>NC_059136.1:53833473-58633473 GCF_020740605.2 Lemur catta | reverse complement strand
CTAATATACTGTCATATTTTTCCTGATAACTTTTTTTTAGACTTTATTTTTTTAAAGCAGTTTTAGGTTCACAGCACAATTCAGAGGGAGGATACAGAGATATCTTGTGTATCCCCTGCTGCTTCATATGCACAGTCTGCCCCCTTATAAGCATCCCCCACCAGAATGGTACAGTTGTTACAACTGATGAAACTACAGTAACACTTAATTATTACCCAAAGTCTATAGTTTACTTTAGGTCTCACTCTTAGTGTTGTTCATTTTTATTTTGGATAACAGTCCTTTATCCAAGTGTCTTTTGCAAATATTTTCTCCCTGTCTGTGGCTTGTCTTTTCATTCTCTTGACATCGTCTTTTGTGAGCAGAATTTTTTTTTTTCTTTTAAGTAACCTAAACATTTGTACCCCCACAATATGCTGAAATACGAATTTAAAAAAAAAAAAAAAGAGACAGGGGTCTCACTGTTTTGCTCAGGCTGGAGCTCAGTGGTGTGATCATAGCTCACTCAGGAACTTGAGGTCCTGAACTCAAGTGATCCCGCTTCCTCAGCCTCCCAAGTAGCTGGGAGGCACACACCATTACGCCTGGCTAATTTTATTTTTGTAGACATGAGGTCTTGCTGTGTTGCCCCTGCTGGTCTTAAACTCTTGGCTTCAAGCTATCCTCCTGCCTCAGTCTCCTAAAGTGCTGGGATTACAGGCATGAGCCACTGCACTGACCTAGAAATTTTTAATTTTAGTGAAATCCAGCTTATCAGTTCTTTCTTTCATGGTTTGTATGTTTGGTATCATATCTAAAAAGGCATTAAATGCAGAATTTTCTAAATTTCCTCCTGTTAATCTGCTAGGAGTTTTATGGTTTTATATTTTACCTTAGGTGTGACCTGTTATGAGTAATTTTTGTGAAGGGTATAAGCTGATCATTCAATAAGTTTTAAATTCAGTTTTTAAAAATATGAATTTTATAATTTATATTGCCTTAAGACCTTAAAAATGTTTTTGTTAAATGATTACTGGGGTAACATTCTCATTAAAGGAAATTTGGATAGCAAGGAACATATACAAAAGAAAATCAAAATCACTCTTTATGATAATTACTATCATTTTAGTTTTTTATGTCTTCCCACTATTTGTCTTTATAATATTATATAATATATACATGCATATACATATATAATCATCATATAAAATGATACTCATTATATATAATTATGATAATGTCTGACAAAATTTTCACTGCTTTTTTTTTCTTTTACTGTTTTATCATGAGTATTTCATATGGACTTAACATTTTTAAAATTTAGTTCTATCTTAAAGAGGATTTCTAAAAATCTGCATTAATTCTTTCATATCATTTAGTGAATGTGAACTTTTTCCCTTATATAAATCATGTTTTCTCAGGTTATAAGGAAGCAAGATAGTCAAATTATCTTAGGAAATGGGAATTCAGTGACCTTAGAGGGTCAACAGGAAAACACTGGAAGTGGTCTGCATGGCCAGAGTGTACCAGTCAGGGTGGAATACATGTCAGAACATGGCAGCAGCTCTAGTGATGTCATAGTAGTTTTTCTAACACAGTCAGAAACAGTGCTTGGCTGTTTTCTTCTCTACTACTGTCACTTTTTTAAAAAACAACTTTATTGAAGTTTAATTTACATATAATATTAGCACATTATACATATACAACTGTATGATTTTTAGTAAATTTATAAAGATGTGCAACCATCACCACAATACGGTTCCATAATAGAACATTTCCATCATCCCAAAAGTTTCCTTGTGTCCATTTGCAATTAATTCCTGCTCCTACTTCCTGCGCTAGGCAACCACTGATCTGCTTCCTATCCCTATGTCTTCTATGATATAGCATGTATTGGTAGTTTGTTACTTTTTATTGCTAAGGGGTATTCCATTGTATGGTTATACTATACTTATTTATCAATTCACCAATTGATATAAACTTGCATCATTCAAAGTTTTTGTCTGTTATGTATAATACTGCTATGTATATTTGGACACGTGTATTTGCATGGACAAATATTATAATTTATCATGGATAGAGTCTTTGGAGTGGAATTATTAGCTTGTATGGTAGGTTTATGTTGAACGTAACTGCCCAAATGTTTCCCATACCATTTTACATTCTCATTATCAGTATGGTAGGGTTTTACTTCCTACATATCCTTGCCAACACGTGGTATTTCAGCCATCCTAGTAGATATGTGTGATATGTCATTGTGGTATCAATTTGCATTTTTGTAATGACTAATGATAGAGTGTTTTTTCCTATGTTTAATACCCATTCATGTATCTTCTTTAGTGAAATGTATTCAAATCATTTTTCCATTTCTGAGTTATCTTATTTTTGAGTTTTAAGAGGTGTTTTTATGTATATATTCCAGATGTAAATCTTTTTTCAGATATGATTTACTAGTGTTTTTGTCTAGGATGTGGCTTGTCTTTTCATTTTGTTAATGGCTACTTTTGAAACATAGAGGTGTAAAATTTTATGAAATCCACTTTGTTAATTTTCTTATCTTTTATCAATTGTGCTTTTGATGTCATCATTTTAGCTCTTACATTCAGATCTATGATCCATTCTGAGGTACTTTTTGTATATGGTGTGAGGTAAAGGTCTAAGTTCATTTTCTTGCATGTGGCTATCCAGTTGTCACATTACTGTTTGTTCAAAAGACTATTCTTTCTCCATTGAATTGTCTTGGCATCTTTGTTGTATATCAGTTGACCATGAATGTAATTTTTTTTTTTTGGACTGTAAATTCTAATCCATTGGTCTATTTGCCTATCCTTGTGTCTGTACTACACAGTCTTCATTATAGAGTTGTCATAGTAAGTTTTGAAATTAGGTCATATAAGTCATCCAACTTTCTTTCTTGAAATTATTTTATCTATTCCATGTCCTTTGCATTTCTATAAAAATTTTATCATCCACTTATCAATTTCTACAAAAAGAGCCTGTGGAAATTTTGGTAGGAATTACATTTGATTTATAGATCAATAGAGGAAATTTGCCATCTTGAAAATATTGAGTCTTTGGATCTATGAATACAGAATTTTCTTCTTTTATTTAGATCTTCAGAAATACTTGGCAGATTTCAGCGTATCAATCTTATAATTCCTTTGTTTAATTTATTCCTATGTGTTTTATTTATTTTATGCTATTGTAATAGAATTATATTCTTATTTTTATATTCTTCATTCCTAGTTTATAAAAATACAGTTGAATTTTGTATATTTTCTTTCATTCTGAGACCTTGCTGAACTTGTTTACTAGTTCTACTTGTTTTTATTTGGATTCTCTGAGATTTTCTATTTACTGAATCACAGCATATATGAATAAAGACAGTTTTACTCTTTCTTTCCCATCTGGATGGCATTAATTTTGTTTTGATTTGTACCTTAGAACATTGGCTAGAATCTTTTGTACAATGTTGTGTAGAACTAGTGAGAGCGATTATCTTTGCCTTGTTCCCAATCCTAGAGGGAAAGCATTCAGTCTTTCACTGTTAAGTCTGATGGTATCTGTGGATTTATCGCAGTTGCTCTTAATTGGGTTGAGAAATGATCCATTTAATTTCTAGTCTATTGAGACTTTTTATTATGAATTGCTTTGGAATGTTGTCAGATACTTTCTGGAATCTATTGAGATGATCATGTGGTTATTTTCCTTTATGCTGCTTATATTGTATAACATGAACCAATTTTACATAATTAATTTTTTTTTAATTTTTTATTTCAGCATATTACAGGGGTACAAATTTTAATTAATTTCTTAATTGATGAAGACAACCTTGTATTTTGAAATATGCTCCATTTGGTCATAGTATGTCATTTACTTCATATAGTGCTAAATGTGGTTTGTTAAATTTTTAAAGGATTTTTGTATCTATATTCTTGAAGGGATTTTAGTCTGTAGTTTTCTTGTAATGACTTTTTCTGGTTTTTATATAAAGTTAATGCTGGCCTCAGAGAATAAGTTAGGAAGTCTTTCCTCCTCTACTTTTGGAAAAGTTTATGAAGGATTGACATTATTTCTTTAAATGTTTGATAGAATTTACCAGTGAAGCCATATGGAGTTGGTGGGGTGTTTTTGGTGGAAAGTTTTTAAATTAATAATTCAGTGTCTTCATTTATTATAGGTCTATTTCTCGTTTAGTCACTTGTAGTAATTTGTGTCTTTCTAGAAAGTTGTTCATCTAAGTTGTCTAATTTGTTGGCATAAAGTTGTTATTAAAATTCCCTTTTAATCTTTTTTAATTTCTGAAGAGTTAATAGTGATATTACCTCTTTGATGTCTTCTTTTTTTTATCTTTCATTTCTTATTTTGGTAATTTGTGACTTACCCCTTTTTTCTAGGTTAGTCTCCCTAAAAGGTTGTCAGTTTGAAAATCTATTCATGGAATCAAGTTTTAGTTTCATTGATTTTTTAAACTTATTCTTCTGTTTTCTGTTTCATTGATTTCACTTCTAATCTTTTTATTTTCATTTTTCTACTAGCTTTATGTTTACCTTTGCCTTATTTTTTCTAGTTAAGGTGAAAACTTAGGTTATTGATTTGAGAGATTTCTTGAACTGCATCTCAGAAATTTTGACATGTTTTCATTCTCATTTACTTCAAAATATTTTATAATTTTCCTTATGTTTTCTTCTTTGGACCCTGGGTTACTAAAAAGTGTGTTAACTTCCAAATATTTTGGAATTTCACAGATTCTTTTTGTTGCTGATTTCTTATCTAATTCCATTGTGGTCAGAGAGCCTATTTAGTATAGTTTTAATTCTTTTAAATTTATTAAAACTTGTTTTATGGTCTAGCATATGGCTTTTTGGGGGGAATGTTGCATATATACTTGAATGTGTATTCTGCAGGTCTTAGGTACAGTAGTCTATATATGTCAGATTGACTTGGTTGATGATGATGTCTATTTTTTCCTTTAAATACTGTCAGTTTATGCTTCATGTATAGTCACACATCAACAATGGAGATTTATTCTGAGAAATGCATCATTAGGCAATTTTGTTGTGTGAACATCACAGAGTGTGCTTACATAAACCTAGATGGTATAGCCTACTGTACATCTAGGCTATACTCCATCTATGGTGTGGCCTACTGCTCCTAGACTAAAAACCTATACAGAATGTTACTATACTGAATACTGTAGGAAGTTGTAACACAATGGTAAGTATTTGTGTATCCATATATATCTAAAAATAGAAAAGGTACAGTAAAAATACAGTATATTATGAGACCACCATCATATATGCTGTCATTGAGCAAAACATTATATGGTACATAACTGTATTTTGAGATTCTGCTGTTAGATGCATATGCATCTATAATTGTTAGGTTTTCCTAAAATATTGACCCTGTTGTCATTATGGAACATCCCTCTTTTTATTTTGTCTTAAATCAATTTTACCTGTTTTTAATTATAGTTACTCCTGCTTTTGTATGGTTATAGTTTTAATGATATATCTTTTTTCATCTTTTTACTTTAAACCTACTTTCTTTATTTTTTTTTCTAGTTCAATACAAGGCCTGAAATATTTATCTATTTATTCATTCAGTCTTAGGAGTCAGGTGGATCTTTTTAATATTTATTTACTTTTTAAATATGTACAAATTTATAGGCTACATATACAATTTTGTTACATGCACAGATTGTATAGTTGTTAAGTAATGGATTTTGGAGTATCCATCATCTGAATAACGTATATTGCACCCATTAAGTAATTTCTCATTATCCATCCCCCTCCCACCTCCTCAACTTTCTGGGTCTCCATTTTCTATCATTCCATTCTCTATGTCCATGTGTACACATTTTTAGTACCCACTTATGAGTAAGAACATGTGGTATTTGCCTTTCTGGGCCTGGCTTGTTTTAGTTAAGATAATGACCTCCAGTTTTATACGTGTTTCTGCAAAAACCATGATTTTATTCTTTTTTTATGACTGACAAGTATTCCATTCTGTATATACACCATATTTTCTTTATCCATTCATCCATTAATGGGCAGTTATGTTGATTCCATATCTTTGTTATCATGAAGAGTGTTGTGATAAACATAAGACTGGAGGTATATTTTTGATATATTTATTCTTTTCCTTTGGGTAGATACCCAGTATTGGGATTGCTGGACTGTGTGGTAGTTTTATTTTTAATTCTTTGAGAAATTTCCATACTGTTTGCCATAGAAGTTTTACTAATTTACATTCCCACGAACAGTGTATATGCATTCCCTTTTCTCCTAATTCTTACCAACATTTGTTTGTCTTTTTATTGATAGCCATTCTAACTAGAGTGAGTTGATATCTCATTGTGGTTTTAAGTTCCTTTTCTCTCATGATTAGTGATATTGAACATTTTTTCATATCCCTGCTTGCCATTTGTATGTCTTCTTTTGAAAAATGTCTGTTCATGTCCTTTGCCCAACTTTTAATGGGATTTTTGTTGTTGTTGTTGTTTGAGTTCCTTGTATATTCTGGATATTAGTCTCCTGTCAAATGAATAGTTTGCAGGTATTTTCTCCCATCCCTCAGGTTGTTCACTGGGTTCAATATTTTCCTCTGCAGAAGCCTTTTAGTTTAATTAAGTCCCATTTTTCATAGTCATGTATATGCTCTTTGCCTAGACCAATTTCCAGTAGCGTTTTCCCTAGGTCTTCTAGTATTTTTATAGTATTAAGTCTTGCATTTAAGTCTTTTTATTCATCTTGAGTTGATTTTTGTAAGAAATTACATTATGGTAAGAAATAAGGGTCCGGTTTCATTCTTTGCGTATGGTGATCCAATTTTCCCACAGCATTTATTGAAAAGATTGTCGTTTACCCACTGTATGTTCTTGTCAACTTTGTAGAAGACAAAGTTGGCTATAAATATGTGGCTTTATTTTTGGGTTCTTTCTTCTATTCCATTGATTAATATGTTGATTTTTATACTGGTACCATTCTGTTTTGGTTACTATAGCCTTGTAATATAATTTGAAGTAAGATAATGTGATGCTTTCAGCTTTGTTCCTTTTGCTTAGGATTGCTTTGGGTATTTCAGCTCTGTTTTGGTTCATATGAATAACAAATTTTAGTATTGTTTTTTCTAATTCTGTGAAAAATGTTGATTTAATGATAGGGATTGCATTGCATCTGTAGACTGCTTTGGGCTGTATGGTCATTTTAATGATATTAATTCTTCTGATCCATGAGCCTAGGATGTTTTTTCCATTTCTTTGTATCATGAAAAATTTCTTTTATTAGTGTTTTGTAGTTTTCCTTATAGAGGTCTTTCACCTCACTGGTTAAATTTATTTCTAGGTTTCTTTTTTTGGCTTTTGTAAATGAGATTGTGGTCTCGATTTCTTTTGCAGCTAGATTGTTATTGGTGTATAGAAATGCTACTGATTTTTGTATGTTGATTTTGTATCCTGCAACTTTACTAAATTCACTAATCAAATCTGAGGTTTTTGGTGGAGTCTTTAGGTTTTCCCTAAATGTAAGTTCATATCATCAACAAACAGGGATAATTTGACTATTTCATTTCCAATTTGGATACCTTTTCTTTCTCTTGCCTGATAGCTCTGGCTAGGATTTCCAGTACTATGTTGAATAGGAGTGGTGGAAGTGGGCATCCTTGTCTTGTTCGAATTCTTAAAGGAAATACATTTAACTTTTCCCCTTTCAGTATGATATTGGCTATGGGTTTTTCATATATGGCCTTTATTATTTTGAAGCATTTTTGTTCTATAATTAGCTTATTGAGGGTTTTTATCATGAAAAGATGCCAAATATTATCAAATGCTTTTTCTGTATATATTGAGAAGATCATATAGTTTCTGCGCTTGATTATAATGTGTCACATTGATTGATCTTCATATGTTGAACCATCTTTGCATCCCTAATACATACACTTGACCATAACGTATTATCTTTTTGATGTGCTGCTAGATTCAGATTGCTAGTATTTTGCTGAGGATTTTTGTGTCTATGTTCATTGGGGATATTGGCCTATAATTTTGTTTTCTTCTTATGTCCTTGTCTGGTTTTGGTATCAGGGTGATACTGACATCATAGAATGAGTAGGGAAACTTGCCTCCTCATCGATTTTTTTTGGAACAGTTTCAGGAGGATTGGTACTAATTCTACTTTGTATGTCTTGTAGAATTTGTCCAAGAATCCTTCTGGTCTTGGGCTTTTCTTTATTGGAAGATTTTTTTATTACTGATTTAGTCTCACTGCTCATTATTGATCTGCTCAGGATGTCTGTAATATTTCTTCCTGGTTCAATATTGGGAGGTTGTACATTTTCAGAAATTTATCTATTTCCTCTAGGTTTTTGAGTTTGTGAGTGTATAATTGTAATAGTCTCTGATCTTTTGTGTTTCTGTAGTATCAGTAGTAATGTCTCCTTTTTCATTTGTGATTATGTTTATTTGGGTCTTTTCTCTTTTTTTCTTAGTCTAGCCAGCAGTTTATCAATTTTGTTTATCTTTTCCAAGAACCAAATTTTTTGTTTCATTGATCATTTCTGTTGTTTTTTAAGTCTCTACTTCATTTAGTTGTGCTCTGATCTTTTTTTTTTCCCCTTTGGGTTTGATTTGTTCTTGCTTTTCTAGTTCCTTGAGGTGTGGCATTAGATTGTTAATTTGTAATCTTTCTGCTTTTTTGATGTAGGCATTTAATGCTATAATCTTATCTATTAGCCCTGCTTTTGCTGTATCCTCAGGGTTGGTTGTTTTTTTTTTTTTTTTTTTTTTGGTTTGTTTTTATTTGTTTGTTTGTTTTTTGAGACAGAATCTTTCTCTGTCCCCCAGGCTAGAGTGCAGTGGCATCATGATAGCTCACTACAACCTTAAACTCCTGGGTTCAAGTGATCCTTCTGCCTCAGCCTCCCAAGTAGCTGGGACTACAGGCATGTGCCACCACGCCCAGTTATTTTTTTTTATTTTTTGTAGAGGCAGGGTTTGCCTCTTGCTCAGGCTGGCCTTCAAACTCCTGGCCCTAAGCGATCCTCCTCAGCCTCCCAAAGTGCTAGGATTATAGCTGTGAGCTGCCACGCCTGCCCATCTCACAGGTTCTCACAGGTTTTGATATGTTGTGTTTCCATTTCTATTTGTTTCAAGAAATTTTTTATTTCCGTCTTTATTTCTTCGTTGACCCAATGGTCATTCAGGAGCATATTGTTTAACTTACATGTGTTTGCATAGTTTCCAGAGTTCCTCTTGTTGTTGATTTCTAGTTTTATTGCACTGTCTTCTAAGAAGATTCTTGATTTGATTTTGGTTTTATAAAGATCGTTGAGACTTGTTTTGTGGCCTAACGTATTGTCTGTCTTGGAGGATGTTCCATGTACTGATGAAAAGAGTTATATTCTGCAGATGGTGGACAGAATATTCTGTAAATGTTTACTCTATTTGGTCTAAAGTCCAATTTATGTACAATATCTCTTTGTTAATTTTCTGTCTAGATGATCTGGCTAATGCTGTGAGTGGGATGTTGAAGTCCTTTGCTATTATTGTATTGTTTTCTGCCTTTCCTTAGGTTTTAGTAATATTTATTAATCTGAGCAGTCCAGTGTTGTATATATTTAAGATTGATATATCTTCTTGCTGAATTGATCCCTTTATCATTATATAATGACTTTATTTTTTTTTTACTGTTTTTGCCTTAAAGTCTGTTTTTTTAATAGTAAAGTTCTTTTTTATTTATTTTTATTTCAGCATATTATGGGGGTACAAAAGTTTAGGTTACATATATTCCCCTTGGACCCCCTCCCCCCCATCAGAGCTTCAAGCGTGTCCATCCCCCAGGCGGTGCACATGGCACTCATTATGTATGTCTACACCCATCCCCTCCCCTGCCATCTGCCCGAAACCTGATTAATGTTATTCCTTAATGTGCTCTTAGGTGATGATCAGTGAAACCAATTTGATAGTGAGTACATGTGGTGCTTGTTTTTCCATTCTTGGGATACTTCACTTAGTAGAATGGGTTCCAGCTCTATCCAGGAAAATACAAGAGGTGCTACATCACCATTGTTTCTTATAGCTGAGTAGTACTCCATGGTATACATATACCACATTTTATTAATCCACTCATGTATTTATGGGCACTTAGGTTGTTTCCACATCTTTGCAGTTGTGAATTGTGCTGCTATAAACGTTCGAGTGCAGATATCTTTTTTATAGAATGTCTTTTGTTCTTCTGGGTAGGTGCTCAGTAATGGGATTGCTGGATCAAATGGTAGATCTGCTTGTATCTCTTTAAGGTATCTCCATATTGCTTTCCACAGAGGTTGCCCTAGTTTGCAGTCCCACCAGCAGTGTATGAGTGTTCCTGTCTCTCCACATCCATGCCAACATTTATTGTTTTGGGACCTTTTGATAAAGGCCATTCTCACTGGAGGTAAATGATATCTCATTGTGGTTTTGATTTGCATTTTCCTGATGATAAGAGATGTTGAGCACTTTTTCATATGTTTGTTGGCCATTCTTCTGTCTTCTTTTGAAAAGTTTCTATTTATGTCCTTTGCCCATTTTTTGATAGGGTTGTTTGATTTTTTCTTGCTGATTTTCCTGAGTTCTAAATAGATTCTAGCTATCAGCCGTTTATCAGATGTGTAGCATGTGAAAATTTTCTCCCATTCTGTAGGTTGTCTGTTTGCTCTCATGACAGTTTCTTTGGCTGTGCAGAAGCTTTTTTAATTTAATCAGGTTCCATTTATTTATGTTTGTTGTTGCTGTGATTGTCTTTGGGGTCTTCTTCATAAATTCTTTGCCTAGGCCAATGTCTATAAGAGGTTTTTCCACATTTTCTTCTAGAATTCTAATAGTTTCACACCTTAGGTTTAAGTCTGTTATCCATTGTGATTTGATTTGTGTGAGAGGTGAAAGGTGTGGATCTTGTTTCAGTCTTCTACATGTGGCTATCCAGTTTTCCCAGCACCATTTATTGAATAAGGAATCTTAAAGTCTGTTTTATCTGATATAAGTATAGCTACCGCTGCTCGCTTTGACTTCCACTTGCATGGACTATCTTTTGACAACCCCTTTACTTTCTGTGTATGTCTTTATGGGTGAGATGAGTTTCTTGTAAGCAGAATATAATTGGATCTTGTTCTAAATTCATTTGGCCAATTTATAGCTCTTAAATGGAACATTTACCCCATTTATGTTCAAGGTTAATATTGATATATGATGTTCTGTTCCTCTTAGATTGTTAATTGTTTTCTAGTTGTTTTCTAAATTCTTTATTTATTTCTTTTTCTCTGACTCTTTGCCATTGTGGTTTAGTGGAACTCTAGTGCTGTCATTTGATTCCTTTCTCTTCTTCCTTTGTGTGATTGCTTTATAGAGAGTTTTATACTTCTATGTGCTCTCTTGATGGTGAATGTCATCTTTCTTTTAGCACTGTGAAAATGGTATCCCATTCTCTTCTGGCCTGTAATGTTTCTGTTTAGAAAATTTAGCCCCCAGAGTGGCTTACTCTAGCCAAAGAGTGGTTTACATTGATACCTGTTTTAATTGGTCCTGGAGGGCCAATTCTTCCTTATAGTGGCAGCAATGGACCAAGTGTGTGGGTGGGTTCTCAGGCCCCTAAGGGGCTGATGTGATGTAGGCGTTGGCAGTACTGATGGTGGAGCAACCCACTGGAACCCAAGCAGTCCATTCTGGTGTTGGTGGTGCCTGCAATTGGTTGGGCACACTAGTTCCCTGGTCTGTTGGCAGCACATGTGGGTGAATGTTAGCTATGGTGGTATTGGTAGGTTGGGTCAGCTTGACCTCAGACTCTGGCAGAGGTGGACTGGGATGAGCAGTTTCCAGGCCCCTGGATGGTGTACTCAAGTACTGTAGGAATGGATCTGTGTCAGCAACCGCCTGCTAGTGCATTCAGGCACTGATTATGACAGGCAGAGCTGGAGTGGTTCTCAGGCTACCAGTGGAATGCTCAGGTGTGGTCTTTGGTGACTGTGGCAGGGAGGGTGGCACCCCTCTCAGTTGGAGCAGCATGGGCAGATAGCTGTGGAGAGTGCAGCCTACATGTACCTTGGTCTCCCAGAAAACTGTGGCAAGGTGGCAGGATTTGTCATAGGAGTACATGTTTATGCCAGTCTCCCCCTCCTTTCATATCCTGGCAGTGGCTGTGTAGCATCAGCCCAATAGTGAGCCAAGGGCTGGGTGCATACTCCGGGCCACTAAACTCTCAAAATGGTGCTGGCTGTGGGCTGATACCACAGAGAGCTTTGCCCCTTTTAGGTTGAGCAGTGTAGGTAAGAAGCTGTTGAGAATGCAATCTGTTCATCCCCCCTCCCCCCCGACACCAGTCCATAGCAGGGCACTGGGAGTTGTTCTAGGTATGTGTGGACATGCCCAGTCTCCCCTCTCTCTCCTTCGCCTGGTAGCAGGTGCAGCAGCATCAGCCCAAGCCTGGCCTGAGGGTGGAACACTGACCCCTTAGCAGTTAAACTCTCAAAATGGCCCTGACCAAGGGCCCATGACCAGGGAGGGTGCCCATCTCAGGTGGGGTAGCATGGTAAAGAAGCTGTGGGGAATGCAATCTGCTTATGCCTCAGAGTCATAGTAGCCCATAGCAAGGTGGCAGGGATTGTCCTAGGGGCGCATGGGAATGATTAGTTTCCTCTCTCCCTTCTTGGCCTGGCAGTGACAGCATTAGCCCCAGCCCAGATGCAGACCCCAGATAGCTAGGCTCTCAGAATAGTGCCAAGCTGAAGCTGCTCTGGACTCAGATGCCTGTGGAACTTCATGTGAGTTCTCTTTCTGCAGCAATGTCTCTGAGTAATCTCTAGTCAGCTCCCTATGTTAGGCTCCATGCCCACATGGGTTAAGAAGTTCTCCCATACCCAAGACTGCAAAAGTCTATGGCAGGAGTGTGGCGCCCTTGCGTGTTTCTCTTACCCTTTCCCTACCTACAAGAGCTTCTCCTGGCTTCCAGCTGGTCCCTGGCTGAGCAAGCTGTCTCACTTCCTTTTCTTATTTGATTTGGTGCTCCCCATCACTTCTCTGTTGAATCTCAGCATTCTCTCTTACACAATCTGTTCAAAATGTGAATATCTACCTACTATTCTGGTTCCTGTCTGTGGAGGAAGTACCTACTAGCTGCATCTAATGTCATCTTGTGCTGAGTTCCCCTAGGTGTATTTTTGAATGAAAGTGTTTTTATTTTAGATGACATTTATTTAGAATGCTTTTTTATACATTCTGACAATCTTTGATTTTTAAATTGGGTGTCAAGGGGACATTTCTACTTAGTGTATGCATATTTGAATTCAATTATTAATTTGCAATTTGTTGTCTGTTTCTTTTTTGTCCCTCTGTTCCACTTTTATTACCTTTTTAGTTTTAAATCTGTATTTTTAGTGTACCATTTCATTTTCTCTATTCATTTTTTTACTGTGTATTTTTGTAGTGGTGGCTCTGGGGACTATATTATGTATTTGAATTTATCACATTCCACCTCAATTAAATTCCTAACTTAATTCTGTTAAATTATGGAGTATTTGTTCTAATATAGATCTATTCTTAATCCCTCTGTTGACACATACATTACATCTACATGTAATATTACCCAATGATGCAGTGTTATAATTATTGGTCTGTGTAATCAATAGCCTTTTAAAGAATTTATCATTTAAATAAACTATAAATAAATATATTCAATATATTTATCATTTCTTCTCTTAAGAAAAAATATATATATTTATAGAGTCTTCCATATAACCCACATATTTTTTATATTCCTTGCTCTTTGTTTCTTCCTTTGCATTTGAAGGACTAAAGGACAAGGTACTTTTTGGAAGGAGGGTCTGCCAGCAATGAATTCTCTAAGTCCTTTTTTATCTGAGAATATTTAACCTTCATTTTTAAAGAACAGTTTTGATGAATATAAAATTCTTGGTTGACAGTTTAATTTTTTTCCCTTTTGCTGATAGCAATGCTGTGAGTGTTGTTCACCACTCCAAATCAGGTGACCTCTCTTTAATCATGGCAGCAATGCCTCCACTCTTCATAGCCGGCCTTGACCTAGCAGAACCTCCACATTGAGTGAGCTGTGGGAGAAATAGGAATGACCTAAAGCAAGAACATTATGGACTCTCACTCTTCTTACCCAGAGTTCAACAGTTTTTCAAGCTTAAATACTTTTCAGATGTTTTCATTCCTAGATTGCTGAAATGGTTATATTTTCTCCCCCATGTTTCATCAACTACATCAAGCTTTGCAGTTTTCGGGGGGAAAGAAGATTTTTTTAACCTCTTTACTTGGCCATAGCTACAAATCTCACCTGAATCCTTTTCTTTTGTCAAGCTACTTCATATAGCCTGGAAGTGGTTTCATTTTATTATCCCCTTAGGTTGGCTCCATTAAGAGTCAGGCAATGTGGTATATTGTGACTTATGCAAAAAAGAATTACTCGTGACTGCCTTATATAGGAAAAGACTGTGAGTGTGGTAGACACAGTTTTAATTGCTGCCCAGTACACATTGCTGTGTGTAATAAATAGCACAAATGTGTAGTCATATACTCTCTTGAATTCTAATTTTCATGGAATGAAGTCTAGCCTTTTCTTCCTAAGTTCCTGATAGTATTTAGGAAAAAATTACTTCTGGCCTTCCTTTGTAATTTTTTAAGCTTTTCCCAACTCCTTTAATGTCTTTCCACTGCTTATAATATCTGTTATAAAATTTTTACCAATTGCTTTAAGTTTATCCAATTATTTTCCCTACTCAACAAATAATCTTCATGTTACTTTAACAAAAGTCAATCAAAGCATTGACAACTTCCCATCCAAAAACATTCCCACTGCAGGGCCTTTTCACTTCTACTGGAATAGTTTTCTTCCAGATTGCCCCATGGCTGACTCTGCAAAATTTCACTTTATTGTATATAGCCTTACTTTGCAAAATTTCACTTTATTATATAAGTCTTACTAGACTATCCTATCTTAAAAATGACACCTCCATTAGCTTCTGTCCTATTACGTTGCTAATTGTTCTTCAGAATACTTATGTTCTTTGGAATACTTCCCCTATGCCCTGGAATGTTTCCTGAAAGATCAATTCATAATAAGGCAGATTAATAAGAGAAAGAGATTTATTTACTGTGCACACAAGGAGAATCACAGAATGATTACCCAATATCCCAGTAGGGTCCAGAAGTTTATATATACTCTCATTTTAGAGGAGAAGGGGAGATGAGGAATGTAGATAATTCTGCTGAGTGGCAGTAAGTGGTTACTAGGAAGGACGAACAGCTACTCGGGAGAATGAATGGATGGAGAGAAACTGATTAACTTGTAGATGATTCTCTGTGGAAATTAAATTAGCCTGAGAGGTATTATATGTAAAATTATTTGGACCAGGTCTGGTTCTTGATCTTTTTTCCTGCAAGATACTGAGATAACACGGCAGGGAAGTGAAGTCAATTGTTTTTTGTTTGTTTGTTTGTTTGATGGGTCTGAATTTTTTATAAATAAAGAGGGAAAGCCCCTTCCAATGTCTGTTGATCTCTGAAGGGCCTTTAATTCAAAATATTCTTTATACCAACAAGTCAATGATGAAATTTCCTGAACTTCTTCACTTATCACCATCATTATGCTGTATGTCATTTGATTAGTCAGTTGATTTTCTTTCCTTCTACCACTATAATGCAAGCTCTATGAGAACAAAGAGTTTATATTGTTCAGTGCTCTGTCCCTAGATCCTAGAATAATGTCACATAGTTTTAACTGATAATATTTGTTCAACAAAAGAATCTTCCTTACTAGAAGCAGTCCTTGTACTGCTGCCAATGCTTAGGATCCAGCCATTTTTACTTATTTATAATCCTTCCTCTTTCCTTCCCTCCTTTCCCTCCCTCCTTCACAAAACAAATATTTATTGTGTACCGTATGCTATGTACTGTGTTTTTAAAGAATTTGCTTCATCAATTATAAACCCTTTATTTTCCTCATGTTGGCCTACAACAATGTTGAGATATCTTTTCACCTTATTAAATCAACAAAACAAACCTCTTGGTTGCCAAATCTAATGGAAACTTTTTTATTCTTGACAATGTTGGTTGATTACTTCTTCAAATTCTTCCCTAACTTCTAGGTAACCACTCTCTTTTGGTTTGTTTTTTATGGATCTTGGCCACTCCTTTTGAACATTCTTCATGGGCTCTTTTTCCTTTTCCTTTGCCCTTCTCTTAAATATAAATGTCTTTCATATTTACAGCTTTCCTGGGTATTGTCGTCTATACCTGCACTTTAGCTATCATCTTTTCACTGTTGGTTTACAAATCTGTTAGATTCTGGCTTCTTTGTTCCTTTCTTATATAAGCCCAGGTTTCAGTTTTGCCTATACTACAGTTATGGACTGAATATTTGTGTTCCTCCAAAATTCATATGTTGAAGCCCCTAACCCCAACCCCTAATGTGACGATGGTATTAGGAGGTGGGGCCTTTAGGAGGTAATTAGGTTTATATGACATCATGAGCCTGGAGCCTCCCTGATGAGATTGGTGGTTTTTTAAGAAGAGGAAGAATCACCAGAGCTGCTTCTCTCTTGGCCATGTGAGAACACAGCAAGAAAGGAGCTCTATGCAAACCAACTTCAAAGAGGGCTCTCACCCAAGCACCAAATCTGCCAGCACCTTGATCTCAGAATTCCCAGCTCCAGAACTATTAGACATAAATGTCTGTTGTTTAAGCCAGTAGTAATTTGTTATAGCAGCCTAAGCTGACAGCTGTTCATCCCATGGCCCTGATATTAGAGAATCTGGTCTTACAGAGTAGTAGGAATCTTCCTTGCCAAAAATTGCCCCTAAGTAAGTCACACGTTGTAATAGTCACATTTCTTTCAAAACTGTAGAGTAGCTACTAATACCTTAATTGCCTAAAGGGCAATGCTATTCTTTTCAGTCCCTTTTCATTTTAAAAGCAATGATTATTCTAGTTTTGCATTATTTATAGTTGAAATCATAAGTTTTAGAGAATCTTTAAAGGCAGTTTTAAATTTCTTTGTCAATAATGAAATTTTGATGATTGAGTCATGATTAAACCAGAAATAAGTAGTTTTAGGAATGATTTCTTAGGTTTCTAGATGTGAAGAAAACCACAAATTTGAAATCAGTTATCTCTTAATATTATTATCATTATTATTATATTTTGTACATGTAGTACATTTCACATTTCCTGGTATAAAACAGTATTCCAAATGTAGAATTTTGTTTACAGAGGAAATAAAATTATAGATTGCTAATTTTTATTTCCTTTTTTCTAGGCTTTTTAGCTATTTTCTTCTTCTAGGAGGATTGATTATACTTCATATCATTTTTAATGCCTTGATTCCTTCAAAGTAACCAATTACTTAAATTAATATTGCTTAGAATTAAAAAATACTTTATCTTAACTGTCTTTAAATCAGTTAAGTGCTAACTGATTTGGGGAAACAATGTCAGCAATTTTGGCTCATTTATATTTGCAGTATATCTGTCTCTAAAGTGTTACCTTCACAATAGGTGATAGCATACTCCTGTTTACACTGGTTCATATTTGAAATACAAATATGCCTGAGTCATACTGATTTGTTGAACATAAGGGAAAAAAATTTGGGAAAGAGGATGGCTTTTTTTGTTTCTAATGGCAAATTAATCATTCAGTGACTAAGGCTATGAAAGCAAAGAAAACTGAGGGAAGGATCTCCAATATTGACCAACATTCTTTCCTCATTTATGAAGTAGATGTTTGTAAGGTGAGTCACATTGACCCCAAGTACATACTTTTTCCTGTAGCATAATAGAGTATCTTTTGAAATGGAAAGAATGATTCTCTATCCAGAATATTATCTGGTTGGGTATATCTCTATACTGACAAGATTCAGGCTCATAAATTAGATGTCTATGATAAGAGTATATATATATATTCATATATATATAATTAAAATTATTTTTGTGTCATCTAAACCATAATCTTCTGATTTTAGTGTGGTATAAAGTCAGCAACATGTAATATAATGTAAGGAAATCCACAGTAATGTCTCAGTTTCATTCAGTTATAAGTTAATATGTTCCTTTAGGGTCCTCCTCTGCACTCCACCCTTTGGTGTTGACACATGTAGTACATAGTCTCACTATTGTTCTTTCTTTATTCATTTTCTCCCAAAGCTTCTGTCATATTCACTTCCTTTCACATTATTTTGTCTGAATGACATCAGTGTTTGGTAATCACTTTCTTGAGAATTGTTTGTATTCTTTCTCTGTTGATACCATGGAGGGGTCACAAATTCACACACAAATGGGATTCTCAGTCTTTCTGCTTTTTTTTTTCCTTGTTCTTTAGACATTTTGTTTGAAAATTTCTGAATTCTGCCAGAAATACTTTTTTTTCTAAAATAAGAGACCCGGATTATAGCATTAGAACTTTCCAAGTAAAATAAAAATCCTAATCTTGAAGGTCACCCCAGATTGATAGACACCTACATGAAGTTCTTAGAATAGAAGCAGGTCTGGCCTGTCAAGGATGTCTGAACATACTCTAGGGAGTAACCAGAACACTGTTTTGCCAGTATTATAAGTGATAAGGCGTTTTTATTTTGGAGTGTGTTTGTGTGTGTGCAGATAATGTGTTTTGTGGATTTTTGTGACAGTGATTAATTATAGAATTTTTGTCATTACGTGTTAACATCTTTTAGGTATAGTATGCTTTTTAAAACAGGCAATCTGCATGCTAAATAAATAGACATGAAGTAGTACCTTTAAACAGGGGTCCCCAACCTAAAGTGAGTTCTATAATTATTTAAGTATGTATTATAATGTAATAAATAATAGAAATAAAGTGCACAATAAAAGTGATGTGTTTGAATCATTCTGAAACCATCCCGCCTTCCCTGTTCTGTGGAAAAATTGTCTTCCATGAAAATGGTCCCTGGTGCCCAAAAAGTTGGGGACCACTGCTTTAAAAGGTTCTTTGTATGAGTTAGGGTATGATATACCCAATTTCAATTTATTGGTCTAATTCCAAAGAAGAAACAGAAACATATATATGAGATAGTACCAATGTCATTTGGGATTTTTTTTTAGATTTGACGGATTTAAATGTGCTGCTCTTCCAACATGACCACCGTTTAGAATTTCTTGGATAAAATAACATTTGACAAAAATATGTATAACTCAGTACCGGTTTTAAAATATGTAATCTGAAATCATTCCAAAATATTTTAAGACAAATTTGGCAGAGCCTTTATTTTGTAAATAGCATGGAATTTGATGTAGCCTTTTAAATAATTTTAGAATTAGTTACAGATGATTTAAAGTTTGTAATTCTTTCTTGGGGGTAAAATATTTTAAATCTTAAGACAGACAAAGTACCACAGTGCTGACCACATATTATTATGCACTTAACATTGTTTCCAATCAAGTTATTGTGAACTACTGTTACTAGATTTATTCTATTATGCAAGTCTCCATTTCAGAGTTTCTAATTTTGTAGTTTTATTAACTATATTTGGTCAAGACATTTTGAATGTTCAAACTTGTAGGAATCTACTTTGTGGTACCTACTGAATATCAAATGCATATTTAGACTCTTCTAACATATTTATAATATGATCCACTTAATAATTCACTTGTTATTTTTCCTTTGATGAAAAAATAATGTGAAATTATAAGTACATTGTGATCCATGGTCCTAACTCTGTCTGGGCATGTCTGTTAGCCATCGGGGAAAATAATATATATGAAGGAAATATAACTAAGTGTTAATAGAGGTTGGGTGCAATGGCTCACACCTGTAATCCCGCCACTTTAGGAAGCCAAGATAGGAGGATTGTTTGAGGCCAGGAGTTTGAAGATGCAGTGAGATATATGATCACACCACTGCACTCCAGCCTGGGTGACACAGTGAGACCCTGTCTCAAAAAAAAATATATTACGTATTATTGGAGGTGGCAGAGTGAAAGGTGAATTATGACTGGTTTTGATACTTTCTTCTTTATATATTATACTTTCTAAATTATCTGTAGTGACTGTAGTGAGGTACTAGGTACTATTTTAAAAATAAATGTTCTCAATTTGTTTTAAAATAACTGAGCTACTTTAAAAAAAGTCTGTACTATATTGTCTGTACTGACAAGCACTAGTAGAATGTGAAGTCCAAAATATAAGTGATAGGAACATATTTTTCATCAAATTGCTAACATAATAAATGTTTACATTCTAATGAGTGGACTTTTAAAAATTACTTCAAAAAATACTTTCCCATAACTGTAATAAAAAGATGGTTTTGTCTCAGAAATTTATACTAATAAATTAATCTCATCTGAGATGTTAGTAAAAGATAAAAGTATAAAAGATATTTTGCTTTTAGTCCTGAAATTTATGAATGCTAATTTTTTAACAAGTACATTTTATTTAAAGGTAACTCGTAAGTCATCCAGGAAACATATCCAATGCTTATTGGGTATTACCACCACCAATTCTGATCAAGTAGGTCTGAAGTAGAACCTAGGAACCTCTGTTTAAAATAAGTACCCCATGTGATTCTGATGCAGGTGGCTCAATAGGCCATAGTAGATTGTTTATTCTTTTCCTTCCTCATTCCATGGCTAGATCTGTGACCGTTTTCAGTCCATAGAAAAATTATTGCCCTTTCCTAATTTAATCCATTTTCTGTGTTCTCCAAGATATGGTACATACATCCCCAATAGTTGCACAATACAATTCACTAGGGTAAAGGAAAAGGAAGTTATAAGTTCAATTTATATTTTTATCTCATTTCTTTAATTTCTATTCATATGTGTTTTATAATGTACATAATTATTGACATAATGTTATAATTAATACATGTTTAAAAGATAACTTTTAAGTAACTTGTAAATTGTTTAGCTACTTTGGGATACTATATTTGCTTTTTTCTTTTATTTATTTTTTTAGAGACAGGGTCTCACTCTGTTGCCCAGACTAGAGTACAGTGGTGCTTTTTAATGATGCAGTATTAATCCTAAATGTTAAATGTTTTTCATTTCAAATATAAACGAGCAGGGCATGGTGGCTTACCCCTGTAATTGCAACACTTTGGGAAGCCAAGACGGGAGTATCACCTGAGGCCAGGAGTTCAAGACCAGCCTGGGCAACATAGCCAAACCCCATTTCTACAAAAAAATAAAAAATTAGCTGGTCTAGCACTCTGAGAGGCTGAGGCGGGTGGATAGTTTGAGCTCAGGAGTTCGAGACCAACCTGAGCTAGAGCAATACCCCATCTCCATTAAAAAAAAAAAGAAAAAAGAAAGAAATTAGCTGGACAACTAAAAATTAGCCAGGCATGGTGGCGCATGCCTATAGTCCTAGGTGCTCAAGAGGCTGAGGCAGGAGGATTGCTTGAGTCCAGGAGTTTGAGGTTGCTGTGAGATAGGCTGATGCCATGGCACTCTAGCCCGGGCAAGAGAGTGAGACTCTGTCTCAAAAAAATTAGCTGCGTGTGGTGATGGATGCCTGTAGTCGTAGCTACCCGGGAGGCTAAGGCAGGAGGATCGCTTAAACCTAGGAGTTTGAAGCTGCAGTGAGCTGTGATCACCTGGGCAACAGAGTGAGACCCTCGACTCAAAAAAGTATGTAAACAGTACACTATTTACTATCCAGTGGCAATTAACTGTATATTTGTTTGTGTGCTTCCATACTCCCTTTTGTCCCTTTTATCAGGTGATGCTTTTCCTTGGACTATCAGCCTACATCATTTCAGCATATATACACTTCTTGGAAAACAAGTGACGCTTTGCCTAGTAGAACCTATGGGTTGTACCTCTACTCTAGCTGTCACGTCTCAGAAGCTACTTGCTACAGGACCTGATACGCGACATTCATTTGTTGTCTGTCTCCATGTTGACCTAGAGTCACTAGAGATAAAATGCTCTAATCCTCAGGTTGGTACATTTGATTTATGAAAGGAAATTTAAAGTAATGTGATTTTAAAACAATTGTTATTCATTTTATTGAAGGGTCTCTATTCTATTAAGTATCCTAAATTATTTTTAACTGGGCCATCAAGATCCAGGGTGGTTAGATTAAGAATTGCTTTGAAACTCTCTCAAGTTTTGTAATTTAAACTCTTTTGAAAATGTAATGGTCGCAGCACAAATGCATTTTTTGGCTGATGGAATGAAATCAGTTGCAGATGTAATGTTTTTAAACACTAAAGAACTATTTTACTGTGAGACTGGATCAGTCTGTTAAACGGATCAAATGTGATTTTCAAGCAGATTCTCACTCAGAACTTCGCTTATAATGTAATATTTTTAAAAAGAAAAGAATAGCATTGTTTCCTATTAAAAAAGGCATCTTATTAATCCCATAAGATTTCAGTTATCATAGGCCAACCATGTTATATCTTGCAATTTTATAATTTCATTCAAATTCAAATAAACAGGATTTGCACACATTATTAATTGCATATAATTTATACTTGCTTCTTTAACCTCAAGTAGACTGTACTGTATTTTCTACATATTATGCATACTGAATGTTATTTGAAGTTATATTTTAAAATAATCCTTTTTAGAATATTATTGGATCTTATATATCAATATCAGCAAATCTATGTTTATCCCAACATTTATTATAAGCCAGTTTTTAAAGGATGTTTTTTAGAAGTACATTAAGTTAGTTGGGTTCAGTCCCAGCTGCTCGGGAGGCTGAGGCAGGAAGATCAGTTGAGCATGTGAATTTAAGACTGTAGTATGCTGTGATCATGCCTGTGGATAGCCACTGCACTCTAGCCTGAGCAATAAAATGAGATACTATCTCTTAAAAAACAATTAGATTCAAGTTTTTTTTATAAAGTAGATTCAAGTGTCATTCTGTATTTTATAGAGCACCTTATTGATACCAGCCTCCTCCTTTCTTCTCTCTTCCCTGCCTCTCTTCCCCTACCATAAACAGATTGGTATGATTTTTTTAATACATTTATACACTTTGAAAAGATTAGATCTGCTAATATTTTGATGAAAGTCTTATAAAAATGCATATAATTACAATTATGACAAGGCAGTTATATTAAAAGAACACTATCATAAAAACGTAAGAGCTCATCCTCCATTATAAAAGTCATTTCTTTTTGAATCAGAAGTAAATGCTTTTGGCCGGGCGCAGTGGCTCACGCCTGTAATTCTAGCCCTCTGGGAGGCCGAGGCGGGTGGATCGCTCGAGACCAGCCTGAGTGAGACCCCGTCTCTACTAAAAATAGAAAGAAATTATCTGGACAACTAAAAATATATATAGAAAAAATTAGCTGGGCATAGTGGCTCATGCCTGTATTCCCAGCTACTCGGGAGGCTGAAGCAGTAGGATCGCTTAAGCCCAGGAGTGTGAGGTTGCTGTGAGCTAGGCTGACGCCATGGCACTCACTGTAGCCCGGGCAACAAAGTGAGACTCTGTCTCAAAAAAAAAAAAAAACAAAACAAAACAAGTAAGTGCTTTTGAATGATACTAAACATTCCAGTTTAATGGCCATTGGCCTTTCTGTTATAACCAATAGTGATATAGAAGAGAATATTTATGAAATGACTTACCTTCTCTCAGATTACTCTTTGGATGCTGCTGCTAATGGTTGCTTTAAAAATGTTCCAAAGAGGAAGGGAAGCTGTTAGGGGTTGAATTGTGTTCTAGCAGAAAGATAATATTAAAGTCATAACCCTCTGTATCTCAGAATATGACCTTATTTGGTAATAGGTTTGTTACAGAAGAAATCGAGTTAAAATGAGGTAATTAGGGTGAATCATAATCGTGTGTGACTGGTATCCTTATAAATGGGGAAATTTAGACATAGACACATATAGAAGAAAGATGATGTGAAGACATACGGGGAAAGTGCCACGTAAACATGGAAGTAGAGATTGAAGTGATGAAGCTGAAAGCTAAGGAACCAAAGATTGCCAACCACCTCCAAAAGCTTGGAAGAAAGCCAAGGAACAATTCTACTCAGTTTTAGTCTCAGAAGGTGCATGGCCCTGCTGATACCTTGATTTTGGACTCTAGCCACTACAAGTATGAAAAGATAAATTTCTGTTGTTTTAAGCCACTCTGTTTATGGTGCTTTGTTATGGCAGCTCTACCAAAGAGAATATAGAGGAACAGATTCAACTTCTTTAGATCTTTTATTACAGAACCTGATAAAAAGGAAAGCATAGGAGATCTATTCCTAGCATGTCAACATAAGCCCCCTCAGCCTACTTTCCCCATTGATTATTCCTTTATTCTCTGGGAACAATGTAAAAACTAACAATTAACTACCACGTAAATGATTTTAAAATGATATTTTAAAATGATTAAATTGCAAAAAGACTTTAAGGCAGCTATTATAATATTTTTAAATCTTGAAAGCAGTTACAAGAAAAGACATCTTCCATATAAGTAAGCAGTGATTTGAGTGAGTGTAAATTTCTCATTAAAAGCCAGAGGGAGACAGAAGATATTAGAACACTATCTTTAAAGTGCTAACATGAAGGAATTGTTAACCCAGTGAAGATACTCCACAGAAATGAAAGTGAAATAAACACATTTTTAGATAAAGGAAACTAAAAATTTATCACCACCTGCCCTGTTCTACAAGAAATGCTAAAGGACGTCCTTCAGGGTGAAGGAAAATGATACCAGATGAAAACTTGGATCTTCAGAATGAAAGAAAACCAACAGAAATGGTAAATAGCTGGGAAAATATTTTTTGGAAAAACTATTAAAAATATGTATCACTATTGCAAAAAGCATGACATTGTCTACTGGGTGTTTCAGTGCATGTAGATGTAATATATAAGACATACAAGACATACAAGGCAACTGTAACATTAAGGAAGATGAGGAAAAGAGCCAAGTTTTACATATCATGTAACAGCATTAACTCTTAAGTAGACTGTGAAAGTATTGTTATGTATATTATAATCTTTTAGAACAACCCATTAAGCAAATGCAAAAATGTAAAGGGATAGAGCCAAAAAGCCGGTAGAGGAATTAAAATTAAATACTAAAAAATATTCAAATAAACCAAAAGAAATCAGGAAAGAGTAACAGAGTAACAAAAGGTAGGGGGTAGAAACAATACAAAAAACAAAATGGTAGCGCTAAGCCGACTATATCAATGATTATATTAAATGTTAACGATCTCAACTAGGAATCAGCAAATTAAATGCCTATGGGCAAATTTGGCCACACTCATATTTTTTATGTTGCAATCATGGTACAGCTGCAGAATTGAGTAGCAATAACAGAACTTGGGGTGGGCATGGTGGCTCACACGGTAATCCTAGCCCTCTGGGAGGCTGAGGCAAGAAGCTTGCTTGAGGCCAGGAGTTGGAGAGCAATAACAGAACAATGTACCTCACAAAGCCTAGGGGTGGGACAAAGTTTGCAAACTCCTGGTCTAAATACTCCAATTTAAAGGCAAAGATTTACACAGTGGGGGGAAAAAGCAAGACTCTACTATATACTGCCTAAAAGTGAAACACATGAAATATAAAGAAATAGATTATAAGTACATGCACAGGAAAAGATATACCATACAAATAGCATAAGAAGGCTGGACTTAGTGTCAGATAAAATAAAATAGTATTACCTGGATAAAGAGTGACATGAAACAAAAACTGACAGAATAAAGGGGATAAATAGATAATTCTACAACCATGGTAGGAAATTTTTACAATACCTCTCTCTAAGCAATGGATAAAACAACTAGATAGATAAATAAGTGGAGATATAGAAGAGATGAAAAATGCTATGAACTCACCTTGATCTAATTGGTCTTTATCGAACAGTATATCCAACAATTGTGGAATGCACCTTTTTTCAGTTATATAATACATGGTCTCATATTTAAGAGGACTAAAATCATACAAAAGTATATTGGCCACAGTCAAATTAAATTAGAAGTCAATATTAATAAAATATCTTTAAGAGAAGCTTCAAATATCTGGAGCTTAACATGTTTCTAAATTATGGGATAAAGAGGAAATCACTTGGGAAATTAGAAAATATTCTTATTGAATGACAATGAAAAAAAAAGTGGATATAGCTTATGGCAGTGTTTAGAGGGAACCCTATCTTTAAAAAGGTTAGCAAAAGTTCAGCACTTGTTGCCAAGGCTGCATTAGAAGAATGAGGACAAGTGGTTGAGGAAAAGGAAAGAGAGATTTATTAATTTGTCAGCAAATGAGAAAAATGGCAGACTTCCATCATAAAGTACCAATTCCTAATCATAAGCAGAAATACAGAGCTTTAAAAGGGAAATTTTCAGTTCTGTGCTATTGTTGTTCAACTACAGTTGAAGATTCTGATCCTCCCATCTCCAGGGAAGGCAACTCCATGACCTCTACCCAGGACCTTCCGTTGAAGGTCCTGTAGCTCAAAGAACAAAGGACACTCCCCTCCCCCTCCTCACCACTGGCCTGAGGCAGGGATGCAGGTTTTATTTTATTTTTTTTATAACTTTAAATTTATTTCAGCATATTGTGGGGGTACAAAGGTTTAGGTTACGTATATTGCCCTTGCCCCCGCCCCCCAAGTCAGAGCTTCAAGTGTGTCCATCCCCTAGATAGTGCGTATCGCACTCATTATGTATGTATATACTCATCCCCTCCCCCCCCCCACATCGATGCAGGTTTTAGTTCTCCGTAAGGAATGGGGGAGGTTTTAAAGAGACCGAAAACATTTTTACCATTTTTTTCAGACCATTCTCTCTGTTACATTAGAAAGGAAGAAAGATCATGACAGATTAACCTGAATTGTAATGATAAAGCTTGAGACTCCATATAAACCTCTTTCTTATGAGTGATTGCTTTAACTTATGCTTCTAGACCCTCTCTGAAGTCTTTCAAAATTCCAAAGGACAGCTTGGTTGCTTCTCCCCCGTCCCCCAAATGAATTAAGCAAATACTTACTGAGTCCTACGTGTAAGGCAGACATAAGGGAAACAAAGGTGAATAAGACAAACACGTGAAGAAGGCCATGTCTACATACATCATAATCCAACTGTTGAAATCCATAGATAAATAGCAAATCTTGAAAATATCATGAGAAAATGCATGTATGACACATTACAGGAGAACCAAGATTTGATTAACAGCTTAATTCTCATAAGAAACCATGGAGGCCAGAAGAACATCTTTAAATTATGAAAATAAAAAATAAAGCTGCTCAATCCAGAAGTCTAAATCAAGCACAAATAACATTTGTACATGAAAACTAAAGAAAGATATTTTCAGGTAAAAGAATCTACTACCAGTAGAACTGTAGTAAACTAAAATATGTTCTTCTTGCTGAAGGGAAATGATGCCAGATGGTTGAGTATAGAAATACTCAAATGTTTATTGGCCACTGAGTTGGCTCTTTTGTGAATTGACAATTTATATTGTTTACATTAATTTGTATTTTCTTGATTTATAAAGTTGAGCATTTTTTCTGATGTTTATTGACCAGTGGATTTGCTTTTTTGTGAATTGATAATTCACATAGTCTTCTAATAAATTAGTTTTCCTTTCTTAGCAATTTGAAAGAGCTTCCTTTATAAATACAAACATTTTTTCTGTAATGCAGTTAATTTGCCTTTAAACTTTATGGCATCTGGCAGGCTTCTCTCACTCTCCACTTGAGCTGCTCTAGAGGGTTCATGTGCAATTAACTGATAAGGTGCTTCTGATGAAATTATGACTGGATGGACATCAGTTACTACCACACATAACAAGAGACCCTTGCCTACAACATCATGGGAAGACATGAAGAAGGGCTCCTTTGAAGGAAAAGAAGCCAAAACTTACTGAAGCATAAACAACTTGAAACCAATAGACTATGCCTTAAAAATGATACACCCCAAGCAAAACATAAAAGGGACAAAAAGAAAATAGTAATTAAATGATGATGTGAATGGATTCTTAGAATACAAGGTAGAACTCACAGATGGTTTCATAATGGGGAGAGTATAGCAACAGTCAGTCAGGAAGTAAGGGAAGAAATGCAGTTGCTTTAAAGAAAGGCAGTCAGTGGGAAGGAAGACAATTAAAAAGACAAGCAGCAAAGAAATATGCAAGAGTATGTTCCTAGTGTAGAAAACCTGGTCATGGAATTGCAGAATGCCTAGCTGTCCTTGAAAATGGAGACATGGGCACTGGCAATATGTTACCTATGTGAGCACACAGAGCACAAAATAACCAAGTGTAAGGCTAAAGCAGACTTAGGTCTTTGTGAATTTCCTTTTACAAAATGTTTTGTTGGTGGGAAAATGGAGCACTTGTTTAGATCTTGTCCTGATAATCCCAAAGGACTCTATGCTGATGTTTGTGGATGCAAACTTTGTGGCTCTGTGGAACATTTAAAGAAAGATATCTCTGAAAGTCACAGTTCAGAGCTAATGGTCACAGTTGGTCTCTGGGCAAAGGGAATGAATGCAGACCTTGAAAAAATTTTGGATGCACTTAAACCACAGAAACTCAAAACAAAGATACCGAAAATTGTTAATTTTTGATAGCGAGTATTACTATTGTTATTTACCACCTCATTGTTACTTTCTAAATTGGGCCTACTTCACAAGTTAGAGCTGGGCTCCCTTGGAGCCATGCCTCTATTATAGATATTGGTATGATCTGGATGTGGTCAAAAACAATTTTCTGCATTCTACCCATCAAAGAGTACTTCTACCACTATTTAGAAAAAAGATCATTGAAGAAAAGAATAAGTTGATTAAATTGTATTATCTAAAATAACATATTTTTAACAGACAGAATTTAGACATAATTAAGTGGTTGTATACTTGATTGTAACAGTCATCTTTTTTAAAAGCAAAATTATGCGTAAATGTTAACTACCCCGAAACAAAGGGTACTGCTTTGTATTTGGAAATAAATTTTTGGTTATATTGTTTTCTTGGTTCAAAGTACAATATATTATTATCGTAGAAATTTATTTATGAGTTGCCACAAAGTCTGCATTTTTAAAATATTGAATAAAAGTACATTTGCTATATTTTAAAAATTAAAAAAAAACTTTATGGCATCTTTTGCCAAAAATGCTTAATCTTTCATTGTCAAATATATCTGTATTTCTCTTTTTATTTTCTGAGTATCCTTTCTTAATAAAAAGAGTATCATGAACCCATAAAAAACACACAGATATACACATGCACATAGGATCTTGTAATTTAACTGTTTTTATTTCTTTTAAAATTAACGACTCCAAATAAATCTGTTTCTTATGAATGCTTGCTCACTAATTCATCTGTTTTTATTTTTAAAATATATATGTTGTAAGGAAGCAGTGCAGATCAGTACTTCTTGTCCCTTTTTATTTTGTTGATTACTTTGAGAATGTGATAAAAACTGAGGCTTTTTCTCAGAACAATGTATAGACCCACTAAATTTTGGATATACTGTCAGAATATGCAAATATGGCTTTTGATTATACCCAATATGTAAGTTTATTGATTACATGTAACTGAAATAATTCCTACTTAAAATACCTTTCTATGGTTTATCCAATAGGATGACATTAGAAGTATGACCCTTGTACATTATTACATGTGTCATTGTTGCTCAGATATAGAGCCCTCATGTAGTTTATGTACTTTTAAAATAGTGCAAGCTCTTATATGTAAAGTAGGCCCAGAGCAAATTCATTGTCATGTCAGATGTTATTGTCTATATTAGTCCTGAAACTCTCATTGCTATTCAAGGTTCTTAGACATTACACATATTTATCCTGGTGCTTTTGTGTCTACAAGTGGTTTCTATCAACCCTTCCCTGCATCTTATCTGTTTTACCAAAATCACCCAATTTGCTTTAATATCTTCATATACTAATCTCACAGACCCTAAAATTGTGTTCATTGAAAAAGTATATGAGCCTATAGGATTCTTTCTTTAACGTAATAAAACTTTAATTTTCCTTTGGCCAATAATTTGATATATTGTCTTCATTTAGGCATTCTCAAGAATATAAGACTATCTTTGCATTTTGGGGTTTTAAGTGCATGGAATTAGAGAAAGAGCAGATTTTATGTTCTTTTCCTATTCTTTTATTCATAGTTTTTATTGCTGTAAGTTATGTTGATCAATTTTTACCAAGGCAGTAGAATTTGGCATTATTGTATAAGAACACAAACTTTGAATTCAGACAAAATTGGCTTTATATCCTTGTACCACTCACTCATTTTTAATTTCTCTGAGCCTCCTGATTTTTATCTTGTAAACAAAATTAAACTAAGTATAATGTTTTATATGAAATGTTGGGTATTTAAAAACTCTTTTTGAAACTGATTTTTAATGGTTGGTAACAACCTATATGCCAAATGAAGTAATTTTTCTAAATTTATATTCACTCACAGCTCTCTGCATTATTCAACACAAATCACTAAATTGCTTGGTGAATTTCCATGTTACCTTGTTTTCCATTCACCTTGTATATGTATGGTTTTTCTTCTTCCTCTCTACCTTTATGATTCTATTCTATCTGACTCTATTATCTCTTAATACCCTGCAGGATAAGCCCTTCTTCTCTAACCGTATAGGACTCTTCATTGCCCCTATGAATCTTGTCTTGATTGTCCCTACACTTGGTTTTTGCTCATTCTTTACCTCTGACTAGAATGAATTTGTACCCATCTAAATCCTATCTCCCCTTCAGGAAAATATTTCTTGGAGGCTTTTCACAGCCTCTCCAGTCCAATTAAGTCTCTTTTCTGAATGTCTGCATATTAAATGAGAAAATATATGTGAAAATAGTTTTTAAAAAATAAAATGTTATGTTTTTTCTATTCAGTCAACATTTGATACGATATTATTGATATTGAGTCACCTTCATACGTAACTGATGTAAAGCTTCCTCATGTGGTACTCATTTTTTAGAGATTTTTTTTTAAAAAGTTTTATTGGTGTATACTTAAAATAAACTGCATGTTTAAATTATCCAATTTGGTAAGATTTGGCATAAATACACACATCAAACTATCCCCACAATCAAGATAATGAATAAATCCAACATCTTCAGTTTCTTTATGCAGCTTTGGAATCCCCTCTCCCATTCCTCCTCTATCACAGGCAAACACTGATCCTGTCACTATAGATTAATTTTTGTTTTCTAGGATTCTGTATAATGAAATTACTGTTTTATTCTTTTTGAGCCTCACTTCTTTCATTGTGCTTAATTATCTTGAGGTTAATTCATGTTGCTTGCATCAACATGAATTATTTATTATTTGTTTAGCAATAAAAAGAAATAAACTATTCTGTCATGTATGTACTTCAATTTGTTTACTACCTGTTAATGAACATTTGCCATTTTTTCCAATTTTTTGGTATTACAAATAATGCTGCTATGAACATTTATGTACACATCTTTGTATGGACATAGGCTTTTATTATACTTAGGAGTGGAATGGCTGGACCACATGGTAAGTGTGTGCCTTTTTCAAAATCTGTCAAACAGTTTTTATGTTTTCACTAGCAGAAAATGAAGTTTCAGTTGCTATACATCCTCACTAATACTTTGTGTGGTTAGGCTTTTTAATTTTAGACATTCTAATAGGTGGAATGTGATAGTTCATTGTGGCTTTAATTGGCATAGTGTTTCAGTATGACTTAAAGGATAAAAGTTGAATATTCATCCATTTTTTTTTGCCTGTTTTTTAAACTTCTGGATTTGGGAAGTCTTGAGTTCTGTGTTAGCAGCTTGCTTCTTTGAAAATAAAAATATGTTTAAAGTTTATGTCTTTGCTTGGCACTTTAGATACACAATGTACTTGTTGACATTCATACATAATTTTTAAATGGTAACAGTAAAAGGAATCAGAAGTAGTAACAATAAAAGCATCATTTCTCTTAAATAAATAAGCCTATGCCCTTAGAAATATTTAGAACCTGACTTTTATGGTTTATGCTCTCATTTGTCAGTTCTAATTGTTTAGAAAAATGCAAAAGAATCCTTTTAAAAAGTTTTGTTTGTAACAAAATTGTTTCTTTTTAGAAACTTATTCATGATTATGAAGGACAAAAGAATTTGAACTAACATTATTCTAAGAAGCTTTTTATAATATCGTTAGTCATTAGATTATTGTTGAACAAAATAGCTATAACCCGAGATTTGAAACTTTATTACACAAAAAGCAGGAGAAAATTGCACACTCAAGTGCTGTTTTATATCAAATAAGCATTGACAACAGTGTTTTTATGCATCTGTTCTGCCCACATAAGAAGCCAGCTTCATCATCTGGATTTGTCCTGGGGCTGAAACTTTTTATAAATATGAGAATTATACTTTTTTTGAAAAAATGGCAAGCAGAATATGGTATCCAGCTGTGGAATTGCTTATATATTATATTTGCATTTATTTCCTGGGCTTGTTTTATACAGTATATGGCAATATGTTGTCATAAAAATTCTATGATTAATGCTTATTTATGAAATCTTGTGTAAATATCTTAGAACTCAGTCAAACAATGTGCAAGTTAAACAGTTTTTTTTCTCTGAGTAGTGGAATGACATATCCCATGGGAATAGTAGGTTGGATATGTTCTTTATCTATGGAAAAGTCTCATATGTAACATTTCTCTTTTACTATTCTATATTATATCATTCTTTTTTAAAATTTATTTTGCTAGGCAAGAAATCTAGTTTCACATTTATTCTTAGGAAAAATAGAGGAAATTTAGATGTGGAAATTATTTAAAAATAAGGATGGTAGTTATTTCATATTTCACTAAATAATTACATTTACTAGGATGTATTTGTTTTCTGATTTTGATCCTGTCCTCTGGTTAAGAGGCATAGGCATTTGTATTAATTATCTATCTGTTAAAATAAATCTGTTCAATAATAAGATATTACTATGGTTTTAATCCACAAAAAATGCCGGATTATAAAATATCACAGTATGAGTGTGAAGCAAATTTCAGGTGTGAATACATCATGATCAGTGATACATTAGTAGATTTTTGTTTTGCAGATTCTTGTTTCTCCAGACTGGTTAATTTATTTATATTTAATATTTTAGTGAATTGTGACTTGTTGAAAGACTTGTTTTCCTTTTTTTTTTTTTTTTTTTCTTATGCTCAGGTCCAGCTCTTCTATGAGATAACTGATACCATGAATAAGGTCTGGAATAAGATTCAGAAGAGAGGCAATCTCAGTCCATCTTCAGCTTATACAGACACCATGGCAGGGCCTGTCCCTTCTTCTCCAGTTAGAAGCAGTGTAGGTACCGCTCCTCCAGATACTAGCACATGCAGCCCATCTGCCGACATTGGAACTACTACTGAGGTAAGTGTATTTGAAAGATTCTGTGACGAAATAACACAGAGTTCCGTACTATGGTTAAGAATGATGATAACCTTACTGCTGTGGAAGCCGACAGATTCCAAAGAATCATGAGAAGCTGTGGCAGCAATGACTGTGTATTACTATTCCTTTTACGTCCGAGTGTTTTTATCACTTTCAGTAGGTTATGAGGTAGTTCAAGAAAGTATATGCTCTATGAAATAATAAAAACTGAGACACAGTAAGACATGTTTCCTCAGAAGTATGGAAACTTAGAAGCTGAGTCAAAAAGAAACTCATGTTTCCCTTTCCCTACTTCTATGCCTCTACCTCTTTTTTGAACCAGGGTGTATTATAATCTTTAGATTGGTGGTTTTCAACCCTGCTAGACCTAATGCCCTCTCCTTCTTCCCCCCAGTCACAAAAGCCTTTCTTTTTATTTTTTATGTCCTAAGCTCACCCAGCATGCCAGTGCCTCTTTTAATGTAACAAATATTTTATTTGCTTCCTTTACCGTCCTGAAATGAAAATGAAAAAGAATGTAACCTACATATACATGTAATTTCAAAAATATATAATACCATAAATAAAATATAAAGGATAAATAAAATGAAATTAAGTTAAAATACAATGGTATGTATTCCAGTATATAAATACCTGGGCTTGATTACATAATGGAGTACTCAGATATATGTAAGGACTGTGAATATGACGACTACAAATAGAATTGTACAGGTCTATATTAAATACCATAGATGATACTGTTGTTGGTGGCATGATTTTCTGAAATAGTGACAAATTCATGGTAAAGTTTTGAACAAAATATAGTTCAGTCGTTCATTATAGTGGTTGTGTTTCTAGAACTCTTAGTGTATATTAAAATCATGCAAAAATAAAAAAAATTGTGTTTAGATTTAGAACAGATTATGTAAACAGGATTGTCACCTACATGAGTGTCTCCTAGATGATCTTCATTTTGCAGGACTGTCCTATTCAACTGTAGTCCCCAACCTCTGGGTCACAGAAGGATACAGTACAGGTCTGTTACGAACCAGGCTACAAAGCAGGAGGAGAGGAGGATGGAGCAAAGCTTCGCCTCCTGTCAGATCAGTGCAGCATTAGATTCTCATAGGAGCAAGAACCATGAAGTAAACTGCACATGTAAGGGATCTAGGTTGTGTACTCTTTATGATGATCTAAGATGGAGCTGAGGTGGTGATGCTAGCACTGGAGAGCAGCTGCAAATACAGATTATCATTAGCAGAGAGGTTTGAGTGCACAATAGATGGAATGTGCTTGAATCATCCGGAAACCATCCTCCCCTGCCCCCTAGTCCATGGAAAAATTGTCTTCCATGAAACTGGTCCCTGGTGCTAAAAAGGTTGGGGACCACTGCTGTTCAACACAGGGCCTCTTGTATCTCTAACTTCTAACCCTTAAATGCCAGTAGTGACACACAATCATTGAGCTAACCAAAAACACCCTGTTTCATTTCCAAAACACCCCTTAGGTGGCTGAACTCTTCCCCCTGCCCCTCAGAACTACTGATCTATAGTAGATGGAAGGAGAAGATATGTGTTTTTTTCCCCCGCATAAAGACATCATTTCCTCTGGAACCAAAGCTATTGGCAAAATACAGAATGTGAAAAGAATCAAGTAAAGGGGATGTTAATTTCTTCTGTCTTACAAATCAGTAAAAGCAAATTTACTCAGTTAAAAGGGCAAATTTCACCTGCTGTGAGGCTTTAAACACTTTGGAGTAGATCTGTTTAACCTGCCTGTACAAGCAAGTTCTCTATCTGCCTATTCCAAATCTTTAGAAACATGATGACCTAAGTGATGGGATTATTATTTCCTCTTCTGTTTCTTTTTTTCTCAGAGAAAGAAGTGAAAAGTCGGCCGGGCGCGGTAGCTCACGCCTGTAATCCTAGCCCTCTGGGAGGCCAAGGCGGGTGGATCGCTCGAGGTCAGGAGTTCGAGACTAGCCTGAGCGAGACTCCGTCTCTACTAAAAATAGAAAGAAATTATCTGGACAACTAAAAATATATATAGAAAAAATTAGCCGGGCATGGTGGCGCATGCCTGTAGTCCCAGCTACTCGGGAGGCTGAGGCAGTAGGATCACTTAAGCCCAGGAGTTTGAGGTTGCTGTGAGCTAGGCTGACGCCACGGCACTCACTCTAGCCCGGGCAACAAAGTGAGACTCTGTCTCAAAAAAAAAAAAAAGAGAAGTGAAAAGTCTAGAAATGAGCCCTTAATGAAGTTAATGGGGCATGTCCTTTCTAGAGTAAAAGCAATGAATTCTGTCTTGGAAATTCCCAATGTTATTAGCACACAAAAGTTTTTAGAAGTCCTGCAGTAAAGAAAGCCATTTAACTTTATTGAATGCAAACTTATTTAATCAAAGACCCATTTTTCACAGTCTACCAATTAACGCTATACAAAATATACTTTGTGAAATGCTTTGGTAATGAAAGTTTGAAGTAATAAATTGCTAGACAAGAGTAGTACAAGTGAAATTGATAAATACAGTTAAATCTTAGAGATATTTAGTGGCAGAAAGGAGAGTGTTCCATTAAACAATTGTTTGCTAAGTGCTGCATTCACTGCGATGTCAAGAGGAACATGACATCCTATTTTGGAAGAGTTCTTTTGTAAAGAGACATTTAAAAAACATTATAAGTGCAGGAAAGACAGGGCTAACATAAAATGGTCACAGCTATTGGTCATACATCTAGAGACTGTCATTCGTACAAGATATAGTGTTAATGGTGTACTCCAGAATTGTAGAGTATACAACCTACACGAAGGACATAGTGGCCCTGATGTGAGAGATAAAACAGAAATAAACATGTCCTTCAGTTTATAGAGGAAGGTGTTAATAATTAATGTTAGAATAAATTTGTTAATAATTTATTCTAAAAGATCTGTGGATGTTTTGTGGAGGAAGTAATATTTGAGATGGATCTTAAAAAATGAATATGACATGGGTAGCAATTTTGTTTTAGTAGGTTTATAATACATATGATAGAATAAAAGAATGGTGTCTTCATTAGTCAAAGTGAGGAAATTGAGAGACTAAGAAAGGGAGAGATTTTGCTCAATCACTTAAAAACAAATTCTGATTTTAATAATTTTTTGTATGACTACAATTTACTTCAAATTAGAAAGTTGAGGATTTTTTTCTCATTGGCTTATAAAGGTAAATAATGAAAATGCTTATGGTAGATTTGTTAGTTTTGTGCTAGCTATGGATTTGATCTGTATGACAAAAATCTGAAAATGAAAGAATGTTAATGCAAAGATTCATAAATTAATATTTAAGAAAGACCAGGTAAATCAGTTCACAGCGAAGGTAACACAAGTTAATGGGTATATGGGGGATAGATGGAGATGTGGCAAGTTTTTCAAAATGTGCCCTCTTCTCTTGTTTACATAAGTGTGGTCAAGAAAAGAGATAGGTAATTACTACTAGTCCAATATCAATTAGAAACCCACAGTCACTAGGGAAGCTTGTTCTGTGAGAAGTATCTTAAAATAATTTAGCTAGTTTGTTTTCCATAAACAGCAGGAAGATTTTTATGAAGACGGTTATGATATGATCAGTGTTAAAGCTTTGATTTAACTTTACCTTACAACTTAGAAGGAGGTATATGTCTATTGAATATTTCACATTTAATTTCTCTTCTTAATCTCAAGAAAATATTTATATGGAAATCAAGACTAACTATGTGCATCTGAGTTTAAATTTACCTCTTTAAGAATTAGCCAGTAGGTTGGGTGCAGTGGCTCACACCTGTAACCCCAGTACTTTGGCAGGCCAAGGCAGGAGGATAACTTGAGATCAGGAGTTTGAGACCAGGTTGGACAACATAGTGAGACCTCATCTCTACAAAAAATAAATAAAAAATTTAAGAAATTAGCTGGGCAATGGTGACATGCACATGTAGTCCCCGCTACTCGGGAGGCTGAGGTGGGAGGATCATTTGAGCCCAGGAGTTTGAGGCTGCAGTGAGCTATCTGTGATGGATCACACCACTGTACTTTAGCCTAAGTGACAGAGTGAGACCCTATCTCAAAAAAAAAAAAAAAAAATAGCGGTAAATGATGACATCAGAAAATATAGTCATTGTTTCCCCCAGTGTGTATGGTTCCTTGTTTATCTGTAACTCATCTTGTAGTTGTTTAATTCATTTAGGATTCAAAATTTGTGCCCAAGCTTTCATTTCTCATTTCCCTTTGTTTATAATGCTGCTAGGCCTGTCCTTAATGACTTTTGTAATTTTTCTTCCTTTCATTTGGGTTCTAACATGGTAGATTATGTTATTGTGATCCTTTGAATTCCCATGTAAAAGCTGTTTTTGTAATTTTGATGAATTTGCATGTATATTTAAACAGATTACCTGCTGAGTGGAAATAAAACCTTGCTCTCTCATTAAAAAAGCTACTGAATGAATGACACTTTAGAGAACCTATAAAAGGAGATATTATATAAATATATTTTGTTTTATTTCATTCAAACGACTTTATACTTCTTTGGACACAGCATTTCTGGAAAGCTCTAGCAGTCCTTTGCTCTTCTTGGTAATCATTGTTCAAATAATCTTTTTATTTATTTATTCATTTATTTTTGTTTTGATTTTTAAGACAGAGTCTTGCTCTCTCCCCCATGTTAGAGTACAGTGCCATCATCATAGCTCACTGCAACCTCAAACTCCCAGGTTCAAGCAATCCTCCTGCCTTAGCCTCCTGAGTAGCTAGGACTACAGGCACATGCCACCACACCTGGCTAATTTTTTAATTTTATGTAGAAACAGAGTCTCACTATGTTGCACTGGTTAGTCTCAAACTACTGGCCTCAAATGATCCTCCTGCCTTGGCCTCCCAAAGTGCTAGGATTACAAGTGTGAGCCACCATGCCTGGCCCTAATAATGTTTTGATTATAGGAAGTCTTTCTGTTAGAAACACCATCGCGTAAACAATAGGTCTGTTTACAGATTTAAATATACAGTATGTATGCTGTGATTAGTCATAGCAGTAGTACTTCCCGACCTTTTTCATGTCATTGCATATATAGAAAATGATATTTATATCTGCAGTCAGCAGACAAAGCTCTAAGACAGTGAAGGCTCCATTTACCCCAAGGCCCATGCAAAGACTCTAAGGGCCAAGGGAATTCATGTCTCAACATACCTGTGACATATCCCATGTGTCTCAGCATACTAGTTAGCAAGCTCTAAATTATAGTTCCTCTTTGATAAATACATTCTTAATCTTTTTATTATTGCCCCATTAAGTATTAATGAATGTAAATAAAATTGTTATATTAAAATTGTTTTATAATTATAGTTCCTTCCTCCTTTGTTAAAATAATATTGTAGCGAATAACAGCATAAAGCTACTATGATACACCATTTATTAGTGTGGCAGAGTCTTTTTGTACTCAGGGCTAAGAAGTAAATTAAAAGTCAGATTGAAATGACACAATTGTTTAACCCTAATATTTTTATTTTAAAAACCCTAAGGCTTAAATAACCTATTAACATTACAGGGGGCATGTCACTGACTATTGGTCTATTCTGTTCTGAGTAAATCCCAGTGTTGTTCTTGTTTTTACAAGAGCTGGGAACATAAAACAAAGGCCTACTAAATTGAAAATGATTAAATTACACCATTTGTATATAGCAATTTGCCTGTACTCAGGGCCTAATTGCAAAAATTTTACCAAGAAGATTTGCGTTAGCTTTCCATTTTGGAGTACTCACTGAACTAAGCACTTTACAAGCTTTATCTCTTTAAATTCTCAAACCAATATTATGAGGTGGGTAATATTATGTTTCTATTTTACAGTGAAGAATTTGTGCCTACAGAGGTTCAGTGATTTGCTCAAGGTCATAAAGACATTTCTCTCTTTATGTAACTTCTCATTTTCTTTCTCCATGTGTCTTAACTTTTCCCCCCTTCTTTTTGCTGTCTTGTTAGCTCTTTGTTTTTTCTTTCTAGATTGTTTACTCAAATCTCTCTTGTTTTCCAGTTTACTAATTCTTCTTTTAGCTGTTCTAATCCATGTGGTTTCAGTCAGTGGTTGATACGATCAGGAGACTGAAGAATAAGAAGAGAGAGAGGTTGGTGTTTTTCGTTCTCGTTCCTTCCCTGTTTTGGTGCATGTTTGTGTGGCACCAACTGGGTCATTCCAAGAGGACAGGTCCTGCCAGGGAAACCTTCTTCTGTGGTTCTACTTCTCATGAGACTTAGGTAGTACTGCTTCCTCCTTTTGCCTATCAAGGCCTAAAGATGGTTTTGGCTTCTTAATGTTGCTAGTCTCTGGATGCCTCAACATCGCTAGCTAATTCCTTTTACCCTGCCCATACCTTGGTGAATAGTTAAATATTAAAGTCCCTTCATTTGAACCATATCCATTGAATTCTGTTACTTGTTTGGTTCCTGGTAGATACACTACCTGTTCTGTTTTTTTCACACTGTCCCTATATATTTATTCATTCTTTTATTTCTTTACCTTTTAAGATGCTTAGTTATAGTCCTTTTAGATTTTCTTAACTCCGTTTATTGGGGATGCTAAGTTTTTGTTAGTTAAATCTGTTGAATCTCCCTTAGCATGATTCATTTTCTTATGTGGTTTATACTTTTTTAGTATGAGCTTATCTTCAAAAGCTTAATTTATCTATGGGACTCCTCTGAACCCTATGTTATAGAATCTAGGGCAGTTTTTAGTTTCATTTATTAATAAGAATTTGCCTTAGTTTGCAAATAGTGCAAACTAACAAGTGATAGGATTTAGTCTCTCATGAATGACTTTTTCATGCCCCTATTCCACCTCTCCTCTGTCCTGGGTTCTGGAAAACTTCCATGACATTTTTTCAGCCTGGTATCTAGTGTCCCTTTTGCTAAAGAGGTAGCCTTTTTGGCTCTAGGCTTTAAGAAAAGGACTGCCCGGCTCAGGCTCTAGGCCATGTCTCCATTCTCTTAACGAGTTAAAAATGCCATTGCGCAACCTCTAGACCCTTATCTTCTACAGACCACCATGGACTCAGTCCCCACTTATTACCCTGGCATTGTGTTTCCTTTTCATTTCTGCCACCTTGAGATTTGTCTTTATTATAAGCTTATCTATTGTATGAGAGAAAGATGGAATCCTCAAATAGGACAGTTTTAGGAGAGTTTAATAAAATGACAAAGATGTTAAGAGGGAAGGGAAACCACAGGAGATGGTACAGTACCCTAGAGCTGTTGTTGCCACCAATAGGCTTAAAAGGCAGGAGGGAGAGGTTATCAGAACAGTGAATAAATATCCTGATTTAATTCTCTTCCCTCCTTTCTATCTCCTGCCACTGTTTCTCATTCACTGAAACCAATCAAAAAACACAGGGCAAGGAAATCCACCCACATTGTTCATAGAGGTTAGCTTTCCAGGCACAGAGGGTAGTGAAGGGTGGAAAGTAGATGTAGAGGACCAAGAGAAGATACACATTACTTTCGTGTATTAAATTCACATGGTATTTTATCCAGCATTTTCTGTGCTTTTGTAGTATAAATGGGAAATGTTCATTTCAGATTAATCTCCATGTTGCTTGAATTAAAATTTCTTTAACATATTGAGTACTAAGAACCAGTGTTTGGAATATTTGTTTTTCTCACTCTGGTACATCTTGTAAGTTCTCAGTACCATTGATTAAACTTTTTTTGGTGATTTTTAAAATTGTAATAAAATACATATAATTCAAAGTTTACCATTTTAACTGTTTTTCAATGTATAATTTAATGGCATTAAGTACATTCACAATGCTGTGCACCATAATCACTATCCATTTCTAGAACTTTTTCATAATCCCAAACAGAAATTCTATACCCATTTAACAACTCTTAATTCTCCCCTCTGCTCATCCCTGGTACCTTGTATTCTACTTTTTGTCTCTATGAATTTCCCTATTCTAGGTACTTCACATAAGAGGAATCATATGGTGTTTGTCCTTTTTATGTGTAGCTTATTTCACTTTGTGTAATGTTTTTAAGATTCATTCATGTAGCATGTATCAGAATTTCATTCATTTATGACTGAGTAATATTCAATTGTATGTATATAGCACATTTTGTTTATCCATTCATCTTTGGCTAGACATTTGGGTCATTTCCACATTATGGCTATTGTGTATAATGCTGGTTTGAACAGTGGTGTACAAGGGTTGATTAACTTTCAATGAAATAGTTTTGCCTTGAAATTGTATGTATCTTATATGTCTTATGCCTGATAAACCATTTTAAAACTAATGTAATACTAGAAATGTTATTTTATATTTTTTTACCTGTTGAATATGTTGATGACTGAGGTATTAGTTATAAAAAGGGAGAGGAGGAAGAAAATGAATCCAAGTATTTTTAAATGTACTTTATCTAGTATGGATTTTCTTACTTAAAAGAGCACATTTCTGGCATCTTAATATGGTTTGCTTAGTACTAACATGACTAGTCTAGAATGATAGGAGCACTTAATATTATCCCTGAATGTGTTCAAGCATATTTCAAAATTTTGGCAGAAAATGTAGGTATCAAAGGGTAAAAACAGGGAAAATTCAAGTAGTGTGTTTAGTTTCTATAGTAACTTTTCAAACAAAAAATAGAATGTTAGTAATTTGTTTTCTCTAAGGTGTATTCTTTTTACTCCTGGGAAAAACTAGCTTAAAGTATCTGCTACTTTTCTATTCTTTGTTGTAGACTCTGTTTTCTTTTGCAGAGCTTGACAAGTAAGCAAAGATCTTTCTCTCAATTCCATCAACATATAGGTGTATTGTTGCCGAGATTGTCAGCAAGGTCCTTTAGACCAGCATTTCCATTTTATGTACTTTAAAATTGAAACAGTGAATTAAAATTAGTGTCACACAAGGTAGGGACTGGGCCAACTCATACTAAACATGATTAATGGGATCTATGGAAGAGACCTTAGAGTCAGACAACTTGAAATTTTATCTCTGTAACTTATGATGATATTATTTAGTCTCTATGCCTTAACTTCATCATCTTTAAAATAGGGATAATATTAATAACCATCTTAACATGTTAGCACTACTTTTAACTAAGTGACTTTATGTACAGTTTGTTCAAAAACTCTATGATATATCCCTCTATTTACTTTTGTCTTTAATTTCAATAAGATTTTTATTTTCTTGGCAATGGTCTTGCTCCTTTTGTAATAGATTTATTCCCTACTATTTGAAATTTTTTATTCAATGAAGATTGTTATTTACTTGATTTATCGCCTTTATTCTGTTAATGTGACGAATTACATTGATTTATTTTCATATGTTAAACTGACCTTGCATTTCTGCAACAAACCCAACTTGGTTCTGACATATTTTCCTTTTTATATTAATATATCACTAGATTGAGTTTGCTAATTGTTTAGGATTTTGGTATCTGTAGTCATGAGTGATACTGGCCTTTAATTTTTCCTTCTTACAATAGCTTTCTCATATTTTGATATCAAGATTGTACTGTCTTCATAAAATGAGTTGGGAAGTAGTTTCTCTTGTTCTCCTCTTTAGAAAAGTATGTTTTTCATGTGAAAATTCTTAAAATCACTATATATACCCATGATGATTAACAAAGTAATCCTAATTTAAAAGGCACCTGGCTATAACATATGTCTCATCTATATTGGAGGGTCTTAGTTTAGGTGTTACTTGGATATAGAAGAACTTTTAACTTAGATGATTATCAGAAGAGAGATTATCAGTGATGATCAGTGAGAACTAGATGGACAAAGGACGCTAATTTCATTGTTATAAAGGGAACACAGGCAAGCATCTTGATCCTTCTCCCAGCTCCAATATTGATATTGCTACATTTCTAGAAATTGAATTTTATACTACTCACTGATAAAATAATAATCATAAAATAGAGATTTGAATCCACTCCAGTGGCCCAACTTATGTCAAATAAAACTAATGAGCATATCTCTTATAGATGCTAAACACATGTAATGTATTTTTATTGCTGTACAAATATGATTTTATATTACAATTAACATTTTCATCTTAAGTATAGAATTCTGTAGCATTAAGTACATTTACATTGTTGCACAGCTGTCACAACCATCTGTCTCCAGAACTTTTTCATCTTCCCCAGCTGAAACTCTGTCCATTAAACAATAACTCACCAACTCAATAGTAAATCTTCCAATGTATGAACGCTGGATGTCTTTCCAATTATTTGTGTCATCTTTAATTTCTTTTAGCAACGTTTTGTAGTTTTCATTGTACAAGTCTTTCACTTCTTTGATTTGGGTTATTTTTTAGTATTATATTCTTTTAGATGCTATTGTAAATGAAATTATTTATTTTCTTTTCTTATTGTTGACTGTTAGTGCATAGAAACACAACTGACTTGATTTGTGTCTGTTGGTTTTATATCCTGCAACTTTGCTGAATCCGTTTATACTAAAAGTTTTCTTCGTGGAATCTTTAGAGTTTTTTACATAAAAGATGATGTGTTCTGTGAAAAGAGGTAATTTTGCTTCTTCGTTTCCAATTTGGATACCTTTATTTCTTTTTGTTGCCTAATTGCTCTGGCTGGGACTTGTAGCACTATGTTAAATAAATTTTCCAGTTTAGTTTTAAAACATTAGGCAATATTTTAAAGTTTAACATAATTTTCTTTTTTGATAATTTGCTTTATTGTGAAGGGATATCTCTAACTTTATTTTGGCCCTAATTAGATTCTTTACAAACCACAAAAGACATATGGACAGATTGGCCCTTTGTTGCCTTTTCTATTTCCAAATTGTACTTTTTATGCTGTCTTTTTTTATATGAAATAAGTGTTAAGTGAAACATGATAAATTATAAGTAAGATGATTCAGATTGGGAAGCTACCATTGGCTCAGAAGTACTGGTGTCAAATATTGATTATATTGTTTCAATGCCGTACTAGATGTGGAATAATAACTGTCCATTACCATCCATCACCCATTATCTTTCTTATCGGAAGATAACCACAGTTTATTTTAAGCTTGGTACAGAATAGATTCTAAACATACTGTTCTTCAGCATATGGATGTTAAGTGATTATGGGATATCAACTCATATTATGATTAATTTAAATCTCATTCTTCAGTGTACATGGTATAGATATGCATATGTTCATTAAATCACTATAAATATTTTTATGTAAAATAAGTTTATGATATGAGTTTATAATTTCAGTTTTTCTATGTCTTTTTAAACATAATTTTTTTTGGTCAGATATGATATCTGAATTTAGACTTTATTTGTTGTTTCTTAATTCTTATTCGTAGTCATTTGTTTCCTCGTGTATTAATGTAATTTTGTGTTGGGTGTTCTTCATCAATGGGACTTTATCTATGTGGCTTTAACATAGTGGTTGAGGGCCTGTCCCCTAAAAGGGATTTTATGTGTTTTAGTCTCTAAGGCTGTGGTCCCCAACCCCAAGGCCATGGACGGATACAAGTTCATGGCCTGTTAGGAACCAGATCACACAGCAGGAGGTGAACTAGCAAAGCTTCATCTTTATTTACAGCTCCTCCCCATGGCTCACATCACCACGTAAGTTCTGTCAGATCAGATTCTCATAGGAGTGAGAACCCTGCAGTAAACTGCACATGTGAGGGATCTAGGTTGCATACTCTTTTATGAGAATCTAATCCCTGATGATCTGAGGGGGAGCTGAGGCAGTGATGACAGTGCTAGCAGCTGGAAATACACATTATCATTAGCAGAGAGATTTGAGTGCACAATAAATGTGATGTGCTTGAATCATCCCAAAACCATCCCTCACCCCCACACCTGCCCCCCAGTCCATGGAAAAATTATCTTCCATGAAACTGGTCCTTGGTGCCAAAAAGGATAGGAACCACTGCTCTAAGGAATTTTAGGGGCTATCACTAGTCTGGGACTCCTTTATGATTAATTTCATAACTAGAAATTTTTTGAAACATTTGGACAGTATAAAAAAAATTCCTTAAACCTACATGTACTCCAGAGTTGTTAAAAATTCTCAGGGGTAACTTTATTCCCCTACATAGGCTGAGATAGATATTGCTTTTTCTTGGGTTTATTCTGTTGTTTTTCTGTTTTCTTAAATTTAGAATTTAGGTTAGATACTTAGGTTATTAATGTTCAGCCTTTTAAAAAAAAAACTGTATTTAAAACATAGTCCTTTATTCTTAGAGGAATTTATAATATTTGGAATGGGGGATGGGTATGTGTATACATATAATAAAAAGGTGGCTGGAAAACTTAGCCTATAGCTGGATTACTGCTTCTGAGAGACAATTCTGTATTACAGAAGGGGGAGCAAAAATTTTCATATGTAGGCAGCCGTTCCTGCCACACTAACTGTTTCATGGATCCAAAGATAACTAACTAAAGCTTTACTGGTAACACTCAAATGACATACTCCACTGTACTTCAGCTAGATGAATTTGTAAAAAATTTGTGTTCAGGTATGTAGTCAGGAAAGTAGACCATTATATAATTCATTAAAATTTTTATGCCATTTGCTTACAGAGCAGCCCAACAATAAAAACTAGTATTAAAAGCACTAACATTTTGATTACTTTTTGAGACAAGTAAACAAAACAAACATATGCCCGTATACAAAAATATATACACATTCACATACTTCCCTTACAGGAATTCATAATCTATAGGTCTTTTGGAAACTGTTATAACTACATAAAATGATCGTTTGGACCTCTAGATTTTCAGTAGTTTCAATAAAGGTGATTTAAAAGGATAGTTATGATGAACAGTTACGTCGTGTGTTGATGAAATTAGATCCCTCCAACTCAGTTGTGATTTTAGGCAAACCGTTTAGTGTTTTTCATTTTAGCTTTTTGTGTGTATGTATAATGTTTTTCATAATGTCATCCTTATTTACAGCAGTGGTGTAAGAAATAATTTCAAAACTTTAGAAAAATCTAAAATGCTGAGTGAATGCTAGAATATTGATTTATGGCTCCATCTAAAGTAAAAATTGATGTTATCAACCATCTAATGTTTGGAAGCTTAGGTTCATGGCAAAACTTGACTAGCATTGTTTATTGATCCAATAATGATTAATAAAATGGCTTTATTTTATCATCCTAGTTTTCAAAAAAAATTCAGCATGAAATGGTTCCTTTTTTTCAATGTCTAGTAATTATTTAAAAGTGCATTGATTTTCAGTTAAATAAAAAATGAATATTGGACTGAGAAGTTGTTTGGCATCAACTACTGTAGTTACACTGTTGTCAATTTTTCAATTAGTCAAGTATAATTAATCTAAGCAGTAATCTATCTCAAATTATTATTCAGACAACCCTTTAGTTAGTTTGAACATTTTATTCCATTGCTGTTTTAAAAATCTCATAATTGTTTTAAAGCTTCTCCTGAAAATGTTTATTTCATTTAATATTTTCTTTAATGGTTTTATCCTTAACATTTAGAGAGATACTTTATTCAAAATGTGGAAATCATAGTGTTTAGATTACCATCTTATTATCTGAATAGCTATGGACAAAAACAAAGATAATATATTAAAACAGATTAGAAAAATGAAGGTCCTTGTTTAGCCATCACATACCATTCAATGAAATATTTTGTATATAATGTTTTTCATATTTCAAAATAATCGTATCAGAAAATATCTCTCAATTCTTTGCTACTCCATTTTGTTTTTCTAATTCAGGTAGTTTTATTGTATAGATATAACCTAATAATCTGAGGTTGCTTTATATTTGTTGTGCTTATTTGTATCAACTATGTATCTGGGAACAAATTTGAAATTGTAGTTTTAATTTTTTAAATTAAAATTTGTATTCAAATAAACTTAATAAAAATTTTTAAACATTTTACTCTTCAAAATATTTTTCTTGTGTAGTTGGGTCAAAACTAGTATTTTAAAACTCTTTTGAATATAGAAAACTATAAATGAATCTAGTTTAAGAAATTACATTCTAACAATTGTTAGTATTAAATAGAAGTATTTGTTTATATGATCCTTAGATGATTTATGCTTTAAACTATGAGTAATTCTTTTCATGCTGACATGTTGAAAGGGAGCACTGTCCTTTTGTGCAAATATAGCTCTAGCTTCCTGTATTTCCGTCTGGGTCATGGTAGAGTAGGAAATATGAGTTCGATGCTTAAGTACTGAGCTTAAAAACACTTAATCATTTTTTTCCATCCTTGCATTGAAATAGTGAGAGCAAAGGTAGTGGAGACCACAGCAGGCCACTTGTTACTGGTGACGTAAATACAAACAGTGGTGGAAGTGTTTAGCCCTTTGGGAAGTTTTGTGATTAAATGAGAATGCTGGAGTTATTTTGATAAGAGAAAAAAGCAATGTGGCCAAAACTATGATCATCCCTAAGCTCTAAAGCAGGCCAAGGATTAAGAGTTGAAGTGTTTGCTCTTGCAGATGAACAAAGATAAATTCACCTAGGAAAACAAACTCAGTATTTTGGTCAATTTGCAACAAAATGGTAAAAGAATTGAACTGTTTATTTTAAAATTTGTCTTAAAGAGGTATGGGAAAATAGTTCAGCATCTCTGTTTCTGGCCCAATTTTCACTATAGTTTTAGAAACAGAGCAGAAAATTAATGCACAAACGTGTACAGTGATACACAACAAATGTTGTGAATCCAAAATGAAAATTAAAACTGCGTGAGGAAGTAAAGCAAAGCTTTTTCTCAGGAGTGCTTACTCAATTTGAAGCCACAGTTTCCTTAGCATTCTTACCCAGTAGTGTTAAAAATTGAGGTGTTATTGATTTGAGATGCTATTTTCTCTGAAGTTTTCCATTCTTGGCATATGATGTTCTTCTAAGTATTGGAGAAAGATTTAATTTAAACATACTTCTGCTCTAAAAACCTGTCCATAAAGAAAGGCATACTGACCACATTATGTTGTCTTTTATTTAATTTGACTTTGTAAAAAGCATCTTTTTCTGGAACGTCCTTTTCATTAGATGTTGTGTTATGTTACACAGCTAACCAAAAACCTGATTTTTTAAAATAGCTTCTCAAGTTCTAGGAATTTCAATTGTAGCAAATTTAGAACTACATATTTTGGAGAAGCATTTATCTGAAAATCCACAAACAGTGAGCTGTTTGCTTTGCTTGGTGTAATTGGGACAAAGAGTGCCTATACTGTCTTCAGATTTAACTCTGTAATTTTCTGTCACAGTAAATCCCGGGACACTGTTGCTTTGCTCTGCTTGGTGGCTAAGTGTTCCTATAATAAATACTTGCCTGTTGTTATGAAAATATTCCCCATTTGGTCTCCTTCTGAGGTTTCAGGAATATTGAATTTTCTTCTGATTGAAAGATGATAAAACACTGAGGTCAAGGTAAAAGCTTCATATGGGAACTGAATATACCTTTGTCTAGATTGCCTGTCTGTGATAATGAGAGCAGGGGTTTTGGTTTATTTTGTGTGGGGTTTTACTTATCTTTCCTGCTTTTAAGTGTAAAGCTAATGGCTTGACTTAGAGATTAGTGGCTTCTGCTCTGACAAACTACCCATAGAAAATGGCATATTGACATGTTCTATTGCCTTCGCTTAAATTTTAAGGAATTTTTTTTGTTTTGTCTGTTGACTACCGGTCATGACTCCTTAGCATAGAAAATGAACATTTTGTTTGAGACATTCAAATCAACAATGAATTCAATGATCATTTCAAATCAAATCAAACCTCCTTTGTATTAGAGGTTGAGGATGTACAGCAAATGAAAATGTGTCTGAAGTAAGAAAGTTGACAAAATGAGAAAGGCAAGAGGGATACCAAATTCTAGAAAAATATGAATTTCTTAAACATTGGTTCAACTTGATGGTGATGATTATACCTACTATTTATGAAATGTTTGCTGTGTGTGTAAATACTTCATTCACATTCATGTTCTTATTTAATCTTAACAACTCTAAGAGATAAATATCATTATAGTAACCGTTTTACAGAACTCTGAAAAGTTAAACTACTTGCCTAAAATCACCTGACAGGCATCTGAAGTCCTTAACCTAATACATCATACTGCCTGCCATACATACTAAGCTTAAGTATATATAACTGATATTTAAATACATCTTTTAAACAAATAAGCATATCGTATTGTATTTGATCAGTTCTTAGAGTATATGGGTTTAGGCTCTGAAGTTTTGTTTGTAAGTTTTAAATGGACAGCAGTTTGGGATTTTAAAAGCCCAAATACTTAGTAGCTAATCTTAAAAGAACTGAACATGTCAGTGGGTGATTACTATCTTTAGCACCATCTCTTCTGCATTTGAGACTAAAGCTATTCAAATCGTTTAAATAAAAGAGTTTATTTTACTCTGAGCTACTAAAGGCTGCTGAAAAGACCAAAAACAAACCAACAAACCTTTCACAGCCAGTTTGGTAGCACTGAATTTAAGACCTTACACCTTAGAGTTCAGTATGTATTTGTAGAATTGAATAAGCTCATGCTCTGTTCCTCTAAGAGACTTTTAACCATATAGAACATTTTAAAAACCTGTTCTCAAATCTAATTTTTAATGTCTCCTTATATTAACATAGGTGAGGTATGATGAATGTTTTGCTATTTCTTAAACCGTGCTAATCACTTTGCTATGGTTATTCTGGATTCATTTATAAATGCTCTATAGCAGGGGTTGACATTTTTTTCTGTAAAGGCCTAGATAGTAAATACGTTTAGACTCTGTTGACCATAGCATCTCTGTAGCAACTATTTAACCCCGCTGAAAAGGAGCCATAAACAATAGTTAAACAAATGGATGTGGCTATTATCTATAATAGTAAAACTTTATTCCTCAAAACAGCTGGATTTAAGCCAGTCACTATAGCTTGCAGACCCTACTCTACAAGGAAATACTCATTGGTATAATCCTGACTTGTTCTGGATCATATATGACTTTTACAGGAAACTGGAGTGACATGCATGTACATTTTAACTGTAAAAACTGAGTGGTATATGATTATATGATTATATTATGTATTAGTATTTGTATGATTATCATTAGCATATACGACACAGAAAAGCTACAAATAATAATTGCTGATTTTAAACTATAAATTGTATTTAGTTATCATTTTTTTGTGTTTTTTCACAAAAAACAAAGTGTTTTTTCCTCATTACCCCAGGGAGATTCTATCCAAGCAGGTGATGACTCACCATTCTCAGATTCCATTACCTTGGAACAAACTACAAGTAATATTGGTGGCTCCAGTGGACGTGTTAGTCTATGGATGCAGTGGGTGCTCCCCAAAGTTACTATAAAGCTCTTTGCTCCAGATCCTGAAAATAAAGGCACAGGTACAGCATTACTTTTCTTCTGTACTGAAAAATCAAACATTAACTACTATTTTTAGAAGAAATATAAGACTTAATTTTACTTATTTTCATTTATAATTAAATGAATATTATTAGTTCTAATCCAAGTGATTTAGCAATGCTAAAATGTTGAATTTTGTCAATATTTAAAATTTATGTCTTCATGTGTACATATTCTCTTTGGGTTTGTAATAACTAAATTTTGTCTTGTTTATATTAAAATTCATCCCAAAGACCATGAGAAAATTTCGCAATTGATCATATTGATACATTATATCATTGTCACTAAAAGTATTGCAAAGATCCTCGACTGGTATTAGATATAGCACTTCAGACTTGAACTGGGATTACCCCTATCTTAAAATAGATTTCTTATCTTAATTTTAAGGCCTATTAATTTTGCTTATTATTGTAGAAGCTTGTGTGGTCTCAGTGCCTCTATACATGTCTAGGGTGTATATGCCAAGGTGAAATGTAAAATACAAAGTTTTAATACTGATTTTTAGGACTGTATTGATATTAATGTTTGCTTCTTATTGCAGAAGTTTGTATGGTCAGTGAACTAGAAGATCTCAGTGCTTCCATAGATGTCCAGGATGTATATACCAAAGTGAAATGTAAAATAGAGAGTTTCAATATTGATCACTATAGAAGCAGGTAAATAATGAATAATGAATATAGGAAGAGCTATATTTTCTTTCAACAAAGTCATTATAAGAATTTTTCTGTTTTAATTTGGCTACTTATGTTTAAAAATTACTATACAGACATACCTTGTTCATATTGTGGGTTTGGTTCCAGACCACTGTAATGAAGCAAATATTGCAATAAATCAAGTCACGCAAATTTTTTGGTTTCCCATTGCATATAAAAATTATGTTTATACTATACTGTAGTCTATTAAGTGTATGATAGGATTATGTCTAAAAAAAAACAGTGTGCATACCTTAATTTAAAATGCTTTATTTCTAAAAAGTGCTAATGATTATCTGAACCTTCAGCAAGTCATACTCTTTTTGCTGTTGAAGTATCTTGCCTCGATGTTGATGGCTACAGACTGATCAGGGTGGTGGTAGTTGTTGAAGGCAGTTATTGGGGCAGCTGTGGCAATTTCTTAAGATCAGACAACAATTAATTTTGCCACATTGATTGACTCTCCCTGTCATGAAAGATTTCTCTGTAGCATATGATTCTGTTTGATAGCATTGTACACCCGGTAGAACTTGTTTCAAAATTGAAAGTCAGTCTTCTCAAAGTGTGCCACTGCTTTATTAACTGAATATATGAAATATTCCAGATCTTTTGTTGTCATTTCAACAATGTTCCCAACATCTTCCCCAGGAGTAGTTTCCATCTTAAGAAACTACACTTTTTGCCCATCCATAAGAATCAACTCCTCATCCGTTCAGGTTTTCTTAGGAGATTGCAGCAATTTACCTACTTGGTATCTTCATGCTCCACTTCTAATTCTAGTTCTCTTGCTGTTTCCACCATATCTGAAGTTACTTCCTCTACTGGTGTCTTGAACCTCTTGAAGTCATCCGTGAGGGTTGGAATCAACTTCTTCCAAATTTCTGTTAATGTTGATATTTTGACTTCCTCCCGTGAATCATGAATGTTCTTAATGGCATCTAAAGTAAATCCTTTTTAAAAAGTTTTCAGTTTACTTTGCCCAGGATCCATCAGAGGAATCACTGTCTATGGCAGCTATAGCCTATGGAATGTATTTCTTAAATAATAAGACTTGAAAGTCAAAATTACTCCCTGATCCATGGGCCACAGAATTAAATTTGTGTTAGCAGGCATGAAAAAACACTCAGCTCCTTGTACATCTCCATCAGAGCTTTGGGTGCCCAGATGCATTGTTGAAGAGCATTCGTATTTTGAAAGGAATCAGTTTTTCTGAGCAATAGCTCTCTACAATAGGCTTAAAATATTCAGTAAACCATGCTGTAAACAAATGTACTGTCATTCAGGGTTTGTTGTTTGATTCATAGAGCACAAACAGGGCGTATTTAACATATTTCTTAAGAGCCCTAGGATTTTGAGAATGGTAAATGAGCATTGGCTTCAACTTAAAGTCACCAGCTGCATTGGTTCCTAACAAGAGAGTTAGCCTATCCTTTGAGGCTTTGAAGCCAGGTATTAACTTCTTCTCTCTAGCTATGATAGTCCTAGATGGCATCTTCTTCCAATAGAAAGCAGTTTTGTCTACATTGAAAATCTGTTGTTTTGTGTAGCCACCTTCAACAATGATCTTATCTAGATCTTCTGGATAACTTACAGCAGCTTCTAGATTAGTACTTGTGCTTCACCTTGCACTTTTAAATTATGGAGGCAGCTTCTTTCCTTAAACCTCATGAATGAACTACTAGCTTCAAATTTTCTTCTTTAGTTTCCTCACCTCTCTTTATAGAATTGAAGAGAGTTAGGGCTTTGCTTAAGGGATTGTTGTGGCTGGTTTGATCTTCTCTGCAGACCAATAAAACTTTCTCTATACTAGCAGCAAGGCTGTTTTGCTTTCTGATCATTCCTGTGTTCACTGGAGTAGCACTTTTAATTTTTTTCAAGAACACTTTTTTGCATTCACAACTTGGCTAACTGGTACAAGAGGCCTAGCTTTTGGTTTATCTTGGCTTTCGACCTTGGCTACCTTTCTCACTAAGCTTAATCATTTCTAGCTTTGGAATTAAAGTGAGAAATTTGCCACTCTTCCTTTCACTTGAACACTAAGAGGCCATTTTAGAGGTCATTATATAAATAATTGGCCAAATTTCAATATTGTATCTCCAGAAATAGGGAGGCTTCAGGAGAAGGAGAGAGATGAGAAACAGGGAGCAGTCAGAACACACAACGTTTGTCAATTAAGTTTGCCATCTTATCTTGGCATGGTTCATGGTGCTCCAAACAATTACAATAATAACATCAAAGACCACTGATCACACATCACCATAACAGATATAATGATAATGAAAAACTTTGGAATATTGCAAAACTTATGAAAATGTGATACAGAGACATGGATTCAGCACATGCTGCTGGAAAAATGGTGTCACTAGACTTGCTCAATGCAGGGTTATCATAAACCTTCAATTGGGAAAACTCAATATCAGCAAAGTGTAATAAAGCAAAGCCCACAAAATGAGGTATGCCTGTACTTATTCTCAAAGAGGGTTCTTAGCAAATAACTTGGTTAGTTTTACTTAGTATTCATTTATATATGAAGTATAATAAAATTTTGTTTTATAGCATGGTAAATCTTTTCATAAATATCCATATTGCCTTATTAAATGAAATAAATAAACTTTTACTAATCATACACAATTTTGTATGTTGCGTATTTGCTAAGATGCCTGGAACACAGTTGCTGGGTCTGGTTTTTGCTGTATACTTCCCATCTACTGTCTATATCAATATAATTATACTCTGAGATGGAACGATAGCAAAGTCCCTTGGCACTTTGCTGACTCTTTTCTTATCTCACAGATGATTTAATATAGATGTGATGGATGTTCCTAGAGCCATTGTTTCTTCCCTAATAAATTTCAATCAAAAGTATGATTATGTGCAAATATGATTTGTTTGTAATAATAAATAATAGTAAAAGTTCGGTTTTAGATATTTTCACAAAGCTATATAGCAGTTTTGTCATTGATTTTTCCCAAATTAAAATGCAAGTTCTTTTTTATGACTTTATAGTCATATTTTATTGTTTTAATTGACATATAATTCACATACCATAAAACAAATGCTTTTTTAAAATATTTTTTAAATAACATATTTTCAATTTCATAGCTTTTGGCTTAGAAACAGCCTTAAAATTTATTTCTTTCTGAATTCATAACATTTATTCATTCAACAATATTTTATTTTGTGCCTGCAGAAGCACATATGTGGTTTCTGTACATATGTTGATGTGTTAGTTGCCCTAAAAAGTATTTTTTCAATTTATCAAGTGTCTAATTCTGTATTAAAAGTATTTGAATTTTTATCCATTATTTCATATATCATTGTTTATGTTAATAACTAATCTGTCACAACTAAAAAAGTGTGTCATAATTATGGGATAACAAAATATTTTTGGATATATATTAGGACCTGTTATAATATTATCTTATCAATCATATGATAATTATTTTCACCATATTAACAGTGAATCATTAATTAGCTTTTGATAATGGAATGTTTAGCTCTTTAGTTCCTTTGAAATATGTATTTATATCAAAATGATGTTTGTAGCAATACATCAACATGTCATAGCTGAAATAATTTTTAATGATGTGAATATTCTATGTTATAGTTTATCCCTGACTTTACTGTTAAATTGATATAAATTTTAAATATTTAGGTAATTTATTCATTCATTTAACTCAAATGTTGTTTGAGTTGTGTATTATGTGCCAAGTGCTATGCTAAGCACTGGGGATGTAGTGTTCAACAAAAATAAACATAGATCCTACTCTTACAGACCTTACAGTCTCATGGATGAGATAGAAGTTAACATCCAGCCAAAGAGATATACAATTTACCATTAGAACAAATGTTCCTATGAAGAACTGTCAGAGTGTGGCACTTAACGTCAATTGTTCTTTTGATTGAATCGTCAGATCCATGTTTTAGTTCAGTGCAGTGTTGTTTACTTTAGAACTATTTGAAATAGTTATGTATACTCTATTTTTTAACTCAGAAAATTTAAAGAGAACAGATAAGGTGAACTTATGTTTTCCAGGCCAGGGGAAGGTTGGCAGTCAGGACATTTTGAAGGAGTGTTTCTACAGTGCAAAGAAAAACCTTTGGTGAGACTCATTTAGTTTTTATGATTTTTGAAAATATATTTTAAACTGTTTATCTTTGTTCTTTTATGCAATAGGACTAACGATTACAAGAATTAGAGCTCAGAGTAAATTCTTTTAGACCTATTCCTCCAAAATTACTGTATAAATTTAAAACTATCTGTTCTTTTAAACTGCTCATGTTTTGTAACCATCTTCCTGTCATAACAAGTAAATTTATCAAAAAGGCAAAGGTAGGATTGCTTTTATTAATATACTTTATCTTTAATGTACATTTGTTGACTTTTTGGAAATTTTTTCTATTTCATAAGTGAGTTCGTGCTAGATTGTTCTTTACCATAAGCTAACGTAGTAATTTTGCACTAGAAGTAATTATTTTTCGTTTACTTCCATTAACAATGCTTTAGCAGAGGATGGTCCAGGCAGAGGCCATGCCTAGCAGTGGCTCAAACCTAAACCTATGCAAACGTGAGCAGAATTAAAAACTATCCAGACTTTTTTTTTTTTTGCTTATGGCTTTTATTGCTTTTTTTGTCTTTTCACCTTCTTTGCTCCTGTCCATCACCTCAAGCCTTGGGGAAGAGTGTTGGTCTTTGGGGCAATGTGGAGGTGTCTTCCTTTCCTGTACTGACAAGCTGAACAGACGCACCTTGTTGGTTCGACCCATCAGCAAGCAGGACCCTTTCAGTAATTGCTCTGGCTTCTTTCCTTCTGTAAGAAATTATTTTTAAATTTATGCTACAGAACTCCCATTAACAGGAACACAGAGAAGGAACTGAACTAGCCATAAAGTCAACTCTTGATTTTCATTTCCCCCTCTATCATCCACTTTGTAAATGAACTATAATGCAATTTTAAATCATAGACTGATTTTCCACTATAATCTGTTTCTGCATCACTTGCACATGCTACTGTCACTCTGGTTTTGTGAATACAAACTAATTTTACCATCAGTATAAGAAAATCAAAGTAGGACATTAAATATGTTTTTTAATTGTGCATGTATTGAATGATCAAGAGTTGACCAATGCTGCATTTGTCATTCTGTTTATGATTCTTACTGAGATTGCTTTTTGTTATTTTTTTTCTGTTATTAAGCCCTTGTCTTCTCATAACTAATTTGAAGTACATTATTTGTTGCCCTCTTGAATCTGAATAAGATTGTACTTCTTTCATTAATTGGATAGAAGATGCACACTAGACTGTATACCACTGACTTTTAGAAGTTTAGAACCTTGCTTTTTCTAAATAGTACAAGACACCTGAGTATGTTCTTAAGCTAACTTCTTTTAAGTGATATTATTAAAGTTATGAAAAATGCATGTAATTTTTAAATACTAAAAGCAAATTATCACAATGGCAATAACCATTCTTTCAAGAATTTATTAAATCACTGCAGACATTACTAGAAATTTTCTCAGCATATGTAAACTATTTCTTTTCCCTTTTTGCAAGTGAAAAGAGGTTTAAGACATATATCTTTACCATTACAAAAATATTTTAAAAAATATATTTCTAAATTTACTGTTTAATAGTTTATTTGCACAGCAAATCCTATTTTCCAATTTGATGTTGAACTTTTCTAGCATAGTCTCTCTTTAGTGCTGGAGAAAGATGTATCTAAAATGTGGCTTTTATATCAGTGGAAGTTGTATTTGGGGGTTTTTGTTTGTTTTTGTTTCTGAGACAGGGTCTTGCTCTATTGCCTAGGCTAGAGTGCAGTGGCGTCATCATAATTTACTGTAGCCTCCAATCCTGGGCTCAAGCGATCCTCCGGCCTCAGCCCGACCGAATAGCTGGCACTGCCTGGCTAATTTTTTTTTTATTTTTTGCAAAGACAAGGTCTCACTATTGCTCAGGCTGGTGTCGAACAAATGGGTTCAAGTGATCCTCCCACCTTGGCCTCCCAAAGCACTAGGATTACAGATAAGAGCTACTGCACCCAGACTCTATTTAGATTTATTTTACTCTCTTTGGATGTTCATTAGTGTCTATGAGAAATATTCTTAATAATTTTAACACGTATTGATGAAAAACCCTAAATTTATTATTAATATGCTTTTGAAATTTCTTTATCATATTTTCTAAAATTTTTAAATTCAATGCCTTTTATTAAAATTTCTTTATCAGTGTTTTCTAATTTTTCATTTTAAATAGTATAAAATATTATTGTATGAAAATGATATTTATATTACCTGAACTTTAACTAGTATTTATTTTTTCCTTATATTAAGGAAATTAGGAATGCAGCAGTTTAAAAAAACAAACAAAAAAAAAAACCCTCTTACTTCCTGTAGCTTACCTCTCAATAATGCTTACATTTGAATATGTGTAAAAATATTTTTTTAAATCAAAGCATTCATATAATTAAATACCTTTTATACTATTTACATTGTTCAAATGTTGCTATTAATATTTATTATGAGTTGGATATTTAGATTAATGGTCAATGCTACCCCCTTCCCCAATTTAAGACACCTAGAACAGACAGCGTTGCTGTGACCTCTTCCACTGGGGCTATACCACAGCTACCCTACTCCATCCATTATTGTCTGCTGTCTAGCAACATGGTGACAAGACTGGTAGCAGTTTTCTGATTTACTATGCATCTTTTATTTTGAGTATAGAATAAAAAAGAAAGGGAAATGAGGTAGGAGAAGCAGGAAAATGTTGGGAACAGTAAAAAATGATTTGAGGGCAGACAATTAGGAGGAAAAATGATTATTGCACAACCGTTTAATGCTTACTTTCCAAGTTTTTAAAAAATGATCAATGGGGAAAAAATATGTACAAAGATAATTTCTTTCCTTCCATCCTTCAGTATAAAATCCAGATTAAAAGCAAAATTAGCAGTTATAGCTGAAGTGCATACTTTTTTTCCCTCTTACCATGTCATTGGATGTTAGGCAACAACAAGAGAGGAGGAAAGTGGAAGTAAAAGAGGTTTAGGAGTGATGGGATGACAGAGGCTCAGACACACCACTGCTTTCCTATTTCTTACTTTCTTCTCTTTAAGTGAATACATTTCCTTCTCTTTTCCTCCTGTGTTCAGTTCCCCTCTTAACAATCCCCTCTTTGGGCTGTAATAACTTAAAAACTCTTTCAATTTTTGGGAAAAGGGTTGGGGAATGTGGGATATAATAACTCTCTAATTTTATGCTGAGCAGTTTGCAAAACTGGATTTTATGTATATTCATTCAAGAAAATTTTTTTCAATAGGTGTTCTTTTTGTATGTTGAGGAATACAAAAGCATATATTTTACTTCACCCTTTTAAAGTATGCTGTTTTATTATAATTTGTTTACAGTATGCAATTTGAATATAAGAGTTGATTGGGCTAGTTTTATCAGAAATATTAAGGTTATGGTATATTTTATACTCTCAATCAAATGTTATATGTTTACTAGCATAGTAGAATAACAAAGATTATGAGTTATAGAATAGCTGATAGTTAGGTTTTTAAAACAATGTGATAACTACTGAAAATGGGCAAGTTCTAAAAGACAAATGTTATATTTTTGTGTCACCTTACTAATTCCTTTAAAGATATACTAACTGGTTAGTTCAGTTATGAAATGATGGTATCAATGAGGCATCTTTTATGGGCTCTGTCTTCATATAAATTAGCCAAATTATTGAAGGAAAAACTCTGTTCTTACAAATGTTATGTCCCCTCTAGTATAGGCAATCATCTGGCCTATTCAGGTTTGATCCACATAAAAATATATAACATGGTTATTTCAATTTCACCTGAATAAACAATCCTTCTGTGACCTATTTGTTGATAGCCTATTGGTGCTCATAATGAAGTATTAAGAAATGAAAACATAGAATCAAGAGATAGTCTTTTTCAAATTCTCAATGTTACAGAAAATGTACAAATCTTGGAAGTAAGCACAAAGATGCTAATTATCTCTCTCACTATCTAGAACTGGAACTGAGGATTCCTAACTTTTAGTTCAGTTATTCTGACTGTCATAGAAGCTTTTGTCCTATCTGTAGAATTGATCAGTCATCTGTTTATTAAGAGATAGAAGATAGGTAAGACAAAAAGGTCAAAATACTAACTGAGGTCATTTTCTTCTTTCAAATAGTATTTCTCTTTTTTAACGATATGTGTACTATGATTTCCTTTTCCTGGAACAGACAACTACAAAACTTCTAGATGGCTCTCATCAGCAGCATGGATTTCTCTCTCTGACATATACAAAAGCTGTAACAAAAAATGTCCGCCACAAGTTAACATCAAGAAATGAGCGAAGAAGTTTTCATAAATTATCTGAAGGTTTAATGGATGGTTCCCCTCATTTTCTTCATGAAATTCTTCTTTCAGCACAAGCCTTTGATATTGTCCTTTGTTTTCCTTTACTTAATGCCATTGCAAGTATATTTCAAGCAAAACTACCAAGAACCGAAAAAGAGAAAAGAAAATCTCCTGGTCAGCCCATGAGGACCCATACACTCACATCACGCAATTTACCTTTGATTTATATCAACACAAGTGTAATCAGAATTTTTGTTCCAAAAACAGAAGATATACAGCCAACAGTTGAAGGTATTGTCTTCCGATTTTTTTTATCTGATTTTAAATAATTTTATTGTAGAGACCTTAGTTTTCTGGGGGTTTGTTTGTTTTTAAAAACAAAATAAGTTTTATAATAGTGAAATATAAAAATTCTATGATTTAAATATTCACATGATGACTAAGGGTAAGCAAAAAAAATTAGTCAGTGCATCAAGGTTCCTGTGGCTTGTCCAAGCTTCTCAGTGCCTTGTAAAATTATTCTGTGTCTTAAACTGAATAGAATCGATAATTCCACTGCCTCCACTCACAGAGTGATTTTTAAAATTTTAGTTGCCCCCATGCTACAAAAGAATGGAGAACTTTAAGCATTTTGGGTGGTATTCCGGCACCATGATTAGTGGTATGGACTTTGAAGTTACACAGACCTTAGTTGAAATACCAACTTTACTGGTTATAAACTATGAAATCTTGAGCAAGTTAATCTAAGATCCTCATGTGTAAAATAGTAATAGTAGTACCTAACTTGATAATAAGCTGTATTGATAGCTTACTTTCAAATAATGACCCAAAACTATGTGCATAGTGCCAGTCTCATAGTAAACTCTCAGTAAACGGGAGTATTATCCTGAGAATGTTGTGTCCTTTCTTTTATGGTGGAATTCCAGATGTTCCACATATCATTACTGCTGTTACTTCATTGGCAAAAACTTAATCATGTGACTATACCCAGCTGCAATAAAGGCTGAGATACAATCTTTTACCTAGGTGGCGTGGTAGTATGCTATCTTAGTCCCTTCCTGATACTATAACAGAATACCTTAGACTGGGTAATTTATAAATAATAGAAATTTCTCACAGTTTTGGAGGCTTAGAAGTTCCAGATCAAGGTGCCATCAGATTCAGTGTCTGGTGATGGCTGCTGCTTGCAAGATGACTCCTTGTTGCTGTGTCCTCACACGACAGAAAGGCAAAAGGACAAAAAGGGACGAATTCACTCCTTCAAGCCCTTTTATAAGGGCACTAATCCCCTCCATGAGGAGGGAGCCCTCATGGCCAAATCACCTCACAAAGACCCTACCTCTTAATACTCTCACCTTGGTGTTTCAAAGTACGAATTTTGGAAGGACAGTGAAGCCATAGCATATGCCCAGTGAATAATAGGGCCCTTTGAATTTGAGAGAGAAGAGAGAAATGGATATTTGAGGGATAAATAATAGTGTGCCAACAAAAATAGCAAAGGTCTTTTTCTTTTATTAATAGTTACTATGTGGAGAAGGAAGACCTTGAATGGTCGGTGATGATAAGTAACAATGGAAAATCAGTTGGCTCCATTCTCTTTCTTCTCAGCGTCTAGTTCTGTTTCTTATTCTGTCTGCAGATGATCTTAATTAGGGAAGGTAGTCTGCCTAATATTAACATCAATATTTAAGGTTTATTAAAAGTAATGGTTTTTTTTTCATTTTTGTAATAAAAAATATTTGTAGATCATTATAGTCCTTAATCACCAAGGTGTCTTTTGCTAAATTCAATGTATTATACTTATGGATTCTTAATACAAACCAGTTCCTACATTTTATGTCTAATTTTTGCTACAGACCATCTTAAAATTGATTACTTTGAGATGTAAAGTTACTATTCTCTGAATATGCTATATTCTGACAGTAGTGTACAGTGTTTTCATGTATTCAGATAGTTTGTAGAAACACATGAATGGTAAAGAAAAAAGAATTAGTCTTTATTGAGTAATTACAAGTGATATGAGAGATAAGCCACTACCTAGAAAAATAAGAAGCTGCATATTCATTACAAAGGTAATGACCATTATGCTTTATCCTTATTATTAGATTTTATATATGAATATCTAATGAATTTTTAGACAATGTATCTTAAAGTTACTTAGGTAAACAGAGAAACCTACATTTTTTAAAATTTCAAATAATTTTTTAAAAAATTAAGTGGATGAAATATTTTTGTTACATGGATATATTGTATAATGCTGAAGTCAGGTCTTTTAGTGCACCTATCGCCAGAATAGTGTTCATTGTACCCGATAGGTAAGTTTTTATCCCTTACTCCCCTCCTACCCAATCTCCTTCTTTGTTTCCAATGTCCTTTACATCTCTTTGTGCCTGTGTGTGCTCATCGTTTAGCTCCCAGTTATTAAAGAGTACGTGTGGTGTTTGTTTTTTCATTCCTGAGATAGTTCACTTAGGATAATGGTCTCCAGCTCCATCCAAGTTGCTACAAAAGACATTATTTCATTCCTTTTTATGGCTGAGTAGTACTCCTTGGTGTGTGTGTATATGGGTGTGTGGGTGTGGGTATATATACACATAGTATATATGTATGTACACACATGCTACATTTTCTTTATCCACTCATGAATTGACGGACACTTAGGTTGATTCTGTATCTTTGCAATTGTGAATTGAGCTGCAATAAACATTTGAGTGCAGGTGTCTTTTTGATAAAAATGACTTCTTTTGCTTTGGGTATATACCCAGTAGTTGGATTGCTGGATCAAATGGTAAGTCTACTTTTATTTCTTTGAAGAATCTCCATACTGTTTTCTGTAAAGATTGTACTAATTTGCAGTCCCACCAACATTGCATAAATGTTCCTTTTTCTCTGCATCCACACCAGCATCTATTGTTTTTTGACTTTTCAATTACGGGCCATTTGAACAGGGGTAAGGTAATATCTCATTGTGGTTTTAATTTGCATTTCCCTGATGATTAGTATTGTGGAACATTTTTTCATTTTTTTTTTTTTTTTGGCCATTTGTCTACCTTTTTTTGAAAAACTTCTGTTCATGTCTTTTGCCCACTTTTTGATGGTGTTGTTTAGAAACCTACATTTTTATACAAGGTAAGTCTCTGAGGACCATAGGTTAAGAGTTATAATAACATTTTCTTATAACCATAGAAGAGGCCTAGACATAAAACACCACTGAGATTATCAAACCCTCTTTTTTACTTTACAACTGACAATAGGAGGAAAACACCATGGAAACAGAAGTAGTTTGGCTTTATTACAGAAAACTCCTCGGTATTTTAGGAAAAGAATTTGGGGCAGTCCATTACATTTTTAATATGGTATCATTTTGCAGTGTCTGTAGCTATCTTTCATTAAAAATAGTCACAGAAATTTTGCATCTAGATAAAAACAAGAAAGTTTTATGCTATCTATATTATTAAAAATTTAAATATAGGTTTTATAATGATTAAGTATATTATTTTCCATAAATATCTCTCTGGTATAAAACATTCATTTTCTTACCTTGAGTGTGTTCCTATATTTCATTTTAAAATAAGATATGTTAGTAAGCTTTTGTGATTTCCTGAAAATTCCTTGCAGCATATATTTTATGTTCTTCATTCCTTAATTGTCTTATTATTTTCAGTTTAAATAATTGGTAATGCCAATATTTCATTGAAATGTAAGAAAAAAGTGATATTAGAGGTGAGAGGGTGGAATGGGATGGAAAGATATACAAGGAGAATGTTTTATTAAAAAAGCTGAGAAAATAGAGGCTGCAGAAACAGAAAAGGAAATAAAGCAATGTATCTGATTGTACCTTTGTAGTAATAGGGAAATGTCCATGATTTACAAATGATCCTCAAATTTCATGACCTGATTGATTTCTAAATAAAAATTGCCTGTTTCATGACCCTAAACTGAGTCCTTTTTCCTGTAATATTCCCTATACTATTTTAATTTAGAGTTTCCATCTTTAAAACCCATTTCACACCATAAAATAATCAATATTGGTCAAGAATATAAATTTTAAAAATAACCAAGGTATATGCTTCAGTTGCCCATTTGTTAAATTTTAAAACTTGACCAAGAATATAAGGCGATATCAGTATGTTGATTTTTCAGCATAAGCCAGCCAGGCTAAGACTTTTAAAATAGGTATCAAATAGTGTTTACACTGGTATATCTTCATGAATCAGACATAGCTGACTCTCAAAGTGTGCATTTGATCTGTATTCAAAATTTGCTCTTGAATGAGCAATCTATGCCTATAGCAATATATGCCTATCACAAAGCAATCTGTTAAAGATGATTCATAAACCAAATACAACTAAACTTTGTATTAATATGCACAGTGGTCATTAGGGTACACATTCATTGAAACTTCTTTCTGTCTTCAAGTGCCATTATGGCAATAACTAATTAAAACCTTTTGTTGATGGCTTTGTCTAGGGCTGTCACAACAGTTTTGGTTTTATAAAAGTATAACATTAAACAGTAGCAATTTCAAATACTCTTGAGACTTTAGATGTTTTACTATATTGACTTTATATTGAGAATATTAAAGGAAGTTGAAGTCTTCAAAACAATTTTATTTCATATGCTGGACTTAAGACAATGTAATCGTAAGCAACAGTCTTACATTATCTGACAATTGCATGAAAATTCTACACTTTATTTAAGCTTTTGGTTATGGATACAAGCTCATGATTTCAGAGTTGTTTATAGCCTTTTCATATGCCATACACAAGTGTACATTTGTACATCTGCATACACACATATAACACTCTCTTGCCCCAAGAAAAGACAAAGTCTTTCAGACTTGTAATTCATGTTATATTAATGTAAAACTTTTTAATCATCTCTAAAATTCAGTTAATGATAAGAAAAGATATATTTAACATTCTAATATTTTATTTGGGGAAGCAATATTAAAAGTCTGATTTTCAACCTGAATATTGTTTGCATTAAGTGCAGTTATCAAGATTCTGAATCTACAGGTGTTTGACTTCCAGCTTAAGCTTTTTATTTTAGAAAAGGGGACTGTTTTTTGGATCTAGTGTAAGTCTTCTAGAATGAGTAGTTCCTCATGAGGCTCAATTTTTAAAAATAGAGTCAAGGCAAAGAAGGAAGGCATTCATTTTCATGTTGAAAATGCTTCTAGAGGGAACATTTCCTCATATGGTCCAACTATTAACTGCAGGTGAAGTAAACCAAAAAAGGGAAGATTTTTTTTTTCCAGCTATAAAGTAACTGAAGAAATGACTCAAGGCACTTTCTTGTATAAGAACATATTTTTATTATTTTTCTTATATCTCAATGATATATTTTGATAAGCTAAATACTTTCTATAATAAAATTAATTGTTTTAATCTAGTTTATGAATGATCTACATTAAGTGCTTTTTTTTATTATAACTTCATAGTATAATCTACCAAGAGCACTTTTGGCTCTAACAGAAGCAGAATTCTGTTCTTGGGTCTGGCTTTGTATATAACACCAAGTACGTCATTTTTCTTCCATATGTACCTCATTTATTGCAGTGCTTCTATTACATTTCAGACTTTCATATGCTGGGTAGTATCTGTAGCCTGGAAGAACAGTTAGCAAGTACACTAATTGCACTTTTGTGGTATAGTCTATTCTCCGGGCTTACTATTTATTGATTTAATTGATGCCTGCTGCTTAATCAAAGGTTTTACCCACATGGAACTATTTGATAAGCTTGGCATAAAATGCAAGATCTGTGAAATGTAAACATGTTCATAGTATAAGGACCTATAATCAAGCCAGACCTCTAGTCATTTGAAAATAGAGCAGCTGCATAAGAAGTAGTTTTCTATTTGATCTTTTTTGTTTTGTGAACATTTAAAAGTATTGTCTTCACTGTGGCATCTACATGCTAATATTTAGGATGATAGTTCCTTTTTTTCCCCCTTTGCTGTCTTCCCTCCTCCTACCTCCCCACCATTTCATCTTCCTCCACTCCCTTTATGGTCATCTTATTCTGGTTCCTTCTTTGCCTCACTAAATATCTTTTTCTTCTGATTTTCTTAATTCTGACTTTCCTTTTTTAGACTAATCTAAATCAGACCATACCAAGTGTACTGCTAAAGCAGCTGGAAATAATCTCATAGCTTTTGCATTCTTTGGGCACCACAGTTTGGGAAATATGGATTGTATGCCTTTGTAGGCATGTTCTGTTCAGGATATTCCTGAAGACTTGCAGCCAGTCCTTTTCTGTTCTATTTGTGGCAGATGATAGTTCTTTGAGAGAAATTATGAGTTTTAATATATGTTTACTTCAAAACCCAGAAAGTTGTATCTTGTTAACAATTTTTAAACAATTTTAAACACTGTTTACACAGCTCTTATAGTAGAATCATCTGTTGGAGACTAGAGAGTAAAATTTAATGAATGGGGTCATTAAGAACGTCTATCCATCCCAAATAGTCCTTAGAAAAGATGTTGAATTAGCCAGTGAGTTATAGAAAAAGTGTTGAACTTCATAAGATGAGAACATATGGTTAAATATTGTCTTATTCAATGCAAAGAAAAGAATTAGAACTGATATATCTTTTTATCTTTTTTTGTTTTTGTGATTACTTACCTTAATTTTAGACTTCATTAAGAGGTCGGGCAGATGGGAGGGGAGTGGAGGGGATGGGTATGTACACACCTAATGGGTGCAGTGTGCACCATCTGGGGGATAGACATGCTTGAAGCTCTGACTTGGGTGGTGCAAAGGCAGTGTATGTAACCTACACATTTGTACCCCTGTAATATGCTGAAATAAAAAAAATTAAAAAAAAAGAGATAGGCTTTTAAACAAGTGTGAATTTCTAAGGTAATTCACAGTAGAAATTATTAAAATTAAAAAGTGCCTAGGATAAAAAGTTGGTTTGTTCTCTCATATTAAATAGTTGGTCTTTTCCATCTTCAATATTGTAGCCATCATATGTCTTTGGAATTTTCTTACATTTTAGGGCTTAAAGTGCTATACTGTGTGTGTGTGTGTGTGTGTGTGTGTGTGTGTGTGTGTGTGTGTGTGTGTGTTTAATTACTATTAATCATGTAAATTTAAATGGCTTTCAGAATTTGTTACTATAATATCCTTAAATATATTTGTTGATAACAATGGAGTATTAAAAACCCAGGGCTGAAAATCACTTGGGAGAAAGATGCAGATTGTGAAATTAGATAAACATATGGCTTCAGTACTACTTATATATATTTAATATCATATGTTTTAATGTTGGGAGTGGAATAATTGTTTTTCATTGTCGTTTTAATTGTGTTTTAACAGAAAACCACTTAATGGGATATGAAGGAAATAGAGAGTTAAAAACATCAGACCTTCTTATTTTAAACATATTTTTTCCTTTTGCTTTTCCTCATTTATTGGTCTTATCTTAACACGTCTCTGTTACAGCCCCTCAAAGATTTCTTCATATGCTTAAAGTCATGCACAGATCCACAGTGTATTCATAAATCTCTCTCTTTTGTTACAGTTAATCAGGCAGCAGCAGAAGACACTATGGTTTTGAAGATTGGCTCTGTTGCCATGGCTCCCCAAGCTGACAATCCGCTTGGCAGATCTGTCCTCAGGAAAGATATTTACCAGTAGGTTTGTTTTCTTATATTCAATCTTGCAACAATTTCATCCTGCAAAGAAATTCAGTGATCAATAAAACTTACTTAGTGTGGCCTGTAGAAATATTTTTCATTCAGGCTCTTTTGATATTTAAAACCAGGTTTTTCTGATTTTCTTCAGTTGTGGGTTTTTAAATTCATTCAGACAAATCAAGTATTTCTGTGAAGTGTTGATGAATAACAGAATGTAAGCACCAAGTCACCATAAAACTGAAGAAGCATAGTTTGGAAAATTTTAGCAGACTTCAAATTTGACCAAATCTCTAATCACGTAAGAAAACGAGGTCCTCTCTAGACCCACTACATCCTACTGTAGTCATGTTGTATCAAAGTGAAGCATTTTATTAATTTAAGTGTAAGCCATTATTTGAAATGTAGGAATGTGGATGTCATATGGATCAAAGCTGTAAAGAAAAACAAACTTCTGAAGAGAAATTTCACAGTAAACACTTTTTGTGAAAATACTGTGCTCTGGATTTTGTCACTGAATATTTGCAAACCACACCACGCATATATGGACAACTAAACTGGTGAACATATGTAATCAACATGATAAAAATAATATATGATTCATACTGAAGTTGGCACTGCTGCCAGACAAAAAAGTACAGTTGCAAATAATACCAAGTGAGAAAAGTCACAAAAATACAGATGAACAAGTGTCTTATTCTTCCTGTTGGTCTGTTTTTCAGATGTTATAGTCTTACTCTTCTAAAAAATAAATTCCTACTATTCCCCAGTAAATGTTACTGCTAGGAAAAAATTCTAATTTTGATAATGCATTTACCAACTAGAGACTTACAGCTATTTTTACTTTAAATGGATACAGGAATTTTATTTCTCTAATTTCTATTTATTTGAGTTAATAATTTTTTCCTTTGACTTATTCAGTTCTCTTCCTTATATTAATTTTTTTGATATCTTATAGTATTCATCCCTTAAATAAGTTTTTATTTCACTACCTCATATAAAATCTTAGGAAATCAGAACTGAAGGAGACCTTAGGAATTACCTAATCCACTTCCTTATTTTACAGATTAGGAAATTGAAGACCCAAAAGAATATTATAGTTTTCTCTAGTCAAATAGTGATAGAGCCAAGGTTACAACTCATGTCTTTTGATTCCCTTAGAATCTAGGGAAATAATTGCAGTACATAAATTCTGAATGAAAATACTTTAGTTTTCTAACATTTGGAAATTCTTTCAAGTATATTTTCTTTTCTACTTCAGAAGTAAGTAGTCCTCAAGTAGGGTCCTACTTTACTTTTGGCGGAAGAAATCTATTTTATGTTAAAAATCCTAACAACAGCAATAAAGTGAACCACCGTAATACTTCCTTTCCTCCCCTACCCTTTCCACTTTATGGCTCTTGCATGAGTTGTATTCTTACTTGCTTAGAACCCAGTTTGTATTCTGTGAGAAGATGCCTTTAGGTTTTCCTTGTATCTCTCTGGCAACTTCTTTTTGGTCTTCTTTACTGGTCTTCCTCCTAAGCAATCTCTTTAATATTATTATTCGTTAGAGTCTTCCTTTTAATCCTTTTTACCTGGCTCTTCTTGGGTAAGTCCGTCTGCTGTTTTAGCTCAGGAGAACCTGAATTCCAAGCATTTGTAATATCTTTGTGGTGCCCCTCTAGCCAAGGTTAGTAATATATATTAGAATATCAAGCTTAAAATTCTGGATCCTGGATGGCAAGCTCAACCTAATAGTTTTTCCTTGAAAGTTCACATTCCAAAGTCATTGCTAAGAAAATAAACTAACAAAAGATATTTACATAGGCATTTATCACAGATATTTCAAGATCTCATTGAAATTCTGTATTGTCAATGTCAGAGGAAGAATTGCAGAAGTAGAAACCACATTGGCATGAAGTAATCAGAGTAGGAGTGGCCTAGTTAGAATAAAAATGTATGCACAAAGCAAAAGACCCTGCGTCCTAGGGCTGCTTTTATAATTCCTGTGATTATGTTAACCATAAAATCTCAATGATCCAGATGCAAAAGGCCACTTATTATATGATTCCATTTATATGAAATGTCCAGAATGGATAAATTCATAGAGAACGGTCTATTAGTGGTTGCCAGGGGCTGGGGTGAGGGAAAATGAGAGTGATGCTAATGAGGATGGGGTTCATATTAGGGTGATGAAAATGTTCTGGAATTAGATAATGATGATGGTTGCATAACTGTGTGAATATATTAAAAACTACTGAGTTAAGTACAGCAGTCCCCCCTAGTCTGCAATTTTATTTTCTGCAGTTTGTTACCCACAGTCACCCATGGTCCAAAATTAGGTGAGCACAGTACAGTAAGATAATTTCGAAAGAGAGAGACCACACTTAACATAACTTTTATTACTGTATATTGTTATAATTATTTTATTTTATTATTAATTGTTGTTAATCTCTTACCGTGTCTAATTTGTAAATTAAGCATTATTGTAGGTCCATATGTATAGGAAAAAAATAGCATAAATGGGGTTTGGTACTATCCAAGGTTTCAGGCATCTACTGCGGGGTCTGGGAATGTATCCCAATAAGAGAAGAGGGTACTACTATACTTCAAAAGATGGAGTTTTATGTAATGTGATTTATATCTCAATTTTTAAAAATCACAATAGAGAAGAATGTTAGCCAGGCCTGAATGGTTTTAGCTAGTTATATGATAACTTGACTTTTTGACTACTTAAATGGATTAGCATTCTTAATCTCCAAAATCTTTTTTTTAATAGGGAATTTAATGGCTTTAGTTTGTGTGCAGTTTGTGTTCTCTCATATTTTTTGAGTCCTTATGAACTTTATTTTTATTCTCTGTGAAAGGAAATTTTCCTCATTTTGTGGTCCATCAAATAATGTTTCCAAAAATGTGTTGCGCAAAGTAGAAGCTTTGTGGAATATACATATCCAAATAAGTTTGGCAAATGCTTGATTATCCAAAGTTGAAAACACTTTATTACAGTAGCTTTTCAGAGTTCTTAAAAGACTATATACACCTGTGAATTCCTAAAAAGAAGCTAGAAAAGGATGTCCACTCGCACCACTTCTATTCACCAGTATAGTAGAGGCTTTAGCAAGGGAAATTAGGCAAGAAAATGAAATAAAAGGTATCTAGGTTTTAAGGAAAAAGAAAATTATGTCTTTCTGCAGATGACATGATCTTTTTTTTTACATTCTTAGAAAATCATAAATCCATTGAAAAACTATTGGGCAAACAAACCAGTTTAACCAAGTTTCAGGATAGGAGATCAATATATAAAAATCAATAACATTAATGATGTGCAATGAACAATCTAAAAACAAAATTAAGAAATAGTTACATTTATAGTAGCATCAAAAAGAGTAAAATACTTATGAATAAATGTATCAAAAAAGTACAAAACTTACACTCTGAAAACTACAAAACATTGTTGAAAGAAATTTTAAAAGACCTAAATACATGGAAATATACATATCATGTTCATAGATCAGAAGACTTTGTATTATTAGAAGTCACTATTCCCCAAACTGATCTATAGATTTCACATAATACCTATCAAAATTCTAGCACTCTTCTTTGCAGAATTGACAAGCTGATTCTAAAATTCATTTGAAAACTCAAAGAATTCCTAATGGACAAAAGTATTCTTGAGAAAGGGGAAAGAAGTTGGAGGACTCATGCTTTCTGATTTTACACTTATGACAAAGCAACAGGAATCCAAGACAATGTGGTACTGGCATAAAGATATAGATCAGTGAATACTATTGGGAGTTCAGGAATAAACCTTCATATCAATTGGTTTTTGATAAAGGTGCCGAGATAAGTCAATGGTAAAGAATAGTCTTTTCAACAAATTGTGCTTAGACTGGTGAATATTCTTCATGAAGTTCAATTCCTACCTCATATACACGAAAACTAGCTCAAAATGAATCAGAGATCTTCATGTAAGAGCTAAAATCCTGAAACTTATAAAACAAATAGGAGTAAATCTTGACCTTAGGTTAGGTAATGGTTTCTTAAAAATGACACCAAAAACATAAGAGACAAGAGAATAACTAGATAAATTGGATTTTATCAAAATTAGAAACTTTTGTGCTGTGAAAGACTCCATAAAGAAAGTGAAATTGCAAAGAATGGGAGAAAATATTTATATGTTTGATAATAGACTTCTGTCAAGAATATGTAAAGAACTCTAACAATAATAAAAAAGAAAGCCCAATTTAAAAATGGGTGAAGGATTTGAATAGATACATATCCAAGATATAGAAATGGCCAATAACCACATGTAAAGATGTTCAACACTGTTAGTCATTAGTCATTAGGGAAATGTAAGTCAAAACCACACATTATTAAGTAGGTACACACCTGTACTTGCAGCTACTCAAGAGGCTGAGGCAGGAGGATTGTTTGTACACAGGAATTTGAGGCTGCAGTGAGCTATAATCGTGCTACTACACTTCAGCCTAGGCGACAGACCGAGACTTGGCTCTTATGAAAACAAGACAAAGCATAAAAAACCCCACACCCATTAGGAAGCTATAATAAAAAAAAGACAACAGATGTGGAGATATTGGAACTATAGAGGATATAGGAAGAACCCAAAGTGTTTTTCCTACTGTCACACATTCAATACAACACCCAACCCAACACTTTTGATACCAGACCCCTACACACCAAGTGGAAACCAACCAGGTGTTAATAATATCATTCAATTCTAACAGCATCTACCTGGACATAGCATCAAATCCCACAGATTAAGGGCTCAGTTCCATAAGACTTCCTCCCTACACACACACTTCAGATTTTAATTGCAAGCCCCAGGTTGTGACCTGTGCTTCTGATTGGCTATAAATCAGAATTCCTATAACCCCCTCCTCAGGGTCAGTTAATTTGCTAGAGCCACTCATAGGACTCAGGGAAACACTTTACTTACCTTTATTCATTTATTATAAAAGATATGACAATGGATACAGATGGGCAGCCAGATGGAAGAGCTACGCAGGGCAAAGTATGTAAAAAAGGGCATGCCACCCTCCAGGCACCTCCATGTGTTCAGCAATCCAGAAGCTCATCCAAATGCTGTCCTTTTGGGTCTTCATGGAGGCTTCATTGCATAGACATGATTGATTACATCATTGGCCGTTGGTGATCATTTCATCGTTTAGCCCCTCTCCCCTCCCTGGAGGTCAAGGAGTGGGGGTGAAAGTCCCAACTTTGAGCATGCCTTTTTCTTTCCAGTGACCACTGTCATCCTGAAACTGTCTAGGAGCCACCAGTCATATCATTAGCATACTGTAGATACTCTTATCTCTTTGGAGATTCCAAGGGTTTTAGGAGCTGTGTGCCAGGAAGCCGGGAAGAAGACCAAATATATATTTAGCAATATCACAAGAACCCTTATATTTTACTTGTGAGAAGGTAAAATGGTGCAGCTGCTATGGAAAACTGGCAGTTTTTCATAAGGTTAAACATAGAGTTACCATATACCCAAGAGAATTGAAAACATATGTCCACACAAAAGCATACACACAAATGTTCATAGCAGTACTATTCATAATGGCCAAAAAGTAGAAACAGCTCAAAGGTCCATCAACTGATGAATGGATAAACAAAATGTGGTATAGTCATATAATAGCATATTATTCTGTCATAGAAGGAATGATAAGTATGCTATAGCATGGATCAACCTTGGAATCATGCAAAGTAAAAGAAGCCAGACTCAAAAGGCTACGTGTTATATGATTTCATCTATAGGAAATATCCAGAATAGACAAAACCATAGAAACAAAAAATAGAATAGTGCTTGGTAGGGGATGGAGGGGAGAGGAGAATGACTACTAATGGGTATGGGATTTCTTTTGGAAGTTAGGAAAATATTTTGGAATTAGTCATGTAAAAATGAGTTGTACAGTGAGTGATGTGATGTACAGTGAACACAGTGACAATATAGGAAAAAAACACTGAGTCATACACCTCAAAAGGGTAAATTTTATGGGATATCAATTTAATCTCAATAAAGCGATTTTAGAAAAATATCAGAGATTGATGTCACGAAGAGGTCTAGGGGAATTAAATTCCAGAGAGGGAAGTGCCCTCCCTAGGTGAGTGGAAGCTGGATGCTCTTTTCAACTTTAGACATATTTGCCTTGTCTGGGTGTGGAGGGATTTTGTTATGGGGAAGAGAAAGCAGAAGACATTTCTGAGTTATGTAGGCTCTAGTGACAAATTGGAATCTGGAGGAGGCCCAAACACAGGCAGTCCCACACAGTACTTTTTCTGGGAGGAAATGCTGGCAAGAAGAAATTCAGTTTCTCAAAGTTGCACATTCTTTAAAAGACAAAGCCATGCTACAGATGTACCGTCCAATGCAGTAGCCACTAGCTACATATGATAATCTTATTAATATTCTTTATATTAATTATATGTTGCAGTGACAATATTGTAGGTATATTGAATTAAGCAGTATATTATTACAATTATTTTCTATTTAAAAAAACATTTTTTATATAATTATTTGGAAATTCTAATTTATATAAGTGGCTCACATGTATGGTTTGCATTGTATTTCCATTGAACAGTGGTACACTGCAGGGAGAGGCCTGAACAAACACAGGATAAGTCTCACCCTAGAGACATTTGAAACCAAAAGTTGAGTATTACTGAAGTTGCATATCTACCCCAACCCAGCTCAATTCCTGATTGGATTAACATGATCCACTCTTTATCTGAGATTGGTCTTCTCTGGGGAGAAATAATACTGGCTCTAGTGTCTTTAGTCTTTTTGTACATATTTGTTATATAATCAGAAATTGTAAGATATCAAACAAACAGGCAAATGCAACCCACTATCAGAAGAAAAATTAGCCAATAGAAAAAGACCCACAGATGACTAAGATAGTGGAGTTAGTAGACAAGAGTTTGAAATAACTGTTACTAATATTATAAAAAAAAATGTCAAAAACTGAGGATTTCAGACATATAAACTCTTTAAAAATTTTGGAAACTGAAAAATACAATATTTGAAATTAAGGACTTATTGAAGTGCCTTAACTGCAGATGGACACAGTAGAAGGTAGGATTAGTGAATTTTGAGGTACATGAATAGAAATTATCCAAACTGAAGCACAGAGAGGAAAAGAACAAAAGGAAAAAAGAAAAGAGAACAAACTGAAAAGCATGGGGTACTCTCAAAAGGTCTAACGTGTCATCAGAGTACAATAAATAGAAGAAAAATGAAAGAAAAGGAATAATTAGATAATTCTTGAGACTTTTCCAAAATTAACAAAAATCATTATTCAGTGGACTTAAAAAAAAAAAAAAAAAAAAAAAAAAACAAACCTATTACCGTATCCTCAACCCAAGCAAAATAAATGCAAAGAAAACTATACCCAAACATAACACAGTCAAATTGCTGAAAGTCAAAGAGAGACTCCTCCCTGATGAGCTGAGGGAAGAGAGAGAATACCACCCCATCTGCCTCTTCCAACACAGGATTCATGACCCACGGCAGTACTTAGAAGAGGGAAGCTTTTATCTTTGATAAATTTTGACATTTTTACTATTTTAAAAAAGAGAAAAATCTGAGATGCAACCATTAAAAAAGAAACTTATTAGCTTTGAATGTACAATAGTAAGACTATAATAACTGAAGATCTTAAATTTGAAGAAGAGAAAACTCCTAGGGGACATTGGCACCGTTCTTTGAATACTTGGCCTATCAGGTGTCATAGGGGGTAGTTGCATTCCTTCCCAAGTTAAATCAGTGGATATTACAAAGACACTAATTGCAGCTCAATAGATTGAAGATCTTAGAAATTAGAAAAGTCATAAGTGGGACTATTCGTTATTCACTCATTTAACAATTTATTTAGCAATTATTAACTCATTTAACCATCTGGAGGATGGACATGCTTGAAGCTCTGATTCCTGGGTGGGGGGGGAGCAAGGGGAATATACCTAACCTAAACATTTGTACCCCCATAATATGCTGAAATAATAAAAAAAGAACTTTCTGCTATTTGAATTAACTGAATATCTGAAGTCCTTTTGATTATTGAGGTCTTTTTTATTATTTGATTATTGTTGATTTCCTCATCAAATGGGAAGCCCTTGGAAGGTTTGAGCAGAGAAGTAACATGATCCAACTTATATTTAAGCAGATTACTCAGGCTGACATGTGAGGAATAGACTGTGACAGGGCAAGGCAAGGGTTTGTACTATTGCAGTAATCTTGGAAGAAGATGATGAAGGCTTGGCCCAAGTAGTGGCTGTGGAGGTGGTGAGAAATGGGCAGCTTCTGGAAATATTTTAGAGGTAGAGCCAGGAAAATTTGCACATGAGGTTGGAGACAAGAGTAGTTCAGTTGTATGGCCTAAACAATTGGTAGGATGAGATTAACTGAAGAAGGAAAATTACAGGAAGATTTGGTTTGGGGGTTGGGCAGGTGATGATCAGATTATTTGTGAACATGTTGACTATCAGGATGTATTGAGCTCCCCATCACTGATGTAGCAGAGGCTGATCAACCATGTAGAAGGCAGGGTTATGATTTATGTTTAATTAAAACAGTTGTTCTTAAATTTAATATGTATACAAATCACCTGAGGATCTTGATAAAATGCAGATTTTGATTTAGGAGGTCTGGAATGATGCCTGAAATTCTATATTTCTAACAGGATCCTGGGTGATTTGGGTATGATAGTGAGTAATACACTTATGCTGCTTCAGAGACTATACCTTAAGAGGCAAACAATTAGATCAGTGGTTTCCAAACCTTTGAAACAGAAGATTTTTTTTAAAATGCACTTTTAATGAATGCCAGTGATTTTCAATACTAAAAATCCAAGCATTGTGGAAGGCTCTATGAGGAAAAATTGAGTATCCTCCATTCCCAGGCTTTCCTACTCCCTAACAAGGTAGCCCTCAGTAGATTATTTTAATATCAAAATTTTCAGTTGATACTGATTGTTGCTTTTGGAATATATGATTTATAAAATGTAATATAATAAAACAATTTTATTAACTTTGCTAACACCTTATGTGACTCTGTACTTTATTTACTTTCAAAAGCATCTAATCTACCAGAAAACACCATAACATATATAATGTATTACTTATTCAGTCTTCATGCAGTGCTTAGCCCAGAAATGTATTATCATCAACTCCTCGCTTAACCCTCTACATTCTTGCCTCTCTCTTGCCTTCTAATCTACCCGGTTTACAACTGCCAACTCCTGGACAGGATGATCTCTGTTTCCTTTAAACTCTGAGAGTCTCCTGTTCTATGATGTATTCAACCACTTCCCTGATTTATACCATAGTTCTGAAACACAGTCTGACCTGTTAGTTTTCCCTTTATCTTACAAACCCCTTTTCCTGAGATATTGTTCAGGTTCTTATCTCAAGCTAAAAGAGAGCAGGGAAATGGTTAATGATAAGTTATAAAGGCAGATTTTTAAAAATTACCTATGCTGAAATTGCTGATTAGAGATTACAAACAAGCAAGATAAATTTAATAAATGTGGTTATATTTCTCTTATATAAATGATTAAATATTTCTTAGAAACTTTGTTATACAGTGTGCTGGTATGTCATCTGTAGTTTATTAGCTATAGTGTTTATGGTTATTTCTATTAAATAATGGAAATAGGTCTCAGAACCTTGAGCCATTTTATGCTATAATTCCCATAGGAAAAATACAGTGGATTTATATTATTTTTACTTCCTATGTATTTTCTGAAAACTCATTGTCTATGATCCTGAATACTATCTGTAGGTAGTTTGACTTGATTTTCATTGTTTTAAATGATATTCTAAAAATAGCTTTTAATATGGGAAATATTATAGAATAAATAGCCTTATATCAGTTATTAAAACAAGTAGGAATTTTTGAGACATTTATACCATTCCTTTGCATGCATGCATGTATTCAGTCAAGTATTACTTTAATTCATTTATTTAATGTATACTGATCAATTCTTTCAGTTATTCACATTTATTGAGTGCTTACGATGAACTACTAGACACTAATGGTACATACATAGTTTTGACTAGAACATATGGTATCTCCCTTCATAGAACTCAAGACCTCAACTACCTCATTCTGAGTCAATGAAATTAAATTGTGAAGCTCTGATAGATTCCATACCATAATATTGCATGCTTTGTCTACAGTACTTCCCACAATGCCTAGTTTAATGAAGTAAGCAAAATCAGAAGTTATGAACTTACACCTTAAACTTTTTTCATGGTCCCATTTTTGAGTGTCCTTACAACATTCTGTCCTGTATCTTCTGAAAATTATAAGAGGAAAGAATGATTCTAGAAGTTCCATCTAGATTTGCAATTTTTACAGAAAGGAATAGAGAAAAGTGTTGTTAAAATTCCATTCAATTTTTTTCTTTTTAGAAATATTGTAGAGAATAGGAACATTGGCATTAATTATTCCTGGGTACATTTAAGTAAATACATCCCTTTTTCAGTATAATTTGATGGTCTTTTTTTCATATTGTTTATATCCAAAATTTTTTAAAAAATGGTTATTTAAAATTTAGCCTATTTAGTTTTCTATCAAATTAAGAAAAGTTAATAACATTTTAAAAATTTATAAATTGGCAGAATGATATTTTTTAAAGTAAATCTACCTTTATTTTAATCTATTAATAAACCTACATAACTAAGATATTTTTAAATTTTCTAAATAAAAGGGTAATCACGCTTATTTTTTAAAAATTAAATAATACCAAAGTATATCCACTAGAAAATGCAGTTCCCCTCCTTACCCTGCCTTATTCAGAATCGTAGCCACTTCCTTACTCTATGGCCACTGTTAAGTCAGTATTCTTTTAAAACATTTTTCTGTGTTGTGTGTCTGGTCTATCTTACACAGTGGGATTGGATTCTGTTAATACATAGTGTTTTGCAACTTGCTTTTATTTTAATTGAATAATTTATTGTGTTCATCCTCCAGTGTCATCATATTCAGAAGTACTTGCCTGTTTTTGAACTGTTTAGATAGCATAGATCAAAAAACTAAATACTGCTTTTTGTTTTGAACCAACAAAATACTCTCCACTAATAAAAAGCTTTGTTAAAACTTAAAAATCTTGTATAATGTATTGTGATCAAGGCTTCCCAGACCTAAAAACATTGTTATACATAATAAAATGTAAAGAGAAAAATGAGTTTTTCCTTCTGTGAAATAGCTACTAGGCAGTCCCTGGAAAACAATTATATAAGCACAAATAGGAAATTAAATTATTAGAGCTAGAGTGTTCTTTGTTACCATCTGAATCACAAAGGCCAAGTAATTCACCATTCAACACTACTGTGTGAATTAAAATATCAGGCCTGTGGGCTTTAATATGCCACTCTGAAACATTGCTTGACAATATCAACTCTCTGCTCAACACCTGTCATAATGCTCAATTATTTTATATGATAAAATCTCTGTCTTTTAATCCAGTATGCATCTTCCTCCCTGATCTGATCTCATCCTGTACTTTAAATCTTATTACTAATTACTTCCTTACATAAGACACTTGTTCAAGTTAAAATGTTTTGTTATCCCCAATAATGCTTAATATGTTCCTTTCTGACTCTTATTTATGTATGCATTTTCAACTTTCTTGAAATACAGCTGGCTTCCATTTCAGACTTTCAGAATTTTTGTTATGAAGAACTTTACATTGGTGAGGTTATACATCCTTTATAATTTTATTTCTTTTGGTCTTTAACACTATTTTTAATTTTTAAAAATTCTTAGGAATCACATCTGTCTTTTATTGTCTGACTTAAATCCTTCCCCCTTTTGAAATCTTTCGTAATCACTTTACTGAGAAATAATGTCTCATTTCTTTGGCCTTCTATAGCAAGGGCTGACCTACTTTTGTGCAATTATAACAGTAGTAATAGTAGAAGCAGCAGTAATAGCTAACTTTTACTGTTCTTCAACTCTATTGAGTACTTCCTTTGTGTTAAAAATCTTGCTCGATGCTTTCGATGCAATGCTTACATCTCTGTTGATCCTCACAGTAACCTCATGAGTCAGGTATTATGATTGTCTGTATTTTATACATGAAGAACTGAGTCTAGGGCAGGTGTGGTAGCTTAGTGGCTCACACCTGTAATCCCAGCACTTTGGGAGGCTGAGGCAGGAGGATCGCTTGAGGCCAGGAATTTAAGACCAGCCTGGACAACATAGTGAGACCCTATCTCTAAAAAAAATTTTAAAAAATCAACCAGGCATAGTGGTGCATGCCTGTAGCCCCAGCTACTCAGGAGGCTCAGGCAGGAAGGTCACCTGATCTCAGGAGTTTGAAGTTACAGTGAGGTATGATCACCCCACTGTGCTCCAGCCTGGGTGACAGAGCAAGACTCTGTCTCAAAACAAAAGCAAAAATAACAGAGTCTATAGACATTGAATAATTTCTCCTGGGCCACACATAAAATAAGTGACAGAACCAGGATTGTCAATTCTATTGCCCATGCTCTTTACCCCTAAATCTTGCTGCCTATATCTGAGTTTCTTGTAAGACAGACTGGCTTTATTTTAACTAACTTATAGATAACCAATTTAAGTTTGAAACAATTTTTTTGAAGTTTCACATTTACATTTCATGATGTTTTATTATTGTTTAGTATTAGTTTGTTTTCTTTCTAACAACATTCTTGTGAACAGTGAGTATAATGAAAAAAACCTTTAGGTGCCATTTTTAGTACATTTTCCTTGGGTTGCTTAAAATATTCTGAGCTAGGACAGACTTAATAGAATTGCCTTAAAGCAGTAATTTATGGTAAAAACCTCTTATAATCCAAGTATTTGAATTTCTTTGTCCTTGAAGGTACTTGAACATACTGTCCTTTTTAAGAGAATTTTCATCAGAATGTGCTTAATACTGCATTTGATCTACAAAAAATAGCTCCCGAGCTAATGATTTTGGTTGTCATCAAGGTTTTTTCTCACATCTCTTATGAGCTCTGAAAGGAGTAGCAACCAGATAAATATTAATATAGATTTATGTGATTAATAAGATCAATATATTTTGTTTCTTATTTCATAAGAGATATTTTTGAATCATTATAAAACATGATTTATAAATCTTTTTCCTTAGTAGAATTTAGATATTAGTCTAGTTCTGTTTCAAAATTATGAATGAAAATGATATGTTTTAAAACTTTTTTTTATATTTCTCTCCTCTTTGTCCCTGAATATTCGTACATGTCAGTATTTTATAAATTGTGTTGAATTTAGCATTTTAAAACAGCTATATACTATTTGTTCACATATACTTTTTATACACCAAAATTATATCAAAGTTGAATAAGTATGTTTTGAAAGTTTCTATTAACTTGGGATTTTTTTCCTCCATAATCTATACAATTGAGAAATACTGTGTTCAAGCTACATATCTGAAAATAGGACTTATAGAATTTTATATATATATATTTAGAAGCCATTTAAGATTATATATTGACTGCCTATATCATTGCTCTGTGAAATTGTATAAAAAGGTAGCAAAAGCTTTTACTACATACTCTGAATTTGAAAATAAACTTATGATTATAACATAATTCAACTCATATTTTTTTCAAAGTATTCTATTTGATAAAACAATTTTAAAATATTCAAGGCAGAACTTTTTTGTAGTATTTTTAATTAGAAAGTTTCTTAACTTTCATCTTTTACTTGAGAGAACTATATCCTTCTTGTCATTGAATGTTTGTAAATTTCTCCATACAGCTTTTCATTCATGCCATAAATATTTGTGGGTCTTCTGACGTCCCTTCTGGGAATTTATCTGTGACTAATTTATTCCATTGCTCTTTAAAAACTTTGTCAATTGTTAGATTTTTCAGCCATTTCTTTTTTACAGACATTCACTAATCCTTTTTAGTGCATTCAGTACTTAATAGATTTGATTCTGGTATTGGGTTTCAGTTTTTCTTCGTAGAGGATTTCATTCCCTTAGAAAAATGTCTACAAGCATTTTCTGAAAATCCATGGTAATTTTGGCAAACTTTTTTAAGGTATCCTTTTAATGTGAGGCTTCTGACAGGTGTACCCTGTTCTGTGGCAGTTTAATCTATGGAGTTTTACCTTTAAAGAATTATAAGAGATGGGGAAACTGATTTACATTTCACTCTTACAGGATTTGCTTTAGTAGAATTCTTTAAGGAATGTATGTAAAATTTGTTTTCCATGTGCTTATTGTTTTTTTATGGACAACTTTTGCTCTGTATTTCTCACTGTGAGTCTCATGTGACACCACATTCTTCCTGTGTAACAGGAAGAATAGGAAAATGTGTCTTATTCTTATATAGTCAATGAAGAAATTTAACTTTCATTACAAAAATTCACTTTATGACTAATATTTCAGTAACATAAATGTTCAACACAAAAACACACATTTCCTCAATAGAAACTTTATTATTAAACTTAGAATTTTTTTAAGGCTACTATAAAATGTCTTTTAATTTTTTGATGTATAATCAGTTTACTGAGATTTTTTTTTAATCTTAGTTTACTAAAATTAGGAATTAAGTATCTCACTCAAGGTTTTAAATAAATTGACCTTGATGAACTACTAGGTGCTCCACTGTCTAGACATTTGCAGGCAAAACAATTGTTTCATACATTAAAATCTTGACAGTATCTTTAAAAAAATTTTTAACCTCTAAGTTCATTTCTCCTGTCATACACATACTCACCAAATTTTATAATGGTCATCCTGACTTTTCAAAGGGTTAACATTCCCAATATGAAGTACCGTTAGATTGATGTGACCAGTGAAATTCATGGTTGAGATTAACGTAATTTTTATTGATTTACTTAATTATTTATTAATATTTACTTTTGGAGACAGTCTCATTCTGTTGCCCAGGCTACAGTGCAGTGGCATCGTCAAAGCTCACTGCAGCCTTCACCTCCTGGGCTCAAGTGATCTTCCTGCCTAAACCTCTTAAGTAGCTGGGACTACAGGCATGCACCACCATGGCTGGCTAATATTTTTATTTTTTGTAGAGATGTGGTTCACTACATTGCTCAGGCTGGTTTTAAACTCATGAGCCACCATGCCTGGCCTGAGATTAATTTTTTGACCTTGTTTTACACATATACTTTAGCAATTGAGAATTGAAGCATATGACAATAGGAATTCATAAACGATATTAACATCCTTTCATAGATGAACTTGACATCATTAAAAATTAAAAATGCGTGTATGCATGCTTGAAGCTCTGACTTGGGTGGGGCAAAGGCAATATAGGTAACCTAAACATTTGTACCCCCATAATATGCTGAAATAAAAAAAATAAAAAAATGCATGTATGCTTCAACAAATTATGTTTATTTAAAAATAGAAAAATTATTCTTTTTTCTGGAAATGTTAATAGCCCTTCTTTATTCCTGAGAATGTAGCTCAAGGTATGGCATTTCTCCTTTATATGTCTTTATGGTTTCTCCTAAAACCTAACTTATCATAAACTTTTAACACTGAGCTATAGTTTCCAGATGCAATGTTAAGATTAAATTCTACAAATCCCCACAAAACTATGTACCCTCCCTCTTCCCAACCTTTAATTTCTAATTCTTTTTAGGTAAAAATGTTCTCAAAATAACCATTGTGTTGGGTTTTGGCAAGATATGTTTCATATCTCATGACATTAGTACCCCAATCCTATAATGCTCAGGGTTGGTTTCAAGTAACCTCCTTTTAGTAAGTCAGAGATTGAGATAGTAGGTATTTAAAGTAACTTGCCTAAAAGCTTTGTTTGAAAATATTATTGGCAGAGTTTTAGTCCCTGTCGTGTTCTTCAGCTGATCTAGTTGAAGGCTTTGGATTTACATTTGGCCCTCAGCAAAGTAACTACGTCTTTTGTGGCTTCCTGTAGCAGGATATAGGTTTCCATGAATATGTTTGTATTTACTGCCAAAAGCTACCTCAATAACAGTGTTGAAAATGACTATGAGTTCTACTGTCATAAATTTTTTAAAACTATTTGACCCTTTTTATTGATATTTTTTATACTTTCTCCTAGGTATTCATGTTGGAAAAAAGCTACAGAATAATAGAATATGTTTGGGTTCCCATCAAAACAGTTTTTATTATGGAAATTTACTTGGAAAATTTATCTTACATTTCTGTCAAATACATTTTGGTTATATTAAACACACTGGATATATAGTATCTTATATCCATTCCTGATTATGTGCTTTCATTGAGGCACTAACATTATCACATGAAATTACTATCTAAACATCTCTGGGTTTAAAGACAAGTGAGATGATGTATAGTGTACCTTTACATCTTCAGGGCTTCTGGAATATGGTGGGTGTTCACCATAACCACTGTCATACAAGACAATTTTTAAAAAAATAATAAAACATTGTGCTACCTTCTAAGTGTTTGATATAAATGGAGAATTAGATTTTTTTCATTAATAAGAAAGATCAAATATTGTAACTAAAGAGTAACCTCCATGTTTATTTGTATTGTTATTCATATAGCGTAACCTGTTCATAATCAGAAAAGGATTAAATAGGATGGATGGATGGATAAATAGCTAGATTGATTTTTTAAAAAATCTTTGACCAGCATCAAGTTTAAGATACTTGTATATGTGAAATGTTCTTGCCTTTGTAGTTACAATTTGAGAAAGATCCATTCTACCCTTTATTGACTAGTGTCCATTTTGAGCCAAGTCCCTTTTATCCCCTCCACCAAAATAAAAGCTAATTAGAAAGAAAATCAGGAAGCAAGCATCTATAAATTCATTGAATATGTACAATTAATAATAAATTACCAGAGCACTTGCTAACCACAGATAAGTTAAAAATGTTGCTACCGGCCAGGTGTGGTGGCTCATGCCTGTAATCCCAGCACTTTGGGAGGCCATGTCGGGAGGATTGCTTAAGGCTAGGAGTTTAAGACCAGCCCAGGCAACATAGCAAGACCTCATCTCTACAAAAAATAGAAAAATTAGCTGGACATGGTGGCTCGTACTTGTAATCCTAGCTACTCGGGAGGCTGAGGCAGGAGGATTCCTTGAGCCCAGGAGTTTGAGGCTATGGTGAGCTTTGATTGTGCCACAGCAATCCAGCCTGGGCAACAGATTGAGACCTTGTCTCTAAAAAGCAAAAAAAATGCTGCTTCTAAACCATAAAATCTCTATAATTTTTGCATGAAAACAAGTAAACAATTATTTTCTCAAACACCAATTTAAACAATAGCTCTTAAATACACATGCTTAACTTTATATTTTATTCTGTGTCCACTGAGGTCACTGTACTAAAGTAAACATTATAATTATGCCTGTTTTTTTACTGAAATACCTATCCTCTGTTGGAGACCTGGCATCCTCTGTGGCGAAGACAGAGAGTTCCTCAATCTGAAACACCTTTCTTTTGCATCATTTCTAACATTGAACTTTGAGCAAAAACCAGGTATCTGAAAAGCATTCCACATTGACAAAAGTAATACAAAATACAAACATGATTGTAAAAATAGGTACAAATTAAGTTAGCACATAGATAATTTTTTCTGGTTTATACTTTTTTCATATTTTTTCTTTTTTATTGAGTTACAAGAAAGTGTATTAATCATTTATATACAATTTGATGAAGTTTTACATATGTATATATTCACATTACCACAACCTAGCACCTAAGAAACCTTTCTTATTCACATCCCAGCCAGTATCCTGTACTCCAAAGATAACCACCATTCTGCCCTCTAAAACTGTAGATTACTTTGACATAATTAAATATTATGTCAAGTTTTCAGTTGTAAAAAATTTCACAATAGTTGTCATTTATAAATTAATCTATTTGACATATTTTTTGAGCCAATTTCAAATCATACAATTCAAAATAGAAATGATTTTGATCAGAATTAAAGCACAATTTTTAACTTTAGTTGGTCATACCTTAATATCAAATAATATATTTTTCTATGACATTTTCTATGTAAATCTCTGACTGCAACCATAAGGAAAAGATTAAAACTCAATATTTGAAGATTAAACATTTTTATTTATAAATATCTTCATTCAATAGATAAATTTTTAAATACAGTTATTAATAACCATGATTATAACATGAGCTTTTAAACCAATTTCTATCAATTTCATTTACTGCTACAGCTATTTAGCGAAAACTGTCATATACATATGTTTGTGGCATTTGTACATCATAAATTGCATAGCTTCTGTAAGGAAATTGTGCTTTGTATTCTGGGACTTCTTTGTCCTTTAACTGAATTGACTGTCGTCCAGGTATGGGTTTGATAAACTGACACAACAGTGAAAAGAATCCCTGTCCCATGTCAGCTTATCAAACACACTGTGGACAGCATGCCTTTGGCACTGAACACATTCCCAGTCATTTAGTTCTAAATAGAAGTCACGAAGCTTATGTTTAGTGAAACACAACCTCAGTATTTCCAGGTGATTTTTAAAGAACACCTGATAAAACTGAGGTATAGTACCACTAAACTTTAAGAATTTTCCAAAAACTAGAGAAAAAAATAACATGCGTAGAGTTACGGAGTTGTAGTGTTATTTGTTCAGTTTGATGACAGAACATACATTAAAAGTAATCATTTAATATCCTGTCATTCTGATAAACAGTGTCAAATTATGTTGTAAATATATTTATACTGTAGAATAAAACAATAAAATCAAATACATTTTGATCTTTTAAAATCCTAGTTCATATCACAACAGATATCAGAAATCCTTCAGTTTGAATCTCTCACTATTCTTTTTCCAACTTTATTTTAGTTGAAAATGTTCATCCTCAAATATTTGGCAGCTTTTTTTTTTTTTTTGGAATAGTATACCAGAATCATTTGTATATTATACAGGTTAAAGTATGGGTATGTCTGAAAAATATTTTTTAAAGTTTATTACAGTGCTATAAATATATTCAGATGAAAAGCTAACTTATAAGGTGATATAGGGCAAAACATGTTTACTTATAATAATATTTAACTTCATTTACACTTATCTATAGTAAAATAGTTAAATCTATAACAGTTATGAGTGAATTTGCCTCATGTCATACACAATGTGAAAACACATTTTTCCAGATTTATGATGCATACTTTTTTAACCCTTCAAAGAAGAAATTACATTATGGAGTTACAATACCTTATCAGTGGAGCTCCACTTCTGTGCTGCAAATGGAAATGTAGTGCAACAGTGCCGAGCAGAAGCTGTTCTCCTCTTTGGAGAAAATTGCAGTATCCAAGAGCTTTTTTAACAAGGGACTACTTTTAAATGTGTCTGGTCACCTCAAAGGATATGTAGAGCATTTCCTGCCAGTAGAATTAGAGGAAGGAAGTACCAGGCCAAAATGTTTGATGTGTGATGTACTGTAATTCTTTTCATGTGTTTGTTGGCTTTTATATGATGATCAATGTTCTGCTACCAATTGTGACCCTGGTGTGGTCCAGGTCATTAAAGTTCAACCTTCCTTAATGTATAGGGTCATTAACTATACCTAGCAGCAGCATTATTATAATTAAGGATACTATTTTCTTTTAAATAACCACCTCTCATTTTCATTAAAATATTTATTTCTTATAAGTGGATAATCATCCTAGTAACTGTGATTCTCATGAAAGGGATGATTCAACATTAAAGACTGCCAGTACTAACATTACTGTAGACAGATGCTCTTTAGGTTTCCTTGCTCTACCTGTAGACCTGGTTTTTAAATCAGCATTTTCTTTCCACAAACTCCTATTGGAATATAAAGTTCAAGATGGAAACTGCCTTTACAGTGTAGTTTTCCTTGGTGTGTGAGTCTTATGGACAATAAGTATTGATGAAATTGCTGTCAGCAATATTATATGCCATTAATGGAACAAAGTGTGATTATCACTGACGTTCTTAATTATTCTAAGATCACATACTCTGAAGCAGTAAAGTGCTAAACTGCTATTGGTTTAGGCTGTTTTTTAAAAAATGTAAATGAGCAACAGTGGCTGATTATATGTAATGGTAAAGATTTGATAATAAGGTGAATGCTCAGCTATAGAGGATTGGTTAATAAAGGACTATCCATGCAATGAAATTCTAAGCAGCCATCACAAAGAATGATATTTGTGCCTCTTTATTAGCATAAAATGGTATTTAAGTATTTGTTAAGTGAATAAAAGGATTTTTAAAACTACATGTATAGTATGATCTCATCCACTTACATGTTTATGTGTGAATGCGAATTAGCCTGTATGGTTGCACACCAAATTGTTAAAGGTAGTTGCCTGTGATGATGGGTCTATGAGAAGTTGGGTTAGTTGGTTATTTTTAAGGATATTTCCTAGTTTTTTTAGACTAATTTGAATTTTGTAATTTCAGTTTTAAAAAGTAGAAAGAAAATGGCAGTTTTATAACCAATAGATCTTTGAGGCTTTAGGTATTACTTTAAATTTTTAGGGTTTTTTTTTTATTTGTACTCAGTTTAAAGTATATGAAAACAGATCCTGTATTCTTTCATATTTATCTTTTCTGTGATCTTTAAATTTGCTTTTGGATCCTTTTAAACTTTACTTTTAGTATAATATCGTTTGCTTACCCAGTAGTCATTCAGCACTTGACAAGCTGACTGTGGAATATGTGCTCTATGCTGGGGGGTAGGGGAGTGTTTGAAGGTTATTTATTTGAGGAACCAGTTTCATCTTTTCTCCTTATATGAGTATCCAGATGTTTTCGGTATATATCTTTTGTCTTTCTTTCAGTGCTAGTGTTGGATACATCATTAATACATTAATGTGAACAAGACTACAGGCAAGCACCAGATGCCAAAAAGGCTCTTTCTATAGTGAAATAAGTTGTCATTCTTCCATTCATAGTGAATCAGTTTTGCTATGTTGTTTATTTAGTTCTTTAAAATAACTTGCTAATGCCTACCTTATGCCAGCTATTTGCAAGATGTAAAGCTACATTGGTGATAAAAATATTCATAGTTTTACTTTCATGGAACATAGTTTAATCATCTTTATCATTATACTTAAAGTATATTATTTGACTGATTTTTTGTAAACATCATTATCTCTAGGCAAAGAAATACTTGGTACATTTAAAAAACTCACAGAATTTATTTATTTATTTATTTATTTATTTATTTATTTATTTATTTATTTATTTATTTATTTTTAGTAAAGACGATGTCTCGCTCTTGCTCAGGCTGGTCTAGAACTCCTGAGCTCAAACGATCTGCCCACCTCAGCCTCCCAGAGTGCTAGGATTACCAGAATTTTTTTATATACTGAGTGTACTAATGTAGTATCTGCGTTTATTTCATCCCATGAGAAGATATTTCATGAGAAGTAAATTAAGCTATTGTCAGTGTAGCTTAACTCATTTTTCATGTCATGGTTTATAATGTTAATATTTAAGATCTTAATAATCATGATTGCATTGTAAGCATAATGAAATACAAAGTAAAAATTTCTTTCTTACAAATGAGAAATTTTATTATTAATTTGTAAACAATTCAATTGGCCTTTAACAAATAGGTTCAATAATTTTCTGCACATTCTATTGCATTATTTTGCAGCATGTTAAGATATAGATACACAACATGTATATCTCAAAAGCATGTTATTGTTGAATGACAATTATGTATGATGGCATTTTAATATAAATGTGATTTTATTAATGCAAATAAAATATGAACTGCAGATACTTTGAGTATTTGGAGAAGTATTGATATATAATAAAATTTAAATGATATAATGAATAAATGCATTTAAAGAAATTGGTAATGGAAAATATATTTAGAAGTAAGTATAATAATGCTTCCTCTTATTGAGGTATATTCTTTTCCTTTTTCTTTTTTCAGTACCTTAAAACAGAAAGGACATATTTACTTCTATAAATGGTTATATTTTTAAGGAATATTTTACAGTGTTAGTGAAAAGAAAAGAGATTTAAAATTCATCACCAGCTAAATTGGGAGTCAGTTTTGCAGCATCTCTTTAACAGCTGTTTGACCTCATTGTTTCTCAGTTCATAAATTTTATTTTAAATGCTTTTGCCTCAAAACACATGCTAAGGTGTGAAAAATATCCTTTTTCACCACTTTAATGTCTCAGTTTTCTTGGTAGAATATTTCCTAGCTGTTTCCCCACTTTTAACCATGTCATTTGTAGAACTAAAGTTTTGAATTTGAAGAATTTATAGATAATATTCTATCTTACCTAAGGCAGTTTCTTTTGTATTCCCTTTAAGAAATACAAAAACAAAAAAGTTTTTGTATTTCTTTTGTAACCAAAATCTAAAAACTACATAATTGTTCTCTGGATTTCTACTGTGGTTTTGAGTCCCTATTTTGAATAGCTGCACTTTCATGTTTTAAATGTTTGTCTTTGCTATTGCTTGACGTTTTCTTTTCTATTACAGGGTTATTTTCTTAAAATGTGTATGGTCATGGTATAGAAGCACAAATACTAAGTATTTTTGTAGTCATTATTTTTGTAAAAACTGCCAAATATACATTATTATATTGTTTATATATTGCCTCAATTCTCCATATGCCTTTTATGTTTTATGTTTATGGCTTAGAAAAACTCCAGGGGTAATGTATTTCTAAATTATACTGTATATTAGTATTACTTATCTGATTTTACTTTTATAAAAGAATATTGCTCTCTGGTATCAATTAAAGCTTATATAAAGACTTATTGACAGAATAGATAGTGTAGCTTAAATATTTTGGTCAAATAGTTCATATTTTGCTGAATAGTCAACATTATGTGGCTAAAGCTTTTGATATAGTACTAAATCAACTCTTTCAATATACTCTTAAGCATAAGCATATCACATTTATTGTTGCCATATTTTTTAACTCTGCCATGTTAAAACATTGATGCCTAAATAATAAATATATCTCCATACTTTGGGGAATAAGATGGAGAAAAATATTTTTTACGTTGTGATTTTCCCTGAAGAAAAAAATATATCTTCATATTAGGAATGACAGAAGGGTGTTTCACGTCCTAAGTGATCTGTTTTTATCTTCATTAGTTCCTGAATGTGTAAGTAAAATATAGTACTTGGAGTTCTTATCTGTAGTAATATTAATATATAATATTTTAAACTTAATTATTCCTGGATATCTAGATAGTGTTTAATCCTATATATAATGGAGGTTTTTCTATAGTACCTCAACTATTTTCTATAGGAAAAAGTTTTCAGAAGAAGCAAATTCTAATGCCAAACCTTGGAAAACAGCAAGCACATCCCTTGACAGTATGTACATTTACAGAATTTCCTTGTCACATCATTGCTATTTAGAATCATAGAGTGTCCTAATTCATATCCATGTAATTAATCACATCTTGATTATAGATGTTAAATAAGGGCTATTTTCTCAGAAGGAAGTTTTTTGGGGCTGTAGGTATTAGAGCAAAACTCAGTGGCAGAATTGGAGCTAACTGGGATCTTGAAGAATATGTTGAGTTGTAGCAAATATGCCAGATAGAGGAAAAGAAGGGCGTCAAAGAATAGAAGCAAAAATAAAGCAAGGTGCATTTAGAGATATGAGCAGACTTGTTTTATATCAGAGAATTTGTTATAGTGGTATAATGAGAGAAAGAGGTGGGGGAAAGTGATTGGGATCAGATTGTGGAAGCTTTGAATTCCTGGTTGAGGAAATCGTACTTCATTGTCTAAGTGCATGGGGACCCCCTGAATATTTTTTATCAAGTTGGCACTATTTTTGGAGGATTAAATACATTGCCAAGCACATGATAGGTGCATAAAGAGCACAAATTCCCACACAAGACTGCATAAATTTGAGTTCCAGCCTTTCCATTCTCTAGACAAGTAGTCACTTGGTAGATATCACCTAATTGTTCTTTAAAGTGATTATGTCAGATTTACATTCCCAATAGCTGAGTATGAGATTTATGTAATCCTTATAATTTTATATAAATTAATGCATGTAAAACATTTACAACTTGTCTGGTACATATTAAATATTCAGAAATATTTTCTGTATTTTATAATTTATTCATAATTATAATTGTTGAATATTTTTTAAATAATTGCTTAATCTAAGTGTAGTATTTTGATTGAATTGGGGAGAGGATTCTATCCCTTTTTGCTTATGCAAAAGTAAAATATCACTAATGAACTAAGAAATTATAATTATGTATGTACCACACACACAAAAAAACCTTATAAGTATCCTTATCCCACCTACACAAGAGGTTTATATCAGTTAAAAATTCCCAGGTAATTTTCAACTTATAGTTTCAAGCCCTACCTAATAGTAGGTCATATTAATAGCTAGCATTTGGATAGCATTTCACAGTTTACAGAGTACTTTCATGTATATCACCTGCTTTAGTTTTCACCACAGCCTTAGGTACTGCTCAGTAATATAATTCATATTTACAGTGGAGAAAATGAAGCTCAGGATCGATCACACAGCTAGCTTGTCCTCTTAACCACTACACCATTAATTTCATTTGGCCTTTTTATTGAAACAACTCTATCACAACAATACAGAGAACACAAAAATGTGTCTTCTGTATCCACCACCTACCTCTGTTCTGCAACTTGCTGTGTGCATGTAAGACTCTTCACTTGAATATTTACAATTTCATTCATAGATTTTTTATTGTCGTATAATATTCTGTTGTACGAGTATACCAGGTTATTATTATTAGTCATTCCTTCTATTGATGGACATTTAAGTTTTTAGTTTTTCTTTATCACATATGGTATTAAAATGAATATTCTTCATTATTCTCTTTATACACGTATATATTAATAATACTTTCTCTAGGGCAGCACTTTCTAGAACTTCCCACGATAGTGGAAATTTCTATATCTGTGCTGTCCAATACAGTAACCAGTAGCTACATGTAGATACTTAAAACTTAACCTGTGACTTATGCTAAAATTTTAAAATTGTATTTAATTTTAATTAGCTTAAATAGCTACATAAAGCTAGTGGTTATTTTGTTGGGGAGCACAGCTCTAGCGTATGTATCTAGAAGTTTAATTACTAGGTCATAGGTTATGCATAGCTTCAGTGCTGCTACATATCACCTAATTATTCTTTAAAGTGGTTACGTCAGATTTACATTCCAATAGCTGAGTACTGGGAAGAGAGTATTGCTCTCTACATTCTGGCAAACACTTAGCGTTAATACTGTTGCACTATACACTACAAACTTAGGATTGTCTTAGGACTGGATGACATTTAGGGAAATGTCAACTGGAAGTGATACTTTAATGAATGATGCCCTACTGTGATTACTATAGATATGTGCCCTCTGGTGTATAGTGATAGAAGGGAACTTAGGGAAAATATACCAAATTTTCTAATCATATGTTGGACTACAAAGTACTTGTTGCTGACTAGAAGATTCTTGATTGGTATTTTTCCTTTAAAAAAATTTTATTCTCTAGGAATATATTTAAAGAGGTAAAGGACCTCTATAGAGAGAACTATGAAACACTGAGGAAGGAAATTGTGGAACACATAAATAGGTGGAAAACCATACCATGCTTATGGATTAGAAGAATCAACATTGTTAAAATGTCTGTACTACCCAAAGTAATCTATAGATCCAATGCAATCCCTATTAAATTACCAACATCATTTTTCACAGATTTAGAAAAAATAATTATACACTTTGTACGGAATCAGATGACCCCATATAGCAAAAGCAATTTTAAGCAATAAAAACAAAATGGGAGGTATTAATTTGCCAGACTTCAAACTATACTACAAGGCTGTGGTTCTTAAAACTGCCTGGTATTGGCACAAGTGCAGGGACACAGACCAGTGGAACAGAACAGAAAATCCAAATATAAAACCATCCTCATATAGCCATCTAATCTTTGACAAAATAGACAAAAACATACTCTGGGGACAAGAATCCCTATTCAGTAAATGGTGCTGGGAAAACTGGATAGCCACATGTAGAAGACTGAAACAGGACCCACAGATTTCACGTCTCACAAAAATCAAATCACAGTGGATAACAGATTTAAACCTTAAATGGGAAACAATTAGAATTCTAGAAGAAAATGTAGGAAAGACTCTTACAGACATTGGTCTAGACAAAGAATTTATGAAGAAAACCCCTAAGGCAATCACAGCAGCAACGAAAATAAACGAATGGGACCTGATTAAATTAAAAAGCTTCTGCACAGCCAAAGAAACAGTCACGAAAATAAACAGACAGCCTACAGAATGGGAAAAAATTTTCGCATACTACACATCAGATAAAGGACTGATAACAAGAATCTATTTAGAACTCAGGAAAATCAGCAAGAAAAAATCAAACAACCCTATCAAAAAGTGGGCAAACGACATGAATAGAAATTTTTCAAAAGAAGATATAAGAATGGCTAACAAACATATGAAAAAATGCTCAATATCCCTAATCATCAGGGAAATGCAAATCAAAACCACAATGAGATACCACTTAACTCTGGTGAGAATGGCCTTTATCAAAAAATCCCAAAACAACACATGTTGGCGTGGATGCAGAGAGACAGGAACACTCATACACTGCTCTGGTGGGACTGCAAACTAGTGCAACCCCTGTGGAAAGCATTATGGAGATACCTTAAACAGATTCAAGTAGACCTACCATTCGATCCAGCAATCCCATTATTGGGCATCTACCCAGAAGAACAAAAGTCATTCTATAACAAAGACACCTGTACCCGAATGTTTACAGCAGCACAATTCACAATTGCAAAGATGTGGAAACAACCCAAATGCCCATCAATCCACAAATGGATTAGTAAACTGTGGTATATGTATACCATGGAGTATTACTCAGCTATAAGAAATAACGGTGATACGACATCTCTTTGGTTCTCCTGGAGAGAGTTGGAACCCATTATATTAAGTGAAGTATCCAAAGAATGGAGAAACAAACATCACATGTACTCACCAGAAAATTGGTTTCCCTGATCATCACCTAAATGCACATCGGGGAAGGATACCAATTGGATATCAGACAGGGACGGGGGGTGGGGGGAGAGGATGGATGTATGCCTACATGATGAGTGTGTTGCACACCATCTGGGGAATGGTCATGCTTGAAGGTGCTGACTCGGGGAGGTGGGGGGTGGGGGGAGGGGATGGAGGTATGACTACATGGTGAGTGCCAGGCACTCTGTGTGGAGAATGGACACGCTTGAGGCTCTGACTCAGGGGGATGGGCGGGACATGGGCAATGTATATAACCTGAGCTTTTGTACTCCCATGAAGAGGTGAAATAAAAAAAAAATTTTTATTCTGATTAATTCGCATATTAAGATATTGATATTTTCAACATTATATATTAAGAGATTTTTCTGAACTATTGCTGCATTTTTAAAAAACTAATATTTTTCTTTACAAATAAACAGAGAATTGCTTAATGCTTACTGTATGTAAGTTTGCTAACAATTGACTGCTGGTACCTATTCCTGACCAATTTGTATTATTTGTGGGTTTGAAATGACTCCATACATTATAAACTATATGTAAAATTATGTAGCAAGATTTGTTTTAAAGGAGTTTGTTTGTTATATGCCAAATCTAAAGAGTGTTTTTCCTCTCCATATTTCCTGTTTTAAATCAGTTCTAATCTGTAGCCTTGGAAATACTGGCATTATTAATTTTAATTTGTAGTGTCATAGTTTTTCACCCAACTACATATCACACAAATACATTTTAATAAAGCATAATCTAACATTTTATTTTGAAAGCCAGTTCTCATATTGTTATGTATAGAAAGTAGGCAATAAGAGGGGACTGAACTTGTAGTCAGAAGGTATGATTTGCATTTAGACTATGCTATTTCTTATCCTTCTTACCTAAAACATCAGCATCTGTAAAATGCAGTCTACCTATAGCACCCTGTGAGTGGTGATTTACCAATATGTTGAAACCCCTTTGCAAACCAAAACTGTAAGCAAATGTACAGTGATATTGTTGATATTATTGCTGTGATTTATGTGTATGTATGTAGTTGGCATTACAGACCACTTTATAGTTTGGTAGTAGAATCTGAATGATGTGGAATGAAAGAATATAATTGAAGAAAAAAGTTTAAATGATAGAAACATAGTAATAAAAATGAATTTGGTGAGAGATAAAGGGAGATGTCTTTGTTAACATTTTTATCAGAGATTTTCCAAGCAATTTGAAATTAGGACTGGTTTACATAAAGTCTAACTAATTTATCTTCAATTTACTTTTTATAAATACTTTTAAAGGATTTTTTTCTTATATAAATTATTCAAAAAATTAAGAAGAACCTGATTTCCTTTTTAAATAATGTACTATGAACATTTCTGTCATTAGATATTCTTTTAAAACTTTATTTTTAGTGAGTCAGCTGTGAATTTAAATATCATTATTATTGCCGACCATCTTTAGCTGAGATTATGAATAAAAGGGAGTCAATTATGAATCCTAACTTAAATTATAATCTTTGAAAAGACGTCTTCTATGTTAATGTTATTTTATGTGTTGGAGGTGATGGGTAATGATTGATTAGTAGAGAAAGAGAGAATGTTACAAACACTAGAATTTCATAGAAATTTTCAAATAGTATACTCAGATTGGATTTGGAAATAGGAAATCTGTTAATGATAAATCATTTATTTTGAGTAAATAAAATGAAAAAAAATTGGATAAAGATAGGAAGAAAATATCTCAATGAGAAAGAATGCACATACAGTTGGAATAAAGTCTGGGTGATTCAAGGTTTATAAAATAGAAGTTGACTTGCAGCCATGGTAGATTTTATAGGAGAGTCCTAAAACAGAACTGTTGCCAGAGTTATGTTGTAGAAACATTAGAAGCAAGTAGGAAGTCTGACTATCTCTAATAAGGACACATTATAAATTTGATGTGCTTATTTTATTACCATCTTTAGAAACCTACAAAAAAGAAACCTAAAGAATGTAGAGGTTTTACTAAATTTACAGTTAGTCATTCAAAGTCACCTATGTGGGAATTGCAGTAAACTTCACTGTTAAGAAAGACCATTCTGGGCTTTAATATATATGAAGTTAACTTTTATGCCAAGTACTTCATGTTTTAGAAATCTATGAGGATTTTATATAAACACACCTGTAATATATTATTCTAACATTCTCAAAAAACTCTTTGATTCCTGGTGTAATAATGAATTATTATATATTATTGCTTGAATTCAAACTATGAAAATAAAATGCACTCATTCTAAAATTTGTTTGAATATTAATGAAAGAATAGTATTTAAGAATTGTACTTTTATTAGTACAATAAGGAAGATATTGCTTAATCTTGTGAAACTTTATAGTGTGAGTATGATATGTGTTATATATACTATTTAAAAATTAAAAGGCTAGAATCACATGTGACAATGCTTTTACTATTTTTTTCATAAACTAGCCTTAACTTTCCTAGACATTACTCTGTTGTTTTTATTGTTATTTTTTTTGATTGGAAGTGTTTTCAGGCCATCTGATGCACATCCTATATGTTAGTTATTTAAACCTACATACAGAATTTTTCATTTGTTATTGTTAAATTTCATCATATTAGTTTTGATTCACTCTTTGTTTCCAGTATTTTGAGATAATATAGAATCTGGATTCTCTCATTTACTGTCTTAGCTATACTTCCCAACTTTGTCATCTGAAAATTTGATGACCAATCTATATGAATTCATTAAAATTAATGACAAAAACCATTTAATTGAGCCAAGTCCTCTGGCATGTTACTAGAGACCTGACTCCATGTAGATATTGTTTGGATGTAGTATTAAATCGGCTCTAAGTTTATTTTGCTATGTTGTCCTCAAGTCCATATTTCTCTATTGTATTAATAAAAGTGTCTTAACAGAGTCATTTACACACTTTATAACATCAAGTTTCATAACACTGATGCTGTTTTCCCATTTGTTATCCTTGTCATACAACCAAAAAAGAAATCTGTCTGATTTGGCTTAATTTGTTCTTAGTTAACTTATATAACTGCTAACATAGAACACTTTTTATTATAAGTGCTCAAAAACCTGATAGACAAGCAATTTTGTTGAAGATCAACATCATAATTAAATTGTTTATAAAATTAAAATAACATTTCCTTTTCTATATATTCTAGTAGCTTCCTTTCTCTGTAATTTCTGAGATCACATATAGGTTCTTTAATGACATCAACAGATTTTTCCATGCAGTCATGATCAGTTAGTGCATTTCCTTGGAATACATCTATAACAAGGTGAAAGTTGTTTGGTCTAGTTTGGTATACTTTTCACGTTGACCGTATAGCTTCTTAAATCATCATGCCAATATAACCCATTGATAACATTAGTGAGCAAATGAGAATTTATCAGCCCAAGTTTGTGACTAACTGAAAAAAAATTCAAAGCTCATATTTTCCTGAAGATAAATTGTGAAAATTTAGTTTATTTGCTTAACTAGTAAGAATATTTTGAGAATCTTCAATCAGAAAGAGATGAATATTTATACTTTAGTGAAGTTGCCTAGAAATGTAGGGAAACCGTTTTTTTATATAATGTTCTGTTTCAACTTAAGAAATTATTTAAAGGGTCATTTTGTTTATTAAACTGTGTCTGTATCATCAATGTTCTTTTGCATTTTATAGTGCAGAGTAAGACCAATTATATGGATTCAGTCTCAATGCAGGCCGGTCAGCTTCTTTCTTACCCACTGTAGTAACAGCAATAACTAGGTGTCTTTGTTAGATACTAAGGATGTTAATTAAAGTTATCACATTTAATCCCAGAAGAAACCTATATGGGTAGATATCCTTATCCCCTTTGGGAAAAACTGATATTAAGAGAGGTTAGGTGACTTTCCCAAGGATACATAGCTTGTTAAGTGGTAGAACCAGAATTTGAATGTAATTGTGACTTAAAATTTGTGCCTTTAATACAGTATTATAGTGTACCCTCCTTGACCATGGAACCTTAACATTAGCCAACTGCCTTACAGAAGTGTTCTATTCATCCTAAAATTGACTGGGCCAGAAATTGTAAACCTGTCTCTGTCATTGGAATTACAATTGGGAAGTACATGTACTGGCATTTGTAAATGAATTTTGCCACAAATGATTGCATACAAAGCATAAAATAAAACCGAAGATGAAGCCCCAGAGAACACCAGTATCAAAAGGGACAAACAGAAAAAAGGAATCTAGTAAAGGAGATTAAGGAAGTTTAGTTGATACATTATTAGCTTACTCTTATGTCAGATGCTGCCTTGCATGGGTTAACTCATTTAATTCCTCCAGTGACTTTACTTTTTACATGAGTAAAATGAAGCATGAAAACTTCAATTTGTCCAAAGGCACCCCATCCATGGTAGGTGGCAGAGTTAGGATTATAGATACAGGAAGGCTAAATTTTCAGTTTGTGCTCCTCACCAGTATGCTACACTGCCATTTTGAATTATCACATATCCAAAAAAGTCTGCTGAGTTAATGACTGAAAATTGCCCATGGATCCAGTAATTAGAAAATCAGTTGGGGATCTCTTCCAGGAAAATTTCAGAGAAATATAGGGAGGTAGGGCTGATATCTGATTGTTCTTGGTTAGAGAAGAAAATAAATGGTGAGAAAATGGAAATATACTGAGAGAAAAATAAGTTTTTGGCTAAAAGGTAATGTGAGAGAAGGAGTGGTAGTAGCTGGGGGGATGTAGAGTCTCAGGGAGAGAGTTTGTCTTTCTCTTTTACAAAGAGAATAACTTGAGCATGTTTTTAGCCAGAAGGGTAAAAGGTACAGGAGAGAAAAGGAAAAAGTAATAGAGTAAAATCCCCATGGGAAGTAAAGGGCATAAAGAAGAATATTTGTTACTCATTCAATTTTCATGTATTAAAAGCCTACCATGTGCCAAACCCTGTTCTAAGTGCTGTGTACTATGAGGGTGAGAAAAAAGGACATGTCCCAGCCTTCAAAGAGTGAATTAACAGAAACCTTAGCCTTGAAGAAGAGAAGAGATGTTTCCTCTGAATAGCTCAGTGAAGGAGGCAGGGCAAATATTGTCTGTTTTATAAATGAAATAGCCACAGATTTGTTGGTCCCTTTCCCTGCTCATGTCAGTTCTGAGAGCAGAGATGTAATGTTGAAGTCAAAGATATGTGATGCTCCAAGTATCAGAGTGGGGTTTTTGGAATCAATAGGGATGCTAGTTTAGGTAAAAAAAAAAAAAAGAGAGAGAGAAGGGAAAGGGCATATTCCTCAACCCTAGTTCAAACTTGCTGATTCATAATCTCTAGAGGTGGGAACTTAACATTTTTCACAAGTTCCCTAGGTGATTCTTCCACACTCAAGATGAGAACTCCTGCCCTAAGTTATGGAACTCAGCATTGGTTTTAGCCTGACAGTCACCCGTGGTATTCCCTGTTTTACTCTGAAAATTACTGTCGCTTACAGATAAATATGTAGCCATTTAATTTAATCAAGACATAGTTTTACTTCTTTTTACATTCCTATTTTCTGGCTTATTTAACATTTTGTAGATCTCAGTTGAGCTATAAGTGAATGAATTTTACTTCTTTACAGTGAATTCCCGAGATACGCCTATTCAGCAGTGAGTAGTAAATGGTTCAACATGAACTGTTCCTTATGTAAACATACAAAAGGCCTGACCCAGACTAAATCAATTTAAAAAGGAAAACATTAAAGCTGTGTTTCCAGTTATATACTTAAAGTCTTCTTTGGTTCCTATGATTACATTATTGACCAACTATTGCAGACTTTAGTTTATCCTCCTACACCACCTGCCGAATGGTTCAAATGGTATGGGAGAAGAGTTTCGGAAGGGCAAAGCAATTACAATTATAACTCCTACATTTTAGCCAATAAAGCAGCTTTTTGTGTTAAGGGTAAGGAAGTTATGGGCATCTTGACTCACCCCCTTTCCTGATTTGAATTGCTAAAAGGTTTTAAAGGCTGCAATAAGGAGAGGGAACAAAGTTCATAGAGCATATATAGAAGTATGTGAATCTGAGACAAGAAAATATAATTCCTATTTATGATAGCAAACATTTCTAGGAAAAATTTAATTAGGAAATGAAACAATAAGACTTTTTTATTATAAGGTATTTACATAGTATTTTTTTGAGGCATACATTGTTAATATTAGGTGTTCTGTTCCTCACTGAGTTAGTTCCCCAATAAAGTATCATTCTATTAGAATTCTTTGCTCTAATTATCCTGCAGTTGTTTCTTGTGCTGTGAAAAGTTGAGGCACTAAATCAAAGCTCTCTTGAATGAAATATACTTTTGTTTTTGGCATTTTAACTAGATTGTTTTTCACTCCTGCCAGTCTATTTTTAAGTTATAAAGTTTTTGGCTTAGGGAAAATAGTGTTTTAAAAGTTCTAAAATTGTAAAATGATTTCCAACCTTTAAAAAAATAAAAATAAATTATTTTTGAATGTTATGCCCATAACTATTTGTGTATTTATATTTTTTAAAAAATCTAATGTGCTATGAGATATGAAATATATCAGAAGACATCTTGCTCTAATAGTGCTTAATTAAAGTTGATATACCTCATAAATGTATATAATTATGATTTGTCAATCAAAAATAATTTTTAAAAGTTAATGTATGGTATTTGAAAACATTTTGAATGTTTTCTTAATTTAGTATTGATAACCAAAGCAAAATGATTAGAATATTCTATAATAATGACAACTGGTTTTGAGTATGTATACAACAAAATAGGAGCATATTTTATATGCTTTTAAAGAATAAAGATTAGCTACTATTTCAACTTGAGGAAAAAAAGCCTCAACTATTTTTCAGAAAATAAAGTAAGTCGCTGTATTATAATACTAGTACATTTTTCTCTAACTATAAAGAATTGAAAATAAGTCATGGGGATTATGTGATAAGGAAGAAAAGTTAGATTTTTGTTTTCTAAGTCTGAAAAAAACTATCCTGTATTTCTTTTTATCAGAGAAAAATCAAACAAAACTTGTAATGTTTATGCATATTTGCTAATTCTTTAAAATTGTTATGTTAACCAAAACTAATAAGGCAAATGGCCTACCTTTATAATTTGTAATACAAACTTTAATTTTATACTTGGGAAACTGCCTACATAGGAAATACATTGATGTTTCCTGGTTTTGGAATTTCAAGAGGCTAAGAAACTATTGAACAAACTTGTTTTTAAAGATGAAAGTATATTTTTAATTGGCTTAAATTTTCCACAGTAAACTTTTTCTTGGCTTAGAAAGGAAGGGGTTTATTGCATATTAACCAGCATCGTATTAAAATGTTTTTAGGTTGATGAAACAGAGCAAATTAGAAAATGTGAGTAGAATTCATTGAGTTTGATTTATTATTAGTAAATTGAGGGTCAGTGGTATTCTCTGCTCAGCTTTTGCTTTTTTTCAGAACCCTAATATATGCTTTATTCAGCTAAGTCTGTCTTTCACTTTCTATTCATTTTACTTCTGGGGTTTTTTTGGTGGTGGTGTTTGTTTGTTTGTTTTGTGTCTTGCTGTGTTTCCCAAGCTAGAGTGCAGTAGTGGCTCACTGCAACCTCAAATTTCTGGGCTTGAGTGATCCTCCTGCCTCAGGTTCCCGAGTAGCTGGGACTACAGGAGCACACCACCACGCCCTTAATTTTTCTGTTTTTTATAAGACAGGGTCTCGCTCTTGCTCAGGCTGATCTCGAACTCCTGGCCTCAAGTGATCCTCCTGCCTTGGCCTCCCAAAGTACTAGGATTACAGGCATGAACCACCATGCCAGGTGTCATTTTTACTTCTGTTTAACATTTTATACAGAGGCTGAGGAAAGATTCAAAATACGATGATATTTTTTCTAACACACTGAAATTTTTATGATACGATGACTTCTGTGCCAGGCTCTTTATGTATTATCTCACTTAATTTTCATAATTAAGACTCAAATCCAGGTTTTTCTCTGCTCCTGACTACTGTGCTACTATATAATTTATGTAACCTATTTGGCAGAGGAGAAAATGCCAGTTTGCGAAGGTGAGCCCAAGCTGTGGTCTGTACCTCTTCACTCCCAAAGGCTGGACCTAGTAGGGGACACTCTGCATTTGGCTTGAAGCCTCCATTGCCTTATGGCATTGCTTCCTTCTCTGCCTCTCTCCATGCCTGCCATTTAGAGCCTCTTCAAAATTTCTGGATGTGTTATTCTCTCACACCATTGCACCTTTGATCCTGCTGTTCCGTTTGTCTGAGATATGTTCTTTATTGTATAAAATAAGATGACCGGGTTTTTTTGAACTCATTGAAACATTGCCTTCTCTTGCTTCGGCTTCCCAAGTCTAGGTCAAGTGTCCCTTCTGTGTGCTTCCAATTGCATTCTATACCTAACCTTTTGTAGCATTAGCTGTTACATAATTGCTTCTAAATCGTCCACTAGACTGTAAGCTGTATGAGGGAAGGGACCTAGTATTTTTAGGGCCTATCAAAAGACTTAGCATACAGTGCCATATTTATCTGTTAAACAAATGAATGTAAGTTAGGTTTGGAGAAAGGGCTGCTTTGAGAGGAGGGTATCGTTTTGACTTTCCTGACTAAGGCTAGTCATAAGGAAGAACCTGGTTGCTTTCCACTACTTGTTAAATTACCAGCAGCTTTATACTGTCAGGGTATAGTTTTAAAATAAAGTCATTTTCATGTAGAAAAAAGAACTCTATAAGGAGAAATAATGGTATATTGGTGGAAGAAATAAGAGGACAACCTTTATATTAGTCCCATGGTGAAAGGATAAGAAATATTGTCTAAGGACAGTGCCGATTAGGAGAGATTTTTTTCATAGTAAGTTGTAAACTCTTTGTAAAGATTTTACTGTGGATCTGTTTGATCTCGACAACATCATAATTATCCTTTTTTATGATAAATATAGTTTATTTGGCCTTTGATCTTTGTTTTTCCTTGAATGCTGGAAGTTTATCTATGTTTGGTTTTGTTGATCTTCTCTCTTTTTTATTTCATTAATTTCTGCTCTATATCCTTCCCTCTGTTTTCTTTTTTTTTTTTTTTTTTGGTTTATTCTACCTTTTATGTTTAGCTTATTAATTTTCAGCCTTTTTTCTTTGCTAAAACTAGCATTTTAGACAATGAATTTTGTTCTAAGTGCTACTTTATCTACATCCTACAACCTCATACATAACATTTTGCTTTTAAATATTTCTTAATTTTTATTACAACTTTTTTGACCAATAAGTGACTAATTTAGAAATTTGCTTTTAAATTTCCAAAGGCAGTTTTTTGAGTTTTCTTCTTTAGTAAAATATCTAATGGAATTGTAATTTGTTCAGAGGATATAGTCTATATGATATTAATTCACTGAAATGTGTTGAGGCTACCTTTATTGCCTAACAGATAGTCAGTTTTTATAAATGTTCCTGTGTGCTTAAGAAGCCAGAAAGGACACAACCAAAAAAGAAAACTATAGACCCAGTATCCCTTATGAATATAGATATAAAAATCCTCAATAAAATTCTAGCAAACCAAACTCAGCAGCACATAAAAAAATAATCCACTATGATCAAGTGGGTGGGCTTCATCCCAGGGATGCAAGGATGGTTCAACATATGTAAATCCATAAATGTGATTTACCACATTGTTAAACAGAAGTAAAAACAGTGATCATATGATCATCTCAATAGATGCAGAAAAAGCATGCAACAAAATTTAGCAGCTTTTTATGATAAAAAGTCTTCACAAAGTAGGCATAGATAGAACATACCTTAAAATTATAAAAGCCATATATGACAAACCCACAGCCAACAACATACTGAATGGGGAAAAGTTGAAAGCATTCCCACTCAGAACCGGAAGAAAACAAGGTTGCCACTGTTACCTCTTCTATTCAACATAGTGCTGGAAGTCCTAGCCAAAGCAATCAGGCAAGAGAAGGAAAATAAGGGTATCCAAATAGGGAAAGAGGAGGTCAAACTATTGCTCTTTCCTGACGATGTGATCTTGTATCTAGAAAACCCCAAAGATTTTGCCAGGGAGTCTTGGAGTTGATAAATAAATTCAGCAAAGTCTCAGGCTACAAAACCAATGTATACAAATCAGTAGCATTCCTGTACAACAACGGTCAAGCTGAAAATCAAATCAAAGACTCAATACCTTTCACCATAGCTACAAAGAAAATAAAATACCTAGGAATATATTTAACCAAGGAGGTAAAAAAATCTCTACAAGGAGAACTACAAATCGCTGAGGAAGGAAACTGCAGATGATGTAAACAAATGGAAAAATAAAAAACCATATCATGCTCATGGATCAGCAGAATCAACATTGTTAAAATATACATACTACCCAAAGTGATTCACAGATTAAATGCAATCCCTATCAAAATACCAACATCATTCTTTGTAGATCTAGAAAAAATAATTCTATGCTTCTTTTGGAACCAGAAAGGAGCCCAAGCAGCCAAAGCAACCTTAAGCAAAAGGAACAAATCTGGAGGCATCACTTTACCAGACTTTAAACTATACTATAAGGCTATTGTAACCAAAACAGCATGGTATTGGTACAGAAATAGAGACATAGACCAATGGAACAGAACAAAGAGCCCAGGTATAAAACCATCCACATATTGCCGTTCTGACATTTGACAAAGTAGACAGCAATATACACTGGGGAAAAGAACCCCTATTCAGTAAATGGTGCTGGAAAAATTGAATGGCCACATGTAGAAGATTGAAACAGGATCCATATCTCTCACCACTCACAAAAATTAATTCAAGATGGATAACAGACTTAAATCTAAGATATGAAACCATAAAAATTCTAGAAGAAAATATTGGAAAAACTCTTCTAGATATTGGCCTAGGCAAAGAATTTATGAGGAAGACCCCAAGGGTAATCATAGCAACAACAAAAATAATAAATGGGACTTGATTAAATTAAAAAGCTTCTGCACAGCCAAGGAAACAATCAACAAACCTACAGAATGGGAGAAAATATTCCCATGCTGTATATCTGATAACCAGAATCTACAAAGAACTCAAGCAAATCAGCAAGAAAAAAATCAAACCGCCCCATTAAAATGTGGGCAAAAGACATGAGCAGAAGCTTTTCAAAAGAAGATAGACTATTGGCCCATAAACATATGAAAAAATGCTCACCAATGTCACTAATTATCAGAGAAATGCAAATCAAAACGACCATGAGATATCACCTAACTGTAGTGAGAATGGCTTTTATCAAAAAGTCCCAAAACAATAGATGCCTGCTAATAGATGAACATTAGAAAGAGTTTTGAGGGGGGAAAAAAAACTGAATTTAAGTTGTAGTTTTGTCACATATTACCTTTGTAACTTGGACTATCTTTCAGTCTCTCTGAATTGTATTCTCTGTGGTAAAAAGGGACGTAATAATATTAATAGAACCTCACAGCATCTCAGGGACTGAAATCATGTATGTGAAACTACTTAGAAAAAGAGTACAGTACCAGGAATAATGTAGAAATCATTGCAGTGTGGATTACCATAAGTGATAAGTTTTGGATACATTTTCAAATCATAATGTATGGTAGCTTTCTAAAACCTGTATCATAGATGTGATTAACCTAGTTTATTCATCAGTAGTCCAAAAAAAAGTGGTTATGATACTATATCAGTGAACATAATATACATAGAATGTTTATATCGTCTGTTTCCTTTCTTTCACTGCCTTTACAGGAGAGCCTTGAACTTAGGAATTCTTCGAGATCCTGGATCAGAAATTGAAGATAGACAATACCAAATAGATCTGCAATCCATCAATATTGGTACTGCACAATGGAGTCAACTAAAACCAGAGAAGGAAAGTGGCACAGGAGGGGTGCTAGCAGAAAGTGAAAGGAATTCTCAAAATCCAGCCCTTGAGTGGAATATGGCCAGCAGGTAGGAAATGATTGATTTGCTAATACTTCATTGCCAGAAGAACACTTGGTGATATAATCTTTAGCATATCCAACCTAAGTGTTTTGATAATTGCTTCTACTTTTCATTACAAACATAAAATATATTGTGTAATTGTAGCTGATAATTTTGCTTGGAAACCTGCTAGTCCTACTGGTGTTACACTGTAATTATTACAAATTTAGGATTGTGTCAGCATTTTTTTTTAACATCTTGCTATTTGATGAAAGAATCCACTTCAGGCTACAGGATACATTCACATTTTCTCTTGAAATCTATTGTATTTGGGGTCAATTATTTTATTTATCTTTTTCTTTTCTTTTCTTTTCTTTTTTTTTTTTTTTGAGACAACGTCCGTCTTACTCTGTTGCTCAGGCTGGAGCGCAGTGGCGCAATTATAGCTCACTGCAGGCCCAAACTCCTGGACTCAAGCCATCCTCCTACCTCAGCCTCCTCAGTAGCTGGGACTACAGGCATGCACCACCACACTCAGCTAAATTTTTAAATTTTTTGTGGAGACAAGGTCTTGTATGTTGCCCAGGCTGGTCTCGAACTCCTCGCCTCAAGCGATCCTTCCGCCTGGGCCTCTCAAAGTGCTGGTATTACAGGCATGAGCCATCATGCCTGGCCTACTTATTTAGCTTTAGTTTATTATTATTTAACTTATTATCTTATTAATAATAAGAGGAGAAAAGTAACAAATACTGTGTGAAGTTATATTTAAGTTAGAGTACAAGGAAAAGCAAGAGTTTCTGGCTTTGGGATTTTGTCCATCCAGTTTAACTAAAAGCATCCTATGTTTACAGAGAACATTTTTAGAGGAATTACTCCTGAATGTGAACTGTTAAGATTTATAGAGAGCCACTGCCAGGCTATTCATGGTTCTCAACAGAGAGAGAGGTAGAATTATTTGCCATTAATAGAAACAAGGTACTAGGCATTAAAGCTACTTTTTATATTGGAAAACTGGAGGTCTTTATGATTTTAAGACAGTGTTAATTATTTTTCATCTGTCTTTCTACTTAGATGATTGAATCAGTAACATCTGTTGCTTATAACACACCATGGTGGTTTGTTGATTGAATTTCTTGAAAACATCTTGTGCAGACTTTATTGCCTGTCTTCTGTAATGCTGATTGCTTTGGTTCTGCCCCTTTACCACCAATGCTGTGTTTGTCCATGGCTTGACAATAATAATAATGTCAACATTAATAATAGATTATACAATGTTTATCACTTAACCTTCCTTATTTGACATAACTTTCACAGTAATGCTACTAAGTAAGAACTGTTATTTTCCCTGATTATTCATGAAGAATAACCTAAACAAGAGAAACAATTTACCTAAAACCAACAAGTAAAACATAGTTTGTATTACTAAGCAAGGCTTATAAGACTCTTCTTCCTCATAGGCCTTTGCATATGATCTTCTCTTTACCTGGAACTGTCTTAACCCACCCTTTTCACTTGCCTAATTCCTGCCATTTATCAAGTCTCAGAGTAGACATAATGCTTTCCAGGAAGTCTTCCCTGATCCTGTCACAAAACCAAGTTAGATCTCAATTGTGTGTGTTCCTATCATATCACTTAGCTTATTTTATTCTAATTATCTAAATACTTGTCTGAGTCCTGAGGCAGAGATCCTTACCATCCTGTTCATTGATTTGTCCCCAGACATAGCACTGCCATAATGCAAAATATATTATTGTAGTCCTTCACTGAAAAGTGATCAAATATGCCCCTGAAGAGGGGTGTAAATTTGGGTGAAGAAGCAGCATAGTTGGCCAAGGTAAATTTTAGGAGAGGGATGCAATTTTAGAGCCATCAGCAAGCAACTTGCTTGGCAGCTGGGGAGTGGGTTATTTTTGTCACGAAAGAGGATCTAGGTGGAAAAACCACAGCATCAGCTACACCAATCATAATCTCCAAATATTACATCAGCCAGCATCAAGTCCCCTCATTCCTCTTCTTCACACAGTTTTCAGATCTAGGAGGTGCTTACTTATGAAACTTTCAGGTTATCATGTCTTTAAAAACTAATCACAAATTCTGTATTCAAAGAAGATGACTCTTATTTTCCTAGGAAACTTTATGGCCACCTAGCCTTAATTATATCTGTTCTATTCATTCTTTAATTCATTTAACAAACACATTGTGTGTGTTCTAATAATTTATTGAAATAAAATTCACATACCATAAAATTGTGTTATACCATTTAAGATGAATATTTATTACATTCACATTATTGCACAACTACCACCTCTATCTAGTTCGAAAACACTTTCTTCACATCAGAGTAAAACCTCTTATCTGTTAAGTAGTTTTTCTCTATCATTCTCCCTCCTCCCAGCTCCAGGCAATGACCAATCTGCATCCTGTCTTTATGGATTTATCTATTATGGATATTTGATATAAATAGAATCATACAAGATGTGATCTTTTATATCTGACTTCCTTCACTTAGCATGTCTTGTAGGTTCATCCACATTGTAGCATGTATCAGTATTTCATTCTTTTTTATGGCCAAACAATACTCATTCCACTGTATGTACATAGATGGTCGCTTACTTATGTTGATTCAACTTAAGATTTTTCAACATTACGGTGGTTGTGAAAGCAGTAATGCATTCAGTAGAAACTGTACTTTGAGTACCTGTCAGCCATTCTCCTTTTTGCTTTCAGTACAGTATTCAGTAAGTCACATGAGCTATTCAACACTTTATTATAAAACAGCTTTGTGTTCAATAATTTTACTCAAGTGTAGGCTAATGTAAGTGTTCTGATCACATTTAAGGTAGACTAGGCTAAGCTTTGATGTTCGGAAGGTTAGTTTTATTAAATGCATTCTTGACTTATGATATTTTCAACTTATGATGAGTTTATCAGGACATAATCCCATTGCAAGCCAAGGAGCATCTCTGTGCCACAATTTGTCTATCTATTCATCTATTGATAGACATTTGGTCTGCTTCTACCTTTTGGTATTGTGAATAATGTTGCTGTGGATATTGGTATACCTGTTCAAGTACCTGTTTTCAAGTATTTGGATATACACCCAGGAGTAGAATTACAGGGTCATATGATAATTTTATGTTCAACTTTTTGAGGAACTGCCAAACTCTTTTCCACAGTGACCGAACCATTTTATATCCCCACTAGCAATGTTTTAGGGTTCCAGTTTCTCCCCATTCTTGCCAATATTTATTCTCCTTTTTTACTTTTTTTAAACTAACACCACCCTACTGTGTATGAGATGATGCCTTTTTGTGGTTTTGATTTACATTCCCATAGTAAGAAATGATGTTGAGCAGCTTTCACACGTACTTGTTGGTTGTTTGTACATTTTCTTTGGTGAAATGTTTACTTAAGTCTTTTGGCCCTTTTGTAATTGAGTTTTTGTCCTTTTGTTGATGAGTTGTAAGAGTTCTTTATTCTGGATACTATACCCTTATCAGATGTATGATTTAGAAATGATCTTTTCATTTTATTGATAATGTCTTTTGATGCACCAGTTTTTAATTTTGATGAAGTTTAATTGATCTATTTTTTCTTTGGTTGTCCATGGTTTTGGTGTTTCTTATATCTAAGAATCCATTGCCAAATCCAAAGACATAAAGATTTAACCCTGAATTTTTATTCTAAGAGTTTTGTGGTTTTAGCTCTTATATTTAGGTCACTAATGCATTTTGAGTTTTTTGTGGGTTTGTTAATGGAGTTTTTGTGTATATGGTATGAAGTAAAGGTCCAACTTGATTCTTTTACATATGAATATCCAGTTGTCCTGGAATCATTTGTCAAAGAGGCTTTTCTTTACCCATTGGATGATCTTGTTACCCTTGTCAGAAATTAACAAAGACTCTTAAATGTCCAGTCTATGCAATTGAAGATCTTTTACACTGGAGAAACAAAATGAAATAATTTCTAATGTGTTCCTATCCTTTAAAAAGTTTAGCATCCAACCAAAGAGACAGAATAGTTAATTAACCATTAGAGTGCAATGTGGAAAATGCTATAATAGACAAACATGGGATACTTAGACTTACAGAAGAACCATGTCCAAATCAGGATAAACACATTCCATGCACATAAGAGATCTCAGGCACAGACATAAACAAAATAATAAATTAATGCAAAATTGACTTAGGTACAAAATAGAAAATTTAAAAAGAGAAATAAATGATTAATTCTATGAGTTGGGGTTTCAGAGAAGACTTCACAAAGTACCTTGCTTTTGAATTTGTTTCCAAAGAGTATGAGTAGCAGGAGATGGAGAGAGCATTCTGAACTAAAGAAGCAGTAGATGCAGGGGCTAGAAGTATGAAAGTGTGACATGTTTTATTTGATTCTGATTACCCAACATGTAATAATGTGCTTGGCACATGGTAGGTACTTAATGAAGGCTTGAGTGAATTAACAAAAGATTGAATGATTAAATGATTTGGTAGAGCTAACAAGTCAAGTGATGAATTTGAATATTTCTGAGAGATGTTGATTCAAATGAAGACAGGAAATTTTAGATCTGATGTAGCTTAGTTCCGATGATTAATCTTAACAGAAATATAAATAAGACCTTAAAATAATTCTATTTTGTTTTTGAATAGATATTTTAGATACAATTCAAAAAATATAAAAAGAGACACAATAAGAAATAATTTGCTCCCTCCCCTGACCAATATCATAATAAATGGCAATCTTTTTTTTTAGAATGAGAAAGTACATTTTATTGATAAATATCTATGCTGATAGCCAACAGTCTCCTAGGAAGATAGAGAAGTGGAAACATAATGCATCTTCCAAGATCAGATTTGCCTTTTTAGGTTTAACCATCCCATTGTACCATAGGTGGGAGAGTTTGCTATGGAATAGTCTCATGACATCTGGACAAACAGCTGGAAAAAGCTTTTTAGTCCCCAGCTCTAAATATTCAAAGTGCCACAACTGGCTTTTAGACAGACCCAACTCCTTAAGGTGGATTTTAGATACTGGTACTTGTGTCTCAGTTGCGTAAGTTGCCTATTATAAGTGGAGCACTTTTCGCCTTCCTATTATGCCACTTGTGGAATTGGTTCCACGGTCTTGTGAATGGCAATCTTTGCAGTGATTTTCATTCATTCCTCCTGGGTACATTACTCAAATTTTGTCTTTAATTGTGGTGTGTTTCTATTTGTATGTTGGGGGCAGGGGATTAGGGAAGTTAAGTATGGAGAATCATGAGATTTTAAAACTTACAGATCTTCTGCTTCCAAAATCTTGATTTTTTTTTTTTTCAGCTGAAGGTAGATATCATGGTTCAATCAAGACCAGCAGAACGATTTTGAGTGTTAGAGAGTAAGGGATTTATTTTAGGAATAAAATCTTAACCCACTTGTAGAAGAAGCTAAAAAGTAAGAGTCTGAAAGATAGAGTTGGAGGATCAGTCACAACCAACCCTGTTGAAGCTCTTGACTTGGGTGAAAATGTCAGAGCTTTCAAAGAAACCTGGGAAACCAGGAATGTACAGCTGCTAGAGTGGGACCACAAGAGGTTGTCGGCTCTGCATCTGGGGTGGGCTGGAGTTGCTGTTGGTCAGTCAGCAGTGCCAGTGGTCAGGAGGAAAAGGTAGTCACAGAGCCATGAAGAGTGAGGACAGGCTAGAATCTGCCAGCACTTTTCCAGTTGGTCTTTCACTGCATTTAAACCATGGTAACTTTCAGAGACTATTGGCTACTATTTATTAATACCTCCAAATCTTGTGCAGGTTTCTCTCTGGACAAACTCTAAACTGAACCATTCTTAGCAAGCCATTGTAAAACAAAACCACTACAGGAAACTAAATTTGAGGTTCCTTGCCTTGTCCAATGTCACTAGACAATAGAGCTAAGTCTAGAACCTTGGTTTTCTTACTCTTAGTCAATTACTTTTCTATTTAAGGCTGTGATCCCTCAGGCTTATGCTAAAGTGCATTGTTAGCTAGTCATTTTTTTTCTTTTTCTCTTAGCAATCATTTTTGCTACATCTGGGTTTATTTTATAATCTGAGGAAATGAAGTGCTGAGAACTAAAGTAACCTGTACTGATGTCTGCCATGTGCAAGGTTGCACATTCAAATCACTGTTGCTATTTTATATGGTTATTAGTGCTTGGGGGTGGGATATGTGTGGAAAGTTTGTCTTATGATTTCCTGAATGTACCACTATGCCTTAATTCTCCAAATTAATATTAATATAATTTTCTTGTATATAATGTTTAAAGATATAATTTGAATAAACTTTTGAAAACTACACTTAAAAATAAATAGTTTGATTTCTATCACACTATGTTTATTTGTTCCTGTCACCAACTATCTGTGTTTGATTTCCTCGGGTAAATTATCTTTTAAACTTCATTGTCAGAGAAATAGTTACAGCATACTTATTTGTTTAAATATTTTAATATGCACATATCAAATTACATACTATATTATGTGGGCCTTTTTTTGCACACATAGAATTTTTAAAGGTTGTTGTTACTATGTTTGCTTAGCAAACTGAATTTGAATTTGACAGATTTCTAAAATGATCAGTCTTATATTTCACAGGATTGATAACATTGAATATGGGGAACTATGGCTATGTGTAGACATTAAAATCTCTAAACCATATATTACTGGTCTTATTTCTGAGAGATTATGATTATTCCATGTGTCTTTAGATCTCTTTTATTTTTTAGATAATTACCCAAATGTTTACACTTCAAAGGAGCCCTTCCATAGTTTGATTAGTGATTAATCAAACATGAGATTTTTTTCCAGAATTGCACCTGAAATCATAAACAGGAATGTGGAAGGAAAGTAGTTTTCTTTGTTTGAAATCTTCAACCTGAAAGCCATCACTTTTATCTTATTGAGAGGATGTCAAGCTAATGCCTAAGCAAAATTTGGAAGTTGGTCTAATTCTCATACCTCGTAGATTAATGCCAAAAGTGATTTAAACCTACTTAAATTATATGATTTTATAATTATTTCCTAAAACCTTACCATGACTTTACATGTTATTATAGCTTTAAAAATGAAATAACCCAAGAGGGAAAAAAATTCCACAGAATACACATTCCAAGAAAATAAAATGAAACAAATCTCCTGACTCTCTCTGTCCCTTGGTGGATTCTTATTTATACCCTCAAGACATATTTTCTTTTTTTTTTTTTTTAATTTCAAAATATTAAGGGGATGCAACTGTTTTTGTTACACAGATGGCTTTTATGATGCTTAAGTCAGGGCTGTTAGTGTGCCCGTCACCCGCATAGTGTTCATTGTACTTGAACAAAAAAAAAAAAAAGAACAACCAAATAGAATTTTCAGAAATTAAAAATATGGTTACTAAAATTAAATACATAACAGGAGGGATAAATAGCATTTTAGATATAGTTTAAGAAAGAAATAGTGAACTAGAATATAGATTTGAGAAAATTTCAGAATATACTAAAATAAATTTTAAAACGAAAGTTTTAAAACGAAAGTTTTAAAGAAAAATTAAGAGACATGGAGGAATGAGTCTGACATATTTAATTAACATTTAAAAATGAGAAAACAGGAAGAAAGGAAAAGGGAAAATATGAAAGAGATAATGGCTGAGAATTTTTCCAGAACTGATGAAATATAGGAATCCACAGATTCAGGAAGCACAGTGAGTCCTGGTCCAGATAAACACAATAAAATCTACAATTAGACATATCTTTGTGAAATAGCTGATCACTCATGATGAAGAAAAGATTTTAAATTCACCTATAGAAAACAGATTACCTATAGTGTGCTAAGGCACATGGGGTTAGGAGAGCTGTGGAAGAAATATTTATCTGATGTACTCTAATATAACAATGATTTAATACATCTCTACATTGTCCATATAAACAAAGAAGTGGTACAATTATTTATACTTATGTAACATAGAGGCTGATGTGGACAGAAACCTATACTTGTTAAAAATAACAAACTATTGACTACCATAAAGTTCTAGGCTAATAACCGGAAAATGATCATATGTGTTAGCAAAAGCTGTTCTATTAAGCTTTGGGGGGAGTAGATTGTAAACAAAGAAAAGTATAGTTCTCTGAAATTGTTATTAAGCAAGAAGACACAGGTGTATGCCACATGCACTCAAGAAAACACATGTTCAGGAAGGCTGTGGTCATCTTTCTTGGGTTCAGCATATTTACACTACGGTTTTCCTGCCCATCTGCCATACATTTTGGTATCCCTTTGTGGGAAATATTAAAGAAGTTTAAGAACCATACTTCAAAAACTGCATATTATAAAAGACCAGAAGTAGAAAAAGTGGTACCAAAATTTCAAAAATATTCCACCAAAAAAGAAAGAATAAAAAATTCTACGTAGTCTGCATGCACAGAACAAGTCTTACACAACATAAAGACTTTTTTGGTATGGTATTGCAGCTGAACTTCAGATGGAAGATAATAGAGCAGAAGACACTTAAGACTTGTGGTAATCAACTGAGGTAATCCCTTATAGTGATTATTCCTAAGTATGAAAACAGTAATATTCACAAATATTCATTATAAAAAATATGCTATTTGGAAAATTATTATATAAATCTATTCCTAGAGATTCCTCTTACTTTTATTTTTTTTTTATTTTTATATTTTTGTTTTTTGAGACAGAGTCTCACTCTGTTGCCCAGGCTAGAGTGCTGTGGTGTCAGCCTAGCTCACAGCAACCTCAAACTCCTGGGCTTAAGCAATCCTACTGCTTCAGCCTCCCGAGTAGCTGGGACTACAGGCATGCACCACCATGCCCGGCTAATTTTTTCTGTATATTTTTTTTAGCTGTCCAGATTATTTCTTTCTATTTTTTAGTAGAGACGGGGTCTCACTCTGGCTCAGGCTGGTCTCGAACTCCTGACCTCTAGTGATCCACCCTCCTCGGCCACCCAGAGTGCTAGGATTACAGGCGTGAGCCACCCGGCCTATTTGGTTGTTCTTCAAGCCTGTTTTGCCTTTTCTGATAGTGCCTTGCTTTTTTTTCTCATGTTTTTTATTACACCCTATATGCCTTTAATAATTTTAAGCAAATGTATTTTATTGTTCACATGTGGTAATTCCATTATCAAAAGTTCTTGATAGTACATTTGAAAATGGGGTCTAATTCTCTTCTAGCTAATAAAAAATGTTGGGGGGTATATAAAACAGTCTATAATTAGGAGTTTATCTTCAGTAGTCTTTGTTCCTGGAAATTCTTTTTGTCATTGAGGACATTTTTTTCTAGAGAGGTTTTGTATCTGTTTCTGACAGATACCCCAGGGTTATCAAAGTTCTGATGTTACTTATATGTAAATAACTCAGAATGGGTATTCCTGATTCACATAGGTAATATAAATTAGAGCCACCTAACACACATGGAAGATTTCCCATTATTTTAAGTTTCCAGGGAGATCTCTGTTTTTTTTTTTTTTTTTCAATAAGTTCTCTTTCCAAGACAGGTAAACTTCCTTGTTCTTCCCTGTTTCTGATGGGCTTCTTTGGCCCTTCAAGGGCCCCAGATCTAGGTAGGCAACTCATTTACAAATCCTTGCCTTGTCTCAATATAGCTATTAAAAATCTATTTCCTCGATGTATTTAAAGTGCTAAGATCCTGAGGTCATTAACAACCTCAATTAATACTTTGGGTTTTATTTAGTTCCCTCTTTTTAATTTTGAACCAGAGACTATTATCTAGTAAAATGTTGGCAGAATTTAATTCTTGATTATAGTCATTTCTTCAGTATTTGTTTTCTTTCTTTCTTTTGAATTCATGCTTGAAAATATTTGAATCTGTTAATATAAAAACTTTTAATGATTTTAAAAAAAATGTTTACCATTATCTCAGATATTTACCAGAGATACCATAAAAGAAAAGTTAATACTGTATACCAGAAAAATATAGTTTTGTAGGACTATTGACTTACTTAAATTTTCTTTTTACTTCTATAGTTATAGATCTTCACATAATGGGGAAAAATGTATGATATAGATAAGCTCTTTTTTTTCCCCATCAGTACTTATTTAATGTTTGCTCTTATTTGGTTCCCTGCCATCTTTTCCATTTTAAGGTATTTTTAATACATCATATATTTTAACACTCCCCTGTGAGAGCACATCAGATGTTACATTGTTTCTCACATTGGTCATTTTATGGAATTTGAGCTATTAGGCTATAATTATGGTGTCTCTCAGGATCTCAACCCTTCCTCTATATTCACAGATTTTAATACTTCTTCCTGTTACTCTCTACTCACCAGATCTCTTAATTCTTTAAAATTGACTTTCTTGAAATTCAATACTTATGTGTCATAGAACCACATGATCCAATTTGCTTTTTTGGCAGACACGATATGAAGGTCTGCCCGGTACAAGTTTAACAAAAGATATTATAACAGTAGTCTCCAAACGACTCTGATAAAAAAGGGATGTAGAAAGAATTCAATTTTAAGTAGGCTTTTTCATGAGATAATTTATGCCAATTCTCTCATTTCAGCTTTATCATTTTATGATATAAGGGAATAATAAGGATATTTTATAAGGAATATTAAGTTAATGTTTTGAAGGAAAAATTGAGATCTGGCTTGCTAGCAAAACATATAAGTGTATTATTTTATAAAATGAAAACTAAGAATATAGGTGGTAGACTTGAAGATCTGTACCAGCACAGCTTTGGTTTCTCAATGTTTTCCCGTTTCATGTTTTACCATGTATACAGTACTTCCCTTGAAATTATTAGCAATTTTGAATGTCAAGTAAAAATATTGTGCTAAATAACTGATCAAAGGTGAGAATGTGTAAAGAAGAATTAAAATTGAGGTGAAAAGGTGTTTTGGTGTCAACTTGCCCTCCAGATCTAATTCTGGAATCTTCCTTTCCATTGAATGGCCTTGCCCAGTCCTTGAACTTCATTTCCTTATTGGTAATGTGGGACTAGTAATGGTCTTTACTGCTCACACAGGGTTGTTTTGAGGAAGCATTCTGTATCAGACACAAAAGCCATTTAACAGACCATAAAGGCAGTAGTAATTCATGAATTCAGGTGGTTGTCAGACCTTAAAAAAGAGTTCAAAGATTTAGAGGGTATATTTGTGAACCTAATGAGATTGGAAAGATGGTAGTTGTCAAATAGAAGGTCAGAAATATTAAAAATAGGAAATTAAAAATTATTCCAAAAATAGTAAGATTATTGCTGGTAACAAAAGAGATATAAAACTGTTTGAAAATGATGAGTGCATTGCGCACCGTCTGGGGAATGGTCATGCTTGAAGGTGCTGACCCGGGGAGGTGGGGGATGGGGGGAGGGGATGGAGGTATGACTACATGGTGAGTGCCAGGCGCACTGTCTGGAGAATGGACACGCTTCAGGCTCTGACTCAGGGGGATGGGCGGGACATGGTCAATGTATATAACCTGAACTTATGTACCCCCATGATGAGCTGAAATAAAAAAAAAAAACTATTTGAAAGAACAAAAAAAATTAAAAACAGAAAAAGTATTATGTTGAAAAGTCCTGGAATGATACTAATATGAAATTGCTTAATTATATTTGAATTTCTCAGGATTTTTTTTATCTTATATAAATCTTACCAACTGAAGTTATGAAACTATGACTATAAAATACACAAATAGGCACTCTCAAAATAATGTAATTTTGCCATACATGTTTATAGTACAAAGACTTACACAAATTTAATGAAAATTATCCTTGAAAAAAGTGTAATGGCTATTAATCATTTACTTTATCTTTTAGCATTAGACGGCATCAAGAAAGGAGAGCAATTTTGACTCCCATTTTGACGGATTTTTCTGTTCGAATAACTGGAGCACCTGCCATCATTTTCACCAAAATAATTTCTCCAGAAAATACGCATACTGAGGTTAGAACATAATTTAGATTTCATTTTAGTCTACATAATGGAATAGCTCCTCTTTGTATGTTAGGTATTTTCACAATTTCATAGGACATCGGATTAGCTCGTTAATAACAATATTTACCATCATAGCTAATATTTATTGAGCACTTTCTAGTACTAAGTTATTGTTTTCTGTGTGATAACTTCTTTAATCCTAATAATAATCCTATTAGCTACTCCTACTATTCCCATTTTATAGATAAGGAAACTGAGGCATAGAGGAGCTAATTTGGGCTAAATGACCCAAATTTTCACAAGTAGTAAGTAGCAGAGCAGAGTCTCTGCTCTGGTCCAGCCTCTATATTCTTAATTTCTACAACCTCTAATGAAAATAGCAGTCATACTGTGCTAATAAAGAGTTCTCACCTAGATTACCATACAGAGTGAGTTCTACACAGATTACCTTATGTAGTCTTCGCAATATCCTTATGAGATAGATATTGTTAGTGTCCATATTTTATTAGATGAGGAAATTGGGGTCAAAAGATGTTAAGGAACTTGACCATGTTAATTGGTGTATCCAAGTTTCCATTCTGATCGCTATGGCATGCTGCCTCCATGCCTAGGATAGAAATGTAGTAATAATGTGATTTAACATGATTTAAAAATTCTTCATAGAAATTTTTATACTAAGCACATTGTAAACTTTTTGTTCATTCACAGAATTATAGCCAGTTGATATGAAAAGTTCAGAAAAATTAGGTATAGATTAGTATATTAATCCAAGCTCATAAAATCTTAATTCCTTCTCTGAATTTTTAAAAAGCAATATTTTTATATATATTATCTGATTTGATGTTTATAATAATCTATGGAATGTGAGGTTAGGGGAGGTTTCTTGTATATCCACAAAAGGTATATAAAGGTTAAGTAAATCTACTAATATCTTAGTTACTTAGTAATAAAATAGGTTTAGAATACATGAAACTCCTTATAGGATAGCCTTTTTTCATACTAATGATGCTATGAAATATTAAGACTCACAAATAGAATTGCTTCTATTTCCTATGTGTATTTAGCTCACAAAAATTGAATAGCATGATCATTTTGAATTATTAAGGGCTTTTTTTTTCTGAAAATACTATTTACTTGGATTCCCAAATACTTATCATCATCAAAATCAGAAATAAAAGTAAGAATATATTAAAGTGTTATTAAAATATTATCCTTTTTTAATTAACTCATCTTCTAATTTGAAAGCATTATTAGAAAGTTCCCCAATCCCAGGTGAAAGAAAGAGTCATGAAGCTGGAGATCAGAAAACATAGTTCAAGGCCAAGCTCTGCTTTGTACTAAAGGATGTCATCTTAAGCCATTCACTTAAATTCTTTGTTCCATCAATTTCCTTATACATACCTTAGTTGCTTCATATAGAGTACCCTAGTTACCCTCCAGATTGTTTTAAGGTTTAAATTGATAACAGTTATAAGAGGAATCTGAAAAACTAAAATTCTGTGAAAATTGAAATTGTTCTTATTTTTATAGTTAATACTGCTTGTTTTTATAGTTAATACAGCTAATGCTGCTTGATTCTCCCAATTGAATTCATTTTGTTTTTTTTTTTTTTGAGACAGACTCTCGCTTTGTTGCCCGGGCTAGAGTGAGTGCCATGGCATCAGCCTAGCTCACAGCAACCTCAAACTCCTGGGCTTAAGCGATCCTACTGCCTCAGCCTCCCGAGTAGCTGGGACTACAGGCATGCGCCACCATGCCTGGCTAATTTTTTCTATATATATTTTTAGTTGGCCAGATAATTTCTTTCTATTTTTAGTAGAGATGGGGTCTCGCTCAGGCTGGTCTCAAACTCCTGACCTCGAGCGATCCACCTGCCTCTGCCTCCCAGAGGGCTAGGATTACAGGCGTGAGCCACCGCGCCTGGCCGAATTCATACTATTTAATCTACTAATACAAGATCATTAATTTGCAAGTTTTCACAGGATATATGCCACTAATAGAAGTAAGATATTTTTAGTACAGATTTTTATCCCCTTGGGTAATGTTATAGTGACTATTTAAAAAAAAAAAAAAACTTCTGGTACACTTTTTTCTTTTTCATTATTACTTGAGGAACAAAATAAGAATTTGAACTATGATGAATGAATACAGGGAACTTGGGGAGGAAATAATTATTTAACAAAAAAAAGGATACTCAACTCATACTTGATATTCTTTATGGCTTCATTAAAAGCTGCTTTAAGCTGTCTAGTTTGTATTTGGACCAGTCATAGTCTCCTTAAATCCATTCCACTGGATGACACTAATAAGGAGAAGGTCTGTTGAACATTTCCAAGCATTTGAACGTTGTCCACATGAACTTCATGACAAGAGGCAGGACTTCTACTTATTAAGAGAAGTTTCTGGATTGGTTTTTTGTGTTTTGTTTTCCTTTGAATAGTTTTTGAATGATAAATATTCAAGTGACTCAGTTATGCAGAACAGCACCAGTTATGTAGTGGACAATCTACCTAATGCTGCCAAGATTTTAGCAGTTTGAAGAAGTGAAATTAATTAGTCTAGCTATCTTTGGCTCTAGCACTGTGTTTTGTTATAAATCATTTTGAGTGTATCCTTTGGAAAATACTCATACTGTAGTACTTGGTGATTATAATTGCCTGCCTACAATTGCCTGTTTACATCTGTCTGCCCCACTAGATTATAACCTCCTCAAGAGCAGGTTGCCCTGAATTCAAGGCCAACCTTATTCTTTATGATATTCTTAGTACTCTAATTTAGTGCCTGGTACTTAGAAGATGTTCAGTAAATATTTGTTGGTTTGAATTAATGAGTAAGATTATGCTACAGAATTACATCCTTGCTTACATATTAAAACAATAATAGTTTGAGGTATGAAAAAGTCAAATGGGTATAAGAAGGTAAAAAATTCTTACTAGTTAGTTGCCCTGTGTTTACCATGAGGCCTTACATATAGCAAACACTCATAAATATTTATTAAATGTATCCATTAAACTATGTCAACTGGCAGTGCCCATTTTTGCTATTCTCATTATTGTATGAACTTGAATCCCAGGAGGCTTAATCAAAGTAGTAAAGGTCAAATAAGTAAGAATGATAAATTATCATCTGAAGGCTATTATGTTTCTTTATCTATAGTTAACCATTTTTTCCCTTCAGGAGATTTTAGTGTGTGGCCATTCCTTGGAAGTGAATATAACCACAAACCTGGACTTCTTCCTAAGTGTGGCTCAAGTTCAACTCTTACATCAGTTAATAGTAGCAAATATGACTGGACTGGAACCATCAACCAAGGCCACAGAGGTAACTATTACCTGATTTTGATTAGGCTTATTGCATTTGTGCCAACTTTACATTCTCAAATAGGAAAACTATAATTAAACTAAATGCTTTTTGTGAATTACTCTGTTTAAGTTTATTGAAATTATGGTCACAAATCATTTTGGATTGATATTTTTTATTTTTGAAATTTTTTTGGTCTCTGTTCCTCTTTTTTATCATGCACCTTTGCAAAATTGCTTACTGACCTCAGAAAAGCCTCCGTTAACAACCTGATTTTATCACTGTGCTGATATTTCTAAAGTATGCTGTGAGAATCCTGGTATAGCTTTCATTTACTCAGATACCTTGCAATGATAGGGCCTCTTTAGGAAGTGAACTTTGTAATAGTACTATGGGAATATCTTCAATAAATAACTTGTAAAGCATTTGTTTCCCATGCTCAGTGAAGAATGGACACAATCATAAAAGTTGAATGCCTGCCTAGAATTTTAATTTTGATCCGGTGTTCATTGGAAAGCCTGTATTGTAACCACAGCATGAAACAAAGAAAGCTGCTTGTTAGATTCTTCTCAAGATATGTTTTCTTTGCTTTTTGTTTCCACGTATCTCTAATCATATCTGTACTTAGAATAAATCTTTTATAAAAATTCAGGTGAAGAAATTGTTTATGTATGAAAAAGATGTTTTGTTTTTGCCATGATTTATACAGAAGGCTCTAAGTTCTATTTATTAAGAAAATAGGTAAAGAACCAGGCCAGGTGAGGTGGCTCACGCCTGTAATCCTATCACTGTGGGAGGCGGAGGCGGGAGGATCGCTCGAGGTCAGGAGTTTAGGACCAGCCTGAGCAAGAGCAAGACCTCGTCTCTACTAAAAATAGAAAGAAATGATTTGGACAGCTAAAAATATATATAGAAAAAAATTAGCCGGGCATGGTGGCACATGTCTGTAGTCCCAGCTACTCGAGAGGCTGAGGCAGAAAGGATTGCTTAAGCCCAGGAGTTTGAGGTTGCTGTGAGCTAGACTGATGCCATGGCACTCTAGCCAGGGCAAAAGAGCGAGACTCTGTCTAAAAAAAAAAAAAAAAAAGTGATATTCACTGAGAGCCATTTGATGCCAGGCAATGTGGCTAGGCATTTTCATGTGAGTTAACTCACATATCTTAAAGCATGTTATTATAACCCTGTGAAGTAGATATAGGCATTATGTACATTTCACAGATGGGGATGTTGAGGCTTGAGGGTAAATGACCTGCCTGAAATCTATATGCACACATAACTAAAAAATGATGCCTCTGAGATTTGAATTTAGGTCTTTCAAGTTAGTGGTCTTTCCATTTTGCCAGAGATTGTATAATGTAACATAGTATTCTATCTTCTTTATTTTTAAAAAAATTATTTAAATTTGATAAAGCTTTTAACTTTTATAAATGGAGATGTTCTAACTTGATCGTCTTTTACTACCCGTGATTTCTGTTTATTCAGTATCTATTAATATTTTAAAAGGACTTTAGCTGTATATTCTTCAAAATATTGACTTTTTCCCAATATACTTTAGGTGATCCATGAAAATATAATTATATGAAATGAAAATAAACAGATTAAAAAATATTTCCCCATGCATTTTCAATGAAGTCCATGAAGCAACTTCAGTTGGAAAAGAGTATTTTACATTTCTGTATTATTTGTGCCTATTTTATGAATCTCTCAAAGAAATCTAACTCATAGATTCCTGATTGTCTTAGGAATTCATACAGTTTAGCATTGGTTGTTAATTATTTACCTAAATACTTTTAATACCTATTAGTAGGATCAGATTTCAGTAAATAAAAGAATATTCAGATTACCCACAACTCTTCCCTGAATGTTGAGTCATTACTCACAGTTCCATAAACTAGCTAGGCTTTGGGTTTTTGCTGTTTTAAAACGTATCTGTGGCTCTTTGTTTCTTCTTAGAGAATGTAGTAACAGGGCTGGGTGCGGTGGCTCACACCTGTAATCCTAGCACTCTGGGAGGCCAAGGCGGGTGGATCGCTCAAGGTCAGGAGTTCAAGGCCAGCCTGAGCAAGAGCGAGACCCCGTCTCTACCAAAAATAGAAAGAAATGATCTGGACAGCTAAAATTATATACAGAAAAAAGATTAGCTGGGCATGGTGGCGCATGCCTGTAGTCCCAGCTACTTGGGAGGCTGAGACAGAAGGATCGCTTAAGCCCAGGAGTTTAAGGTTGCTGTGAGCTAGACTGACACCATGGCACTCTAGCCAGGGCAACAGAGCGAGACTCTGTCTCAAAAAAAAAAAAAAAGAAAGATCATAGTAACACTACAGACTGTATGTACATTTTAAAATGGCTAAAATCGTAAATTTTGTGTTATGTGTATTTACCACAATTAAAAAGAAAAATACAGACTATAATGGGGAGGATAGTCTGGCCCTATCCCCAACCCTGGTGTGATATATCTGAAAATTTCAGTATTTTAGAAAAGACCTTCAATGCACTGGAAGAACTCACATCTGATAGTCTAAGAATATGAAGACATTGTAGTTACATAGAATACTTTGCAATAAGCTGGGTTATATTTTGAAAGGGGTAATTGATTAGTGTGGTCTTATCAAGCACATTACCACAATTTCTTTAAAAATTCTTTTTGAGAATTAAAAACATTAGCAAGGAATCATCTGACAGCAGGCAATTCTTTCACTGAAAATAAACCTTCCTTTCATCTTGAATAACTTTGTCCTGAAGTGGATTTTTGTTTTTCATTGCTGTAACAAGTGAATTTTTGTAGCCTTCAGAATTTGGACTGATCTAACAAGAGTATAAACTGACTTGGGTTATAAGCACTGAGCACTGGTATTTTCAGCATGTCTCTTTTTTATTTGGGGGATATAAAATAGACTTTAATGTTTCTTGCTTGCCCAAGGGCAAAGCAAGGAATATTTGTGGTCTTTGTTGGGATTGTATATTTTAATTTTAAATATCCTTCCTCAAATTTGTCATTGTTTTAATATCATTTTTTTATTTCAAAGTATTACTGGAGTACATATAGTTTTGGTTACATGGATCACATTTTATAATGCTTGAGTCATGGTTATACGTGTGCCTGTCACTTAGATAGTGTTCATTGTACCTGTTAGGTAGGTTTTTCCCTGTCCCCTCTTCCCCATCCCATACCCCACAGTTGTTTTCCATTGAGTTATACTTCCGTCTGTGCACATGTGTGCTCATCAGTTAGTTCCAATTTAATAGTGAGTACATGTGGTATTTTTTTTTTTTTGCCCATTCTTTGGATACTTCACTTAGGATAATGGTCTCTAGTTCTACCCAAATTGTTGCAAAAGGCATTAAGTCATCCTTCTTCATGGTTGAGTAGTAAGTATCCCATGGTATACATATACCACATTTTGTTAATCCATTCATGAATTTATGGGCATTTGGGTTGATTCCACATCTTTGCAATTGTGAATTGTGCTGCAATAAACATTCGGGTACAGGTTTCTGTTTGATGAAATGACTTCTTTTCCTTTGGGTAAATACTCATTAGTGGGATTGCTAGATCAAATGGTAGCTCTACTTTTTAGTTCTTTGAGGACTCTCTATACTGTTTTTTCCATAGGGGTTGTATTAATTTGCAGTCCCACCAACAGTGTGTAAGTGTTCCTTTCTCTCTGCATCCACACCAGCATCTATTGTTTTTGGACTTTTTAATAAAGACAGTTCTAACTGGGGTAAGGTGATATTTCATTGTGGTTTTGATTTGCATTTCTCTGATGATTAGTGACACTGAGCATTTTTTCATATGTTTATTGGCCATTTGTCTATCTTCTTATAAGAAGCCTCTGTTCATATCTTTTGCCCACTTTTTAATGAGGTTGTTTGATTTTGTTTCTTGCTGATTTGCTTGAGTTCTTTGTAGATTCTGGTTATTAGTCCTTTATCGGATGTACAGCTTGCAAATATTTTCTCCCATTGTATAGGTTGTCTATTTGCTCTGTTAATTATTCCCTTGGCTGTGCAGAAGCTTTTTAATTTAACCAAGATAGGCAAATTGAACCTGGCTGAGTTATTGGGAGAATAGAGGAAGGAATATGTGTTAAAAATGTGTATCCTGACATTATAAATAACTACTATTTCATAAGAATGATGGATTACTAATGAGAATTCCATTTATTAGGACTCTAGAAGGGACTTTATGAATTACCAGTAAATGTCACATCTGTTCTAAGCCCACCATCTGACACTGTATTGATGCCATAGTTCCCCTTCCCATTCTATAGTTCATGTCTCCATGACAGCATGTGGCTCTTTAGGACTAGTATGACAGGCACATCATTTGAGATTGTTACGTCTTAGTTCCCTTCCATTTACATAGTTGAGAATCAACACCCTAGATACCTTAACAGTCAAAGCCAAATGTGTAATTCAAAGTTTTCTCCCAAAATACAGCTGTACTCCTCAGCCTTGATTTCTTTCCCAATGTTTAGCAGGGCTATGGTGATTGACACAATTGGTTTACCCTTCAGAAGATTCTTTACCTTCTTACAATCTGGTCTTGGTCCCATAAAGGCCCAATAATATAAACGTAGGTATTAGTTTATTTTTTATAATGTGGTTTTATTTTTATCAAATTAATACATGAATTTTATCAATCAACTATTGCTAATGAAATAAATCAAAATAGCATCAGTCCCCTATACCCTCATCTCATCCTGCCCCATAGTCAGCCACTTTCAACTCTATAAGATGTTTCATCTGGTATTTACCTCCATGTATCTGAATAACTTGAATAGACTACCATCTATTGATTCACTATTACTTTATTCACTTGCTATTTGTTGTCAGTAAGGGTTCCATCTCTTTTGTACTTCCCTTCTGTGCATTCATCTTCCCAGTATTCTTATATCATATTTTTTATTTGTCAGTAGAATTGTTTTCATTATAAAGATTATGTAAATATTGTTCATTGCTTAGTGAAGTAATTTTGTGTGTTTATATTTCCTGTGTTTATACTTTTTTGTTTTTTCTTGAGTTAATAATTGCCACATTTATTATTTGCTCAGTTTGTTAAAAATAATGTCTGTGTCTTCTTACTTCCCTACCCCACACCCCATTCCCACCAGAGGCTCTACATAATGCCTAGCAGTTTAATTTTTCACACTGTGAAACTTATCAAATAACATCACCTCTGTTTCCCCTTCCCCCCCCCCGCCCCCCCCCCCCCCCCCGAGTCATTTTCCCTAAAATCCTTTTTCTGCCTTCTCCATTTTGGACTGTTAGTTCTCTAGACCTGCTGTACACTTGGCACAAAAGAGCCATATGAGGAAAGCTTGTGACTTTTGAGATTGATGTAAAGAATATCAGAGAAAAATAGGGTGTCAAGAAGGTAGTGTTCTTCTATGAATATAAATTAATAAATTGGCCAGTATCTTTATTCTATCATCCTAAAATATTAAGTATTTTGAATTACTATATAAAAATTATAATAGTATAAAAATATTATAATAGGATTTGCTATGTCCAGCTAATATAATTTACTTGGATATTTTTTAAATTTGTTATAAAATAAAATATAATTCATTAGGCTTTTTTTTGCTATGAACTGTGATTGAGTATATGCCATATGGAGTGGTAGTAGAGATTGTTTTTAGTAGTATTATTAGTGTTTTAACTTATGACCATTTGCTTTGGAGTTGTGCTTCATTTTAGGAATGGAAATTGTTACTTTTTAGTAAAAGGTGAAAAAGTCTTGCAGGACATTCCTGACAAACCTAAGGATTGCTAGAAATAATTGGAAATAGAACTTGAAGATAAAGAAGAGGGAAAAGGACTTTTGGTGTGTGTTGGTATAGTAACAGATGTTTTTTGGAGTAGAATTTTACGTGAGGTGAGGAATGCAGAGAAAAGGAATATCCTGAGAACATATGTGGGTAGAAATGGGGTTTGAAAGGGGGACCTGAGACTGGACTGAGTATGTTGATGTTCTCATCTATCTTGAGGTAGGCATCAACGGAAAAGACCAGATCAGAAGTTACGTATTTCTGTATTTAGGAAAGGAGATGGGACTTTTGGACGATGTGCATGTGGTGACCTCCTGTTGCTGTTGCTATGATGAGTATTTTGTTTTCTTTCAGAGGAACATAGATAGACTACTTGTAACTAGGCAATAAACACAGGCTCCAATAAAATATGGATTCAAGCAGAGCCTTAAATGGACAATAGGGGCTGTGACAGAATACCCTGAATTTCTTAAAATCTAGACCTGGAAAAGATATTAAGTATTTTATTGCCTATCCTCTCCAGGGGAAGTATTTCTTAGGTACATTGAATTCTCACACCTGTTGTGATTTTAGTTAGGCCTTGTAAATGTTACAAATAATAATTTTCTCCTGATAAATAAGCTCCTGCCCAGATAGAAATCCACCATAGTTTTATCAAGGTAGGTGCAAAACATCAAGAAGACAATAAAATTTTTAAATTTTCAGCCATAATGATGTTTATCCCTCATAGATTTCTTGATCAGAAGTCAGTGAATGCATTGTTTTAAGGCTCTAGTAAACTGTCTACCCCGCTCTTATTCATCAGTTTTCATTGAGAGCTTACTGTATACCAGATATATGGGCTACAGTCTGATAAAAGACTGGATTCCTTCCCCCTACAATCAAGAACAAGACCAGGATGTCTGCTTTTATCACTTCTATTTAACATTGTACTGGAAGTTCTAGCCAGAGCAGTTAGGCAAGAAAAAGAACTAAAAGACATTCAAGTTGGAAAAGAAGTAAAACTATATTTGCAGAGAACATGGCTTTATATTTAGAAAATCCAAAGGAATCCGCTAAAAAACTTTTAGTACTAATAAGTGAGCTCACCAGAGTTGCAGGATACAAGATGAGTGTACAGAAATCAGTTGTATTTGTTTATACTTGAACAATTCGAAAGTGAAATTAACAATTCCATTTACAATAGCATCAAAAGGATAAAATACTTAGGAATACAATTTAACAAATGAGGTGTAAAATTTACACTCTGAAAACTACAGAACATTGTTGAGAGAAAATTTAAAAGATCTAAATAAATGGAAAGACATTCATGGGTCAGAAGACTTAATTTTGTCAGGATGGCAATACCCCAAAAATTGATCTACAAATGTGAGGAGGATGCTCTCTGGCTAGCAAGCACTCCAGCGCAAGCTTCGGAAATTGGAAGAAAAGGCAAGTCGCAGCAGGTAAGTGAGACATGCTCTTTATTGCCAGGGGAATACAGATGCGGTGAAAAGCATGTCAGAGAACATAGCAAGTGCTTATATATGGCTCCGAACAATAGTGGCAACATGCCATGGGAAAGTTGGATCACATGGATTCACATAGGAGATAACACCTTGGTTACATAAGTATGCCGACTCATGCCTCCCCGGAAGGCCAGCTAGCTGGAAAGGGCTAGGCCGGAAGAAACACTGTGGCAGTCATCTTAGCTTGGCCTAAGAAACCTGTTGCCTATACAAATACATTTTTTCTTACAACAAACTTAGTCAAATACCAACAGAATCCAGCTGACCTCTTTGTATAAATTGACATACTGATTCTAAAATTCATAATGAAGTGCACAAGACCCAAAATAGCCAAAACAGTCTTGAAAAAGAACAAAGTTGAAGGCCTTAGACTTCTTGGTGTAAGAACTTATGAAAAAGCAACAGTAACCAAGACGGTGTGGTACTGGCATAAGGGTAGACATACAGATCAATGAAATAGAATTGAGAGTCCAGCTGCTGACCTTCCCGTTTATAGTCAATTGATTTTTGACAAGGTAGTTTAGATCACTCAATGGAGAAAAGAATAGTCTTTCCAAGGAACAATGCTCGAACAACTGCATATTCACATGCAAAAGAGTAAAAGATGATACCTAACTCATACCATGTATAATTCAAAATAGATCAAAGACCTAAGTATAAGAGCTAAAACTATAAAAACTCTTTGAAGAAACTATAGGTATAAATCTTCATTATCTTTGATTAGGCAGTGGTGTTTTAGAAATGACATCAAATCACAAGAAACCAAAAAAAAAAAAAATAGATAAATTGGGCTTTATAGAACTTTAAAAGTTTTGTGTCTCAAACATCACCAAGAAAGTGAAAAGATAACCACAGAATGGGAGAAAATATTTGCAAATCATACATCTGATAAAGGACTATCTAGAATATATAAAGAATGCCTACAGCTCAATAATAAAAAGATAGCCCAATTAAAAAAATGGGCTCAAAGAAACTGAATAAACATATCTCCAAAGATGATGTAGAAAAAGGCCAATAAGCACATAAAAAGTTGATCAATATCATTAGTCATCTAGGAAATGCAAATCAAAACTACAAGGAAATACCACACCCACTGGTATGGCTATAATAAAAAGTCAAATAATTTTTGGCAAGAATGTGGAGGAATCAGAACCTTCTTAAACTGGACCAGAATATTCACCTGTATAACCTACTGCTACAGTGACACTTCGGACACCTTTGCAAAATTCTGAGGGTTGGGTAGATAAGAGTTAAACTGCTGCCCTAAGATATCTTCTCTGAGAAGAATTTTGCTGTACTTTAGAAAAGAAAAAAGCAAAAACAAAAACAAACTGTCATGTTTTGGGTTATGTAACTCTTACTGGAGCCTAGAGTAGCTAAGATGTGGGTACTTCTGATTGAGGACAGATACATACACTTAGGAAACAAGATGACAATGGATAATAGAGAAGTCTATTATGGCAAAAATGGTTGTAACCTTTCACTGAGTGACTGTTTCAGCTGCATGTCACAGAAAGTAAAAAATAGATAGAAGTTCATTTATTTCTCAGGTAACAGCCCTTAGGTCTAAGACTGGGATGATGGCTCTACTCCCTAAGGTCATTCAGAGACCCAGTCTCCTCTCCTACTGTTTTATCATCTCTAAGTTATTTCACTTGCTTGTTCCAAGATGGCTTACCATGTCTGTGTTCTAAGCAGCAGGTTAGAGCAAGGGGGAAATGAAAGAGGAAGGAGGGAGCACACCCCTCCCTGTAAGGACAAACCCTGAAATTTCATACATCAGTTATGCTCGCATTCCACTGGTCAGCACATAGCCATGTGGTCGCACCTAGCTGCAAGTGATGCTGAGAAATGTAGACTCAAGCAAGGGAAGTGTTTCGTGTGACGATGATGAGAAAGATAAACTCTCTTTCTTGTGGATAAATAAGTTCACTTGTAATACTGAAACTTTCATTGACCATGTTCCACCTTTCTTTACTTACCACTGTCATACAAAGAAAACCTGTCTATGTGTGTGAGAGAGAGAAGGAGGCAAATGCACAGAAATGAGCAAAGTTGAGAGAGAAATTCTTGATGACATCTGACTCCCTTGACACAGTTCAGGTCAGTGAGGTATAAAGAGAAATGTTCTACAGATTTGGGGGAATGTCTTTATTTTCTTTCTTCTCCTCCTTGGAATAACAACAATGGAAGTGACTGGCCACTTGTGACCATATAACAAACATGAGAACAAAAGCCACACCTAAGGATAGCAAAGTAGGTAGATAAAATGGTCCTGAGATATGAGTGACATCATTCAGCTTTTCCACCAGTCCTGGCTTTAGGTTATGTGAGAAAAACAGACCTAAATTATTAAGCCACTAATATTTGGCTTACTATTACATGAAGCCAAACACAGTCTTCACTGATACAGATACCGTTACAGTGTTCTAAGTCTGAGATGATAAAACCCTGGGAAAGTAGTAAGCACACAGTGGAATTTGATGCTGAATGAATACTTGCTGTAAGAATTAATCATTGGATTCCTTAATTTATAGGAATTCCTATTTCTGTTCCTAGAAATAGAAAAGATAAGATGTATACAACATACACTTCAAAAAAATTAGAAGAAATAGATAATCAACTGTATGTTTGATGGAGACTGATAGATGGAGTACATACTGTGGAGTGCTTTGAATACTAGATTGAAAATGTTTAAGTCAGTAGGCAATAGAGAAGAGTTGAAGTTTGTTCAGCTAGAGAATGACTTAAGCATGTGTGTATCAAAGCTCAGATCCATTTTAGGCTGAACTTCTCAGTTTTACATTTATAGTAGTTATCTATATGTATCTTCAAAAATAAATATTATAGTTATGGTTTCCCCTATTGTAATAAAAATGGGAACATATTATCCAATTATTTCAGTAAGGAAATAACTATACTATGTTATATCACTCATTGTTTTCAGAAGTTACAGTTGTTTCATTTTTTAAACAATGAACACTTTTAAAATTGACCTAAGGAGAACACTGACAGAGCTGAGATTGCCCTGGGTTATGTTCATTTGGCTGCAGTAATTACTCTTTTATTCTTCAATAGCAAGTAATCATCTTATTAAGCCTACTTACAGAAGGTAGTATATGTAAAGAATAACAATGCTCATTTTCAAATCAATTTTTTAGAATAAATAAAACTTTTGTAGCAAAATATAAAACATGTTTTTAGGGGCAAAGACTAGAACCACATCATTGGCGATCTGATGTGGGAGTTCTTTGATCCACACACAACATATCCTGGAGAAGAGTGAAGGCAACTTGTAGCACTAATTGAGCGTTCCTTCCTTTGCCTTCTCTCCTTCCTCCTCCTCCTCCACTTAACCATTTGGTTTTAGGCACTTCCTTGGCTTTCCCTTCCCTTGAGTCTACAGTACTGATTATTCTCTTGGTAACTCGTCCCATGCATGCTTGGTGGCTATTCTTATACTCGCTTTGATAATTAAGAATTATGTTTTTTAAGTAAAATCTCATTTGCAAAAAAAATTTACTTTAGCCATCATAAAATATACAGTACCTGGTCTATGTTTCTTCAGTATTTCTAAAGTAATGGTTATTTCTGTCCAAGGTAAGGTTTCTATTTCCCAGACTTTTTGCTATTATTTATTGTATTTGGCTTCTCTACAACTATATAAAGAATAAAGAACTAAATAAAGTGCTATATTCAACTGTCTCTGAAGCATGATAAAGTTACATTTTTTAAAAAATATTATAGTCAGGCTGGTCAGAATAGGCCAAATCCCCTTTGCTTCAGCTACATCTCCATCTCCAGTCAGCCCATGTCCTCTCAAGGCTACTGTCTGCCCTCCTCCCACCCCAGGCCTCTCCCTATTACGCTGTAGTTTAATTTATATCTCTTGCCATTTGTGCTACATTCTAAGTCTTCTCTCTGACTGAATTCTGTCTCTTCAATAATTGCTCCTTCTTCACCTTCTTTTCTCTAATTCCCAATGCTGTCTTTTAATACTATGTTTTTGTGACCTAAAAATACTTGTGTAGACGGAGGAAAGCCCCGTGAAAATAGGTTATAATTAATTTGTTATTATCTTTTCTGAGTAAAGATGTAATAAATGAGCAGGCTGTTCAGAATAATCAAGGGTCCATGCTTTGGTTTTCTGACAGTTTGTACTTTTCTAACAAGAAGCTTCTGGGCTTTTGGTTACTACTGGAGAGAAGAAATGTCTCTTAAAAAAATATTAACATCAGAGCCTTGGGAATGTATATAATTATCATCTAAGATTTCATACATTGTTCGATTGCTTATTTCTAGAACTTTGGCTCTTCATAAAAGGTTTTCTGCAGCAAATGTTTTAAAATCCTCTCAGCATATAGAGGTATATAAAATAAACACCATGCCCTAAACCCAATAATCTTCTTCTACATTTTTTAAGATTCCTGGACTTCAGCAAATATGCCATAGGTGGCCCCCCACCATTCTTTTTAAAGATTGGCCTTTGAAAGACACAAAGCACATGGGGGAGATGTAAATATCTGATGATGGTGGTAGTTACCCAACTGTATACATTTGTCAAAGCCCATCCAACTGTACATTTTTAAGGGTGAATTTTATCATTTACAAGATATACTTTTGAGTTCGCTCGGTAGCGGGAGCGGAGAGCAGACCCCAGAGAGCCCTGTGCAGCCCCACCGCCGCTGCCGGCCTAGTTACCATCCCATATCGGGAGGAGCTGCAGCTGCCACAGCGGCCCAGTCACCGCCACCGCCACTGCCACCGTGAGCAGCGAGGGGAGACCCAGCAGCCGCCGCCCTCAGCGCTGCCCACACCCAGCCCGGCACCACAGGGAGCGGTGGCCCGGGCGGCCTCACATCGGTGGCGTCTGCCGGCGGGGACAAGAAGGTCATCGCAACGAAGGTTTTGGGGACAGTAAAATGGTTCAATGTAAGAAACGGTTATGGTTTCATCAACAGGAATGAAGAGGTATGTGTACACCACCAGACTGCCATAAAGAAGAATAACCCCAGGAAGGACCTTCGCAGTGCAGGAGATGGAGAAACTGTGGAGTTTGATGTTGGAGAAAAGGGTGCAGAGGCAGCAAATGTTACAGGCCCTGGTGGAATTCCAGTTCAAGGCAGTAAATATGCAGCAGGCCGTAACCATTATAGACACTCTCCACGTCACAGGGGTCCCCCACGCAATTACCAGCAGAGTTACCAGAACAGTGAGAGTAGGGAAAGAACGAGGGACCAGAGAGCGCTCCTGAGGGCCAGGCCAGCAACCCCGGCCCTACCGCGGGCGAAGGCTCCCCCCTTACTACATGCGGAGACCCTAGGGGCGGCGACCACAGTATTCCAGCCCTCCTGTACAGGGAGAAGTGATGGAGGGTGCTGACAACCAGGGTGCAGGAGAACAGCGTAGACCACCAGTTAAGACAGAATATGTATCGGGGTTATAGACCACGATTCTGCAGGGGCCCTCCTCGCCAAAGACAGCCCAGAGAGGGCGGCAATGAAGAGGATAAAGAGAATCAAGGAGATGAGACCCAAAGTCAGCAGCCGCCTCAACTTCAATTACCGACGCAGACGCCTAGAAAACCCTAAACCACATGACGGCAAAGAGACAAAAGCAGCGGATCCACCAGCTGAGAATTTGTCTGCTCCCGAGGCTGAGCAGGGCGGGGCTGAGTAAATGCCGGCTTACCATCTCCACCATCGTCTGGTTTAGTCATCCAACAAGAAATGAATATGAAATTCCAGCAATAAGAAATGAACAAGATTGGAGCTGAAGACCTTAAGTGCTTGCTTTTTGCCCATTGACCAGATAACTAGAACTATCTGCATTATCTATGCAGCATGGGGTTTTTATTATTTTTACCTGAAGATGTCTTTTTTGGTAATAACAAACGTGTTTTTTTAAAAAAGCCTGGTTTTTCTCAATGTGCCTTTAAAGGTTTTTAAATTGTTTCATATCTGGTCAAGTTGAGATTTTTAAGAACTTCATTTTTAATTTGTAATAAAAGTTTACAACTTGATTTTTTCAAAAAAGTCAACAACTGCAAGCACCTGTTAATAAAGGTCTTAAATAATTATACAAAAAAAAGATATACTTTAATAAACCTAGCTTTTAAAGTGTCAGAACACTCATTAGCGCAGCTTTTGTCAAGAGTGTCTATCACTTAGGTGACTACCCAGAATCTATAATACCAACTAACATTTGTTGGGTACTCACCATGTGTGAAGCCATACTCTTTTATTTAGCTCAACTCCTTTAATCTTCACAGTCACTCTATGTTTGGGGCTACTTTTTCAGATTAAACAGACATGGAAACTGAGTCTCCAAAAAGTCCCATAACTTGCCCAAGTTTGCATAGCTAATAAGAAGTATCAAAGCCAGGTACACTCACGTGCACGCGCTCTCTCTTACTCTTTCTGACTCGGACACACACACCCCACCCTTCCCCACATCCCCCACTGAGAATATATTGGTTAGAAGCGCTATAGTTTAGTGACCTAACTGGTATGGATATGGGTGTTCACAGGGGGAGTTAAGCAACAATGAGGTTTTAGAGGGCCTAATTGTCCTTATGTATAATTTTCCTTTTATTGTATTGCAGTGGTAAGCCATTGAAGGGTCAAAAACAAGAGCATGACATGATCAGATTCACATTTGAAATAGTGGCAGGTGGGTTAGGCAGGGAGATCCAACACTGTAAGCTTCTGTAGTAATCCAGTAACGAGAACCTGAACTGAAACACTCATTTAGGGAAGGAGAGGATGAAAACCAGTAATGGGATAACTCTGTATTTGCCGGTGAGGAGATGTCTCAGCACATGTGTTGAAGGAGAGGAAGTGCTGGAGAGCATTCTTTCTCCAGCTGTTCTAAATTGGATGACAAAGGGTAATGACTCTTCTGCTTACACATTTGCTTATAGGTATCAGCTGTTCCCAAATTGATTGGCATCTTCCTGCAGTTCACACTTCTTCTTGAACTCAGTATTTCCTTTATGTCCCAAAATAAGAATGTTAGACTGGACTGTTGTCTTCTTAAAGTTTCAAGAGAGGTTTATTATTTATTTGGTTATTGGTTTTATTTATAAATATGGAAAAGACAAACATGTTGAAATGTCAATGGGAAGAATTCATTTGAAAGAGATTGAACTATTGGATTGAGAAAGAAAAATTGATAGTGTAACTTTCCTAAATTAGTGAGAGAAATAGTATCCTCCACAAAATCAGAGGGGTTAACATTTAGTACCCCCTTCTCTGCAGAGGATATGTTCCAAGACCCCCAGTGGATGCCTGAAACTCCAGATAGTACTGAACCCTATATATACTGTTTTTTCCTGTACATACAAACCTATGATAAAGTTCAATCTATAAATTAGGCACAGTATGAGATTAATAATAAAATAGAACAGTTAAAATAATATGCCAGCATCACTACTCTTGCACTTTAGGGTCATTATTAAAATAAGAGTTACTTGAACATAAGCACTGGTGTACAGCAACAGTTGATCTGAAAATCAAGATGGCTACTAAGTGACTAATGGGCAAGTAGTTTATGCAGTGTGGATATACTGGACAGAGGGCTAATTCATGTCCTGGGTGGATGGAGCGGGAAACTGAGAGATTTCATCACATAGAATGGCATGCAATTTAAAACTTATGAATTGTTTATTTCTGGAATTTGCCATTTTCAGACTGCAATGACCTCAGGTAACTGAAACTACAGAAAGTGAAACCACAGATAACGGAGGACTACTGTAGATTCATGAATTTGGTTAATAGGAAGTTGAGGAGATTCCCATTTGATTTTTTTCTTTTTTTAACTCTGTGAACTAGGATGTAAGGTCATCTATTAAGGAATGGTAATCAGGGCTTACAGGTTTGAGATGGGAGGCAGGAACCTGCTTTTCTATTTAAACTTTAACTTTTTACCTTGTAAATACAGATGAGAATCTACAAAGATTTATACAAATAATGGTAAAATATAAAGATGTCTAAATTTTAAGACTAAAGGAATAAGAACACAAAATATATTGTGGCCACAAGGACTTAGCCTCAGATTTGGCCCTAAACTCCTTGGCAACCCAAAGCAGAGAGAGATTCAGACACTAATAAATTGCTTAAAAGTTTACTAATTTTTAGAATGTATATATCTTTTTAAATAATTTTTTAAATTTTAGGATGGTTTGAGATTAACAGAAAAGTTGTGAACATAGTATAGCAAGTTCCCTTATACCCTGCAGCTGGTTTCCCCTCTTGTTAGTATGGTAAATTTTCATAACTGATGAACCAATATTGATATATTATTGTCGACTCACATCCATACTTTATTCAGATTTCCTCAGCTTTTCCTAAGAACATTATACTAATGTCCCCCTTCTGTTTCAGGATCCCATCCAGGACACCACATTACATTCAGTTATGTCTCCATAGGCTCCTCTAGACTATGACCATTCCTCATACTTCCCTTGTTTTTGATGATCTTGACAGTTTTGAGCAGTACTGCCCAGATATTTTATAGAATGTTCTTTAATTTGGATTTATCTGATATTGAGAGAGAAGGGATTTGGATTTGGATTTATCTGATGTTGAGGGATTCTACATAAATCATGTAGAATTTTTGTATTAAGATTAGTCTGTTCTCTTTCATTTAGGGTATATATTATAAATAAAATATTTTCTTAAAAGATAGGTCTTTAATTCTCAAAAATTTGAAAAATCAGTTAGTAGTACAGATTGCAACTGTAGTTAATTCCTTCTATGCCAGACGTTTCTAAATCTCTCAGAGCTTTAGTATCTTCATCTGCAAAATGAGAGATTTGGACTATGCTAGTTGGCCTTCACCTCCCCTACTAATCTTCCACTCATGACTTTGATGACCTGAGAGAAAGCCCATGACTGACCTCCAGTGGTAATCCATGCTGTGCTCCCATAAATAAATGCCTGTTTGTTGACTTGAGATGAGTTGGAGCAACCATGTAATTAAGAAAAAGTAACAGTCACAGATAGTTTCTAATTTATTTATCATTTACTGGTAGTTAATGAAAAGTCTGAACTTCTCTAAGATATGACTAGAGAATTTTCCTTCTAGAAGTAACCTAAAAATGTCTGTTTCTTCTACTTTTCTGAAATCTGTGCCATTTGGGAAAAATTAAGTCCAATCTCTTCTTCAATCTGTAGATAAATGTAGTTCTGGATATAATCATTTCATAAATGTTTCTTCTGCTTAAGTGATTTGCTTTCAATATTTTAGTAGAGTTTTTAGCAGTCAATAATTTTAGTTGTTCTAAAACATTTTCTTAAGTTAACTTCCCATCTTTTTAGTTTTTTTCTCAGGCACCTCTCTCCCCATGGAACCACATTCACATAAATTCTAAGAGATTTCCCTCTCAATAATTTCAGAAGATACTTGTGAACCTATAGAATTTGGGTGTATCCGTATTCAAGATAATTCCTTTATATCATTTTTAGCATTCTCTAGGGGGTATATCTAGGTTATTGAGGGTCTAAAGTTGGTCCTTTTTAAAAAGAGTACAAATTATAAATAAAAGATTAGATTCAGGGCCTTGAAAAATGGCCTGTGCAAGTAAGAGGCTTTGAAGCTAAAACTTCTTTAATGTTATTGGTAAATCTTCCTCAACCAGTCTCAGGTGAAAATTAACATTACCCCACTGTATTAGTTTCTATTACTGCTGTAACAAATTACTACAAACTTAGTGCCTTAGAACAACACAAGTTTATTATTTTTTATTTCTTTAAGTCAGAAGTCTGACACAGATGTCTCACTGGACTAAAATCAGGGTGTCAGCAGGACTGTGTTTCTGGAGGCCCTGGTGGTAGTATCTCTCTTAATCTATTGTATTGACTATATTTTTTAAACAGCTTTGTTGACATATAATTCACATATAATTTACATATTTAAAATATAATTCTGTGGCTTTTACTATATTCAAAGTTGTTGTGTAGTCACCACCACAAGCAATTTTAGAATATTTTCATCACCGCACTCAATTTTAGGATATTTTTGTCACCCCAGAAAGAAACCCCACCCTCCTTAGCCATCACGTCCCAATTTCCCACCCCTCCAGTGGTAAGGCAAGCACTAATATATCTTGCTTCTCTATTTGCCTATTGTGGACATTTCCTATAGACAGAATCATATAATATGTGGTCCTTTAGGGCCGGTTTCTTTCACTTAGCATAATATTTATATTATTCCCCTGTTCTAGCCTGAATCAGTATTTTATTTCTGTTATTGAATGATATTTCATGTAGATATATACCTCAGTGTTTTTATCCATTCATCAGTTGATGGACCTTTGAATTATTTCCACTTTTTTTAGTATTACTAACAGTGCTGCTATGAACATTCATGGAACATGTTTTCATTTGTTTTGAGAATATAGTTAGGAATGGAATTGCTGGATCACATGGTCACTCTATGTTTAACCATGGTAGTTTCTTAAAGCTTAGTTGCATTATGGAATCTGAACCCATGACAGTGGGCTTTTCCTATTCTATTGTGTTACAGTTCATTGGTTTGTCTTGACTTTGAATGGATCTTTTACCCATACATGATTTTGTAACATCATACGTTGCTCATTTGGAAAATAATTGTTTTACTTAGTTATGCATATATTCCAAAAGTTGACATGTTTTATAACATAATATCAAAATTCACATTTGTTAATATGAATCTCATCAGAAAAGTCTAAATATTGGGAAGTTATATCAGGTTCACAATGACAAACACAAGTTTTCAAAAATGCTAATTTTTGCTTGAAATCTTCAATTTTATCATTGGCAACAAATACTGTGTCTATTGTTTTCCTTGAAGTAACAGCCTTACTTTGTTTATTACAGAGAAAACTGTGAAATACCCAATTCAGAAGACCCATAGTTTTGTTAGTCACTTTTTCAAATAAAGACGGTTTTCCATGAAGAAATGAGCTAGTACAGCTTACAGTTCAGTTGCACATCTGCTTTTCCTCAAGACAGCTATCACTTTTTGGTATGCAGCAAAAGCGTTTTATATATACTTCCCATTTCTTCATGCTGAATATTAAAAAGATGTTTATTCAAGGGTCAGGATTTAATAAAATGTATGGTTTTTACCATTTCTTCAAGAACCTTCTTAAATGAAACTGTTATTTGATTTGGTTTTTGCTACAAGTGTGTGCTTGGAGGGGATACAGCAAGAAATAGCTCTTTTTGGTACTACTGCTAAGGCACTCACTGTTGCTGTTGTCCCATCAGTGCAGATGTCAACATAGTGAAAGAGACAAGTAATGTCTTATTATTATAATGAAATTAGTTTTGGCCTTAAGGAGTCCTTGATAGGGTCCCTGGGACCTCAAGGAGCCCGTATACTGCACTTTGAGAAATGCTCTTAGACACTAAACTTTCTGTCCCTGTTTCTCTTTCTCAAAAAATAATATTTTCCATAAATGTTAAGATTAATAAAAAGTCATTTGTCATTTTGAGTAGAAACAAATATATTTTTGTTATTTTGGAATATACAAGTTTTAATCTTATTCCTCCTATTTGAAGTACCTTTAATAGTTTCATAATCTAAAGAAATGCAGAAAGTAAATAAATAATCCCCACCCTCATTTTTTAGATGAAGAAACACTGGAAATTAAAATTTGTTTATCTGATGTTGAACTGTACATTTGTTATCCATTCTAAGTTGGAAACTAAGTCTTTTATAAGCTACTTTACTAGAAAATCTATGTGAAATACCATGATAACTTAGAAAAAGTCCAAAGTGTAGGCTTGTCTGTCACACTGAATGATCTTCAAATAATCTTCTTTTAGGCTTCAAAAATGATTATAGAAAAACTGTTAGGTTTGAGAAATTGGATATGAATTATGCTGACATTATAACATTTTCAAGTTAAATTCCCCTAAGCAATGTTCTCTGGGAAATGAATTCATTTGAGCAGCTTAAAGAAATATTTTAAGAATGAGATGTGCCTTTAGTTTTAAAACCTCTTATTGCTACAGTGTATATAAGACTTTTGCAGTATGTCAAATGAATTAGTTATATAAATATTTGCAAGTAAACTTTCTATAGAAAATATAATAAATGTAAAATTATATATAGATATTTAGCTGGTTGAAATAGAATTCAGTTTTATCAGTGCTTTGTGATATAGTTTTGGCAAGAATGATACTATTGGGAAAGCTTTTAAAGTACATATTTATTTAACTTAAAATTCTCAAGAATCATATATTATCATTAGTGTGAAGAGGATAGCAATAGATAAAATTCATTGACTGCTCACCATGTGCACTCTCACTATTTGCACTCTCATTTAATTCTCAAATAGCTATGTTTGAAAGAACTGATATTACTAAGAACAAATAGAACAAAAAATTAAAAAAAAAACAAACACCCAAAGCTTTGAGTGTGGTGATCACTGACAAATTTATGTGTCATAGGAGTAAGTTCACTACTTTAAAACAGCAATTTTTGCCCTCTCAGCAGTCTTCTATTTAAATTGTTTTGTAGTGAGTGTATGTTTTGTTTTTTACTTTGTATATCAGTTTCTTAGTATAATCTAACTTTAATTTTTTTAACACTAGTAAAATGGACAAGAAAGTTTCTTAGTCTTTCTGTATGTTTGAAAACATTTTCTGCTTTCCAGAAATAGTGTTCTCATAGAATGGGTTTGACTGAATTTTTCTATAAAAGCTATAGATGATGGATAACATATGATGTCTAAAAATTTTGCTATTATGAGGACTCAAAATGATAAAATTGATTATAATAACAATTACATACTTAGTTTTAGGTAAGTATGGTGAGTACTATATAAGCAATTATTTTGGTTCTCTCTATAACCCCATAAAATATAGGTACTACTCTTAATCCCATTTTTCAAAAGCAGGAACTGAGGCATAGAGGGATTTAAGTTATTTTCCCAAATCCATATAATTGGCAAGTGCTGCAGCCATGATTTCAAACTCAGATTATATGTCTCAAGTACTTTCTGTGCTTTTGCCATTGGATTAGCAACCTGGATTCCTAATCCTGACTTTTACCACTTACTGATCATGTCCTTGTGCAACTTTCTTAAACTCTTTAATCTTCATTCTCCTCATCTATAAAATGGGAATAAGTAGTAGCAGTTACTAACTTTTTTTTTAGTATTTTGAGCATCAGACATCCCTATGGGGCTTGTTGTGAGGATAAATAAGAAAGTGCAGTATTCAGCACAATTCTTGGTACACAAAAGTGCTCAGGAAATGGAAATGTTTATGGCAGTGATAATAATGAAATAAATTCTCTCTTATTGAGAACCTCATATCCAGACACATGGCCCTTACTACTATGCAGCAATACTAATATCCTCCTAACTGACTCTCTGCCTTCTATCTCATTTTAAGCCAGTTCAATATACACAGCAGCCAGAGTAATATCCTAAAGTTTATTTAGGGTCATATCAGTCCTTTGTTCAAAAACCTTCAATGATTTACCTTTGCCTACTGAGCTACGTAAGAACTCACTCAGCCTGCTACTAAAGGCACTTTATTTTTCATGTTAAGAAATTTGCTTGCAAAAATCAGTGTCAGGAAGTTTCCAGAATCTATTAAAATTTGCTTTTGTGTCAATGTAATAATTGCTGATATATTATTATTATGAACAATATTATTAGTCATCTTCTAAATGAAGTAATACAAGAAGCATAGAATGGTTAGAAAAGCTGAGGTTCTAGTCCTGGCACTACCACTTATTAGCTTTGAAAGATAGCAAACTATATCTTTCCTGCATAGAAACCTGCATAGTTCTCATTTGAAGTGGGGATAGAGTTGTTTGGAAATGTTTTACATTGTCAGCGTTACTAAAGATCTACAACCAGCATTTAGAGGGTTAGGGCCAGGGAAACCCCAAGTTCTTCCTTGAGCATGGTAGTCTGACATATGAATTGTCTTTACCAAATGTGGGTAGTCAACTTGTTCTACCTCCTAATTCCTGAACATCCTCCCTATTTTCCTATTATCATTTTTTTATTCCTGCTATTTATCCAAATATTTCTACTTTCCCTTCTAAATCTGTGGCTGTTGTCATCTTATCTAGTCTTCAAGGCAAAACTTACCTTGTCACTTGTATCTCCAGATCCCTCCAGTTTCTTTCTGAACCACCTTTGCACTTTTTTGTTGTTGTTTACCTCTTAGCTTTATGCTTTAAACCTGTCTATAATTATTTTTCACAAAGAAGATAATTTACTACCCTGAAACTTTTTTGGAAAACAGATTCAAAGTCTGATTCATCTTTGTGTGTCCAGAAATGTAAATATGTGTTATACCTTTTAGGTATTTCTGGAGGGTAGAGACCCTGTTTTAAATTTGGTGGGCTTAACTACTCTGCATTATGTATTAATACCTCAGCACTGCAGGTGCCTCGTGAAATGCCAGGCCTATAATCAGTGATAAATCCATGTATTCTAAATCAATTCCTTTTAGTAGATTAAAAGTTTTTTTAGGGTAATTAAAGCAATATTTATTATTTGTTTGTTTACTATTTGCCTATCCATTCACCTATTCTTGCTTCATTCAAAAGACCATGAAAGAGGTGGCAGGAGCAGCATCTTTACTTCACTCACTATATCAAACAATAGATAGCATGATTCCTTTTATGTACTAGGTGCTCCATATGTTTTGTTGCATGGACTTATTAGTACCCCAGAGCGTAAAGGAAAGGTGAAAATGTTTTCATGTCTTCATATCGTTTGGTGGTAAAGTATCATAGATGTCAAAGCACCTCAGAACCTTAATCATAGGTTATGTAAATGCAAAACTGTATAGATACAGTTTATTTTAACATGTTATCATGCTATCAAAAATATGTACACTGAACAAACCCATTTTTTATCCTAGAAAAAAGACCCAAGAAAATACTGGCTTTGTATGATGTATATAGGAGCCTCTTAGTATGAGCAGTCTCCAGGTTACAGATAATCCTACTTACTCTGTTCCCTCCTTATAAATGGGCTCCCAAGGTGCCCCATAGGGATAATTTATAATTAAATAATTATATTAATAATTCTGGAACTAGTTTCTTTCGTGCATGTAAACAAAACCGCGTTATGTGAGCGGTTTGTTGGCGCAGCATCTTTACACTCGCAGCTGATCTCTAGTGTATAAACAAGCAACTTGTTTATACAGTCGCTTATGCATAGCATCACTTTTGTCTTAACTTTTTTATTCAATTTTGTGACCATGCCTTCAAAGTGAAAGTCCACTGCAAGTCCAGGTGAGCCTGCAGCAAAGAAAGAGGTGATCACAATGGAAATGAAAATAGAAATAATTAAGTGTTTGGAGAAAGGCCAGAAACCCATTGTTCAATGGGAAAGCATTAGGCTTTAGTCGCTCGACTATTGGAACAGTTACAAAGGATAAAGTGAAAATAATGGAACATTTGAAAGGCAGTGCTCCAATGAAAGCATCAGTTATTACTAAGCAGCATAGTGAATTGATTATTGAAACAAAAAGGTACTACTGATTTGGTTAGAAGATCAAAATAAATGTAACATTCCTATTAGCCTAGCATTGATGCAACATTAGGCAAGTGTTAACCTTTAATATTCTTTTTGAAATTTCTCCTATCTCCTGTCTAAACTTTTAGTATGAGTTTGTTTTTATGTTGTGTTTGTTTGAATTAAAAGAAAGGACAATAGTTTCTATAACTTATTATAGTACAGAGCTATTATTATTATTACTACAGTATTACACTGTATTATTGTTACCACATATGAACCATTATAGTATCATTATTATTACCATATATGCACTGTTCCTCAAGGAACCAAGTTATATACATATCCGCCCTAAAGACATTCTCAGGAATGTATGGTCTGTAACCTGAGGATTGCCTATACTTAACTTCTTTTCCTCAAATAAGAAAAAAATTAAATGACAAATTCAAGGGAGAATGTCGACTTAACGCTTAGAGATTACTTGCAGTCTATATAGGCTGATGTGATTTCACTAGAGAAAAGTAGCTTTATAAAAAATCTTTTATCTTTTTTTAAATTATTATTATTTGAAAAGTATGTCAATGTGAGAAGGAAGTCTCATGGGCTAGGATGATTTTAACCTGAGTGTTGTATGGGTACTAGGCTTGATCCAGATCATTTAAATACAGTTCTACATTATTTGATTATTTAAAGCAGAACTTTATGCTTTCATTATTTGGATTAAATATAAACTTCTTTTGTCTCATACTTAAGTTGATAATTTAGGAAAAGAAGCAGATGCCTTTACCAAGTTTCATGTTACAAATTTGCTTACCATAATCAATGTCAGGAAGTTTTCAGATCTGTTAAAATTTGCCTTTGTTTCAATGTAGCATTAATAATTACTTGTTGTTGTTATGTGTAATATTATTTTGTTATTTATTGTCTAAAAGAAATAATACAGTATAGTACAAAAGCATATTATGGTCAGAAAAGCTTGGTACTACAACTTACTGGCTTTGAAAAAAACATGAAACTATATGTTTCACTTGTGTTCACACTTATTAGACACCCCTTAAAAGTTATGGTAGTTATCACTGCTGGAATTTGCTATCAGAGATTAATTTATAAGTTTTTAAAAAATGTTTATTCCTTTGAAAAGGAGAACTGTATACTTAAATATGTTTTTGCAGCTTATAATGGATTATTTTCTAAATTTGCTTTAGATTTTCCATAAATCTAAACTAAATTGGAACTGTAACACATATTATGGAAACATATTATGGAAATAAATCTAAACTAAGAATCAGACAATTTGCTGTAGAATTTGCTTTGCCACTAATGATAGAATCTTGATCAAATCACTTTACCTCTTTGGGCCTTTTTCTGGCAGGCAAGGAGAGTTGTGATACATGAATCTTAAAGTCTCTTCCAGTTCTAGAATTCAGTGATTGTTAAGAATATTATCATTCTGATAATTTATTCTAAAAGTCTAACTTTCAACTGCTATTTGAGGCTAATATACATGTACGTTATATGTAATACATATACAAATATATGTAAATGGGTATTTTCTAACCCTTGGTGACAATGATCATCACCAACAGTGCTCATTAAAACAAGTTAAAATCCCCTCTGGAGATTCTGATTTAGTAGCGCTGGAGAAGGCCCCAGGAATTCATAGTTTAATAAGCATCGCAGATGATTATGATCTTCAACCAAGTTTAAAACTTCTGTGTTCTTTTACTGTTTTATCTGAAAGTTAATTTGAACTTCCTTACTCTCATAAGGGGAGGAGAGGGAGAGGAAGGGTCTATATTTTGAAATGCTGAGATCCAGTCTATGGACATTTATTTCATTCAACAAATACTGACTGTACATTTACAGTGCCAGATAATAAAGGAATTTACTAACTAGTTGGAGAATTTTAAAAAAAGAGAGACAGAGAATAATGAGTAATAGAAGTAGGAAAAAAGGGCTGAGGAGCACAGAGAAGGATGGGATCAGTTGTGCCTGCAGGGGTGGAGGAGAGGTCAGGGAAAACGTAAAAGGAGGTAACATTTAGGATGAACTTTGAAAGGTAAATAGGCATTACCCCAGCAGAAAATGAGAGGAGAGGAAACTGATGTGAACAAGAAAGTATAAGAATATCAGATATAGCTGGACAACTTTGAGCAACAAAGTTTCTGAGGTAGCATGGCAGATGGGAAAGGAGAGAGAGGATGGAGAGAAGTTAGCCTTCAGAGTGGGATGAGCTGTTAATATAATGCTGAAAAGGTTGGACTTCATTCTGAGGACAGTAGGTAGAAGGAATGGAGAGACACATAGGAATTTATGTTTTCTAAAGTTTGCTCTGTCCAGGCATAAATAGTGCATGTGGGGAGTGGCTACAAGCAGGAAGACCCAGTTAGAAGGCAACTATAGTCTCTGCTAGAAAGCAGTATTAGTTATTAAGAAGGGCCCAACCACTGGAATCAGGCTGCCTGGCCTTGAATTCCAGTTCTAACACATACTAGCAGATTCCTAAATTTTCTCACCTATAACCTGGGATGTAATTGTACTATTTGTCACCTAGATTTGTTGAGGATAAAATGAAATAATATATTTAAAGTACTGGAAATGTTGCTTATAAGCATTTGGTCAATGTTAGATGCTGCAGTTATTATTGTTGTTGCTATTACTTATTTAAGATTATAAGGTCCATGATTAGACTAGAGGTAATAAGAAAGGAGAAGAAATTAAAATAGAACAAATTTTCAAGGATTTGATGATATTTTAAATACATGAGGATTGATAGAGATGAATCAAAAAAGTTTACCAGGTTTTTTAGTTTGAATGACTGGATATCATTTAGCATGTCTCCGGTGATTGGTCAAAAGTTATATTTCATAAACAGACATGTAAGCTCTTGAGCCCAGTGCTGCATATAATCACTGCTGCATCATTGATCACAACCTGTTTCAGAGAAAATTTCTTAGACTGATTATTAAAATCACCCTGAGGGCCAGGTATGGTGGCTTATGCCTATAATCCCAGCACTTTGGGAGGCCTGGGTGGGAAGATCACCTGAGGCCAGAAGTTCAAGACCAGCCCGGGCAACATAGCAAAACCTGGTCTCTACAAAAAATAATTTTAAAAATTAGCCAGGCATGGTGGCACTCGTCTGTAGTCCTAGCTACTTGGGAGACGAACCAGGAGGATTACTTGAGCTCGGGTGGTCAGGGTTGCAGTGAGTTATGATTGTGCCACTGCACTCCAGCCTGAGTGACAGAGTGAGACTCTGACTCAAAAGAAAAAGAAAAAAATTCAACCTGAGAGTTATTGTTATCCTTAAACTCTTAGAATCTTAGAACTGGAAGAACCCTTAGATATCATTTAATGGAATGCTCTGTTTAACAGGTGAAGAAATTGACATTCAGAGAGATTACAAATTACAAATTATTTTCACTGTGTGAAAGATGCAGATCCAAAGTCTAGGCCTTCTGAGTCCAAAGAGCATTATTCTCTAACTCACAAACCTAACACTAAAGGAAAACCAGAAATCCTGTATGTAAATACATAAACCAGATAAAAATCTGCCTCTGAGTAAAAGAGTAAAGAAAACCAGGGATGGTGACTGTAAAGGATGTTTTTTACCCTCACTTTTTAAATCTCTTTAAAAGACAGTTGACTAGTTTGCAACTAGTCAAAAGGTAAAAACGTCCTTTACAGTCACCATCCCCAGTTTTCTTCATTCTTTTACTCAGAGGCAGATTTTTATCTGAGTTATTTATTTACATACAGGATTTCTACAAACTAGTACAACCTCTAGGGAAAGTAATATGGAGATACCTCAAAGAACTAAAAGTAAAACTACCATTTGATCCATCAATCCCACTACTGGGTTCTACCCAAAGGAAAAAAAGACATTCTGTAATAAAGACATCTGCACTCCGATATTTATAGCAGCACAATTCATAATCACAAAGATGTGGAGACAACCCAAGTGCCCATTAATACATGAGTGGATTAATAAAATGTAGTATCTGTATACCATGGAGTACTGCTCAGCCATAAAAAATTGGTTAACTAATACCTCTTGTATTATCCTGGATGGAGTTGGAGCCCATTCTTCTAAGTAAAGTATCACAAGAATGGAAAAACAAACACCACATGTATTCACCATTAAATTGATACTAATTGATCAACACTTATGTGCACATATGGAAGTAACATTCATTGGGTGCTGGGCAGGTGTACGGGGGAGGAGGATATGAGTAAATTCACACCTAAAGGGTGCAGTGTACACTATCTGGGGGATTGGCACACTTGTAGCTCTGACTTGGGCAGTGCAAAGACAATATATATAACCAAAGCATTTGTACCCTATAATATTCTGAAATAAAATTAAAAAAAATAAAAGGTTCTAGATTCAAAAAAAACACGATTGAGTGTCTGAAGCTAAAATAACAATATATTTGGGGATTTATGACATGAAAGTAAAATGTATGGCAATAGTACAAAAGCTGAGGAGGAATATAAGTATACTGTTTAAGGTTCTTAGATTATGTGCGAAGTGCTATAATATTATTAAAGTCAGGTTATAAATTAAATTTTAAAATATTTCAACCCAGATACACACACACACAGCAATGGAAAAGTCATAAGATTTGACAACCTAGCTGGATAAATTTGGGAGTTAAGAACTGCATCTCTTATATACCTCAAAAATAATTTCTCATATATTTGTTTATCTATTTTAAGCCTAAAAATGAGTGTTGGTTATATGAAACACATACAGGTAATATTGCTTTGAAATAGTAAAACCTAGATTTTTTTAAACACATAACTTACTTTGAAGAGAGTTAGGTATAACTCCTGTATGAGCCTGTACTTAGACATCCATCACACTGAAAGATTTCTAAACAATGTGTCTACCATAATTTCTGCTAGGCTTTGTTGTTTTAAGAAGGCAACGTGAATAAATAGTGCCATTCCCAACTCAGGTAAAATTGTTAAACAGAAGAAATGTGTTGTCCATTCCCTCCCACTCCTTCTTTTGCTGGTTATCAACCTCATACCCAGCCCTGGCAGCTGACCCATGATCTCTCAGCTGTTGCCTTGTTTTATTCTGATACTCTATTTCCAGAAAAATATACCCATCTTGGTAAGCTGCACTTTGCATTCTAATGTGATAAGTTTTGACAATAACATTATAGCTCTATTGGAGATTGTAATTTGCTCTATCAACCCCATGCTGGGAAGGACAAGAGAAAAACAGTAAATGATCTACTTTTTCCTCTGTGTGATATTTTGATAATTTTCTTAGTGTGTTTCTTATATAATAGTGACTGATAAAAAGCTCTATACCAATGAGCAGTAGCTAATATACTATATTTCCTTAACAGTAATTCCTCATGTTCATTTTTCACAAACATTCTGTCACTTGTTTCTCTGAGCAATCCTAGAGATGTTCAAGTTTAGAAACTGAGTCCCAGAAAGTTGAAATGGCAAGGGTAATTGGGTAGAGCCTGAACTAGAACCTAGGTCTGCTGACTCCTAGTTAATTGCATTCTCAAAAGCACAAGGAAAACTGTTGGGATTGGCTAACAAAGTGGTTGTCTTGCCGATAGCATGTGGGGCTATTGGCAACAACTCATCTAGACTTTTTAAATTCTGACTAGAATTCTTTCCTTTATAATCTTTGATGTAAATGTTAGAACCGTTCTTCAAGGAAAAGGCTAAGAGTTTTGTACATGAGCAACCTCAGAAAACTGCTAATGCTGCTAAACCCAACTCTGGGAATGAAATTCCACAGAATGTCTTCTATTCACTGCACCCTACTCAACTCAATGGACCCTTCATATGGCTCTGTGAATATAATCGTTGACTTTGTTCTCTTTTAGCTATTTTTTTAAAGTATTAATCTTTTGATTGGTTTTTCCTATCAGCTGTGATACCCATGGCTACAAACAACAGAAAACCCAAGGAGTATTATACAGTAATGAAAACTCTTAGCTCTCATAACTTGAAGTTCAGAGTTAGGAGAGGCTTTAGGGTTATCTCAATCTAACACAGAATCTTTTCTCTTAACTCTCTGCTATGCTTTTCTCGATATGTTCGTTTTATCCTTAGATTGCTTTCCTCATGGTAGCACCGTGGCTATAATAGTTCCTAGCTACATGTTTGTACTTCATGGTATCCACAGTTGTTTTCCAAAGCTATCTTGGATAAGGGATGAGGAAGCTTCCTCCCTACAAGCCCTGAGATAACCTCTACCCTGAATTATTAGACCTAATTGTAGCTCAAGCCCATTCCTGAACCAAGCCCTATGATTTAAGCAGTGCTGTATCTAACTGGCTTAGGCCTGAGTTTCTGAACCAGTCACGGGAAAGGAAGATTACCCTTAGACCTGTTCTATCCCTGGATCCTGAAGGTGAGTTTATCTTTCCCTGAGACACATGGGCTGGGATGGAGGATGTTGTGAAAAATTAGACTTCTCTAAGGATGAAGGGGGAATTTATGGTAAGCAGATAATTAATAATGCCTGTATCAAATTTCTTGTTTTGTTTTGGTTTTTCCTCATCTTGCTTTTAGAATCGGTATGGAATAATTAAAAGAGTGTAAGTTTTGGTGTAAGAATAGCTTTCAGAGACCTGCTCTGGCATTTGGCCAGATTCCTTAACTCCTCTTCTGTGCCTTGGTTTCTCCACAAGAATTTTGTAAGGACTAAAAATGATATAGGTAAGGGACTTAGCACATAATAAGTACTCAGTAAATATAGTTGTTATTAAAAGGTTTCTTGACTTTTGGTATCATACATAATACATGAAAGTACCTTTTTCTCCTGCTGAGGCCCATGCCATCCCTAGATAGTTATTATTAAAACAAGTGGACAAGAAAATGTTCATTAGAGAATCTAGGTGGTAGGTATATAGATGCTTACTATAAAATTCCTTTAACTTTTTGTGTTTGAAAAGTTTCACAATGATGTGTTGAAAAAAATGAGTTTACAAGAATAAAAGTGTTGCAATAAAAACCACTGAGGGTGACTCAAAAGAACAAGAAGCCAAAATTCTTCTTAAAACAGCAGTAAGTTTAACCCAAATGACTGTTCAGGTAAATTGCTGGGATGATACTGTCTTTTTATGTCTCAAACATTTTGTTTGCTTATGAGGAAATACATGATCTAAAATCCTGAATTTCCTGCCTTGAAATTGCTTGGCATTGACTATTTTTTGTAAGCAGCCTATGGCACAAAAGGATAATGAAATATATATGAGATCTCACTGAAAGAGGTCTTGGGTTAGCCACTCAGGAATAAAGGGGTAGGAGGAGAAGCTAGACATAGAAGGGGAATCAGGAAAATAATCTTTATTGAGTGCCTATTATATATGTGCCAGAGGGTCTGAGGTTATAAGGATAAATAAAATACCTTCCCATCCTTGAGAGCACTCATACCTTAGATCAGAAAATATCCTTTCAGTAAATATGGCACTCTATAAGAAATGCCATGTGTCCGAGAACATACTGGAGAAAAAAAAATAGAGAATCTTCATAAGTCTTCCACACTTCTTTAGTTAGAGTTAGGAAAAAGGTCATTAAAGCTTGACATTATTTCTGACTGAGTTTTGTTGTTTGTTTAAGAACACAGGCGCCTATTCTGCTGCTAACTCACTAAGATTAGACAAGAAACCTAGACTCCACCTCCAAAAACTGAGTACCTGCCTTCCTTTGTCAGCAGAATCCCCAGTGTCTCTGTATATGGAGATATGGTTGAGAGAGACTCCCTGCATACCCTTCTCTCCTCCATAAATAAGAATTAAGAGCCATCAAAGCCAGGCCAAAGTTTTTACAAACTAAATTGACAATAGTTAGGGCCAAGACCTTGACATTAATCCCTGTTGCCCTCTCTTTTCCCTTCCCTGCCGTATATCATCTTCTCATCTCCCATAGGTTATCTCTGCTCTGCTCTGACCCCAACACTTTGGAATCACTCCAGTTGACTCTTTTAGTAACATGTAACATGGCCCACTCTTCATTGTTTTATTGCTTTACCATGCTGATTCCTATTACTTTACCAGGGCTTTTTTGTCCTTTTATTTTAGTGATTATCTTGTTGCAGAATTCATTATAATGGAACCCATTGTCTAGACAGCTCATAGAAAGGCAGAAAAGACTGAAGAAACCCCAAGAAAGCTTCTCAGAAGTCTTCCACCAGTTTTTTAAGAGATTACTCACAAGACTCTTATCATTCATTCTTTTTTGTAAGATGGTGGGATGTATGAACGAATGAGCAAAAACAATTAAAAAGCTGTGCAAGTTTTTTTGCAAGGCTATACTCAGTAGCTGCTAACATTGATATAACTCTTTATAATCCATGAAACATTTTCATTTCCATCATTTAATTTAATCTCATACCATCCCTGTGAAATAGGTATTTTCTCCATTTTATGTTGTTATCAGTGAGACCCAAAAACCCAGTGAGGTCCCATCACAGGTAAGTGTAAGAGCCAAGGTTTGACCTCTTGGACAGAGCCATTTCATCCTGCCCAAGTTATTCCTGAATCTAGGGGACAAGAAGCTCTAAGCACATTTATTTTTGGTACGTGAAAGGCAAGCAGGAACTTTCCTTAATTCTTAATTAGTAGGCTAGAATTTCTAGCTAACATGGTGAGAAAAGTAATACCCTCTAATGGATACAAGCTATTTTATGTGAGATATCCAATAGAAGTCTAGCCAGAATGCCTTGCTTAAAAAAGGGCAAATATTTATTTTTAATCTATAAATAATTTTATGGTGAAGAGAATGAACTGAAAATTGTAATATAAGGATTATGGCATTTCATTGTATGAGGTTAATGTGTTCAAAATGGAACTCCTGATCTTTTCCTTTCTCCAAACATATTCCATCCATAGTCTTTCTCATATCAGTCATTGACAACTCCATTTTTCTAATTGCAAAGGCCAAAATTTATGATCTCATACTCACCTCCTCTTTCTCTTTTATACATCACATCTAATCTGTTGACTTTGCCTTCAGAATATATCCAGAATTTAATTCCTTCTTACTACCTTCACTGTTTTGCCCTGGTCTAAGACACCATCATCTCTCACCTAGATTATCACGGTAGCCTCCCACTTCAACTCCTTTTTCCACCCTATTCTCAATACAGCTGCCAAGTGATTCTTTTAAAACCTGAGTCAAATGATTCTGTTGTCCTTTCAAAAGATTTCTTCAGGGAAATCCTGTTTCTCTTAGAGAAAAGCCAGTCTTTCCAATGATAGCTTTCAAGGCCCTATGAGATCTAGCCCCTCCTTCACTATTTGACCTCTTTTCCTGCTGTATTCCCCATTGCTTACTCTCCTCCAGTTACATGAACCTCTTTACTATTCCTTGAGCATGCCTGGCATGATTCCTGCAACCAGACCTTTGCAAGGACTCTCTGTCAGCAGCTCAAGTCTTTACTCAAATGTTTCCTTCTTAATGAGGCCTACCATGATTATCCTATTTAAAATGAAACCCCTTCTATAGATCTCCTGATCTCCTTTAACCTGCTCTTGTCTTTCTCATACCACGTATGATCCACTAACATACTATACAATTACTTATTATGTTTATGATTTCTTCCCACATTCTCTTAATACAGGCTCCACAGGAGAGATTTTTTGTTTTTTCACTGATATATCCCTAGTGCCTTAAATTACAGGACATGTAGTAGGGGCTCAGTGCTGATTTGTTAAGTGAATAAATGATGGATATAATTAATTAATGTCTCTAAGCAAAGAAGTTACAGATCTATTGAGGAGTTAATACTACACTGGTTCTGGCAGCAGTTGACCAGTATAGGGTCCTATGTAGTCAAGACTACAGATAGAGGTGATAGAAGTGGGAGATACATGGAGCAGCTGTGAAGGGGTGTACTTTGTTATATCTGTATTTAAGGTAAAAAAAAAAATGAATGCTTCATTGGTTTATGAGATTAGTTTGTCAGCATTGCTTGTATGCATTCCCTTAGTTTTTTGAAAACCAGATACTTTCCACATGCAGAGATAATACTGCTCACCTATCATCAGCAGGACATGTTCTTTTGCAATAATAATGTAAATAGGGGATCACATTTACAGGAGTGTCAGCCAGAGTTAGGCTACCATGTGTATGGCACAAAATTTTTTTTCTGTGTGAATCTAGTTTAACTGACCCTATATCAAATGAAGTAACTTGCCTAGGCAGTTCATTATGTGGGTGCATGAAATATGGAAATTGGAGAAGGTCACTAGTGGGTTATGTCTGCCAGTTGGTGGCTAGTTCAGATCTGATTTTTCTAATGCTCTGGGCAGCCTAGTTCTTTTGGATTAAAGTATTATTTCTCTTTTAATGTAGTAAGAATATTTTTCCCTAAAAAATAGGCCATTCCTTGGAATGAAAATAGCGTTAGGTCTTTGTAACTTAGGTAGTTTTTAGCACTGGATTGTTTAGTTTGTAAAAATATTTGATTTAGACTGAGCTTGTGGCCTGGTGATGTTTAGAAGAGTGCCAAAGTGTAACTCATAGGAGATGCCAGTAAAAACCATAGTTGGAAGAGGTGAATAATGGTTGCGTCATTTTCCTGGTAGGTGTAATCAGGCCTAAAAAATCCATCAGTGCCATTTGTAAAATGTGTTCCTGAGAATAAAGTCAAATGGTATTCTGTGAACTACATTAAGTATCAAAATAAAATATCTGCCAGTGCCTTGAGTCACTGTTGCACTGTCTTTAACATTGTTAAGGAAGCTTTTTCCATCATTGTGTTTTATTGCCAAAAACAGCGGTAATATTGGTCCTTCACTTTTAATGAGCATTTTTGTTCCAGTGAAAATCTTGAACATGCCTGTACCTTTGATATCAAACAAATTCTTATAAACAAACAAGTTCTTGAAAGTGTAAATATTCTCTTTTAAATGAAGTCTAAAGACCAGTATAGCATGAAAAAAAATAAGCCTATTTGGTCAAAATAAAACAAAGTTTTTGAGTAATATGCAATAATCAGGTCAACACAACAGATCAGATTTCTAGATTAGTAAAGTGCATGCAAAACATTTTAGGATTCAAACAAAGTGTATTAAAATGTTTAATTCTCCTTGATTAGTGCAGGATACTTACAGAAATATTGAATGCGCAGTTCCCTGTTGCCTGTTGTGAGTGAAATATAGCCCCAAAACTGATAAAATGTAGTTGTTTGCTTGTAGTATGCCTTCACCTGTGCTAGGAGGATAGGTGCTGAAGGTAGAATCACAGAACTGTCTTCAGCTCCTTGGAGAATATGGCCCTGGGGCAGAGTGGGGAACAAACAGACAGAATGGAAAGTGAATTATTGGCATCTGATAGATTTGGGTACAGTGATTGGGACATGGCAAAAGGTACGAGTGTAATCCCTATGCTTTCTGAAAGCCCTTAGATCCATACACTCTCTTTCAAGGGAAGTGGGGGATACCTCCTTCAAAGAGGTGGCATTTTACTGGGGCATCTTCTTTGAGGAAGAGTATATACATAGGCACAGTTGGAAAATAGAATACAGGGCCTTGCCCCAAGGGAAAGTCAGTAACCTGTGAAGACAAGCTGCTTCATCCACAGCAGTTCTTCAGCCTCAACCACAGTTTGCACTTGTGTATAAAAGCATTAAAAGTACAGAGGGAAAGAGAGAAAAATGAAGAGTAATCCTTTACTTTTTCATGGGTTGATGAGCATTTTCAAGAACCTCTTTCTTTTCCACTATTCTGACTGCAAGTGTGCTTTGAACTGATTATTTGTGTTGTCCTTATTTTATATTTTTATTTTATTTTGTGCCTGTATCCAAAACTCAAGCCTGAGAACACACAAGCAGAAGGGGTGGGGGAGAAGCTAAACAGGACATTCAGGAGAGCTGCAGTTTTAGACCAGATAATATATCAGGAAAAAATTTTATTATTTTATTTTATTTTTTTTGAGACAGAGTCTCACTTTGTTGCCTGGGCTAGAGTGCTGTAGCATCAGCCTAGCTCACAGCAACCTCAAACTCTTGGGCTCAAGCAATCGTTCTGCCTCAGCCTCCCAAGTAGCTGGGACTACAGGCATGCACCACCATGCCTGGCTAACATATATATATATATATACATATATATATATATATATATATATATGTATATATATATATATATATGTATATATGTATATATATATATTAGTTGTCCAGCTAATTTCTTTCTATTTTTTTAATAGAGACAGGGTCTCACTCTTGCTCAGGCTGGTCTCAAACTCCTGAGCTCAAACGATCCTCCCGCCTCAGCCTCCCAGAGTGCTAGGATTACAGTCATGAGCCACCATGCCTGGCCTTATCAGGAAAAATTTGAGAATAAAAGTAGATGCTATTACTAAAAAAGTCAAGACAATCCACGTGAAATAGAACTATCTTAGGCCATCCCAGATATGTGATCATTTCGATGGTGAGATGGTAGGAAGCTGCTATTGCCTCAGCCTCGAACTCTTCACTTTCTCTAAGTCCACTCTAAAATATCAAAGGGCAATAGAAAAACAGAGAAAATGAACAGAACCCAAACTTGATCCTTCAAAAAGATCAGCAAAATTGGCAAACCCTTAGCTAGACTGATCAAGAAAAAGAAGACTAAGTTACCAAAATCTGGATGAAAGAGGGGATATTAATACCAAATTAATAAAATTTTTTTACCAAAATAAAAAATTAAAAGAAATCGCATATCATATATCAAAATTAACACAAAATGAATCAAGACTAAATGTAAGAGCTAAAATTGTAAAATTCTGAGACGAAAACATAGTAAATTTTTTGTGACCTTAAATTAGCCAGTGATTTCTTAGATATGACATCAAAAGTACAGGCCATCTAAGTAAATAAATAAATAAATAGTTCATCAAAATTAAGAAGATGAAAAGACAACCTATAGAATGGATGAGAATATTTGCAAATCACATATTTGGTAAGGGGTCTTATGTGTGAAATACATAAAGAATCCTAACATCTCAATAATAAAAAGATAATCCAATTTTTATGAAGGACAAAGGATCTGAATAGACATTTCTCCAGAGAAGATACACAAAAAACTTATAAACACATGAAAAAAGGTCCATATCATCAGCCATCAGGGAATGCAAATCAGTACCACCATGAAATACCATTTTGCACCCACTAGGATGGCTATGATTATAAAGATAGATGATAAATGTTAATGAGGATGTGGAGAAATTGGAACTTTCACACCCTTGGATGGGAATGTAAATGGTACAGCTGTTTTGGAGAACAGTGTGGCATTACCTGAAAGGTTAAATATAAAGTTACTATATAGCTCAGCCGTTCCATTCCTAGATGTATAGCCTAAGAAATGAAAATATATGTCCACACGATGACTTGTACATGAATATTCATGGAAACATTATTTATAATAGCTAAAAAGTAGAAGCAAGCTATGTCTATCAATTAATGAATGGGTAAATAAAAGTGTATCCATAAATGGAATATTATTTAGCCATTAAAAAGGAATGAGGTACATATTATAACATGGATAAACCTTGTAAACGTTGTGCAAAAGGAAAAAATTCAGTCGAAAGACCACATATTATATGATTCCATTTATTTGCATTGTCTAGAATAAGCAAATGCATAGAGACAGAAAATAGATTTCTGGTTTTCTTAGGGCCACAGGGAGTGGGATAGTAGAAGAAGAGACTGCTAATGGGTATGAGATTTCTTTGAGGGAGTGATAAAAATGTTCAAAAATTGATTGTCGTGATGGTTGCAAAACTCTGAGAATATACTAAAAACCATTTGTACACTTTAAATAGAGGAATTATTATGTGAATTATTATCTCAAAGCATATATTTAAAAAATTAAAGATAACAAGTGTTGATGAGGATGCAAAGAAAAGAGGACTATTGTACACTGTTGGTGGGAATGTAAGTTAGTATAGCCATTATGGAAAACAATATGGAGGTTCCTCAAGAAACTAAAAATGAACTACCATATGATCCAGTAATCCCACTTTCAGATATATATCCAAAGGAACTGAAATCAGTATATCAACAGGATATCTGTGCTCCCATGTTCATTGCAGCATTATTCACAATAGCCAAGATATGGAAGCAACTCAAATGTTTATCAGTGGATGAATGGATAAAGAAATCGTGGTATATACACACAGTGGAATACTGTACAGCCTTAAAAAGGGGGGGAAATCCTGTCTTGGGACAACATGGATGAACTTGGAAGACATTATGCTAAGTGAAAGAAGCCAAGCACAGAAAGACACATACTGCACTTTTATGTAAAATCTAAAAAAACTTAGAAGGTAGAGAGTTGATGGTTACTAGAGGTAGAGGTGGGAGGCAGGAGGAAAAAGGGAATGAGAAATTATTGATCAAAGGGTACAAAGTGTCAGATAGGAGCGTAAGTTTTGAGATCTGATGCACAGCAGGGTGACTATAGTGAACGATAATGTATTATATATTTCAAAATATATTTCAAATATCTCACCATTAAAAATGATGGGTAAACAAGGGGATGGATATGTCAATTAGTTTGATTTTATCATGTCACATTGTATACATATATCAAAGCATCACACTGCTATAGTCCATTAATGTATATACTTACGACTTGTCAATCAAAAATAATATTAATTTAATATTACATCAAGGAGTGGTTGACCTGTAGCATGGGCTTTGTTGCCCTCAAATCACATGCACACATATGCATTATACGATCATCCTGTGGCAGCTTCCCTTTTATCTATTTTACATATTGTGCATCCCCTCTCCCCATACCCATTACCACTAACCCATTACCCTGTAAAATTTTCTTTAAAGAAAAGATATTGTGGCAAAAAAAAGTAGTTTGAAAAATCTCTGGAAACAATAAGCTCCAGAACATCTTTCAGCTCTAACAAGTCATGTTTCTGATGCCTTGAACTGAAAATTTAAATTTGGCCTAGATGACTCCATTTTAACTCCATGTCAACAAAAGGAAAGCTGTGAACAAAGTCAGTTTGTTCCCACGTAGCTGCACACAGGTGTGACTCAGTGGAAACTATGGAACTCAGCCAGGTCTTCAGCTCCCTAGTGCAGTGCTCTATCTGCAAGCCTTCCTTCCCATCTTGAATTAAGTGATTTGCTAAAATAAAGACACCTGGTCCCAGCACCTTACAAATGCATTTTTCCTTTCAGCATTTCAAAATACATTCATATATTGATGAAGGCTTTCCCTGGAAAGCCATCTGTCTGAAATCTGCAGCAATAAAAAGAAAAATTCACTAGCTTCTTTAAATACTCATAATGGTATCTGTTGCTTCACTCCTCTACTACTCTCTCCTGATCCATTTTCCTTAGTTTTTCATTCGTTTTACAAAGCATATATTTATGGAGCATCTACTATGTGCCCAGCACTAAGTATATAGCAGTGAACAAGATTAATTAGTCCCTACAATTATGGATTATGTCATCTAGTAGAAAGACATATACTGACAACAACAACAAAAAGTTTAAAGATTTTTTAGTTTGGTTAAGAGCCATGCAAGAAGCAAATAAGGTACTAAGAGACAGACTACATAGGATGTGATTTAAAAACGAACTCTGGAGTCCTATTGCCAACATTCAAATCCCAACTTCACCATTTACTAGCTATGTGCTTTTGAGTAAGTTGCTTATCTGGGCCTTAGTTTCTTTCTTTTTTTTTCTTTTCTTTTCTGTTCTCTTTTCTTCTCTTTCTCTTTCTCTTTCTCTTTCTCTTTCTCTCTCTTTCTCTTCTCTTCTCTTCTCTTCTCTTCTCTTCTCTTCTCTTCTCTTCTCTTCTCTTCCCTTTCCTGGGTGCAAGCAACCCTCCTATCTCAACCCCCTGAGTAGCTAGGACTATAGGTGCATGCCACACCATACCTGGCTAATTTTTCTGTTTTTTGTAGAAACAGGATCATCTTCTTGCTCAGGCTGGTCTTGAACTCCTGGCCTCAAGCAATTTTCCTGCCTCGGCTTCCCAAAGTGCTAGGATTATAGGCATGAAATAGGGGTGATAATAGTACCTACTTTATAGAATCATTCTGAGGATTAAATGAGTTGATGTATGTGGTGCACATGGAAAAGTCCCTGGCATACACTAAGCATGTAATATCTATGCATTGGTGTTGTTTCTTAGAGAATATCAGGGAATCCACTAGTTAAACTAGCATTATTACCATCTTAATCACCATTGTCATTGCCATCTACATATACTTATCTTACCACATATACATGCTTTGTGCACAAGATTTACAAAAATGAATGTGGTATGTTCCTGGACTCAGGAAGCCTACACTCTAGTTAAGAGAAAGATTAAAAGAAAATTGCAGGCTGGGCGAGGTGGCTCATGCCTGTAATCCTAGCACTCTGGGAGGCTGAGGCAGGCGGATCGTTGGAGCTCAGGAGTTCGAGGCCAGCCTGAGCAAGAGTGAGACCCTGTCTCTACTAAAAATAGAAAGAAATTAGCCGGACAACTTTATATAGAAAAAATTAGCCAGGCATGGTGGCGCATGCCTGTAGTTCCAGCTACTCAGGAGGCTGAGGCAGAAGGATTGCTTGAGCCCAGGAGTTTGAGGTTGCTATGAGCTAGGCTGACACCACGGCACTCTAGCCCGGGCAACAGAGTGAGACTCTGTATCAAAAAAAAAAAAAATTACAGTAGAAGGTAGCATATGCTAAGTGCCAGATAAGCAATAGAGATAGTGTATCCTACAGGACTGTAGGAAAGACAGCAATTATTGTGGGCTCATAAAGGGAAAGCTTCACAAAGGAAAGTGGACCCTTAAGTGGGAGGCCTTTCCAGGCTGGAAGAACAGCATAAATGAAGATTTGGAGCCAGGAAGGTATATGTGAAGTTCCAGAATGAAGAATGTAAATAGAGGAGTGGGTGGGTTAAAGAGGAGTCCTTAGAATGCTAGTTAAATTATTCAATAGGCAATGGTCTGCCATGACCAGATTCTGGGCTGGGGTAGTCAAATAAGATTTCTCTCATTCATCTGAGGCCTACTACTTCACATATTGCCTTATTTCATATCCCCATAATTGTCATCTAGCCGATTACTTTCTAACTGGTGGTGCTAACTGCTACTTGTAATCTCCAACTTTCTACTCCCCTCTGCACATTTTTATCACGTTAATTTTTCTCAAGCACCTTTTTTTTATTGATTTGCTTAGAAAGTTCTTATAGGTCTCTATTATACAGAAAAGTGTTTCTCAAACATTAGTGTGCATAAGAATTATTGGGAGTTTGTTATAAATGCAGATCACTATGTCTTACCTTCAGGTCAAATGCTTCTGGCATAGAGCTGGAGAAACTCTGTTTTAACAAGTTCTGTGGGTAATTCTGATTTAGGTGCTCAAGAGGCATTGCTTTGAGGAAGACTGGCATAAAACAAAGAGATAAAGTCATTTAACCTGCCACCTAGAATCTTGCTTTATCCTGCCTTTCCAACTTTATCTTCCACTACTCCCATTAATACACAGTTTTAGCCAAATGGAACATTTTCTTTTCCATATACTTCCTGATGCTCTTTGTCTTTTGTCACCCTTTTTTTTATGTGTTTCTCTCAGCCTCATTGTCTTACTGCCATTGCAAGTCCAAATCCTGGCTTCTTTCTGCTTTGGTTCAGATATGTCCAGAAAACATCTTCAGTAAATGAGTATGTCTCTAACCTAGAAGGCAGGCTCCAAGTTTAACTGATCCTTATATCTACTCCCCCACCCAGGGACCTAATTGAGCACCTTACAAATGATTTGGTTCATTTGTTCCTTCCTTAATTCATTCATTAAATATTTATTGAGTGCCTACTGTGTGCCAGTGCACTGTTCCAGGTGCTAGTAAAAAAGTTGGAGAAAGAAAAAGCACTCCAAAAGTATTTTCATGGACAAATGAAAGTAGGTAGTGAAAGTGTTTTGGGAAGAGTAATCTGGCAGTGCTATTTGGTATATATTAGGAAAAGGAGAGACCAGTGATATTAATTAAGGAACTCTTGCAAGTGGCCTTTGTACAGTGGGAAGGGCCTATGAGAATAGAAAATACAAAGGAAATAGCAAGAGTAATTAATGAAATGAAAGAATGACCAGCATTACTTAATGGGGGCCACAAAGATATATTTAATAGCTAATCCTTTTGAGAAGAAAAAAAAAGTTAAAATGAAGAGGTGGTATTTTGGGGAAAAGACATTTAAAACATGTTATTATTATTTTTTTTTAGATATGTTGTGGTGCTGATAATGGGACATCCAAGTAGAAATGCTCAGTAGCAATTAGAAATATGGAGGTCTTGTAAGAGCCCTGGCTACTCTCCTTTTCTTCTTCAACTTACCTCAAAAATATTTTGTCTATCTTGCTGTTGCAAGTCCAAAATTTCTTCCCCCAAAATATTTTATGTCTCATTCAATTGATTTTTCTGAGGATTGTGACATCACTGCATGTCATAGACCCTTTTCTCTGATCTTCAAGTGTTTCTCTATAATGAAACCTAGGCTCAACCCTAGATAACTATCTCTAATCACAACCTTCTCTTGAATGGTTCTTAGCTAATTAAGAGTTTGGCTTGTTGGAGGAACTAGGAAGTTGACATAATTGACCTAGAGAGTCCTTTAAAATTGGATACAATAGTGAGTCATGTACCTATGTGAGGAACACTGGTCGTTTGTGACTCTTTGGCATAACACAAAGACAGGTTGTAAAGCTGCTTACAATATCCTGGAAAATTATCTTTTCCATTCTTATAGTTGCCCAGACTAAAAAATTCAAATCATTCCTGACTCCTTTCTTTCATAATACCAAACATCCAATCCATTCACAAATATGGGGGGTGTGTGTGTTATATAAATACATATATGTATTTCATGTTCTGACTTCACCCTAGATTGTAAACTTCATGAAGGCAAGAGCTTTGTTTCTGCTATGTCTCTCCAGCCAGTGTCTAGAACATAGGAGATGCTCAATAACAATTTGTTGCATGAATGAATGAATAATGTGAAATTAAATTTCATTCCACATTTTGCATATTACTTTTGACATTGGCTCTATCTTCAAGAAGGTCAGGAAATATTTTATCCCAGTAAATTATTATGGCTACAGAACAAACAGCCCAATATTATTTGGTAATATTATTAACCAAATAATATTCCCTTAAAATAATATAATAAAAGAAACTATTTATTTCTTAAGTAGTTTCAAGAAATGTCAGCAAGTTTTAAAGGTTAAGAGCAGTCCTATTTTAATGGTGCTGATTTGGTAATACTGTTGTGAATGTGATCTTCTAAAATTTAGCCTAACAAAAGGCATTCTGTTAAGATCTGCTGGTAAATTGTATACCAGATATGAATAAAATTTATTTATTTATTTATTTATTTATTTAATTTTTTTTTTTTTTTTGAGACAGAGTCTCACTTTTTTGCCCAGGCTAAAGTGAGTGCCGTGGCATCAGCCTAGCTCACAGCAACCTCAAACTCCTGGGCTTAAGGAATCCTACTGCCTCAGCCTCCTGAGTAGCTGGGACTACAGGCATGAGCCACCATGCCCGGCTAATTTTTTCTATATATATTTTTAGTTGTCTAGATAATTTATTTCTATTTTTAGTAGAGACAGGGTCTCGCTCAGGCTGGTCTCGAACTCCTGACCTCGAGCGATCCACCCACCTCAGCCTCCCAGAGGGCTAGGAAAATTTATTTGTAATTCATAGTTTTTTGATAAAGTCTTCTTAGGAATTTCCACACTTGATTACTAATGTAATGTTTGTAAAGATGATGCTTAATATTTGGAAAGAGGAAATGTACATCTTCTTTTTAACTTTAAACTGTTATTCAAGCAATTCCTCCCGTATGCCCAGAAATATCCAAGCTTAAGATACAGGTTAGATTACCGTCATTCGTATACAGAAAGTTGCTTTCTTAAAACAGCAGCAATTACTTGAGACATATTAGCATATGAAAATTTACTGGTGCTGTGGGGCTAGCTGACTAGAGCTATTAGCAATTTTTACCTGATTTAGAGAATACTTCAAATTTCCAAGGATTGAAGGAAAAGGTTGATATGATCAAAGCATTTGTGTGGAAGGTCATTTTGGTGTAGTGATGATTTTTATGGAGTAGCAGAGAAGAACAGAGTTTTTCTAATGGAAAAGAATTGGCTGCAGGATATAAACAAACGTTTCTAATATCTTGGCCACTTTGCATTTCAAGCCTCTTGCATCATTACTTTTTTAGGTATTGATAATGTGACAGAGAGAATCAATATGTGCCTTTAGTTCAGTTTGGTTTGATCTGCTACCATGAAGTTAAAGGGTGGCCAATAAAAGTTTGCAAATCACCCTCTATTCTGTAATGTCTTGATAGATTTCAATAAAATCAGTTAATAGAGAATACTGAGATTTCGGTTTACTTTGAAGAGAATCTTGAGTTAACTGAATCAGGTTTATTTAGTAATAGAATATATAATAGTGAAAATCAAGTCAATGTTTTTGTTAAATAACTATATCCTATTTGGTAATGAATACCAGCTACTAGATAAAGTTAATTATGGATATGCTTGACCATTTTAATCATTTTTCAACTTGCCCTGAATATTGGGGAAAAATTAATTTTAAAAGCATGTTCTTTTCTTGATTCATTTCCATAAACCCTACATAATTTCTTTAAAGGGGTATGTGTGATTTAGGGGATAAAGTAATCAAATAAGGATTTATATGTATTTTATCGCTAGAAATTTCTCAAAGTCCAACTATAGTTTTCTTATCAGAAAATTAAGTTCAGAATAGTCACAAGTCAAAGACCCACTGGAATAGTTAATAAGCATAGTCTACTTCTGTATTGCTACAGAAACTAAATGCAAATTTTTCTGTGACTCTCATAACGTATAGGTTCGGCAAACTTTCATCTGCTTCAGGGTCAGGGCTGATTCAATCTTAAAGCAAGTTTATGAGAGTGGCTGATGTGATACAGTTGTTTCTAGTAAAATCAGACTAGCTCTAAGGAGCCAATCTAAGTCAGTCTCTGAGTAAATTTCTATGAGAAACAGACTCCAACTCAGACACAATTGTAAACCGTGATATAATGAGGACTTGCAGCTGATTTAATCCTATTGAAAATCTTTAAGCAGCCATGAGACAAAATGGTTTCCACATTGACATCAGTGGAATGAACCTTGGATTTCATCAGTATGAAGAGTTGTTACCTTATACACACAGTAGCCACTTTTTAAGAATTAACATCATGGCCATTTCAAAGCAGGTTGTTGTTTCTGATGTAGAAGCATCTGTTTCAATCAAGGTCCAAGTTCCCGGAATGTGTCAAGTTTTATTTTTTAAAAACTGAATTCATTACAAAAACAAAACAAGTCAAACTTAAACACAAAACCTGGTATAAGTCAATTAGATCTAGTCTCCTGAACAAAATGACCAACCTATTCCTATTCATTATATATGTGAGCAACATAGAGAAAGAAAAGGAGAGAGAATGAAAACTGTTTCTGAGTTAAAACCCTGTATACAAAGTTTTGCCTGGAACTAATTTTTTTTTCATGAATTTAGAAGCCCATGAAAATAATCTTATGCTGTGATATGTGTATAAAGGGATAGACAGATACAAAAGTATAAAGGTTAACACTGCAGATACAATCTCAGTAGGTAAGATTTGAATTTACCTATATGCCCGTATGGATAGATTGGTGTGAATACTTACTTTGGTGGGGGTGGAGGGTTATCATATTGAAATAGGCACTGATAATGATCAGTCAGTGTAGTACTAGTCTTAGTCCCTTTTCATAATTTACAACTTAAATTAGAACAATAGACCAAACACAGACTGCAGTAAAACACAGCCTTGACTCAACCATCTCCATGCTGCTTTTATTGCAGTTAGCACTTAGCCGGCAGTAGTGGCCTCATACTATTACTTCAAAGAGCCGGAAAAGTAACTTCATGAAAGGGAAAATTTGAAACTGTAGTACTCTTTACCATTCTATCTGTTAAGCAGTGATGGGTATCATTAGTTCTGCTCTTTTGCATAATTACTGTAGTATTGTGAAAACTTTTTTTGCCATCCACCTGGGAATAATTATACTATGTGGGATCTTGTATAACATTTGACTTTAGAAAAATAAAATACAAAAAAGCCCTTGTTTTCTAGCACTCAGTGTCTGTAGTCCCCAAGTATATGTAGTATTTGTTCAAGTTTGGTTTTTAAATAAAAAATAACATTATTGGTGACACTGAAAAAGACATTTCATAGTGAAATCAATTTGTTCTTTTTAATTTTTTTTTATTTAATGTGCTAGAATAAATTTCACCTAGCACATCACTGAGTTGAGATTCATTAACAAAATCATAAAGGTTTATGAACTGTATTTTTTTTTTGATCTTTTAAAAATTTTTTAGAGACAGGGTCCCACTGTGTCGCACAGGCTGGAGTGCAATGGCATGTTCATAGCTCACTGCAGCTTGGAACTCCTGGGCTTAAGCGATCCTCCTGCCTCAGCTTCCCAAGGAGGTGGGGCTGCAGGTACAGGCCACCATACCCAGCTAGATTTATGAACTGTAGTACTGACATCATTGAAAGTTTGAAACTTAAAAATATACTCTTATTGTTTCTTTGAGTAAATCAATACAATTTGCTATTTCTATGAAGCTTCCACTGTAGACTATCTCTGTTGAAGGCATACAATAATATCTCCCAATCATGCCACCCCACATCCCACAAACAGACTTCTACATGATATAGCTAGGAAAAGAATGTTTACAAATGTTTAGACAGCAAGTACATAATTTTTTCAAGTTTGTAAAAATTCTTTGAAATTTCAGTATGTGAAAGCATTAAAGTACTGTAATCAATTTTTTTTAACTGTATTTGATTTTGTAAGATAGACAAGATGTTTACTTCTTTGAAAACACTACTACATTATAGTAAGGGCAGTCAAATTAGAATAAATGTCACCGTTATATACAGATGTGATTGTCACTTTGATTCTGTGGTTTTACACTTTTTTATAAAATGTGAAAAATGACCTTGTAATTGGCAAAAGATATTTTGATCAAGGCTAAAGTGTGACTGTTGCCTGTTGGAAATATTACTTCAGCATTGCTGTTATATAACCATAATTATGATAAGAAGGTGGAAGTATTTGTGGATATGCTTATGTTTGGTACATACCAAAACAGTAAGTTTTCCTTAAATGACAAAAAGATTAAAAGAAATAATATGAATTGAAATACTGGAATAGATGCTGAATTTTTCTTTCTTGTCAACCATCAAAACAAAAATTATATTTGTTTAAGTCCTTATTAATTCTCAAGAGGTTGTTTTCCATGGGTTTTTCTTTAAAAATTTAAACATCCACTTTTATTTGCAGTATTTTTATTAATGAGGCTAACTTTTAAATGTGCTCATAAAAATGTTGATATGACTGAACAAGAAGTTTCAATCGAGCTTATCTTTTCCCCACTCCAAAATGCTACTGAAGAGCATCTAATGAATGTAATCTCAAGTTATTTTAATGCATTGTCTGGTATTGTCACATTACTCAACTGTGGTTTTATCCACTACTCCTGGGATACTATGGCTCTTACCAGACCCCAGGGTATACTAGTAAACTTACCTATCTCAGTATGTTAAAAAGAAGAATTAGCTACGGTTCCCTAGCTACTAGTACAGCTTTCAGCACCTTATTCATGGTGGCTAATAACTGTACCATATATAGCTGTGAAAAGATGGGAAAATGAGCTGAAATTATCTAAGAAGTAAACTATCAACTTGACATGTTTTCCTAGCTATTGAAAACTGTCTCATATTGAAACCCATTGATAGTGAAACTGTAGAATTCCTCTGATTTAAGTACCATCTGGTTGTGCTCAAGGCTTTAAAGCTGTTATCTCCACATAAAACTTCAGAGTCCTATACTTTTTTCTTCACCAAACTATCCATTTTTAAGCCACAAATATTTTTCCAGCTCTTTCAGATTTTATCTAAAAGTATATTTTAACAGTATTTAAATAGTTCTTAAACAATAACAATTTATCTTGATAGATGGCATGCTGTGTTTTTTCATTTTATTTTAATTAGTCATTGTGGAACTAAATTCCCTTTTGTTTTAGCCTTTTGAATATTGTTTAATTATCATTATCATGCCAGATATCTTAAAGGTTATTTTACCAATACAGTTTCATTTAACGCAACCCATATGGAATCAATAGCCCAGTTTCCTAAAGTGAATGCTTGGAAAATCTTACATTCATATGTTAAGAGTACACATCCTTTCCTCATTAGTTGGAAAGTACAGGGATTTTGGCACAGGTTCTGTGTGGAAGCATTGTGCAGCTTTTATATGGATTTTGTTTTTAGCCTTTGATGACACTGTTTAGAATAGGAAGTATCTAATAAGTAAAGCATTTTGTCTCAAGTGCTGCCAGTGTGTTTAATATATGCCTGGAGGTCTGAAACATTATCTTCTTCACTACAGTAATATGCATTTAATTCTCTGAAAGCAGAAGGTCGAACTTTTAAAAGGGACGCAAAGTACATTTTCAAACAGAATAATTCAAAACATATGGAACAGAGGACCAGAGTAATGTACAGTTGGTTTTTATGGTTTAATCATGATCATGTTAATGCACACCAGTAGCTAATTAAAGAAAACTTTTATTGTTCATTTTAAATAAGTTAGGTAAAGAGTGTAACAGCACTGCAGAGGTACATGTTTCTGCTATACTGACAGCAAGGAGATACTGCTATTTTTGACAACTTAAAATTATTAGTCCCCTTGGACAATAATAAAGCAAAAGTTATTTTCAGAGTTATTACACTGTGAACTTTTTGTAAGGAGTGGTAAATTGATGCCCAAGTTTAGAGCCCAGCACACATAATTAATTATAAAACTTATCTGCAGTGGACTGGTGACAAACCAGTGGATTTTTAAATATGTCTCAAAATCATCAGCTTGTTTATTTCAGTGCTACATATAGTTTGGAAGTTTAGAAAAATGGAGGATATCTTGGCTTTTGACGCCGTTTAAGAGTTTAGTTTTCTAGTTACTGGTTAAGTTGTACTTTTTTTTCCTCCAATAAGAGTCAGAGTCTTTCATCTCTGGGTCATTGGTTCAAATTCCATTCTGCTCAGTAGTGATTAGAATTAGTTACCATCTGACTTCTGTTCAGTAACCTGTGTGACCCACGCTGATAGCTGCCATCCCACCCCTGCTGATTAGGTGTATCTCAAGGTCATGACACTTGACATTTGCGAGAGTCTAATGTGGCAGTCTCAACACATAATACTGCTGGACACTAAATTTCTTTACCTTTCCCTACAGGTGGTTTGTTTTTTTATGTTAACACTTAATTCACTTTAAAGAAAGAGAAACTAGATTTTAAATAGAAATTTATAAATCAGAAGAAAATGCTTTATGCGTAGAAACAGTAGTCTCATGTGGTTAACTGTGGTTGACTTTCCTGAATGAGAGAATAAAAATAGTTTATAAAGCTTGAATTATTGATTTGAGTTTGTTGTAGAACTCAACCTAAAGAATTTTTAGTTATACTGTATACAGATATCTAGTTTGTAATACCTCAAAATGTGGGCAGTAAATCTAGACTACTTAAGCACTTGATTTTGTTACTTTTCACATGTTATTTGAGAATTCCTAATTGATAATGGATTTGGAGATATATTTGAAATTTTCATAATAAGGATAACTAAAAGCTTCAAAATTAAACTTATTTTGATAACAATTGCCTTTATTTTTATTTTACTAAATTTTAAAATTAAGTCTCATTCATTTATTCAGTTTGCACACAGTTATTAAGCTTTGCTATGTGATGAACAGTGTGATATGTTCTAGGAATACTAATGTGGTATTTCCTCTTACCCAAAGCCTGATAGCTGTCTCACCTTAGAACTATTGATTAATCTCTTTATGCCTCATTTTTCTCAGCTATTAAATTGGGATAATAGTACTCCTCTTCAAAAGGTTATAATACTTAGCAAAGAAAATGTATGTAATGTGCTAACAATGCCTGGCAAATAATAAACATGCTCAGTGGTATCTTATTTTTTCTTATCTTCAGCTGCTCACATCTCTGAGACAGAATATAGTGTGAAAGTGCTATAATAATATTAGTTTGTTACAAAATTATAGAAGTGGGATAGACTAGCACCACCTGGAAGGGTTGTGGAAGTCTCTACAAAAAAGGTGAATTTTTTAAAATTTACCTTTCAATGAGTTTCTGCTATGTATATTCAATGTGTTAACTCATTTAATGTTGCAAAAACCCTGTGAATTGGGTATTAATGTCCTAATGTGAGGACAAGGACACAGCAGAGACTAAGAAGATTTCTGGAAGTGTGATCAACCCACAAAGTAGAGGATGCAGATCATGAAAGACCCCATGAATATGTCTGGGAAAGTCCTTAAAGAGTACAGTATTGAGAAGTCTTCTTCAACATATGTTTACATCTTAAAAATTATGTAATTCTAGTCCACAGGGCAATTTTTTTCATATAATATTGTATCAGAAACAAACATATCATCAAACTATGAATCCTCTTCAGTGTACCAGGGACTGCACTGCTTCTTAGTGATACACAGAAGCAGAATGAGTTGGTCCATTCCCTCTACCTGGTAAAAGAAACAAACATACAACAGCTGCTCATTATTGGGTATTTGCTGTATGCCAGGCACTGTGCTGACCTCTCTGGATATACTAATTCATTGACTCATCATAGTAACTCCTTGGGGTAGGAGTTGTTATCCTCATTTTATAGATAAGATTATGTAGCCTTAGAGAGATTTGTAATTTGTTAAGTCATGCAATTAGTGCTGGACTTGAGCCCACGTCAGTGTGACTACAAAGCCTGTATATTGTTTTAACACTGACTGATACTGTCACCACACAACATTTTAGTAGAATATAATATACCCTATAATAGAAGTATAAGTGAAGTACTAAGATCACGAAAAAGAAAAAGAGTAACAGATCAGCTGTCAGACAAATGGCATTTGTCTTGATGAATAACTAAATGTATGTTAGCTACGGCAAGCTCTGCTTTAGGCAGGGAAAGAGCATATTACAGATTGAATGGTTTAAAAGAACGTGGTGTCTTAAAAGGACACAGGCAAGTTGTTTTTGTTTCAAATAGCTAATGCTGGATTTTTCTAACATGTCTTCCTCAGCAACTATAAAACCAATTAATAAGAAATATTATTTGAAAATTTTTAAAGACTATTATATCACTTTCTTGAATTCTTTATTAGTTCTTTAACATTTTCACAATGTACCCATGACAAGCAGCTTATAATAATTTGTAGCATGTGGCAAAATGATACTTTTTTTTTTACCTAATTAAGGAAAGTCTAAAAGTCTAAAAAATAATAACCAATACCCAGTTACCCAGTACTTTGGGAGACATTTCTACATTGCTAATTGTAATGTAAATTAGTGGAGCATTTTTGGAAAGATATTTGACAATATTCAATAACTTTAAACTTTTTCGGACCATTTACCTTGTAATTCCACTTCTAGGAGCCTGTCCCAAGGAAATATTACTAGATGTTTGCCAGTAAAAATTGAAAACTTGAATATCCAGTTACATGGGAATAGTTGAACAAATTGTTGCAAACACTAAATGAAATATTATACAGCTTTTAAAAATTGTATTTATGAAAAATATATTACCATGTCAAAAAATTGGGTTATTAGTTCATCTCTACAGTATGATTATAATCACAAAGTGTTGTCAAAACCGCAAAGGGGTTTTGGTCTAGGTCCAGCTGTTTGTTGCACAAAGTTCCAATAATCAAGACAGCAAGGTTTGCCAAGGAAGAAAGGAGTTTTTAATACAACAGATGTCTTGTTGGGAGAACAGGAGAAGTGGCCTCAAATCAGTCTCCAACTAAGGGATATCATGGGCTTTGGGGGGGGGCGGTGGAGGGGAACAGAGTCTCACTCTGTTGCCCAGGCTAGAGTGCCATGGCATCAGCCTAGCTCACAGCAACCTCAAACTCTTGGGCTCAAGCGATCCTCCTGCCTCAGCCTCCCGAGTAGCTGGGACTACAGGCATGCGCCACCATGCCCAGCTAATTTTTCTATATATTTTTAGCTGTCCATATAATTTCTTTCCATTTTTAGTAGAAACGGGGTCTCGCTCTTGCTCAGGCTGGTCTCGAGCTCCTGAGCTCAAACGATCCGCCCGCCTCGGCCTCCCAGAGAGCTAATAGGGTTACAGGCGTGAGCCACCATGCCCGTCCTATCATGGGCTTTTAAAGGAGGGGCCATGTGCCTTAGAGCAGGTCATCGGAGATGGTGATTTGGTTATTCTTTGCACAGGAATCTTGCACAGGGGCAGGGGGCTTCGGAATCTCAACTCCTTTGTCTTGCAGAATATCCACCATATCTGGGAAACAACTCAAAAAGTCAAGTAGTTAGTTAAGGGAGAGGATTATATAGGGGTCATTGAAGTTTGTTCAGTGGGGGGCTGGTTACAAAAGGAGTGCCAGTGGGGGGAACATATGCATAGGTAGGAAAAAAGGACTGAAAGGAAGTCCACTAAAATATTACTATTGTTTTTGTTTGGTGATAAGATGGAGGCGGGGAGGATTTGGGGTTTTGTTCTTTCTGAAGGATTTTTTATGGTTACTTTAACTGATTCTGTGGAAAAAGCAAGTGAAATAGCAAGTTGTGGACTGATGGTTGGGTGATCTAAGAAAGGGGAGCTAAAGGTCTTGGAGTAGTGTTCCCAAGGTGATCATAACTACTGCTGCCACCAAGTTGTTCTTTGTTCTCTAGGGAGTCATTGGTAGACAGTCTTGAGAACTAGTAGCCCTGTATTGCACAAAGAAAAAAGTCCACCTTCAAGGGCTTTAATTACTTACTTAATTGCTAACTCAATTTTACTTGATTACTTATATTACCCTTGTTTCAGATTCAATTGTAGTAGGGGAAAATAAACGTCTTTTAAAATGGCACGCATTTATTTTAGTTTTCTTTATCCTTCATAATTTAGGACTACTAATTTTTCCCTCTCTTTCCTACTATCCAAAAACAGATAAATCAATTTTATAACAAGGGCAAACAATATAATATAAACTACTCCTATATAAAATATAATTGCAACTACCAGTAATCATGATTTGGAAAGTTTATTATATTACTTGGAAAAATCACTGTAAAGAATACTTATTAAAATAATTCCTCAAAGAGACATTTTTAAAGATATATGCTGCTTTGTATTAATCCAAAGAAAGTCTGACACGAGTATATTTTAATGATGGAAATGCACATTAAATGCTTTTTCTCAAGTATTTCCTTGGCATTTTGGGGTGATTTTTTTTCGAGGGGTAGGGAATGGGCACCTAATCTGTTTTTATGATTCTGTGTTTTAAGTTATACTAGACCCATTTTCAAAATTTACTTTTTAACATGTTTATGTACATTGTTTATATAATACCACATGGCATATAACTAGTTTGGAATATTTTATTGTTTTTCCTTACAGATCTCTAAACAAGAACAGAAAAAAATGGATACATTTGATGGAGGCATGGCTGAAACTTCATCTCGGTACAGTGGTGCTCAGGATAGTGGAATTGGCAGTGACAGTGTTAAAATCAGAATAGTACAAATAGAGCAACATAGCGGTGCCAGTCAGCATCGCATTGCCCGTCCCTCACGCCAGTCGTCAATTGTGAAAAATCTAAATTTTATTCCCTTTGACATATTTATTACCGCAAGTAGAATCTCACTAATGACCTATTCCTGTATGGCCTTACCCAAATCGACATCACAAGAACAGAAGGATAATGAAAAAACAGGCAAGAGTTCATTAAATCTCTCAGAAGTTGATTCAGATGTTGCTAAGCCCAACCAGGCATGTATTTCCACGGTGACAGCAGAAGATCTGTTAAGCAGCAGCATTTCTTTTCCTTCAGGGAAAAAAATAGGGGTCCTCTCTCTTGAAAGTCTTCATGCATCCACAAGGTCATCTGCTAGACAAGCACTGGGTATAACTATTGTTCGGCAGCCTGGTCGAAGAGGAACCAGTGACTTACAGCTAGAGCCTTTTCTGTACTTTATTGTATCCCAGCCTTCCTTGCTTCTGAGTTGTCACCACAGAAAGCAGCGAGTGGAAATATCCATTTTCGATGCTGTGCTTAAAGGGGTAGCCTCTGATTACAAATGTTCAGGTAAGAACCTTCAAACTTACTGGAGTGCTAATAATTACTACTATGTGAGTTTTATTCCCATAGGTTGAAGACTGATGAAATAGTAAACAGCTGCCAGACCAGACAAGCCTTCTTTTCTCTACAGAATATGTAAAGTTCGTGTTCCACAGCTGAGTCATGTTTAAAAATGTTTAAAATGTTTCAAGGTTTAGCTTTAGTTTTCTTACTGTGCCTCTGAATATTCAATGATTTTTAAGGGGGTGAATGAAACAGGGACTCTTTCTTGACTATAGAGGTGCTTAACAATTTCCAGTGCATGGGAAGCATGGATTTTTTCCATGTTAATGGCCTGTAGTTATGCTTTCCATGTTAATGCAGCTGTTTAGATAAAAAAGAAAAGCCTTAGAAGATGAAGTTCCTTGTTTTGGTATTCCTTTGATCTAATCAGTTTGCTACAACAAGCGTGATGTTAAATGTAATTGATATTTATTAATAAAGTAAGATGATTTAAAGATTTTTATATATCTACAACAAAAACGTGTATTAATGGTGTTGGCTAACTGGCTCTTGCTGCCTCATCCATATCTTCCTTATAAACAGAATGTCCTATATTGTAATAATATATAGAACTTCTGAAACTTGTTGCCTGTTGAGACTAGGAACGTGAGCAGAGGTTCATATTTAAGACATGCAAGCTGTTAAGTAACAAGGGCCAATGAGGTCAAACAAGGTATAATGAGAAACCTTTTCCCTGTCTTACTGTAGATTTAAAGATTTGGTCAAAAAGACTGGAAAGGGTAGCTGGGTCACCTAAGACTCAGTATTCGAAGAGGGCCCTAGCAAGCTCAGGTATGGTTCAGACATTTTTTTGCTAGCAGGTGGTCCCATCTAGTAGGTGGAAGCCAGCAATGAGGCATTTGGAGAATTTGTCTAATCTGGAAGCCAGGCTGGTTCATTCTTGGCATTAAGAAGAACCATTTTATGGAGCAGGATCCTGAAGAGTAGATGGCAGGTGTAGGGATCAGGATTCAGCCCAAGAAAGTAGAATCAAAGGAGCTCTAGGCTCTTGCCAAGGTTTAGTGCAAATCTCCTGCTTTAGAAAGGGGTAATTGGCCAGTTGCTAAAGAGGGTTACCCCTTAGACTGCTTACTGGCCCTCTCTCCAGTGGTATGCTGGAGCTGGCTAGCTCATACTGGCTTGAAAGAGCTGATTGTTAGACTTTCAGGAACTTTGCAAGACAGTTGTTAAACCACTGGTAGCTTAAATTGGCTGTGGTGAGAGTATTTATGCCATAGATACTGGCAAATGCTATCAATCAGCTCTCCTACTCTGAGAGCCATTTGTTAAACATTTACCGGCAACACTGCCTCTCTTTCTCAAACATGTTCTCATTTAATGACTGCCTGTGATGTAATGTGTACTGCAGGGGCACTGGACGTTGGGGTAGTACCGGGGTAGTGGAACATGTTAGCTGATTCAAGAACTATGCCTACATATCTAATACCTGTTTGGGGGTCTGTTTAGCATTAGCCAAAACTAGTTGCAGAATTAGGAGGATAATTCTTAATTCTCTGCTCGTCCTTCAGTTCACTCAGCTGCAGTCGTGTTATAGGTGGGTGGCTTCAGTGACCTCTACTAAAAGATATTGGGAAAGGAAGAGGAAAGTAGGAGGGGGCAAGGGGCTATTATCTCTTTCAAATTTGTATTTGTAGATGTGCAGAAATCACAGAAGACTCATTTTGCTTACTTCAAGTGCAACCCCTAAGGATATACTCTGTATCTACCCTCAGCCTTTGAAACTGATTGTTAAACTAAGGCAAACCAGGGTCTACAGTAAGAGAAGAGAACTGCCAATGATGGGCTTGTTTCCATTTTTCTAAATTATGAGAGTAGGTCTTCTTCAATCCATTTTATTTGTGTACTGCCAAATCATACATTTATATATTTTTATCTAAGTCTGTGTTCAGCAAAGTATTTATCAGGGCTCACACCGAAGGTATGCATTTGAATTATAATCAGTGCTTAGATTGAAATAAAAAATTACTTCTTGTTTAAAGGGAAAAGCTCTTGTATATAAACCAATATGGAACTCAACTTCAGGAGAAGAAGCTAGAGTGAACATTATAGGGCAGATTTAATATGGGGATGCATGTGGGAGGAAAAGGCTTACATCTCTTCTAAGGAGCATCTTCTGCATATTATTGTGGGTGCTTTTCCTTACATAAAATGCATCTACTTGAACACTTACATTATCCCAATACAGTAACTCTTGGTTATTGGTAAGTATGATCAATATGCATGATCATGTTTCTTAAAAATGAATTTAGTGATCTGAGGAAATTTGTCAGAAAGCCAAATAGGCAAATAATTAAAATACAATAGCTAAAAGTAAAATATAATTAGCATTTGAGTATTCACTGTATGCCTGGCATTGTACTGCTTTAATTGCATTATCTCATTTCATCCCAATGACAACTCTATGGGAAATGTTATATTCTATCTTACAGATAAGGAAACTAGAAAAACTAAAGCTTAGAGCAGTAAGTTGCCCAAGGTCACAGACCTAGCAATAAACAGAGCTATAATTCAAAACCAAGATTTGTTGGACTGCTGAGTCTGAATTCTCAACCTCTATGGATCCCTGGAGAGAAAGATGTGAATCCACAGTTCTCTCAACCAGCTTCTGTTGTCCCACTTCAGACTGTGCAAATGATTCCTCTCCAAGTTTTAACTGGTGAATTAATACATTCACCAGTATATTTAATATAATGGATACATTATATTAGATGGATCCATGATGTGCCTATACAGTACAGTCCTTGCTAATATTAAAAACCTGGATTCAGATTCTAACTCTGCCACTTACAAGATGTATACCTATCTCACAGAGCAATTGTGAAAATGAAAAGAGATAATTCATGAATAATTCTAAAATACTTAGCATTGAGCCTTAGCAAGTAGTATGCTCTCATAAATGTTTGTTGGTGCTACTTTTAGCTATTATTATTATATAGTAGAACGATTACAAACAAAACTAGGAAGCAGAAAACCTGGGGGGTTTATTACTGGCCCTGCCATTAATTATTAAATAGCAATGTGATCTTAGCCAGGCCCTTTACTTCTTTGGGTTTCTGTTTCCTTATCTGTAAAATGTGATGATTATAATAGATATCAACACAATCCATTCCAATTCTAAAGTTTTTATCATTCTGTAATTTGGAATTCATCTCCCCACCCTTACTTTTCCAAAAATACTTCAACTATACTGCTTTGGCCTCAGGCAGTTGATGTCTGTAAGGCACTACTATATCAGGTAAACTTTTATTTTGACTTGTTTTGAAGATACAAATTTCCTTTGATATTCCAGTGGAGCTGGAATATATTTTTTTATTAGTAGTAGATTCAGCTCTAGCTGCATTTCAGCTTATTTTTTAATGTTCTATTTAATTTACTTGTTTTTTTGGCTATCTTTCTTTATGATACATTATAGTGTTTGCTCTGGGGTTTCCTGTTTACATGCCTAATTGCTGGAATATTTATGTATTCAAATACATAAGTTTTATCAAATGTTAATGAAATTATTTTTAAAAAACTGATCTGGAAATTTATTTTAAATTGGGCCACTTGAATTAATTGTCTAAGTCCCATTACCAATTTAATTATCTAGAAACACTTCATGTGGAGGTGTTTGCTGAAGAAAGCACTGTTCCAATGTCCAGTATTCTTTGGAAACCCTGACACAGTAACCTTATGGATAAGAAAAAAGAGAAAAATGTAAATGACTATAATGTTAGCATTCATGAGGAGGGATGGAAGGGAAGCAGTAAGGTGGGGTGCCAGCTCCACTTTTGAATTCTAAAGTGAAGGAGTCATTGTAGTCTCTTTTAGTTGGAGAGTTAAAAGAGGATATCACCATAAAGCTCATGTTCTAAGAAAGGTCAAGGAAAAGTTAAAGACATCATAAGTTAAAAATGAAAAAAGTAACATGTCTTTATACAGTGTTGGTGCTTTTTCAAGTGGCCGCCAGCCAACAGCAATTTTAGCATATGTGTGCATCTCAATGATTGTCCTATTTCAACATTTCAGACATGCCTGAGATTTTTATGGAGATATTGGTTTCTAGCACAATGTGGCTTGTAATTGTTTTTTATTTTCTATGCAAGTCATAAACCATTATTACATGTACTTGTATTCCTTTATATGGAAATCATACGGAACAAAAAGAAAACAAAGGATTTTGTTTCACCCTTTAAAAAGGTTTAATAATTTTCAAAAAGGTAAAATCTTAGTTCTTACATAAATATAAAATGATTATATGTGAAAGATTTCATTTAACTTGTTAATTAATGAGTAATTCATTTTACTCGTTAATTTGTAAGAATGTTACAAAAGAGTTCGTATACAGGAGACCCCTAAGGCCCTGGTCATCTCAGAGATTTTGATTCTAGAATTCATAAGGGTTCTAAAAATTGTAAGAGCCACCTGATCATTGACATTCATTGTTAAAGCATGGCCCTGGGTGATTCTAGAAAGATGGAAATATTTTTATTAAATTATGAAGATGTGGTTTCATTTGACATAGTCTGGAAAATGTAATGAAGACCCTGAAAGCAAATACTAAAAATCCTTTGAACATTGTTGAGATATGATGTGATATCTTAGGGTGATTACTTTAAATTAATGTGGCTTTTAAAATCACATCTTCCTTCCTGTCTTAGATAGTCAACTTGACTTATTACTTTACAAAGAACCACTTATCCCTACTGTGCTTTCATTTCAATATTCAGACAATCTTTGGGAATGTTCTTTCATTCGTTCAATTTGAACAACTGCTGTTTATCAGATGTGCAAGATATGAGGAACTGTTAATAAATAAGACTCAGTTTCTGGCTTCGAGCATCTCGCTTTATTTAATAACCATACTTATTATGATTAATTATGAAAGTTTAGCAGAATATAGATCTTCATGATATGGAGGGTTATGAAACACCTAAATGAGTAAAGAGCTATGACTTATACTTCCAAAGAAGCAATTTAGAAAAGCTAGTATCAGTTGTATGGGGTAGTTTAAGGGAAACTGGATATAGAGAACTACTCTTGAAGTTTTTTTATTTGTAGTAGATTCAGCTCTAGCTGCAATTTAAATTATTTTCTAATATCGTATTTATCTACTTGTTTTTTGGCTATACTTCTTTGTACTATATTTTATTGTTTGCTCTGGGGTTTCCTGTAGACATGCCTAATATTTCACAGATTATCTACTTAGAGGTAACATTTTATCCCTTCAAGGAAAATGTAGGAGCCTTACAACCATATAGTTCCTTTACTGTCTCCATTTATGCTATAATTATCAAATATATTACATATACATTTATTGAAAAACTTACCAGATACGATTTTGATCTTCGTTTCAGTTATCTTACATATTTTAAAAAACTGAAGAGGGAAAAAGTATTCTTTTATAATCCCAGGTGTTTACCATGCCCAGTGTTCCTCCTCCATTCCCAAATGTCCACATTTCCCTGTGGTACATTTTCCTTCAGTTTTAAAAACTTCCTTTTGCATTTCTTTTAGAGCAGAGCTGCTAGCAATGAATTCTCTTAGTTCTCCTTCATCTGAGAGTATCTCTTTTTTTCTGAATTGAAAAAAAAATAATGAAGGATATTTTTGCTAGCTATAAGATTATCGGTTGACATTTCTTTCAGCATTTTAAAGTTATTGTTCCACTGTCTTCTGTCCTCTGTAGTTTCTGATAAGGAATCCCATGTCCATTCCAATCATTGTTTCCATATATTTAATGTGTTGTTTTTCTCTAGCTGTTTTTAAGATTTTTTTCTTTATCTTAGGTTTTCTATAGGTTGATTATTTATGTATCTGGGGTTGGTTTCTTTAAATTTATCCTGTTTGTGGCTCTCTGAACTTATGCACTCTCTAAATTTATGGGATTTTGTTTAGTTTTGTTTACTAAATTTGAGAACTTTTTGGCCATTATTTATTCAAATAGTCTTTCTGCACCAGTCTCCTTCTGGGATTCCTGTTTAAGCTTTTTAATGTCCTATAAATTCCTGAGACTCTCATTGTTTTTTCTTTTTTCCCCGTCTTTGTTACTTAGATAGGGTAATTTCTATTAAATTTTTCAGTTCTAAAATTTCTATTTTTTTTTTGTAGTTTCTGTTTCTCTGTTGAGAACTTCTATATTTCCATTCATTTCAGATGTGTTTACTTTTACCTCATGAAATATAGTTGTAACAGCTACTTAAAGTCTTAAATGCCTGTGTCACTGCCACCACTGCACAACCATCACACTCCCCTACACACACACACCCCCCCCCCAACCGTCCTGAACCCCTGGGGCAAAGCCAGGAGAAAGAGTAAAAGAGAAAAAGCAGCAGGATTTCTCCCATACTCTTAAAACCACAGGGGCCTCTTGAAACTCTGACTCAGGTGGGGCAAGGACAATATATGTAACCTAAACATTTGTACCCCCGTAATATGCTGAAATAAAGAAAAAAATTAAAAAAGAAAAAAAACCAGTAAAATATTGACACCAAAAAAAAAAAAAAAAAAGGCCACGGGGGCCTTAATTCCCAGACAGTATTTCTGTTGCCGTTTTTTGTTGTGTCCTTGCCATACTGTATACCACAATGTAGGACTCATTCTCAAGTCAAAGTTGTAAAAGAGCAAAAACAACAACAACAAAACAAAAACAAAACAAACTGGGAAATTACCACCATATAGGTCATAGCCACAAATTGGACTTCCCTTCCTTATCTGGACTTCCCTTCCTTATCTGCATTGTTTTTATTTACTTTTCAGAATCCTCATGTATTTATTTACTTATTGTATTTTTTACAGGCATTTTAATTTTAAGCAGCAAGAGAGTTAGGCTATAGTAAGCTTATTCTAGTTTGGGCTGCCACCAGAAATCCTGCAATTTAAAAATAATAATAATATTTTCTAGTCCATTAGCCAGCGCCTGGCTTTCTAAGAGACTTAATACAGAATTTCCTCCAAAAGTGATACTTTTATATCTTTACCTCTTGGAATACAGATCAGTTAAATATATTATAATCAATAATTACTGCTCCTAGGGAGTTGTCAGCATTAACTTGATTCTTCCGGTGTCACCATTAAGCAAATACTCAAAGGGCAGCAATGGTGTTTTCTCCATGTTTTCCTTAGGACTTTGCTTTCATATATTACAAAATCGAGTTAGAAGAAAAAGTGCTGTGAAATTCATTTCCCCCTTGTCAACCTGCCTTTCCTAGTACATGTGACTGATATATATATAAAAAATTATATAGTTAAATATATGTGTATAATACCCTTTATCCTTGGGGTATATATCCAAGACCCTCATTGGTTGCCTGAAACCATGGATAGTACTGAACCCTATATATACTATGCTTTTTCCTGTACATACATACCTATGATAAAGTTTAATTTATAAATTAGGCACAGTAAGAGATTAACAACAATAATAAAATAGAATACTTATAACAAGATACTGCAATAAAATTTATGTGAATGTGGTCTCTCTCTCTCTCAAAATATGATATTTTTGCACCACAGTTGACCACAGGTAACTGAAACTGCAGATAAGGGAGGCTTATTGTATACAGTCAACCCTCAGTATCCATGGATTCCACATCTATGGATTGAAGCAACTATGGGTCAAAAATATTTTTTAAAACATTGTGTCTATACTGAACATGTACAGATATTTTTTTCTTGTTATTATTCCCTAAACCATACAACATAACAACTATTGACTTAGCACTTATAATGTATTAATTATTATAAGTCATCTGGAGATGATTTAAAGCAGCAGTCCCCAACCTTTTTGGCACCAGGGACCAGTTTCATGGAAGACAATTTTTCCATGGAAGAAAACTTTTCCATGGGCAGGCGGGGGGTGGAGGGGCACTGTGTGGAGCTCAGGCGGTGATGTGAGGGGTGGGGAGCAGCTGTAAAAACAGATGAAGCTTTGCTTGCTTGCCCACCGATCACCTCCTGCCATGCAGCCAGTTTACAGGCCACAGACTGGTACTGGGCTGCGGGTGGGTGGGCAGGTGTTGGGGACCCCAGATTTAAAGTATATAGGAGAATATACATAGGTTGTAATGCAAATACTAGGCCATTTTATATCAGGGACTTGAGCATCCATGGATTTTGATATCTGTGGGAGGTCCTGGAACCAATCCCCCTCAGATACCAAAAGATTAATGTATATATACACACATATACATTTATATATATATATATATATCCTAAATTCTATATGAGGTGCTACCCAGAATAGATGATAAATGGAATCAATATCTATACCTATAATATATTTTAGAAAGCTAAAATGAGTAAAAATGATGAAATTACTTATGATTTTGAAAGTATTATTGATAAAGTATAATCCCCAATCTGCATAATTTAGTAATACTAAATTATGCAATAATTATGTTAACTATATCTTTAAGCTATATATAGTGCTATGTTTTACTTGATATAAAACCAGGAAGATTATTTAAAGACTAAATTATCTACTTGAATTTCTTGCATGACTGTCAATACTAATAATCTACTTCAAATGATTTTTCATCCAGTCCAAGTAGATAATACATCTGTGAGTTAACAGGTATCTTTATAACTTATTAAAATAATGTGTCAATGGGCTTTCCCACGCCCTTCCTACCTGGAGCAACCTCTAAGAGAAATGAGATCTTCTGCCAGCACCATTATGTGTAGCAGCTGTATTATTGGCAGTTCTCATTTAAATAAAGATGTATGTAGTTGTTTTTAACATAATCGTATTAGTTGTGTTTATAAATATTTAAAAATTGGTATTTGTTTTGTTTAAGGTAATGGAGTCCAGCTTTGAAATTACCTCATATCTTGACTATGCAGCCCAAGGCAGCCTCAAAAAGTCATTTTTCTTCTTGTTTGTTTGGGGCTTTTTTGTTTGTTTTTGAAGAAATGACTGTGCCATCTGGTCAATTGTGAAGGAGTTGAACCATTCTGAGGGAATTTAGCTAACTCTCATACTTCCTTAGTACACAGTTAGTCCAGTATCTTGTTACTCATAAATGTGTGCTAGGAACTAAAAGAGAAACCAATTGAAAACGGTTGCTTCTACCCTCTTGCAACTTATTTACCTGATTATAACTTTTCAGACATCAGCTGGACTAAAATACAGAACTTAAAGTTTAATATTAGAGTGTATCATACTGAAAAAGTGGCTATTAACACACTTCTGTGTAGGACAGTGTAACATCCAAGAAATGATATCACTAGTATGGGACACTCTCTGAAATTTGAAGTTTTATAAATGCTGCAAGTATAACTTAAAGTCCAATTAAGAGTCAAACTTGAAATACAGAGTCCAATGAGAGCTCTAGATTTAGAGTTTTTTAGTCCTGAGTTCTAATCCCAGCTCTGTTCCTTACAGCTGTATGACCTTGGGCAAGTTATTTAATCTCTCTAAACCTTGGTTTCCTTATCTATAATATGGAGATAATACTGGTAGCAACCTCCTAGGGTCCCTATGAGGATTAAACAATATGTGTGAAGTTCTTAGCTAAGTGTGTGGCACAATGCTCAATGAATGTTAATATTATTGTTGTTTCTTTTGTCACACTGTTAATGTCTTTAATTCTATTTTTAAATAGTGGTTGTAATTGGCCCCCCAAAAATTCACATCATTTCAGTGTAATTATGGCCATTATGTAGTTTGAAAAATTTTAGTTATAGTAATTGGCTTTTTTACCCTCTCATGAATAGGACTGCAGAAAATGTGCCAAAGACATTTGAATAAACCAACAGTTGAAAAGTCATAAAATAGCTTCTTACACCTCATAAATCATATCTTGACTTCATTTAGTTATTGTGACTTTAAGAAAAAGATTAAATTACATGTCTCTTTAGAATTAAAGGTTTTATTAATGTCCTTGGAAAGGCTTAGAATTAACCTGTGACTTTAATGTCAGAATGATCACAACTTGGGCATTTATCTGAAAATTTAGTCTTGCTGGCCAGTAATGTGAAATGGAATTATTACTTTTACAGGAATCAGCAAGTAGGTAGATCTCTTAAATGAGAAGCAGTGTAGTACATCACTCAGGGAGAAAGGTGGTAAGAAGGGTAAATAAGAAATGACCCAGCCAGTGGGGGGAATTAATTTTATATTGGAAAAGGTATTAGAATAGAAATCAGAAAACTTGACTTTTAATCTTGGTTCTAATGCCAGAGCTCTTTGAGACAAATAACTGAATTTCTTGGTGCTTTAGTTTCTTATCTCTAAAATAGATATAATACAATATCTGATCTAGTACTTTAATGGTTTAATCTGAATTTCAAATGAGATATTTATGAAATCCCTTGAAAATATGAAGTACTATTCAACTCTAAGTTGGGACTTCTATAATTATTGGCAGTGAAGGGAGAGCTTTAATAGACCTTCATTTTGGGGCATGAGGAAAGATTAGTGCCCTGGCCTTTGTGACACCCACTTTAATTATCAACATTTACTTAAAACAAATGAAAAATGGGGGTGGGGGGAATCATTTAAAGGCGATTGGCTTTAATGTTACATGACACAGACTTTGGTTAGAGCAGAGAAGAGGTTTATAGGTGGGATTGAAGTAGTCTTCCTTGGATATGTGACTACATGGTTTTTTTTTTACCAAATGTCCTGTGAAGTATCTATGACATGTGACTCCTAAGTGTCAGAAAAATAAAAATAAAATATCTGAAACTCACATTAGAATTTAACATGAAAACAACCAAAAGGGAAAGAGATCAAGAACACCATAGAACAGCCCAGAAAATAAATTAAAAGAAGTTCACTGAATGATATTTCACATATTATCTGTTGGTTAACATCATTAAGTAGAAAGAACACACTTCCTTCTAGCAAGTTATGGAAGACTTGGTTCTAAAAGTAAGAGCCAGTGGACACTGATGATCAAACATCATTTTAATCCCCTCCTCTTCCTGTTCCTGTGGGCTGCCAGCCTTGGGTTTCAAACCAGGACATTTCTTCTTGACCTTCCCATCACATCTTACGAGGTACAGAGCAGGTACAGAATGGCAGAGCAGGGGGAGAAATGCTTATGAATAAATGCCTGGATATCCACAAAGAAATGGTGGCACTTACCTTGCATCCAGAGCAATTTAGAATTGGTATAATATAAATCATATTTTCTAGATCTGATGATGGAATTAAGGAGATGTTAAATTGAAGACAGTGCAGGAAGAGTAAGAGTCATGCCGCTCATCATTAGCCATTAGAGTGTAATGGACTAAAAAGGGTGACTTTTCAAACTTGAGTCATTTCTCTGTGACTCTGACATACCCTTCCCCTGCTACTGCTGCTTCATCTAAACGCAATGACTACAGGCATATCCAAAGTAGAGTTTTTAGCCAAAACTGGGAGAGGAGCCACCAGCCCTGTCATGCATTCAGTATTCATCAACCATGCAACCTGTGTTTTTCTGGATGTTCCTAATTTCAGTTTTTCTGTTTTATTAAACCTGTAAATTTAAGCATACTTTTAAAACCAGGTGTATTAATACTTTGTTGGGAAATAGTCCATTTTGGCTTCCTTGGATATATTTCCTAGACTTTTACAGTTGCTTTAATTTCTAATTTCTGTTCTGCTTTCAACTATTGCCAGTTGGTTTATTTTATCTCCCATTAAGTCATCTCCCCCTGTAATTGCTTCAGGGCAGGCTCCTAGGCTAGGTGCCAGATGGCCAGGCCCTCTAACTTCAACTCAAAAAGGAGGCACCTACACAAAACCTTACCTCACTTACCTGGAAAACTGTTACTTACATTATCAGGATTTGCTGTCGCCCCAGTTTATGCTTTGGTGAGGCAAAGACATCAAATATCCATTGAAATGCTTATTATTTTTCCCTTTATTTTAATTTTTTACAAATGCTTGTTAAATAGTCCTATTTTGTCTTCAGTCCTGAATAACTTAAAGGTCCGTATGTCAGCATATATTTAGGATCATCCTAGAGATGATCAACCTCTAGTACTTAAAAAAAAAGTCTATATATGTATGTGTGTATGTGTATATAGAGAGGTTTTTTACACTGTAATTTGCTAAATTTGTGTCCTATTTCTTTTTTTTATTCACTGAACAATACCATTTGAAGCTCTTCTATATCAGTACATGAGATTGACTCTTTTTATCAGCAGCATAATATTCTATGCAATATTCATAGTATAGTCATAATTTATTTTGCCATTTCTCTATAAATGGATATTTAGTTTTATTTTCTTCAAATTTGTAATATTTCAAATGATGCTACAGTCAACTTATTTGGACGTCTGTCTATGTATTCTTAAGTATTTCTTTAAGATCAAGTCCTACAGATGCCTTTCTGATTCTAAGGACATGGACATTTAGAATTTAGATGGACACTGACTGTCAGCCTTCTCCCCTGCCAGTGCAAAAATACTGCATGTACACTCTTATCCACCATCCATGGGAGAATCCGTTTCTTTTCCTTCTCCCCGACACAAGATATTATAAACCTTTATAATTTATGATAACCTGATGAATGAAAAATTGTATTTCTTGTTTTCATTTGTATGTCCCTGATTAAGAATGAAGCTGAGCAGATTTTTCCCATTTTTCATAAAGCAGTGCTCTCCAGAAGGATGCAACAGCTAAAAGTAAAAACAGAACCTTAAATGTACTTTAAGAAACTATAGGAAAATATATAATCACCTAGAAATAAATTCATAAAGTAAAAGTTAATAGATTTTTGTACCACATCTGTAAAAAAAAAAAAGATGCATGCAAAAAGCATCAGGATACAATTAAAAGACAACCTCTTTTTAAAAATATGAGAAAGCATTTGCTAGATATGACAAATAAAACACTAATACTCAGAATATATGAAGATCTACAAATCAGTAAGAAAAAGAACCCTATAGAAAAATGTGTAAATAAATACTTGGTACAAGAGAAATCCTGAATAGCTGGTGAATGAAAATGCTTAACCTGCTTGGGTTTTTTTTCCTATTAACAATATAAAATGGCTGTCTTATTATGTCAGTACATATAGATTTTATTGATTCTCTTACACAATTATATGGATTACCATTATTTATTTGAACATTAATCTGTTAATGGACATCGGGGTTGTTTTCTTTTTTTTTTTCTTTTTTTGCTATGATAAACAATTCTCCAATTGAGTGTGTGTATGTTTTACACACTTACCTGATTTCTTCTTTGGATTAAATTCTTACAAGTTAATTTGCTAGACCAAATGATATACACATTTAAAGTTTGTTATGTATTATAAGATTGCCCTCCAGAAAGGCCTGCCACTATTAGATGAGAGTGGACCTCTCATCAAGAACCACAAGCATTATCTTTTTTTAGTCTTAGCCTATCTGGTAGGTGAAAAACTCTTCCTTATTTAAAGAAAAATTGTTTATTTGATTATTGCTAAGATTTAGTAGCTTTTAATGCTCATATTATTAAATGTTTATATGCCATTTATTTTTTGTTAATTGCTTTATTTCTTCATTTATTAATTGCTTATTCTATCCTTCGGTAATTTTTTTTATTGGTGTCTATGTTGATTGTGTGAATTCTTTGTGTATTAATGGTATCCTTCTTCTGTCTCTGTCACATATGTTGCAATTTCATCTTTTTTGTTATTTGACTTTTTACTCATCATGTTCTGTGTCAAAAGTTTTATATGGTTATGTATGTCAGTCTTTTGTTATGTTTTTTAGTTTTGATGTTTTATTGTTACTGTTGTTAACGTACAATATGATAGTTAATGTACTTTCATTACCTCAGTATACATTATTCTGTTACTTGGAATCCTTATCCCTAGAAAAATGTAGAAAATAGATTGTGTATTTTAAATGCCACAAGGATAACAATTCTTCCAACACCATACAAGTTTGAATATGCAGTTCCTATAACTTGTTTTACGTATTATCCTGTTTTGCTTACCAGTTTTTTATGCATCATGTTAATATTTCTACATCAATTTAATTCATCTCTGTTCATTACTTATTTTGTAAATAACATAATGAACAGAGACGAATTAAAGCAATATAAATAATGCTTATATCTGTGTTTTCTCTCTCTCTTTCAATTGTATTCTCTTCAAAATGAAGAATTATGTCTCTTTATATAGATCTAGCACAGTACCACTTACTTGATAATAACTACTTTTGATGACAGTTACATAGGTGAGACCCTAGAAATAGATACTCAGATCCTGGCAGGTTATGTGGCTCCTACAAACTGATTATACCTCCTATCAGCAACAGACTTTTGTCATCCTTTCACCAGACTTAACTATTATATTTAAAAGAGAATAGTATAATGTTACTATGTAATGGATCTACTATGCATATTCTCACTGCTTTAAATTCACTGATCGTATAAAAAGAGAAGAATGCACTAGCCTAGTGTTTGATCTTTACCATGTAGATCTAATGTCACGATCAATTGCTTTCAGTATTTTCTTTGAAATCACATAAGGTTCATATGTGCCAAATTTCATAAGGATCACATGATAAGGTCAAGAAATACAAATTCCAAGGCAGAATTTATATGCCCACTTCACATATGACAGTAATACTAAATAACCATATGTTGAATATAATACACTATATGTAAATGCTATTCCTGAAAGCCATCCAGTCAATAAAACCCAAAATAAATAACACTTTAATAACACATTTCAAATAGACTGAAAATGGAATATATGGACTCTATGGCAAGAACATCTCTATAAAATTGACATTCAGAGGCCATTAAAACAGAGTAAAACAATCATGAAACTAAAGAAAAACTGAATATTTAGAAGTTTTTAAAAAGCTTACTACACTGTATGCCAAGATACAACAGTTGTTTTTATTTAAAAAGCTATTTCAATAAAAACAGTGGATTTCTAAGCATTAAAAAGCAAATTCAGTTTGCCATCACCAATAGCCAAAAATACTTTTTAAAAAATACAAATATTAACCATAAAAGGTAAAAAAAAAAAAAGTATTAAACATTAAAAAGTCAAAACAGAAAAAGCTCAAGTTTTCATCATAATTGGGACTATTAAAAGATTGACCAATTTTTATCATTAAAAGTTATAGGAAAGCTACTGAAGTTAACTTCAAAGGCCCAGCAGTAAAAAGTGACTGTAATGTCAGTGAAACTCTGAAATAGATCAAATAGCCATAAGTAGTAGTAATCCACTGTATCTTTGAACATGTATATACCTTTTTGTAAGATGACAAGATTGATCTTTATTTAAAATTTGTTTCCAACAGCACATTTTAAAAAATATCCAGCTATTAAACTGTTAAGCTTTGCCTTCACTCAAAGATGACATAAGATTTGAGATTTTTTTTTTCTCTTTGGCCTGGTTGTGAAAAACATGGTTTTGTCATCTCACCTTGTACAGAGATAGTTCATCTTTTTTGATACAAGTATATGTGTCGTGGATGTGTAGAAACAAATGAAACAATAAAGGTTGCATATAATTATTTAACCATTTTTTCCTCTCATTTATCAACTCAAACTCATACTCCAAAATGACATGTCTGTGATGTAATTGATGTCTTTAATTCCAATTTTGTCACTTTAGATCCTGGGAAGACTCTGCCTGAAGTCCTGGATTACTGCACTGTTTGGCTGCAGACAGTGCCTGGAGAAATAGACAGCAAAAGTGGGATTCCACCTTCCCTTGTAACACTACAAATTAAAGACTTTCTTAATGGACCAGGTAAGAATGTCGTAAGTGTGTGTACATTTTTTTCATGTGAATATATTAACATGTATGTAGGATCTGTTAGTAATGTTGACATTTCTTGCAAAAAATGAATAGTTCATTTGTTTATCAGAAGTATACTTTTTTTCAGGCTGCCCATTCTAGAGATCAAAAGGCAAATATAAATATGCATTAAAAATTATCATTAGCCTGACAAAAGTAGTTATCAATTAAAGAATAGTTGACTGGAAAGCAAAGTCCCAATATTTTATTACTGTCTTTTCTTTTAATTGTATGATCTTAGATATCTGATCTAATCTTCTATACCTTAGTTTTCTTACCTGTATATGAAGAGAATAAAATGGACAGATGGATAGGATAGGACACATGCTATACTTACATAAAATAGATTAGATTCAGTGGTTAAGTAGACCTATCTTAAATGCTTAGGAAAGTGCTTCAGACATAGTATTCAGTTTTAGATTGATACATATGTCAAAATCTATTGAGTGCTTATTATGTCTCAGGCACTAAGCACTTTACATACTAATATAAACCCAAGGAGTAGGCACTGTATTTATCCTTATGTTATGAATAAGGAAGCTAAGACTTAGAAAAGTAAAGTAAATTGCCTAAGGTCTTAATACAGAGGAGCCATTCAAACTTAGGTCTTTATGATCCTGAAGAGTAGATCTTAACTTCTGTACTATGCTGCTTTTAGCACAACTAAGGATTTTTCCTCTCTTCTTCTTATCTTCCTTCTCCTCCTCCTTTTTCCTGCTCTTTTTCTTCTTCCTTCATCCCGTTATTCTTCCCTCACCTGAGTGTGATCTTAGATATTATTTAACAGAAATTACTATTAATATATTTCAGTTTTCCTTTTGTTTTATACTTACAGTGCTTCGTAATGTTAGTCATTAAACATTAGTTTCTTCATTAAGAATTTAAAACAATGTTGTACTGTTTTAGGATCTCTAGCAATACTCTGCAAGGCATGAATTTAATGAAGGGAAAATATCCATATGTAGACCTCGTTGAGTATGTGTGTTGTGGCATGCCAATGCACTTATGACCCGTAACTACCGATGGAGAAGACTAGTCATGTCTGGAGTAAGCTGAGCCTTTTAACTTTCACTGGGACTCAGTTCTTCAGTGTATTTCTCCAGTGCTGGGATTATAAATGTGTAGAAGTATGAAGAACTACTTCTAATCATGACAAATATCTAGATAAGGTTTTAAAGACTTGAAGGAAAACAAGAAACTGATGATGAAGAATAAAGGAGTCATTCAAGCGTTGAAAGAAGCCTTTGGAATGAGTTCATAGATGGATTAGAGAAGTGTGAGTCCTAGTATTTCATTAGTGAGTGTGAGGTACCATCTTTCATTAAATCCAAGCCACCATCGATTGTAAGAAAAAACATTCTATGTACACCAAGAAAAAAGAAAAACATTTGCCATTTACAGTATGATACAGTGTTTTCTTATTACATCAGTTGCAGGGCACTTCCCTGATTGCAGAGTTGTTCATTTGTGAGAGTCTGAACATGATAGAATAGGGTAAGAACATATGATTAGTTCATGGAGGTGTGACAAGGAAACTTGGATTTACCTCTTATTTTTCAGTTTTAGTTTGAGGTTTCTTTTGTTTTTAGGCATTTTCGCTCACTTTGGCTAGAAAGTTCTCTTATGGTTTACATTTGATTGATTTGTTTGTAAAAGGGTTAGGATTTGCTAGTTGATGGTAAATTGTGTACCATATTTTCAAGGCAACTAAATAAACTGAATTTTAAAAGAGAAATGCCAATGAATGAATGAGAAATTGGGTATTTTTAATCCTAGCATTTAATGTGACTATGTGGTAGAAATATGATTTTTAAGTAGTTGTACTTTTGTATTTCTTAAGGTTCTTTTAAAACTGGAAATTAGACACATACCATTTTTGATTTTATGTCCATATGATAATAGTGATAATACATTTGGAGATTTGAACTTTAAAGTAAATGAATTGAAATAGTTATTTTATAGCAATGATTCTTTAACTTGAGTCTGCATTTGAAGACTTCCTGGGGAGTTTGTTAAAATGCAAATAGTGATTTAATAATTCTAGAAGGTAGGGCTTGAAAGTCTACATGTCTAACAAGCTCCCAGGAGAAGTGGATGCTATTTGTCTAGGTACTATACTTTTTGTAGTAAGTTTTATATGACTCTGAATAAAATTCTTTTTAAAAATTATAGGCCAGGCGTGGTGGCTCACGCCTGTAATCCTAGCACTCTGGGAGGCCGAGGCGGGTGGATCGCTTGAGATCAGGAGTTCAAGACCAGCCTGAGCAAGAGCGAGACCCCGTCTCTACTAAAAATAGAAAGAAATTATCTGGCCAACTAAAATATATATAGAAAAAAATTAGCCGGGCATGTGGCGCATGCATGTAGTCCCAGCTACTCGGGAGACTGAGGCAGTAGGATCGCTTAAGCCCAGGAGTTTGAGGTTGCTGTGAGCTAGGCTGATGCCACGGCACTCATTCTAGCCCAGGCAACAAAGTGAGACTCTGTCTCAAAAAAAAAAAAAAAAAAAAAAAAAAATTATATATATGATAGTTTTATCATATATGAATTTTTGAAAGCCATTAGTCACAGTTTTTGAAGTTCGAACTGCAGATATTTGGGGGCACAGGAGAAGGGAATGATAACAAAGAAAGATGACTGGTTTTTAGAATGTTGCTTTTATTATGAAAAATCAAATGTAATATCAAATAAATGAATTCTAAAACATTTTAACCAAAGGTACTTTTATTTTCTTTTTATTTGAGGGAAGTTTAGTTTGAATAATATATCAACTGTATGGAATTTCTGTTAAAACAATAACCTAACAGCGTGGAACTGCTATAGAATTTGTTATCTTAGACAAAAATTTTCTTACTGTGATCAATTGTCATTTAAAGTAAGTAAGTAGATGTTATTCCATAGAGTGAGTATATTCTCTCGCTACACAGTGAGATTGCCAAGTTATATTAATTTAGAAATCAAAAAGCTATAGCAAAGAGTAAGACTTGTACACCACTAATTAAATGAGAATAACAGGACACATTAAAACATCTTTTGCCATGTGAATGTATTATTTTATAGATTTTTGGCAACTCAAAAAAATTATATTTTTTCCACATTTTGGGTAATAGGATACTATGAGGAATATCATTTATGCTGAGACTGAGGAAACAAACTTCAGCTTTATAATGTTTCCCATTACCATTCCCATTCCTTGAAAAATAAAAATGAGCATTACAAATAATAATATAAGCATTAAAAATAATACTTCTAATTTTTATGTAATGTTATTGTGTTATCATTCACAACTTTTGAATTTAGCCTTTCAGATTTATTTTTCAGGGATTATTTTCACTAAACAAGGTGATACAAATGTTGCTCTTTCTCATTTGTTTTTGGAAAAATAATTCAGAGTTCTTGAGTATTCCCTTATTCCCTCTGTTCGCGTAATAGTACCTTAGAGCAAATGGTAGGTCCCAACTTCTACATCAAAAACCTCCTTCAAAGCTTTCCAACCCCCACCTTTTTCCTTCAGAGGTAGCAATTGTACCCATTAGCAAGGTCAGTGGCTTGGAGAAACCTGGAAAACAGCAGCTACCAGAAACCCACTAGAATAATATCTCCAGCAGGTGATAGATTAGTTGGAACAAATTGGAACCATTGCAGTTCAGCAATCCTGGTTTCTTTCAAGCTGTTTTTAAAATGTCGTCATTTTAATACACAATCTAAGCCCTGTGGAACAGTCCACAGCAGGTTAATTTGAATCATATGATGTGTCACTGCCCTCAGCTGACATGAGCTCTATTCCATGTGTGAAGCCATAATAAATCCATTCCCAACCGAGGAAAATTCCCCGTGAGAAGGTGAACTAATCCAGGCCTCACACTGGCATGCTAGCCCTCCATAATTGAAAGCAGGGCCACCTGTTCCCAGCACAGTTAGCCTATAGAGAAAAAACTAGCATTAGATCAGATACTTCTTATATTGAAAAATCATTCATACTTCTTGCAAATTCAAATTCAGCTGTGAAGTGTTTGGTGTGACATCATACAGAAATGTAGGAATGTGCCCACTTGATCCCATTTTAAAAGTTTTGTTAACCATAAGATTTCTTAACTTTGAAATGAGATTTTTTTTTTTAATTTAATGAGAGCTGACACGTGAGAAGAACTGGTGAGGGTGCAGACTTTTCTAATTAACTCAGGGTCATTTGCAAAAACATTTGAGCTTCCTGGTATTTTTTTCACTTTTCTTTTTCAGGCAAATTTTTGAACCACTGTCACTGTAGCCATGAAATGACATTTAAATGACAACAAAAAACAGAAGTACCAAATTGGAAGAACATTCCCAAGTCATTTATATTTTATTTTAAATTATTGATTAGCATGCCACGTTCATCATATAATTTAAATAACATGGTTATATCAAACACAAAGTTATGAATGCAATTTCACATTTCTTTTAGTTTAGTATATACATGGTATCTATATTTGAAACGCATAGCTACTGATGTCTTTCTCCTAATAAAATCACTTCTTTAGTCTCATCCTGTTTAACCTGTTCATTAATTTACCTATATGGTTTTCAGTTTTTCTGATTTCATTCTAACTTTGGATTGGTTTCATCTCTGGTTTTTCTGATTTTTGTTTAAAAACTCTGACTTGAATCAGTTATAATCCTATTTTGAATGCAGTTTCTTCTTATATTTTATGGATTAATTAGTGATTTAGAGATTACAATGATTTCATTTTTGCTTTAAAATAATTAGTAAACATCCTAAACTATTGCATTTCCACAAACCTCTTTGATTTGAATGAAAGTGTGTACTTAAGTGCTATGAAATATTAAAAGAGTTCTCAGGTACCATAATACACCATTCAAATAGGTTTATTTATATGAGTATAAAGCAGAACTTTTAAGTATAAAATATAAGTATTTTTGAAATATTTCTACCTTTCTTGGTGAACTCTACTTTTCTGTTATTATTGAATTCATTACTCAGTGGAGGCTAATTCAGACATATGAAGGTGACTGATTCGGGGGGAGTAAGATATCTGAAAAAGATGAAACAAATAGTCTCTTGACATTTTCTGGAGTAGAAAATGAAGAATAAGTACTGTGATTTTTTTGTTAAAAATGTTTTTTCTATTGCAAATTTCAAATGGACTTTTATTTATTTCCAGCTTTATTGAGGTATAATTGACAAATAAAAATTATATAAATTTAAGGTATACAGTGTGATGTTTTGATGTGTGTATCATTGTGAAATAATTACCATAATCAAGCTAATTAACATATCTATTCCTCACATAGTTACAGGTTTTTATTTGTGGTAAAACATGTAAGATCTACTCTAGCAAATTTCAAGTATATAATACAGTATTATTAACTATAATTGTAACGCTGTACATTAGATCACTTAGAGCTTATTCATTTTGAATAACTGAAACTTTGTATTCTCTGACTTCCTATTTCTCACACACACACACAAACACACACACACACCCCGCCCCTGGCAACCACCACTCTAATGTCTGCTTTTATGAGTTTGACTTTTGTAGATTCCTCATATAAATGAGCTCATGCAGTATCTGTCTTTGTCTTTTTCTTTTCTTTTTTTTGAGACATGGTCTCACTCTATTGCCTGTGCTAGAGTGCATTAGCGTTATCATAGCTCACTGCAACTTAAAATTCCTGGGCTTAAGTGATCTTCCTGCCTCAGCCTCCCAAACTGCTAGGACTACAGGTGCATACCACCACTCCTGGTTAATTTTTCTATTTTTTTGTAGAGACAGGGTCTCATTCTTGGTCAGGCTGGCCTCAAACTCCAGGCCTCAAGCAGTCCTCCTGCCTCAGCCTCCCAAAGTGCTGGGATTACATGCATGAGCCACCATGCCCAGCTAATTTGTCTTTTTTTGTCTGGCTTATTTCACTTAGAATAATGCCTTCCAGGTTCATCCATGTTGTTGAAGATGGAAGGAATTCCATTTTTTTTTAAAGCTGAATAGTATTCCATTGTATTTATGTATCACATTTTCTTTATCCATCTGTTGATGAACACTGAGGTTGATTCTATCTCTTGGGTATTGTGAATTATACTGCAGTAAACATGGAGTTCCGTCTATTTCTTTGACATACTGATTTCATTTCCTTTGGATCTGTACCCAGTAGTGGTATTGCTGGATCATATGGTAGCTCTACTTTTAATTTATTGAGGACTGTCCATACTGTTTTCCATAATGGTTATCCAAATTTACATTCCTACCAACAGTATGCAGGAGTTCCCTTTTTTCTAAATCTTTTCCAATACTTACTATCTTTTCACTTTTTGATAGTAGCCATTCTAACAGAAATAAGGTGATATTTCATGGTTTTGATTTGTGTTTCCTTGATGACTAGTTATGTTAAGCACTTTTTCATATACCTGTTGGCCATTTGTATGTCTTCTTTTGAAAAATGTCTATTTAAGTCTTTTGCCATTTTTTAGTTGGGTTGTTTTCTTGGTATTGAGTTGTTTGAGTTTCTTACGTATTTTAGGTAGTAACCTCTTATCAGATGTATAGTTTGCAGATATTTTCTCCCATTCTATAGATTGTGTCTTCATTCTGTTGTTTTCTTTGCTAGGAGAAGCTTGTTAGCTTGTTATAGTACCATTTGTCAATTTTTGCTTTTGTTGCCTGTGCTTTTGATGTCACATCCAGAAAATTATTACCTAGACCAATGTCGTGAAGATTTTCCCCTGTTTTCTTCTAGTGGTTTCATAGTTTTGGGGCTTACATTTAAGTCTTCAATCCATTTTGAGTTTATTTTTCTACATGGTGAAAGATAAGGGTCTAATTTCATTCTTCTGCAGGTGGCTGTCCAATTTTCCCAACAGTATTTATTGAAGAGATTTTCCTTTCCCCATTGTGTGTTCTTGTCATCTTTGTTGAAAACCAATTGGCTATTAATATGTGGATTTATTTCTGGGCTGTCTATTCTGTACCATTGGTCTGTGTGTCTGTTTTTATGCCAGTACTATTCTGCTTTGGTTACTATATCTTTGTAGTATATTTTGAAGTCAGATAGCATGATGTCTCTAGCTTTGTTCCTTTTGCTAAAGTTTACTTTGGCTATTCAAGGTCTTTTATGGTTCCATATGAATTTGAGAATTATTTTTTCTATTTCTGTGAAACGTGTCCTTGGTATTTTGATAGGAATTGCATTGAATCTGTAGATAAATAGAATGGACATTTGGCTAGTACAGACATTTTAATAATAGTCTTCCAATTCATGAACATGGGATATCTTTCCATTTATTTATGATTTCTTTAATTTCTCTCATCAGTATTTTATAGTTTTCAGTGTAGAGCACTTTCATTTCTTTGGTTAAATATATTCATTTACTCCTAAGTTTATTCCTAAGTATTTCTTTTCCTTCTTTCTTTTTTTTTTTTTTTTTGTCAACAGGGTCTCACTCTGTTACCCAGGCTCACCATAGCTCACTGCAGCCTTGAACTTCTCAAGCAATCCTTATGCCTCAGCCTCCTGAGTAGTAGCTAGAACTCCAAGTATGCACCACCACCAGCACCTGGCTAATTTTTCTTATTTTTTTGTAGAGACAGGGTCTTGTTATTCTCCTGCCTCACCCTCCCAAAGTGCTGGGATTACAGGCATGAGCCACTGCACCCAGCCTGTTTTCTTGATTTCTTTTTCAGATAGTTCACTGTTAGTATAAAGAAACACTACTGATTTTTATGTGTTGAATTTGAATCCTATGATTTTAGTGAATTCATTTATTAGTTCTAACAGTCTTTTGGTAAAGCTTTTAAATTTTTTTGTATGCAAGATCATGTCCTCTGCAAACAGGGACAATGGATGCCTTTTATTTCTTTCTCTTGCGTAATTGCTCTGCCTAAGACTTCCAGTAGTACTATGTTGAATAAGAGTGGTAAGAATGGACATCCTTATCTTCTTCTAGATCTTAGAGGAAAAGCTTTCAACTTTTTCTGCTCTGTATGATATTAGCTGTGGGTTTGTCATATATGGCCTTTATTATGTTGAGGTACATTCCTATACCTAATTTGTTGAGAGTTTTTATCATGAAGTCTTGTTGAATTTTGTCAAATGCTTTTTCTGCATTCATCTGTCAAAATGATCATATGGTTTTTGTCCTTCATTCTGTTATGATGTGTCACGTTTATTGATTTGCATATATTGAACCATTCTTGCATGCCTGGGATGAATCTCACTTGATCATGGTGAGTGATCTTTTTAACGTACTGTTGAATTTGGTTTGCTAGAATTTTGTTGAGAATTTTGCATTTATCTTCTTCAGGGGTATTGACCTGACATTTTCTTTGTTGTATTTTTGTCAGATTTGGGGATCAGGGTAATGCTAGCCTTATAAAATGAGTTTTCAAGTGTTCTCTTCAGGTTTTTGGAAGAGTTCGAGAAGCATTGGCATGAGTTCTTTAAAGTGTTTGGTAGGCCAGACTATTCTTTATTTTTTTGTTTGTTTGTTTGTTTTTTGAGACAGAGTCGCAATCTGTTGCCCAGGCAAGAGTGCAGTGGCATCATCATAGCTCACTGCAACCTCAAACTGCTTGGCTCAAGGGATCCTCCTGCCTCAGCCTCCTGAGTAGCTAGGACTACAGGCACATGCCACCACACCCAGCTAATTTTTTTGTTTTTTGTAGAGATGGGGCCTTGCTATTGCTCAGGCTGATCTCTAACTCCTGGCCTCAAGCAATCCTCCTGCCTTATCCTCCAAAAGTGCTAGGATTACAGGTGCGAGCCGCCATACCCAGACCCAAATTAATTTTTTAATAAGCTTTTTTATTTTGTTCAAATAACAATCTGATTTTAATTATACAATTTTTCACCACAGAATCAATAAACCATATTATTTACTTTCTAGCACTGTAGAATGAAGGGACTTTAAATCTTTAAAGGTCTAGCTGACAGTGGTGCCTATAAGGGACTACACTTCTCAGCTACTTGACTAAGTAACAGGACCCAAAGAGTTACAGAAACTGGTTGTAGGGATGGCAAAGTGATAGGGGACCAGTACCAGCTCTTGCAAAGGGAAGTTAGTGGAGTGGCAGTTATTTAAATGTTTAAAATTTATTTTATTTTATTTTATTTTATTTTATTTTATTTTATTTTATTTTATTTTATTTTATTTTATTTTATTTTATTTTAGAGATGAGGTCTTGCTCCTTCACCTGGCTGACGTGCAGTGGTATGATCTTAGCTCACTGCAACCTTTTTAACTCCTGTGATCCTTAACTCAAGTGATTCTCCCAGCTCAGCTTCCCAAATAGCTGGGACTATAGGCATATACCACCACGCCCAGCTAATTTTATTTTATTTTTGTAGAGATGGCGTCTCACTATGTTGAGACAGATCTCAAACTCCTAGCCTCAAGCACTCTTCCTGTCTCAGCCTCCCAAAGTGCTGGTATTACCAGTGTGAGCCACAGCACCTGGCCTACTTAGATTTTTTTATTTCTTTATGTGGTCTAATTTTGTTGAGATTCTTTCCTCTACAGAAGAGAATAATAGTAATTGGAGGATATCTTTCTAAGAACATGGAGTAGGCTAAAGTTGAAGAGAAAAAGAACATTATCAGTTTTCATCTAATTCTAACTTTCCAACTTTCTGCATGCAGACAGCTCTTTTTTTCATCCATTTATTTCTTCTTAATTACGGTTTATGTTCAATGCAAATCAATTCCATAACTTGAGAGGTTACTATGAGTTAAAGCGTAAATACAGAAATACAGTATAATCCAAAATAGATGTATGGTATTCAGGTATAACGCAAAAGGGAATGTTCATTCACACACAGTAGCTTCAGACCTGTTTGATCTGGTTGTTCCTGTGTAGGTTTCTAAAGATGGGGAAAAATTGACTTTGGTCATCAAAACTACTGTGGCCATATTAGATACTAGAACCTCAAAGCATCAGTGTGTGACTGTGTGAACAAAAGACTTCAGGGAGTGTCTATTTTTACAAAGTTTTCTGTATGTTGAGGTAGTTATAAAGGATTTATTGCAGAATCAAGCCCACTTTTAGGCTTAGGAACAGGTTCTAACTATCTAACAATATTGACTAATAACAAAAAGTGTTCCAAATGTGGCTATTCTGATCCATAGTTTTGGGGGAGGGGGGTTTAAGTATTTACAAAAAGAGTATAAAAGTTTTTGTGGATTCAGTGCAAGTTAGCTTCCAGTCTTCACTTTCCACATACTTGATTTACAGTTTTAGCTCCTTTACATTTTTGCCTTTTTAATTTCAAGATTTGTAATTTTGCCTTCAAAACAGATCATTTTTTAAGTTGTAAAAAGTATTCAACATATGCAGAAATAAAAAGCACTTTGGAATTAATTGAGGTCAGTGCCATTCTACTCTTTGGAATCAATTTAGCTAAATTAATCTAGTGCTCTGTTGAATGAATATTGGTGTTGGGAAATGCCTACCATTGGACTCTGTAAGGATAAGCCTCAGAGGAAAAAAAAAGAAAAAAAGAGTTCAATTTCCAAGAGAACAGTGATAGTTTACAACGTAAAACTTCATCTAGAGTATATTGCAATTAAATTAGTATTGATGAAACAGTACATTAAAGATGTACACTAACAACTGGAAGTTCCTTGTAATGTACGTATAAATAGAATCATGAAGGCTTTTTATATTACCTGTTTTATGGCCTTATAGAATTAATGAACCAAATGAAAACTGAATCTCTATTCTACATTACATCCTTTATTTCTAGACAAGATAAAATCTATTCTTATTTTCAAGATAGTTTTAAGTATTCATATTTCTTAAGCTACATTCAAGGAAGTTATATCTTGACTAATTTTGGATGTTACCTCTCTTCATCTTGTATATGAAATTCCAGAAGATTTAATATTGACATTCATCATCTAGTCAAACCCTTCACATCTTCTTCAAACCAATCAAATTTGGGATTCTCAACATGTTCTGTGTCAATAAAAGAAGATGTGGAATTACTAGATTTAATAAAGACCTGTTTTTTCCTTGTCACATTGGACTCCTAGATGCCATTTGGATTGGGTTTAGATGATAGGGAAGTGTATGTTTCTTGGCCTGAGTCATTTACCAGCAGAGATGTAGAAGAGAGATTGAGACTACATGGAGACTAGCTGTTGACTGCTGAGTACTGCCAGCTGCCATGGTGGGGGCATTAGCTGAGAGAAAACCAGTTTAATTACTCTATAATTAGAACTTTTATGTTGTGATTTTTGGGGAGGCAATGAAGTCAACAAGTCAATAATTAATCATAAAAATATGTCCCTGAGTAATTTTGCTAGTAGTGATGATGCCCAGATCCCAATAATAAGGATCATGAACTTTTGCTGGCTTACCTAAGTCAAAGACCTGTGTCAGTCCATATCTCTGAGCCTGCTTTTAGTACATAAGACAGCATATACCCACTTCTGCTTGGTATACCATCATTAATTAAAGCACTCATGTATGCTACCACTGAGGTCTTTACACTTTACACTTTGAGTGAAAACACGATCTCATTGTCACGGGCAATTTTCCTGGTTTTCTAGCTCTAATACCTGTGAATACTTCATCTCCACAGTCCACTGTCATCATGAATACCTTTACTTGGACACTGTAACAAAAATGTGAATTTCAGTTGCTAAATAAGAGAAAAAAATGTACAGTGACCTAGTAATAAAAATATTTGTCACTCGAGTTATTATAGTCCACAAAGTCAAGCTTGATTATAGATGTATTCATTTTGTGTTTTGCATTTACCTCTCTAAGGTGTGGAATAAAATCATCATTCCTGTGTCTGTACATAGCCATCCTCTGTGTGCGCTGAATGTTTTCCTAGTAAGCCTTGCTTGTCTAAAAAAATTTTTGTCTTTTGCAAATAAAATTCCAAAGGAAGAAACACTTAACAAAGAAGTTTTTTTTTCCAGAAATGTTATGATTTGAATATAACAAGCCATATTGAATCCATTGGGTTTTTGTAATAGATTTCATAATACATCATAAATGTAAGTAATATGATGACTAATGGGTCAAGTAAAGTTGGAACATTTTAAATGAGAAAAGAGCTGGAACACTTTTCAGGAAACTTTTTCAGTTGATGTTTGGTCCCCCACAAGGTGTGCATTAACATAAACTTAGGGGAATCACCTCTGGGACTTGAATTCGCTCTATGATTTCATTATTACAATATGATTCTTTTCCTTTAACTATTAGGTCATCTTCTAGGGTGATAGGAGCATAAAATAAGTGTAATTTATTTGTATTTGTCAAATCTTTTAACTCAATAGTCATTCTATTATCCTGTTTCCTGGTAGCTGTTCAGAAAGTTTTGAAAGGTAATTAGAATCTAATAATTGACAGGCATGAGTTTACTTGGTAACTTAAAGATACAAAATATGTTCTGGGGATGGTGAGAAAATAGATCTGGCAGAGAAGAGGATGACTCAGCTGAGAGATTCTCTATTACTGCATATTCCTAAAATCAAAACATTGAAAATAATCCATTTATTGAAGTTCAATGAGAAGTATGAAAGAATTCTAATCTCTTATACATAAATAATAATTAGAATGAAATTTACATTAATGATCTCTGCCTGGTTCTTTATCAGGCTGTATTTTCAGTTCCTGTATCACATTATTCTATATAGCTCCTGCTGTGTCTCTGTTAAATAAAACTTTTCTAGTCCATTTCTTCAATATTTTTATCTTAATGAGGTTAATATTTTTAACAATTTTTTAAAAGTATAAAAAAACAGAAAAAAGTCGATTGTTCGATTTTTGTTTTTATTTTTTTATGTTTAAAAATGCTAATTTTGTTGCATAATTTTTCCCATTTGTAAAAATAACCTTCCTGTCATTATGAGACTGAAAATATTTCCAATGAAAGCACTAATGTTCTACCAAAAAAAAAAGTATCTAGCTAGTTCAAGGAAGTGAAAGTCTAGAGACACACATGTTGATGTACTTTATGCATTAATAGAGGGAGCTATTTCATTTGTGGTGCTTCTCATTCTGGTGTGTACTTTTTGTCTCTTGGTGGCCCTGGTACTTTTGAAAGGAATACCTAATATTACAGTATGGCCTCATTTAAACACTGCTTTTTTGGCTCTTGGCCTTTTGTCCTATCTGACTTGTCCAAATGGGACTTCCCTCACACACAGAACAGAATGTGTTTTCCAAGGAATATGGCTCAGCACTCTCTCTTTATAGAGGGGGCTGGAGTGAGGGACTCTGTGGCCCACTGGACGGCCCTGGTGCAGCGGTTACACTGTACACAAACAAATATCAGAAAAAAATTTGAAAAGTGAATTATTTAAATGTTTTAAATAACTATTTCTCATTAAAAGTTAACATTGCAGCCAGAGCTATAAATAGCTCTGCTCGATTTTCAAACTTTCTAAAAAATTTCATCAGCTGCTACTCAGTGAGCATTTGTAATCCTAAATTTAAGACCATCTAAAGAATGAAGTTTTGATACATAAATAGCAGTTTTGACATGACCTTATAGGAAAAATACAACAAGTGTCCAGAGTGTCTGAATAAGTAACCCTCTTCTACCAAAACACTGGTCTGAGAAAGAGTCATCTAGTAACCAGCACCACAAAAGTTAACATTAAAAATTCACTGTTTAAACTCACAAAACAAATGTATAAGAAATTTAAATAATTAAACTTTTAAATGATTTTTAAATCATTCTGTGACATTTATACTTGTGAAGTCATTAAAGTTTAAAACCACACTGAGACTTTTAGGACAAACTATGAGATATGGAGATCCAAGATATTGCTTCAGATTTTCTTGTTCCTAAGGTATTTTGAGTCCAGATTAATTGTTATATGTGCACTGGTGATCTGATCGAGATTTATGACTTACAAAATAAAACAAGACAGGCAACTGTAATAATTATGTATTTGCCAGCTCCACTTTGAGGTATCATGTTTGTATTGAATAAATATTGTAAGTTGTCCTTTTATGTTGCCTTGGGAAATGGATCTTTTTGATTTCAGACGAGTCAGAGAAGTTATATTTGCTAGAATAAGGTCCATAATGTAACTCAAATAGATTCACAGCTGAAATTCACCAGTATGGTTAATGGTTAGTATACATTTCTTTTTCTGTATTATCATAATTTGAACTCTAATGATAAAAAGGAATTTTCTTTTAAAAATTATTATGAGCAAAGTTATTTGTAACAATATATTAATTCTCTTGATTAAACTACTTTCGATCATGCCAAATTGACCCGTGCTTTTGAGTTTTACTGGCACTGACTCTAGGTGTTCGATTAAAGTTCCTAATTTTCATCTGCACAAGCTTTGAAATTAGTAAGATCAGGACTGGTCTATGGCTTTCCTAACATTTAGGAAGAGCATTCCCATTTCTCACCTTCTGCAGAAGGGCCACCCTGATACCACAGTTAAAGGGCTCAGTATAAATGTTATACTTTTTTGTTGGAGGGCCTGCGGAGAGTGGAAAGTAAACAAAAACTTATGAGCTTCCCCTATGTATAAGAGCCATGGCCACATTCAAGACCTTTAGCTTTTTGAGAAATACATATATGGGTAAAAATAATGAAATGGAGTCGGAAAAAGTATTCTGTCACTCATATGACAAAGTCATTAAACTAATCTTAAATTAATAATTTTTTTAATTGATATGCAATGAAATTAACTTTTGGTATACAGTTACATGAATTTTAACACATGTATAGGTTCATATAGCCACTACTACAGTCAGAATTGTCTTAGTCCATCTCGTGTTGCTACAGAGGAATTCCTGAGGCTGAGTAATTTATAAGCAAAAAAGGTTTATTGGGCTCACAATTCCAGATGGCTGGAAAGTTAAAGATTGGGCATTTGCATCTGTTGAGGGCTTTAGGTTGCTTCTACTCATGGCAGAAGGTACAGGGAAGCTGGTGTGTGCAGAGATCATATGTTGAGAGAGGAAATGAGAAGGGCAAGGTGCCAAGCTCTTTTTAACAGTTAGCTCTCCTGGGAACTAATAGAGTGAGAACTCACCCCTGAGGGAGGGCATTAATCTATTCTTGAGGGATCTGCCCCCATGACCCGAACACCTCCCTAGTAGGCCCCACCTTGCAACACTGCCACACTGGGAATTATATTTCAATGTGAGATTTGGTGGGGACAAACAAACCATATCTAAACCACAGCAAGGATATAGAACAATTCAATCATCCCAAAACCTCCTTCCTGCTACTCCTTTATAGTCACACCCTCCCCCAAACCCTGACCCCTGATAAACATTGTTCTCCATCACTGTAGGGTTTTTTTGTTTGTTTTGCCTTTTTGAGAATGTCATACAAATAGAATTATATAGCAAGTAACCTTTTGAGAGAGGGTTTTTTCACTGACATACTGCCTTTGAGATTTATCTAAGTTGTTGCATGTATCAGTAGTCCTTTTTTCTTTTGTTGCTGAGTAGTATTCCATTACGTGGGTATGCCACAGTTTAACAATTCATCCATTGAAGGACAACTAAGCTGGTTCCAATTGTGGTGATTATGAATAGAACAACTTTACACATTTGTATGTAAGTTGTGTGAACTTAAGTTTTCACTCCTCTAAAGTAAAATAACTAGACGTGGGATTGCTGAGTCTTACAAGTCATAAAAGAAACTGCTAAAATGTTTTCCAGAGTGGCTGTATCTTTTAGCACTCTCAGCAGCTACATATGAGAGTCCTGGTAGCTCTGTATCCTCTCCGGCACTTTGTATTGTTAGTATTTTTTATTTTAACCATTCTAATAGGTATCTCATTGTCATTTTAATTTGTACTTCTCTAATGACTAATGATATTGAACATTTTCGTACAGTCTATGCTTAGGTACTGTTCATATACCCTTTCTGATTAAGTGTCTAAGTCTTTTGCCAATTTTAAAATTAGGTTCTTTTCTTATTGCTGAGCTTTAAGACTCCTTTTTTTTTTTAGATACAAGTCTTTTATCAGATATGTGTTTTACAAATATTTTCTTCCAATGCTTAGCTTTTTTTTTCATTCTCTTAACACTTCCTTTTGCAGGGCAAAAGTTTTTAATTTTGATGAAGTCCAAATTACAAATTTTTAAAGATGAATCATACTTATAAGAACTCTACCTAACTCTACCTAACTCCAGAACTTGAAGATTTTTCTCCTATGTTTTCCTCTAAAAAAAAAGTTTTATAATTGTATATATTTAAATCCATGATCCATTTTGAGTTAATTTTTGTATAAGATATGAAGTTGAGTTCAAGGTACTTTTTTTTTAACATATAGATGTCCAACATCATTCATAGACCACTTTTCTCCACTGAATTGTCTTTGCACCTATTTCAAAAATCATTTGACAGTATTTATTTGGACTCTCTATTTCTGCACTGTCTGTTCTCTTCCACAGATATGTATATTTATATTCCTTCTCCAAGACTATACTGTCTTGATCATGGTAGCTTATATCAAGTCTTGAAATCATGTAGTTTGAGTCCTCTAATGTTATTCTTCTTTCTCAAAAATGTTTGCTTTACTGTGTAAATTTTAAAATCAGCTTCTCTGTATCTAAAATAAATACTTCTGAGATTTTTATTAGAATTATATTAAATCTATAGATCAATTTGGGGAGAATTGATTTCTTTACTATATTGACTTTTCTAGCTCATGAATATATGATATGTGTATGATATGTCTGTCCATTTGGTTGGGTCTTTTAAAATTTATTATCAGCATTTTGTAGTTTCCAGCATATAGATCCTGTATATATTTGCTTAGATTTAGACCTAAATATTTCTTTTATTAGAGCTATACATGCTATTTTTTTTTTGTTTTAAGGTTTTTATTCCAACTACACATTGTTCACTTCTAGAAATTCAGTTGATTTTGTGTAGTGATCTTGTATTCTAAAACTGTGGCAAATTCATTTATTAATTCTAAGAGCTTCTCTATAGATTCCTATTGGGTTTTATACATGGACAGTCATGTCGTCTTCATATAGGCATTGTTTTATTTCTTTTTTTTTTTTCAGTTTGTATACCTTTTATTTCTTTTGCTTGTCTTATTTACTGGCTATGATTTCCAATGCTATGTTGTGTATGAATAGTGAGAATGGACATCCTTGCTTTGTCTCCTTGTTTAGAAGAAAAGCACTCAATCCTTCTTAATTATGATGTAACCTATAGATTTTTCATATATGGCCTTTATCAGGTTAAGGAGGTTCCCCTCTGTTGACTGTTTGCTAAGATTTTTTACCATGAATGGATATTGAATTTTTCAAATTTTTTTCTGCATCAAATAATACTATCTTTTTTGTTGTTGTAAACTGTTAATATCATTACATTGATTGACCCAACCTTGTAGTCCTAGGACAATCCCTGTTTTGTTGCAGTACATTATTAGTTTTATGTGCTGATGAACTTGATTTGCTGATTTTTTTTTTTTGGAGGATTTTTATGTCTGTCCCTGAGGGATATTGGTACGTAGTTCTTTTATACTCTTTGTCTGGCTTTGGTACCAGTATGATGGCCTCATAAAATAAATTGAGAAGTATTCTCTCCTATTTTCTGGCACACAAGACAATGAAGAAAAGAAAGGAAAAAAACAGGGAATTTCCATAGTTCCTCTGAGCATTAGGAGTTCTCATCACACTCCTTGAAGCCAGAAATAGTGGGCTTTTCCTTGTACTCCCTCTATATGTGCATGATACTTACTTCTAGGTTTGGGGCTACACTTAGTCCAGGTTAGGGGTTAAGGGAGAAAAAATAAGAAACTCACCACCATTTTGGTGGTATTTTGAATTCTACTCTTGTTCCCCAATCCACCAGAATTCTCTCCAAGATTTTATAGCTGCATTCAGTGGAAGAGACAGGGTTCTAGCTTTTCTAGAACCCTGAAATAATTTTTAAAGACAGCATAGGCAACTAACAAAGTGAGGAATATATTAGATGTTTTAAAGACATTAGATATTTTTGCTTTGAGGGAAAAGATAAAAGAAACTGAGGCAAATATTCCAAGCAGACTTCATTTTGCTTGCAGTAAAAACTGGAAATGTTATGTGGGTAAATGTGCTCATGGAATTTGTGTTAGTTTTCTATTGATGCATAACAAATTGCAACAAATTTAGTGGCTTACAGCAACACAGATTTATTACCTCTCAATCATATAGGTCGTAAGTCCAGGTGGGTTCAGCTAGTTCTCTGCTCAGGGTCTCACAAGGCTAAATCCAAGGTATCAGTTGGGCTGGGCTTTAATCTGGAGGTTCCTGGAAAGAATCTACTTCCAGATTCATTCCATATATTTCCATAATCTAGTTCCTTGTGGTCATAGGACTGAGGTCCCCAATTCCTTGTTGGCTGTTATCCAGGGGTTGCCCTCAGCTCTAGAGGCCACCCATTCCTTCTCACATTAACCCCTCCCCCACTGTCCCCAAAGCAGCAATGACATATAATAGAGCCCTTCTCATACATCAAATTTCTCTGACTTCTCCTTTTGCCTCCTTCATTTGCCTTTTAAAGGACTCATAAAATGAGATCAGGCCCACTAGATAATCTCTTTATCTTAAATTAAATTGATCTGGGACTTTAATTACAACCATAAAATCCCTTCACAGCACAGTGTTTGATTCAGTAATCGGGGCAGAAATCTTGGTGAGAAGGGTCATCTTAGAATTCTGCTTACCACAGAGTCAGGTTTGAATGCTCTGGAGTGCTCCAGCATGATGCTACCAGACATGTACCTTCTGCGGAGTTTGAAGCCCAATGCTAAGGATTAAGGATGAAAAATGTGCACTTAAGAATCTTCTTGGCCAGGGGAACATGTAATCTCATATAAAGATACTTATGCGGGGTTCTATAGACTCTCCAGATGGGCCACTTGACCTAGTCTTGTGCATCAACTACTTGGAGAAAATGCTGAGCAATATCTTGAAGATTAGAAGTTAGGCAAAGAAAGGGTAAATTAAAGGGAGCAATGTAGGCAAAGACCTCGTGTTATGACATAGCATGGGTTGGGGGTTGGGGAATGTGGGCTCTATAAACTCTGATATTTCTGAAACTTTAAAGTGTAAGAGAGGCAATAGCTACAGATAAGGAAAGGCAAAATCTTTTTTTCCATTCTGAGGAGTTTGGTCTTTTATTTTGTAGGTAAGGAGGAGCTAGTAAAGAGTTTTAAGCAGGAGTGAGCCAATCAGGATAGCATTTAAACCAAATCATTTGGAAATTACTCTGTGGAGACTTCATTAAAGGGAATTGGTCTAGACAGAGGAACAATTTAGGAGGCTTTTTAATAACTAAACACTATCAAAGACATGGCAGAGGAAAATGGGGAGTGACTGGAATGTTGGAGAGAAGGGGATTGGATTCAAGCAATGCTTGGGAATTAAATTGACAGAACTTAATCAGTTATTGGATTGGGACCAGAGAAACGGAGAATGAAATAAGGAATCAAAAGGTCAGATTTCTGACTTGAGCCACTGGCAGCCATTAAGCGAGACAGGGATTATAGCATGTTTGAGAGGAGTTATGGATTGTTTTGGATGAATTGATTTGATGAGCCTGTGGGAGTTCAGTAGAAAGGGGTAACAGCCTTTTGTATTCATTCATTTTTTTCTTCATTATATCATTAAACATTCATTTAGTACTTCCTATAGACCAAAGAGTATTAGAGTATTAGAGACCAAGAGTATTAGAATATTAAGAAGTAGGACAGTCAAGAAGCTTACAGCTCACTGAACTATGAGAGGTACCTAAGCAGATAACTAAAAAAGTAATATAAATAGGTGCCTGGTGATGGCAAAATGCACAGGATATTCTGAAAGCAATGATGACCTCACTCAGCAACAGAGGTCAAGAAGGATTTCCTAGAAAAAATGACTCAAGGGCTCAGTCTCCAAAGACAAGTTAGAGCGGGGAGCAGTGATGTGTGCCTATAGTCCCAGCTACTTGGGAGACTGAGGCAGGAGGATCACTTGAGTTTAGGACCAGCCTGACCCCATCTCTCTTTTTTTTCTTTTTCCCTTTTTTTGAAAACAGGCAAGTAGCCAGAGTTATAAACACTTTTTTTCTGTGTTCCTGGGACCACAGTGGTACCTGAGATATGAGGGTACTAGTCAGCAACTGTTGTATTTACATTGCCACGAATGCTTTGCCAGTCTATAGTCAGGGGAAAGAGATCCCTTAGGTCCAGCAGTTGGTTGGTGGATATTTGGACACTATGCTGAGTAGGTTACTCAATTGTTATTATGGCTACAGAATGAGCATTTTTGACCCTTAGTTTTAAGTTTTCATGTTATTCATGGTTGCTTGGGGCTAGAGGTGAGCAGAAGTGAGGAGTAACTGCTGAGTGATATGGGATTGTGTGCATATGGTGATGATAATGTTCTGGAATTAGACATGATAATGTTCTGGAATTAGACAGTGGTGATGGTTGCACAACCTTGTATGTATACTAAAAACCATTGAATTGTATACTTTTAATATGTACATTTTGTAGTATGTGAGTTATATATCAATAAGATGTTTTAAAAAATAAGTCCTTTAAGTTGGTCTATTTTTTCCTATTCAAAAAATATGGGGAGCAGGGAATGTTTTAATATTGTATAAGGGTAAATAACTCAGGTGTCTGACCCTTTCCAATGGGCAACTAGCTGGAAGCAAGACTGTCAGAGTTTTCCTAGGCCTGAGGAGGAAACAATGACCGAGCACAAAGGAAGACACACTTAAAAGCCATAGTACCGTGAGGGAGCTTGGGTATCCAGGAGAAAACCCAAAGGTGCTGATATCTGAAGGTGAAAGGGGCCCTCCTCAGGAAGAAGGATATAGACTATTCCATATGCTTCATAACTTAACATAATAATATACTTAATAACTGTTATTCCTAGCTTCATTTGGGATCATGTCTTCAGTTACATTCTCAGGCTCCAATGAAACAAACACTTGTAAGGGTTAGTTAAGCTCAAACATTTATTGAACACATACATATGTGAGACACACCATGCTAGGTACTGGGTCATAAAGATGTATGACATGCTCTGCCTTCATGATGCTTATAGTCTTATGTGTTATTGACAATAAAAACAGGTGAAATAAAGAAGGTAAAAACAGAAATAATAAAGCTAGTTTTTATGTTAGGTGAATAAGAGACAAATAAGGACAACAGATAAGATGGATGATAGATTTTAAGAGATTTCAGTCTAACTGTGTTACATTAGGTAAGGTATTTGAACTTTTATTAATGCAGAATGTAGGGAAAGGTACAGGGACTCTTCTGGTTTGCAACAAGTCACAAAGGGAAAACAAACATTTTCTGCGTAAATGTGATTAGAGAATGGTAGAGGAGGCTACTTCAGTCAGTTAGTTGGATAAATATTTATTAATACCAGTATTTGTGTCAAACATGGTTCTGGGTAGTAAGGGAAGTCCTTTATGCTTGGAAGGAAGAAGGCTAGTTTTCAAATAATTAACAAACTGGAAGGCCTGCTTCATTTTGCCTTTAAGTGTAAGGGCAGAAGTGGAAATGGACAGCCTTGATATCTATGTGTGGCCCTTGCTGTATCACGAACAGCCTATCGACTGGCCAGGAATGTAGGCATATAAGTAGTCCAAGGAGAGTGTTCTTTCATGTAATGTCACAGAAAGTAAGTGATGATTAAAAGAAATATAATATTTTGGCATCCTAATGAGTTCATAATATAAGTCTTAGGACACTTAAATAGGAGTTTGATGGAGAAGTAAAGACTTATATTCAATAGGAGAACTTTAATAATTTTCTTATCTTTTTCACTTCTATAGCGGACATCAATTTGGATATATCAAAGCCTTTAAAAGCAAACCTGAGTTTTACCAAACTGGATCAGATAAATCATTTTTTAAAGAAGATAAAAAGTGCACATGGCTTGGCACATAGCAAAGAGACTTCATCCCTGACGGAATCCATGTTGAGTAAGGATGAGCTTCTGGGCTCCAAATGTTACCGTGGAAAGTTGTCTAAACCTAAAGTTCATGGTGATGGAGTACAAAAGATTTCAGTTCAAGAAAACATGTGGAGAGCTGTTTCCTGCTTTCAGAAAATTTCTGTCCATACTACTCAGATTGTGATCTCCATGGAAACTGTCCCCCATCCTAGTAAACCATGCCTGTTAGCATCTCTATCAAACCTCAGTGGAAGCCTTAGTGTGAAAGCAGCGCAAAAAGTACCCGGTAAGTAACAGAAAAAGGGAGGGGGAGAGAGAGCAATGAATATAATTTGTTAACATCTAAAAATACATCATTTTAAAGATTTATATTATGCAGAAGTTAAAAGTTTTAAAGGCCATTAGAGATGGGGACATTTCTGGCTTGGGACCTTATTTTAGTGATAATTTTAGAATAAATCCTTTGAGCCTCGGTACTTTAATGTCTAAACTGAACTGCTTCTATCCACTTCTTGAGGCTTGTTCCTACAGATGTCTTTGCAATTGTTAATTCCTAAATTTTTTTTACCTAAAATAGCTGTAGTGTAACAATAGTGGTTCAACTTTTGTGAACCATTAGAATAGTGATTCTCAAATTGTGATCTCCAGGCCAGGCACAGTGGCTCACGCCTATAATCCCAGCACTTTGGGAGTCTGAGGTGGGAGGATCACTTGAGACCAGGAGTTCGAGACCAGCCTGAGCAACATAGTGAGACCTATGTTTAAAAATTAGCTGGGCGATTGGATTGCTTGAGCCCAGGAGTTTGAGGTTGCAGTGAGCTATGATGATGCCACTGCACTGCCGGGGCAACAGAGCGAGACCCTGTCTTGAAAAAAAAAAAAAAAAAAAAACATGAGATCTCAGAACCAGCAGCATCAGCATCACCTTGAAATTGTTAGAAATGCAAATTCTCAGACCCCACCTCTGACCTACTGAATCAGAAATTCTGGGCATGGAGCTCAGCAATCTGTACTTCAATAAGCCTTACAGGTGATTTTTATGCACTGCATTAAGTCACTGGTAACAATTTATTTAAAAAGGAAAAATTGCTGTGGTGGCAGACATGCTACACAAAGTGTAACAGAAGCCAAGATTCAACTTTGCAAGAATGCCACTGAGGTGTTTTATCAGGCAGCAACACCTGGCAAGGAAAGGCTGTGCTTCTGTGCCTAGCCTAGCAAAGAGAGGCAGGGACCCTGCAAACTGAATGTCACTGATGGGTGGAGAGGTGAGAAATTAACTAGCAGTGACATCTCCATTTTCCTTTTCTGTTATCATGACTAAGTTATTATGTGCTTTTTCACACTGAATCAAAACAGGTGGGCAGAAGGAATGTGAGAGGGGAAGAGAAAAGGCAAGACACAGGTGGGAAATAGCAGTTTTCAATCACAGAAACTGCTACTGTAAAAGTTCAGGGCACAATGCCAGAAATTTTTCTCTAAAAATAGCAAAAGGGAACCATCTTTTTTTCCATTTTAATTTGCAGAGGAAAAAAGGGAGTTAGTCCCCCATGGGAAGCCAGGGGTGGGGGGAAAATGGTTTCAGGATGATTCAAGTGCATTACATTTATTGGGCACTTTATTTCTATTATGATTACATTGCAGTATATAATGAAATAATTATACAACTCACCATAATGCAGAATCAGTGGGAGCCCTGAGCTTGTTTTCCCACACCTAGACAGTCCCATCTTGGGGTGATGGGAGACAGTGACTGATGTGACAGGAGGTGGAGCTCAGGTGGTGATGCAAACATTGGGGAGTGGCTGTAAATACAGATGAAGCTTCCCTCCACTCACCTCCTGCTGTGCGGCCCAGTTCCTAACCAAGAGTTGGTGACTGCAGGGTTAGGGGATAAAGAGTAAATCCTTAAATTCCGTGTAACTTAGTTGCTTACCAAAAAGTAATTAAGTGGAAGCTGTAAACTAACTATAACTTAGTTCCATCTAGCCAGTTTGGGCACAGTAGTTTAAGAGATAAAGAAAAAGTTTTATAGTTGAGAAGTATGAATTTTGGGCCAAAACATAGGTGATTTATTTCTTTCTCACTAGAAATATTTGTGACCAAGCCAGCTAAAAGCTCTGTATTTTTTTATATTGTCTTCAAAGTTAGAAATGAAAAATGTAAGGTTCATGGGACATGAAAGACTATGAAACACTGGAGGCTACAATGTCTGATTTATCCACAAATAAATTGCAATCCAGACAACGCTGGTCCTGTTCCCACACCTTTCCAGTTGTACCTTAATCATGGCAGGGAAAGGATAGGACTTGAACAGAGTGGAAGAATTTAAACATACTGTACTCAACTCTAGGTCCTTTTCTTTTCTCATCCTCATTACTTTTTTTATTCATTTGCTACTTGTATTTTATCTACTTTTAATGGCATCTATTCTTGGAAAATATCTTTAAAATATAATTAAAATCCTTCTTTCACTGAGCTATACAAGTTAGTACTCATTCTGTTTTTATAACTTGTTTTTTCTCCTTTATGCTAGAAAAACTACATACCCTTACTCCTTTTACAATTATGTTCTTAAATCTACTTAGACAAAAATAGAAATTATAGCTTTGACTAAGACGTACTTTATACTACTATAATGTGTAGTGTCTATCAAATGTTCTAAAATAGTTAGTGTCAAATCAAATCAAAATTAGCCATTTAATAGGAACAATTTTATTATGAGACTGTAACACACACCAAAATATTTTTCTGTTTCTGCTTTATATAACAGCATGCTCAAACAGGTTTATTTTGTTGTTGTTTTGTTTTGTTTTTTTGCCTTTCTGTTTTTTATTATTTCAAAATATTAAGGAGTACAAAGTTTTTCAAACTATTTAAGATGACAACATGGTCAGCAAAATAAGAATAACTTGTAACTAAGTAAAACAAGGTTTTGTTAAGTTTTAGTTATTGCTAAAGACTGATTTCTAGGAAAATGGCAATTGAGAGATTACTACATATTTTTTCAGAAAATTAATTTTTATTATATTTTTAAAAAATAAAACATAAGCCTTGAACAGTAATTTCATTGCACAGTTGAATATGCTAAAAATTCATGCTTTGCATTTTGGATGAAATATATACAAACATCTATTCAAAGTATAGTTTTGAGAAGTGGTAAAAAGTATCTACCACCAAAACACACACGTACACACACATGTGCACAAAACCTCCTACCAGTAGTCATATTTCTTTTTGTATTTTTCAAGTGACATCGTTCTACATTCAATCAAAAATTTTTATACTGTAGTATATATCTTTGAGCTCAGTGGGGTTAATGTCAGATTTTTATAGTTTGAATCTAATACAGAAATACTTAACTGTGTCTTTGATTTTACAGTTTATATAACTATTGTGACCATCTGCAGCAGCTGTACTTTTCAAATTATTTGCTGAACCAAATTGAGCACAGTGACAAAAGTAGTCATCTCAGATGTACTATTAAACAGAGAAAGAAAAAGGAGCATTGCCTTGGTACAGTATAGCCATCTGCTGTACAGATGTTATTGTATAGAATGACTTAAGATAAAATAATTGTAGAAAATTTTCATTAAAACCTCAACAATTTGCACTTGTTTATGCGAATCTGCATAACTCCCCAATGAGACAACACACTTGGGGTTTCTTTGGTTCTCACTCACTTTCTCTTTGATCCTTTTTGATGTGCTGACTTTAATAAACACAGTCAAAAACACTGTGCAAAAACATCATGGAAAAAACTACAAAGGAACAATTATAGCAGCAGAAACTACTCTAATCCCTAACTTACGCAAGCTATTTTTAGTGAAATATTTTTTTAACACTCTTTATGTGACAATGTTATATAAACTGGGTAAAACGGTCCTTTCCAGATGAGTTTTAATTTAGGAGCTGAAATAGATTTGTAATCCTACAGGAATCTTATGTGCTAAGTAATATTTAGAGAAACACCATTGGGAATATGTTGGAGGCATGTTTCCTCATTTGTCAAAAGTATAAAAATATTGGAGTTCACCTAATATATTTTTATCATCTAAACTGTCATAAACTTATGGAAATTGTATTTAAAAAGGGAATAATAAAAGTGAAAGAGAAAACTTAATTTTCTCTTCAAAACATTGTTAATACATTTAAATAATCTGAAATGCTTTCATATTCATTTACTCATTTTTAAAACTAAGTATTTATAAATTGTTCGCTAAAGTGGTTAAAGAGATTCCTATTTTCATCATTTAGAACAAAATGAAATGGTTAAATATTTTCTACTTTACAAAATAAGTCTACTACTTCTTAGCCTCCTGTATTATTCTATGACCCTAAACTATGAGAATTTCAAGGGATTTGATTTTTTAAAAAATTTCACTCTACAGATGCTGGTGTAGAAGTGACTTATAATAACCTAACTCGTATTTCTGTTAGAATACTTATGTTCTCCCACGTGTCGTTGGTAAAATGGCCCTAAAGTTCAGATTTTAGTATTCAGATTTTGCATGTATAAAGTTGATACAGAATATTTCAGAAAATGCAATGATTATATTAATAACAAAATGAATTTCATTTAGAAAATACATCTTATATTTTGAAATATTTTAAGGCAGATAATATTTCTTTTACCATCGAGTAAATCCATCCTATTCTATAGTATGCTCTTTAAAAAAACAATTCCTTCCCCCCACATAAACACACAACACAATCTTTTTTGCCATTTGAAGTATATTGTTTTGGAGAAACCATAAGTAAGTAGCTATAAATTCTGAACTGGCAGTGTAGTACTTTCCACAGGCAGGGTGGGGAGTGAGCTGAGACTTTAGCTCCCCTTGTCAGGGTAAATTATGACTCTATTAGGGCGGCACTCCTTGGATTTCAGCAACGAAGACTACACAATTCGGAGCTATGAAATAGCTGTACTTGAGGCTGCTGCCTTCTTTTTCAAGGGCACTTAGGTTGGCAACCTCCATGTGTGTAGATAAGGAAAAGGAAACTAGGATATAAGCAAGTTAGATGGCACAAAAGGTTGGGGGAAGTGCCTAAATGAGACTATCTTGGCTGGCATTTTAGTCATAACTGGGAAAAAGTTGGAAGGGTCCCCTGTCCATAGGGACATTGGGGACTTTTTACTCATGCAGAAAGCAGAGAGTTGAACTCCTAGTCAAAGAGTTGTGGTTTAAATAACTTTCACTACCCTAGCCTCTGCCATCCAGATGTACTTATCTTTGTGAATAAACAAAAGCAGAGAGAAAGAAAGTGTAGCCACATTATTTTTCGAGTATACAAAACATCTCATGTTCACCAAATTCAGGACCAATAAAATGTAAAGGACCTAAAGTTCCTGTACATGTATTGAAAAGTAAAACTAGGTCGTTAATTGATACAAAGGGGAGCTCTAGCTTTTCATTCCATAGTTATCTGGATCTCCTGAGGAAAATCTTATAAGGCATTGTCATAGGTTTTGGATGCTGCAGAGATACGTTAGCCTAAGGGGAAATAAAGCATTAAATTAGATATGACTACCTAAAATAATATGTTGCAATAACAAGCCATTTACAACACCCCAAAGACTTCAGTTACTTTTAGAAAGAAATAGCATCTCTTACCAATGCCTGAACAATAGGAAATGAATTCTTTGACAGTTAAAGCCAGAGGACAAACTTTAACTTTCAAGCAGCCACTGAGGATTGAAGTGGAGGTATAGCTTGTAGACAGCCATACAAATCACTAACAAACCTTAATGAATATTGGGTGTGGGCATCAGAGTCCTGTCATTTTTGACACTATGTTCCAAGTGGCTTAAACCCAACACTCAAGAAAAGGTGGAGACCTCACTGGGTCTGTAACATCTGGGATTTTATTTGTCATTTTGGCATACCCTGCAAGCGCAAAAGAAAGAGTAAAAGGGGATTATCTTGACAATGAAATAAGTTACTGAATCTTGTGATAATGAAAAGCAGAAGAATTCTAATTCCTTTCTATAGTCCCTAAGGTAGAGGTGCATTTATAGTTTTGCAGAAGTAAAATGTAGGCGGGCAGAACAGATGGCCTAGAGTCTGTGAAACATGAGACCCCCTCATCCCAGAACTGAGTACCACTATTAATCCTGGTCAGATTCCCTCCTATTACTTTATAACAAGGTTCAAAGTTGCTACTGATGAACTGGCATGTACCTCTTTTTTTTACCCTTAAATTACCTCTAGATTGCTGATTTTTTTTGACAGTTATATATTTCTGTACATTCTGATAAGCTATTGAGGCATTCAAAAAAAAGTAAATAGGAATTTCTAAAAATTGGATGGGAAAACAATAGAACAAGTAAAATTATTTTAACTTTTCAAAATAATATCTTATATTGTTTCTCTAATATGGTGGGAAATAAAAACCATAAATGTGATTCTCCTCTCCTCTTAGAAATCATATGTACTGGAGAAGAAATCTCAACATACAAGTTTTATTCTTCTTGCTGTAATTCTTATACTATGATTAGATAGACTTTTGGGCAATAATAAGCAATTTTAATAGCACTCCCTTAGAAAAGATCTTTTTCATACTCCCCAAAAAAGGACAAAGAATTATGGATGCTTGTTTGCCATTTAAAAAAAAGAACACCAGTATTCTTTTTTCTTTAAGTTTATTTATTTCAAAATATTACAGGGGTACAAACATTTTGGTTATAAGTATTGCTTTTGTACAGTTTGAGTCAGTGTTATAAATGTGCCCATCACCCAGATAGTGTGCATTGTACCTATTAGGTGTGAATTTACCCAACCCCTCCTCCCCCCTCCCACCTGCTTGATTTCTGTTGAGTTTTACTTCCATATGTGCATATAAGTGTTGATCGATTAAGAACACTAATATTCTGTAATCCCAGCTACATGGGAGGCAGAGGTGGGAGGATCACCTGAGCCCAGGAGGTTGAGACCAACCAACATAGTGAGACCCTTTCTCAAAACAGTAACAACAATAACAAAAACACTAGTAGATACATGCTGCTCAGCCATGTTTATCTCGTTACTTATTGTTTAACCAAATTATGTTATTATACTATTCTACATCTTTTATTTTGGAATATGTACACACACACACACACACACACACACACACACACACAGACATTGTCCTCTGGTAAAGAGCTTATGCATTTCTTAAAATGTGCTTCTTGTACTTTTTTTGTTTTGCTGCTGTGTTGATGACTATAGCTGTTTTTGGATTCTAACAGGAAGTCTTTAAAATACATAGGATAATAACTTCAGAGATACAGAAGATAACCACTGGGTTGAATTTCTGATGTATTCATTTCAAGGCTGCATGAAAAATAAAAGCTATCTAATAAGCAAGAAACTTAGGCTATCAGAGCGATCTCATGTGCTGTGGTGCAGTGAACATGATGTACCTGCCCAGCCTTTCGTAGAGGGAGATGAGCTCATTTCAGAGAGATAACCATCTCTGACTTTTTCTTCTGATTCATCACTGACCTGAACTCCATTTGAACCTTGTTAGACAAAAAACAAGCAGAATTCCTGGCCCAAACTATAAAATATAATTAAGCCCTTTTGAAATGATGTGTAAAAGAACATTGCTGTACCCCCACTTACAACCACTACCACCACCACAACCAATAAAGTTAAATCAAGCACTGCCTGTAATGGATTAAAATAATAAATGTTCCTGGATTTCAGTGTTTGAAGTACTTGAAGAAAACAGGCTCCCAGCAGCCCGGGTAGCTGAATGCAAGAGAGACATTTATTAATGACAAGTTCAAGGATTTGGCCTGTTTAAGATCATTACTTTCTGTTTACCGTGTGTTACACATCTCTTGTATTTTTACACAGCCCACATGTGTCCACATGCAATAATGAAAAGCTTTTTTTTCCAACAAAAGAATTGTTAATTGTGTAAATATGGTTCTCTTGGGGAATATGAAGTCTTCATAAGACTCAGCTCCCTTCTAATGAGAAATCCAGTGCAGTCATTATAGTCTTCCACGTAAATCCACCTTCAAATCTTGTCTCTAGCTAAATTAGTCTGTTTCTTGCTATCAGTTTTAGTTACTAAATTCCAAACTTAATCTAGACTCTTTGCTAGAAAGCGGTTGGCCTCAGGGTATATATTACAGAATTGCATCCCATTACATTGGACCTTGTGTGTCCTATATACTACAGAAAAAAAAATGCTTTTTGTTTCTTCTCCTAATTTTTTTTTAATTTTTAATTATTATGGGTACATAACAGTTGTATATCTTTATATGATACATGTGATGTTTTGATACAGGCATACAATGTGAATTAATCAAATCAGAGTAATTGGGGTACCCATCATCTCAGGCCTTTGATATTAATATTTCTTCGTGTTAGGAACATTCCAGTTCCACTCTGTTAGTTATTCTAAAGTGTACCCTAACTTATTATTGATTATAATCACTTTGTTGTGCTATCAAATATTGTTCATTCTTTCTAACTATATTTTTGTACCCATTAACCATCCCAACTTTATCCCCCACTCCTCACTACCCTTCCCAGCCTCTGGTAACCATCATTCTACTCTCTCCATGAGATCAATTGTTTTTAATATTTAGTTCCTACATCTGAGTGAGAACAGGCAAGATTTGTCTTTCTGTGCTTGGCGTATTTCACTTAACATAATGTTCTCCAGTTCCGTCCATGTTGATACAAATGGCAGCATTCCATTCTTTTTTGTGGCTATATAATATTCCATTGTGTATGTATACCACAATTTGTTTATCCATTCATCCACCATTGGACACTTAGATTGATTCCATATCTTGGCTGTTATAAATAGTGCTGTAATAAACATGGGAGTGCAGGTATCTTTTCCATATACCGAATTCCCATCCTTTGGATATATACCCAGCAAAGGGATTACTGGATCATATGGTAGTTCTATTTTTAGTTTTTTGAGGAACATCCATATTACTCTCTATAGTGGTTGCACTAATTTACATTCCCAACAACACTGTACAAGGGTTCCCCTTTCTCTATATCCTCACCAGCATTCATGATTGCCTGTCTTTTTGATTAAAGCCATTTTAACTTGGGTAAGATGATATCACATTGTAATTTTGATTTGCATTTCTCTGATGACTAATGATGTTGAGCATTTTTTCATATACTTGTTGGCCATTTGTATGTCTTCTTTTGAGAAATGTCTATTCAGATCCCTTACCCATTTTTTAAATCAGATTATTTGATATTTTCCTATCAAGTTGTTGAAACTCCGTATATATTCTAGTTATTAATCCCTTATAGTTTACAAACATTTTCTCCCATTCTGTGGGTTGTCTCTTCCCTTTGTTGATTGTTTCCTTTGCTGTGCAGAAGCTTTTAAGCTCAAATGATCCCATTTGTCCAATTTTGCCTTGGTTGCCTGTGCTTTGGGGATATCACGCAAGAAATCCTTGCCAAGACCAATCCCCTGAAGCATTTCCCCAATGTTTCCTTTTAGTAGTTTCATAGTTTCAGGACTTAGCTGTAAGAGTTTAATCCATTTTTATTTGATTTTTGTATTAGTGAGAGATAAGAGTCTAGTTTCATTCTTCTGCACATAGTTATCCAGTTTTCCCAGCACTATTTATTGAATAGACTGTCCTTTCCCCAGTGTATGTTCTTGCCATTTTTGTTGAGGATAAGTTCACTATATACGTGTGGATTTATTTCTAGGTTCTCTATTCTGTTCCATTGGTCCATGTGTCTGTTTTTATGTCAGTACCATGCTATTTTGGTTACTACAGCTCTATTGTATAATTTGAAGTCAGGTAATGTGATCTCTCCAGTTTTATTCTTTTTGCTTAGGATGGCTTTGGCTAATCTGGATCTTTTGCGGTTCCATATAAATTTTAGGATTATTTTTTCTATTTCTGTGAAGAATGTCATTGGTACTTTGATGGGGACTGCATTGAATCTGTAGATTGCTTTGGGTGGTATGGACATTTTAACAATGTTGATTCTTCCAGTCCATAAGCATGGAATATCTTTCCATTTTTTTGGTGTCCTCTTTAACTTCTTTCATCAATTTTTTTACAGTTTTCATTATAGAGATCTTTCACTTCTTTGGTTAAGTTTATTCCTAGGTATATTATTTTATTTGTAGCTATTATAAATGGGATTACTTTCTTGATTTCTTTTTCAGATTGTTCTCCTAGTTTTAACAAAGATATGATAAAGAATCACTTCTCTTGATTTAGATACATTTGGAAAAAAACAACAACTGATACAAACTTCACATATACACATATTAAAACAATGTTTTTTGGAAAGCAGAAATAAGGGCACTTGAGACAACAAAAATGCCATCAATTAACATGAAGATCTCTCACTGTGCAAAATGATATTGGAGAAGAAAGTTTCCAAAAGGTTAGAAGTAAATCTCCATCCCCCATTCTACTAAATTTGTGACAGCATTCAGTTTTTATAAAGCAACATGGTCCTAGAAGGAGGCAGGCAGAATCTGCATTCCGGCCCTGTTACTCACTGGCCAATTGACTGTGGCAAGTTACTTCACAGCATGTCTCCCAAATGCAGGCAAAAATATTTAATTCACAGGGCTGTTGAGAGGATCAGGTAACATAAGGTATGCAGAGTACCCTGCACAGTGCTGGGCACAAATTAAGTGCTCAGTAAATATTGGTCTTTTTATATCATCCTCCTCTCCCTCTGTCAACTCAATCATACTACATGAATGCTGAGGTCACAGATCATTAAATTTTAGAGCTGAAAATTACTTTAAAGCTCATCCTTTTCTTTATTAGTAATCTTTTTTATCTTTTTCTCCCATGGACCTCATGGTCCAAACACACTGCATTTAGCATTAGATAGCTACCTATACCAATTTTATATAATTGTAACCAAAAAGAAAAACTTTAGTACACTTCCACAATCCTGTCTCAGACAAATTCGTGATTTCTTTTAAGCTCTTTGAAATACTAAAAATACCTCATAGACCACCGTTACTATGTGGGACCCACTAAATGTCAAGGAACCTTGGGTTAAAGCCCACTGAGCCTAGTCTTAACTCCCCATTGAGTAAAGAATGGAAAGGCTAAGCAATTTGCACGGGGATACTGTGAGGTAGAGTGGTGACTGTAACATGCATCCCTTGGCTTCTGGCCATTCTGTTACAGCAGTCTTTAAAAACCTGGATTATGTAGATCAAGACCAATTTCTAAGCCATTGCAGTAAATTACTTAGCAAGTCATTTTACTTTCAACATTACTTGAGTAGTTTATACCAGTTTTTCCATCCACGTGACTGACATTTTTTTAAAAAATCAATTTAACAGCAGTTTCCTCACATAATTTAATTAACCAGCTACCATGTTCATCCCAGAAACTTTTCAAGCATATATTCACTGTTGTTCTTTCCTCTGTAAGAAGGGTGTCATACACTTTCCAATATGCAGTCAGATCTGCCAGTCTGCTTTAAAAAAAAAAAAAAAACCATAGCCACATGATCCAATCAACTTTTATTTTTCTAATAAACTGACACAACTGTAAAAACAGTGAGCATAGTGGCAGATTGAAGGGGAAGAAAGAAGCAAAGCATATCCTCCATCATCCTTTGGTAAAAGTTTTAGTTTTTCTAGGATCCTAGAGTTTTAAAGTGTTTCATAAAAAATACCTTTCCTGGAAAGTGTCCATGTGAGTAGCCAACTCTGTAGACATTTCATCTTTCATGAGAAATTTTCCCTTTCTTTATGTGAAAGAAAAAATTCCTCTTCTAGCTACTTGTTGTTTTGCCATTTTCCTATGTCTGAAAGAAGAGGTTTAGATTAGATGAGGGGTCCCAGCTTTTACTCACCAGTGAGGACCAGGTGAGAGTCCCTGGGGACTGGAAATCCAGCCTATGAGAAGTCCTCAGGTGCTTTGAGATGGTATACACGTTAATAGGTGGGCCACCCCTTTGGGCTCTCATTTTGATGACTAGACTTAAGTTAATTTGTTGGGGAGCACTGGCATCCCTTACAGCTTAGACATTAATGTCCATGTAACTCTCTGTTTTGTTATGTTTTGTAAATATCAATTTTATTCTACATTCTAGTTTGCTGTATTAATAGACACAATATATCTAAGTTTATTGCAAGATTGAATGTAATTAAATAAGATCTGATCAGCTTACATATTCTGATCAAGGAGGGAGAGGCAAAATTTTTTCATGGTTAGAACAGCCAAATGCCATTTTTATGTGCTTTAACATAATTAGCAGAAAGAAATGGAAATGGAAGATTTTATTTTTTTGAGGCTTTAGTTATATCTTTATGGACCATACTCACAAAAATTTTTTCCTTTTCACATTTTGATGTATGCCAATGCTTCACTGTTATGCAAATCAGCTTCTGGATGTATCTAACACATGCTTGCTGATTTTCTAGTAGTCTTAGATTATTTCCAGCTGGATAAAAAAAAATTACCTGGATGTGCTTTGCTAGCACATGTCATCATTGAGTACTCTTTCTAATGATATACAGAAGCTTGATTTAGAGTGCATTTTGCTCAGTCAGCATGTGGAAAGTAGGAGCCTTACTAAGGGTCTGGTTGATACTAACCATATAGGGCTGGCAGCATTTTGTAAACATTTTCCAAAACAAGTGGTTTGCTTTAAAGGTGCTTTAAAGGTCATGAAACTATTTGTTCCTTGAACTAAATTTTTATACTCAATGAGAAGTATGTCAGTATGCAAACAAAGCAAGTTTAGTTCTGTTTATCATACCAGTTGTTTCAGAAATTACTTCTCTATGTTGCTACACCTCATTTAGTTTAATTAAATATCTGCCATTAGTTTGCTAAGACTGAAATTAAAAAGATAAACACAGATTTTTGAAAGAGATCAATAGGAAAATTCATCAGAAAAGCATTCTGTTGAAGGAAAGAAGGTAGAGGGAAGAAGTTATACTGTATGCTTGGTCAAAATGACCTGATCACACAATTGCTAAATGCAACATGGGATCCTGAGTTGGATCCTTGAACAGAAAAAGGACATTAGAGGAGAAACTGGTGAGATTCAAAGAAGGTCTATAAATTAGTTAGTAGTATTGTGTCGCTGTTCATTTACTGGTTTTTAAGAATCATATTCTGGTTTTATGTAAGTTGTTAGCATTAAGGTAAGCTAGGTGAAGGATATCAACTTTGCTGAAAATCTAAAATTATTTCAGAATTTAAAGTTTTAAAAAATGATCTGATCAGTAATTGGATAGGTAACTTTAATAATATTTATGCTTTCAAAGTTTAAGTGATAATTTTAAGTTCTAAACTTTAGCAGCATATTTCTTTAATTTTTTTCTTTCTTTTCTTCCCTCCTTCCTATTTTTGGAAATTTAGGGGAAAAAATTAAAAGTCCTGAAAATACAAAGGATAACACATCAAACACCTATGTACTCAGTAGCTAGAACAAATATAAACATTTTGTCATATTTGCTATAAACAAACAGAGAGAACTTTGAAAAATCATCTAGCCTTTTCCAGTGTTCCATTGTTAAGAAGATAGCTCTTTATAATTTTTACCTGTGAGCATTTTGTCCAACAGTGCACTAGTCCACTAAGGAAGAAGTATAACACATGCCTTAACTAACTTTCTGTTGCCATTTATACAGGATTGTGAATGTGTAAGTATCCAATTTACATGACCTCTACATATTCTATCTGGCCTGGGTTTATGTGTGTGGTGATGTATAAAGTAAGATTCATATTATCCCAAGGAAGATACTTAGTATGTTTCCTGATGAAAAAAATGAAAAGGAAGGGGCAATGTCTCATGGGCTAGCTTCTCAGGAAAGAAAGAGGAAAGGAGAATTAATAACTCTGTCATGAGTCCCAGGGATTATTTTTATAATTTGTGGTAAAGATGTTAAGTTTGGTTTACCATCTATAAATGACCCTTTTTGAAATTCATCACCAATTTTTATTATTAAGTGATCACTACAGTCATTAATACTGGTCACTTACACCAAGATTAAAACCACTTGAACTCAATCACAGCAACAGCAAAAATAAATAAATAGGACCTGATCAAATTAAAAAACTTCTGCACAGCCAAAGAAACTATCACAAGAGCAAACAGATAACCTACAGAATGGGAGAAAATATTTGCATGCTACACATCCGATAAAGGGCTGATAACTATAATCTACTTAGAACTCAGGAAAATCAGCAAGAAAAAATCAAACAACCCTATCAAAAAGTGGACAAAGGACATGAACAGAAACTTTTCAAAAGAAGACGGAAGAATGCCCAACAAACATATGAAAAAATGCTCAACATCTCTAATCATCAGGGAAATGCAAATCAAAACCACAGTGAGATATCACTTATCTCCAGTGAGAATGGCCTTTATCAAAAAGTCCCAAAACAACAAATGTTGGCATGGATGCCGAGAGATAGGAACACTCATACACTGTTGGTGGGACTGCAAACTAGTGCAAGCTCTGTGGAAAGCAATATGGAGATACCTCTAAGAGATACAAGTAGATCTACCATTTGATCCAGCAATCCCATTACTGGGCATCTACCCAAAAGAACAAAAGACATTCTATAAAAAAGACACATGCACTAGAATGTTTATAGCAGCACAATTCACAATTGCAAAGATGTGGAAACAACCCAGGTGCCCATCAATACATGAGTGGATTAATAAAATGTGGTATATGTATACCATGGAGTACTATTCAACTACAAGAAACAATGGTGATATAGCACCTCTTGTATTTTCCTGGATAGAGCTGGAACCCGTTCTACTAAGTGAAGTATCCCAAGAATGGAAAAATAAGCACCATATGTACTGACCATCAAATTGGTTTGAATAACATTAATCGGGTATCGGGCAGATGGGAGGGGGGAGTAGGGGATGGGTATATACATACATACATAATGAGTGCGATGCGCACCATCTGGGGGATGGACCCACTTGAAGCTCTGACTCAGGAAGAGGGGGGAAGGGCAATATATGTAACCTAAACCTTTGTACCCCCATAATATGCTGAAAAAAAGAAACACTTGAACTAATATGTTTTTCTATTATTATGTTGCAGCTTTTTAAAAATGTAGCAGGAAATATTCCAAATAAAGCTAAGACTCTGTTTTAAGCTTAAAAGCTGATACTTGTGGGTGAACCTTTCTGTGGTGCCACAGGTAGCTGAGTCACCTCATGGAAGAGCAGAGTCATAGCAGATTGGCATGTGTGGTGGGGCAAGGAAGGAACATAGGGATGAGTTGAATTTTGTAAATCTCAAAATTGAACCACACCTAATTTCCTTATAGGTATATGGCAAGAAAGAAAAGAAAGGGGGCATAAGGGACCAGGCAGGGCACATTTATTAATATATCAATATATCATGTATTTTTTAATGCCTTTAGGCAATGCCTGTTCCTATGTCATTGCTACAAATATTAGCATCTTCTTAGATTTTCAGTGTCATTTGTGTGTTTAAACAAACTCATGGTCAATGCTAGTAGGACTAACATACAGACAAATACAAACTGAAAGGATTAGAAAAACTAAGAGTACAGTGAGGGGTGGGTTATTGGGGAAAAGAATGAAAGGGACAAAAAAATGAACAGCACCTTACACATAGGCACTCAAATAATAATGAGTGAAAAAATTGATAGCATGTAAAGTGAATAAAAAGAAAGCCAAAAATAATAGGGTTTGTATGATAGCAGGGAAGCATTCAGACTCTTCAACAGTTCAGAGTCAGTATTGTAAATGTGAGATGTCTTTTTCCTCCGTGTTACATACTGAGATCTTAGAACTTGAGGCTAACAAATTGCCAAGGGATAATCCAATGTGAAAGGAAATTGCTAATTATTTACTTTATCTTTGTGTACCTAGTATATGGTAGATAACCAATAAATGTTGGTTGAACAGTGGATACATGCATGCATAAATATCAAATTGAAGGTTACCCAGGATATCCAAATTCCCTGAAAACAGTTATTAAATTAATAGAAAAATGGGAATATCACTTGTTTAAGAAATTAGACCTGGTTATGGATACTCTGTCGTAAGGACAGAAATTATCATTGAAGCCATGAAAGTAGCAAAATTTACCGAAATACCAGATCGAGGGAGAATAGAAGACTGAGGATTACCCTTCAAAACCCTGTTGGTTAGGAGCTATGTATCAGTTGGGACACTTAGGGCTGCAAGTAGCAGAAAATCCAACCTAAACTGGTTTAAGCAGTGTCACATAGATGAAAAGCTCCAGACCAGTGTTACTCTTAGGCATGGTTGAGTCCATTAGGTTTCTTTCTTCTGTATTACACAGTTTCAGCCTCAGGCTTTACATAGTGGGCACCTGGAGCTCCAGGGCCTTCATTTTCCTAACTTCAGGAAGCAAGAGGAAGTGTCACTTTCCCAAAAGTATCATTACATCTCATTGGCTTTCACTAGATCTCATGCTCATCTCTCAACCAAATCAAACCCCAGAGAATCTCAGACACAAAGTTTAATAAAGTGTGGCAAGTTCCCCTTCCTGCTAGACTATTTCCTGGAACACTGGTCATTGGATTCTGCTGTCACTGAAATACAACCATAGCTGGGTCAGTTCCTACTTCACTTGCAAGGTCTCTATATTTCAGGCACATTGTTCCTCTCCTGTCAGTGTTCACCTGAGTCTGGCCCACTTACTTTCTTCTTCTTGTTCCAGACTCCCATATATTTGCCTGACCTTTGGCTTTCTAATTCTGTGCCATTTTCCTGAGGTTTCAGCCCCTACCTTTATCTTTATTCTCTCCTTACCTCAGTCAATGAATACTTAAAATTGTTTAACTTGGAGGTTAAAAAGAACCTTCCATCAACTCAAGTTCTTCTTTAAGAAGAGATATATAACTTTCTGAGTAATATATATAAGGTATAATTATACAAATGTAGACATTTCAGTACTAGTTTTTTTATATAAAACCTGAGAAACTAGTACAATATCAGTATTTTGAAGTAGTTCCTGCATAGTAGAAATATCTAGGAAGATCCAAATTCTGTATGTATTTATTTCTACAAATTTAAGATTTTATTATATGTTTACAAATATTCTTGCATAAATGAAAACCACTATAATAGAGTGAGAAAAGTAATCTCATTCATCTATGTGCTCCAGACAACTACAGAATCCAGCTCATTCTTAGAGATAAATATCAGCCCTTTCTGACTTTAATAGATAATTACCTTTACTTCCATAAAGTTATCCTATATGTTTGTCTTTGTTATTTTGCTTTAATTTTGACACTCCAAGTAATGTTTTAGGGTGGATTAGAAACAAACACATCAGAAGGGATAGTCAGCAGGTTTCTCACAGTCACAGAAAGAGGTTACAAATAAGGAAAGGGAGAAGGCTAGAAACCACTCTGTGGTGTTGGATCAGAACCAGAGGTATCAGTGTGAATTCATGGTTTTTAATATATTTACAGATGGATCAATACAGAGACAAAGATATACATGTATACGTGGCTAGTGTACATACATATACTTCTTAGCTCTGTCTGCTGAAAGGGCCCAGAAGCAGTGACACCCCAGTAGCAATGAGCATACGTATCACCCAAATTTTGGTTTCTAGATACCATTCTTCAACAAAAGAAACCAAGGCTCCTTGGAGAAATGACTTATACCAGAGATAGAATGGGGAAAATACAAGATGAGCCTGAAACATCTTGTGGCCAGGAAGTAAAGAAGTTCTGAAAAATGATGGGGATACAGCACAAGGACATAGGACCCAACTTAAAGGGGCTCCCAATGGCCAAAGCTGGTTCAATTGAAGCAACAAAGTAAATAATAATACTATTATAACCCATAAAATAACATGAATATTTATGAGTCTGTACTGATATAAATAAATAATTGAACTAGTAAATGAGGTAGAAGGGACAGATCTAGTATACATGCTGCTGAAGAGAGCATTAGAAGGGACAGCTCTAAATGGGGGGACTGGGAAACCACCATTATCACACTCCGCAGGAAATCTTTGCAGGTGAGAACTATTGGTGGGTGCTCACAGGAGTGGGTGAAAGTTGGATGAAAAAGAGCATATCTCTTTTTGCATGATCTCCAAGTATCTCCCTACAAGGTTATTTATTATTTACAAAGAGGAAAATGGTCATTTTACAGTGGCAAAATCAAGCAGACACCACTTTAGCCACGTGATCAGAGACCATATTACAAGTAATAAAACGTGAGTATCACATACCCCAATATGATGCACTAAGAGTATCACTTCGATGATATTCTTGCCAAAAATGTATAACCTATTCTCATCATAAGAAAACATCAGATAAACCCAAACTGACAGATACTCTGCAAAATAATTGTCCTGGACTATTCAAAAGTGTCAGGGTCATGAAAGACAAAGCTGGAGGATCTGTCACAGATTAAAGAAGGCTATAAGGAAACTTGACAACTAATTTCAGTGGAGATCCTAGGTTAAATACTAGACCAGAAAAAGGAAATTAATAGGAAAACATGGCAAAATTTAAATAAGATCTGTAAATCAATTGTATCATATCAATGTGGATTTCCTGATTTCAGTATTTGTACTATAGTTACATAGTTGGGTGAAGAGTATATGGGAACTTTGTACAGTATGTTTTTGCAACTGTTATGTAGGTCTAAAGTTATTTCAGAGTTATTTCAGAATAGAAAGTTTTTTATGTTTTTTTAAAGGAAGGGGACTTGGAGAAAATGATTTCTAAGATTTCTTCCATCCAGCCTTATGTAACAGTGATACAAAATGAAGAATATCAAAGATTTAAATTCTTTTACTTCCTGTCTGCCAGTTAAGAAACATTTTGAGGCAGCTGAAAATAGGATCACATTCTAAATTGCCAGTTCAGTTCAGTGTAACATGTCATGAGTAGAACATGTCCTGTTGTACCCATTATTGCCCTGAATAAGATGATCCTTGCCTCCAACATGGTCATTCTTTTAATACTAGAGCTCGAAGATGATGCGGTCTTCCCTTTCAATCGCTTATATAACTGAGGTGTCTTTTCCTTGATGTTTTAAAATGCAGTAATGGAGTTGGAGTTGGAGAGAATGAGATAGAAATTGTTAAGTCTTGCAAATGTACCCAAGGAAATAAAACCCCAGGATTTTTCAATCTGAGTGCCAGAAGAGATCATGATAACCATTAAATAAGATAAGCAATCGAGGAGGCCTTTGGTATTAAAGCACTTTATGTATGAGGGACCAATAGGACATTCACATTAAGTTTACCACAGGATAATTAGGTATGTCGATGTAGGGTAGTACCAAGATACATGTGTTTAAGAATGAAGGGTAATGTAATCCTGACATTCCTTTAATGCTCATTTTCTAGATCATTGTACCAAATTAAGCCTATACTTTTATAATCCCATTTTGGCAAATTTCTGGATGATGAATTGATGCGTTTCACTTAGCAGATATTTACTGTTGATAAGTTTCAAATATTTCAGAAAATATAATATAGTTAAGTCAGGAAGTTATGACTGAAGTTATAAACAACATTAATAAAGATGGTTTTTGATTTTTAGGTATTTTGGGGATCATTTCTATTTTTTAATTTTCTGTTCTATTTTTTTCCTTTAAGTGAAATGTAGCTTTGAATCAAGATAATTAAGATAATTATGTAAATGAAATGGAAGTTTCAGTGCCACAATATAGTTGATGAAAAAATGTAAGAAATTTATTTTCACCGTGATAATTTTTTAACAGAAGTCTAAGCTCTAACACTTTTGTGGATGTGATGCCTTCTGTGGAGCCTTAGAGGTTTTATATCTTATTTCTGCAGCAGGAACATAAGACATACATGAAGTTTTCAAGTCTCCACAGAATTGAAAAATCAGTGTGGGTACTGTACTTTGAAACATGTGTATACTGTGGGCCTAAGGTGTTTTTTAATCTTTCATCTTTTTTTAGGATCAAATATCATTAGAAAAATAAGCCATGGGCATTACAAACGTGGTCTGGTGAAATTCAATATTCACAATGACAATTTAGAATATGAGCTCCTTGGGAGAAAAGTTAACTCACCACTGTAACTTTGCATCTAAGTATCTTAAAGTGTGCCATTGGTTTTATGAAAAGGTTTTGATCTATACTCTTAGTTTAAGTTCAAAAGAAAACCTACATTTTAAAGTGTATTCCTTTTCTGGGTATATTTACTTTGAACTATAGCATATAGTTTTTCTCATAAATCTAACCTGCCACTATCTGTTTTTAAGACTTTGTAAACTTCAAGTGGTTATGATGTGTGAAGTTTGGATTAAACTAAAATTTTTAGAAAACACATGTTATATATTTTGATTGTTTTGAATTTTAACATGAGCCAGTCAAGCACTTGAGTGTCTAGCAAAGTAATATACTGTACTCTGTTACTGTAGGAAATCACAGAAAATTCCCCTTTCCCATCATGTTAATGATAGACAAATGAAGCAGCTGTTCTTATTCTTAATGTAGTTGTTTGAAAAACTTGCACAATTTAATGAAAACGTCTCTACTCATAAAACTTAAAATGCTCACACATGGAAAAAGTCATAATGTTTTGGCAAATATTACTTTGTTAGGAATGTGAATGAGGTATACCTGCTTAATAACTAGAATTCTATATAAATGGCATGAAGCTGTGGTGGAAAGCCAATTGAAAAAGAAGACTCCGATAAGTGGTGAATTAACACTCTTTAAAAATACAGATAGTTCTTACCCAAACATATTTTGACAAGGAAGAATTATAATATATACCTTCTCCATTTCTTTTTCTTTTTCCAGGCATAATTCTTGGGTCATCATTTCTACTCAGCATAAATGATTTTCTCCTTAAAACAAGTCTCAAAGAAAGAAGTCGGATTCTGATAGGACCATGTTGTGCTACTGCCAATCTGGAAGCTAAATGGTGTAAACACAGTGGCAGTCCAGGCCCAGAACAGTCCATACCAAAAATATCCATTGATTTAAGAGGAGGTCTGCTACAGGTTTGTGGGGATTGGCCATATTTTTTCCATAAGTTTTTAACTGGCCTTTGTTAATTTTTCAACTGTTTCACTAAATTTTAAATCTTTGTGTGGTGAGTAAAGGGGTATTGTCACATTGTTATCTTATTAAATTTTTAACAGCTTTATTGAGATATAATTCACATATCATACAGTTCATACAATTAAAGTGTATGAGACAGTGTTTTTTAGTATATTTACAGAGTTGTACAATCATAACCACAGTTAATTTTAGAACATTTTCATTACCACCCCTAAAAAACACCATGCCCATTAGCAGTCATTCCCCATTACTCTCTAACCCTCTTTCCAGGCCTAGGAAACCACTAATATACTTTCTGCCTCTGCAGATTTGCCTATTCTGGACATTTCATATAAATGTTATCATATAATATGTGGTCTTTTGTGACTGACTTCTTCAACTTAGCATAATGCTTTCAAGGTTCTTCCATGTTTTAGCAGATGTCAATATTCCATTATATCGATATATACCACATTTTATTTATCCTTTCATCAGTTGGTGGACATTTGGGTCCTTTCTACTTTTGGCTATTATATAAAATGTCACCATGAAGATTTGTGTACAGGTTTTTGCTGTGGACATATATTTTCATTTCTGTAGGGCATATAACTAGGAGTGGAATTGCTGGGTCAAACTTTTTTTTTTAATAACGGTTGACTTTTGTAATTAAAGTAGTCAACCTGTCTCAAGCACAGAGTCACTGGCAATATATAAGAACCATTTCCTAATAGCACTTTCTTAACATACTATGATGTCTGGGTTACCAACATTTCACATATAAGTCACATTGTGACCTTTTATGCATTTGTCTTACAGCCAAGTATGGAATGTGTGAGGCTATCCAACTTATTTCTCGATAATCATTTATTTGGTTAGATTTTAATCTAATCTTTATGTGATTTGATACACCCCCAAACTTGGAACAAATCCAAAAAGCTCAAGAGATTCACAATGATAGAAAATTATAATGACTAGTTTGTCAGTAATGGAGACATACTAAACATGAATTTATTATTTTTGTTGTATTGCCTTAACTTTTCACTAGTTTTTTTAATGACACAGCAAGATTTGGGGAGATCCTAATAACTTATTTTTGTGTGTGTGTTGCTTTGGAGATTTTTAGCATCTATCAGAAATCTTCACATATTTAGCAATAAGCATATGGTTTTATTCCACTTTGTTGAGAATATTGATTATATCAGCCTTTTCCCAAGGCAGCAAAGTAATTTCACATTAAGAACAGTAAGAACCGCCGGGCGCGGTGGCTCACGCCTGTAATCTTAGCACTCTGGGAGGCCGAGGCGGGTGGATCGCTCGAGGTCAGGAGTTCGAGACCAGCCTGAGCAAGAGTGAGACCCCGTCTCTACCAAAAATAGAAAGAAATGATTTGGACAGCTAAAAATCTATATAGAAAAAATTAGCCGGGCATGGTGGCACATGCCTGTAGTCCCAGCTACTCGGGAGGCTGAGGCAGTAGGATTGCTTAAGCCCAGGAGTTTGAGGTTGCTGTGAGCTAGGCTGATGCCACGGCACTCACTCTAGCCCGGGCGACAAAGCGAGACTCTGTCTCAAAAAAAAAAAGAAAGAACAGTAAGAACAAAACCAAAATACAATATATCATCTCTATATTATAGTCACTGACTATCTTTTGACAGTTTGAAGGGTAGAGCACAATGTTCTACTCCCCAGCTTGACTTTTCACCTTTCTCTATTTTTCAGCATCGAATAAAAATAAGATTGATGAGAACAAAAGTAGACCTAGTATTATATCTCTTACTTTCATTTATGAGATGCCTTAATTCCAGAGAGCAGAACCTAAGCCTAGGATTTAAAACCTACCCACGAGGTCTAGAGCTGTTCTTTTCTACCACTGTGTATTCTTTGGTCTTTTCTGTGTTACCTGGTTTTCTTAGAATTTATAGTTGTATTTATTGCCTTTATCCAATGTATAGAGAGAAATTATTGAAATTTTCACCCAGATGTTAATTATTATAAACTACTGATCATACTTCTGTTGTAGATTAATATTATTCACATGCAGAAATAGAAAACTTAATCTTCTCCATTAGAGGAAACACCAAGTCCTTTTGTTCTGAAACTCTACCATAGCTCCTAGAAGTACAGTTGATTCTCAGGGGCTACGGAATCCTATATGTTGGAGCGTTCTCACTAAACACAGAAGTTAGGAGCCCTGTAAGTTCGGGTTCATTGAGCAGGTTGCCTCTCTTTTTCTCTGAAGAATAAAAGTGCAAAGAAAGGAACTCTATAATAAGGATCCTTTATTTAATCTTATGACAAAATGTAGGAAGCTATTTCACAAAGTTATTATTTTATTAAAATTTTGGCCTAGGTTATCTTTATTGCCTTCTCTCAGACCTTAATAGGTGTTCTTTTCCCTCTTAGCTAAATTAATTCATAAATATTATTTCACATCAACATAATTACATTAATCTAGCATTTAAAATTTATTGTTATTCACATAATATGTGATGTGGTTTATTTTCTTATTGTTATATGTTTACTCAAGTAATAGAATTTCATCCTGTAGGTCAATTACTTCTTAGAAATTATAATTTGTTATTGGTAATTAAATGGAGCATAATTATAGACTTATATTAATTCAGATATGATTATACATAATTATTCTCAAGAAATGTTTGTATTTAAAAGCCACTAGAATTTTTCATATGATTTTAAAGGTCTTCTGGGGTCAAGAACATTTGAATTGTTTAGTTCTTCTACATGAATTACTCAATGGATACCTTTATGAGGAGGGAAATTTTGAAGTGCAAGTTTCTGAACCAGTACCACAAATGCCATCTCCTACGGAAAAGAATCAGACATTTAAAAGTGAACAAAGTTCAGATGACTTACGGACAGGTCAATTTCAGTATATACAAGATGCTGGTAAGTAACAACAGCTTCAGTATGAGAATATGTGAGTGTGGTGTGTTTTAAACGCACATTGACTAAATAATAACACATCAAGATGACTTGGAAAGTGCATTAATTCTTGTAATACAAAAATAGTGCATTACCATTCAGTCTCTATTGGGGGAAATTCTTAATTTCTTTCTGTCTCAAACCATATAAAAACGATCAACTAGCTTTATATTCTTTTATTCTCATAATTTTATCTTGCTTTAATAAACAACATGTTTCCCTTTAAAGCCATGTAATTAATTATACTTTTATTTGACAGAATCTTTGAAACTGCCTGGTATCTATGAAGTCTTATTTTATAATGAAACCGAAGATAGCCCAGGGATGATGTTATGGAGATATCCGGAACCTAGAGTGCTCACCCTTGTACGAATAACTCCTGTGCCTTTCAACACCACAGAGGATCCAGATATTAGCACAGCAGACCTTGGTGATGTGCTACAGGTATGTAATTACTATTCATTTAAAAATAAAAACATTGTAGGAATGTGCTAATCATGTATTAGGAAAAATGTTTGGAGCATGCTTGTTTTCTACGTTAATAGTATCGGAGAAGTACATACATGTGTGTGTGTGTGTGTATGTATATACACACAGATAGAAATTTTTTAAATAAGGGAATAACATAATTCAGATTCATGATTTGTGGCAATTTCAAGAGTTCCCAATTCTACTCATTCTGTTGTGGGTAGGTTACAGGGCCTCTAAATATAATGGGACAAACAGGTATCATTCAGTTCACTACCCCTTTATCTAGTGCCTGCCATGTGTCCACACTCTTCAGAGTTTCTAAGAACTGCTCTGTGAAATAAAATATGCCCATATAAGGCCAGAACTGGCTGACTGTAATTTTCATTTTCAGAACTGAAATTGATCTTGGGGCATGAGGTAGGCTGGTTTTCTATCTAACCAATGTTCATATTCCGTGTGGTTTGGAGAAAGTTTGTTGCTTATCATTTCCTTGAGTTTAATGTAAATGTCATTGTGGCTATCACCATGTTATTATTGTACCTATTAATATTCTACTGATCTGAATTTCTCCTAAAATCCATTTCTCCCTTAGTCTTCCACTTTTTACTAGATCACACAACCATTCACTCAAAACCGAGGAGTCATTCCTGATTGCTTTTTCCCTAACTCCCTACCTCTAACCCATCAACAAGCCTGTCAGTTCTACCTCCAAAATATGTCCCTGTTCCATCTACTTCTCTCTGTTTTCTGCTGGTACAACTGGAGTCTGAGCCACCATCATCTCTTCCCTACTGCAGTAGCTTCTTAATTGGTCTCTATGTTTCCATCCTTGATTACTTGTAATGCATTCTCCAAACAGCAGCTAAAGTGATGTTCTTAAAATGTAGGTCATATTATATCACTTCCCTAACCTAAAACCTTGTGGTGACTTCCTCTAACGCTTAGAACAAAACTCACATCTCTTGCTCTGAACTACAAGGACCTGTGGTCTGGTATCTGTTCCCCTCTGGTTGAAATTCTTGTCAGTCTCCCCCTTTCTCATGCTGCTCCAGCCACACTGGCCTCCTTTTCCTCCTTGAGCACACCACCCCACCTTCTCTTGCTCTTCCCTCACCTTTGAACATCACCACTCCCTGTCTTCACCTATTAAGTACCAGCTCAAATGTCATCCTGGCTAGCCTACTCCCATTACTCCATAGCTCATATTGCTATTCACAATTATCTTATGCATTTATGTGTTTACTTTCTTATTGTCTTTTTCTATCTATTGTTAGAAAATAAGCTCCTTGTTGTATGTCTTGGTCACATATTTTAAGTCCTTATTATGTAGAGACACCAAATTTTTTTAATGAGTGCTGTGTTCTTACCAAATTAAAGTAGTAATGCAAGTCATAGTCCAAGATACATATTAATATAGGTATTATTATAGTCTTATTTGTTATTTAAATTCCTGGTTATAATGTATTTAGTCAGATGTTCATCTTATGACTTGGTTGGTAACAATGAAACACAAAAGCATTTTGTCAAGTGAACTAGAGTGTGCAGAATGATCCAGATTACCAAGATGTCAGCAGTCTCCACGATGATTCTTAAATCCTCAGATTTTTTTTCTCTTCCTATCAAGTTCACAGTCATGATTATGTTCTCTGTTAGTATTCTTGGATTATTTATGCTAAATAGCAATATCTGTGGATTATACTATCTTATTAGACTTGCCTAAGCGCAGAATATCTGTAGATTTTTGATCAAAATGAAAATACTCATATATTAAAGTTTCAGCATCATGTAAGGGCTTCTTCCCAATGGATTTTTGGGTTCAGTCTTATAGCTAAATATTAATACATTTATTAACATAAGTCTAATAACTAATTATTAGTGGTATTATTATGTCAACTATATTAAATAGGGCATCTGAGGTAGTCAGTACATCCACTAATAGCATGTTCTCTATATTCTCACTGCTGTTAGAGGGACAGGAGAGCATAGTGGTTAAGAAAATGAACTATAACCAAAATGCACGAGTTCAAGTTCTTGCTCTGCCATTGCAAACAGTGTTACATTAGACAAGTAACTTAACCTCCTAAGCTAGGGCTTTTTGTTTTGCTTTTTTTCCTAATCAAAAAATGAGGCTTCTAATAATGTGATGATTAAAATAAGAATTAATGTTTGTAAAACGCATAGAAGAGTGCTGGGCACATAGCAAGAGTTTTGTAAATATGGGTATTGCCAATAGTACAGGTTGAGCATCCTAATACAAAAATCTGAAATCTGAAATACTCCAAAATCCAAGACTTTCTGAGTGCCAGTGTGACACTCAAAGGAAAGCTCATCAGAGCAGTTCAGATTTTAGATTTTTTTTTATTAGGGATATTCAACTAGTATGTGTATCCAAATGTTCCAAAATCTGAAAAAATCCCAAATCCAAAACACTTCTGGTTCAGAGCATTTTGGATAAGGAATACTCAACCTGTACAATGACAATTATTGTCAAAACTCTTTTCATCAGACATAAACACGGGCTAGACCAAGGAGAGCCGGAGTCTGACAGATGACTCTGCAGACCAGCTGGAGTAGTCCAGGAGATCTGAGATAGTCCAAGGGACCCAGGCAGTGGGCTTGGCACATAAGCAAAACACTGCATAAAGGAAGCCTGGAAAGTTTCAGCCAGCAAATAGTTGGTATCAAAAAGGTCTTGCCACGTTTCATATTTTGTTGAAGAAGTAAGGAACCTAAATGTGGACAAAGTTCAAAGACAGGGATGCAGGCCTAGGGAGCATGACAAGGTTGCATTTACTGGAAGTTCAGAGGGAGAGGTGGATCCTAGTGGTGAGAAGGAATGCTCGAAATCTACAGCTTGGGTGGTGGAACAGAGCAGGACTGGCAGCAAAGCTGACTGCTGCCATGCTGCTGAGCTCTTAGGTCAGTCCTCATATTCTCCTCACTAGGAGCAGGATTTATCCCAGGACTTGGTGTGGGTCTCACCTGTGGAAACAACACTGAATTGTAATCTTGTGACCATGCAAATTATTTTGTTCCTTTGGAGCTTCTGTTAAGAACAGAAAACACATAGCGTGAACCACAGTTTTGATTCAATAAAATAGCTTTTTCCTTGAGCACCTATGGTACCAGACCCTGTACCTGCTCCTGGGGATCCAGATAAGATACTTCCCACTCATTAAAAGCTAAGTCTAGTGGGGATGTTTCTGTGGTTTTTTAGGGTAGAAGAGTCTCCCTAATTTTGGCTTTCAAGGAGGACCTGTCTATTGTCAGAATCATTCTCCTACTATATGTGATTATCTCTAGTTCTATGTTAGAGGCACAGCTAAAATACTGTACAGCTGATCTTGAATTGCAGGGAGCTTATAAAAGGAAGGCCCTTTATCAACCTGGTATAATGCAAATAATATGGGCTTTGAAGTCTCAATTCTTGGCCCTTTTTTAGCTAACTCAGTGACTTTAGGCAAACTACTGATCTCTTGGAGCTTCAATTTCCTCAGCTGAACATTGGAGTTAATGTATGTTATTTACCTGTCATGATTGTTGTGGGATATTGTATCAAATGGGATATTATCAGTAATACACTTAAGTGAATGCTTTACACATAATGAGCTCTTAATAAATATTTATTTCCTTCTTTACACTCCTCCACACACAAATGCCTGGACCACTAAAAGTGACTTCTAAATGGAATTCCAGCCTTCAATCTCTCTTCCTTCCAACCGATCCTATTAAGTTCTTAAACGAACAGGTAGACTGAGTCATTCCCTGAAGGAAACCTTCAGTAGCTCGATCACCCTGCTAAACTGACCTTGAGAGCCCTGTATAACCTGCCCCTTCCCCAGCTTTGCTTTGCAATCCCTTAGACATGATCTGTGCTCTAGTCAAACTGGCCTATTTGGCATTCCCCAAACCAGCATGTAACATCCCACTTCTTCTTCGTTTGAATCCCTCCCATCTATACCAATTGAAGACCTACCTACACTTCCAGAACAGCTACAATGCCATATATTCCATAAAGCTTTTCCTGAAAACCATGTTCAAACATGCTATCACCCTCCCCTGACGTCCTATAGAACTTCATGGTACCACTTTTATGCTATTTTTTACCTTAGTCCTCGCATTTGAACATACGTGCCCATATCTTGTCTCCCTCCTAGATTGTATGTTTCCAAAGAAAGGGATCATATCTAATTCATTATTATGTCCCTTACAGTATCCATTGCAGTAGAGATGCTCAATAAATGTATTGAATGGATGAATGAATGCATGAATTTCCATGTTCCTATTTCATATTATTCAAAAGTATTACAGTATTTATCACTATTTTATGGGACTAATGAATGTGTTTTGGTTTTCCACCCTGAACTATATATCAGGATGCATTGTGTTATTCTTCAGTGGTATCATCTGCTGTAAACACACTATGTAATGTTATTATGTTACTCAGGCTCTTGGTGAGATCATTGAATATTGTGCCAAGCCCACTTGCCCCCTTAAACAGAGGCTAGTTCTTAAATACAAAAACAGATTAATCTCCTTGGCTTTAGTCCTAAAAACAGAATTAAAGTTTGGGTGACTTTCTCCTTCAAGAACATTTAGTTCATAAGAAAAATTGACCTTATAGAGTTGAGTTTAATACAGAACCCTCAAATTTGTTTGTTTATATTCTGTCATTCCATGATTGTTAATGAAATTTATAAACAAACTCTCCATATCACCTTATGGAATGTATTTTACAATTTTAATAATTAAAAATGTAGAAAATATGTCCATAATATTAAATCAAACTATAGTTTCTGAATAAAATTTTATGGTTAGTTTATAATTTAATCATGTTAAATTTTAAGTGTTTATAGTATATTTACATGTCAGTATAATCAACATCTAATTTGATAATTAGCATCTAAATGGTAAAGTAATGCCACCAACCTAGAAGGAGTGTTGTGCAGTTTAAGTGAGTCTGGATATAAGAAATTTCTGGCACTGTATATGGCGCATACTGGGTTTTCCTTTCTCCCAGTCGTATGGTATCTACTGCCTATTGAGGATTCCATTTTGAAAACACCCATATTCCCAGCTTGTAAATATTTAATCCATTCTTTGTAGTAAAATTGATAATGGATATTTTTAACTCGCATACAGATCTGTCATGGTGCTTGTTCTTGTTCCCTCTTGAGAAAAGATGATATTTACTTTGGCCCATTGTCACATACCAAATGAAGATATCTAAAAGTTTAGTGCAGCATATAAATGAAAATAAATATGAAAATAAGAATACAGGATTGACGGAACAAGAACAAGAACAAATTCTGAAGTTTGAAAATGCCTTTTTCATTGAGAAAGTATTACGAAATTCTTTTTTTCTAATGAATTCAATTTACCCTTCAGACGTCAGCGTTTCCCAAAGTACATGATTCCTCCTATACAAAAGCTTCAGAATTTAGTACAGAATTCTTATATGAAAAAATCATGACTAGAGTCCTAAAAAGATATCTTCACAAGGGTAACAGGAAGAGAAAAGACAAAAGCAAGCTGTGTCATTTGTTTATTTCTGGTGGAGAAGGAGAACAGTAAGCCAAAGAAATCAGTGTGCTTGTGTCCAATTCACTTTTGTTTATCCAATTCAAAAGTCAGAGAAAAATAGTTTTTAAAGTAATGCTAATATGATTATAAAAATCAAAGTGAAACCACATTGGAAGAATATTGAATAAAAAAATTTCACACTTAGAAATTAAGTTTCCATGACATGAATGTCCCCCAAAATTCATGTGTTTAATTGCCAATGTGATAATATTAAGAGGTAGAGACATTGGGAGCTGATTTAGTCAGGGAAGCATAGCCTTCATGGATGAGATTAGGGCCCTTTTAAAGGGACTCAAGGCAGTGGGTTTATTCCCTTCCATCCCTTCTACCATGTGAGGACACAGTGTCCCTCACCATGTGAGGACACAGTGTCCCTCCCTGCTCTGAATGATGCAGCAGCAAGGCATCATCTTGGAAGAAGAGAGCAACCCTCACCTTCAATATTCAAGGATATTGAACCTGCCTTGATTTGGACTTCCTAGCCTCCAGAATTGTGAGAGATAAAATTCTATTATTTATAAATTACCCAATCTGGGGTATTTTGTTATAGCACAAACATTCTAAGACACAAGGAGAATCTAAATGGTAGAGATCTGTATTATTTTTGCTCCAATGTGTATTTATGATCATCTATGTGTTTTACACCCAGCACTGTGCCAGGTGCTTGACATGAATAACCTCATTCAATTTCACTTTATTTTGTGAGGTGGGTATCATCCTCATTTTACAAGTGGGAAAACTGAGGCCAAGAAAAGTTAATTAACTGGTCTCTAATCATGAAACTTATAAAGTGGGGGGGCCAGAATTTAATCCCTGGTCTTACTCTAAAACTTATGTTCTTTCTCCTATATGTAAAAAATTCGGGGAACAATATTGTAGATGATACACTAGGATAATAGGCACCCCAGTGAGAAATGTGGAAAGAAGGAAAATAAAATTATCCTTTTACTTTAAACTGTTAAATCATCAAATAATGAATCAGATTAAAAATATGCAAAGTAACTTTAAATCAACAAAAGTACTCCCAAACACACAAGATGGATTGGGCATTAAGATTTCTAAAGAAAGAATGTTTTCTTCAGAAGAAGGACTAGTCAGCTCTGGAATCTAGGAGGGTCACAGAAGCATTTGTTGGCTGAGGCCTTCCTGGCAGCATCCAAAGAAATGGTGCCCAAGTGTCTGCTTCACCTGGTAGCTAAATCCGCTTTATGGAGATGAATGTAGCAGCTGTCAAATCTCTGTGTCTAACATTCAAATCATGTAACCACCTAAACAACATTCTAACAGTTTGGCTCCCAGTGTAGTCTGTCTACAGAGAGAGTATCATACACTGGTCCGGCCGGCATCAGTATCCAGGCTACTTGGCAGTTATACATCTCATGGTAAATTAATAACTTGGCATCTGGTTTATATATCAGTCTCTAGTGAAATCTGTTAGCATGAGTCAGCATTCCTTAGTCTAGTCAGTGCTAGGACACCACTGAAATTTTCTGAGACTACAGGACCAACAGCCAGATCTTGAATCATGGTGAGTCTATCACATTAAATGCCCTCTTGTGTTTACCTGCCTTCTCAGCAGTCCCAGCAGGCTGGCCTTTCTCAGATGACATCTCTGTTGTTCATTATGTCATAAACCTTTTCAAACTTCTACCTCCAAGTATGAGGAATAGGGATAATGTGTGTAAAGCATCTAGCATCATGCCTTACATAGTTAAAGACTCAATAAATTATTATTATGACACTCAGTAAATGGTAGCTGTTATCATCATCATCATTGTCATCATCCTGACAACTGATCAAAGCCCCCAGATTCTACTGTGTTAGGCCAGGAAATCCCTGTTTTCTGAGAAGGATGTTCTTGTGTTTATAGTCTGTTAATGTTGTAATAATTGTTAGGAATGTTGGCTCTGCATGTGATTAGTGAACGGAATGCTTTCATTGAGAGTAACCCTACAAGAGACACTACCTTTCCCACAGCTACACAGTCAGTGGCCTCTGCAGTAGTATGCCAGCTGCAGTTCTCTCAGTTGCAGGTAGCAGATACCCCACTGAAGCTAGCTTAAGCAAAAAAATAGAAGGGTTAAATATCAAGATGCCGTAGAAGTCCTGGAGGCCAAGGGCAAAATGCATCTGCTCTGGTAGGCCTGGGGCCAGGAATGAACGATAGGAACCCCAGGGAGTATTCACTCATTATCCCCTCTCTCTGCTTCTTTCTCTGTATTTGTTTTATTCTTCCCTTTCAAGAGACTTTTTACCCCCCACTTTCAGGCTGCCTAGTAGTTTCCCTACAGCTCCCAGAGCTTCCAAAGTCACATTTGCAAGTCCAGCCTCTGTTCCGATCCGCATTCCTAGTTGACCCAGTTTGCTATCAGGTTGGCCCGATCAAATATGGCCATTAGGTGGGCTCACACATTACTAACATGGCTGTGAATTGGGGGTCATTGTGAGCCTTGCAGAAACCCACGAAAGGATCTATCCTATGTCACATCTCTCTTACTGCTCTCGTTTCCCACCCTGGCCAAACTCAAGGTCAGTACTGGCCTCACACTGTCACCTGCTTCTTTCTGGTCCGACTGACTCTAAAGGTCTGCAGTGGCATATTCTGCTCTTCTCAGAATTAAGCCTTTCAAATATGGTCTATGGTTTTGAGGAAAAAAATCACCACTAGCAGAGGGTGTCTAAAAAGACTGCCTCTCTAAAAAAAATTGACTCCTTTTTGTTATGGTTTTTCCAGCTTTTCCCTTTGAAAATATCTGGCAAAGCCGTTTCTCTCTGCACATCAAAGGCTATCTGCATCTGGAGAAAAGCCTCATACCACTTTTTAAATCCTCTCATTGTCCTCTCTTAATATCCTCCCCAAATGTAGGTTAGACAAAGTCCTTTGTCGTACAGACGCACACGAGGTAGTTTCTTGTCCCCAGTATGCCTAAAATCAATACGTTTCTTGGCCAGTGCTTTCTTTTTAATGATATGACTATGTAATACATTGGCAACTTCAAAGATTCTATGAATACTCTCCCAGTTCTAATGAGGTATGAGAATTTTACATAGAAAGTAATTTTCTATTTTTCAAATTGAGTTTACAATGTGATGTTTAATGTCTGTAGCTTAGTGGTGATTTTATTGTGTTTAGTTTTCTAATAACATTTTATCAACTACTTTTCCACAGACTGAACTAAAGCTTCATTAAATCTTATGGTTGTGTGGGATTTTTTTCTTTTTCACAGTTACATGGAAAATGTTCTAAGTCAGATAATAATACTTGATATTATCCAATAAATTAGAAACTAGACTTTTGCTGCTTTAAACTTGACTTTACAAGCTTCCTGTAATTCTAAAGCACATGGACCTGATAGGCAAAGGTTATGATATTAGCACATGGTGACACTATAGAAAGAGAATCCTTCTGAGAGTTATTTGCAATCTAATATGATTTGCCTCTTCCACACACAGCTTAAAAAGAATAAAAGGAGGTGTTCTTGGGTGTTTCTTTTCAGCTGTGTTGGGTGGTTCACTTATAGCTGCACATATGTTCCCAGAATCCTGAGCCTTTTTATTTTATAAGCACCTCCTGCCCACTGGCAGCTGTACTAATAATGTGTCCCAGAAGGCTTTGCTCCTATCCATGATCTTTAGGAGGAGTGCTCAAAGCCAGATATGAGATTCATTGTTGTTGAAATGCAGAAAAGAAAAAAAAACTCTTGAGGGCCTTGGGGAAGTAAGAGGCTGAGCCAGATTCTTAGGAAATAAAGGAAAGGAAAAAGTTCTGTGTGTGCAATGAACACAATAATAAATGTTTTTGAATGATGGGTAACAGTGCTAGATCAACTACTAAGTGTTTTGCATCCAGAAGCTGTTCCCTCGTTTTTTGGACAAAGAAAAATCTAAAATAGAGTATTCCCTAAATACACTTTTAATCATTCTGTCTTCATTGTGTTGTAAAAGTATGAAAAAAGGATCTAGGACTATATTGAAAAGAGCCCCGCCTGAGAATTTTGAGGTTAACTCAGTAAATACAGATAAAAGGACCTGGGCTAGATGCTGAGAGAGATACAAAAGTGGAGAGGGTTCTAGCTCTCTTCTCAAGGTGCTTGTATTCTTATAGGAGGGACAACAAGTACACAGAGCAAGGCAAGGCAGACCCCGTGATGTGCTGTAGAAAAGGCACAGAGAACGTGCCTTTTTGAACAAAGAAAGTTTACATCTGACTGCAGACATCAGGACAAGGCTTCATGGAGGAGATGATTATTGAGGTGATCCTTGAAGGATGAGTAGGTTTAAACAGACAAAATGGGACAAAAGAGTATATAAAGAAAAACTCAGTATGATCAAAATTTTAGAATTGAATAGAGAAGGCAGAACATAACATTTCTGGGAAGTCACAGATAATCTGGTTTGACTAGCACAGGTTAGACAAGTATGGGATTAGTGGAAGCGTGATAAACTGCAGACTTGGCTGCATAGTCTATATCCATTCCATGAAGGGAAAGGAGAAGTTGACACATTGTTGAGCACCTAGTAGGTACTAGGCACCAAACTTGTCATTTCATATGTCAGGTCTCATCTGTCTTCTCTATAACCCTCTATGGTATGTACTGTTATCTCCACTTTAAAGCTAAGGTAAATCAGGTTATAAGAAGTTAAATAAATTTCCCAAGACCATAAAGCAAGTAAGGGGGTAAAATTAGCACACAAATCTAGGTGTGTATGAATCCATAATTCTTTCTTCTGTGTTGTGCTACCTTGACTACATTTAGAGTATGAAGTTTTTATTTCATTTGATAGGCATTGGAGAACCATTGCAGTCCAGGACTTTGGGTAAATTAATCTAGTAGTCTGGCAGAGGTGAAATGGAGGAAGAAGAGACCAGAAATGAGAAGACCTGGTAGGGGTCTCAGAGAGATTACAAAGGCTATAACCTGATGGAAATAGTGGGGACAGAGAAAAAGAATGCAGGAGATGGTGTAGAGAAGTAATCTCTGTTCTTCACAACTAATATGGTAATCTAATGAGAGAGTAAGAGAAGTCAAAGATGACCGCAATATTTAAGCTGAATGGGAAGTATGGTGAAAGTATTTATGCAGTTTTGGAAATAAGGAGGAATGCCTACTATGCTAGGCACTATTCACTTTGTGAGATGCTTTACATGCTTCTTTCTTTTTTTTTTTTTTTTTTTTGAGACAGAGTCTCACTTTGTTGCCCGGGCTAGAGTGAGTGCCGTGGCATCAGCCTAGCTCACAGCAACCTCAGACTCCTGGGCTTAAGCGATCCTACTGCCTCAGCCTCCCGAGTAGCTGGGACTACAGGCATGCGCCACCATGCCCGGCTAATTTTTTTGTATATATATTTTTAGTTGGCCAGATAATTTCTTTCTATTTTTAGTAGAGACGGGGTCTCACTCTTGCTCAGGCTGGTCTCGAACTCCTGACCTCGAGCGATCCACCCGCCTCAGCCTCCCAGAGCTAGGATTACAGGCGTGAGCCACCGCGCCCGGCCTACATGCTTCTTTCTAAGCCTGAAATCAACCCTGCAGAGGGAGTGTTGTTATCCTGTTACAGATGAGGAAGCTGAGGATCTGAAAAGTTAAATGAGTTGCCATGGGACTCTTCTGCCTGAAAAGGTGCGTGAATGCACGTGACATTTAACATACAACTTAAGGAAGTTTGTAGACCCCTATGTATGAGTCTTGGTGAAGAATCACAAGAACACAAGAAGGTGCTGGGACTTTTTAGCTCTATATCAACTAGGATTAGGTTCAGATATGAGAGACAGAAAAGACAAAATACCAGTAGCTTAAGCAACATAGAAGTTTATTTCCTCTCACACATGGGAACAGTCTGAAGGTTGGTGATCTGAAACCATGAGTATCTCTGCACAGTCATGAAGGCCCAGGCGTCTTTCTGCTGCTTACTTCTCTGCTGTCCCCGCACTTGGTTTTCCTGAAGGCTGCAAAGGCTTCAAGCATCTTATCCCTACTGCAGCCATAGGAAGAGGAAAGAACCAAAAAATAGCATACCATCTCCCTTTACTGGTATTTCTTGGAACCCATACCCTGCACTGCAGTTCTGCCAGCATCCGGGAGTCCAGAATTGTGTCACATGGGACTTGTACCATACTTAAAAGGGAAATTGGGGCTCATTTGCTGAGGAAGGGGGAAAGAAGAGATATTGGAAGACAACAGCAGTCTGGGAACCATGTCCACAGTCTGTTGTGCCTGCCAGCACTGTAACCTGCTTCTCCTCTTGCCTGACTGTGAGATTCAGTTAGTCTATGGTGTAGTGAGAAAACTCGTTTTCTGGCTCCTTAATGAAAGGTCTGCTGAGGCAGAATCTGTAGAGGACACTTAAGCAAATAAGATTTTTGAAATGAAAAAATAATAAATAGTTTGAAATGCTAGCATTCCTTGCCCTTCACAAAAGTAAGAGGTGGGGAAGGAATCTGTCAGTAAGATGTGCTTTTAAAGTAAATGGAAAACATTTGCAAACTGGAAGAATACTGAAGTCATTTTTGTCCTGTCACTTTATTTGGTGGTAGAAATTTTATTAGCCTATTTCTCTTTTCCTATTAAATATCCTCACATTTAAAGGGAGGAGAACATTTCTTTCTGGAAATGAAGAACTATGCTTAGCAATCAGAGTGTGTTTGATGTTTACTACTCAGTATTAAAAATGTTTGGGTGTAAAAAAGTGAAAGTGTAGTAAATATGAATTGATGATCTATGATCATTTTTTTATGAATCCCTCTCTGCCAAGTAGTATTTCTCCCTATGATATTCACAATAAAAACCATTATTTATTAAATATAGATTATTTCTTAGAAGCTACATTGTTGAAGAGAGCAATAAACAGAAGGAAAGGCAACATAGCCTGGTTATTAAGAGCACAGATTCTGGAGCTAAAGTCTCTGAGTTCAAATCCAAGGTCAGCTGGTAACCTTGGGCAAGTTATGTAATTTTTCTGTACTTCATTCAGCCTTCTCATCTGCAAATTGGGAATAATAGTAGCTCATACTTCAGTTGTTGGGAGGAATAAATGATTGCTGGATATAAAAAGCACTTGGAACAGTATCTAGCATATAGTAAGTCCTGTATAAGTCTTAGCAATTACTACATTTTGCTAAGGGCTTACCATCTCCAGGTGCCAATTTGCCTCTTGTTCTGCCCTAGATTTTAAATGTTGGAGGAAAACTGAGTTTTGATTGCAAACTACAAATTCTTTATCGTTCTCAAAAAGACATTGGCCTGAAAAAAATTCATTTGTGTCATGTATTTTCAAGCACTCATGCCTTTCAATTTTTTAATTTAACTCCTAGTTTAAAAAAAAGAAATCCAAGCCGATGTGGTATGCGCCTGTAATCCCAGCTACTTGGGATACTGAGACGGGAGGATTGCTTGAGTCCAAGAGTTCAAGTCCAGCCTGGGCAACATAGCAAGGCCCTATCTCTTAAAAAAAAAAAAAAATCAAATCGTATTACCTTATGCATTTTGTAGCAACATTTTCAAATGCAACATCAAAATTAAGGATATTGGTTCTCTTATGCTATTGGCACTTTTTCGTTAGTAGCCTTGTTGAGATACAATTCACCTACCATACGATTCACTCATTTAAAAGGTGCAATTCAATGGTTTTTAGTATATTCATGGAGGAGTTCAGTCATCACCATAATCTATTTTAGAACATTGTTATCACCTCCAAAAGAAACCCAGGACCCCTTAGCTATCACCCTCCAGTCTCCCTGTCCCCCAGCTCTAAGCAGCCACTAATCTGTCTCTATATATCTGCCTATTCTGGACATTTCATATAAATAGAATTATATAAATGTGGTCTTTCATGACTGGCTTCTGTCATTTAGCATAGTATTTTCACAGTTTATGTTGTATCATGTATCAGTATTTCATTCTTTTTTGTTGCCAAATAATATTTCTTTTTATGGCTATACCACATTTATCCATTCTTCAGTTGATGGACATTTGGGTATTTGTACTTTTTGAATCTTTATCCACTTTAATTAGATTCTGTTCTGTCCTACAAACTTGAGGAGAAGACCAAAAGGTGATGATGATTAATAATATTTACAGGGTGTTCCTTATATACATTATCTCAAAAAGCTTACAATATAAGCTTCATGAAACAAGTACATTAGCTACAGTTACCAAGCAGAATACAATAAGTGTTATAATTGAAGTGCAGAGAAGGAAGTTAATATAGTAGGAGATGAGTGTAAAAAGTAGGCTTAAAGCACGTTAGTGGAGGGTTTTAAATGCCATGCTGAGACATTTGGGCTTTATTCTATAAGCACTTCATTCTGTGTGGGTAGTCATTAAGGTTATTGAGCTCAGCAATGACCATGGCCAATTACAGATGAAACGATGGATTAGAGGAGGCTACAGATTGGATGCATGGAGACTGTTTGGAGCACATTGCAATTACTCAGAAATAATAAGAATGACAGTTGGAATGGGAAGGAAGAAATGAACGTAAGAGAGAGAGAGATCTGGAGGCAGAATAAGCATGCCTGGACATGGACAGTAATGAGAAGGGGAAATTAAAGATGACTCTGTAGGTCTACTCTAGGTGACTAAATGGATGGAACACCATTAATGGGGACTGGAACTGTCAGAGGAAAATGGGACAGTGGAGAGTGTGGACAAGATAATAAGTTCTATACCAAACACTTATAATTTAAGGTTTTGGAGGAATAATTACAGTAAAATGCCTACCACAAGCTTGGAAATGTGGGCTGACAATTCAGACAAGAGCAGAATTACTTAAGAAATGGTTTTGGGAGTCATTCTCATAGAAGTAAAAATTAAAGCAATGAAAGTAAATAAAGAGAAGTCACACTTAGAGAGAGTGAAGAGTTCAAAGATAACAGAACTGAGGACAGAACCATGAGAAAGCTCACTGCATCTAGTAAGTAAATTGTAGATGAGGAATTGTGGTGAGTTGAATAGTGTCCTCCTCCCTCAGTTTGTTTCTGCCTGGAACCTCAGAGTGTGGCTTTATTTGGAAATATCTTTGCAGATGTCATTAAGATATGATGAGGTCATGCTGGATTAGAGTGGGCTATAATGACTAGTGTCCTTACAAGACAAAGGAAATTTGGACAGAGACACAGACACACAGAGGAAAAGACCATGTGCAGACAGGCAGAGATTGCAGTGATACCACTGCAAGCCAAGGAAAACCAAGGATTGCTGGGAAGCACCAGAAACTAGGAAGAGGCAAGGAAAGATTCTTCTCCAGCACCTTCAAAAGGAGCATGATGACATCTTAATGGACTTCTGGCCTCCAGAACATCAAGAGAATAAATTTCTGTTGTTTTAAGCCACTAAGTGTGTGGTAATTTGTTATGGAAGCCTTGTTTTAGTTTAGGAAACTAAAACAAGGATCAACAGAGGACTGATCAGAGAGGAAGGCCTAGGAGACTATAGTGTCAGGCAAGCCCAGACATAGTGAAAATTTCAGGAAGTTTGGAGAACTCAGTAGTATCACATACAGACAGAGTTCATTGTGAACTGGGGGTGGGGGGGAGTGTGAATTTGACAACTCTAAGATCACTGTTGACCTGAAGAGGAGAGGACAGTTTTAGTTTCCAGGGCACCGTGGTAGAGCCTCTTCCTTAAAATAGCCCATCTCCTTGCATTCTATGCCGGGGTCACGGTGGGCTTCTTTAATTTTTTAACATTCTTAATAGACTGTAAGTTCCATGAGAATAGAGGCTGTATCCCTTGTTTACCAATGTTTCCCTATTATCTAGAAACTGGAACATAGTAGTTGCTCAGTATTTGTGGAAGGGATTGATGGATGGAAGGAAGAAGTTAGGAACTAGAAGTTAGGAATTGTACACTTGATTCTAGGACATAGAGCAAGTTGTTGGTAGGAGGGCTTATAAGTAGGAGTTGAGTGATAAGGTTCTCTCTTTAGAGACAGAAGAAATTAGAAGTAAGATATCAGTTTTAAAAAAGAGAAAAAGCCATGAGATGATAAGGCCTAAATGAGAGTTTGGGCTGTATCCATGTGCAGTTGTTTTGTAGTGAACAAACCTCCACAAGTGATAATATACTAAGGGCAAAAAACAAACTTGGAAAAAGACCCTAAGGTTTTAGGACTGGAAGAGGTAATTTTTACTTTTTTTTTTTTTTTGCTGCTTTTTATTGTTTTCCAATTATCTCATTTAATCTTCATGTTATAAAAACTTAACATCTTATTTTATAAAAATTGTTATCATTCTTATCTCACAGATGAGGAAACTAAGTCTCATAGAAGTTAAATAACTTTCCCAAGGGCATACCATTGATAAATAGCAAAGCCAGGATTCTATCATGCGTTCTAAGAACCTACATTCTTAGATATGTACTTGTAAATTCATGAAAAACTGCCCTATTGAATTTGAAGTACTTCAGGGCATCATTTGAAGAAGATGTCCTTCTTAAAATACACTTTAAGGATATGATCAGTGTTTTAAATTTTGCCAGTTTGTAGATACGGTCCCAAAGCAGCAGCCTCCCTTCCCCAAACACATTTTTTTGAAATCACTTCTTCTTTTCCACCCAACTTCTGTATTCTACTCTATAATGCATTTGTAGTAGTTCTGATTTCTATCTCATTACCTATACTATTGGTTAATAGATCCTCTTGCATTTTATAAAATTAATCTAAACTAAAAGCATGTGTCAGACAGTTTTCTCTATCTTGGTGTCACACTGTTTTGAAAGCCTAGGCTTACATAATGAGTAACTACAGATGGCAGCCATTTTTTTCACTGCTTTATCAGCCACATTGTGGTGAGTCACTGAGAAAAGATACTCAGAATGCTGCCAAAGCAGCTAAATCATGTGCTGGTTTTAGGCTACTATTGGAAGGAATTTTGATAAGTGTGTTTTCTTGTTAACAGTTCTCTTATATGATATATTGGACTGGAATGGTTACTTATCCAACATACAGTATAGGAGACAGCCTCTTTTAACTATCTCAAGGAAATATTCAGGAAAAGGGCATTTTCAGTGAAGAGAGATAATTGTTGTGATTGTTCTTTACTTTTGTGAATCTCACTATATATAAGCTGAACCAAAAGTTTTGTTTTTTTGGTTTTTTTTTGAGACAGAGTCTCGCTCTGTTGCCTGGGCTAGAGTGAGTGCCGTGGCATCAGCCTAGCTCATAGCAACCTCAAACTCCTGGGCTTAAGCGATCCTACTGCCTCAGCCTCCCCAGTAGCTGGGACTACAGGCATGCGCTACCATGCCCGGCTAATTTTTTCTATATATATTTTTTAGTTGGCCAGATAATTTCTTTCTATTTTTAGTAGAGATGGGGTCTCGCTCTTGCTCAGGCTGGTCTCGAACTCCTGACCTCTAGCGATCCACCTGCCTTGACCTCCCAGAGTGCTAGGATTACAGGCGTGAGCCACCGTGCCTGGCTTGAACCAAAAGTTTTAAAGGACTTATTACCACAACCAGCTCTCTTAACACCACTGTCAAACTTCATTTTATTATAGTGATCTTGAAACATACATAAACTATATTCACAGTTTTATATTTACTGATTGAAAAATATTCATCTTGCAGAAATATTTTCTAAGTCAACTTTAAACCATTCATTCCTCAAGCATAAACAATGATTTCATTAATCTTACCCATATTTTTTACCCTTTATCATGACATCTTTTTTTTTTTTTAATTTTCCATGAGGAAAAGTCATTTCAACCCTGAATTTCAAATATTGACCAGTATCTTTTTCTCTTTAGCTAAATTATGGTATATCTGTTTTCAAAGTGCCTTTCTATTTCATTAAAAAATTATCTAAAAAGATGAGTACTCAAATTACTGAAATTTCTCTTTCGTTTAAAGCACTCTTTTGAACACATTAAGAAAATTTGGATGTACGTGGAGTTATACAATTTTTAAAAAATTTTAAAATTTAGAGCTAAATTTTGACATAAGCTACTCTTAGTGATTTTTGTAGTATATGATAGTATATTCAAAACAAAAAAATGGTTTTGAAGAATCAACTATTTCACAGTTTATCCTATTATAGATTTGGCTTCTATACACAAGCTTACTTTTTTTTTTAAGCATAACCTTGATCTCTTTAAAATTTATATACCATGTTGAAAATTATCACCAGTTATTTTTCCATTGAGTATAAAATATATCTTCATAGGTGTCATCATTAACATAATCAACATAGACCAATAAAATAACCAAATTACCAATGTCAGCACTATCATCTGGTAGTAAGTTAAAGAACCTGTATCAAGTTTCAAGTATCTATTTTGAGTACATTAAAACATATCATTTGATGGTATCTATTAGGGATGGTACCAGTTTTTAGGCTCTTTTTGTCCACTGTTTTTTGGATTCAGTACAAATTTGGCCTTTTCTAAGGTATGTGGGTATGGTTTCAAAAAAACTATTTCTGTTATGTGCATTTCACCTTCTAAAGCAATTCATAAACTGATCTTGAAGGAAACTTCCAGAAATTTTTTTAAATTTTCTTGCTTAAAATGTGTTTTATTTTATTACTCCTAAGACTTCTATCATGTGATCAATTTTAGGTGAAAAAAATTATGATGATTTCTCTTTAAAAAAACTTTTAGGTTTCTATCATGAAAAATTTCAAATACAGTAGTCCTCCCTTATCTGCAGTTTCACTTTCCATGTTTTAAGTTACCTGTGGTCCAAAAATAGGTGAGTACAGTATGTATTTTGAGAGAGAGAGAGAGATAATTCGATATTTTGAGAGATATAAGATATTTTGAGAGACCATATTCACATAACTTTTATTATAGTATTCTGTTATAATTGTGCTATTTTATTATTATATTGTATATTATTAATCTCTTAATATGCCTATTTTATATTACCATAGGTATATAGAGTTCAGTACTATCTACTGTTTCAGGCATCCACTGGGGGTCTTGGAAGGTACCCTCCATGGATAAGGGGGGGACTACTGTATACAAAAGTAGAGAGATCAGTATATAAACTCTGTGTCTCTCACTCATCTTTAGTAATTATCAATATCCTGTTGTCCTTGTTACATCTGTTCCCTTCACAATTTTTTATTGATGTTGTTATTTTTCTAGAGTATTTTAAAGGAAGTCTAAGATATTATTTCACCCGTATTATCAGAGCCAACAAAATTAAAAATAATTTCTTAATACCATATAATACTCATTCTATATTTCATTATCCCCTGTTATTTCACAAGTGTGTTTTTAGAGTTAGCTTGTTTGAATCAGGATCCCACTGATGTCCACACATTGATATGTTTAAGTATTTCCTAATATATAACAGTTCCCTCTCTCTTTTTCATTATGCCATTTATTTGTTGAAGAAATTGGATCATTTGACCTGTAAAATTGCCCACATTCTGGATTGTGGCTCTCTGTGTCCTTATAATATTGTCTAACATGTTCCTCTATTCCTCATATTTTCTGGACTCTAGTAGTTATTATAGAAACTTGATTAGATTTGAATTGGATTTTTTTTGGGGGGGAGGAAGGAATACTTCCCAGGTGACACGATGTTCTTCCTCTTGCATCACAACGGGAGGCAAGAGATGTCTGTTTATTTCACTCTTAGCAATGTTAAAATTGATCAGGTAGTATTAGTCTGACCTATAAATTCCCCCATTAACCTTTTACACATGGTTTTAGCATCCATTGATATGTACTATGTAGAGCTTATTATCAATTTTCTCAACCCACAGAAATTAAATTCAGTGATATATTCTTCACTAAGGTGGAAGAGGCATCCTACATGTATTGAGCAATTTCCGAGTGCCAAAAATTGCACTTAGCGGCTTACCTACATTCTTTGCTTTGTTCTTCCCCAAATCTTGTATATTCCATACATCATTGCAGTTTAATAGAAAAGGGGACTGTGAATGGAAAGATTAATTTGCTCAAGATCATGTAGCTAGTAAGTGAACCCAGTTATTTAGGTTTTGGGAGTTGTTTTTATGAAAAATTAACCAAGAAAATATTAATTCTCATTCATATGTAGTAGATAAGACAGATTAAAACTGGAGACAACAACATTCATGGCATTTGTATTACTATCACTAAGTAGTGCTAATGTTATGTGAGCTATGTACTACCCTTGCCCCAAATCTGGACTGCTGGAGCCCAGCAAATAATTTACTTCAGTGTTAAATATTTCTTTAATAAACTAAAAATGAAGGTCTGTGGTAGTTCATTTTATAGAAAGCCATGACATCCACCAAATAACATTTTTATAAGATGAAAAACTGTATCACAGAGATTTCCACAAGTCTTTAAACATCATTTGTTTTGATGGTTTGTAGTTAGTCCTGTCCAGAGCAGCAAGTTGATGTCTATATGACCTCCCAAAGTCCTTTCCAGTCCTGCAGTTCTCACAGTAATGAATTCAAACAGAAAAGGATTATTGGTCCAGAACTTGGAGTATCTTCAGAGCCAGAATGTAGGAAAAGTTACAAAATACAGATGTCTGTCAGGGATGGGATCCAAAGAGAAAAGCAGGCCAAAAGTTAGAAATAGATATGTTATTGTACCAAAAAAAAAGTTTTGAATTTGGCTTTTAGCCAGAAGAATTTTTTTTAATACTCAGATCAAACTATTAAGCTATAACATACAGTTGAGGTAAAATAAAGTCCTGTGGTTGAGGATATATAGTTGAAAAAAAATCATAGTTCATTACATTCAAGTGAATGCAGACCAGCTCTCAGTTCTTCAGACCTGTGCCATATTGTACCTTTTAGAGAATCCATGATCCTATATTTTCCATTCAGGACTAAAATCATTCTGATGCTCTTTGGAATTATCAATTTTTGCATATCAATTATAAATGGAACTCAAAAACCCCTAAAATTGTGTAATTATGTAAGATATGGTAAAAATGTTTGTATTTTTAACCCAAAATGTAAGCCATTCTTTTTTATTGTTTTGTTGTTTATTGTTTTATTGAGGGAAAAGTCTCTAAAATTAATGCCACTTACTTTAATTGCATACTAAACTTTTAAGCATTGATTATATGAGAGAGAATTTGTTCTTTGTGGGATTTTTTTGTTTTTACTTTTTTAAGAGTATCTTGTTTCAAGAATACTTTTTTCCCTTGAACAGCAGGGTCAGGAGAAGATCACAGTGGGAAACAACCAAGAAGGTTCCTGGTTGATTATTCTGTATGAATGTAAGAACTAGTCTATGGGCACCACCAGTTCTTAAATTTTTTTTATGCCTGTCTATACTATTTGTTAGTTTTCTATTTTACATTTTTATTTTTTTTCTTTCCATGAATCTCAAGAGAAAAATTTGCCACCCATAACCTGTAATGTACCCCTAAATAGCAAATTAGGTGTCTGTGGCTTTTATTCTAGCCTACGATATGTTATGAATTTAACTAAATTGTCTAAAAAGCACTCCCCAAACTTGTCTTTTCCACATTACATTCTTTCTACATGATGATTTGCTTAACAGGACATAGGTCACCACCAAATAATAGTGGTCAGTACAGCCAGAAATTTTATCTGCAAATTCATGAATAAAGAGCCAGTCATTCCAGCCCAAGAAATTTGCCTCTCTGAAGATTTTCTGAGAGATGATTTTGCAAGACTTAGAAAATTATAGATCCTATGAGAGCCTGCTTTGTTCCCTTAGCTACCTGAAACCTGAAAACAAACTAAGTGAACAGAGCTATGGTTTGATATATTTGGTTGATATGTAAATACACATATTTTCTAACACCATCTGGCAGCACTGTGGTAAATCAGATATGTATAAGGTTAAGAGTGATTGGCACTAAACTATTTTAAGTCATTATTTCAGGTGCATTTGACATGACAGACAATAGGAAAAGAATCATGGTCAATATCAAGACATTCATATTTCCTTGTAATAATATACATCATACATGTGCCTGACTACTTTTTTTGCATTCCTCTTTGGCGATACAGTGTTGAGGTGGTCATTTAAGAATATGACTGTCTTACGGAACTGTACAGTATAGTCATGTTTACTTTATCAGATTTGAACAAAATTTGTTATGTATATAATGACAAATACTTCCCTGCTTTTTAAGTTTACATTCAAATATATCATATCCATTTTTTAAAGATGTTCCACAATGTTTTACACCAATTACATTTTCATTTCTTGTCAACAAGATTTGTGTGTTTGAAATGTGACAACTCACATTTAGTTTAATGGTATATATTTTGTATTTATTCACGATGAAATATGTCTAAGGTAGGAAAGGCCTTACGTTGAACTCTGAAAATATCAAACATATCTTGTACATGTGTGAATTTGTTATTTTTATATGTTTATTTCTTGACCCTTCCTGTAGAAAGCATTCCCTGGTATCTTCTCTCTCCATTCAGGCTGGGGAAGTTGCCCCTCTTTAGAATACTAACATTACTCTGGGCCTGTTTATATTACCAATTCCATCCTCCACTTTGGGCTTCTTGAGGAGTTTATATGGATACTTATCTTTGATCTCCAGTGCCTTAACATAGTACTTAGTAGGTGTTGACTGTGACTGAGTGAAATTTTAAAACAAAATAGAATAAAATTGGCTTAATGTATTGAGACTGTCTCCTAAAGGTAATTGCCAAAGTAAGGTCCTGTCTGCATATTCACTATAGTCTGTGGTCATGATCTGTTTGGGGGAATCTGCAAAGCCTATTGAATGAGCAAGCTGAAGACGTGGAAACCCTTGCAGTATTTCTGGTGAGAGGATTGAACAAAGACATAGCAACTGGGAGGGTACTGTTGAGGAGAGGCAGGAAGTTACGGGGGTCCCTAAGCTTGGGATTCCGTATACACAGGTATACACAGATAACATAAGATAGTGTTACTAAGTGCCATAAAAGTTTAAACCATGCATGTATTTTGGGAGTTCAGAAGAGAAATTATTTCTAATCTGGATGATTGAGGAGGGCTTTTTGGTAGGAGGTGTAGTGAGTAGTTTTGAAAGATGGATGAGATCTCAAGAAACTGATGGAGACAAACTGATGACAGCTAAAGGTCTATGTAGTATAAAAGTGGGAGATTAGTCTGGGAAGAGAGGTAGGGTCTAGAATTTGGGCCTAATTCCTTAGGAATGTTAATGGAATTTGCACACAATCCAGTTTTGACCACACTGAGTTTTATTCCCCTAGGACACCAGAATACCAGAGGTCAACCAAGGTTACTATTTTCAAAACTATACTGTACAGTCTGCTCCTTACTCAAGAGCTGATTATGCAGACTTAATTGTTTAGTTTTTCATATTTTTTCTTTTTTCTCCTTCCTGTTATCTGCCTACAAATAATTTTTCTTTTCATCAGCACCTCCATCAGAATCAAAATCACTTGAGCCTCTCTTGCCTACTTTTCAGCAGCTCTATAGACGATCTGGTAAAAAGACAGTATGAAACTATGGCCTTACTGTATGAGAAGATCATCTCTTCTACTGATAAATAGCTAATTAATGTAATTTGGCCTATAAAGACAGAATCAAATTTAGCAAAAAAGTATGTAAGGAGTAAGTATATTGATGAAGAAAATATATATTTTGTAAACACACTTCGAATCATTTGTGGCACCCCCAGGTACTTGACTATTTATTACTTGTTTATATGTTCCATGAAGTCAGGAATCATGGCTGTCTGTCTTGCTGACCATTGTATCCCTAATTTGCTCTTACCATAGAAACATTTAATAAATACTTGGTAAATAAATTAAGTATAATTGATAGTGTTAGGGTGGAAAGGCTAGTAGGTGCTCATGGCGTGGATGGAGAAAGATTTCTTACACAGAGATTAAGATATATAAAAGTAAAATTTATTTTATCCTTTAGAAGGACAGAGAGAATGAAAGAGAGAGAGAGAGAGAGAGAGAGAGAGAGGGAGGGAGAGAGAAGGGGGGAGACCAAAGAGAGCAGAGAGAAGGGGTGGCATCCCAAAGAAAGAGAAGGGAGATGCCAGCAGCAGTGGCTCTCTGATTTTAAGGGGGACAAAGAGAAGAAAAATAGTGATGGCTGTCAGTTGATAACAAAAGCAGCAGCAGGTAGATAACAAAAACTATGAGGGTGTCAAAGTTCAAGACTTGCTTTCCTGCCTTTCCTTGGAGAAGGGATTATCACAGAAGATGTGACTCTGTCCTGGAGATATGGTTGAGGCTGTAGCTCATTCTGCTGCTGTTTACTCAGGAACTCTGTAAAAGCAAATTCTCGAAAACAATTTTGAAAGAGAGAGATTTGTATGTCTTTTCCCTCCATTCAGCTCTCTTCAGAAGTTGTGCAAAACAGAACCCCTGCAGGGTACCTGTTAGTGAAAAAACTCATAGGATTGATCTTTAACCGTTACTGGGGAAATGGTGGGATTAGGTATTTTCCTGTTATTTTTGCAAGGCTGCCCTTACAGATAGATTAATTAAAGCACATTCTTGAACATACATTTATATATATATATATCTTATATGTGGTACATATAAAAATACCTATTCAATAAAGTGTAGACATTGTTAAGAATTGTGAAAGGTCTGAATTTACCCTATTTGCAAGTTAGCAAGTTAGGCTGCCACAGTTTCGTGGATGATGCTAGAAAATATGAGAGTGTTCAATCAGAAATGAAAAACAGTTTATTACTTACAACAAAGCGTCTGCAAATATGCCAGTTCCCCAAGGCTTAATTGGCTTAGAGTGACATGAAGAAGACCAGTTGACACCTGCACATACAGTTTTATTAAAAGAGAGGAACTCCGAATTTAGAGAACTTGAATCTTTTGTAATGGACAGTAAGCCTGCCTGCCATTTTCTCTGTAGGGAGACACAATCTCTGTCTTCCATGGCTATGTGCCATACATATATGCTTGAAAACATAGTCTAGGAAAAAGACAGTTGATGACTTTACCTATAAGATATATGGAAACATGATAAACCCATGGAGAATTATCTCCTAACAGACATAAGCTCTAAAAGGCCTCTGTGAGAGCAATGCCCTTCATCTAATCAAGGGATCCATAAACTACAGCCTGCCGGCCAAATCCAGCCCAACACCTATTTTTGTAAATAAAATTTTCTTAAAACATAGACCCACTCATTTACATATTGTTTATGTGCTATAATAGTCAAAGTTAAGTAGTTGCAACAGATATCATATGACAAATAAAGTCTAAAGTATTTGCTATATAGCCCTTTACAGAAAAAGTTTACTGACCACTGATCTAGTCTAAACATTTGACATTATGACAAGGCTTTGTAAAATATGCTAAGTCTGGTTTTTGTTCTAAAATATTTTAATATTTTTAAAAGTTATTCTCTAATCTTTATTGACTTCTTCCCAATTACTGAGGATTACTTATCTATACTATTGTTCTCTCATTGTCAAGGGTTATTAAGAAGCTATTAACTATGATTAGCATATTTTTAACTTTTTAGCTTTAAAAATAATCATATAACAAGTTATCACATTGTAAGTATTTGATTTGTAAATATTGCTTATTTGTCGGGTTTCATATTTTTGAAAACCTACTAAAATATGGGAGTCATCATAATGAGGTAAAAAGAGCTTCCTGGGTTCAGAATCCAAAAGGCCCAGCTCTACAATTTATTATCATTGAGATCCTTGGCAAGTTGTTTAACTCTCCTGAGCTTTATTTTCCTGATCTGTAAAATGGATTTTTACTCTGATTAAAATTTACAGAATTATCATTAAAACTGAATATAATAATATAAATCTTCACACGTAGTGGGCACTTTAAAATATTATTTGTCTTCCTAAGATATAAGCTTTAGAAAGTAAATCTCATATTTATATGTCATTTTAGAGTTAGAAAGACCTAGAGTAATCTCATCCCATCTTTTAAATTTTTTATGGATGAGGAAACTGAGGCTCAGATTGGTTAGGTGACTTTAGCTCAAGGTGACAAAACTATTTAACAACTAAATTTATATTAGAAGTAAGCTCTGTCTGATTCCCAGTTATTGTCTTTATAGTATACTATGTTCTTGACTGTGTTTGATACAAATGTGTAAAATACCTACCAGAGATGAGACTAAAACATAGTATGAGTTTAGGGTTTCTAGTTTTATTGAAAGAAACCATAGATTTATACGACTGCCTCTGCTCTAAGTTTTAACTCAGAAGTTCTTAATATATTTTTGTTATTTCTCTTTAAGGAAAAATATTATCTTGAAAGATGTCGTATTACACACCTGCATTTGCTTGAAACTTGGTAGCTTGATAAATTGATAAGATAAATGGGTCATATGTTAAGTTTTTTGAAAAACCAACCCAAACATAGATCCTAATAAAAGAATGTTACACATTTCCTTTTTAAGTCTAAAAAGTATTTCTCAGGGCTCTTAAATTACCATATTCTGATACCAAGGGAAAATAAAATCTGGACTTAGAGTCTTGTTTGTACTTAGAGGGTTTTCCGGACAGGAAGGCAGTCTTGATGCAATGCAGTAAGCCACAATACCAGTGGGGCATTACAGGTGAAAAATCTGCAGCTGTACCCCTTCACCACAATGTATTACAACTGTATGCTGGAATATTTCCTGTACAGAAATAGGGTTTGGTTAACTTTGTTTCCCAAGAGTAGATCACATTAAAATGTTATAAAATCATGATTTCCTGCATTTGAATACTTGTGGTTTCTCAACTGGTTCCAATATTATAAGGGTTTTGGATTTTTTTGTATGACTTCTATTAGTTGAAGATGTATAGAAGCTTTTCTTTTCCTTCTTCAAGATCAACTAAAAAGCAGACACAAAAAAAAGAAATAATATTATATTATAGGCTAAAATATTTGAGCTTGCAAACATATTTGTCTTTAATTATTGGTGGAGTTTTTACAAATGAAGAGAAACATAAAACCCAAATTCCATTAGCATAATACATTTTTTTAAATTACTAACTATTGAAAAGTATCTCTACTCAATTTGGATTTGTTCTGTGTGATGAATGTGTCTCCTATTATAAATTGTAAATAACAGATTGTAAGAAATGTTCTTTATGTTTAAAAAGATAGTTAACTTCTAACACATTCATAAATAGAAATCTTTTATTGTGTAGGGTTAAAGCTGGTTGTTTTTTAGCTTATTAAGGTTTTAATGTTCATATTGCTGTCCGTTTATCCCTATTTCTACATATGTACTGTCTCTTTCAGTCACTGAACATGTCTATTTTATGCTCAGACATCACTTTGTATTTTTTAACTATCTACTTACTCTCTTCCAGTCATCACACCTGTTGTTGGTTCCACATTTTTCAAGTAATCTCTGTCTAATCATTAATTGACCACTAAGCTAATCAAGTAGAGACTTCATTGGCCACACAATAAAGATTAGAAACTTTACAAAATTAGTTCATAAATATCACTAAACAAATAATTAAAACATATGGCAATGCCAGTAATCCCTGATGGGAGAGAATCTTATTATTACAGTTGCCATTGTTTATTGATAATAATATAGTTAATGTTTCTTAAATGTAATACCTGATCACCATTAAAACTCTTAGCTAACTAGAAAAAAAATGTTATTTATAAATATAAAATTGTATATCATTTAAAATGTCAAGTTTTCAATAGAAAATTGTAAGATATGCATGGCCTATGTATAGGAAAAAAGCAATCAATAGAAATTGTCCCTGAGAAAACCCAGATGTTGGACTTACAAACAAACTTAAGTCACCTATTTTAAATATATTCAAAGAACTAAAGAAAGCCATGTCTAAAGAACTAAAGGGAAGTATGAGAATAATGCTTTACCAAATAGAGAATATTAATAAAGAGAAATAATTTTAAAAACAAATAGAAATCCTACAGTTGAAAAGTATAATAGCTGAAATGAAAAGTTTACTAGAGAGGCTCAACAATGGATTTGAGCAGGCAGAAGAAAAAATCCGAAAATGGGTCAACTGAGATTATTGATTCTGAAGAATAGAAAGAAAAAAGAATGATGAAAAGTGAACAGAGCCTCAGAGACATGTGGCATAACTCCAGGTATACCTACCAATGTATGCATAAAGGGAATCCCAAAATGAGAGGAGAGAAAGGGGAAGAAAGACTATTTGAAGAAATAATGATTGACCACATCCCACATTTGTTGACAAACATTAATCAGTACATCTAAGAAGCTCAATGAACTCTGAGTAGAATAAACTCAAAGATATCCATACCTAGACACAAACTATCAAAAGATAAAGTATTGAAAACAAGAAGAGAGAAGTAATGTGTCACAATAAGAGATATTCAATAAGATTAACAGCTGATTTCTTATCAAAATCCATATAAACTGGAAGGCAATGAGATGACATATTCAAAGTACTGAAGGAAAAAGATTGCTAATGAGAAAAAAACTGCCAAATAAAGTAACTTATAAATGACTGGGATAAATGGCAAAAATTAAAACGTATTCTCCATTTAGATTGCTCCCTAAGAATCCACTGTAAAGAAACTGGAACTGCAAATTGTAAAATGACACATTATGAGGTCTATTTTTCTTCTTTAAAGATAATTAAAGAGCAGGATTTATAGCTCAAAGGTGTGCCACTTACTAAATGTGTAATCTTGAGCAGGCTGTGTAACTTCTCTAAGTCATAATTATCTGTAAAATAGGAATATTTTCCTCACTAAGATAATGCATAAGGAAAATCTGTAAATTGTAAAGGGCTATTCAAAAGCCAGTTTCTTCTACCAAAGCTGACATCACTATTACTATTACTGCTACTACCAAAAACACAGATGATGGCCAAGCAGCTGTTCTTTCCCGTGCTTCAATCACCTGGTGACTTGGCATCCTGGAAAATCTAGAAATGTGGTGGGAGGAATGATGAAGACAGTGTCCTCTACTGTAACCAGCCTTTAATAACTGACTCCAGGATGGAAGCTGTGGCTTGGTATTCACTGACCAGCCCTACACAGTCAGCTACCCTGACTCTGTTTTGTTAAAATACAAAGGAAAGGACAATTGAAGCAGACTGATAGGATACATCAGTTACTAGACCTCCCCTCTCTTTCACTGTTTATTAATATTGTGCACATACATACAGAGAAGACACTGCTTCTGTATCCTTTGCCTAGCTTGATTAGTAGGACTGGTGGGCAAAGGGGTAATGGCCTAGCTTCAGCAGCTCCTGCACAAAGAAATCAGAGCTATTCATCCAGGAGGACAGATGGGCAGTTGTAACCTTGCTAATAGTCTTGGCAGTACTATTAAGTAATAAAAACAAATTAAGTGCCAAAATATTCTTTGTACCAAAAATATTTTTAAATGGCCAACACACATGCAGATCTTCCCAAATTAGCCATCAAATGGAAACAAGTTGTGGAATAACATTTTAAATGCAAAAATACATGTGCTCTTACCAACTGGCAAATATACAACCTAAAATATATTCATATGCAAAGACCACATATGCTTAGAGTATAGTTTATTATGTATGGCTGGCTAATTTTTTAGGTCCTGTCAAATAATGGATAGGAAAACAAAATGTAATAAAAAAATATATAATCTTGACAGTCATTTGAAATGTACCATGTGTTACATGTGGAATGTTTTCCAGTGAAACCAATTTACTTGTTCCCACTTCCCATGACTCAGTACTAGATATTCAGGCTTTCTAAACTATTTTTTGGCAACCAAACTTTCTTGGAATAGTCATCTTTCCTTCAGGTTATTCAGTACAAACATTAATAATAAATCCTCAGTTATAGATATGTAACTAAAGATCATTCATGTCATCTCTTTCAAACCTAAAAGCATATAATAAAGTTATTTTAAATAGATCACACAAAATAGAGCCCAGAATTATTCCTTCAGAATAATTAATTGCTACCATATGAAGCTATAAGCACAATATGACCACATTAGATTTTTAGTTTAATTATATCACTACTAACCTAGAGACTGGTTGGGCAATGTCAACTTCTAACTGAAAGACAAAGGAAAATTAGTGAGTAAATGCAAAATTTGTTAAAAAATGAGTGTGATAGCAACATAATTTGAATGAAAGAACCAGTACATAAAAAAAGACCTTTTTAGAATAAAAGACTGTTAAAGAAGGTAACATTGTTATCTTTTCATCAAGCATCTTCATTCATTAATTTAAATACTACTTATTAAGCATATACCATGTACTAGACCCTGTGTTATGAGTTTATTGGAGAAATAGCTAGAGTTCTTTAAGACTACTGGTGCAAGAACACATGGCATGTAAGCCAGGCCTCAAAAAGTAGCAGTAGGCTACTGTCCCTGTCCATCCTAAATCAGGACTCGATTCCAACACATGCCTCACTTCTCTCTTTTCTAGTCACTACCCAAACTGTAAGATTTATCCCTTACTATCTAGATACTCATTTGTATCTCTTTTTCCTACTCATACCAACCTCTGTCTTCCTCTACTTCCCACACCCTTTCGCTGAGCCCTCTGGAACACACGCTCTGTGATTAGTAAACTCAACTAAACCTCAGCCTCTTCTTCAAACGTTTCTTCTACCCCATTACCTTGAATGAAATCTTGCTGTCTCCTGGGATTCTATTCACCACTGCAACCCTCTGGAGTGGAGGCTGTTTATTCCCTCACGTCCTTTTACCTCAAGGGCAGGAGGGGAAGTGTTCTTGCTCACCAGTGTCACCTGCCTTTACTCTCCTACCCTCATATAAAATGCCAGTCTTCTGTAAGACTCACTGTAACTAATTACATCATTCTCACCCCTCTTTGTTGTTGCCAGCTGCTTTGTGGTCACTCTCTTATTCTCTCACAAGTCCTTGGCCCATGGCTTCCAGCCTTTTTCTTCACTGCCATCAGCATTCATGATCTTGTCTCACTAGGGATCTCATTAAACTGTATGTTAACCTATAGTTCTCTGATTTCTCCCTATCCATCAGCTCACTCTTTTTATGTTGTTTTTTTTTTTTTTTTTTAAATAGTGATGGGGTCTCACTCTGTTGCCCAGGCTGGAGTGCAGTGTCACAATTATAGCTCACTGCACCCCTGAACTCGGCTCAAGCAGTCCTCCTGCCTCAGCCTTACAAGTATGGGACTACAGGCACATGCCACTGTACCTGGCTAATTTTTTTTTTTTTCTTTTTTGGGGTAGAGAAAAGGACCTCATCATATTGCCCAGGCTGGTCTCACACCTGGCCTCAAGTGAGCCTTTTGCCTCAGCCTCCTGAGTAGCTGGTTCATATCCTCTTTTAACCAGTTGACATTCTTAGTTCATCATTTAAAAAACCTTTGTGTAAATAAATACCCTGAACTTCACTACCCTCTGTCCTTCTGTTATACGCTCCTGACAAAAGGCTAATGCTGGATGACCCCATAACTACCTCATCAGCACAGTTAACACCCTCTTCCACTCTCCGTAATAGCCAGTATTTTCACTGGTATGGTTCATTGGTGCCTCCAGCTCGGCTTGTCTGAAAATGAACTCATGATCTCCTCTCCTATACCCACATATACCCAAATCATTCTTACCTATCCCAGGAAATGTCATCAGTCTCCACATGATTGCTTAGGCCAGCAACCTGGGAGTTCTCCTTGACACTCTCCTCTCACTTCTCATATATAGTCAATCAGTAAGACTTATTAGTTGTTAAGTCCCAAGAACCTCCCACATACCACTCCAGTGCCACCAACCATACCTAAGGTCTTAATACCAACATTTCTAGCTTACACCTCCTAATTTGTCTTATTGCATCCATGCTTGGATCTATTCTCTGTAGTAGCCAGAATCTTTGAAAAAAATAAATTTGATTACATTACTTCTTTGTTTAAAACTCTTCAAAGATATTCCATTGACGTTAAGATAAAGTCTAAAATCCCTAATGTGGCCTAAAAACAATATAGGTTTTATTACCGTCACTTCATAAATGAGGGAACCGAGGCTCAGAATCATTAAATAAGTTCCCCAAGGTCACAGTGTAGTGATTTAAATGGCAGGGCCAGGATTTTATTCCAAGTATGACATCAATGAGACTTTTTTTTAGGACGGAGAAATAAGATAAGGATTATCACTATATGGTTTTCCTTTTATAAATATATAGCTCAATATATATTTGAATAAAATTACCTTTAAAATACTAATTATACTCAGTGTTGTTATTAGCTTTTGTTTTGAAGTATTGAAGACATATACAGTTGGCTTTTCATATCTGTGGGTTCTGCATCTGTGGATTCAACCAACCATGGATTGAAATATTCAAGAAAAAAAATTGCATCTATACTTAACATGTATAGACTTCTTTTTGTCATTATTCCCTAAACAATACAGTATAACAATTATTTAAATAGCATTTACATCATATTAGGTATAAGTAATCTAGAGATAATTTAAAGGCTATAGGAGGATGTGCATAGGTTATATGAAAATATGATGCCATTTTATATCAGAGACTTGAGCATACACAGATTTGGTCTCTATAGGAGATCCTGAAATCAATCCCCCAAGGATACCAAGTGATGACTGTTTAATCTTATGATGGGAAAAAAAGGAAAAGTATGTGACTTTTGTAAATGGATTTATAAGCACACAATTTTATTCTTAAGGGGTTTTATTTGTTGTGAATTTATTAATACCCTTTTATTAATTGAAGAAAATAGGGTGTATTAAGGAAAATCCTGACAAACGCATCACTGGCCTATTTTGGAGTATATTTCTATAGAAGTTTTCTTTAGTTTTCTAAATTTTCAGAGTAGCTGAGAATGTTCTAATTGAAGTATGTAACCACAGAGCCAGCTTCACACAAGTTGAGAATTAAATAAAGTCTTTCTTTGGCATTCTTCCACATCTTTTATTTTGAACTCCCACAATTCCTCCTTCTCTAAGCCCTACTGTTGGTACATTCCACTTTCATTGTCCCTAAACTGCCTAATGGCTTCCCACAATGATTCCCAGATTGGACGGCTTTAAATTATGGACCTGCTCCAACTCTTGACTTGTACTTCAAAACTTATTAGTACTTTTTCCTTAAGGCCTTACTCTACTTTCCAGCATGACAGCTAATTTTCATAAGCTATTATGTATTAATTTTAATGTAGAACTTCTGGAGATAATGCCAGAAATAAGTAATTTTTTCACCTTATTTTCTGTATAAACTCTTCACCAAGAAAATTATGTTGAACTTTACATTCTATTATTTGTATTACAAAAGACAGTAGGTATATTAATATGCTTTTTCTAAATTCATTTGCTCTCTTCCACTGAGATTTTTATATGTCTCTCTAAGGGTTTAGACCCCGCTTTCCACATCCTGCTTGAGAAGGGTAAATAATTAAATACCTAACATTTCCTAAGCTCTTACTATGTTGTATTAAATAAAATGCTTTGTCTCAGACTCAATAGGTCTGACTCCAAGGTTCATACTTTCATCATCTTTCCATCTTCTTTGGAGAGAATCTTTAATGTGTCAGGGATGGGCTGACTCACCCAGTATGTGTATATTCATTCATTCATTCATGAATTATTCATTCATTCATTCATCAACTCTTTTTGAACATTTGCTGTATACACCATGCCAGGTGCTGTAAAAATCCAAAACTTAGCCAAATGGAAATCATTCCCTCAAGGAATGTTGCCACCAGAGAAGACATCATGTAGAGAAATAACTACAACATGAGGTATACAGTGATAAAAGCTATGAAACAGATTCCCATTTTAAAAAGTTATTGGTGTTCAGAAAAGGGAGAGAATTTTTCCACGTGGGGAGGTGAAAAGGCTCACGGAAGGGTGACATTTGATTTGGTCCTTGATAGATGGGAAGGATTTAGACATGAGACAGGGAGAAAGTAGGGAGCATACAGGTATTTCAGGCTGAGAGAAAATACAGGAACAATGACCCAGAGAAGGGAAGTTAGAGAAAATTATGTCATGGAAAGCAGGAAGAGAATTTCAAGAAGTGGTGGCTGAAAGTGGAATGTCATGGACATATTACTTATCACTGACCGGAACAGGTGCCTCTGCTTCATTACACTTAGCCTCTTCTCCATATCCATTTTGTTCTCCTTTCTTCCATCTAGCATCTCCCCACACATGGATGCTCAAGTCACTGGTTAAAGGAGAGAAAAGAAACTTTGTTTTAGGTGGAGGTAACATTTATTACTATTGAAAGGTTAAGAATCACTTATTTAGAAAAGCAAGGTTCAGGAGAAATCTATTCATTCCAGGAGCTTTTTTGAGATCCTCTTATGTCCCCAAAACTGTTAGATGCTAAGAATATTTTTAAAAATTAAGTGCCATTTCTGCCCTCAAGGATCTCAGAGTCTATTAAAGGAGACAAACAGGTAAATAAGTAATTGCAAAATATGAGTTCTATGATGGAGTAGTGTACTAGGTCTAGAGATGACACAAGAGAGGCAGTGATTGTCTCTGAGGATGTTAATTAGGGAATGCTTCCAAAAGAGGAAATACATCTGAGCCCAGTCTAGACAAATAGGACCAACCCACATGTTCTGGTTTTAAAACTAAATATTTTTAATTCAATAATATATCCTGGATGTCTTTTGTGTTAATATATGCAGATATTCCTTATTTATTTTAATAGTTGTATAGGAATCCATTCTATAGATCTGCATGTTATATTTAACCAATCTTCTATTGATAGATATTTGAGTTTTCACTTTTCTTAATAATACACACAGGACTGAAGTAAATACACACATATGTATACATATATGTGTGCATGCCCACCTACATACACACACACATACTCTTGCATTGGAATCTCTTTAAAACCAATTCTTAGAAGTATATTTCCTAGGTAAAAAAATATAAGCATTTTTAATAGATATTGCCAAATTACCCTCCAAAAATACTGTGTGAGAATTTTTTTCCCATATCTGTACAGAAATTAGAGCTGTCAATCTTTTTAAACTTCCAGATTAAAAAGTAAAAATATTACATTATTCCTGTAATTTGCATTTGTTTGAGTATTAATAAAATTGAGTATTTTTTCATGTTTACTGGTTGGGTATATTTCTTCTGTGAACTAATTGCTGTCAGGGTCTGGGATTTTACCCTATGCAAGATAACAAGGTATCCTATTAGTGTTTCATGGATTCTGGCAAGAGACATAAGACTCCTGGGTCAGAAACAAAGAACTTTATTGCTTGTGGCATAACAAGCAGCATGAGTATCATGTTTTCATTGGTTCTCCTTGCCCCTAAGTCCCACAAGGGCAATGCAAAAGGTCCCCAGGGAGATGCTTTGCTTGCAGTAGATATTTGGCACAGTGGAGGAATATGGAAGTTGTCAAATCCACCTCTTTCCATTTTAGAGCAAATCTGTTCTTTTCTATTGATATATGCTTACATATCATTTTCTCATTGATTTATTAGAGCTCTCTGCTATCAGAACAAATATCCTTTGATCTGCCATTTAGTATTACCTGTCTTATCCTAGTTTGCTTTTTAAAATTTATTTTTATCATAGATTCCATGTCATACATAGAAAAGGCTGCCCTATTATAAAATTTTGTAAAATATTAACAAATTTTTTTCTCTTATGCCTTCACTTTTTATCCTTTAATATTTTGATCCTTTTGGAATTTACTTTTGTGTAAAGAATGATATAGGAACCCACTTTGATTTTACCAAATGACTAGTTGGGTCTTGAAACCTCATTTTCTATCTTCTCCCTACTTATTTGAAATCTTCATTACATACTAAAATTTAATCTGTACTTACCTCTTTTTCTGTTTTTTAATTCTGTTCTTTTAATCTATCTGTATGTTATTACTCCAACCTTATCTTTTAATTACTATTGGTTTACAATACATTTGACACCTTGTAGAATTTGTTACTCATTATTTCTTTTTTATTTAAAAAACTGTGATTGTTTTCACATATTATTCTTGAGTGAGTCTTTTAAAATAAACCATATGAATATACAGTAATTATGAAAAGAAATTCTGAACTATCTTTTATAACCTTGTCTTCCTTTAAAAGTCTTAAGGTTGTAACTTTTATGAAGGTTTAGTTTGAATTTCAGCAAATATAGAAGCATGATCCCTATTTGCAACTTCTAATTTATTTTATTTTATTTTAACATAGGTTCCTTGTAGTTTGGAATACTGGGATGAACTCCAGAAGGTTTTTGTTGCATTTCGAGAATTTAGTTTGTCTGAAAGCAGAGTTTGTGAACTGCAGTTGCCAGATATCAATCTTGTGAATGACCAGAAGAAACTAGTATCCTCAGATCTTTGGAGAATTGTCTTGAACAGCAGTCAAAACGGAGCTGATGACCAAAGGTAATTCAGTGAAAGATGAGATAGTGGCATTATGCTAGGAAAGAATGATCAAATTATTTCTTATCTAGTGACACCCTCACTTAGCTGTATCTCAGCTGTCTAGCAGCTACATCTGTCTGAACTACAGATGAGAACCAGGAGGAAAAACAAAATCTGATGTTTCAAAATGTGTGTACAAAAAATCCTGTGTTTTACTTATAAGACAGCTCTATGAGCCCTCACTAAGAACCTGTTCCTAAAATATAAAACAAAAATGCAAATAAAAACAAACTAAAAGAAAAAATCATCACCAGTTATCCTGAACCCAAAAATATAGAAGAAAAGAGCCATACACACCCCTCAATAGACATTTAATGATGCTGTAATCAATATGTGTAATGAAAAACCCGGGGTATTAAAAAAAAGGTTAATAAATTGAATTGTCTCCTTCTAAAAGGCAAATATTAGAAATATTTTCATCTTAAATGGTTTTTGGGAACTTTAAAAGATAAGCCTCCAGACATTAGGGAAACTTGGCTTACTAACCAAAAAAATTTATACTCAAAGGGTTTCAGATAGCTGAAGTTTTATCTAGCTATAAGGTCTCTTTGCCCATAATGAATTTCTAGAGCTATAGAACAGGTATTCTAAATAAGTGGTTCCCAGCCTTTTTAGCATCAGGGACCGGTTTCACGGAAGACAATTTTTCCATGGATGGGGGTGGGGTACAGGGGGAAAGTGGGCGCAGGGGAGGAAAGGGGCAGCGGGGGGGTGGGCAGGGAAAGGTGGGTAGGCAGAGCTCAGGCATGGTCCTGTTTTCCTAACAGGCCCTGGACAGTACCTGGCAGCAGGCAGGAGATTGGGGACTTCAGTTCTAAATCATATCCCCAGAACTTTCTGTCCTACACCTCCTACAGGCTATCTGGTGAGTGGTAGAAAGGGCCAGATTGTCCCCATCTCAGTGTTTGCCTGCCTAACGCATTCATTGACTTATGGTAGAGAAAAATGTCTCCAGCAACGGTTCTTCAGCATTTCTAGCTTACACATCCCTAAGCCTTTTTGCACATGCTCCCATAAAAGACAAGAAAAAGAAAGTAGACCACAATAAGTGAAAGAGTTTTCTCAGGTTGTATTCTATAATGTGTCCTGTGAGGCTGTGCTGTGCATTGCTGTCGACACCCTTCATTGCAGTTCTCCTGCAGGGTTGGCTTTAGTGTCAGCTTATTCCTTTCATATAATCCCTCCTTCAACCCCACCCACCAACAACATTCTGACACTAACAGAGAGAAAAACGTCCACCATTCTAATACCCTGCAAATCAACAGTTTTCTCCTTTTCTACATTACCTTTATTTTTGCCCATACGTATACATGCTTTTACAAGGTTATAATCATATCATACCATTGTGTATTCTGATTTTTACTTTATGTTACAAATAATTGTGAATGCTTTTTCTTTGGAAATGTTTATTATTTGTCAGCAATAATATATGTTCATTGAAGAACATTTGGAAAATAAAATAACACCACCCATAATCTGAGGCACACTGAGGTGACCTCCGTTAACATTTAGGTTTGTAGACTCACAGTCTTTTTTCACAGATGACCTTGTATGCTTGATAACAATAATGTGTTTTATATTTCATGTATTCTATTTCTAGGTCATTTGGGCTCTTTAAAAGTTGTTACCTTCCTAGAATATTAGTTAGTAATATAGAGTTAGTGAAAATATATTAGAGAAGTAAGGTCTTGATTCTACTTGCATATAATGCAGCAATCAAAAGGACACCCATTCTGTGTGGAATTAGCAGATGGATAGAAAGATTGCCTTTTCTAAGTGTAGGTTACCTGGTCAGATACCAGAAAATAGAGCTATGGATGATCAAATTGATTTTAAAACTTCAAGTTTCATTAATAGTTTCATGTTAGTGATTTCTTGATTCTAATTATAAAAGAATGTGTTTTCATCACTGAAAGCATTTTAGAGAAAGTTAATTTCTATGAATTTGAAATGTTTATAAAAATTACTTTTGTGATAGGCTTAGCACTATAGAAATGGAGAGCCTTTAGAGAATAGAAATTTATGTAGGTGATCAAATTTAGGCAATTTTCACCAAGTTTCTGACGTTGTAATCACAGATCTTTTGTCCTCACCAGGAATTTTTGAGCTAATGTTTCACAATTGATTTCACTTTAAATTGTTTGGGATTAATCATTTTTCAGGTAGAAATTAATATTAATGAAATTAAATTAGAAGAGTTGGTTTAAAAGTCAACATAATATAATGCTATTAAGATATTTTTCAAAAGGGACAATAAATAAATTTCATCCAATTTCTAGAAAGAAAACATCAATGCTTTGATAATATATCAACAATTCATGCAGACAGAAAGCTTTTCCAGTTAGCTTCAGTATATTCTGTCACACAAATAATTTAAGTCTGAACAAAAACCTGGCACTTTTATGATTAGAGATTGTCTTATCATAAGTAATAGTCTTCAGTGGTTTGAGGATACACATCAGATTATTGGACATTACTGGAAGAAAGTTCATAAAAATAAGTCCCGTTAAGTTTTGTATTTAAAAAAGAAGAGTCTCTTGCCTGCAATTGAGATGAAGTTGCAACAGTGTAGGGCAGCTGCTACAGTGTAATGACATCACTGTACATATGTAACTAACGGTAGTATTTCATAGAGAATTTCAAGTTAGAAGACCTGGGTTTAAGTCCTGACCCCATTACCAAGTGCTATTTGGGCTTGAGATACATCTAAACTGAACCTTTAAGGAATGAATAGGAGCTAACCAATTCAAGGGATGGCAGGGAGCCTTTAGTGCAAATACTGCAGACAAAAGAGTCAATAATCACATACTACTATCTTTAAATAATGCTTTGCTTGCTCATATGGTTGGTAATGATTATGATTTTTTGTAGGAAGCTTTTGAAGTAGAATAGATGTTGACCTTCAGACTTAGTTTTCACAGTAGTATTGACCTTTGGGAGCCTTCCCCTTCTACTTGCTGTGTACTGGACTGGAGGCAAGAGTTGCAGCCTCTGGAGCCTTGGTCAGGCTCTCCGCTTCAGCTATTTATCTTTAGTCCCATCCACGTATGTATTTGCCCATTGTTAAAGCCTGAGTAAACCTCCTTTATCAGTCACATTCTGATAGGAAACAGATGGCAACTCAATGATTGATGTAAGTTTAATGAAAGGACTCTGCAAAAGTATGGGTAAGATAGCCAGTGTGGTGGCTCATGCCTATAGTTCAAGACTAGCCTGGGCGATATAACAACACCCTGTCTCTTAAAAAAAATAAATAAGAGAATGGGCAGGGTTAAGAGATAGTGCAGTACCCTGTGGCTATGAACCCTAGGGAACTGTCCCATTATTAGGTATAAAGGAGCTAAGCAATAGAGCCACAACTCTAACTCAGAGTAGTATTTGTAGCTGTTTTTGGTAGCTTGACACAGTGATATATGGAGACCTGGCTGAGAAGGAGCAAGGAAAATACATGCCCTTACTTCACTCCCCTTCTGCCTTCTAATCTCCTGTGGGTACCTCCCATTGACTGAACCCAAGGACAAGCCAAAGGACAAAGCAGCTTGTTGATGTAGTCCAGGAATGTGGGGAAAGGTAGATGGTGGATCTAGAGAGCAAACAGAAAATATCCAGCAAGCACACAGTCTTATTTGTAATTTGCAGTTTCTTACCCAATGACTAGCCCTGGGAGGAACAAAAGAGAAAAGGAGTCGAGAGCCCTTCTGTCAGGCTTTGGGCTGCCCTGCCAGATTCCCTGGGTTTGGTATCAATCAGATGTCTTCTGATGGACCAGAACAACTTTTTGCTTTAATTTTCCCCTCTTACCTTTACCTCCAGAGGCCTAATTCCAGAAGTACCCATTTTGGCTATGTGAAATTACACAAATTACAGGCATGTATCATAACACAGTAATCACAGTAGATCTTCGTATATATCGCCAGTTAACTTTGTTTTAAGTTGTTTGATGGTAACATTGAACTCTGTTGATCTGTGCCAAGTCTTTGGCGCTTTTTTGTCCACATTGCATGGTCCTTTCTTAACATTAAAACATGTGAGAGCAGATTGCTTATGAGAACTTTTTATCCCCACCCCCAAAATGCCGATTCATGATGGGAGGCATCCTGGAAAGAGAAATGGCCTAAGGGTGTGTGGCTCTTTCCTTATGTGATGAAAATTGAACCTCTGGTGAGTTTTTTGAAGTGCTTTCATCTTTGGACGTGCCTCTCCCTCTCTCTCTCTCTCTCTCTCTCTCTCTCTCTCTCTCTCTCTCTCTCTCTCTCTGCATCCGTGCAAGGGTGTGTATTTTTTTCTTCCTACTCCCCTGAGATCCCATAAAAGAAATCACTGTCCACTCACATTTGGTCATCTTTGAGACAGTGATCCATAGCTCTGTGTGTGTGTGTGAGAGAGAGAGAGAGAGAGGAGGAGGAACTGTTTTTCATTTCCCAAAGCCTTGATTCTTCTATATGTAGACAGTGGAATAATCAGAGAAAGAACACTGGTAGGTAAGTCACTGAGTAGTTTCTTTTCTCTCTGCTGGTTGAACTCTCTCCTACCAGAAGGTAACTGTCCTCCCCCCTCCCCAGATATTGTTCCTCTCCATTTGGCTACTTGGATCTGTATTTTTAGATATACCTAGATTTTTTTGGATAACTTTTTTTTTTTTAGTTTTATAAGCCATTCAGACACAAGTCTTGACATTAGAACTGCTTTGTCACCTTAGTCACACACAGGTAAAATCCAGGACCTATCCAGAAAATTCTCTCCTTATTTTTTTCCTAGGGCTAAACCTGTGCATTACCTTCTCTTCCTTGGGTGAAGGAATACTTACATTTTTTCCCCAAGTCTGCTTTTGAGGTCTTTTGCTATTTCCTTTTAGGTGGTGATTGAACTCTATGTAAGAAACCCTCCAAGGAGTAGATCTTTTGCCATCTAGCCCTTCTCCCATATACACTCCCCAAAGTACTCAAGTGTTCTTCAGATCTCACTTAAAGTTCTAGGCCAATGGTACTGACGAGCTCTCTGTGTCATATTGCTTATTCTGTGAATTTTGGGAAATGACTCTGTCTTCCCTTTTTTTCTTAAAGTTAGAGTTAAAAGAGTCCTTTACTGGAGGGCTCATTTAAGGCCCTCATTCACACTACAAACTGCAACCCATTGCTGGGTCATGAAATAACTTAGCAGGTTGCAATTGGAATTTCTTTAATAAAATAAAATAGAAAATATCAGTGTGAAAAAGAAAACTGTTGTATGATTCCATTTATATGACATAACAAGAGTAGTCAAATTCATAGAGACAGCAAGTATAGTAGTGGTTGCCAGACCCTGGGTGGAGGAGAAAATGAGGAATTAGTGTTTAATGGGTATGGAGTTTCAGTTTGGGGGGAAAAAAAGTTCTGGAGATGAATGGTGGTGATGGTTACACAACAGTGTGAATGTACTTAATTAATGTCATTTTAAAAAGTGTACACTTTAAAATGGTTAAAATGATCAATTTTATGTTATCTGTATCTGATCACAATAAAAAATATCAATGTGTATCATATTTTCAGGAAACCTTTTTCCCCCTGTTTTATATATGTATTCTGGGTTACAATAAAAGTGTATTTGTTATTTGGGATTAGTTAAGACATTTGAAAAATGACAACTCTAAGGAGTAGAGAGAATATGGTGTGGCAGGCACATATATCTTCCTGTGTCCTCTCTGGTCCGTTCAGCCATCTCTCAGGATGGACAGAGCAGTGTCAGTGCAGTGGGCAGGAGAGGGTTTACGTGAACCAATGAGAGGCAGTGCCACATTGAGATGAACGCCCATGTGATATCGTGAGATCACTCTTGGGTAGCTAAAGATATTTAATGTTAAGCTAAGTAACCAGTATGGTACTTTGTTTTGCCAACAAGAAAATGAGGAATGGGTTTTTTCCTGTTATTGAATGGTAGACATCGTGCTAAGTAGTTTGTATGCAGTATCTCATGTAGTACCCAAAAAGTAAGTCTACTTGCCATCCTTATTTTATAAATGAGAAAACTGAGATATAGCCAGATGAAATAACTTGTCCAACATTACAGTATAAATGATAGCAGTGTACGCATTTTAATCTAGGTTCTCCTACCCTAGTCATTCTCTGCTTAATCTCTACGCTATATTTTGCTATATTACAAAACCCTTATTACCACAGAGGGATCCAGACAGAAGCTCAAGTCTTCATCATTCAAGTCAAATCATTGTTTGGTACCAGCTGTGCTGGAGGGGTTTACCCCAGAACGATACTCGTGGGTGAATCTTTAGGGATTATACCTGAGTCCCCACAGTGCCATTAAGATAGAATCAATCTACATCTAGACATAGGGGACACTCTTTGTTTAAAGAATTGATACCCTTCTATAGGTCACCTAGGACAGTTGTTAAGTAACCATTTGGCTAAAATGAAGGTATAGAAATGTAAAGCTCCTGCCATAGTTTCCACTATTTAGAATATTTCCACTATTCTAAAAATTTGAGTTTATACCTGAACTTACAGATAATTTGAACAAACTACTGAATCTTGAGTTCTGCTTATTACTATTTGAGAGTTCTTGCTTCTAGGAGCCATTTTCCAGCATGTTAGAAGTGAAGAGCACCAGAGAAATCTGTATACACTGTCATTGCCCATGAATTTAACCTATACTGAAAATCTTTTGGGAAAAAGGGAAGTGTTGAAATATAAATATTATAGATTGTAGAGTTGTTTTTTAATTTTCTATTTCTACCTATTATAAATCTCACAAATTATGTTTTTCCTTTTGATATCTAAATCAGATCAAAGTCCATTGTTATATCTAATTAAGGAAATTATACAAATATAGCTACTTTAGTCTCTATCAGGGTCATCACTCATATTTATGAATATTTAGTTCTTTTTGATCCTTAGGTCTTTTTAATCCTTATGTAGAAGGTAGGCACATATATGCTACTTTTATAGTAGATAATGGTGATCAAGTTGAGTATCAAAAAACTATAAATGTGCTGATTCAAAATATAAAATATATTCAGATTATATTACCATATTTTGTGTTTAAGAAATGTTTGATTTTGATGACTCAAATTTTTAATAAATAAAACTATAATTGTTTGAATATAGATTAACCTAGTAACTATTTTAGTAAGGATTTCAAGATTGAAAGAGTATTGCTGACCACCTGAGTATGATTTTTGTGATTTTTTTCTATATACCTAAAAAGATCTCTAACCATTGATTTGTGTGTTTAATTTAGGAAAAGTGAGGAATTAATCAGTTTGTTATAAGTAAAGATTGTATCAGATTCTCATGATGTTTTGGCAACCTTTTCTAATATATTGTGTAATAATATCTGCCATTCTCAAGAGACAGAAAAATAAATCTTGGAAAATCTGAGTATCAAAAACTATAGTTGGGGCCAGGTGCGGTGGCTCATGACTGTAATCCTAGCACTCTTGGAGGCCAAGGTGGGAGGATTGCTTGAGGTCAGGAGTTCGAGATCAGCCTGAGCAAGAGCAAGACTCTGTCTCTACTAAAAATAGAAAAAATTAGCCAGGCATGGTGGCGAGCACCTGTAGTCCCAGCTACTCAGGAGACTGAGGCAGGAGGATCACTTGAGCCCAGGAGTTTGAGGTTGCTGTGAGCTAGGCTGATGCCATGGCACTCTAGCCCAGGTGACAGAGCAAGACTCTATCTCAAAAAAAAAAACCTATAGTTGGCAAGAAAAATGCTTCAGGTAAACACCTCAAATTGTGCGTGCACTGTTTTAAAATTGATCTCATAGAACTCTCACTTGGATTTTTAATATTTTAACATTGTACCCTATTTCTAACAACTTCTTTAAGTAGTATAATAAGGAAAAGAGTTCAAATGTGTAAAATACATATATAACTAATATATTTTGCTCTTTTTTAATAAATACCTGTTTTAATTTTACTTTCCTGATGAAATCTTTTATTTGTAACTGCACAGATAAATTCCTAGAAAGTTGTTTGGATTAGTGTGCCCATTTATAGATGTTTTTAGAATATACTTAGCTGCATTTTGTGCATAGCATTTAGTGAATAACCTAGTGCCCCATAGTCTGGTTTTTTTTTTTTCTTTTTTCTTTTTGGTATACAATGGAGATTTACTAGCATTGCAGTAAATACCACCAGATTACTGTAAACTCTTTGAGGTTAAACAACTCAGTAAACATGTTGGAATGCTCCTAGCTTTCATTTCCACCATTCCGTTTCACAACCTCTTTCAAAACTCAGCTGAAGATTCACACCTCTGAGAATCCCACATGATTCACCCCACACCATTCTGAGTTCCTCTTATGTTTCCACTCTGGCAGCATTTCCAACTTTCCTACTCCTGGGTGGTGGTTCTGTTTTGTAATGTTTGTAAATGTCTACATATTGAGTATCACCAGTTAGACTGTGAGTTCTTTGAAAATCAGGGGCTTATTTCTTTAGTTTTTTTTGTCATAGTTCTCCCTGGGATACTGTAAATCATAGTGTTTGTTGTCCAGGCTCCTCATGGATTTGGGAGCCAGGCTACTGTAGCTGCAGAGCAAATTTCAGATTGGAGAGAAGAGGGTGGAGGATGGTGAGGGGAAATGGGGAGTATCTACTTAGTGATCTGCAAATAATAGGATGCACCTTTTTCTCCCTCCTCACCCCCACCAAAACCCCCAAATTCCCACCTCTCATGCTTTCATTAGCACTAATGCAATCTAAGCAGCATGCTTCCCATGCACACCAGGAGCCACCATGCACAGACATCTTCCTTCCTATGGATGCCTTTGCTATTCATTTCAATCAGATTTAACTGTATAAAATGATATTAAGAGGATGGGCAAATGAATTGGAGGACCCACACAGTGTAATTGTCCATGGGACCCTAGTTCTTCTGGACATGGTCAAAACTTTTACGGCACCTAGTACAGTATTCAGGGGGTGTTCAGTAAGAGTATTGACTGACTCAGAAGGGAATATGGATATGGACAATCTGGAAAAGTAAAACAAAAGTGAAACATATATGGTGACACTGAATGTATTGGGCTTTTTTGAGCAGCAGAGTTATACTCTGAACTGTGTTGGTCTTTAATATGAGAACAAATATCACATAAGTTATGTGAGATGTGGATGGAAGAAAATTGAGTTGGAGTTAGATCAACATGACCTGGGGGTCAAGGAATCCTTTGAAAGTTTCCTGCCAAAAATTCATAGAGAATAATCGACACGAACTTAACTTACTTTTTAAAAATAGCTAGTTTATGTGAGTAAATACAAAAGAGTTGATAACATATTGACTGTAAGATTTGGGCTATTAGCTTGAAAAAGTCTTACTGAAAGGCATTTGACTTACATGATCTTGGGAAATTTAAGTTATTGAACTACTTTTATTACTTATTTCCCATAGCTCTGCAAGTGAATCTGGTTCTCAAAGCACTTGTGATCCACTGGTAACTCCAACAGCCCTTGCTGCCTGTACCAGAGTCGACTCCTGCTTTTCCCCATGGTTTGTGCCTTCTCTTTGCATTTCCTTCCAGTTCGCTCACCTGGAGTTCCACCTTTGTCATCACCTTGATCAACTAGGCACAGGTACTCTTTCCCTTAGCATCAAATTAACATCTACTTATTACTAACTGTTTTTTCTTTAGTGTTCTCAAGACAAAATTCATACATTTTTACTCATGTAATTTATTTTCAGGAAGTATAAAGTGAACAGTGGCAAAATTATTCTGAAGTTGATTTGGTACAACAGGTGTGCTCCTTACTTTTGAACCAGCTTATGGACCTGTTATATAAGTTGCCACTGGTATTGAGCTGACATGTTTCTGCATACTTCCTAATGAGAATTTTCAAGGAAGTGACAGAAATTGTAGGTTTTAGAATTATTCCAATTATGATATCTTTGAAAGAAGTATATCTGCTTTTGTTCTGTATTCTGAGCCATTACATTGGTAGCAAATAGTTTCCAAAAGTACTTGATATTGCTTGATTTCAAAAGCATGAATACCTTCTACCAAAGATGGGCACATTCTCCAATTAATTTAAAGGAGTCTCATTTTCACAAGTTTAGAAGGAAGAAGTTTACATTTTACCACACACCAAAAGTAGCCTTTTATAAATCTGCTAATGTTACTTGAATAATTATTTCTAGTGCATTATATTCTGTACCAAACCTTTTCTAGTTAATACATTTGGATTCAGGTATTAGGTTTTCAACCTACATGTAATGGAAAAGGGGGGAGAATCAGATTAAAACCAAACATAGCTGCTGTTAAGCATCTTGCCTTTTCAGCAAAAATGTAGTTTAATCCGCTTTTTCTAACTCTCTTTGAGTTATGTTTTTGTTTTTGAGATTTGGTTAGTAGACACAGCAGTTTTATAAAACTCTCCTTAGGTAGTTACCTCCTCTTCATTTTATTTGTTGTCTGCTGTGATCAATTTTTTGTCTATGAACGTGAAAGTAACCATTGGACAATATATACTTAAGAGACCTGATTGGACAAACAGTTTTGTTTGCAAATATCAGATGATAATTCAAAGATTATAATGTCTTCAAGAGAATATTTGAATTTATTAAACACCAAATACTAAATTGAGTGATCTTTTTGTGAATAATTTAAATGTCATCTCGCTCTTTATTTTCATAAAGGATTGGCTTATCTTAATTGCTATTTTTCTTGTTTGTTTTCTTGACAGCTCCCCCGCAGTACCTACAGCCATTCATTTCTGATAAAAATGTGCCATCTGAACTAGAATACATGATTGTTTCCTTCAGAGAACCACACATGTATCTTCGACAGTGGAATAATGGTTCTGTCTGTCAGGAGATCCAGTTCTCAGCTCAAGCAGACTGTAAACTTCTAGAGTGCAGAAACGTTACTATGCAAAGCGTGGTGAAACCCTTCAGTGTCTCTGGACAGATTGCAGTTTCCAGTGATGCCACAGAAAAGCTGCTTGACTGCACCATGATGGTTGACTCTGTATTTGTAAACTTTGGACAGCATGTAGTTCATTCTCTAAACACTGCAATACAAGCTTGGCAACAGGTATGCACATTCCAGAACAGTTTATAGTTTGGCCACATAGGATCTTTTATTAGGTACTGTATGTTATCACTTCTAATAATAAGTTAAATTCAAACAAAAATGTGAGAGAATGAAGAATTTGATGGACACCATAATATTTGAACCTTCTCTGTTTTGGCAAAGTGATGCATGTTCTTTTTGAAAAACTTTGGAATATATGGGTTCTCTACACATGCATCAGAGATCATGCCCACATTTTTGTGACTAATGTACCACATCTGTGTGGAAAGTAACATATTCCCAGAAATTTTTCCCAAGTATTATGGCTTTAGTTTTCCAAACCTTCAACTTAGCTATGTATCAAATTGTCTAAGTGTCCATTGCAGAAATGAAAAACCTGTGTGAGCCTTTTTGATAATAAGCATTCCATCTTTTCAAACAAAAAATGCAGTGAGATGAAATATGTGAGCACAATGTAGTCTTAATCTTTCCGATCATTCTGCCTTTTTGATTCACTTAAAAGTACTAGATAATAGAGTTTTTAGATTAGAGACTCTTGATTAATAATTTTTTACTTTATCTCTTATCAGAAATTAGCCATATCAAAAAAAGGAGAAGTATAAATCTATGATAAATGGCATATTTAAAATGGGAAACCTATACATACCTACTAACATGAAAGTAATGTCACAGAATGTTTGAATGCTACTACATTTAGCCATTTAAGAACAAATCTCTTCTGCTTCTATTACCGATTTTCAGTGTTGTATTTCCTGTATTTCCATGAAGTTTGAGTTCTATTTAAGCTGAGACATTTGCCCACATTTTGTATATGTTACGTATATTTGTGTGAAGCTAGCTTCCCAAGAGAAATGGTCCTTCATCCCTCATTGACCTTTTTCGGGGACAGGGGCAGTTAAGGTGGGGAGGGGCTTTAGTCCTCTAACTTAAGAATTTTTATGGAAATAAACTGTTTTCTTTATATGCATGAAGACCTATATAAGACTAAGGAATTAATTACCTAACATGGCACTACAATAGCACAGGGAAAGAAGATAACACATCTGTTTTATATTTTAAAAATCTTTTTTAAGGGCATTCCATGGTTTTCTTGTTGCAAAGGACATGCGTAAAATAAGAGCTAGTGTGATCTAAATCTTTGCAGCTGGTTCAAATAGCCATGTGAAAAAAACCTCCATGGCTCCAATTTCTGTTTTTTTGTCATATTTTGAACAATGCGTTTAATAAAAAGCAAACCTAGAAAATATAAAAGAGTCATTGATAGAGCATTTAAACTCAGGATTTTTTTGCCTTGGTATCAGAGATATCATAAGAAGACTCATGTACAGCAACTACTACAAAATGGCCTTCAGAAATATCAGTTTCCTCCTAGGGTAAAAATAGTCTCTTAGAGCTATACATATAAATAAAATATGGTGCATAAATATTTAAATGTTTTCAACCACATCAGAGTGTGAATGACTGACTGGCTAACACAGTGCCTTGAAGGAATATTCTGAGTTTTTTTGAAAAATGGAATTGTATATTTGATTAAGTAGAGCCATATGTTACATAGCATATTGCTGACAGGTACATTCTATGAATAGTTGATTCTGATTTATACAGGGATTTGGCAATGTTAACATGAGCCACAAGAGGATATACTTCTGTAATTGTTGCTGTAATTTTCTTGTTTCCTCCATGTCAAGGGTACTTGCCACCAAGTTTTAATGTGGTAGGCACCTAACCCTGTGCGTTCTAAAGTAAATACAAAAGTGTACTACTTTGAAATTATGGGACATTTGACATTGAAATGGGTTTATAGAGGTTTATTAAGTTCTTTGTTTCTAAGATATTCTGAATGTGGTTTGTCCCCTTTAGAAGAGGAAGTTTAGTTTCCCAGACTTGGATTTTATTGTGTGTATAATGCACACATACAGTATAATTATTGCCAGTGAAAAATTTGAATTTAATAAGCAGGCTAAGTGATTTGAGTTCTCCACATACTTTTTACTGGATCCGTATCAGAGACAAGTCATTTTTATCCAGTGTGGATGGATCAGTCAGTTGAAGCATGAAACAATTTGGCCTTCCACCTTTAGGTCATGAGTTCAAGATTAACAGAAGCCTTCATCAGTGTCTGATTTCTCTGGCTGTAGATTTTTTTTCTCTTTTATAAATGATGCCTGTTTTATGAAACAGATTAAGGACCCAAAATGCCACTTGCAGTTTGCTTTATGTTTCTATGTCCCTTTCCCAGATTTGAACAAAATAGCATTTAAAGGGTTTTTAGTTTTGTTTTGTTTTGTTTTGTTTTAATTAAGGCTATACTCACGTATAACCTTCTCTTACACCAAAATAGTATCTCTGTTTAATTACAAATGCCTATGAGACACTCCATGAAACTTAAATGTGAATTAGCCATCTTTTAATCACAAACCCAAGTGAGCATTCTGTGGTTCAACATATATGATGTCACATAAAATGTATAGGAACTTTTTTATACTATACCAGAACTTAAAACATTCCAAGAAATGCTTAAACCTATTACAGTTATAATGAACTCCACAGATGAAGGAGCAGTAGAGAAACAGTTCCCTGAGGACTTTGCATATTCTTTAGAAAAATGTAAACAATCCCCTTGTGTTCTTTAATTTACATTTTTTCCTAAAACCCTCATCATTTATTAAAGGTCAGTTTTTAGATATGAGGAAAGCAATATGATTTTTTTTTCTACTTAAGCCCCATCTGGTAACTTAACCTCTGTGTTACCAGCAGATTGATCCCAATTCATTATGAAAACTGAGTTTTAATCTCAGGATGTGTAACTAAGTGGGAGATTGGAATCATATCCCTTTCTTCATGTCTGTACTCTTAGACTGAAAGGAGAGAAAAGTGTTTACAAGGAAAGCAGTTTGTGTTGATTATATAATGCTAAATGGAAAAATCTCATCAAAACTAATTACACACTATGATTCCAGTTTGATTAAAGGTTTGTAGATAAATATATAAGATAGGATTGGATAGGATAGACTAGAATAGTAACAGGCAGGATATCCAGAAAAGAAAAATTGCTTGAAAAAAAAAAATGCACCAAACTGTTAATAGTAGTTATCACTGAGTATAAGATTAGAGATTTTTTTAAATCCATACTTTCTGTATTTTCTAGCTTTTGTACAGTGAACATATATTACAATTATAATTTTAGAAACTAAATCTACCCAGCTTTTGTTTGTTTCCTAAGTGTTTATTGAGTACTTACATAGCAGGCATTATGCTGGGTACTGGCAATAAAATTGTAAATAATACAGACCTGGTTGCCGCCTTTATATAGCATAGAGTCTAATGATGGAGACAATACCGAACCCATAATGGTACAAATTAACAAGTGCTCTGAAGATGAAAACAGAGTGTTATGGGAGCTTAAAATAGGGGAACCTAACTTGATCTGGGGAGGATCTCCAAAGGGTACTCTGAAGTGACCTTAAAAATGGCAGCTGAAAGCTGAATATAAACAAGTTAGTCAAGCAAGAGGAAAATCCAGGCAGAGGGAAGGCACTGAGGCAGGAAGTAATTCTACATGTTGAATGAATTGAAAGGAGGCCAGTATAGTGTTGGAGGAGCTGAAAACGGCTAAGTCGAGCTGGTTGAGCTGGAGTGTCATGAGCAAATGTCATCAGCAAATGGAATGTAGCTCGAGGTGCAGCTGGAGCTGTGGGGAGGGGCCAGGTAAGGCAAGACACCTAAAACCCAGCAGCAGGCAAATTTTGAAATCATGGCTAGTGATTAAAAGCCACAGCAGAGAGTACTAGGGTAGACAACAGGTACTTGTTGGTTATAAGTGCTTTGGTCTCACTTAGCCAGAAACTCTTGGTGATGAATGAGGCTGTCAAGCAAGGTTCGGTTCAGTGAGAATATATGGATAATAAAGAGAGGTTTAGAAGTCCTCAAGGGCCTCTGGAAGAATGAGATATGTCAGGGCCATTGCACCACCTGCAGCATAGAGCACTGTCCACCTGCTCCCGGGGCATTCAGGATGACTAGGAGTGGGTTCTGTTTCCCAAGAAGAGTCTATAGCCTGATAAAGTTCTAGGTCTGAATTTGGTCCACGCTGGATTCCAGGTACTTTCACCCATAGACTCTGTCTCCATGCCTCCTAATCTCTTGAATCTCTGTGCTTCTGAGTGGTCTCCCTATTTATTCTCCCTTCCCTCAGTAAAGTGGCAAGTGATGGAGTGTGGCATTTTGACATTATTTAGATCCATAGCCAGGTAATAGAAGCCAACTGAAGAAGCAGCAGTTATATATTATTACCCATCATCTGCAAATTGATTAGCTAATTATGATTTTTCTTATATTCTCAAGATATTTGTTTTGCTATTCTTTTATTTACCAGAAGTATGTTTATTGTTTTTAAGCCATAACCTAACCAGAGTGATAAAAGAGTAAGCACAGAAATATTTTATCACTTTGCCAGCATTTTGATATGACAGCAATCAGTGGAGACACCATTAAGTTGAAAAAGGACAGATCAGCACAAGAACATATTACTGATTTGCTGAGCCTTAGCTGATTAATGAAGGATATTAGCTGATTGATGGTTATTAGCTGAAACAGATACTGAAAACTGTTTTTCAATTAACATGAATTTCTCTTGAAAACTTGGCTTTCTCTGAGTTTGGAGTTGATCTGTTTTATATGTTCAGCCTCTTAACAATAGAGGGAAAGTTATGGTTTTATTTACATCTCTCCCTGAGCAGATTTACACACACACACACACGCACACACACACACACACACACACAAAACTCCCTCTCTCTCTCCCTCTCTCTCTCCCTCCCTCCCTCCCCCTTAAGGGATCTGGGGATGTTTTACCTAAATGATCCTTACTTTCTGTAGGGTACAAACTGTGGCTTTGGTAATTGGTCTTGATTGTTGAGTTTAGAAGGCCGGGAACATGGTAATTCTAGCCTCCAGTACTCTGTTCAACAACCCGCACTACCCTATACAGTGCTCTTTGTAGCATGTTAATTCACTTTAAGAAATGTTAAAAAGTTTGAGGGATCTCACTGTTCTTTTACTCTTCTGTTAGTACGATTTATTTTGTAGGGGTATAAATCAAAACACATTCTTGGAACATTTAAGATCTCTTTAAGGTATTTTTTTTGTGTGCTTATCCTGGAAGTATAGAATACTTTGTATACCAGAGCTAATGACAACAGATCTTTTAGGGTTTCTGTGTTGTAACAATGGCCACCGGGCAGACAGCTGCCAAACATCTTGCAATTAATCTGATACACGTTGGCTTTTGTATTCTTTTTCTTTCAGAACAAATGCCCTGAGGTAGAAGAGTTGGTCTTCAGCCATTTTGTGATCTGTAATGACACACAGGAGACACTGCGGTTTGGCCAGGTGGACACTGATGAAAATATCCTGCTGGCGAGTCTCCACAGTCACCAGTACAGCTGGCGCTCTCACAAATCCCCACAGGTACTTGAGAAACAGCCTTACAAACACAGCAATTGTTAAGGTTGGGGATTCATTTATTCTGCGTTTGTGTGCCTCTGTCCAGTTGTTTCCCTTTTTAAGTCTCCCAAGGAACCACACAGTGGTAACTACCACTGACGGAAACCAGGAGGTGTTTAGAGCTGCACGGTGCACCCATGCTTCTCTTGGAGTGGAGCGTTTTCCTGATCAGCACGGGTGCTGGGGGACAGCAGGGTGCGCTGATTAAGAGGTTGACTCCAGAGCCACGTTTGGATCCTGGCTCTGTGTAAACTGCTTTACTTTCTAGTCTTCAGATTTCTCATAAGTAAAATGGGGATAAAAATAGTACTTATTTCATGGGATTGTGAGGACTAAATGAGTTAAACATATAAGGCACTAGACTGCTGCTTGATATACTATAATCATTATGTGTTGGGCATTATTATTCCTTTATTCTGATTTTTTCTGTATACATATTCTGTACCAGGCCCATGCTAGGCACAGGAATTCAAAGACAGGTAAGTAATAGTTCTTACTCTCCAAGGACAGCTCACAATCTATGACACAATGAAGACAATGACAAACTATGCCCAAGGGAGCACTGAAAAAAGACATACCAAAGGATGTCTGTTTTCCAAGTAGTATAATTCTATTTTCCTGTCACTTTAGATGGGAATAATTAGAGAGATGTGCCCTGCAGGGATAATATGAGCATGAATTAAATATAAAGATGTGGTCTTAAATGAGTAAAAGAAATCCTAGGAAGTACTCTCAAGAATAATGTATTTCTAAAACTCTGGGTAATAAGGAAACTACTGTCTGCTTGTGATTAAAAGAAAGGCATTAGATTAGAGAACAAGTTTTCCCCTCTGGTCTATAGACCAGCTTCAGAATATGTTATACCTTCAGGCTCCGAGGATAGGTAGATACTGATTTCTTACTTGTTTTTTCATCAGATTGCCACACTACTAGTATAAAATTTGGGAAAGTAGATACAGTGTAGCATTTCTTATTTAAATATATCTATTTAGTTCATATTAATCTGACAGAACATTAAAACTACATAAATTTTTTTCATAAAAGTTCTTCCAAAAATGTCTCACATGATGTGATATTGTTCTCATATTTTTAGGGTGAATCACACACCTTTATTTTCTGATTATCCTATTGAGAAATTTCAGAGTTTTTAAGTTGTTTGCCCCTTATAACATAAAGGACATTTTGTTTGTTTCATAATTAAGTTTCTTTTTTAAACTTTTTTCTTACAGATTGCCAAAGTGAGAACATACAGATGTATTGACAAAACAAAATAAAGACACCTATGTATGGTCCCAACCACCCAGAGATAATATGTGTTAACACTTGTTGTATAGCCTTTTAGATCTTCTAGAAGTTTCCATGGTAATTGCATTCCCAGCAATGAACTATTAGTGGCAGGAAAGAAGCCTCTGAGAAGCTGCAATAATGTGTAATTGTACACTATACCTGTAGCCACTTCACCCACATGCACACAGCAAGCTGCAGGCCTTAGCCAACAGAAAGCAAAGCAGAAGAAGCCTAAGTCTCCTCACAGTCATTTGAAGATGCATAGCTAGCATAGCCCTCAGTCACCTCCAGGATTCCCTAGACACTGGAGCCAGGGTGGAAAGGGTGATCCTAACAACAGATGGCTCAGGAGTGTGAGGGATAACAATCTCGTTACAGACAGTTTCTAGACAGGGAGGAGATGAGCAGCAAAGAATGGACAAGCACTGTCACCAGTACACCTTTCATATTCATACTCGTTGGCACTATTTCAAGGCCTTTTTGTGTTTATGACTAGTTTTGTTTTCACAGCATCTTTTGTGTAATTTGCTTTGCATATTTTATAGCTATTAAGACAAATGGAGATGTTAATTAGGTAGTGATAGGGTTGGGACTGAATCCTTTATCTTTTGATTCTCAGTGTAGTGTTTTTCCACAACTTTGTCTCACTCCCCAAGGTTTTGGCAGCATGATTCCCCTGTTAGAATAGCCAAGCTATCAGGTTTTAAGAAAAGAGCTGAGAAATTACTGGTATAGTAAGTCACATCTAAAGCTAGACTAACATGGAATTCTTAGTTCAAGTACAAACCCTTGCAAAGTCTTAACTGTATCACCAAAAATAATGAGAACTGTTTTTTTTCTTTTAAATTTGTAACTGTATCTTTTGGGTGCAAATTTTAAGATGAACTGCAATCATTACAATCTTCTTTAGGCTAAAACCTAGATGAAATTTGTAAAAACCAGTGTCTCTTTACTACATCTCTCTATGCTGAAGTAAGTGTGTTTTAGGACCCTCTGAAGCCAGAGGCCTTAATGGGCCCAGAGGGTTTTTGTGGAATTCCTTATATTCACAATTGCAAATTCTGCTCTGTTCTAATGAGAGGTTACATCTGAGGATCAGAAAAACTAGCCACTTAGTTTCAAACTGCACCTGGAGCTAGTCATAGAAGCACAAGTGAGCAAAATGTTCCTTTTCCCAGACTCCCAAGTCATATCCTGCATTGCCCAGCAAGCATGGTTTTAGGAACATTTGTGTCTGCATGTTTATGCTACCTTGGGTGTTAGTCAATTCATAGTCTCAGGGAGGATTTCTAAAGTTCATGGAACTTAACTCCACTGAACAATGTAGCTTACATTGCAGAGATCAAGAAAGTGGCAATGACACCTGGAAAGATTTCAAAGAGGTCAAGATATCTTAGAACCACACAGGAGGTTGCTAACAACAGTAAGTCCCAAAAGGATGGGAAGAAACATGGATATAACCAATTCTAGAAATTCAAAACTGAGAAACCTTTTAGAATTGAAAGTCATAAACTCTCCTTATAGTGTCTAACACATGCTCTGGGGCAAAATCACTTAACATGCTGGATATCCCGCAATAATTTCTTGCCTAAACAAACAAAGGAAGAACAAGACTATTTCCTGGGGAATAATTGAGCATATTCAGCTGCACAGAATCATAGATGCCACCACAAAGGACCCTTTAAATATCCCAATTCAGTGGACTTCAGATCGGGCTAGATGAGAACAATAACCAACAACGGATTGGCTCGCAAAAGAAGTGCTTCACATTATGCTAAGTTGAATTTAAGGACTAGAAACGTGCGTTTATGGAATCTTTCTCAAGAACATAGGCAGTATGTGCAGCTCGGAGTCAAGGGAAGCTTTATTTAATTTAGTCAAACCAAACATAGTGACATCTCCACCATCTAGTGGGATTTGTATACAGACTCTTCAAGTTAGCTTCCTTTTCTGGTTAATAGTGAACACCATTGGGATAGCAATGCCTCTATCTTGTATGTAAGGCTTTACACTGCTTTTAGCCTCAAACATGCACAATTTATGGATTATTCAGGTTTTTTCCTCAGAATTGTAGAATTCCAATTACCAGTGACTTAATTTTAGTAATCAAACCATCAAGCAGGTAGAAATGGGCTCTAGACAGAGCTATAGAAAATAATAAAATATTCTTTTCAAAATGAATATAAAAGAAGTTTTCATAAGCTCATAAAAAATGGCAGATATTTAAAAATTCAAAATGTAATAAGGTAAGAATTAATTTTTGATGAGCAGCAGAGCATCTTGGAAATACTAAACAAACGCAGTGACAAAAATATAAATCCCATATTACTATAAGACAGATGTTGGCAAACTTTTTCTGTAAAGGGTCAGATAGTAAATATTTTAAGCTTTCAGGATCTTACAGTCTCTGTCACAGCTACTCAACTCTGTGTGAAGCAGCCATAGGTGATACAGAAATGAATGAGTGTGGCTGTGTTCCAATAAAACTGTATTTGGGCAAAAAAAATTAAATTTCACATAATTTTCACACATCATGAAATATTCCTTTGATTTTTTTCAACCATTTAAAAATGTAGAAACCATTCTTAGCTCACAGGCTATCAAAAAATAGGCAGCATGCCAAATTTGGCCTATGAGCCCAAGTTTGCCAACCCTTGCTTTAAGGTCTCTCAGTTGATAAAATTCAGTAGGCTCAAGGTTTGGTTTAAAATTATTTCCACGCTGACCTAAATGGTATTCCTATCACTTGAAAGCTTGGTACAAAGTTTCAGAAATTGAGAAATGACAGATAATAGTTTAAATCTAACTCTTATATAATCAACCTATACTCACCAAATAACAGTAAAATATTTTTATTGTAACTTGTTCTAGGCCACTGTATAACAGAAAGATCTCCAGTTCTCTGTTTGTATGTAAAAGTATTTTAAAATGAGATCTGATCATTTTTCCATTCGTCTAAAAGGGAAAGCAAAAGATTTTGAGTATCTGCTTATCTTATAGTAATTCCAGCCTGTTGTCAATTTCATTAACCAGATTGGTAATTCTTACTCAGTTACTGTTCTTTCCAAATCCACTTATATAATGCATGTGTACACATACATCTAAAGAAAGCACATTCCTTGTTGCCATAGTCACAATAAAAAAACTTAAAAAGCAGACTTGGGGAACAAGGAAATATTCTGTGTCGGCAAAACTGGTAAATTTTTCAATATTCTCCCATGCATGTATGCATATTAAAGTTCGTTTAGAAGGCCAAATGAATAGACACTCTTACACACTGAAGCTGCACATGGAATTGGTATTTTCTTTCTAGAAGCAAATGGGTAAGAAACTTCAAAGCTATTCAAATGATCATAGATTTGACCTAGGAAATCTATTAGTAATCTGCCCTCAGGAAAGAATGCAAATTAAAACAAAGATTTATACACAAAAGTGTTTATCACAACGCAAAATATTTAAAATGCCAAAATGTTCACTTTACAGAAATAGTTAAGTAAAAATCTGGCATATTATCTATTATGTAACCTTTAAATTTTTATATAGAATGGGGAGGTGCTATCATTATGTGAGACAGAAAAGCAGAATATAAAATTCCATATACTCTCTGTTATCTTAACAACATGAGGGCAAATGCACAGAAAAATACTGGAAAGAGATATGTCAAAATGTTATCAGTAGTTGCCTCTGAATGGTGAGTTAAGGTGATATTTTTCCATTTTATTACATTTTTATATACTTTTAAACTTTTTAATAAGGAATAAAGATTATTAAATTAGAAGTAAACTGCCCCCCCAAAAATTCATATACAGAAGACAGGAATTTCAAATGCTAACTGGAAGTGGCAAATGTGATGATAGATTAAAGAATAATTATCTTTATTACTTCTCATATGAAGTATTACAGTCATTTTTCTCAATTATTCTCTTAATTAAAGTTTTGCCCCACTCCAATCTATCTCACAGACTACAGCTCAAGTAATTTTCCTAAATACTTTCATTCTTACACTTTCCTATCCAAAAACCTTCACAGGCTCCCCCATGATTTATTAAATAATATCCAAATTCTCTAGCATCCACGGCCTAACTCAGTCTCTCCACAAGCCCTCCGGTCTGTCATTATTTCTCTCTAGCTACTTATTTCCTCCCTCCCATTCATTTTTTAATCAGTAAGTGTTAGTTTATTATGATCTACTGTGTGTAAATACGTACATTCTTCTAAGGAACTTACTGTCTTTGAAGAAGCCAGTATCTATCAGGATAGCATTGCAGTAGTTCAGGACAGAGAGAAATGAGGAATGACTAGTGAAAACACTAGGCCCAGGGAAGAAAAGCCAGAAAATCAGGAAGCAGTATCAGTTGCCTCTGGATATGGACAAGGTCTTAGTGGGAACCCAAAGAAAATGTTTCCAAATCCAACATGAGGATGGGAATCTGGCAAGGCTTCCTGGCAGAGGGGATATTTGTATTAAATTGTAATGTTTAAATGAGAATTAGGTAGGCCAATGATGTGAGGGTAGAAGTGACATTCCAGATAAAGGGACCAACATGTGTGAAAGCCATGGAAGCATGAAACAATATGGCATGGATTGGGAGTTTGCCTAATTTGGCTACAATGTAGAGTACATGTGTAGAGCTGTAAGAGAGAAAAATAGGTGAAGGCCATAAGGGTTTTTATTCACTGTGCTAAGAAATTTTGTTTTTTAATTTGGGGGGGGGTATTTGTTTGTTTATTTATTTGTGGTTTTTTTGGGTTGTTGTTTTTTTTTTTTAAGAGATGGGGTTTTGCAGCACCGCCCAGGGTGGAATACAGTGGCTGTTCACAGGCAAGACCATGGCACACTACAGCTTTGAACTCCTGGCTTCAAGCAATCATTCCACCTCAGCCCCCCGAGTAGCTGGGATTACAGGCACGTGCCACTGTACCTGGCTCTGTACTAAGAAGTTTTAATGCTACCTTGAGGCTGCGATAGCATGAAGGCAGGATAATCTATGTACCCAGAGAGGTCAGAGTTAGATTTCCACAGAAGCTGGGTTTGAAAGATGACTACAGCTTGGCCCAGTGGACAATAGTGGAGAGAGTACACCAAGCAGAACCAGGAAGATATGTATTAAATATAAGCAGGAATCAGGTCATGGACATAGGAATTTGGGTTTTGCTCAGTATAACTCAAGCATAAAAATTACATGCCATGCTGAAGAGATGTGTGCTGGTACACTGGCTCTGGGGGTGGTAATGATGTGGAAGCCCTGATTTGTAGGGTCAGCAAATCTTCATGGTACAAATACTTCACCAGAACTGATTTCAAGCTACCAATCATTTGCAAAATTTCTGAATGTTTAACGATTGGTTTTTATAAGCAAGTCTGAGCCAGTTCCAGCACACTACTATTTGAAAGAGTTATATTCTGAAAAACCTGGCAATCCATTTCAAGAAGGTATACCTATATGTGGTGGGCAGCTGGTGGCTACTGAAGGGTTTTAAGTAGAGGAATGCCAGAATCACAGCTGCATTTTAAAAAGATTCTTCCAGTATAGTTGAGAAGATAGTCTAGAGAATATTGAGAACACAAGCAGAGAGTAGTAAGGGTGCTGTTGCATAGTCTAGGAGTGAGAGAGATGATAGTAACTAAGCTAAGACAAAGTAGAGGGCATAAATTGGTATAAATGTCTTAAGAAATTGATATTTCTGTGAATAACAAATATAAATTCTGAACAGAGTTTACAAAAAAAAAAAAAAAAAAAACTACCTGAAAGCTCTGGAGACTAAACAAAAGCAGGCAGATTTGGGAGGGGAGTCAAAACTTTGAGCAACTAATCTGCAGAGTGATTTTCCCATTTTTTGTGGCTTTGCCTTGAGGGCTACTGTAGTCATGGCAGTGCAGGGGTGGCCTATCATCTTTCTGGCCCAACGTAGCAGGGGGAAAAGCCCAGGCAACCAGGGATGCTAGAGAGTGAAGAGAAAACCCTGGAAGGAAAGAGCCACAAAATGGGAATGTAATATGTTCAAATTTGGCCCACCTGTTCAGCTGACTGCAGAACCACACACATGCATGGGCAAACTGAATGTGCAGCTTATACCCAAGACTTAAAGAACTAAACTAATCTGAGCTGCCATTCATCCAGGTGTGAGAATGTTCAGTTTGGGAGTTTGGGTCTAAACAAGTTAATTCTTTGTTAAATAAAAACACCAGTACTCTTTGGAGTAGTCATGGGAGAATTCAGTCTCCACAGCATAACATTTACAGTGTCCATAATTTAACCCAAAATTACTTGACAGATAAGAGTCAGAAAAAAAGTTATTCAATTTCAAGGGAAAGACACTTAAAAGATGCCAATCCAGAGATGACCCAGATGTTGGCATTATCAGACATGTACTCTAAAGCAGCAGTCCCCAACCTTTTTGGCAGCAGGGACTGGTTTCATGGAAGACAATTTTTCAACGGACTAGGGCAAGGGGGGTAGTTTTGGGATGATTCAAGCACATTACATTTATTGTGCAGTCAAGCCTCTCTGCTAATGATAATCTGTATTTGCAGCTGCTCCCCAGCACTAGCATCACCGCCTCAGCTCCACCTCAGATCATCAGGCATTAGATTCTCATAAGGAGTGTGCCACCTAGATCACTCACATGTGCAGTTTACTGTAGGGTTCACACTCCTATGAGAATCTAATGCCACCGCTGATCTGCCAGGAGGGAGAGCTCAGGCACTGATGTGAGCAATGGGGAGCAGCTGTAAATACAGGTGAAGCTTTGCTGGTTTACCTGCCACTCATCTCCTACTATGCAGCCTGGTTCCTAACAGACCACAGACAGGTACCAGTCATGGCTTGGGGACCACAGCTCTAAAGTATCTGTGTCAAACGTGAAGCAATTTTGCAAATGTAATTAAGGTCCTAACTTAGCTGATTTTTGGTTAACAAAAGAGAGATAATCCTAGATGAGCCTAGCCCTAATTTAATCTGATAAAATCCCTAAAAGAGGGATCAGACCCTTTTGTGAGGAGAGAGAGAGGAGAGACACATACGCTCCTGTTGGCCTTTTGTGCAAACTGTTATGTTGTGGCTGCCTATGAAGTGGGCCGTGAGGCAGGGAGCTGTGGGAAGCCTCCAGAACCTGAAGGTGGCTGCCAGCACCAGGCAGTAAGAAATTAAGGCCTTCATCCTAAAGCCACAGGAAATAAATTCTGCCAACAACTTAAACAGGCTTGAGTAGATTCTTCCCAAGTCAAGCCTCCAGGTAAGAATGCAGCCAGCTGACACCTCATTTGCAGTCTTGTTAGACCCTGAACAAAGGACCCAGCTAAGGTATGCATGAAATTTGACCAACTGACACTGTGAAAGAGTAAATGTGTGTTGTTTTAAGCTGCTAAATTTGTGGTAATTCGTTATGCAGCAATAGGAAATATAATACCACATGACAGAAGAAAAAAAATCAGTAAACTTAAACACAGATCGGTAGAAATCATCCAATCTGAAGAAGAAAGAGAAAAAAGATTCAAAATAAATAGAACCTCGGGGACCTCTGGGACAATTTCAAAAGATCTAGTACAGGAGTATTTGCAATTCTAGAATGAGATAGGAGAGAAAAATGGGTCAAAAAAAATTGAAGAAATAATCTCAGAAAAGTTTCCAAATTTTATGAAAGGTAGAAACTTGGAAAACTCCAAACAGGATAAATACAAAGAAATTCACACCCAGGCACATTATTATGAAACAACTTAAAACCAAAGATAAAGAGAACATCTTGAAAGCAGCCAGAGGAAAACAACATATTACCAATAGGGGAACAATGATTCAAATTACTGTGGACTTTTCTTCAGATACATGGAAGCTAGAAGATAGTGGAACAACATCTTTAAAGTGTGAGAGAGGGTTTACATTGGTTGAGGTCTGTTTAGAAAATACGTGGGAGGTTGAAATCACCAACCAGGATTTGGTTATTGATCATAGAAGAGATGGATCTCATTTGACTCTGAGGTTTCAAACTTAGGTGACATTTTGATAGTGCTGCTAGTGGCTAAGACAGGAAACTGAGGAGAAGGACAATATTTTAGAAGCAGAGAATTGGGCAGGGTGTGAGAGCACACCAGAGTAATCCTAAAATCCACTTTGGACACATTGACTATTAGATTGCTTTGGAAGGCAGGAAGGATGATACATTAGAAAAAGTACAAATTTGAAGCCATAAATACTCCTAAGTTTTGGTAGCTGTGTGTGTAAGATTAGATGGTTTCTTAATTTCTTGGAGCTTTAATTTCCTCTTCTGCAAAATTAAGAGATTATTGTGAATATTCCATGAAAACAATTATAAAGTGCCTAGTAAAAAAAACAGCTCTCTATGACCAAAGGTTCCTTTTTTTCCCTTTTCCTTTGCTAACAAGACATCCAGGTGGACATGAAGAGTAAGTAAATTGGATGTAAGAGTCTGAAGTTCAAAAGAATGTTCTGGCCTGGAGATATAAATTTGGCATGTTATCAGTGCCTAGCGCAATGGGAATAAGTAAGAACGCTCAAAGAAAGAGTGCTACGAGGGCTATGTAAGTTATCTATTGCTGCAGAACAATGTACAGTGGTGGTACAGGCATAGGATAAGATACTCCCATTCATAAAAAAGAGAAAACAAGAGATACATAGGAGTAGCTGGTCCATAGAAATTCTGAAATCCAATCAGATGAATGTTGGAAGTTTCTTAATTAGTACCCAGTACTACTACTAGTTGGGAATAATTCTCCATGGCTCATAGCTTTGGGTTCTTGGTTCCAGCCTCTAAATTATCCTTCCTTTTCCGTGAAAAGTAGCCTTTTTGACACCTTTCAGTTTTCTCAGCCTGTCTTCTGCTAGTAAAATTCTGAAGGTTCAAAGGCGTCTTTTCATTTTGTACTGTCTTTGTGCCTGTCAGTATAAGTTGGCAAGTTTCTGCCAATAAAATTCTTTAAGCAACTTTGTGGGTCTTTTGTTAATCTTATTTAGCTTCACTGCTATATCTGACAGAATCACACCCATGTATCTCTTTTAGATAATCCCTTCTCTACTGCAGGATTCTGCTGACACTGCTGAGGTACATCAGGCTTAAGTGTCTTAGAATCCCTTTTGTTTGAATAGTTCTCTGAGGCACTAATTTAGATCTTTCTAAGGTCTTAACAAAGGATTTTACAGGCATACCCTTTGATTCATCTTTAGACCTGGCTTTCCCAGCCATGTCTTGGATTTGATCTTTGCCTGGAAGCCTTTTCTTGATTTTAGCATCATTTGCCATCTGATAAAGCTAGAAACTTTCAAAACTAGCAGGTCTTGGCTCCTTTTTATCTAACAGCCTTTCCTTAGGCTTATATCTCCCCTCAAGGATTTTAATAAAAGCATCCGATAGAAGCCAGGAGGCACTTCAGCATTGCCTGGAAATCTCCTTAGCTAGTTCATGTAGTTTATTAGGCACATTTTCTACTTTCCGTGTTACTGCAGGTGGTAGTGTTGCAAAACTTTCTGCCACCACATAGCAAGGATCCCCTTTCCACCCGTTTTCAATAACATTTCTCTCATTCTTCACTGGCACCTCCTCTAAGGCCATCAGATTTCTATTAATAATCTCTTTGAAGTACCTTAGATATTCACTCACACTCTCCTCAAGTCCTTCCAGTTTTTACTCACTCCCCAGCTCCAAAGCTCCACCCACATTTTAGGCTTTTGTTACAGGAGCATCTTATTTACAGATACCAAAATCCATATTAATCACCTATTTGCTGTGCAACAAACTACCCCAAAACTTGAGTAGCTAAAACAACAAACATTTACCCTCAAAGTCTTAGGTATTTGGGGAGTGGTGGTTCTAGCTCAGAATTTCTGATAAGGTTGTAATCAAGACATCAGCTGGACCTGCAGTCGTCTGAAGGCTTGATTGGGCTGGAGGATTCATTTCCAAAATAGCTCACTCACGTGGCTCTTGGCCTCCTGGCCTCAGCTCCTCATTACAAGGATTTATCTGTAGAATTGTTTGAGCAGTCTTATGACATAGTAGCTGCTGCCCTCCAGATCAAGTGAGCCAATACTGAACAAGGCAGAAGCCACAGTGTCTTTTATGACCTAGCCGCAGAAGTCATTCGTTGTCATATTTTTAATATCCTAGTGGTTACACAGGTCAGCCCTATTCAATGTGAGGAGGACCACACAAAGCACAGACAACAAGAAGCAGGAATCATTGGGGCTATCTTGGAGGTGAGCTTGCATAAGTGTTAATTCCAATAGCAGAGTTTGAGGGTTGGGCTAAGGAATGGGATCTATAGAGTGGAAATGATAGTATAAGGAAAACCAAGATGTCACAGGAAAACCAGGACATAATGTTTTAAAAGCCAAGAAAGGAGAATATCTAGAGGAACAGTGTTGTCAGATATCTGTCCTAAGGATAATGAGTGAAGCAAGAACTGAAAAGAGGAAAGACCATTCTATTTGGCAATGGGGATATCATTGACAGCTCAAGGAAAGCACTTTCAGTAGAGAGATAGGGACAGAAGCCAGAGTACAGTGGGTTGAGAAATAAATGGGAAATGAGGAAGTGGTGAGTATGAACATAAAGGTTTTTAAAATCTTAATTCAGTGTTAGCTACAGAAAGCTTGCAGGGAAGCGATGGTTTTAAATGGAAGAGATTTAGGCATGTTGATATGGGACAAGAAAGAAATAGCAGACAGATTGATGATACAGAAGAGAGAAAGAATGATTAATGGCATAAGGTTTCAGAAGGGGAGAAAAAGAAAGAATTCAGATCACAGGGAAGGATTGACCTTGGATGGGAAAAGGTTTGTACCAGATATTTACTGCTGTTTAATAAACCATCCCAAAACTTAGTGTCTTAAAAACCATTTATTAGCTCATGAATCTGTTGGTCAGAAATCTAGGTGCACTCCATTTGGGAAGTCTTCTGTTGGTCTTACCTGTGCTCACTCAGGAGGTTGACATCAACTGGGAGGTCAGCTGCGGCTGGGTGGTCTAGGATGGCCTCACCTGCACATTTGGTAGTCAGCAGACTCTTGACCAGGTGTTTTGGTTTCCATCCCTGTCAGTTGACTAGCAGGCTAGCCACACTTATTCACATGGCAGCAGTATCACAGGAGAACAAGAAGAGAGACTGCAAGGCTTCTTGAACCCAGGCTTGGAACTCAGGCAGCATCACTCTGCCAAATTCTGTTGGGCAGAGCAAGTCACAAGGTTAGAGCAGATCCAAGGATAAGGAACTAGATCTTGATGAGGGTTGCTGTGGAAAGTTTGTGGCCATTTACAATTTACCGCAAGATCGTCCTGCTATTCTGAGATAGGAGGGAGAGAATGAGGATGGGTGTGAATGTAGATGAGGTTGTAGTGGATGTTTGCTGAGAATGAAAGGGAAAAAAAAAAGGACTACCAGGCTTTAAGTCTGTGGTCCCCAATCCCCAGGGTCCGTGGCCTGTTAGGAACCAGGATACACACACAGCAGGAGGTGAGGGGCAGCAAGCACGCAAAGCTTCATCTGTATTTACAGCCCCTCCCCATCATTTGCATCCCTGCCTTAGCTCTGCCTCCTGTCAGATCAGCAGCGGCATCAGATTCTCATAGGAGCATGAACCCTACTGTAAACTGTGCATGTGAGGGATCTAGGTTGTGCGCTCCTTATGAGAATCTAATGCCTGATGATCTGAGGTGGTGATGCTAGCACTAGGAGTGGCTACAAATACAATTATTGTGAGCAGAGAGATTTGACTGCACAAAGACCATAATAAATCAATTGCTTGCAGACTCATATCAAAACCCTATCAGTGAGTGGCAAGTGACAATGTAATAAATAATAATAGAAATAAAGTGCATAATAAATGTAATGCTCTTGAATCATCCTGAAACCATTTTCTCCACCCCACCCCGATCGATGGAAAAATTGTCTTCCAGGAAACTGGTCCTTGGTGCCAAAAAGGTTGGGGACTGCTGCTTTAAGTGTTATTTCCACAATATCTAATCCTATATCTTGCTTATAATAGACATTCAATAAATATTCACAGAATAAATAAATGTTGGGATTTCTCATAACTTTACTGACATTTCTCAAGAACAGATTTAAAATCTTAATTATTTTAGCAATATTAAAATTGGAAACATTATTCTTTGCATCATGTTGGATGCTTTTGTGTATACTATAGACGCAACATGTATGCCTCAGTATGCTGTGAGTACAATTGGACTCTTAATTAAGAGTAGCTCCTGGTCCCTGACCCCCACCCTTTTGTCCTCCCTATGGCCTCTAATGAAAACTCATAAAATAGGAAAATGCGATAGGAGGGGATTAACAATATGCTTCAGATGGAGCAAACTTTCAGGCCCACATGCATACCCAACTCTTCACACTTTTATTTAACCTTTTGTGTTTATTCTATGAACATTCTTATTGTTTATCATAAATTAAAAGTATATAGTATAGGCTCACACCTGTAATCCTAACACTTTGGGAGGTCAGAGCAGGAGGATCACTTGCAGCCAGGAGTTCGAGACCAGCCTGAGCATGAGCAAGACCCTATCTTTACAAAAAATAGGAAAGTTAGACAAGCATGGTGGCACGTGCCTGTAGTCCCAGCTACTTAGGAGGCTGAGGTGGGAGGATCGCTTGAGCCCAGGAATTTGAGGTTGCAGTGAGCTATGATGATGTCTCTGCACTCTATAGTCCAAGTGACAGAGTGAGACCCTGTCTCCCAAAAAAAAAAAAAAAAGTATATAGTATAGGCCAAGCATGGTGGCTCACACCTATACCTATAATCCCAGCACTTTGGGAGGCTGAGGCAGGAGGATTGCTTGAGGCTAGGAGTTCAAGGCCACAGTAACCTATGTTGGCATCACTGCACTCCAGCCTGGGCAGCAGAGTGAGACCCTGTCTTAAAAACAAAAAGAAAGAAAAAGTAGTGTAATCATTAAATATTATGTATTTAACATAGACTTAATTACAAGTTAAATTTGCCACATATTGTCTCTTTCTCTAATCGTGGAAATAGTTTCCCAGAAATCTACAATATCACCCTTATTGTTGTGTAGGGCACAGCTGTGTACAACTAGCAATTCCATTTGGGGAGGAAGGATTTTATGTCTTTGGTCCCCAGTGGCAATAACAAGCTTCTTTTTATTGTTGCTGACATTAAGATAGCTAAAATCAACAGTGAGGTAAACACTTCTTGGGACCATCTGGCAAGAATTTTAATCCAAAATATTCTGTAAACATTGACTCCATTTGAGTACCCAGGAACTACTGTCCGGTTGCCATGAACTGCATTTTTATTTCAGTTTTAAGCACTAATTGAAACAGCAAAAAAATAGTCTGTAGACTCAGTCCCTTCACTTTTCTCTCTTAAAATATTTTTAGTTTCATTGGAGATTCCAGGAAACTTACGTTCTCTGAGGGAGCTTACAGTGCCTTTTGAAGTCACCAGTAGAAGTAAGTGGGGCCCTAGCAGTTTGGGTCATTAAGTATTTAATGGACAGAGCATAGTTGGAATGTCTTCATTTTCTGTTGGGATATACATTTATTCTACTTAAATCAGAGGCAGAAGTTTGAGATTGAGTTTTTATTTTCTTGTATATTTCAAAGCTTCTTTGTAAAAGTAGTTTACAATATGATCTATTTCAAGACTTTTAAAGTCTTTCATAAGAAATGGCAGAGATAGGTTATTTTATCGAGTCCCAGGGCTGATCTCTGGAGTTTCCTACAAGCATGACCAGAGGTTACTTCAGCTTCGAAGTGCCCAGAGGAATGACTGCTGCTAATGGTCTCTCTGTCCTTCCCTGGCAATAAATTTTAGATATTGAAATATAGCTTTGGAGAAAAGTATACTGAAGATTCCTTAAGCTTTTTACAAGACACTCAAAGCCTTTTCACAAGCCAGTGCTCTGCAAATGTGAATTCTTGATGTCTAAACATAAAGGTCCTTTACTGAACTAATTTTAAATGTGAATTTTAATACAGAGTACTTGGAGAAAGGGAATGCAGCTGGACCATTAAAGCATGGTATTTTGCCATTTTTAAGTAATGGGAAATACTGATTGAGAATGTTATAAAGATTTCAGCTTACATAACTTGGTTGTCTTTAATCATAACCTATTACCATGAGTGTGTGTAACAAAAGCATTAACTCAAAGACAATGGCATATCTATTATATTGTGGCACTTACTATTTCCATGCTTTTTAATTACTTCCAGAATATTGAAGAGCTGATTACTTAAAGGTCAGAATAATGCCCAAGACATGGCCAAGCCCAGTGAGTGTCAGATGCATGGAATGCTGGATGACTTCATAGTTATGAAATTATTTCATTTCTCATGATAATTCCTGACTTGCCAAGTTAGTGAATTTTAAGAACTCTGAGAGCAGATTTTAAGATAAATGTGAAATAATCCATACTTTTGGAGTCAGGGACTTCCCTTCAGGCATTAGTTCATACTTGACTTGCTTGACTTACACTTGGGGATAAAATAAGTTAGGACAAGGTCTTAGATACCACATTCCCTTACTGGGAAAGAAAACCAACTTGCACAACTTTGGCTGGCTCATATTTCTTGTTATACAGGCACTAAGAAGCAGTGGTTGCCATGAAATACTTTATTTAACCTTTACAAAAATGTTTTCTTAGTATGGCAAGGCAGTTTAGTTAAATGAAAATAAATAAGTATAAAAATTTCGGATTTCTTTTATATTTATTTGTTATTTTTTCCAGTTAAAAATTAGAGATAACAATTATAATTGTCTAAATTGCTATGATGACGAAAATAAAGACCACATAAAATTACTTGATCTTTTCTTAGGACACATGTTGGCATGTCTTCTCTTTTATATTAAACTAAATTTTGCTGAATGGTGAATGTTACATTTCAGAACAATGTAAAAGAAAGTTTTTATTCAAACTTTAGGTGAGTTTCTCTATTGTTTGTATTTAGCCAAAATTGATTTTCAAACCAATAAACAAAACCTACAATTTGCCTCACAAACTCAGAGTATTTATCCAAAATCTGAATGGCTATCAGATAGTTTTTACAGTTTCTTCCCTTGTTAGCTTCCATTTCTCAGCTCATCTAAATTGTTATTACTTCCATCCAACATACTCTTAACTCTTTCACTAAAGAATTGGGTCCAATCAAGTGCATGATGACCATTGACTATCATTCTGTCAACACAGTGTGTCTACACAAGACTAAAATCTCCTGGAAGGGCCAGTCATGGTGGCTCACATCTGGAATCCCAGCACTTTGGGAGGCTGAGGCAGGAGGATAACTTGAGGCCATGAGTTCAGACCAGCCTGGGCAACATAGTGAGACCTTGGCTCTACAAAAAATTGAAAAAATCAGCCAGGCATGGTGGCACATGCCTGTAGTCCTAGCTACTCAGGAGGCTGAGGAGGGAGGATCACTTGAGCCCAGGAGTTTGAGGTTACAGTGAGCTATGTTCACATCACTGCACTCCAGCCAGGGCAACAGAATGAGACCCCATCTCAAAAATAATAATATAATAAAAATAAATAAAATTTCCTGGCTGTTCGTATGATTCAACTAAGCAATCAGAGAAAGTTTCTTAATTATTTTACTTATTTATTTAATAAGAAAATGTGAATTATTTCATATTTTATAGACAGACCATCCTCTTCTATATACACACATACACATACATATCAAAGTTCTTTGAATTTTCACTTTTCAACCCATTGTGGTGGTACCAAGGATGAAGTCTCAAAGACTGTCACACAATTGTGTGCCACTACTATTCACCTTACTCTTCTTTTTTTAAAGTTATATTTCTCTGTTATTGAACAGAGACCAAATGTCTGAACAATAAAAAACCATAAATAAACTCTTTAAAGTTCTGTTTATAGTTATTTATGAAAAATAATAAGATTCTATGGCTTGATTATAGATATGCTGAAACATTGATTAAGCCATAATGTTTGCTAGGAATGTGTAACATTTGATATCCTAACTTACACCTGGAAATTCAAATGACTACTATAAAGTATACGATGAAAGATCCATGTACTGTTTAAGGCTATGAAGAATATAGATACAGGCCGGCGCGCGGTGGCTCATGCCTATAATCCTAGCACCCTGGGAGGCCGAGGTGGGCAGATAGTTTGAGCTCAGGAGTTCGAGACCAGCCTGAGCAAGAGCAAGACCCCGTCTCTACTAAAAATAGAAAGAAATTATATGGACAGCTAAAAATATGTATATAGAAAAAATTAGCCGGGCACGGTGGCGCATGCCTGAGGTCCCAGCTACTCGGGAGGCTGAGGCAGTAGGATTGCTTGAGCCCAGGAGTTTGAGGTTGCTGTAAGCTAGGCTGATGCCATGGCACTCACTATAGCCCGGGCAACACAGCGAGACTCTGTCTCCAAAAAAAAAAAAGTATATAGATATAATATATGAATAACATTTTTTCAAATAGCCAAACAACTTTCTTATCAGTTACTTGGTTTTGTTGTCTTTTGTGCATCAATCCTTGGTGTTTATTGATGATTGATACTCCAAGGGGGAATAACAGTTACTGACCTAAGAGTTCAGTGCCTCTTTACCCTTCCTTTCTATATAGACCTCCCTCCCTGGTTGTCACAGGACAAGTTAGGCTTTCACCTGCTTTTGTTTATGAGACATGACAATATTGTCATCTTTTATTCTATTTCAACATGTCTTTTTTTATGTTTTTTTGGTGTGTAAAATATGTCCTCTAGTCAAACTGTTAACCTCCTCAAGCAGAACACCTCTGGAGTCCTATAACATTATTTTTCTTACTCTCTAAAGAAAAATTTTCAGTATAAATATTCTTGTTGAATATCTGTTTCTCCCACAATATTGTAAGCATTTTCAGCCCAAGTAAAGTGTCTCATTCTTTTCTATATCCACCATATGTAGTACAGTTAGTTGGCTTATGGTAAACATTTAGGTAGCTATAGATCCTTACAAATATGTGCTAAATTGAAAAAAAAAAACAACATTGCCCTCCGGGAAAAAACCTCACATGATCACATTAAACTACTCGAAGAAGCTGGTAGCTATATTGAATATGTAATATAGCAATATAGCAAACCAGACTTTGTGCTAGGAGCTATGGAGGCTACAAAGATGAATGGAAGATCGTGTCACCCCCTTTGCAAAGTGCCAAGAGTGCAAATGAAGAAGCGTTGACTTTGATTAGGACACATGGGGAGACATCCTGCAAGAGGCTGAGTTTTTAAAATATAAATGTTTAATTTCTTCTTACCTGAAATGCAGGCTGTATATGTATTCTATTAGACATTTTAAATTTTAATAATGTTACTTTTTGTCTGATTTGAAAGTAAGACTTTTACAGTATAAAATTTAGAAATTACATAAAAGCACACAAAACACATGAAAAAAGGAAACTTAAAATGCATACTCCTCCAAAACAGCCTTTTTCTTCCTTATGAATAGGCATATATGCTTTTTATTCATATTTTATAAAAATGAGATGTACTGTACATACCTTTTTGGAATGTGTTTTTCCAGTTATCTATTAATTGCAATGTTAGGGTTGGGAATTCATACGCAGGCTGAGAAAGATTTTTCACCCAGTGATTAGGATACAAAGATGTACAAAGTTTATTTTCCTGAGAAAGAAAGAAAAAGAAAGGGGGAGTGGCGTGACACAGAAGAAAAGGTAGAGCCAGGCAGCTAAGGAAAGTTGCTCCGTGCTTTTAAAGGGTAAAAATGGCTTTTTCCCCCTCTGCTTCAGCAGACTGATAACAGAAGCGGCAGCAAAGCAGTTGCAGGTGCTCTTTATTTTTTTCCTCTGTAAGGCTGACTTTGTCTGAGTTCTTGGAATCTGGTGCTGGCAAGAACTGAAGTGGGGAGTTTGTATCCCTGCTGTCCACTTAGGGCTCTTCAAGGCTGAGAAAGAACTCTTAGAGAGAACAAGCTAGGCCACAGGTGTTTTATTTAAAACAAAACAAAGGGAATAGTTGTGAGTTTCCTTTTCAAAGGGGCAATTATGTGGTGTGCGTTTATTTCTCTGACTTTCTGTTTGATAGTTTATTTTCCTGTTAGATAGGTTATTAGTAAGATCATCTTTCATTCCCCCCTTCAGTTAAATTTTTTTTTTTTTTTTTTTTTTTTTGAGACAGAGTCTCGCTGTGTTGCCCGGGCTAGAGTGAGTGCCGTGGCATCAGCCTAGCTCATAGCAACCTCAAACTCCTGGGCTTAAGCGATCCTCCTGCTCAGCCTCCCCAGTAGCTGGGACTACAGGCATGCGCCACCAGGCCCGGCTAATTTTTTCTATATATATTTTTTAGTTGGCCAGATAATTTCTTTCTATTTTTAGTAGAGACGGGGTCTTACTCTTGCACAGGCTGGTCTCAAACTCCTGACCTCGAGCAATCCACCCACCTTGGCCTCCCAGAGTGCTAGGATTACAGGCGTGAGCCACCACTCCTGGCCTAAATTTTAAATTTCCATTTAATGAACTTGGAAATTGGGGGTTTGGGATGAAGGTCTCATCTTCTGGAGTTGCTTCCTGCTAGATGGGGCAAATCATCCTTTCTACCTGGGAGAGTTCACTTGAGAGTCACAAAGGGAGAGGGGTTGAAAACGGATGTTTCAGAAGTGAGAGGAGAGGCAGGACAGGAATCACATTAGAGGGAAACCATAAAGGCTCTTTTTACCTTATTCTTTCAGTTTCAAATGAGTTTTTAATGTTCACACTGCTGCCAGAACTGGCTGTTCCAGATAACCTTGAATTTATGATAACATAGACAGTGAGCTTTATCTTAACACCAGTAACTTAGCAACTGCAGCTTCAGAGAGTTTAACTGACTCTGCATTTTAACTCTATAGTGGCAGATTCACCCTTTGAGTTTTGAATTTTTTTGTTATGTACTGTGTCTATTAGTTAAAACATATGTACAAGAAATTTAAAAGGTTTCAAACATAAGTCTAGGGACGTTATAACAGAGTTTTCAAGAATTTTATTTCAAAATAGCCAATACTGTAAATGACCTGTTCTAGTTCCAAATGGCATAAAAGCCCAAATGGCAGAGACAGAGCATTCCCAGCATATATACACATACACTTGGTGTTAGTGAAAATGTTAAGTCTTTTCTAAGAGCCTGAGAAAGGAAGCCTGTGGTATTGAAGGAGTTACATGTTTAATTTAACCATAAGGTCTTTCCCAGTAGGGGGTAGGGCAATGGGGAAGCACTAAAAGGAATGAGCAGACTTAACCTCCCAGCAAGCCAAGGGGCTGTGGAGTACATGGTGGGGGAGGGTTGTATTTTACTTTCCATTCCGACAGTGGAGATAGGAGAGGGAAACAGAGGTTTCGAAAATTCAGGGATAGCAGAGTAAGTGGCTCTGGTGTCAACTGAATCAGTTTGTTTACCTGTGACAGAGAGAGTTACCCTAGGCTCCGTTATCTTGATGTGATGAAGTTGAGCTTGTTCCAAAGCTGGGGTCCGTCTGTCAGACTGAAGTAGTCCTAAAGGGTCCGTGGGTATGGAGGATGTCAGCTCAGGGTGCTCCTCTGGTCCTGGAACATGAGCGTGATTTCTCGCTTTAGGAAGAGGGGCTTCTCACATCCAGTGCCCTTTCTGTTTGTAGTTAGGGTACAGTCCCAGTGGGTCCCACTTCCTCGGGCACTCCTTACTCTAGTGACCCAACTGGTGACAGTTAAAATGATGTAATTCCCGGAGCAGGGTGCAGTCCTGGTGTCTTATTGAGCCTCCAGGGTAACTCTATCTCTGAAAAGTTTCTCTTATAGTGATAGCCACTATTTGAAAAACTTCCTTCTATTCTAAGACCCTTTGCCGGTCTCTTTTTCTCTTTTTTCTCTCTCTTCTCCTCACCTCAGTTATCAAAGACCTTGAAGGCCATGTATAAAGTTCCACTTACAGAGTCTGCGGCCTCTTCCTAAGTTTTTGGAGTTCATGCCAAATATTGAGACTGGCTGGGAGATGAAGTACATTGCTAGGATGGATTGTCCCTCCCTGGTGTCACGATCTAAATAGTAAAGGGGCGAAAGGCTTCAGACAGTTTTGAAAGGAAAAAGACTGGATTTTACTCTTGGCTCTGAGTCATTTATGATGCCTTTTGACCTGGCAGCCTCCCAGAGAGGAAGCTGGTGTACAGGCGGGAAGGGAGTTTGAAATGGCTAGCCTGGGTGACTGTGGCCAGGCGAGAGTGGTGGAGACAGAGAACAAGAAGAAGAAGAGGGAGCCAGAAGAGAAACTTTATCTGGAAAGTGAAGACAGAGAGAGATGCAGCAGTAAGAAGTAACATGCAGCAGGCAAAGTGAAAATCAGAATGTCTAGCAAGTTTAAAGAAAGCCTGAGTGTAGGGAACTTTAGACCCCTCTGCCATGGCGGCAGCAATAGAGGGTTGAATGGCAGAAGAGCATCATGATTAAGAGATCCGGCCAAATTTCCTAAATATCGTCCATAGAAAGAAAAAGGTGAAGGACTTCAGGGATAGTCATACATCAAGACACCAACACTGAGAACCTGAGTGGGGCATCCCCGACTAGACGACCTTTGAGGTGCTTATCAGACACCAGGCATGCCTGAGTTCTGAGTCAGACCTGAAACACTGCATAAGGTGCTGACCAAAAGGCAGACATCCCCGCGGCCTGGTGCAGACCTGAACCTAGAGAGGAGCTTCCCCAAAGCCAGGTGTCCCTGGGTCTGGGTGAAGTCCAGGAAGAGGTGGCTAGAAATTGTCCTTCGCAGGCACCTTTGAGAGAGTGGCAGACTGGCACTGGAATTTTAATCACATAGCTGCCGACTCTCTTTCGAGTATATGACCATTTCCAAAGCCCTGGAGACTTACCAAATTCCGAATGAAGGCTCTGAGAATGAAGTTCTGGGAGCCATACAGCAGAGGAGGGAGCAGTCTCCAGACAGAGGCAGAAAAGTGAGCTCTTCATACAGAGGTAGAGAAATGACTGTGACTCAGTTTCTCCTCCTCGTACAGTCCACCAAATGTTAGGGTGGGGAATTCATAGGCAGGCTGAGAATTTCTCACACAGTGATTAGACTAGAAACAAGTACAAAGTTTATTTATTTTCCTAGGCAAGAGTTGGGGAGAGAGAGAGAAAGGCCACAGCACTGAAGAAAAAGTAGAGGATAGTGCCAGGCAGCTGAGGAAAGTTGCCAGGTGTTTTTAAAGGGTAAAAAATGGCTTTTTTTTTTCACTGCTTCAGTAGTCTGGTAACAGAAGTGGCATAAAAGAAGTTGCAGGTGCTCTTTATTTTTTTTTTCTCTGTGAGACTGACTTCATCTGACCACCTTTCATGTGATAGTGTTATTTTTGCATGCTATGATTGTTTTCAGTAGCTTGAGAGGAAGGACCCTACTGTGTAAGTATGGTTAAGAATAGAAGCACACCTCAGTTCAAATCGTATACCTTCTCCTCCCCAGCACTGTGACTCTGAAGAAGTCACTCAACCTCTCTGTACCTCCATTTCTTTTTTCATCTGTAAAAAGGAACAAAAGTATCTACCTTACAAGATTGTTTTAAGGAATAAATAAGACAACATATGAAAAGCACTTAGCCCAGTGCATGGCACACAGTAAGTGTCTAATAAAGGACAGCTGTAATTATTTTTACTATATTTTATTTAACCAATTTCCTAGTACTGCCTAATTTTTATTATTAAAACAGTGCTGGAATGAACATATATCTATATTAATCCTGCACACATCTATAATTATTACCCTAGGATAAATTCTTCCATAAATTATTACCTTAGGAATTGATGAGCACATTAAGTATTAAAAGTAAGATTTCTGATACAAGGATTATCCTCCAGCTACAATTTTTATTCCAGCCAACATTTTGTGAGTATGTCAGGTTTCCCATTTTTGTAAGAGGTTGTTTCATGCTAATTGCACAGTATTTGTGGCCTTCAATTAGTTCAAACAATTTTGAGGGAAAACCTACCCCTATTTTGTGGAAGAGTAAACTACCAAACAATTGTATCATAGCAATGAACCTCCATCATATCACCCCCTGAAAGATTTGTCTGGGAAGGCTTTCATAATTTAGCTTTATTTCTCTTTTTCTTTTCTCTACCAAAATAAACTACATCAGAGTGTTTAAGAATAATTCAATTTTATTTATTTCTACTTAATTATTCTTAATTATTCTCTTACATTTATAGAATACAGTGTATTCTATAAATGCAAACAGATATATAGAGTCCTAAGAGTTTCAGTATTGAATCATGATGACACCAAGCATTAGCTGTTATCTAGACAGTTTTCTATTAATATTTGGTTTTTATCATTATTTCAGATCTCTGAACATCCTCAAATTCAACTGTCTTGAAAAAGCAATAATGAGCTCTATATTTCATTTCATTTTTATGCTAATTCAGTAGTGTGAAATGTTCTATCAGCTCCATTTACAGTCATGTATTTCAAACATGCAACTTAACTTTGATCTGTTTAATTTGCTTTCCAGATGTTATTTTGAATAGACCAGAATTTTGGGGGAGTATTTTAACTCAATTTTTATTCATGAATGCTCACCTATTATATCATTTTGGAGCTGCTTGATGTTTTAATATCAGTATTGCAGTGTCTGAATTGTGGATCTAAAGGATTACATTGATTTGTAGCTTAATCTAATATTGTTATCCCTGTAAGACAGATCTCCTGTGACATTCAAAATAGAAAACTTTTCTAAATACTTAGATTTAATATTCATTTTATGATATCATTTTCTGTATAAATAACTCCACTAAAATTTTTGAATATTTACTTTTGGTTTTTTTAATTAATCTTTGATTATTCAACAAATATTTATTGAATGCCTAGTATGGACTAGGCTCTTGGGATATAGTGATGAGTTTAGAAGTTTAAAAAATAAATGGTGCCTAAGTTTTAATATATATATTTTTCATATATATAAAATATACAAATACAAAAATATATATTACTATAATATATATATTCAGTAGTTTATTTCACTTAGATTACATATTAATTTTTTGGGATTGGGAAAATTTTTGAAGTTGTTTAGGTCTTCAGTTTCTCTTTAGAACAGTATATATTACTGTAGGGTAAATTTTTATAAAATGCAAAAAAAATACACAAATGAGTCTGAAGACAAATTTTTAATTTGTGATTATTGAGGTAGAGAAAATCTTGGTAACAGTTTTTAAATGAATGGTGAAATACATAAGTTCACAAAAAAAGTATTCGGTACTGTCATTTATGTTTTAGGATGTAATCTAAAATTTTTTACTTAACCATCCCCTTTTTCTTCCTCTTCCTTGGTGTACTCTGTTTTCCTAGATTTCATCTTATTTTTCTTTCTGCCTAAATATATCAATTCAGGAATTCTCCCTTTGGACATCACTGTGGGTGGTCCTCAGAGCTGATCCCCAACTCCCTGATCAGTAATTCTGTTTTATTTTGTATAGAAAAAAATGAGTTGAAAGCTGTATATGCTCCCATCTGAGGTCTTCAGTGGAAAAACTATGAATTTAGTCTGGCTGCCAGCGCAGCACTGGGGGTCTGTCGGAAAAAAAAGAAAATGTAGCCCCTTGGGACCTTCCAATGAGTGTGGCCACTGCCTTATTCCTTAGTTTCAGTTGTCATTGAAAACGTCCAACAAGAGTGGTTCCTGCTTGACTTTCTTCCCTCAATGGAAAATATTAGACACTAGTTAAGTAGGCCAAAAAGAATGAAAAGCCTGGATAGATGGAAAGATGGTAGAGGAAGTGAGTCAGTAAGGAAAACTCTTAATAGAAAATAGGTGAACGAAAATTTCCAAATTGATAAGAGAACATAAAAATACTTTGGGCTCCAGGCAAAGGGGATGGCTATTTTTTACAAAGTCCATTGCTTTCCCTTGCCCCATATTTCTGGCCCACATTGCCTCTCATCCCCACTATTGCAGTTTCCCACCTCTTCACGCCACCCCCACTCTTTTGTCAGCACGTTGTTCACCTACACAGAAGGCGCCACTAAGGACCTGCTAATTCCTGAATAAATATCTAGATCTACTTGTCTGACCTTATCCCCACTCCTTTTTTCATATTCCTTTTGCTCTGGCCAATTAAGACTGTTGACTTTGCCCCAGATGTGCCTTCTTCTTTTAACATCTCAAATTGTCTCTTTGGATTGGGAATGAACTGTCATCTTTACCAGTTGAAATGCTACCCAAACTCTGAGGTGCAGCTGTTTCATGAAGTTTTCTTAATCACGGCAGCCTGAAACAGACCCTTCCTTATCTGGACTACTGTGGCACTTTGAACCTCTCCTTCTCCCTCTTATTAGTTATTTGCTCTCACCTTATTTTTCCAATAAGATCATAAGCTCCTTGTGGGGCCAGGAACACAGCTCTTCCTCCTTATTTCCCCCATAGTATCTAGCATATTGCCTTCCTTATAGTAATGAGCAATGAAAATGTACTGGATGAGTGATAGAAAGAAATCTCATTAGAATCAGGTAGTCTAACACAAATCTCACATACTTCCTTCTGTGTAGAAAGAAAAATAGATACACAAATATTTGTTACTAAGTGGAGACTTTCAGTACCTGTAGCAGTGAAATTTAGTTGGTGGGTCTAACAAAAACAAAACCTCCCACCCTGGCTTGGTGTCTGTGCGTATCTGAGCACTGCCATCCAGTGCCCAAATCCAGTGCCATAGGTCCCCAAGCAATGGTGATTATACCATAGGAAGGAGGACTGCAGTTATGCAGGGCCTCCTGAATTCCTTCTTGTGGATTTCTCTCTTAAAAATGTAATTCCTTTCCTGATACATAATATATATCTACTTGCCAATGATATTTAGATGTTTTTTAACAGTAGACCAATACAGATATTCAGTTGCTGATGCATGTGGGGAGAAGTGTTATAAATGTTTTTCTCCCACTTAACTTTTCTGTGTGAACTAAATCCAAATGTGTCTGAATTTTCATAATTCAAAGAAAATATCTTTGCCAACTTTCTGAGAACAAATAACTGCCAAGCAAAACCTGACAGCATATTCCTTGGTGACATTCAGTCATTAAAAGCTGTGTACACAGAGCGAGCAGCTATCTAAAACTGAGCTCATATGCAAATGTGAACACTTCGCACTTAAAATTACATTGTGTATATTAAAACTTTCTCTAAAGTCTATGGAACGTTCAGGAAAAATATAGCTGGGCTTGACCTTACGTACCTTGCCTCATTATTTTTTTGTCACTTCCAGCTACTAGTCTCTCCAAAGAAAACAACTTTCTTGTTTCTTTTAGTTTTGTGTGTGCCCTGAGCTTTATTCCCAGTTGCTGCTATAAAAAACTAAAATGGTTCCAAACACTGCTATTGTTTTTTTTCCTGTAACTAATATTTAAACATCAAAGATACTCTGGTACTTTTATGCTGTAGAGTGTATATAGGACCATATTTTCCCTAAACGTACTTGCTGTCCAAGATTTTTTTTTCTTAGCTGTTAGCCTTCTTTTTAAGAACTCATCCGATGGGTAGCCTTTTGATTCTGCAGAATCACTGGCAGTTGTATGGAGGAAGAACTGGAGTGGGGCCATATTAAAAGCAGGGAGATGATTTAGGAGATTTTTAAAAGTACTTTATTCTGATATTTAAAAACAAACAAAGAAAGCCCTACCTTAATCATCCATCAAAACTTATGCTGTGATGACCAATGACCTTGGGAAATTTTTAAACTTAAGCATGTCATCAGGGTTCCTCCTGAGGCTGGAACTAAAAAATAATCTACTTCCATTAAGACTTTTATTATTATAGCAATTCCCATGTAAATCCTTAGTGTATTTATTGTAAGAGCCTATTATGATTTGTTTTCAAAGCTTTATTCAATCCATTAATTGGGATTGTTTCACAAGATTCACCTTTGGTTCTGTTAAAACAGTTATATATGCTGTGAAGGAAAAATTTAAATTATATTTGTGTATCATATAAATATTTTTCTTAAAATGTCAGTTTTCTTTCCTTATACTTATAAATCATACAATATTATTTATTTTCATTTAAGCCTGTATCCTAAAGAAGTACTAATTATTGTGGTTTTCTTGGAATGCTCATGTAGATAAACTGATTTTCTTAGCGGCATTTAAGTGGATAGGAATGGAAACAGGAAATATTTGAATGACAACAAAACAAATCCAAATATGGCCACAAGTGGCAATACTATAAGAATAAATATAAATATGTATCAGGAAACTCAACTGGTAAAAGTTATAATAAATACACAATGAAAAAATAGAACAAAGACATTTTATCCTACATTTAAAATGTTGAAGGTATTTCTAATTTGATATATGAGATCTCATAAAGAGAGCATATTAAATGAAATGCATCTTCAAATTGCTGTTTTGTTCTTTATCAAAAAAAAATTAAGTAATGGCAATTTAGGGTCAAAAATAATACCACAAACCAAATTCGGCTTTAATTACTGTCTAGCCTTAAGAAGAAATAAACTATCAGCCAAAAGCAAAGTTCTTTGATCTCATATTTCAACCTTCTTGTCCTCCAGATGAATGAAATGGTCTTTTCTCAAATGTTTAGCAGGCCTTTTACCATTTGATAGAACAATTATTTTTAAGAAGGTTTAAAATGTGATCTGGAAAACCACATTGACTCTATGTGGCATATTTGCTATTCTTAGCCTGGTGGAATAAGCTGGAAGTGGATGAATAATGCAGGTTAGAGAGAAAACAGATGCTAAATATTACAAATAGGAAGGTTTTCCAGCAATGAGACTTTCATTTTAGGACTAGATTTTTGTTGGCACGTTTGGCATTATGACGATTATTGTTTTTCTCTCCAGCTGTTACACATCTGTATTGAAGGTTGGGGCAATTGGCGTTGGTCAGAGTCTTTCAGTGTGGACCATGCTGGGACTTTTATTAGAACAATTCAGTACAAGGGTCGAACCGCTTCACTCATCATCAAGGTTCAGCAACTCAATGGAGTACAAAAACAGGTAAGTTTCTTTGTGTTCATGGCCCAGGTAACTCTTAATTATTTGATGTAATAGAGATGAAACTTAACATAAATGAAAATAATTAATAATAAAAAGTCACAGTGGTTGTGCCTAGTTATACCTACTACTACCATGCATGCAAGCACTTACTAAGTGCTTGTTGATGATCCTGGTGATGATGATGGCTTCAAACCCTTTGTCCCACATCTTTTACAAGAGCTGCTAACGAGCAGTAAAATTTACTGATTTTAGTTTCACCTCTTCTCCCTGTCACCACCTACCTTCTGGTGGAGGTGCTAATGAGCTGTGAAATAGCCAAAAGGCCTTTATTGAGAGGGAAAAGAAGCAAGGGGTGGTGGGGACTCTGGATAATCCACCGGTGGATGACCAAGAGTTGGTTCTCAGGCCTGTGAGAACGATCTGTGAGGAAGGGTTGTGAGGCTCTCCCATGAAAAAGTGGGCCTGGGTCTCCAGCAGGCTTTTCTTTTCCTAGGAGTTAATATTAACTGCAGTAAAAATTCACTGCAGCCTAACTCTTGGCATATAAAACCTCAGCTCTCAGCACATATTTTTACGTATTTTATAAAACTTCCTTTTGGCTGTTTTTGAAGTTCTAAGACTGCAAAGGGAAAAAAAGTATCTGACACTTTTTTTGTATTCTTAAGATGTGAAAATGTGGTTTCTAAAAGATGTTTTTCAAGCATGGAGCATATGACAAGAGTAGAAAGAAAAAAAGGAAGTATTAAAATCTGAAAACTGGCTTCACTGCACACATAACTGGATTTGTCATAAGAGTTTTAACATATACATCTGCATCTGGATTGTAACGGTCTATCCAGAGCTTATGTGAACTGAGGACAGCACTCAGAAACAGCGCTCGGTTCCTGGAAAAGGGGAGCATCCCCCAGCAAGCAACAGAGGCTGTTCTACTGCTGTATGCCAAGGGGTAAGCAGGAAGCAGCTGGTGAGATGAACAGTAGTACCCATACCATATACATTCTTGGTCTGCACCTAATCAGGGAGCTAGACTGGATACTATTATTGTGGGCCACGGAAATGAAAACTCCAGCAGAGGAGTCTTAGAAAAGAAGCATGGAAGAGCTTTCCCAATTAACTGATCATTCCTCAGAATATTTATTGGTTGCCTGCAGTGGGACATGATAAAATGGAAGATACCAGGTATGGGACATAGTCTTTGCTCTTCAATTGTAAATTTACACAAACCCAGCAATGTACACAACTGACAGTAAGTGTGAAGGGAATTTAGAGGTTTCACTAAGAAGGTATGACTTGAGCAAGGCTTTGGAAAATATGAAGAATTTGGATTAAGAGAGTGCATTCCAAGTAGACAATATAGCATAAGCAAAGAGACAACTATGGGACAAATGAGACTTACTGAAGGATTCATTAGGGGACCAGCCTACTAGTGTGAGCTTTGAACCAAGAGTCCGTAAGACCAAGAAGTGTCGCTGACTCCCACCTACCCTCAAAACTCTCTCACTTGAATTTGCTCTTAATGAATATCTACCTAATAAATACATGCTGCTTTTCTGATTCTGTCACTTGTGGTCTTTGAAGAATTCCTTATCTACCTTCCTATTCACTAGCATATCTGAGAAATGCTCATGCAGCCTCTGTTTGAATAGTTCAGATGACAAGAGGCTTATTCCCTCACACAGCAGTCCTTTCTGTCGTTGACTAACTGCCAGCTAAGTTTTTTCCTAATTTTGAACCGAAATCTTTCACCATTCCACCAGCTTTTCCCATTCCTTAGAACTGTGAGACATATACAACAAGCATACAACAACTTGTGAGGACTCCACGAGTCATATATCATATATCTCCTCTATGTGATAGCCCTTCAAAAACATGAGGGGAGTTGTGATGTTTCCCATCAGCATCCTTCTCTCTAGGCCAGTGGTTCTCAAACCATTGAGTATGCATCAGGATCCCCTGGAGGCTTGTTAAAACATAGATTGCTAGGCCCAAGTCCTGGAATTTCAGATTGGGTGTGGCCTAAAATTTGCATTTCTGACAAGTTCCCTGGTGATGCTGATGCTGTTTGTCCAGGTATCAACTCTGACAACTATAGTTCCAGTGTAAACTTTCCCAGTTCATTCAACTCTGGTGTGTGGTTGCTAGAACATTTCCCAATTAGTAACATGGCAAGGTCCCTCCTTGGAGAAATAGTTTTAATGATATGTCCTGATGGTTAAGATCGTAGACAAGTTGGCTGGATCCCCTTGCTAGCTCTGTGATTTTCAGGAAATTATTTAACCTCTTTGTGAATCAATTTCCATATCTGTAAAAGGAAAATAGTAATAGTGCCTTCCTCAGGAAGTTAGTGTGAGGACTGAGTGAGTGTGTGTATGTAAAGTGCTTACAACATGCCTGCTCCACTGCCATAACCCAATATACTTCAGTTACAATTATTGTAATAAAATATTCTCAGGCGTGAGTAACACTAGTTGGACTTTTTCGTGTTACTACCATAATGCCCCATTCTTGCATAGATATTATGTATTTTCAAAGAATGATGTTAAATTTCAGGGATAAATTAATACACATAATGTTCCTGCATGGGGATTATATATTACAATAGTATATCAAACATCAAAAAAGTTGTTCACTTGAAAAATACATTTCTGAAAAATTCCACAAATTTTTACCTTCTCTCCTTCTCCCTCCCCAGCCCCTACTCACTGACAGACACACAGACACACACAAATTTTAAATGTCTTTTTCAATTGGATTTAATATTTATTGTCAGGGTAGTTTAACTGGCATTCAGATTAGATCTAGTTAAAGTACATGAGTGACATAGGATTTCCTCACTTGGCGACATTAGGAGGAAAGGAACCAAGCTTCAGAAGAGCTTTATGGATTCTTGCCTCCTTCACATCTTGGCTTCTTTCTTTAACCCCCACCTGGGCCTGGAACTTTGCAATAAACTGCAGCTGCCTAATTACCAAGGCCCATTCGGGGAGGTGAGTGTATGCAGATCCCTGATGTACCCTAACCATATTAATGTGCCCCTGGATAATGGAGAATTGGCTAACGCTCTTTTTAAAAATTTTTCAGAATATTATGGGGATACAAACGTTTTGGTTACATGAATCACATTTGTACATTTTGAGTCAAAGTTATAAGTGTGTCCATCACCCAGATAGTGTGCAGTTAGGTGTGAATTTACCCATTCCCCCCTCCCCCATCCCACCTGCTTGATTTCCGTTGAATTTTACTACCATATGTACACATGAGTGTTGATCATTTAGTGAGTTGATCATTTAATAGTAGTACATGTGGTATTTTTTTCCATTTTTGCGATACTTCACTTAGAAGGATGGTCTCCAGTGCCATCCAGGTTGTTACAAAAGGTATTAGTTCACCATTTTTTATGGCTGAGTAATACTCCATGGTATACACATACCACATTTTATTAATCCACTCATATATTGATGGGCACTTGGGTTGTTTCCATATCTTCGTGATTGTGAATTGTGCTGCTATAAACATTCAAGTGCAATGTCTTTTTAATAAAATGTCTTTTTTTCCTTTGGGTAAATACCCAGTAGTGGGATTGCTGGATCAAATGGTATGTCTACTTTTAATTCTTTGAAGTATCTCCATACTACTTTCCATAGAGGTTGAACTAGTTTGCAGACCCACTAACAGTGCATAAGGGTTCCTTTTTCTCTGCATCCACGCCAGCATCTGTTGTTGTGGGACTTTCTGATAAAAGCTATTCTCACTGGGGTTAGATGGTATCTCACTGTGGTTTTGATTTGCATTTCCCTGATGATTAGAGACATTTGAATGTTTTCTTCATGTTTATTGGCCATTAGTGTATATCTTCTTTTGAAAGCTTCTGTTCATGTCTTTTGTCCACTTTTTAATGGGGTTGTTTGATGTTTTCTTGCCGATTCACTTAAGTTCTTTGTAGATTCTGGTTATTAGCCCTTTATTGGATGTATAGCATGCAAATATTTTCTCCCATTTTGTAGGTTGTCTGTTTGCTCTATTGAGTGTTTCCTTAATTGTGCCGAAGCTTTTTAATTTAATCAAATCCCACTTATTAATTTTTGTTGTTGCTGTGATTGCCTTTGGGGTCTTCTTCATAAATTCTTTGCCTAGGCTGATATCTGTAAGAGTTTTTCCAATCTCTTCTTCTAGAATTCTTATAGTTGCATGCCTTAGGTTTAAGTCTGTTATCCATCATGAATTAATTTTTGTGAGTGGTGAGAGATGCAGATCCTGTTTCAGTCTTCTACATGTGGCTATCTAATTTTCCCAGCACAACTTATTGTATAGGGATTCTTTTCCCCATTGTATGTTTTTGTCTGCTTTGTCAAAGATCAGATGGCAATATGAGGATGGTTTTATATCTGAGTTTTCAGTTCTGATCCATTGGTCTAGCTGTCTGTTCTTGTGCCAGTACCATGCTGTTTTGGTTATACTATGGCCTTGTGTCGTATAGCTTGAAGTTTGGTAAAGTGATGCCTCCTGATTTGTTCTTTTTGCTTAAGGTTGCTTTGGCTATTTGGGTTGTTTTCTGGTTTCACACGAAGTGTAGAATTATTTTTTCTAGATCTGCAAAAAATGGCATTGATATTTTAATACAGATTGCATTGAATCTGTAAATCACTTTGAGAAGTATAGACATTTTAAGAATGTTGATTCTGTTGATTCATGAGCATGATATGTTTTTCCATTTGCTTGTATCCTCTGTGATTTCATTCCTCGGTGTTTTGTAGTATTCCTTGAAGAGGTCTTTTCCCTCCTTGGTTAAATATATTCCTAGGTATTTTGTTTTCTTTGTTGCTATTGTGAAAGATATTGAGTCTTTGATTGATTCTAAGCTTGACTGTTGGTGTATAGTAATGCTACTGATTTGTGTACATTGATTTTGTAACCTGAAACTTTGCTGAATTTATTTATCAATTCCAGGAGTCTCTTCACAGAATCTTTGGAGTTTTCTAGATAAAGGATCATATTATCATCAAAGAGTGATAGTTTGATTTCTTCTTTCTCCATTTGGATACCCTTGATTTTCTTCTCCTGCCTGATTGTTCTGGCTAGGCCTTCCAACACTATGTTGAACAGAAGTGGTCTCAGTGAGCAACGTTGTCTGGTTCCAGTTCTAAGTGGTAATAGTTTCAGTTGTTCCCCGTTTAGTATGATGTTGGCTATGAGTTTGTCGTATATGGATTTTATAATATTGATGTATGTTCCGTCTATACCTATTTTGTTAAGAGTACTTATCTTAAAAATGTGCTGAATTTTGTCAAATGCTTTTTCTGCATCTATCGAGAGGATCATATGGTCTTTGTTTTTGCTTCTGTTTATGTGGTGAATCACATTTATGGTTTTGCGTGTGTTGAACCATCCTTACATCTCTGGGATGAAACCCACTTGATCATGGTGGATTATTTTTTTGATGTGCATCTGAATTCAGTTTACTAGGATTTTATTGAGAATTCTTACATCTATATTCTTAAGGGATATTAGTCTATAGATTCCTTTTTTGGTTGTGTCCTTTCCTGGCCTTGGTATCAAGATGATATTGGCTTCATAGAATGAGTTGGGGAGGATTCCTTATTTCTCTATGTTATGAAATAATTTCTATAGTATAGCTACCAGTTCTTCTTTGTAGGTCTGCTAAAATTCAGCTATGAAACCATCAGGTCCAGGACTTTTGGGGGGACAGATTTTTTATTGCTGCTTCAATTTTGTTACTTGATATTGATCTGTTAAGCAGTTCTATTTCTTCCTGATTGAGCCCAGGGAGGTTGTGTGTTTCCAAGAATTTGTCCATTTCCTCAATATTTTCAAGTTTATGTACATAGAGATTTTTATAGGATTCAGAGATGATATTTTGTATTTCCATCAGTTATAATATCTCCTTTTTCACATCTGATTGAGCTTATTAGGGTCCTTTTCTGTTGCTGGTTTACCTAGCAAGAGTCCTGTCAATTTTGTTCACCTTTTCAAAGAACCAACTTTTTGTTTCATTAATCTTCTTTATAATTCCTTTATTATCGATTTCATTTAGTTCTGCTCTGACCTGAGTTATTTCTTTTCTTTTCTGCTGAGTTTGGAATTGATGTGCTCTTCTTTTTCCAGTTCCTGGAGACAATTCATTAGATTGTTGATTTGTGATCTATCTGTCCTTTGGATCTAGGCATTTATGGCTATGAATGTTCCCCTTAGGACTGCTTTTGCTGAATCCCACAGATTTTGATAACTTGTGCCCCCCCCCGTCATTTAGTTCAAAGAATCTTTTGATTTCCATCTTAATTTCCTTCCTTGACCCAATAATCATTGAGCAGTAGGTAGTTTAATTTCCATGACTTTGTGTAGAGTTGAGTGTTTCTGTTGGAATTGATTTCTAATTTTATTCCACCATGGTCTGAGAAGATACATAGTATAATTTCTATTTTTTTTTAATTTGTTGAGACATGTCTTGTGGCCTAGGATGTGATCAGTCTTAGAGAATGTCCGATGAGCTGATGAGAAGAACATATATTCAGTGGTTTTAGGGTAGAATATTCTGTAAATGTCTGTTAGGCCCATTTGTTCTAGATTTATGTTTAAGTCCATTGTTTCTTTGCTTATTTTCCGCTTGGAGGATCCATCCCAGAATCTGTCAGTGAGGTGTGGAAGTCCCCAGCTATTATGATGCTGCTGTTTATCATTTTGTTTAGATCAAGTAGGGTTTGCTTTATGAATCTAGGTGCACCTGTGTTAGGTGCATAAATATTTAGGACTGTTATGTCTTCTTGTTGAATTGTTCCCTTCACCATTATATAATGACCATCTTTGTCTTTACTTTTGCTAATTTGAAGTCTGTGTTATCTGATATGAGAAGGGCTACATCCCAGCTTTCTTTTGGTCTCCATTTTCATGGAACATTGTTTTCCATCACTTTACCTTGAGTCTGAATGAGTCCTTGTGGGTTAGATGTGTTTCCTGGAGACAGCATATACTTGGTTTGTATTTTTTTTCCTATTAAGCCAGCCTATGTCTCTTCAGTGGGGAGTTTAAGCCATCCACATTTATTGAAAGAATTGATAAGTGGGGTAGATTTTTGTTCATCCTATTGAGTAGAACTTTATTGCTTTGCTTTACCTCTTGAGCCATTGTGGTATCTGGGCTCTGACCTTTAACTTTTGAGTGATTTTACACTGGTAGGTGTCTACTGTGCTGATCTGTGTATAATGCAGGTCTGAGTACTTCCTACAGGACAAGTCTGGTCTTGACAAATTCCCTCAGTGTTTGCTTGTCTGAAAAAGTCTTTATTTCTTACTCATGTAAGAAACTTAGTTTTTCAGTATACAGAATTCTAGACTGGCCATTATTCTGTTTGAGAAGACAGAGAGTGGGCCCCTAATCCCTTCTGGTTTGTAAGGTCTCAGTTGAGAAGTCTGCAATTAGTCTGATGGGTTCTCCTTTGTAAGTTACCTGCTGCTTTCACCTTATGGCTTATAGGAGCACCTCTTTCCTGTTTACTTTGGCTTGTCTGATGACTACATGTACTGGTGATTGCCTCTTTATGATGAATTTCCCAGAGGTCCTTTGAGCTTCTTATACCTGGATATCTAGATTTCTAACAAGGCCAGGGAAATTTTTGTCAGTTATTCCCTCAAATAGGTTTTCCAACCCTTGTGTATTTTCTTCTTCGCCCTTAGGGATGCCTATGATTCTTATGTTAGTCCTCTTTACATAATCCCTTATTTCTTGTAGCTTTTGTTGATTCCTCTTGTTTCTCAGATCTTTCTCTTTGACTGACTTGTTTAACTCAAAGGTGTTGTCTTCAAGCTCTGAGATTCTTCTGCCTGATCTAGCCTGTTCTTTAGGCTTTCTACTGTGTTTTGTATTTCACTGAATGAATTTTTCCATTTCCAGAAGTTCTGTTTATTATTTTTTTTTAATAATTCAATTTCCTTAGTAAATTTTTCATTCATTTCCTGCAATGTTTTTATGGTTTCTTTGTGTTAGGTTTCTATTTTATCTTGTATCTCATTGAGCTTCCTTACAATCCATATTTGGAATTCTTCTCTGTCATTTCAATCTTTTCATTTTGGTTGGTATCCATTGATAAGGAGTTATTGTTTTCTTTTGGGGGTGGCCTTTCACTCTGATTTTTTCATGTTTCTGGAGTTCTTTCACTGATTCCTTTTCATCTAGCCTTTTGCTTAGACCTGGGGGTGCTAGGCCTGGCTTATGGGCCTATTTCTGGTTCCCCCAAAGATCAATCCCTGAGCATGCCAGGGAGAGGAGTGCTGGTCCTGAGTTACCTTTGGAGTGTTCCAGCAGGTTCAGCGTACCTCTCAGGTTACCTCTGACCCTCTGTCTTCACCTCTTCCCAACAGTGTGTAGTGAGTTAAGTCTCCCAGCTTACTCTTGGTGATGGTGGGTGGTACTTGTGAGTGTTAATGAGCCACACCCTGTTTGCTTGAGTTGGAAGACACTATGATGAGCTGTATTGTTGTACTCCCTGTCATTGGTTGATGTTTGTGGGATAGAGCCAGCTGCTGAGATGTTCTTTTGTGTCCATGATAGACTCTCGTCCGTCAGGTGGAGTACTTGAGTGTCCCAAGCTTTAGGCAGGACCGTGTAACTTCCAGGGGGTTTCTTGATCTCTACCAGCATTGAGCAGTTGGTGGCTAGGTTGTGGGAGCCTGGGCAGAGCTCAGAAGTTGCTTTTCTGGCCACTAGGGAGAGCCACTGGTAGGAGCGTCAGGACAAGCTCTCCAAACCTGGAGAGCTGTTCACCTGGAGAGCTGTTCACTAAACGCTTGTATGCTAAGGCTGGGTTCTTCCCGTCCTTATCCAGTAGTACAGTTTTTCTGTGGGGAGGGGTAGGTGCTCCCCCAAATGGCTACTCCTTGGACCCACACACACCCTGTAAAATTGAGTCAGAAAATACTGTAAAGGGAGTACAAATTGACCACTCTGTCAGTAGTTGGTGCTTGCCAGAAGGAACAAGCTGCGATGATGTTTTTGGGTGCTGTGACCAGCTCTAGTCACTCAGGAGAAGCATTCAAATGCCCCAGGTGGTGGGTGGGGCCCAGGAACTTCCAAGTCAGTCCTTATTCTCTGCCACAGCACGGGCAGGTGGGGGAGTGCAACTGGGCAGGGCTGGGTTGGGTGAGCCTGCCCTCAGGCTCCACAAAAGCTGGCAAGGTAGCTTTTTTGGTAGGGGTCAAAGATCTGCTGCCAGCTTCTAGGCAGAGCCACCAGGGAGAGGCTGAAGTGGCCCCACCCAACCAGAAAGTCTGCTTGTGGAGGCAGGTCTGTCTGAGTTTCCAAACTGGTAGTCTGCTATGGGCCTCACTCCTCTCGCTCCCCCTCTGTTCCACAGTCTGTTCCCAGCATCTGCCAGCGGGCAGGAGACCAGGCCAGCCAAGCCTCCCTCATGACTGTGCCATGGGTTCCCTGCTCAGGATCCTGGCCTGAGCTGAGGGTATAGCCCTCCTGTGGGGGAAAGAGTGCCCTGCAAGCACTCTGCAGCTGGGACCCACACTGCACTCTCCCCCCAGATTTGCCCACACAGGCTCCGTCGCCTCCTGAAACCAAGAAGATCAATTCCTGACCATGCCAGGGAGAAGCACATTAGTCCTGAGTTACCCACGGGGTACCCAAGCAGGAGCCACGGCCCTCTGCCCCAGTGGGTGTCCTGCTCTGGTGGAGCTACCAGACAAGCAGCACCAGGGGGGGCTCTGTGAGCAGGAAGCTCACAGTCTGAGCACCCCTCAGTCCACTGTAGGACACTAAGAGGAAGGATCTGAGCTCTACTCTCCATGGAAGCCTCCATGTGGTGGCTCAGTTGTCTCTCTTGGCAGCCACGGGTGGGGGAGGGGGAGGGGAGGAAAAGAGTCTTTGGAGGAAGGTTTGCACTCTGGTGGTCTCCAACCCTCTCTCTGGGAGGCAGTCTGCCCAGAATGTCCAGGCTCTGGAGTCACGCATATCACCCAGGACCCACTGGACCCCTGTGGCTCCCGCGGTCTGGACCAGGTTAGGAAAATGTCTGTGTGGGAACAAGCAAGATGAGACCTGAGGAGTTGAAGCCCCCTGGGGAGGACAAAGGTGCACAGTAGGTAGAGAAGCAATATGGTGCGTGCTGTTTCAGCTCAGGTCTGTGGGGGTAGGCAGTGCCCCAGAGGGGCTGGGAGCCTGGTGCCCTGTCCACAGGAAGTTCCCAGCCCACTGGTGGCAGCAGCCCCTGGGATCATGTGCACAGAAGGTCTCTCCAGCAGCTCAGGAACCCACTGACTGTCAGAGATGTGAGGGAGGGAGAAACAAACTATTCCAGCTACCTTCTTGCTGGACTCCAAGCCTCTGGGGGGTTGATATTTGCTGATACCTTGTTCCTTCTTGTTCTGCGCCACAACTTCTTCCCGTGCAGTCTCCCGAGGGCTCTGGCACCCTTCCTTCAGATCCATGTCTGATCTGTGTTTGTCTGTTTGCTTTTTTCTGTTTCACCTGAAACTTCTCCTTGTTACTGAGATGCTTTCAATATTATCTTTTTCAGCTAACATTCCTTTTAATGTTGATGGTGAGTTATCTGTATTCTGCCTTTCCTGTGCCCCTCTCATCTCCCCAACTGAATGAAAACTGACCACATCTAAAATTTCTCAGGAACTTTGCACATTGTATAGCTACTCATGTACACGTATTTGCTTCCATGTTTCCCATCCTTTCATTGAAGAAACCTTTATGACTCTAAAAACTCAAATGTATGTATGTATGTATATTTCTATCTTTATACATACACTTTAATCATAGTGAAGATATCATTTTCCAGTGCATCTGGTGCTCTGGAGTTATTCTTTAATATCACCATTCTTCTTGGCACTGATCTAATAAGAGTTCTGAAACCTGCTAAGTAAAATCACATGTGGAAATCTTCAGTACACATCTTTGTGGCTTTGGGGAAGGAGGGGAATTAGTGTGAAACCTGGAAATGTGTATTAAAGAGAAACCCTACATTTAAAAAAATTAAGTGGCTGTCTTCAACTGATAAATTAATCTTGAAATTCTAACCATAATTTTCAAAATAAAGGCCTTGTAAGTTTTGCCACTTTGAAGAAAAGCAGACATAGCTCTCCTGAACTCTGCACTGGAGCAGCCGTGAAAGACACCACTCCAGTGATGGCCATTGTGGATTTTCCTTCATCTAAGTAGTCTTTCCTTTCTGGCCACTTTTAAGGATTTTCTTTTTATCAAATTTGAAAGCCTATTTAACAGGCTTTTTAGTTGAAAATGAAACAATAAAAACCCACCAAGAGAATCTTTGTCTTTAAACAAAGTGAGTCCCAGATGGTTGCCGAGATTCTGTGGTTTCTATGAGAAACAGCAAAATTCTCTTCTAAATCTCCTGGGGTCCAAAGGTTCTGAAGCAAGAGCCATGTGGATATATTTCCAGTCCTGGGCACATCAAGAATAGGAACAGAGTTAAATACTGCTTCAAAGATTTCAAATGTTTATTTAAAGTTAGGCGATGCTATGGCATCATAAGACTTATCATGAGTGTCTAGTAACCCCTAGCATATGCTAAAGAAAACTTTGCTTGCTAATTTAGGACCATAGTTCAGTTGACTTTTATGGTTTGTTATTGTGAAAGCATAGTTTTAAAAGATTATAATGGCTGGAGTATCTAGAAGAAATATAACAGTGAAGCATAGCTTGGTTTTACAGATGTGCCCCTAAAGAAAATTCAGATGAATAGGTGGAAAATAAAAATTTAAGAAAATGTTAAACCTCACTATTCAAATAATGCAAGTTAAAATAACAATGACATTTAATTTTTGGTCTATCAATCTAGCAGATTTATTTTGGTTAAATAATAGTTCATTCATAAATAGTTATTCATAATTATCTGCATAAATATAGTCATTAAAAATGGTGGTTACAGAATACTCTTAATGACAGAAAAATGTATCAATTAGGAGGCTTTCAGCTTGAAATTATAAAGTATGCTTTTTAATATTCATAGCAAGTTAATGAGGCAGATAATATTATTATTCCTATTTTACATTTATTGTCTCATACAACAAGAAGGAGGAAGGTTGGTTCAGTGCTGTATCTGCTTCTGTGCCAACCTCTTGGATTTGCCTTCCTGGTCCCAAGATGGCACTAAAAGCTATATACATCACCTCATAACATCTTCCATAGCAGAAAAAGAGGGCTTTCTCTCCTCAAATTGTCTCCCTAATTATCAAGGAGTAAAATTCTTTCCCAGAGACTTTTGCCAGTCTTCCCTTTTCATGTTATTAGCCAAAAACAGTCCCATGTTTACCTAAACTAATCGTTGGCAAAAGGAAAATGGAATTGCCAGGATTACTTTATAAATTCCCGTCTAAAAAATAGTAAGTTCAGGACCCAAGTAGAGCCAATGTTTCAGTCTGAGTCCAAAGGCCGGAAAAGACCAATGTCCCTGCTCGAGCATTCAGGCAGAGTGAGTTCCCTCTTACTCAGCCTTTGTGTTCTATTCGGTCTTGATTTGACTGGATGATGCCTACTCACTTTGAGGAGGGCAGTCTGCTTTACTCAGTCTACCAATTCAAATGTTACTCTTAACAAGAAACATTCTCACAGACACACTCAGAATGTCTGACTAAATGTCTGGGCATACCATGACCCAGTCAAGTTGACACATTGAAATTAACTGTCACATGCTTAGACCTGGAAGAATACTATGTATGTATATTAAATTGTCATTATTTCATAATCTGGAAAAATATTAGAAATAAGAAATCTAATAAGTGAAAGTCCTATTTTCCCCAATCATGGTGAATATTCATATTACAGAAAGATTTGCCTTCTAAAAGTATTCACTGCAGAAGAGTAAGTTTTGCATTTTCAATTTTAACCAATTGAAGAAAATCTTTTTTTTTTTTTTTTTTTTTGAGACAGGGCTTGCTCTGTCACCCAGGCTGGAGTGCAGTAGCCTCATCATAGCTCACTGTAACCTGCAACCTTGATCTCCTGGGCTTAGGCAATCCTCCTGTCTCAGCCTCCCAAGTAGCTGGGACTACAGGCACACACCACCATGCCTGGCTAATTTTTCGTTTTTTGTAAAGATGGGGTCTCGCTCTTGCTCAGGCTGGTCTTGAACTCCTGGCCTCAGGCACTCCTCCCACCTCGGCCTCTCAAAGTGCTAGGATTACAGGCATGGGTCACCATCCCTGACTTAGATAACATTTCTTGCTATCTACTATGACCTATACTATTAGCTGGGCTCAAAGTTGAATGATCCATGGGTTTAGTGGATAATTCTGTGTGTTTATAAAGATACAACTTCACAATGTAGAAAAACCTGAAGAAAATAAAATATAATTAAGTATCTGAGTTAAAGAGTATGTGTATTAATAGTTTATATAGATATTTCTTACTGGGTAAGAGTGCAATAAACCCTTGGAAATCAGTTTCAAGGAACAGATTGATCATAATTGCCCTCTCAGTTACCAGAGCTAAATACCTGTTTTCAATTCTCAACCTTTTCAACATCTACATTATTTGAGAGGATTAACCACCACCTCCTGGGCAGTCATTTCTATCATGGTTTTAGCAAATCTACCCTCTCTGGCCCTTTCTCTGGCTTCTCACCCTGAGTTTGCCCCTGAAGTATTGTTCGATTTCTGGGTTTGAGGTTCCACACTCTCTTCCAGGCAAACCACATTCTCTCTGCATATCTTCTCTCTGCACACTTTCTCCTTCATAAGTCTTTATCTCCAGCTCCACCCTCTCTGTCAAGCACCTGACCGGTATTTCTAGCTGGGCACTGAATTCTGCCTACATGTCTGTCCTTTGAATACTACAAACTCAACATGACTAAAGCAAAATTTATTCTTTACTTCGAGTCTTGTTTTCTTCTTGTACTAAGATAACAACTTCATTTTCTTTCCATTACCATCAACATAGTTTATTCTGAATGATTATGTATTTCTGATTAATTAAATCTGAATTGGTGAACCCTTATTTATTTATTGTCTTTTAGATTATCATCTGTGGAAGACAGATCATCTGTAGTTACTTATCTCAAAGCATAGAACTAAAAGTCGTTCAGCATTACATTGGTCAAGATGGACAAGCTGTGGTTCGAGAACATTTTGACTGCCTCACAGCCAAACAGAAATTGCCTTCATACATACTAGAAAACAATGAACTGACAGAGTTATGTGTGAAGGCCAAAGGAGATGAAGATTGGTCAAGAGATGTGTGCCTGGAATCCAAAGCCCATGAGTATAGCATTGTCATTCAGGTATGAGAAGTGGTACAATCTAGAAGAGAGCAGCTTTAAAATCAAAATTTTCTCAGTATGCTCTTTATTTGATACAGCACTTAATTTATTAAAAAGCGATACATACAAAATGGGGGAGATGTGAAATAATATAGAAAGGCCTTGAATAATACCTCTCAAACTGTTTCCTCCCCTTCCCATAACACATTTGTATTAGTTCCTTGTAATTCTTATAGCCAAGACTCTGTCCTTTCCAGATGGGAGTGAGTTATATCCTGAAAAATACTCTGGTGCATCGGGGTGGGTGGGTGGGGTGCTGAGGGGTGGTGTCCTCCCTTGAGGATCTTTGTGATGGTCCGTTACTTTTTTCTCTCTTCCTCAATCTTCACCGTCATCACTTTTATTCCCTGAAGGACAAATTCTCTCTTTCATTCTGCCACTCAGTCTTATATCAGTCTCTCCTTCTACAAATCCCTTCATCTTTGTGGAAAGAATTAGCTCCATCAACTCACTGCACATTCACTTTATGCCGTAATGAAGTCTGTTTTTGCTTAGTTGTTCCTTTTTTTAATGGCTTTTTTCCTATAACTTTAAACCTTTTTATCTTCCAAATTGATATGATAGCACTGCCTTATTTCAATTAATTAGTAAACTATTTAGTATTTAATAGGACCCTTTTCAATCTCATGTGCAGGTGCCATCTTCAAACAGTTCCATTATTTATGTCTGGTGCACAGTTTTGACTTTAGAACCCAACTCTCAAGTGCAACAGCGAATGGTGAGTGTTTTCTCAATCCTAAAATATGGTATATGACTCTGACCTTTCCTGTTCTGAAATAAATTAAGGTCAGAGTGACCCAGGGAAGAGATTTATTACAAGTTTGTTTCAGCATCAAACAGCTGGAATACTGCAACAAAGCAAATATGAAAGTTGTTCTGTCCTTTTATTTTTATAGATTGTGTTCAGCCCTCTTTTTATCATGAGGAGTCATCTTCCAGACCCCATTATCATACATTTGGAGAAAAGGAGTCTGGGATTGAGCGAAACACAAATTATTCCAGGAAAAGGACAGGAAAAACCACTGCAAAACATAGAACCTGACCTTATACATCACCTAACATTTCAAGCAAGGTACTAGAGAAATCCTTACATTTTCCTAAGAGAAATTTAGTAGAAAAGTAACTTTATACTGTTGGGAGGGAGGGACAGGGAGCATGGATGAAGCTTTTTGTATGATTTCTTATCATATGAGAATGTTATTTTTAAAATTGCCATGCTTGTGTTCTCTTATTCTCTTTTATAGTTTTAGATAAAATCCAGCATTTCTTATTAAGCTTAGAAATGACTGAGGGATCATCAGAAAATTTAAGTTAGATTTTGTTAACACACCATTTCTCTAGTAGAAGAAAAGATGACTGGAGATCTCAACCCAGAATTAAGGGGTAGAGGGAAGAAAGGAGGAAAGCCAGGGCCCAGATCATCCAAAAATTGTGCCATAAATGGACCAAAAAATGGACTCAATCTCACAAAAAAAGCATTGGTCTGTAATATTATACATTTTTAGTTAGATTTTAGACCACTTTAGAAATCTGATATTTATTCTTGTTTTTTTGTGTGTGTATTTCCTAGAGAAGAGTATGATCCTTCAGATTGTGCTGTTCCCATCTCAACATCCCTCATTAAGCAAATAGCCACTAAGCTACACCCTGGAGGCACAGTTAATCAAATCCTAGACGAATTCTATGGGCCAGAAAGGTCCCTTCAACCCATATGGCCCTATAATAAGAAGGACTGTGACAGGTAACGCTCTTCTGCAATCTTTTTCTACAAACATTTCTCAACATTAAGAAATGGGTGGGACTCACATCTATAATCCTAGCACTTTGGGAAGCCGAGGTAGGAGAATTGCTTGAGGCCAGGAGTTTGAGGTTACAGTGAGCTATGATCGTGCCACTATAATCCAGCATGGGCTGGAGTGAGACCCTGTATCTAAAAAAAATTTTTAAATTAAAAAAAAAATGTTCACAAAAATATCAGATACCATAAGCGGTGTAAAGACAGGTATGCATGCCAAGCACGGTGGCTCACACCTGTAATCCTAGCACTCCAGGAGGCTGAGGCAGGAAGATTGTTTGAGTTCAGGAGTTGGAGACCAACCTGAGCAAGAGTGAGACCTCGTCCCTACTAAAAATAAAAAAAATCAGCTGGATGTTGTGATGTGTGCCTGTAGTCCCAGCTACTTGGGAGGCTGAGGCAGGAGGATTGCTTGAGTCAAGGAGTTTGAAGTTGCAGTGAGCTATTATGATGCCACTGCACTCTACCCAGGGCAATAGACTGAGACTCTGTTTCAAAAGAAAAAAAGAAAAAGTAAAGGTATGTGCATATATCTGTCAGATTCTTACTTTTTATTATCTAGTAGGTGCATTTTGTACATTTCTTTGCTTATAATTTAGAAAATAATTTCATGAAAAGTTGCTTTCTCCTGCATTCAAATTCAGCATTGGATGATTCTAGTGTGAAGAGGTATCATACAGGAGCATTGTGTGTCTGGAATCCTTAAACATAGTTCATGAATACTGAAGTCATCATATTTCATTGAGTCTCTTGCATGTGGTATTTGGAACAGGAATGAACAGCTGAATCAGTGGGATAGCCCAATGCGAGTAAAGTTGTCAATCTGGAAGCCATATGTTAAAACCTTGTTGATAGAACTTCTACCCTGGGCCTTGCTTATCAATCAATCCAAATGGGACCTCTGGCTATTTGAAGGAGAGAAGATTGTTCTACAGATTCCTGCTGGAAAAATTATTATTCCTCCTAATTTTCAGGTATTATAACTTTTTAAACTAATATGAATTCTTTTCTCTCAACAACTAGACTTTATTCTGAGGTTGCATTTATGATCTTAACAGAATGAATCAGTTGTGGAAAACTGTCCTCTTAGATGCATATGTAAAGGATGTGGAATGTTCTTTGATATTCAAAGACTTTTCTGATGTCTTTTTTTTTTTTTTTACCATCAACACTATTCGTGCTTGAGTTATCATTAAATTTGATAACTTGTACTAGTTACATTCTCTTTTCCTTGTGTACAGGATATTTGACAAGCATTAGGGTTGGTCTACCCAATATATGTTAAGGATATAAAGCCATATTATATGCTAACCCACCCTAGATTTTCTTTGCTGTTCTTCTGGAAATTCTCTGAGATCTGTAAGGTGTTGAGAATTTCTGGGCAACTATTTTTATCAGGGCCCCTTTTCCTTCATAAGTGGATTTGGATGTGCATAATTACAGATGTCCACCTAGTTGTTGGTTATAACAACATAGAATCATTCTTGACACAGGGAGAAAAACCTAATTGCAAAACAAACTGTCACAGAAAAATTTTATATTCTGTCACAAAATAACTTTCTTCATAAGGCTAGTCCATTTCAAGAAGACATATAAATCTATTACTATAAGAAAATAGAGTAAAAGGAACTCTTAAATAAAATGTTTTTCTGATAGAGAATAATTTCAGAGTCCTTTTTTGAGCTCCAGTCCATAAACATCTTTATTCAATTGCATTTTTTTCTTTCTTTTTTAAAATAATCAGATGATGTTACCTTATGGAATTGGAATGTTAACCTATATTGACCTAATGTTGCATATTATTCTCTTGTCAAATGAGATGAAGCCTTCAGTTTTTAGGCCTTTGGTATTTTCAGGGTAATCACAGTTTGGATTCGTTTTTCCTCCCTTCCATAAATATGAATTCCATTGTGAATCAAAAAGGATATTGGGAACCAAAATAAAATTTATGTTGTCATTACCAAAAAAACATGGGCCAGGCACAATGGCTCATGCCTGTAATCCTAGCACTTTGGGAGACAGAGGCGGGAGGATCTCTTAGAGGACAGGAGTTCAAGACCAGCCTGAGCAACACAGCACTATCCCATCTCTACAAAAAGTATAAAAATTAGCTGGGCGCAGTGGCTCATGCCTGTAGTGCCACCAACTCAGGAGGCTGAGGCAGGAAGATTGCTTGAGCCAAGGAGTTTGAGGTTGCAGTGAGCTATGATAACACCAATGCACTCTAGCCCATGCAGTAGAGCAAGACACTGTCTCAAACAAAAAAAAAAAAAAAAGGGGGATATTTGGCTGCCTTAGTAGACTTATTATATAATATTTAAAAAAAGATCATGAGAATTGAAGTAAAAAAATCAAAGTTAAGAAAAATACTTTATAATTGAGGCATTATTTTTCCAGGAAGCTTTTCAAATTGGAATATACTGGGCAAATACAAACACTGTGCACAAGTCAGTAGCAATTAAACTGGTCCACAACCTGACATCTCCAAGGTGGAAAGATGGAGGTAATGGTGAAGTTGTGACTTTGGATGAAGAAGGGTTTGTAGATGCTGAAATAAGACTTGGTGCTTTCCCAGGACATCAGAAGGTAAGATCAAAGTCTGTGTGGCTCGGAGGAGATGGCATGCCACCCCCTCAACCTGTTTAAAATGAATCTGCCCTTGTGTTTTTAATCCCTTTTTGGTATTACTTGTTCTAAAAATTTATAACAGTGAAACATTTGATTTCTTAACTTCTTAGACCTCTCTATTTTACAGTGTTTTTTTTTTTTCTTTACCACTGATAAAACTGTATGACATAATTTATCCAATAATTGTTCTATTTCAGAACACTCAGTAGTCACTTGATTTATAGTATTTGGGGGCTGGAGGTGGGGAATGCATGTATTCCAAAGTATCCACAAATTATATTTGGCCTCCTTTTTTAGAGCAGGAAGAAGAGTTGAACATTCTGAGCATGGAGTGAAAGGACAGAGGCTCCTGTAGCCAAGGTTCTATTGCTGAAGGGGCGTCCTGAGCAAAATGATGGGGGTCAATTCTGACTTTCCCATGGAAGCAATGTTATAAGAAGGAGTTGTATTCTTGAACAGTGGGCTGGTGCCTGTGTTTTTAGAAATATGGATACAAAAAACATAATTGTTTAACTAAATATAAATGGTTTGTGCTTTTCAGCATAAATCTGGCCTATGAAAATTAGCTGTTAGCTAGTTTATATTATTAGCAATTAGCCAAATAATATAATAACAAAACACATTAAGTTATATGTGTGAATGTATAATATCATAGTGTACCATGTAAAAGTTTCATGCTGTACTTATATATCTTCATTATTTTAGGTGTCCCAAATCAGAAAAAGAAGGGATACTTCATTAGAGTAGTAGAATTCAGAATGGCCTTTTACTGGAGAGAAGTTAGATTTTTGACAGGCCTCTCTGAAGAGGCTTTTGAGAAAAGTTAGGGTCATCTGGTGACTTTTTTAAAAAATAAATTTCTCTGATACAAAGAAGTTGGTCTTCAGTATTCAAGGCTGGTATCCATTTCCTCAGTTGTCTGGGCAACACATGTTTATCCTCTGCTGGCCAAAGCACTGTAACATGGGTGTAAATGGCAAAGAGCTGTAAGCATGAATCACCCAAAGTCAAATAGTTGTAAGTTGAGAACTACCATCAAAACCTGGAAAAAATGTTATAATGTTCAGTCAACACCCAGTACTTCTAGCACTTCACAAAGTGGCCACAGCAAGTGCTGAATACATGTTTGTGAATGAGTGAATGAACTCTGAGAAAATATACTGATGTCTCATTATTCTTTGTTAGTAACTCTTTAGTCTCAGGACCCCTATACAATCTTAAAAAGTATTGAGGACTCCCAAAGACCTTTTGTTTCTGTGGGTTATATCATTATTTGTCGAATTAGAAATAAAACAGAAATTTTTAAAACATAAGAATATACATTTTGAATTCATGGCCCTTAGGGGAAAAAAAAAGAATATACAAACATATATTCCATTAGCCATCAGAGTAATGACATCACATGTCTTATAGCCTCTGGAAAACTCTACTATATACTCATGAGAGATTAGAGTGGAAAGAATAAATGGCATCTTAGTATTATTATTAAAATAGTTCTGACCTTGAAACCCCATGCCCAGAGACTTCCTATGAGTCCGTAGACCACCCTTTGAGAACCGATGTTCTGACCTTACCACTTACTAGATGGGTATCTTTAAGCAAGTAGCATCTTCTCTGAGCATCAGTTCTTCATATAAGCTGGTGGGGTAATGAGACAATCCATGCAGTGGTTAAGAGCAGCACCGTAGAGCCAGACTGCATGGGTTCCAACCCCAGATAGACTATCTTTGTGACCTTGGGCAAGTTACTTAACCTCTTTATTGCCTCACTTTCCTCTTCTGTAAAATGGAGATAATTGTAACTATGCCATGTAGATATTGTGAGTTGATAAGCATGAAGTAGTACTTAAAACAGGTGGTACATAATATTGTAATATATCAAGGTCAATCATTGTTTTCTTCATCATCGTCATCATTATTAAAGTTCCCAGAACTGTCCGTCGTTCATAAAAGGCACTCAGTGAGATAGCTGCCATGAGGAGGAGGAGGAGGAGGAGGAGGAGGAAGGCTGGATGGAATTCTGTCTAGTAAGATGAGAGGCATTTGTTTACATATAAGTGCTTTGTAAATAAATATTTTGTGGAGTAATTTGTGAAATAACCTGAAAACAAGTTTCTTATCTGTTACTACACGACAGCAGCAAAAGTAACTGGCTTGCTAAAGTAGGCTATTGTGTAAAGACCGATAGGGACCAGCACATTTGTGAGACTAAAAGGGATTGCTATTAAGTACTCTGAAAAAAAGTAACATTGGTACTGTCCTGGGCAAACCAATAGATAAAATAACCTTTTAGGAAGACTCAAGAGATTTTTATATGTCTTATAATATTGTCAAAATTGCTCTTTTCTCAATCATCTTGCAGTTATGTCAGTTCTGCATTTCCTCCATGGTACAGCAAGGTATACAAATTGTTCAGATTGAAGACAAGACTACAATAATCAATAATACACCATATCAGATATTTTATAAACCACAGTTATCTGTCTCCAATCCCCATTCTGGAAAGGAGGTAAGCAATTCATAAGATGATTGTTTTGTCTACATTTTGCTAAAGTAACAATAAATAGGATTGACTTTTTTTTTTAACATGGAGCAAATAAAAAGCTAACACTGAACATAGGTAAAGAGAAATTCATTTACTAATCTGTAATTAAAACCAGGATGTCATGGTCACTGCTTTCAAGGTAATTAATGAGCAGAAATCCTGCAAAGGAGTGGATCCTGACACACTGCTGGATTAATTCTGCCTGCACCCCATCTGCTCAGAGGCTCTAGCCCAGTCCTCTAACATGCTCGCTAAACCCCCACTAGCAGAGAAGTAGTCCCGAGGACCTGCTCCCGGATGGCATGAAAAAGCACATCTGCCTCACAGGCTGCAGTGTGTGGAGGAGCCAAATGGGCAGAAAGAAGGCTAAGACCCAAACTGAGCCACGGATCTGGGAGCAATGAGCTCTGTATCTACGAGGAGAGTAAATGTGAAAACATACCAGCTCATTTATGTTAATATCTCAGTGGCAGAATATGCAGAAAATAAATCCAAGAATGTTCTATGGGATTTTTGATTCATTCTTTGTACAATTGGAATTAACAGTTATGTTTAAGAGAGTAAGGAGAGATTTTTAAAGAACTTAAAAACAGAATGGGCTAAGTGGTATGTTATTGTTTTGTTAATATGCTATTGAAACTATTGTATAGGAAAGTATTATCTTTCTTTACCTTTGTTTGGACTTATTATTACTCCTTACTTTCAGCTCCTAAAAACTATATTAGAATAATCAAATAGGATGAAAGTCTTATACTTTTTAAGCTTACAGTGTGTTGTGGTGCAGTCAGTGTTCTGTTTCCTCGAGTTCCACATCCATGGATTCAACCAACCACGAATCAAAAATATTCAGGAAAAAAAAGAAAAATAACAATAAAAAATCATACAATAAAAAAGCAATACAGTATAAGAACTGTTTACATAGCATTTACATTGTATCAGGTATTACAAGTAATCTGGACATGAGTTAATGTATATGGGAGGCAAAGGACAGGCAACCGGAGCAAAATTGGACAAACGGGATCACATCAAGCTAGAAAGCTTCTGCACAGCAAAGGGAACAATCAACAAAGTGAAGAGACAACCGATAGAATGGGAGAAAATATTTACCAGCTACCCATCTGACAAGGGATTAATTTCTACAACATTAAAGGAGCTCCAACAACTCAATAGGAAAAAATCAAATAATCCAATTAAAAATGGGCCAAGTGTCTGAATAGACATTTCTCAAAAGAAGACATACAAATGGTCAACAGGTATATGAAAAAATGCTCAATATCATTAGTCATCAAAGACATGCAAATCAAAGCTACAATGAGATAACATCTCACCTCAGTTAAAATGGCTTCAATCAAAAAGACAGGTAATCATGAATGCAGGCGAGGATGTGGAGAAAAGGGGAACCCTCGTACGCTGTTGGTGAGAATGTAAATTAGGACAGCCACTATGGAGAACAGTGTATAGGTTCCTCAAAAACCTAAAAAGAGAACTACCATATGACCCAGCAATCCCACTGCTGGATATATATCCAAAGGAGGGGAATTCAGTATATGGAAAAGATACCTGCACTCTCATGTTTATTGCAGCACTATTCACAATAGCCAAGATTTAGAATCAACCTAACTGTCCATCAATGGATGAATGGATAAAGAAATTGTGGTACATATACACAATGGAATATTGGATAGCCACAAAAAGAATGAAATGCTGCCATTTGCAACAACATGGATGGAACTGGAGAACATTATGTTAAGTGAAATACACCAAACACAGAAAGACAAATCTTGTATGTTCTCATATGTGGTAGCTAAATATTAAAAACAATTAATCTTATGGAGACAGAGAGTAGAATGACAGTTACTAGAGGCTAGGAAGTGGGGGATAAAGTGGAGATGGTTAATGAGTACAAAAATATAGTTACATACAATGAACAATATTTGATAGCACAACAAAGTGACTGTAATCCATAAGTTAGTGTATACTTTAACTAAAAGAATAGAATTGTAATGTTCCTAATACAAAGAAATCTTAAATGCCTGAGGTGATGGATACCCCAATTACCATGATTTTATTAATTCACATTGTATGCCTGTATGAAAACGTTACATGTACCCTATAAATATTGATACATACAAATATATACCCACAATAATTAAAAATAAAAAAGAGTAAAAGATATATATTGGAGAATGTACATAGGTTATATACAAATATTATGCCATTTTATGTCAGGGACTTGAGCATCCTTGATTTTGGTATTGGGGGGGGGTGTCCTGGAACCAATCTTCCATGGATACCAAGGGACAACTGTATTTACGGATATGTCCGAACAGTAGAATTTCATCCTGGTTCACTGAAGTACTGATAGAATAAATAGGTGACCAGAAGTACCCAGTTGGGAAACAAAGGTCAACAATATTTGCATTGTAGGTGAGGATGTGGCAAGAGAATCCACATGTGTCCTAATAATTTTCCTGCTTCTCCCCACTGTCACCAGGGTTTCCTGAGACATTGATTACATCAAGCCTTTCCATACTGACATTTTCTCATCTGTAAAATAGGCATGATTTTGCATTCCTTGTAAGATTTCTTGTGAGAATTAAATGAGGTAATATGAGTAAAAGGAATAGGCACTCAGTAAAAGGTAGTACCCAGCAGCAACGGAAATACCAACATCACACAGAACTCCTGATTGCCTCAGCTTCCTGGAGAAAAGGGAATGGCCTCCTCATTTCTTTCCTCCTGCAGCTGAGGACTGTCCCCCTTTTCAACCCTGACCCTGCTTCAGGCAGGTGTGGGATTTTTTAAAAAGACATGATAATCCCTACCCACTCAAGGAGACTGTGAGACAGTAGGGAAAACACCGGACTTGGAAGAAGAAAACTTGGCTCTGCCTGGGCTATGCCAGTTGTTGGCTTTGTGATGTTGGACTAGTCGTCAGCTTTCTGGAAAGCAGTTTTCCTAAGCTGTGAAAGAGGAGATTCAAATAGATTATCTCTAAATGTCCTTTTTCATTATAAAATTCTGAGACTCTCTAATGTATCAGAAGCCATGTGGAATTCCTCCTGAGGGTTGGGATCAGAGTGTGCTCCTCCCTCAGGATGAGCCTTAACTTCAGTCTGTTTTCTGAGCTCCCAGTTCACTGTTCTGTCTCATTCAGATCCTCTCCCAGTAGCCCCCAGCATGCCATACTCTTTCAGCATCTCCATCCTATCCAAGAGGAATCCTTCCTAGCACGTGGCATTTCTTCCTCTATGGCATTGGGATTTTTGCAATACCTGAAGGACAATGAGAACTTTGCATCACGTTTTAAATTGCCCCAGCTCTGTAATGTTTCATTATGCCCAGGAAAGCAGACCCTGCTCTCACTGCTTGTAATAGTCTCATTAGGGCTTTCTTGTGGGAACAGGATTCCTAATATTCCCATGTCTCCAAACCGGCAACTTTCTGAGAATACGTGGTTATGGATGGTATCTTAGAAGATGTGCTTTAAAAAGCTTAACTTTGCTGTATTACTGCAGTTAATGTGCTTTCTCTGCATTGTCTTTTCTTTTTTCAGTATTTTCATGTCCCAGACAGTGCTACTTTTAGCATTTGCCCAGGTGGAGAGCAGCCTGCTATGAAATCCAGTTCCCTTCCTTGCTGGGACTTAATGCCTGACATCAGTCTGTCAGTGTTGGATGCATCCTTGCTTCAGAAACAGATCTTGCTGGGCTTTTTTCCTGCAGCAGGTGCCGACAGCTCACAGTGCTGGAGCCTGCCAGCTATAGTTGCACAAGAGTTTCCCAGACAGAGTGTGGCAGTGCCCTTTGGGAATTTTAGGGAAAATGGATTCTGTACCAGGTATTTTACATATATATAAATGCCTTTCCTCATTGTTTGTCAGCGTGGCTGTTAATCGACATGCCAGGAGAGACAGGATTATTGCAGTGCTCCTCATATGTAATACTAGGCTTCACTTTTATTTTTAATGACTTCTAAACATTGTATACAAGTGGTCAAATGTCATGATCACATATGGGTTTCCCAGTGATACTGGGGGAAAAATGATGGTGTTTATACCATAAAATAGCAACAATATGTCATTAATGAAAAGATCGTCTTTTATGAATTCTTAGCCTCCATAAAGTAACGAGAAATAAGGGTTAAAATATAAGAAATTCAAGTTGGAAAACCTTTTCATTTTTCCATATTTTACTTTTGCTGCAGAATGGAATTTTCCTCAAAAAGTCATTAAGAGAGATAACTTAGATAAACACAAGTCACAAAAGACTCTTTTCTGTGGTTGTTCCTGCACGCAAGTTACTCCAATTACCGATTACCAATTATGCAAAGAACAACCACAGAATCAAGCCAGAGACATGTAATCGTTTGTTCATACTGGACTTTTATTTTGTGGTTGTTTTGCATGCAATATGTCCTTTCTGCAGCTGTCAGGAATAACTTATTTAGAGTATATAGAACAACTACAAAAGAAAACATACTGTGACCTTATGAGAGGTACATTATTTTTATGATTATGAATTTATAAACTCTATTTGAGATTTTAGCCATCTTAACTTTTTTCACATATATAGAGATTTTTTAATAGCGATATTTTAAAAGATAGCAGCGTAACGTGAGTTATCCATAATAGTAAGGTTCTGTTCTCTACACACATCCCTCCTTCTTTCACAATATTCATAAGCATCTTGATTTTACATGTTTCGTCCCTAATGCTGTAAAGGAGTGGTTATTCTTTATATTCTGGTTAAGTGTGGCAAGTTTAAGGAAGTGTTTTGAAACCTATGTGAACTTACATCTGTAAAGCAAAACTTATTTTTAAAACACAACAAAATTTGAAATAAAACTTTATTTGGAAATTAAGTTTAAAATTTTCAGAGTTATAGTATAATTTAATCGTACCTATAAATACTAAGGTAGATATTAGATAGAAAGTACTACACTCCAGATCTGGCCTCCAGCTTTCTTGGCTGTCAAAAAAGAAATTCTCTGAGGTTGGCTTGACCAGCTCTTTCAAAATTAGGCTGGGAAAAAAAACTTTGCTGTTAATCTAAGAACGTTCTGTGAAGATGAATTTACTTCCTGCTCTCCCATTTTCTCATCTCCTTCCTTCCCTCAATCCAACAGTGTACATTTGATGGTGTATTAATGCACTTTTACCAAATGCTAACAGACAATTCACTTTGGCATTTCAGACAAATACAATCTTTGGGAAGACTCACCCTGGCAAGTAGGATAGATGGCAAATGGGAAATTCTTTAGTGTATTATAAACCCCTTTTAATCAGCATAAACTAAGGGCCACATTTGGCTAATTATCTGATTTACTTGATTAATTTTGACAATCAGTCCATGTAATGTGGACGTTGGGAGTGAATTTTTTTTTCCTGCTTTGATGTGAAAAACTGTTTGGTAGTCTATAGATCTAAATAGGAAAACTTCTCTCTCTTCATCTTAAAGGGCAACCTCTGCTTACACAGCTGTTTTTCTAATTCCAAATTATACAGCTTTATTCCTGGTAGTCAAAACATAGATCCTATAATGTATGATGATCCTGTAAAAACTGACAACAAACATTATGAGCCTACCTACCTTTAGAATAAGAGGAGCAAGCACCCAAATTCTCTAGTAGTCTTTCTAAAAGCAGGTCAGCTCCCCTTTTACCAAAATTTGCCAAGCACCTTTGAGGAAGGTACCCTGTCTAAAGAGTTTAAGGCACATATGCATACAGGGGGGAAAAAAGGAACAACAGCAAAGGTTAGCACAAGATTAGCTAGAGTTGTCTTTGGGTAGTAGACTTACGGGTTTTTTCCTTTCACATTTTTTGAGTATTTTATGATACATATATGTTACTATAATTACAAGAAAAAAATCAGTAAGTCTAAAATTAGTGTATGGCAGTTAATAAATGAGAGGATGGACTCCTTTCTATGGAAAATATCCCCCCTGAGTTATAAAAGAGAAGATGTTTTAGAGTTCTGAATATTGCAAATCTAAATAAACATGTTCCAAAAGACAAAGCGTTCAATTTTTTTTTTAAACCATTTCTGTCATTTGGTCTGATTCTATTCCAGGGCCATAGCAGTGACATATCAGGAACACTTTGGAGTGACTTATTTAACCCTCTCAGAAGACCCTAGTCCTCGAGTAATTTTCCACAATAGATGTCCTGTAACAATGCTTGTAAAGGAAAATATTAAAGGTATATTTTATACTATTGAATTTAAATAATAGAAAACTTACACTTTTTCTGAAGGTTTTTTGATTTAGTCATTACCTGTAATCATGTGAATAATGTTTAAATAAAAGTATCATTCATCCCTCCTTGAGAAGTTTGTTTTGCCACATTATGTTCAATATCCCTAAGTCTTTGTCTTCAAAACCTAAGTCTGCACATGCCTTCTTTTAAATTTCAGATATTCCAAAGTTTGAGGTTTATTGCAGAAAAATTCCTTCTGAGTGCTCAATTCATCATGAGCTGTATCATCAGATTTCCAGTTATCCAGACTGCAAGACCAAAGACTTATTTCCAAGCCTCTTTTTGAAAGTAGAATTGCTGGATGAAGTAACAACTGAGTGGAGTGATGCCGTCGACATCAACAGTCAAGGAACACAGGTTAGTGAGCCACGTGTGTTCCTGCCAAGGCCCACAGAAAAATCCTCTCTTCTATGATTTTGTTGGTTGTCTATTTTTAAACATAGTTTTCTAAATGCTGAAGTTTTGTCTCTATGTTAAGGAGCTTATGTATCCCTTTTTACATGCTTATTGGGTTATTGTTCTCAAACACAAGTCTGTATCTCCAAAGTAGACAATGATTTACTTGAGAGGGACACTTGGTAAAAGCAGACCCATCTTGGATCTAATCTAAGGTCAAAAATGAAATATAATTGTTAGACTTCTTTTTATAGAAAGTAGTCCAGCTGTCCAGATTCCAGATTTTAGGACAATCATAATACCAACCCAAGATTAATTCCCTCTTTTGAAAATTTACTAATTTTAAAATACACATATTTCTCCTGTTAATATATAAAGTTCTGCAAATATAATTATAGTTTAAATAAGCAGAGCAGATAAAATGTCCTCATTTTATCTGTCTTTACTCTGAATGTTGGTGGTATTGTTTTTGTTGAAAATAGCACATAAACCTAGCATTTCCTTTTTGCTGGGCTTAAAATTTACCATTTGCAAGTGTACAATTCAGTGGTATTAAATACACTTACATTGTTGTACAACCATCACTACTATCTGTTTCTAGAACTTTCTTGTCATTCCAAACAGAAACTCTGTACCACTAAGCAATAACTCCCCATTCTCCCTTTCCCCCAACACTATTCTACTTTCTGTCTCTGTGAATTTGCCTACTCTGAGTACCTCAGATAAGTGGAATCACAAAGTATTTGTCCTTTTGTGTGTGGCTTATGTCGCTTAGCATAATGTTTTCGAGGTTTGTTCATGTCATAGCATGTATCACAACTTCATGTCTTTTTATGACTGAATCATATTGTGCTATACTTTTTTAAAGTTCTTTCACATTTATTAGTTCATTTGGTCTTCACAACAAGCTTGCGAAGTAGATTCTATTGTAATGGTTACAAAACACATATTAAAGTTATAAATACGTTTACAGTAATAATAATGGTTATCATTTAATAATCCCTTACTCTATGCCAGGCGTTGTTTTCAGCACTTTACATTCAATCATATCTACCCTTTCAACAGCCACACAATTTAGGGACCATCCTCTTCATGTTACAGAGGTGGAAAGTGAGACCTCCAGAAGTACCTTGGTCCAGTTTGCATCTGTTACCAGAGAAGGGCGTGGGATTTTATCCAGGTCAGCCTGGCTCCAAAGCCAGGGCTCTGAGGCACTATGCTATGCATGCTACTCCCTTCCCTGGAATTCCTTGACTCCCCTCTTTCCCAGTCCTCCTGGCACTTTCTTTCTCATCTCTCAAGATTTAGTTAAAGCCCTTATGAAGTTTATCTGTGACGTGTGGAATGAATGATCTGCGAAGAGAAAGAAGGAAAGCAGTAGCTATGGAACCAGTGAGGAGTCTGGCCAAGGACAGGTGAAAGAATGGCTGAGCAGCCTGGAGGGCCCCTCTCACCCTGGAGGCCTACATTTTTAGTGGCCCCACACTACCCAGGGGTGTGCTTTCCATCCGCAGTGCTCACCTGATGAACACTGAAAACCTGCTGGATCTGTGCAGACTCAGGAGACATTCCCCGTCTCATCAGTTTACTAAGTAAATACTGCACGCTTCTCAAGAGTCCCTGAACTTCTCTGCATCAGTTTGAATATTTTTGAAATCTTTCTTATATATGACTAGGGAATGCTTTACAATAGGCATTCTGCCTGCCAAACCTTAATTTGGGGATTCCCATTCACTCTAAATTTCCTCAGACCTTTGTAGTTGGGGATACTTCAAAGCTAAGAGGAGGTGCTCTTTCCAACACCCTTATCATCCGTGGTCTGAGCACCCAGAAGTCTCATGTTCCCATTAATCTTTTAGGAGCTGTGTGCCATATGTCCTGCAGACCATGCTTTACTTCCTACTCTGGAGGGAGATTTGTTTCAGACCCTCACTGACAATCTCTTCAGTAATACTCCAAGGCATATAAATCACTGGGAAGCAAAGGGAGCTGTGTCCTTCTGTAGGAGTGAGTTTGTCTTCCAGGAACCTGGGCTGAGGGATTGGATGTAAATTTCAAAGCTGACCTAAACAAGCAAAATTAAAACACCATAAAATTCCCATCATGCTGGCAGGAAGAAAACTCCTTTAGCTTTTGTCTGTCACAGATACACCCCCTGCCTCAGTTTTATAAATAGGGCAAGCTCATGTTGTATGATTTTGAAATGGATTATGTGAGAGAATATGCACAAAATAGTTTTATAATCTCACAAAGTATTCTTTGGACCAACAGTTATCAATAAGACCTGATAGCATGTAGTCTACAGCATTCTGATTGTAAAGTTGGCATGGGTTTTCTGGTACTGCTCCCTGGCTCACAACTGGTCAGACATCTCATGATTATGCAACCAGAGGCCTGAACCTGGTGACTGGCACTCATATCCATAATTTGAGAGTAGGTGGTAGCCTGACTTTAGGTGGAGAAAAATCTTTAGTTTCTCAATAATAAATAAAGACAGAAAAAATAAATTTACACTGGTAATTTAGGGTCATAATTTTGATCCTATCAGGGAAATAGTTTAGACTCCTGCCATAATGTCTGAGATTTCAATTTCTGATACTCAGAAACCTTATTTATTTTACTTTATTTTATTTTTGAGACAGAGTCTCGCTCTGTTGCCCAGGCTAGAGTACCGTGGTGTCAGCCTAGCCCACAGCAACCTCAAACTCCTAGGCTCAAGCAATCCTACTGCCTCAGCCTCCCGAGTAGCTGGGACTACAGGCATGCGCCACCATGCCCGGCTAATTTTTTCTATATATATTTTTAGTTGTCCATATAACTTCTTTCTATTTTTAGTAGAGATGGGGTCTTGCTCTTGCTCAGGCTGGTCTCGAACTCCTGACCTCAAGCGATCCTCCTGCCTCGGCCTCCCAGAGTGCCAGGATTACAGGCATGAGCCACCACACACAGCCAGAAACCTTATTTTTGTCAGAGTTAGGCAGCATTATTTTGAAAATGACAAAATAAAAACATGGTAGTTATCATTTAACTAACATTATGATGCCTGCTTCACTCATTCGATCACCAAATACTTACAGAGTTTCTGACTGTGTCAGACAGTATAACTTGGTACTAGGACTACCTAAAATATACTGAACAAAAATGGAACACAACCCTCGCCCTCAAGGAGTTCACATGTAAAGGAGGTAGATAGTAAGCAATCCCATAGATAGTTGTATTATTATAAATGCTGATAAGAGCTATGAAAGAAAGGTACAGTTTTGCTGTAAGAGTATACAGCAGACTAGTTTGAGGGGCCCCTGAGTGTGTGTCTGTAAGAGACCTTGCATCTATTCCTGTACAGATGAACAGCCATTAACTAAACAAGAGAATAGGAGATTTTTCTAAGCAGAAAGAGCAACATGTTTGGAGGTTTGGTGCTCAGAGAGGGAGTGGTCCTTTCAGGGAACTAAAGGCCACTGTGGTCGTAGTGCCAGAAGCAGGAAAAGGGGTGGGAGAGGAGGCTAGTGAGGCAGTTAGAGACCAAACCTGGCAAGATTCCTGTATGTCCCATCAAGGATTTTGGTTTTTAGCCATAGGAAGTCACTGAATTGCTTATGAAAAGTAATTTCTGAGCTATTGAAATAGCAAAAAAGAACAAGCAGTTTGAACCTCAAAAAGTGAATTAAAATGAGTCCTTTGTAGGTGAATTCCCTTCTTAAAAGATCCAGTAAATTCTCGTGATCTTTCATGCTCAGCTGCAGTGTTTGGTGAGATCAGCGTCGCTACTGTCTCTTCACAAACTGTTTGGTTTTTTGGAGGGGAGAGGAGGATGACAGTCCCTCATGTTTACACAGCTCTTGACCATTTACAAAGTGCTTTCACATGCACAATCCCCATTCTCTCATTCGTTTGTTCAACAGACTTTTATTGAGGACCTGTCAGGTGCCAAACCCTTTTCCCTAGATAAGACATAATTCCTACCTTCTAGAACTTGAGTAATAAATGCAGTAAAGTGTAGATAGAGCCTTTGATCACCTCAAAAATTCTAAGATAGGGCAATAATTTTTATGTTTATTTACAGATGAGAGGCTTGAGGCTTAAAGAGTAATCAGCTCGGTGGCTTACAACTAAGCAGGATCAGGCTAGAGCCTGGATCTGCTCACATGTGGCCCAGTCTTGCTTTTCCTACACCAGGCTGAGGTCACTGTCTGTCCTCTGAAATCCTGCCCTGGCTGCAAATACTGCTGACTTTTACCTAATGCAAGAATCTCTGCCATGACATGTCATCTCAGGAAGCTCCTAGTGTAACAGTCATGTCTTATTCCAGCAGTGACTATGAGAAAGTTTCTTCTTATATAACTTGAAAACTATTCATCTATAGCATCCATTCATTCATCCTTGTTTTGCCCTCTGAGACCACAGATTTACTTCCCCTTCAATATAGCACACTACAGTTATTTCAAGGCAGCTTCAACATCTTCTCTAAGTGTTCTCTTATCCAGGCCAAACATTTCTGGTTCCTTGAATCATTCCTTCAGTAAATGCAATTTCCAGACTCATCACCACAGTTACCCTTGTTTGAACACACTAGTGTGTTATGTTCTCTTTTAAAAATCTGGCAGCCGGAATTACACACAGTATTCCAAATGTGGTCTAACCAGCTATTACCTCCCTATGCTTCCATTAATAAAGTAGAAGATTGAGTTAGCTTTTTATTAATGAGTTCAGACTGTTTGTTATTATTGAACTTGTGGTCAACCACATCCCCTAGGTCTTTATCATATGCCTTGCTGTACAGTTGACTTTTTGAACCCAATAATAAGACTTTACATTTATCCCCAATAAATTAAGTCTTGTTGCTATTGGCTTAGTCCAGCTTGTTGAAATCACTTTTTTAAAGAAAATTCTGATGCTGTCATCTAACATATTAAATATCTCTGGTAGCTTTATGTCATCTATAGATGTGGTGAGCATGCATTCTACATGTTCGTCCAAGACATTAATAAATATGTTGAACAAGACAAGTCCATGGTCTACATACTGTAGTGAATCACTAGACATTTTCCTAATGCTTGGGTTCAGTCAACCAGTAACGCACCAAACCGTACTCTCATCTAGCCCACATTTCTTAAATAAGAAAATGCATCTGAAAGCACTATTAAACTCTACTGTATAAGATAGTTCTTACCTACAAGAATATTAAAAGGCGCTTCATTAAGTGACTCGATGAACCCAGGACTCAAATGTGTAATCAGTCCATTTGGTGCAGATCACACGGAGGTAACCCTGAGCACTAATGCTTAAAGCAGCAGCTAGTAATTTTCAGAGGTATCTCTAGCCTCCATTCAGGACTTTTTATATAGAAAAAATCGTGGCCAATCCAAGGGAGTATCTGATTTATACAATGTGTAGTGCAGGTATTTTGCTTCTTGCTTACTTCACTCACCTTCCCTACACCCCGGATCAGGTCCAGAATAGATATCAACAAGTTGGCACCTACTTTTGAATGTCTGCCAAGTGTCCTGGTCAAGAGTCTCGTATGTGTTTACAGTTTGTTCTGGCTGAATCACAACTGTTTCCAAATATATTCAGGAGTAAGGATTTCCCTAAAATGTTTTTCAAAAAGTATACAAAGGGAAAAATTATATCCAGAATTGCTGCTACTTTCTTTTCATCCCTATCCAAACTTTTTTACCTTGATCAACTTAGAAATTCATCTTCCTTCTTTTCTCTCTGAGAGATCTAATTCATCTTATAGCTTTAGCCACTGTCTATCATCAATCACACCCAGATATTGATCCCTGGGCCCCACATCCTTCCAATCTCCACGTCTGTGTTTCCAGTTACCCACTGGACATCTTGGCCTGAAAATCTTACAAGCTCCTCAAATTCAACATGTCTGAAACCAAGATGATCATTTTACATTACCCCAAACCAGCTTCTTCTGTAATCTCTGCTTCAATTATGTCATCACTATTTTCTCAATACAAAAACCTTAAATAATATTGAGGTAAATTTGTATCAAATGCCCGTTTTATCTCAAGCACTCCAAAGGTATTGTTGTTACTCTCTATCACATCCCTTAAAAGTAGATGCTACCTGAAGCTCAGGATAAGTGGTCCTGGGATTCAAATCCAGGCCTATCTGGCTTCTAAGCCTGTCTACTTCTTAACTGCATCCCAGCGTCTTCCTTTTTCTCTCTGTTCCCCCACACAACCAGTAAGTGACCAGTTTCTGTTAGAAGTACCTCAGAAATCTCTCTGGAACCGGTCTGTTGTCTCTGTGACCTGGGTCTACTTCAGGGCTTTGGTTTACCATCTCTCTCCCAGATTTTAGTGATAGCCCCTTAATGGTCTCTCTATTATCAGCCTCTCCATCCTCAGGTGTCTCCACAGCTACCACCGAAGTGATCACTAAAACACAAAGTCCAGCCCAGAGATGGCTATCCAGTCCACGAGACCACTTAGAACAGTCCACTGCTGAGACCAAGCCGGCTACATCTTACTCCTGTGCTCACTGTACAGGTTAGGCAGGGTGTACAAGAGTACTCCCTGTACTCCCGTCTTCCCTCCCTTCAAAGTCTAAGTCTAGAATTCTTCCATATCGTGGTTTTTATACTTAAGATACTCTTTTTTTTTTTTAATCCATATGCATGTTGTCAGGCCCAAGGGCCTCTTCCATCCTTGTCAAGGATAGTGCTAACTTTCTTTCCTTTCATACCACACTACTTAAGATACTCTTTTACAAACTATTTATAAAGAAATGTAAGTAGTAAATTTTAAATGTATTTCTTCCTAAAATAGGGGGTGAAATTTTTTATGAAAAATGACTTTTAGCCAGAAGTCAGCTGACCAAATAAAATGACTAATTAGTATATCTTCAGATCAATATAGACATCACATCAATTCCCAGGACAAGATATCTTCAACTTAAAGATTCAAAAGTAGGCCAGACACAGTGACTCATGCCTATAATCCCAGCTACTTGGGAGGCTAAGGCAGGAGGATTGCTTGAGGACAGGAGTTTGAGACTAGCCTGGGCCCTATCTCTAAAAGAAAAGAAAACAAATTTTCTAAAAAAGCTTCCAAAGTAGGAGAGGAAACTATCATTTTTAAGAGTAGATGGAATTCCTCTAAGGGAAGAAAATTATCTTCAGGAAAACAGTTGGATGAATAATTTTGGTTATGGAAAAGTAGCCAGGATAGGCTAGGAGTGAGAAAAAGTGACGGCTAGACTATTCCACCTGAGAAAGGAAGTGAAAATTTGAAGTGGAGCAGAATGAATCAAGTAGAAGAGAGAGAGCTGAAGGAGAGGGAGGAGCCCAGCAAGATGTACTATAATGGGAATTGGAGCCCACGTGAAGAGGGAATCAATGAAAATTGAAGGAGGGGATAGCTTAAGGACTTTTAATAACAGGGCTATTATTTAAGTTTAACTTGACTCAGCACTGGGATACTTTATAACTCCCTTATGATTATCCTTGGATCTTCACATATGGCCTATTGGGGGAAAAAAGAAGTAGAAATAAGAGGAAAGGAAAGAGAGAGACTTTTAAGAATACTTTTCATTATTTCCTATATGTTACCTTGTAACTTATTTACTTAGAAAAATTAAATTGGGGCTGGGTGCAGTGGCTCTCGCCAGTAATCCTAGCACTCTGGGAGGCCGAGGTGGGAGGATTGCTTGAGGTCAGGAGTTTGAGACCAGCCTGAGCAAGAGCGAGACCCCGTCTCTACTAAAAAAATAGAAAGAAATGATCTGTACAGCTAAAAATATATATAGAAAAAAATTAGCCAGGCCTGGTGGCGCATGCCTGTAGTCCCAGCTACTCGGGAGGCTGAGGCAGAAGGATCGCTTGAGCCCAGGAGTTTGAGGTTGCTGTGAGCTAGGCTGACGCCGCGGCACTCATTCTAGCCCCGGCAACAGAGCGAGACTCTGTCTCAAAAAAAAAAAAAAAAAAGAAAGAAAGAAAAATTAAATTGGTATACTTTTTTAAAGTATTGTTTGTTAGATATTAATAATCATTTTAATAAAGATAACTGAGTACATAGAAAAGCCCAAATCATATTCAAGTGCTTCTTGTTTGTAATTGTGTACTAAGTAGAAGGCAGGACTTAGGGTCAAAGGTATTCTTAGACCCACAGTACGTAAGACACAGTCTTACTGATCAAAGTGTTCTAACACGGATTCGAATGGCAAAACAGCAAAGCAAGTCTCTTGCCATATGTTGCCTACGGCCTTCTACATACTCTCTGCACTACTAGGGTGAAGTGAAGAAAGTAAAAAAGAACCAAATGATGGCATTGATCAGGACTGGCCACGTTATTCTGTGAAAACAGACAACTAAAAAATAAAAAAATCCCCTTGGCTTTTTTTTCAATCGTTTAATTCATTTTTTTTTCCACACACTGAACAAACAAATCTTCCCCCCAAGGTTAGACTGGATAGCATCTAACCAGTAACTACATGACACTTGAAATCCAGCACTTCTGAGTGAAGCTTAGTCTGGGTAAGTCTCCCTTTGCTCTGGAGACCTATGAACTGATCTGCTCCCCTTCTCCTTACCATTTTATAGGACAAGGTAACAGTAATAACCCCTCCAATTTGGAGAGGGAAGAATGAGAGACATATGGCAGCCATAGCAGCTCCAAAATTTTTCTGGGCACATATTGTGGGGTCTGTACCCTGGAAGCAAGAAATAGCCTCTGACTGAGCTGTTTCTGCTCTTAGAGGAGCTCTCTTACCAGTGTTCTGCAGGCTCCTGGATCCACCCTCTGACAGGTGACCTCGGCCACTGGAAGCTTATACTGAGTCTCTAATCATCACAGTCTCTTTTAGTTCAGGTTTGTGAGTGTATTAGGTGCTGGTAATTTCTTGAGAACTCAGTAGAATTCTTACCTATTTGATTCCAGAGAATTCCATGTGCCAGTAACCACACCCATGGTCCTTTTTAAGACATATTTCTTCACTATCTTGCTTCCTTTTCTCTGGATTTAAGAGAGCTTCTATGGGAAAGTTGTACCCTTGATCTAAATTTTTTCTAAGTCACTTTAAGACTTAAGAAGTTTTAACAGTGAGTGTGATGCCTATAGTCCTAAGGCTGAATACTAATCTGCCTTCATGTTCAAAGGCTTTCTAATTTTAGGCTCTTGCCCCCTTCTTGGTTCATAGATGGTCATCTTCTCACTGTAACTACACGTGGCAGAAGGGGGGAGGGGCCTTCTCAAGCCTCTTTTATAAGGGCACTAATCACTTGCCAAAGGCCCCACCTCCTAATATCATCACCTAAGGGGTTAGAACGTTGTGGGGGAACACAACATTCATACCATAGCAGGTCTTAAAATATTTCTAACTTTGCAAGGCTCTGAATTTCTAGAATATCTCTATTCTCTCTCATTTTTAATTCTTCAATTTTAATTCTTCAACTCTTTCCTGAGCTCACCTTTTTCATAATCAGTAGTGTGCCAGACACAGGCAACGGTAGCCAACACATACTACTGATGTTTTGTTTTCAAACCTCATCTTCTAGAGCTACAGATTTATTAAGTTTATGATATACCTCCCAGTTAGTCTCAGGCAGCAGTTTACCAATGTCTTGCCGCTTCCAAACATGGATGCCCATTCTTATAGCTTTCAATATCAATTTCTATTGCCTGACCATTAAGCTGGGGTCTCATATTTTAGGTTTTTGCTAGAACCCTACTTCCATCACCAATATCTGTATTAGTATAAGCTAGGTTATACTGCCTACCATAATCCTAGCATTTACTTCTTGTTCATGCTACGTGCCGATTGTTCGTCATCAGGGGCTCTGTTCTACATGGTCACTCAGGGACCCAGGTTGATGAGGGCTCCATCATCTTGTATCTACCCCATTGTAACAAACCATCCCAAAACCTAGGGGTTTAACAGAACAATAATTAATGACTTCTCATGATTCTAAGGAATTGGCTGGGTGATTTTTCTGCAGAATGAACCTGGGATCACTCATGCAGCTGCATTCAGCTGGAGAGTTGGCTAAGGGACGGGTTCAGTTGGGAAGTCTGGGCATCTCTCTCACCATGTGGTCTTTCCTTCTTAAGGAGGGTAGATCAGGCTTCCTCACATGGTGGCAAGAGGGTAAACCCCAATAAGCAAGTTTTATCAAGCTCTTGTTTGCTGGTGTCATGTTAGCTGAAGAAAGTCACATAGCCAAGCTCAATGTCAGTATGGGAAGGGACTACACAAGGGCATGGATTCTGGGATGTGCAGTTCATTGGTTGTGTAACAATCTACCACAACTATCTAAAGCAAGAGTCAGACCTCTTTGAAGTCTAGATTATAAATATTTTAGGCTCTACAGGCTGTGCATTTTCTATCACAGCTTTTCAACTCTGCTCTTAGACAGAGACAATATGTATATGTAAATAAGTGAGCATAGCTTTTTTTTTTTTTTAAGACAGTCTCTCTCTGTCACCCTGGGTAGAGTGCAGAGGCATCATCATAGCTCACTGTAACCTCAAACACCTGGGCTCAAGTGATCCTCCTGCCTTGGCCTCCCAAAGTGCTAGGAATACAGGTGTGAGCCACTACTCCCAGCCCCATGTTCCAATAAAACTTTATCCACAATAACAGACAGTGGACTGGATGTGGTCCACCACTGATCTGGAACATAAAGCTTTTATTCAGTCTCTGCAGCAGGAGAAGAAAACTGGCTCTTCATGCTTTGGCTCATAAGTAACACATGTCAATTCTACCTTTAGCCCATTGGCCAAAAACTAGTCACAGGGCCACACCTAACTCCAGGGGTAGGGGGCGTATAATCCTGCTCTGTGCCCAGAAGTAGAAAAGAGATAGACATGGGTGGACACTAGAAGTGTGTACAACAGGAGCTGCATTGAGAAGATGTCCATTCAGCTCATCAGCCTTATCTTTTTTTGAGTACCAGGCACTGGTTATAAGTACTAAAGAAAACAAACACAAAACCATTGTTCCCATGGAGCTTCCACAGAGACCATCATGGTTAATGCACTAAGAGGAAGAAGCATTTTATACCCCTCTGCTCTAGAATTGTTAGTTATCCTCTCATTATTTGTATACTTGGCTATTTGAACACTAGGCTATGAGCAACATGAGGGTAGGATTATATTTTCCCTATACAGTGGCTAATTCTTTGTAGGTACTCTCTAAGTGTTTGTTGAATAATTGAATAGTCAAGCCATCAGACCAAGATAAGGAGTTACTTTAAACTTATGGGGAACCTGGGTATAGGTGCCTAATTTCTGTGTCATTCAGGGACCTGACTCTCTAATCCCTAGAGCTACCACTATACAAAAGACTTAGAGCTGTGAGTTGTTTCTCTAAATGTGAAAAGAGACAAGGATAGGCTCAAAGGATTAAAGCCTACGTCTCTTCCATTCTCAGTGGTGAGTGAAAAGGACACCCAACAAAAATTTCTTTCTGGAGTCTAGGTTTTTGGCCGGAAGAAGTCTTGTGAAAGTTAAGGTTAATTTGCTTGCTTTCTGAAGTCCTTTGGGCAGTTAACAGAAACCTTCAGCTTACCTTATCTTTATTATCTTAGAGAATATAAGTATCCTCATTTCATAATGCCTGAAGATTACCTGGGGAATGAGCAGAAAAATAAACGTTTCCCCATTTGCATCCCCTCCTTCCCTCCTTTGAAAGTTCTGGTTTTAGTACTCTGTGATAAAAACCTGGGGCAGGGGTGGGGAACCTGCGGACTTGGGGTCACATGTGGCCTTCTGGATCCTTGAGTGCAGCTTTTTGGCTGAATCCAAATTTTACAGAACAAATCCTTTTAATACAGTCTTGGGTTGTACACTTAAGTTATGGACAGTCATTTAGAAAAGGAAATATAGATGGGAGCACAAGACCTGAAGAAGGTTTGTACCAAGTGAATAATTCTATATCTCTCAGCCTAGTACAAAAGCAATTGACTTACCTTGTATATCATACAAAGAGATGGCTCTTATAAATGGTAATATTTCTCAGATTTTAGATTCATGAGCTCAGCCATTTTTAAGCCATTAATTAAGTTTTAATTTCAATTTTTATGTTAGTCAAGTTCAATTCTTATCTTAGAACAAATATGACAAATTCAAAATACAGAGTCTTTTGCAAAATAATTCATTTGGAAAACATCATCATAGAGAATATACATATAACACATTGACTCCATTCCTGTCCTCAAGAAGTTTACAATCTAGTAATTAAGTCAGAGGTAGAAACAGGTAGCTGCAACACAGACAATAAAATTTGTGGTCAAATAGAAAAAATGGTTAAAATGCTTTTAGAATGTAGGAATGGGTGTCAAGCTGGAAGGGAATAGAAAAATTAAAGAATAGCTTCATGGAATAAGGTATCCTTTAAGTTGTGTGTGTAAAGATACACAGGACTTTGAAAGTCTTGTTGGGACTGCAAACTAGTACAACCTCTGTGAAAAGTAATATGGAGATACCTCAAAGAGCTACAAGTAGAACTACCATTTGATCCAGCAATCCCATCACTGGGTATCTACCCAGAAGAACAAAAGACATTCTATAAAAAAGACACGTGCACTAGAATGTTTATAGCAGTACAATTCACAATTGCAAAGATGTGGAAACAACCCAAGTGCCCATCAATACATGAGTGGATTAATAATATGTGGTATATGTAAACCATGGAGTTCTACTCAGCTACAAAAAACAATGGTGATCTAGCACCTCTTGTATTATCCTGGATAGAGCTGGAGCCCATTCTACTTGGTGAAGTATCACAAGAATGGAAAAACAAGCACCACATGTCCTCACCATCAAATTGGTATTAACTGAATTAATTGACCAGCACTTAAGTATACATATGGTAGTAACATTCATCAGGTGTCAGGCAGGTGGGAGGGGCACCTATATCCCATTAGGTGTGGATATACTCACACCTAATGGGTGCGGTACACACCGTCTGTGGGGTGGACACACTTGAAGCTCTGACTCGGGTGGGGGAAAGGCAATAATATGTAACCTAAACATTTGTACCCCCATAATATGCTGAAATAAAAAATTAAAAATAAATAAGTTTAACCATCAAAACAAAAAGAAAGTAAATCTTGTGTGGGGGGAAAAATATATTCTAGGTACAAGGAGTAGAATGTGGCAGACAAGGGCCTAACCTAGCACAGCGGCTGTAGAATGAAAAAGACGGCAGCAGTGGAGGAACCAGGCAGAGCCGGAGAGTTTGAGGACAGTGGGGCTGCAGGGGAGGAGAAGAGGGAGGAGGCAGAGATGGCATCCAGGGGCCCTGGATGCTGAGGGTGGTCAGAAATTCTGGAGGAGGAACCACTGCACAAGAAAGAAGTCCAGTGACCTTGAAGTTGCTTCAGATTTGAGTCTGTCACTCCTGTGGTTCTGTGTATACTCTCTCTGGTACCTCTTCATGCAGTCACGGTTAGAATACATTTGTTATTTGTCAAGCGAGCACCTAGGTTTGTTCTTTCATCCAGGAATTTCTGGTCTGTCCTCTTTTATTTGCTGTCCTAACAATAATAAAGGGCCCAGACTTGGACTGAATTGATACTGCAAATCATGAGAATCAGCATTCCCAAGGATAAGGAGGTTCTTGCCCCTAATACCCTCAGGTAATCCTGGCTGTGAACATGATGTTCTTGGAGTTGTTTTGCAAATAGTTCTGTTTTCAAATATTTATCCATTTAAGCAACATCAGTATTTAATGCTGAAAGGACATTTGTTCTGCTGGCCTGGCACCTGGCTTCTGAGATGGAATTTTTTTTAGGGCTTATCCACTTTCTCATGGTAGAAAAATTAATTTCGACACCAAGTAAATTAACTTATCTAACATTCTTGTTACATACATGAGGGACCTTGGAGGGATTATAACGTCTTATTGGGGGGTTTGGGAGTATGTTTTTGTGTATTCAGCATGGAAGGACACCCTCAGAATGGTAAGTCAACACTCAAGAGCCAGGAAGTTCTTTGGACATTGCACTTCAAGTCCTGAGTTTTAGGGGTTTTTTTCCACCAAGATTCATATGCACATATAAAGCGGGCCCCCTGGCTGGACTCCGGCCCATACAGAGTTACTTGCCAATTCCAAAGAAGCAGAGAATGAAGACACTCATGCCCCATCATCCATCATTTTTTTTCTGTGAACCTTACAGCTGGATATTGAAAAATCTGGATTTGATTTTTTTTTCAATTCAAGTCAACTGTATAGCCTGTACACATGGTTATAACGAAATGTAACCAGGAAGTTGTTTGTGGTATGGAATCAGAACTTGAGACATTTGAAGTGAGCCACTTCAGTAGTGAGTGTTTTTTATTTCTTTTTAATCAGATTTTGAATATTCTTTTTGCAGGTTGTATTTCTGACTGGGTTTGGCTATGTGTATGTGGACATTGTCCATCAGTGTGGCACAGTCCTCATCACTGTGGCCCCAGAAGGAAAAGCAGGATCTATTTTATCCAATACCAACAGGTAGGTTTAATTATTTTCCCAGTAAAAATATAGTAAGCTTTCCTATTATAAGGTTGTAAGGCTACTATTTACCATTCCTTGTCATTTCCATATACATATCAAAGCTTTTGGTTAGTTATTGTATAATCCATAAGTAAGGATATGGTTATTAGCATTAAATCATACCTATAATAGATAGGAATATATTGCTATAATAGATAGCAATATATCATGTTTCTTGGGTACACCTTCAACTTCTGTGATAAGTTTAACAAACTGGTTTACAAACTATGCATCTTAGAATTATACTATTATTATTAGCATGAAATGCAAAGTAATACCTCTGTATCCACACAACTTAATAATTAGTAATAAAACTTAGCAATTAGAGCTACATCAAATATAAATTACACCTCTTAGAGCCATATTTCCCCCCTTTGACCTGAACATTGCCATTGGATTTTGAAAACATGAGGGCTGGGTACAGTGGCTCATGCCTGTAATCCCAGCACTTTGGGAGGCTGAGGCAGGAGGATCATTTGAGGCCAAGAGTTCAAGACCAACCTGGGCAGCACAGTGAGACCACTTCTCTAGAAAAAAATTAGCCAGGTGAGGTGGTGTGTACCTGTAGTCCCAGCTACTCAGGAAGCTGAGGCAGGAAGATTGCTTGAGCCCAGGAGTTTGAAACTGCAGTGAGCTATGATCATGCCACTGCACTCCAGCATGTCTCAGGAAAAAAAAAAAAAAAAAAAAACAGACAAAGAATTAATATCCTTAAAATTTAAAAGAACTCATATAATTCAACAGGAATAATATAAAGATATCCCCTCTTTCCAAAAGCAAAAATAAAGGCAAAAGGCATGAACAAAAGAAGAAATACAAGTAATCAAAGAAATGCGAACTTAAATAAGATATCATTTATGAAATTAACAGTGATGTTTCATCATATATAGTCCTAGTGGAAGTGTAAATTGGTATAATTTTCTGGAAAGCACTTTAGCAATACGCATTAAGAGCTTTAAAATCCCTTTGGCTTAGAAATTCTACTTGTAACAGTTTAAGAGCTAAGGAAGTAATTAGAGAAGTAGGCAAAGATATACACAGAGATATTTATTTATTTATTCTTATTTATTTATTTATTTATTTGTTTTTTTGAGACAGAGTCTCACTCTGTTGCCCAGGCTAGAGTGCCATGGCGTCAACCTAGCTCACAGCAACCTCAAACTCCTGGGCTTAAGCAATCCTTTACCTCAGCTTCCCAAGTAGCTGGGACTACAGGCATGTGCCACCATGCCCGACTAATTTTTTTCTATATGTATTTTTAGCTGTCCATATAATTTCTTTCTATTTTTTTAGTAGAGATGGGGTCTCGCTCTTGCTCAGGCTGGTCTTGAACTCCTGAGCCCAAGCAATCCACCCCCCTCGGCCTCCCAGAGTGCTAGGATTACAGGCGTGAGCCACTGCGCCCGGCCTACACAGAGATATTTATCACACTGTTAATTATAATGGCAAAATACTCAGAGTACAAATATCCATCAGTAGGAAAATGGATGATACATAAATGTACCATAAATGTTACACCCATAAAAAAAAATAGGTCTTAAAGAATTTTAATGAAATAGAGAAATTCACATGATATAATCTAAATTAAAGCAAGCAAAATATAATACTGAATATATAAATATGATCCTAGTTATGTTACCTGTACATATATACACATAAATATATATATATGCATATACACAGAGAAAACATTTCTAGAAATAAGACTGAAAAGAAAAGAAACAATCAAAATTGGTAATGGATATGGGGTTATAAGTGATTATTTAATAAATTTCTGTACTTGTCTATACATACAAATAAACATGAGGGGTGAGAGGGCCCAGGGGGCGCGAGGTCCTACAGACCAAGAGAGTAGAGTTTTAAACAAATCATTGTAGATAAGCCTTGCTGAGAAGTTGCCATTCGAGCAAGGACTTGAAAGCAAGGTTGTATAACATGATTATCTGAGGGAAGAGCTTTCCAGACAGAGGGCACAGCCAAGGGAAAGGTCTGAAGCAGTGTGCCTGGTGTACGGGAGGAGCAGTAGGGGGAAGCTGTTGTCGGTGGGGCAGGTGGAAGCGAAAGCAGCAGTGCGTGAGTCAGGGAGGTGAGGGCTAGGAGGGAGATGTGATGTTTAGGGCCTTGTGGGCCATTGTAAGGGCTTAGCTTTAATTCTGAATGAAACAAGAAAGTCATTGGAGCATTGCGCACAAAGTGACACACTGTGATTTAAATTTCTAGAAGATCAGTGCCTGCTTTGTTGAAGTAGCTGTAGAGAAATAAGGGTGGAAGCAAGCAGAGAGACTAGTTAGGAGATTACTGCAGTTATTACTAGAGACACTGTTGGCTTAGACAACAGTGGTATCAGTGGAAAAGGTAAGAAATAGGTTCTGGGTGTACTCCTAAGGAAAAGCCAAAGGGATTTCCCTGGTACATTGGATAATGGCTAAAAATAGAAGCATTAAGGACAACGCCAAAATTTTTGGTCTGAACAACTAGTAGGATGTGGTTGACATTAACTGAGATGGGGAAGACTATATGTAGCTTTAGGGGGTAAGATCAAGAGTTTGATGATAGACATTTTACTGAATGTCATTTAGACACCTAAGTGTGTGTTTAGGCATTTAGATACACAGGATTGGAGTTCAGGGGGAGTTTTAGGCTAAATACATACTTTGGAAGTCATCAGCATATAGATGGTACTATGAGTCCTGAGACTGGGTGATCCCCAAGGAGGTCAGTGCAGAGGGGACGAGAAAAGGACCGGGGCTGAGCCTTGGGTACCTTGAGTTTAAGAGGCCTGAGAGATTCCATGGAAGAGCTGGGAAGAAGAAAATTTAAATAAATAATAAATAAAGAGGCCCGGGAGAGAAGGAGGGTTCTGCATGGACAACTGAGCATGGGAGACCAGGGAGATAGAAGAGCTCAGAGAAGACATGTGCAAAAAGTGTTTCCAGGAGGGACTTACCAACAATGCCAAATGCCATTGGTAGCAAGTAAACAAAAAACTGAAAATTCATCATTGGATTTGGGCAAATGGAAATCACTGGTGACCTTGACAAGAGTTGTTTTCTTAGACCAGGCATGAGGGCACAGAAGCCTATTTGGAACAAGCTCCAGAGAGTAGGAAGGAGAGGGACAGGAAGTCTACCTAAAAGGGATCAGAAAAGACAAGAGGGAACTAGAGGAGGAAGTGGAGCTACGGGCTGGGGGGAGGTTGAAGATAAGAGAAATGACTGCATGTGTATAATCTGCTAGTAATGAAGAAAAAGATAATGTAGGAAAGAGGTGAGTTGCCCTAGAAACGTGGTCAGGGGAGAGCAGAGCACAGACTCAAGTGCCACAGGTGGGCAGTTGTGGCAGGAGTTCCTGCTATGTTTTCTTCTGCTCACTTCACTTTCTCAATTTAAGGAGTCTCAGTTATTTTATTATCCCTCTACCTTGCGATCATCAGGCTAGAGAATTAGTGCACAAAGACTAGAGGAATTTGGGAGTAAAAATCTGTTGTTGATAAGGGAAACACATACAGAAACAGGACAGGAACTTGTAATAGTCCCATTGGGAATGTTTCCCAATACTGTGACTGGCTCTGTCCAGACACAATGTACTGAAAGTTGAGTTCTTAATTTGTTTCTCATGAGAATCTGATGTCCCATCAGGAGGTGTTAAATAAGGCTGGGTCATTATATAAGAAAGAAGAAAGAAGGAAAAGCCGGGGGTGGGGAGACTAATGTTCTCTTCCTTTTCTCCTCTAGAACTCTGGAAAAGATTGTTACATTTAAACTGTTCATCACTCAGTTGAGCCTGGCAGTGTTTGATGACCTCACCCACCACAAAGCATCAGCTGAGCTCCTGAGACTCACACTGGACAATGTTTTTCTCCACATGGCCCCAGGGGCTGGTCCCCTCTCTGGGGAAGAGCCTGCGGCCACCCTCTTTGAGCTTTACCGCCTGGAAATCTACTGTGGGGACCTGCAGCTGGACAACCAGCTTTATAACAAGTCCAGTTTCCACTTCGCTGTCTTGGTCTGCCAGGAAGAAAAGACAGAACCCATTCAGTGTTCCAAAATGCAGAGTCTCCTGGTATCCAGCAAAGATTTGGAAGAATACAAAGAAAACTGTTTTATCAAAGTTTGCATCACCTTATCTGAGGGCAAGAGCTTCTTATTTGATATTAATGAGTTCAGTTTTGAATTAAAGCCTGCCCGGTTATATGTGGAAGATACATTTGTATACTACATCAAAACTTTGTTTGACACTTACCTTCCTAACAGCAAGCTGGCTTGTCACTCTACACACCTCTCTGGGGGTAAACAGGTGCTGCCCTTGCAGGTCAGGCAGCACGCCAGGGCCTTGGTTAACCCTGTGAAGTTACGGAAACTGGTGATCCAGCCGGTGAATTTGCTTGTCAGCATCCACGCGTCCCTCAAGCTGTACATAGCCTCCGACCACACTCCGCTCTCCTTCTCCGTGTTTGAGAGAGGACCCATCTTCACCACGGCGAGACAGCTTGTGCATGCCCTGGCGATGCACTATGCCACGGGGGCTCTTTTTAGAGCAGGTGAGCACACAAACTGGGCGGGGGTGTGTGATGAGCCTGGTCAAAAATGACACGCTTTGGGTTAGTGCCTCACTGAAGACATAGATGGGAAGCAGTCGGTGAGAGGTGACACACACGGGCTTCACAGTGAAACAGGACTGGATCTAAAGCCAGACTCTGCCACTGTTAGATGTATTAATAAGACCTTGGGCAAGTTATTGAACCTCTCTGAGTCTCACTTTCCTCATCTGTAGAATGAATTTTAAGATTTTTGAGAGGATCAGGTGAAAGTGTAAGGTACCCAGCATTTTGCTTGGCACTTAATAGACACTGAAGCAGTAGTAGCTGTTATATAACTTACAATTTTAATTCAATTTAGAAAATGCTTTTTTAGCACTTGCAGGCACAAGGCCCTTTCTTAGCACACTAGTGCAACCAGAAAACTAACCCAGGCCTCAGTCCTATAAGAAATCCAGTTCTAGGGTGTTAGTTTTCTAAACAACAGTATGTGAGAAATTCAGAGGATTTCTGTGCTTGTAAGATGCATCAGGGATCCTCTTGCTATCCCGTGCTGCACTCCTGTCCAGACAGATCACAAAGAGAAGGCTGTTGGTGTCTCAGCCTCTCCACAGAGCTGAGCCCAGAGAAAAAGCATGGCCCTTGCTCTGGCCTTGCCACTCCCTAGTGCCAAGCAGATAGCCGTTCTACAGGCCAAGGTGCTTAGCAGGAGAGGTAAGACTTCCATTTTCAGCGTGGCTGGAAGAGTCTGCAAGGGGTGCTTTGAATCTGCATACAAAATTTTGTATAGGAAAAACTGTGCAACAAAGACTGAGTGTTGGGGGCTGTGTGGTCTTGGAATACTTTATGGTAATCAGTATCAAAGCATGTGTTCCTGAGCTAAGCTCACTCTAAAGCAGTTTTAGTTTAATAATCTGGCTCCCAAGAATTCAAGCAAGGAACAGCATCCAGAGTTGACCTTGTCAACATTTTCCAGTAGAGAACATGGAAATCTTACTTTCTGAAAGTGACAAAGGAGAGAACCTTTGTTCTATGCTCTTTGTAACATTGCACTTGGTGAATGCATTCCCATATGAGATTAAGATTGTAGCAGTAAATGACCTGTGTTATTGCCATAATGGTAAGATTGCATTTTCTCCATAACGAAATTCATAGAGTTAACGGGGCTCTCTGACAGGATCAGGGAGGGGCCCTGCCAGACCTGTTTTGATAGCTTGCACAACAATGAAGGAAATGTTTCCCTCTTGTTAAGAAATCATTTAAAAATAAGCAGTTAACATTTCAAATTTAATGGACGAGTATGCTTATAAACAATTCCAGAAACTCTTCCTTTCAGGCAGCTTTTGCTTTTATCATGAGCAGCGGGCACAGAGTTACCAGGCTCTAGTCTGAGGCCCGGGAAGGAGCGAGGCTGCCGTTCAGTCTCTGCATCTTGCTGGGGTGTGGGGCGTGCTCATCTGTGTACTGAGCTGGCTCTACCTGTGGCACCAAGTGACTGTGTCGCTGCAGCCTATGTGCTCCAGATGATCTCTCTTTGTTTTGTTTTATGTTTTTAATGAGCTTTCACAAGAATATTCAATTTGGATTTTTTTTTTTTTTTTTGGTAATTCGCCTAAAGATCCTCTAAACTGCTGCCCCCATCCCACTGTATACTGAGACAAGGAATTCTGATACAGAGGGCCAAGTTTTTTTCTGTCACTAAAAATTTGGGGACAGTCTGAAGATTATCTGAAGCAAAGCAGTGATTGAAGGAGGGGGACATGGGGAGATGGCCGGAGGCTACCACCTCCCAGGCAGAGAGAGATCCCTGAGAGAGTGGACTAGCATCCTTGTAGAGGAAGGGAGAGAGCTGGCCTGGGAGTGAGCATTCACCCACTGGACTTGGGTAGAAGTTTCCTGCCTGTGGGGGTCAAAAAGACTCTGACCTCATTTCTAGAGAAGTTGTGGAGTCACCTGGAAGAGGTTTTAAAAAAATAAGGAAAAAGGAATTAAAATCAGTGACCCTATTTGAAGAAAGAATGTGGGCTTTCCAACTTCCTGAGGTCCCTCTTCACCCCCAAGTCTCAATTTGATGGGAAGCCAGGCAGACTTCCTTTTTCAACAAAATTTCCAAATGAGTAAGCAGAAGATACATTTGCTTTTGGAGGAAAATAAAGGAGTACCCTTGGATATTTTCTGGCCAGCTCAGATGCTGCTGAGATGTAGCTCTGGTCCACACCTCGCTCTCCGGTCAGGCAGTGGTTTCCGTCTTCAGTGCTCCTGACCCAGGGGATTGCAGCCCCACCCTCTGCGTGGCCTGGAGGGGAAGGGAAGGCCCCCAGTGGCTGGGTGGGAGCGGGCTGGTGAGGCCGGGCATTCCCGCTCTCTCCGTGAGCCCTGCACTACCTGCCCAGGCCTGTGGTAGCGCGGGCTTTGCTTAGCAGGAGCTACTCTTCCTTAATATGTGGCATCTTTGGAGAGAAGGGGAATTGAGATGTGTCTAGAACAATCTTCTGCCTCCAGGTGGAAATTTACGGCTTTTCTAGGCTAAAGGGGATCTGGTGTTCCTTTACCACCAGAGAGGGCCCTCCAGAGAATAATATTCCGTAACCTCCCATGGTACCCTGCCTGCTCTTTGCAGCTCACGGAAGGGCGGGGAGGGCTTTGGAATCAGGTAAACCTGTGTCGGAAACCCAGCCCACATGTGTAATCAGCCGAGAGACTGAGAGCAATTGTCTTAATCTCTGCGCCTCAGTTTCCTCCTTTTGGTCTGACTATGAGACCGTGGAAACAAAGTAACGCCATGTTGGATTTATCTCTGCCTCCTGTGCCTAGTCCATTTCTTGACCCACAGAGCAGCTTGGTCATCAGCTAGTCTGAACTTATTTGCAGTGTGATGATAATAATTCTCTTGCACAATTGCTGTGAGAATTAAATGAGTTGAATGCCTGGCACCCATAGGCCCTACTATTTGTAATCATTATCGTCTGGAAATTACTCTCTCCTTTTAGCCTAAACCCTAGTGTTACCATCCTAATTTTCCAGAGAAAAGAAGGGAACTCAGAATTTAAAAATGTCCCTCTGTGCACAGGCTGGGCTCCTGCACCCACACCTTCCCGGTCCTCTCGGACTGGTGACTTGACTAAGGATCTCTGTGTCCTCCAAGAGCCTGCTGGTGAGGGAGGGATGGCTCTGGCACAGTCCTGTCCCTGCAGCCTTGCCATTACGGGCTCTGAGCGCCAGGCTGGGGGTGGTCAGTGGATTCCCTGAGGAAGTTGTCTTTTTGGACTCCTCCTCTCCTTGGCCCCTGACCCTTGCCTGCCCCTCCAGTCCCCTAGGCCTACAGCCCCAAATCCCCGCCCCAGGGGGCAGGCGACCAGCAGCCTCTGCCGGACCCCACACCACAGCCATGTTCCCGCGGGGCACTCAGGCCACAGAGCAGGCCAGCTCCTGGCAGGCCCGAGCTTGAACAGGAAACCAGATCCAGGCCACCCTCCTGGGACATTCACAGGGAACACTCCCCTCTTGCTAACCTAATCAGTATGTCCCTGTCACTGATGTTTACACAACGGAAGCTGGGGTTGAAGGGGAGACATTTGTCTGGCTCTAGCTCTGCTCCAAAGGGAAGCACTCAACTTGGTAGGATCGGGAAAGCTTAAAAATAACTCCTCCGTCCTTGTCAGAGGTTTGCATCACCTTTGCAACACCCCATTTAGCATCTGGCGTCCTCCCCGAACCAGGTGTCTCCTCCTCATCCCGGTGCCTCTGCCGCCCAGGGAGCTTCTGAGAAGTCCTGGCCTGCAGGCACCTGCAGCCCAAGAAAGCGCCTTCCTCGGGCTAGGGTGGGGGTGCGCCCCTGCACGTGGATCCCAGTTAGCGGGAGTACAGGGGCTCCAGCAAGGAAGTCATATTAAAGCCATTTGTGGAGCCGCCAGAGGATCACTTTGATTTATAAAGTATGAAAGTTTGCCATTTATGAATTCACAGTGAATAACATGAATTATTTCCCTTATTTTGCTCCAAATAAGCACAGTACATTCTCAATTCTAGTGTGAAAAATGGATTGCAGGGAAAACAGGTCACTTTGTCACAAATGTTGAAAGTGCTGCATTTAAGGTTTCGCTAACCGCTCCCCTTTGGCCTGCTGCAGGCTGGGTGGTTGGGTCCCTGGAGATCCTCGGCAGCCCTGCCAGCCTGGTGAGGAGCATCGGGAACGGCATCGCTGACTTCTTCAAGCTGCCGTACGAGGGGCTGACCCGGGGTCCCGGAGCCTTCGTGAGCGGAGTCTCCAGAGGGACGACATCATTTGTGAGGCACATTTCCAAAGGTAGCTATTTCAGTTCCTTGTAATCATGCCTTAATTTCATTCCTTCCCTGTCTTGTTCTTTATTTTTAAAGAATGTGTTAAAGTTTGAAATGCATTCAGATTGCCTGTAGCTTTGTTTGCCTTGTTAGCTTGCAGTGAAAGCTTGGATTTGTAACAAAGCTCATATATAACGTCTTATGTTTTAAACAGATCACTCCTTGCCTGTAGTGTGTGAAAATGTTTCAGAAACTTCAGAATTTTAAACCTCCCACTGGGAAAACAAGCGCTGGCTCAACTGTTATTCCATGTGATAAATACAGAAATAGTAAAGGTGTTCAGGATTTCTGTTAAACATCAGAAATCCTACACTGTGTTGCCTCATCATATTTTTTTGAATGTAGATACAGTTGTCATAACTTTCTTAAGGATATGGATACATTTTGACATGGAAGCTGATTTGGAGGTGAAGCCGCCAGCTTTTCTCCAGCACGACACGTAAACAGTGCCATCTTGTGGCCAAGACAGTCATCGGGCACCGGGGCCCAAGTGCTTCCCACAGAAGGAGAATGTTTCAGTTTTATCTCTGTGTGTTTGCTTGATGGTATTTTGGTCAGGTTGGCAGTGACTCGGGCACTAACAAGGGCCATCTGGGTCCCTTTGACTTCTCAGCAGGAGACAGGGAAAACAGGGCAAAGGGCTTCTTCCCCACGAAGGGCATTTTACCATAGACAGTGCTGCAACTCCGTTATGAGTGGGGAGGTTATGGAAGTTTCTAGAAGGCCTCAAAAGAAGACTCGAGCTTGAAATATGAGTATCTGTGATCCATAGAGGGGGTGGGAGACTATAGGTGGCAGGTTGGCAAGAGAACAGCGAGAACAATACAAACAAATTCCACGGACAATGGAAAGGACACTCCCCCAGGCCCCAAGGCATCCGGGAGACTGGGGCTGAGATGCAGAAACTCACCAGATGAGTCACTGGCAGATTTCTCACTCTTGATACTGGAATCTTTGTGGTTCTGTTGTTTTTATTTTAAAATAAAACAGCCAACACCTGCTAAACTGAACTTCAATGGTTCTTTAGCATGCTGACTCACTGAATGTTTTTACACTTGTTCTCTCCTTCTCTTAGCAAAATCTCTTTGGTTTGTTGGTATCCGTGTGTGTGTGTGCATGTGCTTGTGTGTGGATTTTCTTTTCAGATTATGATAAAGATGCAGCTGTGAAAATGACACTGCTGTTTCTTCTTGAAACTAGATGTTCGATAACAGATGAGCTAGTTGGTTAGCGTCCAGATCTGTCCATGGATGTTCATTCAGTTTTTCTCACTGAGATAGATGCAGACCTGCTAGAAGGGACCATCACTTGACCATATCTTGAGCAAGATGCTAAAATAGCCTTTCTTAGGAAAACAAGACCGAATCATGGCTTTCACATGATCCACTCCCTTTATTACTTTTTTCAGTTAAGATCCTAAATATCAAAAGTGCACATATGCTCCATGGCACAATAACTATTTCCTCAGAATGTCAAATGATAAAATTTAGTGTCTCCCTTTATTATGACTGAAGTAATATGGAGGGAATAGTGTTTATTCCTAAAGTGGAAACATTTCTTTACAATCTAAAATTCAGCAACATGAGCTTACCCTTTAAAATCAGAGCAGGCAAATTTTAACCTTCAAAATTGGGCCTCAATGAGGATGTCAAAACTAACTTAGGTTTTTCTGGTTGGTTTCTTAGTTTGTTTTTCCCAGATCAAGGCCTGCAGAAAAACTAGCAGTTTTAACCAAGCCTTGACAATTAAATGATAATGAAGGACAGTTTGATGTAAAACTCTAGGCCTATTTCTGGCAACCTAGATTCTTACTTTACGCTTTTGAGGAGTACCATCACCCTTGTGGGCAAATGTTAATCTTCAGCTCATTCTCTTAAGGCTCTTGCTCAGTTTGCCCAAGAGGGAGCCACTGTCACCCGCCACTGGGCATGTCCAGGAGGGGCCACAAATGCTCCTACGGCCGCTTCTCCCCACTGCCCTGGGGTCCACCATGTCTGTGATGAGGAGGCCAACCCTGTGCTCTTGTGCCCTCAGGTACCCTCACATCCATCACCAACCTGGCCACGAGCTTGGCCCGGAACATGGACCGGCTCTCACTGGACGAGGAGCACTACAACCGGCAGGAGGAGTGGCGGCGGCAGCTCCCGGAAAGCCTGGGTGAGGGGCTGCGGCAGGGCCTGTCCCGGCTGGGCATCAGCCTGCTCGGTAAGGATCTGGCAAAGGCCGTGGGGACTCCCACCTGGCTGCACTCCTGCAGGCGGCCTGCGGTGCAGGGTCTCCCAGGACTTGGCAGCTTCACCTTCTCCCTGGAGGTGGCTGTGAAGTGCTCAGAGAGGATGAGGCACTCGCTCTGGTCCCTCCCGTGTACCTGTGAGACACTGGAACAGGACCCCACCTCCCAGAGAGGGGCCATCCCTTGACCTGCCCGGTTGCCTGGGAAGCTCACCTGTGCACACACACGTGCTGTGCCTGCCTTTGCCTCTGTGTGAGATGTCTCCTGGGCCTCAGTGCAGTTCTTCACAGGAAATAATAATCCCATCAGAGGCCCCTGAGCATAGGGGTGTCCACACAAGGACAGCGGCATTCAGCTGTTTGCTTTGAAGTGAGTAATAGGCAACCCTTCTGAAGCACCAGCTCCCGCACCCCCAAAGCTGGTGCTGGCTTTGTTTGAGAAGCACTTGAGCAATGTGCAAATGTCATGTAAACTTCGGTGAGGAGCCTACTTTTTCCTTTTGTTTAATTTTAATTTTTTTAAGGTCTGCCTGCCTCAGAGCAATTACTATTTGTCGAGCAGCCAGATGGTATAGTTCAAGGTGAAGATTGCTATGGATATTTCAAAATATTACAAGTGTTTGAAAATAAGTTGCTTTGGAAAAATCTAGAAAAAGGAAGCTTCAGAGCTTAGAGTTTGCAGAGCAGGATTTTCAAGGGTATTTTTTGTTTATTTGTTTGCAAAGGAATTTGAAACTGTATTGCTTGGCAATATGCCTTCTGTGCATCTGAGGGAGTGTGCGCCTCGCAGAGATCAAAGTGACCAAAAGCAGCACAAACCAGAGGATAGAAGAGATGAGCTTGAAAGGATTTGTCCTCTCTCCAATCTTCAGTTCTATACACAACTCCTCAACTTGCAACCACAGCTAGCTGAGGCTCTGGGAGGAAGCAGTAAAATGTTACAAGTTCAGGTTAAGTTGCTAGAAATTATTTAAGTAATAACATTCAGTGGGGTGGGGCACTGTCATTTGATAGTGCCTGGAAAGGGGGGCGCTAGTGACCCGGGTGAACGTGTGGGTAGAGGAGCAGCCCACTGGCTCGCCTCGGCACCCCCACGGCAATGGTGACACCTTTCAGGAAGGTGGTGTGGTGGGTGGACACATCCCTCAGGAGCCCCAGACCCCGGGCTAGAGTGTCCAAGTCCTTTCTTTGTGATCTCAGGCAAGTTCTTACCTTTTCTGAAATTGGACTCCTCTTTTGTTCATTGGGCTGGAATAGCATTATTAGTGGCAGGCACGAGTTCATGTTTGGTAAACAGCACCTAGAGTTACTGTATTATGGTAGCAAGGAAACTATAAGGGTTGCCTGGTTTCCAAGAATGTCCCAGCAAAAAGAGGCATTTGAGCAATGGCAGGAGCGTTTTCACTTTAGTCTAATAGATTAAGTGGCTATAACCAGAGGAACTGACAATGAAGTTATATTGGGGGCCTCAAGGTCATTGTTTTGGGACTTTGGGACCTATTTATGCTAATTGTAGGCTTAAATGCCTCTGCTCTGATCTTGAGAGCTTCCTGCCCTCCTTCCCAGGTTTTCTTGGAGCCTACAGGTGATCAGAGAGACCTGAGCTGTCCGGCACGTGGCTGTCTCCACCCTGACTCCCTGACTACCTTCCTGCTTGAGGGTTCTGTTCTCTTCCTGCTCCAGAGAAGCCCCAGTCACTACTCAGGTTCCGCTGTATAAGATTGTGCCTGGCAGTAGAAATCAGTTCTGTGAGGAGTCACGAATCTGCCCTGATGATGTCACCCTTTAGAGCATGGCGGACAGGGTAGGAAGCCATAAAGCTCTAATCTTTGCTATAATCACTGTTGCCTGTCTGTCTTCCTCCGTGCAAGGCAATCCATTTGTCTGTGAAAACTGCAGTGGGCTCATAGAGTCTTTCTGCATCTCTGGCCATTTCCAGAAGCCTATAAGTTCTGGGGGTGACATAAATCCCTCCTCCGTGTATACCGGCTGCACCTGCCAGCACTGGCCTGCTGCTGGGCCCACTGGAGCTCCAGGCCTAGCCTAGCACACACCTCGAGCAGTGTGTCTGTTTCTGGACTCCACAGGGTTCACAGGCTCAGCCCAATCCAGTTTCCTTTTCTCTAAGAATTCAAGAGTCTGTCTGTGTCCCCTATAATCTCTGGATTGTCTCAAAATGCCTGGTCCTAGAACTACCAGATGTGTGGCAGGAAGAAGAGAGGTGGAATAGGACCAGTCAAGTCACCTCAATTTGGAAATTATAGATTTGTCACCATTTAATCCATTCCCAGAAATGGTGTTGGAAATTGCCATATACAATGCAGTGCCTAATTGACATTAGAGCCATTATCACGTAATAGTTTGAAACCCATGCTGGTGAAATGGAAATTCTAGTTGCTCAGTTTCTTCCTTTATAAGACAAACATTAAGGACCTGATTAATAAAAACACATTTAAAGAATATTTTAGTGTTGACAGAGTACTTTTCTATGTGTCATCTTACTTGATCTTCACAACCCTAGGCATAGATGAGGTTAAGGGACTTGCCCAGGTCAAACCTCCAGCGAGGACAAGAACCTGGGCCTTCTGCCCTGTTACCTGCCCCTGGAGGGCTCCAGGCCTGAGATTTCAGAGTGTGGGGAGATTGAACATTGAAAGTTCCAGGATAGGAAAGACACACGTTTCCCCCAAATGTTTATGGGTTCAGTGGGCCTCCTCGGCTCTGCTTGGCCCTCACGGGGACACTGTGGAGTATTTTGAGGTGCTTGAAAATCACAGGAAGTCTCAGCTGCCGTCCCCAGCCACGTTGCCCCCGGTCAGCAGGGAAAAGTGTCTGCTGGCTGAGTGATGCCGCTAAGGCTTTTGGATGAGCTCCACAACAGTTTTCCAGAAGCAATGGCTTTCGGAAAAACAGTTTAGCCTGCAGAATTCGCATCAGCCTTGCCCACATTTACCAGATCTGTTCCCCAAATACCCACATTTTCTACTATGCCCTGGAGCCCGGGCTGAGAAAGGTTGTGCTCATGCCCTTCAGACCTGATTCCTTCTCAGGAGTACAAAGGCAGGTGTTGGAAATCGCTTCTCTGACCCGTGCTGCTTTCAGGCTGCTGCCTGGTCTATGTGGCATTGCTGGGTCCCCAGAACGCCCCCTCCCCGCCCCTGTCTTCATGGGCACTCTTGGCTATGCCATTTGGAATCCTAGCAAAATAGGCCATGACCATGTGAATCAGAAAGGTTCCCTCCTGAGTGAGTGACTGAGGAGCTGTGCGTCCCCAGGAGTCGCCCCTGGATCCCACAGTCTGCCACCACAGGCTGGTCTGCAGTTAGCTGGGAATTTCTCAGTTTGCTAATCTATTCTGGTCAAAACCAGCAGAATGTCCACTACACTCTCTGGGTCTCCTTTCTCTTTGGAACAGTGAGCTGCAGCGTGGGGTCCCAGCTTAGGCCTGTGCTTCTGCTACTGTGACAAAAAAGTGTCTGAAATAAAATTTCACCATGTGGTAAGGGGCAGCATCAGAATAGCCACATAGGCCAGAACTGTCTTGGCTCAGTGACCAAGTGTTTTTTGCCTGAGGCTGGGGAGCAAGTCACAGAAGAGGTGAGGGAAGGCCCCAGTTGTTTCCTCGTTCCACAAAGAAAGTCCTCCTCCTCCAGCCTGAGGTACAAAAGGCAGCAGCCCCCCGCCCCTGCAGCCTCGCAGTCGCGGAAGCCCCCTCCGGCCGTCCTTCCTTGCACGCTCGTCACATCACAGCCATCTCCATGTGGCCGCCCACCCCGTGGGCCCGACGCCAACAGACGAGTCTTGGGATCAATTTCCACCACTCAAAGCCTTAGAGCGGAGTTTGAGTATATGACAGTAAATAATTTACCAGTTGTGGGATTTAGCTGGATTATACTTAAGGAGAGAAACTTCTGAAGCCCTGAGAGAGGCTGCCTCTTTCGAGAAGCAGATGCAGAGACCATGGAACAGCTGCTAGTCTCTCACGGCCTCTCTGTTCTCCAGCTCCTTAGCACAACGTGGGAGACAGCAGCACCTGGTGACCAGTGAGGTGTTGGTGTGTGTGACAGGCCAGCTTTCCCCCTTTGAGGGTTCTGGTGCTGAGCCGAGGGTGATGTGACAGCTCCTTCTCTAACTCTTAGAATCTGTAACACCTTGTCATGGGGCTCGGGCTTTCTGCTTTTGGGGATGCCCAAATAGTCTATCTGTCAAAGCCACAGTAACTGGAGCCTGCACTGTGGCCAGTGGCAGGAGAAACCGAAGATCAAAGGGCAGCCTCACGGCGATACCTGTGTGCGCGTGAGCAGACAGACGTCAGCACCTGTGTGGGTGCTCACAGCTGGCCCCGGCTCTGTGTTCCTGAAGAGGTTAGGGCTGGCGGATTAAAGAGAATGGGAGATTCTGAATGAAGTAACCACCTGCCGCCCAGCCCAATTGTAATAGTTATAATGGGCCGGACGTGGTGGCTCATGATTGTAATCCCAGCACTTTGGGAGGCCAAGGCAGGAGGAGGTTGGCCTGAGGTCAGGAGTTCAAGACCAGCCTGGGCAACATAGTAAGACTCTGTCTCTAGAAAAAATAAAAAAGTAATAGTCATAATGGAAAGCTGCACTTGAGAAAAGACATTTCTACCAGAAATACAGGTGATAATTTAATTTATTGGTCAATTTATACATATTTACTCCAGTTTTTTACTCTTAAGATGGAGACCTTTCAGAGAAACCAGATAATGGAATCACAAAAGCTGTGTGCTTTGGTTTGATGCTGTTCGCTTTGCACTATGTGCTATGCAGTGATTTGAAGAGGATACCCAGGGTTCCTGCTTCTCCCTGACCACTCCAGCCGCTGATCTTACAGATGGAGAGCAGAGCTTCTGAGGCCTCAGATTCCAGAAAAGGGGATGGGGGAGAGCTCCCAGCCCAAGTGCCAGGCCTGGCCATCTAGGGCACTGAGAAAGGGACACCTCCCCCGCCGCCTGCCCCTGCTAGCCAGAGTGGCCTGGGTGGCTGGGAGCAGCTTCCTCCGCCTACCTGTCATTTCTTTAGAAGGTTTGGGCAGTATTATTCTAGGCTGGGAAACAGACCTGTCGCCTCAGGTCATTCTTAATCTGTCAGTGCATAAATTTAAATGTCTCTGTCAAAACCTAGAGGAATGGAATCCATGAAGAACATTCCCTTTACAATCGACCTGCAAGAACTGGCCTTTTATTTTACTGGATTTTGTTCAATGGAATATTGCTTGAAATTAGCAGGTCATTAACTGAGACCTGGAAATCTCTGTTTACCCAAGAGACTTTGAATTAGTGGCATTTGGAGTAATGGGATTTGACATGTACTAGAATTTCTACCAGGAGGACTGTGCCTTTTTTTTTTCTTTTTTTTGAGACAGAGTCTCGCTCTGTTGCCCGGGGTTGGAGTGCCATGGCATCAGCCTAGCTCACAGCAACCTCAAACTCCTGGGCTCAAGCGATCCTCCTGCCTCAGCCTCCTGAGTAGTGGGGACTACAGGCATGCGCCACCATGGGACTGTGCATTTTCATCAGTCCTAGCAGATTTGAGTCGAAAACAGAATTCTGTCAAGAATTGTAAAGAAATTGTCACTTCTTTCTGAGTTAAGGAATGCTCTGTACCATCATGAAAAACATGAGGCCTGGTGAGGCCTTTCCTAGATCTCGGGAGGAGCTAGGAGGATGCAGCCTCAGAAGAGAAAGAGTACCTGAGGGTTTCCTTTCGTTTGTTACCACCATCAAGCTCAGTGTAGAACAGTGTTGCCTTGAAAGCAGAGTAGTGAAGCTGGGTTTTGGTAGCTATTCTAAAGTGAAGATAAAGTGGCCAAACCTCAGTTGAAGTGAGAAAGAAAGAAGTTTTTCTAAGATTGGCACAGAGGAAGAGCCTATTTTATAAACAGGATAAGTGAATATCAATAGGTTGGCCATAAAGAGCTGGGCTATGACTCACACTACCTGGATTCAAACCCAGGTTCAACCACTTAACAGCACTGTGACCTTCGGAAAAACTCCTAAACCTCTCTGCGCCTCAGTGTTCAATTTTGAATAAAAACAATGTCTGAAGGCTGAGCATGGTGGCTCACACCTGTAATCCCAGCACTCTGGGAGGCTGAGGCAATAAGATCACTTGAGGCCAGGAGTTCCAGACCAGCCTGAGCAATAGCAAGACCCTGTCTCTACAAAAAATAAATAAATAAAACAATGCCTGACTCCTAGAAATACGAGGATTAAATGGTCTCGTAGAGATAAAGCTCTTAGCACAGTCCCCAGCAGCTAGGAAGCACTCAGTATAGATTACCTATAATGGAAATAATAATTGCTATATCAGCAATTTATCTTATTAAATAATTATTAAATTAGCAGATTGATAATAAGTTATTATTAAATGATTACTATTAATAGTGAGAACTCAGAAAGGGGCTGGCTCCTTCCAGATTTTTCATCCTCCTGATTCAGTGAAAATATACTAGTCTGAGCAGGCTTTCTCTCCTCCTGAGTAACTGTTAGCTCTTCTCTCTAAACTATGTTGCCTGATTTCTGGGGAAAGGCATATGGGTGACACTTTGAATAGTCTGACATGTTTGTTAAATTTTGAAATAAACTTCACAGATCCTGACTGTGTGGACCAAACCTAGCCTGAACATTGCGTTTTCATGAAGATAATAAATGTCTAACTTAAACAGCCCTCAATGTACTTAGATAATTGGTAAATAAATGTATAGTAAAAAACTTTATAATGAGGGTGGGGATTCGTTTTTAATCCAAATAAAACTGTGTTCCAGATTGAGGTTTTCATTTTCTGAGGATTTCAAGCATCTGTCCTTACTGAGGGCTTTGTTGTTTCAGGTGCGATTGCTGGGATAGTGGATCAGCCAATGCAGAACTTCCAGAAAACATCCGAGGCTCAGGCTTCAGCAGCACACAAGGCCAAAGGTGTTATCTCTGGTGTGGGGAAAGGAATCATGGGCGTGCTCACGAAGCCCATCGGAGGAGCTGCGGAGCTCGTGTCACAGACTGGCTATGGTAAGTCGGTGGGAAGTGGGTCAGGCCAGCTGAGACATTACTGAGTAATTTGCATTATTGTACCAAGGATTCCCTAAAATAATCTAACCTTTCACATGGCAAAGGTGTAAAAAACTTATAAAAAAAAGTAGCTATCATTCTCTTCTCTTTATGCTTAAACAGAGTAGAATTGTACTACTAATAAAAATAATAAAATTGTTGAACCAGGAAATCGGTTAGTAATTTCTTTGGGCTTGGCGGTGGCCTTCTTACCTGCAAGCGCCATCCTGCTCCCTGGGGCCGGGCTGAGTCTCCCGGCCAACAGCAGCAGAGGCGCATGGTCCGCAGCTGAAAGCCCTTCGCCAGGCAGACAGCTGTGGCCAACCTGGGCTTGTGGCACTGCTTGCACTTGGATGGTGGCGAGCCAGGGCCCTCCCCACGCATGAGTGTGCACACGTGAGTAATGCGTGCGTGTGAAAGGAAGCACCTCCTCCCTTGCTTATTTTCTGCATTCTTGGCAGAATGTAGTAACTTTCCATAAATAATGTGACTAGAATTGTTACCTTCTAACCTAAAGTTACTGCCATCATTTTGGTCACCAAGCAGGCTGTCTAGCTAGTATCACAAACCACAGGAGCATTCTTCCATTTGTCAGACGCATAAGCAGCCTGCGTCTGGCCGTCCAGTCTGCGGGACGCTTCACTGCAGGCATCCCGCACCTCAGCCGCTCTTGAGAAGAGGCAGCCAGATCTGGGAATAAAAGCAGCGTCTGAAAGGAAGGGGGTGGGAGATGCATGCCCACACGTCACGCAGCCCCCCGAAAGCACCCTTTAAGAGACCACACAGACGCGCACATGTGTGTGTGGCTCCTCGCTCTTCCCTCCCTGCTCCCATCCTCTCTGTGAGCGACATTTGCACTCACGGGGAAACTGACAGTAAGAACTGCCACAGCTTATGGGTGGAAAAAGTTAAACTCGCCCTTATCAAATGTTTATACATTAATAAAAATGGTATTCCTTTTGCTGTCAACTTCAGTGAGGTAAAATCAACTCATACTTCACAAATTCCTTTGGTTTTGAAAATGCCACTGTCCCTCACCGTGTTTCCCAGGGCTGCGCAACTCTCCCTTATGTAAGACTATCTCACAGCAGAGCTTCACGTGGCCTTTTTGGTTTCCATCACTCTTGTAAAAGTTTTATTACCAAGTTGAAGGTTTTACAAACCACTAACTCTTAGTCTAATGACTATGCCTCGTTTATAAACATTTACAAGCCCTCAGAAAGCACACATGCTGTACCATCTTTGGTTCTGGAGTCTCTTTAGAGGCCTGTGTGGCCGCTGCTGGGTGCCGTCATTTGGTGCTGGCACCAGGGAGAGCAGGGAATAAACCAGAGGCCCCAAGAGCGCTCATAAAGGTATATGGATTCGTGTTTAACAGCTGGATTAAGTTGCTTAACATTTAAATACTGTATCTAGGCAAAGGGTGTGCCTTTGTGTGTATCTGTGTATGTGCTGTTTTTTTTATTCTTTGACTTGCCATAGCGCAGATACCGAAGTATTGTTATATTAAGGAAGTCAACTAACAATTTAGACTTTTTTAACACATAAATTGTAAATGATGTGTAAGCCATTGTTCATGACCAGTTACTCTCAGGAGCACTATGCTTCCTTTAATTGCTAGTCTATGCTTGGACTGTAGCACACTCATAGTTTGTTACTAATGCAAGATCACCCAGGTTAAGAGCATTGTAATGTTTAATGATTATCTATATGCTTGCTTCCAAAGATGTGACATCATTTTGGATCTGTAACATTTTATGGATGGCTCTAAGCAGATGACATCATTGTAGCATGGAACTGTTTTCCAGAAAACAACTAGTAAAACTCCCTTACTTCTCTTACTACAGGTATTTTACACGGTGCTGGACTTTCTCAGCTTCCAAAACAGCGCTATCAGCCAAGTGATCTACATGCTGACCGGGCTCCAAACAGCCATGTCAAATATGTCTGGTAAGATTATTGAGACACGTGCTGAGCTTTACATCCACATTGTACAGTAACAGCCCCGGCTTGCTCTCAAGCTGAAGAGCCATGCTTGCAGGGGAGCCCAAGCGGAGCAGCCGTTTTTGGCACTGGCATCTGGGGCAGCACGGGCACAGGAGAGGGCCAGGAAAAGGCTGCTCTTCCCAGGTTTGGGGCTGGCTGCACAACTCCTCTGCTCCACACCTACCACTCAAGGAGGAACGTACATGTGCACAGAAGCCAGGCTTGTGAGAGGACCTGAGACCCCCTGTAGAACCAGCGTTCTGATTAAGGCTGCCATTTCTAATGAGAAGGCAAGGAGCTAAGCAGGGCCAAGGGGAATCTTTTTCCCCAGGAGGAACCTGGTTCTCTTGACCAGAATCAATTTGAGAATAAATTGGCAATTACATTTCAAGTTAAAATTAATAACCGGATTGGTGAGGGCCTTTTGCCCTTGGGGAGCTTTGGGTGGGAGCCAACCCTTGGTAAATAGTGAGCACTGACAAGTGACCATCTTTCCAGAGCTGACTCCTAGCCTCACTTTCCTCCCTTTAAACAGGAAAATGCTTCAGTCTCTGGGCAGACCCGAAGTCCACATGGCCCTCGATGTGGTTCTGGTGAGGGGCTCAGGCCAGGAGCATGAAGGGTGCTTGCTGCTGACATCAGAAGTGCTCTTCGTGGTGAGCATCAGCGAGGACACGCAGCAGCAGGCCTTCCCCGTCACAGAGATCGACTGTGCACAGGACAGCAAGCAAAACAACCTGCTCACCGTGCAGCTCAAGCAGCCAAGAGTGGCCTGTGATGTGGAGGTACATTTCAGAAAACAGGGTGACTGAAGCTAGCCGCCAGGGAGGGTGAGAAGTAGCCGATGACTGGTACCCAGGCAGCCCCTGGACTGGCTGCCATAGACCAGGAGAGCTGCTGGACAGAGGAAGGAGGTGGGAGTGGAGGTGGGAGAGCCATTGTAAAAGGGCACTGGGAAGCTGCCACCCGTGTGCACGACCCTGCCCAGGAGAGCCCAGCAGGTAGCCAGAGTTCACCCATGTGAACTAAACAAGGCTGATCTGGCTTGATTGTCATGGGGCTGGTTCTAGAGTGGACAGGACAATGGAGTTCCAAAATGAGTGGGTTGGGAGAAGGGCCAGGGTCAGATTAGCAATGCCAGGAGGGCCCCTGATCTGAACGTCTGATTCCAGGTCCTAGGCTGCCCGCAGCCTGGGAATAACCGTAGCAGGTTTGTGGGTACAGGAGAGGACAGGTACAGCAGTTAAGGGGCATCAGGAATGAAACAAGACACTCCAGATTCCTGCTCCCTCACCCACTCCCAACCCTAGAAACTTCAGTGGTCAAAATGTTGTGAACAGATATCACTGTCCTGTCCACTGCTTTGTATTCTGTGGCTGTGTTTCCTGGAATAGTTTGCCATCCCCTAAGTACCACAGGGTGCACCCTGGGAATGATGCTTAGGCTCTTTGGCCCCACAGCTCCTGAGATGTGCTGGCTGCTGCCACACATAAGTTGATGTAGATAGATGCTCAGGCAGGTATCGGGGTCAGGGGTCAGAGGTGAACCCTGACCAGAATGACCCCAGCTTCCTGCAGTCCAGCCCAGGGTAAGCAGGTGCACCCACTGGAAAACTGTTCTGTGCCCCTCCTTCCCAGGTGATGGCCTGATCTGTGGGACCCTAATTGTTTACCTAAGAAACAGACATCTTTTTCCACACAGCAAGATGGGGGTGGGCCAGTGGCAAACAGGAGCCTGCTGGTCCTACCTGGGAACAAGGAGGCTCCAAGAAAAGATAGCGAACCTACCTCCAGCAGGTCCTGACTCCTTATTTCATTTTTCTTCCTGGTGTGGGAGCCTGTGTCTCACTCACACCATTGTTTCGGTAAAATTATCTGAGGAGATGGAAAGAAGCCAACCACAACAACTCTAAGCTTTCTCTAGTTTCTTGGATCATAATCAGTCAGGCTTTAAGCTGGGGCTTGGCACCAGGACTACACTGCTGCTTTTAGTTGATGACTTTCTGGGAATAAACAGAGGTCAGATGTCCAGGCCGACTTTATTAGATCTGCCAAAATCTTCTGATCAGTTGACAATAAAGCAGCAGTGATCTGACTACAGGATTTGGCAGGGGATAATATCATTATCTTGAAGTCCTTGGTCCTTAACAGGAAACCTCCAAGGCCCTAAGGAGTATTTGTGACCATCGTTATTCCTTAGCTGCTTGGGAAATATTTCAGAGCTTAAACTGTTGAGACAGGAGAGTCGTCTTTTACTGTTAAACTGTTTCTACTGTCTTTGTGATCCTTCTGCTTTTCTGTTTGAGGCTAGTACTGTGAGGAACTATTGTAGCTGCAGGGGAACAGATCTGTTTCTCTGGAGGTGATTGAGATGATAGGGGTGGTGACCCCAGCTAGAAGTTGCCAAGGCTATTATTTGGGACCATAGAAATCAGTTAGAGGCGGAAGCACTGAAGCTCTGGACACCATTCTCAACAATGGCTTTCCATTGGTGTCCAGGGATCAAAGCAGGCTGGGGATTAAGGATGGCTGACAGAGGTGGGATGAGAGAGCAGCACTGTACCCGCAGCAGCACCTGGTGCTGGAGAGATGGTGGGAGGTCAGTGTCTTCCGCCTCCACATGCTGCTTTCTCAGTGTCTATTTCACTTTACCTTTCCCCTCAAATCATTAAGAAATAAGAATACTCCCTTAATTCTGTGTCCATAACCCTAACCTACCCCACTGACCCTGAAAAAAACCCTAGCTGCAGAGCATTTTTGCTTCACTCGGTGCTGCAATCCAGTGTATTTTCAACACAGGAGTGCTGCTTGACACTGCTCTGCTGCCCTGGGCATCCCAACGTAATTCAGACATAGGGAAGCCTACCTGCTGTGAACACTTGCAGTAAAGACTAAGAGCAGCATTTTAAGATCTTTGTATAAAATGGCTTTTCTGGTTTTTTGCCTTTTGCCATAGATGCTAGGAAACACAGCTCCTTTGAATTTTGGAAGGAATTAATTTGTAGATGACATCATTCAGTACATTCAAATATGGCAGGAGTCTGATTTTTAAAAATCAGCATTTGCTTTTCTTGGTTAAATGCAGCCATTTTTAGGGGTAATAATTACTTAATATGCCTGGCACATTATTGAAATCCCTTATGAGAGGCTCAAAATGAGTCAGAAGGTCAATTTATTCCTTGGCTGGGTTCCTTTCACAACACAGGTTTTCCTGTGCTGCTGTTCAGGAGGAGCAATTAAGACTCTGTGTATCCAAAGCTTTCCAGCTGAATTCTGGCCCCATCAATGATATCATGAGAGCTCTGGTTTTTGCCTGGTGGTGCAGAGCTTTCATCTGTTAGTGAATCTTTGGGGGCCTTCCCCCCACCACAGGTTCAAAAACATGAGACCCAAAGTAAGGGCTGCCCTACGTATTCCTCTGGCAGGCCCCTTTACTTTTTACCATCAACCTGGCTTTCTTCTGAACTCTGCAGAGAAATATACATTTTGTACACTACCACTATTTCGAAACTAAAAAGCCCTCACTAAAAACGGTTTTAATTCTTCCAGAGTGGTCTTGCCAACATTTGGTAGGTAAAAACCACTGAGAGGTCAGTGGCTACCTGATTCTCACAGATCACTGGCCTACATACAGCTGCAGCGTTCCCACTCCAGTCGCTCTACACGCTAGACAGCTACAGGACTTCAGGGTGGGAGGAATTTACAGCTCCAGCTGCCTTTGATGGGCGCTTTCTCAGAAAATCTCACTTAAGAACTTAGGTAGTGTATCTCAGTTCTCCTATTTGAGTTCCACTGAAGAAGAGCCAGACTTTTATGAACCATAAAAGTACTTTGCATCCTCCCTTTTTTCCATAAAAATTTCCCCTTCCTCTGCCCAGTTTTTCTATTTTCCCTGGCTTTCAATCCTAGTATTTGTAAAAACAGAAAATGTTACAGTTCAAAAGGTATTTGTTTTTTTAATGCTTTGTCCAATGCCACTGGTTTGAAAGAGGTGCTCTCCACTTTTCTGTCAAATTGAAGTTCTGTGTGAAGGGGTTTGGGAGTCAGGTTAACAGAGCTTTTATTTAAGGGTATCGAGTTTAATGTAGATTAGATTTACACAGAGGAAAAACATTTTTCTCCTTTTTTCCTTGGCTGGTTGGTAAAAAGCAGTGACAAATGTTTTAATAGTTTAGTTAATGAGTAAAATGTTATCAAATCATCAACTTCGAAATAAGAATTTTATGCAACACCAAATGCCTATTCAAAGGAGGTTGTCTTAATATTCTCATGTATATGGCTGGTTATATCGCTAAAATCGCAGTGTTATCATTGCCACAACTCAGATGAAAAATAAAAGGAAGCACATGGTTTTGGATTAAATAGCTTTATTAGTTGGCCTAAATGGCATGATGTACGTTAGGGCAAAATATAAGAAATAATTCTGTTATGGAAATCCCATTATAAGGGTCTGGCAACTAATGAATGTTTATTTTTGGATCCCAGGTGGATGGAGTCCGAGAGAGATTGTCAGAACAACAGTATAACAGACTTGTGGACTACGTCACAAAGACTTCTTGTCACCTGGCACCCAACTGCTCTTCCATACAAACACCATGCCCTGTGGTGGCTGTGGAACCTCCCCCCTCCACTGGTAAAACATACCATTATGTGGCCGATCCACATTTTGCCCAGGTCTTCATTAGTAAATTTACCATGGTGAAAAATAAAGCCCTCAGGAAAGGGTTCCCTTGAAACCCCTCTGAGGCGTCCATTCCTGCTTGTGCAATTTGTTTTTTTTTTGTTTTTTTTTTTTTGAGACAGGGCCTCTCTATGTTGCCCAGGCTGGCCTTGAACTCCATCCTGGCCTCAGGCAATCCTACAGGCACATACCACCATGCCAGGCTATAATTTATTTTTTAAAAAGAGAAACCTAATTAGCTTAACATCCAGCATACACACGGCCAACACTTTCCTATAGTATTTCTAGCCACTTCTAAAATTCAGATTCTTAGCATCTCCCTAAAACAAAGATTAGCGTGGAGTGACAAAATAATTGTTCCTTTCCCATGTAGAGACAATGATTAACAGAATCCTATGTTATATTCTTACCACACATAGAAGATGCATTCCTTTTTGCTCTGTGACATTTGCAAAAATTTATTAACTCTCTGCTCAAATACAAAATGTGGCCAGGCTTTAGAATGGAGAGTCAGAGTTAAATTCATCCCCAGTTGCATCTGTCTTGGGGCTGAGACACCACCTCTGCCTTATACCCCCTTTGTGTGCAAAGGTTTTGATTTTGAAATGCTTAGACTTTGTGGTTTAATTTGTTACATTTGTTACTTAACTGCAATGCGGTTCTTTCAGTGAAAGCTGCTATGTATATTCCCTCTGAAGTCTGCATTTTACTGAAATTTACAAAACAATCTGATTGACTGCTGTCCAGATGCATTTCAGGAAAGTCTTTTTCCAGTTTGTGTTTTACTAGGCAAGCTTACAGTAAATTTTCTACCAATGAAGAACAGTCCCAAAGTGCTCAGGTGAGTTTCCTTAGTACCATAAAACATACTAGGAACCCCCAGATGTCCTGGAGGAGAGTCAAAAACCCCAACACTGATGCTAACGATGACAACAGTCCAGATAGATAGTTTATTCTGAATTGACTTGACAAAGCATGAAGATATTCCCAGTGAGTGATAATATTTAGCATCTCAGAATGGGTTTGAATCAAGATCCCAGGCCACCGGATATCTTAAAATATTTAGTAAATGTCTCATAGTCAAATTAAAGCATGTGTTACTGATTAAATCCCAATTTGGGGGCCTACAGCTGGTTACCTACAATTGTGAGATGCTAAGAGAATGCAATTTCAAATGCCCACTGATCTTTGACTTAATTCACATGTTCTTGGGTATGAGACGTCCCTACCTGTTACTGGAAAGCAAGACAATGGACAATTTGTCAAGCTCAGTATGAAAAATGGCTCCTCTATTAGTTTGTGGTATGCTTATTTAGGAAAGTGAGTTTTGTCAACCTCAAGAGTAACTATTTTTAAGAATGTAAATATGTGTTAATTCTTGTATCTTTTATGGTAATTTTGCATACTGCTTCTAAGAACTGTTATATAAAATTGTTTAAAATAAAAGGTATCCTTGAATTGCTGATCACATATAGATGTCTATGGTTACCAGGGTTTTCTTACCATGCAGTTTTTCAATGATACCTGGCTTTAAATACAGCTCCCATCACTGGGACTCAAGAATTTTGTACGACTTAAAAAGGGTAAGATAGATACAGGCTCATGGAGACCCCTTCAATCCATGGTATAGGTCCAAGCAACTGCACCTATGAGCATCTCAATGAAATGGACACAATATCAAAATAATTATAGATATACTGAAATAGTAACATTTTAAAGAAATACAGAAATCAAGTTATTGTCATAAAGTTCATTAATACCATTAAAACCCCCAACCAAGTCTGATGCTCTTAAGTTCCCTGAATTATTAAGAAGAACAGAGCAAAGACTATTCACAGTATTTGTTAATGGTTTATTTACCAAGAGAAACTATTCCAGCCCACATATTCATAGCTCAGGAACACAGGTTGTGACAAACTTCTATGTAATTCTGTGGAAAGAAACACAAAAGTTAATGACAAACATTCTTAATGCTATCCTTGATATCAACAGAGATCTATTCCTACTAGGGGATGCCACATTCTGATCATTCACACTTAGCCCCAGGAAAAGCACAGTTCAGGCTGCCTGGGCTCCAGATCCAAGCTCCCGGGCTAGCTGCTTTTCCATTTGGGGCATACCACACCTTACTCTCATTTCTTGCTTTTCATTTTGCAAATTCCATTCTCACTCACATCCAACATACTGTTTTTAACAAAAGCTCATCTGTTCCAAACAATGTTTCTATTCCTATCTCCAAATGTGTTTTTCTTCTTTCTTACAGGTTTATAAACACAACTTATTAAAAATAAAATCTATATAGAAATTAGCCTGTAAACTCCTGATTATGAAATACATGACTATGGAAAATTTGAAAATTTCAAAGTTAAAAAAAAGTGATGTTAAGATTATAAACACAACCATTAATATCTTCTTAATCTTTTCTCCTTTAAGTTTTTTTCCATTAATACAGATGGTCCCCAACTTATGATATGACTTACAATTTTCCAACTTTATAAGGGGCTTATTTAATATTATATTAAATGCACTTGACTCACAATTAAGATATGATGGAATGAGGAACATCTGCATAATTTAATTTTTTGTAGAGATGGGGGGAGTCTATGTTGCCCAGACTGACCTTGAACTCCTGGCCTCAAGCAATCCTCCAGCCTCAGCCTAAGTGCTGGGATTATAGCTATGGAACCACTGCACCTGGCATAAATTTCTATTACATAATTTCTTTGTGTCACTTTGTCAATAAATTTCCTTATCTATTTTCTAATCACTGAAAATAAAGTTCTATTTTTCTACTATTATAAATAATACTATGCATACTTAGGTCCATGCATCTCAGCATTTCAAGTATTTCCATAAGATAAACTATAAACAGAATGTTGTAGAATCAAATCTTGTATTAGGCAAAAGTCACTTAGTCTACATTACCCTTGAGTCTTTTAGAAAACTGATCTAAGTCCTGTGCAACAGGTCTTCCCCCATGCCAGATCGTGGGAAAGATATCTTAATCAGGATCAGTCTGCCTGACAAAATATCAGATTACCTACCTGCCATTCTAGTTTGGATTTATTTAAACTATTCTTGTTTTGTCAAGTTTGAATAAAGTTAAATACACACATAAGATTCCAGAGTATGTCGTCTCATTAAGAACTTGATACATGCTTTCAGATCAATTTAGGTGATGACCTTTCATTGACAGTAATGGATACACAATCTATAAACTCCTTTTCCAGACATAAAACCTTAATTCATACTGTCCATGAGGCATGAGGACATTGTGGATATGACAGATCGAACCAAAATCTATGGAAAGCCAGCAAATCACTTCTGGACACCCACCTAACTATAAATGGCATCAAAACTTTTTAAAAGTCATTACTAAAAGGATGATTTTCATAATGCCAACCTAGCAATAATGGCATAAGAAATGATTCTGAATATAAAAACGAACTTCCTATGTCAAAGAGATGGTGGACTACAAAGCTCCAGACCCCCTAATCCCCCACAGAAACCAGGAATAAACACGGATCAAAGTACCTTTGTGAAAATTCTAGAAACCAGTTAAGCAGCTACAACAAACTAACATGCCACACTCAAGCAGGAAATTTTGTGGCATTTTTGCTTACCCTCGCCCCATGCCCTCTTGAGTACAGTGCAGTGTAATAAGGAGAAAACTGCTCCTCAGGACAGAAGATGAAGAATGGAACTTGCTCTGGGTTGTTTGGACCAGCTGCCCAAGGGCCTGGTTTCTGTACTGCCTGACTCAAGAGTGCTCATGGGAATGATGGCAGTTTGCATACCAGAATAGAAACAGCTGAAAGCAATGATGGGTGCCATGCCATGAGAGCTGCAGGGGGAACACAGACCTGCAGGAACCTGTAGGCAAGAGATTAAAGGAATTACAACAGAACAGCTAAGCTTCAAGAGTGAAAGTCTTAGGAATATTGAGAAAAACTTAAAGCAATTCTATGTGGGGAAACCTGAAAAGCACATGCACAGACTCAGGGAAGATACATTCCTAGAAAAAATTTGAGCCTTTATGCTGGGCTGATTAGTAAATATCTTTCCCTGCACAGAGTCAGTCTGCAAAGACAGAAAGGTGGCTGTTTCTCAAAAACGCCCAAACTCCAAAAAAAGATCACAAAACAGGGAAACATGGCCCATTCGAAGGAACAAAATAAATCTCCATACACCAACCCTAAAGAACTAGGCCTCTAACTTAACTTGATAAAAATTTTAAAACAATTGTCTGAAATATGTGCAACAAGCTAAAGGAGAACATGGACAACTAAATAAAATCAGGAAAATAATATAAACAAAAAAGAATATCAATAAAGAGAACTTTTGAAAAACCAAACATATTCTGGAGCTGAACTGATTTTTTTAAAAATTCACTAGACGGGTTTAACAGCAGACTCAGGCAAAAAAACAAATAAGTTTGAAGACATGTCATTTGAAGTTAATATGTTTGAAGAGTGGAAAAAAAAAAATGGAGTTGCCCAGGCACAGTGTCTCATGCCTGTAATCCTGGCACTTTAGGAGGCTGAGGCAGGAGGATCACTTGAGGCCAGGTGCTCAAGACCAACCCAAGCAAGAGTGAGATGCCCCCCTACACAAAACAGAAAAATTAGCTGGGCATGGTGGTTGATTGCCTATAGTCCCAGCTACTCAATGAGAGGCTGAGGCAGGAGGATCGCTTGAGCCCATGAGTACAAGGTTGCAGTGAGCTATGAGGCCACTGCACTTCAGCCTCAGTAATAGAGCAAGACCCTGTCTCAAAAAAAAAAAAAAAAAAAATCCAAACAAAAATCTAAAGGTAAGAAGCCACAGCTGATCCAGATGGGAAGAAATCAGAATCAGCAAAAGAACTCTAGAAGTATGAAGAATCAAACAGAAAGCACACCCCCAAAGGGAAACACCATCTCTTGTAATGGACATCAACCAAATTCAGAACACTAAAATGACATAAGAATTTCAAACATGGATTATAAGAAAACTCAATGCTATGCATGAGAAAATGGATAACCAACACAAAGAAACCACAAAAAAAAAAAAAAAATCCAGGACTTGGAAGAAAATTTTACTAAAATTGAAACATTAAATAAAAATCAAACAGAACTTTTGGAAATGAAGATTTATTCAAAGAATTACAAAACACAGTCGAAAGCCTCAAGAACAGGGTAGATCAAACACAAGAATTTCAGAGATTGAAGATAACACCTTTCAATTAAATAAGTCCGTCGAAGAGAGCAGAGAAATAAAAGAGCAAAGCATACAAGAAATGTGGTATTATGTGAAGAGGCCTAACTTGAGAACTATAGGCATCCCTGAGGGTGAGGAAGGAAATACACAAGGATTGGATAAGCTATTTGAGGACAGAATAGAGGAAAATTTCCCAGGCCTTGGTAAAAATCTAGATATCCAGGTACAAGAAGCTCAAAGGACTCCTGGGAGATTCATCACAAACAGGAAGATACCACAACACACAGTCATCTGACTGACCTAAACACCAAAGAGGCCCTCCTAGGAGCTAAGGCGAAAGAAGCAGGTAACCTACAAAGGAAAACCCATCAGAATAACAGCACACTTCTCAACTAAGACCTTACAATCAAGAAGAGACTGGGGCCTCATTCTCACTCTTCTCAAACACCATAATGCCCCACCTAGAATCTTGTACCCTGCAAAACTAAGTTTCATATATGAAGAAGAAATAAAGACCTGGTCAGACAAGCAAAGACTGAGGGAATTCATCAGGACAAGACCTGCCCTCCAGGAAGTACTCAAAGCAGTGTTACATATTACACACAGATCAGCACAATAAACACTCAACAATGTAAAATCATCCAAAAGCTAAAGGTCAAAGGCCAGATACCACAACAGCTCAAGAAAGAAAACAAAGCAACAAAGTTCAACTCAACAGGATGAACAGAAATCTTCCCCATTTATCAAGTCTCTCAATAAATGTGAAGTTCGAGACCAGCCGCAGCAAGAGCGAGACCCTGTCTCTACTAAAAATAGAAAGAAATTATATGGATAGCTAAAAATATACACATAAAAAATTAGCTGGGCATGGTGGCACATGCCTATAGTCCCAGATACTCAGAAGGCTGAGGCAGTAGGATGGCTTGAGCTCAGGAGTTTGAGGTTGCTGTGAGCTAGGCTGATGCCACAGCACTTCAGCCTAGGCAACAGAGTGAGACTCTGTCTCAAAAAAATAAAAAAATAAAATACTTAGGAATATACTTAACAAAGAACATTAAAGACGTAATACACTGGAAACTACAAAATATTCCTAAAAGAAATTAAAGATACAAATAAAAAACTACAAAATATTCCTAAAAGAAATTAAAGATACAAATAAAAGGAAAGACATCTTGTGCTCATGTACTGGAATAATAAACGTTGAGATATCCATACTGCCCAAGCAATCTACAGATTTATTGCAATCTCTATCAAAATTTCAATGGCATTTTTTACAGAAATAAAAAAATCTATCTTAAAACTCATACAGACTCAAGGAACCCCAAATAGCCGAAATGATCTTAAAAAAATAAAGTTAGACTCATATTTCCCAATTTTAAAGCTTACCACAAAACTACAGTAAAGTAGTCTCCCCTTTTCTGTTGTTTCAGCTGCAGTCCAAAAATGAGTGATAATGGTGCAGGAAGATATTTTGAGAGAGACCACATTCACTATATTGTTATAATTGTTCTATTTTGTTATTAATTACTGTCATTAATCTCTTATTGTGCCTAATTTGTAAACTAAACTTTCTCATAGGTATTTATGTATAGGAAAAAACTGTGTGTGTGTGTGTGTGTGTGTGTGTGTATAGGGTTTAGTCCTATCCACCATTTCAGGCATCCACTGGAGGTCTTCAAACACATCCCCTGTAGAGGGACTAATGTAATCAAAACAGTGTAGTACTAAGTAGACCAATGGAATAGAATAGAAAGCCTAGACACTTGCATGTGCAGTCATATGATTTCACCAAGATTGCCAGAACCATTCAATGGGGAGAAGACAATCTTAACAATTGGTTTGGGGAAAACTGGATATCCACATGCAAAAGAATGAGTGAAGTTAGGTCTTTACATTACACCATATACAAAAATTAAAATGGACCAAAGATCAACATAAGAACTAAAACCATAAAAGTCCTAGAACACATAACAAAAGGTTCATTACATTGGATTTGGCAATGACTTCTTGGATATGACACCAAAAACACATACAATCAATGTAAAAATAAATTGGACATCAAAATTTAAAATTTGTGCACATCAAAGAACACAAGAGTGATGAAATGGCAACCTATGGAATGAGAATGGGAAAAATATTTGCAAATCACATCTGATAAGGAGTTAATATCCAGAATACAAAGAACTCCTACAAGTGAACCAAAAAAAACTACCCAATTCAAAAACGGGCAGGCTTGAATAAACATTTTCTCCAAAGAGGATATACAAATGCCAATAAGCACCTCAAAAAAATGCTCAGCATCATAAATCATTAGGGAAATCAAAACCACAAGATACTACCTCACACCTATTAGGATGGCTATTTTAAAAAAAACTTAAAAAGTAACAAGTGTCGGTGAGGATATGGAGAAACTGGAACCTTTGTGCTCTAGTTGGTGAGAGTGTAAAATGGAGCAACACCACAGAAAATGGCATGGCAGTTTCTTAAAAAAATTAAAAATAGAACTATCACATGACCCAGCAATTCCACTTAAGTATATACCCAAAAGAATTGAAGCTGTGCATGGTGGCTCACACATGTAATCCTAGTTCTCTGGGAGGCTGAGGTGGGAGGATTGCTTCAGGTTAGGAGTTTAAGACCAGTCTTTGCAAGAGCAAGATCTCGTCTCTACAAGAAATAATTAGCCAGGTGTGGTGGTGCATGCCTAGAGTGTCTCAGCTACTTGGGAGGCTGAGAGGTTAGAGGATTCCTCAAGCCCAGGAATTCAAGGTTACAGTGAGCTACTAATTGCGCTGCTGCACTCCAGCCTGGGTGACAAAGCAAGACCTTGTCTCTTAAAAAAAAAAAAAAAAAAAAGGTTAAGATAATGAATTTTATGTTACAGATGTTCCTTGACTTACAATGGGGTTTCATCCCAATAAAGCCATCATAAGTTAAAAATGCATTTAATATACATAACCTACTGAACATCATAGCTTAGCCTAGCCTACCTTAAATGTGCTTGGAACACTTACATTAGTTGGGTGAAATCACCTAACATAGCGCCTATAATAAAACACTGAATATCTCATGCAATTTATGGAATGTAACACACCATAGAGTACAGTATCAGTTGTTTACCCTTGAGATTGCATGGCTGATTGGGAGCTGCAACTGCCTAACATCATGAGAGTATCAAGCCACATACCACTACTCTGGGGAAAGATCAAAATTCAAAATACAAAGTACGGTTTCTACTGAATGTGTATCACTTTCGCACCACAATAAAGTCAAAATATCCTAAGTACAAACATCATTAAGTCAGGGACCATCCATATTTGCATTTTACTACAATTAGAATTTTTTAAGAATAACTTCAAGTAACTATTATTACCTTTTATGTTCCAAAATCACTTTGCACTCTGAAAGACGCCAGCCTTCCTCATCTCCTCAAAATCTTTCATAGAATCATAATTTCTGTAGAAATCTGCATATGCCTTCTTTCTTGGTTCAGCCACACCAAACTAAAAAGTAACACAACCCATTAGGGTTTATTTTTGAGATTAGAAATTTATTATCTAAACACAAGGTAAATCAGAATGTTTTTGTTCACTCTTTAATTCAAACCTACATATCCTAAGACAAGCGGTGAAGGAGGTGAGCCAGACGCAAGGAAGAGAAAGTAGCCTCACAGAAACTATGTAATAAGCAGGCACGCTCCTTGCATAGGGACAAATTATACCTTTTACTGGGTGAGCTGCATGTGTGCATGTGTGTTTTTAGTGGTATGTCAGTGCAAACTGGCAGGAGCTAGAGAATGATACCCAAAAAAGCTGAAAGGTGTTAAGGAGAAGATAGCAGCCTTCTCTCCAACAAAGTCTAAAAGTCTAAATATCCCCACAGCTGAGACATACTAAAATATTCAACTTAAGACATAATATGGAATTATGAGACTAATTCGGTAACCATCCACCTCTGAACGGCACAGGAAACCATCTGGCAAGAACAGTTCAGAGTGATTTACACTTCAACATATTTAATATAGTAAGCCCTAAGATAGACATTGGCCCATTTTACAAATGAGGGAATGGACCTAAGATGATGGCTACTGATCACCTTGAGAGAAATTAAGTCTTGAAATTGCTAATTTGTAGCATCAAAGAAACAAATAGGGGAGGAGTGTTCATTTCTATTTTGTTTAAGGTTTCTGCACACAAAACGGGAGGGAGTCAATGGAGAAAGAACAAATGAAGATTCAAGAGAACATAGTTAAAGTGACTTGATCAAGATCTAGGAAGAGGCACTAGCTGGCAGGTGGCTCAAGCAGGATTAAAACCCACGTCTGTCATATGGCAAAGGTTTTACTCTGAAATCCACCAAACAGTGTTTTATGGAATGTGTGGATTATAATCCAAATTAAAATCTCACCCTGCACATAAAAACTAGTAAAAATTCAACTGCCAATCCACATCAGTGAAGGTGCTGCAGAAATACACGGATTCATGCTACGTGATGGAGTCACACAGTAAGAGCCCTCTACCTGGCTAGTTTTACTACTTCACTTCCTACTCTAAGTCCCAGTTTCTTCCAGTAATAGACCAAGAAGCAGAAGCCCAAGTGCCATTCTTTGAACTGAGGTCTGCTGGGGCCCATCACTATATGTGGTAGTTGCTTTTATGTGTCAACCTGACTGGACTAAAGGATGCCCAGACGGTAAACATTTCTGGGTGTATCTGAAGGTGTCTGAGGGTGTTTCTGAAGGCAGAAGGGCAAATTCTCTCTTCTTGAGCTGGGATATCCACCTTCTTTTGTCCTCAGACATGAGAGAACTCCTGGTTTTTAAGCCTTACAACTCTGAGACCTATACCAGTGGTGCCATCTGCCCCCCCACACACACTTCCTGCCTTTGGATGAGTACTGAGAGTTACATCAGCAGTTTTCCTGGTTCTTCATCCTACAGATAGCAAATTCCTCCCTCTCTTCCCTCTATCAGTCAGAAGAACCCTACACAAAGCAACTGTATGCATTTTGTTAGAACAAAAAAAACATTTTTTTATTTTATAGGAAAAGGCTCAGTTTAGTGACCCCAAAAAATAAAACCAAAGTGATTTTATAAACTGATCTAAATTATTTTGTCTGTTACACTTTATTATTTTTATTTTTTTTCTGAGACAAAGTCTCACTCTGTTCCCTGGGCTAGAGTGCCATGGTATCAGCCTAGCTCACAGCAACCTCAAATTCCTGGGCTTAAGCAATTATTCTGCCTCAGCCTCTCGAGTAGCTGGGACTACAGGCATGCGCCACCATGCCCGGCTAATTTCTTCTATATATTTTTAGTTGTCCAGCTAATTTCTTTCTATTTTTTAATAGAGACGGGGTCTCGCTCTTGCTCAGGCTGGTCTCGAACTCCTGACCTTGAGCGATCCTCCCGCCTCGGCCTCCCAGAGTGCTAAGATTACAGGAGTGAGCCACCGCACCTGGCCTTAAGTTTTTATGGACAGAGATTTACTCATACACCTTTTGTGTCCTCCAAAACACCTGGGAATATACATTACCTAACAATATATTGAAATTCAGACACTCCCTCTTATTCTACAGCTACTTTAAGCACCTATTTGTGTGTCTGGCACCCAATAATGGGATGTCATGGTAAACAGAAAACATGGCAACTGCCTTAATGAGGGCTCAGCCTAGTGAAGAATACAGACATTAAACAAAAAATTAAAAATTCAGAGAGTTATAAAAGTAAAGCTCTGAATTCTCTCATGGCCTATTATGTCAACATAGTGATAAACATTATCATAAACCTTTTTGTGAAAAAAAGTTATAAATATAATATGCAGCCTTGCAGCCTTCACTTAAAAACAAAGAGCACAACACTAAAATATGCAGAAGGCAGTATTAAAATGTAGTTCTGTGACAATTCTTCAAAGTGCCAAGTGGAAGTATAGCTGATCCTCCACATCAGCGGGTTCTGTATCCAGATTCAGCCAACTTCAGATTGCAAACATTTAGAAAAATAAAAAAATAAATAAAAATAATACAAATAAAAAATACAGTGTAACTACTGTCATAGCATTTACATTACATTAGATATTATAAGTAATCTAGAGATGATTTAAAGTACAGGGAGAATGAGTGTAGATTATATGCAAATACTGTACCATTTTATATCAGGGACTTGAACCTCAGGGGTCCTGGAACTAATCCTCCTCGGACACCGAGAGGTGACTGTACTGCCTTCCCCACCCCTCTGTCTACTTAGCTTGTTAGAGGCTGAACTGTGCCCTCCCAAAATTCATGCATTGAACCCTAACTCCCAGTACCTCAGAACATAACTGTTTTTAAAGAGGTAACTGAGTTAAAATGAGGCCTTTAGCATAGATCCTAATCCAATGATTGATGTTCTTATAAGAAACAATTTGGCCACAAATATAAGCCCATGTACACCTTCTGAAGACAAAAGGCAGCCACCTACAAGCCAAGGAGAGAAGCCTCCGAAGACAGATAATGCTGCCAACAGAACTTCAAGAACATTTCTGTAGACTAAGCCACCCACTCTGTGGTTCTAATATAGTAGCCCTAGCAAACTAACATAGCTTCATTTAAAGATGGAGGACAAGCTATTTGGGGACTGTGAAGTAGTTCTTGTCACACTGAGGTGAGTGCAAGGGTTGGCGCAGTAAACACATTAAAAGATTCTTACCTAGTTATAAAAATAAAATACATTTCTAAACGAAAAACAGTTTATGACCTTAAGCACAAAGTAAAAAACAAACACACGTACCTTATACAAAGCTGCAGCCCCCAGGGCTACAATGACTGCTCCAACAATATGAAAGCGCAGACGCTTGGCCAGGAGGCCACGCATCTGAGGTTTCGCCAAAGCGCTGGATGCCATGGTAGTTACTGTCCTCGATGGGTATGCCAACCTTAAATAACGAGATTCAGAAAACATGATTCAGTATGTAGTTTATTCAAGCTCAAAGCTTGAGAATGGCCACCAGGAAGCACAGACTCAAGTTACCCTGAACATACACTCTGATTAGCAGCAGTTACAAGTGGGCTTTTAGGGAAAAATGAGGCAGTTTCCTAAGTTGTTTTCCAAGAATTTACACTAAAATAACACATGCTATTGATTGTTATTTGTATCACAAATCCAGGAACAAGAAGATCATGGGTGAGGCAGCTAGTTGGGAACAATATGCCTGTAGCAGCTGTCCCAGCATGGGTGAGTATGAGGGTGTGATTTAAGTTCCACACCCCCGTCTCTCTGGGCCTGATAAATTTGGCATAGTTCACATACCTCAGATTATTTGTCTTTTCTCAAGTAAAATAATTTTTAAAAAATCTTTAAAACAGAATAAGATCTAAGGAACTCTTTCTTACGCATAATGCATTTTAGTACCTAGAGAGGCACAGAAAAGTGGATGAACTGCCACAAAGCCTAAAGTGCAAACAGGTGTGGTGGCTCACCCCTGTAATCCTAGCACTCTGGGAGGCCGAGGTGGGTGGATCCTTTGAGCTCTGGAGTTCAAGACCAGCCTGAGCAAGAGGGAGACCTCATCTCTACTAAAAAAATATAAAGAAATTAGCTGGACAACTAAAAAATATATATATAAAAAATTAGCCGGGCATGGTGGCACATGTGCCTGTAGGCCCAGTTACTCGGGAGGCTGAGGCAGAAGGATTGCTTGAGCCCAGGAGTTTGAGGTTGCTGTGAGCTAGGCTGCTGGTCACTCTAGCCCGGCAACAGAGCGAGACTCTGTCTCAAAAAAAAAAAAAAAAAAAAAAGCCTACGGTGTTTAGTGGCTTAGCCTGCTTCATCTCCCCTTGCCCCCACTGCTGAATGACTTCCCTAAATAAACGCGGATTAGCTGCAGGACAACCCCAGCAACCAGCGAGCAAAAAGTGAAAACAAAAATCTCTCCCAACTACAGGAAAAGTAAACACTAACTAGCTCTACATTGGTAAAAACAAGTGCAAACGCATTTACTCTTCTAAAAATCTACTAACTCATTAACTTCGCGACAACCGTATCAAGCAGTGAGATGCGTGTTTTCCGTGGTTACACGCTGCACGATTAAAACGTGGGCGGGGACCCAGCAGTTGCCGGCAAGGCCCACGCTCCGGAACAGCTACGCTGCCCGGCCTCACCCGGGGACTCGGAGACCGGCGCTCGTGGGCCGTCCCGGCTCAGGGGGCTGGGGCAGCGCCGTGGGCCGGGGGGGAGGACTGCAGGAAGTCCGCCCCTTCCCGCCTGCGACAAACATGGTGATCCTCCTCCAGTTGCCTAATCTAACCTCAAACGCTGCCACACCGCGAGCGACGTTGCCGGCTGCTTCACCTACGTTGACCCTTACGCCTCACGAGCAGCTGAGAAAACCACCACCCCTTTTTGCGGGTGAAATACTGGGGCCGGATAAATCAAATGACCTCACCAAGGTCACACGGACTAGCCAAAAACCACAGCGGGAACCGGCCCCGGCGGGCCGCCGCCGAAGTCCGCCGGCTCCTTCAGGCCCCCGCATCCAGCCCGGCTTCCGTGGGGCCGCCGCAGCCCACTCGGCCCCCGCGGCCCGCCCGCCGCCCCCCAAGGCCACGGCGGGGGCGTGCGGAGGCCGATGAGGGCGAGAGGCCCAAGGCTCCACCACGGCTGAGATACGGAGTCCGACTCAACTCGGAGGCAGACAGCAGGAAGGGGCACTTCTGAGACACCAAACAGAACACGCAAAAGCGACCCACACTCACCTCAGCACGTCCTTCCTGGCTGAGGGAGAAACGAACTGCACTCTGCAGCGCGCAGGCGCGCAATGAGCACGCCCGGAAGACGCGGCGACGGCAGCCGAAGAGGTTCAAAAGGCCTCTGGCGCGGCCACGGCCGTTCGCAGCTGAAATTCATTTTCGTGGTCAGTTTCTTCCCTGTGTGACCTTGGAAAATAAGACTTTACTTCTGAGAGTTTCCTTAGTACACTGAAGATATTAATCTTACTCATACACAGAGTTGTTATGAACTTATTGGAGAATTCAAAGATATTTAATGTGAAAAAATCTTTACCCTACAAATGCAGTGCAAATCATCCTGGGCCCCAAACGATGTGCACAAACCGGCATTTTCATTATAACTACCCTTACGTGAATAACTGCTTGGTTTTGGTAAAGAGTTTAAAAGCTGACTTCTACAGCTCAGAGCCCAGCAGATGCGACAAATATAAACAGATTTATACCGATCCCTTGCAGTAGGCGCTACCACACAGACCCAGCAACTGCAGAAGCAATCACCCACCTGGCAAACCTGAGCATGCTTGGATGGAAGGGGTAGTGTTTGTGTGGGGTTCTTAAGAAAAGACAGTGTTTTGAAGGAAGGCAACTGGAAGTTCGTGGAAAGTGGTGTAGAAGGGTAAGGACCTTGTGCCTTAATGGCCAGGTTTAGTTTTTATTGACATAACCTGGATTTGCAAGGCATTATTTAAGTCAACTCAGCAAGCAATGTGGAAGATAGCTGAGAAACAAAAAGTGCATGATACTGAGTCAAAAGATATGATTGAGCACCTACTATGTGCCAGGCTCTGCTATACAAGAGGACAGATCTTCAAGGAGATGCATTCTTGTCAGGGAGTCTTTGTCCTCAACTTGTTAACAAATGCTAGGGAGTGAAACCTTTCAGCCACACCAAAAGGTGCTAATTGAGGCTCAGAAGTAGGTTTCATCCCAGCAACAGTTTTTCAGGCCTCTTAACAAGGGTCTTACCCAGCTGAAAACCTTTACATGGGATTTGTCCAGCTTGGGTCTGGGGTGATTTTTTTAAACCTGACCATATAATTTATTTCTACTTCCAAATTTAACAAATAATAAAAGATTCCTGAGTCAGAGTTAGATCACAGAGTTAAGAGATGAAGGAGGGATTTTTCATTGTTATTATCGAGACAACGTAGGATTTCAGGGATGCAGCCAAAGAAAGTAGCTAGACTTCCTGTTCTGCATGCTCACTGATCAAAAAATAAGAACAGGAAAAACCATCTGACCCTAGGAGTGGACAGGGAAAAGGAGGCATAGTCTTTCCCCCAGAATTGTATTCTAAGGATCCAGCTGAGAATATGGACTATCACGAAGCTTGAGTCTGGGGTACTTTTTTAAACCTGGCCTTGTACACACATAGGTAAGGATTTAAGGGAACTCTTAGGAGCTGATAAAACAATACTGTGGTTTCTTCTCAGTGACCGTGTTATTGACTAAGCAAATATTGTGAATGATGATCTGAAAACGATCTCCTGCCATTAAAGACTGACGACATTCAACATAGTTCCAAGTCACTTGAGGCTTGCTGGCTCTGCACATACCCAGAAAGGCAGCTTCTGCCAGAGAGATCCTTCAATGTCACTGATGCTGTCTGGCACAGAGCTTGGGAGGCTCAGGAGGACACAGTGTGGTTTAAGAAGGTTCTTAGCTCTGCAGCTGCAGCTGTGTCCCATATCTAAATGGAGTTCACTGCAGCTATGACAAACAAGAGGGACAATTCTGAGGAAATCTCATTCTTTTCTCAAAGGTGCTCCCACACATCACCCTAAGTAAGAGAGACATGGTGAAAGTTCCAAATATGTTATTAACACAGCTGTGCTATTCTGAACAAGCATTTGCATTTAAAATCTTATGCGTTAGAACAGTGATGTCCAATATAAATATAAAGCTAGCCATGTGGATAATGTTAAATTTTCAAGTAGCCACATTACAAAAGTAAAAAGAGACAAGTGAAATTAATTTTAATAATATATTTAACCCAATTTAGCCAAAATATTTTTTCAACATGTAATCAATATAAAAAATTATTAGATATTTTACATTCCTTTTTTATACTAAGTTTTCAAAATCTGGTATGTATTTTTCACTTATAGTATAGCATATCCTTTAATAACATTCTTTCACTCAATGTCCTTTGTTATAATTTTGATAAGAAAAAAAATCACTTCATGGCCAGAGCCAGCATCTTGTGTAGTTTGTACCTTTTCCTCATGTCTGCATCTCCAGGTATTCCAGTTTCCTCCCATTACGGAACCAAACTGAGGTCTGCTCATGTGGACTCATAGACTCAGCTACCTGGCAGCATTGCTTGAGGCCTGGAGTTTGAAACCAGCCTGGGTGATATAGTGAGATCCTGTCTCTAATAATAATAAAAGCAAACTTCTCGGCTCTGTTTAAAGTTAGGAAAAGCAGAGGCTGCAGTGAGTTACGATGAGGGCACTGCACTCCAACCTGGGTGACAGAGCAAGACCTTGTCTCAAAAAAAAAAAAAAAGAAAGAAAGAAAGAAAAAGGAGCAACCACATGACTTGCTTTACCGAATGCAATATGAGTAGAAGTGGCATGTGCCTCTTCAGGATAGAAACTTTACAAGCCAGCATATGGTTTGCCATGTTCTCTTTGCCCTGCCTTTGTTACGATGAAAGTATTGCTTGAGATGGCACTTATGTTACCTGGGTCTGTGAGAGACCAGGAGGAGCAGAGCACTCCTACTAAACCTGTGCTGGCGAGGTATGGCGAATGAGAAGTAAGTGGTATACTGGTGTGTTACTCCACTGAGATTCAGGGATTGTTTGGCTCTACAGACAAATTTAGTTCATCCTGACTGGTACAGGAGGTAAGAAAAATGTATCTGTTTTAGTTAGGGGTGTGTGTGCATGAATGCTGAGATTTCAAAGCTAATGGGGACATTAAGATGGCACTGGAAATAAGCTGCATTGATCATCACAATTTCTTCTAAGTTGAAAACCAAATGGAAATGTGGAGTTCAACTCTTCCAGGTTAGGGGCATCCCTGAGCCCAGCCCTGACATCCAGAGAAGCTGTAAAGAGGCCCTGAGTTTTGAAAAAGAACCTGTCTTTTGCTTAAGCGTCCTCCAGCTGCTGAGCTAGGGAAACTCTGGATGCTTGGCCCTCTTCAGGAGTTGAGTGCCTGAGGCATCAGTCCCTCAAGACTTCTGATGGGGTACTGTATTTTAGGGGACCCTGGACTCCCTGAAGCTTGCATGTAGATCAGGAACAATGTTTGCTGGACACTCCAAGGGCTGATTTGCTGCTTCACTGTATTTGTAATCCCTGTGTAGCACCTAGTAGTTTGTAAAACATGTTCACATATGTTTTCATTTGGTCCTCTCAATAATCCCATGAAATAAGCATGGATTCCTGGTTTTTAGATAAACAAACTGAGGGTCATAGTGGTAGAAAAATAACAGAGCTGGGGATGGGATCTAGAGTGTGAGTATCCAGGGATTTCCTCCTTCCTACACCAGGGCTGTGGAGAACACCTCCAGAGAAACAAATCTATCTCTGTGGACACCACTCTTTAGCCTCTCATGATTCACTGAGCACCTACTGTGTGCTCTGTCTTGTTGTCCCTAATGGCCGAGAGGATAGTCCCAAGCAGCCACTGAGAACACTCCCCAAATCAGTAGATTATTTCATAGCCTTCAATTTCTTTTAGTTGAATTGATATATCCACCTAAGTCCTTCTTCGAAAATCTAAGAGGTTATTTATTCAGATGACAAGGTCTGTGTAATAACTAAGTACCAAATATTGGTGTTCCTCAGGGCATTTCAGAGCCAGTAGTAATTAAAACAATTTTCCCAGAACTGGGCTGATATCAATCACAGAAGCTATGTACAGAGATGACCTAGCCTGATAACAGCCTTTATGAAATGAAGCTGTTAAATGAAAGAGTCATGTGAAACTCAGCTGCATTAAGAATACAGAGAGAGAGAGAAAAAAAAAATCAAAGTTTATTAGATGGGAAAAAAAATCAAGAGGAGGGGGAAATACCATGCTTTAACTTCTAAGAGGATACAACGAAGCCAAAAGATATAAATTATCATTCTAAGATACGATACTTGATAATGACTTTTTAATTGATTTGGAAAAAAAGGATGTCTTAGTAGTTACTTCAGAATCCCACTTTGAACTTATGTTTATTTTAATTTATAGATGTAGTGAACTAATTGAATCCAATACACATGGAAATCTTTAGCTTCCAGATGCTTTTCTGGGTAGATAGTCATCATGCGATAGCAGGATACAGTCATTAGAAGACTGCATGGTCACCCTGACACTGTGCCATATTTCAATCTAGGGCCTCAGCAAACCTTTCAGAAAGGACCACTTCACCCATTACTACTTGAAGAATGGGCCACTTTTGTACAACCTCCCTCTTCATATTTACCTTTATCCTTCTCTAAATTACATTTTTTTGTTTTAATTATTTATTTATTTAGAGAAGGGTCTTGCTGTGTCACTGAGGCTAGAGTGCAATCGTACAATCATTGCTCACTGCAGCCTCCAACTCCTGGGCTCAAGTGATCCTCCCATCTCAGCCTCCCAAAATGTTGGGATTACAGGTGTGAGCCACTACACCCAGCCTGAATTACAAATTGTAGCATATGAAGGATGAACAAATCTCTATGTGATGTTTCAAACTTCATTTTAAAGAATAAGCTAAACCAAATTCTGTCACTATAATTCAAAAAGGATTTACTGAGCACTTACTATGTTCCCTGATCTGTGGCCAGCCATTATGAGAGAGGGTAAGGAATTGTGAAACCCAGCGCGCCTGGGCTCTACTAAGCTGGTAATTTTGTTGAGATGAGTCATGAAATCCAGTATCAGAGAATAGAGTTCAGGACTCAAATGAGGTGGAAATAATACAGAAGAAGGTTTAAAAGATGGGAGAGCAGTGTGAGATCATTCATCCATTCAACGAATATTTACCAAACACCAACCACACGCTAAGCATTGCTCTATATGCTAGAGATATGTGAAAAAGACAAAGTTATCGCCCTCAGGGAGTCTGTGTTCTCATATGAGAAGCAGAGAACAAACAAGTAAACAAATAAATACATCCTGTAACTTCTGACAGTGGTTAAGTTCTATGAAGAAATGAAGCAGGGTGGAGACAGGATGCCCTTTCAGATAGCAGAGTCCCCACTGATAGGAGGAAGTGACCCCACTAAAGATCTGGGAGAAAAGTGTCCCCACAAAGGGAACAGCAAGTGGGGTGGCATGAGGTTGCTGTGTTCCAGAAACACCAAAAAGGCTAATGAGACTGGTGCCAAGGAAGCACGGGAACAGGTCAGACCTCATCCTGCAGACTTCCCTCAGAAGGTGAGATTTGAAATAGGATTATTTTATCAGAGCGAGCAGACGGGGAGTGAATTCCAGCTGATTGGTTAAATTACCATCACCTGGTGGCATGAGGGCTTATAATAAAATTAAGTGGATGATGATGATTTTTTTTTTTTTTTTTTTCAAAAATCAGTGCCCTAGGGCCAGGCGCAGTGGCTCATGCCTTTAATCCTAGCACTCTGGGAAGCCGAGGTGGGTGGATCCTTTGAGCTCAGGAGTTCAAGACCAGCCTGAGCAAGAGTGAGACCCCGTCTCTACTAAAAATAGAAAGAAATTATATGGACAGCTAAAAAATATATATATAGAACAATTAGCCGGGCATGGTGGCACATGCCTGTAGCCCCAGCTACTCGGGAGGCTGAGGCAGGAGGATCGCTTGAGCCCAGGAGTTTGAGGTTGCTGTGAGCTAGGCTGATGCCACAGCACTCTACCCCCGGGCAACAGAGTGAGACTTTGTCTCAAACAAATGAACAAACAAACAAATGCCATAGTATCTAAATAATTTAAGAAATAAAAAAATTTTGTTTTCTCTCAGTCTAAGGCACACATTCTACAAATATTACAGAGGCAATTGTGCACCAGACTGTGGTAGTTTCTGTGGAAGCAGATATGAACATGGTTTAGTTCCAAACCTTAGGGAGCTCCCAGAGTCCTGCAGACCCCTCATTTTCCATCTGAACACCAAAATACATCCTGCAAGCCTCCCATTTCTTTTATATCACCAGCTAGTCTCATTATTGTAGCTCAGTGGATCAATTACTTGTGTTTTTCCCTGTGCCTTCTAGAGAGACAGACTCAGGACAAGTACAGACAGGTGCAGCCCCAGAAGAGAGAGTCCTAGGGTTTTCCAAGCTTCAATTATTTGCACATGCTTATACTCTTATGTACTTAATATTTTTCTCTAGATTGATTCTTTTTTTATGAAATACTTCATGAATTTGTGTGTCATCCTTGCACATGGGCCAGGCTAATCTTTTCTGTCTCCTTACAATTATAAGTGCTGCCTAAGAGAGCAATAGATTGACTGATTTTTAAAAAAACCAATATAGTCATTAATATTTCAAGATGCTAACTTGGGCTTTCCCATTGTCCATGCTTCCACTATTCACCTGGCAGGAAGAGTTTTCTACACACACTGTCCTCAAGGGTGATCAACTTGTTGAAGTGATTTAAATCTCATAGTAGGCAAATAGTCATCAAACCACAGTTTTTGATTTACCTTTTTACAGAAAGAGAAAATTTTAGAGTATCAACAATTGAGTCCATTAGGAAGCAGGGTTATAAAGAGTGGATAAGCAATATGTCCACAATAGACCTCATTCCTGGTTGGGCACAGTGGCTCACGCCTGTAATCTTTACACTTTGGGAGGCTGAGGCAGGAGGATGGTTGAGGCCAGGAGTTTGAGACCAGCCTGGGAAACATAGTGAGACCCTGTCTCTGCAAAAAAATTTTTTTTAATTAGCTGGGTGTGGTGGCACATGCCTGTAGTCCTAGTCCTCAGGAGGCTGAGGCAGGAGGATTGCTTGAGCCCAGGAGTTTGAGGTTGCAGCGAGCTATGATGATGCCGCTGCACTCTAGTCTGGGTGACAGAGTGAGACCCTGTCTCAAAAACAAAAAACAAAACAACAACAACAACAAAACAACCAAATATATGTGATTTCCTACCCAAAGGGAGACAGAATTAGATGGGAGGAGGAGGATCAGGGAAAAGGTTGCTGGAGCTTGGATGCTTCATTGGTGCCAGAGATGAGGTTCAGGCCAATTCTAACAGGTGCTATAGAGCAGTGCTTCTTAAACTCTCATGTCATACAGATTCTGACCCACTTGGTCTGGGGTGGGGCCTGAGAGTCTGCATTTCTAATAAGCCCCTGGGTAATGCTGATGTTGCTGGTCCACACACTATATTTTGAGTAGCAATTGAGCTGTGGACCCCAAGGTGCCAGAAAGCGGGTGGGAAGGACAAAAAGTAGACTTCAAGATCCAGTGCCTGGGCACAGTGTGGAGGACTCAGGAAACTATTTGGCACCCCGTGAAGAAGCAGAGCAGTCCTGGCACCCCATTCTTCTCTGACACCCAAATAAAAGTCACTTCAGAGAGGAGAGAAGGGGAGGGCCATAATGCTAATAAGAATTTTGAGCTGACCCCAGAAAAGACTGAATTTTACATTGGGATTGACTGAATTTAGTCATACTTTCTGTTGCTGAGGAAGAAATAGGGCACAAAAATTAACTTGAGTTTAGTTACAGAAAAATAAAATTACAGCTTTTGCCCATGGGAGCACACTATGTAAAATTCATACCTGCTAAAACTTTTGTTTGAAAATTTTATAACATATAAATTATATACAATAAATTCTACATATACATTTAAAAATATATGCAAATTTTATATAAATTTTCTATCATGACAGAACTTAAGCCAGGATCACTTAAAAACCTAAGAATTTTATGAATATGTAGTTGCAGACTCTGAGCTTGACCTTATGAAAAAGATGAGACTTTCCACTTAGCCTAGTCAGATGGATTGAAGGAGTAACAAAAAGGGATTAGCTTTCTCACTGTATCATTCAATATTTTTTAAAACTTTAAGTGTGGAAAATTTCAAACGTATATGAAGTTGACAGAACAGTGAAATGAAAGGCCCTGTCACTCTGCACTGACAATGGTCAAACCATAAGGCACTGTTTTTTCATCTCACCCCCCATTCCCTTCCCTCACTGATTACTTTGAAGCACATCCTAGATATTATATAATTTCATCTGTAAATATTTCCTTATATATCTTTAAAAGATAATGTCTATTTTATAATATAATTACAGTATCATTATCATACCTGAAACAATAATCTCTCACTATCATCAAATATACAATGTTCAACTTTCTAAATATATTTTTTAACTGCTTAGATCAGGACCCAAATAAAGCCCACACATTGTCATTGGTTGATATGTCTTTGACATCGCTTTTAATTTATAGGTTCTCCCGCTATATCATTTTTCCCTTTGCAATTTATGTGATTTAAAAAAAAAACGCAGTGGCCATATACCACTAAAATCATTGCAGAGAAAATTGTGTGGTACCTTGAGGTATGACCTCTGGTCTATAGTAGCAAATTGAAGTTCCTGGAACATAAGAGGCACTCATAAATATTTGTTAAAGGAAAGAAAGGAAAAGGAAGAATGGAGGGAGGGTTGGTAAGAAGCAAGAGCAAGAGGGTAACAGCCCCAGGCTGAGGGAGAGCTCACCAGTGACTCCTCGTTCACTGTCCCTGAACAACTGACCATTTTCTCCCCACATCAGGGTCATCAATACCTTCTTGGTCCCAACCCATGGGGGCTGGCCTGGACCACAGCGGTAGTCCCACAGCCTGCATCTGTGGAGGCTACCCCGGTACCAGGGTCTTTTAGGGGGTAGGCCTGGACTTTGGGTTCAAGGGTCCTCTTTTAAAGTTATTTTTTAAAATTGTGGTAAAATGCACATAACATATTATCTTAGCTATTGTCAAGTGTACAGTTCAGTAATATTAAGTATGTTCACATTGTTGCACAACCAATCTCCAGAACTTATGTAAAACTGAAACTTTATACCCATTAAACAATTTCTCATTACCCCATCCTCCAGACCCTGGCAACCACCATTCTACTTTCCATCTCTATGCAATTGACCACTGTAGGGACCTCACATAAGTAGAATCGTACAGTATTTGCCTTTTTGTAATTGGCTTATTTCACTTAGCATAATGTCTTCAAGGTCAACCATGTGATAACATATGTCAGAATTTCCTTCTTTTTTAAGGCTGAATAATATTCCATTGTATGTGTCTTAGTCTGTATTGCCTTACTGTAAAAGAATACCTGTGGCTGGGTAATTTATAAAGAAAAGAGGTTTATTTAGTTCACGGTTCTGCAGGCTGGGAAGTTCAAGGGGCACAGTACCAGCAGCTGCTCATCTTCTGGTGCTGTGTCACAACATGGCAGCAGGTCAAAGGGGAAGCAGACATGAGTGAAGAGGCAAAACCCCAGGGTGTCCTGGCTTCATAACAACCCACTCTTGTGGGAACTAATCCATTCCACCAAGAACTAATCCACTAACTACTATGAGAATGGCACCAAGCCATTCATGAGGGGTTCACCCCATCACCCAAACACCTCCCATTAGGCCCCACCTCCCAACACTGCTACATTGGGGATCAAATTTCAACATGAGTTTTGGAGGAGGCAAAAACCATATCCAAACCACAGCAATGTGTATATATCACATTTTGCTTTTGTTTATTTGTCAATGGACAGTGGAGGTTGCATTCACCTTTTGGATACTGTGAATAGTGCTGCTATAAATATGGGTGTACAAATATCTATTTGAGTTCCTGATTTCAATTCTTTTTTTTTTTTTTTTTGAGACAGAGTCTCATTCTGTTGCCTGGGCTAGAGTGCCATGGCGTCAGCCTAGCTCGCAGCAACCTCAAACTCCTGGGGTGAAGCAATCCTCCTGCCTCAGCCTCCCGAGTAGCTGGGACTAGAGGCATGTGCCACCATGCCCGCCTAATTTTTTCTATATATTTTTAGTTGTCCAGCTAATTTCTTTCTATTTTTTAGTAGAGACAGGGTCTCGCTCTTGCTCAGGCTGGTCTTGAACCCCTGAGCTCAAATGATCTGCCTGTCTCGGCCTCCCAGAGTGCTAGGATTACAGGCGTGAGCCACACAGCCCTGATTTCAATTCTTTTGCATATATGCCCAGAAGGGAAATTGCTGGATCACACAGTAATTCTACATTTGTTTTTTGAGGAACCATCATACTGTTTTCCATGTATAATCTGCACTTTTAAATCAAGGTTAACATTTACAGCTTATGTGTAACCATGACTCTTCCATTTTTTGCCAACAGTTTATTTTATTATTTTTAAATTATTTTTTGTTATCCTTGCACAGGGGCCATGCTAAGCTTCTCTGTACATTCTAATTTTAGTATATGTGCTGGAGAAGCGAACACCAATAGTTTGATTTTAAAAGCTGAAAATTAACAAAGCTCTTATATTGTCATAATTTATTTAAATATGGTCTGATTCAGAGCCAAATTGAGTATTATAAAATTTCCTTCCTTGTGTTTGCATTTCTCCTAGTTCTCCTAAGTTTCTCCTTTCTTTGGTGTGGATTTTTTTTACATGGTTAGTCTATCATACACTCAATTTTCTTTTTTTTTATATCCAACAACATATCTATTGTATTGAATTACCTTTAACCTTCCAAACTTTCTCCTGGAGCTCTCCTCCTGGGCCCACGGCAGGCCTGTTTTCATGGCTGGAGCTCAGGGCTACATCACCATTCACTTGGACTGGATACACTTTTTAAAGAACCACAGTGCTTAGAAGGTAAACATCTGAGTCCTTCCAAGTTTGAAAATATCTTTATTCTGCCTATGCAAATGATTAAGAGATCAGCTGGCTAGAGAATTCTACATTGAATCACTTTCCTTCAGAAGTCTGAAGACATTTCTTCATATACTTCTTCTCTATTGCTGATGAGAATTCTACTATTAGCCTCAGAATTCATTCCTTTGTTGCCTACCTGCTTTTTTTCCCTCTATATTTTACCCGTATTCTTGCTATTCTAAAATTTCAGAATGATGAATCTGAGAATGCATCTTTTTAAAATTTACTCTGATGGACACTCAGTGAACTCCTTCAGTTTGATGTCTCACTTCCCTCATTATCTTGTATTATTTCCTCAATCATTTCCTATCCATTGCCTCTGTTCTTTTCTAGAAATCCTATTAATTTTATATTGGACCTCCTGGAAACATCCTCTTGGTCTTTCACCTGTCTCTTCTTGTTCTACTTTGTGAGGGGTATGTTCCAACTCTTCTAATGGATCCTTTATTTTGGTAATCTTATTTTTAATTCTCAAATGCACTTTCTTTTTCTAAGTCTTTTCCCATTATGTTTTTGTTTTTTGGGATATCTGTATAGATCTTTATCTATCTATCTGTCTATATATATTCATAGATATGAGGACACTAATTATACATTTTTAAAAGTTGTTTTTTCCATGAATCAACTGTTTCCCAGGGAGTAATTTTTGTTTGCATATATATGTCTTTTTATTTAACGTTGCACACTTTTTGTGTGCAGATTTTCAGTTGTCCACCCACATTTAAGAATGAGGCCAGGCGCGGTGGCTCACGCCTGTAATCCTAGCTCTCTGGGAGGCCGAGGCGGATGGATTGCTCGAGGTCAGGAGTTCAAGACCAGCCTCAGCAAGAGCGAGATCTCGTCTCTACTAAAAATAGAAAGAAATTATCTGGCCAACTAAAATATATATATAGAAAAAATTAGCCGGGCATGGTGGTGCATACCTGTAGTCCCAGCTACTGAGGAGGCTGAGGCAGTAGGATTGCTTAAGCCCAGGAGTTTGAGGTTGCTGTGAGCTAGGCTGACACCACGGCACTCACTCTAGCCCAGGCAACACAGTGAGACTCTGTCTCAAAAAAAAAAAAAAATTTATAAAGAATGAGGCAATATAAAAGCTCAGCATCAGCTATGTGTCATGGCAGAGCTTGTCACTAGGCAGGTGTTACTTCAGGTGAGCACATAGGGAGCAGCCATTAGTCTTGGGACCTTATAAAACAGATTGACAAACTCACAAGCTTACTGCCCAGTCTCTCACCAGACACTGTTTGACATTTCTTTTGAAACTAAATCAATAGATCAATCAAACTCTCCCCCTTTCTCACTCTCAATCTGTCTCGCTCTCTCTTTTTCTCTCAGATTGGGAAGAGTGAGGCATTCTCTGCAGAGATGTGTATGGGTTGAATATTCTGCCTACAGGCTTTCCAGTAACTACTCTTTTTTTCAGCCCCATATTTTGTCATCTCTGCAGGACCTGGCATTTCTGAGTCCTAAGCCTCTCTAGACTTCTGAGGGGTAGCTGTACATTTTCCCTCAGCTATAATGGCCATCATGCATTCTTTTAAGTGAGTTTCCTTCTCTCTGCTTCCTCATCCAACACTTACTCCATCACCCCCTTTCAGTCTGTAGAAATTTGTTGAAATCTCTGACCAACTGATGCCCTCTTTATTTTTGTAAATTTGTAACTTTAGCCTTGACAGTAATTTTTAGGGATTGGGAGGGAAAGGAGCTAAACAAATGTGGTTAAGCTACCATATTGAATTACAAGTCTAAAAGTCCAGTTTAGAAATCTTACCATTTCCAGTGCTCTTCTTCCTTCCTGCAGATGCAGGCTCCCATCTGGGATCATTTCTATTCAACCATGGGAACTTCCTTCGTATTTTCTGCAGTATAGGCCCAGTGCCAACAAATTCTCTCAGCTTTTGTTTGTCTGAAAATGGCCATATTTGGCCATTTTTTTTTTTTACATTTAACAGAGATACAACACTTTATGATTCATGTTCAAATTTTGTCAGTTGACCCAATAATCTCCTTGATGGTATTTTTTTCCCTCCAGTACAGGATGCAGTCTAGGGTCAGGTATTGCATTTTTTTGTCATTTCTCTTTTGATCTGAAACATTCCAACAGCTTTTCTTTGTCGTTTATTTGTGTATGTATGTATGTATGTATGTATATTTCAAAATTTTTACGGGGGTACAAATGTTTAGGTTACATATATTGCATTTGCACTGCCTGAGTCGGAGCTACAAGCGTGCCCATCCCAGACCGTGCAAACCGCACTCATTAGGTATGAATTTACCCATCCCCTCCTCCCCTCTCCCACCTGCCTGATCACTGATGAATGTTACTTCCATATGTGCACGTAAGTGTTGATCAGTTAGCGCCGATTTGATGGTGAGTACATATGGTGCTTATTTCTCCATTCTTGTGATACTTCACTGAGTAGAATGGGCTCCAGCTCCATCTAGGATAATACAAGAGGTGCTAGATCACCATTGTTTTTTGTAGCTGAGTAGAGCTCCATGGTATACATATACCACATTTTATTACTGCACTCATGTATTGATGGCACTTGGGTTGTTTCCACGTCGTTGCAATTGTGAATTGTGCTGCTATAAACATTCTAGTGCAGATGTCTTTATTATAGAATGTCTTTTTTTCCTTCGGGTAGATGCCCAGAAGTGGGATTGCTGGATCACATGGTAGTTCTACCTTTAGTTCTTTAAGGTATGTCCATATTACTTTCCACAGAGGTTGTACGAGTCTGCAGTCCCACCAGCAGTGTATGAATATTCCTATCTCTCCGCATCCACACCAACATTTTTTGTTTTGGGACTTTTTGATAAAAGCCATTCTCACTGGAATTAAGTGGTCTCTCATTGTGGTTTTGATTTGCATTTCCCTGATGATTAGCGATATTGAGCATTTTTTCATATGTTTCTTATTGGCCATGATTTCTCTAGTTTTTAAAACTTTTACTTTGAATTAATTTTAAGCTGATATAAAAACTGCAAGAAGAGCACCAAAAACTCCCAAGTACCCTTTTTAACTGCTAACATTTGTTAACATTTTGCCACATTTGCTTAATTGTTCTCTCTGTCTCTCTGTGTATGTGAATACATTTAGATACACCACCCCCCCCCACACACAATTTTTGAATCATTTAAAAGTAAATTGTAGACATACAGCATATCGCCATGTTGCCCTTGCTAGAGTGCTGTGGTGTCATCACAGCTCCTGGCAACCTCAAACTCCTGGGCTCAAACCATTCTCTTGTCTCAGTCTCCCGAGTACATGGGCCTACAGTTGTGCACCACCATGACCAGCTAATTTTTCTATGTTTTTGTAGAGACTGGGTGTCACTCTTGCTCAGGCTGGTCTCAAACTCCTGAACTTAAGTGATCTTCCCACTCTTGGACTCCCAGAGTGCTAGGATTACAGGCATGAGCCACCATGCCCAGCCAACAGCAGGTTGTTTAATTTCCATGTACTTGTATAGCTTTGACAGTTCCTCTTGGAATTGATTTCTAGTTTTATTCCACTGTGGTCTGATAAGATACATGGTATGATTTCAATTTTTAAAAATTGGCTGAGACTTGTTTTGTAGTCTAATACATGGTCTATCTTGGAAAATGTTCCATGTGCTGATGAGAAGAATGTATATTGTGCAGTTTTTGAATAGAATGTTCTGTAAATTCTGCTAGGTCCATTTATTCTAGCATCCCATGTAAGTGCAGTCTTTCTTTGTTGATGTTCTGTCTTGATGACTTGTCTAGTTCTGTTAGTGGAGTGTGTTGAAGTCCCCCACTATTATTATTCTTCAATTCTTAGGTCTAGTAGTATTTGTTTTATGAATCTGGGAGCTTCAGTGTTAAGTTTATATATATTTAGGATTCTTTATCTTCTTGTTGAATTTATCCCTTTATCATTATATAATGGCCATCTTTGTCCTTTTTTTCCCCTGTTGTTGATTTAAGGTCTTTTATCTGATTTAAGAATAGCTACTCCTTCTTGCTTTTGGTTTCCGTTTACATGGAATATGTCTTTCCATCCCTTTACCTTAAGCCTATTAGATTATTTAGGAGTTAAATGTGTTTCTTAGAAAGAGTGGATATTTGGGTTAGTTTTTTTTACCCATTCTGTCAATCTATATCTTTTAAGTGGGGCATCTACATCATTTAGATATAATGTTAATATTGATACATGAGATACTGTTTCACTCATCATGTTTATTGTTACCTAGTTACTTTGGATTCTTCCTTGTGTTACTGTTGTATAAGAGCTGTGAGTTTTTACTTTTGAGTGTTTTTACACTGGTGAGTATTGACCATTCTTTTTGGTGCTTAGAGTACTATTGAGCATTTCTTGTTAGGGCAGGTTTAGTGGTGACAAATTCCCTTAGTGTTTGTTTGTCTGGGAAAGATTTTATTTTTCCTTCATTTATGAAACTTAGTTTTACAAGATACAAAATTCTTGGCTGACAGTTATTCTGTTTAAGAATACTATAGGTGGAACCCCAATGTCCTCAGGCTTGTAAGGTTTCTAATGAGAAGACTGCTGTTAGTCTGATGGGTTTTCCTTTGTAAGTTACTTGATGCTTTCACCTTGCAGCTTGTGGGATTTTCTCCTTCACTTGGACTTTGGCCAGACTGATGACTATGTGCCTTGGTGATGTTCTGTTTGCAATGAATCTTCCAGGAATTCAGTGACCTTCTTGTATCTGAATATCTAAATATCTAGCAAGACCACGGAAGTTTTCCTCCATTATTCCCTCAAATAAGTTTTCCATACTTTTTTCTTCTTCTCCTCCCTCAGGGACACCTATGATCCTTATGTTCAGCCATTTTACATAATCTCATATTTTTTAGAGACTTTGTTCATTTCTCTTGGTTCTTTTTCCTTTATTTTTGACTGACTGGGTTAATTCAAGAGCTTAGTCTTCAGCTCTGAAATTCTTTATTCTGCTTGGTCTAGTCTGTTGTTAAGACCTTCCACTGTGTTTTGAAATTCCCTAAATGACTCTTTCATTTCTAGAAGTTCTGTTTTTTGTTCTTTTAAATCTATCTCTTTAGTGAATTTTTCATTCACATCCTGAATTATTTTTTTTTTTGTTTCTCTGTGATGATTTTCAACTTTCTCATCAACCCCATTGAGCTCACTTGCAATCTGTATTTTGAATTCCATATCTGACATTTCAAAAATTTCATTTTGGTTAGAGTCCATTGCTGGAGAGCTTTGACCCTTTAGAGTTGTTGAAGCAGTCTGTTTTTTGATATTTCCAGAATTCTTATACTGGTTCCACCTCATCTGGAAACTCTTCCCTCAGTTTAAAACAGATACCTTTGCTGTTCACCTGTTCTCCTTTGCTGGGAACTCTGTTACTCAGTGTAGAGAGGAAGAGATACATTGCCTTTTGGCTTGTGAAGGTAGTTACCCACTGGGGTGTTGATGGCAATTTGGGTGGGTTGGACCTCAGACCCCTGAGAGTAAGATGCTAGCAGTGGTATAATCGGTTACCTCATCCTCATTTCCCAGGCCCCTGGATGGCAAGTTTGAGTCCTGGGGGAGTGGGGGGAGGGGAGCAGGGGGAGACTGAGACTAGATTGCCAAACTTGCCTTAAGCCTCCCTGAGTTCAGGTGCTGGCTATGATAGCGGTGGGGTGATCTCCTACTCCAGAAGAATGCTTAAGCAAGAGAAGAGCAGATACACTGTGAGCCTATGACAGAGGGGTGGGGCCCTTTTAATGATATTAGCAGAGGCAGGCAGCTGTGGGGCACACAAGCCACTCACACCTCCCTCTCTCTTGGCAATGACAGTGGTCTCTGTCCTGTGGGGCCACAAAAGTGCCCAGATTCACAGCTCCCACCCTTACCCAGCTGGAGCAGAGGTGGTGGAGGCAGCTCAACCCACTGTGTGCAGGGCTACCAGACCGGCTGTGGGCTGAGGCTGACATGCTCCAGTGGGGGAGGTGTGGTTGCACCTGGAACTTGCCTCCAGGGAGTGTAGGCTCCTCCCAGAAGAAAAAGGCAGCTTGGAGAGAGGACTGCTAGCCTTGCCCTCCCTCAGTAGACGTGGTTTTGTCCTTGGGATACATAAAAGCACTTGCTATGGCTTTTTAGAGGGAAAGGAGTGAGCTCAAGCTCTGTGGAACCCTGGATATGATAGGTGCTCTGTCAGAGGTGGGGCAGCTGCTCCCAAGTGTTCTGGCTTAATCATCCTGTGGGACCCTCTCTGGTCCCAATAGAAACCACTCAGATGGAAGCAGCCCATCCTGAGTGTCCAAGCTCCAGGAGACCCACAGTTCCCCCAGACTGCTGTGGTCCAAGTGGGTGCTGGGGAATGTTGGCTGTGGATCAAGTGATGTAGAGATCTACGGGCTGAGATTCCAGGTCAGGACAGCTGCAGAAATGCTGACAGGAGGAAAATGAGCTGCACCCTCTGTGCAGAACCTGGGCATGGTGAACAGAGTACTATTGGGGGTGTATCCCACCCCCTGCAAGCTTAGAGCTGGCTATCACAGAGCACACTCACACTCAGAAGATTGTGCTTGGGAGCAGAAGTGCCTAAATCCAGAGTGTTGTGTGGTTGGAGGATGGGAGGCCCCCATCTTCATGTCCCTCCCCAGGATCTGGTGCTGCTTCTGCTCAGGGATGGGGACCACTCTCCTACCCTAAGGACCCCTTTCTGCATTCCATCTCCATTGGGAGGGGTGCAGACAACTTTGGATCATGAGCCAGGAGCTCTCAGGTGCAGGAAAGTGCACGTTCCCCACTCCTGTGTCCTGAAAAGCACTGTAGCACTTCCCAGTCCCCTTGGGGCAGCCTGCCCTATGGGTCACAACTCCAGAAATACTGCTGCTTTCCTGTGTATCCCTGTTCCTTAGTGGTTGCCTCAGTCCAAGTGGGTGCTAGAGAATGTTCATGTGGGATCTAGTGACAGGCAGACTAAGGGGCTGTGATTTCTCCGCCTGGATAGAGGTGCCTAGCATGTGCTTGGGCAATTTGGCACCCTGAAGTCTCAGCTGAGGTCTGTGGTGGGAGGATGTGACTCTGTGCAGGCCTAGAGTTTGGTGCTATGCTCCTAAGAAGTTCTCAGTTCGCCAATGGCAGCAGAGCCTGGATTCATCAGGGTAGAAGGGCTCTCTGACAGATCCAGAGCTGACAGACTGCCACAGGTGTGAGGGTAGGAAAAGTAAACACTCTCACCTACCCTTCCCTCCAGACTCCCAATCCCTCAGGGGTTGGTCTCTGCCAAAATATTGCTCCTTGTTCTGCTCAACTTCTTCCTGTGGTATTTCTGGTAAGGGTAACTTCTGGCACCGAAATTTCCCTCAGTATTTCACCTGGGCCTATGCTTTTTCACCTGAAACCTTTTCTTCTTTTTGGGATGGTCTCTGGTCAGCCATCTTGCCCCCTCACCCTTCTTTCTAAAAATTAAAACTTTTTTTTATAGTCTGACTATGTCTGTATATTTTTTTCTTTTCTTCCTTTTTTTTTTTTTGTTACTCACCACTATACAAGTGAGGAAAGGAATACATTTCTGAATTAAATTTCTCTATGTTTCAAAAGAAACTTTCAATTAAATGTTAGAAAAATTAGAGCATATCATCTTGCAAAAGGTAGTTTAAAATTATGAGGAAATACAGCCTTAAGTAAGCCACCTACAGGTTTTTGCCCCCATACTTTTAAAAATTGTCATTTTGGAACCAACTTGTTAATCCCTTGTGTTTGCGCACACACACATTAGACAGAACACAGGGACTATATTAACACAAACGCTGCCAATCAGAGCTCAAGGTAAATGTATTATAAATTATCTTTTCACTAGCTAATCCTAGATCTCCAGGTTCTTGCAAGCATGGTGCAATCACATTCATCAGAAGATCTCAAGGGACACATAAACCTTTCAAATACATGAGAATTTGGACAATAAGACAACCTGGCAAGTAGAGCTTTGAACTTCGCAGTATAGATTGCTTCATTTACAGCACAAATTCACAAAGCATCCTTTCCATCTCCCTTGCTTTGTGGACATCCAACTAATATAGCCAAGCCGGCCTACTAAACAAGAGTATTATAAGTTCCAGGCTCAATGAATTTGAATTTTAAGGGTGGTTGGTCCTTCTTTCCTCTTCATCACTTAGCTAGGATTGGAGAAATCCAAGAGTTGAAGATTTAACTATAGTGTCATAATCTACAAAGTACAGTGCTTATAAAACCACCCAACTATTTTTTCAAAGGTTTAAACCTACTAAAAGGCTGGGCCCTACACACTACTCAAAAAATGCTGAATTGATATGTACTGACATCATCACAAGACAGCATGAGGATATAGCAACCTGAGAATCAACCAAAAATATATGGTGCATTCTGGATCTGCTACAAGTTTGGTAGGCAAATAATGCAAATAATTTTAGATTTATTCAATTCCCATTAAAATATGATGGATGTACCACAGCACTACCAAAATTTATTGATAAGTTGTTCACAACTTATTTAAGCTGCAAATCTGAGCTTGGTTGCCTGCATAGAGTTCCCAGGAAGGCCAAAGACCTATGGTACTGGAATTTGTCCCCTAAATTAGTATTGCTTAATATAGTCATAAGGGATTTCCAAATCCCATGGAATTGCCTATTTTTAAAGCTGGAATGCTGTTGGCTTAACGATTACATGGGACTTTTAAGAATCATAAAATGGCCTGTTTTTACTTTATTGTTTTGCTTAAAAAAATCTAATTAGGAAAAAAGTAGATCTCATATTTCTGTTGCATTGAAAGGTTTGAGCTTCATGATTAATAGTATTGGCAACAGATAACAGTGTAAACAGTCCCCCCTAAATGTATTTTTATTAAATGCATTTAAAGTTTCACTTAAGATGCATTTTGCCATGTTCAATATGGTGCTAGACATGGGTGGAAAAATGGCAGATATTTTTCCAAGCAGGAGGCATGAGATTGCTAAAACCCTCAGCCTCCACCACAGTATTAATTAGTATGTTTCACTAACCAAGGCTGTAAGATTTGTAAATGAAATTCTAGAAGGGGCATCAAGCTAGAACAGGATATGGAAGCCAAATGGAAAACATGAACCAATAAAAGAAAAAAGCTAAACTAGCTAGAAGTCTAAAGTTATTCTTTGAAGTCAGTTCAAGTCCTGCATGCTTTAATTCTGATGTAATCTTAAAATGGTGGGTACAAACAAGAACTCAGAAACAGCTTTTGTAACTTTTGGACCAAGTGCAGATGAATCAGTTTGTTGATGGCTATAATGATTACACAGTGGTCTTTGCTGAATTATATCTGAATTAAAACAGTCATTTTCTCCTTAGGCTGAAATCTAACAATGAAGACTTATCAACAAGAATAGCCATTCTCCAAACACATATACCTCCAAACACACACTTATAAAAGTTTTTACACAGTATGTTACATTTGTTGATATATCAAATTATTTGTCTTAACAGCAGTAATGCATAAGCTCTTGCACGCTAGCACATTCCTCCTGTATGACAATGTGTTTGTTCCTTGTTTGTCCTCTCATTTGTCTCATTTCACATGCTAGTTAATGAAATGATTGCTTTTCTGTGTGCAAGAATATTTTTCTGAGAAGAGATAATTCTCTTGATTTGAAAAAAATTACATTTCTGGCAGGATGGGAACTATAAACACATATGGCTTTATAAGGACCATGCTCATAATAGTCTTAATGGACAAAAAAACTCTCAATTAAAATCACAATCTGTTAAGTGCATTTTCCTTTTCTGCCAACAAGCCTTAAAAATGAACATTACACAAAATGAAAAATGCATACTCATTTTTTTGTAACAATCCATTAAAATCATCAGATGAAATAAGTGTTATCACTATGTCATAAAGTTATTTCTCTTATAGGCCAAATTAATAATTCTTTTAAACAAATTAAGTTATTTTCTTCTTTTGAGGATAAATGAAAAAGTTTAGTGAATAAATATTACTTTAACTTAAACATAAGGATACATAAAACATAAGACAAGAATGTGGTGGTGAGCACCTGTAGTCCCAGCTATTTGGGAGGCTGAGGCAAAAAATTGCTTGAGCGTAGGAATTAAGAGGGTGCTGTGAGCTATGATTGCACCACTGCACTCCAGCCTGGGCAGCAGAGTAAGACCTTGTCTCTAAAAATAAAAAATTTAATTTAATTTAATTGGGAAAAAAAACATAAAAAAAGATGAAATAGATTTGATTGAAAATACTATACATAATCTCAGTATACTTATGATAGGAATTGAATAAGTGAGCTAATATTTCTTTATAGGATGTATATGTAAATAATTAACAAGTAGGGGATTCAACTAAGAGCTACAATTATATAGGAATAGAGAATACCATACAGTGCCGAGTGACTCAGTGGCTGTACTATTGTGTTTGAACCCTAGAAAACAGGAGTAAGAAGAAACAGTCATTGCCATGATTTTCTGGTACATAATTATAAAATTTCAGCCTCATCAAATTATTGAGTGTCCAATAAGTGCTGAGGTTATAAATAAGACATGTAAACAAAAAAGTGCAACACTATTGTTAAATACTATAGCAGAGATATGTGTAAGGTACCATGGTGAAACAAAAGAGAAAAAGATAAATTCAGTTGCGGGGAGGAAAGAGTCAGGGACAGCTTTAAAAGAGAAAGAATTTTTGAATTGGGCCTTTGGAAAATGTTTAGGAGTTCTGCAGGTTGAAGAAGGAAGGGATTCCCAGGCATAGGAACCACGTGTGTAGTGGTAGACCCCTTTCTCAGGGGGTCAATGAGGTCAAAACTATTTTCATAATAATACTAAAATATTATTTGCCTTTTTCACTCTGTTGACATTTGTACTGATCATGCTAACACAATGGTGTGTAAAACTGCTGGAACCCTTTATATATATCAAGGTAGTGGCACCAGAATGAGGAAAAGAATAAATAAAAAAAAGAAAAAAAAGGTCATTGGGAGTTTGATGAAGATAACCATGTATCTGTAGATCCCTTGGGATAGTATGGACATTTTAACAATGTTAATTTTTCTAATCCATGAACACAGGATGTCTTTCCATTTGTGTCTGTTTTAATGCCTTTCATCAGTGTTTTGTAATTTTCAGTGTACAAGTCTTTAACCTTCTTGGTTAAGTTTATTTCTATGGATTTTATTATTTTTGATGCTTTTGTAAATAGGATTATCTTCCTAATTTCCTTTGTGGATAGTTTGTTGTCAGTGTATAGGGACACAACTGATTTTTGTCTGTTGATTTTGTATCCTGCAATTTTCCTGAATTCATTTATTAGCCCTAACCATGTTTTTGCGGCATCTTTAGGGTTTTCTACGTGTAAGATTATGTCATCTATAGAGATAATTTTATTTCTTCCTTTCCTTTTTGGATGCTTTTTATTTGTTTTTCTGGCCTAATTGTTCTGGCTAGATCTTCCAGTACTATGTTGAACAGAAGTGGCAAGAGTGGGTATCTCTGTTCCAGATCTTTGAAGAAAAGCTTTCAATTTTTCATCATAGAGCATAATGTTAGCTGTAGGCTTGTCATACATGATCTTTATTTTGTTGAGGTATAATCCTTCCATACCTAGTTTGTTGAGTGTTTTTTTTTTATCATCAAAGGCATTGAATTTTGTCAAATGCTTTTTCTGCTTCTGTTGAGATGATCATATGATTTTTATCCTTCATTCAGTTAATGTATCACATCTATTGATTTGCATATGTTGAACTATCCTTGCATCCCAGGGACACATTCCACTTGATCATGGGGTATAATGCTTTTAGTGTGCTGTTAAATCTGGTTTGCTAGTCTTTTTTGAGCATTTCTGCATCTATGTTCATCAAGGATATTGGCCTGTGGATTTCTTTTCTTGTGGTGTCTTTGGTTTTGGTATCAGGGTAACGTTGGCCTCATAAAATGAATTTGGAAGTGTTCCCTCCTCTTCAGTTTTTTGGAAGAGTTTGAGAAGAGATGGCACTAATTCTCCTTTAAAAATGTGGTAGAATTCACCAGTGAAGCCATCAGGTCTTGGGCTTTTTGTTGTTTTTATAGGGAGGTTTTGATTATTAATTCAATCTCCATGTTATTGGTCTGTTCTGATTTTCTATATCGTTATGATTCAGCTTATTATGTTGTAAATTTCTAGAAATTAATCCATTTCTGCTAGGTTGTCCAATTTGTTGGCGTATAATTGTTCATAGTAGTCTCTCATAATCATTTATATTTCTGTGGCATCAGTTGTAATGTCACCTAAAATTCATGTGAAACCACAAAAGACCCAGAATAGGCAAAGCAATTTTGAGAGAGAAGAACAAAGCTGAAGGCATCACACTTCTTGATTTCAAAATATATTACAAGGCTACAGAAATTAAAACAGTATCTTACTGGCATAAAGACAGACATATCGAACAAAGGATCAGAATAGAGAGCCCAGAAACACACACACACACACACACACACACACACGCGCACACACACACGTATGGTCAACAATATGATCTTTAACAATGGTGCCAAGAATACAAACTGGGGAAAGAACAGTCTCTTCAATAAATGGTGCTGGGAAACCTGGATATCCTTATGCAGAAGAATAAATTAGACCCCCGTCTTACACCATATACAAAAATAAACTCAAAGTGGATTAAAGACATAAACATAAGACCTGAAACTCTAAAATTCCTAAAAGAGGCTGGGCATGGTGGCTTACCCCTGTAATCCCAGCACTTTGAAAGTCCAAGATGGAAGGATCACTTGAGTCCAGGAGTTTGAGACTAGCCTGGGAAACATAGTGAGACCCCGTTTCTAAAAAAAATGGAAAAAATTAGCCAAGTGTGGTGAGCACGTGTAGTCCCAGCTACCTGGTAGGCTAAGGTGGGAAGATCGCTTCAGCCCAGGAGTTTGAGGTTAGAGTGAGCCATAATCATGCCACCGCACTCTAGTCTGGGTGACAGAACAAGACTCTGTCTCTTAAAAAAAATTCCAAGAAGAAACCATAGGGGGAAATGGAACTTAATTAAATTAAAAAGCCCCTGCACAGCTAAGGAAATAATCAACCGAGCAAATAGACAACCAATGGGAGAAATACAATGCGATAAAATGTTCACAATCTACACATCTGATAAAGGGCTAATAAGCAGAATCTACAAAGAACTCAAACAAACCTGCAAGAAAAAAACAAGCCCCATTAAAAAGTAGGCAAAAGAGATGAACGGACATTTCTCATAAGACAGACAAATGGCCAAAAAACATATGAAAAAATGCTCAATGTCACTAATCATCAGGGAAATGCAAACTAAAACCACAATGAGGTATCACCTTACTCCTATTAGAATGGCTTTTATTAAAATGTCCAAAAACAATAGATGCTGGCATTGATGCAGAGAGAAAAGAATGCTTATACACTGTTGGTGGGACTGCAAATTAGTACAACCCCTGTGGAAAACAGTATGGAGATTCCTAAAAGAACTAAAAGTAGACCTACCATTCGATCCAGCAATCCCACTACTGGGTATCCACCCAAAGGAAAAGTCATTTTATCAAAAAGATACCTATACTTTAATGTTTATAGCAGCACAATTCACAATTGCAAAGATGTGGAATCAACCCGAGTACCTGTCACTTCATGGATGGATTAACAAAATATGGTATATGTGTACCATGGAGTACTACTCAGTCATCAAAAAGGATGAATTGATACCTTCTGCAGCAATTGGAAGGAAGTGGAGACCATTATCCTAAGCAAAGTATCTCAAGAATGGAAAAACAAACATCATGTGTACTTGCTAATAAATCAGAACTAACCAATGGGCACACAAGTGCACAGAGGGAAGTAAAAGTCATTGGGAATCAAGAAGGGGGTCGGGGGTGGAGGAGAGGGGCAAAAACCCACATAATGGGTACAATGAACACTATTTGGGTGATGCGTACATTTATAGCCCTGAATCAAGCCATGTAACAGAAACATTTGTACCCCCTTAGTATTTTGAAATTTTTAAAAAAGGGCATATTTTTGTATGTTGATGAGATGACTGGTGGCTGAAAGCCCCTAAATAGCTTCAGGATGGGGTTATCAGAGAAATGGAGTGATCAGAGGGTTGGAACTTTTAGCCCCACCCTCTGACCTCTGGGGAGGTGAGAGGGACTGGAGGTTGAGCTCAATCACCAATGGCTAATAAGGTAACCAATCATGCCTACATAATGCAAACCTCCATAAAAACCCTGAATGGTGGAGTTTAAAGAGCTTCTGGGTTGGTGAACACATGGAGGTGCTGGGAGGGTGGTGTGCCCTGAAAAGGCATGGAAGCTCCATGGCCCTTGCCCTGTGCAGCTCTTCCATTTGGTTGTTCCTGAGTTATATCCTTTAAAATAAAATGTAATAAACAAACACCTTGAGCTAGTAAGGTTTCTATTCTGCTGATGAATCAACGTGTGCCTTGGGAAATGCATTCAAAGTTCATGCAGTCTCTAAGTTTGCTCCAACTTTTACTTTCTGAGTACATGGGCCTCATATTCAAGGAGGGATGAGTGGATAGTTAGGGCTCTCTCCGATCTCTCTTGAGCATATGTGTGACCTTGTGCAAGCCCACTGGCTTCCAAACCACCAGGGATATGTGGAAGTTTATCAACAACCACTGTGGCTGTCTTATCCCAGATTTCCATTGTATTTCTGGCTGGTCTGCTAGTCTGTTGCTTGCCCAACCAGTGGGATGACAGAGCTGTGAGACTGGCCTTCATGGATTGTTTGCTATTGTTCCTGGTTTGTCCCAGTGTTTTAACAAAACTCCTGAGCATGAGCTTTTCCAAATTCCAATATTAATCAGATCAGCCCCTCTAGCAGCAATGTTGCTGGGCCTCAGGCCTGCTTTGTCTTGGTACAACTAACATAGCCTGGAGCTGGATGAGGGAAGAGGAAGCAGACTTAGAACAAAATGCCACAAACTGCCAAATATTCCTCCTGAGGTTCAGTAGTTTTTCTTGAATAAATGCTTCTCAATTTGTTGTATGCCTTTTTTTTCAATTTCTAGAATTCTGAAGCGGTTGTTTCAACAATTTTGTCCAGTTTCATTATTTCTTCTTGGTGAGATGATTTGGTGAAGTCCTCACTTGGCCATTCCAGTAGTCCCAATCTATTTAGAAACTCAGCAACCTTTTCAAAGTTGCTGAAGACTTCAAATTTGGTATTTCAAACTAAGTATATTCCTTATAACACCTCCGTCTGAACATCCCACAGGCATGGTAATAAAGAAACACATAGAGAATGAACGTATAACACTGGTAAGGATGGGAGAGGAAATCATCAGTGGGCCAGAGATTTTGACAATACTTATAAGATAGGAAGCTGATGAGATGATGCTATGGTTTCAAAGTGCCTCACAGAGTTCATGTGTTGGAAACTTAATCCCCAATGCAACAATGCTGAGAGGTGGGACCTTTAAGAAGTGATTAGGTCATGAGGGCTCTGTCCATAGGAATAGATCAGTGCTCTCATTGTGGGAGTGGGTTATTGTGAGAGTGGGTTCCTAATAAAAGAATAGGTTTGGCTCCCTTTTTTCTTTCTGGCACCTATGCTCTTGTCATGTGACGCCTTCTGTCATGTTATAATGCAGCAGGACAACCCTCACAAGATGCAGTCCCTTGACCTAGTACTTCCCAGCCTCCAGAATTGTGAGCCAAATACATTTCTGTCATCATAAATTACCCAGTCCGTGGTATTCTGTTATAGAAACACAAAACAGACTAAGACAGATGATATTTACATAAACCAGAGCAGAGAACAGAAATAATATGATTACGATGGTTTAGAAAAGGAAGAATGGGCAACGCATAGTAGTCACAATTCATCTTCTAGGCAGGGACTGTGAAGATACCTTGTTAGATACTGAACCTACTTCATGGGGAAAATTCCCTTGTCCATAGTCCTCTGGGGCCCTTGGCTTTGCCTCTGGGAAAATTTTTCTCTATTATCCTTAAGCCACATCTGAAGTTGATGTTGGAGAGTGGACCTCTTTGGGGGCTGTACAATTTTCACAGCCTGCTTTCTGGTGATGCAAATTTGGGGGCCGAGTGGTTATTTTAGAGAGTGAAAAATTACAGGCACTTTCTTGCCAGGTTTATGGCTTTGCTCTAAGAATAGAATTCCATTAAAATTTTAGTAAGCTTTCAGTCTATTTACTACCAGTCAGTTCCATGTCTAAATCTTTTCTGGTCATAGTTCTTAAGCCTGCCAACTTTCTTATTTTATTTATTTGCTTTTGTGCTTAGCATTTCCCTCTCTATTATTCTAATGGTGGCCATTTTAAGGTCATCTAAAATAATGGGGTAGATTAGGATGACAACACCTTTACTTTGACCTTTGTTACAGGGCTACCACTGTCCAGATGAAAAGCCTTACTGAGAAACTTTTGGAAAGGAAAGTGACCAAAAGCTCTAGTTTATGGGGAATAGTTGTAATTGACTTTCTCAACATTGAGGCTCCCAGTTATTAGATTTTACATCAATTTTTAACTACCAGCCATAGCCAGAATGTGCGCATCCCCTTAGTTAAGCAGTGTTCTCTTCCATTTATACTTGTAAACTGGTTAATTCTTGCCTGATTTAACTTTCATGGTACCTTGCTAAAAGCAGCAACAAGTAACTAACACACACCAACATTCTTATCTTGTTTTACTGCTTCCTTTTACAAGCTATGGGCACAGTAGACAATGGTCTGCCTTCCAAGTTATCAGAAATAATGGTTTTACCAAATATTCTGCCACGATATTACAAAGGTTGCCAGCTTTCTAGACTGCAATTGTCTGTTTCCTTGCTGCCCACTGACTGATTGCTTAATTAATGACACATATTTCAGATTTTTGTTATGGTGGTACTCCACTCCTGGTAGCAATTTTTGTATTAGTTAAAGTATAAGATAAGCTGCTATAACAAAAAGGCATGAAAATAAAATGACTCGGACAGGATAGGAGTTTGGTTTTGTTTTTGTTGTTTTTTTTTTTTTTGAGACAGAATCTCACTCTGTTGCCCAGGCTAGAGTGCCGTAGCATCAGCTTGGCTCACAGCAACCTCAAACTCCTGGGCTCAAGCAATCCTCCTGCCTCAGCCTCCCGAGTAGGTGGGACTACAGGCATGCACCACCATGCCCGGCTAATTTTTTCTATATATATTTTTAGCTGTCCATATAATTTCTTTCTATGTTTAGTAGAGACAGGGTCTTGCTCTTGCTCAGGCTGGTCTCGAACTCCTGAGCTCAAACGATCCGCCCGCCTCGGCCTCCCAGAGTGCTAGGATTACAGGGGTGAGCCACCACGCCTGGCCAGGAGTTTGTTTTTATCTCACCTTCATGAGGTCATCCAGAGACCCAGGCTCCACAATTTCTTAGGTATTCCATCTACATGGTGAAAGCTTGAATACCAGCACCACAGCTGTGATCCAGCTTACAGGAAGGGGAAAGATAGAAAACAGCTGGCATACATTCTCATTGTTAAAAGACCTGAATGGATATTGTACACTTTTAGTCACATCCCCTTAGCCTGTACTTGGTCACATAGTCTTATCTACCTATGAAATAGACATTAGTATATAATTAGTATATATAATTTCTTTCTATTTTTAGTAGAGACGGGGTCTCGCTCTTGCTCAGGCTGGTCTCGAACTCCCAACCTTGAGCTATCCTCCTGCCTCAGCCTCCCAGAGTGCTAGGATTATAGGCGTGAGCCACCACGCCCAGCCAGTACATTTAATACTTCTTGATTTTTGTCTAGTTTATTTCAATGAGAAAGTCAGCTCATTTGCTCCCATTTGAACCACTCTGCCTCTGAAAACTTAATTATATCCAGAAAGAAGGATACCTGTGTGCTGGTTTATCTAGGGTCAATTGAGGAATATATCTGTTTTTATGCACAGGTAATCCAAATGTCAAATATAAATTGGCTTAGGTGGGAAAAAATGATTTAAAAGTTCTCTTACGTTGGCATGCTTAAATATTGGTATGTTAATAAGCATTCACCAGTATTTAATAAATTTTTAGGCAAATATAAGTAATTTCTATGTACTTTGAGATAATCTCAAATTCATATGAATGTGTCAGAAAAGATTATTTTCAAAATAAACTGGGGAGGCACAAAAATACAAAAAATAAAAATAAAAACGATCATCAATTTAATATATATAACACAATAAAAACTTTAATAAATTAAATTTTCTTAATTTTATCTTAAGAATAAAACTGACTACAGAATACTTTAAAATACAAGTGCCAAACTTCAGGGCCCCAGTCCAACATGTAAAGAATGTGGAAGTCATCACTACCATTCTCATCATAAGAAAAATGCTGAACAAACTGAAAATCAACAACTTTTCTTGGATCCATCAAAGACCTGTGGTAATAGAGGAAACTGTAGCACTGAAACTGGAGAGACAGATAGGCAGATACAGAAAATCATACCTTAGTGGGAGAAAAAGGCTGTAGCTGGAGCCATTATCTGTAGGAACACTTGAAACTTGTATTTGACCAATTACCGGAGGCTTAATGTATACAAGCTTGAGAGTTAAAAACTCTGAGGGGCCCAGTCTTAGGGGAGCCCCCAAACTTTCTTGAGTTTTACCTCTAGGAGGACCACAGTTTGTCCTGTGAAGACCAGAGAAAAATCCCCTCCTCTTTCTGGCATAGGGACGAAAAGTAACCATTTTAAAATACATCCAGAGTTCTCTGTTCTTAACAAGGCCTGCCCTCAAGGGAAACTCTTACCAAAACCTAACAAAGGAGGGTTTTACCAAAGCCCAAACAACCTGAGAAAAGGAAATATCCAACTCAGGCTCAATAAAATACTGAGACCTAATCATAGGACTATGAAATGCTTCTCCTCCCCCCATAGCCCACCACCATATCAATAGGTTTCTTGTATAATAACAGGGATTAAAGCTAAGAGAACTTCATGCCTCAGGCACTATTAAAGAGTCTCTAGGAAAATCCAAGAACAGGGGAGACAAAAACTAGGGCACAGAGAAAATTTCAGCCTCTAATACCACAGCAATAACAAACAATAAATACAGCCTAACTCCTAGCCAGATGAACATAACATTTCACACTAAAGGCCTATCTACTACAGTTTCTTTTACCTGATATATGTCTTGCTTTCAACAAAAAATGACAAAGCATGCAGAAACACAAAAAACATAGTCTGAAAAGACAAAGCAAATATCAGAACCAGACTCAGATAAAGCAGAGATGTTGGAATTTTTGGACCAGAAATTTAAATTGACTATGATTAACATGGTAAGAGAGCTAATTAAAAAGTGGACAAGTAGTGGATGAGTAGTATAAGCATAGAGATGGAAATTCAAAAAATATCAAAAGGAAATACTAGAAGTTAAAAACAACATAACAGAAATGCAGAATGCCCTTGATGGGCCCATCAACAGACCAGAAACAGCTAAGGAAAGAATCAGTGACCTTGAAGAGATCAATAGAAACTTCCAAAACTGAAATGCAAAGGAAAAAAAAGAATGAAAAGTATAGAATATCTAGAACTGAGGGACAATGAAAAAAGATTTAAATATGTGTAATGGGAATACCAGAATGAAAATAAAGGAACAGAAGAAGTATTTGAAATAATCATAACTGAGAATTTTATAAAATTAATGACACACACCAAATCACAGATCCAGGAAGTTCAGAGAATACCAAGCAGGATAAATTTCAAAAAATCTAAACCTAGGCATAGTATATTCAAACTGCAGAAAACTGAAAACAAAAAAAAAATCTTGAAAGAAGCCAGAGGGTAGGGGAGGAACAACTTACCTATAGAAGAATAAAAATGAGAATTACATCCTGACATCTCTCTTCAGAAACCATGCAAGCAAGAAGAGAGTAGAGTAAAATATTTTAAGTGTTGAAAGAACAAAATCACTAACCTAAAATTCTATATCCTCTGAAATTATCCTTCGAAAGTGAAGGAGAAATAAAGACTTTCTAAGGCAAACAAAAATTGAAAGAATCTATCTCCAGTAGAACTGCCTTGGGTAGAATGTTGAAAAGTTCTTTAGAGAGAATGAAAATTATATAGATCAGAAACTCAAATCTATATAAAGAAAGAAAAAGCATTAGAGAAGGAATAAAGGTAAATTAGTATATTTTATTTTTCTTATTAATTGATCTAACAGTTAACAGTTTGTTCCAAATGATAACAACAACAATATATTCAATGATCAGGGCTTATGGATAAGTGAAATGAATAACCGCAATGTGCTAAGGGACAGGAGGGGGAATTGGGAATACCCTATTATAAGGTACTTGTACTACCCACAAAGTTGAAAGTTGTAAATGTATACTGCAAACTCTAGGGCAATCAATGAGAAAAATTATCATTTATACTTTTAAAAAGTACAAATGATATGCTAAGAGAGGAGAGAAAATGGAATCACATAAAATGCTCAATTAAAACCATAGAAACCAAAACAAGAATGGAAGACAAAAAAAGAAAGGCCAAGGGCAATGAATGGAAAGCAGTTAACAAACTTCATGGCCACTGTAGGGTACGGGACACTGTGAGAGTGCGGGGAACAACAAGCCTCCAATGATTTAAAAAAAAGCATCCAAAAACTACTCCTTTTGAAAAAACATGATCTCTTTCCCCATTTAAAATGTCTATCTTTTTAGAGAATTTGGAATGGCAGTTTCTACTTTGAAAATACTTTCTGGGATTATATAAGACTGGAAGTCCAATGCTTCCAATCTGGTAATCCAGGTCAAGCTCCTAAATCATGAGGCCCACAGATGATCCTGCCAGGTCATTTCTTACACATTCTCTCCTGAAAGAATAGGAGGATGTATGTTTGGGTTCTCTTTGCCACAGGTGTAGCTCCAGTTAATAAGAGGGCTTTTAGCTTTTGAGGCTCTTCTCTTGCTACCCTAACAGTTTATCTCAAAGAGTTGTTTGTGGAAAACCTGCATCAGAATCACCTAGGGTGTCCATTAAAGAGGAAGATTCCTGAGTCCTGCCCAAGAACTACTGAATAAGACTCTCAGGGAGTGGGCCCAGGAACCTGCATTGCTAGCAAATGTCACAAGTAAGTCTTAAGCACACTAAAGTATTGGAACCATCACTTTAATATACAGTTCTTTTAGAGTTAGGGATGGGGTGGGGAAGGCTCTTCCCTTTATGTTTTGGGTCAATTTATTGCTGGAAACATTTGTCCCCTAATTACCTGCTGAATATATCTGCTAACAAAATATAGTAAATGCTCAAGGAATATTTATTGAAAGATTACTTGAGGAGCATAGCATTATACTTCCTTAAGGATGGTAATAAGCAAAGCATTTTGATTCTTCTAACCTAGATAGTAGTGGTTTTATTCCAAATGTTTAAAAGTGTTTTATGGTCTTATATGTCATGTATACAGGATAGCTGTACTTTGAAAACTGTAGGAGTAAGACAAGCCAAACATTATTTAGATGTTAGGCTTGCTGTTATACAGACCATCAAAAAAAAAAAAATCACTTCAGCTTCTCATGTCAGTTAAATTTGGGTTAAAGAATTCCTGCAAAAGAAAAATAAATGGATGAAAATGTAAGCATTTACAGAAAATATAAAGCCAAAACAACAACAATGAAAATGTACATAGAGTTGTCCTAATGATGAAAAAGTGAACAGCTGTGTCAGCACACCCTCAATGTTAGGGGCACTATGAGGCTGACCTGAGGGGTAGAGGAACTAGCAGAAGGGTACAGGGCAAGGGGGAACCAGAAGAGACAAGAATGAGGGGGCTAAGAGCATCAACGCCTACTCATCAAACCCTCCCAAGAACCAGTAAACTAAGGATGCTGAGAAACCTAAAAGCTAATCTGCAAGACAAAAGATAAGAGAAAGGGGACTTTTAACTGGGTTCTTCAAGTATTGGGTCAAAGGGTTACAAATATACTATATCATACTTCTAGACTACTTTGTAAGGCATGTTAAACTGTAACATTTAATATCCAATCAAAACTGCATAATCACATCAGTATCTGTACAAGAGAAGGGCCCTGGCTTGATTTTTGGTTACTTTTTAAATTTTCAGTTCCTTTTTATAAGTTTCCCAACTTAAGAAAACTTGGGAAAATATCTTACATACATGTTCTTTGTGGAAGAGAAAAATAGATAAGGGGTAAATAGAAGCAATATATGATCACTCTTCAGAGGCCTTACTTCTTAGGAGACTGTCATTCAAAAGGGAGGCAAGGCTCTCCCACCCACTGATTTGTTAGTGGGGCATGTATGTGCATATGGTTTATGTGCGTGAGTGTACGTGAGTGTGTGTGTTAAAGGGACATGGGTGGGACTGACCAACTCTCAGACTGTGACCTACCTTGCATTTATCAGCGGCAGGATGTAAACACACATGAATGCTGTCACTCTGGAAAAAAGATGAAGTTTTAGGTATATATCTTAGTCTTTTCTCCTCAGTCAAGGAGAGAGGACAGAGACAGAGAGGCAGGAAACATACACACACAGAGAAATTCTCCTAATCTGGGACTCAAAACAGTGTGGGCGAGCCAGTCCTCATCCCTTCCTCCCCATATATTCTAGGCCAGGTAAGAGGCACAACTCCAACAATAAGAATGAACTGAACACAGACTTGGTGGAAACTCACTTGGACTTAGGGCAGCCATATTCCTTTTCAAAGACATGACTGAAGCAGTAGTAGTCTTAAAACCTGTGAGAGATGTTGTACCTGCACAAAAATAAGAGAAATAAGAAAAACAGTAATCATTTGCAAAGTCCTCTAAAATTAATCTGTGATAGAAGATAACAAAGTAACCCTATAAACAAAAATTACCTGTAATCAACTTTTTTTCCAGTTCTTCTTGGACTTTAAGAAGAATTCTCTCCTGTTCTAAGGCTTCTATGTACTTTGAGTAGCACCAGGTTGGCTAAAAAAGCAATTTTCCCAAAGTTAATTCTGGAAATTTTTGCCTCAGGAAACAAACTGAAGGTAAGATGGTTTCTATCAGCCTCGTCATTTAAACTTTTTATTAAAGTATAACACACATAAAGGAAAGTGCATATGTCATAAGTTTATAATGATATGAATTTTCACAAATGAACTTATCCATGTAATCTTTTAACTGGATACTACAAATTATTAACTGTCTACCTTAGTCCATTTTCATAAGAATATTTATGAGGAATTGAAGGTATTCTTTTCTATAGTCTTGAAAAAACTTTTCAATTTCCTGATTGGGAAGGAGGTGGGGTGGGAACGGGAGGGGGGCGATATACTATTTCTCTGTGAATCAAGGTCAACAACAGCTTTATAGATATCTTCATAATCAGTCACCTTTAGATGTTCAATTTGATTATGAATTTAGATGCTTAGGAAAGATCCAAGTTTTACAAAGAAGGTAATTTTCATTTGGGTTAATTACAATTCTTCAATGTACAAAATCTATCTGACACAAATGCATATCCAGTAGGCCCTCTGCATCTGCAGTTTCCATACCTGCAGAGCCAACCAACTGTGGATCAAAAATAGTGGGGGAAAAAAAACACCCAACAATATAACAGGAAAAAATAATACAAATTAATAAACAATACACATTAACTACTTATGGAGCATTTACGTCATATCAGGTATTATAAGTAATCCAGAGATAATTTAAGGTATATGGGAGGATATGTGTAGGTTATATGCAAATACTATGCCATTTTATATCAGGGACTTGAGCAGGCTTGGATTTTGGTATCTGAAGGGAGTCAGCGGATTCTGAAGGACGATTGTACAGGGCATCCACATTTGCAAAACGGCAGTGTATTATTATTTTATAAATTGCTAAAGTAATTGAACATGTATACTTTAAATAGCCATAATAATAATAATGATAATCTATATTTATATTTATAAAATATCTTTGGTTTCCAAAAGCTTTTCAGTTTCTTACAAAAATCTTGAGATATGTGACAGGACATCACCATCATCATCATCTAATTCCTTTGTCTCTTTCTAACAGATAAGGGAACAGTCTCAAAGGAAATTATGTGGTTATTTTCAGGCTTCAAGGTAATACTGACTTGTGACAGAGCAAAAACTAGAAGGCTGGTATCTCTAATTCCACCTTCTCCCCTTTATTTTTACACTTTCTGAAATTTAATGTTAGTCATTTGCTAATGAATGTATTTCTGAATGGTATTATTTATTAGGTATCATACACTTTTGGATACCTCTTTCCATAAAATTTTTGTATATGGTTCCACAAAATTGGATATTTCTCTTCTCTCAATAATAGCTTCATAGTCTACCAGTTATCATTCCTAAATGCCAAGAAGATTGATTCTTGAGGTAGTATTATCCGAAGATGCAAATGCTTTCAATACAAGTCAGCAAAGATAGATATAAATTAAACTCATAAAATTTCAGAAAAGTGATAATGTGTTAGTTATAAATGTAAATGTAAACATAGAAACTGTAAATGTATTAGTTGGTGGTCACTATGGCCAATTTTACAACCAGCTCAAAGAATTTAAAAAGCTGAGACTAAGCATTCGACACTCTTCTGTCATCTCTTAACCCAAGAATATGACAATCTATATATATTCTGTCTTATTCTATTAAACTGTATCTGTCTTTATTTTCTTTTTCAATGAGATTGTCATTTCAACTTCTGCAATTTAAATCTTTTTCATGTGTATCAAGAAGTTATTTTCCTTGATTATATTGTCCAGGATTAGCTAAAATTGTAATGTTCTTGAAGGCTCAAGGAGATCCCCTTCCAATCTCTCCTAGTATTATAATTTTTGCCTTATTTTCAAACAAACAGATCTCTAGTACTGTACAATGACTGAGTTACTAAATTCCATTATCCAATGCTCTAAAGAGGAAGAGAGACCTCCATAATCTTGCCTGCTTACCTGTCGGCCATATACTTGCAGGCCTAGGAAGGAATCAGTGACTACAGCCGTTGTTTTGGTAGCAGACCCTGAAGTACTTGAGTATTGTTTGATTCCATCCTGTAATTATATTAAATTAAATTATTCCAAAGAAGAGATAATGCTATGTTAATATATAGTTTAGGAGTCATAATATCATATGACATAATATTTCGTAGTGAGTGCCCACTTGATGAATCAAGTCAATATCACTAATGTGACAGAATCTCCTATCTTGATCTTTAATTTTATTTTACACAAATATAAAAATACTTAAATGAGAGAAATTATTAAGTTGAATGTAAAAATCACTCCCAAATTCTAGAATTCAAGAAAAACCTCTATAAACATTGTAATGAACATCCATCCAGATTTCTCCCTAGGGAAAATGTATAACTCTATAATTTTAATATTTTATTATATGAATTTTATACAAATGGAATTTAACTATATGTGCTCTTTTAAGATCTTTTTCATATAAAATATTTGTGAAAATGTTTCTATGTGAACAAATATAGAACTGGAATATAAGCTGGGTCTTCATATTATTTACCATTGTATATCTACTGTATAAGTATAAAATGCACTCACATATTTGTTGGATGATGAAATGAATAAATTAATCACCATTTTCAACATATGAGTGGTCTTATGCACTCAAAGATTTGTTGAATGATAAAATGAATAAACTATATCATTTTCAATAGGTAATATTCTAGTAAAGGGATGTGCCATAGACAATTTAATGAATGCTTCCTATTAGAAATTTAAGTGATTTTCAACTTTTTACTGTTATAAATGATGCTGTGTACACACATCTGTGCATTTTTATAATTTTCTCCTTTAGAATAAATGTCTAGAAGTGTATTTTCTGATTAAAAAGAATGAACATTATAAACAACATATATTGTCAAATTACCCTTCATAAAGAAAGCACCATTTTACATTTTCTCCAGTAATGTATGAGCTTGTATGCCTTTTTCTCATACTCTTAACCAACATTGGGTATTTCCAATATTTTCTTCTTTTCCAGTCTTCATGTCTTTGGTTACCAGCAAGGTTGTACATCTTTTAATTCTTTTACTAATTTGTATTTCTTTTGTGAATTGCCTGTTCATGTTCTTTGTCCAATTTTCTGTTAAGAGCATTTCTCCTTTATCTGATTTATTTTTACAACTTACAGCATAATGTTTCCCAATTTGTCTTTTAACTTTGTATATTTTTGAGATTTAAAAGTTTAAATTTTTTATTTAGTTAAATCACTAATCTTTTGTTAATGAATTTGTCACTGTTCATTTTAAGTACTTGATATTAAACTAGATGAAACTTTTTTCATGAGATATTCCTATCATAACTTTCTTCAGATTACCTGGCTCCATTTGATTCCTTGATATAATAAGAATTAAAAATGGTATATTTGATACTGTTATTTTTATTATAAAGAAGGACGATTACTGCTATCCTATTAATAATAACTAACAATTTACTTTTTGACATGTATTATGCTTCATATATCTTTTTTTTTTTTTTTTTTTTTTTTTTAAGAGAGCATGATCATAGCTCACTGCAGCCTGGAACTCCTGAGTTCAAGCAATCCTCCTGCCTCACCTCCTGAGTAGCTGGGACTACAGTCATGTGCCACCATGCCTGGCTAATTTTTTAAATTCTTTTTTTAGAGATAGAATCTCACTATACTGCTTAGGTTGATCTCAGACTCCTGGCCTCAAGTTATCCTCCCACCTCAAGCTCTGGAGTAGCTGTGATTACAGGTGCTAACCAAGGCATCCGGCTCACATATCTTATTTAATTCTATCCCATGATGTGGGTTCCATTACTATCTCCATTTTATTGAAAAAATGAGGTTTTGGGATGTGAGGTGGTTTGACAAACATAACAGAATTAATAAATGGTAAGGTTATATGAGGCCATAACAGTAAAACCCTAATGCAATAGGACTGTGGTCTTATAAGAACAGGAAGAGAGTGAGATCTCTTTCTCTCTCCTTGCCATGTGAGAACAAAGCAAGAAGGCAGCTGTTCATAAGCCAGGAAGAGAGCCCTTACCAAGAACTCAATTGGTTTGTTTTTTTTTTTTTTTTGAGACATTGTCTCACTCTGTCACCAGGGCTAGAGTGACATGGCATCAGCCTAGCTCACAGCAACCTCAAACTCCTGTGCTCAAGTGATCCTCCAACCTTAGCCTCCCAAGTACCTGGGACTACAGGCATGCACCAACACACCCAGCTATTTTTTCTATTTTTAGTAAAGACAGGGCTCTCACTCTTGCTCAGACTGGTCTTGAACTCCTGACCTCAAGCGATCCTCCTGCCTTGGCCTCCCAGAGTGCTAGGATTATAGGCATAAGCCACTGTGACCCCTGGGAACTGAATTAGCTGGGACTTTTAGCCTCCAGAACTGTGAGAAAATAAACTTCTATTGTTTAAGCTACTCAGTCTGCGTGGTATTTTGTTATGGCAGCCTGAGTAGACCAATACAATAGGGTATCATTTACGTAAGTTAAAATATATACACAATAGTGCTCTGTATTGTTTATGAATACATACACATGCATAACACACTATCTTTAAAAATATCTGGAAGCATAATCCCAAACTTAATGATTATTCTTAGGTATGGGGAGGATAACAGAACTCCAGGAATGGGGTTAAGAGATTTTACTCTATTTGCGACATTTTATTTCTTACAGGGGAAAAAGAAGCAAATGAGGCAAAATGCTATTTTGACCTGTATGAATATGAGTGTTCATTAGTTACTTTTATATCTTTTGGTATCTTTTACATTTCTTTAAAAAAATAGAAGAGGCATATGCTTATAAATAAGATGAAATACATTACTTGGGAGCAAATACCCCTTCTCAATTAAAAGAAAACAGATAAATGTCAGGAGAAAGAGACAAATGGATGAATGAATGGACAGACTAACAGACAAATAGGCAGCGTGGCCAATTTGCAACTGAATTTCACAGTCAATGTATCATTCTGTAATTTTAATATTGAAAATGCTGCCCTCTAGTACATACTTGTTCATTCATTCATTCATTCCCTGATTTATTCAATAAACAATGATTAATAATTGAGCATATGCTAGACACTAGTATAAGTGCTTATGAAACATGGATGAATAAGGCAGACACTAATTTTTAGGACCTTAGTCCAGTGAAGATGACATACAAGAGCTTCATCATAGGACAATATAAAGTGTGCTCTATGAGAGGGGAAACACTACTGCAGTGGGCGCAAGCTGCTTGCAGTGCCAAGGAGAGAGTCAAGGAAGATTTCACATAGAAGAGATGACATTAAAGATGAATTTTGAGGAATTCAAAAACAAGTCTGAAACCTCTGACTAAAGGTTAAAAAGCCACTAATATCTGTATTCTATACCTTTTTTGTACATAGCCTCAGCACAAATTCTTCTACAATTCACACATATCACATACCTTTTAAAAGTCTGATTAAATCCAAAATGAGTCTTGTCTTACCTTTCCAAATTTTTCATCTTCTGTGATTGCCAATTTCTTTTTCTGCTTATTATAGTCTTGTCTTCTCTCTAAAACACTCATAATTCTTTCATCAGTTAAGTTCTTCCTAAACTCACAAAACTGAGGCCAGAATTTAAACAGAACCCCAAAAATTGTCATCTGTATAAAAAACAAAGTATGTATCAGATTACAATTTTATACAAATGTACCAATTTAAACTATAATTCGCCATAATAATGGATTAACTATTCTATCTTTAATATACACCATGTTTCCTCCAACTTATTGTCTCCAGACATCTTGGTATGGTTTAGCTCAGCACATGCTTATCATCAATGGTTTTTATTACCAATAAGAAGTCTTTCTTTAAAAAAAACATACACTAAATACACTTAAAAGTCACTTTATTCTTTATGTTTCCCTAACCAATTGATTGTATTAATAAAGAATCCATTAGGTCTTTTAAAATAAGAAATTTATGTTTTCTTTTAAAACATATACTAGTTGATCTGCCACACACTCTGCTGTTTTATGCAAGTATTCCAAATATTCAAGGGAAACTCCCTCCGCCCCCTTTTTCTTTCTTTTAGAGAAAGGAAATACCATTTTGCCTCTGGAAAAGCTCTTAAACAAAGCTGTAGATCTAAGAATAAATCTTGAGTAAGTTTTAAATGATATAATCTCTCTTTTATGTGAGAGCAAGAAAAGTAACATTTAAAAAGCAGAATGGCATCCTGAACAAATGCTTTCTATGAGGACACTTTACATTAAGTGATTAATTGTGATATTTATAGAGATAAGAATAGCCGCTCTAATTCTCATGCCAACTTTTTCCATTAGTTCCAGAGGCATACATTACTTCCAAGAAGGTAGGACTTGCCACATCAGATCAAGTGCAACATCACTGCCAGGAGTGGCCTTTACCTAATGTCCTGGAGAAAAATGAACCATCCCATTAGGCTCCAAGCCAACTCTTAGGGGAAAAGAATAATCTTTAAAAAGTAAATGCTGCAGTGATCAACAGTCCTGAATTGGCATATTTCATCACTTCTCTTTTCCATACATGAATGTTATTAGTAATTCTAAAATTATTCACTGCTTTTAAAATATAGTTTTAAATTTAATTCTATAGCCTGTTGGGAGTATAAACCTAAAATCTAGAGATACTTTATTTGATTAAATGTAGGCTTTTAAGAAATTTTCATTTACATTTACTGGTCATTCATTTAATTAAGTAACCCTCTGTTCCAATGTTAAGGGATCACGGTAGTTTTTATTATAAACTTCCTAGGCTTAAACACTATTCCTTTTCTATTTACTAACTATTGACTGTACTTCTCAGTTATCTCTCAAAACCTAAGTCATTCCCAGCTCTCAAATATATATTTCCATCTAGAAGACTTTCCAGTAAAAGTCACCCAATTAGGATACAATTTTTCAATGAAAAGCATAACATTGCTCTATTCTTAAAAGTTGCAATTGAGATTTTAGGTTAATATCTATCATTAATGAAAATTACCCTGTACCTCCAGAACCTTAAAAGATAACTGATAACAATGCTGAAACCGTCAGCAGGTTTTTATTTACTATTCAGCCCTTTTGCTCAACTTTGCTCTCATTTCCAATTTGATCTTACTCCCTTCTGTCATGACAGATCTCTTCTCACATCATTCATTCATGTGTCCAAAAAAGGCCTACTCTATGCCAGGCATCTGGGCCACAAACTAAGAAACATTCCCTGCCTTCAAAGAGGTTACACTCTAACAGGAAAGTCAGACGTGAGAACGGTCACTTTCAATTTAGTGCAATAAATGTCATGAAAGGGACAAAAACAAGGGAGACAGGACTATACTGCAAAAAGCTCAGGAGGGGCCGGGCGCGGTGGCTCACGCCTGTAATCCTAGCTATCTGGGAGGCTGAGGCGGGTGGATCGCTTGAGGTCGGGAGTTCGAGACCAGCCTGACCGATAACCCGTCTCTACTAAAAATAGAAAGAAATTATCTGGACAACTAAAAATATATATATAGAAAAAATTAGCCGGGCATGGTGGTGCATGCCTGTAGTCCCAGCTACTCGGGAGGTTGAGCCTAGGAGTTTGAGGTTGCTGTGAGCTAGGCTGACGCCACGGCACTCACTCTAGCCCGGGCAACAAAGTGAGACTGTGTCTCAAAAAAAAAAGCTCAGGAGGGCAAATAGTAAGGGTCATTTATGGAACTACAGGTATTTCAATGAGATGAGGGCAGAGATGGCAGGGAGAGGAAAAAGATGTAGCTAGAGAGTTACGTAGGAGTATGGATTTCATTCTGAGGGCAGTGGGAAACAATTTAAATATTTTAAGCAGAGAAGTGACATGATCAGATATACATTTTGAAAAAGATTTTTCTGTCTGCTGTGAGTTGAATGGTTTAGAGAGAGCCCAGAGTCAGGGAGTTCTGGTAACAGACATCAGATATGTTGCAGATCCAAAGTGAACTAGTGGTGTGGAGTTGGAGAAAAGTGGATGGAATGACAGATAACAAGGAAACAAATGAATGAGTTTTAGGGCCTGATTAGAATGGGGATAAGGGAACGAAGGAGAGGGAAGACATGAAGATGACCACCAGATCTCTGGATTGTATATACCGGTAGGAGGGGACGCCATTCTCTGAGCTTCCTTAGGAAAACAGGAAGAATAACAGATTCTGTGGGGTGAGGCCCCTAAATAAAGATTCTCTACTTTCAGAACCTCCAAAGTCCATGTTTAAGATATATCTAAGACTCCATTTTAGGAAATCAGGTAGAAGTCATAGGTTAGAAGACACCAGTAAAATTCTTTGGCTGCAACCCCTGAAAAGTGTACCAGAACCAATGCCAGCAGCTTCAGACATTTACCATCAGACTCAAGGTCTTTGACATAGATGGGCAAGTCCTGATTATCAGGAGACCTAGGCTAGGCTAAATTATCTCTAAGATCTTTTCATTAACAGTTGTTACAATTCTGACACTATGTTTTCTCTATTTCTCTCGAGCACATCCTCAATCATTCCTCTATATTTCTGCCTATTTTGATGCATAATTTAGAATAAGAGTCCACTTTCAGTTCCTTAGGACTTAGGACACAGCTGGTTCACAAATGAATGTTAAGGAATAATGGCTTTTTTCCATGCTCATGGGCAGTCATACTCTAAATCTGTTTTATATCACTTAATTCATGACATGGCCTTCCCTATTACCCCTATTATAATTTATTTTTCTTAATCATTTTTTTAGGAACAACATCACTAAAAGGCTTTTCAAAATGCAAATAAATTATGTTCACCAAGTCACTGTTTTCTATTATTTATCTTAAAAAGAAGTAACTTGAGCAGGTTAACAGGCATGATTTTCCTTTCATGAATTTGTGTACTTTATGTTGGTAGGGTACTTAGATCTTCTCTCACTTATTTTATGAGCTATGTGAATATTCCAATTTTTAAAAATACACAAATCTTGGGACACGCATATTTTACACATTTTTATGGTAGCAGATATTTTAAAAGGAAATATGAATGGTGGGAAAGGAAAGAGGAATTAACTGGAGTTTTGTAAGTTAGAAACAAAATTGGTAACCATGGAAAGACAAAGTGTAGTATTTAATTTTATTTGCTGCATATTATCATCAACAAAACAGTATGTAAGTTACTAGATTCTTATGTTGCCATGGCATATGTAAAGGTTATTTAAATAGAATAAACCTCAGTATTGGGAGGACTGGAACCTTGCCAAATATGAATAATGCAAAAGCTTTAAAAGAATATCTAGATTGTCAATCTATTTTAAAATATGCTTAGCCACATGCCCTGATCTCTTACCTGTGCCTCTCTAAATACATACGGTCCTAACTCCTTCCTGTGTTCAATAATCTTCTCGGCTTGCTCTACTGGAATGTCAATTTGTAAAGCTGGTGGAATATTGGAATTAATGAAGCAGTTGATAATAGTGGTGATCTTCTTCTGGATGACAGATGCATCACAATGAGAATGGCACAAGTCCTGAAAAAGGAGGAGGAAAGATAAAACAATATATAACTAATGCATTGCGTACATGTGGTGGCTCATGCCAATAATCCCAGCACTTCAGAAGGACTGCTTGAGGCCGGGAGTTTGATACCAGCCCAGGCAACACAGTGAGACCCTGTCTCCAAAAAAAAAAAAAAATTAGCCAGCCATGATGGTATGTGCCTCAGGTCTGAGCTATATGGGAGGCTGAGGAAGGGGGATTGCTTGAGCCCAGGATTTCAAGGCTACAGTGAGCTATGATTGCACCACTGCACTGTAGCCTGGGTGACAGAGCAAGACTCTGTTAAAAAACAAAAAAATTTAATGCATTATTATAACACTTTATAGAACCATGTTAACATATGTTCCAATTACATATATTTTAACTTTAGAAATATATACATTTTAACTTTAGGTAAAGAGGATACTGAGACATGTCAAAGCTATCTTAAAAAAACAACAGCTTTTCTTTATCTTGGATTTGAGGAATTTAAGAATTTGATACATATACCTTTATTTTTTTATTTCAAAATATTATGTGGGTACAAATGTTGACATTACATATATTGCTTTTGCACCATTTGAGTCATAGCTACAAATGTGCCCATCTCCAGACAGTGCATACCGTACCCATTAGGTGTGGATGCATAGACCTTTAAACACAGATTTCATTTAATCTTGATCACTTGTTCCCCTAGGCAAAGGAATAGCTTTAGTGTCTACTTTGACTCATTTAACAACTACATATTGAGAGCCTGCTATATGTCAGACATTGAGCTGAGTCTCAAGACATAGTCCCTGCCCTTTGAGGGCTCAATCTCTACGGGAGGAAAAGTGTGAAAACACATTACTCCAATTTTGTATAGTTAATCAATGTCATGACAGAGGTACACACGGGGTCCTAGGAGAACACTGAGAAAAGGCACCTAACTCAGCCTGCAGGTAGATGTGAAAGGAAAGCTTCCCCATTCAGACCTGCTTTTATACCAAGGTGATTTAGGCTGAAAAAGGCCTAAATCCATTATCCTCTTTATAGATAAATAACTAAAAATAATGATTGTACGTTAAAAAGACTCAGTTTTAAAGTCACAGATAGTAGTGCTATCGTTCTTTTTTAAATAAAGTAACCTAAACATTTGTACTCCCATAATATGCTAAAATAAAAAGGGGTTATGCATTAATATAAAATTTAAAATAAAAAATAAAAAGCTTTGAGATTAAAAAAATAAAGAAATAAAAAATAAAAAGAATAAAGAGGTAGCTTTGCTTGAATTATGGCATTTCTCTGTCAAAGACACCATTTTCTAAATCACAGAAAGCAAATAAATTTGGAAACTTACAATTCTGGATCAGAAATGAGCCAACATTTATTAAGTACCCTGTGCATACTTGGCATTGTAGCAGCTGTCTTATGGACATTATGAAAGAAAGAAAAATTCTGGTGCCTGTCACGTAAAACTTTACATATATTATAGTTTGGCATAAGTTATGTGTGAAAAAAGCTTAATATAAATGTCACATTGAAACAACAGTTAGCACTTCTTACTCAATTTAGTATCACCTCAGAAAAAGCCTATTTATGCCACATATGTTTGTTTGTTAATTTTGGGATTATCATACATAATTATTTGGTGAGCCTCATAATTTTGGAATATTAATATAAGGCTTGTAAAATAAAAAAATTAACTTGTGAAGTTGTTACACAGTTCTAATGTTGAGTAAAGGGAGAGAATTTAGACAGAATCATTATATAACTGATATTTTTTTTTCTCATTGTTCTGCCCTACTGTGCCATTAGCCTAGTTAACTCTCATCCATTGCTAAGGTCTCAGTTTAAGGACACTTTCCTCTATTCAGCTTTCTGTAACTCCCTCAGTCCAGGAGAGATGTCCATCTTGGGGACTCCCCTAGCATACTGTGATTCCTCCATCATTGTATTGTAATTGTTTTGTCCACCACTCACCTGTCCCTCCCATGACACTGTAAACTTTAAGAGGAAGACTGTTTTGATCATAGTTCTATCCAGGATTTAGCCTGGTCCTTGGTAGGTGCTCAATAAATATTTATTGGATGAATATATCCTTCTACTCTTTTTCTCTACACATACACACACACACACACACACACACACACTCTTCAGATTAAATCATACTTTTTTTAGTAGCTAAGTTTAAAGAAATCAATCATAAGAACACCTTCTCCCAATATTGATTGTTCTCCCACAACTTTTTTTTTTGTTTTGAGACAGGGAGGATCTTGCTTGGTTGTCCAGGCTAGAGTGCAGTGGCATCATCATAGCTCATTGTAAAACCTCAACCTCCCGGGTTCAAGCAAGCCTCCTGCCTCAGCCTCCCGACTAGCTGGGACTACAGGTGCACACCACCACACCCAGTTAAATTTTTATTTTTTGTAGAGATGAGGTCTTGCTATGTTGTTCAGGCTGGTCTCAAACTCCTCGTCTCAAGGGATCATCCCACCCCAGCCTTCCAAAGTGCTAAGATTATAGGCATGAGCCACTGTGCCTGGCCCCCACAACATTTTAAACCAGCAGTCCCCAACCTTTTTGGCTCCAGGAGCTGGTTTCCTAAAAGACAATTTTTCCACAGACTGGTAGGGGGTTGGGGGACAGATGGTTTCAGGATGATTCAAGTGCATTACATTTATTGTGTAGTCAAACCTCTCTGCTAACGATAATCTATATTTGAAGCTGCTCCTCCATGCTAGCAACACCATCTCAGCTTCATCTCAGATCATCAGACATTAGATTCTCATAAGCAGTGCACAATCTAGATCCCTCACATGCACAGTTTAGAGTACGGTTCACACTCCTATGAGAATCTAATGTTGCGCTGATCTGACAGGACGCTGAGCTCACATGGAGGTGCAAGTGATGGGAAGTGGCTATAAATACAGATGGAGCTTCCCTTGCTTGCCAGCAGCTTGGCTCCCACTGTGCTGCTCCCGTCCTAACAGGCCACCTACTGATACCAGTCTGTGGCCCAAGGAGTTTGGAGACCACAGTTTTTAATGGCAGCAGGAGTATTTTAATTGTATGGATATATCATAATTAAGTAATCAATATCTTCTTGTACAACAGGGTTCTTTCCAACTTTTCCCAGTCCAGAATAACGATTAAAACTACTCTAGCTATCTCTTTGCATATTACCACAGTCATTACTGGGAGGCAGCATAACTTAGTGGTTGAGGGCATGGCTTTGGCAATATAATGACTTGATTAAATTCTAGCTCTAACACTTAATTAGCTGTATAATGTTGAGAGTGTCTTAACTTTTCCAGACATTAGCTTCATCTGTAAAATGGTGAGAATAACATCCTTGACTTCATAGGATTCTTATGAAGAATAAATTCATTACCATACTATAACAATAAATTCATTGTTACACAAAAAGCATTAAGACAATATCTAGTACCTAGTAACATTTAATAAGATTAAGCCATATGAGAGTTACTTCAGTAAGACTTTGCCATGTGGAATGCTTTCCAACTGGCAAAGTCCCTCAAGACCTAATGCAAGTATTGTCACTTTTGCTGAGACCTCCCTGACCTACCATCCCCTCACCCCCATCATTCCTTCCTCTGAGCTAAAATTACACTAATCAGAACATGGATCAGAATCAACACTATTTCATATTTGTTTTCATGGATGTCTTCCTCCCTGAGGGAGGGAAATGTATGGTATTCACCTTTTTATGCCTACAATCCAGCATAATGCCTGGCACACTAGATACTAAATGTTTGTTGGATGAACAAATTTACTCCTATAGCATGATTTTTAATGGCTACCTACTATGGTAAGTCCTTCTGCTATACTGTAGGAAAGATATTAAAATAGAGACCAAGGGCAGCCTTGAAGGAGAAGGTCACAAAACCAAGGGTTGACTACATTGTGTGAGTCTAGGTTTTTTTTTAAAAAACACCTATTTTATAAAGTTTATCTCACTAAAAAATTGCCTACTGTAGAAAACAGACTTTACCTCCTTTCTAATTCTCAAAAAAATTATTTTAATATTACTCTTGTGAAAGATAGTGAAAAAAACTTCTCTCAAAAAAATTTGTTTATGTTAACCGCCTAAGCGGAAAATTGTCCCAAAACTGTTGATAACAGAAAAGAGTAGAAAACAGTTTCATGGTATATTGGAAAAAGCTTAGAAGTAGATTTTATTGAGCAATGAGTAAGTATATATTGAGCAACCACATTAGTGTTACATAAAAGATAGTTAGATTATAAGTCATTTGAAAGCATTATACTCTTAACATTTGGTTTTATTTTTATTTTCCAATTTTACAATGGGATAGAATAGGCTACTTATAAGGAAATATGCCTACTACCTCTGGGGGCATTTAAGCAGAGACTAGATACCTCTTAGGTATTTCTAGACAATATTTCTTTATTCAAGTCTAGACAACATAACATAGAAAGTCCCTTTCTCCTCTTCAATATAAAGATTCTGGATGATTCCATTAAACACTTAACCTGAAAATAAACTGCCTTTGCACCTAACCACTTGGGTTTTTTTCTTATTTTGTTACGAATTTGGTCATTCTTTCTAATAGAAGAGTCTTTCTCATCACTGTTGGTTTATTCATCTATAATCCAACATCTTTGGTTACTATTGTTATAAATATGATTGGGAAGAATTCTTACAACAAAGTCTTGGTTATATAGATATATCAAATATGGATATCCTCAGGAAAAATGTGTCAGTCACTTATAGATTCATGATATGTAAAAATATAGTTAACACTCTCTTTGGGAAGGTTCTCATTAAATCATACTATATGTTAATACCTTGAAAAACCTAATACAGGTTGAATATACCTTATCCAAAATGCTTGGGACCAGAAGTGTTTCAGATTTTGGATTTTTTTCGGATTTTGGAATATTTGTATCATAGCTACCAGGTAAGTATCCCAAATCCAAAAATCTGAAATCTGAAATACTCCAACGAGCATTTCCTTTGAGTCCCATGTCGGTGTTCAAAAAGTTTTGGATATGGAGCACTTCAGGTTTCAGACTTTTGGATTTGAGATGCTCAACTTGTTCCAAGAGTGATTCCAGGGCTCACTCTTACTCTTCACTGTATAATACTAAATGTATCTAGAGTTTACAATAAACACCTCAATATTTATACTCTGGTAAGAAGATGATGACAAAATTCGTATATCTTATATAGATCTTACCTATTAATATAAAGTTACGGTTAAAAATCTAATATATTAATGTATTTCCTCCTCAAAAAAGGTAGTCTTCACCAGCTTCCAATACAATACCTTATATTTTTGTACTTCTTGCCAAAAAAGCACCCCATTTTCCAATAAATCTCCTTTTAGAGCCACAAAATGTTGAAATTGTCTTGCAGTAACTGGATTCAATAAAGCTTTACGAAAAGCAATGATTTCACAAGATGAAGATATCCACTTACTCTCCACGGGCTGTCCAAAATAGAGGATATAGAAAATTAGCTGTGTGGCAAAAAGTAATAATAAAGTCATTAATTACAAGCTTCTGTTTCCTTTAATTTTTGGCTGTTGAAACTTGTGGCATGGATACAAAAGAATTTGGCAACTTTCCTTACCCTCTGTTCCTGTCTCTTTTGTCTCTCATATTTTTATGGCATCATTTTTTAAGAGGTAGGGCAAAAAAGAAAATGACTAGATGATTTAGAACATTACTGGATGATTTAGAACATTGTTTAAGAATGTTAACAGTTAACTACAGTCTGAGACTATGGTGAAAAACTACTTTTTTGTGAATAGTATGAGTTCTATGCTTAAATGGAACAAAGTAATCATAATGTTATGATTATATATTAATATTATTACTTATTTTATTATTACATATATGTTATATATTAATATATAATTCTGACTTTTCAAAAAAGCAGTTGAACATTCAATATTTTTTTCATATTATCACATTTGGGATAAAAAAGATTTTTATACTTTTTTAAGAAAAAATTATCAATTAATTCTATAATTTCAATAGAAAACTTGCTGAGGGTGAGCCTCACTGTAATTTTATCCTGGAAAGATTATGTTTTTAGGTGAGATATCTTTATATTATTTTAATAATAAATTATGATCAATAATTAAGAATGATAATGATAATTACTAATAAAGTATTTTTAATAATAAAATTCCTCTGAGGATTTACTTTATATAACATAAAATCCAGAAGCACTGACGGTGTCATAAAGATATTTTTATCTACATTTACTTTACATCTTTGCAATTTTAAAATGTCTTTTTTTATTTCGATCATTCAAAATCGCATATTCAACCCGCATTAGCCTCTCAGATTCAAAATTATAAGAAAGAGATTTTATTGAATTTATTGAATAGATCTGAATTTTACTGAAGTTCCCCAAATCTGATTTTAGTGTACAACCATCAAGGAAGCATCATTCCAAAGGCAACGTTTTAGATGTACTTAGGCATTATATTAATTAAAATACATGAAAAATAGCCATTACTGATAATGCATAAAATAAATTCCTTGACACAAATTATATGTGACCACCAATATAATTGTTTAGAGAGTTATGTGAAAAAGTGCTATGGGAACACAAAGAAAGGAGTAACTAATGCTATCTAAGGGAGTAAAACCTTTACAGAGAAGGGCCTTGAGGATGACCTCTGAGTTGGAAACTGAATAGTGAAGGCAACTTCAGGCAGTCTAGACGAATGGTGGTGCTGTTAACCCAAAGTGAGTAGATGTCTATCACTATTTTAGTGAGGTGCATGTCATGTTCTCTGAACAAAAAAGTTAAGAGCCTCACCATATGGTCCATATTAAAATTACAGCCCCATAAATAGGAACAACTATGTATTAGACAGGGATGTTTATTTAAAATTCACTCAGCAAATAATGTTTTAAGATCTGCTTCTTAAGATACTAAAACTTAGAAATCTAACTAAAACCTGTAATTTAACTAAACAGAAAATATTATATAATGTCCAAAAATATAAAATGTAAGCCTATTCTACTTAGATTTTCAGTCAAAAATACAGCAGAAAACAAAATTTACCTCCTTTTAAGAGGAAAACACAGAAAAGAGCATACTAACATACATACATTCCTCTAACATTCAGATAAATTTTTATCTTTGTTAGTTTGCAGAGGGTCACCTAGGTCTAGTTGGACATTTTATCATGACCTATAGAAGGATAAATACATATAAACTTGTAGGTTCAAAAATAAGACTATGTTTATCATGCTTTTGCAAAGCAAAATAGGCAATTTCTAGCACCTTACAGAATCATATTATAGTGGTTTTAATAATCACCAAAATGATAGTTATCTTAATTCTTTTACAGCTAAACTATAATTCTATTATTATTTTTTTAATTAATTTATTTATTTTTCTTTATTCTTACCCATTGGGTACAATAAACTATAATTCTAAATAAAGGGGGAAAGTAAGTTGATTTAACCTGCTGATTCCACTGCATATTATTCATTCTTTTTGTATGTAATCCACTCTTAATAATAAAGTCCCATACGCTAGAATGAACAGCTTGTCTCAATAAATCCATCACAATCAGAGTAAAGGAAAATACACATTTAAAGGCAATCAAACACTTCTAAGGCTGAGCTGGTCAAGGATCTCTCTAAGAACAGAGCTCTGGTAGAGTCACACTTTCTTCCAAATTCCATTCACCAATTAACAACTGTATCGGCCATAATTTGGTGGTTTAGAACAAATATAGTAGTGTCCACAGTAAGGGTCTTTAAACAGAACAGGAAGGGAAAACAACATTTTGACAAAGCAAAACTTACAAGAGGAAGAATATAACAAGTATTACTTGCCTTCCAGATCCCGATTTTCCTTTCATGCTTCTGTAGTAAGAGCTCTTCTGCTATATCTTTCATCTGTACCTAAATGCAAAACCAATTATTTTATCCCAGTTATTCAGAATGTCTAAAGTTTTGAAATCATTTACTAATTTAATAGCTAAATTAAAAAATGAGGTAAAGGTCAGCTTGAAAAGAGATAGTGCAGTTCAGGAGAAAGAAGATCAAACTTAGAAATAGAAGCCCTGCAGCTAGGTCCTTGGGTGAATCACTCAAATTCTCTGAACACAGTTTCCTCATCTGCAAAACAGAGATAGTAATACCTAACTGTACTGCCTCAAATGTAGGTCACTTTGGCTCACATGGGAACAGAAGCTGGAGAGACAATTATGACTTCTCAGATGTTTGTTCTATTTTCTACCATATACATCCACAACTAGAGTACAAAAGTTACTCAACACAGAGGGAAATACAGTAGATACTTCTTGGAGTTATTGCCTATTCATAATATTTCCCTTTTCTTGGGAACCACTCTTGCCACATCTGTGCTATTGACTCTCCCTCCCTGCCCATAGCAGAATAAATCTAGAAACTGATCTGGAAAGACAAGGACTGGATTCACTGGGACTGAGTCTTTTTGATGGCCATGGCCAGGAGAAAAGATCTGAGAATTCTTTCTGGGTTCCCAGGGCTATCATAGCTGACATCTTTTCCAAAGCTTGGGCATTAACTCTTCCCTTAAGAGTGTGAGATGCCCCAGCACCATTTTAGAATAAATTCTCACCCTTCCTTTTTGTTTTTGCCTTAAGGTTGCCAGAATCAGTTTATTTTGCTGGCCACCCCAAAAAATGGTAAGTCAGGAATGACTATGAGTTACAATAAAATTACTGTGGTAAACAAAATGAGAAAATGTGGTAAATAATATTAGTAAGCCAAATGTGTTTTTACTTGGCGTTGGATAGAGAATTGGAGTTAGCCTTAAGAAAGGAAATGAGGAAATTTGAGTTTTTCCAAAGCTCATTTCAAGGAACTTTTTGCCTAAAACAAGTCAGCTCTTCTTCTCCACACTAAAAATTCTGTGTTCCCAGCTATACTGTGTTTTCCATAACATACATTGCTCAAATGACTAAGAATGTTTCCAGATAAATAGGCCTCAAAGTGTTTGAGAAACTGAACAGAGGAAAAATTTTTCAGGTTCTTCCTGATCAGTATTAATAGCATGTGGCTTTGCATACTAAAGTCCAAAATGACATGCTTTCTGACGCTTGTGTTATTTTTGTAAAAATTAGGTTTGTCTTTTTTTAGGTATGCTAATGACATTTTAAATTATCAAAGTAATACTTCTTATAAAATAAAAACAAAGCAAAGCAAAAACAAACCCCCTTTATAAAGTAAAAAGTAAAAATCCTTCTCACTCCCCAAACCCATTCCCAGGAGGGAAATCCTTTTAAATCTTTTTCCAAAAGCATAACAACTGATAGTTAAACAGACGGATGGATGGATGAATAGATAGGCACAGATAGACAAATGTAGCGATGTAAATAGATATAATGGTATTATCTTCTACATAGTGTTCTGCATCTTGCTTGTTTCATTCAATAAATAACACCTTTCATATCAGCACATGTGGAAATCTCATTTTTATATTTTAACCTCATTTTTATAATCTCATTTTATGTGGGAATCTGCATAGTTTTCCATAGTATGGAATTATCATAACTCACTCAATTCTTCCCCCATATGTTATTGCAGTGAACGTCCTTGCATATCCTTGTCCATTTGTGTGAAGACTTAATAATACTAAAAATAACAACCATATTAATAGATAACATTTGAGTGTTTTCCATGTGCCAAGCACCATACTAAGAAACTAAACACACATTAATTTCATTTCATTTTCACAATGACCTTACAAAGCAATAGCTATTATTAGCTCCAATTTTCAAATGGCAAAACTAATTTATAAAACTTAAAAGTGGTACAATTAATATGTGGCAGTGTTGAAATTAAAACTTGGAGTCTGAGCTAGGTGTGGCAGTGTGCAACTGTAATTCCAGCTAGCTGGGAGGCTGAGGCAGGAGGATGCCTTGAGCCCAGGAGTTCAACGCTGCAGTGAGCTATGATCATGCCACTGCACTCCAGCCTGGGCAACAGAGTGAAACCCTGTCTCTAAAAAGAAGAAAAAAAAACCAAACCCCCAAAACCTTGGGAAGCCTGACTCCATGCTTTTAATCGCTATCAACAGAAGTACAATAGCTAGGTCAACAGGTGTGCACATTTGGTTTTGACAGGTACTGCCAATCACTATCCAAAGATTATATTAATTTACATACCTTTATCTTTTGACGTGCTGCAAATTGTTCACTTGCAAGAAACAATGGCAACCACACCTTTTCTAGCCTATTTAGCACAAGCTTCTGAACTTCAATTAGAACAGATGCATCAAGCTGCTCATGGAGAATCTTCCCCCAGCCACCACTTAAACGCATTATCTAAGAAAATAAAAATTAAACATAAACTACAAACTTATGCCTTATTAAAGAAACACTAATAGTCATTAAATCATTCATTCACTCCAAAATTATTTGCTGCACACCTGATAGGTGCCACAATTTTCATTTTCTGTATAATATCTCCTGGCTATATTGTGTACCGACAATTGCAGTTTATGTAGTGGTTGTTTTAGATGCACGATTTTGCTTACTTGTGATACATTAAAAAGAACAAAGAAGTGGGATTTTTATTCTGTGTGACCATAAGCAATGGCATTTTTTTCTCCATGGACTCAGTATCCTCAACTGTAAAATGAGGACGTTAGTCTATTCGTTTTCTAAGCTCTCTTCTAGGTCTAATATTCTATGAGTCTGTGATTCTAGTCAAATTGACCCACGTGAGAAAGAATTTTCTTTTGTGGATGAGGAAAATGAGGATTAATTGGTTAAGAGACAATCTTGACATAGGTATTGTAAATATGTATATTACCAACAAATGTTGGTTTGGAGATGGCAGGATGATGGTAGTGGTAGCAATGAAGGGCTGTTCCAACAACTTCTAAAAATAAAACAGAGGCAGCAGAAAGCAGACAAAGGTCATGTTTTATAGATAAAAGTCACTGATTTGTACAGGTAGCACCATTTATAAAACACAATTTCTTTGTGGCCCAAATCTTCCTTATGCTTAATTGTAGACATCAACAAGCTACTAGGCCGGGCGCGGTGGCTCACGCCTGTAATCCTAGCACTCTGGGAGGCCGAGGCGGGTGGATTGCTCAAGGTCAGGAGTTCGAGACCAGCCTGAGCGAGACCCCGTCTCTACTAAAAATAGAAAGAAATTATCTGGCCAACTAAAAATATATATAGAAAAAATTAGCCGGGCATGGTGGCACATGCCTGTAGTCCCAGCTACTCGGGAGGCTGAGGCAGTAGGATCACTTAAGCCCAGGAGTTTGAGGTTGCTGTGAGCTAGGCTGACGCCACGGCACTCACTCTAGCCCGGGCAACAAAGTGAGACTCTGACTCAAAAAAAAAAAACAAAAAAAAAAACAAGCTACTAGAGGATATTTCCTGCTATAACTCATTCTGTTTTCTACCTATATCTGGGTAATCACTGCCAAAATTTCTGGATTGCTCATTGGCATAACTGCTCTCCTCTTAGCTCTCTTTCGATTAATAATATTAACAAAATAGTACTAGTAATAATGTTGTTTTGTATAAAAGAGAAATCCTCTTCTTAGCTCTCTTTTAATAATATTGTTTTTGCATAAAAATAAAAAAAGAAAACGAAGAAAAAAAACAACTACCTTGCTAATCAAAGAGCAAATTGGCTGCACAACTGAAATTAGGACTACCATGATCTTTATAAAACTTAATGTGATACAGACCTCCTTAAGTATAAAATATTAATAAGTAAAAAAGTAATGACAAAGATGAAGAAGGATCATGGGAAAAATGCCTCAGTTGTAAGCACATCCATTTGCGATGATAGTAATGTGTGACTTTTTTCACTGACTTAAATTCTCAGCATGTTGTATGTACTATGGAGGGTTCACACAGTAGCATCAGATACCATGAAACCTCACGCAATGTAGCACAAGCCAAATAGAAAACAAATGCTTTCCATGTGTTTATTTCATACTTGTGCTTATTGAGATACCCAACCAATTTTGTTAATGTGTCCCAGATTTGTATCGCAGGGAACTAATGGCTAGGCATTTTTGTTAAAGTTGCTCAATTCTAGAATTTCTGTTCCCTCTTACTCCCAAAAGCTTTTGCTTATTATTCTATCCCCGCCCCGCCCCCCCCACACCAAAAAATTTAGCTTTTTAATTTGGTGTGTCCTGCTTGTGAACCGCTCAGAACTTTAATTAACTGAATTAAGCATTAATATGAAATTTATATTTCATAAATGTATGCCATTAGAATATGCATTCTTGTAAACTACCAAAATAGAAAATTAGGCCAGGCATGGTGGCTCACAGCTGTAATCCCAGCACTTTGGAAGGCCGAGGCGGGAGGATCACTTGAGGTCAGGAATTCTAGACCAGCCTGGGCAAGAGTGAGACCTCTGTCTCTATAAAAAATAGAAAAATTAGCCAGTTCTGGTGGCATGTGCCTGTAGTCCCAGCTACTTGGGAGGCTGAGGCATAAAGATCACTTGGGCCCAGGAGTTTGAGGTTGCAGTGAGCTACAATCATGCCACTGTACTCTAGCCCAGGTGATAGAGTGAGACTCTGTCTCAAAAACAAACAAACAAAAAAAACATACACTATACACTTGATCTTTAGGTATTAATGTAGTACTAACAAACTTTAAACAAATAAATTATAATATTTCGTTATATTTCAAAAGTATAAAAATTGAGCCATATTTTATGAGAAGTTTTACATGAACACAAATCCACTGCTGAATCCCAATCTAATGATACTGCAGTTATTAATAAGCTGTGATTAAGGCCATAGGACTGTAGCCCAACAAAATGGCCAAACCTATGTTCCTAGCCAGTGAAAACAGTTTCTGGGGACAATACAATTGTAAATAGGACTTTCAAAGATCAATTATGTTTAGAGTAATATCTGTTAAGAGAAAAACAGAAAAGAGAGATTAGGTTTAAAAGTTGATAATGGCTGTTTTCTACTTGTTGAAAGGTGCAGGGACCTTGTCCATCTTGTTCACCACATTATCCTGAGCACCTGGAATAGTGTCTGACGTATCATAGGAACTCATATTTGTTGAATGAATGAATCCGTGGATGAATAAAAGTTATTTTATTCTATAAATTACTTTTCAAAGTAACACATTTTTACACCATGCAATACTTGAGTGGATTTTAAAGACATTTAATTTACAGATACTTATGAATATCTAAATAAATATCAAAAGTATCTAACATATAAGTCATAAAAGCAAAAGAAAAGAAAAAAGAAATTTTCAAGTTGTTAGCAAACAGAAATAAATTATTGCTTTTCATACATCAATATAAAAAATTGGTGTGCATGTCAATACCTGGTCTTGCTGATGTACAGAAGCTGGACTGTTGGGTCCAAAGAAATATTTTTTATTAAGGTATTTGTTTTTAATGTATATAGATTTTGCCTCCCTTTGATTTCGATCTCTATAGATTATTCTTTGGAACTGCTCAATGTCTGTCCAGCACATAAGGTCCATGCTAAAATGAAAACAAAATCTTGTTTATTCTCTAAATTCTACTAAACACCAAACAGTTTGTTTTGACAGGACTTATAAAGTGGCTATCTTGACTAATTAGCACAACTGATTAGATCACAGAACTAATGAGTGCAATAAAGTATCTCTGATACTTTTCTAGGCCAGTTAAGTTGACTCTGTTATACTCCTAATCCTGGCTAAATATATGAATGACAAAGAAGTATCGGGATCAGAAAATAATCTATTCATCATTATTGGTGGGGTCTCAGAGTTCTTCCATTAATGATGAACGAGTATCACCAATTTCAAATATGAGAAAATGTACACATATAGCATGTTCATTTGACAACAGGCCAAATATAAGATAATGTTCATCACAATGAAGGGAAACTATATACAGGGAAATTTGGCTCCTACATCTAACCCATTTCTGTTAACTTGTTAGAAAATTAATATGAAAAATATATAATCAATACGTCAGTTGATATTAGATAAATATGTTATACGGTTCAAGATTCTGGGCAAAACTACAATGTTTCATTTACGTATCAGTTAATAAAAATTATAAAATATTACAATAATTTCAATATCTTAGTGAAATATAAAAGACACTTTCCAGAAATAGTAATTAAAGTACCTGTCTAGAGAAATGCAAAAGAAAGAAACAGCAAAAAGGAGAAAAAAATAAAGCACACTGGTGTTTTAAGTTAGCCAATGCTAAAAATATCAACATATATTGTGTAACCACTTAAAATAACAATTTGGAGGCTGCATCAATCAAAATGCACTCCAACAAAAAGTTAACCTTATAGCCAGGTGTGTTGGTGTGCTGTAATTCCAGATACTTAGGAGGCTGAGGCGGGAAGATTGCTTGAGACCAGGTGTTCAAGATCAACCTGGGCAACATAGTGAAACCCCACCAAAACAAAGTTATCCATACAGATTTCATGTAATCATGTTCAACAGTTTTTTCTGACATGAGTAAAATCTAGCACCAAATCACTATTATAAAATGTTGAATCAAAACCAGTAGCTTAGAAAAATTCTGTTTTAAATGAAAAATATGCTTAAAAATGGTTGTATTTCTCACCTTGAAGAATGAGCCTCAAGAAACTGGCGGAAATGTTCAAACTCCAGTTTGTTGTTAAGCAGATCATTAAAAGTAAAATGTTTGTATTCTTCAGGAACATTATTCCAATATTCTGTTCGTTTAGAGACGTTAGAGAGCGACAAAACACTAGTTCCAATTTCACCAGTGGTGTCCTAGTGAAAGGATACTTTTTATAAAAATCTCTTAAATACAAAAAATTCTGTACAATTTTAAATAGAGAAATTGAAAGAAAAATCATCAGACCAAGGCCATTTAACAATTCAGTGGTAGAACTGGATAAGGACTCTAGGTGGCTCAGGTACTAACTTATATCAAATTCTGTTCTGTTCCTTTCCATTCCATCCCATTTTCAAGAACATTTAGTAAACATTTACTACACATAAAGCACTTCTTTGTAAAATATTAATTTTATTATTTTTCTTAGTATAGAAGTAATGTCTTTTGTAATAAAAAAAGAAGAAAATAAAAATCATACATAATACTACCAGAGATAATCACCATCAACATTTTTATATATAGCCTTTCAGTCCTTTTTGTACATGTACAAGTAGTTTATTAAAAATGAACATAGGATGGTTGCATAGTTCAGCAGACTGAATCATGAAGAAATTCCCCATGTCTGATTTAATTTTTAAAAAATGAAGACAGGATTATGTACCCATGTATATATGCTTTGGGAATCTGCTTCTTTTTCTTAACAATATATCATAAACATAAAACATTCTTCTATAACAATTTTAAAAAGTTATAGAGTGATACAAGATACTCATCTAATAATATATTCTTCAAATGTAATTTCTTTCATATAAACATTAATTTTTAAGTAATTTTAAGACCTCTGATGTTTTGTGAATAATGTACAAGCCCTAAAGAGCAAAGAGGTAGAGAGGCTCATTTGAAAGGCCCTTCCTTATACAATTCATTCATCTCCCTATTTGTTTTTGTTTTGACAATTTATCTTACAGTTAGCTGCCAATAACCTGCCAATATTTTAAAAACCAATTTTCCTTATGTAGAAGGACTATGGAGAGTGTTATAAATTTTAGTTCATAAAGTTTAAAATACAACCTTATCTTGTACTACCTCTATAAATTTTTATGTATTTTTTCTAGGATATTAATTAGTAATGTCTCAAATAGAGAACTTCTGTGTTAATAAGGCAACTATCATAAAAGTTACATTTTAAAAAATACTGTTTTTGTAAAACTTTATCACATAAGAATAACAATTTCAGAGAGGTACAAAGAAGAAAGTAAAAAAATCAACTGAAACCTCACCATTCAGAGCTAACTATCTTTAACATTTTGGTGAATATCTTTCCAGATTATCTCTTTTTGCATATACGGATACATGTAGAAATACATATTTAATTTTACATAAATAGGATATCACACCAGTGTTTTTGTTCCATACATTTTTATATAATAATATGTCATAAACATTTCCGGGTCAATTAACTGTCATTTTTATGTAGATGTACACATTTAAATTTATGGGGTTTTGGATCTATCATGGCTTAGACAATTTGAAAGATGCAAATTTATAAATCAAAATAACACTTTAATGTCCTAGTCAATCTTATGGTCTTTTTAATAGATTTACCAACTCCTTTCCATATTTTTCTTTATTGTTTTTGCCTATTATTGTCACAGAAGTGTCTTTTCTGTTTAGAAAATGCATCTTAACTCTTTTGTGACCTGACAACAAATATTACAGAAAGAGCAGCTGCCATACAGAAAATAACTGATTACATTCAATATAATATGGCTTGAAGGCTTGAGTTTCTGGTCTTAGCTAAGGCAAATGAGTGGCTTGGGTACCTATACTATCTCATCTGCTTTGTTTCTCTGGCTCTGTTGCTAACTGTGTCAATAAAATATAACACCTGTCAAATGCAGCATTCTAGGCAATGAAATAGCAGAAAAATGAAATAGCCTATTCTCTAGTTTATCAATACATTATCTCCTCAATATACAATCTCCTCCCCTCCAATATATAAAGAGGTAACCTTCTCCAGGATAAAAAGTTTGTTTTTCTAAGTAAAAAGTTGTTTTACCTCAGCTTTCTTAGAAAATGTCTCTTTATGCAAAGCCTGTAGCTTTCTGAAGTATGTGGAATCTAGCTGTCGAGTTTCTTCCACTAGCTCCACCTAAAAAAGAAAAGAATAATAATAATAATAATAAAGCTTGTAACATCAATAGAATGCACAATTTGCCAATAACAGTGGGCTAAAAAACAAATACAGTTCCCAACAAAACAAAGTATTTTGAAGGCAAAAGCAGGAAGACCAACATAGTCAAAAATATTAGCTATAGCAAGGTCACACTTCACGTGGATGTGATAAAAAATGCATACATTTCTATGTAATGATGTAGTGCCACCAAAGATCACTCCTCCTATCTAAACACAGCATGTAAACTTACAAACAATGCAAATATGCTGGTCACATTCCCTGTTACTATTCAATACAACAGGATAATACTTATAAAGGCAGATACTGCTAGCTTTAGGGACCAAATAATTCATACAACAAGAAATGACCAGACTCTGAAGTGTTACTAGTCTGCGAGCAAAAGCTTTCTAGCTGTAGTAAGAGAGGAGACAGTCAATCACCAAATTAAACCTCACAGCAGGTCTTACTCTTCACAGCGTGTAATGCACTATTTTATGTAACTGGGAAAACAGGACCATTCTCTATTTCTCTATTCCAGGGAAACACCAGTTGGGCTGACTAGCTGCCTGATAACTTTCTGTTTTAATAGCTAGCTTTGGTAGTCTGCCTGGTTGTCCTTTTTGGGGAAAAGTCTACATAATATAGTCAGCTGGGCTTTTAGAGGAGTACTCTGAGCTGAAATTAACAAGTTTCTAGAACTAAAGAAAGAGATTTATTTTTCCTCTTATTAAAAACATGTCCTAGCTGGGCGCAGTGGCTCATGCCTATAATCCTAGTACTCTGGGAGGCCAAGGCAGGAGGATCACTTAAGCTCAGGGGTTAGAGACCAGCCTGAGCAAAAGTGAGATTCTGTCTAAAAATAGAAAAAATTTAGTGGGATGTGGTGACACGTGCCTGTAGTCCCAGTTACTCAGGAGGCTGAGGCAGGAGGATCGCTTAAGCCCAGGAGTTTGAGGTTGCTGTGAGCTAGGTTAATGCCATGGCACCCTAGCCTGGGTGACAGAGCAAGACCCTATATTTAAAAAAAAAAAAGTCCCATGTACCATGTATTTTATAAGAATCATTACTAAAGTCAAAACTTTTTGGTTTAGAGAAGTTAGGTATAATCCAAATTTTTTTTTAAGTATCACAAGACCGTTTCCTGTATGCCATAAGCTAGTTTAAAACAATGGCTGGAGAGAAATTTTTTAAATTTCATATGATGTCCTAATTTTCCTAATGTAATACATGAATTTTTATAGTAAAAAGGATCCTATGCTAATTTTCAGGACGAAGAAAAATCAGGAATGAAAATTTAATTATTTTCATTCATTAAATTTATTAAGCCATAAGAGTTGTTTCAGTCACAATCCAATAAGGTAACTCCCTCCAAGGTGTTTTGGTATTAATTTTATCTTAATCACCTAATGTATCCTTCCTGGTAGAAGATGTGACTATCTAAAAAGTTGTTGAGGAGATATTAACAAAGAATAGCAATACAAAGATAGCAGAGTTCTGCCTGAAATGACCTCATGTACAGGTTACATGCATTAACTTAATGTAAAAAATATCCATGGATCGTTTCAATTTGTGGTTGGAAATAAATTTTTAAAAAAATTTCCTATCTCACTGTATTGACTCGGGGAGGTGGGGGGTGGGGGGGAGGGGATGGAGGTATGACTAGATGGTGAGTGCCAGGCGCACTGTCTGGGGAACGGACATGCTTGAGGCTCTGACTCAGGGGGATGGGCGGGACATGGACAATGCATATAACCTGAGCTTTTGTACCCCTATGATGAGCTGAAATAAAAAAAAAAAAAATTTCCTCTACCCATCAACAAGAATAGTGAAAATATTCAAGCATTGAGGCTCAAAATGACTTCTTTCAGAATGAAAAAAATATGTGTTGAAATTTTTATCCAATCCGGCAGTCTGACCTGATAAACATCTGGGGGTACCTTAAAATAGAAGCACTCAGGTCAGAGGGTCTGCTTTTCACAACATATATGAAATGCTTATATTTTCCATGGGTGTAATATTTATTGTAATTCATCCAGCACAACATGACATGGGCTTTTTCCATTAATCAAAATTAAGGCTACTGCTGAGAAGTGGCAAGAAAGGACAAAGCCAGTATATTATCATGGCATATTTTATTCATTCATAGGAAACCAAAACTTAGATTTCTCTCTTCTGACATACTTGTATAGAGAATGAAAAATGACATAGATTTAAGGTTTTTGTTAGGAGACAATAGGTAAATTGGCAAAAAATAATGTTAATAAACATTTTCCCTGCCCAAATTTTGAGGCTGCCTAAATCTTAACTCTAAATCCCTGGCCCATGTGAGACCTTTTTCAGTTCTTGTCTGGTGAGTTAATAACTCTGCCTATCATCAGTTTTATAGTAAATCTGAATTATTCATATATAATTTATCAGTGCCACAATACCTCTCTTTCTTTTTTTTTTCTTTTCTTTTTTTACTTTGAATCATTTACATCAAAACACAATACCTTTCTATAAGCAACTTGGTCTGATTTTACCATCTTTGTCCAGGGCTCAAGAAGGAGGAGAAGGATATATTCTTCTGCTGTGTCAAAAAGGTCTTCAAATGGTGGGTGTATTTTCAAATAAATTTCTTTTTTCTTTTCCTGTTGGAGTCCAATGTCAAGAGTGGCCGAAGGAGCAATGTACGTAGCAAAAAGATACTAAGGGAAAAGAGGGAGGAACAGGGAGAGGATGTTGGGAGAAACCACAACGGTTAGCAGCCCCCTCAGCAAAGGCATTTTTAAAAAACTAAGAGAAGGTAAACAAGTCCCAGTGATATTTTTCTTGAAAATTTGAAAATATGGGTAAAACTACCTAAGACAAAGCAATGAATGCATCTATTCAAAATACTTTTTCCTTTTCTTTTTTCTATTTCTTCATCAGTAATTAGCCAATTTTTCTTAAATTATAAAAATTCTGAGGATGTACTATGTATAATTATAATTGACTTGAGGTTATATACCTCCTTTTTTCCTTATGCTCATGACATTTCTAACACATTTGTGTTACTTTCCAAAGTGGTTTGAAATGCTCTTTTGGAAACAACAGGCAAGAATACACTTGGACTGCCAAGCTGGCTATCAGTCTTCTGGTCCAGAGACCAAACAGACTACCAACCCTACCTAACTGAGTTGCAGAGTTGTTAAGCCTGTTGCTAATTACCCCTTTCTGCCATAAAATCTCCCCATCTTGTGTCCAAGGCTGTGGAAGAAATACAGGAAAAGAATAAGAGTGAATGGAGGCCGGGCGCGGTGGCTCACGCCTGTAATCCTAGCTCTGGGAGGCCGAGGCGGGTGGATCGCTCGAGGTCAGGAGTTCGAGACCAGCCTGAGCAAGAGTGAGACCCCGTCTCTACTAAAAATAGAAAGAAATTATCTGGCCAACTAAAAATATATATACAAAAAAATTAGCCGGGCATGGTGGCTCATGCCTGTAGTCCCAGCTACTCGGGAGGCTGAGGCAGTAGGATCGCTTAAGCCCAGGAGTCTGAGGTTGCTGTGAGCTAGGCTGACGCCACGGCACTCACTCTAGCCCGGGCAACAAAGTGAGACTCTGTCTCAAAAAAAAAAAAAAAAAAAAAAGAGTGAATGGAAAGATATACACAGAACTTCCAGCATACCTACCACAAATATCTGTTCCATTCTACTCACTTGTCTTGTCTCTCAATAATAGTTATTTATATCTGAGAAGCAATTTAATAACATTTTATTTTAAAATTTTTTACAAGCTGGATATATCATACCCTGAACATTGGATTTACATATAGTTCTACTAAGAATCTCTAATTAATTGTACTTTATTTCAGTTTTATTTCATATACTTAGATTTTGGGCCTGGCAATGTCTAGACTCAATTCAGAAGACTCTGAGTTGGATATCAAGATATATAGATATATAGATATATATATATATCCCAAACAGCAAATTATAGTCTTATTTTAAATAACCTTTTAAAAGTTTTAAAGGGTCCACATTAATAACATAACCATTTACTGACTACTGCATCATAGACACTTGGCTAGGTGCGACGTATGCAAAGATTAATGAACAAGAGCCAATGCCTCCCGTTTAGGAGCCCACTTGGTGGTCGCATGGAGATGAAAATCAATGGTTACAGTATAAGTGCTATAATAGAGGTATGCATTACAAATAACATTGTCAATGATTGCCTGTACATTCTTTTAAGCTCATCTCTCATTAATCACCTTTCAAATTTTACACTCAAATACCAAATTTTCTGTAATCTCCCTAACTCTTCCTGTTTTGCCAGTGCACACATTGTTCCTTCAATCTTGGATGTTTACTCTACCCCATACATCTTCTCTGCTTGGTAAACTCTAATTTATTTTTTTAAAACTAACATGGATTTTTCCTTCTCTAGGAATCTTTCACTGACACTCTCCTCCCATGATCATACTTTCTGCTGCTACACCTATCACACTCTAATGCAATTATGTATGTATGGATGGATCTTCTCTTCTAGACTGAGATCCTTGAGGCCAAAGACTGTAGCTTATTCATCCATGAATCTCCAATTACTAACATTGTTCTTGGCAGAGAGTATTTGCCATTTATTGAATTGTACTGAATCCACAGAAAAGACTCATACAGATATTGGAATGGGGAAGGAAAAGGTTCTGGAAACTTTTTGGAAGGAATTTTTTTTTTTTTCCAGAGACAGGGTCTCACTCTGTTACTCAAGCTAGAGTGGTGACTGATCATAGCTCACTGCAACTTCGAATTCCTGAGCTCAAGCAATCCTCCTGCGCCAGCCTCCCAAGTAGCTAGGACTACAGCTGCGTGCCACCACGCCCAGCTAATGTTTAAAAAGTTTTGTAGAGATGGAGTCTTGCTAAGAGAAGATAATTTTTACACCTGATCTTTGCCAAAAGGCTGTGAAGTGATGAGAAGATCATTTTTAAGCTGAATCTTTAAAGATGAGTTGGAGTCAATCAGACAAGAAAAGAGAGTTGATGAGATAGATGGTCCAAGAAGAAGCAAAACACAGGCCAATGCCTGGAGGCCCAAGGGGGTTTTATAACCTATGGACATATTCTGGGCTCCAAGTAGATAGCACTGGCCAAAGGAAAGATGTAGAATAAGACAAGATCTATAAAGGGAATCAGGGACCAGAGCATGGATATGAACTTTTATCCTTTGTTAAGGAATTTGAATTTTTACCTAAAGATTTCATAGGGAATCTCTGAAGGGTTTTACTGAGGAGTGACATCACTGAATATAAATTTTAGAAATAAATCTCTACGGTATCAGAAAGGAAAAACAGTTTGAGTAATACCAGTATTCAAGGCAGTTTGGAAGTTATTTCAATAGCCAGACAAGACATTATGTGCCACTTCCCCTCTTCTTGCTATTTTGCAATCGCCTCTTAACTGGTCTTTCCAGCTGCTTCTTTGTTTTCTTGCAGTCTTCTTACCACAGCCAACAGATAAATCCTTTTGTGCATCACTCCTCTGTTCAAACTCTCCAGTGACTTCCCCTCTCACACAGAATAAAAGCCAAAGTCCTTATAATTACCTATAAATGAAGTGTTTGGAAGTTTTGCACTGCTGAGGAGACAAGGAGTATAGTTCAGGACCTGTCAGTGGGGAAGCCCCTGTAAACACGCTAGACTCTCAAAACACCAAGAGTAGGAATGGTCTAGATACAGACTCCAGCCTTAAGTCTTTAAAGTGCCAAAAGAAAATAACTGCCAATATGTAATTCTGTGTTCAGTAAAAATACTGTTCCAAAAATGAAAACAAAATAAAGATGTTGTAAATAAACAGACAAAAACAGAATTCATCACCAGCAGACCTATACTAAATGAAATATTAAAGGGAGGCCCTAGACAAAAGCAGGATGGAGTAGGAAAAAATGGGAAGCATAATATACAGGTAAATATTAATAAATTTTGATTGTAAAATATAATAAAAATGAATAAAGTCAGAGGAAAGAGTAAAAGAGTCTGAGAAAGAGAAGTCAGAGATAGGAAGTAAACCAAGTTAGAGTAACGCAGCAGAAGTTAAAGGAAGAGTTAGGTTAAAGACAGAAACAGTAATAAACAATGCTAAGAATACACTTAATACATGTGTGTGTGGGGGGGTGTGTGTATGTGTGTGTATGTATATATATGTGTATATATGTGGTTATATGGTTAAGTGGAGTTAAAGCAAGAAAATAATTGAAGGTATAGGTTAAAGTGCAATTGAAATGATCTACTATGAGGTCCATGACAGGTAAGAAAGAATATCAGGTTAAAATCAGGGTAGTAATGCAGGGTACATGCAGGGTAGAATATCAAAGAACTAGAGGAGATAAGGGAGAAGGGCATGTAGAGTAGTTAAAGGGAACACTGAAGTTCAGCATATAATAGGCATTCAATAAATATTTGTGGAGTGGACAAATGGGAGATTAGTGGCTTAAAGCAAAAAGGTTATCTGAAAGGGAAATTTAAGAGTTCAAGAATTTAAAGCTGAAGTAGTTCCAAATTATGATGGATTCCAACATATGGCCATCCCCGTAGATAGCTGAGGAGAAATGGAGATAAAAGACATTGGAGTTTGGTAAGTTAAGAAACACTGCAGCATATATTTTATAAGGATCATTAGGGTATATATTGGAAAGCTTCAAGATGATAAAGGAGAATAGGTAGGGAGAAATTTCAAAGTCATGTATTGAAATTTTTTAGGAAGATAAAGAGTACCTAACAAGTCTTTAGATACCATGGATGAAGTTTGGGAGGGGGAAAACTAGCAGATGGGGTAAATTTCAAAATTTCTAAAGTTGTTAATAAATAGTTGTTTATAAATACTTTTTAAAAAAACCTTCAGCTGTGATTGCAAAGCTAAAGTTTTTGCTTATTTCTAATCAACTCCATTTCCCCATTTTAAAACTTAGCCATCCTCTTTAAAGCTTGCAACTGTATTATACCCTTACACTTCTTCACTTTCAGTAGACTTTATTTCCCGCTTAACTAGGAAAAACCACTGGTATGAATGCCCTCAACTTTCTCCTCAAGAGCTGTCTTCTCTTTTTGTTTCTCTGATGTCTTAAAGAAAGATGTCTTTGCAAGTCTATACATTCATACACGCTCAACTATATTCTTCCAGAGCCACAGCACCAATTATTTCCTTAGTGCCTTGTTTCCTTAATCTACCTCTTCACTGATTCCATGTCTTCCCTTATGCTACAAGGTTGTTGAAGTGATGTGCCTCCCCCATTATAAAATATTTTTCCTAACTCTATTTTGCCCTCAAACCATTACCCTACCTCTTTCTTCCCTTTCTCTAAAAGTCTTCATACTCACTCCTCAATCTACTGCAATCTGGCTTCCATGTCAATGACACCAATCTGTAAGATCACTAACAACCACATGATTACCAAATCAATAGCGTCTCTCCTTAATCTTCATTCTACGCGATCCCTTATGCAGCTCTGATACTGCTGATTATCTCCTCTCTCCTTGACTCGCTCTTCCTCTGAGTTCTCCAACACGTTCTCTTGATGCTCTGCCTATTTTTATTCCCTCTCAGTCTCCTTTGTTGACTCCTTTTCCCCTATCCCTAGCTTAAAAGAAGGCATTCATTAAAGTTCCATGCTCAGCTATATTTCCTTCTCAGTTCCCATTCCTACAATGTCTCACATGTGCTATGCACTCTCTCATGACTTTTGTACTATTCCCTCTATGCCATCTACCTTCATCCTCTTTTCCCTGTTCACTGAGCTTCTATTCATCCTACAGGACTCAGCTTCCTTGACTCCTGAAGTCTAGGGTTTCGGTATCTTTCCTGTGTTCTCCCATGGGCCCTGTACTTTTATGTTTTCCCACTGGACCATAAGCTCTGTGAAGACAGAGATTGGGTCTACTTTATTACTGTATGCCTACCATCTAGCACAATGCTAAATTTAGAATGAATGGATAGATCTATGAATGAATGAAAGACTTTGTCCATTCCCAAAGATTTAACAGTGAATTAATGTGGAAGGAACCCAAATGCATATATACATACATATATATACACACATACACATATATTAATAGCTTTAGACCCAATTTCTTTCCTGAACTCAAAACCTTTGCTTCTAGCTGCCTCCTTGTTATGGCTATATGAATGTCTTATAGACCCTCAATGACTAATATTAGTAACAAGTTATCTTTTCCTAACCTCTCAAGCCTCTCCCTTCCTCCTGTGTTTCTAGTTTTTATTAATAACATACCATTCACATCGCAATCTTTGGACTCTTCTTACCCTCTCCTCCTTCATTCTCAAATGCAAATCCCACGAATTTAATCTCTTCAGTGAAACAAAGAGAAACTTATAAGAACATAAAAATATGAGGAAGAAATAAACAGCACCACTTCCAACCCAACAAGAAACATCATAAAACTCAGTTTTCTGACTAAGTTGGGCCAAACCTTTCCCAGGCTACTATCTACTGCCTTCCTTCCTGACTCTATGCTCTTAGTTTGCTCTATATAGCCACAGGGGTCCATGCACATTTCTTAGCTGCATAATCTATAGTCTTAAGGAGCTATAATTTGGGATAGTCATATGTCCCTGTTCTGATCTAAGCATACTGTCTTGGTGTAATTACTAATAGTTCCATTTTCACTCTCAAAAGCATATAGGTTTAAATGCTAAATTATATGGTTTCCCTATATTTAATTGCCATCAGATGAAATCCTGCAGTTTCTCTAAAACAGAACTCTTAGAAATATTCGACAAATATTTAAAGATGAAAATAAAGGAAAGAAAGGCAGAGGATGTTCCTAGCTAAGAGACAGACATTTGTGTAATTTTCAGTCACATGAATTGAGTATCTCTTCTCAAATGCCAAAATCTCAAACCAGGAATATTTAATTTAGAATTTGGGTTGAAGCTTCCCAGACTTTCCTGCTAAAAATAAATGCACTAAATGATTAAACCTAATATAGGTATTCATTTGCCCTCCTACTTTTTTTTTTGCTTCCTCACTGTCAGTTTATCAGAACATTGTTCATTATCACCTAAGTAACTTTTCTGCTCAAGTATCAACCCTCAATATGATAATCTGCATAATCCTTAAAAGTGGTATACTCCCTCTACCCCCCTGATTCTTTACCAGTCTTATTAAAAAAATCACACAACTGGAAGCATTAGAAAGGCGCCTGAGAGGTCATCTAACCTGTAGCATCCCAAACCTACATCATACACATTTATTATTTTTTGTTGAGGCTGTCTCTGCTCCTCTTCACCTTCCCAGGGTGGTAGTGACAAAGATTGTTCAGGGAATAAGGATGAGAAAACTGAATTCAGTTGTCAATCCTTTGTTAGGCTGCACAGTAAGTTTATAGTACATTCAAACTGAAGTATGACATTAAAATCTGAATATGTCTTTCTAACAATCCAGAGCAATCCAGAGCAATAGATAGCTGACAACTGACTATATATAGCAAACACAAGAGATGTAATCATACATACATAGACCAAAATTAAAAAGTTCAACACCTTTAAAATCTTAAAATCTTTATAAAGATGATGAAAATCATTTTTAAGTTGATGTAAAATGACTTTAAGATGAAATATAAAGATGGTACTATATGATACCTAAATAACATATAGTCCAATTATAGGTTAGAAACATTGTTTAAATATCCTGGGTCATTTGCCTTTTTATTGGCCACCCAGCTCTTCCTTTCTATCCACAGAGTAAATAGCAATGTAGCTCATGGTAGAGAAAATTCCCTTCGTATTCCAGTCAGCTACTCTGATTCACATTCAAGCAGAGATTCACTCACACACAGCTGTGGCCGACATGATTCCAATTTAAACATTAACCTATGATGCTTTAACAACCCAGCAGGAAAGTTTTTGAGAAGGAATACAAGCACTGCCTGTCTGTGATCAGACTGCCTGGCACTGCACACAACACGCTCTAAATCCCATCTCTCCTGGAGACACTCAAAGGTTATGTAATCAGGAAACGCACAATGGGCAGCTTGCCCTACACCTCTCTACACCTGTGCCTGTGACTCACTTTCTTGGCGTCTGTATCAAACAGGGAAAAAAAAAAAAAGGAATGCCTGCCCCTAAAACATCTTTTACAGTCTTGAAATTTTGGGAGTTAATTTTCTTATTTAACTAAACTCTCGAGACTGAAAGTTAACAAGACTAGCAAGAGAAAAAGACGTAGAATGGATATCAGATATTATGGAAACAGGAGGAAGAGCTGGATTGGAGAGCAGAAAAAAGAATGGAAAAAAAAATTGGGAGAAATGGAGACCCCCACAAAAAGGGGATCAATAGTTTGATAAACTTTTTGCTTTCTATAAGATGTTAAAATAAACAACGACATTTAAATTATTTTAGTACATATTAGTTTGTTGGCATTAGTGGGGAAAAAATGAACAAAACTATTTCTATGTTTGCCTCTTCAAAGAAATCTCAGCTGCTTCATTAATTAGAGACAATAGCCTGTGCACAACAGCCAAATTGTACTACATAGGAGATGGCTCAAACAAAAATATGACATTTCTTATTGCAATTTATATTTTTTCCAGTCCTATGATATTTTTCATGCAAGATTTAAGCATCACCACTTACTAGTTTTCAAAAACATTTTGAAAGTGTATGTTAATGAGCATATTCTTGGATAGAAGTGGATCCCAATCTCCTTTCAAATGTATCACAATACATTCCAGGCTTATTTTTTCCCACATTAGTGCTTTTTTATTGCATCCTAAAGCCTAAAAATACCTAAGAAATGAGAATTATGGGCTTATTGAACTTATTCTTGTTTTTATCAATGTCAAAAGCAAAAAAAAATGAAATATTTTCCACAACTATCTGTGCTATTTGGATTTCTCTTTATACCAAAGACTAAATGATGAGAGCTATGGGGTTAGACTCCAATTATCATTCTGTAGAAGCACCTAGAAAAGTATTCTTGGTGTGCCAAATGTGAGCACAATCTTTGGGGAAGGCCTCTTTTCCATAAGTAGGGGCCATTTGATGAGCTACAGCTTGACACTCATCTTTGTTCCAATGAAAACAAGAACAATTTCTCTGTAGCCTTATAAAGCAAAGTCAAGAATAATACCAAATGTTGTAGCACATGTGTTGATTTGTTATGTTACATTTCAGCTGTTAGTTATGTTAATGGAACAGTTTCACATACTTTGTTTTGATGTATTTATTTTAATGATCATGTGTATGAATCTTTCTATGATTGCATGGTAACACTGATTGCATGATGTTCTGCTGTCACCACCAGGCCAGGATTGGAAGTAAGAAAGAGAAATGTAAAACTTTTTGGAACTGTCTGATTTAAAATGAGTCCCTCAGTACACTAAAGATAAGATGTGTCAAAAACTATATGCTATGAGATCTTAATACTAGCTTATAGGACATCTTGCAGAACATACCACCAGGTTAACTAAAGTTAGCGAAATTTAAAAAGTAGTTTTTCAACATAACTTATTAAAGTACTCCAGAGATTAGGAGAAAACATTCATGCTTCAGCATTTGGTATCACTGACAAGTCCATTTTTCTTAAACTCGTTACTCGACTACAACAGTAAAAGACAGAATTCTAATCACTTAATTAGTAAGGCAGCAGAAGGCATTTTAATATGTATATTTCACATTCTTCTAATAATTTTCCAAGATTCCCACCAAAACAGTATAGGAAACATATAAGCTGTCTACTGCTGCTATTCCCTTCTACTTATGGGCAGGTAGCATTAGGGTCCTGCCAGATGGACTGACAGGGTGGTATCAGTGAAGACCTAGCCAGCCCTCTGGGAAGAAGAGATATCCCACAAACCCCATGACACTATTTCATATATTCTAAAGAAAAAAGAAAAAAACTTTCAGCTACTGAAAGATACAAAGCTTTTTCACAAGGAACTTACAGGAAAAAAGGCCTTATACAAAGCTTTCATAAGGAGCTCCTTCTTTAAGTCCATAGTAAACTGTGCAAGAGCTGGTGATTCTGGAGGAAAGGTGATACGTTTTCTTTGGTAGGTGTAAGCAAGTGGTTCACAAGCAGTCTCCAAAGGGTGAGAGAAAATTTTAAAGGTGAAGGGTCAGGGTATCCAGCTGTCACATTAGAGGAACTTAAAATGGAGAGGACCAGAGTGATAATTCTCTTGTCATTCTCTTCCTCCATTATAAGCAATGGTATACTGGGGCCAGGTTATATCAGCTTGCAAGAGCCAATTCATAAATTTACAGGGATTCTGTGAGTCAGTTGTTAAAGAAATCAACATTATTTTAGTCATATTAAAAATTTAGTCATTACTAAAAATTAAATTACATGAACTTACAATTGAAGAAATGATATTAAAAACAAAGATAGTAACTACTCAAAACTCATTATTTCCTAATTATTTTACTGTTTTACTATTATCCATGCTGTTGAGGTTATTTACCTCTGTTGTTCCTGTATGGTGGAAATACTATACCATGGTGTGCTACTGCACAACTCTTCCCAACTCTGCATTCAGTGATGTCATGCTGGCAGCTTGAAATCATAGTGAGTGTATTTATACCCAGAGATCAGAAATGCCACAAATCAGGGCTGCTTTTTTCCCCTGGAGAGCTGGTTGTTAAACATTTATCATCACACCACTGATTATAACGCAAATATACTTCTCTTTTCCTATCATGATCACTAAAGAAAGAGAAATAAAGTAGGCAAAAAGCAAATGACACCAGCTAATTCAAATATTTGCTAGAGGCAAAGCCAAATACCAAAATATACCAGTTCACACCAGAATACACCAATTTATAACACAGTTTACTTACATACTCTGTTTAACTGACATTCATTCTTAAAAATATAGATACAGAAAAGTCCCTTTTAATAGTTAAATTAGAATAAAGCTGAACCACAAGAAAACGGTCAATAAGCTTTTCTTTAAAATTGTTTGTTTATATTCTTAATAGTCTTTATTTAGAAAAGGGCAAAACTAAGCTCAAATGTCAAATTTAACTTCAGTATGACAAATTAATCAGAAGAAAGAGTTTAGTAGGGGAAAACTTGTTAACTTGTCCTCATGAGAAAGTACAAGGAAGCAGCTTTGAAGAAGAAACATTAAAGCATTATGAGAAATAAAATTGCTACTAATGGATCTTAATTCACTGTCTGGACCCCAAAGAGACTAAAATCACTTCACAGATAATCTTAAACACAACAGAACAGATGTCCACTAAACTGTAACAACAACAAAAAAACATATTGCTATACTTGAAGGCAAATGGCAAAGTGACATGGGATCTTCTCAACTGGGCTCAATAACTCTACCCTTGGAATTTATATAAAACAATGAGATGAACTGTGCTCCAAAAAAGCTAAAGACCAAAAAAAAAAAAAAAAAAAAAAAGTCCCTGGAGGTATTTACAAAAGGAATATAAATGTCCTGATACAGGATACTTCAGAAATCATGAAATATTTACTTCAGCAGAAAGAGAAGTCTGTTTTCATAACCATTCACAGCTCTAGTGGGCATAGAACACTATTATATGAGTTCATACGAGGCAGAAAAAGAAAATAACAAGCAAGTTCAAGCAATTCAACCTTTTTTTTTCCTGTAAAAGGAGGAAAAAATGATGATTTTTAATGACCTCTCATATCCCACTAGGAGCTCAAAAACATTACTGAGGAGCTATGCCGAGAGGGAATAAATTACAGATGGGGCTTTCCACAAATGGAGTTTCATGTGAAGGACCTTCGGTTTTTCAATTAGGAATCTTAAAGATCAGATCTAGGGATTGCAATATCCTGATACTGAGAGGCAAACTACTGCAGAGATCAATATAAGATGGAGCTGTACAAAAAACGGTAATGATGACAATCAAACCAAGAATTTCTGGCAATTTCTCAGACTCTACTAAGAAGAACTCAAAGCAAAAGAGAACCTAAGAAAATGCCAATAGGATAAAAGAATAAAACAAACTTAAATCATTTTGGACAGAATGAAAAATCAGAAGTGGAAAACAGAACATGTTAAGTAAAGCTAAAAACAAACCATAAACTCAAGGGACAAAAGAGACTAGGTTTTTAAGATGGATTTGGGTCATTGCTTAAGACATTTTAAGCAAAATTGATTAAGTACATGATGAAATAAAATAAGCAAATACAAAAATGAGTTATTACTAAGCAGTTTAAGGCAACCTAAGGAAGAAATAAAAATTTTATTTTATCAATTTTTGGATTCATTTTTTTAAAGAAACCTTTAACTGAAAAAAGCAAGATATGTACTTAAACTAATGGAATTATTTACCCTTTAATAAATAATGTCTTAGAAATCAGTGAACAAAAGAATAATTCGATGAAAAAAGCATGAGCATGTTAACACTTCTGGCTTGAAAAAAAAAGCCAACCCTGTCTCACAGGGATGCTAACCCATGCTAACAAAGCACAAAAGACTGATACATGAAACCAGGGAATCAAGTGCTTATTTCACAATGAGAAAATCACTATCATTAAGGCTGTATGTTCATGTTTACCAGCACGCCACCTTGGACAGCAAGCTTACATGTAGCAGGTTTCCTGGAGTCAGAATAAGGGAAGTTAAGTGTATGATCCCCACGAATGTTGTCTCCATCAAGATCTATCAAGCTGACCAGATGCTCATAGGAGTGGACAGCTTGGGATAGCACTTCAAGGTCTGGGTGGTCAAGGTCTGTCTCTGTGACACTTTCTTTTCTGGGATGCCAGGGCTGAGCAGCAGTCTCTTCTTGACTGGAACATTCTTTCTTTACATGTGCTGGTATCTTCATTAGAAATCTTTCAGGCCTGTGAAGCCCTTCTGTCTCTAGATAACTGCTCATATCTGTTTTAGATTATTACACATTGATTTCATAATCTAAGCTTCAACAAGTAACTTTATTTTTAGGTATTTTGAGTGAAGTAGGGGAGGACAGGGAGATTTCACTGTTGCTCCAGTGCAATTTATTACAAGCTTTTTATTTAGAGCAAATTGGAACAAACTGGAAAGACAGAATGTTGATAATTGTTGAAGCTGGGTGATGGTATATGGTGGCTCTTTAAGCTATTTTCACATAAAAAATTTTAAAAAACCATACTTGGCTGGCAATCATATCCAAATAATCAATGGCTATTTGTAATTAGGTTTATAATATGTTGTTTAAAATATAAGCAGGCCAATGAGTTAGTTCATTTATTCAACAACTATCAGAGCAGCTTTTATATGCCACCTCCCTTCCTGAACATACATGGTAAACAAAGTAGACTGTCTTTGTGGACCTAACAGTCTAGTGGGAAAAAATATTAAGGGTGAAATTTGACCTTTAATGTTCATAAAGATATTTTAAGATATTAAAGCGAAAGATTTAACTAGGTGATAAACAGATACTCCTTTTTCTAGAGACAATAATAAGAAAGCAATGGGGGGGGAGAGGATGGAGGTATGACTACATGGTGAATGCCAGGCGCACTGTCTGGAGAATGGACACGCCTGAGGCTCTGACTCAGGGGGATGGGCAGGACACGGACAATGTACATAACCTGAGTTTTTGTACCCCCATGAAGAGCTGAAATAAAAAATAAAAAATATAAAAAAAAAAAGAAAGAAAGAAAGCAATGGCTTAGAAGTTAAAGAGTCAGAATATTTGGTACTAATTTTAAGTTTACCAATTGTTAAATGGGTGACCTTAGGGAAGTATTCATCTTCTCTAAATCTATCAGAAAGGGATAATAACAATATCTACCTCTTAGGATTGTCAAGAATTAAATACAATTATCCATATAAAGTTATTATCACAGAATGTAACAGATAGTAAACATTAAATAAATGTCAGGTATAATGATAATTATGGTTCAGAGAAGTTCAGGTATTGGCCTTTCTGTAAATAAAAAAATTAAAAGAGTATCTTTGGAGATCCTTTTTTGGTCCATAATCCTACAGTATTCAAAAATCTTAAGACTGAGTGTGGGTAACTGGTAAAAACATCAGGAATAGGGGAAATGAACGGATAACTGTAAGCCAGAAAGCTGGCTGCTGTATGTGTTCTTCCCGAATCCACTTCACGAGCAAACACAACAAAATGGGATGCAAGATGAGAACCCTGCTGATTCTCATCTGCGCTCATGATTCATAGTGCTCAGGAATCCAAGCCTGACTGCTACTTGGGACACCATCTCTCTGGTAACAAAAACAAATAATGTAACAAAGCCTTAATAGTAATTGCCCAGCACTTAAGAAACAACCTAATTACAAAGACACCAAAATTTACTATAAAGCTTTAAGGAGGGACGTGATTTTCCACATTCAATCACCACCCACCTTGCCCCTTATCCATGCCCATTCATCTTTTAGGAGACATAGCTTGATTCTTAATGCCGCTGCTGAGTAAAGAAATAATGAGCTCTGCTAGTGCACCTGAAAATACACCATCAGTCTAGAGAAGGAGTACTCAGATCATGGCACTTTAATGAAAATGTCAGGACCACCCTGAAGTATTTAGGTCCTATAAATGCCAGGAGAGAAGCTAAACAATTAAGGTAATGGATGACAGTGAGCAAAGGAAAAACTAAGCTGATTATTAGAGAAAAATCTTCAACACTTGCCCCTCTTATGCCATAAAAAGTTTAGACATTCTATAATAAAGACATTTGCACTCGAATGTTTATGGCAGTACAATTCACTATTGCAAGGATGTGGAAACAACCCAAGAGCCCGTCAATCCATGAGTGGATTAATAAAATGTGGTATATGTATACAATGGAATACTACTCAATTACAAAAACAATGGTGATCTAGCACCTCTTATATTATCCTGGATAGAGCTTGAGCCCATCCTCCGAAGTGAGGTATCACAAGATGGGAAGAATAAGCACCACCTGTACTCGCCATCAAATTGGCACTTACTGATCAACACTAAGGTGCTCACATGGAAGTAATATTCACTGGGGGTTGGCGGTGTGTAAACTCACAACCAATGGACGCAGTGAGCATTGTATGGGGGAAGGGCACGTCTCTAATCCTGGCTTGGGTGAGGCAAAGTCATAACATGTAACCAAAATGTTTGTACCCCCATAATATCCTTATTAAAAAAAAAAAGAAAAACAAGGTTTTTTTCAAAGGAATCTGGTAACACCCAAGGTTTTGGTTACCTAAAGTTATCTCAGACTTCATTGGAAAACGTTGTCAAGTCAATGCAAATTCTATGGGGAAAGGGCTATATGGTTTCTTCCGGTCTTTTCTTTCCCAATCTTTCTAGGGTTCTCTGGAAAAGTGGGCAAAACAAAGCACATTCTTGAACCTTGATAGAAAGTCAGGGGGGGCAGCGCCTGGACAAGCTTTGGTCACCAGTGTGTGTGTTCTCAGCACCAATCAGAGCCTAGTGTATAGTAGATCTCTGGTGAGTGTGGAAATAGCAAGAAAAGTCTTTAGGCTAGACAAAATGTGTGCTTGTAATTGCTGCTGTAATTGCTATCCAGTTTATACTGATTTTCTGTTTCTGCAGTAATAAAACTGTAAAGGGGATGAATGCATTCATGTACCTGGAGAATCTTCAGGCAGGGTAACGCTGCACAAGCTAGTATGAACATCATTTAGATCCACACTGTGCCTAAGATCACCTAACAGGAAACTGAAATGACTTGGGGCCTGAGAGAATAAGCATAGCAATAAACAATTGCTGAACGAATGTGTTAATGAATTCTGCATTACTATGATATCGCAACTTATGGCTTCCTAAAAACACCAATGCACATCCATACAGGTCTGGTAACATTTATTGACTCAGCTTTGGTTTGTCCTTTCTCTCTTGTGAAATTTGGCAAACACAAGGGTAAGCTGATGATAGCATTAGAAACCCTGAATAGACAGGAGAAGTCACCTGGATTGACTTATTTGCCATGGGACCCATCAAGTGCCTTCTTTGTATGAATGTATGTAAACAGAAACAAGAGTCTCTCTCTAGAGCATTAGGGTAGAGAGTGTTTTCGAGCTGTCTTATTACTGGGGGTGGAGATGTCAGGAGTGGGACATCCAAATGTCAGCATTTCATCTAGCTATGGTTGAAGATACTGGAAAGATCTGAGATTTAGTCTGAAGTTATTAACATGAATAAAATAGGACAGCATCATTTTTTTGTTTGAAGCGTTGTCAAGAAAAAAGAGATTTATTCTGTGTTGCTTTACAGGGCATAAGTAAGCTAAAGGATAGCAGCTTTTGGCTCAAAAATGAGAAAAAGGGAAATAGTTCCCTCACTCCTACAGGTATTTGAAAAGAGGCTGATGACTATATAAAAAAACAATAACCCACTGTTATCTGCTGGTAAAGAAAGAACTTATTTCATCTTCAGTTAGGATGCTATTAGCTGTTTTTTTTTAAACATGACTGAAGTACTTGAGTAATTATGTCTCTCTCCTACCACAGAGGGAGCTCTTTAAGACAAGAACTTTGTCCTAATCATCTTTGTATTTACAGAACATTACTTGGCACGTAGCAGGCTCTCAGTGGATGTTAATTAGTAAATAAGTGAATATTGTAAAAGATATTCTTTAAAGGTTGTGATTCTATGCAGTATATTTTTATTTAAGTTATATTTTGAAACTTGGAATAAGTACCAGTAGTGGTTGAGTGAATAGCTGTTGATTTAGGGGCTGATGCTCTTGCATTCTACTTTCTTCAATTCCTTCAAGTTTATATTCTCCTTCCCCATTACCCAGGTAATTGACAACTTAAGTATTGACCCTAATAGCTATTTATTCCGGTGAGCTCTATACTACAAAATAATTTCACCTACATTGTGTGTGTGTGTGTGTGTGTGTGTGTGTGTGTGTGTGTGTGTGAGACAGGGTCTTACTCTGTTGCCTGGGCTAGAGTGCAATATATGGACATCACCATAGCTCACTGCCACCTCAAACTCCTAGGCTCAAGCAATCCTCCTGCCTCAGCAACCTGAGTAGCTGGGATTACAGGCAAGCACCATCATGCTAATTCTCAGCACCACCAGCTAATTTATTACAATTTTTTGTAGAGATGGGGTCTTGCTGTGTTGCCCAGGCTGATCTCAAACTCCTGGCCTCAAGCAATCCTCCTGTCTTGGCCACCCAAAGTGCTGGGATTACAGGTATGAGCCACCTACATTATCTTGTGCAATCCTTACAACAATCCTATGAGGTAGACAATGAGAACTTTCATATAGTAGAGAAGGCAGAGTATATATAGCACTGAAGTCAGGTTCTGCATCTTGAGATTGAGCTTAGTTTTGTCCCTAGCTATGCAACCTTGGCAAGATTAATGTCTCAGAGATCTAGTTTCCTTTTATCTATAAAAAATTAGAATAAAGGCCGGGCGCGGTAGCTCACGCTTGTAATCCTAGCCCTCTGGGAGGCCGAGGAGGGGGTGGATCACTCGAGGTCAAGACATCAAGACCAGCCTGAGCGAGACCCCGTCTTTACTAAAAATAGAAATAAAAATTATCTGCACAACTAAAAATATATATAGAAAAAATTGGCCGGGCATGGTGGCGCATGCCTGTAGTCCCAGCTACTCGGGAGAAAGAGGCAGTAGGATTGCTTAAGCCCAGGAGTTTGAGGTTGCTGTGAGCTAGGCTGACACCATGGCACTCACTCTAGCCCGGGCAACAAAGTGAGACCCTGTCTCAAAAAAAAAAAAAAAAATTAGAATAAAATACCTCATATGCTTACTATGGGTTATATACAAAGTGAAATGTGGAGTAGAAAAAATATATATTTTACAAATTAAAATGCATATTATATTTTTTTCTACTCCAAGTTTCACTTTGTGTACAACCCTTCACGTACCTTGGCATATGTGGGGGTCTTAGTGTAACTTTTTCACCTCATGAGAGTCCTGGGTCATGTATCCTGTACTCCATGCCCTCTATAACCCAAACCCTTGGTTTACTCCATGGCAGTCCCAGTGTCAGCTCATGATTGTCATCCTGGCTTTCAGGATACTCCTTAACTTTGGTCCCTGGTGATTTCCCTTACTATCTCAGTCAGGCATTTAAAAGGATATTTGTTATATTTTATCCAGTATTTCTAAGCATTTTATAGAGGAAGGGTTTTCAAATAATCTAGACTGCCAAAATAACAAAAAAAGTCTCTTCAAGAAGCAGTTACATGTTTTCTTATTTAATACCCACAGTAAGCACCAGAAAAGCAAGCTTCTTTATACCTACCAAACATGGGAGACGAAAAAAAAAAAAAAGAGAAAGAAAAAAGCTTGCTTGTATCAGCCTGGACTATTTGAAAAAGAAAAAAAAAAATCTCCTGAGAATCCAATAGAGTTAGTTTATCATTACATAGGTTTGGTTTTCAGGTTTACACTTGGCTAATTTCTCATCTTGGTGAGAAATGTGCCTAGCAGAAGCGGCATGGATAAAAACCCCACTAAAGAGCTCATAATTCAAAATTACAAAACATACAAGAACGCACTATGCCAGCAGAATTAATAAACAGCAGACTTAGTTCTTCCAAGAACTATAAATCATAGAATTATTGGATACTATTGCAGCCAGACTCTAGGTGGCCCCCATGAAAACAGGGTCTCCTGGCATTCATGCCCTTTCATAATCATCTCCCCCCAGGTGTGGACATAACATGTGGCTTGCTTCTAACCAAGAAATACAGCAGTGGTGATGATATGTATGTGATTACATGCAATCATAAGATAGTAATTCCTATCTTGCTAAGAAACTCTCCCTTTGCTGGCTTGGGGAAGCAAGCTGCCACAATGTGAGCTGACATATGGATTGGGCCACATGGCACAGGGCTGGGAGTGGCCTGTAGCTGCCAATCAGCAAAAAGCTGAGGCTCTCAGTCTGGCAGTTTGCCAGGAACTGAATGTTGCTAACAACCATCTGAACACTGAATCATATCCTTCCCCAGATGAGCCCCAGATAAGAAATCAGCCCTGGCTGACATCTTGCAAAGGACCCAGCAAACCTGTGCCCAGAATCCTGACCCATATAAACTATTAGATAATAAATGTGTGTTGTTTTAAGCCGCAAAGTTTGTGATAATACTGTTTTACAAGAATAGATAACACAGCTACAAACTATATGTTTAGAATAATTAAAGACATAAAAGAGGAAATAAAAAACATGAGAAAAAAATACAAAAAGGAAAACACCAGGAAGATTTGTAAAACACAAATATAATGTTTAATTATAAAAAACATAATTCCTAAAATGATTTAACTGAATGGGTGAGTTAAATAGCAGAATAAAATATGCTGAAGAAATAATATGTGAACTGGAAAAGCAGATCAAAGGAAACTGATTTATTTCAATTTACAACATACAACACAGAAATTAAAAGATGAAAACACTGGAAAGGTTAGAGAGATGTAGGATATAGTCATGGGCTGCATAAAAAAAATGTTTTGTTCAATGACAGACTGCATAAACAACGGTGGTCCCATAAGACTGTAATGAAACTGAAAAATTCCTATTGCCTAGTGACACTGTTGCTGTCATAACATTGTAGTGCACACTTTATTCACATGTTTGTAGTGATGCTGGTACAAACAAACTTACTGCACTGTCAGTTATACAGAAGTATGGCACATACAATTATATACACTATGCCAAAAATAACAAGCAACTATGTTACTGGTTTATATATTTACTATGCTGTACTTTTTATCATTATTTTAGAGTGTACTCCTTTTACTTATATAAAAAAGTTAACTGTAAAACAGCCTCAGGAATGTCTTTCAGGAGGTATTCCAGAAGATGATATTGTTATCATAGGAGATGACAGCTTCATGTATGTTATTGCCCCTGAAAACCTTCTGATGGGTCAAGATGTGGAGGTGGAAGACAGTGATATTGATGATCCTGACCCTGTGTAGGCCTAGGCTAATGTGTGTGTTTGTGTCTTAGTTTTCAACAAAAGTTTAAAAAGTAAAAAAATTTTTTAAATAGAAAAAAGCTTATACAATAAAGACATAAAGAAAAAATATTTTTGTACAGCTGTGTAATGTGTCTGTGTTTAGGCTAAGAGGCTAAGGGTTATTACAAAAGAATTTAAAAGTTTTAAAAAATTATAAGTTATAAAGTAAAAAAGTTACAGTAAGCTAAGGTTAATTATTGAAGAAAAATATTTTTAATAAATTTAGTGTAGCCTAAGTATATAGCATTTACACAGCCTACAGTAGTGTACAGCAGTGTCCTTGGCCTTCATATTCAGTCATCACTCACTGACTGACTTACCCAGAGCAACTTGCAGTCTTGCAAACTTCATTCAGGGCAAGTGTCCTATATATATGTATCATTTTTAATCTTTTATACCATGTATCTTTTCTCTGTTTAGGTATACAAATATTTGCCATTGTGTTCCAACTGCCCATGGTATTCAGCACAGTGACACGATGTACAGGTTTGTAGCCAGGAGCAAAAGGTTATGCCACATAACCTAGGTGTGTAGTGGGCTAGACTATCTACATTTGCATAAGTACACTCCATGATGTTCACACAATGACAAAGCCACCTAATGACACATTTCTCAGAATGTATTTCTGTCATTAAGCAATATATAACTATATTGAAAAGCACCAACGTTGATCAGACAGGGAATCCAGAATGATAGAATACAGAAAATGGAGAAGTAGAAAGACTGAAAGAAATAACAGCTGAGGATTTTCCAGAATTGATGAAAGGCATGATTCTTCAGATTCTAGAAGCAACTTAAATCCAAGAAAGATAATTGTAGGAGACACATTGAAGTGAAATACAGAACACCAAAATCAAAGAGAAGATTGTAAAAACAAACAGTGAGAAAAAGCATCTTCCTACAAAGGAGCAACAACATACTCTTCAGTAACAGTAAAGAAGCCAGAAGACAATAAAACAATATCTTCAAAGTGCTGAGAGAAAACTGTCAACCTAGAGTTCTATATTCAGCTAAATCATCAATAAGAGAATATAATAGACATTTTTAGACAAATAAAAGCTCAGATAATTTTACCACTAGTAGACTCTAATGAAAAAATTACTAAAGGATATTCTTCCCAAAGGAAGGAGATGCAAAAGCAGTAGTAAGCAAAAAATTTGTTTGTGAATAAATTGAAATGAATATTGACAGTACTTAAAAAAAGATGGCTACTTGGAGGGTATAAAACAAAATTAACATAAATACTATACAAAAATTATATGTAAAATGGGCAAGGTATGGCAAAATTAAAGTGTTCTAAGATCCTTGAATTGTTTTAGAGGAGGATAAAGATAATGATTAATTTTAGACTTTACTAATTTCAGTATGCATATTAAAATTATAAAGGTAAAAATAGAAATAGAATGTATAATTTCCAAATCAGTAGAGGAAAATAAAATGTAAAACATTATCACTACCTACATTTTACAGAATATGAAACCAAGGCTTATTAAAACTGACTGACATGACAAAGTTTACCCAGCTAGTAACTAGTAGAATGTGACAAATGCATGTCTTTCAACTCCCAAGTTCTGTGATTTTTTTTCCTTCTATGTCATATAGCCTCTGATCTAGGTGATACACTAAAATAATAGTGTTGCCCTGATGTCCAATTCAATAAGGCAAAAATCTCACACAGCTGCAAGAACATCATTATATTACATAGTACTTTCTGGTAAAAGTGCTGTGAATTTACCTAGCAATTCTCTTATTCCTCATTTCCATTTCATTCTTACCTACCTCTTCACTTGCTAATTCTTACATTTTCCATATAATTCTTCTCCTAGATTCTAATTTTTACTATTTTTTCTCTCTTCCTCTTTCCCATTTTTTATTAAATTTTGTATGTATATATTTGTAAACATGTATATAATTATATTTATGTATCATACATGTTCATTTAATTTAAATCTCAATATGTGTGCTATACAGAGTGGTAGATTCTAAATGCATAGTTTTTGTTGGGATACAGTTTGTTTGAAAGATTTCACAAGTTACCAGGCAGTGGTACCCAGGTCTGTTTGATTCTGTTGTAGTACTTTCACTGAAGCAAGTATGTAATGTCAAAAAAGCTGTAGAACTATCTTTGGTAACAATCTAGTTTCCAAATCTTAGCAATGAGATATGGTCCCCTGACAAGCTAATGTTAACGTCAAAGATTTTGTCTCTACCCTATGGTGGTGATTCCCTTTCTCCTTGCCAAGACCATTTAAATTGGTTTCTAACTGTGTGCTATTCTATCTTGAAGCCATGCAATGAAATCTTCAGGATGTGCCCAAGATAGGAGTTCAAACTCTTGGACTCTTTAGTAACACATAATCACTGTTACTAACATCCCTACTCCTACACCTAGTTTGCCTACAGATATTTCTACAGTATTTCATGGGGCAATAAAACTTCAGTGTATTTGTATACAGTATCATGTCAGTCCCCTGAAATCAACTCTTAGTCTCCTAGCATGCAACTTGGCGGATATATTAAAATATAAAATCAAGTTCATAGCAACTTTAACATAATGCCAGTTGATTATATTCTGCCATTGGCATTATCAATCCAAAGATCTATATTGTAAATGCACCCTTGAATAAAGCAATATAATATTTCTATTATAAAGAAATAAATGGTATTTCACACTTTGAAATAAATCAATAGGATTATGGTATTACAGGCAATTCTTGTATCTGAAGGCACAGAAACCTTGAATAATTAAAACCTAAACCAATTCAGGCAATTGCTTCTCTAACCAAAAAGTAAAAGAAAGTAACCATAGATGTAAGAAGCAAATACACCTAAAAAAATCACATGGATTTGCTCCTTTTATTTCTCCCTGTTGATCCCTGAAAGCAAATGTCTCCATTGTTCTCCTTCTCTGACCCTGCTTTGATTCCTCAAAAGAGTACCTAGAAAAGCATAAAAAGTTTATAGGTTTTGATAATCCCAAAACAGAGTAATCCAACTCTGAATAACCAAATCTGTGTCCTGTTTTATAACAATTTATTGCTAGTTGAATGATACTATTACTAAGAATTTAAAAGTCTACCAAGCACAAATAGAATTTCCTTTTTTACGAGCACATGGAAATATGGTGATTATTAACAAAAAAACCCCACTTAATTGAGCAGCTGAAGATTTCTGAAGGAGTACTCTTTGTAGTAGTGAAAACATAATAAAAATAATGGATGGTACTTTTAGCAGACAGGGGCAATAGGTTAGGAGACCGCGGATAAATAGAGAATTCCAGGTAAAGGATTAACAAGCAGAACAGTCAACTGTGTGGTCTCAGAAAATAGCACTGTTGAATTAGAGATATAATTTCATGATTCCACGGAGACAGATCTGGGCTATGTAGGAGCTGAAGCCCTTATTCTCACAGTAAAAAGTACAAAGTTCTGTCAGCTGATTTACAAAGCATAGTTATTAATGCCAGAATGTGGTGGAAGTAATACAAAACATCCACCAGTATGCTCTGATATCCTGAAGAAGATTATAAGATAATAAATAAAATGGTGAAGCTAGTTTTTTTAGCATTGTTCAGGGGGAGGTCCTCAGGAATGGGGTTATTCTGGATTATAAAATCACTTAAGTGGCAACAGATACAGATTATCAGCTTTCTAGGCTTGGAGATCTCTCTAGAAAACATCAGAAGAGCCTAAGAATAAAAAACTGAAAAGTCAGCTTGAGTCATAATTCTATACTCTTTCCTTCCTCCCCCTAAAAGAGGCTACTCTCTCCCCCTCCTCTCCCTTGTAGGAATCCTCTGTTCTTCCTTCTCTATTTTTTATTCCACGCTCCTCTATTTTGCTTCAAAGTGGTTTTGAAACATTCTTTCCTCCACTGAGTGTCTATCTTATATGGTGTGCAGCACAGAGCCCAGGCAACAACGTGAGGCCTGCACCACAGAGAGTCAGTCAACATCCTTTCCTGCTCTTTAAACAGGCCAACAGCCTAGTATGCTCACCAGGGGATGTCTGCAGGAAGCTCAGAGAACGACACTGGTCAATGTCTCCACTCCCAATCACTTCAATGATTCATTACAAGTCCACTCTCGGGGTTCTCTTTTAAAACACTCACAACCAAACCAAAAAGGTATAAATTAGAAAAAAAGATGAGATGTTCTTTATTGGAAGAACAAGTAGTTGGCAGCAAAGAGAAAATAAAGCAAACCAAATAAAACAGATAAAACTGAAAACCCACAAATCAGATTATAAAATAATATTCTGTTGACATTTAAATAAAGTAATCCCATGGCAACAATTTAACTGCTGCCTTTTGCCTGCAGTCCCAGATTTCTCTTGTTTGGGACTAGACACAATTTTTATTTCTCTGTGTACTCAGAGCTTCACACTGAACCAACATTATTTACTACTTACTTGTGCTTGCTTGCATACTTTAAAAGGCTGAAGTGTTTCCTGATAGAAAAGCTGATGATAAGCTTGTAGGTCAAACCAAAAGTACACACTGTTCTTCCACAACTGCAGATGGAAAAAGTATATAAATTATTACCACCCAATTATTAAAGCTCTACAAATTTCTAATTTCAAATACAAATAACTGTTTAGCTCCTTGCTGTTACCATAAATCAGGCTGAATTAAAGATGGTTTTAATCTTCTACCACAAACTGGCAATATACAAAATATTTATTGGTATTGTTGCTAGAACATTATATTTTTGCATGTATGCCCCTCACATAATTGTCCATTAAAGTAGTAAGCATTCTATTAATAGTTAATGGTTAAAGAGTAACCACATATTTTTGGTATGAAAACAAAATCTGAAGGTATTTTGATATATATAGGCAAATGTGTATCATAGCAGAACCAAACATTATTCTAATAATGTTAAATACTTTACATTTAAATACTTTACATTTGAGCAAAATAAAGACTTTTTGTGATTAAAAAAGAATATTTGATAGGAGGCTGAGGTGGGAGTATCACTTGAGCCCAGGGGTTCAAGGTTACAGTTAACTACGATCACTGCACTCCAGCAGCCTGTGTGACTGCCAGAGTGAGACTCCATTTCTTTAAAGAAAAAAAACTGAAAAACAGAAAATAATTTTGCTATTATATATTGTAACTTGTAATTGTTAGAATTATTAAAAAATTAAAGGACTGATAGAAATCAACTCTCAATCTAAAATATATTATACTGAAATACAATTATATGAAAATAAGCTATTGTTAGTCATGGAAGTTAATCCTTGTCTATCTCTATTTTACTTTTCTTTGTAATTTCAGTAGGTTAATGAACCAAAGAGAATTATAATTAAGATATTTAAATTTTTACTAAATATTAAGTATAAATTTTCTTGCCAGAGATGGGAATTTTAACATCAAATATAATTTTTTGAGCACTGAATTATTTCAACACTTCTTATTTTTAAATGAAGTAAAATTATAAAATTAGATTTTAAATAATTTTTTTACCTTGTTCCCTGAACGCTCACAGAATTTAGTAAAGAAGAATCCAGCTCTACTTTCTACATACAAAGATTGCAACAAGTTTTCCATGTCAAATCCTACCAAAGTTCCAACATCTAACATGGTTTTAACCTAGATAACAAAACAGAAGTCCATTATCCACCCAAATACATTGTGATTTTTTATGGCATTGCATAAGAGGGCTTCATAAATTCTGCCAGGCTGTCATTTTCCCACTAGACTATTTTATTTTTGTATCATATTTGTAATTAATGCAATATGTTTGCATCTGTCCTATAAGATTCATTTATGGAGCCCAACTATAGCAGCAGAATTCATTTTGTTATTAACCAATCTGATTTCAAACGTAAAGTTGAAGCAACTTCCCAACCTCAATTATTTTCATAATTTTAGGAGTCTTCCAAATCTTTGTTGGTGGCCTCTTTCCTACATATTTACTGTTATTTTAGCCTTGAGGTGCTGCTATTATAGCTACAAGAGAGTTATAAAAAGAACTATCTTCAAGGCCTCTCAGTGCTGCTCATTAACTGTTCTTAGGGGGTCCCTCTTTGGACAGTCTGCCCTGTACAGGTCATGGCCTCCACAGTGTAACTGGCAGTGTAAGTTCTCATAAAACTTTGCTGTTTATGGGCTTCTCTGCCAACAATGCTGGCAACCCTAATACAATTTTTGAAACACAGAAAGCTGACTATTTCTCCAAGCACAAGAGTGACTCCAGAATATGAAAAAGTATCTACTACTCACTTTAACTCTTTGCTATTTGTTTTGTCTTTATAATCATAAGTGTGGTATGAATAATTTAGGGTTTAAGTGAGGTTCTTATTCTTTGTCATACTGTCTATCTACTTCCCTCTTTATCTGCCTGCTAAACAAATTCTGAGGTGAGAATTTAATGTTCTTATGATGTTTAACTATCAGAATTCCAAACTAAAAAATCATTGTTCAGCAGGGAAAAAATTCCAATTAGAAGAAAGGAAAACTATTGTCTTAAAATAAAATAAATAGTCACACAAAATTATAGCTAAGTATTTAGACTGTATTGGGACTGCTAAGGTTCCTACCTAACATATAATTCTTAGGGAATATGAAATTTTCATCTAAAACCTGAACGTTTAATACATGTTATCAGAGTACCTGCATTCTGGAGATACCTTCCATTTTAAAATTCTAGACCTCCAAAGCATAACATCAAATACTATTTTTTATCAAGTGTTAAAAAGTTTATAAAAATACTAGAGGGTCTTATTTTGTGTTTGAGGTATCATCAAACGAAAACCAGAACACAATCATTTTTGAAAATAGTAATCAATGAAGAATATAGCACCTTGGTACTACAAAAGAAACACAGGAAATTTTTGTGTAAAAATCCTTTGGCAAGGAAAAAAAAAATACTATGATAAATCAATAAAAATTTTCTAAAATCAGGGAACATTGATCAGTTAAATGAGAAATCAGCTTATTCAGTCCTCAAAATACTTACCTTGGGTTCTTCTGTGTAAGTATACTTTTGATCCAGCTGGGGCTTCAGACATTCAGAAATGTCAGTAAAAGATGTTAAATGAATAATTTTGCTTTCTGACATGTGCCTTGACCTAAATGATAGGGATGATATCTAATTGATAAACAAATTTTGATTACTTTTGGTATACATGGCACCAAATCTTAGGAGTACTTCTGAACAATGTGAGAGAATCAGAAAAATAGCATAACATCAGTTCCGCCCTAAAGAAGTGAGTTGAGAAAATGAGGCATAGAAAGACAACTCTCAAAATAACTTCTGGTTGACTCCATTTGAGAGAGTATATTATAGATGCCAAATGACTGGGATGGATAATAAATACGGGAGTGTAAGCATGAGACATTCCTTCAACCTATATTAAAGAAATGAAATTTTTCCTGAAAAATTAGTAGAAATATATTTTGTGTACATACCTGAGTGTGTGTGTGTGTGTGTGTGTGTGTGTGTGTGTGTGTGTGTGTTAGAGGGGTTCTTTAGATAGGAAGAATAGTGAGCAATAAATGAAGGTATGTAGGGAAATCCTTGTTTAAAAGGCAGCAAAGATAAACAATTCCCTTAGAGCAAGAAGACATTAATAGTTAAGTGAACACTGTATACTACATACCAAACACTGTGCTAGATATCATTCATATTATAATATTTAATCCTCAATACAGGTAAGATCCATAGGGAATTATACAGATCAGTTTGGGGTGAGATAATGGAAGGCTCTGGAATTACACTAATGACTTTGGACATTATCTTTTTACATTTTCCTATCTGACTCCCTCTTTTTTAGGCCCCAATTTTATAGCTGTAAAGGCCTATATTGGAAAAGAAAAAGATCTCAAATCAATAACCTAACCTTCACCCTTAAGATATTAGAAAGAGAAGAACTAAACTGAATCTTCCCACAAAGAAAAGCCTAGGTCCAAAAGGCTTCACTGACAAATTCTATCAAATACTTACAGAAGAACCAACATCAGTGCTTCCCCAATACTTCCAAAATTAGAAAAGGATGGGATACTTCCCAATGTATTCTATGAAGCAGAATTGCCCTATACTAAAGCCAAAAATATCTTTAAAAAAAAAAAGTACAGACCAATATCCCTTATACATATAGAAACTAATATCCTCAACAAAATGCTAGCAAACTAAATCCAGGAAAATATTAAAAAGATTATATACCATGAACCAGTGGGGCTTATCTCAGAAATATAAAATTGGTTTAACATCTAAAAATCAATTAATGCAATACACCATATCAATAAAGAACAAAATCCACATGATCATTTTAGTAGATACAGAAAAACCATTTGACAAAATCCAACACACATTCATGATTTAAAAACTTCAATAAAGAACTTCCTTAACATAATAGAGAATCTATGAAAAATAGCTAACATCATACTTAATGGTAAAAGGTTGAATTCACCCTAAAACTGGGAACAAAACGAGGGTGTTTGCTCTTACCACTTCTATTCAGCATTGTACTGGAGGTGCTGACTGAGGTAATTAGGCAGGAATAGGAAGTAAAAGACATTATGATCAAGAAGAAAGAATTCAAAACTGTCTTTGTTCTTAGATGATATGCTCTTGTATATGGAAAATCCTAAGAACTCTGTTTAAAAACTACTAGAACTCTTAAATAAGTTCATTAAGGTCACAAGGTACAAGATAAATATTTAAAAAATTGAATTTCTATACACTACCAATGAACAGTCCAACAATGCAATTAAGAAAACATTTCTATTCACGATAGCTTCAAAAAGAACAAAATACTTAGAAATAACTTTAACAAAAATGCTCTCCCCTAAATCCAGTTACTTTTAATTTTTATTATCACTCATTTCAAATTTTTAAATCCAATTTTTAAAAAAGAGTAATCTATCTAATACTACTCAGCAATAAAAGGAACAAACTATGGATACATGCAACAACTTGGATAAATGTCAAGGGAATTATGTTGAGTAAAAAAAAAAAGCTAATCTCTCAAAAGGTTGCATACTTCATGATTCCATTTATATAACATTCTTGAAATGCCAAAATTATAGAGATGGAGGACAGGCATGGTAGCAAGGCTGAGGTGGGAGGATTGCATGAGGCCGGGAGTTTGAGACCAGACTGAGCAACATAGTGAGACCCCCATCTCTACAAAATAATACCAAAAAAACCCAAAAAATTATAGAGATGGGGAACAGATTAGTAGTTGCCAGTGGCTAGAGGAATAGGAAGGGAGGGAAATAAATAGCTGTGGCTATAAAACAGTGGCACAAGAGATCCTTGTGATGAAACTGTTTGGTATATCAACTGTGGTAATAGTCACAAAAGTACACCTGTGATCAAATTATATAAAACTATACATACACACACAAGTGCATATAAAACTGGTAAAATATGATGAGAGATGGATTTTTATAAATGCCATTTTCCTGGATCTGATACTGTACTATAGTTATGCAAGCTATTACCACTGGGGACACTGAATGAAGGGCATACGGGACCTTTCTACATCATTTCTTACAACTACATATAAATCTAAAATCATCTCATAATTAAAACTTAGAAGAAGAGTGATCTATATCAATTAGTTCCTCTTCACTTTCAATATATTCTTCCAGCTACTGTCATCTGGCTTTTGACTCTTGAAAGTTATCTTTGTAACCCTATCAATAACTTCATCATTAATAAAACACAAAGGGCCGGGCACAGTAGCTCACGCCTGTAATCCTAGCACTCTGGGAGGCCGAGGCAGGCGGATCGTTTGAGCTCAGGAGTTCGAGACCAGCCTGAGCAAGAGCGAGACCCCGTCTCTACTAAAAATAGAAAGAAATTAGCCAAACAACTAAAATATATACAAAAAAATTAGCCGGGCATGGTGGTGCATGCCTGTAGTCCCAGCTACTCAGGAGGCTGAGGCAGTAGGATCGCTTAAGCCCAGGAGTTTGAGGTTGCTGTGAGCTAGGCTGACTCCACGGCACTCTAGCCCGGGGAACAGAGTGAGACTCTGTCTCAAAAAAAAAAAAAAAAAAACCACAATGAACGCTTACTGCTATTATCTTGACTACTTTACAACATTTAACATCCTCTTAAAATTCTTTCTTCCTTTGGCTTCCATGACACCACTCTTTCCTGTAGCTGCATCTACCATCTCTCAGATTACTCCTTGGTCTTCTCTTCTGGCTCCTATTCTCTGCCTTTACTGTAAAGCTTGATAACTTAGTTCTTCTCATTATACATTACTCTCTCTCTCATGATCATCTCGTCCATTCCCACAGCTTCAACTCTCCCCTAAAGTGTAAAGCTTCTCAAATTTTTTTTACATGTGGTTGATCTCTCTCCTGGGCTCGGGAGCTGTATTTCAACTCTTTTGGACATGTGTATTGCAATGTACAATATATCCTAATGTAGTTTTAAATTTTTTACTGAGACATAATTCACATTTTCAACACAAAAAAATTTGTGTAAGCAAGGATGTGGAGAAATTGGAACCCAATGTAGTCTTATCTCAGCCTTCAAGAGTACCTTGGGCTCTATATTCACTCATTTAACAAATGTTCATTGAACACATACTACGTGCCAGACACTGTAGTACACACTGGGGCACTCACCTAGGGAGCACCCCAAACTGAACTCATCATCTGCCTCCTCCAATCCTACTTTTCCTCCTTCTAAGGATAGCAGGTTCACAGGAAATAATGTAAAATAGTTCTTAAACATATGAAAAATGTTCAACTTCAGTCAAAATAATAAATACCATTTTAAAACCTTTCTGGTTAGCAAAAGTAATACATACTGTGTTGGTGATGGTATGGTAAAAAAAGGCAATTTCATACATGTTGATGGGAGTATTATATAAATTGTTACAACTCCTATGAAAGACAATTTGGCAATATCTAGCAAAATTTAAAAAGCACATGAACTGTGACTCAAGAATTCTACTTTTAGGAATTTATCCTACAGATATATATGTTTATATATATATATGTATGTGTGTGTGTGAGAAATATAGAAATGTTCAACAATATCTACTGTAACATTATTTGTAATGGTAAAAAATACAGGAAACCATGTCATATCCATCAATACAGTACAAATAAACTGGTATAAAATGAAAGAACCAGACATAAGAGAAAACAAAATGATAAGAATAAGAACAAGAATCAAAATAGATTATAGTATATCTAATATATCTTGGGAGAAAACTTCCAAGATACATTAATAAAAAATTAAAAAACAAAAAGGCACAGAATAAGTGTATATAGCTTGCCACTATTTATTTTTATTTTTTTATTTTATTTATTTAGTTTTTTGCCATAATTTTTTTTATTTCAGCATATTATACATGTACAAAAGTATAGGTTACGTATATTGCCCTTGCTCCCCTGCCCCCCCTGAATCAGAGCTTCAAGTGTGTCCATCCCCTAGATGGCATGCATTGCACTCATTATGTATGTATACACCCGTCCCCTCCCCCCGCCCCCAACATCTGCCCGACATCCTAAATGTGCTCTTAGGTGATGATCAGTGAAACCAATTCGATGGTGAGTACATGTGGTGCTTATTTTTCCATTCTTGGGATACTTCACTGAGTACAATGGGCCCCAGCTCCATCCAGAATAATACAAGGGGTGCTAGATCACCATTGTTTCTTATAGCTGAGTAGCACTCCATGGTATACATATACCACATTTTATTAATCCACTCATGTATTGATGGGCACTTGGGTTGTTTCCATATCTTTGCAATTGTGCATTGTGCTGGATAAACATTCGAGTGCAGATGTCTTTTTTATAGAATGTCTTTTGTTCTTGTGGGTAGATGCCCAATAATGGGATTGCTGGATCAAGTGGTAGGTCTACTTGTATCTGTTTAAGGTATCTCAATATTGCTTTCCACAGAGGTTGCACTAGTTTGCAGTCCCACCAGCAGTGTATGAGTGTTCCTGTCTCTCCACATCCATGCCAACATTTATTGTTCTGAGACTTTTTGATAAAGGCTATTCTCACTGGAGATAAGTGATATCTCATTGTGGTCTTGATTTGCATTTCCCTGATGATTAGAGATGTTGAGTATTTTTTTTCATATGTTTGTTGCTTGCCACTATTTTTGACCTATGTGTACATATCCAATTTTTATAAGTAAAATAATTTAATTTTAATAAATGACACAAAAAACTCTCCAGTTCTTCACCAGTGCATAGAAAATAATCTCCAAATTCCTTAATGTGACAGATAAGAAATTTCACATTCTGAGCCTCATTTATCTCGTTAGCCTATCTCCTGCTTTTTCACTGTAATACTCTATACTCTAGCCATAACAATGTATAGTATAGTTTTCAAAAGTCAGCTTTTCTCTCAACTCATGCCTATATGTCTTTTCACTTGTTTCATCACCTGAAAACTGAAGATTATGCCTTCTTCATGGGATGCAGTAAGAATTAACTGATAAAATGTAAATAAAGTGTCAACACCATAAAAGCTCATTATCTGCTACATTTCGATATGGCAAGCAAGTTGATTTGGATCAACCTCACATTGAAGACAAGTAAGCTGAAAAAAATATACAAATAAATCTGCTTAAAGGCATCTAACTGCTAACAATGTAGTCAAGAATTATTGAGTCAAAACCCAAAGGATAAAAATCCATGGAGGTGACTTCAGCATTTGAGGTTGCTTTATCCTGAGGGTTTGCTAATAATGAAAGGCACCTAGTAAACTTAGTAGCACGTTTAACAGAGTCACAGGCACCGATAAATTCTTCATTCATACTTTTGGTTGGGAACTCCAAGGGCTGCACCCTAGTAGTAAGAGTATACTAGAAGTAAACCAATCCTTGCATATACTGCAGCATAATTTTGAGTTGTTTTGTTGGCTCAGAAAAATCCCTGGAATTGGATTAAGATGATCACAGGTTACTAGTGCTTGAATTGTCTGGCAAAAGAAAAAAAAAATCCCTTCTAGAAAAATATAATGTAAAACCTAAGCTTCAAATAAATTCTGCACACAATTTTTCCAATAAAATGTATAGTATAAAATGAACAAAAACAAGACACAAGATCAGAACAGACAACAAGAACAAAACCAGCTAAAAACAGAACAATGGAAAGGAGTCACGGGAGCTCCAGATATTAAAAATATCAGACACAGACTTTAAACAACTATGATCAAGGAGATAAAACAGAAGAACGTTATCTCAGCAGAGAACTGGAACCTCTAAAACATGACATATCTATAAAAGAACCAAAGAGAAATTATAGAAATAAGAAATACAATAACTAAAGTTAGAAACTCAATAGATGTAATTAAGGGCAGATGAGATATAGTTAAAGAGAGAAACAGTGAAGTGGACGATAACAAAATTACCTGGAATAAAGCATGATGAGTTGACAGGATGAAATATAGAAGACAGGATATTAGAGGATAAATCGTGACGTTCTAACTTACATGTAATTACAATTCTAGAATAAGAGGAGAGAAAAGTGCGTTAGAAGCAGTATTAGAAGAGATAACAACTGAGAATTTTCTAAAACTGATGAAAGACATCAAAGCCACAGATCTAATAACTCCAGGTTGGCTACATAAAACGAAACCTACACCTAAACACATCAGAGTAAAACTGCAAAAAAACAAACAAAATAAAAAAACAAAGATACTCCTAAAGCGGGATATCTTTGTTTCATTTCATTTCATTCCCTTTAATCTTTAAAGGAGAAAAAGATATATTATCTTCAAAAGACCAGCAATTAGCCTGACAACTAGTATCTCAGCAGAAACACTGATAGCCAGAAAACAATATAATATCTTCAACGTGCTAAAAGAAAATAACTACCAAGCTATAATTTTATACCCAACAAAAAATATTTAAGAGTGAAAGTGACCACAATAATGAATCCTGAAGACATTATGCTAAATAAGACACACACAAAAGGCCACACATGTATATGTATATATTCCATTTATATGAAATGTCCAGAATAGGAAGATCCATAGGTATAGAAGAATAACAGCCAGGGGCTGGGGGAGGAGGAATACAGAGTGACTGCTAACAGGTATGTGGCTTATGTTGGGTATAATGAAATGTTCTGGAATTATATAGTAGTGATGGTTGCACAACTTTGGGAATACACTAAAAATCATTGATTATACACCTGAGTATGATTAAAATCATGAATTTTATGTCAAGTGAATTTTATCTCAATAAAAAAGAATGAAAATTAAATAATAAATTATTAAATAAAAATCATTCGTTCCCTGGTCATATAATAAAATAATTCAAAGTTAATACCAAAGAGTATTCTTCAGGCTAAAGGAAAATAATGCCATTGGAAATAAAGAACAATGAAAAGGGTAAATATGTGGGTAAATCTAAATGAATAAAATAATATACCATATTAAACAAGGTAATATTCTTGACAGTCTTACGAGTTCTCAAATTTGAGAAATACTGAATTATTGAATAGAGCCAAATAAGAATTAGAAGGCAATCTTCTCAGAAAATTATTGATTGTACAGCTCATGACAGGCTGGAAACCAGAGGCACTATCTCTCCAAAATTACTAATATCTGGAATTCTACTCCTAATTTAAAGTATGCATGGAAAGTATAAGCCTCTAATATATAATACTGAAATATAAGAAACCATGTAAAAAATCAATGTACTAGTCTTCAATTTCTATTTAGTTTTTAAACTATTCAAAAATCATACCATTGCAGAAAAGCAACTGATACACAAAAAGCTGCACCTACCCTTTCTCAATCACATCATTCTTAGAAGAAATTGGATACAAAGACTCACTCTTCTCAGGTTTTTGAGTTGCTGTTTTTATTCTAGGTGTTTTCTTGAGAGATTTAGAAGGTTGTAATAAGCTGAATTCCTCTTTCTAAAAGGTAGTAACATAATGAACAAAATGAAAAATGAGCAAAAGGGAAAAAAAAAAGGAGAGAGAATAAAGTATATAGCTCTGCACACACACCTCAAATTTGTTCAGCTCACTAGAGGACTTTTTCCCTCCCTCTACCTCCTGCCGTGCTTCCCAATAGAATAGAAATTTTCTCCTTCTCCAACTACCACTTTTATGCAACCAGCAAAGTGAAATCCAACAGCAATTTAGACTATAAGAAAAGAGCTAAAGGCTTGTATATTCATACTTCCACCGATGTGAAAGAAGACTCTTTCCTGGAGGAAGAACTTTGCAAAAACTTTTCTTTATTCTATAACTAATATAAACATATACAGCTAACGTGTGTGTGTGTGAGGGGGTCACAAAGCAGGGAAATGAAACAAAGATACCCATTGTCCATTAGAGGGGATGGATCTATATCTTCTCAGCACTATTACCTTCCATATTTGGACATTTTATTTTCAAGATTATTTTTTCCCATTCTTTCTTGTACCCCATGGGGCCATTCTTAAAATTTCTTTATGGTAAAAGTTGACAATTTAAATCCAATATATGAGATCTACACACATGAATCAAGAAAACTATAAACAACTAAATGTCCAAATGGAGGAGAAAGAAACAATTACCTGAGTATAGGATATACATAAATGTAACATTATACAATACTTCAAAATAGTGGTTATAAAAATGACGACACATGGAAAAATACTTATGATAATACAAAAGTATAAGTGCATGAAAACAAAAAATTCATAAGAAACCTAAGAGAAAATAAGTTAGTTGTCTAACAGTAGGTGAGATCGGAAGTGATTTGTCTCTTTCTCCAGTTTTCAAATTTACAGTAGTTTTATTATTTTCGTAATTTGAAAAACAAATATAAAAAACTTTTCTAATATGTCAGCTTCCATTAGAATATAATATATGTTGCTGGAAAGCAAGGAATATATTTATGATGTTTTATTATCTAGAACAAACAATAAAATCTTACATATACTCCATGTAGCCAATAACTATTAAGATTTTTTTAAGAATTCTATAAACAAAATGAATAACTTAAGTGTATTCTACGTATAACTTCCCAGGTATCAGGGCTCACATCTGTTTTAGTAATTTAGAACTCAGCAAGAATTAAATACCACTCAGTAAATAACAATTACCACAGGAGGCTGAGCTTTGGTATATCATACAAAAGTCGTCAAATTCAAAGAAAGAAAAAGTACAATGGAGATTATCAGAGGCCTGGGGGGAAGGAGAAAAGGGGAGTTGTTTTTAATAGGTGTAGAGTCAGATTTGCAACATGAAAAAGTTCTGGAGATTTGTTTCACAAAATTGTGAATATACTTAACACTACTGAACCACCTAAAGGAAGTGAGGGGGCAAGTCATGTAGACATCTGGAGGAAGAGTGCTCCAAGCAAGGCAAACAGGAAGCACAAAACCCAGGGGTTATGCTTGGTGTCTTCAAAGATGAGCAAAGAGACCAGAGTGGATGGAGTGGATTAAGTTAGAGAATGGTGGGAAATGAGGTCAGGAGGTTAGCAGGGGCTTTCACAAGTTGTGTAATGACTTAGGATTTTGTTCTGAGTTAGAGCAGAGGCCACAGGAGAATTTTGAGCAGATGAATGACATGATCATATATTTTTAAAGGATCACTGTGGCTGCTTGGTAGAGAATAGACTGACTATAGGTTTTCTTTTTTTTTTTTAATGTTAATAGATTTAGGGCATACAAGTTGAATTCCATTACATGTATACATAGTGTAGTGGTGAAGTCTGGCCTTTTAGTGTACCCATCACCCAAATAGTGTACATTATATCCCACAGGTAATTTTGCACCCCTCACTTCCTCCCAGCCTCCCCCCCATTTGAGTCTCCAACATCCATTATACCACTCTGTGTGTCCTTGCATAGCCACAGTTTAGCTCCTGCTTATAAGTGAGAACATGTGGCAACTATTTTTCTGTTCCTGAGTTACTTCACTTAGAATAATGGCCTCCAGTTTCATCTATTTGCTGCAAAAGACATTATTTAGTTCTTTCTTATGGTTGTGTAGTACTCCATAGTATGTGTGTATACATATATGTACACACACACATAAATATTTATATATATGCACACACACACCACATTTTCTTTACCCACTTATCAGGTGATGAGCATTTGGTTGATACCATACCTTCGCAGTTGTGAGCTGTGCTGTGATAAACATACATACAAGTGCAGGTATCTTTTTGATATAATGATTTCTTTTCCTTTGGGTGACACCTAGTAGTGGGATTGCAGGATGTTTGAGAAATCTCCATACCGATATCTCCATATACGTTGTACTAATTTATATTCCCACCAACAACTTACAGCGTTCCCTTTTCACTGCACCCATGTCAATATATGTGGTTTTTTGACTTTTTAATAATGGCCATTCTAACTGGAATAAGATGGCATCTCATTGTGGTTTTAATTTGCATTTCTCTGAGGATTAGTGATGGGAAGCATTTTTTCATATGTTTGCTGGCCATTTGTATATCTTCTTTTGAAAAATGCCTGAGAACAGACTGTAGGTTTTCTTATTTCCTAATTGTTACAGCAGGTACATTAGCAATAACAACAATAGTAACAAAAAAGCTTATGATGAAACTTAAGATTCAGTGTCCAAACACTCAAGCATAGATATTTTACTATAAACTTAATAGAAATCAAAGCATCAATGTGTACCCTACCTGGATCTCAGATATCTGTGGAATGCAAGATTTAGGTCTTAGTGGCAAGAGGGTTGCCATTTGTGGAAAAGGGTCAATATCCTTCCTTGGTTTCTCTTGACGGAGGTGCCAGAATTTCAGTTCAGCACTAGCATGTTTTGTTGAGGCTGAATGAGTAACACAGAATCTTGGTGCCCTGTTTATTAGAAAAATAAATTTAAGACTGAACTAGACAATAAGTCTCAAAAATCAAAAGCCTATGAAATATATAATAGCTGTGCTTACAATCATCCATTTTGCTATTACCCCCACCCCCTTTTTTTTGAGACAGAGTCTTGCTCTGTCACCCTGGGTAGAGTGCAGTAGCGTCATCGTAGCTCACTGCAACCTCAAATCCTAGATTCCAGTGATCCTCTTGCCTCAGCCTTCCCAGTAGCTTGGTCTACAGGCATGCACCATGACACCCGCCTAATTTTTCTATTTTTTGTAGAGACAGGGTCTCATTCTTGCTCAGGCTTGTCTCAAACTCCTGAGCTCAAGCAATCCTCCAACCTCCACCTCCCAGAGTGCTAGGATTACAGGCATGAGCCACCATGCCCGGCCACTATACCCCTTTTTGAATGTCTACTTCTTTTTCTGCTGCCTAGCCTTAAAAATATTTTTCTGTGATGTTAACTTCCTGAAATCCAATTCACTCATATAAAAAGGCAACATACATTAGGGTAAAATCCTAAGTAGTACTGTGTTCAAATTATTATCGGCTTGATAAGAAAAACCTGTACATCTATCAATGAACAAATTTTAAAAGTAACTCATGTTCTTGAAAAATAAACATCAAATTTACTTCTGATAATTTTAAGGCAGTTTAGTATTTATCTATAGTACCAAATAAAAATTGGTAGAATGAAATTAACATATAAATGTTTTTATAATGCTTAAGTATGCTAATAAAGTAAGTTATGATTCATATTATTTATTTTCAAGCCTTTAAATTTGAAGGTAAGAATTTTACAATAATTTATGTAAGTGAAAGAGCAATACTACTGCCAGAAACTAGGAAAAAAGAATGTCTGGCACAATATCAAGGCCACACTTAATTGGATGGATATCCTAGTATTCAGTATATGGACTAACTCTTTATTGGATATGGGGTTAACTCCTGATGTCAAGGCCTGCCACTAATTGCTTCTTGGACCAGGTTTTTCTCCCTGTTGCCACACCCCAAAGACCAATTTCTATTCCATATTCCAGGGCCTGGCAGAAAATTTCTTCCCTTTAAATAAGGAAGAAGCTAGATATCTTTCCTGATGTGAAAACAGATGGAAGTAGAAGAGAACCCAGAGTCCATAATTAGTTTAGGATCAGAAAGCATTCTGTATAGATCTCCATGGTCATTCTATACTATATTGCAGAAGCTTTACTTGCAGACTTGGAAATATCCAAAATTACTTATTTGCATGTTAATTAGTAAGTGGGCATATCTACAAGATCCTTATCAGCCAGGCGTGGTAGCTCATGCCTATAATCCCAGCACTTTGGGAGGCTGAAGCAGGAGGACCTCCTGAGGCCAGGAGCTTGACATCAGCCTGGGCAACATAGTGAGACCACATCGCTTAAGAAAAAAAAAGGACTCTTATCAAATTAAACAACATGTGATGGCCAGGAAATCCAGGTGCCTCAATTTTCTGATTTACATCATTTGAGTATATTCATATGACTCCATAAGTCCCTGATGCTCTTACCATTTTAATTTTATACTCTTATTTCATTCAGATAGCATAATATTTGATTAGTCACTACATGAATTCATCAAATATTATGGAATATATCATAGTGAATCCTAAATTGGTACTGTATTATTTTTGATGCTATTATATAATTTCTCATGTACACTGATTATACACATTTTTTTTTTATTTCAGCTCTTCATGGGGGTACAAAAGCTCAGGTTATATACATTGTCCATGTCCCGCCCATCCCCCTGAGTCAGAGCCTCAAGCGTGTGTAACAGAAGATATTTGCCACATAACCACCAAGGACTTATGTCCAATTCGTGTGTGTGTGTGTGTGTGTGTGTGTGTGTGTGTGTGTGTGTATCCAATGGTAATAGACAAAAACTGGAAACAACCTTAATGTCTTTCAATGGGTGAATGAATATAGCAGGTCCATACAATGGAATTCTACTTAGCAATAAAAAGGAACGAGCTATTGATACACACACAGCCTGGATGGATCTCAAGGAAATTATGCTGAATTTTAAAAAGCTAATGCCAAAAGATTACGTATTGTATAATTTCATGTATTAGCAGTTTCCAGTAGTTAGGATGGAGGGGCCAGGGTGGGAAAGAGGGAGGTGGTTGTGGTTGTAAGAGGGCAGTACAAGGGACACTTGTGGTAATGTAACTACTCTGCGTCTTGACTGAGGTGGTAAATGCCTGAATTATAAAGTGGTAAAACGACAGAGAACTAAATATACAAGCACACACAAATGAGTGTATGTTAAACTAGTGAAATATGAAAAGATCAGTAAATTTTATCAATGTCTATTTCCTCATTGTCATATTGTACTATAGTTACAGTTACGAAAGATGTTACCACTGGGGAAAATTGTATGAAAGGTACACAGTATCTCTTTGTATTACTTCTTACAACTGCATATAAATCTACAATTATCTCAAAACAAAAAGTTCAACTAAAAAAGGAAACATTACTGTATTGGTAATGTTTTATTAAACTTAATGTTTTATTAAGTTGGGTGGGTGTGTACATAGGTACCCACTATTGTATAATTTATACCTTTCTCTATGTCTTAAATATTTAAGAATAAAATGCTTTAAAGAAAGAAAGAGGAGAACAGCACTCTCTCTACATATAGAAAAGTACAAAGCATATAAGAAATCTGGAATACCTAGATGGAAGATGATGCCAGAGAAGTGGGCAAGGAATAAATCATGCTCACCTTTTTTGCTAATTTAAGGAATCTGAGCTTTATACTGAAAGCTCTGGGGTAAACAGTGAGAGATTTAAAGCAGAGAAGTGACACAATCAGATCCATTCCAGTCACAATGGACAACTCACTGATCTTCAAATGTCACACATTTCTTCCACTATGCCCATTCTCTTTTCTTTGTGTCAAGTCCCCAGAGTTCCAGGTGAAATATGACCTCTTCTCTATAATCCTGTACATTTACCACACTTTCTTTTATTATACACTAAAATATTCACATTATGTTTTTCCCATTATACTATGACCACTAGACTTGGCTGTGTTTCACCCTTGTATCCTTAGCACAGCACTTGGCCTATAGCAGGTGTTCAAAAAATATTTATCGAGATAATAAATCTGTAACTCTAGCTATGCGTATCAACACACACATACACACACACCAATTTTATGGGATTCATATCATAAAAAGGTCAAAGTCAAAAGGGAACTGAAATACTGTCCAGCATTATTATGGATTTACAGTAACGCAAACATCCAGATTATCTAAAAGATGAGTACCTTAAAGAAAGCTAAAGATAGGCCGGGCGTGGTGGCTCACGCCTGTAATCCTAGCCCTCTGGGAGGCCGAGGCAGGCGGATCGTTTGAGCTCAGGAGTTCGAGACCAGCCTGAGCAAGAGCGAGACCCCATCTCTACTAAAAATAGAAAGAAATTATACAGACAGCTAAAAATATATATAGAAAAATTAGCTGGGCACGGTGGCACATGCCTGTAGTCCCAGCTACTTGGGAGGCTGAGGCAGGAGGATTGCTTGAGCCCAGGAGTCTGAGGTTGCTGTGAGCAAGGCTGATGCCACGGCACTCTAGCCCAGGCAACAGAGTGAGACTCTGTCTCAAAAAAAAAAAAAAAAAAAGAAAGCTAAAGATAAAATAATCTTGTCATTTTAGATTTTCATAAGTTATATATCCATAAGACAAAAAAAGTATAACTGATAACTAGCCTAAGAAAAGTGAAAGTAAATAGCTTTGATTCATGTTCTTTTTCTTACCAATAAAGAAGTAAAGGTTTTACAACTTCAGACTGAATATTTTTTAAATGCTCTTCAGTCCACTGAGATCCATCTAACAGTTTAAATTTTGATAAGATTTCTGCAGAAAGGTAGTATTCTCCACTGCTCACTAGATAGCATCTTTTCATCTTCTCAAGATGTCTGAAAGAAAACATATCCACACACAGAATATTCAACTACCAAAATGTTTTCACCTCTAAAATGTTTCAGACAAATAATAAGTAAAACAAACAACCAATACTGAGTGTCAGGGAGTACCAAACATTTTTGTGGAGATATTTCTCACAGTTAGGGGTATGGGAAAAGTATTTGTGATGGCCTGAATAATGGCCTTGCAAAGCTGTCCACATTCTAATCTCCAGAACTTGTGAATATGTTACCTTACATGATAAAAGGGACTCTGCAGATGTGATTCAGTTGAGGACTTTAAGGAGATCATTCTGGATTATCTGGTGATACCAATGTAATCACAAGGGTCCTTCAAAGCGGGAGGCAGGAGGGTCAGAGTCATAGAGAAAAGATGTGAGGACAGAACAGAGGTCAGAAAGATGAGAAGATGCCATCCTACTGGCTTTAAAGATGGGGGAAGGGGCCATGAGCCAAGGATGGTGGGTAGCCTTCATAAGGTAGAAAAGGCAAGAAACGGATTCCTCCCTAGAGCCCTCTGACCTCCAGAACTATAGAAGAATAAATAAAACTTAGTTATTTTAAGCTATTACATTTGTGGTAATTTATTACAGCAACAATGGGAACTACTACAGTGTTGATCCTGAAAAACCTATGTATGTTACTTAGATATAACTTCCCTGATATGTTTTGAAAAGTAGTAGGTGGTGATGGGACCTTCCATCCCATGATCAATCAGGTCATGCTTCATAATCAACCATTTGGTGACCCCTGCTTTCAAAGCTATGTAGAACAATGAGCTCTATGATCTGAATGCCATTAAAATAACTGGAATAACCCAGTCACTAGCATACACTCAGTCAAACCCTTAACGGGAACTGCAATCTACTGTAGTTGACCTGCTTCAGCGCAGATCAGGAGAATGCAGACGGGTTAAGGACTTTCCTAAAACAGGGTCCTCTTAAGGTTCTTAACTTAGAGTAATCTAAAACATATGGAGCTAACCAAATGAAGACCTGAGCCCCATCAGACCTCCAAGAGGATCTCCAGCAGAGAGACTCATCCAAATATCCAGCTGTGTGGCATCTAACTAAAGATCATGGAATTTGTTAACCGAGCAGGCTGCTAGGAACAACAGGCTCACACACTGGCATAAGCTCTTGTAGGCTAGTGTGGTTGTATAACTTATAAATTATTTTTTTCTATAAAAATTCTATACAATTGGACTGTTGTTAAAACTAAAATACAATTAATTTGAGACAAGTTCTAGAATTTATGGGAAGAAACATTATGCAAACCAAATAATTGGTATCATTATTATCTGAAAACTATGAAATCAGAAAACTAGTAAAATCAGTATTTACTATTATAAATATTTACAAAGAGTATAATTACATTTTTACATTTACTTTAGGCTTTCTCCCTGTGCTTAAATAACCCAAACTAATGATCTATAATTTGTTTTTAAAACGATTTAAAAATAAAAAATTGAAATACCTTTGAAGTCTTCCAGGGTCATTAAGAACTTTTAACCTCTCAATATCCATCCATAGCCACCAATATCTCTCTCCTAAGGTACCTTTTACAAATTTCTTAAATCTTTCAAACTTTTTTCTATTGCCAATGTCATACGTTTTATGAGAAATACACCAGTCAGCCCTGCTCTCTGGTCCAGAGCTCTCACTCTTCAAACTTAAACTTGTTTGTTCTAATATTTCTTCTGACTTTTCCTTTGGGGTTTGAATTGATTCTCTTAAAAAATTTATGCCAGAGAAACATTCAAACCGATCATCAAATGACACCTGTGTGATACTGCTGAAGTCTATATAGCCTGGGATTTCTGCAAATGGCTCTCCAATAATTTGCTGAATTGCTGATGTCAAAATGAAGTACACATAGGAGTTTAAAAATTCTTCACATGTTGAGAAATGCAATGTCTGGCTTTCATCAACTTGTTGCTTTTCAAGGTACATTCTCAGAAGAGCATGAGAAGGAGTATCTTGTAGACATACAGAACCTTCTTCTTCTTCTTCTTCAAATTCAGAGATTAATTTAGTAGTTTTAGATGGGTCCTTCTTTGTCCTGGGGTGAACTCCATCATTAAAGATAAAACTCTCTGTATTAAATCATAAAGGGTTATTAGATTAGATATGAATACAAAATCTTTAAATTATTAAATAGATGCTATAGGGCCAGGATGACAAATGAGTTTATCCCAGATAGTGACTGCATGGGCCAGTGTCTTAAGAAGGATTCTGAAGCCAGAAAAACAAACTGCCAACAGGGATCAATCTTGTATTTCCTGGACATAGAAAGGGAGAATGGTAGCAGATGGACTAAATATTTGACATTCCTAACACAGGGGCTATATAAAAACACTATTATATACTTTTAAAATGTGATATTTCAGACTGATATAGAATGTCAATACATAAGGGCCAAATCTATTAAGGAATTAAACAACATTATGTGCTTTAATATTTCATGTTGCATGATAAAGGAAAATTATCTACTATAGACGATGAGATCATAGATGAACACACCAGAACTGGACTCTATATCAGCAATTTTTAAAAAATTCACTGTTTCATCAGAAAGATTCAATTTCTATCATATTTACAGCCTTTCATTAAAGTTACAAAATGGCATAAGGTATTTATGAAGGCTTATAATGAATTATTGTTATGCTTTTTCTAAAGAGCTCCTCTTTCTCTTTCTTTCAAATACCAGATGTTAGTGCTTTATTTCACATGGTCAGTCCACCCCTTGAATTGCCACAGATCAAGTGACTGTTGTAATCTGTGTCCCACTGTCAATGACCAATTTCCTCAGTTACCAGATTTCAAGTCTCAATGAACTGGAAACATTCATTACAATTTTTATTGGAGGTAAATATACCAAATTTTCCAGATATTGATAGATTAGACTTGTAAACCTGTGAAAGGATACTGGGCACACACTCAATGCCCTGCAATTGAAGGGAGGCTGTGGCAAAGGGCGAGGCAGGCATTTCTGCTCACCACTCTCCTGCCATCCTTCTTCCTGTTTACTATCTTTACTCTCTAATTTTCTACTTTAATATTTTGGGGAAACAGCAAGAAACCTATAAATCCAGCTATGTTCAATTACAAATATTCTTTTCCTCTTTAGCTAGACAAGTTCAATTCTAGAGAATCCAGATTTATCTTCCCCAGAGGTTGCTTATACTTTCAAAGAGATCACTTAAGTACTGTTAGTGAATTCCTGAGTTCCTCTCCTGAATCACACCTAGATTTTTTTCTCTAGCAATATCATAATGACTCCCATTTCTCGAAGGTTCATTCTATTTTTACGAGTTTATATTATGCACAAAAGCTCAGAGTAGAAATTTATCTGCTTTTCAAGGTGAAAAACAGTCTGAACTTAAGAACGGAATGGAAACTCAAGGACAGAGAAATGCTGTACAAACTTTATTGCAAAGACTTAACAAAAATTTGTAAACTGTGATAGGAAACAATGATAAGACAAACATTTATTGACTACATATTAGGTACCAAGCACCAGGCCAGGCATTTTCTATACATTTAGTACATTTCATTATTCCAATCTTTCAGATAAGAAAAGCAAGACTCCCAGGAGCAAATAACTCATCAAAGGTCACACAACTAATAAGTATCAGAGTTGGGTTCTAAACCCATCCTCTTCATCATACCAAGTTGCCTTTCAAAAAACCAGTAGGAAGTAGAGTGGGGCCCAGGGGATGTGAATAATTTTTTTCTCCCCAACCACCAAGTGCTGTACTATAAGATTAGAAGAAATAAACAAAAACTTAAAGAGGATTTCTGAAGTCATTCTTGTCCTTTCCTGCTTACCAGAAACAGATGAAATAACTGGTGACTCGATTTTTCTGTGTGGTACAGGAGTGAGTAATGAAAAGGTTGGTGCTGTTTGCTGACTTTGTTTTGCTAGTGTAAACCAATCTTTTGTTTGAGTATAAGAGGCCTAGGAAGAAAGGAGCATATTTGTTTAACATAAGATTAGTAGTATTCCTCCAATCACAAACCTGGACAAATAATTATAATAACATTCAATTTGTGTAGTACAATATGTAAAGGAAAAATTATCCCATGAAAGAAAAGAAAATTATACTCAGAAAAACTCATTAGATAAGAGAATAATGGGAAGGAAATTCCTCTCCAGATATTTTTCATAGTAGATAACCAAAGGAAAAAAATGAGTCCAATACTCATCAAATTCTCTACTCTCATTCTCAGGCTATTGCTGACCAAAGGCATGAAACCCTACTTCCTAGATTCACTACAAATTCATGCCATCTGACTTCAACCTGGAAGTCACCATAGCTCATCAATCCTTCGATGCATTTTTGCTAGCTGCTCGCATTTACAACTTTACCCAATCATTTCATGTCCTCATTTCTGTCTGACCTAGATCAGTGTGTTTAACAACTCCTCCCCCATCATGGCAGAGACTCCACTCTTAATACTACTGGAAAACTCTCCAAGTTCAGCCACCTCTTTGTCTCAGATTTAGTTTTCACAATTTTGCTTGGATTGGATACTTCCTGCAAACTGATTCTTGACTCCATCTGCCCCTAGATGCTGCCTTCGTTTTTCCTTTGCTTTGTGTACCCCTGAACCAGCCAATCTAATTCCCAAGCTGATCCTTAGTGTCTAGACCCCATCCCTAAGGAGCTCCTAACCCAGACTTCCTGGGAAAATTCCTCTGCCTGCCCCTTTCAGTGATATCCTCTTCTGTGTTTCCCAGAGAATCCAAGTTGTTCAACAGGAGCAGAAAAAGGAATGTCCAGCATTCCTGTCATTTTTCATGTCTCCTTTCTCCAACTGAGTCAGCTGGCAGGTCGGCACTTAGCTTAAGGAACACTAGCAGAAGAGGAGGCCCAAATGGAAGAGATATTATTTCCTATCTATTATGCAGAATTAACAGAGCAAGTCAGGCTACATGAGACCAAGGTGAGAGAGAGAAATGAGAGGTGGCATCTGAATAATTACTTCCCCTCTTAGAGGTAAAGTTTCCTGGGTGCATAAAAGCTTTGAAAGACTCTAACTCACTTTTGTTTCCTCTTTCCTTTAAAACCAAGTTATTTATTTTTAACTATATGTTCATTCAACATATATTTATTGGGTAACTACTTTATTCCAAGCAATAGCCTAAGCACTGAGAGGAGGGCAAAATAATTAAAGAACATTCAAGAAATTGAGAGAGACCAATATACAAGTGTCCTTGCTATTTCAACTGCACGAAAGGATGAGAGAGGACAGGGGAGAAACAAATCAACAGTCAAACATAAAAGTAGTTAATTATTCCACTTTATACTTTTAAGAGATGGTCAACTGGTTTTTAGATTGTATAATTGAAGACTCAAACAAATATTACCAATTATCATAAAGATTAGTCCCTATCTATAGTCATGGCTTAAATAATTTAAGGGCCCCCAAAACTTTGAATCCTCAAAGCTCAAAGGCTATTGAAAAATAACATAGTTAAAGAATTAATCAAGTGAACAGAAATAGTTGTTTCATCCCAGAAAAACAGCAAAAGTAAACTAGCTTAGAGTTTTACTCCCTTTTATTTCATTAAATTCTCTTGTAAGGAATCCAAACTTATTCCCCTGGATCGATTGTTTCACTTGTGTATTTAGTGGCCTCAACTATCAGTACCTATTTTTATTTTTATGACATTCCTGACATTTCTAAAGTATTTAAGTTAGGAGAAAAAAATAAATACTTAAAAATAAGTATAAGAGAGAGGAAAAACATCCCTTTAGTACATCACTAAGCATTATTCAGTGGAAATAATGGAACTGGCATAATTTTAAACATTTTTGACAAATATTGCTGATAGAAATGCCATACTACAAAATTAAGAGGAGCCACACATGAAAAAAAAAAGTTCAAGTAACATAAGTCCATCCATTCCAACACAAATGGCAAAGAGGATTCCTCTCGTATGACATCTCTGATCAATTGGAAGTGCCTACCCAGAATACCATGTTGAAAAGAATTTGGGGCCAAGTCCTAGCTCAGCAGAAAAACCCACAATTGATTAACAATGTCTGTCATGGAGGGAGACTAGAAGAGTGACAGCACATGGCCTACATATTTGCCATTCTTGATTTTGTATATAAGTGTGTTTCCAGAGATAAGATTTGATAATTAGAGGCCAAAGATTAAACAATAGTTTTCACTACACCGTGACTCTCCAAAAAGACATTTGATTCTAGGTTATATCTTTTCAAATGCACTTCTACAACCGCACATTTCTCCAATCATGGAGGACAGATTTATTTGATAGCAGTTACATAGTAATGCATTTTACTACTAAGGAATAATCTAGACAATAGGAAGGAGAAGACTCAAATTATCATCTTTTTGTACAAAAGTAACAGAATTTAAATAATAAAAATTTTGGAATGGACAATGAAACCATGGATATAATTCAAGTTACCCTTGATTCCTAGGTGATACAGCATGTTCTTCCCTGCTTTTGTTACTTTAGACACATGAGAATAATATTTCTAATTACCTTTCAGGTGGAAATATGCAGAGCAAATGAATCAACATAAATCCACAAGAATTACTGCTAAATCTGTTTTAGAAGTATTTGAAATCATGAAGTACAAATGAAATTCATGCCCCTAAAATGAGAAGTTTCACTGAAGTGCCAAGTCAAGAAAACAAACCTCATACTTTTACCTCGCCAAGAGAAATGTAGAACTTTTTCATAATTATAAGATTATCTTCTTCAGTGGCAGGCAGTGGTGGACTGGGTGGTTTGTTCAGGATCCAGGGAGAAAAATTTGTACCTAGTGTGAAATTCACACCTGACTTGCTCCATTGAACTTGTGAGACCAATTTGGCTAACCTGTATTTTAGAAATCATACAGTTTTGAAATAGTTTCAAATATGGTAGAATTCAGGAAAAAAAAACACTAAAATTTTATTTTATGTATTCAATCCAATCTCCCCTCCTAACTCTCTCTGCAGGATGATTCTCCCCTCCTAACTCTCTCTGCAGGATGATTCTCTTAGGCTTATTCACAACACTACTCATTAGTTAATAATTATTCTGTTTTAATTTACTTTAACTTAAAAATGGTTATTCTGAGCAAAGGCCAAATTTTAGGTACTCACATTTTAAAAGTCAGGGAACATAAAGGAAAATCTTGACCCTGCACTATGAAATCCTGTCTTTTTCATGTCATACTAATATTCATTTTTAAATACCCTGAACATAAGTACCATTATCACCAATAGATAATTTTAAAAATATAATGACCATAAAAAGTGACATAATGGACATTGGAGACTCAAAAAGGGGAGGGTATGAGGGAGGTGAAGGATGAAAAATCACCTATTGGGTACAACGTACACTATTCAGGTGAAAGGTACACTATAAGCCCAGACTTCACTACTATACAATTCATCCATGAAACAAAAAACCATTTATACTCCCTAAATCTATTGAAATAAAAATAATAAAAGTTTTTAAAAAATAAAATAAAACAAAATAGAAAATATAATGACCAGAGAAGTACAACTGAAGACCAATTATTAGATGCTATCTCCTCTAAAATCTCTTCACAAAAGTTAAGTGATTTTTTACCAATGTTCTATCACTCTTATTCTATAGCAGATGGGATCCAAACTCCAATCGGTTAAAAGGTATATATATAATTTTATTAACATACCCCAGAAAAATGAGTTTTGGTGAAAAAAATAGACATTTTAAAAATATGTATATTGATGGGACTGTAATACCTATATTCAAAATAGCAATCACTTTCCAGAAATGCTGGGAGTCTTTCTTTTTTGATCCATTTAATACCTTGTTCACGACTGAGACACTATTGGAAGAAAGTGAAAAGAAGAAAAAAAATGTTAAAGAAAATCACTTTTAAGACAATTAAGGCCTAAGCATGGGAGCAATAATGGCATCTAGCTATCACTACAAGCCCTACTCCTACACCTTCTATTTGCACAAAAGAGATCAATAACCCTGAGCCACAAATGTGAGGTCACTTCTTGCCTCTGGTACCTCTTTAATTCTCTTAACAACTGTGTGAACTATTATCTCCATTTTTACAGATTAGCAAATTGAATCTAGAAAAGTAACTTATTGAAGGAGGAGGAATGAGAAAAAAGCCAATTGATCTCAGTATTTTCACAGTCATAAAATGGGTTAAAAATAATCACAAACACACATAAAAAACAAACAAAAAATCACAAACAAAAAACCAAGAAAACTTAGTAAGGCCACCAAAGTCATTGCAGACCCCTTGTTCCTGAAGTTAGCAAATTTTTTTTGTTGTTGTTATATATTTAACATCATCAGGCACTCTCCCGGAGATGTCAAGATTAAGAATTATAGCAGTGTTACAAGTGCCATGGTACAGAGGCTTCTATGGAAGCCCATATGGGCACTAAACCCAGGGAAGTTTTCCTAGGAAACATGGCCTTCACTCATCAACCTGAAACAAGACTAGCTAGGCTGATTAAGAGAGCAGGAGATGACACAAACAGTAAGTTTAGTAGTACTAGGTCACAGGATGAGATCTGAGGGATGGAGGGAGGAAAATTGGAGAAGGAGGCAGGGGCCTGATAGTGAATAGTCTTTTAAATAGCATTAAGGAGTTCAGATTTTATCTTGAAGTTGTGAGAGCAATACAAAATTACTGAAGCATTGTTACTCATCCTAAAATATTTACTGACTATTGATTATATTTTTTCTTATATTCACTTTTTTCAGAATTCTAAAGAATGCCAGTACCTTGGACACAAAACAAATGCTACTAATAAATAAAACAATCAATAAAATATATATCTTAGTGAGGCAGATGTGTCTGTATTTATGTAATTTTGGTATCATACTAGCATCAGAGTCAATGTACAGACCGTGACTAACTCCTGTGGGGAAACTGAATGCCCCACAGTGGTGCTGCCAACATCTGATCAGCTGATGGTCCTGAGAGCGCACATGTGCTGAACATTGCTGATATGTGGCACAAAGACATTAGGCTCCCAGGATTGGAAAAATGGGCACACAATGGTTTTCTCCTGCTCATCAAAAAATATCCATTTGCCTTTACCAAACACTATCTTTTTGTAATGAAAAAAGAAAACTATGGAAACACCCAGCGCCTAATCAGCAGCATCTTGTTGACCGTCTTATTGCTTATTGGTGAGATCTGAAGGACATTTGGATCTTGAAGTTAAAAAAGACTCCACATATGCTACATACTGACAACCATGCAGGCCTCTTGAATTCTCATTAGCGCTACATTCAATGTATCACAGAATTATATCAAATTATATATAACGATCTGTATAAACCCTTGAGGAATTCTACAAGGTTATCAGACTACTAGTTAGTTCATCAAAAATCAGTTTGCCTAGCATTTACCTAATGAAGTTTACCTACAATTCATCCTCTTTTAACTGTTTTTTTCACCTATTTGACCTAAGAATGAAATAAAATGAAAACTTTAAAAAGAATAAAATCAAAAATGGAACAAAAGTCTTTAGCCAAACTGCAAAAAAAAAAAAAAAATTCCTTCAAGGTTTTTTAAAAAGTAACTATTAATAAAGACCAAAAACTTACAAAACAATCCTAATCAACCATAAAATAACTTAATAAGTACTTATAAGAAACACAAAAATAATTTACCTAAAATGAAATTATTTAAACTTTAAATATTTTTTTAAGTTGGTTAAGAAAGAAAAAGAGATGATCAAAAGGTTAGGGGAAACTGAGTTTAGGTAAATCATCCCAGAAGTATTTCCAAGTAGCCATACACAAGCTGTCTAAAATACCTATAGGATTAGATTGACAAAAATTATATTTAGATGTGCAAGGAAACCAAATAAAGCATGATTATCAGCCAATAGATCTTTTTGTTTAGTCGGATTTATTGAGATATAAATTACATACAGTGAAATCCATCCTTCTTAGTATACAGGTCTACAAGTTTTGACAAATACATATAACCATGTAACAAGGAATACAGTCAAGATATAGAATAATTCCAACACCCCCCAAATTTCCTCATGCCACTCTGTAGTAAACAATTCCCTCTAACTTCAGGCTCTGGCAACCACTGATCTGTTGTATAGTTTTGCCTTTTCCAGAATATCATATAAATGGAATCAATATAGTATGCAGCCTTTGATTTTGGTGTCTTTCATTTGGCATAAAGCATTTGAGATTGATCTATGTTCTTCTGTGCATCACTAGTTCATTCCTCTTCATTGCCAAGTATTAATATTCCACTGTATGGATATGTATCACAGTTTGTTTATCCATTCCCCAATTAGTAGAATTTGGATAACTTCCAGAATTTATGGCTATGAATAAAGCAACTACAGACACTCACATACAGGTTTTTGTGTGAATATAACTTCATGCTTTGAGGTAATACACAGGAGTAGGACAGATGGGTAGCATTATATGTTTAACTTAGAAAGAAATGTTTTCCAAAATGGAATTCTCATCAACAATGTAAGAGTCCCAGTTGCTCTGCATTTGATTGCACTTCCCTTACGATTAAAGATATTGAACATCTGTCTTTTCATGCGCTTATTATAGTCATTTGTATATCTTCTTTGGAGAAATGTCTATTGAGATCCTTTGTACATTTTTAATTGGGTTATTTGTCTATTATTGAGTTGTAAGAGTTCTTTATATGGTTTAGATATCAGTCCTTATCAAATATATGATTGGCTAATATTAATATTTTCTTCCATTTTGTGGGTATCTTTTTACTTTCTTGGTACTGTCCTTTGAAGCATAAAAGTTTTACATGTTAATTTATCTATATTTTTCTTTTTTTGCTTGTGCTTTTGATGTCATATCTATAATAAAAAAACAATGCCTAATTCAAGGTTATGAAGATTAGGCCTGTTATCTTTTAAAACATGATGCATTTTTTTTTTTTGCAATGCTGGTTTCAATTTGCTTACTTTTTGAAAATTTTTGTACCTGTGGTCATGAGGGATATTAATTTATAGGTTTTGCTTTTCCTTGAAATTTCTTTATTGTTAGCATTAGGATAATGCTAGCCTCATAAAGTAAGTTGGAAATTGATCCCTCTTCTTTTGTTTTTTGGAAAAGTTTTCATAAATTTGGAAATTCTTCACTTGTTTGATAGAATTTACCAGTGAGGCCATCTGGGCCTGGAGTTGTCTTTGTGGGAAGACTTTAAACTATAAATCCAATTTTTTCAATAGGTATACGATTATTCAGATTATTTATATCCCCTTGAGTGAGCATTGGTAATTTGTGTCTTTCAAGGAATATGTCTACTTCATTTAAATTTATTGAGTTTGTAGACAAAATTCCCTTATTTTTTACTGAATATCTGTAGGATCTGTAATGACATTCCCTCTTTCATCTCTGATATTGGTCATTTATATCTTCTCTCTTTTTTTCTTCATTAGTACAGCTAAAAACTTACCAATTCTATTAATGTTTTCATAGCAAAAAATGAAAAACAAGCCTTTATTTTCATTGACGTTTCTCTTTTGTTTTATGTTTTCAATTTCATAGATTCTGTTTGGTTTAATTTAACTTTAATTTTCTAGTTTACTATAGTGAAAAGTAGATCATAGATTTGGGATATTTAGTCTTTTCTATTATAAGGACATAATGCTATAAATTTCCCTCCAAGGACTAATTTAGTTGCATCCCCCAAATTTTGACATATTATGCTTTAATTTTTATTCAGTTCAACATAATTTTTAATTTCCCTTGGGACTTACTCTTTGAACTATGGGTTATTTAGAAGTGTATTATTTAAGACTACTCAGTGGATCTTTTTGATTTCTATTCACTGAAGGAAGTGAATAAACCAATAAATATCATGGTCACATCCAGTAAAAATGTTTTTAACTAACAATTATATAATGCTATATAGTTCAGAATATTTTTCCTTGTTTTGGCTTCAAAACAATGCTGTAACATAGTTATCACTATTACCATTTAATTTTATGGGAGTTAACAGGGAAGATATTAAATATTAATATTATTTGAAGCACTACAGAGGCTGAAGTAGATCTATGTCTTAAGTGTTAGGCATATTTTAGCCTATTTCTATCAGACATTTTAAATCAATGGAAAATTGAATTGTTAAATATTCATTATCATTTTCATTTGATCCACACAATAAGCCTAAGTAGTAGGTAGTAAAGGCATCATTTGACAGATAATGAAAGGAGGTTTATCAAAGTGACTTATCCAAGGACACAGAGCTAGTAAGCTGAAGAGCCAATATTAGAACCCAGGTGTTCTAGCCTCATGCCAAGAGACAAAATCTAGAAGCTGAGAATAGAATTTAAGGCCAAGGAGGTCAAAGCCCCATGGTGTAACCTAAGGGTCAGAAGTCTCAATTCCCAACTGCCTGATAGGGTTGGTTTAAAACCCAAATGAAATAAATTCTCTTTATACCCACATTTTCTAGAATGCATCTAAACTATGAAATAAAAGATACATATATTTATATAGCCCAAAACTAACCTAATATTCTAAATATTCAAGGTTAATTACATGACTCTTCTCATATTGATAACAGAACATCAACAAAACTGCTAGACTAAACTAGCCATTAGATTTGAAAAGATGATATAGTGCTTAATAAATATTATGTGTAGGACAGGCACAGTGGCTCATGCCTGGAGTCTTAGCACTTTGGGAGGCCAGAGGTTTGAGACCAGCCCCGGCAACACAGCCAGACCCCGTCTCTACAAAAAATAAAAAAATTTAAAAAATTAGCCAGGCATGGTGGCACAAGCCTGTAGTCTCAGCTACTCAGGAGGCTAAAGAAGGAGAATCACTTGAGCCCAGGAGTTTGAGGTTGCAGTGAGCTATGATGATGCCACTGCACTCTAGCCTGGGCAACAGAACAAGACTCTATCTCAGAAATATATATATATTAAAACAACAACAACAACAACAACAAAATACTATATATAAGTACAACACAATTTAATAAATATAGCAACATTTCAAAAAGGAAGCCTAAGGAAACTCATGTTAATTTCACCAAATGCTTTTTCAATCTAACAAGATATACACATAATTATACTTTCTTACCATAATATTGTAGTTGACATTGATGGTCTCATCTTTATAGGGGGCATTGATTTGAACAGGTTTAACATCATACTTTCCTTTCCTTACAACATCATAGATGGGATTTCGAGGTTGCTGGTTTTGTAGAATTTTTTTCAGTTGCTTTTCCAGAAGTTGTGGAGCATCGTTAATTACTTCAAAAACTCCATAATCCCCATTAAATCTAATTGCCTCTGAAAAGGTCTATAACATAAATGTGTAGAAATTAAAACATTTTTTAAACCCAAAACTCACTGTCTCTAAGACAACTTTGTATTTACATATGCACATGTATACCCCTCACAGAGATTTGCATTTTTATCATGCCCTCTTCCATTTTAGAAGCTAGGAAACCCCTTGGCTAGAAGTAAGGGAATCCACTGAACCCTTTCTTACCAATGTACTTATGCCATGAATAACTGTCAGGGTACGCTATGGAGAAATTCCCTTTGTATAAATATCTTACCTCTATGATTTGAAACTGGAAAGAAATACGCACTTGGTCTCTATGAAGTAATGTTACCCTCTTAGAAGTGGGTGGATTACTAGGGAAGAATGGGTAAAGGAAGAAGAAATAATGCTCCCAGTATATCTTTCATGCCAAGGAACCATGAAAGCTAACAATCTCCCTTTCCCAAAAAGAGAAAACTAAGTACAATGCGTTCTTCATTTAAGACTATTTCAACACCATCCTTGCACTGTGACAAAAAAAAAAAAAAAGAGTAAAAGAGAATAACATTTCTGAGCTTTCCTCAGTAATTTCTAAATGCTGCCAACCTTTATTTAAAGCCAGCCAGTTAATATACAACAGGTCAGGAGTCTTGAGTTTGAATGTCAGCTTGTGAATGAGTAGCTCTGTGACTCTAGGTAAATCACTGGACATCTTTGGAGCCTCCATCTCCACAAGAAGTAAATGGTAGACTGGCCATGTCATATCCCATTTACCCTCCAAATCTAAAATCAAGTCCCTTTTTCTGAATATTCACTTATTTTAGGTACCTTCAGTGAACTGATTATTCATGTAGACTAATTTATACATATTTAGCCAGGTGATAGAAGACATTAAACACTTCCCCTTGGATCAGTAAGTGTTCTAAGTAGAACATTAATTCTTTCAAGTTCTACTAAGGGATTGCTAGATACACTACATTTATAATTTAACAAATGGCAGAATTTCATAGTAAAATTGGAGCTAGAAATATGTGTATATGTATAGATATACATTTTTTATTTTAATGTCATATAATATCACATCTCTAAAGTGTGACTGTTTCCTCTTCTAAGGAATTTTTTTTTTTTTTTTTTTTGAGACAGAGTCTCACTCTGTTGCCCGGGCTAGAGTGCTGTGGCATCAGCCTAGCTCACAGAAACCTCAAACTCCTGGGTTCAAGTAATCCTACTGCCTCAGCCTCCCAAGTAGCTAGGACTACAGGCATACGCCACCATACCCGGCTAATTTTTTCTATATATTTTTAGTCGCCCAGTTAATTTCTTTCTATTTTTTAGTAGAGACAGGGTCTCGCTCTTGTTCAGGGTGGTCTTGAACTCCTGACCTTGAGTGATCCTCCCACCTCGGCCTCCCAGAACGCTAGGATTACCATCTTCTAAGGAATTTAAAGTAGACAATAGAGTTCAAGATGAATATCAGTCCACAGTCCAAAAAGCCTCAGGGCTAAAATTTTTCCCCAAAATGACAAGTATAGCTCAATGAAAAGTGAGAATAATTAGCAGTAAATTATGTATAAAGTTTCTTTAACAAAACTACTATGTACTTATACCACTTTCTCTATGCCAAGTACTTTGCTAAATAAAAACCCTATGAAGTTAGGGTAGCTGGGATTCAAACCCAAGGTGTTTTGATTCCAAAGCCTATGCTCTTATTTACTCTGGTTTTACTAGTAAAGGCAAAGAGGCATGAAGCAACATGTCATATGTGGGTAACTCAAAGCAGTTCAATGCAATTGGATTAAAACTAGACTAGCTACAGTTGGCATAGTTTAAGGAACAAAGAAGAAAGACTTGGAGTAGATAAGGTAGAGAGAACCAGATCACAGAAGGCTTTGCATGCCATTATAAAAAGTATAGGTTTTATCTTAATCCTCTGGGAAACAGGGAGGCATGAAAAAAATCCTAAGCAGGGGAGTAACATAGTTACTTCCAATTTGTGTTTTAGGAACAGTCTCCTGGTAGTTGGTGAGGCAGACTGCTCACATCCCATGAACAGAACCATCACCACACTCCGGGGAAGCTGTTATCTCAGAGCTGTTGCTATCACAACCAGGTTTAGTGTAGTAATTAGTAGCTTTCTGGAGGGGATACTGTCTCCATCATGCATAAGAACCGGGGCAGGTTTTAACACAGGCAGTTAGAAATTACTTTTATAGTTAACTTACAAAGCAAAACTGCAGCCAAGAAAGGTTAAATGATCTCTTCATGGCTTTATAGCAAGTCCCCTAATGAGCTTACAACAGAGTCCTGGGATTTATGACTATGAAACTGCTTTAAACCTAGGATTGACACATAATATTAGTTAAGGCTTGCTGTACATGCTGTACAGACGGGCTCACTCAGGATCTATTCCAACCTCCTGAAATGCAAAGCCTGGAAAACTAAAAACTATATTTCCCAGACTACCTATAGCTACAGTTTCATGTGTGATTTAGGTTCTGCTACTCATATGCACTCACAAAAATACTTAAATTCTGAATGGAGTTAATTCAGAATTAATGAGTAAAGGGGCAGAGTGTATCCATTCTGAGGAAGAAAAGCTGAAGGATGTAAGTTCATGAAAGTGAGGAGAGGACCTGGTCAAAAAGAAGTACTTTATAGAAAAGCATAGGAAGAACAACAAAAGGAAAATTAGAATTATTTGTGTTTACGATAAAATGATACAAAATATCCCTACTTATAAAAAAAGTAAATGTATGATATGTTAAAATATTTATAATTTTTAAACTTTAGAATTTCTCTCTGTGTAACTAATTGAAATGGGACAGAGATCTTGCCAAAGATAAATAAATGTTTTCTTATTTAAAAAGCCATGAGTTGGCCAGGCACGGTGGCTCACGCCCTGTAATCCTAGCCCTCTGGGAGGCCGAGGCGGGTGGATCGCTAGAGGTCAGGAGTTCGAGACCAGCCTGAGCAAGACCCCATCTCTACTAAAAATAGAAATAAAAATTATCTGGACAACTAAAAATATATATAGAAAAAATTAGCCAGGAATGGTGGCGCATGCCTGTAGTCCCAGCTACTCGGGAGGCTGAGGCAGTAGGATCGCTGAAGCCCAGGAGTTTGAGGTTGCTGTGAGCTAGGCTGATGCCACAGCACTCACTCTAGCCCGGGCAACAAAGTGAGACTTTGTCTCAAAAAAAACTAAAAATAAAAATAAAAATAAAAATAAAAAGCCATGAATTAGTTTAGATTTCCGAAGGTCCATAATAGCACTGTGATTCTAGGATTAAAAAGGGGCCAAATAACTGATTCGAAGCTTCTCCCAGTCAATTCATTTCAACAACAGCAAAATTTTTGAATGCCCAAGCGCCAATCATTGCCCCAAGCATAGAAGAGACAAAGATGAATAAAACATTGTTTCTGCCCTTGTTGAAGGAACAAGTACATAATCATTCATTTTTCTCTATGATGAAAAGAGTCAACAAAATACTGAAAATAAATTATAATTAGTGTAAATGCATTGCCAAACGAGAAATATGTCCACAGAGACAAGGATAGTAATACCAGAATATTATGTCTGACCTAGTTATCATACTTTAAAAGGGATTTGGCTAAACTGGAAACTATCCAGGGAAGGATAAGCAGAATGATTAAATGGAAAAAATGATGGGCAAATCACTGCCTTTCTGAGACCTATCAGTAAAAAGGGGTTTTGACTAGATAATCCCAAACTGCCTTCCATGTTTGATACTCCATCAGTCCATGATTGTCTCTCCAGGAAAAAAGAATCTACATCTTCTGCTCTCTAGTAAGATCGCCCAGCTCTACTTTTCATTTATTAGTTCATTCATTTATTCATAAGTATGGAATGAGCCAACACACAGCATCCTCCATAAAGCAGTAACTGAAATGAACAAGGCATGAATCCTGCCTCAGAGTATGCATAATCTAGCACACAAAGAAAGATGAGTAAATATACATACATGATAAAAACCCATCCTACAAGGGGAATGGACCCTAAAAGTCAGCACATAAGTGAAATCGTATTTAGTCAAAATTATCCCTTGAAATCCTTGAAAGCACCCATAAAGTACAATGCTCTCTATAAAAATGTTCTCAACAAGTTGACCACAGTCAGTTTTTCCTCCAGCATTGAAATGGGTCACTGATTCTTCAGTTAGGGATCAGATGAAGGGGTGGGCTTGTGTTTAAAGCTCACATTGTACAAAAAGCGAGCTTAGTGTGAGGAGATGACTACACACTATAAGAGGCAGGAAGGATGAGACCTACCAAGGGAATGGTAGATTCTCATCTTCCATCTCACACCCTCTCCAAGGCACACATTCATGGATTGGTACAACAAAATCAATCCCCACTCTTTAAATCACCCTCACTCTCTCTGCAGAACATGAATAGTTCAATTTGAATAATAATGCATATATATTGCAACTTCACTTTAACACATAATAAGCACAATAGAAGTATGTACAAAGCAGTGTGATGGTACAGAAAGATTCATTATCTATCTCCAGAAATTAAGGCAGATATATCGAGAAAGTGGGATGCTACAGTTGGATCTTGAAGAATGAAGAGGCATTCATTAGGTAGACAAGGAAGGGAATTGGGAAGTCAGCAAAAGAAATAGCCAATGCATCAGATACAGAAGCACAAAATAAAAGGGCACTTTTGGTGAACTCCAAACAATGAGACATGGCTAAAATTTAATATTTGAGGGGAGAATAACAGGATATAAGCCTGGGGAGAAAGGAATAGACCTTCTATTATATGCTATAACTCTCAATTTACTCTCTTAAATCAAGAATCAATGGTTCTCAGAGTGTGGTCCCTGGACCAACAGCATCAGCATCACCTAGGAATCTGTTAGAAATGCAAATTTTCAAGCTCCTCCCTAGAATCAGAAACTCTGGGGGAGGGGGCCAGCATTCCAAGTTTTAACAAAACCTCTGATCATTCTTGCTTTAGAATCATGGGGAGCAACTAAAGAAGTTTTAACAGAGGAGATGCCGAATCCAGGTTCACACAAACTTCACAGCCCACACTGTGTCCGTTACTTCACACTGACTCTCACGTGTATTCATGTATGTGATGATGCCAGCCATCTATATGCCATACATAGAAGAAAGAGCCCTGGCCTTTCAATATTACCCAAATTCCTGTTGTCTGCTGCTTTAAAAGACTCTCTCTCACTCATCAAGTCCTTTGTTTTTACCATTTCTAAGCTCATCTACAAAATTCATAAAGTTAGTTAAGTATTTGACAATAAAAGACTCATAGGGAAGGGGAGATAGAAATGAGTGATATAGGAAGTGTTTTCCTCAAAAAGCTGAGTTGGCTGATTTAAAGAACAGCTTTTAATCATATGACAGGAAAAATCTTCAGTTTGAGCCTCAAACCCAATCCTCCACAAGTTGTTATAGACTGCTCTTTTCCTTACTTAATTTTCTCATTTCAAGGGTATCATTTTCCAAATGTTCTAAAATGAGTTGATGTGAAGGTGGTGAAAGCTAACTTTGTAGTACTAGTCATCCATGTGCGAAAAATATTTTCACAGAAAAAGCAAGTGCATGAAAATATTTTTACCACAATAAATTGCTGGTTCCACTTTTCTTTGAAAAGAGAAGGGAAAAAAAACCTGCGAATAATTAGTGATGTACTTAAACTGCCAGCCCAGCACCAATGAAGCTCACCGGGTGCCAAATTATTTAGCTGAACAGTATTTAAATTAAAAACTAATGACTAGGTTAATTTAATACATGTTCATCTCTGCTCCAACTCTGTCTGTACTAATTGAGCTCCAAAGCTATATTTTAAACATGCATCCCTAGTCAGTGAATGAAAAACATCTGACTACTTGAGTATAACAAGTCAGTTACAAATAACAACTTCTTTTAATCTAAATTTTATTGTCATTTTAGATGTTTAACCATAAACTGTTTACTAGACATATTCACCAATGGGATAGAAGGAATTATGTGCCACATAAAATGTATAGAAAATATCCTGAGTTAATAAAATGAGTTACATTAGGTAATTTGAGTGCTTTATGTTTGAGCTACAAAGCTTATCAAAACACCCATAGGTATAAACACTGAACTAAGCAGTTACCTAGAGCTCTATCAACACTTTTAAAAATCAGTCTCTGAGTATTTAAATTTTGGCAAAGGAAGACCCAAAAACCCTTCATCCCCCTTCATCCCACTCATTCCTCAACTCTATACTCTGTCTTTCCACCCCCACACCCCACACAACAATCCATCTAGTATATAACTCCTTCTTAAAGCTGTAAGAAATTATAATGGTTTACAGATTTTTAAAAAAGTGTACAGAATCAGTCCAAAAAAAGAAGTTATGGTAACATTCCAACAGCACATAGCTAAGCATGGTCTGGCAAACATATGACATACCTATCCTTGCAAGGAGGGTATAGAACAGGCCACCCCTTCAGCTTCTGCAAACCATAAATGTCACAAACATTTGAAACCACCCACAGAGGACCAACCTAAATCTATGTGGGCTCATCTACTCAATCCCACAACAGTCACTGAGCATAAAACACACAAAACAAAATCAAAAGGAAAAAAATGTTTTCACACTATAGCACAGAAGAAAACTTAATAAGCAAACACTTGTCCATAAAGAGTTGACAGCAAAAAACCTCCCAGACACCAAATGAAAACAATATCTGAATGTGAACTTGGCACAAGAACAAACAGAATGAAGTTATGAAAGCTAGGATTTGGAAAGTGCCATAATCATTTATAATAGCGGCAACTGTCCTGGATTCCCCTCATCAAAAAATAACATGGGGGCAGGCTACCAGCCATCAATTTCTGGATCTTACACTGTGTCCCAAGGGTGTAATGGTGTAATGGAAAGAAACAGTGTAGAAGCCAGAAAGCCTGATTCCTAGGTCCATTCTGTCACAATCCAGTTCTGGGACCTTGAGCATGTTGCTACAGATGTAGGAAAAGTCTCAGAAATCTAGATGACCTAAGGGCCCTGTAATCTTTATCTACATTCTCAGGCTTAGAATATTGTTTTTGGTGGAGGGTTGGGTGGAGGGAAGCAGAAGAAAAGGTCAGAAGGTGTGTTTGTTTATTTCAAGGATCTTACAATGGAAGATGTAGAAATAAAAAACAGAATCATCCTTAAGAAGCTTTGGGAGGTACAGAATAGACCTATCTTTGCCCCCAGGACATTTACAATGTAGCTCCTAAGATAAAATAAACAGAGAAGAAAGAATTAATCAAAGTTTCTTTCGTTGGGAAAGTCAAGTCTCCCACCATATAGATATACATACATATACACACAATATTCCCATAAGATGGTTTCCTAACCTCTAACTGAATACCGCCAATCATACAGTGTTTACTCCTTCACAAGCTAGCTCATTTTGTTGTTAGAAAACAAACTTTAAGCTAGGCATGGTGGCTCACACCTGTAACCCCTGCACTTTGGGAGGCCAAGTCAGGAGGATCACTTGAGGCCAGGAGTTCAAGACCAGCCTGGAGAGTCCTCATCTCTACAAAAAAAAATAAAGAAATTTTTAAAAATTAGCTGGGCATGGTGGCACACACCTGTGGTCCCAGCTACTTAGGAGGCAGGGGCAGGTAGATAGCTTGAAGCCAAGAGTTTGAGGTTGCAGTGAGCTATGATTACACCACTACACTCTAGCCTGGGCAAAAGAATGAGAAGAGACCCTGTCTCAAAAAAAAAAAAAGTTTAAAGTTCTGTCTTGTGAGTAAAAATCAAAATCAATTTCCCTTATAAATGCTGGCCCTGGTTCTGCCCTCTAGTGTCACAGAATATGTTAACCCTTCTTCCTCAACTGAATCCTCACATATTTGAAAAGGGCTGCTCCATTCCATGCCTACCACCCATTCCCAAGCCAGGTTAAACACCCACACTTCTTTCAACCCTTCCTCATCTGACATGATTTCCAAAGTGTTCATTGGCCAAGTCTCCCTGAGTCTGGTTTGGCACAGCAACTCTTAACATATGGCACCAAAAATGGAATACAATATTCCAAATGTGGTCTGACAATTCAACCCTATTCAAAAAAACATTTATTGAGTGCTTTCTATGCTCCAGACTAATATTTTTCTTGATCGTGATTACACTTCTATTAATGTACCCTAAGAATACATTAGCCTTGTTTGTTTTAGTCCATTTCATATTATCAGGATCAAAATTAGAAAGATTTTGTTATGCAAATGATCAATTTATTCCTCTGCTGCCAGTTCTGTAGACATCTTAGTGTACTGGGATAATCAAAAGTTTTTGAGCCATGTGGACCTGGGACAATCAAAATTTCTCAGCCTCCCTGTCACTTACTAGCTGAGTGACCTTAAACTGGAAAAACACTGGTTCTCTTGCAACTTTTCTTCCAAGTCTCTGATAAAAATGATTTTAAAAAGGCAAAGCCAATGACAGATTTCTGTGACACAGAAGAATACCCTCTTCTGTGATTGACAATGATCCACCAATCTAATTAAAGAGTGATTGCCTGTTATGTTTCAGGAATGAAAAGATGAGATGGTCTAGTTACTGAAGGAAACAGAAAGAGAAGCACTAACCCTGTGCCAGGCACTTACTGTACATTACCTCATTTCGTAATAATCTTATAAGATAGTTGTATTGTTTTCACAGAGAAAGAAATCTAGGAATTAAGTAAGTGATGTTTCTAAGATCACACTAGCAGTGAGTGGAAGAGCTGGAATCAAACACAGTTCTGTCTCCCTCGTGTACTAACCACTACATGGCGAGACTTGAGCACAGGAAGTATATGCGTGGTCAAGATGGGCTGGTGGGTTAGGGGAGGCAGAAGAGAGTGTGCAGGGTGGCCCCAGTAGTGTGAAGCCTGAGATGAAGCTAGAAAGATTAAGTTGAGGCCAAACTGCAAAGGGTTTTGAATTCCGTAGTAAAGAATTTGGAGTTCTGTAGGTTATTAAAAGTCAACCCCTACCGCTTATGGTTAGTGAACTAGTTCAAATATTTGAAAACTAATTTCACAGATAATGAAAAGGGCTTTGGAAACAAATAAAGCAATGTAAGTGGAGCATGCATTGGGGATATTATTTTAGATAGTGTTAGTAGGGAAAGCTTTCTGAACAGACGTGACTTAAGTCAGGGAGAAAGTGATACAGATACTTCAGGGAAGAGCATTCCAGGTTGAAAGAGCCTCAGTATGCTTGGCATATTCCTGTTTGAGAAACATGAAGAAGGTCAGTCAAACTGGAAAAGAATTTACAAGAGAAAAAGGGAAGGAAATAAAGATCAAGAGATAAAAAGGGCCAAATCATATAGGATTCTGGATTTTATTCTTAGTGTATGAGAAGCCACCAGACAGGGTTGTGAGCAGAGCAGGAAGTAACATGATTCAACTTATTATTTTCTATAATACCTTATTGAAATCATAATACATTACCAGCCCATAACTATCCAAAAAAAGAGAGTTAGTTTGGCATACTTATTCTCAGTAAACCCATGCTGGTTTCTAATTCTTAGCTAAGTGCTCATAAACCAAACATTACTAATCTGCTCAAGAATTTTGCCAGGTACTTGGTTTAAGAATACATCATTCCTTCTCTTCCCTTCCCGCTAATTCTTTTGGAACCCTGTGACAATATTTTCCCTTCTCTTGCTTTTGGTGTACAGAATAGACAATAGGTAGACTGTGCGATCCTAAATGTAGATGCAAAAGGAACTAAAAAAAAAAAAAAAAAGAGGGAGTAAAAACAGAAGGATTTGGAGAGAGGAAAAAAGGAAGAGGCAGGCCAGGTGGGTGCATGGGACATATGAAGGGTACCTGCTGGAGAGTGCTATAAAAACATGACTACATAGAGCTCAACAGAAATCAGACTCTGTCACTTCACCTGGAGTCTGAAAGAAAACCTACAAAAATGGCAATGTCTATTCTGACCAGATAACAAGAAGATGGCTGAATTTTTCTCACATTTTTCTATACTATTGTCATATTATTTCTATACTTTAAAACAGATTTTCTGGAAAAGAAAGTTAGGCAGGGGAATTTATTTATTTTCCAGAACAAGTAAAAGTCAAGATAAGCACAAATCTTGAGATACTGAAATTTAAATGCTGAGAAACTGAAATTAGACCTATATAGAGATTTTTCTGTTTGAAATTTTACAAAAATGTACTCTTTTTTTGGAGGAAGAATGGAGATTGCAGAGCCCAAGGGAAAGACTACATAATCTGGAAGAGTAAAATTGTGGCAATTTTGTGATGCTGTTGGGTTTTGTATCATGTACAACTGGTCAATGAAAGTTAAAGAGTCAGACCAAACAAGAACCTCCTGAGTATCATACAGTGTCACTCAGGCCTATTCCTAGAAAGGGAGAGGGTGGCTTGGTGTCTCAATCTAACTCCCATAATGGATCCAGAGATCCAGCTCTGGCAAATGGAGGACAGAGTACAAAATTTTTCTAAGAAAAAAAAATCACAAAACAAACATGCATGCATGCATAGACACATACTTATATACAAAACTAATCTAGGCAAGAAAGTACCCTTCAAAACATATTGTCAGTGGTTAGATTTTAAGAGATTTCATATTTTATGGTCCATTCCCTTTAAAATTACTTGTGACTTTTTTTATATTTCAAATTTTCCCTGGTAAAAAATTTAATAAAAAATGTTTCCATGTTTTCATAATGCAATAATAAGGCCTTTTCTTATCTTTCTTTTAACTGCCATTCCTGATTAACTTTATTTCCATATAACAATATAAGTCTTTTCATGAACTCTCATTCTACTTTCTCCAAACTTCTTGCTATGGTTTTTGAATATGTCCCCTAAAGTTCACGTGTTGTAAACTTAATCCCCAATGCAACCATGTTGGGAGGTGGGGCCTAATAAGAGGTGATTAGGGCATTAGGGCTCTGTCTTCATGAATGGATTAATGCCCATATAGCAAGAGTGGGTTAGTTACCTCTAGAGTGGGCTTGTTATAAAAATGAGTTCAGTCCTCTCTGGCTCTCTTGTTCTCTTGCCCTCTCTCTTTACCCTTCTGCCATGGGATGATGCAGCAAGAAGGCCCTTTCCAGATTCAGCCCCTCCTCCTTAGACTTCTCAACTTCCAGAACCATAAGCCAAATCAGTTTCTGTTTTTTATAAATTACCCAATCTCAGCTATTCTGTTATAGCAGCACAAAATGGACTAACACACCCCTTAATAGTTACTCCAACAGTCACTACTAAGACTTAAATGCTATTAATTGATATCCACGGATGTTATAAAAACAACAGTGTCCCAAGTCTTATTTACTATTGACATGAAACTCTAGTTGCCTTAAATACAAATTCCAATTTAATATCTATCCAAGAGGATGATAAGAATTGCTTAGAGGCATAAAATTTAGTTTCTTGATTTTTTTGATATTTTGTCTTTATCACCTCTGTTCAAAGCCTAACATGGTGCCAAATACAACTATATTAGATATTTTCCAGAATGCTTTTTTTTGAGACAGAGTCTCACTTTGTTGCCCGGGCTAGAGTGAGTGCCGTGGCATCCTCCTAGCTCACAGCAACCTCAAACTCCTGGGCTCAAGCAATCCTCCTGCCTCAGCACCCCGAGTAGCTGGGACTACAGGCATGCGCCACCATGCCCGGCTAATTTTTTTTATATATTTTTAGTTGGTCAGATAATTTCTTTCTATTTTTAGTAGAGATGGGGTCTTGCTCTTGCTCAGGCTGAAGAATGCTTTTTGATGGTTTTTGATTCCAGCTTTCTTCAATAAGGATAATTTCTAAATATGATTCAAATCCAAATGATCATATCTATAAAAAATATAAACTTTAGACTGGGCGCGGTGGCTCACGCCTGTAATCCTAGCACTCTGGGAGGCCGAGGCAGATGGATTGCTCGAGGTCAGGAGTTCGAGACCAGCCTGAGCAAGAGCGAGACCCTGAGTCTACTAAAAATAGAAAGAAATTATCTGGCCAACTAAAAATATATATAGAAAAAAGTAGCTGGGCATGGTGGTGCATGCCTGCAGTCCTAGCTACTCGGGAGGCTGAGGCACTAGGATCGCTTAAGCCCAGGAGTTTGAGGTTGCTGTGAGCTAGGCTGACACCATGGCACTCACTCTAGCCCGGGCAACAGAGACTCTGTCTCAAAAAAAAAAAAAAAAAAAAAAAAATATATATATATATAAACTTTACCTAAATGCTTTAATATTTTAATAAAATATTATGCCTGATAAATTTGTCTCACAACATAATCCAGTGATTTAAATATTTTTCTTTGATAATATATTCAACAGAACATAATAATACACTCACTGGAAGGCTTAGGAATTCATTAAAGTAGTCCACAAGGAAGTCATCTGTTGCCAAAGAATCTTCCTGCAAAAACATAAAAACACAATATTAAGATTATATTAAGATGTTTTAAAACCTGCCTATGTTATTCCTTAATTCTGCTATCAATTCATTATAATGTAGATCTTTAAGTCTTTTTTCGTCTGTCAACAGTGAACCCTCACTTTAAACAGAACGATGCTACAATCTTTGGAAGGAAGAAATAATAAAACAGGATGAAGCATAATCTTAAAAGACCTTGCTATACTTGGAAAACAGAACACACGAAAAATAAAGCAGAACACTTAAATGCAACATCAATGAATATAAAATCACATACCCACATGGTGAATTTCCCACAGATTTATTAAAACTATACATATTTCATAAAAATAAAGGCAGAGTCAAAGAGGACAGAGAAGTGTCTGGGCTTAAAATGAAATTGAGAATGTAAATTTCTTAAATTATCCAACGAAGTGGTAAGTAAGTGAAGAAAATGTTCTACTGCCTTCCCCCTCAGAATGAGATATAGTTTTCTTAATCTGGATCCTGCTTCACTTGTGCATGAGTAAACTTTGATGATGCATGTGTTCTAAGCATAAAGATTGTATACATTTTTTCCATAACTATCTCATCCACCAACAGAGCCACTTTTCAAATTGGCAAAACTGAAAAGCCACTGCCAAGAACAAAATCTCTCTTCCAAATCATAAAACACCTTATTTTATTAGTAATTGTTTCCATTGTATCAAAAGCACATCATGGCACACTGTTGTATAGTACATGTGTTTATTTTGTTATGCATAATTATATTTCAATTTTGCAAATCTAACATGAAAGTTGACAATATGACACAATGCTATTATTTCCATATGGCTGATTACTTTCTTCTCATACTGGGCAATTTTAAAAACTTTACTGAAGTATAGCGCTATAAGGAAGACACTATACTATATTTACACCTACTTTGGAAAATAGATTTTCAGGGTAATTTAAGTAAGTGCAATGTCAGAAGAGAATTAATTATAAGCTATCACCTATAGAATTTATATCAAGGAACTTACTAAAAACCTCAACTGACTAAAACAACAAAGGATTTAGTTTACTAAAAATCTCAACTGATTAAAACAACAAAAACAAGGATTTAATAAATGTACAACCTTAGTAGTGGTACGTTAATAATTATGCTCAAATAAATTTCTCACTGGCAAAGGTCTGACAAAGCAGAACAAGGCAGATATCATTTGGGGGGAAGCTACAAGGCTATTAACTTTTCAGACTTTATCTTTCAAGGTACTTCAATTTTATGGACTGTATTTAGTGAACTACTTGGTTTTTGGTAACTCTTAAGAGAAAACATCTGATTCAACAAATATTTTTTAGTATTTACTAGGTAGAAGGTACTGTGCTATAATAGGGTGGCCAAATTTTACAGTACTGGATCATATGATCAAAAATCCATGGATGTGAATGTTATGTATTTTTAATTAATAAGAGTAATACAGTACAATCCCTTGCTAATTTTTCTAAAATATACCTTTTATTTTTAATATTTAGCCATAATACAGAATATGTATTTCATAGAGCCAAGCAGACCTAAACACTATCTAGAATTTGACCAGCCATGTGGCCAGAAATTTCTGTTAATAGATAATCTTCAGATCCATATATTCATTTCCAGATGCCTCTCACTTCTAAGAGATTCTAACTTAATGAACTATGTGTGATGAGGTACCTGATTTGTTTTTGGTTTTTTCCCTAATCCATTTTAAACAGATAACTTTTGTAAAATAAATGCAGTAAGAATGAATTACTAGAAAACGAAACAAAAGACATACATTGCAATCCCAATATTTTTATTATTAAATTCAATAGATATAAACATACTCTTGAATTGCCAGAAAGTTTCTAAACATTTAATCTTAATTTCCGAGCTCATCTCACTATGGACTGATAAGCATTCTCAGATAGCACCAGTAGCACTGCCCTAAGCCTTTGGTGACTCACCATTCAGTCACATCCTCTGGTATGCACTTACAGACAACCAATAATACTTAAAGTATTATTCAAATACATCAAAATCTGTATTTATTTCCTAAAATTGTATCTGAATTTCTATCAGTATTAAATATTAGCAATTCTATTGATATGAGGCAGCTCCACAACAGGAAACAAGTGCAGCCTCCAAGTGCCATCTGCTCAATCCTTGTGTGGCACTTGAGGGGGAAAGCCTGTACTTCTCTAAATAAATGAGCATATTTTACCACTGCAGTTTCTAGTTCAATGTGTTCAAATATCTTGTCACATCAGTAAACAGTCATGTAAATCAATGAGTACCTTATAAACCCTTTAGGCTCCAAACTCTTTAATTAAAAATAAAATTTTTTTTTAAGGCCTTGAGCTGTTAGGAGTTCCATTACTCTCAATAAATTTCCACAGTCCAGTTACTTGGCCATATTAAAATGATCTAAGTCTTCATACTTGGCGAGGCTCAGTGGCTCATGCCTGTAATCCCAGAACTTTGGGAGGCCAAGGTGGAAGGATCACTTCAAGCCAGGAGTTCAAGACCAGCCTGGGCAACATAGCAAGACAACGTCTCTACAAAAATTTAAAAATTAGCCAGGCGTGGTAGTGTGTGCCTATAGTCCAAGCTACACAGGAGGGTGAGGTAGGAGGATAGCTTGAGGCCAGGAGTTCTAGGTTACAGTGAGCTATGATCATGCTACCACACTCTAGCCTGGGTGACAGAATGATACCCTGTCTTCAAAAAAAAAAAAAAAAAAGTCTCCATACTCAGCTTTAATATCTTCCAAGTAATCAATAAACTGGTGATGGTTAATGGTACAATCAGGAAGAAAACTGAGTTACAATCAATTCCTCCATTACATCATTCCATAAACCTGACTGCAAAATTTGTAACACAGATTCTCTGCTGAATGATGCAATGGAAAGTAGGAACACTTCTTAAAAATGGAATATACTCTTGAAACCTGTTTTTTCATGTATTACAGGTGTGCCATCTGTGAAAGTGAAGTCAGCTTTTCCATTTTTAGCCCAAACTTCTCCAATTTCTTACTGAAAGAGGGTTAAGCAAAATAGTTTATGTGTACTTGCTAATTATGGTAGGTAAAATTTTTTGCTTAAAATTATTTTGCTGTACCCTCAAATCAGACGAACCACAATTTCTTCATGAGTCCAAAAGTTACAAAATACACAAAGAACTTATGAACAAGAAAGAGGAAATAAAATAAATACTGGCAAAAACCATAATCCAAGAAAGAATATAACACATGTCATATGAGAATTACAATATAAATTGTTTCCTCCAAAGGAGAGAAAGATGTTACCTAGTAGGAAGAATCATAAGACTCAAATGGGAAAAATGGCATTTGAAATGCATTTCAAATAACTTCAAATTCTATATTTAGAAGTATAAATATGAACGCAGAGAGAAATGCATGAGCAAAGAGATCAGAAAGCAAAACACAGGACAGTAGTCGTCTCCGGGGAATGGAGGCAAGAATCAACTGGGAAGGAGCCTGAAAGAACTTCCCAGGATTATGAAAGTGCTCTCTATATCGATTAGGGCTTGGATTACATAAGTGTATGCACTTGTCAAAATTTACCAAATTATCACTTTTTAAAAATTTGCATTTCACGTGTATAAATTTTACATCAACAAAAGAACCATAAACTAATATTAAACAGTAGTTCATGACATTCATGCTGAAGTGTTTAAGGGTAAAGTTTACCGATGTCTGTAACTTACTTTGAAATGTACAAAAAGAGGGACTGATGGAGGGTGGGCTAGACAGAAGGATAGAAATGAGAAAAAGCAAAAATAGGAAAATAATAACTGTGAAATATTAGTGGTGGGTATATCAGTGTTCACTATACAATTATTTTAATTCTTATATGTCTAAATTTTTTTGTAATAAAATGTTGGGAGAGGAGCCTCATGTACAAGGAAACAAGACCAAGTTTCTCTGAACCTATGCACAACCTTCTTAGCTTTCTGAGTACTAAATGATAGATCCCAAATCACCATCATTGTTGCTGGAATAAATTCCTGATCATCTTCTGACCACTACCCTGAAATCCTATGCACTAAGGGTCAAACCTCTTAGACCTCTGGTTCACCCTCCTATCCATAGTATGCCAAACCTCATCTTTCCTACCCTTTTTACCTATACCACCCTATGGGTCAGTCTCCCTAACCACAACTCATTTAATACAAGGGATCCATTCATCTTCCAATCTCCAATCCTTTTATACCATAAAAAGGACTTATGATGAATGCAATTTGGCTCCCTGCCCACCTTTCCAGCCCTGGTCTCATACTACCATGCTCTAGTTATGCCAATTTTTTTTTTTTTTAAGAGACAGGGTCTCACTCTGTCACCCGCCTAGAGTGCAGTGGCATCATCATACCTCACTGCAACCTCAAACACCTGGACAGGCCAGGCACGGTGGCTCACGCCTGTAATCCTAGCACTCTGGGAGGCCGAGGCCGGTGGATCGTTGGAGCTCAGGAGTTCGAGACCAGCCTGAGCAAGAGCGAGACCCCGTCTCTACTAAAAATAAAAAGAAATTATATGGACAGCTAAAAATATATATAGAAAAAATTAGCCGGGCATGGTGGTGCATGCCTGTAGTCCCAGCTACCCGGGAGGCTGAGGCAGGAGGATCGCTTAAGCCCAGGAGTTTGAGGTTGCTGTGAGCTAGGCTGATGCCACGGCACTCATTCTAGCCTGGGCAACAGAGTGAGACTCTGTCTCAAAAAAAAAAAAAAAAAAAAAACACCTGGACTAAGGTGATTCTCCCACCTCAGCCTCCTAAGTAGCTGGGACTACAAGTGCATGCCACCGTGCACCACTAATTTTTTTAACTTATTCTTTTGTAGAGACAGGGTCTCACTATGTTGTCCAAGCTGGTCTTGAACTCCTGGCCTCAAGCAATCCTTCTATCCCAACCTCCCAAAGTTCTGGGATTACAGGCATGAGCCACCGTGCTTGGCCTATAATTTTTTTATAGTTCTGCACCTTTGTGCATGCTGATTATTCTGCCTAGAAAATTTTTTCTCCCTTTATTCACCTACCTATCCTTATTCTTCTCCAAAAGTCTAGAGTAGAAGTCATTTGTGTTTCCCCTATAAAAACCTTTTTCACTTCATACTATAATTTATATGGCTCACCCACTGGTTGCGAACTTTTGGAGGAAAAGGACTATTTCTTATTCATTTTTTAAAATTCCCAATGCCTTTAGATAGTAGATGCTTACAACATTTTTGTTGAATGATGACACTGAGGACATGAAGCCTGAAGAGAAAAGACTGATAACCTAACAAAGACACTAATAAAATAGATGTTGGTCAAAAGAGGAAACAATCAGAAAAAGAGAATGCAAGGTGAAACAAGCTCCACAGAGTGGCTTGTTGAAAGGCATTTTTGAAGTCTAAGAACCAAAAGCCCATTTATCAGATACCCACTGGTTTGCAAAATTATATTTTCTTATAAATGAAGTCTATGAAAGAGGAAGAAAGTAAACGTGGCTCATGCAATGAATTGCAAATGGACTCTCCTTTTATTCCCAAGGGTTATCATCACATATTACATCAGCATCTACCCAGAAGTACTTTTTCATTGGGTTTCTGTTCCTCTCTCTCTCCTGGAACAAACACCCCAAGACCTAGAGAAGCTCTCCACTCTCTCCCTTTTATCCAATCATACTCTCCAATTAAACCTACTAGGCTTCAGTCAATCCTTTAGCCCAAATACCCTAAGGCTTTCCCCCTGTACAAAGGTCCTTACCTGTTCTCAACAGTTTAATATCTGAGGCATCCTTTATCTGATATTCTAATTTAAAAGAGAGGGTATCTCACACCTTTTATCACCTTTTTTCCCATTCTACACCTTACCTGTGGGTAAAAAGAGGATGTGGCAAGCTTCTCTAAATCTTAATGCACTTTTGGTTCAAACCTCACACTTAACACTTAAATATAAACTTTTCATCCTCTTATTCTTTTATATTAAAGGTCATCTCTCCAATCAGAAGGTATGCTCTTTGAGACTAGTGACTGACAATGTTTGTCCTCAAAGTGTCTAATGCAGCCGTAAGTGCAAGTAGTCATTTAATGTTACACTTATTGACTAACTTATCGATGGCAACTATAACACAGTTTCTGCAGTTCCAAAAAAGCATCACAGAATTTGATTCCTACCCAGAGTACATGACTCCATAGACAGAAAAGAATTCTCGATAGGCTAACACTTTCCAAAGGACCCTTGGGAGCCATCTTAGTTTCCAAAAGACTTGTTCACAACACTTCTGGCTCCTAGCTCCTCTTAAGGATAGAAAGGGAATAGGGAGAGAGCAGAAGTGGTATCTACAGCTACCTGCCCCTGCCTTCCACCATGTCCATAAAAAGCCACCTAGTGTGTCAGCCTGAGTAGGCTCTCACAGTTCATCCAACCCAATTTATGCATAGTCTACCATGTTTAATTTGAAAAACTAAACACCAAGTGGTCACTAATTGTCACTTAATATTCTCATTCATGAAGACTGCAATGATGGGCCTTTTCTGTATATAGTTGTCCCTTGTATCCATGGGGGATTGGTTCCAGGACCCAACCAGGGATACTAAAATTTGCAGATGGTCAAGTCTCTACTACAAAATGATGAAATATTTGCATATAACCTACACACATCCTCCCATATACTTTATATCATCTCTGAATTACTTATCATACATAATACAATGTAAATGCTATATAAGTAGTTGTTACACTATATTTTTTAAATTGGTATTGTTTTTTTTCCTGAATATTTTTGATCCAAGGTTGGTTAAATCCACAGATGCAAAACTTGTGGATACAGAGAGCTGACTACATTACTGTACGTTAAAATAATGATAACACCCAAATGTTTGGGAAATGCTCTGTGTTTATTATAATTTCATTCAACCTATAAAAATAATAGAATATGAATTTGAGCAGACAAAAGATTAGCTGAAAGGGAACAATAGCATTTTTAACAAGTAAAATATAGTAAATACTGCTTAAAACTAAAGTCCCTCTCAAGTTGATGGTAAGATTAAAAGGAATCATCGTTTTTTTAACTTTTTCTTTTTAAAACAGCTTGAAATCTGCTTTTAAAGTTAATGAAACTGTGGGTTTTATATATTAGAAAACCTTCAACAAAATAGATCATTACACAACAATATTTTTATTCCATAAAGACTTTTCTTTGAAGCATGACACATCTACTTGCATAGCTACAAATGAACTATATTTAAGGCACAAGAAAATGATATTATTTTGGAGTTAAAAGTCATTAAACCTCAAATCTTTAATGTTAATGTAATGTTAAAAAAATTTTAGGAGTCATTCTTGCTTTAAACTTTTTTCAGTGTGTACTTTACACATAATCAAATCCCAATGTATCATAAAGCAATCTAAACTCTAGCCTTTTTGCTATGGTAGATTTATATTTGTTTTTATGTAATATGAAAGCAATTAGAGAGGCTGAGACAGAATTAGTGAAGCATTCATTTTATATTATTTGAATTATTTATAAGAATATATTCATATATTACTTTTGTAATTAAAAATATATCCCCCAAAGAAACTAATGAGAGAACTGAATATGTTAAATATTTGTATATGGTTCCCCTAAGAAAATTATCAAAGACCAATCAAGCACAGTTAATAAAGATGCTAAAGTAGAACAATATCAGCAGACAGGTGCTTAAGAAACGTCGAATATATATCAAATGAAACTTTGCAAAAAAAGAAAAAGTGAAACAACACTATTATATATAAAAATATCCATCAACCAAAGTTTATTAATCATCAAATGGCATATTCTGGACATTGCTACACACTATGGGGAATATTAATGTGTGTTGAGACATAGTACCAACTCTATAGGAATTCACAATTTGATAGAGAAATTATAAAATTTGCATATTAAAAAGTTAAAATAAACACAAGGTAGTATGTCCCTGACAAACAAATCATTTATTCTAAATGAGTTTTCTATCCTTTGAGGATGAAGACTTCATGTTAAAGTTAAAATATTTTGCAGATACCCATAATAGCATTGCACCTTCAGAGCCACTGATTGAGAAAACATATCAAAAAAGTTAGTCAAAGCCAAAACCAAAAAAACACTATTTAAATAAAATAAAAATTTATTTCTCTCATGTAATGATAAGCAGCTCAAGGTTGGCATAGTGGCTTCCCAAATATCTGGAGCGCAGGCCCCTTTCATCTTGTGACTCTGCCATCCCCAAGATGCCATTTCCACCTCATGATCCAAGATGATTGCTTCAGCTCAGGCATCATATCCTCGTTCCAGCCAGCAGAAAAAAAGAAAAGAAGCTTGTTCTCTCCCTCTACACTTACATGAACATTAGAGTCAAAATACCTTAACGTGTAATTGTGGCTCAACTAGTTACTTTAGCTGTGTGACCTAGGAATCAGCTATTTTCATCTCTGTAAACATCAGCTTTCTAGGAGGACAGAACGCTTCTACTTACATCCTACTGGCCAGAATTTGGTTACATGACCACATCTGGCTGTAAGGGAGGCCAGAAAATAATTTATTATGGATAGCAATGTATCTAGTATCTATTATGGAAAGGAGAGAATGGAGTTTTGGGTAACCTCAGGTCTCTAACAAACACTTTTTCTAAGAATATGTACTTTATTAGTGAGAAAAATACTTTCACACTTGAAAAACAGAGATAAATACATGTGCAATACATGTTAATTATTTAACACAGTAACTGTCATGTGAGTTGTATTTAACTCACACTAGGTTTGAGCCCGGGGCCTCGTGAAGCATATGTAACTCATATGTCTCTTCACTTTGGGAGCCATAAGAACTATTTTTCAAGTTGCATATAGCTCATGAGAGAAAACAATAAAAAATAACATATTTTTCATTAAATTAGAAAGGGTCCTTTTGTTTTCAAAGTTTTTATTCCATTTTCATAATAAAACACTGTGGCCCCAAGGAAAAATTTTTTTTCTAGTGTGGCAATGCGTTAATCTATAGTCAAATGCTTGGTTGAGCATGTGAATTTGAGCATCTAATCACAAACTGGTCTCAACTGAAAGCTGCCCAGAGCTCAAAGGCAGTCTGGATGATGTTAGATTGGAAAGGTTTCATGGAAGAGATTAGCTGGGCCTTGAAGAATGTGCAGGATTGTGAAATAGATGGGGAAGGGCAACTGAGACAAGACTTGAAAGCAAAGGTAAGTAGGGTATAGTTTGGCTGCAGCAGAGGGCATGTGGAAGTACTTTATAAACCAAAAACATTAAGAATGTTGTCTTTATCACAGAGAAAAGTATTGAGAGATAAGGTTAAAGAAGGCTGAAAAGTTACAGAAAAGGTTTTGAATGCTAAAGCAAAGTGTTTGACATTTTGGCTTTAACAGTTGCTACACATGTGGCCTCAGGTCCAGTTAGTTAACCTCTATTAACTTCAACTTCCCCACCTGTGAAATGTGTATAATAGTAACTACCTAATAGGGTTGTTTTGAGGTTAAATATAATACTAGCATGTAGCCAGCATTCAATAAATACTAGCTATTAATAAAAGCTCTGAGCAAGTGAGTAACATGGTAATGTTTTAAAGAGTTAATAGCAATCTGATAAGCCAGGGGGGAGAGTAATGGGAGAAAGAAAAATCTAAAGGTAGACACACAGAACAAAGCAACAGGAAGTAATCCAGTAGAGTTGATGCACAGGAATTTGCATTTTATGCTTTAGACAAAGAAAAACTGGAGTTGGCAGAGGGAGTATTTGAGGCAGTGATATCAGTTAGGATTACTGCCAAAGTCCAGGCCCAGGGATGAGGGCCTAAAATAAGACAGTAGCTGTAAGGATGGAGAAAAGGAAATCTGGCTATTAAAGGAATTTGGTAAATGATTGCTGGCAGGGGATGTAGAAGAGGAAAGAAAGGCTCCAGTCTGAGTGACTGAATGGCCAGTGGCACCATTAACCAAAATAAGAAAAGGTGGAGGAAAAACAGAATGGGAAAAGGGAGGGGATAAGTTCAGTTTAGACTATTGGGGTGATGCAGGGACATCCAGATGAGGAAGATGCCCAATAAACTGGACATACAGAGCTGGCATCAAAAGTGGTATCAGGCTGGAGGTGTGCAGACTCCCAAGTCCCATGAAATAGTGGTGGCTGAAGCTACAGGAGAAAAGGAGATCACTCAGAGAAAGCCTGTAGAACAGAATTCTGAAGAAGGTCAATACTTTTATAAGAAAAGAAAAAGAGGAGTCATTAAGGGGAAATAAGAATGAGAGATGAGAGAACTGGGACATAGTAGTGTCAAAGAAGCCAAGAGAAGGGAAGTGCCCAATAGAGTCTTCAGGCTATTATGAGTTCCCAGATGGGGCCAAGCGCCTGAAATGGTTAGCAAATTGTTCACACGTTAAGTGGTATGTTGCTCAGTGCTTTTCAGCAGTACAGGAAAGGATTAGCTAGCTCCAGAAATGCTCACCTCCTGCTGGAATAAAGAACAGTTCGATAAGGCCTGGAACAGCTTAAAGAAATCTCCCACTAAAATCAGAGCTGTGCCAACATGGCCAGAAGATGGCAGGAATTTCTGACATGGTCCGAGCCTCACTGTGTGTGTGTGTGTGTATGTGTGTGTGTCCCTCTCTCATCTCTCTCTCAGCAGTGGACCAAAGGGCTGGAAAGGTGACCAGCCACCAGCCTTGGCCACCACACCAGCCTTGGCCTCTCTTATCTCTTAGCCCCTGCTAGACTGAACTTCTTGAGACTTATCGTCATCCTTTCGGACTGCACTATGAATATACAATCACTCGTGCTTGTTGAATAAAAAGCCAAAAACAAATAAGATAATTTAGCCAACAAGAGAAATAAGTGCTGGAGGACATTAAGTAAATAATAGAGAGATGTGGTTAGAGCTCTTGAAATCAGACTCAGATCTTAGTAAGAATTAGACTCTGCCACTTCCCATCTGTGTAACCTTGGGCAAGTTCCTTAAATACAGTATACAATAGGAACTACAATAGAACCCACCCTAAATATTTAATATAGCACTCATCTAAATGACAACTATAAGATATATTTGGCAAAGTACTTATTATTACTCAACTTCTCCAGAAGTCTGAACTGAGAACAATATTTAGTACATTTTTAAAGGAATTATAAATATAAATTGACCACTCATTATCAATCAATGCCACCTACTTATGTTTACTGCAACCAGGAAGTGCACAGCCACAACACAATAAAGCCATGGAGACAAAACCTACCTCTCATGGAGTCATTTAGAGTTTAGAGGAATTAAATGAGGTCATTTATGTGAAAGAACTTTAACAATAAATAGCATGCAATGTGTTTAATACAAATCAATTGTCTCCGTCTTAGAAAGGTACCTGTTAGAGAATATAAAGAGGTCTTGAGCACAGTTATCACCATTGTTACTAAACCAAAGCTTCTACTGTACTAATAAGGCAAAAAGGAGGAAAGAAAAGAGAGTTCTCCATGATCTAGTATTTGCTATTTAAAAAAAAAAAAAAAAAAAGCCAAGGAAAAAAACAAGTAGCCCCTAAATCGTACTTACAAATTCTTCTTCTGTAAGAGCTGGTGGCTCTGAAATGATAAAATATTACATTATCTCACTCAAATCTGATTTCCTTTTAGAATAAAAAATAATTAGAGACAGCACCTAACCCTACTTTATACATGGGAAAGTTCAGTAAATTTTTGGCCCTCTATTCACTCTCTGCACATGGATTGAATTTTAAGTTGGAATTCAAGGTGGAAGTGGGAAGGAAAGGCCTCTGGAATCCAGCGTGGTCACTAATTCACTGTGACCCTGGAGTTAGCCTTAAGAGATGGAGGCCTCCATTATTCCAGCAACAAAATAATGGAGAATTAGGCAACATAAAACAACACGGTGCCAATGTAAACGGAGACGACATGAAATTCGTAATAAAATGCAAGGAGAGGGCAGTGAAGCCAGTTTTTCCAATGTCTGGAAGAGGGGCAGCCACGGGCCCTGTCCTTGGACCCTGTCTGCAAGGGCGACTGCCCCGCGCAGGCCGGCCCGCCCCACCTACCGGCGGTGAGCCGCTTCACCGGCATGCCGTCGGCGTCGCCCGCGCCCGGCGACCGCGCGGGCCCAGCGCCGGACAGAGCCCGTCTCTCCCGGGAGCCGACGCGGTGGCGGCGCGCGGGGCCCCCGCCTCGCCCGAGTTGCTATGGAGTTTAGACAATGCGCCGCCAGAGGCCGCAGGCCGGGCCGTCACATGCCTTTCGGGGCTCCCGGACACGCCAGCCCGCGCCAGCCCTGCGTTCCTCTTTCCCCGGGGCAGGGACTCGCGCCCGCACCCCAGCGCAGCCACCCCGGGAGGGGCGCCCTGCAGACGCCTGTGGCCCTGAAAGACCGCACTAGCCCGGGACTCGTGACAGCGGTGACCGCGGCTCAGGCCTGTTCCAGCGCCACAGGATCGCGCCCGCACTGCCCGGGGCATCTGGCGTTCCAGTCAGAAGGGCCCGGCCGGCATGTGCGCGCGGGCGGGGAGGCCTGGCGGGCTGGCCCAGAGAAGAGGAGGAAGAAAGGGAAGAGCCCGGCCTGTGGAGTTTTCTTGTTACAGGGGAGGCGCTCAACACACTTGAGCTTTTGATTCCCTCACAGTTGTATGAAAAGTTAAATATTCATAGCCTTTGGAAACCAGATCTTTGCTCACACGTTTGCTCCAATCGGTTAGGACTGCTGCATTTGAAGGACTGCTAAGCTTTAAAAATTACCCAAGGAGGCTGTTGGAGAAGTGATAAAAAAAAATTGAGGTTGCCTATAGGGTGTGTTCAGGAAAAAGTTATGATGAGTTTAAGTACAAAAAGTGAAATTTGAAAACCACGATAATTCTAATTAGAAAAAAGTAACATTTTTAGAATAGTGGTGGGTAACTCAAATTTCCAGCCCAGACCTCTCCGCGAGCCTAAGAGCCTCAAATCAGATTGCTTGCTGTACTCAGTGATGGCTCTTGCTTGGGTGCTTCCAACTCCAACATCCAAAAGGAAACACACATCTTCCTCATCCCTTATGCTCAGGCTTCATCTTCTAACATTACTGGTACCTTCATCTACTAAGTGACTCAAGCCAGACACCTAGGAGGTTTCCCTAAAACTTTTCCCCAAACCCCATATTCAGTCAAGACTGGGTCCTGCCTATTCTACTTTAAAGTATATCTGAAATCAAATCTCCTCGCTGTTCCCACTAGCAGCCACAGCCTGAGTACAGGCTCCCATCTGCACTGTTGCAAAAACTTCCTAACTTGTCTCTTTCCCAGTCTTTGCTTCTAGTGGAATTCCCCTTAAATCCATTTTCCATGCCGAAAGCAAAATCATCTATCTAAATAAGAATCTGGACTACTTAAAACCTTCAGTGGCTCCACATTTGCCTCCTACATTGTGGGGGACACTCCAAGGCTGGCCAGGGCCCCACAGGTATGTGGATGCTTAAGCAAGCAAGGAGTAAGATAGTGGATGCTTGTATTGTAAGGAAGCCTAACACCTGGCTAGTTATATTTATTGCCCTTTCAGTATTACATAGAAGAAAACAAAAATAAAATAAACCACCACTTCAGCCAAACAAAATCAAAGGGCCAAATGAAGTCAAGGGAGAGTGGCAGAAGAGAACAGAGAGGTAAGGAGAGGCATGGGGGAACAAATCACAGAGGGCTTTGGTGGCCCTTGTAAGGACTCCAGCTTTGATTCTGATTGAAATGCGAACCACAGCAGAGTTTGAACTGAAAAACATAGTGATTTCACTTTCATTTGAAAAGAATCACTCCGAGTGCTGTCTAGAGAACATAGTTAGCACTAGGGGAAGCAGGCAAGAGCTGATGGTGACTCAGACTGGGTACAGGCTTGAGGGACTCAGATTCTGCACACATTTTAAAGGTGGAGCCAAGGGGATTTCCTGACAAGTTGAATGTGGGAATGAAACAAAATAGTTGAGAATGACTCAAGGATTTGGCCTGAACAGGCAGAAGGGTGGAGTTGCCATCAACAGAGATGGAGAAAGCTGAGTGGACCACATTGAGGAGGGAAGTTTAACACATTGACTGCCACACTAGAAAAAAATATTTTCCCTTGGGGCCATGGTGTTTTATTACAAAAATAGAATAAAAACTTCAAAAACAAAATGATCCATTTTAATTTAATGAGAAATTTGGTATTTTTTATTGTTTTCTGTGTGTGAATTATATGCAACTTGAAAAATAGTTCATGCAGCTCCCAAGGTGAAGAGACGTGTAAGTTACACACACACTTCATGAGGCCCTGGCTCAAAAGTAGTATGAGTTAAATACAACTCACATGGTAGTCAATGTGTAAAGAAGTCTATTAGCCATACAAATTAAGATTTTGAGTTTGTATTTGACATAGGAACCCAGAATTTGGGAAATATATATTTGAAAGTCAGCACTTAAATGGGTTTTTCAGACGTTTGCTTGTGCTGTCTCCACTGCCAGAGGGAGAAACCCTTCTGGCCTTTTTTTACCAGGCTAAATTTTCTCATTCTTCAAGACTCAGCATGAGTGTCATTGCCTCCAGTATACCTTCCTATATTCACAGCCTCTCCTCTTGCCCCTGTATACTTGGTGCAAACTCATATGTTTTGTTTTGTTTTGTTTTTAAAGATGTGGTCTCGCTCTGTTACCCAGACTAAAGTGCAATGGCATGATCATAGCTCACTGCAACCTTGAACTCCTGGGCTCAAGTGATCTTCCTGCCTCAGTTTCCCTAGTAGCTGGGACTACAGGTTCATACCACCACACCCAACTCATTTTTCTATTTTTGTAGAGATGGGTCTTGCTCTTGCCCAGGCTGGCCGTATTCATGTTAAAGCCCTCAGTACAAGGAAGTGCACCTCATCCCCAGTGCCATCCACCAGACAGTAAATTCCTGGGAGCAGAGGGAGCTAAATCTTATTTTAACCTCTCCCCTCTCCCCACCACATGCACAACCAAGTGCCCACCACTCAGATAATTGTTGAAATGAACTTCTGGAGTTCCTCTCCATTGCAATCATCTTGCTCGGTGCTCTGCTCACAGGCAAGATTTGTTAATCCCTGTTTTATATAGCTCAGACTAATATATTTGCTGTGGGCCCTAACAATAACTTGAAGAGATTGGTATTATTCTCCTCAATTTATAGTTTAAGAAATTTAGAGAGGTGAGATAACTTGCTCAAAGATACATAGCTTCAAAGTGTTGAAGCCACAGGTTGATCCAGGTCGGTCTGATTTCAAAGCCCTTGCTCTTTGACCACTATGTTATGTAGCCTTTCTCTCTCAAAGTAATCTCACAAGATTAAAAAGCATGAGAACCACAAAGAAAGCAATTTGAATTCAAATGCCTAGGTTATAAACTGTTCTAATGTTTTGGTGATTTTTTTTTGGTAACACCTTTGTTGAGATATAATTCATATATCATAATCATAAATTCATCCATTTAAAATACACAACTCAGTGTTTTACTATGTTCAGAGTTGTGCAACCATCACCACAATGAAATTTAGAACATTTTCATCACCTCAGAGAAACCCCATACCCTTTAGGTATCAGTCCCCATTCATCCCCCATCCCTAAGCAACCACTCATCTACTCTCTGTCTCTATATATTTACATATTCTGGACATTTCATATAAGCAGAATTATTCCATATGTAGTCTTTTGTGACTGGCTTCTTTCACTTGGCATAATGTTTTCAAGGTTCATCCATGTTGTGGCATGTATCAGTACTTCGTCCCTTTTTATAACTGAATAATATTCCATTGTATGGCTATATCACATTTTGTTTATTCATTCATCTATTAATGGAAATTTAGGTTGTTTCCATTTTTTGGCTATTAACAATAATGCTGCTATGAACAATAAGTACAAGCTTTTGTGTGTACAATATGTTTTCATTTCTCTTAGGTATCTATGTAGGAGCAGAATTGCTGGGTCAAATGGGAACTCTGTGTTCAACTTTTTGAGGAACTGACAGCCTATTTTCCAAGTTGGCTGTACCATTTTACATTTCCACCAGATGTGGGTGAGGGTTCTGATTTCTCTACATCCTAGCCAACAATTATCATCTGACTTTTTGATTATAGTATTCTATTGGGTGTGAAGTGGAATTTCCTTGTGGTTTTGATTTGCATTTCCCTGATGACTAAATTCTATTTACTTTTAGCGTATTGTATTGTGTCTTTGCCCCCCAAATGATAAACCCTAAACAGTTTTTCCAAAAAGGTCTTTTTTCTACAACCAGTCCTTATTGTTGAAACAAAGACCATTAAAAACCAAAGGCTCTAATAGGAAATATATCTACATAAATGGAATTAAGTTTCTGTTTATTTTCTTCTCATTCTGGACATATAGTCAGCAAATTTGAAGGGTTTGTTTGGGATGGCCTTACATAGAGAATTTTTGTACACCTAGAATTCAACTTGGGGAATCCTGGAGACCATCTCAGATGGTCATCCCTCAAAACAACTAGAACTATAATATGAGGCACCAATGTAACTGTGAACTAGGACAGTTAAGCAGCTAGCAAGAAAAATGATACGGTTTCAAATATGAGTCCCAAACCAAACACCACAAAGGCTAATCTTCAGAATTGCAAGGATTAATTTGTATTAAGTGTATTTTATGTAGCCTGCTCAGGGTGAAAAACTGCAGAGATTTACTTAATGATTCTCCCAAATACTGCTGGAAAAACTGGCTAATATGTCTATGTGTAAATATCTCCTTGAAAATCAAGAACATATTTTCAGGCATCCTACTTGTTTAATGATTTAAAAGAAAAGTACCAGTCCTTTCTTGAGTTTAGTGTGATAAGGTCCAACTTAAGCCTTTTTCAGAGTGCAAACAAGAATAGCACTAACAGATGAACTTCCTATTAGTTATCACTATGATTTTAATTTTTGATGGTAAGGGGATATTTTATATGGCTGAGAGTCTGGATATACAAATGGACAATGGCCAGACTATAAAACTCTGACCCTTAACCTCTTCAGCAACCAGCCTTGGACGCCAAACCACAACTTTTGCAGCAATAGGCTCAGAATGGTCAGAACTTGGTCAGTAATTACCAGCTTCCTAATTTTATCCCCACTTCCAACTCAGGACCAACCACAGAAAGTCAAATATGCTCCTCAAACCAATCACATAGGATGCTAACTAGATTCTATTATAGTTAACTCACTTCTAGCTTCCTATGCCAACAACCTCCAATCAGAGTATACCTGAAGCCTTCTCTTTTTTCACTATAAAGCTTTCCCATTCCTTGCCTGTATGTATGATACAGTCCCTAAAGTAACTGCAAGTGTGGCAAGGAGATTTAGAAACATGGGTTATAAAATTTATATATTGTTACATGACGAGTGCATTGCGCACCCTCTGGGGAATGGTCATGCTTGAGGGTGCAGACCCGGGGAGGTGGGGGGGGGAGGGGATCGAGGTATGAATACATGGCGAGTGCCAGGCGCACTGTCTGGAGAGTGGGAGCGGACGCGCTTGGGACTCTGACTCGGGGGGATGGGCGGGACAGGGACAATGTATATGACCTGAACTTATGTACCCCCATGATGAGCTGAAATAAAAAAAAAAAAAAAAAAAAAAAAAGAAACATCAAGAAGTATAACCCTATAGTAGACAAGAGGATGAAAAACCAGACTTGTTTATTATACCAAGATTTCTGAAAGCGAGTCACAGCTCTAGTAGATCAGTCTCTTAAACGTCTACATTCATTTTTTTTCCCCTGTGCAAGTGGCTGCAGCCCAGGGATGCTGAAGAGACCTAGTGAGAAGCATTTCTAAAAGCACAGGGAACTAGTAAACCAAAGAGATTTAAGGTGGCCACCCTTAGAGGAATAGCCTTTTCCTGGGGACTCAAGATTGTTTAGAACTCTTAATCCTTTAATTATATACCGCCAAATCTTGGCTTTTAAAAATTTAGGATATTGTTGATTAGTTAGTTTAGTTTATTGTAAAAAAGCAAGAGAAGAGATTTCATTCAGAAGTCAATAAAAAATAAAATGATTTGATTTCCTAGTTAAAAAAAAAAAAAAAATTTATATATTGTTTTATGTCCACTCTCTTTTTGATAATCCTTATCTTTCCTTTTTGCTAAATTATGTATCTTGTCCAATTGGGTAATAGCTACCTACACATCCGTTTTACATTTAACTGGAAAATGGCTTTTTCCCCCATTTCCTAACTTAACAGTTCATAACTTTTTGAAGAAGGAACATAATCAGTTTAATATATTCATTAAGCAATTTCTTAACTTATCCAAGATAACTACCATCTGGACCTGCCGGTTTAGATTTATTCTAATTGTCAATATATTCCATTACATTACTTTGTTTCTTGCACAGACTGATGAGATAATTCAATTTTTAACCCTTTCCTAGCTAAAGTTTGAAAACTCTAATATTGTTTTAAGATGTTATAATATTTACAAGTAGAGAATACTTTCTTTTTTCTTTTTCTATTCCCCTTCCCCTTTTTTTTATCTTTCTCCCACAGAGTCCCCTTTTTAAAAATGAATTTGAACTTTAAGGGATTTTTTGACCTGTGTTGGTCTCTCCTGCAGCTCCAACACCTAAAACAAACAAAGTCTGGCGTGATGCAGTAAATGCTCAATAAATATGTGTTAAATGAAGAGACCATAATTAATGAAGAAAAAAGATATTATTAGAAGTTATAAAATAACTTTAGATTGTTCAAAATAAAAGATCTCAGTTTTTAATCCCCCAACCAGGTATCAATGGCCAGAAAAAAAGAAAAGGAAAGAAAAAAAGTCCAATAGCTTGAATTTCTGCTCTCTTTACCTGAGGCCAAACCAACATTAAGTGATTCTCTAGTAAAGTAGGAAGCAGCAGAACCAAGGCTCTGCTGATGCAGGAGAAGGGTACTATTCAGATGAGCATGAGCAGGCAGAAGCTAAGACTAAATATTTGGAAACCCCAGCTCTAAATTGACTAATGTGGATGAATATTATTTTTAAACCCCTCTAATCCTTAGTTTGCTTATCTAGAAAAAAATTGCAGATGATAATGGCACCACCCTCATAGGATTGCTCTTAATATAATGAGATAATGTCTGTGAAGCATATAGCTTACTGCCAGGTCAAATTAAAAATTAGCCACCAAAAATAAAGATGTATAAATATTTTAAATTGGGGTCATTGTCTTAGAATTCCACAGCCCTATTATTCAACATTTGCTGTGTCCCTGTGTGACTGTAGTGCCTGTATTGGACACTAGAGAACTAGAGGGAGGAAGGAAAGAATAGCCCCTGCCCTTGGGATAGTTACACGTGGCATGAAATAAATCAAGAGCACTTACAAAGTCACTTGAAAATGAGTGCAAATTATACTTGGCATCAGTAGATAAGTAGGGAGGCAGCAGCATGCATATCCCTAGCAGCAGAGAAGCCGAAAAGAAGAAGAGGCCTTTCACGTCAGCAGCCCTGACACTGCTTCATTTCTTCAGAACTGACTTGGAAGTTCCCTCTCTCTGCCCTATAGCACTGTGTATATCTCACCTAGATATATACAGAAGAGGTGGCAGGGAAGGCTTTTGCAAAACACTCAATTTCTGTTCAGTGGTGAGGCATTAGACTAAGTGCTGAGAACACAGATACAAGTCATAGGAACTCACTATCTAATGAGGAAAACTTCAAGTTCTGATAAATGCTGTGATAACACTGTGCAAAGGGGCTCCAGCTGTGCTGGGGAGAGTGATACAACCAGCCTGGGGGTGGAAGGGAGGTGATCAGCTTGAGTGACCCCTGAGCAAAGTCTTAAAAGGCAAGTGGAGCAAGGCACAAGGGGAAGGGAGAGAATGACAATCCAAGGGAGAAAATAGCATTGGCAAAGGCAAGGAGGAATGGGAAAATGGAACGTAGTGCAAACTCCAAGTAGTTGGAGTGTTGCAGCAAAGGGAGTATAAAGAGGGTGGTGTCTCAATTTTAGCTCTCTCAAAAACAACTATATTTGAAGTTCCCTCTGATGCCAGCTGAAAAAGTAAAGAAAATTGAGATCTGGATAAAATTTCTCATATCACATGACAACCAGTCATTATTATTTCAGCAATTCAATTAACACTTGCTGCATATTCTGTCAGGCACAAGACACTATGCTAAGGGAGATAGAAAGATAAAACAGTTTTACCTGTAAGGAACTTGCCAATGGTAGAAGACAAGTAAAGAATTTCATGTAAATAAGACATGTTAGAAATACCATACGAAAGGTATAAATAATCACAAGATTCAAAGAAGGTAAAAATTTCATCTTGTTGGAGAGAACAGAAAATGATTCATGGAAAGAAACTAAAGATTAGCTGGATTTTGATGGGATTTAATATGGCAAAAAAAGGAAAGAAGTGGGAGAAAACAAGGAATCTAGTTTGTCTGGAACAAAGTGTACAGAGTGGAATGGTGGGAGAGATTGCTAGAAAGTTAGGACCGTTAGGAGATCCTACATTCTGCTACATTTTTAATAGGAAACAAAGTGATTGGAGCCACTTTTTAGTACAAATAACCTGGCAATGGACATTCAGGAGAGATTCAAATGGGGAGGAAGTAGAAGCAGAGATGTGTTAGGAGGCATTTATTTACAGTAATCTAGGCAGGATGCGATTAGGACCTGAACTGAGCACTACCTTTCCGCAGGAATGAGAATGCCAAAGGAAAAATTTGGTAGTACACCGCCACCATTCATAACCACCACTCACCTGCCACATTTCCACTGCTCCTTCCACTCCTCTGGCTCCACAGTCCACACTGAGGGAGCCAGGAGTGCAGAGCTGTTGGGCAAGTAAACACAGATGGCCAAAGCACAAACCAGAGCCCGCCAACAAGGTGTTCTGTTAGAAGGCATTTGGGAAAACAGTACACTCTTGAAAGCCAACTAAAATATTTTAATTACTAACTCCGAGTAATAACTATTACCAAAATTTATTCTATATACACTTTTAAAAATTAAGTCAAGGAACATTTCCCCCAATTGGCAACATCACAGCACATCAACATCAAATATATAAAAGCTACGTTTACTTTTTTGAAGAAAAGCCAAAATCATCACAAATGAGTCTTTGGTGCCCCCTTGTGGAATATTCAGTGCAATCTTTGACATATTTACCCTTCTTCATACAGAAATAGTGGGTTATTTCCATTTTCTAAAACACTTAAAGCATTTTCTATATATGTTACACTATTTTTAACAGAAACAGTTTAAAATAAAGCCATAATAAATGGCTTAGTGCAAACCAGGAACATAACGGATTAAATTCTAAAATGGTTCAGTAAATTTTTGTCATAAATTTATTGCAATTTTGCTTTGTGCCATAATCTAAGCAAAGGTAATGGAAAAACTTAGCTTTACAAAGTTCTAAGTATAAAAAATGTTTTCTAAACAGCAATTCAACCCTTTAGTTATTGCTAAGAAGCCCATAATAAGACTTCAGTCTTTAAATAGCTAGAATAAATTTAAACATCCATATTTCTATCCATAGAAATGCTAATACAAAATTCCCAGGTAGCTCTTAAAATGTTGTTTCTCTTTATATTATTTGCCACAAGTTTCTAGCCATTTTCTTCTAAATTAGGGGGTCAGGAATAAGAAGTACCTGTCCTTTCAGGAACTAAGTAGAAGTCAAGTAGAAAGAGTATTCCTACCCATTAGCTAGCAAAACTGGCAAGGAAACTGGCCACAGGAGGAATAGACTGAGAGGTTGTTATCTGAAATCAGTAGAAAGTATTTATTGGTTTTATTCTGAATTAATACTCATACTTTTCCTTATGTCCTTATTAAGAAGTAAAACAAAATATAAAAATAAAGTACCAAATTTAATTATTCCTCATGTTTTGAAACTGCCTTGGGAACACAGAGTACATTAATCAATAAATGTTTGATGGATGCAAATACTTACTGATGCTGTAAATAAGCAATTTTTCTTATTATTTTCCCTTATCCAATAATCAAAAACTGATAAGAATGTAGGAATAACTAGAATGTGGTAATACTTATTCTTGTTTTCATGCCCTATGTTTTTAAATTATAAAGACCTTGAGACCACAGTAGTTGTCTTTCTCTTGAATTCAGCTCAGATAATAGTATATTTAATTCATTTAGTTTTTCAAGTCATAAAATAGTTTAAGTCGCTCATGAGCTAAGGAACTACTCTAGTAAAACAGAATTATTCTCAATTAGAATTGTTTTTTTCCTTGGTACACAAACTGATTTCCTTAAAATAGCAAAACAATTTTCCATATAAGACATTGTAATTATAAGCATTGAGTTTACCAACAGGAGCTCTGCAAAGAGTTTTGCCATGTACTAATGGTAGTCTGCCTCTGCTAGAGCCTGGCCCCCACTTTCTGTCTGTGTGATCTTAAACAAATTGTTTAACCTTCCTGATCCTCAATTTCCAGATAATAGCTTTCTTATAGAATCATTGTGAGGAACAAATGAGTTAACACATATAAAGGGCTTAGAACAGTGCCTGTACATACTAAGTGCTCAATTAATGGTATGCTAAAAATTTTCTCGGCCATTTTTTGCAAGCAGGTTAGAAGTTGACATTATAGTTTCATTCAGCATGATGCTAATGATACCTAGGTTATATGTTCTGTTCCTACAAATGCTATTTCATTTTATTCTGTTAGCATTCAGCCAAATGTGTAGTAACACAAATTAGCATAACACTTAGTAGTTTCCAGAGTGATTTCACAATACAGCATGTCTTTCAAATTTCCCTCATTTATAAAGGAAATAGGCTCAGAATCAATAAGTGACTTGCATAAGGCATAACTGGTAAGTAGTTCAGGATACCAGCCCAAGCTTTTTTACTCTTAGCCTAGTGTTCCTTCCCTTACACCCTATGTGGCCCTAAGAAAAATCAGCCAAAAGAATGAGTAGACCAAACAAATTTAATGACTATATGTTTACATGGAATTTAAGACATCATTTAGATCCCACTTTTTTGTGTATTGACACATTAATCACTGAAATAAAATATTAAGATATTAAGAAATTATTAGGATAAAATTGTTTAGCTATTACTTTATAATGGCTTTCTTGGATGAAAGTTATTATAGCACTAAAATAATCTACTCATTCATTAAATATTTATCAGCACCTTTTATTTGCCTGGCACTATACTAGGTGCTAGGGACACAATAGTATTTAAATCAAATATGATATGGTCTAGGATATCACAGAGCTTACAGGAAAAGAAAGTTAACAAGTGATTTAAATAAAATGAATCAAGTGCCATGACAGAGGATGTACAAGATGCTATGTAAGTGCACAGCTGGGGTAACTCCAGTCAGTTATGACAATAACAACAATTTGTAATATTTAAGATAATGTTGATTTTTTTTCTGAGTAGCTGGAGCCTCTGTTTATTTAAGAGACAGGGTCTCACTCTGTCACTCAGGCTGGAGTGCAGTGGTACAATCATAGCTTACTGCAACCTCGAGCTCCTTGGCCCAAGGGGATCCTCCTACCTCTTGAGTATCTGCAAATACAGGTGGGCACCACCACACCTGGCTAATATTTTTAGAGAGGAGGGTCTCATTATGTTGACCAAACTGGTCTCAAACTCCTAGCATCAAGGGATCCTCCTGCCTCACCAAGTAGCTGGGATTACATACCTGGCTAGAGCCTCTGTTTAATAAAGTTGTACATAAATATCATATGATTTTCTTACAGTTAGCCTACCTACCTCTTGACCCCATCACAAATATAAAACCTACCAAAAAGAAACTTGCCTTTTGAATTCCTACTCTGATCTTTTTTCTTCAGAAAGTTTTATTATAAAATCATTAAAATATGTGGTACTAAGTTTTTACACTATTTCATTCATATCCACTTGATCATAATATTTAAATTCCCAAGTAAAACCAGAAATATAAAAAACTTCAACTTCCATTGTTTTAACAGTACCTGTAATAGAGAGAACCACTTGCTTATTGCTGTTTTCTAAAATTAAATGTGATAAAATCTCTTTCACCAACAAAATGAAATAAAATATTACATTCTAATAGGCTGGGTAACCACAAGATGACAAATGTGTTCACACTGAGAGAACAGTATGACTGCAATACACAAGACAACAGATGGCCTCATGATGGACTAGAAATAGGATTCCAGATTCCTTAACTGCACTACTGGCAATTTCATGTGTAAACTGGTAAAAACAAACAAAAAACACTTATATTTCCTTTCCCATTATTCTGTAATAAAAATTCATTAGATATTGGGAAATATGAACATTAAAAATGATATAGAATTGACAACATTGCATTTCATTTTTTAAAAACATATCAAGGAATTGAATCTGTGATTTTTAAGATCCGAAAAGTCAACTTCAGGAATGACTTTTAGCTCAGGCAGAAATCAAGGGTATGAAATAGCAATAATGTTCATATGACAGATGAAGATATGATTTGATCTGAGCCACAGAAAGAAAGGACAAAGAAAAGTAGTTTAGATTAAATAAATCAAAAAGTTAACTTTATAAATTAAGATAATCAAGACTGGAAGAAATTTCCTAAAAACAAAGAAACTTCTCTGATGGAGAAAAAAGTTAAGTCTTAAGAGAACAATATTAACTAGTAAATTGATCCTGACACAGAAGATGTCTCAGGAAATTAAATAGGAATTAAAAACTGAACTTGGTTAGAATCAAATAAATCAGAAAATGTGATGTAAAATTCAGAAATTTTGTAACTTTTATGAAACACAACTAACACTTTGCTCATATTTATGTTTGGCTTCCAAAAATCCTTTGTGGAATTAGAAAAGATATAGATAAAAATTTAATATTTAGCAGTTAATCAAAATTTTATTGTAAGCAACAAATTAAAATTCAAGGCAAATGTTCCCAAATATTTTTATGTCTAATTCATACTTTAAATTGATTTATTAAAATAGCATATAAGAACTACATTTAAATCTGTAGAGTGTACACACACATATATATACATAAGAGATACCTAAACACAAAGAAAAAAATTGTTAAACTATCTTCAAATTTCCCCATGGTTTTAGTAATTTGTTCAACAATAGAACTTATCTCTTTTTTGCTGCTGTTCTCCAAATGGAACATGCAAAACCTCAAATCATTTTTGAAGAGGTACTTCCTAAATAACTTAGTAAACCTTATTTTTAAAAAAAAACTATCTTTTCCAATCAGCCCAAATTTGTCAAAATATTAATACCCAGGATATATTAAATAAATTAAATCTGTGACTATAGCTCTAGAATTTTTTAAAGTACTTATTTGAAATGTATGACTTATAAGGGTTTATTAACTAAGACTCCCATTATGAGTAACCACATATTTCCTATAATTTACTTTTTATATCTTCCTAGTTATCAATATTAAGTAAATTTTACTTAACTAGAAGTCTATTCAAATATGCCAAATAAGACAAAGATTGAAATTATAGAGTAAATTCATAGAACTTCTGAAAACATTTTATTTATATTTCATTTCAGTCAAGTACTCATTTTCCAAATCTATAAGGCCATCTGTGTCAAGTTCAAAATTTTTAGTATTTGGAAAACTAATTTTTAAAACTGAATGAAGAACATTTCAACACATAGTGATGAAATGCAGAAATTTAAAATGTTACATAAAACAGTAAAATACATGCATATGAAAACACTGAATATTCTTTATTTAAAACACTACGTTATTAAAATGGATAAAAATGACATAGTAAAATAAAAGTTTTTCAAAACTCATCACTTTAAAGAAAACATACAATGACACAGATTCTAATATATACAAACTAGGAAATAAACCATCATCTGTCATTAATGGGAAGATTTGCACATGTTCAAAATATTCATAATTTTACGTCAGACAAATAAAACACTGCATGGGGGAATGTGTCTTTTATATTTAGTCTCTTTAGAGGCGTTTTAAATTCCGCTTACTCTGGGTACTTCCTGGGACAGCATCTTTTCTAGTTCTTGACTTTGCTGCTTCTCTACTACATTCTTCAGACCCATGATAAGCACACAAACATAACACACAAAAGTCAAAACCACAGGCTTTGCGGCTACACAGTCCCCTTTTCTTATATGGCTGGTACTTAGCAGGGGATTGGCACCTTGGGCAAGGTTTTAAGGCTTCATCAATAAAAAGTGTTTTGGCAACCTGCAGTGAAAGCATATACACTAAATCTTCCGGTTTCATATAAAGAAGAGCTTTATTTCAAACTCTGTAAATATTTTTTTCTAATAACTTATAATAAATACTCACCTTAACATATTCTTCCTGTTTACTACTTAAGGGAGTAACAGAAGAGCTTGCTAAAGGTGTCAAAACTTCTCCCCAGGGAGATAATGTTGACACTTGCTCTTTCTGAGAACTGGATGTCCTAGCCTCTGCTTGCACAGATCGTAAGGCTGAGCGATTTAAAAGATGGAGCCGAGTGGCAGCATCCTCAACATTTAATACAGCTCCCTGTGGTAAAAGACAAGAGGAGTCAATAGCTTTCTGACGCACATGGATTAAATGCTTGGGAGTGGTTTTATACCACCAGAATTTTCTCCCTAGACCATTCTTTTTTAGGAAAAAAAAATTTTTCTCATGTAACATTTAAAAGTCAAAGAACTATATACAAAGAAAAAATTAAAACAATAAATTCTGGCTCTGTCTGCATGATTGGCTATTTTTCCATTTATTTTAAGCAAACTTATCCTGAAAAGGACCAGATAGTATGTATCTATTTTAGATTTTGCAGGCCATATAGTTGCAGCTACTCAACTCTGTGGTCCTGGAGAAAGCAGCTGTAGACAAGAAGTAAACAAAAGAGTGGGGCTATGTTCCGATGAAGCTTACATCAATCAGTAGTGGACGAGTCTTGGCCTATAGACCACAGTTTGCAACCCTGTGTTAAGCCAAGCTCTAAGAAGAAGTGAATCTTTTGAAACTTTGCTATGGGATATTATGAAATTCTCTGAAGATTTCTTACCTTAGCCACATGTCACAAGAACAATGGGACAGGTTAGAAGCCCAATTACTTCTGGCTGATTTTTGCAAATAAGTGGTGCTGATTCATTTCTACAGTTAAATTTTCAACAGCTTTGATATTGTAAAAGGGGAAAAAATCTTTCTCATCTGAACTGTATTGCCTCATTACTCAAGTATTCAGTCAAGAAATATATTAATTACATTGATTGTGATAATCATTTCACAATATATACATATATCAAAGCATCATGTTGTACACCTTAAATATATATAATTTCTGTCAGTTATACCTTAATAAAGCTTGAAAATATAAAAATAATTAAAAATTAAAAGAAACATGTTCAATGAGTAATCCTTATAGTCTATTTTGTTAAAGTTGGTAATGAGGAAAAAATAGTAAGCTTTTAAAAAACAGATTGACATACTTAACCACTTATCAAAATAAAATGTACTATGGCCTATAATCCTAGCTACTCAGGAGGCTGAGGCAGGAGGATCAATTGAGACTAAGAGTTCAAGACCAGCCTGGGCAACAGAGCAAGACCCTGTCTCCAAAACAATGGAAAAAAAAAATGAGCTGGGTGTGGTGGTGTGCACCTGTAGTCCTAACTGCTTGGGAAACTGAGGTGGGAGGATTGCTTAAGCCCAGGAGTTCAAGGCTAGAGTGAGCTATGATCACACCACTGCAATCCTGTGCAGCAGAGTGTGACTCCCCCCTTAAAAAAAAAAAAGTACTACCAGTGAATTTCCTTACATGTCCAACTTTAATTATGTTTCCTCTCGCTTGATAGTCTCCCTTTACCGCAATTGGCTCTTAACTGTGGAAAGAGCTAAAGCATGAGAAATTACAGTAGGATAAGTACAGGAGATGAGATTAGCTGGTCTTGAAGAATCACATGATTAATAGTTTAAAAATATATGCATAAATGTAATGAATAAATGTAGGTCTTCAGAAATTAGAATGAATACCAATTGAACATATTGAACATGCTGAATTTACCAATTATCTCAAGGACTTGTAATACATCTCTTTATTCTACATTTGCATAAATGATTTCCAGCCTAGGCTACAGCGCATGTCCTAAGAACACACTAAAAGGAGAATACCTAACTGGGTTTCAATGCAGTTGGTAAATACAGTGATTATGCATGCACCAAAAAAACGAAGAAAGATATGATGTTGAAGCAAATTTCAACCACAGCAGAAACATTCATTCACTTAACAAATATTTATAGAACACTGAATAGATGTCAAGTGAATAAAACAGTGTAAACTCTGTCCTCATGAAGCTTAAAACATGTGCTATAATACTCTCTCTCAACAAGAGGCAAAGCAGTCAACAAATGCATACATTCATGAGTGCAAAAATTTCCGCAATATAGCTATCATCACATTACCAGAAAATATTTAAATGTGAAGATGGAGTCATCTGATGGTTGTTCATTTCTACAAATATGAAAGAACAATGAAGAATTAAGAAATTCAATAGAAAAGGTGTGGTATTCTAATTCTAATGCTCATTCTCACTGTTCCAAAGAAAACAGATAAAGTTGAGATCCTATTATGCACACCTGTTCTGTGCCGGATCAGAAGCTTTCAGTAACACTATACAAGTGTGAGGAAAACCATCAAACAACTTCCTTTTATAATTTTTTTGTTTTGGTAATGATCCATTGGTATAGCTCAGGGAGAAAGCAACCAGTCCATATTGGAATAGGAGGGCAAAGGGCCCCAGGAAGGAGGTCTCTGAGAAACAGAATAAACAGGTAGAATACCTGATTTGTTTGGACTCACACAGAGGAGACTTTCAGTTCTGGTGGATAATGGAAGATGAATCAGGGATCTGTATGGAGAAACACTAAAAGGAAAGAAAGAAAGCAAAGAAAGAGTAAAAAAGAAAGAAAGGAAGGAAGGAAGGAAAAGAAAGAAAAGCTAGACAATTATTAACTATGAAAAAAGTTATGTGTAGGCTGGGCGCGGTGGCTCACGCCTGTAATCCTAGCACTCCGGGAGGCCGAGGCGGGTGGATCGCTCGAGCTCAGGAGTTCGAGACCAGCCTGAGCAAGAGTGAGACCCCGTCTCTACTAAAAATAGAAAGAAATGATTTGGACAGCTAAAAATCTATATAGAAAAAATTAGCCGGGCATGGTGGCACATGCCTGTAGTCCCAGCTACTCGGGAGGCTGAGGCAGTAGGATCGCTTGAGCCCAGAAGTTTGAGGTTGCTGTGAGCTAGGCTGACGCCACGGCACTCACTCTAGCCCGGGCAACAGAGCGAGACTCTGTCTCAAAAAAAAAAAAAAAAAGTTAGGTGTAATGTACAATATGTTGTAACTGTGAAAAAGTAATAATAATCTCAATAGTTTTATTCATGTCATCCCCTAATTCTGATTCACTAGCAAATGGTGGTATAATTATAGTCATAAGATAAAAGAAAGGAATTCAGAGGCTGGGTGGGGGGTTAGGTACGTAGTGGTAGTAGTAATGAAAGGGTAAAGAGCTAACTTAATCCCTATATAGAAAAAAAGAAATAGCAATAAAAGCTTATTAGTTAGAAATATGGAAGTAAATACTAGAAGAAACAACTAAAGCATTGAAAGTGATTGCATTGATTGGGAAAGAATCAAGAGCATGAAGAGACAGCACAGGAGAATGGTGTGTTTTGTTATAAATGTAATAGTCCAATTTGACTTTTTAAACCATATACTTTTATTACTTTTTAAAAAGTTCTGAAAAGCAAAAGAAAATAAGAAAACGAGTTTAAGAAAGGAAAAAAAGTATAATTCTTTAAAAAAACAAGTTTTTTTAAAAAAAATGATGCCTATAATATGAGGAGAAAATATTTTATCTGGAATTACCTGAAGGTAATGTGCTGACACAGCCACATGTTTCTACCTTAGAGGAACTAAGGAACATATGGAGCCAAACTTTTAAATATTAATGGTGCTTGCTTAAAAACTGTTTTTTAAGTTTTTCCCTAGCATGTAGGGCAGCAATATAAAAGGGTATGTTAAGAAGGCAATTAATATCTTCACTGGTATTAGGTTATTAAGTATGAAATGTCCGATTTCCTTAAGTACTAACTTTGACAGTTGATATCTCTGATATTTCACTTTGACACTTCTAGCTTTATTTTATTGTGAAGGTACATCCTCAGTGTTGCAAATGCATGTTTTGGCTTGTGATTATCTTTCAAATTTTTTTTAGAGCAATTTTGTGAAACCATATAAAAAAATTTGTGTTATGGCTGGGAGCGGTGGCTCATGCCTGTAATACTAGCACTCTGCGAGGCCGAGGCAAGTGGATCATTTGAGCTCAGGAGTTCAAGACTAGCCTGAGCAAGAACGAGACCCCATCTCTACTAAAAAAATAGGAATAAATTAGCTGGACAACTAAAAATATACAGAAAAAATTAGCCGCGCATGGTGGTGCATGCTTGTAGTCCCAGCTACTTGGGAGGCTGAGGCAGTGGGATTGCTTGAGCCCAGGAGTTTGAGGTTGCTGTGAGCTAGGGCTGACGCCACGGCACTCTAGCCCAGGCAACAGAGTGAGACTCTGTCTCAAAAAAAAAAAAAAAACTGTGTTATTTTTGAATATGAGTTCTGTTGTGGAACCAATGCAGCACAGACCTCAAAATATCAACGAAGTGTTGGGGAAGGATGGGGCTAATGAACACATAGTATATCGATGGTTTGAGAAGTTCCATTCTGGTGATTTTAATCTTGAAAATGAGCCACATGGGCACCCTGAGACCAAGGTGGATAATGATGAGCTGAAAGCTGTAGTGAAACCTACACAGGAATTAGCAGCAAGGTTTGATGTTACTAATCCAACATTATTGGACCATTTGAAACAAACTGCAAGGTAAAGAAGCTGGATAGATGGGTTCCAGAGGAATTAAATAAGCATCAGAAGAGAAATCGTCTCAAGTTTGCCTTTCTTTGCTGTTACAACATAAAGACAAACCATTTCTACACCATATTGTTAAGTGCGGTGAAAATGAATTCTTTTTGACAATCGCAAGCATTCGGCATGATGGTTGGAAAAAGATACAGTGCCGAAACACAGTCCAAAACCAAATATTTATCAAAAAAAGCTAATGGTGACTGTTTGGTGGTCCAGCGGTGGTATTGTCCACTGCAGTTTCATGAAGCCTGGTCAGTTGATTACAGTGGATGTCTACTGCAACCAATTGGATGAAATGATGAAGATGCTTGCAATTAAGCAGCTGAGATTGGTCAACAGAGACAGGCCAATCCTCTTGCAAGACAACACTTGACCACATGTTACACAAACAACGCTGCTCAAACTACAGAGGCTGGACTTGGAAACTCTCTGTCATCAACTGTATTCACCAGACCTTGCAACAACTGACTACTACTCCTTCCAGGCTTTGGACCACTTCTTGCAAGGAAAAATATTCAATTCTCAACAACTTGTGGAAAATGCCTTTTATGATTTCATCACCACTTGCTCTCCATGCTTCTTGGCTGCTGGCATAAGCAAGCTACCATTAAGATGGCAAAACTGTGTCGATAGTTTGAGTGCATACTTTGATTAATTGTACTGCTTCTTGTTTGAGATATAATAAACTAAACTTTTGATTTGAAATCAGACATTTCACATTCAATGACCTAACATAATCTCCCAGAACCAGCAGCTGCAGCAGTAAGTAGCCAGGAGCTCTGAACAGATGAGCAGGTAAAACTTTTCTTCAGAATAAAAAGGAAATTCAAAGTTTTAGTTAACAACAATCCCTAAAATTTCATTGTAATGAGAAACCCACCAGTCTATATCTAGGTGTTCATATTTGTTTCTGTTATATTTCATCTCAATTATTACATTTAGTCAAATTAGAAATTTACTTACAGTATGTTATTAAATAATTTTTAGTAGAACAAGAATAAGATAGAGAACTCTCAAAATCTGTTTTGGCTGAAAAGTTGAGTCTACAATCAGACATAGGTTACTAGAGTAATCAGAAGCCTGTTACACAAAGTAGTGTGTCTGGGAAGAATTCATCAGGTTCTATAGGACTTTTCTTGTAACTTTAAACCCAGATCTCAAATCCTCAAGGCAATACAGGTACAAATCGCAGGTACAAATCTGCTATGCTTTCTCACCTACAGGCCTGTATATGCTATTCCCTCTTCCCCATCTTCTTTACCTGGCTAACTGCTAACTCGTCAATCAAGTCTCAGCTGAGATACACTCCCCTTGATTGCCAAGTAAACACTCCTTTGAATCCAATAAAACTCTGAGCTTTCTCTGACACACCTGTATTGTAGTCACTTGTTTACTTGTATCATCTCCGGGGTATGAGCTCCAAGAGGACAGGGACCATGTCAGAAATGTTCACCATTCTAATCTGAGCAACTGGCACAGTTACTGGCATATAATATCCACTCAAAAGACTGGATAAAAATGTTATCAGGGTATCTAATTATGAATAGCATCCAGCATATCATTGGTATTCAAATGCTGCTAACAGCACGTACACTTAAACAGCATCAAAACCCAACAAGCTGTTCTTGATGTCATGCAGTCTACTCCACTTAAAGACTAGGTGAAAATAGAGTTTGGGAAAAGTAAAGAGTTTATGAGTGAATCTCTGCTAAATACAAAAGCTTAAAAGATAGCAAGAAAACCAAATTAGGTTGTCTAGCAGTATGGGATTATTACATATTTATAAAAATCCATTTTAGAAAAGTATTATATACATTACCTCAGAATCTGTTTTCAGTTGTATGATGTAAAATTTCCTCCTCCGATTTGCTCTCTTATCTTGAATAACAATTTCGCGCCAATTTCTGCTTACTTTCCAAACACTATAACAAAAAGATCAGTCCTTATATTGTATATATTCCACAAGATTAACATTTTTTGTGTTTGCTAACTAATAAAAAAAACTTGTTTTAAAGATTTTGGGCAGTAAATTTAAACCTAAAAATTTACATTAAAAATATGACCTTGCTCTTCATAGTCAGTGCTAAAAAATATATTTTAAAATAAAAATATGACTTGGTCAACATTGTTGTTCCATACTGAGTTACCATATGAAAGAATTCCTATTAAAATATTAAGTATATGCCAGCATTACATTGAGAGATTACTATTTTATAAATGGTCATATAAAGCCAATGTGGGTCCACTGGGAGACTGATTAAGAGGATTTAACTTCAAACGTGACATTAAGATGAAAAATTTAGAACACGATATGCAGCAAATGATTATCCTCTGTAGCACAAGAGGTTTTATCAATTTCTCCTATTACTGTGTTTAACAAATCTGTCATTTTGATTAAATAAATGTAAGAACAATTAATCCTTCATTGGCAGTACTAAGTGCCAAATCATAAATACTATTATGGGTAGCACCACAAAGTTCCCATTTTATTAACTAAAGTTTCTGAGGAGGAGGCAACTAAAGAAAAAACACAATTTTTGTCCAGTGATTGCTTATTTAGCAATAACTTTGACTATATTAATTGTTAAAGAAAAAGTAATTCTCAACTGTTAATCTAGTCTTTTTAATTACTCTGTTGTAACAAATCACTCAAAGGGAATAAGGTGAGGGATAAGAAGATTGTAAAAAAGAATCACTTGGTACGGAGGGCCCCAGGTGATGCTTGAGTTGTCAACACTACTATTCTTCCAGCTACCATGGCCATTTCAGTTGCCATTGCCTCTCTCTAAGCTGATATATGTGCCTTATCTCAGGGGGAAGGAAAGGAATAGGCAGAAAGTCACCCATTAATGGGGAAGAAATGAACTATATAATTGGGTATTGCCACAAATATTTCAACTGACCATCAACTCTCGTTACCAAGAATGGCACTGCTAACACAAATACACATTCTGTAGTGCAAATGTTGTAAGTTTTAAGTTTGGAGGGATGGGCAGGAGAGGTAATTGTAGAAATATGACTGAATGTCAACTAAACTGCTAGCACAAATGACCACCCAAAACTGTCACCTGATTTTACATATTAACTGGTCCATATCCAATATAAAATAACATTCCTATATCTCAGCCATCTCCTTAATTTTTTAAACAAATAACTTATCTTTTGAACATTTTTAAAAGGCATATACCTATGGGTGCACTAATCTGTTTATTATCCTATTTGGGTTACACCACATATATTCCTGATCAACTCTATTGTAAAAGGCCTTAAACTTTAATAAGAGTTGTTGGAAAAATACTGGATTAGAAATTCAAGAACTCAATTGTAGACTAGATCAATTCCTATCTCTTTCAGTGACTGTTGGCAGGTCACTTAACTTCTGGGTCTCAAACTTCCTCATCTGTAAAATACATGATTGAACTAGATATCTCAAAAGATTTCCAGCTCTGGAATTCTACAATTATCTACAATAGCCTACAATTAATGTATGGAGGAAAAGTGAAGATGGGCTTTGATAGAAGTACTAGCCATAAAAACAAGAACTCTATGAACTCTTTATACCTATCAAGATCTCCCCCAACCACCACCTTGCAGAAATCCTGTTCCACTTGACTTCCCTCCTTCCTGGCCACGGCATTCCCAAGGTTCTTGTTTTCTGATAGCTCTGCAACTTCCCCAAATTGCCAGCATGAACACAGTCTCATTTTAGTATTTAGTAACCCCACCTCCCACCCTCAATACTCCTAAACGTCTTAGTCTTTCTTTAATTATGTAGCACCTTCAATCTACTGGAATATCTGCAAACACAAATTCTTCAGTTTTTAAATTCTTGAAATTCCCCAAAGTAATTAACTTTCCCTGCTGTGTTAGCCATGAAAATGAAATAATCCACATTTCTTTGGTCTCTGGAAAGACCAAACCCTAAAATGAAAGCTAACCATTGTTCTTGGATTCTAGAACTTAAATAATTAAACGGTATCCTTTGTATGTTGTCATTTCTCAGTTACAATGCTTTACATTATTTCTGACAAAGTGTCATAACTTTAATACAATTTGCTATCTGACAATAGGATTTGAAGTATTAAATAAATCATTAAGCAACTTCCATGGAATAAAGCTTGCCATCATGAAAATTTAAAGTTCAACTTTTAAAAACTCTTTCCAAATGACAGTGATAAGAACTTTACTCAACAAAAGGTTATATTGTTGCTACTAAAGCAGGCTTTTAAATAGAAGGAACTATACTAACAAGTTTTATTGGGAAGTTCACTTAAACCATCTTTGATACAGTATAAGACAACCAGAGATAGAGATAATAAAACAAAACAAACAAAAGAATAGGACAACCACTTGAGTCACAGAAAAGCTTTCCAACTTAAAAAAACATAGAAGTTTTATTTCATAAGCAACTTTTATTTCTTACCTGCATAGGCTTTCTGCAGTCAAGGAATCTAAAACCATAGCAAGAATATGCTGTAAATTTCTATATTTTAATTCTGTTAAGATGTCTAGTTTTTCTAAACCCATTTTCTTGCCAATCAGTCCTGCAAGTAAACACTGCAGTACAGCTATTTTGCCCCCATCCCTTTCTTCTAAGAATTCATGTGCACTGTTTTGCTGAAATCTTTTCCTTTTCCTTTTCATAAAGAGCTCATGCACTAATTGCAACGCTGGGGTCTTTGATAAATCCTTAAAGCTTAAAGTCAAATCCTCACTCTTATCACTGCTCAGCTGACTCTCTGAGAGGTCAGAAGCAGCTGCTGGTCTTGCTTCAGAGTCAGAGTGGACAGTCTGCTTTTCCTCTTCTGCCTCTGACTGTGAGCCTTGCTCCCGAAGGGTGGAAAGTCTTCTTGTCCTTACAAGACGCCTTGACTTTCTTATGGTGTCCCCCACTTTGAGAGTTCCTTTATGTTTCTGAAGCAACTCATGAAAAGAACCCTCTTGGTCAGAGAGGGAATCTTCTGATTTATCCAAGCTCAGTGAGTTAAAACCACTGTCTTCAGGAGTTGAAATATTGCCTCTCACTTCAGTTGAAGGAAAAGGTGCTTGACTTGCATTAAATTTAATATTTGCTACAAGATTACTTATTGGAGTCACAAATATGTCTTCACCTGTTCCACAAGTTGTTCCACTAATAGAGGGGCCCAGAAGTTCGTGGTATGTATTCTCATCACTAATGCATAAACTGCTATCGCTAAAGTCATGTGTGGTAGAGTCTTTAAAATTATTGCCCTGAATTGGAGATATACATTCAACTTCAAATAGGCTATCATCTTTGGAATTATCTATTGTGGAAGTCTTTTGTTGAGAAAAATTAAGTCTCAATTTTTGACTACTTGAAGTCACTTCTTCTGTTTTTAAAGTACTCGTCACTAAAGAGCTAAAATAATTTTGCCTTAGAACATCTGAAGTACTGCTTGTAATATTTTTTTCTAAATCGAGAACTTGGCTTACACTACTTTCTAAAGAATTATTTTGTGATTCAGAGTCTCCTGTTAGAAGAGAGAAAGCTACATCCAACCTTCTGGGCAGTAAATATTTTTTGATTTTAGGAGTTTCCCAAAGTTCTGGGCTTTTATCCTCTTCCTTCGGAGAGAAGAGAAATTTCTTTTCTGGAGTGTGAGACTCTAAAGGATCTGGGAAGCTCAGGCCTGAAGTTTCAGGATGCTCATGGATTACTGTTGGGCTTTTTTCTTTCTTTCTAAAAAATTCTTTATCTGTATTATCAAAGCTATAAGATTTTAACTCATTATAGGCACTATCTTGAAATGAAGATGTGGAGAAATCTCTGAAGTTGCAGTACTTGAAATTGACAGTAGGAGAGTCCACCTCATTTCCCGCTCCAGGGCTAGCGTGACCTGAGTGCCTTTGTGACATCTTCAAAATCTCTGTTTCTATAAAACAAAAAGAAATTTATTCTTTTTTTGCAATGAGTAGCCAGGCAGCTTACACCAAAATACATTATTTGTTAGGAATACAGATAATAATTGAAAATTGTATGGCAATTTTAAAAAGTTACTTTAAAAAACCAAATCTACTTCACAATGAACTGATGTGTATCCTACTTAAAACAACTTTTTGACATCATAAAACCATAAAACCATTTTCAGGTTATAAATGCTCACAGATCACTTGACTTAACCATAGTAAGTATCAAGCACAAATTTTTTTGAACTACCCTTAAGGAAAAAACCTAGCAGCAGCATTTTTAGATTATTTTATTACCTTATGATGACTTTAACAGAACTAAAGTACATGAACTTAGTTTTAATATTCTAGGGTATATATGCTAGTCTATTTCTTTTAAAAGTTCTGGGATGTAAATAAAACTACTTAAAAACACTATATGCTATTTTTTAAACATGACTTTCAGAAATACATCAAACTATGAGTGCTGCCACTATATCTGACTGCAATAGGCTGAACTCCAGGGTAATGTTGTTCACACATATAACATAGACCTGTTGCAGAAATCTAGTTCCCATGACCATTCACAAGGTCTAAATTCTCAGACTTACATCTTTACAAAGACTCTAAATTACTGACACATTCTTCTCGAGCTAACCAAAATAAACCACCGCACCCTAGATACAGGGCCATTTCAAACTTGGCATGTTGTACTCATTCATATTTCAGTTTCTAAATATTTTGAGACATAAGGCCCAGTTGCTGGCTTGAATTCACAGATAATAGGCAACTATTTGTGGGAAAACCACCCTTTATAATATTCCTTTTTTTTTAAACAACAGAGACCCTGTTCTTGCATATAACATTCTTGAAGCTGTAAATAAGAATTCAACTCAATTACTTAAAGAAGAACAGTTACTTAGTAATTACATGAGCAAGGAATATCAGTAGGAAATAGTTTACTCTTTCACCTATTGAACAGTATCATCATATTCCTTCTTTTTAGAAATCTGGATTAAATCTTAACTCAAAAAAGCTAAGAAAAGAAATTTATTATACTTTTGATATTTCTCCAGATTATTCAAAAGGCACTTAGAACATTGTTATTCCTTCAAAGTTTTCTCCAGGCTAAATGGCATGACGTTTCTCTATTAAAAGATCTTGGGAAGATATATTTTAGTTGACTGTAATGGAATAGTAATTTATTTAAATCTAAGTTACATCAGTTAAATATGTGAGTGAAATAAGCTTTGTTACAAAAGCAAATTGCTACTGTAAAAACAAAACAAAATTATTTCCTTATGGTATAATGATTATTAGAAGATCATTTTTGATGGAAAAAATACCTAAGTGTTTTTTAACCTTTTAAATCTATACTCCTTTTTCATAAATCTCACATGTCCTCTTCTACTATACATTCTCTCAGATCACTAACTTCTGCACATGCTCATGAGCCATGATTATCAAACTCTGCTTTCTATTTTTTTTTTTTTTTTGAGACAGAGTCTCACTTTGTTGCCTGGGCTAGAGTGAGTGCCGTGGTGTCAGCCTAGCTCACAGCAACCTCAAACTCCTGGGTTCGAGCAATCCTCCTGCCTCAGCCTCCCGAGTAGCTGGGACTACAGGCATGCACCACCATGCCCGGCTAATTTTTTGTAAATATATTTTTAGTTGTCCAGATAATTTTTTTTTATTTCTATTTTTAGTAGAGACGGGGGGGGGGGGGGTCTCGCTCAGGCTGGTCTCGAACTCCTGACCTCGAGCGATCCACCCGCCTCGGCCTCCCAGAGTGCTAGGATTACAGGGGTGAGCCACGGCACCCGGCCTCAAACTCTGCTTTCTAGAATTTGTATTATATTTTAGAACAATTTTTTATTTCCAAATATTAAATTAATAAGAATGTGTTTTAAAATTACGTTTCCTCCCCTGAGAATCATTCTATTAAGTAACAGCTTTCACTCAATTTGATAAAATTAGGTCAGAGTCCTTTTAAAGTTGAAACAAATTTAACTATTCCGCCACTTCACCACTAGGTGTCTCACCATGCTGGAAATTGGGAAACTGAAAGGCAAGTTTCCAGAAACAAACTGGGATCCCCTTCCCCTAAAGTCCACAGATTACTTGTTATGAACAGAAAAAATTGGAGGTTTTTTTCCTGTTTATCTACACATTTGAAGTTGCCTCCAAGTGCTTTCTCTCCTGTCATTTTCATCTTTCGACTACACCAAGGCGTTGTTCTCAAAACTTAATGTTATTATAAGATTATTCAAGTGAAATTACGGCCTTAGTTTAATGACTCAACGATTTTCTGATGAATCAAGCAAGTCTCTTCGATATTCACTTTTTAAAACCAGGCTCCAGACAAAGAGTTGAGAAAACTTATCTCCAAAGTGCTCTTTTAAAAAAGAGAAAAAGCACTTATCAAATCAGAGAATGAAATGACATTATTTAACTGTATTACAACCAAATTTCCTTCATTTGTTAAAGCGAAAAATCTTACCATCAGCAAATCTTGAGCTACTAGACGTGAAAGTTATGTAGGACTTCAAACAAGAACATCTCTCATCTTTGCCTTTAAAATTCATGCCAAAGAAAGGCCACCTAAAAACTTTAGTTTGAACAATTAATTAAAACGTGCAGCAGCATGGTGAAAGCTAAAAGTTGGAGGGAACATAGAGCACATGCTGCAGGGATTATTTTTAACACTTGAAAAGGCCTAAATCATTTTGAATTTCCTCAGCCCTCCAGACAACAGTAATCTTAATTCCTGGTTTTGGCCAACTAGTCTCAGAAATGAGTAAATTTCGCAAATTCGGGTTCCTGAGAAGGCAGTGTGAGGAGCAGCGTTGTCATTTACTGGGCGAGGTGCTATCAGCGGGTGGGTGGGTAACGGCCTCACCGGCGTCAGAGATCCGCTCGGCCTCCCGCGACCCTCCCCAGGCCGGGCCGGCACAGAAGCTGGGGGCGGCCGAGGACGCTGGGAGTCACCTGGAGCGCAGGGAGCGAGGAAGCAAAGGGCTGCCGTTCGCCTCCCAAGTCCGAGCACCTGGAAAACACAGTGGGGGATGGGGGCGGGGACCTGGACGCCCGGAGGCCCGTTACCGGGCTCAGACCTGGTGTGCCCCCTTCCCACCCACCCAGAGGCCGAGGCGCGGCCGACCCACGGGGCGCGGGCCAGGCGGGGCGAGCCTAGGGCCAGGAGCCAAGCAGCCGCTGCTGGGTGCGCCGGGGAGGAGTCTCGGCCTCGCCCCTAGGGATGCCCGGTTATGGCAACCCCCACGCCAGCTCCGCGCCGGCCGCCGCGTTTCCCTCCGTCGGTTTGAACTGCCCGCTCCGAATAACCGCAACACGCCGCCCCGCCCCCCTGCTCCGCTGTGCCCCGCCCCCTGCTCCGCTGTGCCCCGCCCCGGCCGCCCGCAGGCCCTGGCCTCGCTCTCCCTCTTGCTCTCAACCTTCCACCCGGTCCAAGCCCTCAAGGACTTCCTAGTTTGAAAGGCTCCTCCTCTCCCCTTCCTCACTTTGGGAAGCATTACTGTACTTAGGAAGGCTAATGTGTCCCACAGCGGCATATCATTAGAAATAATGTAGGAGAATATTCACCGTTTCTCCAATGTACCGAGTGTAAAAAGCAGGTTACAAATTGAATGGCTCCTTTTAGGTTAAAAGTGTAGATATACACAAGATAAGGTCAGAAAGGTATGAATAACTTGGTTACACTATCTTTGGACAGGATTATGTTTGTTTTCCGGTTGTCTTTTTGTCTGTATTTTCTTCTCATGTTTCTACAATGAATATATATGGATTTTGTATATATATGTATATAAAAGAAAAAAGCTATTAATAAAAAACTGAAATGTGTTCATTGTTTACAAACATCCCCTTTTTGGCATCACAAACACCCAAGTACCTTCAATGCCAGATACATTTTTTAAACCCTAATTTTCATCCAATAAATATTTAGTGAGCTATATATGCCAGGCACAGTCCTGTGCTCTTGACATTTTCTTCCCTAGTCTCCTTTTTCTGGCTCCTTTTTCCTTAGCCTATTTCCTAAATAAGATGTCCCACTTCAGCGTTTGTCTAGTTTATCATCCCTTGCTTATATAATTCTCATTCAGATCTTCAACCATAACTTTTAAGCCAGTAACAGGTGCCACCACCACTGTCCTCTGATTGGACATTTCTCTATCTGGAAGTCCCTTGGTCATCTAAAATCAAACTCATTAACAATTATTAAGTTCCAACTATATTCCAGTTATTGGGCTAGGTACTGGATATACAAAGCTGAGGAAGGCACAGTTACTGTCATTAAGGGGCTCACTGGTACAGTGCAAGTGCTAAAACAGAGGAACAGTAGTAGCACAAAGGACAGGGAAGAGGGACCTGCTAAGCCTACTAGAGAAGAGGGTGCAACACTAACTTCATAAAGACCATGACATGAGGTAGATTTTGATGGACAAGTGGCAATTTAAAAGGCAGACAACAGAGAATTCCAAACTTAAAATGTAGAAGAGCAGGAAAATTCCGGACTCAAAACAAATTATGCAAGAGCAGTTGGGCACATTAGAGAAACTGCAAATAATTTGTTATAGCTGGAAACTAAGACTTTTTGGAAGAAAGGGCATGAGAAAATTCTCGAGAAAGGAAGAAACCAAGTCCTGGAGAGTTTTGGATACATGTTAAGAGTCTGAAGTATATCCTCTAGGCAATGCAGAGCATTTTAGAAAGGCCACTCTGGTGGTATAATGGAGAAGAGAATGAAGAGAGGCAAGGGTGGCTGCAGGGAGACCAGTAGGAAGCTACTGCATCTCCCCAGTAGATAGTGGGGGTGGAGAAGAACCTGAACCGGACGTATTCAGTTGGCAGAATCAACTGCATGGGGCAAGGAGTGAAGAGTACAGGCTTGAGAGAAAACAAGATGAATTTAGTGGGAAATTGTTAAGTCTAAGGTACCTGTAGCACTTAGGTAAGGAATTCATTAATTACACATTCTTCAAGACAGCACCTCTCTGAAGCCTACCACACACTCCCAGGAAGAGTGAGTAGTACCCTCTCCAGCTCTTCAAACAAATCTCTATTACAGCCATTTTGCCCTTCCCTGCCCAGCATTTGCAGTCCTTCTGCTGAGTTCTGCTGCATTTTCTCTGCGTAATTTATTACCTTCTAAAATCCCACCTTATCTACTTGTTTAATGTCTGCTCCCCATCCCTATCTCAATGTTAACAGGACAGGAAATTTTGCCTATTGTTAAATAAAATCCACATAATTCCAAAGCACCATTTAAACATTGCCCTTTTCTTTTTTTCTACAGTTAATTTATTTTTCTTGAGTTATTTTATTACAATGGAAGAGTAAAAGAGTATATCATAACTCCTTTCACCCCTCCCTGCCCCTAAAAGGGAAAAAAGGTATCTGGTTATATGTAGCTTGCCCTGAGCTTTATTTATATACTCCAGATTTAAACTACTGAGATATAATTTCATATTCTTTACCCACCACAGTCTTTTGCCTTTTTTATTTCCTTTCTTGGATTAGGTGTCATATCATCATTGACTTCAGAATTCTAAAACCCATCTGCTTTCCACAAAATCTAATGCTTCTTTGTAGGACCATGCAATAAAACATGATGGAAGATTTTCCCAATTACCATAACATTCAAGCTATGCAGATATACTTAAGTGAATATGATTAAGGAAAAAGGAAAGATAGAGATTCGGGGAAAAGTAGCAACTTGCATCTCCATAACCACATTATAAGGAGTTAAAAGTGCTATTGTCCAGGATGTCAAAACAACTACCCCATTTGGAGAGAGCAATGCAATAATTTCTGGCATCTAGTAAGTGCTCAAGAAATGTTAATGTTATCATTAATTAATAGGGCTGCTTACACTGACCATGCTCTGTAGGGATCCTAAAACTACAGGTTTCTGCTGATAGCAAAGAGAGTGTTAGATTGGGAACTAGCACCAGTGTGAACTCTTGTTGAAATTCTGGATCTCTTTGCTATGACCTGTCATTACCCTGCCCTTCTGTAGGGTCCCAGGGTCTATTTATATTCTACATATGTTGATCCATTCTGATCTCTGTAGATTGTTCTGTGGTAGAATCATCTCGGTATTTCAACCAGAGAGTTAAAATCCAAGACAGCTTGCAAATATGAAAGTTGTACTTTTGGGATCACTCCATTATTTTTCTCTTATGACAACGATGGTTCTATCTAATACTTCTTGTAGGGAAGCCTATTTTGACTCTTGTATTGCATTATCTCTTTGGTTGAAAGGACAGGTACTTTGTAACAGGGTTGATGGTCAAAATATCTATGTTCTGTATGTCTGTGAAGGAAGAAACTGGGAACTGCTGTTTCCATGGAAATTTTTAAATTGGCATTTAGGAGACTGTAAAGATCAAGTACCTCAAGCTGGTCTGTGGAGATGCAATCACAGTCTGAACTCCTGGAAGTGATTGGTGAAGCTCAAAGTTCTCAAGTTGCCAGGTGGAGGACCAAAAAGGTGTGTAGCCTGCTTTTCAAGATACCAAAAACATAGAGCATGTTGGGAGAATGCAAGCCTGCTTCTCCGAATAACTTTATAATAGTTATTAACAACTAAGTTATTTTTGAATTTCAAGGATTTTATCTTCTTCACTTACTTTTAATATCAGTAAAATGCCTGCCACGAGAAAAGTAAACAAGTATAAACATTCTGAACCGAACTGATTTATCTCACTGAAATTGTGATCTTTGAAAGAACGCACCTCCACTGAGCAGAACGTTTTGTTTTTTCTATGGAGGAATACATGGGACCGAAGGAGGGTCAGTAGACAGCTAAAGCTACCAAAATCCCTTAGCTTTAAGTGGGAGTTGTTGATGTAGCTACCCTCACACTAGCCTTTGCTTTAAAACGAGTAAAAGGAGTGGGAGAGAGGATGACAGGAGCCTAGAGGAGAAACTGACAGAAAGCAAAAACGAAATCACGGAAAGGATAGGAAGCAGCTGCCCCACTACCTCAGCACAGGTACCAAACAATTTGAAAAACATAATTTGGAAAGTGTTTTTGTACGTGGAAATCATTGGTGGAGTCGACTCTTCCATGTTCGTCGCTAGCCTAGGACTCCACCGGCACTTGTCATCTCGGTTTCTCTTCTAACCTCTGCCCTTCCAGAAAAATATTACTTTTAACCAACCTCGTTAGCTAAGGGCGAAACAGCACTTATGACTACAGAGTGTAACGTACAAAACCACGTACTTGCTACCCTGTGCGCAATCCAGGTACCGCCCCCTACTCCCAGGACGGAAGGGGCGGAGACTCTACTGTGCGTCATATGTCAGCGCCGGAAGTTGGCGGCAACACAGCTTCAAGCTGGGTTTTGTTTGGAATCGCGGAGTGAGAAGTTTCTCTGTGCTGCTTAGGTAGGGCATTGGTGGCTTGGGATTCGTGCTTGGGTGTTTGGGCCCAAACTAGAAAGACGCTTGGAGTTAAAAAGGTCGAATGTGGGGTTAGAATTAGGAGGGGCTGGAGATAGCGTCCATGCTGTCAGCCTTTCCGTCCATGCTGTCAGCCGCTAGGAATTATTTCATTTTTTTCCCCTTCGGTTAGCCTGTTCTGTTGAGAGAATATTTTTTTTTTTGCTATCTCTGGCTACAGTTTGGAAAAATAGAACTTGTTAAATGAGAATGCGAGCCCTGCAGTTATATCTGGATCCCTTTGCCTCTTAAACTGAGTCCTGCAGAAGTTAATTTCTCTAAGCTTCGGTTTCTTCATCTGTAATATAAGAATGATATTTCCTAGGATTCTTGTGAAGATTATAGTGAAATAACATGTATAAAGTATTTATTGTGTCTAGTTTGGAATAAAAGCTTAATACTTGTGTGTTTGGTTGTATTTCGTCCTTTAGACCTAATCCATAGGGTTTAGGGAAAAGTTCAGATTAGGAATTGGACCTTTTTAGCTTTTCCTGAGGAAAATGGAGCCTGGTTGGATTTGTGAGAAGCCCCTCTGAGATATTCAATATTTGACTCTGTGATTTCAGGGACTAACAATGGACACCCAGAAAGATGTTCAACCACCAAAGCAGCAGCCAATGATATATATCTGTGGAGGTAAGAGTAGCACTTACATAAATTAAGAGAATTTTACTAAAGTTTTTTGAAATTATTACATTTATCCTTTGTTTAAATTAGTTAATGTTTGAAGTTATAAAGTAGAATACTTTAGCAACCATTTTTAAAAAAATTTCTTGTTAAGATATTTTCTCTCCTGGGGAAAGAGCATTGCCTACAACTATTTTCATTCCTACCAAATATATTTATTTAGTAATAGCAGCATACCCTTGAGATTGAGTGTGTTTTAGTGCTTTGGGTTGCCTTGGGTGAAAAATACAGTTAAGATAATTTGCTTGTCTGTAATATTTTCCTTTTAGGCATTGAGTAAATGTGTTTTCTTTTCTAGAATGTCACACAGAAAATGAAATAAAATCCAGGGATCCGATCAGATGCAGAGAGTGTGGATACAGAATAATGTACAAGAAAAGGACTAAAAGATGTATCCTTTTAACTATGCTTTCTAAATATGAGGTAGGAGGAAATGAAGGATGATGCTAGAGTTGATAAATACAAATTTCTGGTAAAAATGGATTACAGTACTTTTTCAAAAATAAACATGATTTAGCATTTTCATGGATCAATGTATAGGTTTTAAATAATCTAAATACTAGTTGATTTTGGTTCTCACAAGTTTATTTTTCAGGGATTCTGTACAGTCAGGCTTAAGGACAGGGCTGCATTCTGAGAAATGCAGCCTTAGGTAATTTCACCGTTCTTACACAAACCTACATTGTATAGCCTACTGCACACCTTTGCTATGTGTTAAATAGCCTATTGCTTCTAGGCTACAAACCTGCACGGCATGTTATTGTACTGAATACCATAGGCAATTGTAACATAATGCTAAATATTTGTATATCTAAACATAGAAAAGGTACAGCAAAAATGCAGTGTAATCTTATGGGGACTACTGTTGTATGTGTATATGCAGTCCGTTGTTGGCCAAAATGTCCTTATGTAGTGTGCAACTATTTATGTAAGTATATATATATATTTTTTTTTTTTTTTGAGACAGAGTCTCGCTTGGTTGCCCAGGCTAGAGTGCCATGGCGTCAAGCTCACAGCAACCTCAAACTCCTGGGCTTAAGCAATCCTGCCTCAGCCTCCCGAGTAGCTGGGACTACAGGCATGTGCCACCATGCCCGGCTAATTTTTCTCTATATATTTTTAGCTGTCCATATAATTTCTTTCTATTTGTAGTAGAGGCGGGGTCTCGCTCTTGCTCAGGCTGGTCTCGAACTCCTGAGCTCAAACGATCCACCCTCCTCGGCTTCCCAGAGTGCTAGGATTACAGGCATGAGCCACTGTGCCCGGCCTATAAGTATATTCTTAAGCTTGAGTTTATGGCCAAACTAAATTATATGAGGGGAAATAAAAATAATTGTGTATACTACCTAACGGAAAAAGTGGGGTCACAAATTAACCTAAATACTGAGAGTAAATTGTTATGTGGTAACAGTTTTAAAGATCAACAAATTACTGCCTTTAACATTGTTTCACTGTGTTTTGATGCATTGGTCTTCTGTATCATGGAAAAAGTCATAAAAATTGAAATAGTTTTTTTAGTTCATCCATAATTATCATAGTAAATAGTAAACCCCATTCTTTTGTGCATTTTAAATTAAATAACAAACTAGCTTATTGCAAGGAGAAGGTGATTTGGAAGTGTTAAATCTTATATATAATTTTTCAGTACTTTTGTTGTCCTTAACTCAGTTTAATACAGTGGTGGTTTTTGATGCCAGATGAAACCTGTGAATTCAGAGGATTGTCTTCATTTATACTTGGATTTGCCCATTAATGTTTCTCATTGTTGTATAGCTTTTGGTTTGACATACGGTAATACCCCCCACTTACCCTTAAGGGATATGTTCCAAGACCCCCAGTGGATGCCTGAAACCTCAGATAGTGCCAGACCCTACATATGCTATGTTTTTCCTATATGTACATAGCTATGATAAAATTTAATTTATAGATTAGGCACGGTAAGAGATTAACAACGACTAATAAAAGTAAAACAATTATAACAATATTTGTACATACAGTACAATACAATACATTATAACAATATACTGTAATAAAAGTTATGTGAACGTGACTGGTCTCTCTCTCTTAAAATATGGTATTGTACTATACCCATCTATTTGGGGACTGTGATTGACCATGAGTAACTGAAACCACAGAAAATGAAACTATGGATAAGGGAGGACTACTGTACTTAGGAATACAATTATATACATATTTTGTTCTTAAAACCATATTGTATTTAGGTATCAATATTTTATATAAAGAAAGTTTTTGTTCAATTACATGATTTTTAATTTTATTGTATATGTAATCTGACACACAATAAAGATTAAAAGTGCTTTCCCAAACCACACTTTTAATCAAAACCTAAGTCATCTGCTATCCTCGTTAAAAGTTCAGATTTCTAGAGCCCTTTGAAAGTCTGATTATATAAGTTCCTTGGAAACCACTCTTCTTTGTCACCAACTGTTAATAAACTCTAGTGTCGTTTCATACAGAGTATACCAGTGCACTTGCTTTCAATCTGCATACATCATTTGAGTTCAATTTTTAATTTATTACTTGGTACAGTTCTTCCTGTATTTTCTATATAATGCTTGACTATTTTTTAAATCTTGGAAGAGGGAAGGGAAATTTTAATGGTTGCTTTCCGTAAGGCAAAGTCAACTCCAAGCAAGAGTGGATGAAGCAGGCTATTCAGATACAGTTTCCCCCAGGTGTAATCATTAAGGTGAACAATTCTGCTTTTAGAATATAAAAAGAATAGGGATTGATTTACGCTGAATTATTGGGTAAATGTTTAAATCATTGCCTTGATCTTAGGGTTGGGAATTGATGGTCACACTTATATTCTGTTCTAAGATTCCACAGTTAAAGGTTATGTTGGCCTCCCTAACATTCATTTTAAAGATGAGATATATTCCAGTTTTATTAGCTGTGTCTATGATATTAAAAAAATTAACCTTGACTTTTTTTTGAAAGCACCTGTATTTCTGCTACCATCTTCATATACTAAATTCTATAAATTTATTATATGCTATATGAAGTACTGCCACACTCAGATTTTTAAAGAGTGCTTCCTTGGTCCAGGTTTTCCTTTCTATGGCTTTCATAATTTTATAATTTTGCTTTTGAACTTGCCCTTTTTAGACATGGGAGTACCAATATATGATATCTCTTTATGACAGTCCCCCAAACAGATAAACGCCAGCTCATTGGATAATGTAGTTCTCTTAACTCCTGTAATTTCAGCATAGGTCCTTTGCATATCAGTAATTTAATTGAATATTGTTATTTGGTTAACTAGACAGAGCAACTTAATGGAAAAAGTATTACTGGAACTCACTACTTTCAGTCAGTCTTTTTCCTCTTTGTGCCCCCTTCATTTATAAACTGGACATAATTTTACCTCTTGCGTACCTGGACAGTTTTAAGGAAAAAGTTGCTATAAAATTGCTTTTAAAATATTATTTTGGATAATGTTTTATCAATATGAAAATTTATAAACTTGAGCTTAAAGTTAGCACATAACTTGTCCCTTAATAACTGACTATGGACATACTGAAAATCATGCCCACATGCCCACGTCCATGGGAAAAGCACTGAATGGAGATTTGTTCAAATCCTGCCCCTCTATTCAATGACTGGCTAATTTACTTCATTTCTTTTAACATCAGCTTCATTATCAAAGTGGAGGAATTGATTGTCAGTACATGGAGGTAACAGCACTTTAAGACTTTGAGAGATTGGAGTTATGAAAAATTAAAAAATGGATGAAATCAGAAATAGGTGTACAGAGGTAGCTGAAAAGGTATAAAAACAAGTTGCTTCCTCATACCTGCACATATGGCCCCACCCCTCCTAGAATAATTTCTATGTAGAAAATTAGTCAATTTGGAGTGATTATTATAACAAGTGACTGACAAATGAGAACATTACTGAAATAGGGGGAAAAGCTTCTGTAAAAACTCTGGGATGGAAAGTGAGCTTGTCTTGTTCCCACTTCAGAATGAAGCCCACATGACTCAAAACTTCATGAACTAGGGGACAGTAAAGAGGAGACGAGCTTGCAAAGGTGGGCAGAGGTGATCACTCTTAGGGACTTGTGATGGGAATACATTGGGACAGCAAGCAGGAGAGTGACCTGGTTTAAGACAAAAAATTACTCAGGCTGTTGTGTGGAATGGACTGTATAGGGACAGGTGGCAGCAGGGAAACCAGTTAAGGCCAATGATAAAGGTGGCTGGGCCAGGGCAATAGCAGGTAAGAAGTAGCTGGTTGTGAGATATGTTTTGAAGTTGACCCGATAGGACTTATTGATGAATTCGCTAGTAAATACGAGCTCAGTAAACAGCATGGGTTTTGGTGTAATTGGATCCATATATCCACACTGCCACTTGTTAGCTGGCTGTAAGACCTTACAAGACCTCACTTTATATATATTTCCTTGTTTCTTGGATATAATATCTTCTTTTATCTCTGTGAAGACTACAGTGATAATTTCATTTGCCTACATAGTCTATGTCTTTCAAATTGCTTTTTATCCTTGTTTATTCAGCATAAATATATACATAATTATAGCCAGAAGAAATCATTAAGTGTGAGTGAAAAGAAAATGACAGGGCATGTGGAATTACCACCATTCCCCAAATACCTAAAGTATTCCTTCATATGCTGGAAATAAAGTGACGTGAAATTATGGTAGGCTGAGTGTTTTGGATTTAGAGCATGGTTATGGAGGAAGTTTGCTGGCTAGAATAAGGTGTGAAGTGACTTTACATTCTAAAGTTTGAGTCTGTATCTAAAGCATGCAAATTTAACGTTCTCCAGTACTGGCAATGGAAATAATAATATAATTAATCATAGCTTGAGCATTAGAATTTTTACTACTAAGTGCTTGTTCACAAAACTGTAAGTGTGTAATTCAAATGCAAAAGGGGTAGACAAATAACATTTATTGAACTGTTAAGTGCTAGGCACTGTACTACGTGCTTTGTGGTCATCATCTATTTTAGCTAGTCTGAACTTATAAAACCGAAGTAAAGTTCCTGACAAATGATCACTATTGTTTTAATTATCCGAATTGTATTGTCTTATTCACCTTTGTATCCCTGCAACTACTATGGTGCCTAACTCATAACCAGCACTCAGAAAATGTGGAAGGCATGAAAAGGAAGAGGGAATCTTGACTTTCATTTACTCTTTTGTTTAAAATAGAAGAGGTTAGTAAATCTAAGGTGCAATGCACTCTGAAATTGTAATTACGTTTTTATAGTCAAGTAGGAGTAGGTAATCAATTTACCTAGCAGGGAGTACAGAACTCCAGGATATCAGAATAGTAACAACGTCTGAACTCATTGTACAGCAAATTGAAACTCATAGGAGAAGACTCTTCAACGATTCTGCCCAAATAGTCCAGGCGAAGGTGGGGAAGGTGAAGCTGAGGCCCGGGAGGCCAATCAGAGGGATGACAGGTCGGGGAGCGGCCAGTCATCCCGCGGATGGCCTAGTCTCCGCCCCCGGCGGTCAGCCTGGCGCTCGCCTCCGGGCCGAGGTGACAGCCCCGCCCCGCCCCCAGCACCTGCAGCGCCGCCGGCCACAGTGCGGCGGCCGGTTCTCCGCTGGGCGCGGGGCTGAGAACAGGTGGGTGCTTGCGTGTGTCTGCCGGCCAGGAAGAAAACACGTCTCGGGTCGCAGTCCCGCCTGCGGGAGCGGAAGTGAAAGACGGAGGCGGAGGAGCAAAGGCACCGACGGACTCAGGTGACAGCATGCTACGGAATGAACGACCTTCCTGGGCGGGGGAAACAAACTGGGGGCTTTCCAGAGCGCGGCAGGCGGTGGCGGACGGTGGGGCACGGTCGCAATGGTGGAGTCCGCGGGGTCCGCCGGCGGCAGTCAGCCCTAGTGACCAAGGCCGGGGTGTGGGGAGCGATTTTAGACGGTTGCGGCTGTCGGTAGAGCTCCCGGCTCCCGGCCAGCCCCTGAGCCCGCGGCTGGCGCTGTACATAGAAACCGTTGCTACGGCGGGAGGACGCCATTTCTTTTCGCTCTCCGGCCGCAGGGGGCGCTCGGCCTGTGCGTGCCGTAAGGAAAGTGCCTCGGTGGGAGAGACCCAGGTTTTCGCGTTACTAGTCCCTAGCCGTGTGCACTGGAGGTAATGCTAACAGACTGACTAGGAAATATGCGCAGTGGATGTGGATCAGGGTGGTGGAGAAGAAATTAAATTCCCCTAGGACCAAAGGTTTTCCCAGTTAGAGACCAAGACTTTTCAAACAGAGATGAAAGAGTTCTAAACAGAGCAAATATTGTATAACTTGTTTTTTGAAACTTGAGAATTAACATTTAGTAATCTTGAGGATGTGTATCCTACAGAAGAAATAAAAGCATGGTAGTTTTCAGAAAGGATTCTCAGCAATGTTAAAATAGTGTTCAGAATGAAATTCATTTGATTAGATAATAGATGGCTCTATCATTTCATGTGCTTTTTATTATATTTTATTCAAATCATAAAATCTCAGGGGTTGCAAGATACCTTCAGTTCAAGGTAATCTATTTTAATCCATTACACGAAAAATCTCTCCAACCAAAGATCCTCCACCTTGTTAGAAAAATTCTCCTAAGGCAATGCATTCTATTCTGGGTAGCATCAATAATTTAAAAGTTCTTCAGCTTGCCTTCCTGTAACTTCCACCCTTATAAGGTTATTCTTGTAATGGGAGCCATTCGTCAATGAGCCCTGCAGGTATGGTGTAAAAGCCACATCTAATTTCTCTGCTGGATCTCATCTGAAAGCTGAAGAATTGTCATCTATAGTATATTCTAGACCCAAATCAAAGCCAGCAGGAATATGGAGGAGAAGCTGACAGAGTGTCCTCATTTTCTGCAGAGGTCTGATATATGATCAGTTTCCCAGAGGGCAGTCATGCTGAAAGGAATACACTTACATGAATTAGACCCATTTCTCCTTCTTGTTTTTAAAATTATCACCCAATAAATTCTAGTGCAGTTTTTTGTTTTTTTTAAACTTTGGCAGAAATATAGTTTATTTTGGAAACTTGTGTATTTATAGACACACATAATCTTCATTTATATAGACATGGAACAAAAGTTTTATAAAACAATACTTAATGCTATATGGTAGGTAATCTATTTTTTTATTTTACTCTATCTCATAAAATAATGCTGATTGCAACTCACTAAATCGATTTCATGGGTTGCTACCTGCCATTTGAAAAGCATTGGTATTAATACAATGATTCAGTATATGGGCTCAGTAGTAGTTAGCCTCCTGAGATTCATATCTTCAGTTCACTTGTTAACTTTCTCATCTGTAAAATGGGAGTAATTATTAATATGTTTTATGAGAGTGGTTTTGAAGATTAAGTGTGCCATCTATGACACATGGTAATTTAACTCCATAAATATTGACTATTGTCACTACTCTGTACTTAAAATAAAACCTACCTGATACAGTAGTTGAAGGATTAAATGAAGTGATCTATGTAAAGCACTTAGAATGGTGCCCAGCATGCATTAAGAGATATTTAAGTATTTGTTGCTGTTATTATTATCATCACTAGCAGCGGTATCATTAGAGTAAAACTCTCCAAGGTCTCCTTATTCCCAATTCAATTCAGCAAGTGTTTCTTAAGGGGTATAAGGCACTATTTATTATGTTAGTCCTGGAGCTATGAGGATGAATAAAGTAAGATCTTTCACAGTCTAGAAGGGAACACAAAGAAACATAATTAAAATATGTGTTACATGCTATGAGAGAGGTCTATATAGAGTGCTTAGAACACAGTTCTGGGAGCTGTTGATGGCAGTGAGTGGGAAGGAGTATAAGGAGGCAGGAAATGGGAAAGAGGGCAATGTGGGCAATGTGAAGGAAAGTTATAGAAAGGGCTGGGCACGGTGGCTCATGTGTATGGGTAGTCCCAGCTACTTGGGAGGCTGAGGCAGGAGGATCACTTGAGCCCAGGAGTGTAAGATCAGCCTAGGCAGTGCAACAAGCCCCCATCTCAAAAAAAAAAACCAGACCCAGAAAAAAAGGTATGTTATTTATGTTTGTGCTAAATCACGAAGGATGACTGGGATGTTAACAAACAGCTAAAGTAGAAGCAGGTTGTTCAAAATCAATATTAAAAGATATCTTAAAAAGCAGTTATAGCATCAAAATCTACCTTGTCATTGTATTCCAGCTTTGCTTAAGTGAATATTAATTGAGATAATTCATACATGGCACATAGTAATTTAACTTCATAAATATTGACTTGTTATCAGGGAGAGAGAATACCGTAGTCTTCCTCCTTGGAAAAAACACTCCATCTCCTTTTCTACAGAAGTACCTACGTGGTTATTACTATCCAAATGGGGTATTATTATGTATATTCGGTTTGTGATTGTTTTCTATACTGTATTTCAGCCATGACCACCAAAGAACATCCGTCATTGTGGGGCTTTGGAACAACAAAAACATTTAAAATTCCCATTGAACATTTGGATTTCAAGTATATTAAAAAATGTTCAGACGTTAAACACCTGGAAAAAATTCTCTGTGTGCTCAGGTAAGCATTTAAAACCATTTAGTATTTCAGTGTGCCAGTTTAATTATCTTGTTGCCTTCTGAAAGTGGAAGCTACATTAGAAACATTGGAGAAGGGGTACATAGAGAAAAGACCATGTGAGGACACAGCAAGAAGCGCTGGCATCTGCAAGCCAGGAGGAAAGACCTCAGGAGAAACCAACCCTTCTAGCACCTGATCATGGACCTCCATCCTCCAGAACTGTGAGAAAATAAATTTCTATTGTTTAAGCCAAGAAAAAATAAATAAATATTGGAGAAAAATTGCAAATGTTAAGATTGTTGTTTTTGCCCATGTATGGTAGGTTCTAAAGTACTGGTTTTGATCCTCTGGTTATTAAATAGTTTGGAGAGTTCTGGCTAGGTCTACTTTCAGCATGAGACTTAGACTAATTGGCATACAAGAGTGCATTTTTCTTGCTGCTTCCACATTTCCTAAGAAAAGGTAAAGTAGCTGTGAAAGTAGCCATTAGGAGGTAACTGGCCTGTGCTGATACAGTTCTTTGGCACTTTCCCACCTCACATCATCTGACAACAAAGGAGGATGACTCACTGCAAACTGATCCCATGGAGGTTGGTGGAAAGGCCTGAATATAATATTAGAAGGTAGGGGATAAGGGCCTTTTCAAGGGAGAGCCCCATGGTGGTGATTGTCAAACTTTAATATGCATCAAATGTAGTTAATAAAGTCACAAATTTGAGGGCCCTATTCCCAGACACTCTACTTCAGGAACTCTGGAGTAGGGCCCTGGAACGTGTGTTTTTAACAAACAGGCTGACAGAAACCAACTTCAATAAACACTGCCCTGTGGGGTACCAACCTGTGACATCTCTTTTCTTTCTTCTGAACTTCTTCCTTGTCACTGTGTTCTTTCCCTTTTCTCTTTCATCACCTTTAGCCTCCTGTCCTTCCTGCTGGTCCCCAGCCGAAGCTGATGTAATAACTCCATCATTTCTGAAATGGAAACATGAAAAATCCTATTATTTTCCCTTTGTTTGTCTCAGCAGAGTATTGGTCATGTATATTTGGTCAAACGCTGATTAAAAAAATGTGAAGTTTATGGGATGAAAGAGTTTGAAAGCCACAGTTACAATGTTGGTTCCAAGAAATTCTATCAATAGCCTAATTAAATTAAATTGTATTGACTTGGAATTGTTTTTCAAAATTTAAGTTGGAAATGGGACTTATTTATATTTTTCTAGAAATTTAAGAGTGAACAGACCTACAAGAGAATGGCAAAAGATTGATTTTCCTTAAAAACAAACAAAAAAGAACACATGTCTCCATTTACCTCTGTAAGGAAGGAATTCTGTTCCTTTAGTGGTTGAATTTAGGGGTGTTTTGTCTAGGCTGCTTCTCTGCCATTTTCTTCCTATCCCTTTGGAAAAAGAAAACAAAACTGAACTGTGAACAGAAACTCTTCGTTGAAAAGGAAGTCCAAATTCTCTCTTTGCCTGTCTCTAGTATTGAATTTGCATTTATAAGTTTAAAATGATCTCATGTACAAAATGAACATATGTATGTTAAAGAGGAGAGAAAATGTTATTTATTCCACTTTTAAAGCATGTGATGGAAATTGGTTTCTTTGGGGTTCCTTTTTTTCTCCGTTGCATCACTCTGTAGATTAGCAGATAACATGGAGGATATACTGGTTGAGGAAGGAGAGTGGGAAGCCAGCAGCCCAGCCTTCAGCCCTGTGCAGCCCTTGAGATCTCTGCAGAAGCCCTGGGCTCCGTGGAATCAAGCTTGCAACCCACTAGTCTAGATGATCTCTAAATAATGTGCTAACTGTAAAATTATGATTTTTTTTAAAGATCTGGTGAGGAAGGATATTATCCAGAACTTACAGAGTTTTGTGAAAAGCGCCTTCAAGGCTTGGCTCCTGCAAGTAGAGCTTTGAGGAAAGATAAACCAGCAGCTACAGCATCCAGTTTTACAGCAGAAGAATGGGAAAAAATTGATGGCGATATAAAGGTACAGAGTAACACCAGTTTTTGATAGATATTGTCGTGATATTGCATATATGTCTACCTCACTTAACCTGAAATCCTAGGCTTCTTATTTGTCGGTAAAGGGCTTTTGGTGGTATTTACTTAGGTAGTATTGGTTGCTTCTTATACCCAGGTTCTTCTGGTATAAATTGTGAATTTGTGTGTGCACACGTACATTCATGTGTGGATTTTAACTGGCTAAATAATGTCCCATCCTATAAAAGAATTGTAATTTAATCAGCTTCAATAAATAGTGCTAGATAAATGTTTTTTTTTTCTCTGAGAAGCTCTAAAGGACAAACGTGTTTATTCATAATTTTTTTACACCTCTCTGGTTATTTCCTCAGAATAAATTATTAGAATTCAAATTGCTTTATCAAAGGATTTGAATATTTTTAAGGCTTTTGAATCAGATTTCTATGTTCTCAGAAAAGTTGTGCCTTCATCCTCTCCCACCAGCAGTGTATAAGAATGCCCATTTTCAGGTAACCTTCACTGTATACTGTAATCATTTTTAATCAATTAAATAGTTGGAAAAAAATGATAGCACAGTAGTCTCTTTTTATCCTTGGGAGACATGTTCTAAGACCCCCAGTGGATACCTGAAACTGTGGATAGTACCAAACCCTGTGTATACTGTTTTTTCCTATACATACATGATAAAGTTTAATTAATAAATTAGGTACAGTAAGAGATTAATAACAATAAAAATAAATTAGAACAATTATAACAACGTACTGTTATAAAAGTTATATATATGTGGTCTCTCTCTCTCTTTCAAAACATCTTATTGTACTGTACTCACCTATTTTCAGACCAAAGTTGACTGCAGGTAACTGAAACTTTGGAAATCAAAATTGTGGATAAGCAGGGAATACTGTAGTATATTTTTTGATTATTAGTAAAGTTGAATTATTTTTCATCTATCCGTCACTTGAATTTCTTCTTTTGTTAAGAAATCTCTACTGATTTGTTTTAATCAGCTTTATTGGGGTATAATTTATATTCAATAAAAATTACCAACTTCATAGTGTCCATTTCACTGAGTTTTGACAAATGTATGTGGTACAGAACATTTCTATCACCCCCAAAGGTTTCCTTTTGAACCCTGGCCTCTGGCAACCACTGAACTGCTGTTTGCCACCATGGTTTTGCCTTTTCTAGACTTTCATATAAATGTAATCATACAATATGTTGTCTTTCCTGTCTGTCTCCTTTCACTTAGTTTTTGGGATTCATCTATGTTGTTGCATGTGTCCCTAGTTCATTCCTTTGAAATGCTTAGTAGTATTGAATTGTATGCATATCCCATAGTTTGTTTACCCATTTACCAGTTGAACAAACTGTCAAAATGTTTTCCATAGTGGCTGTACAATCCTGTCAGCAATGTGTAAAATGTCTAGTTGCTCTACATTCTGGTCAACACACAGTATTGCCAGTTTTGTTAATTTTAGCCATCCTACCAGGTATTTAGTGGTATCTCATTGAGTTTTAGTTTGCATATCTCTAATAACTGATGATATTGAGTGTCTTTTCATGTGGTTATTTGCCATCCATGTATCTTTTTTTGTAAAGGGTCTTTAAATCCTTTGCCCATTAAAAAAATGCATTATTTTGTTCTTATTATTGAATTGTAAAATACACATTCTTTATTAAGTATATGTTTTGCAAATATTTTCTTATACTCTATGGCTTGTCTTTTTATTTTTTTAACAGTTAGAGTAAAGTTTTAAATTTTGATTAAATTGATTTTTCTTTTATTGTTTGGGCTTTCGTGTTCTACTTTAGAAATCTTTGTCTGATCCAGTATCCCTAAGTTTTCTCCTAGAAAGTTCATAGTTTTAAATATTATATTTAGGTCTCTAATATATGATGTTTAAGTGTTCAAGCACTGTTTAATGAGAGATTATTCTTTTCCCATTGAACTTCTTGGTACCACTGTCAAAAATCAATTGACCAAAGTCAGGCATGGTGTCATGTGCTTGTAGTCCCCAGCTACTTGGGAGGCTGAGGCGAGAGGATCATTTGAGGCAAGAGGATCATTTGAGCCAAGGAGTTTGGCTGTAGTGCACTATAATCGTGCCTGTGAATAGCCACTTAACTCTAGCTTGAACAATGTAGGAAGACCCCATCTCTGGAAAACAATTTAAAAAAATCAATTGACCATGTATATGTGGGTCTATTTCTGACTTCCTCTATTCTGTTTCATTATTCTAAATGTCTGTCTTTACTCCAGTACCTCGTTGTTATGATTGCAATAGCTTTATATTAAGTCTTGAAATGAGGTAGTGCAAGTCCTTCTGCTTTGTCTTTCTTTTTCAAAGTTGTTTTTGCAATTCTAGGTCCTTTGCCTATCCATTTCTACAAAATAACTTTCTGTGTTTGAGGTGGCATTGTGTTGAATTTGTGGATCAATTTTGGAAGAACTGACATCTTAACAGTATTGAGGTTTCTGATTCATTAACATTGTATGTTTCTCTATTCACTTAGGTCTCCTTTAATTTTTTACAGCAATGTCTGATAGTTTTCAGTGTATAGTTCTTGCATGTTTTTGTTAAATTTATTCCTAAGTATTTCTCATATGTCATGCTTTTGTAAATGTTGATTTTTTTTTATTTCAATTTTTGCTCATTCTAAGTTACTCCAGTTATGAAATTTTATTGTTTCTTCATTGTGGTAAAATACATATAACATAAAATTTACCACCTTAACCATTTCTAAATTTCTTAATAGTTAAGATGGTAAATTTTATGTGTATTTACCACAATTTAAAATAAAAAGTAGGAAGGGCATTCCAGATAGAGTGGCATGATCACATTGTCGCCTAAAAAATTGGCCTGTAGGAAACTATGATGTAGACAGTTGACCCTTGAACAATGTGGGGGGTAAGGGGTATCGAATCTCCTACAGTCAAATTCCACATATAACTTTTTTGTTGTTGTTGTTTTTGTTTTTTGAGATAGAGTCTCGCTGCATTGCCCAGGCTAGAGTGAGTGCCGTGGCATCAGCCTAGCTCACAGCAACCTCAAACTCCTGGGCTTAAGCGATCCTACTGCCTCAGCCTCCTGAGTAGCTGGGACTACAGGCATGCGCCACCATGCCCGGCTAATTTTTTTCTATATATATTTTTTAGTTGACCAGATAATTTCTTTCTATTTTTAGTAGAGACAGGGTCTCACTCTTGCTGAGGCTGGTCTCGAACTCCTGACCTCGAGTGATCCACCCGCCTCGGCCTCCCAGAGTGCTAGGATTACAGGCGTGAGCCACCCTGCCCAGCCGAATTCCATATATAACTTTTGATGCCCCCAAAACTTAACTACTAATGGCCTATTGTTGACCGAAAGCCTTACGAATAACAAATAATCAATTAGCACATGTTTGTATGTTATATGTATCTATACTGTATTCTTAAAGTAAGCTAGAGAAAAGGAAATGTTATTAAGAAAATCTTAAGTAAAAGAAAATATATTTACTGTTCATCAAGTAGAAGTGGATCATCCTGAAGGTCTTCATCCTCACTGTCTTCACATTGAATGGGCTGAGGGGGAGGGGGAAGAGAAGGGTTTGGTCTTGCTGTCTCGGGTGGCAGGGATGGAGGAGGTGGAAGGGGAGACAAGAGAGGCAGGTACACTTGGTGTGACTTTACAAGGTACATTGTAATTTCTGTCCAACTTTTTGGTTTTTCCTTTCTCTAGAAATGTTTCTATGTGGTACCAATCCTTCTTCCACCACTTCCTTTAGTTTTAGTGTTCTTATCATAGAGGAGTCCATGTCATAAAGGAAGTCAAAAGCAGTCTTGAAAAATCAGAGCCTTCTGCCAGATTGTCTAGTGTTAATTTGTTTTTTGGCACTGCTTCTTTGTCTTTGTCCCCATTATCTGGCACTAGTTTGGAAGCACTCATCTCCATCAAGTCATCTGTTAATTCCCCTGGTGTGGTGTCTATTAGCTCTTGAATTTCTCCAAAATCCTTATCTTGAAACCCTCACCTGCACCCCACACAACTTTTCTTTGGCCATATTCACAATTTCTTTCATGATTTCCTTGGTTATAAATCTTGTGAAGTCCTGCACAACATCTGGACACAGTTTTCTCCAGCAGGAATTTATTGTTTCGGGCTTGATGGCTTTCACAGTTTTTTCTTTCTTAAAATTAAAAAAAAATTTTTTTTTTTCTTTTTAAAGAGATGGCATCTCACTGTATTGCCAGTTTTGAGTGCAGTGGCTATTCACAGGTGTGGTCCTAGCGAACTACAGCCTTAACTCCTGGGTTCAAGTGAGCCTCCTACCTCAGCCTCTGAAGTAGGTGGGGCTACTGGCTTTTTCTGTAACAATGATGGCACCTTTAATGGTGTAATCTTTCCAGACTTTCATGATGTTCTCTCTGTCAGGGTTACCTTCGACAGCATTGACAATAATTTCCATAGAGTACCCTGTGTAATGAACCTTAAAGGTCTTTATGACCCCTTGATCTAGAGACTGAACTGGAGATGTTGTGTTTGGGGGCAAGTAGACCACTTCGATACCATTGATGTTGAACTCGTGGGGTTCTGGGTGGTCAAGGGCATTGTCCAATACCAAAAGAACTTTAAAAGGCGGTCCTTTACTAGTGAGGTACTTCCTGACTTCAGGGACAAAGCAACAGGGGAACCAATCCAGAAAAAGTATTCTTCTTGTCCAGGTCTTCTTGTATAACCAAAAGACCGGCAGCTGGCATTTGTCGTTTCCCTTCAGGCCTCCAGGGTCAGCAGCTTTATAGATAAGGCCAGTACTGATCATAAACCTGACTGCATTTGCGGAAAACAGTGGAGTTAGCCTACCCCTTCCTGCCTTATATCCTGGTGCTTGCTTCTCTTCCTTTACTAAGAAGTGTTATTTGTGGCATTTTTTTTCTTAGACTAGGGCATGTTTGTTTACATTAAAAACCTGTTCAGGCAGATATTCTTTCTCCTCAGTGATTTTCTTAATGGCATCTGGGAACAAGTGTGCCACCTCTTGGTCGACAGAAGCTGCTTCTCTTGTTCTCTTGATGTTTTTAAACCAAATCTCTTTCTAAAATTGGCAAACCATCCTTTGCTGGCATTACATTCTCCAGCTTTAGATCCTTCACCTTCCTTTTGCTTTAAGTTGTCATATAATGACTTCGCTTTTTCTTGTATCATACTAGAGTCTATATCTAGGAATGCCTTCCTTATAGCAATCCTGTACCCACATAGAAGCTGCATTTTCAATATGAGAGATAAAAAGGTATTTTGCAAAAAGTGCAAGCAGTTGCTGGCATAGCTGCAGTGACAGCTTCTTGAATTTCCTTTTCTTTTTTTACAATGGTCCTGTGAACTAAAATAAAATCTTAAGGCTCACCGGCCTCTCCCCCCACCCCCCCTCACTCCCCCCCCACACCCCCACACCCCCACTGGGCTGACTATGGACCCCCTCTTGGCCAAAGAAATATCCTAAAACTAAATTGCCTGCCAGGAGGGAGGAGGTCAGACGTGCCTTATCATGCCTCCCTCCCTTCTTGGAGACATCCTTTGTAACCCATTAACAGGCCTAAGGGTATGCAAGACAAACCTACAGGTCCTCAATTTACACAACAAATATATGTCCGGTGGCTTATCTCTGATAAACAGCTCCTATGTTAAAACATTTCAAGCCTTTAGACAAAGCTTCATGTCTTCAACCAATTACAAGCCAAGGAATCTTTAAACCTACCTATAACCTGTAAGCCCCTCCCCACAGAGATGGCCCACCTTTTCGGGCCAAACCAATGTTTGCCTCCCACGCGTTGATTTATGACTTTACCTGTTACCCCTGTCTCCCTGAAATGTATAAAACCAAACTGTAACCCACCCATAGCGAATGCACTTGCTCAAGGCTTCTTGGGCGTGGCTCCGGGTCATGGTCCTCAAATTTGGCTCAGAGTACATCTCTTTAAAATTATTTTACAGAGTTTGGCTTTTATTTCCATTGACAGTCCTTACACTGGATTTGTTTGTCTTGAAATGGTGGGCAGCTACAGCTGCAGAGCTCAATCTACGGTACATAGTGAACAATTCAACTTTTTCTTGTAATGTCGTGACTATTCTCTGCTTCTTGGGAGCACTTCCAGCATCAGTAGTGGCACTTTGTATGGGTCCCATGGTGTTATTCAAGGTTTACAATATTACACTAAACACAATGAATCATTTTGTACTGAAATGCACAATTTACTGGAAAGATAACTGCTCACATGGAGGTGATTAGCATCACAAAGCATTTTTAGCAGATACTGGCAACATATGAGCTCACCAGAATAGCAACAGGAGGTGGCTATGAAATTATTACAGTAGTACAATATGTGGTACAGTTAATTTTCTGCAATTATAATTTAATACTGTGTCTTTATGTTTGTTTACATTTCTCTCCACTGCAAATGGTGCCGTGTAAGGTCTGTAAGTGTGCATAAGTTTTTATAAATTTTAACCTTTTATAATTTGTGTATATTTTATGGCAGTCAATGATAAAATAGACTAGTATCTACATACATTTTATGCATTTGTGATATTCTTGACTTTAAAAAAATTTTTTTTTGATATTTCTAGTTCCTCTGTGAGTTTTTTCAAATTGTCACAAATCTCCAAAATTTTTTCCAGTACTTTTATTGAAAAAAATCCAGATATAAGTGGATCTGTACAGTTCAAACTTGTACTGTTCAAGGACCAACTGTTTCTTATGCCTGGTTAATTATTTCAAACTATATATTTACCTTCTTTTTCTGTATTCCTCTCAGAGTTGGGTATCAGAAATTAAAAAAGAAGAAAATAAAATGTACTTTTCTGAAACTGAAACATTTCCAGCAACGGAAGATAATTTGCCTCCAGTTCGTGGTTCAAATAGCTGTCTTCATGTTGGCAAGGTAGGCCTTTTAGATGTGGGTGGGGTATGGGTGGCAGGGAGAGAGGATTGTTGTTGTTTATTAACGGGCTGTCTCAGTTTACTCAGAGAGCCAAAATGTGATGTCCTCCAGGAGAATTGTGGAGTGTTTTCAGCTTGCTGTGTATTATTATCACCTTCAGTAGGCTGTATCTCATCACTTGGAGATCAGACTTGCATCTTGGGTTTATTGCCTTTCTTCTCCTCCTCATCTTCCTCCTTTCTTCTCTCTTCTTTTTTGTTTTGACATGCTGTTTCTTCCACTCTGAACAGTTTTGATGACACATAAGGTCTAATTCAGTGTGTGAGAATTTCAGGGTCCCATGGTGTTGTTCTTCAAGGTACAATAGAGGTATAGAGGATATATATTATGTAATTTAATTAACTATGAGTTTAAAATATGAAATAGATACTTTTAAGCACTTATACGTGTAATTTCTCTATGTGGTGTATGTTTTTTCCCTTATCCCCATTCTCTGTGGTTGGTCCCTATGTTGTCACATAGACCTCTATTTTTAACCCATGGGTTCCGTAGGGGCCTGTTGGAGTCCCAGGTCCATTCTACTTAACTTGAGATTGAAACTGGGCTTCCTGGCATCCATCTGACCTTGCTATTTCTAACAGGATGGCTACCCAAGTCTTTTCATTCTAGGTTAATTTAGAATGAAAGTTATTCTCATCTTTTCTTTGAATCCTGAATTATATTTTAAAAACATTAGCAGCCCTTCATCACTCTGCTCTCTGATAATTGACCTTCCTGGATCTTTTTACTCCCCATTAGGAATTACTCAGGTAACAGAGGTGCACAGTGGATGATGAGGATGTCACTGTCTGTAATCAATGACTTCATATTTTTGTTGAATACCCACTATGTGCTAAGTCTATGCCCTGAACATATAACAATGAATAATAATCTTTGCCCTCCAAGAGCTTATAATCCAGTGGAGTAGACAGGCTAATGATACAGTGGTTCTCAAAGTATGGTCTGGGGACCCTTGAATTCCAGAGATCCTTCCAGGGAGTCCACAAAGTAAATGCTATTTTAAAGATAATACTAATGCTTTGTTTTTTTCACTGTGTTGACATTTGCACTGAGGATAACACTGCTGGTGCCTAAACATGAGTCAAGGCAGTGACAGCAAACTGTCCTAACACATACAGTAAAAAAAAATTCCAATTTTACCTAAAAATACCTTTGATAAAACAATAAAATATTTACTTTGTTAGATTGTGAGCCTCAAGGACGTGGCTTTTTAGCGTTTTGTGTGACCAAGTGGGAAGTATGCAGAAAGCACCTCATGGCACAGTGAAAATGTGATAGTTATCGCAAGAAAAGCACTTGTAAGCTGACGTATCCACTTTTTCCTGGAATGCAGTTTTTGCTTGTTAGAGTGGCTGACAGACAAACTATGGTTATTCAGACTTGGGTTTTTGGCAGAAATTTTGTTGAAAATGAATGAAGTGGGCCTGTCACATTAAGGAAAATAACTATTTGTTGCCAGTGAGAAAATCTGAGCTTTCAACTGCAAATTAAGGTTTTAATATTTATATGCATTTCTTAAATACCTGCTTGTGACAAAAAATATCCCCTTAGAGGGGATACTTTTCAAAGGACAAAATTATAACAAATTTAGTTTAAAGATCTAATTGGTTTTCATTAGTAAATCATGCATCAGGGTGGCATCTCCTCTAAAAATATAGAAAATGTGCTCTGCTGGCCACAGCAGAACAGTTGTTTGTTATAAGGTAGTTTGAGCAGGAACAAGGAATATAAAAAGTGGATTGTTTAATATCAGGTTACTTCAGGTTACTTTCCTTATAAGGGTTAAAGCAAAGGGGACTTCCTTATCATGCTGGCTAAAACTGGCCGGTTAGGGGATTTGGTTATTATCTCTCTCTTCTGATTTCTCTGGTCACATAAACAACTTAGCTTTGGTTTGATAATGTGGTACTTTAGCATGAGTGACTCCATTTTGGTTTAGTCTACTGGGGCCTAATGCAGGAACTCAGTCCAAATCAATGGCCTCCTATAAATTTTATTTAACATATTTGAAAGACTTTCCTGATGAGCTCCAAGGAATATTAACAAATGTGATTTTTTTTAAGTTGTAAATGAAATGTGTGAATATTTGGAAGATCTGCATAACTCCAGATGACTAATAATTTTCAGGAATATGAGAATGTCACAATACCAAAAGTTTGAGCCTCACTGATGTAATATGTTGTGCATTATGACAGTGAATATAGGGTGTTATGGGAATATGTAGAAGGGCCACATGTCCTAATCTTTCAGTCAGGGAGCATTGCCTTCTTATAATATAAAAATACAGGCCAGTGTGGTGCCTACCGCCTGTAATCCCAGCACTTTGGGAGGCCGGTGGGGAGGATCACTTGAGTCCAAGAGTTTGAGACCAGCCTGGACAACATAGCAAGACCTGATCTCTACAGAAAGTAGAAAAATTAGCTGGGCATGGTGGCAGGCCTGTAGTCTCAGCTACTCGGGAGGCTGAGGCAGGAGGATCACTTGAGCCAAGGAGTTTGAAGTTACAATGAGCTGTGGTGATGCCACTGCACTCTAGCCCAGGCAACAGAGCAAGACCCTGTATAAAAAAAAAAGGTATGTGTATATATAAATATGTAACTATATATATGTGTATATATATGTATATACATGTGTATATATTTATATAATGTATAAAGTATGCATTATATTTTATCCCATGTACCTGTGTCCATGTCTTGAGACTCATATTAATCCACGTTCATTATTTTATTAAAATTTTTTCTTCTTTATTCAGTTATAATTGAAAAATAAAAATTATATATATTTATGGTATACAACATGATGTTTTCCTATAGCTACACCTTGTGAAATGATTACCACAATCAAGCCAATTCATGTTCATTTTTTGATTCCTTAAGAGGGATATTTTTTGTCACAGGTAGATATTTGAGAGTCACATATAATACCTCTGATTTCTAATCAGTGTCCTTTTTAAACTAAGCTGTACCATCTGTATTAGTTTCCTAGGGCTACTATAACAAAGTAACACAAAACAGTTGAAATTGTAACCTTTAAAACAACAGACATTTATTCTTTCACAGCTCTGGAGGCTGGAAGTCCAAAATCAAGGTATTGGCAGGGATATCCTCCCTCAGAAACCTGCAGGGGAAGATCCTTCCTTGTCTCTTTCAGCTTCTGGTAGCGCCAGTGTTCCTTGGCTTGTGGCAACATGACTCTAATCTCTGTTTTCATCTTCATGTGGCCATCTTCCCTCTATGTGAATCTCTTTTTCTCTTTTTATAAGGACATGTCATATTGGATCCTAATGACCTCATCTTAACTTGATTGTACCTGCAAAGATCTTATTTTCCAATGAGGTCTCATTCACAGGTACCAGGGGTTAGGACTTAACCAGTTCATTTTGGGTGACACAGTTCAACCCATAACACCATCTTAGCATTGAGAACATTGTCCTATAAGCAGAAAATAAAGTGCAAGCATCAAATGATTTTTATTGAGCCTGTAAGGAGTACATAATACCCTTTTATGCAGTTTATACAGATCCTATTAAAAATATATTGCTAAGTCATCTATTAGCAAACACAAACATAATGATACTGAAGATATGTAAATAGTTTAAAAACAAATCAGTACCTGGTTTATTTTATTATAAATACAGCTATACTTCCCTTTCTTCAGACTATATATGTATATATTTTTTTAAGTTAATATATCTTAATACTTATCAAGCATAAAATTGTACTGTCTCTGGGAGATTATTTGTGAGTATAATGGCTATTGTTTGTGTTTCTACCAGTCCCTTCTAGTGAAGAACCTGCCCTCTGTCTACAGCAGTGGGCATGTGGCCTAATCTGCGCCACTTAGCACCAAGCTAGTGATTGGTCAGGGATGGGCATGTGACCCAAGGTGGTCAATCAGAGTCCTTCCCTGGGATTTCTCTCACTGAAGATGGAGAGAAGAGTCACCTCTTTTTCTTCTTTGATGGGGAAGCCTGTGAGGTTATAATCCCAGATTTCTTGTGGTTATGTTTTCTGCCACATGGAGAAAGCAAGTAGCCACAGGGGAAGATGAAATCAATAAGGAGGAGCAGAGACTGGGGATGGGGGAGAGGGAGAGCTGGAGAAATGGCATAGGAATTCCTTTATCCAGCAGCACCCCTACTCTTTCATCAGTTTGGTTATATCAGCTGATAATTTATTCTTTTTAATAAAAGTGCAAGTCAGGTGACTGTCATTGCAAACAAAACACTACTAACACACACAGCAAAGTAGTTATTCTTGTTTCTCCAATGCCAGGTTTTAAAAGAATAATTAGAATTTGGTACTTTTTTATTGTAAGAAAAATCAGTAATAATCACATTTCACACATGTGAGATTCAAAATTTTACATATATACTTGAAAGCCTCCAGATTGTCCCCAGAATTAACTATAAACCTAAAATCCTTTTTTAATCTACTGTATATTATTATGTTAATAATTATAATATTCAAATTGTTATAACTTCAAGGGTACCTATTTTTCTCATCTTTTCCATTTGGATATCTTAATTCAATACTTTACATTGCATTTACAGTAAAATCTGCTGATCTTAGATTAAATATGTCTCATAAAATATGATTTTATTCTTTTAGGAAAAATATTCTAAAAGTAGACCAGCTAAAAAGAAAATTCCAAGGGATTATGCAGAATGGGATAAGTATGTTACATTTCTTTATATAAAATTTGTCACTAAAGTATTCTCTACATAAAATACTGTAACAACTTCTTAAATAATTGTTATAAACCTGAACATGTCAAGAATACCAAATTAATTCAGTAGAGTACTGAGAGTATATACTCTAAGCACTTTTGATGTTGTTTTTTCATTAAATAAAAAACTACTATATCTTTGTTTATAAAACCAACCAAAAATAACTAACATAATCCTTCTACCCATCTAAAGTAAAAAAGAACAAAAATTTAAAATTGAGAGAAATTAGTGACAATTTTAATTACAAAGTTCTGAATAGTTTAGATATGATTAATATTTAAGTCCTCATTAAATTGCATGTTTTGTTAAGAAAGAATGCAGATGACTTCAACTACAAACATATTATGCATTTTTGAATATGCATCCAAAGGCACAGTTGTACAAATACAAGACTATCAATAATAAATTTGTTTTTTTGCTTTTATGTAGTTTTTTTCAGTTTTTGTTTTTCTTTCATTTAAGATTTGATGTGGAAAAGGAATGTTTAAAAATTGATGAAGATTACAAAGAAAAGATTGTAGTAGACAACAAGGCACATTTGTCTAAAATTGAGAAAAGAATAGACACAACAGGTAATTTGGGGAAAATAAGAATAATTTAGTAGGTATTAAATGTTTTGAGTTATAATAAAAACTGTTGACCTAGAAGATATTTTCAAGTGCTGCAGGATTTTCTCCTAGAGTTGGCCACCCCTAACAAATTAATTTCACTCTTTTACCTACTTAATTTTATGTAATAGTTATAATAATTACATTTAGTAAGACTTTAAAAAATATACGCTTTATTTTTCTTACCATAATTCATTTTTCATTCTTTTTTCCAATCCTCTTTTTCCTCCAAATTCCTCAAATTGTTTTTTTTTGCCTCAAAACAAAAAGATGTGACAGTTTTGTTTTCATTTGAATTCCATAGATATATACCACCTATACAGTAAAATAAAACCAGTCATAAGAAAATCTAAATCCTCAATAATTGTGAATGATTAAAAAAAGAAAATATCTCTAAACTTAGAAAACCTTTTATTTTCTTATGTTTGTTTTATGATTTTCTGCTTCTGTTAAAATAAGCATTCTTGGATTTAAACTTTTAAATATGCTATTAAATTATATTTCACATATGGCAGATAACATTTATTTCTAGGTCTAAATGAGAAGGAAAAGGATTTTCTTGCTACTCGTGAAAGGGAAAAAGGAAATGAAGCTTTCAATTCAGGAGATTATGAAGAGGCAGTGATGTATTATACCAGGTGAGCAGATACCTGTTGTAGTTTAAACTTGCTGTTTTAAAAAATGATAATGTTTCAATCAATGAAACAATATAAATAAGCTAAGTAGTCTATGTCAGAATCACTCAATGTATTGTACTTGTGATTTGTCTTTTCAGTACTTTTCTCAAACCTCTAAGCGCCCACCCCACTCCCACTTTTACAGAGGACCTAACTTTTCTATTTTACAAAGAAAATAGAAGCCATCTGAAAGGAATTCAACAGAAAGTCCATATAGCATAAAAAAAGTTAAGAACTTGACTTTTGTAGTCAGACTGCCTGGATTTTAATCCTGGCACTTATAGTGTTCCCTCCTACCACAGGGCCTTTGCACATTCTGGGTCCTGCATCTAAAATGCTCTTCTTTCCTCTTATTATCTAGTTAATTCTAACTTATCCTTTAGATTTTAGCCCATGACTTGATTCTTTGGAGAAGTCTTCCCTGACCTTCCAGACTAGATTAAATCTTCATCCCACCCCCATCTACCTCCCACCCCAATTTATAGGCTCTTATAGCAATCTTACCACTCCTTTGTAGCACTTGCTGGAAGCACAATTTAAGTTTGTGTGATTTGATACTAACTGGACTGTAAGCTGTGTAAGAACAGAACACACTTGTCAAGATTTTTTACACCATTGCATCCCCAATGCCCAGCAAAGTACCTGATTGTAGTAGATGTTCGATAAATATTTGTATGATCTTTTAAAGTTCTTAATAGTCTATTAAAAACAGAATAAGTTCATAAAAAGTTGTTACAGACAAGCTGTGCTTATAGAAACACTAATGCCAATTTAGTGCTACACTCTTAGTCTTTTTTCAACCTTTGGAAAGAAGATAGATTTTTTTTTTTTCAGTGTTGTTTGTATCTCTAAAAAAAGTGTGTTTCAGACTGAGTGAACACATAAGGTAAACAGGACATTTGATGGATCATTCATTCAGTACAGCCTCCCCTGTTCAGACAGGTAGATGTCAGCCTTAATGCTATTCTCTCCTTTCTTGTAGATTTCCACCAGTGGATATTCTATTGTCCATTACAGGGAAAAAAATCTTAACATCTTTTGAGGAGTCATATAGTTGAAGAACTAAAACAGCGTACTCTGATGGTTAAAGGAGCTCAGACTACCACTTTCTGACCTCGGGCAGATTCTTTACTTCTCTTGTCTTAGTTTCCTTAACGTGATGAGGCTCTAGTAGTGCCTATTTCAGAGCTTCTGTGAAGATTAAATAAAACAATGTGTTGAAAGGCAGGATAACATGGTGGTAAAGAGAGCAGACTGTCTGGGTTTGAATTTTGACTCTACCATTTACTAGTTTGTAGCTATGGGCACATGATTTAACCTTTCTGTTGCATCTATTTTTTCATCTGTAAAATGAGAAGAGCAGTAATACCTTCTCCATGGATTGTAATTGAGGATTAAATGAGTATTGACAGGTGTGTTTGTGTTGGAGAGTTGTTGTCCTGGTCCTTTGGCTCCTTGCTTGGAAGAATTGCAAGCAGAGCCAGTGCGATGAATGAGGACAGACATGAAGCACTTCCACACAAGCAGCCTTTACTGCAAAGCTAAGGATACAAAGTGAAAGTACGTCCCAGAGTCTGCCTCTGGGAGTGGAGAAGACCCTGAGGTCTTAACACACTTCTACTTTTATGTATACACCTTATGATATGCTAAGTGATAGGCAGAATATTCATTATTTTTCTGGGAAAAGGTGGAGAGTTCTTGTAGTTAAGGGCTCTCCTCAATTTTATCCTTATAGAGTAACATCCAGGGGTTCCCATGACATTTGTAAAGGGTCATGGTGCTGGTGGGTGTGATTTTTACTATGCTAATGTATGTTAATGGAAAAGGTTACCTTTGGTTATGAGCTCCCAGTTTCTGCGCATGCTACTGGCCTGGCCGGGAAAAGTCCCTAACCTCAAGTTCCTGCTTTTGCAGATTTGGTTCTTGATGCTCATTGGCCTGCTCATATTCGTCCCCCTCCTCTTTTCCTGTGGTTAGCGCTGCCAACCTGCACCTGTCCCTAATAATATGTATGTAAAGTGCTTAGTGCCTGGCCTGTGGGGAATACTCAGTCTCAGGTACTCTTACATGTATTTTCCATGTCTGCTCTCTACCCAACCACGTAATTTCTTTATATTAAATATTTATTTTTAATTATCTTAGTAAATTGACCCTTTTTGTGACTTTTCCATTTTCACCCTCTATTCATCTTCTGGATTTAGTAAATTCAGTGTACCAATACCCTTATCTTTCCTATATCTGAGTATTCATTATTTCATGGCATTCCAAATCAACTTTCTAAGCAACAGCCAGATATATTTTAAAATCTTTTCATTAATTATTTTGTACTTACATCCTTAATCTAGCAAAATTTGCTCTCTTGAAGTCTGTATTCCTCATCCCACTGACTACTTTCCTCTGTTTCCTTCAATGAAGTTTCTTCTATTAGCTTACTTTATGATCATTTCTTTTCTTTTTTTTTTTGGAGACAGAGTCTTGCTCTGTTGCCCGGGCTAGAGTGCTGTGGCATCAGCCTAGCTCACAGCAACCTCAGACTCCTGGACTTCAGCAATCTTCCTGGCTCAGCCTCCCGAGTAGCTGGAACTACAGGCATGCGCACCATGCCCGGCTAATTTTTTCTGTATATTTTTAGTTGTCCCGATAATTTCTTTCTATTTTTTTAGTAGAGACGGGGTCTCACTCTTGCTCAGGCTAGATGATCATTTCTTTAGAGTTAAATCTACTTTTAGATTACAAACTAATTTGTTTCTATTAATACAATAATAGCCGAATAAAAGATATTGTGATTGATTGCTCCATTTTTTTTCATTTTTTAAACTAGAATATTGTTCCCAAAGAGTCAAAAAATTATGTTTGATATTTGATGTTAACTAAACTGTTTTTTTAGGTGATCTATGGTATTTAAATTCCCATGTCACCTCTAAAGACTGAGTCAGCTTTAAACCTATTAACTGAATTTTTAAGCATCTATTTATTTATTTATTTATTTATTTTGGAGACAGAGTCTCGATCTGATGCCCAGGCTAGAGTGCCATGGCATCAGCCTAGCTCACAGCAACCTCAAACCCCTGGGCTTAAGGGATCCATCCTCCTGCCTCAGTGTCCCGAGTAGCTGGGACTTTAGGCATGTGCCACCATGCCCGGCTAATTTCTTCTATATATATTTTTAGTTGTCCAGCTAATTTCTTTCTATTTTTAGTAGAGACAGAGTCTCGCTCTTGCTCAGGCTGGTCTCAAACTCCTGACCTGGAGCGATCCTCCTGCTTCAGCCTCCCAGAGTGCTAGGATTATAGGCGTGAGCCACTGCACCCGGCCTAAGCATTTATTTAAATGTTGATTTGGTTTGTTTGTAGAATTGTATTTTATTACTTTTGATGTTATAGGCTGTATTAGTTTGCTAGGGTTGCCATAACAAAGTAGCACAGACTGAGTGGCTTGAAGAAGAGAAATGTATTTTCTCACAGTACTAGAGGCTGTGAGATCAAGGTGTTGGCAGGGTTGGTTTCTTCTAAGACCTGTTTCCTTGGCTTGTAAGTGGCTGTCTTCACTCTATGTCTTCACATGGTCTGTCCATACATGTCTGTGTTCTAATATGATCTTGGTTCTGTTTTTCTGTTTCTTTCTTTCTTTCTTTTTTAATGGGGTCTCCCTCTGGCACCCAGGCTGGAGTGCAGTGGTGCAATCTTAGCTCAATGTAACCCCCAACTCCTGGGCTCAAGTGATCTTCCTGCCTCAGGTTACCAAGTAGCCGGGACCACAGGTACAAACCACCATGCCTGGCTAAGTTTTAAATTTTGGGGGGACAGGGTCTCACCACATTTCCCAGGCTGGTCTTGAACTCCTTGCTTCAAGGAGTCCTTCTGTCTCAGCCTCCCAAAGTGCTGGGATTACAGGCATTGAACCACTTCACCCGAACCCTGATATCCTCTTCTTTAAGGACCCCAGTTTTATTGGAGTAGGGCCCACTCTCATGACCTCTTTTAACCTTAGTCTTCTCTAAAGACTCTGTCTCCAAATACTGTCACATTTTAAGGTACTATGGAGTTAGAACTTCAACATATAAATTTTTAGAGGACACAATTCAGCCCATACACAGCCTATAATTTTTTAATTTACAACTTAACCCGAGTTTCTGTATATTCTTTTGTTTACCATAGGCCTGCTTGTTACCAATAAATGTTTCTTTTATAGGAGCATATCAGCGCTTCCCACTGTAGCTGCCTATAACAATCGAGCTCAAGCAGAAATCAAGTTACAGAACTGGAACAGTGCTTTTCAGGATTGTGAAAAGGTCTTGGAGTTAGAACCTGGAAACATAAAGGGTAAAAAATATTCATAGATTGCTTTTAAAATTACACCAGGACCCATTAAAGACCATTTATAGACACTTACTATGTTTACATTAAAAATATTTCAGATAAACTCGAATTTCTAGATGTGAATCACCATCTTCCTAAATTTACTTCTAAGTTTAACTTGGAATTTAAGTCCTTTATTATTTACACTGAGGTAGCTAATAATCTCAGAAGACTGAATAAAATATATTTTTTTCTTAAAGGGAAATACTTCTAGCTTGCATTTGAATTATCTTTTTGTCCAGAAAAATTTAAGTATAATTAATATAGATTTTCTGCTGTTTATTAATATAATAAAATAGTAAGCCCACACTGGAGCTCTAGCAGCTTCTTTGTGGGTATTTCCACCTAGATGGCTATATATCATTTATTTTTAATTTTAAATTAATAATAATTTAATTTCAAATTAAACTTGTCCAAAACTGACTACATCTTTCCGCTAAAAACCTGGACTCTGTCTTGATTCTCTGCCTCTGCGACTGACCACCTTGTCTTGGGTAAAGCCTAAAGTATTCAAGTCAAACTCTGCTGCTATCAAGAAGGAATCATTCCAAGAGGGAGTGACATACATTATAATGGACACATTATATTTCTTAAGCATTTATAGATTCAAATAAACATGAACACTTAATTTTTTTCACATGGACTGTACACCTTTGTACCTACATCATTGGAGCAGAAACCATGGGTGTGCTAAGGGGGAGTCTGGTACATCAGCTGCCACTGTCATTGTCACTCCATTTAACAATAAAGTCCCCTTGGGCCTATATTTTGTGCAAACTGGTCTCTATCACAGAGCACGGATGGGCTCCCAGCTTTAGGCAGGTGCCTGGTGAAGGCCTTGCCATTTCCTATGGGCCCCCACCACTGCTCTGTCAGGCCTTATGCCAACTACTTTATATGTATTAACTCTATTAATTTTAACAACAGCCTCATTGAGATGCAGACACTATTATTAGCACACTCATTTTACAAGGGAGGAAACCAGGCACAGACATAGTAAGCAATTCACCCAAGATTGCATGGCTAACAAATGACAGACCCAGGACTCAGCGCTGGACAGCAGATTCCAGGGCCCGTATTGAACTACTGTGCTATTCTTCTGCCACTGGGATGGCATATGTTTGAATTCTTCATGAGTAATTTCTTAAGTACTCGAATCTTCACTATTAAAAAACAAATTTAGCAGAACCAAATGTAGTAAAGGGAATAGCCATAAAACATTAAGAAATCTTATGTTTGCTTAAGTGAGTAAATAACTTTCTCTTCATAACTTTATTTTTATTTCAAAATATAATTGTTCTAAATACAGTGTGTTATCTTGGATTCCATCCTGGAACTAAAAAAGGACATAAGTGGAAAAACTTGTAAAATCCAAATAAAGTCTGTAGTTTAGTTAATAGTATTGTGCCCATGTTAATTTCTGAGTTTTAGCAAATGTACTGTGGTTCTGTAAGATGTTAGTATTAGGGGAAGCTGAGTAAAGGTATCCAGGAACTCTCTGTACTATCTTTGCAACTTTTCTGTAAATCTCAAATTATTTCAAAATAAAAAGTTTAAAAAAAGGTAATTGTTATATCATGAATGTTTCTTCATGGAAATTCTGTTCAGAAATCTGAGTAGCACTAGCAATACCAAAACTGTACACAAAGCACAGTGCTCCAGTTTTTATTAAATTTGTAACAGAATAATTTATCCTTTAGATTTTCATGGCTCATTCTAAGACTAAAATCAAATTGGTTAAATTTATAACTGTGTTTTAAAATAGCATATTAAAATATGTCAGTATAAATTTCTCACTTTTCAGAATTACCAAACTTTATTCTTTTCAAAATAATGGCTTTTTACACAAAGTTCTCTTACTATACAATGGATAATGATGGGACAAGAGGCATTTATGGTCAGTATTAAATAATTATCAAATTAAATGTTGAAAGCTACCTAAAATATCTGATGCAAATTACCAAAGTACTCAATTTCTGAGTCTAGCTGACTTACTCATCAGGATTCTCTATTTCCTGTGTTAAGTAGCTCCTTCTAATGACTTTAGAGATTGCTATACAGATTGCACTAATGAGCCATATTCTGAGCTAGATGCTGGTCACTAATATACTAAATTTTGATAAGGGATTTTCTAAGTTTTCAAAAAGTGGTAAAATAATACTAGCTATGATTATAAGAAGGAAAACATTATGGTTTAGTGAAAAGCTTCCTGAGATTGCGGCATAGTGTGGTACCTGTGAAAGGTTAGATATGAAGTCTCTTAGCCCTTGGAGGAGATGGTAGAGCCTGGGGCCACCAGAGGGCCAGAGAGTCATTAGAGGGGACAGCTGCCTGATGCAGCCTCTTCTGTTTACCTCAGTATCATTTTCTAGGTGTGCAAAAACATGAAAATGGCTGTAGGTAAGCTTTGCATAATTACATGCTGAAGTGTTCTGTTTTACTTAGATTCTTCCACTTGTGAAATATGTTATAACCATAATGTCATAGGATAAAAAATATAACTTCTATTTTGGCAAATTTGCAGCTCTTCTGCGGCGTGCCACTACATATAAACATCAAAACAAGCTACAGGAAGCTATCGAAGATTTGAGTAAAGTACTAGATGCTGAGCCTGATAATGATTTGGCCAAGGTAAGTATAGAAAGTAATTTCTCACCTAATTCTCTAGTTGGCTATTTCTGTATTTATGTTAAAAGGGTATCAATCTTGCTGAATAAATTACGGTGAGGGTTAGGTCACAGCTTTAAAAGGTAGGTATATCACAGACACCCCAAAATCTTAACATCTATTTGAAGTGAAAGAAAGCAGGCTCTTAACAATTTTTTTCCAAAACTATAACCTACCTCTGAGTGACAAATATTTAATTTTTCTCTTTCCTGTAGTGTTGTAGGCAATGTTTTTCTCTGAGCTAATCTCACTTTATTTATTATGTGGGGTGGTATAGAAGTTTCCTAGGTAGGATTGGGGTGAGTTCCATGGCCACAGAGCAATGTTTGTCTTTGTGGCTGGCATGGTAAACATGGCGTCATTGATAGCACGCGCTACCTGGCTGAGCACAGTGACTCTGATATGCACTTCGGGGATCTGTGTTAAAGCCTAAAGAGTAGAAGTGTCAACAACTGCGATTTCACCCTACTTGCAAAGTAACAAGGTGGCCTAGCAAAGGATACAAGATATCCCGGGTCAGACACAAAGGCCTTTGTTACTCATGGCACACAAAGCAGATGGGCTTCACATTCATGTCAGTTCCTGTGGCTCCCAAGTCCCACAGGGGTGACAAAGAGTGGCCCAGATGGATGTCATACACTCCGTGGGTTTGTGTGATGGTTAATGAATGCAAAATTTAGGAACTCCTCATCTTTTATAATGGGCTGTAAGCAGACCTGTCCAACTTCTGCTCCACAGGGAAGCATATCTTTATTATACTGGAGAGCAAACAAACCTGCCGTCTCCTCTGCAGGTAAATGCTATTTCTATTTTCCAAGGCTGTTCTCAGAACAAACATCATAAAGATGTCCAGAATTAAGATGGTTTAGCACCATTTATGCTCTCAGTATAGGCAGAAATAGGAGAAACCCATGGAGAATTGTCTTCCAATAATAAGTTGTCATTGAGTTCCCACATACACCTATCAGGTAATCTATTACACTCTCTCTGAGTGGCAGCTAATGGCCCTTGTGTATCAGCTGCTTTTGTCAAGTCAGCATTTCCGTGGATTAGGTTTAGGGCCTGACTCAGGAATGCATCTTTTCCCCATAGTATTTCCTTTTTATAATGGTTATGTTTATTAAAAAGTTAATGTGACAATATTGTAAAATAAAAAAAATTGAAGCAAGGAAAACCACCTTTAATTTTACTACTTGACACAATTTCGTGTGTACACATTAAGTTTTAGGCCAAATGCATTTTTTCTTAACCATATGCAAAGGTTAACTCAGAATAAATCATATACTTTAATGTAAAACCTAAGTTATAAAAGTTTTAGAAGAAAACATAAGAGAAAATTTTTAGAAACACACAGCCTTCCCATGCTCAACCAGGAAGAAATAGAATTCCTAAATAGACCAATATCTAGATCTGAAATCGAAACAGCAATAAAAAACCTTCCCAAAAAGAAAAGCCCTGGACCAGATGGGTTCACACTTGAATTTTACCATACCTACGAAGAAGAACTGGTGCCCATCCTACATAAACTATTCTCCAATATCGAGAAAGATGGAATTCTCCCCAACACATTTTACCAAGCCAACATAATTTTGATACCAAAACCAGGAAAGGATGCAACAAAAAAAAAAAAGAGAAAATTTTTATGAGCTTGGATTAGATGAATATTTATTACATATGACATGAAAATTATAATTCCTGAAAGAGTTGACAAATTAGACTTCATCAGAATTAAAAATGTCTGCTCTTTGAAAAACAGTATTAGAAGAATAAAAAGACAAGCTACAGGCTGGGTGCAGTGGCTCACGCATGTAATCCTAGAACTATGGGAGGCCAAGGCAAGGATGCCTGTAGTCCCAGCTACTTAGGAGGCTGAGGCAGGAGGATCGCTTGAACGTAGGAGTTTGAGGTTGCGGTGAGCGATGATGATGATGATGACATTTTGGGGCAACAGAGCAAGACTCTGTCTCAAAAAAAAAAAAAATGCCAACCACAGGCTGGGAGAAAATATTTGCAAAATCATGAATCCAACAAAGGACTTGTATCGAGAATATATAAAGAACTTTTAAAACTCAATAATAATAAGAAAATAAACAACCAAACTAAAAATAAGCAAAATATTTGATCTGACACTTTACCAAAAGAGATATGTGGATGGAAAATAAACACATGAAAAGATGTGCAGCCTGAGTATAAAATTATCCAAAGCAATTTTAAGCAAAAAGAACGAACAAATTTGGAGGCATCACATTACCAGACTTCAAACTATACTACAAGGCTGTGGTAACCAAAACAGCATGGTTTTGGTACAAAAATAAAGACATAGACCAATGGAACAAAAAATAGAGAACCCAGATATATAAAATCACCTACCTATAGCCAACTGATCTTTTACAAAACAGATAACATTGTACACTAGGGAAAAGAAACCCTATTCAATAAATGGTGCTGAGAAAATTGGATAGCCACATGCAGAAGAATGAAACTGGATCCCTATCTCTCACGACTCACAAAAATTAATTTAAGATGGATAAGAGACTTAAATGTAAGGCATGAAACCATAAGAATTCTAGAGGAAAATGTAGGAAAAACTCTTCTAGATATTGGCCGAGGCAAAGAATTTATGACTAAGACCCCAGTGATAATCACAGTAACAACAAAAATAAATAAACTGGATTTGATTAAACTAGAAAGTTTCTTCTGCACAGCTAAGGACACAATCAACAGAGCAAACAGACAACCTACAGAACAGGAGAAAATATTCACAAGTTATATATCCGATAAAAGGCTAATAACCAGAATCTACAAAGAACTCAAGCAAATCAGTGAGGAAGAAAAAAAAAAAAAAAAAAAAAAACCACGTTAAAAGGTGGGCAAAAAACGTGAACAGAAGCTTTTCAAAAGAAGATAGACAAATGGCCAACAAACATATGAAAATATGCTCAACGTCACTAATAATCGGAAAATGCAAATTAAAGCCACAATGAGATATCACCTTAACCCTCTTAAAATGGCTTTTTATTAAAAAGTCCAAAAAACAATAGATGCTGGCACAGATGCAGAGAGAATGGAACACTTATACACTGTTGGTGGGACTGAAAATTAGTACAACCCCTATGGAAAACATTATGAAGATTCCTCAAAGAACTAAAAGTAGACCTACCATTCGATCCAGCAATTCCACTACTGGATATCTACCCAAAAGAAAAGAAGTCTTTCTATCAAAAAGACACCTGCACTTGAATGTTTATTGCAGCACAATTCACAATTGCAAAGATGTGGAATCAACCCAAGTGCCCATCAATCCATGAGTGGATTAATAAAATGTGGTGTATGTATATCATGGAGTACTACTCAGCCATAAAAGGATGAATTAATGCCTTTTGACACAATTTGGATGGAACTGGAGACCATTCTCCCAAGTGAAGTATCTCAAGATTGGAAAAACAAACCCCACATGTACTCATTATTAAATTGGAACTAACTGATGAGCACACATGTGCACAGAGGTAAGTAAAACTCAGTGGAAATCAAGCAGTGGGGAGGGGGGGAGGGGAAGGGCAGAAACCTACCTAATAGGTATAGTAAACACTATTTGGGTGATGGGCATACCTATAGCCGTGACAAAAGCGATCCATGTAACCAGCAACATTTGTATTCCCTTAATATTTTGAAAAAAAAAAAGATGCTCAATATCATTAGTCATTAGAGAAATGTAAACTTAAAACCTCAAGGAGATACCACTATACACATGTTAGAATACCTAAAATTAAAAAGACTGACCATACCAAGAGTTGTCAAGAACATAGAAGAACTGAAATTCTTGGGAATATAAAATGATACCCCCACTTTGGAAAACAGTTTGGTGGTTTCTTAAAAAGTTTAACATAAAAACATATACCTACCATATAATCCAGCCATTTCACTCCTAGGTATTTACCCAAGAAAAATGCAAGTATATGTTTATCCAAAGACTTATGCACAAATGTTCACAGTAGTTTTATTTGTAATTGCCAAAGCCTGAAAACAGTCTAAAATGTCCCTTAGCAGGTGAATATACTATGAGCAATAAAGAGGAATGAACTATTGACACACACATCATCATGGATGAGTTTCAAAATAATTATTCTTAGTTAAAGAAGTCAGACAAAAAAGAGTATATACAATATGATTCTATTTATGTAAAACTGTAGAAAATACAAACTAATCTGTCATGATGACAAAAAGAACAGTGGTTGTAGGGAGAGGTGAGAGGGAGGTATTACAAAGAGACAGGAAGAAACATTTGGAAGTGATGGGTATGTTTATTATTTTGTCAAAACCTATCAACTTGTGTACCTTAAGTGTGTGCAGTTTATATTAATTATACCTCAATAAAGCTGTTAAAAATGAGAGGGGAAAGGAAAATGGTTTTATATATATACTTTGCATTTTAGTTGGCATAAAATATTTCAGAACTTTCAACATTTTAGAAAACAGCAAATATAGCATGATTTAATTTATATAAAACTATATATTTCTGTGTGTATATGTGCATACAAACATACCTAGGAAGATGATCCAAAATGTCAGTAGTGTTATCCGAGTGGCAAGAGTTCAGCTGATTTTTTTTTTTTTTTACTTTTTTATACTTGTTACTCTCAGTTTTTTTTTTTTTTCTTTTTACAGTGGACATATATGATTGCAATCAGACAAAGCAATGAAGTTGCTTTGAAAAAGAAAGTACACCACCAAAAAAGCCTTATCTTAGTTATCGTTATTCATTTTTAATATCTTTATATTTTTACCTGGAAGAATGGTTTTTTTATTAAAGAAAAACATTTAGGCCAGGCGCGGTGGCTCACGCCTGTAATCCTAGCACTCTGGGAGGCCGAGGCGGATGGATTGCTCGAGGTCAGGAGCTCAAGACCAGCCTCAGCAAGAGCGAGACTCCGTCTCTACTAAAAATAGAAAGAAATTATCTGGCCAACTAAAATATATATATAGAAAAAATTAGCTGGGCATAGCGGCGCATGCCTGTAGTCCCAGCTACTCGGGAGGCTGAGGCAGTAGGATCGCTTAAGCCCAGGAGTCTGAGGTTGCTGTGAGCTAGGCTGATGCCACGGCGCTCACTCTAGCCCGGGCAACACAGAGAGACTCTGTCTCAAAAAAAAAAAAAGAAAAAGAAAAACATTTAATATGGTGATTATGTTGCAGAAAACCTTGTCAGAGGTTGAAAGAGATCTGAAAAATTCTGAACCTGCATCTAAGACTGAAACCAAAGGGAAAAGGATGGTTATTCAGGAAGTAGAAAACTCCGAAGATGAAGGTGGAAAGGACGATGGAGGAAAACATGAAGATGGCAGTGGAGATGACAGTAAAACATTTTTTCTATTTTGGTTATGTAAAGAACTGCCTTTTTATATGATAAGCTGGCTCGATTTTTTATTTGTACAGAAATTCTTAGTCACCAAACTTTATCTAGCTTTGCCTGTGAATCCACAAGCAAGTTTAGCTCATCTTTTTAATACAGCTGAATACAATCTCTCAAACCCATTTTCTTTCTTAACCTGTCACCTTTTTCTAGTGCTCAATTTAATTCCTGATTATCACTTTTAAATGTAAATGGCTGTGTCTGTGTGACACAAACCATTTGCAAGTCGACCTTAGAAATCTCTCTGAGGTGATTGTTTTGTATATGTCTACTTGATGGCAGCAAATGCATTGGTTTGCAAATGGGTGTGGGTAGCTCTATTTATATGACTAAAATGAATGCATTACTGGAAAATTGCTGTGTGTGCCTGTCAAAAAAATTTTTAAACACAGAAAAGAAATAAGTACAATTTCATTTTTGAAATAATTTTAAAAAGAGAATCTAGACTAGATAAAGCTTCATCTTCATAATATAAAACATTGAAGTTATGTCACTTTTGAGGGGCAAGATTTGCCTCCTCATTTGACCAGGACATAAAAACTTTTCCCTCCTTCTTGAGAACCACTGAGCAACAGGGGGAAAATAATCAATTTTGAAAATCATTCACAAGTAAAAATATCAACATGTAAGTAATTTGACAGAATAATTTTGAGAGAGAAATATAAAATATTCAGTTCATGCAACTTTAAAAAAAAATGAAGAACAACAAGTATAAGTTTTAAAAAATTAATGAGAAAAATATAAAGTGTACACTTCAGATTAAAATATGATCAGTTAAGATAGAATAAAGACAAAGGAACCAAAAAGGAGGGAGGGAGGTAGAGGAAGAGACAGAGGAAGAGCACAGCAGAGAGTTGGGAAGGAACAGAGAGCATCAAAAGGATAAAAAAGGGAGAAATTAAAGTAACCAGTTTTTCAAGGATTGAAGCTCACCTTTCAGCCTGATTTTAAGTTCTGGCAGAAAGACGTTCTTCTTCAGGTTTATATTTAGCTTAACACAATTAGCCAAATGTCTTACAGTTAAAGGAAATCATTTTAAATCTTATCTGGGGCAAGATGAAGCATAAACTATATTAATTGCTACTATTTTTAAATTATTGTTTTAAAAATTTACATGTAGCAAAAATGGACTTTTCTAAGTATACAGTTCTAACACATGTACAATTTCGTGTAACAATCACCACAGTCAGGATGCAGAGCAATTTCATGACCATTCTGGATGATTTTTTTACCTCCTTCTTGCTTGGCTGTTAGTCAAATCCTTCCTTCACCCCAACTCTTTGTTGAACAGAGAACAGATCAACTTTTGTTTTCCCTTTTCCAGAATGTCATATAAATGGAATCAGAGAGTATGTAACCTTTTGAGACTAGCTTCCTTTACTTAGCATGTCACTGAGATTCATTCATGTGGTTGTATGTATCATTGGTTTATTCCTTTGTATTGCTGAGTAGCAATAAAGTATAATTCCATTATATGGATGTACTGAAGTTTATCTGTTCACCTGTTCAAGGACATTCAGCTTGTTTCCAGTATTTGGTAATCATGAATATAGCTGCTCTAAACATCATGTGCAGGTTTGTGTGAACATACGTTTTTATTTTCCTTGGGTAAATATTAAGTACCTAAGAGCAGGACTGCTGGGTCATATGGCAAGTGTATGTTTAACTTATGACCGAACCGTTTTCCAGAGTGACTGTACCTTTTTGCATTGCCATTAGCAACATATGAGAGTTCTAGTTGCTTCACATCCTTGCTAGCATTTGGTATTGTCCATTTTTTTTTTCTTTTTTACTCATTCTATTAGGTGTATGGTGGTTTCTCATTATGGTTTTAATTTGCGTTTTCCTAATGGCTAATCATGGTGAACGTCATTTCATACTCTCATTTGCTGTCTCTATATCATTTTTAGTGAAGTGTCTGTTCAAATTATTCCATCAATTTTTTAATTGGATTGTTGTTTTCTTACTGTTCAGTTTTGAGATTTCTTTTTATATTTTCAATGCAAGTCCTTTGTTATAAGATTTGCAAATATTTTTTTCCTGTCTATAGCTTGTTTTTTCATTCTTTTAACAGTGTCTTTCACAGAAAAAAGGTTTTTAATTTTGTTGGAGTCCATTTTATCCAGTTTGTTTTTATGGTCTGTGCTTTTTACATTATATCTAAGAACATTTTGCCTAACTCAGTCATGAAGCTTTTATTATATGTTTTCTTTTCAAAGTTTTATAGTTTTATATTTTACATTTATATATATGTCAATTCTGAGTTAATTTTTATATGAAGGGTGAGGATTAGATTGAGTTTAATTTTTTGCATATGGATATCCAATTGTTCCAAAATGACTTGTTGAAAACTCTCCTTACTCTTTTGAATTGCCTTTGCACCTTTGTAAAAAAAAAAATCCCATGGCCACATCTGCATGGCCAGTAGAATCTAATTCTGGACTCCATTCTGTTCCACTGGTCTGTGTGTCTATTCTTGTGTACCACAGTGTCTTGATTAATATAGTACAGCTTTATAATTAAGTCTTAGAATTGATGTTGAATTTTTTCAAATGCTTTTTCTGCATCAATTGATTTCATCATATGGTTTTTCCTCTGTAATCTGTTAATATATTAGATTACCTTGATTGATTTTTGAATGTTGAGCCAGCCTTGAATTCTTGGAATACACTTCATTGATCATCATGTATTATTCTTCTCATATATTGCTAGATTTTATTTGCCAATAGTTTGTAGAAGATTTGTACATCTGTGTTCACGAGAAATACTGGACTATACTCTTTCTTTCTTTCCTTCCTTCCTTCCTTCCTTTGTTTCTTTTCTTTCTCCCCTCCCCTCCCCTCCCTTCCCCTCCTCCCTTCCTCCTTCCCCTCCCTTCCCCTCCCTTCCCCTCCCCTCCCCTCCCCTCTCCTCTCCTCTCCTCTCTATGAAAGATTGATTCATAAATCAGGCAGCCCTTAGAACTAGAAGAGGATCAGAGAGCTCTCCTGGATGTGAGCTTCTTGAATCTATAAATTTATGTCTACCAGATTTTGGAAATTGTCTGCCGTTATTTCTTCAAGTACTTTTTTCTGAGCAACACTATTTCTCCTCTCCTACTAGGGCTGTCATGACACAATTGTTAGGCCATTTAGTGTTATCCTACAAGTCCTTGAGCCTCTATTCTTTTTTTTCTTTCAATTTTTTTCTCTCTATTGTTCAGATTGAATAATTTATATTGATTTATATGTAAATTCACCAACATTTTCTGTCTTCTCAATGCTGCTATTGTACCCATTCATTGAATTTTTAAATTTTGCTTATTATATTTTTTCATTCTAAAATTTAGATTTTTTAAAAAAAACTTCTATTTCTCTGCAAAGTTTTTTAATCTTTCTATTCATCTCAAGTGTGTTTGACTTTATTTCTTGGAGCATGGTTATAATAGTCACTTTAAAGTCTTTGTTGGAGAATTCACAACATCTGTGTTATCTAGAGTTTGTCTTTTTTCTCTTGCCAAACGTTGAGATTTTCTCTGTTCCTCATTTTTCAAGTAATTTTGGACTATATACTCACAATTTTGAATATTAAGTTATGAGATTTTCAGTCCTGTTTAAATTCTGTGGAGAATTTTTTTTTTGTAGCAGTTGAACAATTTGGTTAGGTTCGGGTATTAATTTTCTACCTGACTTCTGTGGAATATGGTTTTAATGACAGTATAATTTCAAAATCTTTGCAGTGCTATTTGGATCTGTCTCACTTGTACACTGCCCAGTGACCAGCTGGGGCCTGGACAGTGGTCTTTACTCATAATTTAGGTCTCAAAAATTGAGATGTTTAGGGTCAGATTTATGCATATGATCACCTGAAAGGTGAGCCCAGGAGTTCATATACAATTTTATGTAATTATTTTCTTGCCTTCCCTCTTCTTTGTGATCTTCCCTATACTTTCTGGCTCCCAGAAGTTTCCCTTCTTCCTCTGGCTAGAAAGCCTGGCCTTTAATTTTTCCATTCTATGCACTTCTCATGGCTGTGTGCCCCCAGGACTAAGCAGCAAGAGGATAGAGTGAGAAAATAAGCAATGAGGAGTCCCCTGACATTGTTGGGACTACAGTTTCTCTGACCAGAGATAAGAGCTGTCCTCCCTTAAAGTTTTAGGGGCCTGCTTGGCTGCCACTGCCACTGTAACAGCCGGTAGGACTGACTGCCTGAGGGCTGGGATGGGAGGGAATCGAAAAACAAAGCAAACCAAAAGGAAACAGGGAATTCTCAACTCTCTCTCCCACAAGGGTTAGCTATCTTTTTATTTCAGATAAATAGTAGAGAGCTTCTTCTGAAGCTTTTCCTGTTCATACTCAGTGCACAGTGCTGGGTTTCGGGCTACCTTTGAATCCAGGCCAGGAGATACCAGAGGAAAGAAAAATGAGAAACTCACTGCAGGACTGGGGGTATTTCAAGTTTCTTTCCCCAATCTGCCTGCTACCATTTACTTTTCAGTGTCCTTGTGTAGCTGTTCCATGAATTCTGTCCCAGGTTTTTAGTTATATTCAGAGTGTAGAGACAGAATGGAATATGTTTACTCCATCTTAGCTGGAACTGTTCTATTAATACTATTTTTAAAAAACAATTAGCACATTTTAAGACCTATGGATGTACTTTACATATTTTATTTTTTTAAATCTTCAAGGAACCTGTTAACTATCCATACTCTTATAGATTAGGCAATAGCAACTTAGAAAGGTTAAGTTACTTGCCACATTCACACAGGTTGTGAATGTGGTTGGGATACAGCCCCAAATCTGTGTGACTCCAAAGTCTCTCTCTTAAAAGTGGTTACTGGATGCCAACTAAGAGAGTACATGTTTTATAAAACCCAGGCTACATTGTCAAAGAAACAGATATAATTTGGTATTTATCCACTCTTATGCTCACTGATGTACCAAGAACTCTAATGAGAAGCTGAACCTATGCTAATGAGCAAGTAAGTTAGGGACTAGCATGATCATTTTTGAAACTAAAAGGTCCTCCTCACAAATAGAGATAATCAAACAAGAAGGGGCTAATCATTTTTAAAAATTCACTAATACTACTTCTGTGATTAGAGATCTGAGTCAGGGCCAGCTGCAATGGCTCATACCTATAATCCTATCACTTTGGGAGGCCAAGGCAGGAGAATCCCTTGAGGCCAGAAGTTCAAGGCCAACCTGAGTAACATAGTGAGACCCCCATCTCTACAAAAGTTTTTTTAAAAAATTAGCCAGGCATGGTGGCCCACGCCTGTAGTCCCAGCTACTTGGGAGGCTGAGTTAGGAGGATCACTTGAGCCCAGGAGTTTGAAGCTGCAGTGAGAGCTAGGATTGTGCCACTCTACTCTAGCCTGGGTGACAGAGTGAGACACTCTCTCTCAAAAAAAAAAAAGGAAGGAAATAAAAGAAATCTGAATCAGGATTTGTTATAGTATAATATCATTTAACAGATTGATAAGATGTTGCTCTTTGAATTAAGCAGTTATCTTTAAGGGGAGTCCCACAGAGAAGCAATATTCCCATTCAGCTCTCCAGACATCCAGAGCTTTAAGAGAACCATTCTGATCCTGTCATTCATGTCCTGCTCCTTCATAATTATTTTGTAGATTAGGGAATATATAAAATATATAAGATGCAGAAACCCAAAATGTCTTGATAGAAAGAATATACATTTTAAGCTGGGCGCAGTGGTGCGTGCCTGTAGTTGTAGCTACTCAGGAGCGTGGGAGACTGAAACAGGAGGATTGTTTGAGCCACATCTAGGCAACATAGCAAGACCTCATCTCTTAGCAAAAAGAAAAAAAAAATATATATATATATATTTATATATTAAGACCAATAAGTTCCCTTTTATCAGGAAAGCAAATCAAGATGAGTTGGAATAAATAGCTGGAAATTTAGAAGTAATCTTTTCAGCCTAAGAAGAAATGAAATCAATTGAACTAGCTTATGCTCACCTCTACCAAGTTACATTGTTAGGTGTAGTACAAAAAGAGGTCTAGAGCCTTGGACATGAGAGAAGTAACCCCACTCACTTTTAGGAAAGTAATGTTAAAGCACAGAGGAAAGTTATCAATTTGGAATCTTTGCATATGCTTCTCCATCTCACCACATTCCAAGAAAGACTTCCTGGTCATTACAGGGTCTGTTCCAGGGAGCCCCTGGGGCCATGGAAAAAGGCATCAATTAGTGTTTTGTAATGTTGGCTGATAATACTGCTCCTTCATGAGCTCCCCTCCACCTGGCCAGGCCCAGTTCATCCAGACTGAGGTATAAGATAACTGATGTATTTAATTTAACAACTGACAATTAGTGAGCACCTACCCTGTGTCAGGTACTGAGGTAAGATAACCGACAGGCTTTTTTCACCTCTCCTTCTAAGGACTAATGTTAAGAAATACCTGCCTAATTTGCCAGAATGATTAGGTCTGGGGATTTGAGTTTGTGGGCTTTCTCTTGGAAGCTCCTCATCTATCTGTGTTTTCCTTCCCAAGTAGAGATCACTTAGAAGGAGTAGCCATCATCATACACTGTAGCTGTCAGGGACTTTGGTATTTATTCCATCTGTCTCTTTACAGAGTCTATGAGAAATAGAGGGGAAAAATGAGCATTTAACCCCCTTGGCAGTACTGTTGCTTATTTTCCACTTAAAAATGAAATCTAAGAAAATTAAACAGTCACTCACAAACAAAAGAATAAAATATATAAACAGATAAATATCTTTCTTGTCCTAGAATTGGCAGGAATTACACAAGGACTTCTGAGAGTTAAATAACAGATAAAATTGTAAAGAGAAAGGTGAATAATTTTAACTATGTAAAAATGAAAAATGTATATCATAGGTGCCATAAAAAAAATCTAAAAAGTAAATGACAAACTAGGAAAAATGGCAAAGTGTTGATAACTTTATAATATGAAAAGTTTTTAGAAAACAATAAGAAAAGAATGAAGAGCCTGTATAAAAGTGGGCAAAACATGAAGAGACAAATCACTAATGAAGAAATACAAATGATCAATACATTTTTTATTGCTAGTGAAAATGAAAATTAAATATACATTATTTTTTCTCCTATTACATTGGCCAAGATGGAAAAAGAGAGTACCCTTTGTTTTCAAGGGTGAGGTGAAATAAGCATTCTTTAAAAAATATATATATAGATATATTTCATATATCATAAAATTCATCCTTTTCAAATTCAGTGAATTTTAGTATATTCACAAGTTATACAACTATTACTGCTATCTAATTCCAGAACATTTTTATCATCCCTAAAAGAAATCTCACACCCATTGCTTCTCGAACTTTTGACTAAGATCAGGTGTAGAAATCTCATACCCATTAGCAATTACTCCCCATATTACACCTTCCCTGGCCCCTGGCAACCACTAATCTACTCTTGTCGCTATGTATTTGCCTATTCCGAATATTTCATGTAAATGAAATCATACAATATGTAGTCTTTTGTGTCTGTCTAATTTCACTTAACATAATGTTTTCAAGGCTCATCTAAGTTGCAGCATGTATCAGTACTTCATTCCTTTTTATGTATAAATAATACTGCATTATATGAATGATATCACATTTTCTTTATCAGTTGACAACTGGGTTGTTTGTCCATTTTTTGGCCATTATGAATAATGCTGTCATGGACATTTATGTACAAATTTTTGTGTGAACAAATGTTTTAAATTTTCTTGGGTATATATTTGGGAGTGGAATTGTTGAGTTATATGGTAACTCTTATGTTTAACTTCTTGAAGAACTGCAGATTGTTTTCCAAAATGGCTACACCATTATACATTCCCCCTAGCAATGTATGAGGGTTCCAGCTGCTCCACATTCATACCAACACTTGTTATTGTATGCCTTTTTTGATTATAGCCATCCTAGGGGGTGTGAAGTGGTATCTCCTTATGGTTTTGATTTGCATTTCCCTGAGGACTAGTGAATATAATTAGTCCTCAGGGAAATAATTCAATAATTGGGGTTATGGTACATATGATTTATAAATTTTGATTTGTAAATTTGTAAATATTCCTCCCATTCTGTGGGTTGTCTTTTTAGTTTCTTGATAATTCCTTTCATGCACAAAAGTTTTTAATTTTGATGATGTCTAATTAACTACTTTTTTTCTTTTGTTGCTTGTGCTTTTAGCATCATATATAAGAATCCATTGTCAAATCTAAGAGCATAAAGATTTACCCCTATGTTTTCTTCTAAGATTTTTATGATTTTAGCTCTCATATTTAGGTCATTGATCCATTCTGATTAATTTTAAATACGGTATGCAATAAGTGTCCAACTTGGTTTTGTTGGTTAGTTTTCTGTTTTGTTTTTTGTTTGTTTTTAGTATGTGGAAATCAGTTCTTTTGTTAAAGAAACTGTACTTTCCCTATTGAATAGATGTGGCACCCTTGCCAAGCTGTTGGCCATAGATGTATGGGTGTATTTCTGGACTTTCAGTACCATTCCATTGGCCTAAGTATATGTCTTTATGCCAGCACCATACTGTTTTGATTACTGTAGCTTTTAGTAAGTTTTGAAATCAAAAAGAGTAAGTCCTTCTGTTTTGTTCTTGTTTTTCAAGATTTTTTTTTGGATATTCTGGATTCCTTATAATTCCATATGAATTTAAGGATTGGCTCTTCCATTTCTTCAAAAAAGTTTTCATAGGATTGTGTTAAATCTATAGATTGCTCTGGGTAGTACTGACATCTTAACCTTAACAACAATAAGTTTTCCTATCCATGATTACAGGATGTCTTTCCATTTATTTACATCTTTAATTTCTTAAAGCAATATTTTTTAGTTTTCAGTATATAAGTCTTTTATCTCCTTTGTTAAATTTATTCCTGGGTATCTTATTCTTTTGGATGCTATTATAAATATAATTGTTTCCTTAATTTCCGTTTTGGACTGTTCATTGCTGGTGTATAGAGACACTGATTTTTATGTGTTGATCTAATACTTTGTAACTTAGCTAAATTTGTGTTTTGCTCTAATAGGGATTTTTTTGGGGGGGAGGGTGGATTCTTTGGGATTTTCTATATATATCGGATCATGTCATTATGAATAGAGATGGCTTTACTTCTTCCTTTACACTATGGATACCTTTTATTTCATTTTCTTGCCTAATGTATCAGGTTACAACTTCTAGTACAGTGTTCAATAACATTGGTGAAAAAGGCCATCCTTTTCTTGTTGCTGATGTTTGGGAGAAAGCTTTCATTCTTTCACCATCAAATATGATGTTAGCTGGGGTTTTTTCATAAATATAATTTGTCATATTGAGGAATTTCATTTCTGTTCCTAGTTTTCTGAGTGTTTTTATCATGAAAGGGTGTTGGATTTTGTCAAATGCCTTTTCAGCATCAATTGTGATGATCATGTGGGTTTTTTTTTTTTTTACTTTTTCTGTTAATGTGATGTGTTGGCATTGATTGATTTTCTAATGTTGAACATCTTTATATTCCTGAGATAAATCACACTTGGTCATGGTGTATGATTGTTTTAATATGCTGTTGAATCTGGTTTGCTGGTATTTTGTTGAGGGTTTTTGCATCCACCAACTTCCCAAACTACCCTGCCCAGGGCTACACTTTGGCCATTCCTTCTTTTGATATTTGTTATTGCTGAACCCCTTTCTTCCCAGAATACTCTTGGCTTCTGAGGCAATACGTTCTCCTGGTTTTTCTCTCATTTCTAGGCATTCTTCCATCTACATTGGAGAGTTTTTCTTTGCTCATCCTTTAAGTGTTAGTGTTTCTCTGGGATTCTTCTGAGCCTTTAAAGGAGTGATCCTATCCATACCCAAACATTTATATGCTGGCAACTCCCAAGTCAATGTCCCTGGATGAGGTCACTCTTCTGATCTGCATATGGAGCCACCCCCTGAACAGCTCCTTTGCATTGTCCCATGGGCAACCCAATATCTACCAAAACTCAAAAGTCTTTCATGTTTGGGCCTCTGTTTACCTTTCCAGAGACTTTTTTTTTTTTTTTTGAGACACAGTCTCGCTCTGTTGCCTGGGCTACAGTGCTATGGCGTCAAGCTCACAGCAACCTCAAACTCCTGGGCTTAAGCAATCCTTCTGCCTCAGCCTCCCAAGTAGCTGGGACTATAAGCATCTGCCACCATGCCCGGCTAATTTTTTTTCTATGTATATTTTTAGCTGTCCAGATAATTTCTTTCTATTTTTAGTGGAGACAGGGTCTCGCTCTTGTTCAGGCTGGCCTCGAACTTCTGACCTCGAGCAATCCTCCCACCTCGGCCTCCCAGAGTGCTAGGATTACAGGCGTGAGCCACCGCGCCCGGCCTCCAGAGACTATTGTTGTTCAGGGCCATTTCAATCTTAAGGAAAGAATGCTTTGCATTCAGTTCAAATCTGGGTTATGTTGGTTTGTTCCTTCCTTAGCTTTTTCCTTGTGTCTCTGTTGCCTTGTTTATAAAGTGGGAATGATAATCCCTGGTATTAGGATTAATGAAAATGTACGTAAAGGTCTTGACCCATATTAAGTTTTAAATAAACAGCTATTTAGTGATAGTATTGGTCAGACATGAGGGGATACCATGCAAGGGAATCAAAAATAATACCACATTGACCACTGTTTCTACTGACACTAATTTGTGCTTTCATCCAGTTTCCAGTTGAGGACTTGAGTAGCAGATATCAGATGAAAACTGGAGCCTTGCTCTAATAATCTTACTGGGTCCAATCCAGGGATTTATCTCTATAACAAAATCTTTTTATTGTTTTAATAATTAAAACTCTTTTGGTTAGAGATCCAAATTGGATGTGATTCTGCTGTGTAGAAAACTATATTAATTAATGTGTTTTTATACTCAAGGTGATCTCACTGATTTTCACTTAGATAATTGTGGTTTTCTATTCCCCCTTTGTGCTTTAAATCTTGGCTTTACCATTTATGGACAAGAATGGAAAATCATTAAGAATCAGATTAGAATTTGTTAAAAGAGAAAGCTTGGAAATCTCTGTATTTAAGTGCTTTTTAACAGTGCTTTGAAATGATTAGTTGCTTTGTGTTAAATATTGAGACAGTCAATACAATATTAATATATCATTTTCATATTTAAAAATAGTAGATTCAATAATCAATTATTAAAGCTGTTAATACCTGAAATCTTTCAATCAAAATCAAAGGAATTTTTAGTTTGAATTAGGCATTGATATGGAAAATTTGCTGTTTTTAAAACTCCCGTTAAGCTTAAAAATTAGGTACCTATCTTATGTGACTTCTTTGCTAAATTCACTTTAAAATGATTTAAAAATGACTTTGACATTTTTTTCCAAATCTTTTCTTCCTATTCCTTTAAAATAAGGAACGAGTTCTCCCAACCTTGGGTGCAGTTACTGTATTCATCAAGTTTCAGGAGTACGCATTCTGTGAGATCTACCTGAGCAGGTGTGGCCTGATGCAGGGAATGGTTTGAAATGCCGGTTTTCACGTCACAAGACCTTCCGGCGTTGGAGGAGTTAAACGCAGGGCTGGCTTCAGGCCGGAGCCGCAGAACCGCGTCCGCGCGGGAAGCCGCAGGGACCCCGGGGGCCGCGTGAGTGCCCCTGGAGGCCGGGAAGCCGCCGGGCTCCGCCCGCGGGGGTGGCGCCGGCCGGCTTCCCCCGCGAGCCCGCCCCCTGCGCCGGGCACCCCCGCGGCCTCCGCGGTAGTTTCTCCTGATGATGCAAACACTCACTTCCCGCACCCACTTCCCCACAGAGCCCGCCGAGCCGCACGCCATGGGCAACATCCAGAAGAAGCTGACGGGCAAAGCCGAGGGCGGCAAGCGGCAGGCCAGGGGCGCGCCGCGGCGGGGCCGGGCGGCGGGCGCCGGCGCGGACAAGCGAGGCCGGCCGCGGGCCTCGGCGACGGCGGGCAGCGGCGCCAAAGGGCACCCGGGCAGCGGGCCGGACGCTGGGGATCCCCCCGCGCCGCCGCCCGCCGCCCCGGCCGGCCCCGCCGGCCTGAAGACCCAGGGCAACGAGCTGTTCAAAGGCGGGCAGTTCGCCGAGGCGGCCGGCAAGTACTCGGCGGCGATAGCGCAGCTGGAGCCCGGAGGTAGGTGTGCTGCGCCCCGCGACGTCCGCAGGCCCGTCGGGCTGCGGCAGGGCAGGTCACCGGACCTAAGGGGGCCCCCGCGGGAGAGTCACGAGCCGCCTCTTGAATGACAGGCCTTGCATCTGTGCATTCCTTCCTGGTGATTAAGGGCGCTGTGCGACTTGACCTCCGTGAACAATACCTTGGAATGCGGAGCATGTGCCCGGCCTGGCGTGTTTGCATCTGTCCCCGAGGGCTTTCCCTCTGTGGCCATGGCGGGGATAGCTCCTCGGAGCTCTGCATGATCAGCAGTCTCTAGGACTGCAGTGCCACTGGAGACGTCAGTCTTGCAATTCTGGTGAACTGTGATCTTGCTAATGGATTTTAACTGTATTTAATTAAATGTGATTTTAGGAAGTGAAAGTGCAGATGATCTAAGTATCTTATATTCAAATAGAGCAGCATGTTACCTAAAAGAAGGAAACTGCAGTGGCTGCATTCAAGATTGTAACAGGTAAACTGCACGTTTTCAGGTTTGTCAAGAGATTGTTATAATGTCATTGTGATGAATGCAATGTTCAATATCCATCTAAATTTTCTGCATATGGTTGTAATTTCTTAAAACAGTTTTACAGTATGTTAATACTTAAAAATCATAAATTCTCCTCTCTCAGACATATGAAGACAGTTATATAAGATTGTGCAAGCTTTTTTCGTTTCTACTGCTACCACCCTAATTCATGCTCTTTTCATATCACTCCTAGACTACTGGGGAAGCCTGATAACTAGTTCCAATCCACTGTGGCATCAGAATAATGTTTCCTGAAGCATTATTTTGCTCAGATTGTTTCAAACAGGCCTTTAATGGCTCAGTGTTGTCTTCCAGATAATTGTAAACTTCTCTGTCACCATGTTGCCCCCCAAACAAATTTTTGCTCCCATTTGGTCCACTGGACCACTTCCTTACACTTGCCCTGTTCTCTGAGGCTTTGCCCTCATTGTCCCCAATGTCTGTAGTGCCCTCTGCACCTCTTGGCTTCCGAAATCCCTCTTCAGCTGACCCTCCTCTCTGCCTTCCTGAGTGCCCTAAGCTTCCTGGTCATCTCAGATCTGTAACACCTGCATTGACACTTGGTCACACCTGTAGGTCCTGTGTTATCCACTGCAGTGGATTTAAACTCCTTGAGGTCAGGAACTGTGTCTTTTCTTTTCTTTCTTTTTCAATTGATATATAATAATTGAACATATTTATGGGCTATATAATGGTGTTTTGACACATAATATTTAATAACTAGATCAGGGTAATTAGCATATCCATCATCTTGGATGTTTATCATTTCTTTGTGTTGGGAACATTCAATATCCTTCTTTTAGGTATTTGAAACTATATATTATGGTTAACTATAGAAACCGTGTCTTATACAGCTTTCTACTCCTTGAAGCACAGTAGTTACCCATGATACTTAATAAATTACCTGTCTGGATGGATAAATATATTTACATAAATAAAACATAGTTTTCTTTTACCATTAAGTATTAATAATAAGCCTGCTTCAGAAGCCTTTTGGCAAGAAGCTACTATTAGTACATCTAGAAAATAAGAAGTTATGTCCTGGTTTGACTAACAGTCCAGATTTACTCCTGTTGTCTCATATAATTATTAATATTACCCCATAATTTGGACAGTAAATTATATGGACACTGTTGATAAGGTGAGCAATTTATTATTTATTTCATTGGCAGTATCAGTTTATCTAGGTAAAGCTTTCTTGTATACGTGCCTACGGTTTAAAAAGAAGGCCTTGAAGCATTTGGATTTTTTGCCAATTTTACATATTCAAATGTAAAATAAAAATATATAATATTTATATTCCCTTTGCCTTGACTTTAGAGCCTGTTCATGGTTATGCTGAGTCACACTAGCTAGCTGTTACATTTTCAAGATTCTGTCAGGTTGATAGCTTGAAATCTGCCATGGTAGGATACCATTTAATACTATGAAAACTGGCAAATGCCACAAATCTGGGCTTTTTTCCTTTCCCAGAAAATTATTAAACATATTTACCATGGCTCATAATGAACTGAGAAGACCATGTGAATTTGTTGGCTACTACTAGGCACGGGGTGATTTGCAGCCAACATCCTTTCAGCCATGTCTATTTCTAATATTTACTCCATTGCCCTTGGATTTGTCTTAGCCCTTCCCTACAGTGAGTGAGGTTAAAATTCTTTAGTTAAAACTTCAGACCCCTACAGTTAGGGCTGCTGCAAAACAATGGATTCACTTTGTCCTTTAGTGACAGGGGGTGAACATTTTTGGGCTAAAATCACTGTTTAACGTGGACCCAGGAGGAAGTCAAGGATGGGACTCTAGCCATGGTGTCCCGGGAGTCCAGGATGGGGGCTTGTCCTGTGCGAAAGCAGGAGATGGCCTGCCAGTGAGGGAGGTGGGTGTCAATTTGGGTAGCTTGTTCTTAGATAAGAGCTGTGTTCTAGGCCAAGGAATCTGGCTGTGCTGGTCAGTGCTGACCTCCATAGAGACCGACCTACTTAGATGTTTTCTTTGATAGCTGGCCTAAGAGTCCCAGCACTGGGCGTGGAGGTAGCCCAGTAGAGTGTGATTTTACTCTAAAGCAGTGATTCTCAAGCTTGTTTTAAAGCCAGAGAAGCCATGATGTGCTTTTGTGAACCTGTTGAAATATGGATGTATTTAAATCTATATGAATTAGGAATAATGTATTAGCAGAAAATATGACTGTGCTTTCTCTTTCACCTCAAAAAGATTGCATACATATTAAAGGAGGCTTATTTTTTAGTTTTTCAGTTAATTATCTTTGGGAAGTTCCGTGAGTTCTTATTACCAGACAAGGGGTATCAGTAGTCAAACATTGAAAAAGAAAAACTCATGGGGGCAAAATTTAAAATAAAGGAAAGGGAAGAAACTTCTACCTATGAAAATAATTTTTTATGTATTTTGGGGAAAAACTACTATTTGATTTTAAATGTCTAACCTCTGAGGAGTGTGGGTGTGTTTGCATAGTGGCCCTTGGGCGAGTAGGGGACCTTTGAGGAACTGGGACTGGGGGGGGCGGTGGAAAGCACTTGCACTTCCGCGGTCCCCACCACAGCATCTGCACAGCTCTCGTTAGGCCTGCAGGTGAGACATGAGCAAAAGTTTGAAAGCCATTATTCTAGAAATTACTTTTTGTCCTTATAATTGTTTATCAGCTAAAAAAATATCTTTACTTTTCCCAACTGTCAGAGAACCTTTTTGGTTTATTTAGACCACACCAAAAAATCGTTGGGTAACTTTCCATTGAAGGCATTTTGACAGACTAAAGACAAATGAATGTTACTCTAGTAATTCTTTGCTTTTTTGCTTATCTTTGCTACTTTCTGACAGACTTAAAACTAGAAGACTCTTTAGGGTTTTAACTGTGTTAACTTGAATGGACGGCCTCTTTTGTAAGCTCTGGCTTAAAAGCCCACTGGGCTTATTTGTTTTTATGAATGGGTGGGTTTTTTCCTTAATGGCATTTCCATTCAAAAGCTCATATTCATTTTCAGGATTGTGGTTAAAGGAAAAAACAAAAAACCAAACCAAAACAAAACCTTGAATTTGCTAGGCTAGAAAGTACTAAAAATTAAATGCATCTTCTCATCAGTTTGGCTATGATGGCTCAGGGCCATCTTGACTGGATAAATGATATCTCAGGCATTGGAAGTCTCCTGTGAAGTGAAGGGAGTCATGTGGTTGTGAGAGGGACATATTTACAATTTCTGTCATGGAGTTAACATCCCCTGAGCATTAAGCTAAGCTAGATTTAAGGCAGTGGTGTAGGTGACAGATCCTAATGTCCAAAGATCTATTGGGTATAGTATTTAAGTATGTTTACTTGATTTTAATTTCATTTTTAAAATAACCTTTACTAATTACAAAAGTAACACATACCTATTATAGAAAACTTAAAAAAATCAGCACAGGAAAAAGAATATCATTTAAATCACTCACAATCCTAATACTTAGGCAGAGCAAAACTATTTTTCAGAGAAATTAATTAGGTTTAATAGCATTTTTACACTTGATCTTAGCAAAAGGCTGAGAAGTGACAGGTTTAATAGCATTTTTAACTTTTATGGGACAAAGTCCCATAAAACTGAGTATCTGTATGAGGTAGTATTGGAGGAGTAATATGGAGGAGTCTGAGTGGCAGATGACTCAGAGTTCCCTCATTTGCAGTGTTTTTGTGTGTGTGTAGGAGGAAGAGAGTAGGCTCTGAGGGTTCACTCAGGAGTTTGCTGAGTGCCTTTTATGGCCTAGATGTTGATCTAGGACTGGGAATATCATGGTGTTCAGGACAGGTGATGCACTTGCCTTCGTGACAATCACATTAGAAAGAACCGACACGTGGGTGCATCACTCCCTGTGTCTCTCAATTTCCTCACCTGCGTAGTGAACATACTAATATTTACCTTACAGGTTTGTTGTAAGATCAGATGAGAAAGTCTCCAGTGACTAGCTGGTAGCAGATACCCTATCAGTGCTTCTTCCTTGCCAAATAATTGTAGATAGGAATAGACAGCAGATTTCTAAGACTATTGGAAAAAAACAAGTTAAACAAAGCAGCTCTCGCTCATGCTTTCCCTGAGGCAAGTTAAATATTTAATATAGAAAGTTGCTTATATCTTGAGTTATCACAAAGAACAAACCTGTAATCTCCAGTGTAGACAATCTAGTGCAAATGCTGGTGAGTAGATTATGTAGAAAGTAGGCTCTTCATAGGAATTCTGCATGGAAAACTTCTTTACAGCTTCAGGTGATTTTGTTAAAACCAGCATTATGATAGTTTTCAGTTATAAATACAGATGGTCCCCAACTTATGACTTTTTGACTTTACGATGGTGTAAAAGTGATACACAACCACAAGGTTTCAGTCTTCAAGCACTGGTGATGCTTTGACCAAAGACTGTCTGGAATGCCTTTCTGAATTATGATGGCTTTATCGAGATGTAACCACATCGCAAGTTGAGCATCTGTATGGTTCTTTGATTGTTTTATTTCAGAATATAATGAAGTACATTAAATACCAAAATTGCTTTAAACAGTTACTTCAAACAAAACCAAAGAATACAACCTTGAAATACATCTTTAGTAATATTGGAAACATTTCATAGACTACAAGATGAAATTGATGACTTATAAGAAATCATTGTATGTTTATTTCCTTCATTTCCTTCTGGTCTATTTTTAAAGCCCTTTTGCAGTTAAGTAAATCCTAACAAACTGTAGTAAGTTTTTAGAGTGCTGATTTGAAAAATGTAATGCAAGTTTTCATGGTTCTATACTAAGGTGCCTTATTAAATATGTAGGTGCAAATAAAAATCTTCCCTCCTTCTTTCCTTCCTCCTCCCTCCCATCCTTCCTCCCCATTTTTTTTTTTTTTTTTTTGAGATAGGATCTTGCTCTGTTGCCCGGGCTAGAGTGTAGTGGCATCATCCATAGCTCACTGCAGCTTCCAGCTACTGGGCTCAAGCAATCCTCCTGCGTCAGCCTCCCGAGTAGCTGGGACTATAGGTACACACCACCATGCCCAGCTAATTTTTTTATTTTTTGTAGAGACAGGGTCTGGATATTGCTCAGGCTGGTCTCAAACTCCTGGGCTCAAGCAGTCCTCCCATCTTGACCTCCCAAAGTGCTAGGATTACAGGTGTGAGCCACCATGCCCCGCCAGAATTTTCTTTGTAATTTGTCAATAACAAGAATCTGTTCAAACCTTTATCTGTGTCTGGTCCATGCTGGGCTCTTTCAGAACACTGGGTAGGCTGCCAGGGAGCTCACGCCTCAGTGGGGAAAGAGTAAATGACAGGGCGATTTGATACTGGTTTACTGGTTTACAACAGAGTAACCAAATTTGATAACTTCTACTCTGGATTTGCTTTTGTGGTATTTTGCTAGGTGCCCAAGATGAAATATCAGATAGGTATGTATTTGTGAGTCCAGCACTGCAGTATATATTCAGTTAAGTATAAATTAAAGAGTAGTTTGCAAAACAAATGATATGTAACTTTTTTTCTTCTTTAGAGCTCTGGAACTTCATCCATTCTCAATGAAACCTCTTTTGCGACGAGCAATGGCCTATGAGACTTTAGAGCAGTATGGGAAAGCTTACGTGGATTATAAAACAGTGCTGCAGATGGACTGTGGAGTCCAGCTGGCAAATGACAGTATTAACAGGTAATCTAATCTAGGCAGCTTCCTAAAGTCTAGTTGTCTTATAATGGAATTAGATTTTTTTTCCTTCCCCTCTTTAAAGAACATGTCAAAGTGTAGACGTGTTCTCAGCTATTTACTTTACATGAATGATCACCTTCTTTCACTCCATTAAACCGAGTGGTTCTTTCTCTCTAACTTAATTTCTCACTATCGCTTAATACACCTTGAGTTGTCTTCTGGCACCTTTATATTTCTTTCCTTGTTCATTTATTACTGTTAAGTGAATATCCTTTTTTTTTCTTAATAACACAGGTTATAGCTCCTATGTGCTGCTTAAATATCTGTGGCGACAGGAAGGTGTTTTCATTGATGTCATAAATCTGTACTAACTGTATGACAAGATCCAAAAATGTAGTGAAAACTGCCATGTTGAATCTTCTGCTCCCACAAGGATTTACAAGTATTCACTGGCACCACACCTGTCAGTGGAAACATCTCTGTGTTTTTCTCCTTAGGAGAATGGATGTCTTCATGAGCCTGCTAGATATTTGTGTTATATGCCCTTGTAAATAGACACTCATCTAGGATGAGTATTAATTTATAATGGTGAAATAGCAAAGAATTTGGATCTAATTTATTTTATGACCTATTTACCCCCTGAGTAAGAATGGGAAGGTAAGAACTTCCAGACTTCATAAACTGCTTTCAGGTGAAATTTGAAAATTATTAGTTATATAACATTTCTAGTTATGTCTGATGTTTTCGGATCCCATTTGCCTGAAGTATAACTTCTGAAGTATTTGTGTGTTACACTGTCCCCTGTGCCGGTCTAGCATACCGTGTCCCACTGCCCCAAAAAAGACAAAAGGGGAAAAAAAATGACATGGTCTCTGTCTTTAAGCAAACTAGTATATAGCTGGGGGAAAACTTAATGTAAGACAGGTGGTCCCCAGCTGGGAAAATTGTTAGTAAGGTTGGGGGGATCCCAGGAGGGTCAGGCCACCTTTGTCTGTGTGGGCTGCGGTGGTTGCAGAGGGAGCACTTGAGGTGGTCTTTGAAGGGCGCTGATAGAACATGAGACCGTGAGCAGAACTAGAGAAAATGAGAATGGCATGTTTCATGTTAATTTATTTTTATATCATGCCTTACCTTTCCACATGGTCCCAGCACTCTTTGGAGAAAACTGTTGGAAAGATCTGTAGGCAGAGCTGACAGCCATTCCCTGGGGCTTCCACCTGGTGGCTACACGGAACCTGTCTGATTCCAGCCTGATAGAAGAAAGGGATAAATATCTGATATTTGTGGCAGAGTGGGACAAGACAGAACCTCAGGCATCTGCCACCTCCTTGATCTTGAGCTTATAAAATCAGGCCGCCTCACCCGGTGCTGCATGGCCGCCTCACTGCGTGTCATCTGCTGCCTCCTTGTACGTGCCTGCAGGCCTTTCCCCTTTCTGTGTGGTTAATTCCTTCGCATCCTTTAGGAGAGGACTTGCTTCCTCTAGGAAATGACTTTCCCTGACCCACTGTCTTTCTGCACCCCACGCACACACTTTATTTAGTTCCCTAACACTTCCATATTACCCAACTTCCATATTGTTTTTACATTCTCTGTCTCTCCTGTTTTGTAAAATTCTTTTCCTGTCACTCTAGTGGATGTTCCTTGAGGTCAGAAATTGTGTTTTATTCATCTTTGTAGCTGCAGTGCCTCGTACAGAATATATCCTGAGTAAAAATGTGTTGGATGAGTGCATTCTCCAACAGTGAAAGTATGGTTTAGTCCTGTGCTTGGAGGCTTTGGTTTTAATTTTCCCCATCCTCTGCCTGGTAGTTTTCAAGGTACAGTTGGAGAAAGTAGGATCTTCTCACAGCGGGGTAGAGGTTCTTGTGAAACATTAAGTATTAATAGAAAAACATGTGAAGTATCTGGCAGAGACGAGGGGCCTGATTAAAGAGTATTTTAACAATCTAATTAGTAGTAGGCTGAGTGGTTTAAAGGGGGAAATGTGTCTGAGAGATCATGATTACTCACATATTTAAACATTTTGCATTATGCTTTTTTAAAAAATTGAAATGGATTTCACATAACATAAAACTATTAATACTTTAAAGTGTGCAATACAGTGGCATTGGTACTCACAATGTTGTGCAATCATCACTTCTTTCTAGTTCCAAAACATTTCCAGCACCTGAAAGTGAAACCCTGTACCCATAAAGCAGTCACTCTTCGTTCTCCCTTCCCCCAGCGCCTGGCAACCACCAATCTGCTTTCTGTTTCTGTGGATTTATCTATTCTGGGTATTTCATATAAATGGCATCATACAATATATGACCTGTTTTGCCTGGCTTCTTTCACTTAATGCTTTCAGGGTTCATCCATGATGTAGCGTGTGTCAGTACTTCATTTCTTTTTGGCTGAATAATCCATTACATGTATGTATATGTCACATCTTGTTGATCCATTTATCAGTTGATGGACATTTGGGTTGTTTCCACCTGTTGGCTATTGTGCATAGTGCTGCTATGAAGAGCTGTGTACAAGTTTGTGTTTGAGTCCCTGTTTTCAGTTCTTCTGGGTGAATACCTAGGAGTGGAATTGCTGGGTCATATGGTAATTCTATGTTTAAATTTTTGAGGATTGTATTATATTTTTATATGTAGTCCAGAAGGTTCTTTTATATCTATTGACTTTTAAGACTCAGTCATTTTTTAATTGAATGGTTCTTGTTGCTATCTTGTTGACGAGGAGGCTCTGTCTGGTTTTGCTATAAATATTTTTAAATAAAATATCCATTTTCTAAAATTTCACTATTCCTTTTTGTGAATCCCATATTTATGGTTGCTTTTCCATCTATTCCAGTTCATTATGGAAAATTAAGCAGCAGCAGCTTATTTATTTATTTATTTTTAATTTAAACATCTGTGCTTATTTTGTTTCTGTCTTCCATTAACCATATTCCTCTCTTCCTCTCCAGGAATCTTACATGTTATATTTCTCTGCACATACTTATTTACTCCCTGGCAACACATCATCTCTTTTCAGCTGCTTCTTCCTTCCTCTCTGCTGGTAATATAAGTTTTGCTTGAAAATTCTTTTTTCTAAAACTTCTTTTTCTTCTACAAATGTGGGTGGTTACACATTAATTTTATAAAAATTTATTTTTTACACTAAAACATGAGATTTAGTTATAACCAAAGGTTTCTATTGATATTTCCGTTTAAGAAACTGTAGGGAGAGTATGTGTATTATATTTGTCTATATGTAAATATAAACATTTTTTGTACAAAAAGTATATGAGACTACAGAATTAACTAACTTTGAATGTATTCTACTAATTACCAGAAAACCTTCTCAGTCTTGGGAAATACCTTTTAAAATCAGATTCATCCCCAAGACATAATTCAATTTTGTTTTTAAATTTAAGTTTGACATTTTTGTATATTTAAATTAATGAGAAAGTGATAATTGAGGATGTTAATCTGAATTTCATGATGGCCATTAGTAAATATCATTAATACAAGGACTCTTGTAGTAGAGTCTAGTATCCTATTTTTTTCATCTTTATTCATATGAAAAGGATACAAGTGGATAATTATAGAGGTGAAAAAAATGCAAGGTAAGAAAGAGTATCTTAACCACATGTAAATGTTTTAAGAAAAAGCAATATTCTACGACAGTTAGCACTTGTCCGTTTTAGCAACCAGTTTTGAACACCTGTTTTCAACCACTTTAGTGTATAGTTTGGGCACAGAAATTCTAAAGTACTTCTGATTATTTTCAAGAGTAATACATCCTCAATTTAGTAATTATAATAAATATTACAAGGGGCATTTCTTCTAAGCCTCCAAAATTTTAGTTTTATATTTCACTTTCTCAAAAATTAAAATTTTTTTAACAAATTAAAAATTTCTCATTTTTTCTTTGGTCTAAAAAATATTCTAAGTTACATTATTTATGGCAACTTTTAAAAGTCCTTTTGAAAACATTTAGTTTACATGGACAGAAAATAGCTCAGGATTGGGTGTTTCTACAAGGAAGTACACATACGCATAGCATTTGTAAATCTTACTCTTGATCTGACTTTCAGTAATACAAAAAACAAATTGCATGATCAATAGAGAAAACTCATTTTCTCTTTAGAATAACAAGAATTTTAATGGAGCTGGATGGACCAAATTGGCGGGAGAAACTGTCACCCATTCCTGCTGTGCCCACTTCTGCACCACTGGGAGGTTGGCGTCCTGCAGCAGAGACAACCTCAAACCAAGTGGGAGATTCCAGCAGCCACCACCAGCTGGGCGTCACAGGTAGGGGAAGCCTGCACTCATTTCTTCTGAAGGTGCTCTTGAGCTGTGTGCATACTTGCACAGTGAAGCAGAGGTATAAGGGTATGAACTCTGGCATTGGACCTGGGTTTAAGTCAAGTTGCTGTTCTCCCTCTTTTTAACTACATGGTCTTAAGAAGTTGTTTCATACCTCCCATGTCCTAGTGTACATGAAAGCAGGGAAATAGTAATAACTGTCTCATGAGGTGATTCTCAGAAATAAATGAAGATATGCATATAAAACACTTAGCACATACGCTGACTATGTAAACCTATAGTAACCTCTTAATAAAGATTAAGTTAGCATTATTTCTAGTAAGAAAAAGAATTAAGTAGCATATAGCTCTACAGTAGACCATGTATGTGATGAGGCTAAAGGAATAAGATTGATGTGTTTAAAATAATAAAATTAAACCCCACAACATAAATACAGTCATGTACCACATGATGATGTTTTGGTCAATGACAGATCACATATGACAGTGGCCCTGTAAGATTGTAATACCACATTTTGACTGTACCTTTTCTATGTTTAGACATGTTTATATACACAAATACTTAACACTGTGTTACAATTGCATACAGTATTCAGTACAGTAACATGCTGTACGGCTTTGTAGCCTAGGAGCAATAGGTCATACCCTAGCTTAGATGTGCGGTAGGCTAGACCATCTAGGTTTGTGTAAGTTCACCCTATGATGTTCACATGATGATGAAATTGCCTAACGATGAATTTCTTAGAACATATCCCTGTGGTTGAGCAACACATGACAGTATACAGTAGGTACTTCTGCCTTCTATCATAGTTGTTAATATATTTGTATTACCATGGTGCCTACCTTAATACTTTGTGATGGTAAGTATTTAATAAATGTGCCTTCGCTCTTGGTTTCTGCTTCAAAGCCAGCTGAGCCCCCATTTCTCCCACAAGCTTAGAAACTCCACGTGTGTCCCCAGGATGAGCTTCATCTTGCAGATACCCTGAGGTCCCTCACCCATGAAGTCCTAATGGCTAGCGTTGGACACTCACCCTCTTTATTGCCTAGAAAGAACATATCCCAAGGCTTTCAGATTTAGCAGTCCTAGGAAAATTGTGGAGATCTCTAATTTTCTAGAGTATGTTATTAATGGGGCCTTACACAAAGCACTTGCTTAATTAAGAGAAGCTATTTCTTATTAACAAAATGCATATATAGCTATGTGGTAGAAAATCATAAGTATAAGTATAATCGGCTCTTTTTGAATTTTTCCATCTGTATTTGTTTACTAATAATTAGTGAGAATGGATTCTAAAGGTTTAAAGATATTGCAGGATAAAAGCTTGAGGAAGGTTTTTCAGCAAATGGGGGAAAAAATCCTCTGTAATATTCTATTTTGGGGTTTATATACCAGGATTCAAGGGAAGTATCATTTGACCCCATTTTGTGAGATCTTTTGAAATATCAAACATAGGCAGAAACATTCTGTGATTTGAAGTAAAAGATGAAAAGTTAACTAATATTTTATTCAATTTGTACAGAAGGACAAATAAGATTGCATGTACATTCCAAGTTTAATATTAGGTTATTAAGTATGAAATGTCCAGTTTCCTTAAGTACTAAGTTTAACAACTGATACCTCTGACATTCCACTTTGACACTTCTTGTTTTATTTTTATTGTGAAGGTACATCCACGGTCTTTCAAACGCACATTTTGGCTTGTGATTATCTTTCACATTTTTTTTTTTAGAGCGATATTTGTGACACCATGGATAAGTCAGAAATTTGTGTTAATTTCAAATGAGTTCCGTCATGGGACCAACGCAGTGCAGACAGCTCAAAATATCACAAAGTGTTGGGGAAGGACGTGGCTAATGAACACATAGTACACTGATGGTTTGAGAAGTTCCATTCTGGTGATTTTAATCTTGAAAATGAGCCATGTGGGCAACCTGAGACCACGGTAGATAATGGTGAGCTGAAAGTTATAGTGGAAGTGAATCCATCTCAACCTACATCTGAATTAGCAGCAAGGTGTGACGTTACTAATCCAACAATATTGGACCATTTGAAACAAATTGGCAAGGTAAAGAAGCTGGGCAGATAGGTTCCATGTGAATTAAAGAGCATTAGAAGAGAAATCGTCTTGAAGCTTGCCTTTCTTTGCTGTCACGACGTAAAGGCGATCCATTTCTACACCATATTGTTACATGTGATGAAAAATGAATTCTTTTTGACAATCACAAGCATTCAGCACAATGGTTAGATAAAGATGAAGTACCAAAACACAGTCTAAACTGAATATTTATCAAAAAAAGCTAATGGTGATTGGTGGTCCAGTGCTGGCATTGTCCACCATGGCTTCATGAAACCTGTTCAGTCGATTACAGTAGATGTCTACTGCAACCAGTTGGACAAAATGATGAGGATGCTTGCTATTAAGCAGCTGAGATTGGTAGACAGAGACAGGTCAACCCTCTTGCAAGACAACGCTTTACCACATGTCACACAAACAATGCTGCTCAAACTACAGAGGCTAGACTTGGAATCTCTGTCATCTACCATATTCACCAGACCTTGCACCAATTGACTATCCCACTTCTTCCAGGCTTTGGACCACTTCTTGCAAGGAAAAATATTCAATTCTCAACAAGCTGTGGAAAATGCCTTTCACGATTGCATGTCCCCTCACTCTCCTAGTTTCTTCGCTGTTGGCATAAACAAGCTACCATTAAGATGGCAAAACTGTGTCGATAGTTTAGGCACATACTTTGATTAATTGTACTGCTTCTTGTTTGAGATATAATAAACTACACTTTTGATTCAAAATCGGACATTTCATATTTAAGGATCTAATATTATAAATTCACTGTATCTATGAGAAGATTTTTAGATTGCAGAAGTTAAAGGTATATTTTAAATTTTAATCTATGGATTTTTTTAATATATCAAGCTACTCTATAGGGTAAAATTGTTACATAGGTTTAAAACTTTAAATTTTAATATTTTGCGTATTTGAAAACTTTGGTTACAAGTAATAGAAAATCTGTTCCCTTAAATCCTAAAGGACAGTATTGGCTCATGTAACTGAAAGGGCCCAGACAGACTCTGAGATCGGCACAGCTCATCAGGGCTCACGCTGTAGCCAGAAACTGTAGAACTATGGCAGTTTTAGGTTTCACATCTGTGCATTTCAATATCCAAAGGGAGAGAGACACCTTTGCTTTTGGTGGTAATAGTTTAAGAATGAGGAAATACGTTGCCTCAGAGCCCAAGCTTTTTAATGTTATTCTAATGGCCTAAAGTGGGCCCTGTGCCCATTCCTGAGCCAGTCTCTTTCATGAGGAAGTGCCGTGTACTTGACTGGCTTAGCCCTGGTTTCTTTCTGATCAGTGGGGTCAGCTTCCCTTGAACACAGGGCTGAATGGGAGAGGGGTGATAGCTGAATGAATATCGAGGTTCCCTTAGGGGGAAATAGATTCCAAGCAGGGAGTCAGCTGTGTTCATTACAAGATAATAAGAATAGTTCTGTAATTCTGGATGAACAGTTGGTGCTCTTTGATTACAGATAACAGAAAGCCCAACTCTTAATGCCTTAGGCAAAAAGCCATTTATGGGCATTTACTGTGGACAAGTCCACAGGGTAAAGCAGCTGCAGGGATGGCTGGATTCAGGATTCAGAGACTCTTCAGCTTTCCATCTCAGCCCCTACCTTGCTCTGTTGGCCCCATTCTTAAAACACACTCCCCTTTTTTATCACAAGATGGCAAAATAGCTTCTCCTTTTAGCCTCAAATTCCATGGGAAAGAGCAAGAATTACTTTATAAGAATCTGCCACAAAAATCTTACAGGCTCTCATAGGCCCATTCCTGACCAATCCCTTAGATTATTGGCCATGGGACTATAATGTGCTAATTAATAAAATGAAAATTATCCCAAAGAGCAAGATTCAGGTGGGGTTTGAGTTACCTAAACCACAGGAGCAGAGAGTGGAAGAGATGTGATTTCCCAAGGAAATTTGGGGTGCTGGATAGATGTCCACTTCAGATTTTAAGAGGTTTGTTTATTCATGATTTATGAGATAGTTATTGAGCCAAACACTGTAGATGTTTGTGTCCCCATTTCATTGACTGATTCTGTCATACCTGCAGCTTCACTGAGGGTCTAAAGTACCCCTGTACTGCTGTAAAAGTGCTACTTGAGGCAGCATGGATTGAGATTACAGAAGACACTGTCAGGCTTGCTAGTTCAAATGAACAGCCGCATCTGAGACACTGCCTCTCATCATAGAGTGTCACCTGTGGCTTGGTATCCTTGTTTGGCTTGATCCTCTCCATCTCTAAGGTGGTTCTGTCTTCTGTTGATATGTCCAGAATCCCAGCAGAGAACAGAAGGCATGCCAGTACGGATAAAAATGACAGAATTACTTGCATTTTATTTTCTAATTTGAAAATAATAGTGTCATAATTATATAATTATTTTTACTTAGAGCCAACTTTCTTTTTAATTTATCTACAAAGTTTTGTTCTATTTAGACATTAGGTCTAGTTAATTTGCAATAGAAGATTTGCTTATAACTGTACTTAAGATTTTGTAGAGGTGGCTTATATGAATATTTCCTCTCTCTCTTTTTTTGGGGGTCCCATAGATGAAAAAATGTTTAAAGCCCTTAAAGAAGAAGGAAATCAATGTGTAAAGGACAAAAACTATAAAGATGCTGTTAGTAAATACAGTGAATGCTTAAAGATTAATAACAAGGAATGTGCTATATATACAAACAGGCAAGTTTTTTATAACTTTATATATTTCTTATGTTAATAGTTTTGATTATTAAAAATAATCATTTATTATAAATTATTTAATAAAATTATTTAATTGCCAAAGATTTTTATTGTGGTTCTAGGAATTTATATAGCAAGTTGTCTTAAGTGAGTGTTTCTGAAAGAGGTGGGGCCGTGGGAGTTCCGGAGAGAGGGCAGGTTTGATATAGTCTGTGTCACCGGGTTTCGCATCTTTGGCTGCTGCCCTGATTCAGCATTTCCTGGCTGTCTGGCCTCACTGCAGCTAGCTGGGCCTGGGCACTGTCCAACACAGGACGAGCAGGAGTCGATAGTGTCCTACAGAGCAAAGCCTTGCTGCTTCTGAAGTGCTGAGGGAAGGGACCAGCATGTTTTATAGTGTGCAGTAGGAATGGGCAGATTGTTCTAGAATGCTGCTTGGGGGCCATCTTTGACACATATGGTAACAGATACCTATATAGAATATGGTGATAGAATAATGGCAACCTTTTTGCCAGAAATGTCACTAAATCCAAGAGATATTTTTCTGTTCTTCTCCTGTTCAGCCTCTGCAGGCTGGGGCATTATCAGCCACCCAGTTTTCCCTGAAGACCCCTTCTCTCCTTGGCTGCAGTGGCAGAGAACTCATTGCCTGGTTCTCCTCTTCTCCCCCTGTAGGCTTTTCTTTGCCTGGTATTGTCAGAGTTCCGAAGGTCCAGATCCCTTTTTTGTTCCACATACTCTTGAGGCCATTCCATCCTTTCCCCAGCTCCATTTACCACCTTACAATGATGTCTCCCAACTCTCTGTCTTCTGAGTTCCACACCCAAATGCTCCCTTCTCTTCTGCACTCAGGGCTGGTTATCATCCCTGACCAACACCTCCCGCCCCCGACCCTCCTCTTCCAGTCAGTCAGCAAGCTTGGGTGGTCCTACCTTAGAAATCCCTCTTTAGTGTGACCCTTTCTGTGCACCCCCACTGTTATGCCCCTGCTCGGGGCCACTGGCATCTCCCAGATGTCTGCAGCACCCTCCATGCTGTCCTGCATAGCCTTGCTCCCTCTTGTCTCCTTCTCCCTGTTGCAGCTAGAGTGATCTGTCTGGAACATGGTGAACAAATCAGCCCCTACTCAAAACCTTCAGCGGACTTCTGTTAGGCTCAGGATAAAGTTCAGCCTCCTTGTCATGATTTACAAGGGGCTTTGTGATCTGGCCTGTCCACTCTTCCAGCTTCATCCCTGGGCTCCAGCCATACGGAACTTTTCTTAATTCATCAAGATCACCACGTTCTCTCCCACCATGGGTCTATGCCTTTGGCCTCCACTCTCCCCTATCTCCATCTTAACCCTCTCAACCCAGTGCCTTTGCACTGGATATTTCTCACTCCACACTCAGGTTTCAACTTAAATATTACTTCTTTTGGGAGGTCTTCCCTGACTGCTCTGCCTCTTGCCTCGGTCCCCCTGATCTGGTGTGGTTCTGAGCCGTGTGCTCTCAGAGCACCTTGTACAGATTTTACTGTGTGTGCTTGTTTTAATGTTCTGTCTCCTCTACTATACTGTATCCTTCTTGGGGGGAGGGTGGGACTGCATATTGTTTGCAGTTATACCCCCAGTGCTGTAATTTCATGCACTGCAAGAGAGTGCCATAATTGGAATCAAATGTTAAGTTTCCATTGAAACAGCTGTAGTATAGAAACAGACTTACTGAGTTATTTTCTGATTTTTCTTAGCTGTCTAAATTTCTAGATATGCTATCTTTACCTTTCTTAATACTGAGTTCCATTACATTATGCCAGAGCTCTCTGTTACTTGAAGCTGTGCCAGTTTGAAGAGGCAAAGCAGGACTGTGACCAGGCGCTTCAGATAGACGATGGGAACATGAAAGCGTACTATAGACGAGCTCTGGCTCACAAAGGACTCAAGGTGAGAAAATCTCCATTTTAATGTGTAAATATTAGTTCTGAACAAATCAAGTGGTTTTCATGAACATAAATCATGATCATGGAATGGGAGTGAGATTATCCTGGGATTTAATCTTACTGCTATACTAACCAGTTCTAAAACGTTGGAATAGGCTTCAGCTTTCACCCCTAATTATAACATGGAACTGGATAATTTCTAAGATTCCTTCCAGCTAAAAATTATGATTTATTCTCTAATTTCCCAAGGAGTATTAGGAGTATTGTAAGTTATAATAGGTTCACTTTAAGGAACAGGAAATTTTGTTACTGAATTACTAAAAGCCACTGGCAGTGCTACTGGTTCCTTCAGCAAGGGTTGGGGTTGGAGGTGGAGTGGGGGAAGGCGTCACATGGGAAGATGGATCACTCATGGAAGTTGGTAGCAACATATCAGAGATTTGGAAGCTTGTAGTGATCTAGGCCTCAAGCTGGCTGATGGTCAGTCAGTGTGAGACTATAGAATGGCATTCTTCTCCAAGAAAACCACACCGTTAGTTTAGAAGAAAGAAGGTACTGTATAATTACACTTTTCTTTATGTAGATTCTTCTGCATGAAAATCTTGAATGAATGTTCACATATGTAGAAAATAATATCACAAGGAAAAACCAGAACATATTAGAAAATGGCATTTACTAAAGTAGTTTTTTTTTTTGAGACACAGTCTTGCTCTGTCACCCTGGGTAGAGTGCAGTGGCCTCATCATAGCTCACTGCAACCTCAAACTCCTGGCCTCAGCCTCCTGAGTAGCTGGGACTATAGGTGCCTACCATGACACCCAGCTGATTTTTCTATTTTTAGTAGCAATGGAGTCTCACTCTTGCTCAGGTTGGTCTCGAACTCCTGAGCTCAAGCAATCCTCCTGCCTTGGCCTCCCAGATTTTGTAAAAAAAAATTATTAAGGTCTAATACAATGAAATTCACACATTGTGAGTGTGCAGGTCATTGACTTTTGATATATCTTCTTATAGCTACCATCCCAATCAAGATCAATAACATTTCTATCTCTCTAGAAAGTTCCCTGTGCCCCTTTGAAATCAACCCCTAACCCTAGGCAACCATTCATCTAATTTCTATCACTATAGATTGGTTTGGCTTCTTTTTGACAATATGATAAATATAATCACATAAAAGGTACTCTACTCTTTGTCTTATTTCACTCAGCATAACCTGACATTCATCCATGTTGTGAGTATCAGGAATTATTCCTTTTTATCACTGAGTTGTATGACTACCACAATTTGTTTATATATTCACCAGTGATGCCACTTAGGTTGTTTCCAGTTTGGGGCTGTTATGAATAGAGCTGCTGTGACATTATTGTGCACATGTTTTATGGCTTTGTTCACATACTGTACAGCCAGATGTGGGGGGAGGGGGTGCAGCTTGGCATGCCACACCGAGGAGGCTGTGCTTGACCCTGAGGGTGATGGGAGCCCCCAAGGGGGTAAATGGTGGCATGATGGGTCAGATTTGGGGACAACATGGAAGGTGGGTCAGAGTGGCCCAGCATGGAGTAGGAAGACAAGTGAGAGTCCACCAAGGTGAGAAGCAGAGGCCTGAAGGAAGGTAATGGCTGAGGGAAGAGAGAAGATATATTAATTTGCTAATAACAAAGTGCCACAGACTTGGTAGCCTATACAACAGAAATTTATTTTCTCACAATTCTGGAGGCTGGAAGTCTGAGATCAAGGTGTCCACAGGGTTGGTTTCTTCTGGCATGTAGAGGGATGTCTTCTCCCTGTGCCTTCACATGGTTTTCCGTGTGTGTGTGTGTCTGTGCCCAAATGCCCTCTTCTTAATATAAAGTACCAGTCATATTGGATTAGGGCCCAACCCTAATGAACTAATAATTTTAACCTGATTACCTTTTTAAAGATCCTGTCTCCAAATATGGTTACATTCTGAGGTACTGAGGGTTAGAACTTCAACATATGAATTTCTGGGGGACACAGTTCAGCCTGTACCAGTAGTTGAGGGGTTATTTCAAGGTTGGCTGATAGTAAAATTGACAGGACATAGTGAGCAGTGAGATATCTGAGGGAAGGAATGAAGGGGATGCCTCCCAGGTTCCCGGCTGGGGTGGCTGAGTGGAGCAGTGTGATAATGGAGGGTGTACAGGGGTTGGGGACAAGTTTAGGGATGGGAAGAGGGATAGTTTTGCCCTAATGAGTTTGAGATAGTTCTTTTATTCCTTGCCCATCACTGACAGAAAAACATCTGGGTTTTCTTGGGAGGCAGCAGTCATGTTGTTGCATAGTATTAATATATGTCAAATGGGGACAATCTGTGTGCACTGGGTGATCAGAATTTTCTAGATCACAGGCCCACAGAGGCTGCAGTGGAGCCACGCCTGCACTTCTTGCCAGGACTCAGACAGCGTCCGTGTGACCCTAACACCCCCACAACTCCCAACTTTATTTTGTTAGCAACACACTCATTTGTGACCCTCACGTAAAGATTTCCTAGATGGCATGAGGCACCATGAATTAAGAATCTTCTTCAAAATTTACTCAACTCTTTGAGTGTGATGGATTTGGGTAAATGAGGGTATATCCGCATGACTCATGAGTTTATATACGTCTAAACTCTTCGAGCAAGTTTACCTCATACTGGCTGCCTGACTCTTTGAACCTGGTTAGCTGACTGAAAGTCAGAAGCTGTACCTAATGAAAGACTTGAATTGTATACTTCCTTGGAAGGAATTCTAGAAATTGTATTATGATGCAGAAAAATATTCTCAAATTTGAGTAATCCTATCCCACTAGGTTATGAGGCTGGTACTTTGTTTTTCTGGTTTGATTTTTTTATAGCTTGATTTGTATATCCGGTAGTTTAGGGTATGTGCCATGTGAATTTAATTTAAGGATCTTCAAAGGCTACAACTCCATATAGAAAGTGTCAGAACTCATGCCTGGATGCATCTGCTCAGCGTGGCTGTAATGAGGACATGGCACAGGGGCTCAGTTTGGAGCAGGTGCCCTGCCTTTGGCTCCCAGCTGAACACTTTGCTTTCCTCAGATCTTTTGTTTGTTTTCTAACTGACTTTAATAGTGGGGTTTTTTTTTTTTTTTTGGTACCAGTTTTGAAAACTATGGGTGGTCTTTAATGTACAGCTGTTCTTCACAAGAAAAGATCACTGAACATTTTGTTTTATTTATAATTTATTTCTCTTATTGAGTGCCAGTTACATGCTAGGTGTTGGGAATACAGAGGTGAATAAGACATGGTGCCTATTTAAGGAATTTACAACCAATAGGGGATGCTACAAGGCCAAAAATAGCAAAAAGAAATATGTACAATTACTATGTATCAATAAAAATATAAAAAATATCTAATTGCTTTTATAGTTTGAGCACATCTGTTAATAGGAAATATTATCACGAACACATGTGATTATAGTATTTATAGTATATCATTTCTTAAAGGCCTGATGAGGTTGTTAGAAACCTCTAATGTCCTTTTTGCCAAAGTCACACTTTCTCTTTGTATAAGCTCCACTTTTCCCTCCACTCTGGATGGCTGGTTTCTCACTTCTCTGACAACTGTAGCAAAAGGAGACGCCTCCCTCTTTGTATCCAGCTCCACCTTTGGTTTTCTTTTTTTTTTTTTTTTTTTGAGACAGAGTCTCTCTGTTGCCCTGGCTAGAGTGAGTGCCGTGGCGTCAGCCTAGCTCACAGCAACCTCAAACTCCTGGGCTCGAGCTATCCTCCTGCCTCAGCCTCCCGAGTAGCTGGGATTACAGGCATGCGCCACCATGCCCGGCTAATTTTTTCTATGTATATTTTTAGCTGTCCATATAATTTCTTTCTATTTTTAGTAGAGATGGGGTCTTGCTCTTGCTCAGGCTGGTCTCGAACTCCTGAGTTCAAACAATCTGCCCGCTTCGGCCTCCCAGAGTGCTAGGATTACAGGCGTGAGCCACCGCGCCCGGCCAACCTTTGGTTTTCTTAATTGCATCAATGACAATTCATAATTATCCATTTGTTTACCCTTTTTTTTTTAATTGCTTCCTGTCACAGGACATAAGCTTCCATAAAGGGGAAGGCCCAAGTCTGTCTTTTCTGCCATGGTCTTCCCAGCTCCCAGCACATGGACATGCTCAGTGACCATTTACGAAGTAATGAACCCGGCCCCTTCTCTCACCGCCTCCTTGCTGTGCCCACCCTTCCTGCTGTCCTGTCCTCTCTTTACACTTGTCTGCCTTTGTTAACACTTACTTTTCAAAGTGTATTTCCTGTTTTCTTATGTCTCCTCCAACCAGGCAGGTTGCTCTTTAAACAGAGACTTTCTTGAATATATGAAAATGATAATAGTGACTCCTATGATGTTAGACTTCCACTTCCAAGGCCAAAGCCCACAGATCTCTATTTTCAGACCTTCCCCTTGAGGTGTATTACCATCCACCTTCTGGTCATTGCTGCTGGGATCATCCCAAAGATAATTTCTTTAGGCCTCAGTTTCTTCATTTTTAAAATGGGAACAATAAAAGTTAATATTTATAGGGCTATTGCAAGAGTAAAGTAATACCTGTAAAATGCTTAGCATGTAAGAGTTAGCTTTTATTACTCCCTCAACTTGCCCTCCTGCCCCACTCCCTTGCCTTTCCCATATGGTCCCCTGCCTATAACACTTAGGATATAAATACAGTGTCATTTTTTCCCCCGGTAGTTTCCAACTGCTGTTGTAAGACAGTGGTATGTGGAGATTTGTTACTAATAGTATATAATGTATTACAGTTTGTAGATAATTTACCTTTTTTATAAATTAGAGCAGATTTAAGGTTATCCTTTAAACATGTCACCCTTGCTCTGGTGATGCTGTAGGGGGAGGAGGAAGGGATATGGCATTACAGTTAGTCCTCTGGATGTCACCTGACCACTAGCTTAGCTTATCTGTGGCTCAGCCTCCAGTGCATGCTGTTATTGAGGTGACATAAATACTTAAAGAGGTTACACATCTTTGCAATTCTTTGCCGCCTTTGTTTTAATCAAAACATAGGTGTAGTCTATAGTTTCTAGAACGTGGCTTTTCACAGTAGACTGATCTTACATAGTATCTGTCGCTGCTGTCATATTCAGTGGCCTTGTCTTATTAATCTTAGATTCCCTTTTTCCCCCTCAATTCCTCCAATGTATTGTCTGACTCTTATAGAGGATTAAATATTGACTCTAGCCTATTTTGAAGAGTAAACAACTCTGAAGGGTTTTATGGAACAAAAGTAATATAATTACCACTTGCATAGTTTTTTATAGATTTAAACCATATATTATTTATTCCTTTATTCCTTGGTATAGCCTTGTGAAAATCTGGATAGAGTTTTTATCCTTATTTTAGACATAACAAGCCTGAAGCCCAGAAAGGTTAAGTAGGATCTTGTTTGTTTCACTGCTAGTAGGTGCAAATATAAAGATGTTCATTGTTTCATTTCTTCATTCAGCAAACAAGTGCCTACTATGTTTTAAGGACTGGGAATTTGTGGTGATATAGAATTGAACTTGAGTTTTCTAATTCTGGATTCTGTGCTCTTTCCTCTATAGTGGATGTTCACTGTGTTTTGGGTTATAATTTATTAGCATACTCACCCCTTAGGCACATTTCATAAGAGTGGTACTAATGGGGACCCCCTGCACACACTCTGCATAGCTCACTTCATCACTCTCAGGCTAATCTAGGCCTCTTCTTTTATTTATGAAAATTATTTTCTCTGTCTTCCTGCTTAACAGAATTATCAGAAAAGTTTAACTGATCTCAATAAAGTTCTCCTACTAGACCCAAATATTGCTGAGGCAAAGATGGAACTGGAAGAGATAACCAGATTCCTTAATATTAAGGATAATACAGCATCATTCAACAAAGAAAAAGAGAGAAGGAAAATTGAGATTCAAGAGGTATTTTTATTTGATTATCTTTGAAAGTATTCTTTTGGGGATCTTAGACTGGATTCTAAGGTTATATTCACTATGCTTTAAAAAACTTTTAAAAAAATTTAAATTTTGTTTGTGTTCTGATGATTAATGAAAAAATTGTATCCAGTTATGAAGACAAAATTTCTCCTTTGCAGTGGTAATTAGTCACTGTATTTCCCAATGTTAGTCTGTGGATGGTACTAGGAGTCCCTGCATTACCGAAGCTCTTCCTTTCTTTGTCCCCCCTTCCTCTGGCCTGTGACTATACTATTCCCACTGTAGAGAGCACTGGGAGCCTGTGGCCATTGAGCTTTGTTTCAGAGTAGAAACTCACAGGACTGATTGATTGAGTTTCAGGCACCCTGCAAGCCCCACCCCATGGGATTTTACAGATTGACTCAGATCTATTTAGCACTCTGAAGTAAGACTGCCTCATTGGAGATCTTGGACTACCTCAGGATCAAACCTGTCTTTGTGATTTCAGATAACTCAGATGTTTTGCTTTGCTTTAGTGAAGAATGTCAGGCCGTAATTCCTGTACATTCATGAATGCTAATATCCCATTTATAATCTTACATTTCCACTAAGAGTAAGAGGCTAATATGTGAGAGAAGCTAGGAAGCTTTTTACCTTTAAAGGAAGAAAAGGCTGTTTTAAGAGAATTGAAAAATGTAAGCACACTTCTCAGCTAAAAAAAGATAAAATTGTTGTAGGTTTTTATTTTATATAAAATTTTTATTCATGGGAAGTTCTAAAAATAAAATTTCATTGTCATAGTTTCAATGTCAAATGGTTTTTTAAAACTTCACAAAGTACTCTTATGAATTGGATTCTTATACTTTAAAACTTCTCTTCCTAAAAAATTATAGGTTTTGCAATTTATTGCAACTTACAAATTTTTCACTTAGAACTTGACTAAAATACAGTCTATTTGAGGTTTTCAATTCCCATTTTGAAAAATGTAACTTAGGATGTGTGTGGTGACTGTTGTTCAGTGTCCCAGTATATTTCTTTTCCTGACAAAGGTGAACGAAAGCAATGAAGAGGAGCCTGAAAGACCCTCCATGGAGGTCTCCGCTGCCTGCCTTGCTTCTGAGAAGGGAGACAAAAGCAACTGGCTACCAGAATACTCTGAAAAACTTCAGATCTCCAAGCCTAATAATGCCTATGAGTTTGGTCAGGTTATAAATGCTATCAATACTAGGAAAGATAAAGAAGCCTGTGCACACCTTTTAGCCATCACTGCACCAGAAGATTTGCCAATGTTGTTGAGTAACAAACTTGAAGGGGATACATTCCTCCTTCTCATTCAGTCTCTGAAAAATGATCTTATTGTTAAAGATCCTTCATTGGTATATCAGCATCTTTTATATCTGAGTAAAGCAGAAAGGTTTAAGGTGAGTGGAAAAGTATTTTACTAATAGAGATTTATTTTTTAAGGGTTTCTGTAACTTAATGTTATTTATACTAATATGTTTTCCCTTCTTTCAGATGATGTTGACACTAATTAGCAAGGGCCAAAAGGAGCAAATTGAACAGCTATTTGATGACCTTTCAGACACACCCAACAACCATTTTACTTTGGAAGACATACAGGCCCTAAAAAGGCAGTATGAGCTTTAAATCAAGATTTTTCTAGAACTTGGCATCCAATGGGTAATAAAAAAAAAAAGAAAAAAAAAAAAGATTTTTCTTCCATGCATGTATGTGTTCCAGTAATGCTAATGAAATGATATTGTATTAGAGTTGCATGGATAAAATCTGGCTGAGAAAAGATCCCTTTGTCTGGACTATAAAACGTTTTACTTATTTTTATACACAGAACATGTATATTCTATAATCTCCTTTTTATTAGTTGTAAATATTTTCTTATGTACCAGAGCCAACATCTTTATATTTAATAAGTATATTTGGAACTTGTTAAAAATACATTTTAATTTATAGTATACATTTTCTTTTAATAACTCACCTGTTGAAAATTTGAGTTAAATTGCATTCCTTTGAGCTATGAAAGAGTCCTCTTAAGTTTGACTGAAATGAATTTCTTTGTAGTTCTTTTTTAAAAGTGCAAGTCGTTAACAGTGATTATTATATCACCTTATATCCTGCTGAGATATACATAAATCCCATTTTATACTAGTACCTGTGGGTTAGTCAATTAAAATGAAATGTGACACTGAAGTCTATAACATGAAACGATTATTAAATTGTGTTTATTAATTTAGAGCTATAAGAGGAACTTTTCTAGTATGCCTCATAATTAAGAACAAAAATTGCCAAAAATTTCTATCACTTTTTACTAGATTTCTAAAAGCCACTTTCTCTTATATGTTGCTTATATAAGTAAAAACAACCAACCATTATATAAAAGCAAACTAAGCCTGCATTTATATTTGAATTGTCATTCCTGTATTTTCCCCAAACATTTAAATGTCTCCCTCCTCCTCTTCTGTTCTCTGCTGTCATGACTATATTCTTTCACTGTAAAAGGGAAAGTGAAGAATTCTTATCATATTGAAAGCTCCTTTGTTAACTGACTCAAAGTAAAGGTATTTCGGTCTCTGTCAGTATGCTGTTATTTATTCCTGCAGTCTATGGTCAATGCTCTTCTTCTGGAGCATTTTCTTGTTCATTTAGAAATGAAGATGAAAGACTAATAACACTTTTATTATTTTCATGTTTATTATTTTATCTAATCTTATAGAATATTTTCCAAATCATCATGGGTAAAGGGTACCTTTCAAACTGTGCCATTTCTCTTCTAAACTGTTCCTTCCTTCCTTCATAAGTGAAAATCTACTATAATGGGTTCTTAACTTTAGTCTTCATATAAACAGGTTTCTCCTTTTTGATGTTATTAGATTTTTATAAAAGTAAATGGTGGCTTGTGTTAGAACTGTACAAAGTTTATTTATAGACAGAGGACCACTGATTTCCTATACATAGCAACTTAAGATTGAGAGTAACTTTAGAGACACAGAAAGGAAACTTTTTCTTTTGTGGACAGTTAGATAACTCAGCACCTTGCACAGTCCTGATATAGTGACATTAATAACTCTAGGTGATGATTTTTGAGCTTAGTACTAGGCAGTCTACATAGCTCATTGAACATTGTCTAATTTAATCCTAATAGTAACTCTGTTATAGAGCAGGAAAAAGCAGCACAGAGAAGGTGTGTAAATTAACAAGGACTACAGATGTTGCAAGTGTTCCATCCAAGGTCCATATCTGTGCAAACTGCGTTTTGAGCTCATATACTCTGTGCTGTGTAATGGAAAATATTAAATATATGAATGGAATAATGGGTAAGGTACCTGGCCTTTAAGAGTTACAGATTATTGGCTGGATACAGTGGCTCACACCTGTAATCCCAGCATTTTGGGAGGCTGAGGTGGTGGTGGGGGACCGCTTGAGGCCAGGAATTCAAGACAGCCTGGGCAATGTAGTGAGACCCCCATTTCTACAAAAAAATTTTAAAATTACCCAGGTATGGTGGCACACCTGTAGTCCCACGTACTTGGGAGGCTGAGGCAGGAGGATCACTTGAGCCCAGGAGTTTGAGGCTGCAGCAAGCTATGATCGTGCCATTGCACTCCAGCCTGGGTGATAGAGTGAGACCCTGTCTCTAAAAAAAAAAAATTACAGATTAGTGAATGGATATGCAAATTGTATACTAATAGAAGTATCTACAGTGACAACACAAAAGCAAGAGTGCCTGGGCCTGCCTGTGAGAGGGTTAGGAAAGGTTTCAAGAGGGAAGTAATGCCACAGCTTGAGTTTGTCACATTGGCAAGAGAAAAGAACATGTCAGGCAGAGGAAACAAGGTGTAAGGGCATCAGGGTGCATATTCAAGGTGCAGGTTGAATGAAGGTGTGAATAACTTGACATGTTTAGGAAACTACATGTAATCTTAATATTAGTGGAACATAGGGTTTGTGATACCTAGAACAGAAAGTTGCATGCCACATATAAAATGGCAGAAAATATCAGAGTTTTAATTATACAAATAGTTCCTTTGTGAGTCAGGCATTACCATTCTTCTTCACTAATAACCTGATTTTCTTCCCCTTCTTTTACTTTTTAGCTTCTTTGTGATTGTTTGGGGCCACATGCCCAATTTTGCCAATAGAGTTTAGGTAGGAGTGATGTGTCATTTCTGAGCCAAAGTATGCAAGACCTGGCACAGAACCCTCCATGGTCTTTTCCCTTGCTACAGTGACTGAGAAGGCCTCATGTTCCAGACTGTACAGTTACAAGATAACGGCACCTCCATCAGCCTGGTTCTTTGAATGTTGCTTTGAAGCAGAGTCCTGCCAGTCTGCACTGGATATACAGCATGGACAAGCTTATGCTTTCTTCCACTGAGATTCTGGATTGTTTGTAACTATGTCCAAGGACTTAACCTCTCACAGTCTGTTTCCACATTTGTCCTATCTTCAGCCCTTAAATCTTTCCTGACCTTCAACCTGTAAAACCAAATTCAAACTGTTCATTTCAACATGGATGTCTCAAAGATACTTCAAATATAGTATGCCCTAAACAGAACTCTTTGTTCTCTCAAACTCAGGCTTCACTTATCCCGTAGCTCAGTGAAAGGTACCAGCATTCACACACTGGCCTGAGAAACCTAGGCTTCGTCCTAAACCTCACATCTAATATTTCATCCAGACAAACTGTTTATTATGCAAACATGGCACACTCACCCAAGATTAACTGCTTTTGCACAGGATATCTTACCACATAGTTTTGGTGTTCTTGAGTTTACTTGTCTGACAGAAAATGTCTGGTTCAATTCTGTTTCCCATATTGCTCATCAAAATGCCTGGTGCAACAAATGCCATAAATATTTGTTGAATAAAAGAGAAATCTTAGTAATTTTACATTTTTGGGTACATATATTACATAAAGTATTCCAGTGGACTGTCAGCACTTGTTATTATATCTAGTTGATTTGCTGTAAATCATGCATCTGGAAGTAGAAAAGTCTCCAGCATAATTGTATACAGAGTGTGGTTTATCAAAGCTTAACTCATGCCTTAGGGACCTTATGACCAAAGTTTCTAGACAAAAGGGTAAAAGAGGATATTAAAACAGAAAAGGAAGAGAAAGAAATTACAGGCTCTGAAAACTGTGAGTTATTTACTTTAAAGTGTAAAACACCTGAGCAAATCACAATCACTTTGGGCTTAAATTTGCTTATTTTTAAATGATTAGTAAATATCATCTGGACTGACATGTTTATTGTAAAATAACATGAAAATACTTTCTAAGCTGTGTAATATAAGAGCCTATCATTACTAATTTTGGCTCATGGACACTATGAAAGTTCCCCGTGTACAGAACTGGAATCTAGTTATTTTCATATTCGAAAATAACACAAATTTTTGACTTATCCATGGTTTCACAAAAGTGCTCTAAGAAGATGTGAAAGATAATCACAAGCCAAAATGTGCATTTGAAAGACTGAGGATGTACCTTCACAATAAAAATAAAATGAAGTGTCAAAGTGAAATGTCAGAGATTATCAACTGTTAAACTTAGTACTTAAAGAAACTGGACATTTCATACTTAATAACCTAATATGTTGCATGCAAAGAGATTAAGCATGAGTTATAGCAGAATATGACATTAAAGTGATTTCAAATATATTTTCTTGCAGTTGTTTTCCTGATACATTATGGGTTTTGCTATCTAGGAACAGGATGGAGCCAAGTGTGTTCACTTAGAATTTGTTTTACTTTTTTCCTGTTGGCCTGTATGCACCACTCAGACCAAAAGGACCCCTGAAGACTGACATGAAAGTCACAGAATCCTGCCTCTGACTTCTCTACCAAGGGATATCTATAAGGAGAAATCTGTCTCCAGAATACAGTGAATTTTGTCAAGTTTATGGGTTTTGATGCCTTAGGCCAAAAATCAAATAAAAGAGGCGGTTGAAGGTCAACTGATGGCAGAACAATCAATGAACAATAAGCAAGAGACAAGAGTATAACTCCTGGCAACTGCCTTCTCTTTTTCTCTGGGAAACTGCTTAAGAGCATAGACTTTGGCATCAGATAAACCTGGAATCAAATCTCGGCTCTACTTAGGAGCTTTATGACCCAACATGACAGTTTATAGTTTCCTCATCTGCAAAAATGGGGATATCTTTCTAGCATTCAGAGGTGCAATTTGTGGTTTGTGAAAAATGCCTGGTGGTTCTTAATAAGTACCTTATCTTTCTTTCCATGTGTATAACTGCTTTCTTCCAGTAAGGGTAATGATCTCACCTATGTTGTTAGAAAAGGATAAGAAAGCTCTTTTCAAATGCTGTGGACATCTTAAGCTATTTACTGGATAATAAATGCACATTATGACCCCTCCAATAGAAATATTATAGCCAGAGAATTAGCTGGCCTCAGACCTCTGGTGCCATCTTCTGGAAATTAGTCATGTTACAGCAGCCAAGAGATTTCTCCACAGGTTGAACTGCACAGAGAATCTATTTGTAATAGTAAGCATCTTTCTTTTCCACCTGTCACTGTTTTGAGGGTGAGCCAACATACACACACAGTTGTACTTTCAGAGTCTGGCATAGGCTGGTTGGTGTTTAGTAAATGTTTGTTGAATTAATGAATCTAGAGGACACTGTCCTATTGATGCTCTTGTTTCCAGAGTTTAGACTAGAGAGTTTCCTATTACTGAGAAGTTTTCAATGACACTCTAAATACTTCTCATTCTTGGAATGTTTGTATAGGGTCACTTGAAAATTTACAGACCAGGGGGTTGGGAATATAAAAATCTCTCTTGTAATTCTTAGAAAGTTGGAATTTATGACCTACTGGCATAGAAGCTGAGTGTGCAATAATTAATATCTCAATTGCACTATTTATGACCCTCTGAATAAAGTATTGTGGACCATAAATAAAAGATAGCCCTGATTTTAATGAATTTATACTTCATTTGGAAAAAATTGGCAAGAGACTCTAACAGGAAAAAACAGCATCAATGAAATGTTCAAGTGTCAAAGGTATTAAAAGGGCCAACTAGAGTTAATCAGGACCATTTTCAGGAAGAGGTTAAGTCTAAGCTGGGTTTTGAAATGGACTTGGATCAATGAGAAGGAAGAGCTCAGTACAACTGAATTACTGTACTGCAGAATTTCCAATATCACATGCACTAGAAACTTAGAGTCTAAAACTTTACCATTCTAGGTATGCTTCAGTGTGCAGCAAAGAGAAACCAGACAGGAGACTTACAAAGCAACTTTAACTGATTTTCTATTTTTCCTTAGGCTTTTAATAGTGACCCAAGTCAAATCTAAAATTAGCTGAAAATTTAATCTTACTACCTGCCATCTGACCTCTTCTATGTCAGTTTCCCACCTGTAAAATACAACTAATTATTTGCTATAATTAAGCAGCGGGTTAGGAGGAGGACTACTTCAATAAACACCATTTTGATCACAATTCATATTTGTGCTAGAACAAGGGCAAAGATTTCATTAGGATGGCTATAAATAAAAAAGATGGGCAATAAGTATTGGTGAGGATGTGGAGAAATTAGAAACCCCATACATTGCTGACTGGAATGTAAAATGGTGCAGCTGCTCTGGAAAACATTTTGGCGGTTCCTCAAAAAGTTAGAGTTTCCATTTGACCCAACAATTCTAAAACTCCTAGTATTATACTCAAGAAAATTGAAAACGTATGTTCATGTAAAAACTTGTACACGAATGTTCACAGCAGGATTATTCATAATAGCCAAAAAGTAGAAACGGTCCAAATGTCCATCAACTAACTGATGAATAGATAAATAAGAATGTGGTATTATCTAAACAATAGAATATTATTCAGCCATAATGAAGAATGAGGTAGCAATACATGCTGTACCATGGATGAACCCTGAAAGCATTGAGAAGTGAAGAAAGCTAGACTCAGAAGGCCACATTTTATGATTACTTTCATATAAAATGTCCAGAATGGACAAATCCGTAGAGATAGAAAGTAAATTAGTGGTTTCCAGGGACTGAGAGGAAGGGAGAATGGGAACTGACTGCTAATGGATACAGGGTTTCTTTTTGGGATGATGAAAATGTTCCAGAATTAGATAGTAGTGATGGTTGTGCAACCTTGTGAATACACTAAAAACACTGAATTGTACATTTATTTTTAAAGTGTGAATTTTATGGTATGTGAACTATATCTCAATTTTAAAAAAACGAGTGAGAGAAAAAAAAGAATAAACCACCCAACGTAGTGAACAATTCAGATGCAAACTCTGGGGTCTTCCCATTAGTCCTGAAAAGCCACCACCCATTTGAGCTTGTCAAGAACTTACCCAGAGGAATAAAAGTTAAGGAAGAGTGAAAGACTAAATATTTCCACCTCATGATTGGAAATGAGGTAAAGATGTCCACTATTACCATTCCTATTTAACATTGTACTGGAGGTTGAAGCCAGTGCAATAAGGAGGGGAAAAAAGTTATCAAAGGCATACAGTTTGGAAAGGAAGAAGTAAAACTGTCTTTTTATTTGCAGACATAATTATCTATATAGAAAATCCTATAGAATCTATCAAAAAGAACCAGCAAGAATTAATGTTACTTACAAGGTTGTAGGATTCAAGATAAATATACAAAAACCAATTCTAGATCCTTTTGTAGTTCCTACGTATGATGACTGGGTGTTCTCGTGCATGCATGACATGTGCCTCCCTCAAACCTTGTGAGGTTGTTAGCACATTACCTGTTTAATATGAAAAGAAAAAAAATCAATTGTATTTCTATATACTAGAAATGAAAAATCACAAATTGAGATTTTTAGATCTGTACACCGAAAACTACAAAATATTGTTGCAAGAAATTAAAGAACTAAATAAAAGGATATGCTGTATTCGTGGATAGGAAGATATATCAATTTATCCCAAATTGATATAAAGGTTTAATGGTATCTCAATCAAAATCAAAACCAGGTTTTTTTGTAGAAATCTACAAATGGATTCCAGTATAAATGTAGTATTCAAATCAATGGGAAAAGGACAGATTATTTAACAAATAGTGTCATCACAAATGACTTTCCATCTGGAAGAAAATAAAACTGGACCTCTATATTACACCAAATGCTAAGATAAATTCAAGACAGATTAAAGCAAATGTAAAAAATTAAAAATTTCACAAGAAAATACCAAAAAGTCTCACAAGAGACAAGTACAATTTAGGATGAAAGGAGAACTTAACTATGACCAGAAGGTCTGAAATATTACAATTAAACACACTGACAATATAGCTTTCATATTTCAAAAAAATAATGTATGGGTGAAGAATGTATGTGAAACTCTCTGAACTATCTTTGCAACTTTTCTGTAAATCTAAAAATTTTCCAAAATAAAAAGTTTAAGAATAAAATAGGATATATGCATGCACACCCACAAAGCTATTGAAGTCAACAGTCAAATGATAGATTCGGAGAAAAATATGACAAAAGTCAGACTGCTAACAGCTACAGTATACAAAAACCTCTTTCAAACTGATAAGGAGAAAACAACCCAAAAGAAAACAGGCAAAGGATGTAATAGCCAATCTACAAAACAGCAAATTCAAATACCACTCTCAAGCCCCCCAACACTGCCTCAGAGCAACAACAATGACAAAAAAGACAAAACATGAAAAGATGTACAAATTTACTAGTCAGGAAAATGTAAAATCAGGTAAGATACTACTTTATACCAAATAGTGTTGCCAAAATTATAAAGCTCTAATATCTATTATTGGTGGAATGCAGGGAGAGGGGAACTCAGGTATTGTCAGTGGATTATAAATTTTGACAGCCTTTTTTGGAAGGCAGTCTGGTAACCAACCTTTCCATGTATTAGAATGTTTCTTGCAGTGTTTTGTTTTGTTTTTCTGAGATAAGGTCTCACTATAACCCCAGGGTGGTTTCAAACTCCTAGGCCCAAGCAATCTGCCTGCTGCCTCAGCCTCCCAAGTAGCTGGGACTACAGGCATGCCACCACGCCCAGCTCTTTTAGTGTTCTGTAGTGAGGAAAAAACACAACACAGTGAATGCTCATCAATATGAGAATGTTTGAATAACTGCAGCACATTTATGCCATAGAATTTTTTTAAGTAGTTTGAGAGTGAGTTGGAGCTATATAGTTGACTTAGAAAGATTTCCTGAATATATTACTGAGAAAATCAAGAAAATAATCAAGGTATATATGCATCGTGTATAACTGTACAAACATGTTGAAAACTGTGGCATCATACATATTTGGTTACTTGTGCTGGTTATGTGAAGGTAATGTGGGAAGGGGCAGAGAAGGGGGAACAAAGCAAAAAGGGAAGGAGAAGAAAAAAGGAGGATGGGGAAATAAATCCTTTTGTGTACATTTTACTTAAACTTTCAATAGTAATTGTCTCTAAAACATCTATTTACGTTACCTTTAAAGCAACCATTATTTCTTTAGCTGAAAGTATTACATTTTCTTTAGACAACAAAAAGTCCCCAAAAGCAAAATTAAAATGCCTTTTATTAACCCTGAACAATTATGTTTCAGTGGCTGTCACACGTTCTAGAATATTTATAAACATATTTGGTATAAAACCTTGTTAAAAGTGACTACCTTACAGCCACTGTATTGCTTCAAGCAACTTATTTTACTGTACAGGATGATGAAGTAACTGGTCAACTCTGAGGTAAGTCCACAACATCCTCATTCCTTTAGCAGTTATTCTTCTGTCCCATGCATCATAGCAAGCTTATCCTTAACTTCCTCTTCAAATATAAAGTAAATAATGTAAGTACAAGAAAAATAAAAGGAAAGACAAGGTCCCTGCCCTCAAGACCCTAGAGTTTTGTTCTTTTTTTAAGATGTGTTTTCTGGCCGGGTGTGGTGGCTCACACCTGTAATCCCAGCACTCTGGGAGGCCAAGGCTGGAGGATCATTTGAAGCCAGGAGTTTGAGACAAGCCTGAGCAACACAGCAAGACCCTATCTCTACAAAAAATTAAAAAATTAGCCAGGCATGATGATGCACACCTGTAGCTGCAGCTACTCATGAGACTCAGGCAGGAGGATCGCTTGAGCCCAGGAATTTGAGGTTATAGTGAGCTATGATAGCACCACTGCACTCCAGCCTGGGCAATAGAGGGAGACTTTGTCTCCAAAAAAAAAAAAAGTTTGTTTTCCTAGTATCTTAAATACAGAATTAAGAATTTAGGGGTACTTGGTACACCCGGTATTGTGTAATATCTAAGTTTTACCCCCTTCACACAAGACAATAGGTAGCAGAAACAGGTGCTCCAATGCTCTTTAGGCAAAAGGCTGGAAAGACAAAAAAGAAAGTTTAAAAGTAGGACTATATTTTCACCAGCCAGCCCACATATTCTAGAATTAGTTAATTCTTGCAGAGGAAAGAGACTTCCTTTTCATACTGCTCATATTATATAGATGAAAATGAGCTGCTTCCTAATCCTGAAAACCTAGCTTTCCATGATATGAAAAAACAAACAATTCAAGCCCAAACAGCCTTAACAGCAATTTCTACCAAACATTCAAGGAACACATAATTCCAATATTACCCTGATACTGAAGTTTATCCCAGGTTAATATTAGAAAAATTTAATTACCACATTAACACATTAAAGTAATAAATCACAATTGTATCACACATGCAAAAAGAATAGCCAATAAAATTCAACATATTTGCCAAGGTAAGAACTCTTGGCAAACTAGGATTTAGAAGAGAATTTACTAAATTTGATAAAGGGTATCTACAAATATATTTGCAGCAAATATAATTAATAGTTGAAACAATGAAAGGTTTCCCTTTGAGATTAACAAGTAAACAATGCTCCATAAGGACTGCTATTTAGCATTATACACTAGAATTCCTAGCCAGTGCAAATGGGCCAGAAAAAGAAATAAAGGATATAATGATTTAAGAGGAAGAAGTGAAACAATTTGAATCCCATCTCTGCCACTTACCAGCTATGCAAGTCTGGACAAAGTACTTAATATCTCTGTGCCTCAGTTACCTCATTTGTTTTCTTTTCTTTCGTTTTGGTTTTGAGACAGAGTCTTGCTCTGTTGCCCCAGCTAGATTACAGTAGCATCATCATAGCTCACAGCAACCTCAAACTCCTGGGCTCAAGTGATCCTCCTGCCTCAGCCTCCCAGGTAGCCAGAACAGGTGTATGCCACCATGCCTGGCTAATTTTTCTATTTTCTGTAGAGACAGGGTCTTGCTCTTGCTCAGGCAGGTCTTGAACTCCTGGCCTCAAGCAATCCTCCTTCCTCAGCCTCCCAGAGAGCTAGGATTACAGACATGAGCCACTGCTTCCGGTCTCAGTCACCTCAATTGTAAAGCAGAGATAATAAGTGTACCCCCTTCACAGGTTTGTTCAGAGGAGTAAATAAGTTAATATTTAAAAAGTGCTTAGAAAGTGATACTTCAAAGCACTTTAAATGTGTTTATTAAATAAAAATATTCAAAAATGATGATTGTGTACATAGATATCACAAACAACTAGAGATAAACTATTAGAAATAAAAGAGTAAGAGTCTCTAGATATAAATTATACAAAATCAATGGTATTTCTATATACTATCAGTAATAAACAGAAAATGACATTTTAAAAAGATACTATTATAACCATATAAAAAATATCAAGTACCTGGGAATAAAATTCAACAAAAGATGTAAAAGGCTTCTATAAGGGTAATTATAGATTCAATGTAATAGCAATCAAAATTGGTGGAACTCAAAGGTTATTCTAAAATGTTTATGGAAATGTAAAGTACCAAAAACAGTCAAGAAAAACAAGGTGGCAGACTTGCCCTGCTAGATATCAAACTCAAATTCCAAGACTGATGTTGAAATTGTCCATTAACTCACCTTGGAGAAGATGTGTTTCTGAAATGCTCATTCACCAGGTATGTCTACATGGCCCCCTCTTCACTTCCTTTAGATCTTTGCGCAAATGTCCTCTAAGCAGAGACCTTTCCTGTTTGCCCTGTATAAAACAGTACTACTTCCCAATAACCTCAGTCACTCTATGGCCCCTGCCTCAAATTTTTCATAGCAACTATCATCTGGCTATTATTTTACATCTGGTTACATTATTTTAAGGCATGTGATATTTTTGTCTTTCTTCCAACTATAAGCTCTTTGGAGCCAGAATATTTATTTGGTACTATGCTATCTTTCCAGCATCTACTTCGTTACTTTGTTGAATTAATACATAAATTGGTAGAAATAACAAAAATTCTGAGTAGCATATGAAGTACAGTGATTCAATTTGAACTAAATTTAAAAACTGCAAACTCCCTTTCACTATTTATCTATTAAATAAATGATAACTACCTAAATAACATAACTCTCCCCAAATTTAGAATACATTTTGGGCATTCAAAATCAACTAGTATATAAACATTGGCTTTTAGTAATGATATCTCACAGTTTAATAAGGGAAATAAATGAAACAACAAATCCATACAGAATGAACCATATAAAATGTAGCCTTGAGAATCCTGATGACTCTGAATGGAAAGGCAAAATGATCTATGAAGCAGTAGTTTGGTTATCTTGCTTATACCCATGTGGGAATTAATAACTCTGATGGTTTTCAACATATACTTTATCTTTTGGTGATCTAAGTCTAGAGACAATATGCTATGAGAAATCTTACTTATTTACAGATTAACCCAATTTCTAGCAAAAATAAGTCACAAGTGATGGATGTGCATTTAGGATAAAAAGCTAACTAATTCAGTGCTCTGAAGCTGGGAACTTGTACATTGAAGAGAATGTACCAGTTAAACTGGTAGTCTACATAATCAACAGTAGGGTACACTATTATCATCTTTGTATTCTTTTCTCACTGTCAGGTGATTTTTCTTATAGGACTTAAAGAAAAAGTACAAAGGGTTTTAAAAATATTTCAGTGAGTTAAGCTTTGTCTTGAATACCCTGGTATTCTCTTGTTCTAGGCTTGCCCAGAGTTGAGCTCCAGGGGAATCTGGCTCAGTCCTAAATTAATCTAAGTTTGAAAGATCTGGGAAACAAGGAACTTTTGAAGCTAGTTGAAAAGTCTAAGTGAAAATGAAAGTGGTGGTACTGGTTGTGGGGTACAAGCAGAAGAGGACAGGGCGAACTGAATGCACTGGCCTCTCAAATGACATCACTTTTGTTGTGTTCTTCCTAAAATCATTTAGCTTTCCATTTCCTCTTTAGCCTTTTACAGAAACGTCAAGAAGGTAGTCAACATATTCACACAGATCATTTTCAGGAAGTATTATCTGTGTACCAGGAAAACAGAAAAACCATCTATGCATTTTATAGAGGCTAACAGAATAGAAAACATTTGATTACTGTTATGTTGAATATAAATGGCTCAAGTTTCATAATCTAATGTTGCCAGAGTAGAATCTTTTAAACTAGTCTTTTAAGATCTTTTTACTTTTCTAAGGTGAATACTTATAATACCGATCTCTTTTCACAATTTAATGATAGATCTTTTTACTCAAGTTAAACTCAACAAATTTACTTTAAAAAATGAAATTAAGCTGATGAATAAAGAAAGGCAGGAATTAGATATGAAGAAAGGATAGTTTCTAACACTGTTGAAAAGTTCAGCAAATGTTTCCCTTTGGGCTGAGACCAGAAGGCAAAATCATCTCAATGGCTTACAATATTTATGACTACCACGTGGCCAATGACTATTCCTATTCTTAAAAAAACACCTGTGCACACACCAAAAGGCAGCAATACATTAGTATTTACATTTATTTCAGGTATGCAGTTTACACACTCATTATTGAACAAAATTGGAATGCAAACAAATATACAAATACCATAATAAGCATTATCAAATAAAATAACTGGCACTAGTGTTTTAAGCATATTAATGGACCTAGTGAGCAAACGTGATGGAAGAAGACCGCAGCCCATGGCATTTTTCTTTTTATCAAAAGAAAATGCTCAGTAGCACCATACTGGTAATACTTAAAAGAAACACATAAGACATTTTAACTGCTATCATTGAGGTTAACCTACTTTATTTAAGTGAATTATACAGGAAGTTAACAGTACAGGCAGTATTTTGGCCAACTTCTGCTTATGTCAGCTGAACAACCTCCATAAACAGAAGAAAAAGAAAAAATAGCCAACCATAAGTGGACCTTTTGTACTTGGTACAAGCTCTGCACCGTGCTTCGATTTCATGGTTGGAGAAAATATGCATGTGTTAAAAATTGAGGTTATGTAAAGTTATTCACTAAAGCCTGAGTGTGTCTTTGGTAGGCTAATACTTTTTCAGCATTGTTATTAATCACATTCATGCTTATCTATTTGCTGCATTTTTCTATATAATCCAAGGTGACCAGAGAAGACATTATGGAAAACAATACAGCAAAATCCTCAAACAACCAGGCCCTTAAAACCCAGTCTATCCCAAAGCCACCAAGAATCAACAGGGTGCAAATTTCCTCTTTGGGAAAGATGACTTTTTTGTAATACTTATAACCTAATGGGATTTTACTTTGCAGTTTTATACATCTTATTATATTTACTGCTGTCAATGTACTTAATTACCTACCTTTACATTTTTCTTCTAAGATGGCATCAACAATATACAATATATAGAGAGTACCAGGTATTTCTATTTCAAAGTTGTGCAAAAATTGCCACAATCTTGCTCAAAGTGTCTAAGTATCCAAATGGTAGCAAATGGGCTGCATTAAGCTTTATATATCCACTTTGCATATGAAGAAAAAAATGAAATTGATGCCCAGATATAAATAGAAATGTTACAAAGAGTATCATGTACTGAGAGTAACCTGCAAGGTTCTTTTAAACAGTATCCCTTAGTGGTTTCAATAAAATATCACCAACCACTTATCCCTAAGCCTCAAGTTTTCTTCATAAGAATGCTATAGAACTGCATTAGTACTTTATATTGATTATAAATTAAGCCAAATTTCTATCTAAATACACATAAGCATGTGCTTCAAGAAATGTTTTGTGGCAAATACACAAAACATGCTTTGCTCTTAAGATTTATTATCTTTACAATAATGCACTTTTAAAGCCTTCATTTCATAGTTTGGTAATTGAGATCCACATGGAACACAATGCATTGCTGAACACAGAAAATGTATCTGCATTATGATTATGAAACCCGGCTTTTGCTGGTAACTTGAAACTTAGAGTAGTCGCATGTAGTTCAACCAGCTCCAAACAAGGTTGTTCAGTGGTAATTATTTTGCAGCATTTATGGGCCTAAATGTCAGTCTGAATTGCAACTTTTAATTCCATTGTCTGATGTGAGTGGTTGTTATTTGTTTCTTTTAGTGCATCACCAAAATATAAATCAACATTAGGTTTTATTCCATTGTTACCATGTTCTTCAGCAATATGATTCAACTGTGGAACTTCTGAACATGAAGCAGTTTTGGTAAGCACAGATATGCTACACTGATGTGGGGAATTTTCCAGACGGTCATTTTCTACTTCAGGAAGAATGTTAACAGTAGCAAAGCGGGCATGATAATCACTGGAACCATGACTACAAGAAGTTTTCATGCTTTCTAGGTCAGAACAACTAAATTCAGAAAAATGACTAGAGTGGGAATCTGCTACAGATGGCATACTGTCACTGAGGGATGGAGCCTCAAATTCACTTGAGTTCGTGCTTTGTTGTTCTAACAACTGTGCATCCATGTCCTCTCTGGTCTCATTTATCTTCATGTTACCCTTTTTCCTCAATTTACCACTTTTAGATTTTTTTCCTGCTGTTGCTTCTTTGGACCACTTGGTGGCACTGGATTTACCTTCAGGCAAGCCACTGGATGAACCACCAGCATGACTTCGGGTGGCACTGCCATCATCCACACTACTGCTTCCACTGTTGTGCCTGAATTTGGATGGCTTTGATTCAATATCTACTTGCACCTCCATACTGTTGCCTTCTCTGAAACATAAAAGTAACAAATACAAACATAATTTCTGATTTCCTTTTTAATTGTATTCAGATGACAGCAAAGCGGGAAGGGTTTTTGTGTGAAAAATTCAAACACTATATAAAAGCTGTCAGAACATATTAATGCAGAACACAGACTACTTAAAAAACTACTTGAAATAGAACTGTTTTTATAATGCTTCAATTTTTTTAACAGTAGTAGTAGATGCATTTATTGCTTATGCTACTCTAGGCACCATGCTACCTTTTTTTTTTAAAAAAACAACCTTATTGAGATATAATTTATATACTATAAAATTCACTTAAAAGTGCACAAATCAGAGGATTTTAGTATATTCAGAGATGTGCAACCACCATCACCTAACTTCAGAACATTTTCATCATCCCTAAAAGAAACCTATACCCATTAGCAGCCAGTTCCTAAGTTCCTATTCTTCTCTCCCACTCAGCCCCCACCCCAGCTCCTGGCAACCACTAATCTACTTTCTGTCTGTGTGGATTTGCCTATTCTGGACATCTCACGGTTTTCTTTCCTCAAGAACTTAATAGTTGGTAACCATTTTTCATGATAATTTTGTCTAATGATAGGGATAATTCCTTTAAAATTAATTTAAAAAATACTTCTGATTTTATAACAATTTTTTCCTTACTTGTCCAGTGGTATGTAGGAATTCAGAATGGATCCTGCCATTGCTTTGGTGCTGGCATTATCACTAACTGTTCCCAAGCTGACTGTGCCAGATTCTCCACTCAGACTGTACCGTTCTTTCTGTACATCTGCTTGTACTTCCAATCTTAAAAGAGGTATCAGATAAAAACCAAAATTATATATAATATCAGCACTACCATAATATGTATCTTTAAATAATTCAGTTAAGAACCCTAGTAACAAGAAGCTATTTTAGAAACCATTATTTGTTTGTTTGTTTGTTTGTTTCTTCTTATTTGATTATTTAAATTCTGTTGCAGCACACTGAACAATATCAGCCATCCAAAGGGAATGGGAAAAATTAATTGTCTCCCAAGTAAGGTAGTAACAGAATAACACAAAAAGGATAAAAAGGATTTTAACTTAAATATGCTCCATTATTCTCACTCAGGATGTGGTACATTTTGTAATGTTTCAGTGCAAAACACAAAGTCAGAGTATACTATCAACCATTAAACATGACAGATCAGTAAATCAAAAAATCCTAGGGAACTATATTTAAAATGGCTCTATAAATAATGTCTAATTTTTAAAATAAGAGATAATAATATATACCACTATAACTTAAGAGTTTCTATAAACTACCTAAAAATAAGATAAATATTACTAATTTGTCTTTTAATTCATGTATTGTCCCCTACAGTTAAAAGAAATCAAAGCTAATAAACAGAAGTAAAGAATAGTGAATCAAAGAGGAAACAAGAGAAGATAAAAACAGATTAATTTTTCCTACTTATCTATATGGCTATTTGGTAAAAGACTTGGTGAAAATGAAGTAACCATTAATACATAAAAGGACCCACAGTTCATGCACTCCTGGATGTCCTGACTCCACTTATTCCCCAGGCCTCAGCCAGATTCCCATCTCCTAACATCCAGCTCTCGTTACTCCCAAAGGTAAGGTCTAGGCTTAAGCACTGCCTTTATTACTTCAGTGTTCCCTGAAGCTGCTCCAGCATGATTTATAACATAAAATCTGACAAGTGCACTGAAAAAATTGGTAGAAGTTGTTTTAAACATTACTATTTTCAACTCTGACATAGTAGGGTTATATCTAATCATCATGCTGTTTTCAAAATTCTAATTAATAATTTTCTAATTAATAATTTATAGTTAGCAGAAGGCAGAAAAATACAAACCAAAACACGCTGCTACTTCTTACCTGTTAAAACAATTTACCATAGCACTTCCTGACAGACTTCCTGTTATACTAGCTCCAGCTAGTGCCATGGTGCTAGCTGTTTCACTCAGGTTGTCTCGAATGGCTCCTATTCGATCCATGTGGCTTCCACTTGCACTCAAACTGCCAGTCAGACCACCGACACTTCCCTCCCCTATGCTAGGGTTGTGTCTTGCTTCTGCTACTGATGTTGTATCTAAATGCAAATATTTCAAAGTAACTATGAAGTATGATTATCAATTTGCCCTTCTTAAATTCCTCTATGATTTCAGATAAGACATTTTATTATATAAAGTATAAAACACAGGAATGAAAAAGATATCTGGAGTCAAGGACATATAACTATGGGGTAAGAGTAAAGGGAAATATTTTAGATAACAGTTGGATCAGGGACTAACCTTCAATCTTAAATGGTCACTAATTTTTTTTTAAATCCAGAAGATTTAGGAATTCTATAAAGAACTTGATTGTTGAAAATTTTAGCTGACTTTGGAGGAAAATTATGCAACAGTTTGCAATAAGGGTGTCATTTAAAGGGCTTATTATTCTCTAGGTCAATAAGAATGGGCCAAAAGTTGATACATAACAGTTCTGTCTGCAGCTATTACAAAATCTGCTAACACCAATCTGATATTCCAATCTTACAGTACTCTGTACACGTGTTGTATTGAAGGATTCATTTATTTGTGCCAATATCTGAGTTCCTGCTTATGTACCTAATCATATGATGATAAATGCTACGAGGAAAAAAATAAAGCAGAGTAAAGGGGAGTGAGAGTGATGAAAAGTGCATGTATATGCATATCTGTGTACCATTTTGTACAATGTGATCAGGGAAGGCCTCTTTGACAAGGTAACACTTCTAGAGACTCAAAGGAAGTGAAGGAGTGTACCATATGAAATGATCTGGGGAAGAGTATTCCAGGCAGGGAGAACTGTAAGTTTAGAAGTAGAATCATGCTTCACATTTTCAAAAATCAAGGAAAGACAGCATAAAATAGGAGGGTGACAAGAGATGAACTCAGATACATTGTTGGAGTAGATCATATGGGGCCTTGTGGGCCATGATAAACTTTGGATTTTTTCCCCCCAATACAGTTAGAAGCCACTGGGGAAGTTTTGAGTACAAGACAGACATGATCAGACATGTTTTAGAGGTATGACTATGGCTGCACTGTGGAATATTGAGTGGAAGCTGAGAAGCTGACAGATCAGTTAAGAGGCTACTACAATAATCCAGGCAAGAAGACAGTAGCTCAGACTAATGGAAGAGCAGCGAAGAGGATAAGAAGAGGTTAGATTATGGCTAAATATTGAAGGAAGCAGCAGAATTTGCTGATAGATACGATGTAGGGTATGAAGGGAAAATAGGGAGTCACTGGAAGTGAAGATTTTTCACTCAAGCAACAGGAAGAACAGGTTTTAGAGTAGAGTTTGGTTATAGACAAGTTAGACTTGAAAACCTTGTCAGACACTCAAGTATAGATTAAAGAGGAAAATTAGATATACAAGTTTGAAGTTCAGGGGACAGTTCTACCCTAGATATAAATTTATAGAGAGGCCAGTCTATATATTATTTAGTATTAATAGATGAGAAAGGAGAAAGTATAGATAAATAACAAAAGCTGTCTGAGAACTGAGCCTAGGAGACAAATATTTAGAGGTTAGGAGAGGAAAATGAATCAGCAAAGAAGACAGAAGGAGTGGCCAGGAGATATGGTAAGAAGTGGATTCCCAGAAGACAAGCAAAGAAATGTTTCAAGAAGGAGGGCACGGTCTACCATGTCAGGTGTACTGTTATATTAAGATGAGGAGCAAGAATTGACCACTATCTTTGGTAACATGGAAGCCACTGGTAACTGCTTTAGTGAATGGTAGAGAGAAAATTTTGGAATGGTAGGGACAAAAATCTGATTGAGGTGAGTTTAAGAGAGAATAGAAGGTAAAGAAGTAGGCATTATTTTTACACATCTGCCCAAGTACTTCCCTAAGACAAATTTCTATAACAAGAATTGCCATAATATAGAACATGCACTTTTTAAAAAAGGTTTAACTTATACTCCTACTGGAAGTCTATAAAGGCCTTTCTGTTAATCTCTGCTAGTTATTGTTCTAATTCACATTTCTTTGAATAACACCGAGTTGAGGATATTTTCAAGCTATTTATTGGTCATTTGTAGTTCTTTCATGAGCTGCATTCCTCTTCATGTTCTTTTCTTTCTTAATGATTTATAATGTTTCAGGCAAAATTTAAGATGAAAAGTTTAGGATTTCTAGGACACTGTATTTCCATTAGAGGTTAGGTTACCCAGAATTATTCAACTTTCTTTCATCCATATACCGTCCCTTGCCAGTTCATTTTACTGATGTACTTCTGGATGAATATTATGAGGCCTAGTAAAAAGGAGGGCAATGGAAACTCTGACTTGCATGTTACCTATGGCCTCCCCTCCACTTAAGCTATTAATAAACACATTTTCTGCCTTTGCTTAATGGACTTACCTACAGCTGTGTTAGTGCCACCAACATTTATATCATTTTCATCATCAAATTCAATCCTGACTCCTTTTCCATTGCCTGCTGAGACTCCACAACCTCCACTTCGACAGAGAGAAATTGGAACAACGCCATAGACATAAGCTAACATAATGGGAACACCAATACCTATAGAGGAATTAAATTAGTCATTATAAACAAATAAAAAAAATCACAGAAATGTGAGTTTTAGAAAGTGTTTTCAAGAGAAGGTGTATAGGAGAAAAGTGCTGGGGTTCTGAAAATTTGGCTGGAACACTTGCCAAAAGGGTATTTATCCAGCTGTTAAGGAACACAAACAAATTCAATGCTCCCAGACTTTTAGGTGACACACACAAGAAGGAAAAAAAAAAGATAAAGAGATGTAAACTTTTTTTTTTTTTAAAGTGCTGTATTTGGGGCCAAAGGATAACAATCATTAACAATTTACTAACTACTCTAAGGCTGGGCTCTTGAGTCTATAATACTTTTAACCAACGAGAGATTTTCTATAGGCTCAACTTAAATTGTCCTTAAATAAGTAAAAATGTAACCCTCTTATAGTTAACAACAATATAACACTTTGTTTTAAATATTTCTTCCACAAAACTTTAACTCTATAAAATTTGAGGTAATTAGTATTTTTCAGCATTTTCTTACCTACAGTCACTGCAGCTACTACCGGAGACACAATTACAGACAATGTTACACCACCTGCTATGGCCAAATTCCGTTTGTGCTTTGAAACATCCTTGCCTTCATATCGATTATGAATCTTGAATTAAAAATAAAAATGGGGGTGGGGGATTAAAGAGAAAATATATTACATATTTAGATGAAACAGACATACATTTGCTAGAAGTTTAAAGTGATCCTCATACAGTTTCATAGTTGAGTGTCCTAATTCAAGGTAACCCTACTATTGTTTTTAAACCACGTTTTTACAAACAATTAGCTCCTTATTAATACTTTGCTTTCATAAGAAGACAATGATTTAACAGATTTTACTTTGTGTTTAATTTTAAAAATCTTGAGTAAAAGGAGTCTTTATAGTTTTATTCAATAGTAGTATAATCATGTATTGAGCAAAAAAGAAGAAATTAAGAATATTATTTTCAACACAGTTATGAGTTGGATGTTTCACTAACAGGATACCTCTAAGAAGTTTAACATTCCACACGTTTATTTCTAAATAAGATTCCCTAAATGGTAAAAATTGGCTCCTAGGGGAGGTTTCCACAAACTTTTAAAAAAAAATTCATCTTAAAAAGTTCTAATAAATAAAATATCACTAAATAGAATAATTTTTTCTCAGATCCCTTTCTATGAAGACAAATATTAACAAATGACTAAAAATCCTGGACTCCCATTTATAGCTCAAAGTAAGGGGTACAGAAAGAAAAAAAGAGAATAAATAATGGCAGCCAGAGGACAGGAAATGGATCTACTTAGCGTCTTTGTACATATAGGTGTTAATAAATAGAATTTAATATATCACCACAAAAGTGGCTTGTGAGGTACTATATAAACTTTGGGAAATAGCTCGGTATCTTTATTTTCATGGTTTGCACATGCTAATAAAGCATATTTTCCCCTGTTTCAAGACAGACTCAAAACAGCCTCAAATGGCCGGGCGTGGTGGCTCACGCTTGTAATCCTAGCACTCTGGGAGGCCGAGGCGGGTGGATCGCTCGAGGTCAGGAGTTCGAGACCAGCCTGAGCGAGACCCCGTCTCTACTAAAAATAGAAAGAAATTATCTGGACGACTAAAAATATATATAGAAAAAATTAGCCGGGCATGGTGGCGCATGCCTGTAGTCCCAGCTACTCGGGAGGCTGAGGCAGGAGGATTGCTCGAGCCCAGGAGTTTGAGGTTGCTGTGAGCTAGGCTGACGCCACGGCACTCACTCTAGCCCGGGCAACAAAGTGAGACTCTGTCTCAAAAAAAAACAAAAAAAAAAACAGCCTCAAATGTGTATAAGCAGTCTCTAAAATATTTGACATATAAACAATATTACAGATGAGACAATAAAATAACCTATTATTATGTGGTTATTTTGAAGGTTGTAAAGTACAGTGAGTCTTATGGGATATATGAAACAGTGGAGAAGCTGGGGTCGGAGGTGGGCGAAGCATTAATGGGACAGGAACATGTCTACTTCATAGTCAGAATCCTGTTTCCCAGCATTGACTGTGTTCCCAAGGAATGAGCCTCCTCACTTCCCTATGCAGTCCATACAGGCAGAGATAGCAGACCTTACCAAGGTACCTTTTGTTACCCTTCAGTACTGCAGCTAACTCCTGCTCCTCTCCACTCCCATTCCCGGGAAACTCAGCATTGAAGCAGAGAAAAGCCAAAGCTACAAACTAATGGAGCAGACTTACAAAGGCAGGCTGCCAAGAGAAAGGCGTCTTCCAGAAAATTTTTCAACATCAAGCACCAATGTTCAACTATAGTGATCACATCATCCCACCCACTATTTCTAGTTCAATTTAACTTTTCCTGTTCACTATTTTTTGCCACATTTTCTATTTTTTATCGTAAATGAAGGCTCAGTTTTTGGGTTCTCTGTTGACTATTAGTAGGTTTTCCTGGGCTGGCTGGGAGACCTAAACACCACAGAACATTGTTTCAATGGAAAACTAATTCATCAGCTTGCAACCCTTTGGGTACATGTTTGAAAAAAGGAGACTTGTAACTGCACCTAAGACTTGAACAATGAGGTAAATAATCTCTCCTCTATAAATTATTTGTAGGTATTTGCAGAACAACAGTCTCTCTTTCCTTTCTAAGTATCAGAATAAACAAGTTTTGTTTTCAGCACAGCCTTGCTTTGGATAACTACATGAAAATTATAATCAGTTATTCTATTTGAGGTTTTTTTTCTTTATTCAAGCTCACTGCTGATGAATCTATTTGAGATATTTCAAAGTTTAGGTTTACTCACTCAAAACCTTCTGAAATAAATATTTGGTTTATAAATATCTATGTATGTCATCAGTCCCAAAACTAATTTTTAAAACATAGTATATAGTATTTTTATGATTATAAATATATGTTGAATAAAAAAAATTTGGCTGTGATATAGAAGAAGATCAACTTTATCCTGAGTTTGGTTCCAAAAGTCAGAAATAGAATTAAAGGAAATAATTTAAAGGGAAACAGATGCTGACTCAACATAAGAATTTTCTAGAAATTAATGGCCATTTGACAACAGAATAAGCTGCCTCATCAGTTGGTCTGTTCCCCATTGCTGAGGTTCCCAAATGGCTAATGAAACTTATCAGGAAACTTATATAAAGAATTCATGCGTCTGGGTTCAAATTTCAGCTCTACTTCTTCCAGTGTAACTGAAGATAAATTACATATGCTTACCTAAACCTCAATATTCTAACAGATAAATTAGAGACAAAAATACCCAGGCTGCAAGGTTAAAATTAGTCAAAGTACATGAAACACCTATCGCACAGCATGGGTTGATGACCATTAGTTTCCTTTTTAAAAATTCCAATTCTTTGTTCTGCTCAGGTGTAAGGTTGGAATAAGATAATTTCTAAAGTTACTTATCAATTCTGAGATTTTATTAGTTTAGACAGCAGCAGACTTCTTAGGACTTCATAAATTATCCCATTGACCCTTTAAAAGAGAATTATTTGCTTATAATTCATCAATCACAGCCCAGTGGTGGTCATTAATAAATGCGATTGGACTTTCACAAGATTGTTATAATCTACAAAACAGCATATTTATTAATAACAGTAGTCCAACAGAAAAAAAAGCCTTGAATTGAAGTGGAAATAATTCAAGAATTAGCTAATTATTCTTTGCCTGAGGGCATATGTTATTTAGCTACTTTTATTGAAAAGATCTCATAGACCAGACTTCACAAGGATATATCTGTAAGAAAAATATCAGGCATATGTCCTCAAACTTGGTTTTATATTGCAAATGTACTAAAGTTTTCAGATTCAGATAATTTTAAAGCAAGTCTGCTTTTTATGCATATACATAAGAAGCTTGCTAAAAACTGAAAATTTATTATCTTGTGAAAAAATAGTAACCGTTTTATATTGAAGAAACTAAAAATACCCTTTGTCTAAAAACAAATAAACAAACAGAAAAAAGCAAAAAATCAACACTAAAGAAATACACCCAAAGATTTAGAATAAGATAATGAACTAACAAGGAAGTATACATTTTACCTTACGGCCCACATACACAGGAATGCCAATAATCATTGCAGGAATAGCAATGCCAGCTATTAAAGCAATTCCTACAGGAGCACCAACAAGTGTTCCCAGCTGCCACAATATTTTCTTCTTTCTGCTCCAGGGTTTCTTCCCCCAAAAAGTACATCCTGATGGACTAATAAGAAAAATTATAATGTAAAGTAACAGCTGTAAAGCATCACCACAACAAATTGCTACAACACACTAAAGCAATTACTATTAAAAAAACCTTCCCATACTTAGGCGTTTTGCCCCCCCTTTCTTTGAATTCTGAGTTCATTAAAAGCCAAAAAATTAAGGTCCACTATTAAATTATATTAAGATATGGATAACTGTGGTTCACATTAAAAATTTATCCCTAGTCCTCCAATAACCTCAAGACCTTAAGTTAGTTTCTGAAGAGAAGAATTAATGCAAAACACATGCTTATTTTATCCCTATGTTAGGTATTGTCTGATTATATCATAAACTCACTTTGTGGCCTGAATGAGGAAATTTATATATGAGAAAATAAAATGGAAATAGTTATGACTTAGCATAATTACATAGGGTATTAAATACTAACATTCTAGTTTAACAACAACAAAAAAAGAAATCTCCATTTCGTATTTTTGACAAAATATTAATTCCAAATGACTTAGCATAGTAATCTGCTTCCTTTTACATTTATGTACCAAGGCTGAGCCCAGTGGCTCATGTCTGTAATCCTAGCTCTTTGGGAGGCCAAGGTGGGAGGATCACTTGAGGCTAGGAGTTCAAGATCAGCCTGAGCAACACAGCAAGACTGTCTCTACAAAAAACTTAAAACCTAGCCAGGTGTGGTGGCACATGCCTGTAGTCCCAGCTACTCAGGAGACTGAGGCAGAAGGATGGATCACTTGAGCCCAGGAGTTTGAGGTACAGTGAGCTACGATGATGACACTGCACTCTAGCCTGGGTGACACAGCGAGACGCTGTCTCAAAAAAAAAAAGAAAAAAATTATATAACAACGATAAAAACAATCCCTTTTAGTATTTTATAAATTGCAAGTTTAAAAATGCTTAGGATAACACTTTCTCCAAAAAGAGTTATTCTGTCTTATAATATAAAATTATATTTACATATAAATAATTCCTTCTATAAACTTACCTTAGATAATGTAAATCAGAAATTTCTTTCATACATAACCAACAAAACTCACAGCCACAAACAGCACATGTCATGTGATTGCAGCTTCCATCATTCATCTTTATTATATAAGCAGCGCATCGTGGACATGGCTTTATATCATCAGCTATTAGGAACATAGAGAGACCTCATAAGTAGATAAAACTGGTCTAAAAATAATTTCTAGTAGATTATCAATTACAGCACTGCCAAAAAAATCTTAAGATGTATATAGTTTGTTAACTAATAATCTTTAACCTTCTGTTTTTAGTGTATAAAGCATTTTTTCCCTTCTGAGAAAGGGAATATATTTGACATTAAAATTTCAAGACATAAACATTTTTCAAACACAGCAGTAAAACAGTGATCACAAAAAACAACAAAAGAATAAAAAGAGAAAGGAAAATTAAGGATAGCTCTAGACAAATTCTGAACTATGTAAAGTTTGTCTTTGTCCTGACCCCCTGAAGCTGTCTTCTCTGAGTGGCACTTCTTGTTCTAGAACTTTTCTAACCATCTTCACTTAAATGTGGATATTCTATATACTATTCCTTTACTGAATGAATACTGAGAGTGACAATGTGCTATTAACCTGAAGCACTATAACCAAAGCACTATAAATTAATAATATAATACACACTGTAAAAATAACAATACAGATATCTTTAGAAAAGCAGCTTTTTCCCAGTATTTTACTTCATACAATAGATATATGGACCTTGCAAAGAATCAGTACCTGGAATAAAAGGGAGGAGGTAAGAGATTAAGGAAGGGTATAATGGAGACAAGGTAAAATCAAGTGGTATATAACTTTAGGAATCACTGACAACAGAAGAAGAGTTATCTCAAATTACACAACTATTTTGAATGGTTACTATTAGCCAGCTATATTTTCTAACTACACAGACAGTTTAGAAAAGATACTTATAGCGCTAACCACTGAATTTAAGTATTTGTTCCAATTTATTACATTATAAGCATTAAGCTACATTCTATTCTCCTTTCTACAAGTTTTACAGTCAAATTTTACCTATGCTTTATCAGTGAATTCAGGTTTCCTTAGCACTTCTAGAGCCAAAGTTATTTTTTAACTTAATAACTGGTCAATGCTCATAATTAGTGTTTTAACAATTCAAGGAATTTTGAGCAAACTGATAACTCTATGCAGCCAGATCAAGACAAATGACAATTACTAGAATATGAAAATTAAAAATATCCATAAGTCATGATTTAAATGATCCAAAAACCTTAAAAGTCTGCATTAAAATTTTTAAACACCAGGGTATGAATGAAAAAAAAGCTGGCTTTTATACCTGAAACAATATCTAGTACATCAAATTAAATAAATGCTAATCCTATCTGCTTAAGCAGCATGTTAATTGATAAACTTCCTCATTCTAGAGTATTTTCAAGTAGTAGATATCTCGATTAGAGGTGGGAGTAAATACAATACATGCAAGCTTTGGCTCTGATCCATGCAATATGTGGAACAAACTGAAAGGTAACATTTCCATTTATTCTTAGGGTTCTAAAAACAAAAAACAGCCTTTTAATACGCTAATATCACATGTTAGACAACACCATAAGGGATGTATTTTTGATAGGTCTCTTTATGTATCAGTACCCACATTATTCATTCTCTGAATACTTATTTATCTATGAAAGGCTGTTTTGTTTGCTTTGTCTCTTTCCTCAAACCAACAAATTAGAAAAAAATTTACTGTGCACATTATATGATGACAATTTCTTGCTAAATATTCTCATGATGCAAAAATCCTAAATGAAATTGCTTTGCCAATTATATGGTCAACTAATTTCCCATTCCCCAAGCGTCAATTAAGCCACAGTTCCTTGATAGTAAAAAGACTTCTATTTAAAGAGTTTGGCAAAGCTTCTGTCTTTTTTGATTACTATATTTCTGTTTACTGTTAAAATATGGATCATTGCCAACTAAGAAAAAAAAAGGTTACAAAACACTATGTTCTCAAATGTTAAGAGTGGTTATGACTTAGGGTGGTAGAAGGAGGACACAGGGATAGAGGTGGGGAGCCAATTAAATATTATATTTTTACAAAAGGGAAAAAAATATAGTAATAAAAAATGTGGTTCATTTAAAATGTAACTTCAAGAGCATACACCCCCTAGCAGCTATAAGAGTCTCACATGGATGCAACACTGTTACCATTTCAAGACAAACATAAACATTATAACAAATTACTTAATGTACCTTTATAATTAAGCACACATTTATCCTCAGTGACTGATTAGAAAGAAATAACCAACCAATCAATATTATTATTTTACCAACCAATTATTAAAAGTGCAACCAATTTTTCAATGTATCATAATAACAGGAAACGAAGAATACCAAGATATCTGGAATAACAGTGATTAATAAAACTCTTTTGGATGGTAGCTCCCTCTCCTTTTTCTCTTCTCACAGGTCCACAAGAAGCCAAATTCAAATTTTTAATTCTTTATAGATTACATCAAAAGAAACTATCACAGAGCAATTTGTTCTGAGAGCTTTGATTTTTGAAGCATTGCAGGTAAAAATGCATGGACTTTAAATTTTTAGAACTATGGGATAAGATTTTTAAACAAACATGCAACAAATTCCAACTGAAGTTTATTTTTAAAATAATCACCTTGGGATTATTTATTCTGACAATGCTACTGTTTGGCTCAAATCATTTGGCAATGTTTTGTTCAGAGTTATCTTCAAAGCTACTTTACATAAAAAAAAAATCACTCTCATGATCATATAGTGACCTCTTACTTTGGATCCACCCCAAACCAACGATTTCACCTGTTATAATACTCTAGCTGTTAGACTTACCTCTATAAGAACTCTTGGTCATGCTCAGAATTCAAATTGTCAAATCAAACTGACATTAAAGTGACATGATATAAAGTTATGCCAATATGGCATTCCAGCCTAACAGTGCTGAAATAAACATAAAATATCCCATGGTGACTACTTTAAGGAATACCAATATTCATTTGGATAACTAAATCATTATGTTTATTTTAAAAAATAACAAAAGCCATCTCTCAGTCATTATTTATTTACTGGTGGTCCAGATATACTCAAATTTCTAGCGGGTGACTGTGGTTTCTCTAAGTTTCTCTACATCATGTAGCCAGAGCACTTACTATAAGCCAGAAAATGTTTCAACCATATAGACCTAAGTATTGTTAGTATCTTCATTTTAATTATGAGGCAACTAACTTGCTCAGGCTTACACAAAGAGTAAGTGAAGAATATGGGATTTGAATCCAGGAGTCTGATTTGAGAATCCATTTTCTCTTACTCTGTATGACTGTGTGTCCTGTAACCAATAAAGACCCACCCAACCCCAGGTATAGGAGAGCAAAATAATTTCCAAGTGCACTACCCAATGGCTACTGCTGACTCTTCAGGGGACAGTTTAGGTATATTCAGGTCCTCTCTAAATTGCTTCTGGACCCATACCTACAAATTACTACTAATATCTTTGAGTTCTACCCCAATCTTCAGGAAAGGAAACAGAAACAAATCAGTAAACAAGTATGAAAATCCGTGTATATTACATAAGGTATTAAATGTTGAATATTCTGTGTTAAAGTTTAATAAGATTTTTTTTCTAGTAGCAGAAAGCACATGATGACTATCTCAGTACACTGCTGGTAGGAATGTAAATTGTTTTCTTAATAAATTTATGTATTTTTCAAGTTTTTCTCTGTCACAATCAGCAAGAAAAACATTTTTTCAAAAAAGGACTGAAATTCCAATAAGCAATGAAAATTCTGTCAACATGAAATATTAATTTTTTGAATTTTTATTCAAAGAACATTAAGATGTTCAGATTTTTTAAACATTTTTGAGATTTATGAGGTATATACATTGTACATGTAGAGATCCCCAGGAAATTCTTAAATTCCTGGCCAAAGGCACTTTAAAGTTCTTAGTGTCTTCCCCCACTAAGGTACAATTTTTATATCCTTGGTTCCAGGGACTGGTAACTTAAGTAAAAAATGTATTTCACAAAATATTTAAATGAAACGGATCCCAAGAATAAATACTGTTTTAAATCTGTAATTTTGTGATATTTATACAATTAGAAATAATCTAAAGATGATATATTTAAAATTAATATTTTATTAGAAATATTTGCTAAGTTTTGCATAAGATATTATAGAATTAACAGTTTGGACTATCTTTGGCTATCTGTTATATAAATCATCACGATACTCTTTATTTTCTTTTTTTTTTTTTTTTGAGACAGAGTCTCACTTTCTTGCCCGGGCTACAGTGAGTGCCGTGGCATCAGCCTAGCTCACAGCAACCTCAGACTCCTGGGCTTAAGCGATCCTACTGCCTCAGCCTCCCGAGTAGCTGGGACTACAGGCATGAGCCACCATGCCCGGCTAATTTTTTTTTTTGTATATATATTTTTAGTTGGCCAGATAATTTCTTTCTATTTTTAGTAGAGATGGGGTCTCACTCTTGCTCAGGCTGGTCTCGAACTCCTGACCTCGAGCGATCCACCCGCCTCGGCCTCCCAGAGCTAGGATTACAGGCGTGAGCCACCGCGCCCGGCCTTCTTTCTATTTTTAGTAGTATTTTCTTTTTGTTGGACAAAAAATCTTTCCAATCTCAGAACCACTTTCTTTCAAAGGAAAGAATGAGTGCTTCTGGGACAGAAATGCACTTAAAAAATGAATCATTTTGAAAAGTGAAGGTAAAACAGGAACTGAATGCTTTTTTATATTACAATAACTAGTATTCTGTATGTGTCAAATTATTTTATAGAAAAAAATCAGACATAAATACCTGCTGCTCCAGACTCTTGACTGTAACTAATGGATGAAGAACGTATAGTTCTCAAACGTAAACTCTGGGCTCTCTCTTGTCGAGCAGCATCACAGGTCTGATTGGGGTGCCAAATCTGTTTACAGTGGTAGCAAAACTCTGTTCCACAGCCTTCTCGCCCGCAAGTTAATTTTGGACAGCTGGCACATCCAAATGCTATCACAGCATATCTTGAAAACAAGAAAAACAATTTAAAATGTGACATAAAACAAGAGATGTTCATTCAGTAAAAAATGGTCCAACTAAAATCTTATTCCTGAAAAACATTTTCTATTTATGCATTAACAGTCATAAACCCTATCTCACCAATATAAAAATGGGGGAAAAATTTAATAGTTTACAAATGAAGACATAAATGGCTTTAAAATATTTGAAAAGTTCAATTTTTACCTCTTACCTTTCAACTTTTAAGCAGGATAACGTTGCATTTTGGCTAATCCCATTTTTACAAAAACTATATTAAATCAGTATAGTATTGTATGCACAAAGAAAAGACTAGAATACACCAAAAATCTTAACAGTGGTTTTCCTGGTATTGGGGTTTTAATTTTATTCTTATGTATTTATACATTTCTGATTTTCTAAAATTACTTGTCATTTTTTTAAAAAAGAAAGGTTAAAAGAAAAAGATTACTTATTTAAAAATGTAATGATTATGGATAAGCTACACCTGTCAGTTAATGGCACACTATATCAATTTATAAATTATGTGAGAATCTTGTATTCATGAATACAACATTTTTATTTCTAAGATGCGTGGCAAAAGTGGCTTTTGGTGCCAATCTCCTACCAAAGTACACCAACTGGAATTTCTCAATCAAGAAGTTGGGTGTTTTTTTTTTTGTTTTTGTTTTGCTTCAGATAAAAGACAGACAGAGAGAATAGAAGACTTGTGACTATCCCTAATACCTATTATCTGAGAGAACATTTCTGACATTTTAACAATTTTTGACTTCTGGGTACTCTTTGGCATTTATCCCACAGAAATGAAAGTTTATGTTCACACAAAAACCTGTACATGAATGTTCACAGCAGCTTTATTCACAATAGCTAAAAACTGGAACAAGCCCAGATGTTCTTCAAAAGATGAATGGTTCAACAAACTATGGTGCATATACACAATTAACAACAAAAAAAAATTACTGATACGCATAATAAGCTGAATCTCTGGGGAATTACACTAAGTGAAAAAAGAAGTCAATCTCAAAAAGTTACATACTATATGATTCCATTTATATAACATTTTGAAATGACAACATTTTAGAAAGCAAAAACAGATTAGTACATGCCAGGGGTTAGGAACTGGGATTAGGATGGGGAGAGAGAGAGAGAGAAGTAGATGAAGTTATAAAAGAGTAACATGAGGGATCTTTGTTGTGATGGAACTGTTCAGTACCTTGACTATGGTAGTGGATAAACAAACCTATACATGCTAAAATTCTATACAACTAAATACACACACACAAATAAGTACGACTGGTAAAATTTAATTAAGATTGGTAGATTGTATCTCTGCCAATATCCTGGTTGTGATATTGTTCTATAGCTTTATAAAATGGTACCACTGAGGCAAACAGTGTGAAGGGTACACAGAATCTCTCTGAATTATTTCATACATCTGCATGTGAATCTACACTTATCTCAATAAAACTTTCAATTAAAAAATTTCTAGGGGGTTCTAGTTCTCTTTGAAAACAGCAACACACAAATCTTACCTGTGTATAAAAGGCTTTTGTAAATACCAAACATTTCCTTTTGCCTAGAAATTTAGGGGAGTTTTCAGGGCTTTTCTGGTTACTGGCAATAAAATTTAAATAATTATAACTGAGATTTTTATTAAATTTCAAGATAATTTATAAAATTATGCAAGATTTTAAGAGTCAGGGAGTTCCTTAATTACCTGTTGCTCCCTTAGTACCTCACCCTTCAAACTTAAACTTTACATCTCAAATTCCATTTTATTTCTGACAGACCAAGTCTCTAATTACCACTCTCTATCACAGATACATTCAAACAGGACTGAATTAAAGGCAATTTATATCAACATTGGGTAATCTGGTATAGCTTCATTTTCCTGAGCTTTAAGATTTCCAAGAAAGCTTATTCATTACAGTCTCAGAAAAAAAGACCCTATACTTTATTTTCTATTAAAGTTATCTAAAGTATCTATGATCTAAAATAAAGTCGTTTAAAACAGTAATTCCAGTGAAAAGAAAATGGCATTCTCTTCTAAACCTCTCTCTAACCTATCTTTTATTGAAGGAAGGGAGGGAGGAGGGGAAGACAAGGGGCAGAATGGGGAAATTTGTGTATGCAGGGGACAACGCAAGACCAACTATTTTCTGAAGTTGATCATAATTTACTAAGGCAGAAGAGAGGTTCATTTCAGGCTAGCTGGTCCAAATTCCACTTCCACCACTTATTACTTGTGTAATTTTACATAAGTTACACAGATCTCCCTACATACCAAGTTTTCCCATACATAAAATAGGAATTCACTAAAATTTGGCTTAGCCTCAGTATTCAGTCAAAATCATAATCAGTTTTGGCCTTGGTTTTTAGAAGGTCAAATTAGCAAATGACTGCTTCAATGACATGTCTAGTACCCCTGCACTTGTTCATGACTAATGACCGTGTGATCATACAAGTTACTTTCATTTCTACATCAATAATATAAATGATGTTTGTCATTTGGATTGAATATAACATTTAAATACTCATTTTAAGATAACTGGCATTCCAGACATAACTTAGAGTAGATATCTTTTATATAGTGAAATTCTACCGGATAGCTGAAGTATTAATTTACGTTATGTTGCAAGAATAAAATGCTATAATCTTCAGTGATGACCATAAAAGCAAAATTCAGGTACAAGCTTAACTTTCAAATAATTAGATAGGGAAATAGATTTAGAGTTCATATGAACACTGAAAGTGCTTTAACTAGATAAATTTAGGAAGAACATATCCTTTATGAGAAAATAAATATTTCTAAAAATATGAGGTAGATTAATAGAAATTAGATAATATAATTCTAACCTCTGTAGAGGTTGTTCAGTATACTAGTATTCTCATCACTAAATACAACTTTTAAGAACTGACCTAATTTTTAATTAAGGATTTAGACTATGAGTCTTAAAACAAAACAAAAAGTCCTATTGGGGAATTTCTCACATCTTTTTTTTTTTTTTTTTTGAGACAGAGTCTCACTCTGTTGCCCAGACTAGAGTGCCGTGGCATCAGCCTAGCTCACAGCAACCTCAAACTCCTGGGCTCAGGCCATCCTCCTGCCTCAGCCTCCCGAGTAACTGGGACTACAGGCATGTGCCACCATGCCTGGCTATTTTTTTCTACATGTATTTTTAGTTGTTCAGCTAATTTCTTTCTATTTTTAGTAGAGACGGGGTCTCACTCTTGCTCAGGCTAGTCTCGAATTCCTGAGCTCAAATGATCAGCCCGCCCCAGCCTCCCAGAGCGCTAGGATTACAGGCGTGACCCACTGCGCCTGGCCTCTCACATCTTGACAATAAGAATTAAAAGCAGAAAAGCAGAATGTGCTTTAAATGTGCCCTTTAAAAATTTCATGACAAGTTTCCAAATCTGGCACAATATCCACAAAAACATAAAGGTGTATGGCGAGAAAACTGAGAGAACACTGGAGACGTAAAACACATTTTTTTCTCAATAATGAAAGTTCAAAACAACTTCGTAAATTGCTTTAAGATGATAATTCCTTATGGTATTGAGTCAAGAGACTTAAGCTTATTGAAAATGCTTATAGACAACAAGATTTTTGAGATTTATCCAAATATTCTATGCTAAATACAGTGTTCCTCCTATAAAATATATTACTACAAAACTTTACCCTGAATTATATATTCTGCTATGAACAAGAGTAGGGATATTATTAAAGTGAATGTCTATTTAGAATTTTTAAAATATGCAGTATAATTATCAGGAGCAAACTAACAGCTGACAGTGTAGGGAAATTACTATCATGTCAAACATTTACTATTTGAATGCTAATTTTTTAAAATTATTTTTTAAAATAAAAATTTCCATCTATTCTTGTATCCCAGAAGTTTATCATAACATGATGGTCTTGGAGGAATTTGATTTGATCTGGTCTTGAAGGAATATTGAGTTAACATTTGACCACTTGGCATTTGGTCAAAATGCATTCCCCAAATTAGGATGTAATAATAAAAAGAGTCGTGAGATTTAAATAAGACAATGTTTGTCGAGTTTGGGGTGGGGAGAGCGAGGGAGAGGGGAAGAGGAGACAGGAGAGGTAGGGTTAAAGAGGTAGAGAAAGGAAGAGTTTAGTTCATGGCACATCATATGCACTCAAATGTTAGAGATAAAGTATATCAAACTTATTTTATGCTACTTCTCACTATTTTTTTAATGAAAAAGCTAAGATGTGCTGCCTCAGGACTAAACATTCAAGTCTACTGAATCTGCAAATTCTCAAGAAAAACAGGATTATTTTTAATAATACTGACAAATTTTTCATAAATGTACATTTTGATTACTGTAGAAGTTAGTCTAGTATTTTCTTATGCTAACAATTCTTGAGTGCTTACTATGTAAGCATTTCATGTTCATGGGTATTCAATTTTAAGAATAAGTGTATTAGATACAATCTGTAATATATCAAGGAATTGAAAACAGAATATTAGGTCACTTAAAGAAGATTTTTATTATGTGGGAGCCAAATTTATTTTCTACTGGAAAACAGCTCTCAAATTATAACTGAAGCAAATGGTAAAACTAAATTAAATACAAAACACTTGCTTTACAGAAAATTTCAGGAATCTTTCTGCTTCAGCAAAATAGGTGTTATTGGACAAAGAACGGGCTCAGCAGAGGGTCACACAAATAACTGAATAATAGTGGTTAACTAACTAAATATCTGTGGCTTAAAGAACACTCAAATCTTGGTTTAGTTAATAGCTCCATTTCCTTCTCCCGAACATTATTTAATTCAAGCTTTACCTTCCTTCTCTATCCTTCAGCAGAAAGTCTCTAGCTACTATACTTGAAATGCTTAAACCTTCCTGCTTAGCAGGAGTGGAAGGACAGGATGAAAGGGGGGAGTAGGAAGGGACTGAAATAGGGCAGGCTTTCCAAAAGTATCTTCTGTTCACTGGATTGTTATTAATAAGAGGTGATTCATACTAAGAAAGGACTCAGTGGTCAAGTTAGAAAAATGCTAAGCAAAATTAAAGTGGTTTATTGCTCATTTTTTACTATAGGATTGCCAAAAGAATTTTTAACATACCAATGTTCAGTATATAGTCACCAGTATTTCCTATATTTTTTTGACCATGACATTTATTTCCCGGCAGAGTTTCAAAGTACTAGTGTTTTACAAATTATACTATCAAAAACACTGAGGAAGTAGGGATACCAGCTAGGGTGGTATATTCCACCTGGAACAAACTCCTTATAAAGGGACAAAGAAGGTGGGAAAAAACATACCTAAAATGAAATATGATTCTAAGAAAGATAAGACAGTCCCAATAAAGATTTTGATTAAAAAATGAGAAGAATAAAGAGAGATTATCTGGAAATCCAAAATTATTTTTTTTCAAAACATCAAGAATACCTTTAAAGAACAAAGAAAATATAATCAGAAATACCAAAATTATTTGATTCAGTTAAGGGAAAAAGTCAAGTTTTATATCAGAATCAATAGGCTTATGTTTCACTTTCAAGAAATTATTATCACTCTGGCGGAAAAGAAAAGACGTATTTGATTAATGTATTTGAGAGAAGGTCTAGACAAAGTGAGTCTCATCTCTTGGTTCCTTTTTTTAGGATCTGCATCCTACTCAGAGGATGTATTCTGTTCTTTCCATTACATGCTGCAGGGGCAGCCCTCAGTTGTTCTCAGGTCTACATGTATGATATTAGTTGGGGAAGTCTATCTAATTTAGGGATCTAATTTTGGCTGCATATCTAAAGCCACATTTTTTAGTCAACTAATTAGTAAGAGAAAACTAACATGCCCCCTGTGTCTTATATATTAACTTGGCTCTGAACGAGGGTATGAGAAGAAGACTCTTATTTTTATTGACTCCCTAAAACACTACCAAAAATCTTAATATCAATTAATCTTTTTTTTTTTGAGACAGAGTCCTGCCCTGTTGCCCTGGGTAGAGTGCAGTGGCATCACCCTCGCTCACTGCAACCTCAAACTCCTGGGCTCAATTGATCCTCCTGCCTCAGCCTCCCAAGTAGCTGGGACTACAGGCATGCACCACTGTTGCCTTTCTAATGCTTCTATTTTTAGTAGAAACAGGGTCTCACTCTTGCTCTGGCTGGTCTTGAACTCCTGACCTCAAGCAGTGCTCCTGCCTCTGCCTCCCAAAGTGCTAGGATTACAGGTGTGAGCCACCATGCCCAGCCAATTGACAATGTTTGGTATAGGAGTAGTATACAGGTTGAGCAACCCTAATCCAACAATCTGAAATCTGAAATGCTTAAAGTTTACCGCACTGTCTAGACACAGATAATATGAACTTTAAACTTCAAAGAAATACCCATATAGTATACTGAATACTTGGTGTTAAAATATACCTGGGTTAATTTTATGGTAGGAGGAAGAATAAATTAAAAAGAGCAAACTCTCGGTTCAAGCTATTGACTCTTAGAATACTTTTAAGACTGTGTGTCCTAACACATAAAATTCATCACTAGTCATAAGTTACAACTTCCCCTGCAACACACTTTATTCATTATGGCTCCTTATACACAAAACTTGTTTTCTAAGTCACATATACTTGTTTCCTCTGGATAAAATCAAAGCTGGATCTGTGATCTGTGTAAATTTGTTAAAAGTTGGCCTACAGAAGCATTTTCAGCATGTCAAAAGATGGTCAGGGTATAGCTAAAACCCTTCTTTGTCAAATAGGAATAAGAGTCCTATAGACATTAATTAGAATTCTAAAATATGTTCTTTAGTCCCTAAGCCTATGGCCCCATTTTTCTTTTATCCATTAAGAACAATATCCTCCACCAGAATAAGTTACTATTGATAACCATTTAAATGTCATAGCAAACCAGCATGAAGCTACACATACTTGATTACAGCTGATCACATTACCCCAAGGTATATGACTTAAGTTATTGGCATATAGTCAGATTGGTGCATTCAACAATTTTTTATTGAGCATGGTGGTTAACCTGTGGTTACCACAAAAACCAAACTTTATTTTTTGCTCTTCAGGGGCTCACAGACATTAAGTCATTAATTACATTTTAGTATAATAAATGCTCCTGTATATTCAAAGCTCCCCAGCCAAGTCAGAAGCACTCACACGAGATGACAGGGATAACGTGTGCTGGTAACAGGGTGGCCTCAGCCAAGAGAAACATGTGATGATAGAAACTAAAACACCAACATTTTGCTATTTGCCTAGACAATGCACAAACTAGGCTTCCAAGGCAGCAGGTAATCAGATATTTTTTACCCAAGATAGCGTCTATACTTCTCCTTCTCTTACACTGTGTTCTCTCACCCCAATTTCTCTCCCTAGCCATGGCCAGATTTTTCTCTCAAACTGTGAGGACTGGCATGTCTTAAAAGCAGACTAGGTAGCCTCACTCTGGATAAATCACAGCAGTCAGATTTGGTCCTTTGGGGCCCTTCTCAAGAGAGGTTTTTAGAAATATTGTCCTTTAAACAGGCTTAATCTGCCCTAGCCCTCAGGAGAGTAAAAAGAATATTAGGTCAGAAACCCCAAGAGATCTCAAATAGAAACCAGGTCAGGTAATTCTCTTTTCTACTCTGAGGTAATAACAGTATTTCTCAAGATGTGTTAAACTACATGTTTAAGTAAAATTAATCTCAGATACAGAAAATGGCCATATTGATAAATATCAAATGCAAGAGGAAAAATTCTTAATTGCACACCTAGCATTTCTGGGAAAAAATCTTCAAGTGTATTGTACAATGAAAGGGGTTATTAAATATATGCCTGTGGTCCTGGTACTGTGGCTAAGCATTTCTATGAATGACTGCCAAATATTCAGATATTTACCAATATTGCTTATGCCAGATTTAAATAATACATGGAGTTTTAATAAAAAATATCCCTCTGGGGGTTCCAAAGGTTTTAATAAGCTCCAAGAGGGCAGGGATTCTCGTCTTTTGTTCATTTAATAATCTCTAGTACCTTGCACATAGGTGCATTAAATATTTGAATGACGTATTTCTGAAGATAAGGAATAATAAATGATAGCTATGAGAAGCTTACTGTGTATTAGGAATTTCACAAGTAATAACATTAAAGATCTATCTCACTTAATCCTTATAACAACAACATGTTAGGATAGGGATTCAAAATCAGGTTGTACATGTTCTTGATAAGTAAAACTAACTTTTAATCAAGTCTCCTATATTTTCAAAGCATACATACAAATTTTATGTTACTGGATGATGTTTTCTATGTAATATAACCATAAAACCTGTAACATCACTAAGTATATCAAATATGCTCTTAACAACCTAGAGAGCCAGCATAAACCAAATATAAATGACAATACATAAACATAATTAATCTCTGTAACATGTTTTCTGCCCTTTGTGGGTAAGACTAATGACAACCAACACCACCAAAAATTAATGTAGAGCCAAATTAATCAAGAATAATATGTCATCCAATTTATGTAACAGTCAAGTGTTTATTTTCATAGTAACAACTCTGTTAAAGTGAATGTTTCTATTATTTATATTTTATACTTAATGTTTATCTTTTCAAAATTTTTAGAATACTGAGTCATTTTAGGTTTTTTTTTTTTTTTTTTGAGACAGAGTCTCACTCTGTTGCCTGGGCTAGAGTGCTGTGGCATCAACCTAGCTCACAGCAACCTCAGACTCCTGGGCTCAAGCGATCCTCCTGCCTCAGCCTCCCGAGTAGCTGGGACTACAGGAATGCGCCACCATGCCCGGCTAATTTTTTCTATATATATTTTTAGCTGTCCATATAATGTCTTTCTATTTTTAGTAGAGACGGCGTCTCGCTCTTGCTCAGGCTGGTCTCGAACTCCTAAACTCAAACAATCCTCCCACTTTGGCCTCCCAGAGTCCTAGGATTACAGGCGTGAGCCACCGCGCCCAGCCTATTTTAGTTTTTAATAATGAAATCTCAATGAGAAGAAAATATGCCAAAATATCCCAAAGTGTGAGTTTCTGAAAAAAATTTTAATTTTACTAAGAACTATCACATAAGTGCTTATAAAGAATAATAAAATGAATACTCCTGTATCTACCACATAAGAATATTATCAGTAGGCGGATCATATTAATTCACAACCTAAACTGGAACATGAGAAAGGTAATGCTATTGAAAATCACACCAGTACAATAAGCATGAACTGAAATCAGAACCTATGGTTACCTTATTTATTAGTGGCTTTAGAAGTTCCTTGGTTGCCTCTTACTTAAAGTTCACATTCTCTCCTCTAGCTCTCAAGAGGTAACTAATAAACTAAATGTATTTATCTATTCTATTGTTAACAAACATTTGTGTTTTCTTATTTGTTATTATGAACATTCCTAAACATTTCTCCTGCTGGTACACAAGAAAGAGCTTCTCTACAATTTAACTAAGAATTGAATTATCAGTTGTAGAATTCAACTTAGCCACAGTACCAGGACCACAGGCATATATTTAATAACCCCTTTCGTTGTACAATACACTTGAAAGATTTTTTCCCAGAAATGCTAGGTGTGCAATTAAGAATTTTTCCTCTTGCATTTGATATTTATCAATATGGCCATTTTCTGTATCTGAGATTAATTTTACTTAAACATGTAGTTTAACACATCTTGAGAAATACTGTTATTACCTCAGAGTAGAAAAGAGAATTACCTGTGTATGTGTGTTTTTTGTTTTTTTTTTTTTTGAGACAGGGTCTTCCTCTGTAACCCAGGCTGGAGTGCAGTATCATGATCATAGCTCACTGTAGCCTCAAACTCCTGGGCTCAAGTGATCCTCCTACCTCAGTCTCCTGAGGAGCTAGGACGACAGGTTCATGTTACCATACCTAGCTAATTTTTAAAAAAATTTTTTATAGAGATGGGGGGGGTCTTGCTATGTTGCCCACAATTTTAACAGATAAAGTGGCAGCAAGTGAGCTAATGCCAATGGTCCCCAACCGACTGGTTTCATGGAAGACAATTTTGTAACGAAGCTCTGTGGCCTGGGGATTGGGGACAACAGAGCTCATCATTCACTTCTACATTCTTTTAGTCTAACTTTTCCCCTTTTATTTAGACAACTTACCTCTGTAATCTGTTTTGATTTTAATTTATTATGTGTGGTGGCAATCTAATTTTCACCCTCAAATAATTAATTTTCACAATTTATGTTGAATAATCAATCCTTTTCCAGTTGGTTTGACACACTTCCCCTAAAAATCAAGTTCTTTTTTTTTTTTTTTTTTTTTTTTGAGACAGAGTCTCACTCTGTTGCCCAAGCTAGAGTGCTGTGGCATCAGCCTAGCTCACAGCAACCTCAAACTCCTGGGCTCAAGCAATCCTCCTGCCTCAGCCTCCTGAGTAGCTGGGACTACAGGCATGCGCCACCATGCCCGGCTAATTTTTTTCTATATATTTTCAATTGTCCAATTAATTTCTTTTTATTTTTTTTAGTAGAGACGGGGTCTCGCTGTTGCTCAGGCTGGTCTCAAACTCCTGACCTCGAGCAATCCTCCCACCTCGGCCTCCCAGAGTGCTAGGATTACAGGTATGAACCACCGCACCCGGCCTCTAAAATCAAGTTCTTATACAAACTATAATCTGTTTCAGCCATACCTATGGTCTTCTATTAGGTTGATAGTGGTGACTATCCACTATGCTGATGTGATTAATCAACCCAGCACAAGACAATATACAGCTCTTTAGCAACCACAAAGTTTATGCCCCTGGATTTATTGTCTCAGTCTCTCTTGGGTGCAGGTTCTGACACTTAATCCTCCTTTTCCTTTATTCCATCATTTCAGATTTTTTTTTAAAGCTATTAAACATTTAGAGGAATTCATAAAGCACCTCTTGCACTCTAGGGTTCATGGAAGACAGTTAGAAAACCACACTCCTTCTCCAGATAAAACATAACATAGGCATATTCCTCAGTATGTGAATTCTTCCTATGGGAGTATTTGCTATCATTACTTACAAAATTTTAAACCTTAAATTTGCTATTCAACTTGAAATCTACTCTAATTTCAAGAGTATGATTTACACCAGTGAAAATGCTATGCAGCGGTCCATGGGATCAAGAGTGATACAATCATATCTAAGCTGTTTTTCTGGCAGAATATTGTTTCCTGCTCAAGTGATTTAAAGTTACTATTTATTAACCTTATTTTCTTCCCATATTTTTCTTGAGAATTTAGCCTTTCATGGATCTGAGTCCCAGAGTTTGCTTCTCCCATTATTACACCTGGAAGCACAGCTAACCTTGGCTCAGTTTAGATAGTAACTTTAACATATCATTTTGTTGTTTATTTATGTTATAGCACAAGTTCCCTGCAGTATAATTCAAATTTGATATTGAATAGTATCTCTGAGTCCAAAAGACAACTAATGAATTAATAAAATACTAATTAGGTAATTTTTTAATGCTATATTATTATGCAGAAATATTTGATGGATGGTTAAGTGCTAGTGATAACTGGGAAAACTGGGATTTGCACAGGCTGGAAACATTACTTTTCTTCATTTAAATTATGGAATACAAGTTAGATGTAATCTGATAATTCACTACCCAACAAGCTTTTAATAGTGGATTCAATTCAGGTAATCTGAGTCCTGAAATTGTAATTTCACAGATTAAACTCACATCTCAGCCTTGCTTCTGAGATTATACCCAGATAATCTTGGAAATTCTGGGTTTTCCCAAACTCTTATTTATAATCTCTGGTTTACTAAATCATGTTGTTTGTGGCTTTTCCTATTCTTAAAGAGTTTATGACTTTTTTCCCTAGTTCTGACAACTGTACATAATAAATGCTCTACAAATACGGCTGTTATTAACAATAATCAAATATGTAAACAACATTATTTTATTTTAAATGTTGAGAAAATGGTATTTATAATTTAAAAATTTGAGGCAAATGAAATATTACATAATCCCTAGATCTTCTAGCAAACATTTATGTATATCACCATGAGCACATCACACACAAAGTACCTTTTAAAAGGGTCGTTTAAGTTTATGACCACAAATAACTTCCTCACCACAAACAACCCAGATCATTTCACCTTTTATTCCAAAATAAAAATTCTCCATATGGCTGGGGAAAGCCAATTTTGTATGACAACTAGACCCTGTATTCTACCACGTTATCCTTTTCTTCCAAAAATGGTCTTAAGTGAATATGTAATACAGAGACAATATAATGCCTGACACATGATATGCACTCAACATGTTTGTCTACTGAATAAATTCTCTGGCATGTTAAAATTTTTCTTTTGACTAACAGCAAATTCTTATTTTACCCCCAGAGGAAAAAAAATTGCCTCAAGAAAATCAAACAATATATTCTTACCCACAATCTGGAGCTGGGCACCACCTACAATCAGGATCTGCAACAAGCCACCGTCTAAGCATAAATTCTTCATATTTTTCCATCAAGACATCATCACTTAATATCAAGCGAATATCATGAGGATTAAATCGTTCAGTACATTCTGGGCAACTGATATTAACTCTACTTTCAGAGATTTCTATCCTTAGATATTGTCGTAAGCAATCCACACAAGATCTGTGATGACAAGTCATTATATCGGGAAATCTGTCTTTAGAATGCCGCAAAAGGCACAAAGGGCACTCTATGAAGTCTCCAATTTGCTTGCTGATAGAAGTTAATCCATTATCAGAAGAGGTATTTGTAGAGAAAATAGAGTTCTTATCAGTACACATTTCAGAATGTATACTTTCAATACTTGCAATTCCATCCACCCCACCATTTAGCTCTCTTGATTTACGTTTGTTATCCTTTTTCCTCCGAAACAGAGAGCCTATTGAAATTCTTCTTTTTTTGGGTGCCTTTTTGACTGAAGGTAAGCTCACAGATGAAGCAGAAGACTGAAGATCTCGATCTGAACCCATTTGCCGATGTAAACTCATGTCTAAAATGCTCATGAAAATTAGGTCAGGGTCAGTGTTTACACACAGCCCTTCATTATATTTAGAGATAAAACTTATTTCTTGTTCTTGCATTCAGATTAAGTCATAATGTAAGGAAATCCTACATGGTTCTTTCAGAGGATTCTTGAAAAGTTTGACTTACAGAAGACTGTTGTCATAGATGTTCTGAAAATTAAAAAAAAAAAAAACAAATTAATTGTATTCTTAGTTTGCGTATTTTTATAAACTCACAAACTCATTATGAAATTTCAAACAATTGTGTTCTTTAACCATTAGTATTTTCTTAAAAATAAGGCCAATTTTATATGCTATAAGAAAATATAAAACTAATGTTGAAATAGCAATGAGGACACTCTTTAATCTTAATAAGATTGTCTAGATTTGAGCTGACCGAAACATTTTTAAAATCTTACATACAACTTCTGATCATTATTGCTCTGACTTCAATGATTCCTCACTGCCTTTAGGAGTTTTTTGTCCATGTTTTTTATTTTAATTTTTTTTAGTTTTCACACACAGCATTGATGTCTTTGTTTTTAACTGACAATAAAATACACATGTAAATACAAAGGGCTAAGACTAGCTTACACAATCTTGCAGAAGAAAGTGGGAGGAGGGTTCTTAGACTGCCAGATATATAATGACTTATAAAGTTGCAGTAATTAAGACAGTGTGGTACGTTACAAGGATCGATACAAAGACCAATGGAACAGAACATAGTCCAGGAGCAAGTCCCATATACATGAGATACTTGATTTATGACAAAAGTAACATTGCTGAATACTAAGAATGGCCTTAAAAAAAAAGTACTATGTCTACTGATTACCCATCTGAGAAAAGAAAAGGAACTTAACCCATGGCTCATCCAGGAATAAAAACTGACTCCAGGCTGGGTGCAGTGGCTCATGCCTATAATCCTAGCACTTTGGGAGGCTAATGCAGAAGGATCACTTGAGGCCAGGAGTTCAAGATGAGGGCAACATAGCAAGATCCCATCTCTACACAAGAAATAAAGAAATCAGCCAGGCATGGTGGTACATGCCTATAGTCCCAGCTATCTGGGAGGCTGAGGCAAAGGAATTGCTTGAGCCCAGGAGTTTAAGGTTGCAGTGAGCTATGATGATGCCACTGCACTCTAGTTTTGGGCAACAAAGTGAAACCCTGTCTCAAAAAAAAAAAAAAAAAAAAAGAAAATCAATCCCAGATGGTTCATAGATCTAAATACAAAAAGTAAAACCATAAAGTTTCTTCTAGGAGACAACACAAAAGAATATTTCAATGAAAAGATTTCTTAAACAGAACATAGAAAAGTACTAAAAGGACTGATAAATTGGACTATGATAAAGTTAAGAGAGAGTATTAAGGGCCTGGGAGAAGACATTTGCCATATATAACTAATAAAGGAACACTATCCAGAATATGTAAAGAACACTTACAAATCAATAAGTAGACAATCCAATAAAAATACAGGCAGGGGACTTAACAGGCATTTCACAAAGGATATGAAAGAGTTTTCAACATCATCAGTTATCAGAGAAAAACATATTAAAGCCACATTGAAAGACCACGACACATCCAGTAGGATGCCTAAAATTAAGACTGACACTTCCAAGTATTAGCAAGGATGTTGAGGAATAGAAACTCTCATAATACTGGTTGGAGGATAAAACAGCACTACTTTGGAAAACTGTTTAACAATATCTACCAAATTGGACCATACAAATACCCTATTATCTAGCAATTTTACACCTAGAAATAAGTGTACAAGAGAAATGAATGTACACAGATATCAAAAGACATACATAATAATGTTCATAGCAGCATTAGTAGTAACAGTCAAAATACTGGAAACACACATTTTCATCAACAGAAGGGATAAATACCTTGTGGTATATTCACAATCTGGTATACTATAAAGCAATGAAAATGAAAAAATACTGCTAAATACAAAACAAGAAAGAATCTCACACAGAAGAGTATGTGCTATAATTCAATTTATATAAAGTTCAAAACAGGCAGAACTAATCTACAATGTTAGAAGTCAGGATTGTGGCTACCTTTTGTGGGGAGGCACAAAGAAAACTTTCTTAATATGTGTAGTATGTGCAGTAGTTACAAAGGTATGTTCACTTTGTAATAAATCACTGATCCACAAACTAATGATTAATGTGCATTTTTGGATGACTGACACAATTAACAAATGTTTTCTGGAAAAACATTTCACTCAGGCAAACTTTATTCATGCCTGTCAGTTTATATTTTCCCATTATTTGCAGCATTCTTCTTTAAGTCTGAGGAAAATATGGAGTGTAACAGTAGGTTTACCTGCATAGTTTCTTCTTTATGTATTTTTACTTTGTCTTGCATCTCAAAATGCTTTCTGTACTCCAAGGCTCAATATATGTATCACAGAAAAGAATTATACAGGGAATGCATCTTGGATCTTGTCCTAAGAATTTATCATTTAAAATATTAAACCAATGGTACTTAATCAGTATCACCTGGGGAATTTTTCCACATACACACTTTTAGAAATTCAGTAACTATATAATTTATTACCCAGACAAGAACTATATAAGAGTGACTGAAGGTAGTACTAATACTTAAACTGAGATAACAGGGGCAAACTGGAATACGTAGTCATCCTACCTAGGAATCCTTTCCAAAACATTGCAAATAAATAGGCCTCAAAGAGAAACAAATTTGAATGTGAAAAATTTTACTATATGGTAAAAAAATACTACAAATATTCAAACATTAGATACCATCTTTGTGCATATTAGATTGACAAAGGTTGTAAAGGGTTGGTGAGTGTGTAGTGAAAGAAGCATCACACTTACTGTTGGGAGGAGTGCAAATCAACATAATTTTGGGGAACTAATTTGGCATTATCTATTAAACTTTAAAATGGAAATATTCTTTGACCAGCAATCCTACATGTAAAAGTTCCTTCTGCAGAAGATATAAGGATACATGTGTACAAGATGTACTGTGCAAGGAAATCCACTGCAGCCTACTTGATAGAAGCAAGAAAACAAAACAAAAACAACACAAAACCCCAACACAAAGCCTGGAAATAATTCAAGTCTTCAACAGGGCACTCAAATGAACCAACCTCTAAGTTTAATGATACAGAAAGATCCTCAAATAGAATGCTGAATGAACAATGATCATTGCAAAATATTAATAGTACATATGGTATGTACTACCATATGGTATTTCTTTCCCATTTAAGGGAAAGAAACACAACCATACAGGCTTATATAATGCATACATAATTTCTGGGAAAACATGTTAAGAAACCATTAACAATGGTTATCTTGAGGGGTACAATCTTTAGTATTCACTTTCTGCATAGTTTAAAACTGTATCATGAATATCTATTATAGTTAAAAATAAATAAATAATTGAATCCCACAAACAAAATACTGTATATTATCCTGGAGCTATCCAATCAAAATTTCTGGCATAGTCCCAGCTACTCAGGAGGCTAAGGCAGGAAAATCTCTTAAGCCCAGAAATTTGAGGCTGTAGTGAGCTACGATCATACCACTATATAGCTGGGCAACATAGTGAGACCCTGTCTTTTAAAATAATAAAAAATCCACATAATTGAATGACTATCCTCTGTAGAAATAATCCTAGGAAGTTTCTATAAGCAGGTGACTAACAGGGGTTGGGAATATCTCAATCACAAGGACTTTGTCATTACCATTAACAAAAGAGGCATGGTCCCTTATCCTCAATGTGATGATCTAGAGAAGAAACATATTATCCTAAAACTAATAATTATAAACCTATATAGACAAAATTAAAATTCGTGTCTCTGTTACTACACCTCTTAAAAATAGCCCAGTCGATTTTTACTACATTTATGACAAACTATAGGTTAATACCAAATTCACCTTACAAGAAAGGAAGCCATCTTGCAAGCCATCCGAACAAGGTTAAGAGGCCAATGTAACAGTGGATTTATAGTCAATATTTCATACCATGACCCCAGGTGTGTACATATCCATCCCTCCTTCTCTCCTCAATGATGTCCAATTTACAAATTTTCATCATATCCATTTTTTCCTTATTCTCATTTTGCAGATGGAAAAACAAAGACTCAGAAAATATCAATCTTATTTCATTGCCATACCTCCTAGGCATATACATATTACATTTTTTTTAAAAATCCCATGAGTCTGATAGTTCAGACTAGGTCAACAAGTACAAATAATGAGATCTAATGGATTAAATATAGAATAAATTGTACATACAAACCTAAACATTTACATGGTATAACAACGGTTTTGGAACAGGAACAGTAAATGCACTTGATGACATCATATAAAATATCCTCAACTCCTAATAATCCCCAGCCTTAGAAGCTCTTTATATAAATTTACTATCACAAGGATTTGTCAAGCTGTAAGTCATTGATAAGAATGCATGAAGAAAAGCAGTGAAAAGACAACTTAGGTTGGCCTCTGTGATGGTTAGTTTTATGTGGCAACTTGACTGGACAAAGGGATACCCAGATTAGCTAGTAAAATATTTCTGAGTGTGTCTGTGTGGGTGTTCCTAGAGGAGACCATCAGCACCTAAATAGGTAGACTGAGTAAAGAAGATCACCTTCACCAATGCAGGTGGGCACTGTCTAATTCGCTGAGGGCCTGAATAGAATAAAAAGACAAAGGAAGGGTGAACTTGCTCTCTGCTTAAGCTGGGATATCCATCTACTCCTGCCCCAGTGCTCCTGATTCTCAGGCCTTTGAACTCAGACTGGGACTTACACCACTGGCTCCCCTGGTTCTCAGGCCTTTAGGTTTGGACTGAAACTGCACCAACTTTCTTGGGCCTTTAGCTTGCATACAGCAGATCATGGGGACTTCTCTGCCTCCACAATTGCATGAGTCAAACCTTCATAATAAATCTCTTTCTATCTATATATATCCTGTTGGTTTGTTTCTCTGGAGAACCTTGACTTATATAGCCTCCATGATGTTATGGCTATTGACTTAGTGGAATCCTTTCCCCCTAAAATAAAAGTATGGATTCAAAATCAAAGTCTGGTTACTAAAATAGAAGAGAATATTAAAATACAAGTAGACTGTAAATTATGTATTTTCAACTAGCTATCTAAAATCATAAAAGAGACACTTCTCTAACAGCAATGTCATAAGAAACTCCAGTTAACCTATTAATTAAGCCATGAGAAACATCCCTCCTTTTCCCTCTCTTTCCCAGTCTAGCACAATTCCAGCAAGTAACCCAAGAGCTCTTGCCAATTGCTGCTACATAAAGAATCTGGCTGGAGAATTAGTTTTATCATTGGCAAAGAAGCCCCACTCCTGACCTTTTTATGTACTTCAATTGAAGAGGAACACCTAAAATTGGTATTGAAAAGGACAAAGACCTGAACCTACTTCCCTAATTTTCTGCAGTCCCTAGTGTTTATACCTCTTTAAAGTCAAGATTTCTTGATTCCTACTTTTTTATGTGTGGGGAATTAAGAAATAGGAGTGGCCCAAAACAAAGGTGTCAAAACTTTGTGGACCAAAGATCCAGTAAAAATGGTAGTAACCTTATAGTGACTCATTATAAAATACATTTAATTTGGCACCATGCTATTTTTTACACTTTGTAAAAATTACAAAAGTTGAATATTACAGCTGAAGCATCTAACCAACAATTACAATATTACTTTATTTTATTTTATTTTTTTTTTTTGAGTCAGAGTCTCACTTTGTTGCCCGGGCTAGAGTGAGTGCCGTGGCGTCAGCCTAGCTCACAGCAACCTCAAACTCCTGGGCTTAAGGGATCCTCCTGCCTCAGCCTCCTGAGTAGCTGGGACTACAGGCATGCGCCACCATGCCCGGCTAATTTTTTCTATATATATTTTTAGTTGGCCAGATAATTTCTTTCTATTTTTGGTAGAGACGGGGTCTCGCTCAGGCTGGTCTCGAACTCCTGACCTTGAGCAATCCACCCGCCTCGGCCTCCCAGAGTGCTAGGATTACAGGCGTGAGCCACCGCGCCCGGCCTACAATATTACTTTAAATGAAAATGTGTCTCAGATTTCAAATACTCAACTTAAAAACACAGCATAGATAAGAACAATAAAAAAGCTCAATCTATATGAATGTAATCATGCAACACTTAACGACGGAGATACATTCTGAGAAATGAGTCATTAGGTGATTTTATCATTGTGCAAACATCACAGAATGCACTTACACAAACCTAGATGGTACAGTCTACTACACACACCTAGGCTATATGGTATAGCCTGGTGCTTCTAGGCTACAAACCTGTACACCATGTTACTATACTGAATAATGTAAGCAACAGTAACACAATGGTAAGTATCAATATATCTAAACATATTTAAACATACACAGAAAAGGAATTTTTCAGCTCCATTATAATCTTATGGGACGACCATCATTATGTGCAGTCCATCATGAACTGAAATGTCATTACATGGTACATGACTACAGTAGCCCATGTTTTAAGAAAAGCTGTATGTTATCACTTAGGGTCCTGGCAAAAAAACCAAGCATTCTCAAAGAGATAACTGAAGGGTACACTTAAACAGGAATGGGCAGGGTTAAAGGAACCAAACAGGGATGTACTTAGGAAACTCCTATTACCCCTGGAAATGAAGGGGCAGTGAGGGAGTAATTACTGAAAAGGGACTGCCCAACAGAACCTGGAGGAATAAATATTCAGCTTCTTTCTCCTCTGGTGCTCCAATATGCTACCAGTTCCTCCTATTGGCTAAATTCAATCAGAAGCCAGCTGCCTCTAAGGCAGTCTTGAGGTCAACTTTCTGGGGCATAAAGCAGGTTAGAGAAGGGTGAATGAAGAGTGGATCTGGAAGGGCAAACAAAAAACATGCAGTATTGGATATATAAAGAGAGAATTTGGGAGTCAGACCTGGCTCAGCCACTTTTAGTTATAATTTCCTAGATAAAGTACATTCCCGAGTCTGCAATCTCTACTACAAAATATGGATGATACCACTCACTTCAAATAGATGTTATGAGAATGATGTGAAACTGACATGTGTTACAAGTGCCTAACAAAGCCTGACACATTGCTAAATGTGAGCTGAAATGAAAGGTAAGATAAACTTATATTTTCCTAGTGCCTTACATAATGTGAAGTTTATAGCAGTGCCTAATAAATACTGGCCAAATAAATGATGCTTTGGGGTTGCTACTGCTCTGTGATCCTCATTAAGCCATACAGACTTACTACATCCAGATTTTTAAACTGTGAAAAGAACATTTTACCCCACAAGTGCTACAGGATTCATAAAACATGTTAAGTGTCTTGATACTCTACAACATCAAGAATTATACATTTGAAATACTGCACCAGTAAACATCTCATAACCATAAACACTTCAGTAGCATCTAACAGCCGCCCATGTGCCTAAATGACTTATGACTCATTAGAGGGTACTCTGGAAATGGAGAGGGCTGGGCAAAAAGTTTGCAGACAAAAAAAAAAAATTTACTTCCTGAGAGGAAATCCCATCATATGGTCAAATACCTGTTTTTGCTTCTGTTTATTAAGCTAAAATTAAGTTTTTTCTGTCACTTCTCAAAGAGGTTAAGATATGTAGAAAATCCAATAATTTTGTGCTGATGGTCTAAATACTAAATATAAGAGCAAAGAGTACCTACAATTTCTAATTTTCCCTTCTTTTTTAGATGTTTGACATCTAGATGTATTATAGCACCTCTAAAATATGCATGTAATAAAAGCAGCATGCAACAATATTTACTAGCACTGTTGAAGAGAACAGAAAGAGGACTAAGTCTTTTTTTTTTTAGTGAAGAAGGAATAGGTGCAGAGAATTCCCAGCAGTTTCTACTAATCACTAATTTGGTCACTACTGAAGCCTGAAGCTATCCTATACTCAAGTGAAAGAGTCATGAAAGAAGGCAAAGAAAAAAGATTCTCTATTTTAAATGATGTGTTCTACATTACAAAAGTGTAATAGGCTATTAGCTTCTTCAGCACATGCTTATGTTGAGAGGATGGAAGATGAGGAATAAAGAAAAAATTTTAGGGCGTGGTGGCTCACGCCTATAATCCTAGCACTCTGGGAGGCTGAGCCTGAGCTCAGGAGTTTGAGGTTGCAGTGAGCTGTGATGATGCCACTGCATTCTAGCCAGGGCGACAAAGAGAGACTGTCTCAAAAAAAAGAAAAAAATTAAAAAATTAAAATTAAAAAAAAAAAAAAGAAAGAATTTAATGGCTACGTATTTGTATCTAAGATTAGGAAACCAAGAGGAACATTTGCTTTAATGGGAAAGACATTTTTATTAATAGTATTTTTTCATTACAATTCACTTACATTTTACTTTCTGTGAACTAACCCCATGTTCCTATCCTGCTGCAGGACTTTTCCTTATTGATGTGTAAGACCCAGTTCTATATAAAAGAACCTTGCTATCATGTGTCAAATACATCTTTTAAAAAATTGTATTTGATTATATGGCAGTTTTCCAATGCAGAAAATTTCAAAATCTGTTTATGTGCTCAAATTCACGTATCTGCTCTTTGTGACTTTTGGTTTCTACACCTGGCTTACAAAATACTTGCCCATTCCTAGATTATATTTTTTAAATTCTCTCATGTTTTTTTCTGGTAATTCTATAGTTAGTTTGTTTGTTTATTTATTTATTTATGTTTAAATCTTTGAACCCCTTCAGTTTATTTTAATGTTAGGAATAAGTAGAGATCAAAATGTATTTTCTAAATGGTTAGGTAGTTATCTCAACACCAGCAATTGAATAATGATCTTTTCTCAAGATTCCCCACTGATGTGATAAGCCACCTCTTTGTATAAGAATCTCCTCTATCTAGGTGGTATGGACTTCTCTTGAAAAGGACTACCAAACTGTTTTGTTTCAGTCTGCACTCCCACCAGCCAGAAAGGTGCTTATTTCCCTGAATTCTCACCAGTATCCTTTATTTTAATAGTTATGTACTTCAATTTCCATTTGTTTGATTACTAAACAATTTAAACATTAGTTCACATACACTATCCTCTTTACTACTTATATGTTTTATTTGTTCATATTTTTGGCACATTTTTATACTGGAATAGTAATGTTCCTCTTTAATTTTAAAAACTGTTTACTTTCTCCAAACACTTGCCCTTTTATTTTTTGATGTTCTGAAGTACAGAGGTATAAAATTTTAATTTAGTCACATCTACCAAAGGATAGCTTTATCCTTTCAGGACTTTAAATTCTTCCATTACAAAGTCCTTTTGGAGGATGAAACCTATTTGTCGATATATTTACTTTCTGATACTCTTCATTCCTTCTTGTGGATCCAAGTTTCATTTGGTGTCATTTCCCTTCAGCCTCTAGAACTCTCTTTAGCATTTCTTGGTATGCAGGTCTCCTAGCAATGAATTCTCTTAATGTTTACCTGAAAAACAAAATGTCCTTATTTCACCTTCATTTTTTTTTTCTTTGCTCAGGCTGGAGTGCAGTGGTGCAATCATAGTTCACTGCAGCCTTGAACTCCTAGGCTCAAGCAATCCTCCTGCCTCAGCCTCCTGAATAGCTGGGACTACAGGTGCAGGCCACAGGTCTATTTTTATTAGAGACAGGGTCTTGTTCTTGCTCAGGCTGGTCTCCAACTCTTGAGTTCAAGCGATCCTCCCAACTCAGCCTCCCAAAGTGCTGGGATTACAGGTGTAAGGCACTGCACCCAGCCTCATTTCTTCCTATCTTTTATGTTCAGCAGTTTGATTATCATGTGCCTAGGTATGGTTTTCCTTGTTATTTATCCTGCTTGGAGTTGACTGAACTTCTTAGGTTTGAAGTTGACTTAAACTGATTAAAGGAATTTGGGGGGAATTATTTCCTTAAAATTTTTTTACCCTACTGTATTTCTCTGTCCTCTGCTTCTGGAATTCTAATTATTTGTATGACAGCTTAATTTTGTCTCAGTGGCCACCAAGGCTCTGTTCATTTCTCATATCTTTTTTTTTCATTCTTTAAACTGGCAAATTTTTATTGATCTATCTTCAATTCACCAACTTTCTCCTGTCATCTCCAATCTTCTGTTAAATCTAGTGAAATTTTCATTTTAGACATTGTACTTTTCAGTTTTAGAATATTAATTGCTCTTTTTTACAGTTCCCATTTCTCTGCTGAGATTATCCATCTGTTCAATCATTATGATCATATTTTCCTCTTTAAGTCCTTAAAAATATTATAGTCCTTAAAAATATTAAGTCTGTCTGCTAACTTCTGCTAATTTCGGGGTCTGCTACCTATTTTGGGGGGAAGTCTTGACATTGAGCCACATTTTCCTGCATTTTCAAATGTCTAGTAATTGCTTATTATAAACTGGATACTGCAGAAGACATGTTGTGGAGGCTCTGGAATCTCTTATCTTTTCCTGAAGAGTGATGATTTTTATTATACCTGGCAGTTAAATCACTGGCTAATCAGCCTGAACTGGCGAAGGCTTGGCTTTATGATCTTTTAGAGTGTTTCTGTGGAAATTACAAATGTTAACCAAGTCCCTCTACCTTAGTGGGAATCATACACCAAATTCTGTCTCTCTTGCAGAGGGCAGCAGCTAAAATCTCTATTCATCTTTTTCTGTCTTCCAGCTATTACTTTCCATTGAACTCCTCAGAATCTCCCATGCACATTTTAGGGGACAACTAGGTATTTGAGATTTTCAGGCTATCCTACTATAACTCCCTCCTTTCTGGGATTTATCCACTCAATTTCCAGCCACTCTAATAGTCCCAAACTCCATCCTGACACCTCAAGCCAATAAGACTGTCTTTCTGCTTGAGTTCCAGTAGCCCTGTGCTATAAGGGCTTTTCCACACAGAGAAAGATGTATAAAAAAATTCTTTTTGTAAACATTTGGCAGTTTTCCAAAGGATATCTTCATCTAGGCTCTGAGATACAGTATTCTTGAATTAGCATAGGATGCTGTCACAGGAAATCTTAGCATAAGTTTAAGTATGCATCTATGATCTCCACCATATAACCATTTACTTGACTGCTTTTTTAAAAATGATCTTTACAAGGTTTTATTAAATTATCCAAGACCTGCAACTGCAAGGTCTTCTAGGAATAATTACATTTGTTAAACTTTTTGCCTTTTTGCTCCAAGTAACCTGTGTAAGTATTAATTCATTTATTCTTTTAACAGATGCGTGACTATCACATGCCAGATTCTCTTCTAAGTGATAGATATACAACAGTGAACAAAATAGACAAGGTCCCTGTTCTGTGGAACTGTCACATTAGTACATCTAAACTAAGAACTCAACAGATATTTCAGACCTTCTCTTTCCCAAACAGTAACATGAACAACTTTGCAAGGATCTAAATTTTTAAAGAAAAAAACTTGATTTATATTTGGGCATATATGGCAGTCCCATAATCTAACCAAATATTTATCAAAATCCATTTTAAAGGTTTCTTCGCAATAGACAATACATACTTTTGACAGCACCTCTATTTTTCACAGTGACAACGGTTTTCTTAACACCCTAACACTCTGATAGACAATTTAAGCTGCACAAAAAGAAATCACTAGTTATCTAACCAAAAGATCTAGTATAGAGAATACTCATTTAGTTCACTGTGCATAACTTCAGGAACCAATATTTGTGGCTAAACAGTGGGAGAAATCCTCAAAATTTGACTCACTATTTTGGCTTTGCTCTGCCTCTAGTGTTAAATAAACGTTTCTAAGATATTGAGGAAAGGAAGTATCTGTCATTCCTTAGCATCTCCTGTATGTAGTGTTGCAATCAACACCTCATCAAATTTAAATATGGCTATGTACCATTTAATGTAACAGCTGACTACCAAAAAATAGAATAATTATCATAAGCCATCCTCTGATCAGACTACAACTAGAAGTAATGTACTAGAAATGATATATTTCTACACAAGTTAATTCTGACCCAAAGTAAATAGAGTTTTTGTAAATCTGAACCACATCATTAAGAAGTTTGAGGAATTAAACTGTGTGAATCTGCATATATGGCTTTTTCTTAACAGAGATAAAGCACTAAAGTTCATTATAATGAAGTTTGCCATTACTCAAAAAGGTCATTTAAATGTTTAAAGTTATTTTTAAGTTATGTCATTCATAATGCATATGCTTACTTACAAGACTTGTTTAACTTGCCAGCCTCAAATTTGCAAATGCCGTGTTTTCCTCTATTAAATCTACTCCCCTAATAAAGCTGCCAAATTCAGATACCAGACAGCAACGCATTCTCTAGGCATAATTCTTGCTGCTCAAATAATATTAAGGAGACAGACTGTCTATAAATACTCTAACTTATTAAACATCTCTTTAACATATAGCCTGTTAAAATAAAAATATAATAGGCACAGTACATTTTTAGAAAAAAATTAAAAATGATTAAAAACAACCACTAATGCATACACTGGCTTCAAAGAAATCCATGAAATCTCAAATTATATATTAAATTGTGAATATATGTATATTCTAGTGGTAAGATACATCCATAGTTTTCAACATATTCTCCAAGGAGTCTAAAGTATAACAAAAGGCTGTTACTGCTGAAATGTCAGATTTAACTTGCCAGTAAAAGGTAACATCAGTTTCTGTAAATCTTTTCTGCTTTCACTAATTATCATATATTATTAGTGCAATGTTCATATGTGTGGCAATTATGAGCTCAGTTAAAAAATACTTTTATTCCATTAAGATTTGAAGCTGCAACTCTTTTCACAAGAGTTAAATTTTGAGAAAGGTTAAAAAAATAACTTTCATCCCTAAACAAATGTCTCTGATTCATCATGCAAGAATAAATATTACATAGAGAGATGGCCTTCCTAGAGTAATCCATCACATGTATTGAAAACAAAAATCAAACAAATAAAGGTTAATCAATATTGTATATTCAAAGGGCAACTGATTATAAATATGTACATATGTTATAATGCCATTTATGTCACCTTCACTTAAAATGGCAATCACCACTGGAAAACGTTTTTTAAGTTGATTATTCCTTACAAGGCAAGTCAATTAATCTCTATTTAAAATGTAACAGATACAGAAAGGTAAAACATTTAACATGTAATGTGAAAGACAGCAATGGCGCTAGAAATACAATCTAAATGCCTTTCAATTATTTCAATGTCTCCTCAGAAACACAAGCATATTATATACATATCTAACGAAACCTAGGTTCTATGATCTCTGCCAAGTGGTTTTATGGCTTTAGTTCAATAATGACCTCTCTGTATCATCTGTAAAACAGAGAACATGCTATTGTGGTAGAGATGATGTTATATGCTTGCCTGTTTCATTTTCCTCCTGAGCACAAAGGAGGACTAAATTTTCCATTCTGCTTGTAGCTAGGTGTGGTCATGTGATTAGTCTTGGCCAAACAATGCAATTTGAGTATAATAATGTATGTCCTTTCAAGGACTGGCCTCTGAATCATCCCTTCAAACATCCATCAAGCTCTCGCTCTTCACTCAATGGCTAGCCAAATGTAGTGATTCCTGCGGTAGACTCCAAGCAGAACTTGGGGGACAGAAGAGTCAAAAAATAGAAGGAATCTGGATACCTGAGTCCTCTACATGGTTGTGTGAGAAACAAATTTTTATTGTGAGATTTTGGGACTGTCTGTTACAGACAAAATTATTAAAAATAAAGTGGGCAAGACAGGTTGGGAGACAAGATGAGGTAATATAATTTATAGTAGTTGAGCAGAAAACTTCTTAAAATGCTATACAAATATAGAGTAATGATAGGATATATTTTATTGAGCAAGTAAAGCATGGACTTTGGAACCAGTATATCTCGAGTTCAAGTTCAGCCTCTGAGACATTAACTAGCCTTGTGACACTGGGTTAAATTACTGAGACTCATTTTCTTCAATGATAAAATGGGAATGATAGTGCCACAGTACTATAGTCCACAGATTAAAGATTAAATAGCATATAAAGAATTCAGCATAAAGTGTGGCACACATATTAATCACTTAACGAATATTAGCTATAGATACTATAAATATCTGAGAAGACGGCACAAATGTATCTAAAGCATTTACTGAATAAAACTGTTGGAAGGATTATTACACAATAGATTGGAAATAAAACAAATGTTTGGTTTTTAAATGACTTTTCTAATATAATCAGGTTAGCCACTTGGGAGTTTGGAATATATTATTAAAGTACATGAATTTCTCAAAGGTAAATATAAATAACATTTTCAGTTTTCTCATGTTTATATAGCTAGTACAAACCCAACTCAAGTGGTCTAATTTAAAAATGGAATAAATATTTTCAACTCAACTACTTATTGATAAGAGATAGGGATAATTCACAGATCAATTAGTGTAGGCAAATATGAGTTTCCAGCAAGTTCTTTGGAAAATAAATGCTTACCAAGACCCAAATATACTACCTTAGGTTCTATCCTAAAATAGTTTCTATGATCTCCTAGAAACAAAACTAAAAGTTCAGAATAAACTATTCCCATCTGCCACAAGGCCTCCCCAAAGAGCTATTTGATTTCTTAAACAGCTTCACAAACATGCACCTGCCACATTTACCTATTTAAGCCCATTCTCAATTGGAAGGTAAAACAGAATGGTGCTTTGTGGTTTTAATAAGACTCATTACAAATAATACTCATTACTCAATCCTTTACAAAAAGTAAGCTGCTGCAGAAGGGAAAAAGCATTATTCATTCCATTTTCCCAATAAAAAGATTAAAAACATTTTGGCTAGCTCATTCCAGGACCTCTTTGATAAGAAAGACAAGCAATATACCAATAGGGAAATGGTAGGGAAAGCAAAGTGCAAAATGCCAGGTATGATCAAATGCCCAGAGACACATAAGTTTTTAAAAAGATATTTAGCTGTCAAAATTTCTTCTTCAACTGGTTAAAATACACATTACTGCTGATGAACAGAAGGTAAATGCTAACCTAGCAAAGCTAACCTAATATTAGAGCTTAACCAAGTTTGTCTACTTTTTTTGAATTTCAATTTCCATATTTGAAAACTAAGTGATTAAGACCAGATAATGTCTAAGGTCCCTTAGTTCTAAAAGACCATGATAATAATAGACAAATGTATAGACAGTTTTAGTACACAGAATACTCCAGGGTTAAAATTAGATAATTAAGATTTTCTGGGGTAAACAAATAATTTTTATTTCTGTTCTTTTTACAATGTCTCCAAATTCTCTCAAGTATTAGTATACTCTTCTGTCTCAGTAAATTCAGTGGAATGAATATTATCTTGGCAAAGTAAATTTTACCAAGTTTCATGATTAATCTAATTCTACTATTTGGACAATTACAAATATTAAGTGTTTGGCCTAATTTTATCCTAACCACTTTTTCTGGAAGTTTCTCCAATTTTGGAAGCTCATTTGCCTCTTTCTCTGAAAGCTGTGGTCCCCAACCCCCAGACCGCGGACTGGTACCAGCCCATGGCCTGTTAGGAAGGAGGTGAGCACTACTGAGCAAAGCTTCATCTGTATTTACAAGAGCTCCTCGTCGCTTGCATCACTGCCTTGGCTCTGCCTCCTGTCAGATCAGTTGTGGCATTAGATTTTGCATTATGGTGAGTTTGTCCGTAGAAAAATTGTCTTCCATGAAACCAGTCCCTGGTGCCAAAAATGCTGGGGACCTATATCCTAAACAACACAACAGGCAAGGGGGAGGGAAGACCTCCGGTGACCTAAATCATTGTATGTATGTAATTTTATGACATATATGTACACCACGAGGTGGAATACAAACTAAAAGAGATGTATATAGAGGTCCTAGAACCCATTTTTAAAATTTTCTTCAAATTATAAAGTAATTCTCAGAAGGAACAATATCTCTTGGGAAACAAGAGGCACAATAAACAAAACGTGTCTGTTTTCCTTTGGATATATAGCATTCATATTAGCCTCTCTCTAAACATGTACCCCCAAAATGAGATAAAAACTCAAACACAAAGGAAATATTATTAACTTTATAAGGAAAGAAAACAAGTAGGGGAATACTTTCTAAAGAAACTAGAAGAAGCTAGGTAGGAATTACATAGCAGGTAAATAATCATAAAATTTATCATTGCTATGGTTTTCTCATCAAGAATTCAAAAGTAATGAAATTGGTTTAACTACAATTCTAAAACATATTATTAAATGAGATATTTAACTATTGACTCCCAGGAGGCATCAATCCAAAGACTAATTTGAAAAAGAGGCCATCAAGAGACAAAGTGGATCTTTTAAATAAGTCGTGGAGATACAAAGAGTGAAAAGGTGACAAACCCTGGACCTATTTCACAAATACTGGTCATGCACAGGTACATCTGCCCAAGTACCTATTTGTTCTTCTCAGAAGGCTGTACCAACTTGATGTGGCTGTGGAACCTATCCTTCTAGCGATACAAATATTCTAATCTAACTTCTACATTGTATAAGTGAGAAAACTGAAATCTACAGCTACTAGATCTAATATATAACCACTAGCCACATGAGGCTATCTAAATTTAAATTAATCAAAATTAAATTTAAATTTCAGTTCTTCAGTTGCACTAGTCACATTTCAACTGCTCTACAGCCATATGTGGCTACTGGCTACCATATTGGACAGCACAGGTCTAGAACATTTCCTTCGCTGCAGAAAGTTCTATTGCATAGCTTCAGTTTAGATATATCCACACAGCTAATGTGGCAGAGCCAAAATCTGAGTGCTCTTTTTACTATCTTACCTCCTAGAGTAGGCCTTCATTAATCACTTGCTGTCTAAATTATGACATTAGCCTCTTTGTTAAAGTCTACTTACAAATATCCATTGGTATCCCACAGATAAAAAATAAAATTCAAGCTTTACATGGCATTCAAAGCCCTCCACAGTCTAATCTTAGGCTCTCACTGCTCTACATAAAAACCCCATACTCTAGCCATCTGACCTATTTGTTAACTATCCTAACAAAACATACATAGTTTCACCTCCCTGACTTTTCCTATGCTTTTGTCTTTGCCTGCCATACTCTTTTCCATTTCTCCGCTAATCTAAAGTCCTCCTCCTCTTTCAAGGCCCAACTCCTACCTTATCTCCACATATCATTCTAGGTCAGTAATTACAAATAAGCACTACTAAAAATTGCTGCATGTTTTTATATAGAAGTTTACAATTTTCTAAATACTTTATCTAAATATTTTAATGTGATTATTTGCTAGAAGGTGGGAAAAAAGCAGAGTAAAGGAGATCTGTGTATGTGTGGTGTACAATTTTAAACAGGGTGATCAGTGTCTCATTGAAAAGGTAACATTTAAGCAGAGACTTGAAGGAGGTGAAGGAGGAGTTAGCCATGTGGAAATCAGGAGAGAGAGCATCCATAGCACAGAGAATAGTCATTACAAAGGCCCTAAGGGAGGAATGTGCCTGATACGTTTGAGGAATAGCATATCAGGCCAGAATGTGGCCAAAAGGAAATGAGCAACGCAAAGAATACATGAGATAGGTCAGAACGTAATGAGGCCAAGTTGTATGGGGATACAGGCCACCGTAAGGACTTTCACTTTTATTCTAAGTGAGGGGGAAACTTTTGGGGCTTCTGATATGACAGAGTTTGACTCTGAATAGTTTAAAAGGATCATTCTGGTGTTAAGAATAGATAAGTGGGGGTCAAGGATGGTAGTACAGAAAATAGTTTAAAGACTGGCAGTAATCTAGGAAAGATGATGACTCACCAGTGATGGTGATGAGGATATGCTTTGACACATGGTTTGAAGGTAAAACTGTTAAGATTTCCTGATGGATTACAAGGGAGGATTTTTGCCTGTTTAACCAGAAGGCTGAAACTGCCTGCTATCAACTGAAATGGGGAAGGCCATGAAAAGAACAAGTTTTAGGAAGGAGCCAAGACCAGGAGTTCATTTTCAGACTTTAAATTTGAGATACCTTTTATATCTAGGTGGAGATATATATCCAAACACCTGTTTGACAAGCCTGGCGTTCAGAAAAAAAGTCTGGCCTAGAAACGTAAATTTGGGAGTTGTATGGATGATGTGTAAAATCATGAGCATAGATGAAATCACCAAGGAAGTAAATACAGAAAAGTAAGGATTGAGCCCTGTGACATTCCAATGTTAAGATGTGGGAGACAAGAGAAGAATCCAGTAAAGGAGATAGAAAAGGTGGAAGGATGACCACTTAAGAATTTATACTTTAGGAAGACAAAACCTGTTAGTTTACCCCTATTAGTGTGTTACTCACCCCCTTCCTCTAAATGTCAACCATATCTTAAAAACCATGTAAAGAGCAAAGAAGAGGCAAGTTAGGAGAGAAAGAGAAGGAATGACATAAGCAAAAGTAACAAAATGTATCTTACAAGATATAATCTATTTCTTAAGCCTATTGAGACTAGAAACTATTAAAATACTTCCTCTGATATTTCTTTCTTTCTTTTTTTTTTTTTTTTGAGACAGAGTCTCACTCTGTTGCCCAGGCTAGAGTGCTGTGGCATCAGCCTAGCTCACAGCAACCTCAAACTCCTGGGCTCAAGCGATCCTTCTGCCTCAGCCTCCCGAGTAGCTGGGACTACAGGCATGCGCCACCATGCCCGGCTAATTTTTTCTCCATATATTTTTAGTTGTCCATACAATTTCTTTCTATTTTTTTTAGTAGAGACGAGGTCTCGCTTTTGCTCAGGCTGGTCTCAAACTCCTGAGCTCAAACGATCCACCCGCCTCAGCCTCCCAGAGTGTTCCCCTGATATTTCTAAGAAAGCATATGAATTCTAAAGAAAGGTTTATCTAATCTCTGATAGTCACAACACATGATATAAAACAAAGATAAGCACAGGTCTTTGGTTTACTGAAGACTATTGACTGTATAATAATTTCCTGTGGTTGTTATAACAAATTATCACAAACTGGGTGGCTTAAGACAACAGAAATTTATTCTCTCACAGTTCTGGAGGCTAGAAGTCCAAAATCCAGCAGGGCCATGCCCCCGTCTGGGGCTCTAGGAGAGAATCTGTTCTTTGCCTCCTCCAACTTCTGGTGACTATAAGCATTCCTTGGCTTGTGGCTACATCAGTCCAATTTCTGCCTCCGTGGCCACACTGCTTCCTCCTCTTCTGTGTGTCTCAGTCTCCTCTGTAATTTCCCTCTGCTTTTCCCTTATTAGGACACTGGATTTTGAGGCTACTTGTTTAATCCAGGATGATCGTATCTCAAGGTCCTCAATTTAATTACACCTGCAAAGACCCTTTCCCCAAATAAGGTAACATTCACAGGTTCCTGGGGATTAGGATGTGAACTTACCTTTTTGGGGACTACCATTCAACCTACTAAAACATGGTTCCAGAAATTTTTGCTAAGGACATCAGTAAAGTGTGCTATGTTTATGCAAAAAGCCAAAGGATATTTAATGTTTGTCCATAGTTTTAAAAATTGTTTTAAAATTAAAGGGTATAGCTGTAAGGAGACATCTATTTGATATGGCTATGTATATAATCAGAAGTCTCTCAACTGCTTACCAGGTAACCACTGCCACCCTCAGTTTGGATAAAAGAATTACAATCATTGTGCTATATACATCACATAACCCAGAGAAGACAGGCTTTTCTAAATGGTTATTTTATTTTCCCACTTACCCACTCACACTACTTACCAGTCCCCATCACCTCTTTCCAAAGAATCCATTTCATGATTTTGATTCAAGAGTGCCTATCTAAGAAGTCCCACTTATTCATATAAACAAAAACTGAAGGACAGATTAGTTCAGTCAATAATTAAATAGATTAGAGGTTTAAAATGTGCTCGAACCAACCTAGTCGCCTTTCCTGAGTCTGTATGTTACAAGAGCATCTTGTATTGATTTATTCATTGTAACTGATTGCAAAGTAGTAGGTAACAGCACACTCAATAAGTAACAGTCTCATGGGAACGTCTTCCTTTTGTTTTTATACCAAGCCTTGTTATGACAAGTTACTAATAATCAAAAGCTCTCTCTTGTAAGTCTTGTCCGAGGAGTTCAGGGTATTTCAAAGGCATAATTAATTTATATTAATCCAATGAAACAGATGATAGCACATTCTCCCTCATTTTATAGACTGGGAAGAGAGTGGCGCACAAAGTCATCTTGGGGGAGATTTAAAACTGAGAGCAGAGAAGACAGGTACCCTGACTTTCAATTTAACTCAATAATTCCAATTCAATGGTGTATGCAATTCTGTATTTGGCCTCAAAAGACATGTCAATTAGAAAAAGACTACCAAAAAGATCAAAAAGACAAAGAATTTCTATGGAAAGGAACATGTCACACAAAATAAAAGCTATACTGTTCAGTATGAATAAAAGAGAATGTAAAGTCACTCATTAATACATACTGAAATGATAACATTTTGGGTTATATAAATGATATGTTGAGTTAAATAAAATATATTATGAAAATTAATTTCACCTGTTTCCTTTTACTTTTTAAATGTGGCATTAGAAAATCTTAAATAACGTTTGTGGCTCACATTATATTTCTACTAGACAGCGCTGCTGGAGAAAAAGGTATAAAATAAATACCTTACATTGTAGATACTTTTACTCAGTTAGCAAATACTTACTCAACACCTATTACTGTCAGCAAATACTTACTCATGCTAAGTGCTGAGACCTTAAGAATGAACAAAGAAAATGGTCCCTGCCATCACTGAGTTTGCATTATCTCCTACATTTCTACTGCACATTTCACATGTATTATCTCATTTGTGATCATGCACAAGAATGATTTAATGTAGAAAATTTTACCATTTTGGGGGGCAAATGCCAAGACTTAGAATTTGCAAAATATGTCAATAGATTGATACTAATAACAGTATTTTTGTGATACAATATTTATGTTAATATGCTATATAGTATTTATCTGGAAGCCTAATACTATCACATTTCCAATAGCTTATCCTGGTTTCATGCTCCTCCCTTCTAACTAGTTTGGCTCCTTCCTCATGGCTCATCTCCACCAGAGTCTCTTCAAATGGCAACTTGCCTGCTATTCACATCATAACAGGGCTATTTTTATGCTCAGGGGTCTCTGAAGTAGGACAGAGGTTAAAAATGTTAAGTGTACATACTTTATGGAGCCAGCTCTGTTTTTTGGACCAAAGACTGAGTTTTGAAGTTTCTTTTGGGCTTAAACTAGGGTGATTTTTCAGCTAGGTTTTGCTTCATATTAATCAATGCACAAACTTATTTGAGGACTAAAACAACTCCTTATCAGTTCTGTCTTATTGAGACTTTCACATAACAAACCTTCCCAAACAGGGCTTCTAAAACAAATTAACAAGTAGTAATTCTCTAGTAAATGATTTTTAAAATAAAATACTAGGTAACATTGATAGGACTAGACTACATAATGGTTTTAAGGCTAATGGCATAGCTTTCAAAAAATGTTACCAATAAAAATAATTCTTTAGGTGTTCTTGACAGTGACAGAGAGCAATACAAGCAAAACCTATTTTATCAAAAGGTGCTAATTCCTTCTACTTTAATACAGAAAGTATCACTGACATATGATAGCTATTGAGAAACAAATGAAGTACCCAAGTTTTAAACACCCAAAATGACTTCATTGCCTTTTTTGGTTGACATCTACCACCATCTGAAATACAGACATGTTTAGCAAAGGAATATTTTCCTTCAGTCTTTAGCTGTACAGGTATGATTATGCACGTGTTGTTTCAATGTTATATATCTTCTGTCAGTTAACAAAGAACTGACATCTTATGACTTTAAAAAAGAAAAAGAGACCAAAAAAAAAAAAAAATAATTACTCCTGGCTGGAGAAAAAAATTTCCTAAGTAAAGAAAATTTAGCTATTCTCTATAAGTAATCAGATTAACATGTTGCTAAATAGGAGTCAAACCTGAGCCATGAAGCCAAAGTACTCCATATATGATCACAGGTCCTTTCAGACAATCATTAAACTACTACTTTCCTATGATATGCTAGGTTGCCAAATACAGTGCAATATGCAACCAAATATAAATTTAGAAATTCAACTTTACTTTGGCCTTCAGCCCAAGGTGGCCTAATCTTGGCCTAAACAATAAAAAAAGATAAAAGAGCATATGCTTAGCATAAAACTAGTCTGTATTTGACAATCATCACTTGTTAATAGCATTAGAAAAACAAGAAACAATTCTCTAACATTTCCTATATAACCTGAAAAGAGAAGATATAAGTGAGCAATTCAGATGCAAATGTAACAAAACTTATCTCCAGCTTACTCTGTGTCCAGCATTTGACTAGGGGCTTTTTACATGTTATCACAAATATTTTGCTGTTTTCCCATTCCTGGAAATTTCAGAAAACTACATTTCTCAATCCTTAGTGCCCTCCAGTTTAAAAAAAAAAGTGGAGTGGGGAAGAAATAATTAGAAATTGAAGAATTACTGTGATAAATCTAAATAAACGTTTAAGATAAAATCAGGACCTGCCATAATATACAAGAGGTTCTTTCAAATGGTTAAAAAAAAAAGTTTACCTTTACCCATATTTAATTCCATCTAACAGCCTCATAATAAATAATATCCTAAATACAATCCCATTAAAAGAGTGGTGACCCCAAGTGTCTTACATTCATAACTGCAAAAATATTGCTTTATGACTTTACTTACGTTCAAATTTGGGAAGTGTATTTACTTTCCACCAAGATGGTGAAGTATCTTAAAAACAGATACTAATCTTAGTGCCTCTCATTTGTTAGGTAAAACATAATATGGTTTTATTTAGTCAAGTAAAAAGACATCAAAAATTCAACAAATTACCACCAGTATTTAAAAAATAAATTCCAACACCCTAGATGACAGTAAAACAGACAATTCTTTATATTAACTCTAATGATTAACTGTCTCATTTGAGACATCCCCAAATGAGACAACAATATTTCAAGTAGCTACTATTTGGATAGTAAGAACCAAGTTGTGTTTTCACTCCTAAAATAATGTTGCTGTTTTTAAAATTAATATACTGGAATCCTCTTGGAAGCTTGACATATTAAAAAAGTACAGTAACATCAGCTACCAAATGTAATTTTCATCAGAAAGACACCCTGCAATGACATTAAAACATTTCCCATGGACACATGAAATTTAAACTTCAGTTAAATTGTATACAATAATTTAAAAAAAGAGAACATTATGAAGCAGAACATTAACAAATTTTAAAAGTGGGGTTTTTTTTTTGTGCACAATTTGGTTTAAGTCCCAAAACTTAATTCTAAATCCTTACCATGGAATTGCACGTAGCAAGGAAAGAACATTTGAAAATAAGATCGCCATTTTCTAAATAGAGAAGTATTTACATTTCTACTCAATTCAGACAGGTCAGTGTTAAAGAAGCATAAACATGCAAATACGGTAATGGCTTGAATTATAAACAGAAGTGGTAAGATGCGCATTAAAATGGCTAATAGCAAAACTGAAAATAAAACTTAGGCATTACCGTCAGACTTCATGCAAGACCAAAAGGGTCAATGAAATCTAGGTTAAACTAAGAAAAGAAACAAAACAAAAAATAAAAAAGACATCCATGTTCTTACAAAAAAAAAAAAATCACAAACATTTTAAGGCACCGATCAAGGGAAAGGATTGTTTTATGCCTCCACTGTTTACTAACATTTAAAACTAGCATTTCCAGCCAACACGTACGTTTCAAAATTGTAGCGGCTCTTAAACGCTGTGCTTTCCAACGTCAACCTAACAGAACATTCTGCAATATTTTGAATAGTAAATATTAAGTAAGGCATCGTTCCTTTATTTCTACCTCCAAGGGCCAATGGGAAAAAATTAAACCTTTCTCTCTCCCATATATAGCCTTAACCACTCTCTTCTCTCTTCTATTTACTGCCCTTGTCTCGGGGTTAATGAACCCTAAACTTCTTTTCCTTCTTCCCATTAATGGAAATGGGGAAAAAGAGTAACGGCAGAGTGGAACCGAGATGACTGGAAAAACTGGGAATGAAAAACACTGGCATTACTGCTGGGGGAGGCTGTGGAACACCCTGAAGGTTCAGGGAAGGTACAGGGAAGACAATTCCGGAAGACCCCTATTAACACACACTTTACCCCAACTCTACATCATTTTTCGTGTGTGTAATTTCTGCTTTAGAAGGGGGTGGTGGTTGTCCTGGATGAACCTTCCCCGGTAGCTGGCTCCCCTGCCCTAGCGCCCCAGGCAGCAGGGGTTGGGGGGCAACGTCCCCAGCCCCGAATTTGCACTGAGGCCCGGAAATTGGTCCCGTTAGGGGCGATTTCACCCATCAGGAATGTGCTCCGCCCCCACCGCCTCCTCGCGGCAGCCGCCCTCAGGACTGCCCTGCTTCAGGGGCCGGGGAGAGCTCGAGCGGAGTGCCGCCTCCGCCCGTCACAACACTGCTGGGCCGGCCGCCGGGTCCACCCGATACCCGGGCCAGGACAGGGCTTGGGGCGGATCCTACGCGCCGCTTCGGCCTGCGCGGCCCAAGAGGCGATCGCGCCTGGGCCGGGTGGGGGACCCGGAACTAGCCCGAGGCCTGACCCCCAGAGTCGACCCAGCCCTGGCCCCGAGCTAGGCACGGAAGGGGGCGCCCTTCCCAAGAGACTTCCGAATCCATTTCCGTCCCGGGAGGGGCGCGAGGGCAGCGGCCGGGCCAGAGCTCTTCGGGCCACAAACGGGAGCCGCCCTGCCCTCCGCTCCCGGGCGCAACCTCCTCTGGTGCCCGCTCGTACCTTTAACTCCTCAGACCTGCTGCGGCGCAGAGCGGCGGGCGACCAGGCCCATCTCCCAGCGGCGGCGACAGAAGCCGAAGGACGGGGAGGGTCCGCCAGACCCGCCCAAGGGCCTCTCAGCTGGGGCGGGGGGAGCAGAGGGGAGGGGTCCCGACGGCCGCTTTCCCGAACTCCTCCTCCGCAGTTGTGGCCCGACGGCTGCTCCAGGAACCAGCGCCGCAATTGCCATTCTCCCCCTCCCTCAGCCCCCGCTTTCTCCGCCTCCTCCTCCCACCTCTTCCTCCCGCCCGCGTGCCCTGCGTCATGGCGTCACGCCCACCGGCCCGCCGCGGGCGGCTCTGGGACGCGGGCGTTTTCTTGCGCACGTTCGCCCCGCTCCACCCCGGGGTCGCCCAGAGTGCGGACCCCACGTCTGTGCCGGGCGCAGGGCAGTCTGCTGCCCCTCCCGGCCGCGGGACTTCGCCCCGAGCGGGCTGGGCTGTGAGGCAGGTGCCTCCCTGCCCGCCTCTCCGCGGCTCCCAGAGCGTCTCCTCCAAGAACAGGTGGGGGTGGCCGGAGCTGCGCCCGAGGTGGAGGGAGACGCGGACTTGAGGACCTTGGCCCTTGGCATTTCGCACGGCAGTCATTCCTTTGTGTTCTCACGGTTCACCTGCTGGATTGGCAATCCCAGGGCGAGAAGGGCCGGGATGTTGCAGCTCTCGCCCGCTCTGGCGAGAAAATGCCCTGTCCCGGAGAGTGGAACACCCTCTACGTCCGCTGCGGCCCTCTTTTCGTTTTAATAGACCTCAGGCTTCGCACAGGCTGCTAGGAGCAGCGCTTAGCCATAATAACACCCTACGTGAGAGTTTGGAGAGTATCTTCATTTCAGTCCTTATTGATCTCTAATACTTTCTTCTGAATTACTTTAATACAGCTTTTTTTCCCCCCATTCCCTCATATCTTTTAAGCCAATCATACCCCCTTTGAATGTTTTAACCTACACAAGACTTGGTATAGATTCTTAGTTGAATAAACAATCAGTCCGGGCCTGGTTCATTTCCTCCTAGTTTTTCTCTTCAAAATTTAGATCACTCTTCTGTGGAATACTGAGAAACACATATGATAGATGCTGGACAGAATGTCCATTCGCCATCTGTTACTTAACTAAATATATCGCCCTCTCAATCCTTGTTTTAGTGTGTCTAATTTAAATTAGAAACCACGGAGCCACAGTCTTTCAAACTGTACTTGGTATCTTTGGTAACCCAGTAAATGTTTATAAATTAGAAAATTGAACAAGTCAGGCAGTTTAGGTCTAAGTATCTTTGACCAGGACATCTTAAAGGGAGTAACTGTGGATATGTTTATTTTCATTTATGGGAATTTTAAAGCTGTTATATGTACTTACAAATGCTACTTGAAAGCTGCCAGCAATTTTATCTATGGGATGCTTTAAATCTACAGATAGTACAAGAATAGTAAGTTAAATGGATTTATGGAACGGTATCCATACATAATATAATTCTTCTTAAAAATATATCAACATGTTAAACAATATTTCAGCACAGATCGGGCATTGGCTTGAAAGGGGATTTGAATAAAGAAGTTGTGCAGAATGAGAATGGTCTTACACTCTGTACAGTGTCATATTTTCCAGAGATGCCTTTTCTGGTTTTCTTGTCTTTCTAAATATTAGAAGGATTTCCTACTCTTCACAAGGCCAACATAAATCTATTAAGAAGCGAATACCTATCGAACATCTCCACTCAAATCCCCACAGGCACCTCAAACTCAAGGTGTCCAAGATGGAATTTGTTATCTTTTCCTCAAAGTTTGTTTCTTTTATTCACCCAGGCCTAAGCCAGAAATCTAGGATTCTTCCCAGTCAGTCTCATTTCTGTCATTTCCAATTCATAATTAACCACCAAGTCCTGTGTATTATGGTGGTAATACACCATAATGGGAAATAGTGTAAAAGTGGAAGTGAAAGAGAACAATGAGGTTACAATAATAACTACTCTTTATTGAGTACACACTACATGACAGCTACTGTTCTGAATGCTTTAAAAGTATTAAGCCATTTAATTATAATAAGAGTCCCCAAAGGTAGGGGGACTGTTATTATCCCATTAATAAATTAGGATCTGAGGCTCAATAGGTTAAGTAATTTGCTCAATGTTACATAGCTAGTAAGCGGCAGAGCTGGGATTTGGACCATCCAGGCAGTCTGACTCCAGAGCTCATACTCTTCTCTCACCATTACCCCAGCCCCCTCCGTTGGTGTCACAGTCCTAGTGAAAATTCCTTTAGGCACACTAAGCTTCTTGCAGTTCCACAAATTCTCCCTCCTCTCCTCTCTTCCTTCTCTTCTCTCTCTCTCTTTCTTTCTCTCTCTCTCTCTCTCTCTCTCTCTCTCTCTCTCTCTCTCTCTCTCTCACACACACACACACACACACACACACACACACACCCCTTTTCGTTCTCTTTGTAGGTGCAACCACAAAGTGAGGTTGGAACCCTCACTACCCTGCCTGGAACCCTTCCTCCCCTCTCCTGTGCCTGGCTTATTTATCAACTGTCACTGGTGCTGACAGGCTAAGTCAAGCCCACCTTCCTGGACTCCACAGCAACCCTGTGCTTACCTCTATAATTTTCTGTATAAAACACCACATTATCATTATTTGTAGGTGTTTCCCATTAAATGTTGAAGGCAAGGAGCATAATGCCTGACACATAAGGGAGAAAAGAAGAAAGCAAGCAAAGAAGCTTAGCAATGCATGGGACCTGCCTTCCCTAGGTGCTGGGAGACACAAATGTGGTAAAGCATTGTCCTTGTCCTCAAGTAGCTTATAAACTTGGCAGGGAAACAGAAATAAAATCACTCCAATACAGGGGCGAGGAACCTTTTCATGTTGTAAGGCTATATTAATTTAGCTGTAATCAAATGAGGCCACACTCAACAAACTTCAAATAGATACACTTAAAAATGTACATTATTTTGTAAAAATATAATTACTGTGTACTTAATTTCAAAAAAGTAAAACTATTTGTTAATTTTAAGGTTAACTAACCTTTTAATGACTTCTTATGTCTGCTTTCTGTTGGAAAGCATTTGAATAATTGGTTGCAGCATGGAGGTCTGCAGTTTCAGTTGATCCTCTAGATGGGTATCAGTCATTTGTGCCCTTAAGGGCATCTTGATTTGGGTTAAGTAGGAGAATGTAAATTTGCAGCAAAAAGTGATTGAAGAGCAAGAAAGCATTCTTTCGGCATGTTGCTGAAGGCCTGTCCATATTTCAATTGGATCTTTCTTAGGATCAAACCATGACTTTAAAATGTCATCTTCTGAGAACTCAATCAATTCCATCTGTAGTTCTTTAGGTGCCTTGGTGACATCAACTAGGTGAGGCTAAAATGCTCATTTGAGTGTGACGTCATGATTCTCAAAGTCAGTGAACCTTTCATTGTATTCTTCAATTATTAGGTCTATAACAGCTGCATATTCTTCAAATGATTCACATACATCATCCTGCTCATCAATGACCTTTCCTAACTGGGGAAAATGTTTATCTGAAATTACCTTTTGAAGAAGTGTTTTGAAAAAAGGTAGCTTTTTTGGAAATGCTTGGATTTTTTGCCACATATCATATATAGATTTAGTTTTACCTTGCAAAGAAATATTCAAGTCATTTTGATTTGACATGATATCACACAGAAATGCTGCATTCCTGTAGAAATCTTCTTTCAATAATTCATATTGCTGATTCTGTTTTTCATAAAATTGAACCATCTGTTCTCACAGAGATAAAATTTTGACTAACACCTGTCCCTGTGATAGCCAATGCACTTTAGAATGATACTGCAAATCCACCCTGAATACCTCATCCTTCAACTTTAGCATGTTACGAAACTGATGAAGTCGTGTTGCATTTGCAGGCATATAGTTAACAATACTTACAACTTGTTGCAAAGTGTCACTTAAAATAGAAGGTTTAGCACAGAGATTTTGCCGATGCAGGATACAATGAAAAGAAATGAGAGCATCTGGATCTGTTAATAATTCACTGAGTCAGCAGTATCAGTTGATTCATCCAAAGCGATTGAATAATATATATTTTCCTCTTGAAGTATTGCATGAAGTTGTTCTGTTAAGTTGAAGCCTAATTCTTGCTGCTGATCATTATGTTCTCCTTGAAAGAGGCAGTTGTTTGTACTTTGAAATGTTATCGGGGTCTAAGCATCCTACAACTTCCACAATAAATTCTTTCACAATTTCTACATCACTGAAGGATTCAGCTTCCCTTTCCCCCCAAGTATACAAGCCACTTTATAAATTGCTTCAGTGGCATTATTTCCAGGTCTTATTGCTGCTTGAAAGAACTATCTTTGCTTTTGCTTTTCATCTTTTAATTTCTGCAATACAATCTTTTGTGCCTCTCCCTCTAATTTAAAATATTTGTGGTCCTTATAAGTGTTATAATGCTGATGAGTACTGAATTTCTTTAATATTGCTATTGCAGTATCACAAAGCAAGCAAATCATCTTATCTTTAGCAGAAACAAGATAATATTGCAATTCCCAATCCTTATTAAAAAAAAATCTGTTTTCTTCCTTCAGCGTTATCTTGGTCTTCTTTGACATCATGAGCTGTTAATCAGACAGAATTAAAAAATACAGTTGAGCTGTGCTACTATTCACAAATTCCACTTCAAACAGAAACACAGTGCACTGTTTTCAAAAGCTGATAATAGTCTGGTGCACTCGACCCCCATAAATTCTAGCCAACCAGCCTCCTGTGGTAGTGGCGTCAGACAGGTGGGGAAGTTAGAACTAAATCATGAGCATAGCAGCTGTCAATTTAGTCTTTACGGCTTACTAATGTTTTAATTGTGTCAGTCAGTCTGGAAGGATTATTTTGTTGAAACTTAATTTTATTCTTTGCTATTTTAAATGTGTTCATTTAAAAAATAAAATAAAAATATAAAAGATGAACAAAAACGTATTAAAAATAAAAGGATTTGTTTTGTAAAATTTGGATTCAATCAAAGGGCTGCACTTAAGGATCTAGAAGGCCTCCAGGCCACAGCTCCCCCACCCCTAGTATATACTCTAGGGAAATACTCTAGGTATGTACCCTAGGTATATACTCTCCTGCATGTAAAAAAAGAGATATGTATAAAAATGCTCATTTATCTCGCAGTTTAAATGAATGAATTTTTTTCTGATGGATGTGTATGGTAAAATAAAAATAAAAATAAATGAATGAACTAAATTTCCATGTATCAACATGGGTAGATCTTGAAAACAATATTGAGTTTTTTTTAAGCCTATAAAATCATACATTCAGTACAAAATCATTTATGTAAATATTTTGTTTAGTAAAAACTATGTTTGAAAACATAAAACAATAGAATATACTATTTATGCATTTATATTTATATAGTAAAAGTATGAAAATGTGAACCAGACAGGTAAAACTTTCAGAATAACTGTTAACTGGGGGAGGTCAGGAATTGGGGTATGGGAAGGTACAACATGGGCTTCCATTCTGTTTATAACATCTCATTTCTTTTGTTTTAAAAAATAATGCAAATATGAGAAAAATTAGCATTTATTCTTACAGGGGCTACACAGATTTGTTACTGTAAGGCTGGTGGTGGGCACCCCTCCCCTCCCTAATGAAAAAAGAAGAAGCCCATGAGACCTGCCGAAAACAATGCCTGCAAGGCACAGCTAAATTAAAGAATAGCCACACCTGGATGGATTACCCTGATAAGGGTCTTCATTCCTGAAATCCATACATACCACCAGCCCCTCCTAGTTCTCAATACCCACCCTAAAACCATAACAGAACCGAAAGACCCCCATCCCCCAGCTCTAAAACACATATAAGCCCACACAAGACTTATGGGCAGGGCAACTCCTTGGACCCCTCTCCTGGGACCCGAGAACCTTGCCCGGGCCTCTCTCTTGGGACCCATTACCCTCACCCAGGAGTGCTCAAATAAAGCCTCGTTGCTTACCCCTTTCTATTCTGCTCGTCTTTCTTTCTCTGGCGCCGACCATCCAAAAACCTTACAGTTAAGTTATTCTCTGAAAGTTTTTGGATTTTAAAAAATACTTCCATCCTAAGAAAAATAAAATAATACATACATTCATCTTGGAAAAGAGCAGGAATCACCACATAGAGCATGAAGTCACTAATTTTGGGGTTAAAATTTTTTTGTAGCAGATTTAACTAGATGACCAATTTACCTATAAAATAACTCAGTAAACCATCTATAGAACCTCCCTCTCTCTTTTTTTTAACGGTATAGAATCTTGCTCTGTCACCTTGGCTAGAGTGCAGTGGCATCATCATAGTTCACTGTAACCTCAAACTCCTGGGCTCAAGCAATCCTCCTGCCTCAGCCTCCTGAGTAGCTGGGACTACAGGTGTGCACCACCACACCTGGCTAATTTTTTCTATTTTTTGTAGAGATGGAGTCTTGCTCTTGCTCAGGGTGGTCTTGAACTCCTGGCCTCAAGGGATTCTCCAGCCTCAGGCTCCCAAAATGCTAGGATTACAGGTGTGAGCCATTGTGCCTCACCAGATTACCTATCTTTGAGTCTTATAAATTCAGTGTGTCCTCCAAAATAAACTAGTTGTAAAATGTATTCCTCAGTAATCTGATTATGGCAAATTTCTTTATTCAGCTTTCTGTTGGCTGCAAACCACAGGGTGCGGTCCCCAGACCCCTCACAACGTTATCAAGGGCAGCAGAAAGAACAGTCACCTGGAGACTTTTACAGGCTACATGTTTCTGGCGAAGACACCTCCTCATGGGTCATCATTGTCATTTGGACTGTACATTCCCAAATCTGATTCCCCAGCCTTTCCTCTTCCTCTCCAACAGCACAGGATTTCACTCTGAGGGTAAACACCCATGAATGCTATCAAACTAGGCTGTGCAATTCCAGTAGTGAGTATTCTTCATTACATTGTTTGGTATCAAGGTTCTGGGTCAAAGCTAAAAGTGTTCCAGCTTGAAATGAATCTAATCTTTTGTTTGTTTGTTTTTGTTTGGAATCTTTTCACTCTCTAGATAATAATGTAGTTGAAGAATGCTAAAGCCAGCATTACTTAAAGTGCTATTCTTTGGTTAACATTATATTTTATAGTGAGGAAATTATTCTTTGAATACATTTAAATACAATCCCTTTCAGTTATATAACTAGCAAACAGTACCAGTTTGCTTATGCACATTTTTTTCCACACCTGCCTTGTTTCAAAAATGATAAAAGATGGGTTACAAATACATATAGTACAGCACCAGAAAAATTTAATCTGAAGTTAGTGAAGAAATGGGAACACAGTATTTAAGCCAGGAGTGAGTTACGTATACAGAGTACATCCTGTTAAATCTTACACACAAGCCGGAAGCAGACCACATATATGGCTGTAAGCATTCTCACAGCCAAGGGAAATACTGTCAGTTCCACAATTAGGTATCCAGAAGACAAGAACAAATGTGGATAATAAACAAGGGAAACACAACTATACCAGGTGCTAAAACCAAAGAAAAAATATTTTTCCAGATATTGTCAGAGAGGGAGAGAGAAAGTAAATATAGCAACAAGTTTGATGGTTCTGTATTACAAATCCCTTACTGTACACCCAAAGTATTACACCAAAGTGAATTTATTAAGGAAATCTGAAGGCAAGAAGGAGCCATGACAGGGGATCGGGGGCTGGAGGGAAGGAAGGGGGTGTTTTAGGCATAATCCAGGAGCTGAAACATCACAATTGGCCTTGACAGGATCCTTACCAGTATGACCATGTCTTACCCAAGACCCTTTGAGAGTGAAACGAGGTATTATTAATAATTAATCCTCACAACAGGCATAAGCCATGACTGTCCAGGACAAACATATGGTCCCTCCAAGTCATTGCTTATCACTCACTGACATCCTGATCCTGATGCAACCTGTCACTGGGGACCTAGTGGGCCAAACTCATCCTGTCCAACAGGGAGTGAGTCTAGCCAGCTCTAGTGATAGGAGACTCTGGGGGTTTCCGGTGCAGGTCACCAGCACAGAGTGGGCTTGCCTGTAAGTCAGCCAAATAGGGAAGGTAATCAAGGAAGACTGCAGTAAGCAATTGGGAACAGTGGCCTGAGAATCCATTAAGAAAAGTTTAGCGGGGGATGAACAGAGAATGGGTGGGGAGCGGGAATAAATCAGGTTGCAGGTAATTGCATGGATCCCCTGTAGAGGAAAGAAATATCTTCCTTTCTCTCCAGCACTCTGGAAAGGGCCCAGTGAGAGATCTAGCAGAGGAAAACTCCTTGAAGTTAGGATATTACCATAATGGCTGAAGTGCTTAAGCTGTGGTCCTCAAACTTGTGATATGAATTACCTGGAGAGCTTGTTAAAAACTAGATTCTAGGACACTAACCCCACAGATAATGGTTCTGTTAGTCTGAAATGGAACCCAGGAATCTTTTATAATAAGTGCCTCAAGTGATTCTGGTAATGCTGGTTCTAGCCTGCACTTTGGGAAATAACACCGTAAAGACTGGTTAAATAGTCCTTCCGGGAGTCTAACCTTCCCACAAGGAAGAGCACCATGGTTGCCTTAGCGAGTAGTACAGTGTTGGTTTCCCCCTGTGCAAGGTGCAGGGTGGGATAAGGGGTAGGTATAGGAGAGATAAGTGGATGGTCAGAGATCAACCTTAAGCTACCTGAAGGACTTTTCTATCAAGGGACCTAGGTTTTTGATTTGGGAAACTCCTCTGCCCCATAGGCTCCCTATGGGGTCCTAACAATTAAGAGAACTTCCCAAGCAGGGACACAGATGAATCCATTTTAAAACTCCTACTTGGAATAACCCCACTCTAATGAGCTTCCTTTTACCTAGAAGCAGTAGGTAACATTTATTCATGATTTGCTATGGTTCCAAGCCTAAATGCTGTATCTACATTTACTCCTGAGAACAACCCAGTGGGGTAGGTATTTTTGCCCCCATTTGATTGTTGAGCACATTGAGCAGGACCACTATGATGTGCATCCATAGAGTACTGGGCACAGTGTGGTCTATGTCCATGGTACCCCCTCAGTATGCAGGACACAACCTTGGCAGTGGTACACACTGGTCCTGGAATTGCAGGTCATAGAAGTTGGGTAATGTTCCTGGGGTCCCACAGATGGAACTGAAGCTCTGAAACCCCATAGATGAGAAAAATGAGGGAACTGTATAAGAAGAAATTTCTAAGACCCTGCTGGGAAGGGAATTGAACCAACTTGGAAATCAGTATATTTAGTCACACAAGGACAGGTAAGGGTGAGAGGTCAAGAAAGGGACATGTGGGTGAAAAAAATAACATACATTTGGATTCTCAGAGCCCTTCCAGTAAAAGTTTCAAAATTATTAATTCAGGGAGATGAATGCCCATACATCAATGTCCTTTAAGCCTGTTTCCTCATCGTTATAATGATGGTAATAAAAAGAAGGGTTTCTGTGAAGACTAGGTGAAATAATAAACATAATTTAGCACAGTTCCTGGCACTTAGTAATAGCTCAGTACAGGCATACCTTGGAGAAGTTGTGGGTTCAGTTCCAGACCACTACAATAAAATGTGTATTGCAGTAAAGCGAGTGGCATGAATTTTTTTGTTTACCAGTGCACATGAAAGTTATATTTACACTATATTGCAGTATATTAAATGTGCAATAGCCTTGTGTCTAAAAACAATGCATATACCTTAATTTAAAAATACTTTATTGCTAAAAAATGCTAACGATCATATAACCCTTCAGCAAGTTGTAATATTTTTGCTGATGGAGGCTCTTGCTTTGATGTTGATGGTTGCTGACTGATCGGGGTGGTGTTTGCTAAAGGTTAGGATGGCTATGGCAATTTCGTAAAATAAGACACAAAGAAGTTTGCCGCATCGATTGCCTCTTTCGAAAGATTTCTCTGTAGCATGCAATGCTGTTTGATAGCATTTTACCCACAGTAAAATTGGAGTCAATCCTCTCAAACTCTGCTGCTGCTTTATCAACTAAGTTTACGGAATGTCTGAAATCCTTTGTTGTCATTTCAACAATGTTCACGGCATCTTCACTGGGAGTAGTTTCCATCTCAAGAAACCACTTTCTATGCTCATCCATAAGAAAGAACGTCTCATCTGGTCAGTTTTTATCATGAGATCGCAGCAGTTCAGTCATATCTTCAGGCTCCACTTCTAATTCTCTTAAATAGTTCTCTTGCTATTTCTACCACATCTACAGTTACTTCCTCCACTGAAGTGTTGAGCCTCTCAAAGTCATCCATGAGGGTTGGAATGAACTTCTTTCAAACTCCTGTTAATGTTGATATTTTGACCTCCTCCCATGAATTAAAAATGTTCTTAATAGCATGGTGAATCCTTTTCAGAAGGTTTTCAATGTATTTTGCCCAAATCTATCAGAGGAATTACTATGTATGGCAGTTATAGCCTTATGAAATGTATTTCTCAAATAATAAGACTTGAAAATCAAAATTACTCCTTGATCTCTGGGCTTCAGAATGGATGTGTGTTAGCAGGCATGAAAACAACATTCATCTCCCTTTACATCTCCATCAGGGCTTTTGGGTGCCCAGTGCATTGTGAATGAGCAGCAATATTTCGGAAGAAATAATTTTTTCTGAGCAGTAGGTCTCAACAGTGGGCTTAAAATATTCAGTAAACTATGCTGTAAACAAATGTGCAGTCATCCAGATTTTGTTGTTCTGTTTCTAGAGCACAGGCAGAGTAGATTTCGCATAATTTTTAAGGGCCCTAGGATTTTCAGAACAGTAAATGAGCATTGGCTTCAACTTAAAGTCACCAGCTATACTAGCCCCTAACAAGAGTCTGACTTCTCTAGCTAGGAAAGTCTTAAATGGCATCTTCTTCCAATAGAAGGCTGTTTTGCCTACATTGGAAATCTATTGTTCAGTGTAGCCACCTTCATTAAAGATTTTAGCTCTAGATCTTCTGGGTAACTTGCTGCAGCTTCTCCACCAGCACTTGCTGCTTCATCTTGCACTTTTATGTTATGGAGATGGCTTCTTCCTTGAACCTCATTAACTAACTTCTGCTAGCTTCAGAGTTTTCTTTTGTAGCTTTCTCACCTCTCTCAGCCTTCACAGAACTAAAGAAAGTTAGGATCTTGCTCTGGATTAGGCTTTGGCTTAAAGGAATGTTCTGGCTAGTTTGATGTTATATCCAGACCTCTAAAACTTTCTCCATATCAGCAGTAACGCTGTTTTGTTTCCTTATCATCTATGTGTTCACTGGAGTAGCACTTTTAATTCGCTTCAAGAACGTTTCTTTTCCATTCACAATTTAGCTAACTGTTTGGTGCAAGAGGCCTAACTTTCAGCCTATCTCGGCTTTTGACATGCCTTCCTCACTAAGCTTACTCATTTCTAGCTTTCGATTTAAAGTGAGAAACATGCAACTCTTCCTTTCACTTGAACATTTAGAGGCCACTGTAGGGTTATTAACTGGCCTAATTTCAATATTATTGTGTCTTAGGGAATAGAGAGGACCAAAGAGAGAGAGAGAGACAGAGAGACAGAGAGAGAAACAGAGAGAGAGACAGACAGGGAATGGAGGGAATGGCCAATCAATAAATACACCATTTATTGATTAAGTTCACTGTTTTGTATGGGAGTGGTTGGTGGTGCCTGAAAACCATTCCGATAGTAACATCAAAGACCACTGATCACAGATCACCATAACAGATATAATAATAATGAAAAAGTTTGAAACTGTGAGAATTACCAAAATGTGACATAGAGACACAAAGTGAGCACAAGCTGTTGGAAAAATATTACCAATTTGTAAAAAATAAAAAGAAAAGCAGTATCTGTGAAGCACAATAAAGTGAAGTGCAATCAAACGAGGTATGCCTATAAATATTACCCATTGCCAACAGTGTTATTTTAAGATGAATGGATATAGGATTCAGTGGCTTTTATTTGAAGACAGTGTGTCATAGAAAGTTTTTAAAGAAGAAAGAAAACTTTATTCCTCACTGTAATATCATTTTTGGAAGTTTTATCTTTATGTTTTCCTTTCAAATTGTGTTTAATATTTTTGGTGGAATCTTAGCATGAAAAAGGGAAGAAGATACAAGGCATTTAAGTAAGAAGAAAACAGTAGGGCAGGGCAACAAAGTACGAAATAACCCCTGCTGGTGCTGGACAGCCTGTTCTTGCAGGAGGACCATCTTTCACCCTTCTTTTCTGCCATCCATTCTGTTTGATGGAATTGTCACTGTAGCTGCATGTATGTTAGTCGAGAAACTCACCAGCAATTACCAAAAACAATTCTGTTTTTAGTATGGTTCCAATTTTAAGAATCCTACCTACCTTTGCCAGGGGAATCCCATCAGAAATATATTAGGGGAAGACATATTTACATAGTTATTTCCTAGCAAATGTGGTTGAAACCCAATATGGCTAATTAAAAGTTCATGTGATATAAAAAGATAGGCAAGAGATGACATGTAATACCCTGACTGCATCAAATGATATTTAGGGATGGAAGGGAGAACTTCGGACCATTTGTTAACTTGTTGAAATTCATACTTGGGAGTTTTCAAAAACATCACAAGTTGAGCTAAAATGACTGTGCCAAGCCAACATTCCTGTCAATGATCAAAAAGAATAAGATTTTTAAATGATTGGATAACTCAGCAAGGGAGAAAAATATCTGAAGTCTCATGGCCAGAGATCTGTATTCAATTTCAAATTGTTTCTAGGGGTTTAATATCCTGTGATAAAAGCAAAACTTTGTACAATATATCCCAAGGACATGAGCGGAAAACGGAATAATTATTACAGAGCTGTGATTTTGAGATGGCTTTGTTCAAATAAAAATTCTCACACCCTAAAGTTGCTACTATAATTTACTTTTTAACACAAAGAAGAGGATATCCAATCTAGATTTTGTATAATGCTAGTTCTGTATATCATATGAGGTCTTTTAAATTATCTTGTGTTTCAGTGAAGACAGAAGAGGAATAATTTAGTAGCAAGCCTTTTGGGCTGTAGAAACAATACTTGAGACAATCTATTTTCAGAAGTACAAATCTGCAAAACAATCAAATTCAAGGATTTGGAGACTAAAGTAGATGATTAATCTCAGAGAAATATTTCTTTTGTTTCCACCTTAATATTTTACTGATTTATAGACCCAACAGGAAAACAAGTGTGGAATTTTTGTTTTCCTTTAAAATGAACAATGGGTTCCCTTGAAATATTACATTTTGAACACTTAGGACATCTGGAGGGGAGTGGAAGTTCCTTTCATTCTCTTCTTCCCCCAAACCCTACTCCTACTTCACCCCCATCTAACAATGAGTCACTGTTTTCTCTTAATTAGGCTTTTAATGTACCTTTACATTGATTTTTCACAAGTGAAGAATTTCCAACTTGAGAAATCGAAATATGAGTCTCTGTGTTTGCATCAAGGAAATTTAAAACAAACAGAACTTCATAACAAGACATTTCCAGGCTGGTCCCAAGGTAGTGAGTTATCTCACTTGATTATTCACAGTTACAGATTGAACTCCTTGTTCTACTGCTTCCCCCCTTCTCACTACTGCACTTGACTAGTCTTAAAAAAAAAAAAAAAAAAGACATTTCCACAAGAGGTCATAGGAAAATTAATTCCAAGAATCTCTTTTTTAAATACAAAATCCTGGAAGGGGAAACATGTTTGATACAGAAGACAGAGAACTTAAAAGCTTGAAGGGTCTTGGCAGATGGTTTAACTTTTGAGTCTTCCAAAAAGGGAAACCCATAGTAATTCTTGACCTACCTTTATGGTGCCTGCTAATTCACCCCTCTCTTTGACCTGGCCAGCCCTGTGGTCTCTGATTCTAGTCAGACTGTATCATCTCTAGGCCCTTTCCTTTCAGTAACCTCTGGACAAGATGTTTTAACTTTGTGCACTGGAATTTGGTTCTCAGCAGCTCCACACCTCCAGCACGCCCCCTGAGTCCTCAAGCCTAGAAGACTGAACAACTCAATTGACAGATTTTCTAATCATTGTTATCAACCCCAATTGTGCAGAAAATGCCTTTATGGATGAGATAGGTATTTGTGTGTGAGTATGTTTTATACATACACATCCACATATTTATATACATTTATACACATAAAAATCTGAATAGCTGATAATTTTAATGGATGTAACACATGTGAAGCATGTCTTTAACTCATTTCCTTCCTTCTCTCTTCCCTTTACTTATTTAATTAACAATCCAGGTTATAAGAAAAAACAAATCAGACACAGTCTATGTCTGAACACTCACAGAATTTAGAGTAAAAATGTGAGTTGTATATTTAGTCTGTTACAAATCTATATGCTACAAAGCTATATGCTATATGCTATACTGGTGTTTCAGGCTCTTTGCCTAAAGCCTGCAGAAGTACCTGTCGTCTCATGACCTTGCCAGCATATCACTGGTCTCAGTCTGTCTCCACCCTTGACCCCATTTCCAGTCTGGCCTTCACCGCCCTCACATGCACATGAGACTCTCTTACTCCACCCTGCTCTGCTGGTCATGCCAATTCCCATCTGTCTGCTTTTTCTGCCCTTGCTTCTGAGCTTCAGAAAAATTCTGATTCAATTCTCTTTAAACACATACCAGCTAACCTCAGATTAGCAACCCCATTATTCATTTCTTGTTGATTCCAGAGCACAGTTCCTGAAATAACTATTCCTGGCATTTTCTACTTTTGTAAGTCCCTAATGTCCACACTGTCTCATTCATTTTATTTAACAAATACTAACTGAGAATCAACAATATGTCATACACTGTGCTAGGCAGTGGGTATTACAATAGGGAACAGAACAGATCTAGCCCCGGCCCTAACAGAGTTTACAGTCTGGTGAGGGAAATAGAGGCTGGCCCTCCCCACGTCCTGCTTCACTGAGGACATCTAGTAAGGGGGAAGGCAGCCACTGCTCACCTGCCCTTGCCCCACGCCATCTCTCTCTGCCTCCTCTCCAAGTCTCTCTATCTTTCCTTGTATTTAAGAGGAACAGCCAGTCTTATTTCCTTCCCATGAGTCCTGGAATTCATTCCCTTCTCCTCTCTTCCAAGACCTTACGCCTTATTGGTCTCAATATTTTTTATTCTGAAATCAGTGATACTTATCTTAAACCCTTTGAACAGTCTGCACTAAATACAAAACTGTATTTTGACTTTCTCTGATGAAAGCACGGCTGGACACATTTCCTAATATTTTCAAATTCAGAATTGGCAGGGTTTCTTTGAGTGCTATATATTTTTTCCTTTTGAAATTTGGTCCTGTCCCAAAACAATCAGCACAGGAGCCAATGAATTGACATCCCTGGATCTGGTCTAAACATTCTGATGAACGGTTCCTCAGCAGATACGTCAGCATTATGTCTTTTTAAATGATTTTATCTGGATTGTCTTCCAGGTACTTTCTATTTTGCTATTTAAAAAAGTCTCACACAACTAGGTTTGTTTTTTTTAGTTTTTAATCTTAGCCTAGCTAATAAATATAAAGAAAAATTATTTTCATGCTCTGGCCTACTAATTTTGGATTGATAAAGATGAGGGTTTGAGTATCTAGGAATTCTTATAAAAATGTCCTGTTAGATTTAGGAATCACATCTTATATGCTACTGCATTGGTTTCAGACAAACTCCTTCCTATTGGTGATGTCATCCGTGACTTCGTTGTGGTCATCACCTGGGAAATCCTGAGTGGATGGTTCCTCAGTTCCAGTGTCTTATTTTTCAGAAAGAGGGTGTTAGAAATTTCCCCTGGGGCCGGGTGCGGTGGCTCACGCCTGTAATCCTAGCACTTTGGGAGGCCAAGGCAGGAGGATCACTTGAGGTCAGGAGTTCGAGACCAGCCTGAGCAAGAGCGAGACCCTGTCTCTACTAAAAAAAAAAAAAAAAAAAAAAATAGAAAGAAATTATCTGGACAGGTAAAAATATATATAGAAAAAAAATTAGCCAGGCATGGTGGCGCATGCCTGTGATCCCAGCTACTCAGGAGACTGAGGCAGGAGCATTGCTTGAGCCCAGGGGTTTGAGGTTGCTGTGAGCTAGGCTGATGCCACAGCACTCTAGCCGGGCAATAGAGCAAGACTCTGTCTCAAAAATAAAAATAATAATAATAAAATAAATTTAAAAAAAAAGAAATTTCCCCTCGGGAAAACACATGGTTCCACTCGTGAAAATAATACCATAAGGGCATTCCACAAAACAAGTTTAGAAAGGTGACAAGAGTGTCACTGATGGGTCTGCTTCACCATTGCTCTTCAAGGCAGTATTTCTTCTCCAGATACTCAGAATATGTGAGCCAGGAGCACAAATATATCATTTCTTTAATGCTACTGACACAGTCTGACAGTGAGCTATTGCGGAAATTTGTGAGAAAACTGAGAAATAAATCCTAGCAAACAGGTAGGCACTTGAAGTGTTTGAGGTAAGTGTCCCACACTACAATGAGAGTGTGAGAACTCGGTTCTTTTTTAAAGAGCAGCTGCCTTTGCCGTTGAATGCATGTATTATGGGAGGAGGGACGAAAGGGCCAGCAGTATCTACAACCCCCTCCTTGCACAATGCACCTCCCTTTCTTTGGGTCAGGGAAGACCCATCTTCTGCCACACCTTCACTGTCCCAGTTGCTGTCTTTAATGATGACAACTGGCACTTTCTCAGAGCCTTGAGGTACTTAGGACCTGCCGGCAGCGTTGGGGCTGAGAAAGCAATGGAGACTCATGGAAGCAAAGGAGCTGGCCTCTGTTAGGGAGAGATCAGCAGTGGAAATCATCAAGTCCAAGAGACAAAGTGAATTTTAGTTCACTTTGGGGTATGTCTACATGCAAAGGGTCTAGTCTTAGAGGCCTGGGACAGAGGGTAGCAGAGGGCTTCTAGGTTTTAGCATTTTAAGACAGCAAGTATTTGTGCAAATCTTACATTAGAGAGATCCTTCCAAATATTGGAAGCAGGTTATAGCCTCATGAAAACGCTTTTCTATAAACCAAGTGGGGGGATCATAAGGAAATCAGTACCCCCAAAGCTAGAATGCAGAGGGCTTCAGTTCCTGTAAGGACTCGGGGAATCTAAGGATCTGGGTAAAAGGTTTATCAGTTTCATCACATGGTAATGAACTCTTCTAAAAAGCACAGGCCAGATGTGACTAATTCCAGAGCTGTCCAACCCTCCAGAGCTGTCCTGGCTGCTACCCTTTAGTTGGCCATGGAAGAGGGGTGGAACAGCTTACAGGCAGCAAAGTGTTTGTTCATCCAAAACTGCTGGCACAAAGCAAAAGAGAGTGCAAATGTTGGCAGTGACTGACCTGAAACCACAGGTTAAAGCCCATCTCTCTCTCTCTCTCTCTCTCTCTCTCTCTCTCTCTCTCTCTCTCTCTCTCTCTCACACACACACACACACACACACACACACACACACACACGTGTACACAAATTAGGAAGTTCCATTCTTTTGGCTCAAAAAATATCACTTGCATAATTACAAAGGTCTGACTTGGCAGCCATTCATGAGAAAAAAGACCTGGGGATTTTGCTGGTCACAAGCTCAAAATGAGTGAGTTGTGATACAGTGTTGCAAAAAAAGCCAGTGAAATCTTACATTGCATTAGCAACATAAGTATAGTGTCCAGATAAAGGGAGTCAATGGTCCCACAGAACTCAGCCGTGGTCAGGCCTCATTTGGAGGCTTATGTTTAAGTAAATATTAAAGAAAGATACATGCAAACCAGCATGAATCCGGAGAAAGGCAACTAAGCTGTAGAAAAATCTGGAAACCATGTCACCTGATAAGTAGTCAAAAGAACTGTTCGTGCTTGGTTAAGAGAGAAAAGATCAGGATAGAAATGAAGTGTCTTCCAACATTTTAAGGACTGTCTGATGAAAGAAGGAGTAGCCTTATGGTTTGTTAATCCAGAGGGCAAACTGAGAACTGGATTTCAGTTCAATGAAAAGCAGACATTTTAAAGAATCAGCTCTGTGTGACAGTAAAATTAAATACTTTCCCAAATCATGAACTGTCCATTCCTGAATATGTTCAAGTAGAATTTCAATGGTCCTGTAGGGGATCCCAATTTTTTTGAAGGGGGATGCTTAAATAGGAGAGGTGGGTTGAGGGCCTCCACAGTCATTCTTAGCCCTAAGAGACCATAATTATTCTCTACCACAACCATTTCCATGTGAACACCACCCATTCCCATTTCTTTCAGAGTGTGCTCCCACAGTCTCCTCAATCTTCTCTGGGATCTTAACCTTTGCTCCCTCCAAATGTTCTTTCCAATTTTTATTCCTAAAGAAGGGAAAAATTGTCATTTTATTTTCTTGTTTTTGCCAATAGTGGACTGTTATTACTGTTTTTTATCTGTTCAGCATCTTTGTGTTTGGAAACACATCCTGATTTCTTTGGGGACCTTCCTCACTCTTGGTTCATAATATTAAAGTGATGACCTGGAAGGGTGATCGCAGGACCCTTGCCAGGCCTACTAGGGCTTCACACAGTGATGACTTCAGGGATGAACATATGACCCAAGTTGTTCAGTATGAGTTGGTCCTAAGATTTTTACTGGAACTACTATATTAGGAATTGCTGGAGCCACTTATTTGTTCATTGCAAAGCTGGAGTTGCCAGAAGTCAGCATGTGGAAAAAGTCGGTAAGAGAATGAATCTAACACAGAAAAATGGGTGTGGAGGGGCATGGAGAAAGAGAAAGAATATCCTGATGATATTGTTGGGTCTCTGGACTTTCCAGTTACACAGGCCAATAAATTCCTTCTTTGATTTAGATCTCTGTCTCTTGAAGCCAAAGGAGTCTGAGCAAAATGTTTGTCCTTTTAGTTTCTAGCTCTCTCATTCTTCTCTCTCTTTTCCATGGCTTCTAAGGCCCATTGAAACTTGGCCCCTTCCCACCTCTCCAGCTTCATCTCTCTCCACAGTCTTCTTGAGTCTTTTGCTGTGTGTACAGCGATAATGTGAAAAGGGCAGACTGGTTCCTGGGCTCTGCACTGGTCCTTCTGAAATCTGACTCCCTTGCAACACTTTTGCAGGGAACCCTCTTCACTCCTAAATGCTCTTGTCTCTGAGTCCTCCTTTCACATTGATCTGTCTCTATCTGCGGCTCCTCCATTTTTCTATTCTTTAGATTAGAATCCTAATGCAATATTTAAGATATAATGCGTAAGCACCCCCCATAGGGGCTAGCTGCTGGGGCTTTAATGGGGAAGACAATATTTACAGCCCCTACCATCAAGGGAGAACACTGACTGCCATAGCTGTATCCGAATCACAATTTGGAGAGAATCCAAGTGGCTGTCCTTTCGAACCCTGATTTCACATAATGTAGAAAAGCCATCATCATTCTCTTAACATTTTCCCATTATGATTTCTTTTAAGACATCTTATTTAGAATAGAAATAAAGATACATGGTGCAAAATTTGAAAGAAACAAAAGGGTAGAATGAAAAGACTCTTTTTTATCCTATTCCTCAATTTCTACCCTTCAGCTCCCCTTCCCCAGGCAACTATCATTATCAGTTTTATATGTACTGATGGAAAGCAAGTCTATACACATACAAGCAAATTTATATCTGTCTTCCCCAGCCCTACCAACCCCTCTTACACAGTGCTAGCCTTTGCACTCTGTTTTTTCACTCAAGAATGTATCTTTCAGAAATACTTTATCAGTATCTACAAAGGCACCCTGTTCTTTTTGATGACTGTGTAATAACTGTACAGATATACCATATATATACCTAAATAATTTCCTATCAGTATGCCTTAGATTGTTGCCAATATTATGCTCCTATAAAGACATTTGCAAGGATTATCTGTATTATATATTATTTCACACATACTGTGAATTATCTGTGGGATAAATTTCCAAAATTGGAATAGCTAGGTCAAAGGATATGTTCATTTTCCACGTTGATATGTATTGTCCAGTAATCTTCCAAAGTGATGACATAAATCCCATTGATAAGACAAACAGTCTCAACAACAGTGTATGAGTTGGCCAGGTGTGGTGGCTCACACCTGAATTCCTAGCACTATGGGAGGCCGAGGTGGGAGGATCACTTGAGCTCAGGAGTTCGAGGCCAGCCTGAGCAAGAGCAAAACCCTGTCTCTACTAAAAACAGAAAAACTTAGCTGGGTGTGGTGGCTCACCTGTAGTACCCAGCTATTCAGGAGACTGAGGCAGGAGGAGGATCACCTGAGCCCAGGAGTTTGAGGTTGCAGTGAGCTCTCACCAGAGTGATGGTGTGAGAATCTGTCTCAAAAAGGAAAGAAAAGTATGAGTGCCTGTTTTCCAATATTTTATTAACAAAGTGTATTATTAAACATTTTGTTCTTTGCAAATATGTTAGGTGAAAATGTTATCTCATTTTCATTTGAATTTGTACATTTTATTGTGGGTGAAGTTGAGTATCTTTTGTTTTTAAAACTCACTTGTATTTCCTTTTCTAGAACTATTTGTTCATATCCTTTGTCCATTTTTCTATTAAGTTGTTGACCTTTATTGATTGGTACAAGTTGTTTATGTTTTATGGAAATTAGCCTCTTTTCTGCCATATGTGTTGCAGTTTTTTCTAGATTGCTATTTAATCTTTCATTTTGCTTATGGGTTCTTTTTTTGCTTTTCCTTATTTATGTTTGCCAAGAACATGACAATTTCAATCTCCTCTCTTTTTCATCCTCAGTATATTACTAAGTCTTAAAATTTGCTCCTTCTTACTATGATTGGAAAAGAAAATGAACAGACCATTCATAAATGAGGAAATACAAGCAGCTAATAAACACATAAAAAGTTCAACCTCACAAATAATAAAAAAGTACAAATTAAATTTCATTTTTTACTCCAGGAAATTCACAAAGATAAGTAGAGTGAAACCAACATTGTTATAGTCTATTGGCAGGAGTGCAGATTGGTTCAATAGCAATTTAATTTATTTAAAAATTTAGTAAAGATTACACTAAAAAATCTTTATCCAGTAATGGCAAGTCTAGGAATCTACCCTGTGAATATAACCATCAGGATGGACAAAGATTAATGCACAGAGATATTCTTCTACACAGTACTGTTTTTAGCAAGAGAAATGTTGAAAGCAATTTGAAAGCTGTTTCTGTGGTTTGAATGTGTCCCCCAAAGTTCATGTTTTGGAAATTTAATCACCAACCCAACAGTGTTGAGAAGTGGAACCTTTAAGAGGTGATTAAGGCATAAGGACTCTGCCCTCATGAATGGATTAATATCGTTATCTTGGGAGTGGGTTTGTTATAAAAACGAGTTCAGCCCTCTCTTGCACTCTCTCTCTCTGTCTCACCCATATGATACCTTCCACCATGTAATGACATAGCAAGAAGGCCCTCATCAGATGTGACCTCTTCAACTTTGGACTGCCAGCCCCCAGAACCATTGGTCAAATCGACTTCTATTGTATATAAACTACCTAGTGTGTGGTATTCTGTGATATCAGCTCAACACAGACTAAGACAGCTGCTGTCCTATAAGTAAATTACAGCACATCCATACCAAAGAAAGTCACACAGCTACAAAAACAAAGTTTAAAGCTATTAATGACATGTGAAAATGCTCACACCATTATATTAATGGCAGGATACAAAACTGCTTATACAGTGAGATCACAACTATATAAAATATATTAAAAACTGGAAAGAAATATGTCAAAGCAGTAGTTATTTGTGTTTAGAGAGATTATGCATGATTTTTTTACTTCCTTTTACTTTTCTGATTTCTCAAATTTTATAATGTGCATATATTGTATAGCCTGAAAAAAACTCAAAATCAAAATAACAACACACAAAAAGAATTTAAACCTATTTCTAAAATTTACCCCTTTTCCTTATATATTTCTACTGTGACCACATAGGCCTTCATTTATTGTTCACATTGGGATTATTGCAAGACTCTATTACCCAGTCTAGTTTCTTCCAATATTCTGTTAGATTGCTCAGAAACATTGTCTGTCTCTACTTATGACCCCACAATGGCTTCCTATTCCATTAAACATGATGTTTAAATTACCAGCCTACTACACATGTTTTCTATAATTTGCTCCCACTGTACTGAAATTATCCAACTGTATTTCCTACTACTGCACAACAAACATTCTGCAACCTAGTTGAAGTGGTCTTCTCACCATGCCCATACCATGCCTTTTCTTTGACTTTGCCCATTCTGTTCACTGTGCTTGTAATGCCCTTCCTCATGCTCCTTTTGTGTCCATATTCTTCTCATTTTCAGGAATTTCCACCTCTCCAGGTTGGCCTTCACCTTGCCTTTGGCTAATCTCTCAGATCATGTTCTTTTAATCATAGCCACAACATAATGCTTCATGATTCTGCCACCATTTCTTGTGTGCTAATGTTGACTCCTCAACTGTCTTGAAAGTTCTGTGAAGGCAAGCAATGTTAATCATAATCATAATCTTCTTTTCACCTCCTGCTCGGTTTCTGCAGAGTGCTGAGCAGAGGGCAAGGCTTGGTAAACTCTTGATGAGGCTGCTACGATGAGCAGGTTCTTGGGTAATGTCTTTTCTCCTTTCCTCAGTTCTTGCCTGGTATCCTCTCTTTTGAGTAGTGCTCTGTAGCAGAAGCAAATTAGATAAAGCCCTAGAACAGTGAGGTTCTCAACCCTGGCTACAAATTATAAGCATTTAGAGAGTTTTTAAAAATGTGACAGCTTGCCTTCTCCCTTCCTGTGCCCCACCCCTGTGCTTTAGAATTTAATTGGTCCAAGGTGGGACCAGCTCAGTATGTTCTCTAAAGTTCTCTAGTTAATTCTAATGGTTTCTCTGAGTCCTACTCTTTTCAGGGCCCAGCCCTTTTGGCATGCACTCATTCAGTACTTTCCTGTCTTGTTTTCAGGCAGGAAGTCATCCTAGAACTGGCCAGAGACTCCAAAGAGACTGTCTTTAGATAAGTCCTTTGGCATTGGCTATAGCCTTTGTTGTTTTTCAAAGGTGTTTACCTTCAAGTTGACAACTGTCTGCATTGGAGCCTGCTCTGAAGGTTGCCTTTCAGTCTAGGCACCAAGATAAGCCATTGGCTAGACAGACCAGCACTAGGGTTAAAAAAACCTCACATCCCCCCAAGCAAAACACTGTTGTTATACAGTAAAACAATCCAACTGAAGCAATTTGTTTTATTTGGAAATGCAACACACAAAAAATTTGTATGACAGAGTTAGAACACAGTGTCAAAGCAAAGAGATTATATAAGTACAAATAGGAAAACCTCAATTATTATCAACCATTATAAATATTCTACTCATGTATTAGTGCATAGCTCCCTTGTTTATATAGTAATAATAATAAAACAGCAGCAGCAATAATATTAATACTAATAGTTAACAATTTTTAACATTTACTATGAACCAAGTACCCATTCTAAATGTTCTGTTTGGATTTTCTCATTTAACCTGACAACCCTGTGAGATAAGTACTGTCATTATTGAGGCACTGTATTACTAAAGAATTCCCTAACTGATAAATGGCAGAGTCAAGAGTAGAACACGGTCAGGGCTTATGTTCTTAACTTTTTAGGACTAATTCCTATTTTTTTAAACAATGAGTTTTTTTTTTTTTTTAAAGTCCAAGGCTTCCCAAATACCTGAATTCATACTGAATACTTTTTATGGTTTTTACTTCTACAATTTTCAGTGGAAATTATTCCAAAGTATACTATACACATCACTTCTTCCTTATACAGAGGAAACTGGACACAATTTAACCTTACCTTAAAGAGTCAAAGTTAGCATCATAGAGGTTAATTATTTGGGGGGCATAGATGGAGTCTGATTCACTCAGGCTTTTTAAGTTTTGTAGAGTTGGGTCATTCTAACCCACTTCACTGGACAATGATAGAGGCCACCTTCCCCCCAGCCCCTTCTTACGGTGGGTGCTGCGGGCTCACTCCCAGCCGAGGCGTCAGCCCTAGACAGCGGCGCTCTGTCCTACGTGAGCCTGACAGGCGCTCAGCCACAGCCGATTGGACAGAGCGTGAACACGTGACCTAAAGCAGCTATACTATAGGCTGGCCGACTTCTACGGCATGAACAAGCGGGAATAGTTTAGCCAGGAATGGGTGACATGGTCCACATTCTCCCTTTGGAGAATTTGTTTTGGGAATTACTGGTTAGCAGTGGGAGCTAAAAGGATATACAGTACAGGGAGAGCCAGTGGGGTAGAACAATCAAAACTTTTAAGAAACCAGGTATTATCACAAGCACAAGCTGTGTGGTAGAGAAGAGAGGGCAGGGGTCACACAGATGCCTTCCGCAGTCGGGCAGGCAATGCAAATGCGAGAAGAGGGCGTGGCGAAAGTAACTGGGCCTGGTGACGATTCCCGGACTGCCAAGTTCACGCCACGCCCACAGACTGTGGAATTCTAAACAATGTGAGGGCGCCATGCTGGCCAAACAAAATGAGTCTGCAGGCTGAAATAGGTCATGAGCTGCCAGTCTGCAAATTCCAAAGAAAGGACCAGGAAGCCAGTTAGGGGCAGGCAGAAAAACCGAAAGACACTGACAAGCACAGAGGGAAGGGAGGCTGAATCACAAAAATAACTCATCACTGAGGTGAACTCCTTACGCTGAAGTCCTGGGGTAACCTTGGATTCTTGATGACGTCCTGGTTCCAGTTTTCATGAGGTCTGGCTCACGAAGCTCCTGTTCTTCCAGAGGCTTGGTGATTTGGCCTTCCCTGAGTTCCCACGAGGCCCTGTGGGGCTGAGATCCCTGTTTTCTTCATTCCTTGTAACTCCTTCCCCTAATATTAGATGTAACTTGAGCTGTTCCTCGGAACCAAAAGAGCCTAACGAAAACACTCTAAATGGCCCCAGATTGCTATCCCCCCCCTTTGGAATTATTGTGCTCCTATTTATAGTTTTCTGTTTCCTCCTTTGCTGCTAGGCTGTCAACTGTCACTTTTTATTGCTGTAGTGTGCTTGCTTCTACTGGCCATTCTCTCTTTTTTAATAAAGCTACTCATAGGCTTGGACACTAGATCTAGAAGCTTGACGGAATTAAAAAAATTAAAAGTAAACAGGCAATGAAAGAAGGGTGAATTTTATAGTATGTAAATTATATCTCAATACAGCTGTTATAAAAATTAAGTAATGAAAGATTTTTAGTGTCACGTGAGCTTTATTTAGTGTGTAGTAATTTGGAAATGCAATTAGACTGTTCAGATGCCTTTCTTGTTTCCTTTTCCACTTTTGGCTTTCGTCCAATCTGTGAATGTCTTACTTAAGTATCCTTTGCTTCTGAGGAATCAAAACATACTGGAGCCAGCACAAGGAAAGGGGATTTAAGATATCTGCAGAATCCAACTGAAGAAACTATGTATGATCAGGTAGCTTCTCTCTCTCTTTTTCTCCCTCTTTGCTTGGTTTCCTAATCTTTCTTTGTCCTTGTTTCACATCTGTTTCATTTTCCTTTCTGCAGACTAGTTATTCTGCATCTCTGCAAATTTTTGAAGTTTCTTTTCCCTCATAACACTCGCTTGCACATGGCTTTGGGCTGCCATGCTGCTGATTTTGGCAACAACTTCTCATGACCTTGCATCTTCAATGCCAACACCATCCACTTCGGCCTCTGTGTCTCTGATAATGATTGACTCAGTTTGAGCCAAGTGTCTGCCCATGGTCAAGTGAGCTGGCCAGAGAGCAGGGCAGGGCCCTTACTATTTAAGGAATGCCCTTCCAGTCTGCAGGCAGGCAGGCTGTTTGAGGAGATTTGAAAGCAGGAATGAAGTGATTGGCATTTTGACCAGAGTGAAATTTTTAAATTTCTGAGCTGGGATAGGTGATGTGTTATTACATATTTACTTTTCCTCTTCTTTGTCATTCTTCATTCAGCCCTTAAAGTCCTGCTAACAACAAGCAAATTGTTTGTTGATGATATTACCTATCACCATCTGGAGTTAGATTATCTATTAATAGTTTAGTTGATAGTTGCTATCTTTGTTTTCATTCATGTAAAAATTCAAAAAACATTAAAGGCAATTCTTCCTTTTAATTCTTTCCTGTCTTTTCTCAGGACTCTATTACTCAATTATCTCTGTAAAACTAGTTCTTGTTAAAACAAAACATAATGCAGATTTTATTTTTAACAACATAGCTAAGATTTGTATTTGATATTTCAGTGAAAAATCACTTTAAACTCTACATTTCATCTACGCAGGGATGCTTTCCTGACCAAAAAGTCTTCATGAATGTAAGGGGGATTTGAGAATTTGTCTAAAAAGATTTTATACTACAGAATTTTGAAATAATTACAAGCCAACCACAGGTAGAAGAGTTCATTAGTTTTTCAAAAGATGACAAGTGTTAGAGAAAATATTTCTTCTAATCCAAGACAAAAACAGTTCTATTTTTTAAAAATAATAAAAAGTAAATTAAATGTTTCTCTGATTTTCATTCTAGCATTTGAGTGGTACTAAACAGTTTATAAAATGTTTTCTCATGCATGATTGGACTTAATAATCAAAATAATGTTCTGAGGTTGGTGATATCATTTCGTACCTGGAAAACAGGCTCAGAGAGGTTACCTGACTCGTCCAGGGTCCCAGTGTTATGTGCACCAGGTAAAAACTAAAGTCGTCTTATTCTAAATTTTGTGGAGTTTGTGTGGCACTTGCTCTCCCTTTATTTTATCCTTAACATTTGTGAGATGGATGTAGGGTATCAGTTAAGTGCTGTATTCTTAGTGCTTCAAAACCTGCAAATTCTCACTATAAACTTTCAGTTTAGTCCCGATTTCTTTTTCTAACTCCAAGGGCTGTACACATTAAGGTATAACAAAATGACTGCCTAATTATTTATGATAAATTAAGAGTGCTAGATCGAGGGTTACCACAGCCTGAGACAACGTTTGACCCTGTCCCTCACAGTTGAAATCACACACACTATTTTAATTCAGTGTATCCCTTTCTAAATTTTTCAAGCATGTAACTCTAATTATCGAGCTTAAAATGATTTAAAATGTAAATCTCTAAGGAAACCATTCTTGGAAGGAATAACTTTCACTGCTCTCTAAAGAGAGCAAATTAGTACCCTAAGTGATACTGTGATTGTGTGGTTGTGGTGGTTAGGATGTTAGCCTACTTAAAAGAAGAAATGGTTTTTTAAGGAGATAAGTGCATTTGCTTTTATATGTAAATAGATCCTACTCACTACCCAAAGTGTTAGTCAATTATTAGAGTAGGCAACTAGGGGTTATACTTAGAAACCCCTCCTTAGCAGTTCAAGTTGCTATGTGTATCAAAAAGTAATACAACGATACAGCTTTTAAAAGTCTCTAACTCAGACTTTTCACAAATTTAAAAATTTTCCCCCTCCACTATGTCTAAAATGAGCCAGATTTCACTATGTTTATTATTACACAAAGGGCAGACATTAGATTGGAATTTAAGTCCTCTGTGTGCACTATTGACTACATTTGTTTGGTGCTCACAACAGGATACTCATGGCTGTGACAAGCAGAGGAATAGCTCTTACTGTCTAGAGAGTATGAACAAGAAATAACCCATATGTAATAAAATACTAAGGAACAGAAGGCACTTGCCAACAAATGAGGTACTTTTATTTCTAATTCTTATTTCCTTATGTTGATTATATTCCTGATCCTTTTGCTTAAAGGCAATTAGGATCACTTTGGGAAGAAAAATAATTTAGATGTTTGGCCAACAATTTAGGGGAAAGGAAAGAGAGTACAACTACAATGAAAAGGATTTAAGGGGAGAGCTGCAGTTCAGCACAGAGAGGAAAAGTCAGAGGTAAACACAAGAGGAATGGCAGCATTAGATCTCTGCTAACAGTATAAGGTTCAAGGGGGGTGTTAGGAGGAAATGACAGAAGTTGTTACAGTAAGATCTCAGGATTGGAGAATTTTGAATATAAAGAGAGGTGAACAGTCCCCTTTTCTTATACAAGTTTGTGAAAATGTGAATTTAAATCAAATGTGTGAAAGTTGAACATAGAATTATATGTTATAAGGGAGTATTTTATTCCAGAATATAACTATTAATTATATATACATACGAAAATTCTTAGGTATAATCTTTGACAATGTGGTTCTAGCATTTTACTTATATTCTCAATTTTATATTTTCCATCACAACTGAACAAAAATTAACCAGTTTTACGTCTAAAAAGCATCTAAGGAAGCTGAGGATTTCTTCCTTTCTGACTATCACAATTGTATTAAGTTTATAACCAGGCTTCTAATTCCCATTATAACACCTATTTTATGTTTTATTCTTTTAATTAAATAAGGGGGAAATGCAATAAACTATTCAAATAATTGTCTAAACACTGCGAGGCAGAGAAAGATGGCAATATATTTGAAACCAATGTGTTGCCTACCAGGTAGCTCTCCTGACTGACCTCAAATAGCCATTTGTTAGCTAAAACACTGAGGATCCAAGTTCAGCACATGAAGACAATTCAGGGACATTGTTTAATACGTGACTATGGACTACCATCAAGGAGGTCAAGTACATGGGAGGTCTAGTGCTGAAATTATTTTTGTTCAGGAATATTCACAATGTATTTGAATCTATATTAATAAGAAAAACATGAGATTAGATGGAAGGAAGATACTTTTAAAATCACAGGAAAAGTTAGTAAAAATGTAGTACACTTCCCCAATGAAGTGGTTTAAATGATAAATAAACCCATGAAAAGATGCTCAACACAATTAGCAGAATGCAAATGCAATGGGAAATGGAAATGAAAACTACAGTGAGATATCTATCACTGTACACATATTAGAATAGCTAAACTTTAAAAACTGGTAATATCAAGCTCTGTGGAAGATGCAAAGCAACAGGAACTCTTGTACATTGTTGGCCTGTAAAATGGTATAACCACTTGGGAAATGTTTGGCAGTTTTCTTATGAAGTTAAATTTATATCCAGTAATCCCTCTCCCAAGGACTTACCAAAAGAGACGATGATATATGCCCACACCAACACCTGTGCACAAATGTTCACAGCACTTTATCATTGCTCCAAACTGGAAGCAACCCAAATGTTCATCAACTGAGAAATAGATAAATGAATTGTGATAGAGCCATACAATGGAATACCACTCACCAATCAAAAGGGATAAGCTACTACATGCAACAACACGGATGAATCTCAGAAGCATTATGCTGAATGAAATTAACTAGACACAAAAGGCCCTGGTCTAACTGTCAAACAAATAGCCTCATGTTTGAATGTCATTCACATGACGTTCTGAAAAAGTCAAAGCTATGGGGACAGAAATTGGATCAGTGGCTGTCAGGGACTAGTGGAAGGAGAAGGGGACATGAGGGTATTTGGGGGATGATAGAAACACTATAATTTGTTGTGGTTGCTGCATGACTACATTTATTTGTCAAAACTCATAGAGCTGTATGCTGTAATATATTAATAATAAACTTGAAAAACTGTATCTCTTATCTGAAAAAAATAGCCCTCAACCATGTATCCTACTCTATTCATTTACTTATTCACTTGAGTGTGAGGTCTCTGGGGGAGGAGGTAGAGACGGGGTCTCACTATGTTGCCTAGGCTGGTCTTGAACTCCTGACCTCAAGTGATCCTCCAGCCTCAGCCTCCCAAAGTGCTAGGATTACAGGTGTGAGAGCCACCACACCTGACCTATTCATTGCTCACTATATGTCAAACATGCATTAATTGTTGGAGATTTAAGATGGGATATGACAGTTTGTCTCTGCTTTCAATATATAGTCTGAGGGTTAGTTATAGCCTGATCCTAGTCCTTTTCTCTTCTAGTAAACTTTGTGGAAGAGTCATCTAAGCTTAATGCTTATATTTTATCTTCTGTTTGGTCCTTAACTTGCTGCAGTCCAGGTTTCCCCTCCATTCTAATAAAACTGCTCTTGGTAGGCTACCAAAGACCTCCTATGGCCGAATTCAGTGAAGGCTTTTCCGTCTTTATTTAATTTGATGTCCTTAAGATATTTGGACTGTTCATTCCCTTCCCCTTAAACTTCTTCCTTTTCTTGATTCTGGAGGCACCAGTCGGTTCTGATGTTTGTTTTTTCACAGACTTCTGTACAAGCTACTCTTTTTTTGGTTACCTAGCAACTTTCAGTGTCCCTCAAGGCCCTAATCCTTAGCTTTTTTCTCTCCTTATGCTACCTTCTTCCTAGGAGGGAGATAGACGACGAGCACCTGCCCTTCACCCTGACCCCACCCCTGCCCTTTTAAGGAGATTTCTTGCAAATCCCACAGAACATTTCCATTAGAATTTAGTCACAAAACCACAACTCAACTGGGATAGGTAGTCCCTTATTTCAGGTAGTAAATAAAGTGTCTAGTTAAAAATAGAGGTTCTGGTGGGTGTTATGGTGGATTTGGAAAATTGCAATTTTACAATAATCATGGTAAGATTGATGTGGACAAGAATTATCAGAGAATGCCAAATCTGGGGAGGAAGGTGTTGAAGAGCAGAATATTTGTATGGCCTTAAAGTATTTCCCCACAGATTGCTCATTGGTAACAAGGGAGAAAATAGTTACTATACAGTAGAGAAACCAGACAACATTCTGACCAGATAATCAGAATTAATGTAACCAGTGAGGAGTAGGCAGACATCATGTGGCCTCCAGATGTGACCCTAAGAAGGACATAACATTGCCTGTGTGGTGTTCCCACTGGAAATGCGTGACCTGAATCTAATCATGAGAAAACATCAAATAAACCAAAATGAAGGAACAGTCTATAAAATAACTGACCTGTACTTTTCAAAAATGTCAATGTCATGAAAGATAGTGAAAAAGCTGATGAACTGTTCCAGATTAAAGGAGACTAAAGAGACACAACAAACAAACGCAATATGTGACCCTGGACTGGAGGGAAATGAAAGGCCATTAAGGATACTATTGAGACATTTGACTAAATTGGTAAAGAAATTCCAGAGGGACCTGATGACTAAGTGTTGAATCTGTTTTCTTCTCTCTATCCCCAGAGCCTCTGTCTTAGTTTAGGCTCACAGCATTTTTCCCTTCAGCCTATTTCTAGAGCCTTCCAATTGATAGGGCAAAATTCATTGTCTTTCTCTTCTGATCCATCCTCCATATTGTCACCAGTGATGTTTTGAAGTGCAGGTCAGACCATGCCCTACTCCTAATTATTAACAGAAAACATCGGTGGCTTGCTATTGCCTGGGCCCAGTCTGGCAAACCAAACCCTTCTCCACGTGGACCCAGAGCTCCTTTTTGGCCATTTCCCTCCTGCACTCACCTCCTAAACTGCTCAGTTATCGACTGTTCCCTCTACCCTCAGTTATCATGACGTAATGCACAGTGTGACATAACAAGGACAAGAATGGAATGGAATAAGCCAGTGAGACAGGTAGTTATTTTAAAGCCTTGTTCCTAGTTTGACATACAGGCTGGCCTACCAAGTGAAATGACTCCATTAAATTTTTTTAAAAGAACTTATTTTTTAGATAAATAAATAAGTGTCTACTGTTTGTTGCAACTTAAAGGAAAGGGCAAATGAAGATGTGTTTGTTGGCTGACTTCCATCCTAAAATGTCCAGTGAAGCTATTAGATGCAGCCAGCTAAGGATCTCATTATCTGAGTCAGAATTATTCTCTCAACAGCCCTTTTCCCCTGTCACAGCTGGTGCTGAGAGCCATATGTCATAAGACTCCCTCTACCCTCAAAGTTTAGAACCCTTGCTGAATGGAAAATAAATCACTGCTGTTGAATCAAGTGACCCATGGGGTTCCCAGGAGAATTTGCCTTTATATTTTAGTTAATGTGGTGAAAACTCATGATTTTTCTTACCCATGTGCTTTTCTCCCATTTCCCATCTGTTTACTCCCCATAATTTTGCCAAAATGTGATTCCATCAGTCTGTTCAATAAACAAAAAGTGCTTCCTCACTTGTTCTCAGGAATAAGAAAGCCTCACAGGAATTGCATTTAGTGATGAATTGATATAATTCACTTACTCTAGACTTATCAAGTAAAATTACCCACAAATACTAGTCTAGAATTCAAGATAGAAAATCCAGCTATTATATGTTAATATCCATTCCATGGGCTAGATTGTGATGTAGGCAGCTGAACTCTAGACTTTTCCATGACCTTTATATCCTCCTCAATGTCTATGACCCATTTCTCTCCTTTCTCAAAACTTGCTTTGTGGAAAGTGGAGAAGAGATACAATCAATTAACTTTTATTAACATGCAAATGACTGATAAGACTTTATATGTCTCTCTTTCCATAATATTTCAGTTTTAACTTAGTGCAAAACCCATTTGCATATGTGTGAGGATGAAAAGCTGGTAGGAGGATTCCAGGCCAGTGAGTAGGGGCCAGGAGGCTGTGTTGGGAGGGATGGGGAAGAGAATCGAGGGGAGGAGATGTCTTTCCCCTGCTCCTGATTCTTATTCAGGAGTGGCCCTGAAAGACCACTTCTACCTGGGATAACATACAATTGCTTTGCCTTTTTAATTGTGGAGGCTACAGGTGAGGTAGAAAAGGTAAACTAAAAACTAGGCCATAGGTCCCAAAGCCCTCCAAAATAAGAAAATGTTTCAGATGGCAACTGAGCATAAACATCTTTGTGAATTATTATAGTATGGAAGGAGACTCATCCTGTTGGTGCTCTAGTTTGTAGTCTTGTAATTGTTCTGATTTAGATGTTTCTCTAGGGGCAAGTCTATCCACAGGCTTTTCTTCTTTCTGATTTGCTCATATTCCCTTCCTATGAGCCTTTGTTGCTGGATGATCGATTATGTCTCAATGCTGTTGTTGGTCTTTAGCAGTTGTGTCTGCAATTTTAAATAAAAAACTAGCACAAGGGTGTTGACTGTGATGCACCAATAATCTAAGATTATACATTATAGAGAGATAGCCATCTTCAGTTAATTCAACAGAGTCAGTTTGCTGGAGAGAACTCCTGGGAACAGATGAATCGGAGTGTGATGACATTTTTTGGCCAAGATTTTGTTATGTGAGTTTAGGCAAAGTACAACTGTAATGAGAGATTCTAAAAGGGGAGAGGATAAATGTAGCAGGGCTGAATTTGTTCCTTGAGCTTGGGAAGATCCTCTAGGGGAAGAGAGGAAGCAGCTGGAAGGACAGAAAGGAGTAGTCTTGGAGTTGATTTGGGGGGCCAAGCTTCTTCCTTTAAGGGGAGTGAAATGAAGAGTACAGGACCAAATAACATGGCTGTGACAAGCCTCACCCCACTTCAGGGAAGGTTGTAAGATTTGGCTTGGACTTCTCATGAAGAATGGTGTGGCATTCTGAGGTCAATGTGGGTTGTCAGGGATGAGAGAGGCACAGTGATAGGATTGTATCATCTGTTGGACACATTATTTAGTAATAAAAAGGGGCTGAAAGTCATGCGATTTATGATTTAAGGTTATAAAAGAGAAGTAAATGTTAAAATATGAATAGAATCAAAAGACAGATTCAAAATGACCATATCAAAACATCAGGTACTTTTTGGTGGCACCCTAGGTTCTAGCCCCTGACTGGAACTACAGGCATATACCTTCTCACAAGGGCAGAAGGCAGGGGACTGATGGCAATGGTGACAACTGACAGGTGTTCCAGCAGTGCAGCAGAGAAAATGAGCAGCTTGTGCATGGCAAAAAAGGAAGAAAGGCTTCACTGGGGTTGGTGTGTTCACTAGGAAGGGGTACTGGGGTGGGCAGGGTAGGATACGCAGTAGGGCATCAATTGTCAATGAAGGTGTCAGATCTTTAGACACTTAGATGAAAAGTCAACTCCATCTTCAAGACCTGGCCATCTGGAGCCTCATTTTGAGGAGGGGCCAATTTGTACTGGGCAGAAGTTTGCAAAGTTGGAAAAACCATGCCATTAATATTTTTTGTAGGAAACCATATCATCCCCAGGGAGTTGATCTGAGAAACACCTATATATCTATGTATAATCTTCTACTATATCTTTTCACTACCAAATGAGAATAATAAACTCAAACACTCCTCTTAAGACAATGTATAAAAAATACTTAGCAGAAATTTGTTACTTAGAAAAATTTTCCATAAAGTTAAAGGCCATTGCGTAATTAAACAACAAATCAAAACTTGCACTCTCCTCTTTGTCAACAAGGAAAGCCCATGAGGGATGCAAGATAGGTGCACAACTATTATCATTGTTCTCCATGAAGTAACTAGGACTTGCACAAGATATTGCAAAAGAGAACTGCCAGAATTGGGTAGCTATTATGCATATGGGAGACAAGGAGAGAGAAAGGAGAAAGAAGAGCCAGTTAGGGGGAGAAATAAGTTTCATGCTAGACATGACAAAGGCAAGCTGATGGTAGGCCGTGCATGTGGCAGCATCCAGCAGGCCTGGGACAGATTGGGACTGAAGCTACAAACAAGTGTCATCTGCTTAGAAATTGGTCCCTGAAGTCATGAGGGACCATGGTGGTGGGGAGTAAGAAGTGAAAGAGGAAAATGGAGGTCAGAGTAGCACAGTTAGGGAGAGAACACCACAATTAGGAAGTGGAAAGAGGAAAAGTATACAGGCAAAGAGTATTGAGGAGGTGGGTCTGGGATGGGACAAAAAGCACACTATTGTTATGTCATGGAAATGGAGAAAGAAAAATGATCAATAGCATCACGCAACCAATAGATTGGCAAGGAAAAAAAGTCCAGTCCTTGGACTTGGCAAATTGAGTTCGTAGATGACCTTTCAGGACACAGTTTCATTAGATTTCTGAGAACAGAAGCCAGATTGCAGGGGGTTGAGGTATGACTGCAGAGAACATCAGTGATGATTTTCTTTTGTGAAGTTTGATTTAAAATTCTAATGCCAAAAGGCAAAGATTAAAGGTCTGAGTCACCAACGTGGAATTGGGTTTAGGAAGGCTCTGTTGGGCTTTTTGAAAGGCAATAAATGAACCAGAGAAGGGGAGGAAATTCTCCTCAATATTTTTTGCAAGCCTTTGTAGCTTTCAGATTACTTTTTTTTTTTTTGAGACAGAGTCTGGCTTTGTTGCTTGGGCTAGAGTGAGTGCCGTGGCATCAGCCTAGCTCACAGCAACCTCAGACTCCTGGGCTTAAGCGATCCTACTGCCTCAGCCTCCCGAGTAGCTGGGACTACAGGCATGCGCCACCATGCCCGGCTAATTTTTTTCTATATATATTTTAGTTGGTCAGATAATTTCTTTCTATTTTTAGTAGAGACGGGGTCTCACTCTTGCTCAGGCTGGTCTTGAACTCCTGAGCTCAAGCGATCCACCCACCTCGGCCTCCCAGAGTGCTAGGATTACAGGCGTGAGCCACCACGCCCGGCCCCAGACTACTTTCTTACACTGTCTTTTTTCATCCTCATGAGAAACTTCTATAGGCAGGTCCCAGCATTTCCATCTTACAAAAGAGGATATTAAACCTCCAAGAATTGTGGTTTGTCACAGTTGATTTGTAGCAGCATTGGAACTCAAATCCCGTCTCTTTGTCTGCTGTATTCTGAGATTTCATTTCAACTCAGTTAATGAACAATCTTTTAGACAATGTCTTAGGATTTGGGGCCTGGGAGTTTCTGCTTTTGGCCCAAGTTGAATGACCTATATGGTTACTTCTTAGAGATAAATATTCCATGTCTATTTTGGTGAGGAGGATGGGGAAGGGAGGAGAATGGGTCAAAAGTCAGCTGGATTAGTGTGTCTCAGAAATGTGAGACAAAGTACATTCACTTTCTCTTACCACGGATTGCAGCTAGAATAGTTGTTCTTGGCAGCCTCAGTCTCTCAGTAGATTGATAAGAATTTACTAAATTCTAATTGTATGCCTGAGTTCTGAGTGCCTAAGGGTACAAAGATCAGGCAAGTCCCCATCTAGTTAACAGGACAGAGAATGAAGCAGTTATCATATATATAATAAATATATACAATCACTATCATAACTGCAAAATTGCTTGGAGGAAATAAATAGTCATTTGAAGATTGCTTTGGCAGTGTTTGGCACAGTTTTTGTTGAAATGAGTGGATGTTAGTTGAATAAAATGATGAAGTGAATGAATGGAAGACAGTTAATGGAAATATCTTGGAATGGAGTGGATCCAGTGGAGAGTTAAAGACGAAAAAGCCTACAATGTATGTTGGGGATGGTGATGAGGAGGGAGGTAGGAGTCAGTAGAAAGTCTCCAGGAAAATAGGCAGTGTCTCCAGGACTCAGAGGTGGTAGAGTGTGTAGCAGACGTAGGAAGGCATCAGAAAGGCAGTGTGGTAGAAATGAGGCCTACGGCTGGGACAATGGAGACTTGGAAGACAGATGAATGGAGATCAATGACTAGTTAGTTGCCACCTTTTCTTGTTTTCTGCATCTTTGAAAGAAGCTCACAGACACATCTTTCATTCAGGACTAAGATTGTGATGACTGTTGTTTGCAATTGGAGTTCTAATTCAGGCACACTTCCAAGCCAATTAGCCTACCTCCTCTGATGCAGTTTTTACTCATTTCTCTGCATTATTATCCTTGCCACAGGGGAAGAGAGATGTTAATATGTCCTTGTGTATAGGAAAATTTTAGAGTGAACATCACCATCATTTTCTGAAAAGATGGTACTTTGTGCAGCCAATAAGGCACAAAACATTGGGTTTTTGAATGTCAGTCAAGCAGGACCCTGTAATTTAATTGTAAAAGAAAAGAGCAAAGAAATGTCATGTTTATTATAAAGAGTAAATTGTTACCGCCTTATCCTTTTGCATCATGTTTTACAGATATTTGTTGCCTTTTATTTTGTGAAGACAAAAAAACGCTTTTGAAATCCTCACCAACCTCTCATATATACTTCAATTTTCCCCATCAGTTTAACTTAATGGAATTATTAACAAAAGAAAAACGTAATTTTTTTAATGACATAGGAATTCTAATGGCAATTACAAATAAAGTGGATATTGAAGATATTTATATTTTATCTTGATGTCAAATCTCTTTGTTTTTCCTGCACAAGGAAATGTTTATGGGATGTGTAGTATCTGGTCTTTTCTGATTGCATTGTTTTTCTTATTGATAAAATTTTTAAAGGTCATACAACAGACTAACAAATGTCTATTGGACTTGGGTAGGTAAGGTTTTTAATTTATGATGACTTGCTCTGTTTTACAGTCTTTCATATTTTGACAGGCTTTAACTGTAGGGTGACACTTCTTGGTCATATTGTTTAGTTCTGCCAAAATATACAGCTATTTAGAGTGAAATATCAAGTTCCTTTTGCACCATAGTTCTTTGCTTAAAATACCTTTAATAGGATTTCCAGATAGTTGTATTTTAGTAATGGACTCCACATATTCAAAGAAACAGTACAGTATAGTGTAGTGGTTAAGAGAATGAATATCGAGCAGTTAAGAGGTAGGATCTCTGGGGTTAGATGGCCTGAGTACAGATCCCAATTCTGCCATTTACTATTATAGGATCATGGGCAAGTCACAGTTTCTTTATACGTGGGGATAAGAGAATTTACTTTACAGGGTTATTGTAAGGATCAAATGAGTTAATACATATAAAATACTTAGGAAAAGTATGGTCCTTAATAAGCACTCAGTATATGTAGAGTCTACATTGTGGACTATTACTGAAGAGCTTGGTTTCACTTAATGACCTTTTAGTAGATCCATAAGATGTGATTCTCTGAACTCTTTTTGTACCTTTATTGAGATATAATTCATAAACCATAAAGTTACCATTTTAAAGTATACAATTCAGTGGGTTTTAGTGTATTCAGAGTTATGCAACCATCATTACTATCTAATTTTAAAACATTTTCATTGCCCACAGAAGAACTTTGAAATCCTGGACCCATTAGGAATGGCTGCATTATTTTATATTCCCACCAGCAATGAATGAGGTTCCAATTTCTCCACATGCTGAAGAACATCTATTATTATCAGTCTTTTTTATTTTAGCCATCCTAATAGCTGTGAAATGATATCTTGTTGGGGTTTTGACATGAATTTCTCTAATGACTAATGGTTTTGAATATTTTTTCATGTGTTTATTGGCTGTTTGTATATCTTCTTTGGAGAAAGGTCTACCAAATCCTTTGTACATTTTAACATTGGGTCTAGGGAGGGGCAAAAACTTACCTAATAGGTACAATGAACACTATTTGTGTCATGGGTACACTTATAGCTGTGACTCAAGCATTACAAAAGCGATGCATGTAACCAAAAACATTTGTACCTCCTTAATATTTTGAAATAAAAATAAATAAATAAATAGTGAAATTGAGCCTACACTCTTTTAATCTACTGAATTTCCACTGTAATTCTTTATACATTCCATTATAATTTGTCCATCATAACTCTACCTAATTAAAAATATAGTATTCCAAGAAATTCATGCACGTAATTAACTATTTATTTATGGATGATTCTTTTTTCTTACTATGTTACTATAAATAATGCTGCAATAAATATTATAGTACATATATTCTCATGCATTTGTGTTTTTCTACAAAATATGTTTCTAGCAGTGTAATTGTACAGTTGCAAGATGTGTACCTAAAATATTTTTATAGATGTGCCAAGTTGCTTTCCAAAAAGATTGTACCAATTTATACTCCCACTAACAATGTATGAGGATACACCTCTCCCCATACAGTCTAGGTTTTCAATGAGGTCATAGATGAACTAATTTATTTTTCTCATTTCATGATGTCTCTGCAGGAAACTCTATCCACATTATCTTTACAAATTTGGAGAGCTTTAAGCATAAGCTTTGCATTCAGGGAAGGATGGAATAATCTCAGCAGTATTGTGAAGAAGCTTCCCATGTCAGCTAAGAAAATGATAATGCTTTGCTAATTTTAATATGATTTATAAAAATTTCTGCCCTCTGGTTTTATGAGTATTTTATATTTCAAAATGTAATATCTGGTCCCTATGGGATGCTATGGTTATATTGTACATGATTGGTGAGGTTTATGGAAGGATATAATAGAAATTAAGCAGTGTGAAAATCTTCCTGAGTTATTAAAAAATAAACAACTAGTTTGAAAAATGTTAAACTGCTTTTTTAAAAAAAAATAAACTTTTTACCTCTTAAGAGTTAGTTTACAGAGAGACTTACCTTTCTGTGTTCATGTAAACTGTGTCCCCTGAACATTTTGAACATTTAAATTATAGAGATTTACCTTATACATTTGGAGTATTTAATAGCATTGATAATCAGTGTTTCAAATGCCAATTGTACTTTTTATGGTTCAGGAGAAAATAGTGATGCTGGCTTTTTAAAAAAAATTTTTTTAGTGATGGGGTCTTGCTATGTTGCCCAGGCTGGACTGGAACCTCTGGGTTCAAGTGATCCTCCCACCTCAGCCTCCTGAATAGCTGGGACTATAGGTATATGATACTGTGCCCGGATTCTAAATTATTAATTTGCATGGTAGGTAGAATAATGCCTCCCCCAAATACGTCCATGTCTTAAGCCCTGGAACTAGTGAACATGGTATATACAGGCAAAGGAAATTAATATTGAAGATGGAATTAAGGGTGCTAATCAGCTAACTTCAAAATAGAGAGACCATCCTGGATTATCCATGTCGGCCCAATGAAATGACAAGGGTCCTTAAAAGTGGAAGAAGAAGGCAGAAGAGAAGTCAGAGTCAGAGAAAGAAATATGACAACAGAAGTGATGTCAGAGTGACATGATGTGAGAAGGATTCCACCTACTGTTGCTGGTTTTGAAGATGGGGAGGGGACCAGGAGCCAAGAAAAGTGGACAGCCTCTGGGGGCTGGAAAAGACAAGGGAAATGGATCACTTCCTCAAGGCTCCAGAAAGGAATGCAGCCCTGCCAATACTTTGATTTTAGCCCAGGGAAACCCATTTTGAACCTCCAGAACTGTAAGATCATACATTTGTATTATTTAAGCAGCTAAATTTGTGGTAATTTGTTACAGCAGCAAATAGAAAACTAGTATAATTTTTAAATGTTCAAACTATGGTACTGAGTAGTCTAGTTTTCCTGTTGGGTACCATTGTAGCCATTTGAATGTGAACATCTTACAAAGCTTATGAATCTACATTCTGTCCCAGGGCCACAGGTGGCAATCTTTTTGATATTTATTTCTTCACCTGTCCAAATCTAGTCAATGAAGAGATTTCCCCCAGTGTCTAATGCTGTTTTAAACATTGGCAAGTCTGCAGAAGCTGCACAAGAACACCGAATGCTAAATTCTTTTTAATTTATTTGCCAGGTGACACTTGGTTCATGATGATTACATTCTCCAGGATGTTTCTTTGTCTCTTGTTAACATAGAGGCAAAGAATGTCATATAATGTGTTGGTAAAAGAGACTTCCCTTTGTCCCTTTTCTGGGCAAAACTCCTTCTTCTACTCCTGTCATGCAATGCTGTTGGGTACCTGATTTCCTCATGGCAATTGGTCTTGGTACCACTGTTTGGCTCAGGGGGTAGGCAAAATTCCAGCTCTTCCCTGGTACTTCTGAACCCGGGGTATGACAGCAAGTGTTTCAGTCTCTCTCTGGTGGTGGAGCAGAGCAACACCAGATGTAGGAGCAGCTAGCTGGTGGCTCCACTGACAGAATGAAACTGAAGAGTCAAGAGAGAAAACTCACAGTTTGTATTCTTGGTGCCAGTTATACTTGAGGCCCAGCTGCATTGCAGATCTTCCCAAAGTTTATGTGAGCAAATAAGTTCTTTTTTTTTTTTTAACCTAATCTACTTTGAGTTGGTTCTGTTTCATTCACTTTGCTCACCTGTAAGGAAAAGACCTGATTAACACATTTGGTAAAGGAGTGTGAGGTCCATAACATTCCAGTTTGATTGCTCTTACCTCCAACCATGGGTTAGCAGTTTCCCGATGTGCTAAAAATGACACCAAATAATTGATAAGTCACTGTTACACATTCATTGGCATTTTACAAAATACTTCCACGAGTCAATTTCATTCTGATGAAATATACGCAGTGATTCTCAAAAAGTCTTTACAGAACCATATTTACTCAAAATAATCTATGAAAAAATAGGTTATAAAGATTAAAAAAATGGGAAATGGTGAATGCTCTCTCTTGGAGAGTCATAATGTAGATGAACATATTCAAGGCTCCGAGAAATCTTCCATTCAATAAAATATCAGTTTATAAAAATAATGAATGGCTTTTAAATGTATGAAAAAAAGTTCAACTTCACTTATAATTAAGTATATGCAAATTTAAACAGCACTATTTTAACCAATTAGATTGGCAAATATCAAAAAGTATGTTGCTACACTGTTTGGGGATATGAGGAAAGAGAAATTTGAGTACATTGTTGAAGGCAGTGTAAATTGCTATATTGTCTTTGGAGGATAACTGACAATATTTATAAAGGATAGATAAAAATACACACACAGGGCTGGGTATGGTGGCTCACACCTGTAATCCTAGCACTCTGGAAGGCCAAGGAGGGAAGATTGCTTGAGCTCAGGAGGATCAGCCTGAGCAAGAGCAAGACAGCATTTCTACTAAAAATAGAAAATTAGCTGGGTGTCATGGCATGTGCCAGCCACTCGGGAGGCTGAGGCAGGAGGATCTCTTGATCTCAGGAGTTTGAGGTTGCAGTGAGCTATGATGACACCACTGCAATCTACCTGGGGCAACAGAGTGAGACTCTGTCTCTGAAAAAAAAAAGAAGAAAAGAAAATACACACACAGTTTTACACCCCTCCATTCCACTTCCAGAATGTTATCTTATTGATATGCTTCTGCATTTGCATGAGGATATTCACTTCAGCTTTTTTTTTTTTTTTCTGGTAAAAGACTTGAAATAACCTAAGTGACCACCAACATTACCCTGGTTATATAATTATGATTCATCTATATAGTGGAGTAGTATGTGGCCATTAAAAAAAGGACTAGATCAAGATTAGGGTTTCTCAATCAGCAGCCCCATTGTCATTTGGGACCTGATAATTTTTGCTATGGGAGGATGTACTGTGCACGGTAGGACTCCACGCACTAGCTGCCAGTAGCACCCGTGCCACCACCCTTCCAGCTGCAATGATAAAAAATGTCTCTAATCATTCCTGGTTGAGAACCACTGATCTAAATGAACTAGTATCTTCTCAAGATATACTACTATTAAGTGAACAAAGAAAGATGCAGAAGTGTATAAAGTATGCTACCATTTTGTAAGATATTTACCTATATTGATCTATATCTTGATTAACCAAAATGCTTATATGAGGGGTCTTCAAACAGTTTATGAAAAATGTGTATTATGCAAAAACTATGCATGGATTTAAGTTTTTTTTTACCAAAATAAACTTTTAATAACTTGTTATAACACATCTGAACAGGATCCAGTTTGAAGCACTAGGAAGGATAAGACATCAGTTTGAAAAGAGCCCCTGTTAGAGCAACATGAATTCTGCTAACATTGAAGCAAGAACAAACATCAAATTTCTGTTAAAGCATGGGTGAAGGAACAGTGAAATCACTGATGTTATGCAAAAAGTTTGTGGGGACAAGTGCCTCCAAAGAAATCAGCAGTTTACAAATGATAACTGGTTTTAAGAAGAGATGAGATGATGTTCAAGATGAAGCCTGCAGTGGCAGACCATCCACATTAATGTATGAAGGAAAAATTTATCTTGTTAGTTCCCTAATTGGAAAGAGCTGATAACTGATAGCAGAGACAAAAGCCAACACCACAGACATCTCAATTGGTTCAGTTTACACAATTCTTACTGAAAAAGTAAAATCGAACAGGCTTTCCACTTGATGGGTGCCAAAACCGTTGTGTCCAGATCAGCAGAGCCTTATGAGAGCAGAGCTTTCAAGGGAAATTTTAAATAAGTAGGATCAAGATTCTGAAGCATTTCTTCAAAGATTGTAACAGGAGATAAAACATAGCTTTATCAGTTTGATCCTGAAGATAAAGCACAATCAAAGCAATGGCTACTGGAAGGTGGAAGTGGTCTAGTCAACACAAAAATGGACCAGTCAAACCCAAAGGGCATGGCAACAGTTTTTTGGGGATGCTCAAGGCATTTTGCTTGTTGACTTTCTGGAGGGCCAAAGAACAATAACATCTGCTTATTATGAGAGTTTTTGAGAAAATCAGCAAAGCTTTAACAGAAAGATGCCTGGGAAAGCTTCATCAGAGAGTCCTTCCCCACCATGACAATGCTCCTCCTCATTTTTCTCATCAAACAAGGGCAATTTTGTGAGAGTTTTGATGGGAAATCATTAGGCATCCACCTTACTGTCACAATTTGGCTCTTTCTGACTTCTTTTTATTCCCTAATCTTAAAAAAATCTTTAAAGAGCACTCATTTTTCTTCAGTTAATAATGTAAAAAAGACTACGTTGACAAGGTTAAATTCCCAGGACCCCCAGTTCTTTAGGGACGGACTAAATGGCTGGTATCATCACTTACAGAAGTATCTTGATCTTGGTGGAGCTTATGTTGAGAAACAAAGCTTGTGTTTTTTATTTTTTAATTCCATTTTTTCACAAAATGGTACTTTCTTATTATAATAAACATTTATGGAGATATATTAGTCCTATGTCAGAGGTCCCCTCAAATATGTGTGCAATGACAAGAAGGATAGACAAGAAACTAGTAACAATTGTTGATTGTCTGAAGAACTGGAGGATAGAAGTTGAAGTGAGAAGTCTCACTTTTCATATTATGTTCTTCTCTATTCTTTGAGTTTTATCAAGTATGTGTGTTATTTAGAAAAAAGCCTAGAAAATGATTTAACTTTGTTTAACCCGACAGCTCCTAAATTATATAATTCCACAATCTTTTTCCAGAATAACATCCAGAATGTGCTTTGGGAAACATTTCCTTGGTTCACTTTCATTGTATCATTTTTTGAGGATCCAACAGTTTTCTTATTTGAGTGTAGAAATATACTAGTTTTAGAAAGCTTTGATCTGAGGATTACAGGGTAACCCATTTTATAAGACTGACTTACGTAGAACCACCATAACTGAGTTTAATTATGATAAAAGGTTAAAAGTTTATTACTCTTGCTTTTCTTTCAAAAAACTCTGCTAATGCAAATAATGTTGGTCTTTCTCTATAGCATTCACTTTTAGCTGGCCTAAATTCTTTTTCTTCCTCTGTTTTCTCCAAACTTGGCTTTCAGTTTTGTGTTGATATCCCAGTATTTGCTTGTCTCCTTACTAAACTCTTTGCTGTTTAAGATTAGTGATGATACTTTCTTATTATAATAAGCATTTATGAAGATATATTAGTCCTATGTCAGCAGCAGTACTATGCTAGTATGTGCCTACTACTGTTAAAGGCACACTTTGCAAACATTTTCTCTATTATGAATACTGATAACAACCTTGCAAAGGAGACAAGATTATCCTCATTTTACTGATGAGAAAGCTGAGTTTCCAAAAGTGACTTGCCTGAGGTTACTCAGCTTTGAAGGGATGGATCTAGGATTCAAACCCACATCTGTTACTCTCCAAAAAGCTTGTGCTCTTTCTTCTAAATTCTGATTCCTTATTCTATAATGCTGTCTCAGAGCTCTGTTTCCTCAACAATTATTTTTCTGTTGATTTAAATGCATCCCAAGCAAGATTTTTCCAGTTCTCCAAGGACTGTCAGAGGATAATAGAAATGTTACTAATGTATCCCATAACAAAGCTGTGTTGTCAAGATTCAAGTTTTATCCCTTATCATCTGTTATATTTTGAAACAAATTTGCAGGAAAATCCTGCCTGGTCTGAGCATGTTATTATTTTAATCTCAGTTGAAGAGATACAACTGCCCAAACTGATTAAATTAAAATGCAATTTAGATTTGAGAAAGTTGCCTGTCTAAAGGAATAAAATGTACAATTTCTCACATAGGAGTTCTAAATATTCTAGCTGTCCAAGATACATTTGGGTGTCTGCAGTTATTTGCAAGCTGAATTGCCTTTGTGTTTCAGGATAAGGAGGATTTATTCATCTCTGCATTAACTAGTCTCAACCAAATATTCATTGCCCACCCCCGAATTTGTGTAACTTTTCAAAAGGCTGAGATACAATTGCCTTTTGTTTAGCAACGGAAGACTTCAGCTGAGCCTAATGTTAATAGTTTCCTCATTCAGTTAAATTTAACCAGATACACAGTTCATTAGGCTCTTGGTTAAGGCGATGGGCATCAAATAAGAATTTTTCAGCAATTAGCTTGGCAGGATTTCTTGCTTTTCTGATCCCTGAAGCAACCAGTTAAAAATCAGTAATGGTTAATTCGATTGTTTTCACGGTGTTTCTTTTAACTTTACTCTAACAGACCCTTCCTTTAGCATTTTCAGTTATCCTAGTCTTGTTTGTAGATTGCCTAAATTAGTGGTTTCCAAAGTATCTTCGGGGGAAGCTAGTACCAAGAGGTGTTCTGCAATGAAAGTTTTATAATCAAATAAGCTTGGGAAATACCACATTCTGCAGTTCCTTTTTGGGTAGTTGCAATGTATTTAATGCAAAAGCAGAATAAAGCCTTTGAGAGGTCCAGTAGTAAAGAAGCATGTTTAATTTTGTTTTAATCTGCTTTTAATAAAATATTTTAAAGCATTTTATTTAAATCACCCTCCTTTTTTTTCTTCTTTCTTTTTCTTTTCTTTTTAAAAAATTAATGTCTATTAAATCTCACAGTGAGTTTCACTTTGGAAAACACTGACTTAGGCCATTGCAAGGTCAAGAGGACAGTTTGGTCTCTTAACCCTTTTTGCAGAGTGACCATTGGCTAGCTTGGCATGCAAACTCACTGGAACTCTAGGTTTCAAGTGAGACTCCTGGCATAGTTCCCGATAGACATGTAGGCACTCACTAAATGTTCACTGAATGAATGATTCTTTCTTTCAAAAAAAATTTTAATTAAAAAATTCTTAATTTTTTATTGCATATATTTAAAGTGTACGTGATATTTTGATATACATACACAGAGTGAAATGCTTCCTATAGTCAAGCAAATTAACACATCCATCCCCTCACATTAGTGACCTTTCTGTTTTTGTTTTTTTGGTGGTGGTGAAAAACACCTGAAATCTACTCTCTTAGCAAATTTCCAGTATACCATACAATATTTTTAACTATCGTCCTCATGCTATATGTTAGATCTCTAGACTTATTCATTCTACATAACTGCAACTTTGGCCACAATCTCCCCATTTTCTCTCTCTCCCCTTTGGAATAGTTTTAAATTTATGGAAAAACTATGAAGCTAGTAGAGTTCTCACATTACCACCCCCGTTCTGGCTCCCCCTTCATTAGCATCTCTTATTAGTATGTTAGATTTGTCACAATTAATGAATCAATATTGATACATTATTATTTAACAAGGTTCATTCTTTATTCAGATCTCTTTAGTTTTGACCTAATACCCTTTTCCTGTTCCAGGTGTCCATATAGGATACTGCATTACATTTAGTCTCCGTGTTTCCTCAGGCTCCTCTTGGCTATGACAGTTTCTCAGACTTGCTATGCTTTTTTGTGACCTTGACAGTTTTGAGTTGTACTGGTTAAAAATGATTCCTTTTAATTCTTTTCCCCCTTAGCCCTTTTGTTATCTAATCTGTGGCAATGAATAATTGGCCATTGGCAATGAGCCACTGGGGTGCCCTTCACAGATTGTGCATAAACTTATGAACAACTCCTCCAAATGTGGAATGTGGAACCCCTGAATTGGGAGAGCCCAGAGCACAAGCAAATGCTAAATGAACCAGAGTGCAGAAAACATTGCAAGTGTTTTACTCTTCTTTTTTTTTTTTTTTGCTTGTACTGCTTTGCTTTTTGCTTTTCTGATTTTTCTTTTTTATCTTGGGAGATGAGATTTTTCAGCTTTTCACATCCCTCTGTGAGTCCTGTTTAGATTAAATCTCTCTTCTGTATGAAAACCCGATGGGACTTGACTTTGGCAAACACTTGTGCTCCTGTGGTCTTCATCTCTGATCTTTGTCTTAAAATGGAGAAATGCTTTGCTAGGCTTATTCTGGTATTTTAACAATCCCTATTCCTGAGCCTAAAAATCTTGCTATGAGATCCCTAGGCACCAAGGTTTTACCAGATCTTCTCTGGTATTACCATCGCTGGGGCTGCTCTTTGTATCAATAAGACTTATGTTAATCAAGCAAAGGTGCAGGCATTTTTATTTTAAAATAATGTCTTTGTCCTTTTTCACCCAAGGTTTTCCTGGTTGATTATTACCATCTTTCAACATTAAGATTTTAATATTCAAAAAACTGCTGCTTTTTTCTTTTTTTAAGGGCTTCAGTAAACTCCTTTTAGATAATGTTAACTCCTTAGCTTCGTCTGCCAGGACAGACAAATTTTGCCAAGAGTTTTGAGTTTATCTCTGGCAAATGGTTAGTTCCTAAGCTGAATAAATATTAAACTTTTCCAATAACAGTTGCTTGATTAATTACATTTTCTAACTGATGTTACTGCCTCTTGTTGCCCTCTTGTCAAAACTGTTAAAGTTTTCTTGAGGAAGAGATGATATACTTGTGTCAATTGCAGACAAAACAGGAGCATTTATAAATTTCTGTTAAATGTTTCCCTTTCCTGGCTTTTCATGGATTTACTTGTTTGGAACAAACTTATGACATTGCTTGTCCTTTTCACTGCCTCCCTCTTTTTCTTCTTTCACTCTTTCTTTCATTCTCTTCGCTTAGTTCACCTTCCCCTTCCTCCCTCTTCTATGCTAGGCTAAGGTCAAATAAAGTGAAAGTGTGAACAATGGTGTGCACTTGCAGACTTCCCAGGGAATATTCGCAGTTTGTTAATTTGAAAGAGTTTCTGACCTAAGACAATGTTTGGGGATAGGGTAAAGAAGGAGGGAGGGTAAGGGTCTGGCCAGGGGTTGGCAAACTTTTTCTGCAAAGGGCCAGATAGGAACTGTTTTCACCTTTGTGGGCTATCCGGTCTCTATTGCAACTACTCAGCTTAAGCCATTGTGACAGGAAAGCATATATCAATGAATGAGCATGGTTGTGTTCCAATCAAACTTTATTTATGGACACTGAAGTTTGAATTTCATATGATTTTCATGTGTCATGAAATAATATTCTCTTGATTTTTTTTTCAAAAATGTGAAAACCATTCTTATTTCATAAGCCATATAAAACCAGGGAGAAGGACAAATGTGGCCCGCATGTTCTAGTTTGTGGACCCCTGGCTCGTGCCAAGAGTTCAAGATCATTCTTATACCAACCAATCAACCAACTACCAAATAAACAACAAACAAACCTTGCAGTGGGGTTAAAGGAGCTCAGGGAAGGTGTCCTGTGGAGGATTTTGTCACCCAGGTAGATAAGGGTTTCTTCTCCCAGGCGGGAACCCCGGTGTGGAAGGGCAGAGCTGTGCCTGACACCCTGTGCCTGCTCGGGCAGAGGAGGGCAGCGAGGGCTGCTGACCAGGAACACCAGCGCCTCACGGGCATCCTCACATTAAAAACACCTACCTTTTATAAAGCACTCCCTACGTTCCAGGCACTCCCCTCGAACTTTGTGGTGTGCTAGTCCCTCTCCATCACAGCAGGTGCGACTGCCCGTCTATGATGCATTCAGAGCTGTTGAACACCTTGCCAGAGTCACACAGCTGGTAAGCGGCAGAAGTGGGATTTGAATCCTGGCCTGGCTGACCCCCACATCTCTCTTTCCTTTCCCTTTCTAGGAAAGATCACAGAAAATCAAGGTAATTACTGTCTCCATAATCTCATTCTGCCACAGCCACCCAGCAGTAAGCCTTGCCAAGCCAAACAGGAGACAGCTTTTAAAAACTAGCCAGGACCTGCAAGGACCAGCAAACCTTCTAGCTGCTGCCTTCCTTCATCTGCCACTTTAAGGGAGGAGGCAGAGAGGTGTAATGGGAATGAGCACTTGAGCTTGACTCCTGGCTCCAGTGTTTACTACCTGTTTGACTAGAGTGAGTGACAAGGTGTGACTAGAGTGAGTCACACCTTGAGTGACTCACTGTACTTCCTGAACCCCAGTTTTCTCATTTAAAAATGGGGAATAAGTGTAACTGCCCAACTAGGTTGTAAGAATTAAATGAGATGTGGTGCAAGCACCTGCATGGTGCTTGTCACAAAGTAGGTCCCCAATCAATGCTGATACCCTTCAAACAGTCATTGCTTTCTCATTCATTCTATTAGCACCTATTGAGTGGCTACTCTGTGCCAGGCACCAGGTAGGCTCTGAGATAAATAGGTGAGGCAGATGTAGTTCCTACCCCCAAAGAGCTGACAGTCTAACAGTCTAACAGGCATAAACACAAATAAGCTTGACAGTGCTGCAGGAACATGTGGGGGCCAGGGTGAAAGCACAAAGGAAAAAATAGACATTTCTAAGTGGATGGGTGAGGCACAGAGAATAGGTTTCAGAACAGAGTTTACAGCCAGGTAATTCAAGCTGATCTTGTGGAATTCTTGTGGCTGATCACTCACCAGCATAAATCTTGTCTCATGGAAAAGAAAAAAAATGAAAACAAAACAAAATACTTTCCCAAAAAGCACCTAAAAAAAAAATCTATGCAAATTTTGGAAAGCAAAACAGGAAACCAAATTACAGGCAGGGGCAGACACTCCTTCCTTCTCAAGTCTCTTGTGCTTACTGCAGGCAGCGTTACAAGTTTCCTGCAGGATGTCGATCAGAGAGAGGAACAGCCTGACTGAAATCATTTGTTCCTCATGAGTTTCTTTAAAAAGAAGCTGATTTCATTTTTTTTTTTCACATTCTCTGTGGCCTTAGGAAACGTCTCCTACAAAAATAGAAATATCTAAAAGAGATTGGGGGAGAAACGATTCCTTCTGAGTCTAAATTGTCCATATGTGACATTGGCATACTGCCTTTGCATTTGCAGTGTTCTTATAGAGTATATGACACATTGCAGTGTGAGAGCGCCAGGGGCAGGCTGCCTGGGTTTGAGTTCTGACTCCACCGTTTACTACTTATATGACCTTGTGGTTACTGGGAGGGATAAATGAGAAGTTGTGTGTAAAGTGATTGCCATGGCATCTGGTCCAAGAAATGTTAACATTTTCCTGTCAGTTCTCATTTGGGGAGACTGTCCTGGATCCCCACCCCCACACCCATCCACATGCGTCTGTAGCTGAAGGGAGAATGCCAGGAAGAAGGGGTCAGGTGGGGTGTCCCCTGAAGCTAAGTTCACAGGAGGCGTTGTAATGTAACTCAAAGTCAAAAAGAAGAGAAACACTTTCATAGTGTAGTAAAGTCTGAAAGTTAGGTTAACAGGAAGGACATATGACCTGGTAGGTACCCATGGCAGATTGACTAGAAAGATGATACCTCCAGTGAAAGCCACCAGCAGAGAGGAAACCTCATGCAGAGATGGCCCAGCTAGAGAGGCAGTAAGGTTGACTCCTTGGTGGACTTTCCTGTCCCCAGGGCAGAGCTATAGGCAAAGACAAAGAGTTAAGCCAGAGGCAGTGTGGGGACAGGGAGCAAAGCAAATACAACCTTTCACAGATTCATATTGTCACAGCTTTCCTCCCACCGTCTCTGCCTACATTCCCTTGGGACAGCTGGCACACGCTGTTCCAGTACTCTTTTATTTCTGATGGTGGATGTTTTTTACGTACCAGATATTCCTGCGGGAAACCTGGATGATCCTGCCGGAGTGAAACAACAGGAGCCAACCGTAAGTGGTTCAAGGGCCCAGACCCAAGTTTCATTTTGTTTCAAAGCAACCAGACAAATCTCTGTTGCAGTACAAAAAAAAAAAAGTCAAATCAGACACAAGATTGTTAGGGTAAGGAACCGGGAGTGGGAGAGGTATGCTCTGTCCCTGGACAGACATTCACCTGAACGTCTTTTGTCTGCTTGAATAATAGGACCATGTGGCATAATCCCCATCCCTGAAAAACATGGCGATTCCCAGGAAATGCTCTATCCATGTGGATCAATGACTGGGGGTGGTGGTTTCAGATGTATTAAAAGAAAAGGGGAAGGTTCTTGAGAGTAGGAACCCTGCCTCCATCTTTTTCCTGCCCCCATAGCCTAGCTCTGGGCTTGGCATGGCGTGGTCTGTCAGTAAAGGTCTGTGGAACTGAACACAACTTAGGAAATGAGGAGAGCTGGCAGGCAGCAGTGTGCCCAGATGCAGGCTGAATGACCACTGGGAGTGGCTTTAGGGACTGTCTGCACAGAAGAGGAGGAAGAACAGATTAGGGATGCTGCCTGGAGGGTCACAAAAAGGGGAAAGTGAGTTTGGGAAATATATGTGAGCAGGAAACTGCAGGAGGATCAGCACTTCAACTACCCAAGGCCTTGGGTAATGTACCCAAGGAGTGCAGTTAGGCCTGAATGTGTGGGCATGACCCACAGAGCTAGACAGCAGGACCTTGTTCTTCAGTGACAGAACAGAACTCTTGGGTGAGTGATGTGGAAGAATGAAATTAAGAAGTAAATCTGGTGTTAGCCACAAAATTTGAACTGGAAGAAGCTCTATCAAAGTAGTTTAAGTAATGAGACTACATACTTCTAGGGAAGCTAACCTACATTGAGTATGCGTTAATTATACAAGACACCATCAGAAAGGAATACCAGAGAGGGCGGATGGAGACAGCTGTGTTAGGAGACAGTGTCTACTGGCTACAGACCCTCCTTTTGGGGGGTGTTGTCCTAGACATCATCCCCAACTCCATGTTCCCTGGGGATAATTTCTAAGCTGTAAGTCAGGAAATGAACAGATCCTAATCTATCTTAATTCCAATTTGGAAAGAGATAGGATGTAGTCACATAAAAAACAAACAAGAACAATCTTGATTAGCTATGAAAACTTTATCTTGGGAGTATTGACCTCATAGCATCACACTTGTTGGTCTCAGAGCAGTTTTTAATTTAAACATATCCACGTAGATATCTACAAACTCTATGTTGTGATTATGACCTTTAAGAATCTGGGACCTCAAGCCCTTTGGTACTGCACCATCTTTTCATTATATGGAGACTAAAGAAAGGCTAGATTATTTCTTCTTTTTGGTTAGTGGGCATCTGGGCGCTCTGCCAACAGCTGGGAATGATCCTTGATGAATGATGCTTGGGCAGCTGAGCAGGAAAAAGCCAAGAGCTTTTTTCATCAGAATCAGTGGCCGGCCCTGCAAATGGAAAAGTAAAACACGTTTTTGGAAAAGAAAATGTGAACAATGTCAAAGAAGAAGTACCTTGACTTCATTCACTCATTACTTCAACAAGTATTTTAAATAATTCAGTGAGTATGGCACTGAGCTAGGAACTACTGGAGGTGGGGGGGTAGAAATAGAAGATAAGTTCAAAGCATAGTCCCTCATACGAAGGGGCTATAATTTAATAAGAGATGAAGAATATGCAAGACAGCATCTGATAATCCTCACCACTGCAAAGGGCTTTGTTTCAAGAAGAACTAGAAGACAGAAGCTACAATAGAGCTTGAACAGGAAAATCTAAAACAAACTGATCAGCAATGAGCCATTTTTGGTTTCTTCCTGTGCCGAGAAGTGCTGGCTATTCAATTCCACAAATAACTATTAAGCAACTATTCTAAACAAGAATGCAGTAAGGGTAGGAGAGATTACACAGATGCATAAGCATTGTTTCTGTTTTCATGGAACTTGCTATGTAGGATGGACAGCAAATAAGGACAGAATAGTCAAAAGGCTCCGCAGAGTATGACCTGCAGGTGAGAGATGTACAGTACTGTGATGTAGCGTAGAGAGAGGGATCCCATCGTGTTGAGGGAAAGGAGGGACATCTGCACAGGAAAGGTGTCATCTGAGATGGGTCTTGAAGGATGTGGAGCACGTTGACAGGCATAGGTGAGGACTGGCATTCCAGGAGAAGAGGTGCCTCCCAGCCCAGCAGAGCGAGTGGTGGGAGAGGAGGCTGGAGATGCAGACTGTAGACCTTCCACAGCAGGCCAAGGAGTGTCACTTGGTTTGAGGGACATGGGAAAGCAATGAAGATTCTCAAACACGGGTGGCAGGAGGTGGGAGGTGATCTCATTCAGTTGGGACTTATGGGACAAATTGTGGAGAAGAAAGAATGAGTGAGAAGTTACAAAATATTTTTAATAGGGTGAGTGAAAGATGATTGAACAGAATTTTATTTTTTATATTATTGAGGATTAGTTTTGATTGCAAGTCACAGAAAACTCCCCAAAGAGAGGCTTACCCAAATTATGGGATTATTTCTCTCTCCTGTGAAGGTCCAGTTAGGCAGTCCAGGGCGGGTGTGGCAGCTTTGCAAAGTCCTCAAGGGCCTCTCTAGGATGGCCGGCCTCCTCATGGCCCAGGAAGGCCACGTCTGGGTCCTAGGCAGCAAGACAGAGGGGGGCAAAGGGGAGACACAGGGTGACTTTTAAGGAAAGTTCCCAGAAGCATCCATGTAATACTTCTGCCCCCATCTCATCAGTTAGAACTTAGCAACAGGACTACACCTAGCAGGGCAAGCTGGGAAATGAGGAGTGTTGGCTGGATATCCATATTCCCAGCTAAAACCCAGGATTCTGTCACTGAGAGAGAAAGGAAGCATAGATATAGGGGATATCTGGCTTTTTCTGCCATGTTATAGAAAGCAAAAAGACAAGAAGAGATTGTAGCTTCCTAATAGCTGAAAGTTATTCTCTGGATCTTAAATGGAAAGAAAAATTTAAATGAAGGTTCTGTCCTAGAATCTTGCCTTAAAGTTTTGTACTCTTGAGACAAAATAATCCCCTCACCCTCAGATAACACTGGATTTGACTCAAGTGTCCAAGGCTACCCAAGGCGTTGGGAGGGTTGGTTTGTCCAGGTCTTCATGACCCTGCCTTAGTAACCCTCTCTGAGTGGTTTTTAAAAGGAAAATAAATTCCATTACCATTGCTGAATTCGTAACATTGCTGAATTCAGTGAACTGCGAAACAACAGTGTGTGAGCATTATGAAAACTCTGTCCTACTCGACGGAAGTACAGTGTTGCAGTAATTTCCACAGTCCCTCACTGTGGCTCTGAGGTCAGGAAGCCAGCCCCCTTTGTGCCCTTCTCATCCTAGCCATCCCACTGGTCTCTCCCCTCTACTTTCTTCTGGGAAAGAATTCTGAAGAATCTTCTGAGGGCATTGCTGATGACATGTAACTGTGCTCGGCATGCAACTCCTGGCACTCAGATGCTCACTACTTCAAAACAACTCCTTGGCCTGGCCCCCCAGATCCTCCAAATCTTACCAATTCAACTAGACTTTCCTCTGAGATTTGGCTGTTGCATTCTGGTATTTTGGGGAAAATGGGAAGGTATTTTGTCCTCTTTACTCTATGTCCTTTGCCTCTTGTTGCTGTCACTTGTTGATTAGGTCCATTCATTTAAGTTATACAATCGGGCTTTGCAGCTTAAACCAGAGAGGAGTTTCCAATTGGAAGGTAAGAACCCCAGAGGAGTAACACACCTTTGTTTAAATGCATTAAAATATGCTTATAAGGATAAACATATATTCATTATGAGCATGAGGAAAGAAACCAAACAATGTATCAATCTGAAGAAATAATTTAAGGCCATTCTTTCTTCCATTTTTTTTTTTTTTGAGACAGAGTCTCACTCTGTTGCCCAGGCTAGAGTGCCGTGGCATCAGCCTAGCTCACAGCAACCTCAAACTCCTGGGCTCAAGCAATCCTTCTGCCTCAGCCTCCCGAGTAGCTGGAACTACAGGCATGCACCACCATGCCCGGCTAATTTTTTCTATATATTTTTAGTTGTCCAGATAATTTCTTTCTATTTTGTTAGTAGAGATGGGGTCTCGCTCTTGCTCAGGCTGGTCTCGAACTCCTGAGCTCAAATGATCCACCCACCTCAGCCTCCCAGAGTGCTAGGATTACAGACGTGAGCCACTGCACCCGGCCCATTCTTTCTTCCTTAACTTTATTGGGATAAATCTATCTTGGCCCTCTCTTATATAAATTGATTTTGACTTATTTTAATCAAGAAAGGTTTTGGAATGTTTATTGTCACATCATCACTATTTTTCCACTGCTGTCACTATCCATAGGCCATTCATTGATTTATTCATTCATCCCTTCCACAAATGCTCATCCAGTACCACTCCTGGGTGCCAGAGATACATGTGGAAAAAGTTCCAGTTTTTGTGGAGTTTGCATTCTCGAGCAGTGGATCTTTCTCACACATGACTTTTGTTCCCTGGGGTGGGGCATTTGGCAATGTCTGGAGACAGTTTTCATTATCATTTGTTGGGGAGGGGACGTTCCTGTCACCTAGAGGGTAGAGGCCAGGATGCTGTTAATGCAGCCGCACGTTTCCACACCCCGTACTGCAGCCATGCCGCCCCCCGCAGCCTTGCACAGCAGGTGTTCCCACCCCCACGGCTCTGAGCTTGGCGCAAGCTGCTCCTGTCCTTCTTCACCTGCTTCACAGCTAAGATGACGACAATTATTACAACAGATGTTAAGGCATTGGGACACCAAGTGTCTCTTCCATCTGTTCTTCCAGAGCATCCACCTCCCCACAGGCCTCTGTGTCCCTTCTCTTGTCCCTTGGTGGTGGGGGTGCTGGCTATGTTTAGTGTCTGTTCTGCTCTATATCTCAGCACCGAGTCGCCAGGCCTGTCCCTGATGGTGTAGCCCCTCCCTTGTCCTCGTATGTGCTCCCGGAGTCGCTCTGTCCACACAGGGCCCTCGTGCTCACCTTGAGTCTCTGCCAAACCCTTTTCCTGTGGCTGCGCCCCCCCCCAGCTCCTCTCTGCCCTGCTGTGAACAGTTTCCAGGAATGACCCCGATTCTGCCTGTCAATCCCACTGCCATATGCCTCGACACCCCAGCCCTGGGATGAAGTGTGCTTCCAAGTCAAGGCCCTGCCTCTGGGACCGTAGCTTGGGCTCTGGTTTCCCAGCCCCTCTTAGCCTCCTTCCTGCTGCTGCCCCCCACCTTCTCCAGTGCTCCCCAGCAGGCTCAGCGGGACCCCCTCCCTCCTGTGGGCAAAACACAGCAGCACAGGGGCTCGGGTCAGAGGTTCCTTCGGGCGCAGTCACCCCTTACTTCTTGTTAGAGTCTAGGGTCAACCCGTGAGGCCAAAGTCCCTGACTCTTCAGGAGGCCTTGGGAGACTGACACTAAATGGACGTCTTTTGGCATAACCAAGCTTGCATAGTTGACTTGGTGAGAGTTTGGTATGTATATAGAATAGCAGCCCCACTGTACCTTTTTAAAATTTTCAAATTATGGTATTATGATATCTAAGGATTGTGGGTTTTTTTTTTTTTTTTTTGCTGCAGACACCATGGGCCAATTTCTAGCCCCCTATGACACCTTGAAAGAAACTACTTTGCTTAAATACTGTTGTTATTCCTGATTTTTATTAAATGTCTATTGCACTCTCTTTCCCCTTCCTCAGTCTTGTTAACTATTGTGAGAGATTTGTGAGCAAAATCCACTACTTACAGCTGCTTTAATTAATATTCAGTTCATTAACGTTAAACGTTTTAAAATTTAGTTTTAAATCTTCAAGCTTAACCTATAAATCTAATTATTTTATTTGTAAACATAGTGACTTTTATATAAAAGGAAAACAATTGCTTTTCCTTGTTTGATTAGTGTTCCATGAACTCATAAATTTATAAAGATTAAATTTCTTCAAACAACTGACTACCTCTACACATGTAATTAAATTTCCTAACATATATTCAACCATCTTTACAAATTTAATAAATTTGATTTTCTGAAACACTTCAAATGCCTGCTGGGGCAACATTTACAAATGTAGCAAGAAACATCTTTCTATATCTCAATGAGCTCTTATAACAAAACTAGTTTATGCAGGTTTATATTAGATTCTCTTGAGCATTCAAGCACCATTTAAGAACATATTTGTATGTTACAACTTTCAAGTGAAAGTCACAAATTATCAATTTATCATTTCAAAATAAAATCATAAGGCTAATATGTCAGATTCTCTTAAACATTTCAAACTTCTTAGATGACAAACTAACTGATCACAGTGATTAGAAAACTTATGCCTAAAATTTAATACAAAAATGATAGAATGAGGTTGTTTGGATTCAGTGTCTGTTTTCTATAGCTTCTCATGGAAGCAAAGTCATTTTTACCAGTCAAGGGGAGCAGGAAGGTATTGCAAGCAGGCTGGAGTTATTTGGAACTGCAACACCGATGAGATACGTAAAACTGGGAGCTTTTCCCAGGATGGTTCTGTCTGAGCAACAGGTTAACACACTGAGCTTCTTTTTATAGTTGGGTTGGTTCTGCCTACTGTGTCACCAGGGGAGGAGTGTGTCATGTGCCCCCAGCGTTTCTTTCAAATTTTACCCTTATCCTATTTTTATCATAGCCTCTTTCACTTTTTAACACACAATTTGGGTAGATAGAATTCTGCAGTCTCCCTTGGGATGTAGCCTATCTTTTTTGCTAATTGAATTTTCCATCCCTCTTCAGGTTGTAAAACTCTTTTACTTTATTATCTGTTATTATCACTGTTGCAGAGATTGACTAGGTCTTCATTAAACCTGTTTCCTCTGCTTCTTGGGCATAGAGTTAGATTTAATTTCCCAGCTTCCCTTGCAGTTAGTGTGGCCATGTGACTGAGTCGGGGCCAATGAAATATCAATGAAATATGAGTAGTCTGCTCCCTAAAACCTCCCCAGGCTCTCTCCTCCGTGATCATTCCTCTTCTGCAGGCTTGATGTAGAGCAGCAGAGCAATCTTGGAAACTTCGTATTGAAAATGTTGGAGCCACAATTTGGAAGGAGTTTGGATTGGAGGAGAGCTACAGACTGATGACGGACACCCATTTTGGCCTTGACCTGAGTGAAAAGCAGATTTCACCTGTGAGGTTAAAGCAATTACATATCTTTGGGGGTTGTTTATCTTAATTAAAATCCTCATTAACCTCTATTTTATTGTCATTATAATGATAATCCTTAAGGTTGGTAATAACAATCAATAAAATTTTGAAAAATTCATGTTAACACAGCATATGACTATTTTAATTCATGTTAGTTAACACTGCATATCCTGAGTCAATGCGAGAAAACATAAAGCGAAGGCAGAGAGTATATTACTGGACAGAGTCACTCTTGGCTGTCACATGAAAATCTGACCTAATTAACTCATTCTTTTCTAATAGGAACTAATGCCATGAGGCTTGTGCACCCTTTTAGATAACCTTAAAAAAAAACGATTAAAAAAATCCTTAGACTATTGACAATTAAATCACTTATAATATTCATGAGATAAAAATAAACCTATTTGCTCAGTTGCAGATATTCACAATTCTATGATCAGACAGAAATTTTCCCCAAGAATCCTGATAAACAGGAAGCTACATGATACAATAGACCATATCCTTAACAGACCAAACAATGGCAACTACTCAGATTCTCCTAAAGAGACCACAGACACATACTCAAGGGATCATTTTTAAATTTTTAAAAGCATAAATTTCTTTTTTCTTCTAAAATTACAAATTTCTTTAAAATTTTAAATATCAGTGTAATCAAGAACAATAATAAAGCCTCCTTTTTCTTCTAGTTTTGTTATTTCACACTCTGATTTTGGCATTTGAGGTTGCTAAAGGTTATGGGTTTCTAAAAGTATTATCTATCTTTGTGCACAAGCAGGCCTATCATCTGACAGCTTGTACTCGCAGTTTTCCTTTCTTTCTCCCACACCAACTAATTCTGCTACGTGTGGGTTGCATCTGCCCCAGGAAATGTTTTAATCTAAATGGAGTGATACACGTTAGATTTCGAAAGTGAAACTTACTCATAAATATATTTCTTTTAAAATGAATTTTAGAAATCTTTTCCTGCAACTTTAAAACTTAAACCTTTACTAAGTTTCTGTGAAAAGAACCTGTGGGGACAATAAAAACAGATATTTGACACTACTGAAATATGCAGGAGAAAGACAAAGAGGGAAATGGTAGATATTTAGGTAGGAGTATTAGAGCAAATGTTGGTAAAGCAGAGGATGGGTATGTAATAAAGTTCCTTCCATAAGTTGTATCAGTTAACAGTGCATTCAAGTAGCAAAAATCTGACTAAAAGTGACTTCAACTAATAGGGGCTTATATTTCTCAAACAACACGCATGCTAAGAGTACAACAATGGTGTTGATTCATCAGCCCAATGATGCACTAGGGCTAACATCTCTGCAGTTCTCTTGGTTTTTCCTTATCATAGCAAAACGACTGCCTCAAGAAGGCTGCTGTAGCTCCAGGCATCACACCACTTTCAATGAAGGAGGAGAGGAAGAAGGGGATCACAGTGGCAACATTTTCCCTTTTTATCAGAGAGCAAAAGCTTTCTACAAAAGCTTTCAACAACAGTGGATGCCCGAGAGTGAAGGGCTGGCAGTATGCATGCCTTGTGGATCTCATCACAATGAATTCTTGAAGCTAAATAATGCTATGTGACATGCTTTTTCAGTCCATGTTCACATAAAAATCACAAGTAGAACTTCATGTTTTAGAGGAAAATAATGCTGAATTTTCCCATTAATTGTATCCTGCCATCAAATAGTGACTGCCCTTCAGCTCATCTCCTTCCTCCCTGTCTCAAATATTCAAATACTCACAATTATAATAAATCCACCTAAGCTCTCCAAGAAGACCCATCCGTGAACGTGGAAGAGGAAAGTCCTCCTGGTTCCTGAACATTTAATCTATTCCAAGGAAGAACCTTGAAAGTCAGCTAGCAAAGGAATTTATAGAAAGTAAAAAATACAAAAAGGAAAATTACATAAAATCCAAAAATTTTGAATGCCCACTATAACCTGTTAAAAGATATTTGAGCTTTAAAAAATAAAGCTATCTTTCTTACCTCTTTGCACTGTGATAATAGCATATCTAGTATGAGTCCAAAAGGACCACTATTTTCCCAGTTATAGAACCTCCACATTTGAGTTTATTTTATAATACAAGGACAGCACAGCAACTTCCTGCTGAAAGAGAGCAATGGCAGCCCATGCTCCCCACATGACCCACCCCCACCCGCCCCAAGCTCTGCAACAGAGCAGTAAATTATATTTAAATGGGTCTGGTTTACCTCTGCTTCCAAGCTGCATGTGCAGCAGGGTGTGCTGCAAAGTGAACTGTGCTTGAGAAGCGTGGGTTTGGTAATCACAGGCTGCATTCAGTTACTATTAGCAGCTTGTCTAGCAGAATTTCTCCTCTGTGATATCTTATTATGTTTAAGCAAATGAATTAATTACAGAGTGGCCACTGGCACGATGACACCTCTGAGTTACTCTACTACTAAACACTTGACAAGGGGTCATAATATCCTGGCTGAGTTTGAAAGCAGAGCCCCATGTTATGTGACCTCTCAAGCTAAACAGAGGAAAGAGAATGTGTGCAGGGGCAAAAAATTAGATCCATGTGGCCAGTTGTGCATAATGAAGTCTCCTGGACAAGGGCTGCTTGCTCCCCAGCTCAGCTATGCCCCACTTCTATCTCCAGGAGGCAACCTTCAGAGGGAGACATTCTTATCTCTCAGCCTGGAATCCACTTTTAAAAGCCCATACATAGCCATAAAAAGGAATGAAGGACTGATGTCTGCTACAGTATAGACGAGCCTTGAAAACATTAGGCTAAATGAAAGAAGCCAGACACAAAAGGTCATGTTATCGTATGATTCCATTTATATGAAAAGTCCAGAATAAGCAAATCTGGACAGACAGAAACTGGATTAGAGGTTGCCAGGGGCTAGGGGTAGGGGAGAATGGTGAGTAATTGCTAATGGGTTTGGGTTTCTTTCTTTCTTTTTTTTTTTTGAAAATACTTGGCGTATTTTAAATGTTTACATTTAACAAATGAAAACTATTAGCACAAACAATGCAATAATATATTGCTATTCACAAGATACCTCCAGCGATTCTTTTCCCAATTATTTTTTATTGTGATATTTACCACGATTATTTTTATTGTACTATTTACCACAGTTATTTTTATTGTGGTAAAATACACATAACATAAAATTTACTATCTTAATCATTTTTAAGTATACGCTTCAGTAGTATTAAATACCTTCATAATGTTTTGCAGCCATCACCACCATGCATCTCCATACCTCTTTATTCTTATAAAATTCAAAATCTGTACCCGTTAAACAATAACGTCCCATTCACCCCTCCCCCAGCCCCCAGCCCTTGGCAACCACAATTCAACTTTCTGTCTCACTGACTTTGACAACTCTAAGTACTTCACATAAGAGGAATCATACAGTATGTATTTGTCCTTTTGTGACTGGCTTATTTTACATGGGATGCAGGGTTCTTTTGAGGGGTGATAGAAATATTCTGGAATTAGAAAGTGGTGGTAGCTGTACAATATAGTGAATATACTAAAACCCAGTGAAGTGTACACTGTAACATAGTGGATTTTATGCTATGTGACATATATGTCAATAAAAACATGTTTTTAAAAAGCCATATATGGGAGGCTGATAACTGAGAAATAAATAATGAATATACAAATTCACAAATAAGACGGACTAGCACATATTTAGTATAGCATGGTTAAAAAAAAAAAAGCAGTGGAGTGGAAATCAGGAACCACATAACTCACAAAGTCACTTTGGCCTCCCATGGCCTCAGTTTTCTTTTCTGTAAAGAAAACCTCAGTTTCTGTCCACTTTTTGTATTTGATGCTTCCAATATTTTCTTTTTCTTTTAGAATCTCCTCTCCCCTCCCCCAGTGCCCTGCTAGCTGGACTCAGACCGGCAGGCCTTGCCTTCATCTGTTCTGAAACCCACAAAAACAAAGTGGTGAAGCACAGAAACAGGAGATGAGTGAGCCTCTCCAGGAAAATTTCCAGCGTTGGAATTGGTGCTCCTTTAAGTGTTCACTGGGATGGAAATTTTGGTCTGTATCCAAAGGCCAAAGATACTGTTGCTTCCTGAGAGCATACAGCTTTTAACGGTGGTTGGATAATTGCTTTCTAAGGGGGAAAGTCAGTTAACATTTTTTGCTCATAATCTTGAGCTTATTTCAGTAAATGATCTATTAATGTTTAGCTTTCTCTTATTAGAAGGTCTGAAGAGATTTTAGTTATAAGTGGAAAATGAAGAGTGTCTAAAAAAAAAAAACAAAGGGAAATAAGAGATTATTTTTTACTCTTAGATTATGTGTGTGTGTGTGAGAGAGATTCTGTTTTATTTTGCACTTTTATCCACTCAACACCTTAGAGATCCTGACAGGGTTGCAATGTAATAAAAACCAAAACAATAAGAGTTCTAGGCTGAGAGTCTGGAGAACTAGGCTTTAGATCTGCACCCGACATGGGCTCTTAAAAAATTCACCTGTTAGGTACTTCATTCACTCATATGTTAGAAAAACTTACCTCTCAGAGGCCTTTGTGACTATATTAAATATACCTGAAACAGAGGGAACAACAAAGAAAAGTATACTTAATACTCATCTTATTATTCTCATTTTTCACATTATTTTAAAAAAGATTCTTCCAACCTCTTTAAAAGTCCTCAAGGACTTCCCACTGTCTACACAACAAACCCAGGCTCCTTGGAATGCCATTCAAGACCATCAAGAATAAGGCTCCATTAGCCCAAATGGTGTCTCTGTGTAAATGTGAAAAGATATCCCTTCTTTAGGGTGGTTGCCGTGTGGGGAGCTGGGAGAGGCCTGAGTTTCACCTCCCATCAGCCCACATGGTGGGATTCCTTAGTGCCAGGTACAAACTGTGGTTGAGATGGTTCCAGACCCTCTTCTGGTCTTGCCTTCTGCTGTTCTTCTACCACTCCTCTCTGTAATGCCAGGATTTTCCTACCGCTGGGGCTTTCCAGACACGTGGAACATCCTCCTTATTCTCCATCAAATTTTTTCTCATTCTTTAAGGCTCGCCTCATCCTCCTCTCCCAAGCCTGACCATTCCTGCAGCCAGAACTCCCCAGTGTGATATTTACCCCATTTTTAAATGGTCCTGTTCTAGTTTGTACTATAGGCTGATGACTGAGTATATTTATTTCTTTCTCACCAGATTATAAATCAGTGGCTTCAGGATTTACATTGAATTCACATCTCTAATCCTTACAAGGCCTAATAGAGGACTAGTCCATAGTAGGGCCTTCCTATCTGTTGATTGAATGGAATTGAAGGGATAAGTTAGTATCACAAGGCAAAACAGGGAGAACCACCTGAAACACAGAAGAAAATCTGGGACTTCTCTTTTCCCCTTTCCAGGAAGGTGTTCTCAGATTTTGCTGAGATTACAGACACATGATTCCAACCAAGGGCTGCTCTAACATGCCAGGTGTGACTATAAAAAAGACTGACTTTTCTCCAATGGTGAATGTAAAAGAGAACCTCCAAATGTGGGCACTGGCAGTGTTGATGGAATTAATGTGTAACAGTTAGGCATTTGATCCCTGGTGCTGTAGGAGAAAGAAATGCCATGTTCTTTTAATTTTCAAAATCCAATAAAGTCTGACTTTCCTCAACTACCAGGGTTGGCAGGTGTGGCGAACTAACCTAAGCCAATTTGGGTGTTCACAGCGACTGGTTCTTACTGGTAGCTATTGTTGGGGAGAAGGATAAGTTCTCCTCTACCCCCTTGGGATCTTTGACTAGGTCTAAGAATTAAATCGACATAAGACAGATTAACAGGAGAAAAGCACACAAACTGTATTAATTTTTACATATACATGGGGACCTTCACAAGGATAAGAAGACCCAAAGAGATGGCCAATACAGAAAGTTTTTATAACTTTTAGATCAAAAAATGATAAATTTGTGAAGAAATGACAAGACAGGTTTGCACCAGGGGCAGCAAATCATGGGGGAGTCACTGAGAGATGCATGGGGGGTGTAAAGTGTTGGAAGATAAGGGCTATTTTAGTAAGTTTATTTTCATGGATTCTTTGCAGCATCAAGCCCCAGTCCCCGGTGATAAGGATTATTTTCTCATCCTGGTACAGGGAAGACATCTTTCATAAAGGAATTTTTATGGCTTGCTACAGGTAGGGAAGCACAGGCCAGGTAACCCTTTCTGCAACGATTCTTTCTCAAGTACCTTCGGCTTGAAGTAATCAATATGCCAAATTGGCGTATTTTGGAGTGGCATGGCCTTAACTCCTTCACTTTCACAGTCTTCAATGGTTAAAGTAGGTGACAGCCACAATTACCCTCTCTCCTTACAACGAATGTGAGTTTCAGACTGGATTCTGCCACACACAGAGACATTTGTTCCCAAACAGGTACAAAAGGAGTCATACAACTTGTTTTACAAGATTGGTGAAGTTCTGGATTTCTGATCTTTAAGACTTTAGAAAGTATCTCGCTTGAAAGTTTTACCCGAGATGATATGACAGTATTTTGTGGCAGAAGTCAACTAACTTTCTACTTAGAGTCTTCAATAAGCATGATGAGACTAGGGCAACATCCTAAACAGGTGCAGTTTTAAAGGGTCTGGGAACAAACTACTGGCTCACTTGATTCTCAGACCCTATTCGTGCAGGAGCAGGTGTGATTGTACAACATTTCCAGGTGGTCCACACAGCTTGGTCATCATTCATTTCTCCAGTGAACATTCCTTTCCAACATCCATTTTGCCAATTAGCAAAGCCTTGGTGCTCTAAGACAAAGCCCAGGGGAATGTGAGTTTCTAATATAGAGTCTTTCAAATGCTAACAAACTACCGGTAGGGTAGCTTGTATCCTGGTTAAGATACTTCAAATATCAGGTAACTGCCCCTGAAGTTTAGAACAAAACTAATGCCCACTATCTATGCTGAACTATTTTAAAGCAACTTACAGACAATATAACAGCAGGTTGCATGTGAAATACAACCTCAAGCATGTGCTGAAGGTGAGGGGTGGGGGTAACAGAGGGAGGGTCTCTCCTTTCTCTGTTGAGATATTACTAGAACACTGAGGTCCATGGCACCCAGGAAACTTGAGAAAGGGTCTCTGGTCTTGAGTCCCTCCTTGTGGTCAAGTCTGCACTGTCCATTTGAAGGCCAGCATTCATGGCATGCACACTTTCTGTGCAAACTTGGTCACATAGACCTTCACAGAAATTCCTGGTCCCTAAGCAACACGAAGACAACCCTGGCAGGGATCCTACTAGCTTTGAAGTGCTGTGTGGAAGGGGTTTGACCCCACCTTTCCAGGGTCCAGTTCTCTGGCGTTTAGTGCTTCCGGGAGGCAGACCATCTCCTTCCTTCTCTTGTAGCTTCCACCTCCTTCCCTTGGGGAAATCCAATTCTATGTCGTGAGCTTAGACCAGGCAGGGATAGCAAGCCCGAGGTCAAGCATGAGATTCACATGCAAGTTTCTAAACATTTTGAATTAAGTGACAATATATAAAATATTGGGTGATTTCACAAACAACAAAAAAATCTGAGTTTCTGGCTTTTTTCTCTAAAATTGAAAGCTCTGCAATATCAGTCCACATACACACATGACAGTGACCGGCTAGAGCTGAACAGCGGCTTCACCCATTTATATGGGGCATGAATGCTACAGTTCACCAGGTTTTACCCTTATCGCTGTTGGTCCTCAAACTGATGCTGACCATTTATTGGTAGTATTTTTTTTTTACCTTTTAAATATATTTTTTAAACAATTTTATTTTGTAGAGACAGGGTCTCACTGTGTTGCCGGGCTGGACTCGAACTCTTGGGGTTAGTGATCTCCCACCTTACCCACCCGAGTAGCTGGGACTACAGGCATGAGCCACTGTGCTGGGCTGGTTTTGTTGGTATTATTAATATTAATCACTCTTGCCATATTTCTTACCTTACAGTAAAGAGGAAAGTGAAATATTTCTTATATCTGCCTCAAAACAATTTTTTTAAAAAAAAATCTGGTCTACCTCACTAATGTAAGTGATCTCCCAGTTCCTGGAAGCATTTGTGTTTGAGATCCTTGGGCTAGAATTTTGAAAGTAAAAACCTACTCCTTGGAGCAAGGGGAGCCCAAACCTCCAGAACACAAAGCTCTTGAAAGCAGTGGTTCTCAAACAGGGATGCGCTTGCCCTCTGGAGCACATTTGGAACCATCTGGAGGCATTTTTGATTGTCATGACTTGGGGGTAGTGACTGGCATCTAGTGGGCAGCAGTCGGGCACAACACTGAACATCCTACAGCACTCATGCCAGCTCCAACAACAGAATTAACTGTTACATAGTAGCAGCACTTTAGTCTTGGAAAAAGAAAAGCATCGCTCAGACTGATCACTGCCTTCGCTTGGCTCCAAATGCCTTCTGATCATTCCAAGAAATCAAATTTGCTTTCAAAAACAGTGATTTGTAATGATTTGCCATCACTGAGGATATTCAAAGTAATATGATACATATTTTAATGAAATCTTCAACTTTAATGGTTTCAGTATGAATGGATAACAATAAAATACAATAACTTTAATTCACTGAGATTGGTTAGATCAGGAAAAAATTTATGTTATTATAAGACAAGAATTATACAATTAATTCTAGTTCTCATCTTTAATCATAGTTTCTTGTTTTCTAAACAAGTGTATAAACAAGGTATATTTTGATATATAAATTTGATCTTTACAATGTAATTTTTATGTTTTGATTAATTTTTAAATATTTTTCTGTCTTCAGTTCAATAAAATAAATATTAAATTTTAAAAAAGTGAAAAATAACTGAAAAATATTTCAAGCAGATGTAATATTGTTAGGATAAATGTATAATCTAAGACGACCAGCTTGAAAGGGGCAATAAATACTTGTTTCAATGTGTAAGTTCTGATTTACTTATAAGCTTATTCGTTTATAAGCATAGCATCAAAATTCCATCAAAAATTAAATTGAAAGAATGAATTAATGATTTCCTACAAATATAGATTCAATGACATCTCTAATTTTCACAATATTTTACAGTTTTCACAAGGCTTTCATGTAGATTATGTCACTTAATTATTTGGCAGCCTCTGAAGTAGGCACTATTTTTCTCTGTTAATAGATGTGAGAATCAGGCTCAAAGAGGCCCAAAGCCATGCTGAATTCAAGCAGCATAGTTTGGGAGGTGCTAAGATTCTTAATTTGCTAACTTAAAAATATATTTTGGCCAGGCGCGGTGGCTCACGCCTGTAATCCCAGCACTTTGGGAGGCTGAGACGCGGATTGTTTGAGCTCAGGAGTTCGAGACCAGCCTGAGCAAGAGCGAGACCCCCATCTCTACTAAAAATAGAAAGAAATTATATGGACAACTAAAAATATATATATAGAAAAAAAAATTAGCCGGGCATGGTGGTACATGCCTGTAGTCCCAGCTACTCGGGAGGCTGAGGCAGAAGGATTGCTTGAGCCCAGGAATTTGAGGTTGCTGTGAGCCAGGCTGACGCTATGGCGCTCTAGCCTGGGCAACAGAGTGAGACTCTGTCTCAAAAAAAATATATATATATATATATATATTTTTTTTTTCAATATTGATAAAGTGATCTATAGGTTCAACGCAATCCCTATCAAAATCCTTGCAGCCGTTTTGCAGATATTGACAAGCTGATCCTAAAATTCATATGGTAATTCAAGGGTTCTGGAATAGGCAAAATGATCTTGGGAAAGAAGAACAAAGTTGGAGGATTCTTACTTTCTGATTTCAAAACTTACTATAGAGCTATAGTATTCAAGACAGTGTGGTTCTGGCATAAGAATAGACACATAGATCATTCATTGGAATAGAACTGAGAGTCTAGAAATAAACTCTGACATTCACAGTCTATTGATTTTTAAAAAAATTTTTATTTTTAGTTACTATGGGTGTATAGTAATTGTATATATATGTAAGGGTACATGTGATGTTTTGATACAGGCATTTAATGTGAATTAAATCAGGGCAATTGGGATATTCATCACCTCATACATTTGTCATTTCTTTGTGTTAGGAACATTCCAATTCCACTCTTTAGGTTATTTTAAAGTGTACCCTAACTTATTGTTGATTATAATCGCTTTGTTGTGCTATCAAATATTATTCATTCTATCTAACCATTTAACTATATTTTTGTACCCATTAGCCATCCCCACTTTATCCCCTTCCTCCCTGCTACCCTTTTCCAGCCTCTGGTAGCTATAATTCTACTCTCTGTCTGATCAGTTATTTTTAATATTTAGCTCCCATGTATGAGTGAGAACATGTGAGATTTGACTTTCTGTGCTTGGCTTATTTCACTCAACATAATGTTCTCCAGTTTCATCCACGTTGTTGCAAATGGCAGGATTTCATTCTTTTTTGTGGCTATATAATATTCCATTGTTTATGTGTACTAGAATTTGTTTTATCCATTCATCTGTTGATGGACACTTAGGTTGATTCCAAATCTTGGCTTTGTGAATAGTGCTGTTCTAAATATGGGAGTGCAGGTATCTTTTTGATATACTAAATACCCTTCCTTTGGATATATACTCAGCAGTGAGATTGCTGGGTCATATGGTAGTTCTAGTTTTAATTTTTTGAGGAACCTCCATACTGCTCTCCACACTGGTTGCACTAATTTACATTCCCACTAACAGTGTATGAGGGTTCCCTTTCTGCACATCCTCACGAGCATTTGTTATTGTCTTTTTGATCAAAGCCATTTTAACTGGAGTGAGATGGTATCTCATTGTAGTTTTGATTTGCATTTCTCTGATGCACAATCAATTGATTTTTTGACAAAGGTACGAAGACAACTCAATGGGAGGAAAATGTTCTTTTCAACAAATGGTTCTGGGACAAATGGAGAACCACATGCAAATGAGTGAAGTTGGACCTCTATCTCATACCATGCACAGAAATTCACTCTAAAATGGATTAAATACCTAAATGTATGATCTAAAACTATAGAACTCTTTGAAGAAAACATGGACATAAATCTTCATGACCTTGGATTGGCAAAGTGTTCTTAGATCTGTCACCTAAAGTACAAGTGACCAAAGAAAAACTAGAAGAAATAGTTTAGGAGGATTTCTTCAACAGTATAAGTTTCCCCACCTATTATTTTACATCTTAAACACCAGTTTTGGTGTGTTAAAGTAATGCTATAGTTAGCATCCTTGGGGAGGTCACAGGGACCTCTAAGGTCAACATCACAGGCTCATCTCTGGATGCAACAGTGAGCTATGTTGCTCCTCTGGCCATTCCCAGCCCAGGTGTCCTGCAGAGACCAAGCCTTTGCAAGCCTCTTTGTGATGGTGGTGTCATAGTGTCCTGTCTACTAGGTATAACCTCTCTGGGCTCCATCAGTATCACCCCACTCCCCTGTGTGAAGCTTCCAAAGGACTTTGCCAACATTTGGCAGATAAAAAACATGGTAAGCGTTGGCCAGGACTACATTTTTTATGAACTCAAACTTTAAATCATTGTTCTATTTCTTGTGTTTTTGTTCTAATTAGTGTTTTTCTGTGGCCTGTTCTTCCTTCACCCTCTTGTGTGACCAGGAAGCCGAGCAGGGCAGCGTGAAGGAAGGCCTGCTTCCTGCCTTGAGTGCTCTTGGTGAGGAAAGCCCTGTTCCCAAGTTCCTGAGTACTCTAGGGTCCCCAAGGGGAGCCTGTGTGAGAATGACTGCTGGTAACTGAGCTACCAGATGCTCCTCTGGCTCAGGAAACAAGGCTGCCTCTGGCCTCGTCACTCTGGAGAGAGGCAGCTGTACATTTGCTGGCTCCTCCTGTCTGGTGAGGGAGAGAAGGAAGAAGGAAGGAGCAACTATTCTCTTTCCCTCCAACTGTACCAAAACCCATGACATGCAGGGCTTTCTCTCAAAGTCCAGCGTGACTTAATTTCAGGTGTCAAATACATTGATCTGCTACTGTCTGTTAATTTCAAATGAGTTAGAAAAATGATGATGGAGAGAGGAATAATTTTCTAACCAATAAAATTAATTAGAAATGTAATAGTCTAAACTACAATGCCAGTGTCTATAAAATAGCAGCTAAAGCGAGCTGGCGGCAGCAATGGCGTTTGAGATGGTGCCGGAGCAGACACATCTGGATTTGACACCTGCCAGCTGGGCCACTTAGGTGCCTATACTTGAGCAATTTCCTTAACCCTTCCAAGCTTCGATGTCTTCATCTGTAAAATGGAAATAACATTACCTGCCTTCTAGGTTTGTTATGAAGATTAAATAAAACTTTATATGAGAAAACACCTAACATGGACTCTGGCACATTTAGGCACTCAGTAAATAACTCACACATGGTGCTAATCACACACTTAGCGCTTCAGATCTATCAGTTTCTTTAATCCTCATGAGAACTCAGTAAGGAAGGTCGTGTTATGATCCCCAATGTACAGATGAGGAAACTAAGGCACAAAGAAGTTAAAGAAGTATGCGCAGTGTTACACAGCCATAAGTAGCAGTCAGGATTTGAATCCATGCCAACTGGCCCCAGACTTTGGGCTCTTAACCATTTGTACTAGTGCTCTTCTAGTGCGTGTTTTCTTTGTAGCCTTCACTTCTGCCCAATGCAAATTTGGGGGCCCTTTTAGGAGACAAAAAGCAGATGCTTGCTTGGGGACCATGATCTATAAACACAACGATACGTCTCTTGGCAACAGCAAGGGCACCAGGACAAGTGGATATTCCAGTCAGTGTGTATCTGGTTAGGTCAGAGAGCCAAGGTCAAGGTGATATGTGCCTCTTATTTTCCTGTCCTGGGGCTTCGGCTCTGCCCTTTCCCTTCCAGCCCTGGTCCAAGCAGCCATCTCCCAAAACTTATCCTTTCCTGGCAAAGGGTACAGTAGCCTGTGGATGGATCCATTCAGACTCATGAGCAACAGAGATATCATTATGAACAAAGAATACAATTATCACAGTAACAAATGGACGTCCCTTTCCTGACCTTCACCTCTGCTTACAAAGGACAGTTTTAGAAAAATCTTCTCTGCCCACATCATCTCCAGATTCCCTGATTTTTTTTTTCTGTGCCTGCCCCTCTATCATAAGTTTTGTTTAGGGGACTTGGTGTTTGTGTCTATGATTTACGAAATGCTAAGAAAAATTCTGGCACTTATTCCAAGGTTACTTAATAACTGTTAGAATTCAGTGGAGTTAAAAGAGGAAAGGGTTTAGGAACCCAAAAGACAGCACATCTGAGGATCCCTGCCTCTGTTTCCCAAATTAGACCTTGTGAAAAAGTTCCTCCCTCATAACATGTCATTATAGTAAATAATCCTAATAAAGACATCTACTGGGGTGGGGGAGGGTGGTGCTAAAACAAGGCGTATCAAAACTTGGCAAGGCTGAATTTTTATCAGGCAACTATAAACCTCTAAAATTTTATTATGAAAATAATCCCACAGCCTGAAATTTAATGGTATGAAATAATAACAAACACATTGGCCTCATAAGAACTGGCTAATATCTAAGCATTTTTAATGTCGTATAGAAATTTTCTAATGGAAAATTCTGATTAATGCCAATTTTAAGTCTAATAAATTTCCTTTGCTAGGTGCCTAAGTTATTAAAATTTAAACTTAACCTATGAGGCTTTGGCTTTGAAAAAAATTTTTTTTACCCATTTATACTCATATGAGGACATTATGAGAGCACTAACTCTCAATCACTGCTTTTTCAAATCTTACAACTCCCCAGAGTCTTGGTTTTCTGGGCTGTGCCTCTGTGATTGTTTGCCCCAACTCCCTGTTGGCTCTTTAGGTTGTATTGCAGGATGCTTTTCTCTTTCCCATTATGATGGGACTGGATTTCCTAAAGTGCCAAAATCCATCTTCTCTGAAAAGCCCTTAATGCATATTATTGGGAATGACTCCATTTCTTTAAAACACTTTAAACAGTATTTGCAGGATCCAGCAGAATTCTTAATGATAGTGTCCCAAATTGGTTCCAATTTACCAGTCAGTAAGTATGAGGTGAGCAGTCGCTTTTGTACAGAGTAATACAGGGCTCTATGGATAAGGTAAGCATCAGATCTAAATCTTAAAAAATCCTCCTACCAAAAGTAAATTGCCATAAAATCTCCAAAGAATGGAAAATAAAAGAATACATTTTTACTTTTGAATCAAGTTTGTGGATTTTTTCAAAGAACTTCTTCCCAGTCAATTATTGTTGCCTTCACTCACAAAGGAACTCTCCATTCAGATGTAAAGTTGAGCTAGGCTTGATCTTCCTTCAACTGGGAGTTCACAAACCTATTTCTTCCTTTCTGGAGTTGGGCGTCAAGATAAACCTTTTCTCTTTTATCCTGAGAGCTGGAGCTCAAAATTGATCTTCTCTCTGTATAAGATCCTAATCTCTGATGACACGGGAGACAGAGGGAGGAGGACCCAGACCAGACAGGTCCTAAGTGGGCCCGCAGGCATGTCTGAACGGAACCGTGGCTATGGGGAAGCACCACTGGAGTCAGAGAGATCTGATTACCTCTCAGAGGAAGCTCAGTATCTCTCTGCTTTATGCAGGGAAAAAAAATCCTCTGAGCAAGGCCCTGGGCGATTGCCTGTGCATAAAATATACTCGCTTTTTCGTACATAAAGTCCATGCTGTGTCCTTTAGCCCCTTCTAAAAGGACTTCCTGGTTCTTGGCACTATTCAGGATCGTTCAAACTACTGTGTAAGTGTTGGGCAGCTGGTCTTTGGTGGCTGGATAAAGGTTCAACCCCATTTCAGACAGTGCTAACTGTGTGAGAGGGGTAAGTTTCTTCACATCAGCAGCCTCAGGATCCCCCTGTATGCTCGGGATGGTGAGATGATCCCTAAAACCTCACAGGGTGTTTGTGTGGGTTCCATGAGACACCGTGCGAGGGCAGCACAATACATGTCAGTCCTGTTCCCCCCATTATTCCACCTGAACAAATAAGGTAATCGCGTGTGTGGAGTCCAGATGGAATGCCGCCGATTCACAAAGGGGTTAAATTGGCATTAATAACACCCAGGCCTGTACTCGGCATTCCCTGCTCTTGCCACGCTTACTACAGACCTAGAGCCAGGCAGAGTGTCCGTTCCTGAGCCCCAACAGGCTAGTCACGGTTCAAAACAGTACTTCCCTCTGTCTCAGCCTCTCTCTCCCATCCAGGCTGAGCACAGTTGGAGGAGATTAGAGTCTGAGACGTGTCCCCTGCATCCTGCATCTAACCTGCCTCCCTCTTCACTTCTGAGTTCTCATCCCTGGGGAGTGGAAATGGTGGCAGTTCAGGGTTTGTGGAGGAAGCTGGTGGGACAGAGCTGCAGGAAGCGGAGCCCCAGGGCTATCCCACAGTCCCCCAGGAGTGCCCACTGTGCACCGCACACTGGGCTAAAGAAGGCTTGTTGACCTTATCTCAAGTCATTCTCTCAAGAACTCTAGGGGGTAGGCAGGGTCAGTGCCCTGCAACTCAGGGAGCTGTAGTAACTTTTTCACTGTCCATAGCAAGTAAATAGCAATGAACCAATTAAACCAGGTTCAAGGCCTGAGCTGGCTGAATCTAGGAGTCCTCACTCTTAACCCAACAGCTGGAGGAACACAGGAGTGCCCGGTGAAAGATTTCCCCAGGTTTTTCCTGTGCTGTACTCTTGGCTGTAGTCTCATCTTGTATCTATCAAAGCACTCTGCATGCTATATTTTTATTATTTGTTCATATTTTGTCTCAAAACCATGTTATTGGTCTTTGAACAACCAGAATCTAGGCACAATATCAGAGTTATTTAGACAGCTTAGGCAAATACATTTTTTCCTTTGAGTTAGAAGAACTAGGCTGGAGAACAAAATCATGCAGCTCCATTCCTGTTCCCGCTGATGTGCTGAGAAATAGTGTCACTGAAGGTCCTGCCCAGACAACTGGAAAAGGAATCATTTAGGCCTAGCATTCCAGAGTTGCAGTCCTGGGTCTTCCCTTTTCCTACCTGGCCAATGGATACCCGGTGCGGCGGCTTTTGGGATTGGCTCAGTGGAAGAAGAGAAATATACCAAAGTGTTAACAACAGTCATCCCTTTGATAGTAAGCATGTTTTATAACCAATTACACATAAACATTGATAAAAAATAAAAATTTAAAAAGATTAAAGCCATCATTTTTAGCTGTTTCCATTAATTAGGAGGACATTTGAACACTTGAAAATTTTGCCAATGTTTCCTAAGTAGTCTGCACAATGGAAATAAAGTAGGAAGTTGATAGAGTTTTCTATGTAACAGGAAGATAGAGGCTAAGGCCTTCTTCTAGAAAGTTCAGTAAACAGTCTAGGTCTTGGAGCCTGACCTCTCCAAAGAACAAACTCTATGATGATTATGACATTACAGTCACATCAAACTACACCCACTCACACACATTCTTTTTTTTTTTCCTACTATAAGAGCAATATCTGTTCATTGCAGAAATTTCAGAAAACACAGAATAAAGAAGAAAAAAAACCAACCGGATTTTCACCATCCTGAAAAAGACACTGTTATCGGTTGGGGAATTTATTTTTAGTCTTTGCATATATATTATAACAAAATATGGATCATACTGCAGACATTGCCTTGCAGCCAGATGACATGATATTTAAGGGATGCTGCCTGGGTGACCGAAGCTCATCTCTAGTAGACATAATACAGACATGTGATGGCATTAGCTGGGAGCTGGATCCTTGGGAGTCTGGACAAAGAGAAGGGAAAGCTTAAGTATCCAGTCGAGGGCTTTATTTACAGTCTAAACAAGATCTTTCCTGGGTGACTTCACATTTATGGTGTAACTCAAGCTCCCTGACAATGATTTCAGGCTACCACCAGAAGGATAAGAGCTGACCCGACAAAGCACAGAGAATTCCAGAGAATATATAATGACAAACATTTTAGCTAATACTGATCCATTGGAAAATCAGATTCCTTCCTGCCAGATGCTCCAATGAAGACTACAAATGCTCTTCTGAGAGACAGATTTAGTCTTTCAGCACTGAGGTCTGTGTTGAGAAAAATTAAATGTTATGTGGTTTGGAACTTGTGTCTATAAAATGCATGCTGTTGACAATGGTTTCTTCCCACAGTCTACAGAAATAAATTTGTACAAAGAGGTAGTTGGCCCAGTTTATTAAGTGCAAGACTACAAGCCAGAAGCTCAAATTCAGGCCTCTCAGGCTGACTTGTTATGCAGTCCTCACCTGGTCACTTCTCAGTCTCCTCTCCAGGAAAGATGAAAGGGCTGCTAAGGTGATCGATTGTGAGTGGCTTGTTTCTGGGAAGGTAACGTTTGGGGTTTAGTCTCTTATTGCATGAGTTCTTCAAGACTATTTTCAGATGGTATGTGGTTTTGCACTAACACAAGATCTTGACAGATGAAGTTCATGGCTGAGCATCATGGAGGTGGTTTTGGCCAAGGCATAAGTCATAAGACTGTTAAGGTTCAGCTCAGCAATGCGCAGCTTTCTGAGGCTGTGCTCTGAGAAATGTGTACTTAGTGTTATCTCAGGGAGGGTTTGTATAAACAAAAAGGCCTTTGTAGCACCAGCCCTAAAGCAGTTCCTATAAGCACGGGAGAGGAATTTTCTTTAGTCCTGCCATCTCCTTCACACACTTGCCAGTGGAGACCTTAGATCCTCCTTTCCCAACAAGTGCTTGAAGCAATGTCCACAAATGAGCAAAGAAAAGCATCTGCCCTGAGCCAGCATTTTGGTCTATTGCAGATGATGGAAAATGTGCTTGAGGTTTAAAGTTGGGAAATGTGTTTTTGTTCACTCAGCTCCTATTATAACCACATCTGTTATCAGTAGGGCAGGCTGTGTATTAATAGGCATGACTTTCTTCAGCCTGGAGTCCTCCTCCATGACGTTTTGGCTGAAAGCATTAAACAGAAAGGGCTGAAAAAAGCCAAATGTCTGTGCCTGGCGATATTGCCCTTGGATTCTTCTGGAAGGCCTTACTCTGGGCCTCAGCTCATTTATATTCCTTCCATTTTGAGAGCCTAATCTAAAAGTGAATCAGAATAAAGAGCTGCTCTGTCTTTTGTTCCTGGCTTCTCAGACAGGCTACCAAATTCGATTAGTTCCAAACGTCCCGCTTTTTCCACCTTCTTTCTCCACTGATGGGCTTATGCTTTCTTTGACATTTCTTTAACTAGTATGCTATGGCCAAATGGCACAATAATAGGATCATCCAGCATTAGATCTAGAAATGACCTCAAGGATCCTCCGGACCAGTAGCTGTCAGACTATGTTCCTTGGAGGAGGTGACTCTGGCATGACCAGGGGAGGGGAACATGTGAACACACACACACACACACACACACACACACACACACACACACACACTCCCTCCACATCTCTGCTTAGCTCCATCTTATATGTTAAGCTTTCAAGTAACCATTTATTTGAACAAAGTGTGATGCTATTTGAACAAAGGCTAAATAAAGTTTGAACCCCCAATAAATCTGAAAGATGGCCTTACCAATAACCTATCTAACAGAGGACAATAAACTATCAAACAGAAAGTAAGAGACATAAACTCACAGCACATAATTACCCCTTTGAAGAAAAAACTCACAACACAACTACCCCCTTTGTTTTAATTAAAACACCTGTGGCCTACCTTGTTATCTCAAAGACAGTTTTCTCAGCCTTGAAGAGCCCTAAGTGAACAGTAGGGATATGAGCTCCCTGCCTCAGTTTCTGCCCAAAAACCAGATTTCAAGCATTCAGATAACCCAGCCTCACAGAGAAAGAAAAAGAAACAAAGAACTCCTTGACATCTCGCAGCCACTTCTGTTATCAGTCTGCTGAAGCAGGAAAAAAAAAAAATGCATTTTTAGCCTTTAAAAGCACCAAGCAACTTTCCTCAGCTGCCTGGCACTACCCTCTACTTTTTCTTTGGTGTCATGGATCCTCTCTCTCTCTCCAAATATATATATATATCTTTCTTTCTTGGGAAAATAAATAAACTTTTACTTCTGTATATCCTAATCACTGTGTGAGAAATCTTTCTCAGCCCAGGTATGAATCCCCCACCCTAACATTTGGTGGCGCATGTGGGGAAAGAGAAATTACTTCTTTACCTCTGTACAGGGAGGGAAACTGAATCACATCTCTACCTCCATATGGGAACTTCACTTTTCTATTTCTATTATGGAGAAACTGAGTCACCTCTTTGCCTCTGTACAAGAAGCTCACTTTTCTGCCTCTATCTCTAGACTTCTCCCTCCTCTGCTGTACAGCTCCCAAGACTTCATTCCTGACATAAATTCCATTCAGAACTTGGTAAGTCTCCAGGACTTTGGAAACGGTCATGCACTCGAAATAGAATGGGCAGCTCCATGGTTATGGGGACCTGGTGCTGGTCTGCCACTCTCGGAAAGGTGCCTGGGAAGGACACTTCCCAGCCACTTCTTCCTAGACTTTGCCCAGACCCAGGGACCCCTGGCTTTGGGGAAGTTCCTCTCTAGGTCTGGGTCAAAGCTCAGGGACACCAATTTTCTGGCCAGATCTCTACGTTTTAGTCAGACTCAGAGTTGGGGACACCTGATATTTGATCAACATCTCAAAGGTCATCTAGTGGGGGACGCCCACTCAGACTCTCAGTGTCTCAATGTATGACTGTCCCTAAAGTCCTTCCCCTTTTCTTTCTACTAGTTGCCATCATGGGCAACATTTCGTTGGAACTTTGGGACTTATCTGATATCTGTCCCAATTGTTTAGTAAATTAAATGACCAGGAAACTTGGCCTGAGAATGGATCTCTTAATCATAATGCTATATACTACTACTTGACCTTCTATTGCCCGATGGTGTGGTGAAGAGTCTGAAATTCTCTACATTCAGACTTTCTTTAATCTTTCTAGACACCCTGATCTTCACTCTGCCTGCGGCATATTACTTCTTACTCCTGCATCTCTCTCACTGTCTTCACTTTCCAGATAAGATTTCTCCTTTAGCTCCCTTGTTCCTCCCCCTCCTTCTTCTTCTCTGTGCCCATCACTGTCACCCAGCCGCGCTCGCTCAGACCAGCCGCTACAAACTCCCTGCCTGTACACCAGCTCCCTCTCCAAGAGGCTGGTAGTCAGAAGGCATCATAAACTACTCAGAGCCAACATAAAAATCCAGTCCTTTTTCCTTTCACAACTGTCTGAAGCCTTTTGCCTCTTTACTAACTTAGATCCTGACACCCAGGAGGGACAATCCATCTTAGCAATGCACTTCATCTTCCAGTCGGTCCCCAACACTCGGTGTAAACTCCAAAAACTTGAAAAAGGGCCTCACTCTTCACAAGCAGAGCTTTTAAACCTGGCCTTCAAGGTCTTTAATAACCAAGATGAGGAAAGAAGGGAGGAGAAAAGGGAAAGAGACTGGCAAAGGGTCTTAGAGCAGAAGGAAGCTTCTCAAATGGTGGCTGCCACAATAGGAGAAGTTTTTCAGAGAGAGAATTACCCTAGAAGCTCGGACAAGAAGACACTAGGACCACACTTTTCTCCAGGGACTGAGCCCTGCCTCCACCACAACTCTGGGTCACTGGAGTAAGGAGTGGCCCCAGAAAGACGGCCACGCCAGGGCCATGCCCTAACCGTAAGAGGGATGGGCACTGAAAGGGTGAGTGCCCTCTTCCTAAAACAGAAGATCACACTCACCCTCTGGCTAGGGCAGGACGCCCCCCTAACCAGCATCCTCTATACTCGTGGACCCTGTAAAACTACTTCAGTCTGATGGACAAACCCCGGCTTCAGAACAAGCTCAACTTCATCACACCGAGATGGCTGAGCCTTGGGTAACTCTCTCTGTCACAGGTAAGCAAATTGAATTTTTAAATAGACACAGGAGCCACTTAATCTGCTTTTCCTGAATTTTCAGGACCTCTGTTTCCTTCTCCTATCTCCATCGTTGGAATGGGAAGTAAAATACAAACCAGCTGTTTACTACTCCACAGCCCCTCTGCTTGCTGGGAGATCAGATCTTTGCTCATTCCTTTTAGAGCTTCCCCAGTGTCCTACCCCTTACGGGGAAATAATCTTATGGTTAAGTTAGACACCCAACTCCTTTAACACCACAGGTTTCCTTTCTCAGCCTCTTGGAAAAGCCTAACTGGGACTTTACATACAGTTCTTTTTCCATTTATCTAGGCCTGAAATCCTAACTCTATACTTTTAGGAAAAAATAAAAACAGGTTATAGGATAACTAATAATACAAGAGAAAAAGACATGAAAAGGCAATGAATGTAAAAATACACTTTTGATAAAAAAAACCAATATTGTATAAAAAATGATCTTGTATAAAATTTTTATCTTAAAATAAAGGGTTGTTTAAGAAAAGGAATATTTAAGATGAAAACAAAAGGCTTAAGTATGTGGTAGAGGGTCGGTACAAGTCGAGGTGAGGTTTGTAGAAAGGAATTTATGAAGGAATTTTATATGTGATCAAGTTGGCTATAATTAAAAGGAAAATTTCTGATTAAAACAAAGCTTTCTGTTCTCAGTTATGAGACTGGCATTTAAAACCTCTTACATTTCTGTTCTTGTGCACATGTTTAAACTGATGGACAAAATACAAGGAAAAAGTTCAGAATTCAAAGGGTCAATCTACCACTATAGAATTAAAATATAGAGTCAGTTAAACTCTCTACAGCTACAGTTGCTAAGTTACTGGTATGTTATCAAAAACTCAAGATTACCAGAAATAGCCAGTTCTGGCAGCAGTGTGAACATTAAAATTCATTTGAAACTGAAGGAAAAAGGTAAAAAGAGCCCTTGCAGTCTCCTTCTCACGTGATTCCTGTCCTGCCTCTACTCTCACTTTTAAGACCACCGGTTTTCAACCCCTCTCCCTTTGTGACTCAGATGAACTCAGGTAGGGACTGCACTTCATCCCTGAGCCAGCAGGAAGAAGTTACAGAAGGGAGAGACCTCCATCCATATTCCCCAGTTGCTGAGTTCATTAAATAGAAATTTTAATTTTAACCAAAGAAAGGGGGGAAATGAAAGCTGGCCTTACTAATAACCTATTCAACAGAGGAAAATAAACTATCAAACAGAATGTAAGGGACAGAAACTCACAGCACATAATTGCCCCTTTGAAGAAAAAACTCACAACACAACTACTCTCTTTGTTTTGTTGTAGTTAGAACACCTGTGGCCTAGTGTGTTGTCTCTAAGAGTCCTTTCTCAGCCTTGAAGAGCCCTAAGTGGACAACAGGGATGTGCGCTCCCTGCTCCAGCTCTCTGCCTCAGTTTCTGCCCCCAAACCAGATTTCAAGCAATCAGATAACTCAGCCTTATAGAGAAAGAAAAAGAAATAAAGGACTTCTTGACATCTTGCAGCTGCTTTTGTTATCAGTCTGCTGAAGCAGAGGGGAAAAAAGGCATTTTTACCCTTTAAAAGCACCGTGCAACTTTCCTCAGCTGCCTGGCACTATCCTCTACTTTTTCTTCAGTGCCATCACACCTCTCTCTCTCTCTTTCTCTCTCTTTCTTCCTTTCTCAGGAAAATAAATAAACTTTTACTTCCATATATCCTAATTGCTGTGTGAGAAATCTTTCTCAGCCAGCATATGCATGCCCCACCCTAACAAAATCCTATCCCCTAATTTTATTAGTTAAGAAATAAAATCCCAGGGAGTTAACTGACCTACCCCCAAGGCACTTGGCTACTTTGTGACAAAGCCAAGACTGGAACCCAAGTGTTCTCACTAGCTTTGATTCATTCATTCATTTGTTCATTCATTCACTCACAAATGTTTCCTCTCCCAGCCATTGCTCTAATTGCTATATCCAAAAAGACTTATTTAACGACTTAAATAAGTCACATCTGCTTGGACAAAAAAAATATTTCCCACTAACTTGAGCATCAGGTTACATAATAACTTATCTTTCACTGGCTTAAAGGCCTTTCCTCATTAAATATCACATTTCTTCAGATTGCAACTGAGGAATTTGTGGTAAAGTCATATTACCATTTGAAATATGTGGAATACATTAACATTTGCAAATTCAGTTCATTTTTAAAGTGTCTTCATAGTTTATGTTAGTGGGGTCATAGCTGGCTTACATCTAACTATGTAATACCACTTGGTATGAAGTCTTTTTCAATGAAGGCAATGTTTTCAAAAGAAACAATTTTTCTGAGCTTTTTTTCCTTTCTGGGTTCATATTTTATACCTGTCTTGTTTCATGAATATGCTTTATGTCGTCATGATATGCTATGTATAGCTGTGTCAATATACCAACTGCATTATTTCACCACTATCTATTCCTATGTCTTTTTCTCCCTGCAGAATATAAGCTGCTTGAGGGCAGCGACATTGTCTTGTTCATCTCTGTATCCCTAGAACAGCTCAGAACAGGTTCTCAAGAAATGTTGGAGAGTGTGGAGAGAGGGATGGGGGACAGAGAATAAACCATGCACATGATTTTTTTCTAACAAGAAAAACTTTGTAAAAGATTGAAGTGCTCTGTTGAAACCAACTCTTTTAAAGTACAATACAGCATTGCTGTTCTTGAACAAAGGGACTTGCTTTTTTAGATGGAGATCAACCTTCCCAATGAAATCTGTTTAACTTAGAGGAGAGATGGAAGAAGCCTCAAGAGAGTTCCCCACCATCTTCTCTCTATCCTCCAGGTATTTTGACTACAAAAAGAAAGTGTAGCAGTCTATTCTCCTCTTTAAACATTTACCTATCTCTAAGAAAACTATGATATATACATTAAAAAACTTTTTATGACAGACATATTTAAACATGCATAGAAGGCCACTCATGGTGGCTCACACCTGTAATCCTAGCACTCTTGGAGGCTGAGGCGGGAGGATCACTTGAGGTCAGGAGTTCAAGACTAGCCTGAGCAAGAGTGAGACCCTGTCTCTACTAAAAAAATAGAAAGAAATTAGCTGGACAACCAAAAAAATATATATATTTATAAAGTTAGCCAGGCATGGTGGCGCATGCCTGTAGTCCCAGCTACTCTGGAGGCTGAGGCAGTATGGTTGCTTGAGCCCAGGAGTTTGAGGTTGCTGTGAGCTAGGCTGATGCCATGGCACTCACTCTAGCCTGGACAACAGAGTGAGACTCTGTCTCAAAAATAAAAAATAAAAAATAAACATGCATAGAAGTAGAGATAATAGAATAATGAATCTTCCACACTCATCAACCATCTTCAACAATTATCAACATTTTGCTACTCTTCCATCATTTCTGTCCCTTTCTGTGTTTTAAAACCATGTTAAATTAATGTGCTAGACTATCAAATGGATATTAAAAACTAAAAATATGTGTATTATGACCAAATATGGCAATGTTTATTAGAAGTGAGATTTAATTACAATCACTCAGGCAACAAATACACATTGATCATATCTATATAAAATGATACATTAAACATGTGGGAAGAAAACTCAGAATATTATAAATTGGCCAGGGTTTAATATTTGTTTGGTTCATGTCTGATACCTTTGTTCAAAATTTTATTTTAAAATCTTGCCTGTAAAAACATTCCAATGTTTTACTCTCATTATAATATGAAAAATTTTCCAATTGTCTGTGGCTCCAAGATTTCTATTTGCCCCTAATATCCATTCTCTCTTTCTTTCTTACTAATAGAACTTTCAATTTTCAAGTGGGCAAAAAGCCATCTGAAATAAAAGCTGCATTTCCCTGCTCCTTTGTTGATCAATGTGGCCATGCGATTTAGTTCAGGCCAATGGAATGTAAATGAAGGTGTCATGTATAAATTTAAGAAAATGTCCTTACAGCGCAAGAGCATGTTCTTTCCCTTTCCTCCATCCTGTTGGCTATAATGCAGATATTATGGCTGGAGCTCAAGAAGCCACTTTGGGCTGTGAGATAGAATATGCCAAGAATGAAAGGGCAGGTAGGAGGCTGGGCCCCTGATTACTTTATGAAGACACTCCGTCAGCTCTGGAACACTTCCCTCTAGACTTCTTTTACATGCAAGAGAAATAGCTTCTATCTTATTTCTTAAGCCTTTAGTCTTTAAATATTTTATATATAGGAAAACACAAATTAGGACACATTAATGGTTCATTTCATCATTTAGTTCTGCTCACAGAATCTTTATTGTAACAATTCCTAGTCTTCCATACTTGATTTTAAAAGAAGCAATCCTTTAAACAATGTCACTAAAAAATACTTAACAAAGCTGAGGTAATCCCTTAAAATGTAAATAAAACTCAGGTTAAACATTAACGACATTCTAAGCCAATGGCCATGGCAAACAGATACACAGAAAGGCCATCAAGTAGATCACGTGTTTCTGGGTCATTCAACATCCTGAAAACCTTTTCTATCAGTGGTGTTAAGTGATAATGAAGTTGCACTTGTGAGATTCAGCCACATTCACAAACTGTCTCATGTGTGGCTACAAATGAGGCATATTGTGCAACAGGTAAGAAACAGGGGGAAAGGGCTGGAGAGAGAAAGCTGCTGACTCTGGGAGGTATGCATGAGAGCGCTTTAATGGCACACTATGGGCTATTTGAAGGGGGAAGCCTGCCTCCCACACTGCCTTCACAAGCTGCTGGGAAGCCAAAGAGCGCTGCCCAGTTGATCCCTAGGATGATATGCTAGAGAATATGTATTGTTTCTCTTCCCGGCATGCATTTCCCATTCTCCAGCTACAGCTCTTAGGTCCACCTACAGCCCTCTCTCAGTTCCTGTGGCCTCGGTGGGATGCACCACTCCAACTCCATGATGTTCAGCTGGCCCCCATCCAAGCCAGTCTGTGGATCTCATTTCCTTGGCTACAAAGAGTGGGCTAGTAGTAGACAAGTGACCTAAGCTGTTCTAATTGGAGTGAATCTTAAAAGTTTTGTGGGACCCTTTGGAAAAACAACTGTTGGGGTTTTTTTTGCCAACTCCAAATCTTAAGAACACAAGGCTGGAAAACTAGCTATCTTGCCACCACAGGGACAGAACCTTATCTAAGAATGTAGCCAACCCAGAGGAGGCTGACCTAGACAGTGGAGAAAGAGGAAATCGTATTCTTGGTGACATCCTTTAGGCCCCAGTGGCTGGTGTGCGAAAGTCAGTCCAGCCTCTAGACTTCTCAGGTGTCTAAGTCAGTAAGTTACAATTTGTTACTATTGTGTGGCTTGTAACTAGATTTGTCAGATAAAACACAGGATATCCGGTCAAATTTGAAATTCAAATAAGCAATAGCTAAATTTTATTATAAGTATGTTCCAGATATTGCATGGGACACATACCAATTAAATTAAAATTTAACTGGGTGTCCTGTGTTTTTATTTGCTAAATCCAGCAACCCTATTTGTAACCAAAATGTATTAGTGCCGGATGGTAACACAGTGTTCATGAGAGCATCTGTTGTTTGGGTGAATGGGAGATACAAGTCGTTGGCTGGGCCTCGGTGTTACAGAACAACAAAGCCTGAGGGTGTTGCTTCCAGCACTGTTTCTAAAATGGTGAGTCACATGTTGCCTTTGACAGTGCTGAGGACTGGGTGGGTGAGCGGCAAGAAGGCAGGTGTCTGAGCTGAGCCAAAGATAGGTGACCATCGGGAAAGCCCAGACCTAGACAGGAAGAGGAAGAAAAAGATCAAGGTGAAATATAGTTGAGACACATCAAAGCAGAATTTATTTTGTATTCAATAGTATAGTCAGCCAAGAGAGAGAGACCAGCCAGGGGGAAAATAACAATTGAAATAACATAGGTGATGCTGCCAACCATATGGAGGGTGGCCCTGAAAAGAATTTAGGGGGTGGTGTGAGTGACTGGTCCTTCAGCTGGCCACTCACAGCATGAGCCTCTCTCTGGGCTGAGTGTGAGTCAAGGGTCACTGGGATGGTAGCCAACATGGTTAACAACTGGTACCGCCAGACTGATGTGCACCCACTGAATATCAGCTCAGACTTTCAGTTTGAGCAATTTCCCCCAAACCATTGACTTGACTTCTGCATAAGCGGTCACACCATGTTAGAAAGTGAGAAATGAGGCGAGTAAACAGAAACCAGGCATCTACGGAGACCAGAGGTCACAGAGTGCAGAGGCACGTGAGGGATGGAAGGTGGGTTATCAAAGTGCAAGGCCAAGCACATTTGCTGGACCAGCGGTGCTGTTTTGCAGGGACGTGCTGACCCCCATTGTCTTCCCTGTCACACCCCACATTGCCCTCTGAGGGAGGGCCTGGGGCCCGGGGGTCTTCCCCTTCACTCCTTACTCCTCTTGCTCTCCCAAGCACCCCCAGCCTCAGCCCTGGTCCCCGAGTATCTTTGGCTCTTGTTAGCTTTGCCTTCCCTCCTGAGCCCAACCCTTCCAGGGCCCACACCAGCACTGTTAACACTAGCATGTGACACCCTGCTTTGGAAACAACCAGGTCTGATAAACCCTTTCATTACAGTTATGGATTTCCCAGGTCCCAAACCTTTCCAAACCCTCAATGTCATGCTGAGTGAGAAAATCCATCTTGTTCCTCAAAAATAAACTAAGAACTTAAAAAAAAAAAAAAAAAGAAAGAAAGAAAAAGAAGGAAACCATGTTATTTGTGCCCAAAGTACAGCCGTTGTCTGGCTCTATAGCTGCCTGCACACCATTAAATGGCAGATGGCTGTAAGTAATGAACTGTGATGATGACGGGTTGAATGTGGCCAGCCAGGCGTGAGGCTCCTGGGGCAGAAGGCATCATATCAGCAAACGCAGTGTGGGGGCTGACGGATGGGGCGGTGGCTGCTCACTGAGCTGTGTTTGTGTCACTGAGGTATTAGATACGCACAGACTGAAAAAGATCAGGGAACATGCTTTGAATTGTAAAATAACAAGGCAAAAACATATTTTTGTATTTTTTCTATGTAACCTGAATATCCTCAGACCTCGCTAGCCTGTGGGTACAAAAGAGGCCACAGTAACATTAGACTTTGTACGTTACTAGGCTCAGGGAGAGAGTGGCTGGGAGGTGGTGAGGGTCTGGCCACCTTGAGCCAGTCTTGATGGATGTGCCACTGTGTATATATTGGTGCATGCTGATGCCAGCCCACAATGAAGGACAAGTACTGAGCAAGGCTGACATAGGAAGGACCCCATAGGGCCACTTGATGAGATGTTCATGTTACTGTGGCAGCAGCGTGGCCTCCCTCCTCACTAGATTTAACAGGTCCAAGACATCGTTTCTGGAGTTATTACTTCACTGGGCTAATCTACTGCTCCTCCAGACTCCACTCAAGCAGGCTTCTGAAGTACTGTCCCAACGGCATTGCAGGTGTGCATGTGAAGATGGGGTGTGTGTGTGTGTGTGTGTGTGTGTGTGTGTGTTGGATAGGGCTTCCTGAGTAAGGAAGGAGCAGCAGCAGATGTCCTACCCACAAATATCCTCTACCACTGCCTGCCCCCTCCAACCCAGACACCCATAGTCACCCACTAGAAATTAATTCACCATTAGAAATTCTTTGGGGCTAACAAATTGCATTTTATTTAGGGTTAGGTTAAATCCTTCCTGGGATAAGGATTAAGTCTACAGATCATTCTTCATACTTTTATCTCATTTGCCTTCATCACACCTTAGCTGAGCACAGAGGAGGGAGACAGGAATTGGCAGAACTAGAGAAAAAAGAGGAAGAGGAGGAGGAGAGGAGGGAAGGAGGGTTCGGCCAGGGAGAGCTATGCACCAGCATGACCAACCTATCTATCAGGAGTCCTCTTTCCCTTCCACCTCCAGCCTCTTTGCTTTAAGATGAATTCCCTATTCACAGGGCCTCTACCTGATGGTAAATATATGAAGAGAAAGTTCTCTGCTCTTTGGTTTGAGGTTTGGTGCAAACTTCTGCCACCAGCTCTGGTTTTAGTTTCCAGTCTACGGTGGTTTCCTTCCCCAGTCCAATTTCTCAGGCTCTCTTTTTCTCTAGCAGCCTCTATTGCCAAGGCAACATGATTCCTCCTGGAGCTTTTCAGCCACAGCCCACAAGGGTTTGGGATCTAGGCTGCCTTTCTCCGCAATCCTATTGCTCTTCTCTCCTTGGGCCGCTGGGTTAGTGAATCCTGGGTCAGGGCACACAACTCAAGACCATGGTCAAGAGAGCCTCTCTGCTCTCTTTGACCCAGTGCCTTCCCTCCTCCAAGGAACTGATGTCAACTGTCTTCTCTTTCTCCTCTTCAAGCTCCTTTCCCCAAAAAGAACCCACTTGACAAATGCAATAATGAACATGACGGATTTTCTGTATATTTTCTGTATATGTCAAAGAGGAGAGGAGGAGAGAATTCCGGTCAAATAACTCCAGAGTAATGACTTGACATGCACCTTGGATCTTTGTCTCCCAAGAGCAATTTCAGTGCTTCTCCCCCTCTTCCTCACACCGCTCCCCAACATGCCAAGCGATTCAGTTTTGTCCCAGCTCCCATTTTTAAATTGTTCTTCAACCCTACTGGCAACTCTCTAGAAGACAAAGTCCTATTTGTTCCATTTCAGACGCATTGGAGAGTAGTGGTTGGTTAAAAGCAAAGGTTCTGGACCCAGATATCCTGGATCAAATCCTACATCAAATACTTAGTAGCTGTGTGAATTTAGACAACTGACATCAACTCTGTTTCCTCGTCTGTAAAATGGGATAATAGTATCTACCTTAGAGTATTGTTATGAAGTCAAATGAGATAATATATAAAACTTAAAGCAGGGCCTGGCACACTGTACATGCCATATACAGTAATATAGTTCTTACTTTAAGGATTTATTCTGGGGAGACAGTTTATCAACCAGCTTTGTTCACCAAGTATGCACCCTTTGGGATCTAACTCCTACCCTAGTACAAACCTTCCAAGGACAGTGGTCTCAACCTGATTTATGGTGAATGAAATTTGCTTCCTTGCAATATCTTTCATTCATTCATTCATTAAGGCTTAGAGAAATTCTTGCTTGCAATGACTTTTTTTTTTTTTTTTAGCTTACTGACTTCTAATCAGTTTAATGTACTCCTTCGGAGTTGCCCCAAAGCCCTTCACCAAACGTTAAATCATACCCCTTCATTCCACAGTTTTTTCCATACAACTTCCCCACGTCTTTTCAGTTTGTGCATCCCTGCCTCAGTTCCTGGCTCACACTGTGTTCCCTCCTGACAAACGATTATGACATCAGCACGTCACAAAAGCACATTTACAATTTTAAGAGATTCTACAGGAAAATAGAGGCAATCCAAGCCATAATAAACTGTGAAGCTGAATTTTTCTAAAGACAGGTATGAACCTATACCTCAAAGCCCAGCTACAGTTGTAGGGTTTCATCAGGCTTTTATGTTCCCGTGGTAACCAACGTATGTGCGAATCCTATAAACATGTCTTAAGGGAGACCGTGAGTGGAAAACATGCTGCGCTGAAGTGAGAGGAGCCAGGTCTGGCCCCAGCTCTGCTGCTGACCCTCAGGGTAGGCTGGAGCAGCTGTTTATAAGTGAGCCCCTGCCTCAGACTTGATCAGGGCTTCTCAAGGTGTGTGCTCAGGTCACCTAACATCAAAATCAAGAGCCATTCTTAAAGTGCGTATTCGTGAGCTCCATCCAGAGCTACTGAATCAGAATCTCTGAGGATGGGAACCAAGAACTGTGTTTTTAACAAGATCTCCAGGTGATTCTTCAGCTCACTGAAATCTGGGAATCACAGGGCTCTCCCAGCCCCTCCAACATGTTAGAGTTGCCTGCTTTTTGCTGCAGGTCAGAATTTGATTGCTTTGGACCCAAAGAATCATTGCAAAAATCCCTGGGCAACAACCAGGCAGAATGTGTTCATTGGAATAATCTTTCATTCTCCCCTTGTCCTGGGAGCACCCTCTGACAAATCACTTGCACAAATATTTACCCAGTACACTCTACGTGTCAGCCACTATCCTTGGAATACACCAGTCAGAAGAACGAAAAATCTCTACCCTCACGGAGCTTACATTCTAGTGTATGGGAAGAGAGATAATAAGTAAACTATTAACATAAAAAAGGTGAACTCTGTAGCATGTAAATAGAGTAAGGTGGGGGGATTAGAGTAGAGGGCTGTTAAAATTTCTGCTAAATTGTATGCACCTACAAAAATCAATTTTTTTATTTTTTTATTTTATTTTATTTTTTTAGAGTGAGAGTCTTGCTCTGTCTCCCACGGTGGAACTCCTGGGCTCAGGCAACCATCCCGGCATGAAATACTGTACCTGGCTAACTTTAAATTTTTTTTTTGTAGAGTCAGGGTCTTGCTATGTTGCCCAGGCTTGTCTCAAACTCCTGGTCTCAAGATGAGGTCAATTTGATGGTGTAATTTATGCACCCTGAGCTCTCTGCTTGCTAGTTTTCCCTGCCTTATTCTGCCTTGAGGTAGGAGGATCACTTGAGGTCAGGAGTTTGAGGTTGCAGTGAACTATGATGATGCCACTGCACTCTCACAGAGCAAGGCTCTGTCTTCAAAAAATGTTTTGAAAAAAATCAATTTATGTATTTTTTACAAAGGCCTGGCAGGCAGACCCTATTGGATTTTGATGTGGACCTCGGGAATGAAGTGGCTGCTGTTAATGAGCCGCCCAGGTCCCCTTTAGGGTTGGTACTACCCCCACCCCTTCACAGTCCTCCCAACCTCTCACTCCCTCTTCCACTTCCTATCAATGACTCAGTGACCGACTACTGATGGCCCAACCTCAAGGTGGGCTCAACTCGATGGTATAATTTGTGCTCCCTGAGCTCTGTCCTTACCAGTTTGCTCTGCCCTGCCCTCTTTCCTCACTCCCCTTGTCCTGGGAGCACCCTCTGATAAATCACTTGCACAAGAATCCCCGAGTCCAGTTCTGGTATTCTATGGAGTCCAGCCTAAGACAGGGTCCCGAACAATTGGAGAGGATACTGACTGCCAGGAGTTCTAAACCAGGAGGGCCGAGGGCTCACTCTCCCTCAGATCATCATTGTTCCATTTTCAACCTCAATTTGTATTTAAACATTCAGGGTCTTGGGGTGCCTGACATGACCCTGCAGAGGAGAGTGGTGAGTCACTCTGAGAGGCACTGCCTGCTCTCAGGCCCTCTGTTTTTCTCATTCCTTCACTCCTTTGGCCACAGACATTTCCCCAGTGCCTGCAATGTGGCAGGAACGTTGCTGGGTTTGGGGATATGGCACAAATGTGATAAGGTCCTCAACATCGAGCTCGATTTTCTGCCCAACTCTGTTGCTATCCGATACATGAAAATAACTTCGTGAGTAATTAGCTGGCTTAAAGATAACGTTCATGTAACTTTCTCACCAGCAATGTGTCTTTTTAAAATCAGTTTTGACACGTCTCTGCTCAAATAAAAGAGCATTCCCGTCTTGATGGCCTCCCTGAAGCAAGCAGAGAAGGCAGATGGGGGCAGAAGGGACAGTGCCAGAGCATGTGCTAATGTAACATGAGAGGCACATGTGCGCTCCAGCGTTGTTTATTACAGAAAGAAAAGCCCTCCTTTTCCTTAATGCATTCTGCTTTTCACATTCCCACATCACAGACGGATTTCTTTTTTTAATGATGCTAATGAATGCTGAAGCAGCCATTCTTCACAGTCTTGACAGCACAGACATTCTTGAAATAGTTGCAAGGTTAAGAAAATGCTTAGGAGGTTTTTCTTTCAAATAAATTTTGTAATACAACCTTTCTTTGCTCCTAGCATCTGGTGGGGGAGGCAACATGGGAACAATTACATGGGGCCCATCTATGGGAGTTTGCTGGGGGCCTCAGGGCTTGGCCGCTACATTGATAAAGGTGTTTTTTACTGTTGACAGCACATCTCCGATCCGTTCCAGCGACTGCGTGCTGCTGTCACTGTCTCCTGATGCCCCTCTTTGCTCGTCGCCCAGTCAGGCGGTGACTGACGCTCTGGCCAGCTTCCTCTCGCCTCCTGTGACTGAGCCCAGCGTAGGTTCCCTGGAAGAGAACATCCACAAGACACAAAAGCATAAAATGAAACGTCGCATTCGCCAGGCGATTTTCTGCTCCATCACTCTGCCTCCAGCTGCCGCGTGAGCAGCGAGGCAGCCTTTTCTCCGCCGCGCGAAGGCGAGTGCTGCGAGCTGGAGCCCGCGCCCCGCCACGGCCAAGTGTGCTTTTCATTACACAGCCACTCCAGATAAAAGGGCCGTTTGCTTTTAAATGGCAGAAATTGCTATTTCTTTATTGCTCTTGTAACGGGCTGCCCTAAAACGGGCTTGAAGGGCTTCTAGTTTGCAGTTGTTCCTGTTTTCCAAGCTTTGCTCATTTTTCACAGCTCTTGAACTCTCCCTCTCAATTGCAGCCTGCCTGAGCGGGCGAGAAAGCCCAGGATGGGGCGGGGGTGGAGGGGGATAATTACCCTCGGCTGAGAGCAGCCTTGGCGAGCAGCCAGGGGAGGGGGGGCCTTGTTAGGAGGAGCTGGCATCGGGCTTATGTGGGGATGATGACTCAGGGACCACAAGAGAACCTGAGTGAGGTGCGGTTTGCGTAGCAGCAAGTATCTGGCTTGAGTCACAGACGGGTGTTTACTGTGTTATTTAGAAGGAAAGCTGGAGCCATGATGATTCCTAAATAGAGAAAGACAGGTTGACACAGACATGAAAGCTGTCAAGTGAGAATAAGGTACGCCTGTCAGCTTTGTCTCCAGGATTTTGTGCCCTTCGATTCATGTCACAGGATGAAGCAGTATGTAGATTGCTGTTCAGAAGCATCCTAGCTTCAATTGAATCAGAGAGTGCCATCCTGGGTGAGGAAGGGAGAGGGCACGTTGCTTCAGGGTGGGGTAGGGGCATTCTCTCCTTCCTGGGGGCCACCTCAGCTCACCAAGAAGTCCTTTAGATTGTGCACGTTGGAACCTGAAGCAGAGCAGGGCGGGGCTGCGAAGCTCTTTGAGAAACTGGGATAAACACAACTTTCTTGCCTGAACCCTCGGGGGTCTCTTGGGGATATTCTCAGGGCTGTCCCAGGTTTAGGCTGGGATCTGTGCTGGGAAAAGGGCTTTTAAAGTAGATGGGGGAGTTAATATGTTTAAAGAGCTCAGATCACGGTCTAGCACACCAAAGCCCTATTTAAATAATAGCTTTTTATTGGGTGATCAGATTCACTCTGGAGGTGCCCCCAACCTGCCTGGAATTGAATAGTATGGCTGGTCAGATGTAACCATCCCTCCTGAGTGCCCTTAAATCAGTCTCTACCAACCTGTCATGATCAATGTAGTGTATGTTGCAACAAGTTCTTTACTGATCAAAGAGCATACATTTTCCATTGATTTATGTCTTTAGCAAAATAATTAAATTAGAATGGATTTAAAGTTGCTCTCTGAGCAGTAGAACAAATTAGTTAGTTACAGCTAACTCTCTGGGAATTACACATAGTCCTTGCCATTGTCCAGCTATGCCGTGGTGTAGTGTTGTTCTCAGCACAACAGCACACAGCTAGGGTGTCATTTCTGGCTCCATTGGTTACTAGCTGTGTGACCTTGGGCAAGCAACTTTTCCTTCTGTACCTCAGTCTCCTCATATGTGGAGTGGGCACTAATAAGAGTGCCTTCCTCAACCAAAATTCTCTAGAAGCTTCACAAATTCAACTTATCAAATCATTTAAAAATCATGATATATTAAAATAAAAATTACTAATTTATGATTAAAGATACATCACAGAGATTTTGCTATTAAAAAGTAAAAACAATGCTGAAATACCTTGAAAAGATTTTATTGAGTCAACAAACACATTTTACAGAAGTGGTTCTCAAACATCTTAAGTCTCAGGATTCCTTACATTCTTATTACAAAATTATTGAAAACTCAAAAGAACTTTTTGAGACAGGGTCTCACTCTGGTACCCAGCTAGAGTGCGGTGGCATCATTATAGCTTACTGCAACCTCAAATGCCTGGGTTCAAGTGATCCTCCTGCCTCAGCCTTCTGAGTAGCTGGGACTATAGGTGGGTGCCACTATGTGCAGTTAATTTTTCTGTTTTTGTAGAGAAAGAGTCTCACCGTTCCTCAGGCTGGTCTAGAACTCCCTACCTCAAACAATCTGCCTACCTCCATCTCCCAAAGTGCTAGGATTAATATCTTATCAATATTTACTATATTCAAAAAAATTTTAATTTTCTTATGTGTTTATGAATTCATTAAGAATGACAGTAATAAACCCATTATATGTTCATGTCAACATAAATAAATGTAATTTTTAAAACAAACAAAAAAGAGTGCCTTCCTCAAAGGGCTGTGGGGAGGCTGAACCCCTTGCACCCACAATACCTGGCCTGTGGCGTGGTGTGGATCCTTGAGACATATATGTGAAACATTGAATCAATGATTGAATATAAATTGGAGGGACTACATGAGTACCTGCGGGTTGACAATCTTTTCCCAGGGTAAGAATTGCCATCTGGCTCACTCCACTTACGTATATCTACTCCATCCTACGGTCCATCCCACATGCCTAAATTTTGCCTAGGGATTAAGCATCAGGAGAGTTTGGTTTGCAGAGAAGCTGCTCTATATTCTTATTCTTTTCCAGCCTACAGTGAACCTGACACCCCACTGTGCATCTGTACACAGAGAAATTGGGGGAGACCCCAAAACTATTCTAGCATCTGCTATATAGGGGTCTGAAGGATCATTGTGTAAATGAAGTTTTGGAGAAGCGAAAATGTGGTTAGGAGGAAAAAACAAAAGAACACAGCAAGGGCTCATCTGCAGGGAATATGTGTCACATTTCCTGGTTGCACAGCACCTACTGAGAACACTTCCTGTGTTTGGAGAAAGTCCTGCCTCACAAGGCCTGACTCCCCAAAGGAGAATCTGAAAACATTTTCCTAGGCTCCCTTGCAGCTAAAGCCCAGGCATGTGATCTGGGCTCCACCAATCAGAGATGCCTATGTGGGACTTCACTTGGAAAGTGGACAGTAAGGATGCCACTACCATTCAGAATCTTTTCTGCTGAAGATGGTGGAAGGGATTTTTTGCAGTGGCAGGGGCTGATAGGTTGAGTTCTTAGTGCAGGAGTGCTACCAAGTAAAGGAAAGTAAGGCCCTGGTTTAAGTAGCAACATTGCAAAGCATAGCATCCAGTGCCTGGTCGCAGTGGGATAGAGCAGTTCTGCAGCCTGGCTGTGAATGTTATTTCTCTAAACATGGCCCCAAGCCTGTTTCTTTAATCTTCCTGATAATTCTGTGAGCTACCCTTTGTGTAAATTCTTTTTCTACCTAACCAAAGAGATTTAAGTGAAAGAGGTGCAGGTTAATGAACCACAAAACACAATTTTAAGGCATATCCCTGGAAAGAGAACGAAAAAAATTTTGTGTGGTAAAATATACATAACATAAAATTTACATTTCAACCATTTTAAGCGTATAATTTAGTAGCATTAAGTACATTAACAATGTTGTGCAACCATCACCTCTATCCATTTCCAGAACTTTGAAAATTAAAATTTTTAACACATATTCATGTCTTTGAAGATTCCAGATTTCTAGGTCAGATTTAATTCAAGCTAACAAGCAGTTAATTGTCTAATTTCCACAACATAAGCTCCACAGTTCTGTTGTTCACTGCTGCATTACCAACATCTGGTAGGTGCATGGAAAATATTTGTTCGATGTTGAGTGATCAAATGTGGATATTCTCGAGTCTAGCACTTGTACGGCACCCGGGCATCTCGGTAGGTGTATCAACAGCTGTGTGCGCACAGTGCGTGGGAGTAGGCGCTCCTGTAGTGGAAAGAAGGTATTACCAAAGCAGTGGCTCCCAGCCGGGGCAAATCTGTGCCCTGGGTGTAGGGGGCTGGAAAGGTTAATGCAAACTATACTTATACCTGGAATGAAGCTAACGTCAACTAAAAGGCCCCCATGGCTGGAATTATAACGAATTAGTGAGGCTACGTCAGTTAGTTTCTGCTTCTCAGAAGCTCAGACTGGCTTTCAGTGATATATAATAAGAATTTATTAAGGTTTCTGGGGGGGGAAATTAATAACAAAACAATATCTGGTGGTGAAACAGTTGAGGGACCATTCAATCATTCATTCAATAGTATTTACTGAGCATCTGCTTTGTGCCAAGTTCTTTTCTGGGTACTGAGGCCTCTGCAGCAAACAGAACAGACATGTGCCTGTTAGCTAGACCTTGCATACTAATGGGAGAGACAGAAAATAAACAAACATCAGATATGTCTGGTGCGGAAAGCTAGAAGGAAAAATAAGGCTGGGTAAGGGTGGAAAGAGTGATGAGAGGTATATGCTATTTATTAGTCATGAAGAATCTCCGAGAAGGTGACATCTGAGCAGGGAGGGTGCCACAGGGACATCTAGAGTGTTCCAGACAGAACAGAAGGTACAGAGCTCTGAGGTAGGAACGTGCTTGGCAGATCCCCGGGACAGCAAGGAAGTCAATGTGGCCAGAGTGGAGTGTGGGGACAGCTGTGGACAAGAAAGTCAGAGAAGCAGCAGAGAAGACGTTTTGCTCTGAAATATCCTGAATAAATACTGATAACATGGCAGACACACCTCCTCAGTCTCAGATGAGATGTTTTCTCCACAGTGGTCACCATCCTGCCGGACAAGGCGGATGAAGGGACCGCCCACCCTTTCCTCACAGGCGTTTGATAGCTCTCGGCCTCAAGTCCTAGTTAGCATGGGGTGCTGCCACTTTCCTTCTCTGGCTTCCCGGGCACAAGCTGGCTTCTCTGCAGTGGGACGGGAGCCATTTGTCCGCCTTCAACAAGCCCCAAGCAGAGTCTCACCTGGGTGCCCGACCTGGGGCCGACCATGTTGTCCCGAGTGCGGAGGTGAGCCTTATCAATAAGGCGAAGATGCAAGTGGAAGAAGAAAAGGGAAGATGCAACGTGAAGGGCAAAGGGAGAAGAGAGAACTAGGACAAAGAGGCCTAGGAAGACCTGGGTGATGAAGACAGAACAGTTTCCCCGCCCCACCCCCAGCAGGCTGGCTTGGGCCTCTTGAAAATGATTGCTTTCATTTCTGCCTCATAGTTTCCCATTAATTTTCCTGATATTAAGAGAAAATGGAGTGCTGGAGCCCAGCAGGGAGTCTAATAAACACAGCGGGTGCCCTGTGTTCCTTCCCGGGACTCTCTAGCATGTGGAATGTGGCAGATTTGAAGCTGGCATGGCGGAGCCAGCCGCAGCCATGCCTACCCCCTGCGCAGCTGAACAGCTGATTAAATACAGGGGGGATTAGGCTGTTTTCTTTCAGCCTGTTCTTCGCTGACACAAACTATTCTTTAATATAATGAACCCATCAGAACCAGTAGCTCCTTGTTGGGAAGGGGCCCGTTTTATTTCTTTCTGTCTGGTATGTGATCTCCGTCTCCCCAAGTTTCCCAGCCTTTCGTGAACTTGTTTTCTTTTAACACTCAACTTTAATAGCCTGAATCCTCACTCTGTATGGCTGCAGGAGACCAGTGCCCTCGGGCCAGCTCTGAGGATGTTTGGCAAGTGCTCCTGTGCCCTGGGGGTTGCTGGTCACTTACCCTCACCTCCCATCCCATGATACCTTCCCTTCTCTGCCTATACCTGCGCCTCCTCTTTTTCAAACTATTACCCTTTTTCTGCTCTGCCTCAACCCAGCTGTGGATACAGCCTTCTCCTTTATTCCCCACCTCACTTCCCAAACCAAACTGGTGTGAGTGGAGGCAGGGGCGAGAGTCAGAATATCTAACAACTGTGATGGCCCAGGGAGTGGCCAATAAATCCTACAGGCTCCAGCTGTGTCAGGCATAACCCTTTAGCTTCTGGATCATGGAGAGATTAAGGGGTCCTGGAGTGGGCCAGGGATAAAACTGGGGCAGAAGCCTCAGGACAGAGGCTACTTGCCAACCAGTATGAAATATTTTAATATTTTAACACCTAGAAGAGCTCTATAGTCGCTGCTTACTAAAAAGCCTTGTGTAACAAATTTGTTGAAGGATTGGGCATGTTGCTGGGGCAACTGAAAATTAGATCTTAAACATCTCTGTAGGTCTGACTATCATCCCTCATTAGAAGGATCCCCTCGCTGGCAGTCTCTCTCCTTGGGCACCAGTTGGCCACCATGATTCTGGGATCTGTTCCCTTAGAACCAAGTTCCCTCTCAAATCTGCTTTCACTCTCGAGCCTAGAACTCCTCCCCAGTTCAGCTCAAACCAGAATTTCTGTATTTTAGCTTTGTCAGGGACAAACTGACAATCCTCTCACAAAAACAACTGAAGTGCTGCCCAAGGAAATCATAGTCAAGATTTTACTTTATTTATGAAGAACAACCTCAACTCATTTTCCCCTCACTTTTGCATAGCCAAACGCCACTAAGTGTTTTCCTACACAGTAGAGCAGTTTTATTTCCAGGATGAATTCTGTTCCCATCCCCTAAAGCTGTGGTCCCCAAACTCCGGGCCCCTCATCCCCACTGCCCCCAGTCTGTGGAAAAATTCTCCTCCATGAAACCCGTTCCTGGTGCTGAAAAGGTTGGGGACCGTGGCCCTAGAGCAAGGGTTATCACTTACAGCCATCTTTTAAAATAACATTTTGAGTTTTCTATCTTAGACCTGAAAAGCACCTAGCCAGCGCCTTGTAGATAATGGAGGCTGAATAACTGATATTAAGAAGCTCAATAAAGGCGATTTTTCTCCATCATTCCTTAGTCACACCTCTTAGTAGATTCTCAATGACTTATTGAAGAAATGGAATTCATTCATTCATTTATCTGTTGTTCAACAAATATGTATTGAGAGCCTACTATGTGCTAGGCACTGTGCTTATTTGGGAAAACAGGAAACAACAAAATGAATAAAGATCCTTACTCTCATGGAGCTTACATTTTAGTGGAGAAGACAAGAACCACAAAAGAAATAAGTAAAATATGGAGTATTGAAATAGTAATAGATGATAAGGACAGCAGGAAGATGTGTAGGTGGTGTTGAGGGGAGTGTGGTTTTAGCTACAGGACTGGAGAGGGCGCTGAGGAAAAGGTAGCCTCTGAGTCAAGGCCTGCAGGAGGGGAAGCTGGGCTATGCTGGTACCTGGGAGCGCACAGAGTGGGAACAGAAAACCCACTACCACACAGCAAGCAAAACCAATAACATTGAGAGAGCCCCATTAGTAATAATGATCAAATCAAAACATGGACAAGGGCTTTAGGGGGTCCTTGGTCCTTGGTTTCATTGAATAAGGATGAGGTTTTTGTTTTTTTAAAGAAGAGATTACTTTTGCTCACTCGTCAGTGCTTTTGGCAATCATCACACTTTTCTCTCCACCTCATTCATTATAGGAGGATAAATATCTCTGGCACACTAGTGTCAGACTATTAAACTTATGGCTTGTTTATGGCAGGAAATAAAAACAAATGTGACATTGATTCTCTTGCAGCTCTGCATTTTCCCCAGTGAATCAATCATGGATGGTTAATTAATTATGGGCTCTATTTATGTACCGGAACAAGGTACAGCTGTTTCAAATAAGTTCATATTCAAATAACCCAATAAGAAATGTTTGCTATCACATTTCCAGAAGCACATTTGCTCTGGGCAGTTTTGTTCACCCACAAACTCTGTTGCCTGTAGCAACAAGTGTTTAGATTTAGGCTGATAGAGAAGTGATCGCTTTTTGGAGGATTTCGAGATTGAAAAACAGCTCTGTCCTCTAGAAGCTCATGTGCCTGTCACATCGTGTGCCCATTGAGTTTGGAGATAGCATTCCTAATGATAAGGTCCACATATGTGGCTCAGGCAAAGCAACCCAGTACCGGCTGGGGGACCTGTGGCCATGGCCACTGTTTTACATGAAGAATACTGCTGTGTGGAGCTTTACTTCTCTGATTTGTCTGTCCTTCAGGAGGGTGTCTCTGGAAGGAGTGGCCAGCCCACTCCCATGCACCTGGCCTGGCCAGCCTGCCATGCCCCTCAACAGTTTGGTGAAATTGCCCATCAGAGAAAGGATTGTCTGGAAAAAAACAAATCAGTAAAACTCACACAGGTAAACTGGGTTCTAATTACAGCTTCCTTGTTTATTTGGATGAGTCATTTCACCTCTCTGAGCCACAGTTTCCTCATCTGTAAAATGGGAAGAATAATGATAGTAATCTCATGGCTGTGGTGTCAAATAAATGAAACAATGTACATATTAATAAAACATCACACATGATGCCTAGTTGGCAATAAATCATGGCCACTATTATTTGAGTTATTTTGAAAATCAGATTAGATCATAGCTGTGGGAGTACTTTTTTGTTTGTAAAAGAATCACCACCATTATTACCACCACCACCACCACCAACAACCACCACCACCATCATCATCACCACCACGACCACCCACCACCACCACCAACAACCACCACCACCATCATCATCACCACCACGACCACCCACCACCACCAACAACAACCACCACCACCACCAAACACTACCATCACCACCACCACCACCACTGCCATCACCATCACCAAGACCTCCATCACCACCACCACCAACCACCATCATTACCACCACCACCACTGCCAGCACCATCACCACCACCAACCGCCACCATCATCACCGCCATCACCACTACCACAACCATCAGGGATCCCTGTCTTCTGTATGTAATTATAAATCCCTCTTCAACTTAAAACAGTGCAGAATATACAAGAGACATTTGATTAATATTATTTTATGATGATGATGCAGTTCTGCCATAGCGCAGGACATGGGTCTACAATCAGAAGCCTTATGTTCTAGGCACAGCTTTCCACTAAATCCTTGTGTGACCTCAGAGAAGTCACTTAAACTCTCTGAGCTTTATTTGATCATCTGAAAAATGGGGAAGTCAGATCCATAGTGCTCAAAAATTTTATAATCCCATGCAAAGTAAAGGCAAGAATTAGAACTATAGGTATAGTTTCTGGGAGACGAGGGAGGTTTCAACTTCAGCCCCAGCGTCTTTGTTCTCCCTACTTTCAGCCCCACCACAGCCAATTCATTTTCCATATTAGGCAACAAAACACAAAAACTTGATTGTATCACTTGGATGCTTAAAATCTGTCAGTGACTTTCCTTTGCCTTCAGAGTAAATTCTAAACTCTATTGCATGGAATGCTAAGGACAGCTTATGACCATGAAACATTGGAAGAACATATATGTTCTCTCCCTACTGAGCACACAAATCAAACTATAATACATCAACAGATAGAATATTATTTGCAAGTTAAAATAATGTAAAGACTAGTAACATGGAAAATGCTTATAATGAAATAGGTTTAAAATGCATGTAATAATATTATATACAGTGTGATTGTAACTGTGCTAAGTAAATAAAACATCTTTTTAAAAAAAGCCAGAATTTTTTAAAACCCAAAATTGAAATAGTAGTTGATTTGAGCAATTTTCCTCCTTTGTAACTCTACTATATTTTGCAATTTTTTTCTTTAATGAGAGCATATGATTATTATTATTTGAGGCAGGGTCTTGCTTTGTCACCCAAGCTGGAGTACAGTGGCGTGATCATAGCTCACTGCAGCCCCAAACCCCTGGGCTCAAGTGATCCTCCTGCCTCAGTCTCCCGACTAGCTGGGACTACAGGTGCACATCTGGCAAATTTTTTAATTTTTTGTAGAGACGAGTTCTCATATTGTTGCTCAGGCTGATCTTGCTTCAAGCAATCCTCCCACCTCAGCCTCCCAAAGTGCTGGGATTACAGGCATGAGCCACCACGACTGGTTTATTTTTTTAAAAAAAATATTTTTATTGCTTTTTAACATTTTATTCCAAAAGTAAATCATGTTCATTTTAGAAACTTCAGAAAATCCACCTAAGAAAAAACCAAAAACTACCTCTACTCCCTGCTTCTCCAAAATAACCACTGCTGAATCCTCTTATATATTATTACTCCTGTATATTCAAATATATATTTAAAACGTTATAAAAACTCTGGTACTCAGACTGACCCAGTCGAGGAGAGCAGATTCTCGCTTCATGAGGCTTCCTCCTGCCTGGGTGTTACACGTCTTCCCTAAGGGTTTCTCGCATTTTCTACCCTGCAATGGCAGATGCCTTTTCTATTGCTAGGATTCGCATGATGGAAAGTGCTTCTGGGTCCCAGGAGAGAAAACCTGTTTTTTAAGTGAGAAGTTCAGTTGCCTCCTCTTATTTCATTCTTAATTCTCAGAATCTAACTTTAGAACTCCCAATGCAATTTAACAATGGAGGCTTTACTCAACGATATTTAATCACCTCTCACACCAAAATTTAAAAACCCCTGCCCATCCTCAGGAGCCCTCTCTCTTAGGGTTTCTAACGAGGTGGCACCCCACTGTCCCTAGGGCTGAAGGAAATGAAAAGTGAAAGCAGTATGAGGCCCTTTTGTGGGCCCAGCCCACGTGCTCCACAGCTGGGGAATTGAATCAGAGTGGTGAGTTTTCTCATTTGTGCCCACAAAGATAGTTTCGGCAAAATTGGTACTCAGTAGGGAGACTTTAGTAGAAACTCAGCCCACTCGCTAAGCCTGATCCTACCGGGAACCGAGCTGTGGGGCTTGCCCAAGCAAACTGTGAAACAGTTTATTCATTCAACCACCTCTTGAATGGTGACTACGTATAGCGGATGTGTCAGGTGTCAGGGTATGATGGCTACCAAGACAGCAAGATCCCTTTTGATGATGAAAATGTTCCCTCCTCTCAAAAGAAAAAGAGTAAGCCCACGAAGAGGCAGTTCTGGGAGGAGCAGCAGAGACATCTCCTAGGCAGAGGCTGCGACACACACAAAGGTGGAGAAGAGTATGGTGTGTCCAAGGAACTGCAAGAAGACCAGTGCAGCTTCGGAGCAGCAACAGAAGTGGCAGAGAATGAAGTACAATTCACAGGGGTTGAAGGCTTTGGCGAACAGAGCAGACGTCATTCTCAGGGTGGTGGAGAACTGTGGAAGCAGTTTAAGCAGAGGAGAGGCGTGAGGCTGGACGTGGGCAACCCTGGCCTCTCTTTCATTCCTCTCCTGGTTGTCCAATCTCAAGTACACACCTTGCCACCCCCCACCTCCCGTGTTCTCAGTCCCCTCAGATCCCTAGATTTCTAAAGTGACTTTCAATCATAAGAGGTAAATACTAGAAGACATTCTCAAGATTTTTCACTGCAATGGTAGTCAAAGCCATTGACGAGGCTGATTCCCTGAACACCGAATTGTAGGCAGTGGCCAGGAGACAGCAGAGAAGGGGTGGAACATTCTTCAGTTATGGACTATTCTCCCCACTGATCACGTACTTCACAAAGGGTCAGATGAGTCTCAGGGGAAGCTGAACAAGCACCTGGTGCCTGTTTGCCTGACGGTGGGACCGCAGGGCCATCTTCATGTAGAGGATTTGAATCCTAGGGTCTTAACAATAGAGGGGACCCTTGGGTTCTTCTGGGCCATAGCCCATCCATACCCAGATTCTTTTGGAGGGCAGACTAGAATGATTTTCTCCACTTTTCTCAGATTTGAATACTTGGCATTTCATCACGTTTTTCATCTCTTGGCCACTTTCTAAGAGGGGCTAATGAGTAGAGAAAGAGCCAGCAGGGTCCAGGTTATCCATAGATTAGACACCTAATCTTGGTATCGTCTAAAATGGTCTGTGTTTTATTTTCATGAGAAAATAAACATAAACCTTGAATGAGTAAGCTGAAATTCATTGCATTATTTCCCTTATAGGGCTTTAGGGGTTTTTTCCTAATATGTCTTTGTCTCTTCCAAATATTCGAAATTTTATCGGGCAGCTATTACAGTATAGCTTTTGAATTATGGAAATTTTTAGTGCAGTAAAGCAATCACCTATTGCCTGAACACAGTGTCAGATATTATCAGGTGGATCTTAGATAACTCAAGAAGTTTCTTCTCTCTCTCCACCCCCTCCCTCCTGCAACTCACATTCCCCCACCCCCCAACACACACGTCTTATTCCCCCTTCAAAAGCCCAGCCTCGACTTGGCACCGTGGGAGACCTTGTCACCTGTGGCAACTGTTTGCTCTGGCTGACCCATTTCCTGGCCCCACCTGTACGGGGCTAGCATGGTGATGTTCCATTTGCTCTGCAAAAAGTCAAATGTCACCCTCTGATGTTTACTTGCTTTGAAGTCTCTCGGCCATGGTGTGTGGGAAAGTGTACCAGTCTCCATCAGCCTACCCGTTCTGTGTGGGCACACAGCCCTTTCTTGTCACTGTTCTTTCCTGCCCGCACATCCTTTCAGTGGTGGGATTTCTTATTGTCTTACTAACAAAAATAGCAACAATACCTACCCGGGACTTACTATGAGTCAGATATTCTTCTAAGCACATTTGGATATCTTAGCTCATTTAACCCTCACCACAAATTTTTGAGGGTGATGCAATCATGAACCATATTTACAAACAAGGAAACGGTCCAAGGTCACCCAGCTAATAGGCAAAATCTGCACTCTTAACCACTGGGGTTTTGATTTCTCTGTCTCTCATTTTCTTCTTTTGCATTAATATTCTAGTCAACTGAATCCAACCAACACTTGTTACTTAATCTGTGCCAAGCACCACGCCAGGCACTTAGGATTCAAGGATGAATAATCGAAGCCCTTTCCTACAGTCTAATGGAGGAGGCAGGCGGGCACATAAAAGACTAGGGTGCACTGGGTGAGGAAGGGGAGGTCTGGACAAGGTGCTATGGCAGGACGTTGAAGGGTACGTTGGAACCTGCGGCACCTTATCTGGAACATTGAAGTGGGCGTATGTGATAGTGCTCTGTAAACCATAAACCTGCCTCCACTGCAAGATGGTATTTTGTTTGCTTCCTTCTGTCTCCTTCTTCAGTTTTTGAAACTTCTTTTTCCCTTTTGCCCCAGGAGAGCAGTTTTTGAACTTAGCTGTGCATTAAAATCACCTATGTGGCAGTGGCTGGCTGGTTTTCCAGGGGTCGGGCTGTGCGGTCAGTACCTTACACTAAGAGATGGCGTGTGACTGAGTCTGGCCGATGGAGTGGGGACAGAAGTAATGCTGGTCACCTCCAGGCCTAGCCCATAAAACCTCCCTTGAATCCTTCTTCCCCTCCACCCCTCTCCCAGCTAGCTTTCAACATCCCAGTGGAGGGTTCTCTGGGGGGCGGGTGTGTGTGTGTGAGGGGCAGGGGCGGTTCCAGTTAACATCCTAGTTTGAGAATCACTAACCCCATACATTGTCTGAACAGCTGCCTCGCTACCTTTGCTACAGCATGTTCACCTGGCCTGATGTTGCTTGGGTAGCTTACAAACGCAGGCTGCTATTTTCATCCTTTAAATTTTCTCGTAGAAAATGTTCCCTTGGCCGGGCGTGGTGGCTCATGCCTGTAATCCTAGCACTCTCGGAGGCCGAGGCGGGCGGATTGTTTGAGCTCAGGAGTTCGAGACCAGCCTGAGCAAGAGCAAGACCCTGTCTCTACTAAAAATGGAAAAGAAATTATACGGACAGCTAAAACTATATATATATATATATATACACATATATGTGGGTGTGTGTATATGTGTATATATATATGTATATACATAGAAAAAATTAGCCGGGCATGGTGGTACATGCCTGTAGTCCCAGCTACTCAGGAGGCTGAGGCAGGAGGATTGCTCGAGCCCAGGAGTTTGAGGTTGCTGTGAGCTAGGCTGACGCCACGGCACTCTAGCCTGGGCAACAGAGTGAGACTCTGTCTCAAAAAAAAAAAGAAAATGTTCCCTCTACCACTGTGGGCTCTTGGCTTTATATGTGAGCAGATAAGAACTGTGGGTGTCTGAGGGTCCTAACATGCATTGGATCCATCAGAAAACAAGGATTTTCGTTTCCCTTAGTACAGGAGTCACATCATACTATATGAGGGCAAAGACATTGAGAGTGACTGTGATACCCTCTTTGGACCTGTGAAGTTTGCTTTCGATAATAAAATCATGGCTATTATTTTGATAGAATACAATAGACATAAATACATACATACATATATGAATATAATAATATTTGATCATCTAATATGTACCAAGTACTATGCTAAACACTCCACTGGCAGTAGCTCCTTTAATCCACAGAATAGCTGTAGGAGGCAGGTATTTTTATTATCTTGTTATATGAATGAAACTAAGGCACGGAGACCTGAAATTATTTGTGCAGAGCTGCATGATGAGGAGCAGAAAAACCATGACTCCAAGGCCATCTGACTCCCAGGCCCATAGGACTAACGCCTGTGTACAACCTTTGAGTAGCTGCCCGGGCCGCTTACCCTGCCACTTCCCTGCCATGCCCTGTCTTGTGATGGCCTTTTTCAATCCAGACCACACTGCATCATTCCTCTCCCTTGCCAGCTGCTCACCATACTTTCTGTAATTAAAATTTAGTCCATTTGAACAAAGCCCAGGACCTGACGATTCTGCCTAGTTTTCTCTGTCACCATGGCAACCAGATTCTTGGCTGAAACGGGATCCCCAGAGGTAAAGAAATGCAGGAAAGCAGGGAAGTGCCCTGAAGACTCTGAGCTGGGAAGTGGTTTCCTGGGCCAGGGGGTTGGGGGTGGAAACCATGTTAGCCATTAAGCACCATCAAGGGCCTACAAAAATGTTTACGACCCCTCTAAAAAATTGTAGGGAAGTCCAAAGTATGAAAAGAAAACTGCAACATTGGAATTAAAGAAGGTTTGATTAAATGCCTACAAAAATTATGTGCTAATCTCATGAATAAATTGGAAATTCATAAGACTTAATTATGCTTAAAAACAATGAGGCTTGCTTTCCTTTACGAAATCATAGCCACTTGTAGATTGAACGTATTCCTTGTAGGCGAATTATTTCAGAAGCAGAATTATACAAGTTGTATCATATATATTTTTTTTTACAGTCAACATGCTAACAAAAGTTGCTCACATTGGCTAAATACTTAATACATGAGATCTGGAGTCTTTTTAATATGTTTGCTATGATGTGGGTGGAGCCTCCAAAAGGAAGAATGCTTTAAATTTCTTGGAATCATACAGACCACCTTCACAAACCTTGAGAGAGCTCAGTGTAGCAAGAAATGTAGCCAGGATGCAAGAGGGGCACCCCTCAGCCCTGAGGAGGGAGGCGCAGGAGGGAAAATAGCATCCTTGAAGGAAATGGAAGTGTTTACCCAGCCAGCCTATCTCAGGGGAGAGTGACTGAATGTGTCCAATAGATTCCAGCTGCCCGGGATGGAAACAGGCCAAGAGAAGCCTGCTTCCCATTTCCCCTTTGCTAGAGGAGACTGGGAGGCCTTTGTTTTTAAAAGGAGAGGGGCTGCAACCATCCAGTGTTGCTTTTCCCCTTCCGCGAGGTGGGGAGTATGCCTTCCTTATCATTCAGCCCCCGGCCAAGACCGCATTTTGACTGGGAGACATCACAAATTCTCATCTATTTTCTTATCAAAGTCCTGGACCAGAGGGAGAACCAAGCCCCTGTCTCCCTGACTTCAGGGCTGGTGCAGGGAGAGTTCTGTGGTTCAGTGATAAAACTCGCATGCACAAGTTAATCAGGGAGCCGCCTCTGTCCTTTGTCTCGGCCACCTGTGCCTCTTGACAAAGCACACAATGAACAAGGAGCTCTTGCGTTCTAGGCCCAGCCTTGACGTGACGCTCAAAGTCTCAGGACTTCGGTTTTCACACCTGAAATGAGGATAATAATTCCTGCCACTTTTTCCTATCTGAGAAGTCATAGGCTAGAGTGGGATAATGGATATGAAGTCGCCTTAAGAGGTTTCAAGCTTTGCTACTCCCATATGTGGCTCTCAGACCAGCTGAGAGCTTGTTAGAAATGCAGACAGACTCTCAGGCCCGCCCCAGACCTACGGAGTCAGAACCTGCATTTGAACAAGATCCCAGGGCATGTGTACACAAAGTAAAGACTGAGAAGCACCGATTTGAAAAACTCTGCAAATCCTATCTTATGAGGTATCACTGGGCAATGATTTATTGAATGGCTGGCTTCTTCTCTGTGAGCTCTGTGAGGTCAGGCCCCAACATGGCTTGTTTCCCACGGGACCCCACTTTTTGGCACAATGCTGCATACAGTAGGCACTCAATTAATACTTCTTGCTTTAATTAATAAGCTTTATATCCTGTGTGACTGACCCCAGAGGGGGGTAAGAATAGACAGGATTCTAAGCTTAGGCCCCAGTGAGAGGTGCCCAGACACCTGCATTTGGCATCTGGAACAATGCCCAGTGCTTCTCAACTTGACCCCACCTCAGGATCGCCCAGAGGCCTTGCTAAAAAGCCGACTACTGGCCCCACCCTCAGACTTTCTGATTCGACAGGTCTGGGATGGGAGGGAGAATTTGCATTTCTGACAAGTTCCAGGTGATGCCGATGCTGCAGGTCCGGGGACCCCACCTGGAGAACACGGCCTGGTACGTCGATGCTGCCTACGTAAGTGTCATCGTGCTCTCAATGCAGAACATGAGGCATTCACAGTGACAAAAATATCAAATTGTCAGGAAAAAGCCTTTTCAAACCAAGGGTTGTGGCTTCTATTTCAGGCCCGGGCGTGCTTCACTGCAGGTGGCTGGGGCAGCCTGAAATTGGGTGAGGACAGGAGTGTCATGGGGCCAGACTTGCTGGTGGCCACAAGGTTATAATTTGGGCCTTGAAAGTATGATTCCAGGCCCTGGCTGTACATCAGGGTCACTTGTGTAACTCGTAATGGCTACAGTTTTTTCCTCCCCATTCCCAGACTTCTGAGTCACAGGGTGGGACCCGGATGTCTGCACTAATAAATCAGATAGGCACTCTGGGTTATTGATCACCAGGCAGTACCAGCAACAACAACCCGTTTCCTATGTGCCAGGCCATGAGCTAAGTACTTTACATACATTATCTCAAAGTTGGTACAATAGCCCATAAGGCAAGTATATTCGCTTTCTGTTTGCTGCTATAACAAATTACCACAAACTTAGTGGCTTAAAATAACACAAATGTATCATTACAGTTGTGAATGTTAGAAGTCTGATGCAGGTCTCACTGGGCTCAAATCCAGATGTTGGCAGGGCTGTATTCCTTCCGGGACGCTTTAGGGAAGAATCCATTCTGTGCCCTTTCCAGCTTCCAGAGGCTGGCCCCATTCCTTGGTTCATGGTGTCCTCCAGCTCCAATCAGCAACATTGCATCTCTCTTCAGTAGTCGCGTTTCTCTTCCGCCTCCTGCTTCCACTTTTAAGGACTCTTTAGTTACACTGGGCCCACCCGGATTATCTGGAATAATCTTCCTATTTTCAGATTAGCTAATTGACAACCTTAATTCCATCTGCAACTTTCATTTCCCTTTGCCATGGAACCTAATACATTAACAAGTTCCAGGGATTAGGATGTGGACATGTCTGGAGGGCCATTCTTCTGTCTACCACGGTAAGACCTCCTATTTCCCCCATTTTGGAGACAAGAACATTTAGGCTTGGAGAGATCGGGCATTTTTGTGAGATCACACACCTAAAAGTGGCTGTCTTAGCCTGGGTTCCCCCAAAAGCAGAAGCTAACACAAAAATGTAAAGGTACATTCTTTATCGGGGAGTGTGCTCCAGTGAGTGGGAGACATGGGGCACAAAGCAGGGAGGAGCCAGAGTTACAAAGACAGCCATCCAGCTAGCCATCACTTGGGGACAGACCATGGCGTGAGAAAGGGGGAACCTTCCACGTGGCAAGTTGCCTCCAGATCCCACGTTGTACCTGCCGAGCACCAAGCAGTTTCCCACTCACTCCCCCACTGTGGTCTCAGAAGCCCCAGGTGGGCTGCTATCAGGTTGCACTTGTGTGCAGCTGGTTGGCTCCCACTTGGTACTGATCACCAGCACCCTAGAAGAGGCCAAAATAAGAGAAGGATGAGGCTGAGAGACTCTGAGAGACTCTGACCATAAGGGCAGCATATTAAACCCAGATAGCTCTCTCTGACCCTGGCCATCTGACTCCAGTGTGGCATGTCTTAGCCCCACCACCACAAACAATGTGCTCCCCCCTGTGATGATGGCAGTGTCATTCAGTTGCTAGCTACGATTGCCCTGATTTCCCTGACAGGGGCAGCTCTGCTCCTGACATCACCCTCGGCACTCAGGGTAATAACTCCTCCCGGGGACATTCTGGTGCCTGGCAGCTCCTCATTCAGACACGTGCATGGGGACCTTTCCCTGAGATTACTTCCCACCCCCCACCCCATGGATTTGCCCAAGCCCATGGGAATAGTGGCTGAGGTGGGGGGAATCCTTCCCTGAGTGCTCCTCATGGGCGAACCACACCTACAGCTTCATGAACAGGCTCAGCCGTTTTGGAGGCCAATGTGGTGACAATGGTCAAAAGCTATTGGAAACATAAACCTCTTGCTTTTCTGGTCATTTTTCCTGTAGATATAATTAAAGGATATACACAAAAATAACAAGATTGTTCATCTCAGTGTTGTTCATAATGGGAGGATATTAGGAACAACCTAAATGTTGATATGATGGAGCCCCCATCAGTTGGGAAACTCTGTTGTAGGATATATATTGACAGGGAGACATGTCCATGGTTCATTGCTTCGTGCAAATGTTCTTTTTACCCTCTTGTTGCTGGTATGCATTTCCAATATTTGAATGGTTGGGCTTTTGTTATTAGGAAAAAGATGTCTACTTTTCTCTTAAAACTAAAACCATTATTCTATCACCACCAAGTCCTGTTGGTTTTATCTCCAGATTCCTGAGTGTACCCTGCCAGGCCTGAGGCTCTGGCCCCTGCTCCCTCCTCAGCCCTCGGTGCCTTTCTCCCCCTTGCTCTCTTTCTCAGCTCAGGGACTGAGAGGTATCCAGCTCTTTCCTCGCCCAAGCCCTGCGCACAGGCTGTTTCCTCTGCTTGAAATGCCCCCCTACCTGTGAACATCCTCCCATCCTGGCTGTCGCATCTTGGCAGTCACTTCCTCAGGGAGCTCCTCCCTGGCCCTCAGTCAGAAGTTTCTCCCTCTGCTATTCCATGCAGTGCACCTGTTCCGTGTATCACCATCTGCCATCGTTGAGCCATTATAGAGTGGTGGGGTATCCACTGTGGCCTCAGTCATAGTGGCCTCGGAAATTCTAGTTTGTTCTGTTTAATTCTACCTATTTCCCCATCTCCAGAGACACAGTCGGTTCAGAGGGACTTACAAAGTGCCTGGGACTCGTGACGAGGCGGGGAGCTGTGGAGTGCTTGTGTGTGTGTGTGTGTGTGTGTGTGTGTGTGACGGGCTCGCACGCTCAGGGGCAGCACATCTGCTCCCTTCCCTGGTCCTCCCCTGGTGGCCCTTCCTTCTCCCCTGCCTCCCTGCTCTCCTTGCCGTCTTCTCACTCTCTGCTGTCTCTAGGCCTGGGCGTATCCGGTCTCTGAGAGAGGAAACACAGTCTCTGCCATCTGCATGTATCCCAGAATCTCCCTGTGTCCTTTCGTCTTTATTTTTGCTTCGGTGTGTACTGACCTGGTGCACCAGTGAAAAGGAGGATAGGGACCAAAACATACAGAACACAACTGGGTTAGTACTCGCCACATAACCCTGCCCCAAATCTGTTTATTTGTGCATATGGGTTTACCATTTGACACCCTGTCTGGGGTTGAACAGTGTCCCCTGGCCCATTTCCCCCCAAATTCAGGTTCACCCCGAACCTCAGAATGTAGCCTTTTTTGGAACTAAGGTCTTTGCAGATGTATTAATAATTAGTTAAGATGAGATCCCACTGAATCAGGGTGGGGCGTAAATCCAATATGACTGGTGTACGTACAGGAGAGAACAATTCAGACGCAGAAACACGGACACACAGGGAGAAGGCCAGGGGCAGACAGAGGCAGAGACTGGGGTGAGATACGCACAAGCCAAGGAACGCCGAGGGTTGACAGCCACCACCGGGGGCTCAGCAGAGGCGGGATCGACCCTTCACTGGAGCTTCTGGAGGCAGCATGGCCCTGCTGACACCTTCACTTTGGACTTGTGGCCTCCAAAACTGTGAGAAAAAAAAAATTCTGATGTTGGAAGCCACCTACTTCGTGGTTCCTTGTTATGGCAGCCACGGGAACCTGCTACACCCTCAATGAGACTTTGAGGTCCTTGAGGGCAGGACCATGGCTGTTTTGCTCTGCGTTGAATCCCCAGTGGCTAGTGCTCAAACGGGCCTCAGTCAGTTTTTGCTGAAGGAAGGTAACTAATCCTGAGTAGGGCGGCTGAAGCAAGAGGGAAGAACAGTGACTGAGTCGATCTGCTCGGTCTCACGCAGAAAAACAGCAGCAAGAGAGTGAAACGTTGAACTTGGCTCTCCCTTTCTGACCTTTCCAATCCCATCCTCAGATGCTGAAATGACTATTTTTGGTGAATACAAATCATAGCTGTGGCCAGTGTCTTCAGTCCAAGGCCACAAATGCACACGCTGAGCCAGGGTTACAGTCACCAGAGTTTATTTTTAAAGTAACCACGCCTGACCTTCAGTCTCAGAGGCCTGTAGACTCAGATTTTCCCGGTCGGGGCCACCCCCGGGTGGCCAGCAATCCTCAGCAGAGAAGAGCCACATGGGCCAAAATGGAAAAGGCCCTCCGCCTTCCTCCCCCACCGCAGCTAAGGGATCCCTTCCCCTCCCATCTGTCGCCTACACGCTGACCGCTTTCTGGCATGTTTAACACTCACAAATCACAAGCTGTTGCTCTTGGCTTGGAGCGCCAGTTTCTTGAATTAAATTATAAGTGTGAGCGTGCTCTGGAGCCCGCAGGGTGTGGCCGCTGGGAGAACGCTGCCCCGCAAACGCTCCTCTGACCCCTTGGTCTTCCCTCGCCGGGGGCAGGAAAGTGTTCTTCCCAACTGCTGGATGCTTTTTTGTTTTTCCTGTTAATTGAGCCACAAGTAAGCAGCCGTGTGCTGCCCACAGGTACAGCATAGGCTGCAAAGATCAGTATCCTCCTTCGTCTTCGGGGCCTCGCCAGGTTCCTGCTTAAGAGCACCTTATTCAAAGGTTCAGTCAGGATTTTAAAAAAAATAAAGACAAATAGTTATTAACCTGGTGGGACTCGGAGTAACCTTTTTTAAAAAAAATTTTCACAAACTGTATTTTTAAATTTAGTCTTTACACCAACAGAGAATGACTCTGACACCTTCTAAACAAAAAAACAAACACACACGGTACCCGTTTGTATCCGAGCTGGGCGTCCCCAGGAGCCTGCGCAGCCACCCCGCACCCCCCACGGGAACTCCTGCACCTGTTACCTTGTGAAACAGTGAGCTGAAAACTGCACACATCTGACTCCCAGCAAATCAAGGAGCAGTGCAGATTTTTACTGAAGGTTTCTAAGGGCTGTGAGGAGGAGATGTATACTACGTCACATAGCACAACCTTCTTTAAAATTGTCTTTACACGTTTTTTTACCTCAAAGTTTCACCCCTGGCAAAGCTGCACCATCTCTCCCTCCTCATCCTCAACTTCCATGCCCTCCACCTCTCTCTTCTTGAACTTGTGGCCACACAGGCTCTGCTTCCAATTTTCCCATCTTTCTAGCTCCTTTTGCTCTATAAGACTCCTTCAGCTGGCGTCTCCTGCAGCTTCTCTTACACAGAGTGATTTGGCCTTCTCTTAGCTTCTCTGATTGTCTTCTACCCATCGCCTCGCACAACAGATGAGCTTGCTGAGCTAATAAGATGTTCTTCCTTCCTAGAGAGTCTGTGGTTTCCCATCACAAGCAGAAACCTTTGGTACATATAAACAGCCACAGCTCTTCTTGACATAGATGATACCAGAGAGCTCTGAGCTGGCCCCATGAATGTTAGACAGCTTAAGAGAGGTGGTAGAGAAGGGATGGGAGACATCCAGGACTTCAGTTTCAATCCCATAACAAGACCAAGGACTTATGAGAATCCATGTGAGCTCACCCTTGTGGAGATGCACAAGACACAGAGCTTAGAATGAGATGGGGGAAGCACAGATGAGAAATTCTTGAACTGGTGGAGATGCACTGTGTGCTAAGTGCCCAGAGTTCACAAGAGGGCAGGTGGGTACAGTCTGGAGAAGTCTCCAGAACCTTACCAGGATGCATATAGAAGGATGGGCCAAATCTAATCAGGTGGAGGGGAGGGGAGAAGGTGTCCCGTTGAGGAGGATCAGTGTGAACAAGACCTGGGGGTAGGTGGTGGGAAACAGAAAGGAAGGCCCCTGGAGGTGATAAATTTTCCCAACCACATACCTAAACCAGTCCCATTACTTTATTTTTATTTTTTATTTCAGAATATTAGGGGGGTGCAAATGCTTTGGTTACATATATTGCCTTTGCACCACCTGAATCAGAGCTACAAGCATGCCCAACCCCCAACAGCGCACACCACAGCCATTAGGTATGAATTTACTCATCCCCCCCACCCCCTCAGTCCCATTACTTTAAAGTTGAACTTGAACTACATCCCTCCTTCAACTTCTCTCGTTCCCAGCTTTAGGGAGGCCTATGGTCTGGTGGACAGACAGGCAGTCCTCCACTCACTGAGGACTGAGGTTCCAAAGACTGTCGTTTAGGTTGGTTGACTGGATCTGGGTGTGCATTTTCCCGCAGACACAATGTTGTACATGGTGATTAGCAAAGGCGTAGTGAGACTAAAATATGTGTGTGTTGGTGGTGGGAGTGAGGATGGTGGCCTGTTGATTAGTTTAACATGGTTGTGGTAGGTAGACCTTAAAGAGGTAAGAAACTTCATGAGTTATTTAAAAAGATCGTAGAAATGTCACATTTCTACAATATTCAGTGAGAAGTTGGTGGAAATGGCCCCAGATGCTACACTAAGAGTTAGGCTCTTAGACTATTCTAGAAGTACTAACAGTGACCATAAGCCCCATATCCCCTGGAGTCCAGAACCAGATGCACAAGGCTTGTGGGGCTTCAGTTACACAACGGTGGAGAAGAGACGTAGCGGGGCCTTCACTGGATGGGGCCTGGGGGTGAGTCTAATGTCTTCAGGGCATGGACATTAGCTGAGGTCCAGGCAGCCATTAAGGTTGGATGGCTAATCTATGGGACGGGGCATGACAGTTTGAATCCAGGTGGGAGGGAATAAGCAAAGGCAGGCAGGTGGCTGAGAGGGGCTGGGAGTCTGTCTCCGGTGCTTTATCTCCTTGGACCCCTAAGAAGGGTGGGGAGGAGGAAGTGGGACAAGGCACACGGTGCCAGGTAGTGAGTTGCTGGGAGAACTCGGCTGCTGGCGGAGGCGGTGGGGATGCACAGAGCTCGTGTGCGTATGCATGAATCATTCCTAAGCTGAGGATTAGTCAGAGGCTGGCTGCATTGTTACGGAAGTAGTGGGCTGGCTGCGTACTCAACCTGAAGCTGCGAGGGCTGAATTTTTTCTCTCATGGTGACATTGTGAACCAGGAAAGGCAAGTCCACTTTTGGGGGTGAGTTTTAAGTGGAAAAGCATCTTCTCTCACGCTTGCAGGTAGCTTTGAGGACTGTGGAAGAACAATACAATGTAGAGAACTTACGAAGTCCTTGAGCAGATATGCCCAAAGCCAGGATGTCTCCCTAGCAGAAGAAACCTCGCACTCCATTTTACAGGCTGTTCACACAACCGCTAAGGAGCACCTGGAGAAGATTCGAAATGAGTTGGGGAAGGAATTTATGACAAAGATTACTCAGGGACTTTCTGCCAAGTTTTTATGCCTGCAATTCAGAGAGTAGTAGAATTGGAAAAACCTTAAGACTGGTATTGGTGATATAGAAATCAAAATGGCCAAAATAAGAACCATTGTAGAATTTAGGAAAAGTAAAATAACTGCCCCTCTTGTGGCAAACACTCCTACTCTATGGCCCTGGTGGTGTGTTCCCCTGTAGTTTTCAGGGTGTTTGACTGTGTACATGAGATGTTTCCCAGCTCAGTTTGACCCTGATATTAGTAATCCAGGTTTAATTGCTGTTCAAACACCAAGAGGCAGGACAGGGATGGAAGGTTTGATCTGGAAGGGACATCCATTTATTCACGCAACCAAAATTCCTGAGCATGTGTTAGTACCAGGCATTTCCTGAGGCTTGTTATCTCTAATGGTCCTTGGACTAGTTCAGCCCTTGTAGTTAAGGTTAGGAAGTCATCTTGCTCAAGGCCCACAATTATTTCTGTGGCTGGCAACAGTTGGATCTCTTTCCTTCTTTGGGGGATCATTAATTCAGCAAGGGCTGAGTATAGAATATTGCAGAAGAGACCTCTGAGCATGCAGGAGGCTTCTGTAGCTGGAGTCTCAGCTTGAGAAGGCAGTGTGGCCAGTGGGAAGGAGCTCCAGCTTTCCTGGGACAAATCCATTTCTTAGGTGTGACCTCGGACAAGGTCCTTACCCTGTCTTTGAGCTGAGCTTTCCTCGACTGGACAATAGAAACAGTCAGACCCTCCTTACTGGATTGTCCTGAGGATTTCATGAAATAACAATCAACAAGACTGAGGGCAACTTTTAATGATCTTATATATAATTTTTGGTACAAGTTTTCCAAAACACATAGGTATTATAAATATCATCAGTTTTTTTATTAAAAAAGAAAGGAGATTAGCATATCTAAGCTTTGACTTCTGTGGCTAGCACCCAGCAAGCCAACATGAACCCCAAATATTAATCAGCAGAGCATTCCCCAGGATGCAGACATGTCCAAGCAAGTCTGGGGAACTGCAGTGGCAGCCCACCATGGCTATATTTGCATGTTGGTCTGAGGCTCCTCCCAGGAGAGAATTTGTGCCAAAACAAGAGAATTGAATTTCCCAAGGTTTATCAAGGGCAGCGGGTCAAAGCTGGAGGGGACAGGAGTTTCTCAGCACAGCCCTGTGCCTGCCACATAGACTGGCCTCTACTCCCCAACTCTGCCCTGTGTCCTAGCCCCCATGGACTCTCACTGGAGCTCTAAGGAAGGGAGTAAAAAAACAGAAAAGTCATTTCCTAAAATCTCTGCTAGACTTTGAGAACTTTAGGCAGTCCAGCTTATAACCTTTTAACCTAATGTACACGAGGAGGACAATGGGGATGCCCCCTTCGTAGCTCTCAGGAGGTGTCCCCAGAGTCTGGAGAACTGGGAACCAGGAACTCAGAAGCCATCTTGGTCCAGGAGTCTGCAAGGTAGCTTTTATTGTAGGGAGAAAAAACAGCAGCTACATGGTACCTGAGAGATTACCTAAGCACACCTGGGACATCTCTCTGGGGACTTGTGTCTACTTAGGAAAATCTTGTTGGAGATCTCAGAGTGTTACGCATGGTCATTGGAGGCATAGATAGGACTGGGCCATGTAGTGACAAGGTCTCCAGAGGGGATGTGGCCTGCTCTGTTGGCTGGTGGGTAAGCAAGTGGACCTGTCTTTGTTTTCCTCTATTGGTTTTCTTTAATGGCCATGCCAACAAGTTACCTTTTAATGTGCTCAGAAAAAGCAAGAGATCCCCTTCCTCTATCCTAGCTATATATTTTTAAAATTCATTTTAAAAATTGTGATAAAATATTTATAACATAAAACTTTCCATTTTAATCTTTTTTTTTTTTTTTTTTTTGAGACAGAGTCTTACTCTGTTGCCCGGGCTAGAGTGCCGTGGCATCAGCCTTGCTCACAGCAACCTCAGACTCCCGGGCTCAGGCAATCCTCCTGCCTCAGCCTCCCGAGTAGCTGGGACTACAGGCATGCGCCACCATGCCCAGCTAATTTTTCCATATATATTTTTAGCTATCTGTATAATTTTCTTTCTATGCTTAGTAGAGATGGGGTCTCACTCCTGCTCAGGCTGGTCTCGAACTCCTGAGCTCAAACGATCCGCCTGCCTCGACCTCCCAGAGTGCTAGGATTACAGACGTGAGCCACCACACCTGGCCTATTTTAATCATTTTTTGGTGTACAATTCAATGGCATTAGTTACATTGACAATGTTGTGCAACCATCACTATTCTATTTCCAAGACTTTTTTTTATCTCTCCAGATAATCTCTGCAACCATCAAGCAATAACTCCCTCCCCCTCTCCCTCCAGCTCCTGGTAACCGCTAATCTACTGTCTGTCACTATGAGTTTGCCTATTTTAGTATTTCATATACGTGGAATCGTATAGTACCTGTTGTATTTTCTTACTTATTTCACTTAGTACAATGTTTCCAAGGTTCATTCATGTTGTAGCATGTATTAAGAATTCATTCTTTTACATGGCCGAATAGCATTCCATTGTATGTATGTACCACCTCTTGTTCATGGATATCCATTATATTCATCTGTTTATGAACACTTGGGTTGTTTCTACATTTTTGCTATTGTGAATAATGCTGCTACGAATATTGGCATATAGGTAACTGTTTGAGTCCTTCCTTTCAATTCTTTGGGCGTATACCTAGGAGTGGAATTGCTGAATCATATGGTAATTCCATGTGTAATTTTTTGAGGAACCATTAAACTGTTTTCCACCGTGGCTGAACCATTTTACATTCCTATCAGCAATGCACAAGGATTCCAAATTCTCCATATTCTCTCCAACCCCTTGTTATTTTCTATTTTTAAAAAATTATAACCATCTTTGTAGATGATGTGGTTTCTCATTGGGGTTTTGATTTGCATTTCTTTCATGACTAATGATGTTGAACATCTTTTCATGTGTCCATTGGCCATTTCTGTATCTTCTTAGAAGTGTCTATTTAATACTTTCCCCATTTTTAAATTGGATTCTTTTTCTATTGTTGAGTTGTAGGAGTTCTCTATTTATTCTGGATATCAATCACTTATCAGATATATGACATATAGATATTTTCTCCCATTCTGTAAGCTCTTTTCACTTGACAGTGTTCTTTGCAGTACGAAAATTCTTAATTTTGATGAAGTTCATTCATCTATTTTTTTGTTCCATGTGTTTTTGGTGTCCTATCCATAAAATTGTTGTCAAATCCAATGTTATGATGATTTCCTCCAATGTTTTCTCCTAAGAGTTTTATAGTGTTAGCTTTTTATTTTATTTTATTTTATTTTATTTTATTTTATTTTATTTTATTTTATTTTAATAGAGACAGGGTCTCACTCTGTCACCCAGACTACAGTGCAGTGGTCAGATTGTAGCTCACTGTAACCTCAAATTCCTGGGCTTAAGCAATCCTCCTGCCTCAGTTTTAGTAGCTGGAACTACATGTGTATGCCACCACACCCGGCTAATTTTTTTAAAAAAATTTTTGTAGAGACAGGGTCTCACTACGTTGCCTAGGCTGGTCTTGAGCTCCTTGCCCCAAGTGATCCTCCTACCATGCTGGTATTACAGGTGTGAGCCACCATGCCCAGCCAATAGTTTTAGCTCTTACATTTAGGTCTTTGAGCCATTTTGAGTTAATTTTCATATATGGTGTAAGGTAAGAGTCTAACTGTTTTGTGTGTTGATCTTGTACCCTGCAACTTTGCTGAATTTGTTTATTAGCTTTAGTAGCTTTCTGTGGATTCTTTGGAATTTTCTCTATATGGGATCATGTCATCTACAAATAGGGGTAGTTTTACCATTTCCTTTTCAATTTAGATGTCTTTTATTTCTTTTTCTATCTAGTAGCTACAACTTCCAGCACAATGTTAATAGCAGCAGTGAAAGCAGGCATCCTTGGCTTAGTTCTGATCTTAGAAGGAAAGTTTCAGTCTTTCACCATTAAGTACGATGTTATCTGTGGGTTTTTCATAAATTCCTTTTATCATTTTGACAAAGTTCCCCCCATTCCTAGTTTTCTGAATTTTTTAATCATAAAAGTATATTAGATTTTTTCCTCTACTACTGCCTTTTGTGTTATTTGATTAATTTTTGGTAGCGAACTGTTTTGATTCCCTTCTCATTTCCTTTTGTTTATATTCTCTAAATATTTTCTTTGCACTCACCTTGAGGATTACATTTAACATCCTAAATGTATAACAATCTAATTTGAATTTATACCAATTTAACTTCAAAAATGTACAAAAACTGCTTCGACATAGCCCCTTCCCCTCCCTTTATATCATTGTTGTCAGAAATTATATCTTTATATATAGCATTCCCAATAACATAGAGTTATAATTATTTTTATGCATGTGTATTTTAAACAATGTGGAAATAAAAAGTACAGTTACAAACCAAAAATACAAAAATATTGGCTTTTATATTTACCAAGGTCTTTACCTTGACCAGAGATCTTTATTTCTCCATAATAGCTTCATAATGGCAATAGCTTAGTGTCCTTTCCCTTCAACCTGAAGGACTCTGTAGCAATTCTTGCAGGGCTGGTAAGTGGTAACAAACTTCCTTATCTTTTACCAGTCCAAGGCGAAAGCTCAGGGTCTTCTCAGGTCTTTCCTGAGCATGCATCTTGCCCTGAGCATGTAGGTGGTTTTCTAGGTTCCCCCATACACCCAGGTGCTTTTGCATGTCCTAATTTCCCAAAGATTTGCCCCAGGTTTTCTTCCTGGGCCTTAGGCAGTATATTGGGTACCTGTACCATAATCTTTTCCCTGAGGCTTCTGTGAGTTGTCAGCCACCTTGCAGTGTTTTCGAGCAATGTCCACCACTCCCATGGCCTAAGTAAGGTGAAGCTGAGTCAAGTGTCTTGTGTGAGTCCCTCAGGTAGCCCCCAAACAGGTTAGAAAGGCAAACGCAATAATCTGGGAGTAAGATCTGCTCTGCGCCTTCTGGAACTAGGGACCAGAGTTCCACACTGGGAACCCGGGCTGCTGCCTCTCTGTCAGGCTTGGCAGAAGTTGGGCTAAGGGCAAGTAAAAATGCCACAACGCTTTCCTACCATTTGCAAGTGGTGTTTTTCTTGATTCAGCATTCACGTGGTTTCTCTATACCTTGGCTGTTTTCCAGAGTTCTGACAATGCTGGTTCTGACAGTTTCTGCTTGTTTTCTGGTGTTTTTGAGTGGGAATGAGAGCTTGAAGCTACCCACTCTGTTATTTACTGACGTTCCTTCCCAGCTATACTTTGGGACCTTATTTTGTTACCTCTATACCACTGTGGTCTGGGGTTTGTACACACAAAACCTGCTTTGACTGAATCCTAGAACTGGTGGATGATACCTGCTTGTTGTGGAGTAAGTTAAAAAGGTTATGGGAAATTGCTCAGAGTCAAAACAATCAGCCTCCACAGGACATACTTTTACCTGTGCACAGTTGTAAATACTGTGGAAATGGCATCCACATTGTAATGGAAGTGTTGCTAAAGTTAGTCTTCATTTACAATTAAGAGTAAAGGGGCACTTTCTAAAACGTTTGCTTGAATGTTCAAGAGTTCTAGTTGGTTCCTTAGCTCTGCACTAGCAAATGGGTTTCACCCCCTAGGGTGGTGGCTGTCTAATGCCACATGTGAAGGGTTACAGAGCCCTACGTGCTTAGGCTCAGAAGATAAGAGTTCCATGGTCAATGGGTGTTGTTTGTCATGGGCACAGGGGGTGGGGGGTGCCACTGTGTATCTATTGTTATGTAATGAATTATCCCAAACTTAGTGGCTTAAAACAATAAACATTCATTATCTCTTACAATTTCTATGGGTTAGGAGTATGGGAGTAGTTTCGTCTGGCAGTTTTGGTTCAGGGTCTCTTATGAAGCCACTGTCAAGATGTTAGTTGGGATTGCAATTATCTGAAGATGATGGGGGTGGAGGATCTACTTCCAAGATAGTTTACTCACACGACTGGCAAGATGAACCTCCTGGCATGAGGTTCTCCCCTACTCCACCTGGGCTTCTCCCTAAGTCTGCTTAAGTGTCCTTGCAACATGGTAGCTGGCTTCCACCAAAATAAGTAATCCAAGAGTGAACCAGGTAAAAGTTATAATTTTTGTGACCTAACTTCAGACTTACATTTCTGCCACATTCCATTTATTTGAAATGAGTCACTAAGTCCAAGCACTCTTAAGAGGAAAGGAATTAGATTCTACCTTTTGAAGGGAGGCATGTCAAAGAATTTATGTGCATATTTTAAAATCACCACAGAGCACTATGACACATATTTACTGATCTACTTTAGAAAACCCAGTGGACTTTAGCATAACCTGAGCAATAAAAAGTACTGACTGTTTTATTTTATTTTAAAAATTCATTAAAAATAAAGAGTCAAAGGTAGGGAATGTGTGTGTGTGTGTGTGTGTGTGTGTATGAGAGAGAGAGAGAGAGAGAGAGAGAGAGAGAGATGAAAAATGAAAAAAGAGTTTCCTGGCTTCTTGGAGAATTATTCAAGAATAGTTTAAGGGAACTCCAATAACAACTCTCTGTCCCAAAGAGTGCTGCATCTACAATCTATCTTTTAGGATATTTGCAGAGAGAGGAAACCATGAAAGGGGTCTGGTTATGCCCTCTTCACTTCTTGTCTTTCCCTAAGAAGACTCTGCCATGGGATTGGAATTTTAAATCCTGGGGAAAGCTCTAAGTTAAAAGCAGATTATTTAAGCACAATATCCTAGTTAGGTTAAGTCAACGCAAATGGTTCCCTTGCTTAACAGAAGTAGCCCAACTAGCCAATGCCACTGGCAAACAGAATTGCAATGTGGAAGGTATGTATGCAAATGTGGACACCTGCATTCAGTATTCCTCACTTGGGCTCAAGAGAGAAACAGCTGCTCAAGCACAAAATGGTGATCCTGTGTTCTGCACATTTGGTCCTGAGAGTCATGTGGTCTGTGGTCTTCTAGCTTTAAAGTATGTCTCCTCTTATTTTAAGTAGAAGATTCCTCTTAGCAAAAGAGCACTGTGTAGTCTCCAAGGCTGGAAATGGTAGGTTTTCAGAGCTGCATGAAAATGTTGTGTTGACAGCCCTTTGACAGCCCTTTGCCTGCTTAAAGCAGCAGGGTTGTTTACTTGGGCTGGAGCACAGCTTTGTTGAGGCAGAGAGTCGTGGTCCCATCATCAAGGTTGCCTAGCAACTGGTCTATGCCACACCGCAGAGTTTCAGAATCAGCTGGACAACAAGAATCCATTTTGGGGGATTTCCAGATGACAGTCTTACTCTCACTCCATCATATTCTTCTAAAATCTGAGTCACATAGTAAGATGCAAGATTCATTGTTCAGTGTCTCCCAAATTCTCTTCCTTGAAAACTTAAAAAGAGTATTTGTTGGTTGAGTATGTTTCTTTACATACTACGGAGAATTGGCCACTCTAGATTATTGAAAATATCTAATTTTAGTTTTTGAGTCTTTTTCTCTCCAATTTCTTTAATGTGTTTCTTTAATACAATATTTAAAAGCATAGTTCTTAATTGAGTCTTATGACTAGCCAGTGTAATACTCAGCTAAGTAGCTGAATGTGTACAACATTTATTCTATCAACAAAGAGAATGCATTTAAAAAATATACTTTGTCATTAGAAATGTTATTACCAAGGAAAGAAATCATATGTAAGCATAAAGATATATTCTACTTAACAACAATTTGAAGGCCTTGAACATAATACAAAAACAAAAATGGACAATGAAATTTATAATTTATTCATTTATTATACAAACACTTAGGGACTGACTACTACATAGTCATGTGTTGCTTAAAGACATGGATATGTTCTGAGAAATGCATCATTAGGTGATTTCGTTGTTGTGCAAACATCATAGGCTATACTTACATAAACCTAGATGGTGTACCCTACTACACACCTAGGTTATATGATATTAGCCTATTACTCCTAGTAATATTGCATATTACTGTACTGAATACTGTAGGGAATTGTAACACAATGGTAACACGGTTGTAACATTGTGTATCTAAACATAGAAAAAGTAAGGTAAAAAAAAATGGTATAAAAAATAAGAAGTGGTTCACCTGTATAGGGCACTTACCATGAATGGAGCTTGCAGGACTGGAAGTTGCTTTGAGTGAGTCAGCGAGTGAGTGGTGAGTGAATGAGAAGGCCTTCCCTAGGACATTACTGCACACTACTCTAGACTTTATAAACACTGTACACTTATGATATACTAAATTTATTTAAACATTTTTTTCTTTGATAATAAATTAACTTTAGCTTATAGTAACTTTTTTACTTTATAAACTTTTTCGTTTTTTAAACTTTTTGACTCTTCTAATAACACAAACACATTGTACAGTTGTACAAACATATTTTCTTTATATTCTTATTCTACAAGCTTTTTTCTATTTTTGAATTTTAAAGTTTTTTTCTTTTTAAGCTTTTTTGTTAAAAACCAAGATGCAAACACACACGTTAGCCTAGGCCTACACAGAATCAGAATCATCAAGACATCACTAGGTGATAACAATTTTTCAGCTCTATTACAATCTTATGGGACCATATGTACGGTCCATCATTGACCACAATGTCATTATGCAGAGCACTAGACTTTGTAGCTAGAAAAGTTAATAAAACATTTGCTACCTGTCTTCCTAAACCTTATGGTGTGTCGAGGGGGAGCATAATAAGGTAATCTCAAATGTTGTGGGGAAAAATATAATGAGCGTTTGGGAATCATAGCATGTAGAGGGAGCAGTTAAGGTAAGGGAGAGAGAGTCTGAAGATGAGAATGTGCTTGAGGACAGGGTTCTCCATGCTGGAGGGTGATGATGTGGCAAGCAGTCCACTCCCTCGGTACTCCTGAAAACAGCTCAACTGCAACATGCATCCTCTCCGTACCAATAGACGCTGAGGATAGGATGGTCTCTTTGTGGTGTACAATTGTGATCCTGTGTATCTCTGTGGGAAAATTGCTGTTGACAATTTTGCCCTGCTTTGCATTATTTATGACTTTTAAAAGCAGTATTGATTTTATTATAAAGGGACTATTTTCCCTTAGAAGATTTGTTGATTTATGTTCCCTGCAGTTAAGTCTCAATGTAGGCACTACTGATTTTTGTCACTTAATCCTTCTATCAAATGTTTTTATTTATTTATGTTTATTTATTTATTTTTAATTCTTCTTTGTTTATTCTACAAACGTCATTTCTTGTTTTTTTTAAATGTCCTTTTTTTTAAAATTTCAGAATATTATGGTGGTATAAACATTTCAGTTACATATATTGCCTTTGCACTGCTCAAGTTGGAGTTACAAGCGTGCCCAGCCCCCAGACATTGTGCACTGTACCCCTTAGGTGTGAATTTACTCCCTGCCCTTCCTAATGCCTGATGAATGTTAGCTACTGTGTATTATGTATTCAGGAACTCAATGTTAAGTGGATTTATGCTCAGATCAGAGTGAAGGCTTGGGTTAAAAATTATATAGTTTGTCTATTTCAGTCTTTAGACACTCTCTGTGGTTAAATTCAAGGTTAGCATGTTAATATCAATTTATGCCAGTTTGGGTCTTTAACTAGAATATATACAAAGCAGATTATTGATCTTAAAATATTGCCTTTATTGCCTCTTTAAGAGCATAAATTAAATCTTTCCAATTTGCTTTTTATAGTAACTTTGACAAAACCATGTATAGGACATGTTGGATATAATCTTTTTTGCAATACTGACATATTCATTGCTGCTAATTGTAAAACTATGGCTAACGTTACCTAGTTAATTCAAACACCAGCCACATTTATTGGATATTTCTAACATTTTGGGGGAAGCCAGTAGTGCGTATTTATCTGGAATGTTGGGAATATTCAGTTCAAGAATCATATCAAATCATAGTTGCTTATTTTATTTCCTGTTAAGATTAGCTGGCTAATACTCAGCTAGGGTATGTGAGGAAGCATGAGCAGAGAAGAAAGGAAAGGTGAAATAGACGTTATGTTGAAAGTGACACAGTTGGATCACTGATAAACTGTTTTGAATAAATTACAATAAATAGGAATATTGAAAGTGAGAAGGAAAATGAAGGAGTTAGACCAGATAATCTTGAGATAATCCAGCCGATCAATAAAATTGTATGATTTTATATTTAAAGTAGATAAATAAACTAGATGTTTTTTACCTAGTCGATTTAGCTCTTGTTCATGTCTTTGCGTAAGGTTCAAATTTCATAATACAAAGTGTGTTCTTGATATCTGAGGTTTTCTCCAAAATGGATAATCATCATTGGTTTCCTAATGCAATGCCAACAACATCAATAAATCAAGTTTAATTATTCATTGCTTTTCTTTTCCCTTTGTCTTAAAAATGCTCAATTGTGAAACTGGTTATCACCCAGAAATGGGTTATATCATATTCTTCCTTTAAAATTTGAATTATCTAAGGCATTATTTCTCTTCCTAAGATATTTCACTTATTCTCCTCCACGTATATGCGCTGTTAGTAAATTGTTCTTATTAATTCACTGGGAAGGGAAATAGTTGCAGAATCCTCTAAAACTTGGATCTCTTTGGCGTTTGACAGGCCTGGGTCACATTATGTTACAGGAGGCACTTTGTACTTCCTCCCATATACTTTCTAGTTGTGTAACCTTGGACAAGGCACTTGACCTCATAAAGCCTTCATCACTAATCTGTAAAACGAGAAGAATGATGGTACCTACCATATGAGACTGTTCTTAAGAATTAAATTCAAAGTGAGTGTTCAGTACAATTTCAAACACTTAGTAAGCCTCCGGGAAATCACAGCTATTCTTGCAAATGTCATCACTAGCACTTATGTGCTGAATTGTGTCACCCTCAAAATTTGTATGTTGAAGTCCTAACCCCCAATATCTCAGAATGTGACTGTATTTGGAGACAGGGCCTTTAAAGAGGTGATTAAGGTTAAATGACATCATCAGGGTGAGGCTCTAATCCCGTGAGACTGATGTCCTTAATAATAAGAGGAGATTAGAACACAGCCGCACACAGAAGCAAGACCTTGCGAAGATACGGAGAGAAGGCAGCCGTCTATAAGCCAAGGGGAGAGACCTCAAAAGAAACCAGCACTGCTGACACCTTGATCTTGGACTTTCAGCCTTTAGAATTGTGAAAAAATGGATTTCTGTCGTTGAAGCTACCCAGGCTGTGGTACTCTGTTTTGACAGTCCTAAAAAATTAATGCAGTTAAATTAATTATACTACTGACAAAAAGAGTCTATTTCTAAATTACATGTTAAACAGTGTAAGATAAGGAATGTTTCTGAAAGCTGCTATGTTTGGTCTGTTTCTGTCATTTTCTTGCATAGGGAAAAGAAATCAACTGCATGTTCTGTTCTCTGGCCCTAAACGGCCGTCTGTGGGATTTGGCTAACCCAAGTTAGGCCTTAGATGAACACAGACACAAAGATCACGTGGCAGTTGTAACCAAGATGCCCCAGGGCATAATATCAACAGCGTAATGATTTAGCATTTGTTATGTCAATACCGTGCTGGTTAGAGCAGGGAGTCTAGGCTAAGCCAGGCAGAGCTGAATCAGAGAGTGAGCTCATATTTAAACAGCACTCGGATTACAACGGTTTCTGTTTTTCTCTAAGCAGAGCTAAAGATGTTGTTTGTTCATTTAGTGTTATTACAGGAACAAAATCATTAAACACTATAGATTTCATTTTCCTTAGACCAGATGGAATCATGATTTCACTGGAGCTGGGATAATAATGCCCATGTGAATTGCTGATCGCTCTGGGCAGACAACGGCTCTGAACCCCACGTGACTCTTTTTCCTTCTCCTCAGCAATTTGTACTCTTTTTCCTTCCTGCTTCCAAGCCCATCCTTGCTGGCTGCTCGTCTGCCCTTTGCGATACTTTCTTTCCTTCTGGAAGGCCAGTGTGGGCCAGGTGGGGGGACACAGACAACCCTGACAGTGACGGGATCCAGGCCACTTGCATTGGATTGTCCTCCTTTCACTCAGCCCTGGCACATGCACTCTGGGGACAGGAGGCAAGGACTACCCCCAGAAAGTTCTGCAGCCATAGAAGCCCTGAAGTCTCCTTTGCTGATTAGTAGCAACTTGTCTATTGTTATGGGGGGGCGGGGGGAGGGGAGAGACCTAAGTCATTAAAACAACTGTCCCTGGATGTTCAGGACATTGGCTCTCTATAAATGAGAGCGAGGTTCATGTTTGTAAATTGGAGAGGGTGAAGAGATAGCATTTGCTGCACGCCTGTGGGCATTTCAGCAGGGCTGTGCAAGTGCAGGGTGCACACTGAGAGGAAATGCCTCCTTAGACGTTGCGTCCTAGGTGCCTTGCTGGCTTCTGCTCGCTCTGTGACTTGTCCTGCTGCTACTCCCCACTGTTGGCAGTAGTGACGAGGAGCAGCTGGCAAAGGATCATGGTTTGCAGAGTCCCAGCCCCAGCACCCTGGAGCAGAGAGGAGTCAGACAGCGCTGAGAAACCAGAGCTTAACAGCCGGCACAGTCCGCCCAGACTCTGCCACTTCCTTTCAACCACATGTCCGTCCCAAGAGGTAAGGCAGATGCTGTCGGCTCCATCCCCCAGGATAGTGACTTGTGGGGTCTTAGGGGTAGAACTGAGGCTGGGCTCCAAGTCTTCTGAGTGTCACGTTGTTCCTCTGCCCCTCAGATCACACCAAGGAGGTGGCTGCCCACTAGGCTGAGCCGTAGCCTCTCTCGGTCAAGAGTGTCGTGGACGTGTGCCACACCTTCACCAAACCCCACTTGCACAGACAGCCTCAGTGACTCCTGTGTGCGTCTTCCCTTGTATCCCACAACAATTTCATTCTGGAGAACTTTTATTATTGCTGGATATCTGAGGGCTGCTTGAAATGTCCCCTGCACTGAATTTTCCAGAGATTAGGTTAGCAGGAAGTCCTGTATTTCTGCGCCTGAATTTCCCCCGCACTGTGGACTGCTTTGACTTGTGTTTCCTGCTGTATCTTACACCCAGAAAAGGAAGTGCAACGAGGACAGGTTGGAGGTACAAATCCCAAACCCAGGTTTTTCCCAACTGAGAAGGGCCAAGCATGGAAATTGTGCCCAGTGCCCTGGGGGCCGCTACGATTTGCCTGCCTTTGCCTACCTTTGCTTTGTAGAAGTGGCTTGGCCTGATGGAAGCTGTAAATTAAAACTATAAAAATTGACCTTGGGCCTGTTAGGTGACTATGCATTGATTTTACACTTGGTGCCAAAACCTCTTCTATCTTGGCCTGCCTGTTTCCAGCTTACACAAGCAGGCACATTCCTGAGTACTGGGGGTTGGCCGGGGCAGTGGTGTTGGGGAAAGAAAATGAAGAAAACCAAGGGGTTTTGTGCTGAGTCTCCCGATCTGTGTGCCAGTGTTCTTGAGCAACTGTTAGAGAAGCCAAGTGCAGGCAACAGGCAATCTGTGGGGCTTGGAATTCCCCTAGAGGTTCCCATGGAGACTCCCTGGAGAGAGCTGCTCTCTGCAGCCTTGGAAGGAGTGGGAAGAGCTTGGTAAATGAGGGAAGATAGTCTTGGAGATGGCTGTGTTGGAGCTGGGACAGGTGACCCTAGGCTGCCTTGTTGGGGATGGACCTTGGTATGAAAAGCTGTTACTTAACGAGTCTGTTGAGAGGAGCGTATCTGTGGTACCCGCTCCTAGACGTGATGTAAACTTCCCTGGGAAGGCCTGGGGACCCTGAGAGGGGGAAGGGTGTGCTCCCAGTGCCATTCCCAGCCACTCTCTGTGGGGACTGCTGGGTCCAAGCTGGAGGTGGCAGAGAAGCCTAAGGGTGCGGGTGGGTCTGCCAAACTTCTCCTCCAGGCCCTGACATCGTCTAGCTGTGGTTGACATCCTGGCTTCAGTCCCAGACACAGGCCCCACAGAGTCCTAGAGAGCCACCACCCCGATCCACCCATGCCTGGAGTGAAGTGCTTGGACTAGAGGCAGGAATATTGCTGTCCAGGTACCCTTTGAGTCTGTTCATTCATTCATTCACCCATCCAAGTAGAGTTATTGAGAACTACTATGTGTCAGGTTGGATGCTGGGCCCTGGGGACAGAGAGGTGAGCAGGCCAAAGTCTCTGCTAGGCCCACAGTAGGGAGAAAAAGCAAGTTTAAGCCATTATAGTCCAGTGTGGCAGGTGCTGCAATGGGAATCTGGTCTACATGCTGTGGGATATGTTAGAGGACGGGCTCCTCATTCAGTCACACAAGCTCGGGGAAGGCTTCCCAGAAGAAGTAATAGTGAGGCTGAGACCTTGGGCCTGGTTTAAACCTGGACTCCCACTTGGCCTGTCTGTGCAGCCTGCCCGTCTCTGTGCAGCCTGGCTGTGCACATGTCCTACTCGACCTCTTTCCTCTGCCGTCGCCCGTCCCTGTCCACCCCCCACATCAAGCCTCTTTTACTTCTAAATCTTTATTGAGTGTTGACTCTGTGGCAGGCACTGAGCTAGAAGCTTTATGAAGATGACCTCATAGCAACCCTAGGAGATAATGCAGTCAGACCACTGGGGTTCAAATCCCAGCTCAGGACTGCAAGCCCTTAGATCTGGGGCAAGTTAGTAAACATCTCTGTGTCTCAGTTTCCTTAACTGTACACGGAGCCTAATGATAGTACACACTCCATAGTGTTGGTGTGAGGTCTAAATGGATTGATATATGCACAGTGCTCGAACAACATCAGGGATGTACCCAGAGCTGCTTAAGCGTTAGCTAAAATTGTGAGGAAGTTGAAGTTCAGAGAAGTTAGCCATCTGTCTAAAGTCACACAGCTGGTAACTGTCAGAGGCAGGAGTTGAAGGCAGGACTTCTGACTTCATGTCCAAAGTGCCCGTTTCCATGACGCCACAGCTGTGTCTGCTCTACAGTTGCCTCTGACACCATCTCTGGTTTAGAGCTGCACCTGCCCCTGCAGCCAAGGCCGTGACCACCTGCTGTGCTGACTCAGCTGTGTCCCACCACCCTGCTGCAGGAGCTGAGCCTGGTCTGGCCCACTACAGCCCACATCTGGGCACTGGAGCGCACAGGAGTTTGAGCCCCGCTCGCTCAGGCTGGCTGTGCTTGTGCAGAGGGGAGTGGGCCACCTGGGGAGGCTAAGGAGGGAAGGGGCATCAAGAAGGCCACCGAGGAAGCTGGGTGCCAAAATGAGAGCTGCAGGGTGCATCATAGCAGAGGAACGGGGTGGGGCCAGAGGACAGTAGCCAGATGGAGTGAGGCTGGCAGTCAAAGAAAGGCTTCAAATAAAGGTAAACCTTGGCATCTTGGGGGCTTTTTAGTGTGACTGTTTATAACAATGACTAAGGCCCTGAGCACTAATTTCAAATGGAAATTCCTACAACTGTTCTAAAAGTTCCCCTAACAACTCTCTAGGTCCCTGTCCTATAGTCCTTTTGGCTGTTTGGCAGGAAAAGTGGCTGCCCAAAGGTGGGATTGACCAGGGGACTGAGAAATTGGGGACCAGGGCCTCCAAATTCTGTGCTCTCCCCTTGACCTTGGGAGAGATGCTTGTCGTTTTAGAGTCTGTTTCCTCATCTGGAAATTAAGGGAAATTTTGCAGATTTCCTCCGAGGGGTATTTTGAATGGTAGCTGTAGCCCATTTTCCAAGTACAAAGTGTTGGGTATAGGGAAAGAGAGTTGACATTTCAGGAAATGTGCAGCTCAGATGTTTTCACATCCACTATTATTTCCATCCAGGGGCATTTTCTTAAAGAGAGGTGAGGCAGGTCCCAGTGGATTCAATACTGTATTCCTCCACTTCTGAAATACAAGAATCAAAGTTCTTTTTTATTTATTCTAGTTTCATTGGAGACATGTCAGTCGATTTTCCTTCAGCCGGACCACTGAACCTACACCCAGCAATGAGAACCAGCTGACCAAATAAATAGTTCCGTATGGAAAAGAAGCAGGAAATGCCTTTCCAAAACTAATAATATTAACAAACTTGCAAGAGACACACAATCCATAATTAATGACAATTTGGGAAAAAAAAAAGACATAAAAACTTGGAATTTGAAATATGACTCTGAGAACAGCCCAGTGGTTTTTTTTTTTTTTTTTTTGCTCAGAATCCATCCACCCTTTTTACTGGCCTGTTTCCCTTCTGACAGCCACATTTATTCAAGTTCTTTCTGCAAATGTCTGTAGTCTGCAGATTTCGATCCTGGGATTCAATACTTCTTGCCTGAACTCCCAGAGTGGCCAGTCAACAGGGGCTTATTAAAAACCTCAGTAAGTCATGTGACCAGACATAACTGATTCTAGCTAAACCCACAGGAAGGATGGCCTTGCTCTCAGAAACCAAATCTCTGGCAAGTCTGCCTTTGGGGTCAGATTCAGTGACATTGGACTGGATGCCAGGGTGGACCCCAATCAATCTACCTAGGCCCAGACTGAGCAGGCCACAGATGCCTGGGGAATAGGTTTGGCCTTCTGGATCCACTTCTTAACAGAAGCCCCCAGCCTAAATCCCAGAGGTGCCCCACTTCCAATGCAGCCTCTATAGTGCTGAAATTCACGTGCCATTCACCACTTTCCAGACTATCATATCACTCTCACTCTTCCTCTCAAGTGTGCTTGTGATTAAAATGGTGGTTGACCCCTGAAAGTCATGGTCTCCTTGACTCTTTCATCTCCAGAATATAGACTTACTGTTGAGAAGCAGCCGACGAACCAGAGACTCCATTTCCCAGCCCTTTATCCCACCCCATGTCCTTAATTCTGGCCAGTGAAATATGAGCCTGGGTGATGTGTCACTTTTTGGATGAGGTGGTTAAGTACCCGGTGTGTCTTCTCTCATTCTGTTTCCCACCTTGTATCACGAAGGGGCACAGGCCTGGATCCCTGAGTCACTGTGTGGAGGAGGATCTGCCTGACCAGGAATGTCTGCTTAGAGTTTGTATGAGCAGGAAATAAACTTTTGTGTTCAGTTGTTAATATAGTGGGGTTGTTTGTTGCAGTTGACCTATGTTGACTAAGATAGTGTCCATGCAGCATTTCCTAAGTGGTGTGTCTTGTGATAGTGGGATTTCCCCAGCTGCTATCTTTCTCTGTGCAGAGAGCATGGGCCCTGCCCACGTGACTTGTGGCCTTGTTTGAGTCTCTGTATACCTTCCTCTCTACTCTCCCAAATGGAGTCTGTCTTTGTGAGGAGGCAGGAGAGTAGGGGTAGAAGTTAAAAGTATGGTTTTTGAGTCGGACTGCCCAGGTTCAAATCCTAACTCTACCACTTACGAACATGTGAGGCCTTGAGCAAATGGTTTAACTTCTCTGAGCTTTAAATTCTCTCTCTGAGATAGAGGGAGACTACCTTGCAGAGTTGTTATGAGAAATATTTGGAACATTCTTGTGTAAAATACCTGTCACATAATCAACATGGTAAATGTTAGTGTTATTATAGTTATTGTTTGTTGAGCTTGGTTCAGCATAGTAGATGTGAGGACTGACTACAACCAACTCTTTCCTGTCTTCCCTTCATGTCAATAATACCCACCACTCACATCAGTTTTCTCTCATAGGTGTTGGGGTTTCTCCCATCCTACTACTAACCAGGCCTGACCCTGCTTAGCTTCCGAGATCAAACAAGAGCAGGCACATTCTGGGTGGTCTGGACATAGACAGGTGTTGGGGTTTCTTCTACCTTTGTCCCACAGATGCCACTCACCTTCCATGCTTTTACCTGAGGTGCTACAACATATTTAGAAATTTATAAGTATTTTTTAGAATGAAAAAGTAGGTGAATTCTCAGATGAGAAGAAGAAAAAAGAAGAAAAAGGAAGAAGAAAGAAGAAGGAAGAAGAAGAAGAAAAAAAAAGAAGAAAAGAGGTGAGTTCAAAGAAAGTGGACCCAAATATGTGTTGAATGAACACGTGTCTGCTTCAGATATCTGGTTCTCGTGTCCTGATGGGTGAGTGCTGCCCGCCTACCTCCCCTCCAGGGTTCTGTGTCACCAACCCAGCTCTTAGGAGCTCTGGTAACACAGGAAGCCGAGGGGTAGAGGGATAAGAAGCATGCAGACTAGTGTTGGAGAGGGTTTCTCCCAAGATTTCAGAGGAAAGAGAAGCTTGAGCATTCGTGGGTAAGGAAGAAGCAGATGGAAGAGAGGAGGAGGGCTGTCAGTTGTCTTGCCTGACACCCATCTCCTTCCGGAAGGTCGAGAAATATCTTGAGTTATCTTGAATTGCTTTTTGGTGGCTAGACTATCTTTCATGTATCCTGGTCTTATTCTGAGACCAGACTGTGTGGGCCACAGCTTCACCAGGGTCATAATACATGTTTGCATAGACTGACATCCATCCAATAATCAGGTGAAAAAATGTATTGAAAAAAATCAAATGAGCGCTTGCAGCATTTGTCCAGCTGAGTGATGGGATGAAGGGGTACATCGGGGGCAACAGGTGCAGTAGAGCAGTGAGAAAGGCGGGCAGGTCCCCAGGTTGGGTAGCAGCCCTGCACTTTGCTCTTGGCTCTCCCAGTACTGAGCAGGCAAAGGCCAATGCAGACAGCATGAGACAGACATTCCTGGCCCCACGGAGTCTTGGAGCATCCCCCTCCCAACACCATGAATAAACCAGCACTGTCATCTGAACGTCTCTGTTGTGGTGTCAGAGCCATGACTGTTGTCCCTGTTTCAGGTGAGTTCACAGCCTACAAGATTTGAAGCCCTAACTCAATGAACCTTTCTCCATGGCCCATTTATTATCCAAGTGGCTCCTCAATGACAATACCTCCTCCACTGGGACTCACATGGGGTTGGGCCCAGGAGGGATTTAAAGATTATACAGCTCATCTCCCTCACTTCAGAGGGGAGGAAACTCGGAGTCCTGTGGCTTCTCCTCCTCTCATACATGCTTTGCTAACTGAGATGGTAACAGAAGCTGAACACGGTTGGTGGGCCAGAGGGGCTGCCATTTCCCCAGGCATTAAGAGTGAAAGAGAAACATGCCCACTGTGGCCCCTGGGTGCTGAGACTTCACAGCTGTGGGCTGGGATGGCCTGGAAAGTGGGCTCCCTCCCTCCAGCCTAGTGGTCTGAATTGCCTGTGAGTGGAGGGCCTCAGGTGGCCGTCGGGGTGCAGGTGCCACGGGGCTGCCCACTGTGTTCCCTGTGTCATGACCTGCCAGTGGCTTCCTGGAAAACACTAAGCTGATGCTCAGCAACCCTGGGCTTGAGGGATCAAAGTGACACACATTTCACAACAGGGGCCTTTGGCTTAAGTCTTCATTCTCCCAAGAGGTGGGAGAATGGAAAACTAGATCCTAGTACCAGTGCCGCTGCAGGCTCCTGTGAGGCTGTGGGCAACATTGTCAAACTCTTGAGCCTCAGCCTGTGGGTCAAGGATGCCATCTCTGAGGGATCTGCAAGTGCTAGGATTCCAAGGGAAACAGCTAAGAGTGAATAACCGCTCATGCTTTACCGTGATCCTTTTCCAGAGAGGAGCTTAGGGGAAGGGGGTGTGAGAGCGGCTGTGGGCCCTGAGAGGGAACTTCCCAGTCTGCCTCCGGGCTGCCCAGCATGGAAGTCAGTGCTCAGAGTCCACCACGCTGCCAGTCTGGACAACTACGTCTTGAGTCCTTACGTGGGGGCAGCTCTGTTGCCAGAGATGTGACAGCTAGAATCCAAAGCCTCTGTCCCTTGTGAGGAAGCTGGAGAGATGGTTCTGGGTTAGCTCCTCTCCCCTGCATGAGGCCAGGGACAAGCTGGCTGAAAGGGAGAGGTACCCGCTGGGTGCATGATAATCCTTCAATCACCAAGCAACTGCTTCCCACAGGTTTTATGCCATGAACACTCTTGCCAGTTTTCTCCAATAAAAGATGAGATGGCTTCACTTTTTTGTTCATTTGTTTGACTTCTGAGGGCCCACTACTGTTTTTGTTTTTTCCCCCGCAAAAGCACTTTTTCATTGAGGTGAAGAGAAGTCTGGGTAAAAGGATTATAGTTCCAGGCAGTCAACACTCAATTGTTAGTGGCACTATGTGCACTGTAGATTTTGCTTCTCCTTGTCAGAAAAGGATATTCAGGCTGTATTGTCCCCAGCTGAGCAAAGAGAAGGGCAAAGAAAACTGAAAGAGGCTTCTACCCCACCAGCCCTTCTCTTCAGACCCAGCATCAAGCTAGACAGGCCCTCGCTGGTCAGTCTGCAGGTTGGTGTCCCATGGCTGAGGGACACAGGCCATATTACATTTGCAAGGAAGACAAGGCAGGAAAGGTGGTCATATCATCGCTGCTCGGTTCAGAGTCAAAGACCTTAAAGTTCTTAGCAATGTGTTCAGCATCACAGACTTGGGCATCACCACCAATTTTCTCTGCCAGGGGAACTGGATCAGAACCTGGGCTGGAGTTTTATTGTGCTTGGCTGCAATTGCCTTGATCCTGGGATCCCCAGGAGTCCTTAGGCTTGGCTCATGGGGACAGTAGGCAGTCACCACAATGCCTTTGGACTGGCAGTGCTGGATTAACTTCTGAGTTAGGTATGGATGGCACTCGATCTGGTTAATGGCCGGCTTATACTGTAAGCCAGGTTTCTTTAAGATCCTCTCGATCTGGAGGTGGTTGAGTTGGAGATGTCAATAGCTCCCACCAGCCCTTCATCCACTAAGCTCTTCCATGGCCATCCATGTGTCCAGAATATCTGTGTCACTGGGAACCACATTGCCTGCCTTGTCCAGTGGGAAAAATTCCTTCCCAGGATTAAAGCCCATTGGTCAGTGAATAAGGTAGAGGTCCAGGTAGTCCAGCTGCAGGTCGCTGAGTGCATTCTGGAAGGCTCCTTCCACCAGAACCTTCTCGTGGTGCGTACACTGCAGCTTGCTGGTGATGCAGACTCCTCACACCTCGCCACCTGCTCCTGAGCTTCTCCTGGGTGCCCATCCTGACCTCGTTCTCCTTCTGGCACATGTAGGTGCAGTTGATGTGGCAGTATCTGATGTCAGTCGTTACCTTCCCAGCCTGGGCCACCTGGCCTGGAGGGGACTTCCAGGTGCCCAGCCCCAGGATGGGCATCATGGTGCCATTGTTGAGCTGGTCCTAGCTGCTGTGTTATATAGACCCCTGCCCGGGACTGTGCCCCACTACTGTTTGAGCTTGAGTTTCAGTTACCCCCATTTCAGGCAGAAGAGGAGTCTTTTTAGCTTGCATCAGGGAGAGCTGGATTGTGCTAGGCAGGAGAATGTTGTTGCTGTCGATGTTGTGCTCAACATGGGTGGATGGTGTGTGTTGGTCTTGGGGTTAGCTACGGGGTTGAGTAAAATAGACAATCGCCATGTTTCCTGGCTGTCCAGCAACTTTTAAATTCATCTTTGCTGTATTTGGGAAATTTCCTGCTTTAGGAGTCTTACTGTCACCAGGAAGAAACCAGGAAATTCAGTTCAGAAACTCCTCTGCCATTACAGCACAGGTTGACGAGCTGGGGACCTCAATCAAGTTACCTGTGGGAGACTTTGACTAGGAAGGAAGGAAGGGCATTACGGAACCCATTTTGCTGGCAAGGCAGGTAGCAGAGGTTTCTTTTGGAAGAAATTGGGACTAAATGGCATCTGTGGAGTGGCCATGCTGATAGCTTTTTCCTTGGAGGGGCAGTCACAGGGCAGCAGCTTCTCCATTGGGCAGTTCTGTAGCAGCAGCACTTGGATGTCATTCCGTGAAATTGGTTCTCCAGGCTCCCACTAATTCTGTGAACTCCCAGCCAATTTCCTTTTAGCAGACTCCTTTCTGCCTGATTACCAGGATCAGCCTTTGTGGCTTACAGGTGAGGGCCTGAAGGACGTGGCAACCAACTGCTAACTCGGTTGCTCCCCTCTCAGACGCTCTGAGCCCCAGCACTGCTCGCCGTGGCAGCAGCAGGAATCCCAGCCCAACCCTCAGCAGTTCGCCTGCTCAAACCTCGTTCCTCCACACATTTCTTTCCCACCTGTTAGGTCCGGGCCTCCCATACGTTCCTCTCGAGTTTAACCACTCACATTGCCAAGCCAACAGCCACCCGTGGGAAATGGATCGGTGAAGAAGTGGTTCTGTAAACCTTGTGTGACCCTCGAGTCTCCCTCAGCCTGGTGTCAAAGAGCCAGCCGGTCATGCAGGGAGCACGAGTCCTCGATTCCGGAGTGAGAGGCCATGTGCCCCTCCAGGATGGCAGCCCCCATGGAATCTGCTTTGGGGATTTCTACTCAGGTTCCAAATACCTGACCATCATCCCATTCACAGAGCCTTGCTGTCTTCCTGCTTAGATAACTCACCACTAGCCCATGAGAGAACCCAAAGAAATGCCCGGTTAGGTCATTTCTGCTTGTCTCTAGTGAGACGTATTTCTAGAATGTAAATCCTATGGGGACAAGGAAGCATTCACTGATGTAGCAACCCCAGTGTCTAGAGCCATTCTTGGCACATAATGCAGTTCTCAATGAATCACTGTTGAATAAATTATGAATAAATGTAGGAATTTATTTAAACTGCAATCTTTCTGCCCAATAGTGGTCTGAAACATACTGTGGTAGGAATGAACAACATGATTTTGGAAATTTGGTATGCTTTAAGAGTTTCACAAAAAACACACAGAATTTCTATCTATTTGTTCTATAAGCCTATAACTATGAAGGGGGAGGCCCAATGTAAGGCCTTAGTTGAGAAGAATGTGTTATCTCTGATATGTTTGATACCCCTGATAATTAAAATTTATGGGCACTTGACATATTTTTATTCTATGCAGCCCTGCAAAATCTCTACTACCTGCAAAGCCCCTTGTTTAAAAAAAAATGAAGAGGCAACCATGTATATTGACATCTTTGGTTTTAAGCCTACTTGAAACTGGTCTTTAATGCCTGTATTCATTAAACACAAGCCTCCTGATGACATCACCCTCTTGCAGCGGCCTTTGGGAGATAATGGAAAGTCTCATGTCAGATACATTTTTAGTCTGTGGCTGACACCGTGTTAAAGCTTTTGCATGTGTCATCTCACTTATCCTTCAAGGACCTTGGGCCGAGTGCGGTGGCTCACGCCTGTAATCCTAGCACTCTGGGAGGCTGAGGCGGTGGATCCTTTGAGCTCAGGAGTTCGAGACCAGCTTGAGCAAGAGCAAGACCCTGTCTCTACTAAAAATAGAAAGAAATTATATGGACAGCTAAAAATATATATAGAAAAAATTAGCTGGGCATGGTGGAGCATGCCTGTAGTCCCAGCTACTCGGGAGGCTGAGGCAGGAGGATTGCTTGAGCCCAGGAGTGTGAGGTTGCTGTGAGCTAGGCTGACACCACAGCACTCTACCCTGGGCAACAGAATGAGACTCTGTCTCAAAAAAAAAAAAAAAGAGCCTTGAAAGATGTAAGTCATATAACAATCTCTATTTGGCAGATGAAGTCCGTGAGGCATAGAGATGTTGAATTACTTGCTAGTGGACGGTGAAGTCAAGATTCCCACCCAGCCCAGCTGACACCAGAGACTGCAGACTTACCCACTGAGTCTTTGGCAACTGGTAGACCAGAGGATTTCTGGGGCCTCTCTAGTGTCTATGTGTAGGAGAAGATGCTCAAAGATGATTGTCATCCCAAATATCCAGTCTACAATCTGAGTCACACAGCTCCTGCTAGAGGCCCAGTGAGAGGTACTGTGAGGCTTAACCCCAGTGACAGTCACTGCTTCTAGGATGTTATTCTCTAGCCTTAGACTCTGGCATGCCCCATTCACACAAATGTAACTTTTTAAAACCAAGTATCTCTGGAAAATTCCTGTGTGCTCATTTCAACAGAATGCAAAGGCTCAATTTCCTATCTTACCTTTTAGGTTAAATATTCTATGCCTTCTAGCCTTGCTGTATGCACATGGAATCCACTTTTGGAGTTTCTTTGATGGAAAAGTTTCTCTGGATTGCCAACTGACCTCAGTGGCAAAGATATGACAGTAACATTATTTGCTTTAATTTGCCAACACCAAAAACTTTGTCACCAGGTACTCCAACCATTTCAGACTTCTCTTCAGTTTGCTTAAGAAAGTTTGCCTGAATGGATTAAACTTTGGTGGTAAGTGGAGTTGTGTGGGGGGAAGAATTGGATTTCTCCCTCTATTTTCCTGTCCCTTCACCCCTTAGCCATCACAGTGAGAATGAAATTTATAGACTATTTTAAAGATAACAGATAGCTATTCAGTCATAGAGCTCTTTTATAATTAACTGTGAATAAATGATTTTTCAGATGCTTCAAACATATTAGTATGTTTGTGGAGAAACCTTTTGTCATTGTTCTGAGGCTCTGGTGTAAGCTGGACTTTGTGGAGATTAAGTCAGGGGATGGAGGCTCCTGTCTGAAAGTCTCTCATCTTTACTTCCTTCTTGTTTCACAAGGATGACATTTACGAACAGTTCCCTTCGTAAGACAATACACCAAGAGCATCCCCCAGGAGGGAAGCTTCTATATCGAAACTCTTGGCCTGATCTACTTGTGTTCTATCCTGTTATCCAAAGTCAAAGCTAAAAATATAAACCTGAGGTTATAGCCAACAACAGGGTGAAAAAAAAAAAAAAAAAAAAAAAACCTAAAAACCATTAAAACCATCTCTGCTTCTCTGCCAGAACAGGAAGTCATCCCCCAGTAGAAGTTATTAATGCCTAAGTCATAGAAAGGCCACGAAAAGGTAACCCAGCACAGTCGAGGCAGTTGTTTTGGAGGTGGATGGCTCACTTCCCACCAGACAAGGGGCTGCTAAGCAGGGGACCTCACTAAACGCCCAGCAGTGGAAATGTGCCAAGGGTTCCCAAGGAGGAGCTTTCTCACTGTATGGGCCTCCCCTGGGAAACCAGATCTTAATCAAGCCCCTGATTACTTGGCCATGTCCACGATGTAGTATTTTTCATGGAGTTGGAAAACAGCTGAGGACAATAGGCAAGTTGTTCTTGCTCATCTAATTTCCTTATTTTGGTTTCTTGACCACTTTTTTGAAAACTGGGATAGGTGCCAGCCCTTTCTTACAATTTGGTTTCAGTTTGATTTATCCCAGTATCTAATCCCAGTATCTAACCCCGTGTGGAGTTCAACTAAGAATTTTATAAACATTCTTCGATGCTAACGATATGCATCTCACAATCTAGACATCTGGACACAATGTTAAACAAACATTACCCACCACAAAAACCAGTTGGATCTGCCTGTGGTTACTTCAGCCCCAGTCGTTTCTTCTTTCAGGTCTGTCCTGATACCTGTGGGGATCAGCTTCTGACCCCACCGTGCAGCCGGATCGGTGAGTTAAAGCTATCCCTGAACCATTTGCTGTTTTTCTCAGACTGTGCTATGAAGCTGGATGGCCCTGCCCCTCCATTATGCCAAACCCACTTGTGACAGTTCCTGGTGAAATACTTTTCTCTGGGCCAGATTCTCAATGAAAATAATGCAAGATCAAGATATGATGCTCCTCACTCTCGTAGGGATGGATCCAGAAGGTATCTGGATGTGAGATTTCAGAATTCTGTCCCTATTGGACCTCCCATGTGCTCATGGGAAAGGTTTCCACTGAACTCCACCTACCCTGAATACAAGGTAGAGATAACATAATGGTTGATTCACCAGCATTCTCAAGCCAAAGCGTCTATACATTGTTCTTACATTATCCACGATCCTGTTATTGTCAATCACAACAGCTAATGTTTATTGATCACTTGCTATACATACGAGGAATTGTTAAGCCTTTTACATGCAAGGTCTTTCCTTCTCATCACGACCCTGTGAGGTGGGTATCACTGTTGTTTCATTTTGCAGACAGGGGAACTACGAAGGAGTAAGGTAGACCTGCTTGCTCAAGGGCATATGGTATATGAATAACAGAGCCACCACTAACCCAGGTCTGTCTGGTTCCAAAATCTGTTCTCTTAACTATGACTCTAAACTGCCTGTCAAGTCAGGGGTGATGACAGGGAAAAGAAACACGAGTTGTATAATGGACGATGGTTACATGATGTGCCAGACTCACACACAGTTCTTCCATTCCAAGACCCTCCTGGGTGGCAGTCTAGCTCCTTTGCCCAGGGTGCTACAGGCACAGGACTCCACGTGGAGGAGGTGACAGAGTGAAGGAGGAGTGGTAAGATGCAGAGCAGGGGGCAGAGAGGGAGGACAGTCGAGCAGGGAGGGAGCTTCCTGGGGAGATATGGAGAGAGAATGTCCTCTGAACTGCATAAAAAGGGTCAAAGGCGGTAGAAAGGGACCGTCAGCTGGGGGGCCATCTTAGAACAAAGCTGCTGGTGCTTCCAGTAGGACTAGTGCTATGACTGTGAGTTCCAGCGTGTCCAGCCCCAGACACCTGAGGGGTGGGTACAGGGAGTGGCCCGATGGGCTTCATGGAGCGCGTAGCTCAGTCCTGCACTGCCCTGGCATCTGCAGTGTCAAATAGGTGTATGCTTTGTGAGGGTTTGCTCGACTCCCCAGCCTTGTGCCACCCTGAACCCTCCAACAGAACTCATGGAAACCTCTCCCACCCACTCTTCCTCGACCACACAGGAAGAGTAAACAGTCTGAGCTTGCAGCCAGCAAGGGTAAGGGCAGAAACCCTGCTGCAGCAAGGTCTCAGGTTACCAAGACGTCTTTCCCTTTGTACCCTCTGCTGCAGGACATTTTTAGTGGCTGAGAAGTTTTAGCATAAATAATTAAAACTAGGTTAGCCTTGTCAGAAATAAACACACGCAGCTTGTGATATACTCTTGGGAGGCAATGTGTGTTTGTGTTTCTTGCCGATTCATAAACCTTGGTGACGCGTAAGTCCACATTCCAGGGGTCAGGGTCCCATATCTGTTGGCATATATTGAAAGCACGTGACTGTGGGTTTCATTCTTTTCAACCAAGCAGCTACCTGGACCGAGGGGCAAGCAGGCACAGCCAATGTGCCCAAGGGCAGCCCAGGGCTGCAAACCTGTGGGTCTAGGTTAATGTTTGCTTATGTTTATATCTTCTCTGATAGGCTGATGGCATTTGCCTAATGATTGTGTTTCCCTGAAAGGTTAATCAATGTCTAAGTGAGCTAGTCACAGACTTTCTCTGAGGTGCAGCGAAGTTGGACTCTGAGCACTTGTTCCCTAGGGCCATGTCCCTGGGGTCAGAGTGACAGGACAGTTGCAGGGAGCAGTGGGAGTGACCAGAGGAACACTGAGCTCTGAGCTCTTATGTTTATAAGGGATGGCTCCCAAGGTATAATGTGACTTGGTCCACCCAGCACACCTGGCTACAGCCCTACTTTCTTTTTTTTTTTTTTCTTTTTTGAGACAGAGTGTCGCTTTGTTGCCCTGGCTAGAGTGAGTGCCGTGGCGTCAGCCTAGCTCACAGCAACCTCAAACTCCTGGGCTTAAGCGATCCTACTGCCTCAGCCTCCCGAGTAGCTGGGACTACAGGCATGTGCCACCATGCCCGGCTAATTTTTTCTATATATATTTTAGTTGGCCAGATAATTTCTATTTTTTTAGTAGAGACGGGGTCTTGCTCTTGCTCAGGCTGGTCTCGAACTCCTGACCTCGAGCGATCCACCCGCTCGGCCTCCCAGAGTGCTAGGATTACAGGTGTGAGCCACCGCACCTGGCCCTACAGCCCTACTTTCTTCAGACCCCTTTAGCACCTTGAATAGGGGACCTTTGTGCTCTTTCTATCCTGGAATTGTCAGCCAGAAGGGGCATCTTCTTCCCTGCAAACGTGTGTTGAGCACGTGTGGTGTGCCAGACTTCTGTGCCAGACTTCGGGGATACTGAGAGGAAGAGGGTGGGTGGACGAGATCCCAGCCCTCAAGCTGCTAATAGTTAAGAGCAAGGAGGTGACAAGGCAGTTGCCATCCAGGGTCCTGTGTGCACAGCAGGGAGTCTGACAGGGCTTCCGGAGAACAAAGGAGCAGCCTGAACAGAGCCCTGGGGACGCAGGAGGCCTTTCGGAGGAGAACAGGGACATCTGGGCAGATCCTGGAGGGCATGTGGACGGGTGTGGTAGGCTGAGTAATGGCCCTTCCAGATGTCTACCTCCTATCACCAGATCCTGTGAACGTTGCCTTATGTGGCAAATGGCATATTGCAGGTGTGATTAAATTAAGGATCTTGAGGTGAGAGGTTATCCTGGGTTATCGGGCAGCCCTAAATGTAATCACAAGGGTCCTTATAAGAAGGGGGTGGAGGAAGATTTGACTACAGGAGAAGAGCAGGCGGGAGGCAGAGACTGGAGTGATGTGCTTTGAAGAAGGAGGAAAGGACCTCAGGTCGTGGCATCCAGGTGCCCCTGGAAGCGGATAAAGCCAAGATTATCTCCCAGAGCCTCCAGAAAGAGCCAGGCTGGCCAGCACTTTGACCTTAGCCCAGTGAAACTGATTTCAGACTTCCGGCCTCCAGAACTCTGAAATAATAAGTTTGTTTTGTTTTAAGCCACAAAATTTGTGGGAATTTGTTGCAGCAGCAATAGAAAAGTAATACAGTGGAGGTGGGGTTTGGGGAAGGGAGTGGAGGGGGGTAGGCAGTGTGGCCAGAGGCTGGGCGGACACGTTACCATACAGTGGAGCACGGTGTTGGCGTGCAGGGTGGACAGGGAGTGGTGTGGGGAGTGTTCAGGCTGAATTCGGATTTCTTCTGAGGGCATTGGCAGTCATCACAAGCGTCTGAGGCATGATCCAATGGTGACTGAGGAAGAAGAAGACTCTGGCGAGTGCTGCAGAGTCCCAGTTGAGGAGCGAGGTGGGGAAGTCCCAGCAGAGGCAGGGAGGTTGTACCTACTGGGGAAACAGCAGGAAGGAAAGTTTCGAGGTGGGTGTGACCCTCAGTACCTGTGTGGGCTCCAGCGTCAGGCAGCACCCGGCAGCCCCCTGGCTGGTGGGGAGCAGAGGAGGACAGTAGGAGGGGGTCTCGAGCTGGAATGACTAACGCCATGGCACACTGCTGACAGGGCAGGGCCAGGGATGGAGAGGGTGGTGCCGAGAGTGTCCAGGCCTTGGACCCGCCAGGGTCCAAACGGGGAAGGGAGCAATGGGAGGTTCTCACAGGGAGTTCGGAGCAGAGATCCAGGCAGGAAGCCATCAAGGTGGAGAGGACTGAACTTGGAACTGCAGGACTTACCAAAGTCACACACTGAGAAGTCGTAGCAAGATCTTATAGCTCAGGCAGTAAGGGGTGGGTGTCAGGACAAGCTGAGGTCATCCGGTGGGTTAACAGCAGAAGACAGGCCCTGACTGGGATGCAGTCAGTCTGACACGGGTAATCCAGCAGAAGACCTAGGAGGAGCTTGAAGGGGACTCAGGGGTGAGGCTGGGCAGCATGTTACTAGGGCATAGTCCCCAGTGCAGGTCCGGTGGGCATATGTCTGCTGACTCTGGTGCCTGAGAGGCTGGCCAGAGCAGGCAGGGGTCCAGATGTCAGTTTGTGGGCCTGGTTTTAGGGTGAAAGTGAACTCCCAGTGGGGACGATCGAAGCTGAAGCCCATTCCCCAGAGGCGGAGGGAGCGAAAGGCTGTCTCTCAGGAGACACACAGGATACTGTGGCAGCAAATGAGCTCCAGACGCTTAAAGTGAGGAGGGGAGTCCTTCCAGCTCACCAACAGTGCTTGGGATTAGCCCTAACCAGGTGCAACACACAACTAGGAGGTGTGGGAGAAGATTCTGCTGGAGACTGGAAGACCAAGTTCATACTGGGAAGTTGGATGGATGAGGTGGTTTCCAAAGGGCTTTGTCTGCTAAGTTGAGGAGACTGGATCACACCCCAAGAGGAAGGGAGGCTCCACTGGAGATAACCACCCAAACCATGATGGTGCCTCTCACTTGGCTGAGTGTCACTGCTGCCCAGGAGCGCCTGCTGTCCTCCCCACCAACAGGATGCTCTTGCACCAGCCAGGATGAAGCCGAGTGTACAAGGCCACTGTGATCACCATGATGTATATGAGTATTGCCAGGTCTTATCCTCCACACAAGCCCTCAGCGTGGTGTCCCACAGCCCCGGGCCCAGCCCTTCCTGGCTTCTTCCCCTTCTTGAGCAATCCCCACTGCTAAGGCTTCAACGTGCCTCAGCCAGAAAGCTGTCTTCTCTTTCCTGGGAGCATTTTTCAAGAAATAACTCTGCTGTGGTGTGATGGAATTATATTTGTGAGGAAGATGATGTGGAACCAAGCTAGAGTGTGGAGAGTAGGGTCAATCTGTGTTGGGATGCAGCAATAGGGATGGAGATGAGGACGATGAAATGAATCCAAGAGGCAGTTTGAAAAAACAGACAGACTTTGGTGACTGCATATGAACTGCTGTAAATAGGTGAGGACAAAAGATGTCTCCGTGTTTGGAGCAGTGTCACCAATCCGTGGGAACAGCCTGCAGCAAGACTTGTCCCAGCCACACCCTCTTTCTAGCGAAGTAGAGAGGCTTTCAACACAAAGGGCTGGGAACCCAGGGTGACAGTCAAGCTCCATTCTGATTCTGCCGCAGAGTGCCTGACATGATAGCAGACCACTCAGCAGAGGGGTCTTGCTGGCTTTACCCATCTGGAGCCTGAGAGGAAGTCTGAGGTGGGAGATGTTGATCTGAGAGACCTGGGTATAAAAGTAATCACAAGAAGTCACAAGATAGGATGATTTCTCTGCGAGACAAAGCAAAGAGAGAAAAAAGAGGCACAGAAGCCCTTAGGGGGGGCACTTGTAATTAGAACAGTTAGGAAAAGAAAAGGGAACCTTAGGTGACAAAAATCTTGGGGAGTCTCAAACCGTAAGGAAGATAACCACTTCCAGTTGGACAGATCTCCATGGACCACCATTCAGTTTCTGGAGATGTCATCTTTGGTCTCATCTTTTCCCTTGGCAGCTGCCCCATCTCCAAACCAAAAGTGCATCTTATTCCCTGGGCACCCAACAATGTGCAGCACTCTCCTGAATCAACTTGACTTCTCTTGCTCCTGGACAGATGGGAGGGACCTGCCTTAGCTGCAGTGGGGGTGGAAGCTACAGGACCCTTGTGTCAAGGTTTGTAACCCCGAGTCTGGTCCTGTCTTCCATTAACAATATCATTAAGGCAAATGTGTCTGAATGGGATTCGAATAACCTCTCCAAAGATTCCCATCACGAGATTGATACTGAGCTGGAAGCTCTGAAATTCATTTATGTACACAGAAGATATTTGCTAATGTGTGGCTTTTATTTCCCCTGGAGCTGATACACATCAGTGAGGCCTGGGGATAATGAACAACAGCATGGACAATAAATTTTAAAATAAACAAAATAAAAACTCAAAGAACACTAATGCAGACCAGTGCTAGGAAACAGCGTGTGTTACTTAGACAGTGATGATTACTCCTCAGTGAGCAGATTCTATTATCTGCTCCTTAGAAGCAGTAGGTGGCTGTCTCTTGATTGTGTTAGTCCCATGGTTATAAAATTCTCAATACTGCACTTTTCAAGGGTGACAAATGGTGGGGGTAGGAAGGCAAGGGAGGGTGGAATCGGGAGGGTGGGTCTGTGGCAGGGGCTTCTCCACTTCTCGCTGGGTGAGAGCAGGTGATATTGCCCAGCTCCTCTTGCAGTTGGGAGTGGCCACAAGACTGATTCCAGCCAAGGGAGTGTGAGGAGCCTCTGAGGCTGCAGTGTGCCTGTTCCACTGGCTGAAGGCCCTTGGGGAGTGATGAAGGCACGGCTACAAGCAGCCTGGGTCACTGAGCCACCATGCGGTACAGAGCCACTTGCTGACCCGGAGCATCTACCCTGGCATGGTATGTGGCCTGGAAATATACTTCTGCATGTTTGAATCAATATGTTTTGGGGTCTATTTGCTACAGTGGGCTAGCCCACCCTAACTAAAGCAAGGCCAACTCAGCAAGTCCACCATGGGCATTCCGGAATGGGAAGAAGGTCCCCGGGAACTTTGCTTTTCATGAGTGCTCACTCCTGGGGTCTGGGAGAAAAGGTGATGAGGACACTGGAGCTGGTGGGTGGGCAAGACCTGGGATGCCAGAACTAGGGCCCTGAACGAAGCAGGGAGGGGTGTACAGTCCCTCTTGGGAGGCGGGAGGAGGGTCCTGGTGAGCAGGGCTCTTCTTGGGCCACACCTGGATCACGACGAGGAGAGACTTTGAGTGTGACGTGTCATTCAAAAGGCTTCCTAGAAACTTGGGTCTGTTTCTTCAGTGGAGGGCACATGGCTACTCAAGCAAACCAGCCAACCACAATGGGCTTCCTTTGAGGAGCTTGGTAAGAATGGAAAATCTGTCAGTCTGCAGAGCAGCACAGCACCAGGGGCTCCTGTGGGACAGGGTGGGGGCGACCGTACCACTGCAGAGTCCCGCAGTGGTGCAGGAAGCAGGGAGGCCCCAAGTGACAGTGTGCAAAGGACCTTGATGGCAGCAGCAGGCTCCTCTAGGAGCTCATGAGAAAGGCCCAGAATCCCAAGGACTCGGCCCTGAGATTCAACTCATGCCCTGTTCCCCTCCTCGCAGGCTCTGTGAGCTGGGCAAGTCAATAGTACATAAATATGTGTGAAATCAGCTCATTAACGGCATTCCAGTGCTGCTCATGGGTTCACCCTGCAGACAGTAAGACTCAGTGGAAAGACATTGCTAAACTGGAGGCAAAACAAATTATTTTTCTCCAAAATATTCATTCAATAAATATTTGCTTAGGCATTACAAGGATAAATAAGGCTTCCCCCTGCCCTGTTAGAGGTATGTGTGTTGAGAAAAGGAGCAATTTAATAAGAACAACAGCATTCAGAGAAGAGAAAGAAAGGAAATACATGAAAATTCAGGACTCTAATAACGTATGTATGATGAATTTGATTATATTCCAAACTTATTCCAAAATTTTCTTTTCAAATTTTATTGACATTCCCAATTGTTTAGCTGAATGTAAAGGAGATCTTGGTGCACACTCAGCAGGTGCTGCCTTTTAACTGGTTTTAAATCCCTTGCAATCACTTCCCTGCCTTGGAGAAGCTGTGAACCAGGCGTTTTGGTGGGGAGAAAATGTGCCAGACCTGTGCTTAGGGAGGCTCTTGCTCTTGCTGGAAGGGTTGCAAATCCCCAGACCAAGCAAGCCCTTTAAAACACAAAACATCTAGAGTAAAATTAAGTTTAAAACACTACTTGGGCCGGGCGCGATGGCGCACGCCTGTAATCCTAGCACTCGGGGAGGCCGAGGCGGGTGTATCGCTCGAGGTCAGGAGTTTGAGACCAGCCTAAGCAAGAGCGAGACCCCGTCTCTACTAAAAATAGAAAGAAATTATCTGGACAACTAAAAATATATATAGAAAAAATTAGCCGGGCATGGTGGTGCATGCCTATAGTCCCAGCTACTCGGGAGGCTGAGGCAGGAGGATTGCTTAAGCCCAGGAGTTTGAGGTTGCTGTGAGCTAGGCTGACGCCACGGCACTCACTCTAACCCAGGCAACAAAGCAAGACTCTGTCTCAAAAAAAAAAAAGCCACTACTTGCAAAGTTAAGTAGTCTTACCACATGATCCAGGCATCCCACTCCTTGGCATTCACGAAAAAGAGTAGAAAACTTCACTTCCACGCAAAAGCCTGTTCACAAATGTTCATTGTGGCTTTATTCACAACTGTCAAAACTTGGAAGCAACCAAGATGGCCTTCAGTAGGTGAATAAATGGTGGTGCATCCAGACAATGCAATATTATTCAGTGATAAAACAAGAAATGGGTGAAAGTCTTAGATTCCTTTTGTAAATAAAAAAATGTCCTATTAACTCACAAAAGGAGCTTAAATGCATATTACAAAATAAAAGAAGCCAGCCTCCAAAAGCTACATGCATACATGTCTATTCTGCATTCTGAAAAAGACAAAACTATGGAGACAGTGAAAAAAATCAGTGTTTGCCGGGGTTTAGGAGGGAAGGAAGGATGAATAGGTGGAGGACAGAGGATTTTTAGGCCAGTGAAAACTATTCTATGTGATACTAAAATGGTGGATACATGTGTTGGGGCTCGGAAAACAATATCCCAAAACAAAGGCCTCAGAAGCAGCCTCAAAAGCAAAAGTTTCTCTCTGTCCTCCTCCTGCCTTCCTGTCTCTGGCCTCTCATTCTCCCCTGAGGCTGGCCATAGAAACTAGAATCCCTCTTCCACAGGTGGGTCATAGAAACCAGAACCCCTTTTCCCCAAAGCCAGCCATAAAGCCTACAAATATTACTCTCACTCCCTCTCCTGACACCTTTCTGTGTAAAAACTGGTCATAAAGGAATTATCCAACCTATCCTGTTTGGTTGTGGGTCATAAGACCCCCACTCCAGAGAGGGTCCCGTCCCACACCCAGAAGGAAGGAAAGCTGCTCAGAGAGGCCAGGAAGAATCTAGACGAACAGGGCTTGCGGGGTTCCCCACTGTCTATTAGCATGAGATCACACCCTTTTTGTCCAATCATGTTTCTACCCAGCTGTCCATACATCACTGAACCTAAACATAAAAATGGACAATTTCCTCTGTATCTTTGGGTCTTCATTCTAAGGCTCCTGTGTCATGGAAAACTGTGATCAAGTTAATTTGTATGCCTTTTCTCCTATTAATCTGCCTTTTGTTGGTTAGTTTTCAGTCAACCTTCAGAGGGTGAAGGGGAAATTTTCCTTGATCCCTACATGGGTCATCACGCATTGTCCAAACCCATTGAATGTATGACACCAAGAGTGAACCTTAATGCAAACCATGGACTTTAGGCAGTAAAGATGTAACAAATTGGTTTGTCAATTGTGACGAGTGTATCACACTAACGCGCAAAAGAGAGTCGTCCTGATTATTTCATTGGTGCTAAGGGGAGATGTAGCACGTCTGCACTGACTGACAGAGGCCCAGGGGGAGGTGAGGGAGGTGGCCGAAAGGAGGCAGGATTAACATGGGAGGCAAGAGGGAGCAAAGGGGAAGCTTCCAGACTCTGGGGCAGCAGATCTGGGCTGGAGTCCCAGGTCTCTCCTTACTCATCTGTGAAATGGGGCAACAATGACACTTCATTGGAGGTTCTTGGAGGGAATAAATGAGATGTCAGTTATATGGCATCGAGCACAATGCCTGGCACATTGAAAACACTTAATAAATGTTACCAATTTATTGTTATTATAATCCATGTCTCAAGGTTTTTGGCAAGGAATAAATAAAAGGAGAGAAAATATATATAAAAACTGATAGAATGTGGTTTACAGACAAGAAACAGCAGCTGGGTGTTACGTTGTACTTAGTCATGATGTAGCAAAGGACAAATATAGATGCTCAAATAACCCATGGATGGATTCCTGTTGGGTTCTATTCACAAAGGTTGCAGTTCTAATAATAACAATAATAATCTGCTGAGAAAACAGCTACCAGAAAATCCCATTCGTGTTTGTATTCTGTCATTTGGCTTTGGTGGGGCAGCAATTCCTCAGGCTGCATCTCCCGCCTAGTGCTCTGAGGCTGAGTCGGCTCCCTCCCAGCCAGGTTCCACACTCTCTCCAGTGGGAGCATCTTTCCTGAGATGCAGGAGAGGATTTCATAGATGCACGGCCCTGCCCTGCTGGTACTGCCCGGGCTGCTATTAATCCTCACAAGGGCGGGGCCCAGCAGGCTGTCACAGCCCAGGCAGGGAACCACAGGCCTCCCTGGGTGACCAGCTGTCCTGGCCTTTAGCAGATTCAGGCTCCAGCAGGCTGTCCCTGGGGGCAGAGATGACCTCAGATCTCTGGGCATCTGGGCCTAGCGTCTTTGATATTTCCAGCTTTGCACTGTTGGGGTACAGGGTGCAGAGCTGGGGATGGACAAGCTTAAACCCCTGCTGCTGTGGAGGGCTGCCTCCTTTCCTCAGTGCCCTGGGCCCCTTTTGAAACACTGGTCCAAGGAGTGATAATGTGAAGGGAAAGACCTCTGGCCCCGATACAGAACCTGTCTGGGGGTATGTGCACAACAAACATCTCTGGAATGTTCCTTCCAGACACTGCAAGGGGCCCCAGTGTTAGCTATACACTGGCGTGGCTTGCCCTGTAAATGTGTACTCAGTGACTGGGCTGCTAGGTATTTCACTCTTACCTTGCTGTGATGGTGATTTGCAAAAAACGTTCATGGGGAAAACAGCTCCCACCCACGGGTAAAGTAGGAATGTACCACAATTTGCACTGGACAGGTGAGACTAAGGTCCCATCCTATCCCCATCACATTTGTGACTTTAGTGAGCAAAGGGAGGTAGGAAGGGAAACGAGCCTTAGTTAACCTTGGGGAGAACCCAGACCAGGGCTGTTTAGAGCCATCACCTTCTCTGAACACCCCTCCAGCTTGGGCTGTGCTAGGAACTACGGGACATGACTCAAAATAAAAATAGTAAAAATAGTGGCTATTGTTTAGCAGTGTTTACCACGTGTCAGGTGCCATGACAGCCTCTGCGGGAGAGGTTAGCAGAGCTAATATTTAGCAGGCACACCCTGGTGCTGGCTGGCATGCACTTACCAGGGTTGGTGCCAGGGTTAAGTGTTTTTAGCATCGGCCCTGGGTACTAGCATTGGTCCCATTTTGCTGAGTAGGAAATTGAGGCAGAGAGAGGGTCGCAGACTTGCCTGAGATCATTCAGCCTTGTATGTGGCAGAGCCCTGGATTCGAAGCCAGGCCGTCTGACGCCAGACCTCTGCAGTTGGCCTGGGCCTCTGCGGCACCCTGCACTTAGCCTCAGAGGACCAGCCAGCGAGACAAACATGCCCCGGGATAAACACCTGGACAGTGTGCTGTCCCCGTTTTACAGAGACAGGCCTCCTGTGCCCCTGCTCTCTCGCTGTGGCTCGGGTAAGGGCAGTGGAGGGGCTGTAGCTCACTGTCCTCTCCAGGAAACCTGCAAGGGTCGGGGCTCCAGCTCTTCAATGAGAAAAGACCAAGAGGCCTAAGGAGGGAGAAGGATTCTGGGAAAGACAGAAATGAGCCAAGAGGGACATCAGTCCCAAGGCTTATTCTCTCTGAAAAAACAAAGTCTGTGACTCATCTTCTTCTAGGGTCCTGAGGCTGGGATATAGCTGACACGTTCCTCTATGTGCTTGTTGAGTGCTAGGTGCTTTGCATACATTATCTCATTTCCACCTGCAACAACCCAGTGTGACTGAGTTACTGTCTTGTGTCCATGTCGCAGATGCGGAAAGCAAGACTGAGAGAAGTTAAAGGACACACGGCTAGTGAGAGGCAGAGCTAGGTCACAAACCAGACTGCACTGCTTTCAAAGCCTGTAATGTTTGTAATCGTTATTCAACACTGCCCCCCTCATGGAAATTTCAAAAGTAGAGAGGACAAGATTTGGTCTGTGGCTTTCATAAAAATTTGTATTTATACAGACATATTTCCTTAGCACCTGCTATGAACCAGGAACATCCATTCATTCATTCAATTAATTTGTTTAACCCTTTTAGGGCCTTTTTAGGTGCTGGGCACGCACTGGGGATGGAGCTGGGTGAGGGTCCCTACCCCGTGAATCTGGCAGCAGTGGGTGGGGTGGGAGGAAGGAGGACGGGGTGGAGATGGTGGGAAGTCTGGTTCACACTAAGAGTTTCCTGTGGGCCAGACACTGTGCTTGGTGCTAAGTGATTATATCGTTTAACCCTCCCAATAGACCTTCCAGTAGATATTATTATTTTCATTTTACAGTTGGGGAAATTAAGTCTTGAAAAAGTTAAGTAATTTGCCCAAGGTCTCACAGCCGGGACACAGTGGAGCTGGAACTTGAATTCAAGTATCTGACTCCAAAGCCTGTGCTTTAATTTGCTGCCTAATATTCTTCCCTTTTTGTGTACAGGGTTACCGAGGGGACAGCGGCTTGCCCAAGGTCTCTCTGGGCTACAGAGGGGTTCTGAACCCAGGTCTTCCAATGCCAAGTCCAGGGTGTGCTTGTTACTCTGCAGCAGCTCCCTGCGACAGGAGCCGCGCCAGAAACTAGGGGCTGGGGGCTGCCCCAAACCTCCTGTCTGGGCCTCGTTCTGAGCTTTAGTGTAACTCGTGTTGTGTGGCTGGAGACCGTTTCGATCATATGTATAGGGCTGGGACCCAAACGTGCCTTGAAGCGCTCTAGGAAGCCAGGCAGGCAGAGGGTGACAGCCTCAGGGAGTGAGGCTGGGGGTGGGACACACAGGGAAGCCCTCGACCCGGGAAGGTGCCTTTGGAGGCATCTGTGCAGTTCACCTGTGTCGCACGCCTGTGCCATTCCACTGCCGTCAGCTCTGTACGAGAAGGAAGCTGCTGCTGATTCACAGCGAAAGGAAACGGCAAAGGTTCAGAAACTTCCTGTTTGTCTGGTATCTGCAAAGATATCTGTTATGCAAATACTCTCACTCCCAAAAGATGCAGGTGTACACACACACACACACACACACACACGCACGCACGCACGCACACACTCTGCTTGGCTCTGTGCAGTGGGTCTCCTTTGTACCCAGTAAACTGAAACAGGACTCTACTAGCATGGTAGCCAGCTCTGGGGAACCTGCTGCAGGAGTTTCTGATCACTGAAATTGCAGCCTTGGCACGCGGTTCAAAGAGCTTAGCAGATGGCTCTCCCAGGTGAGCCCCGACGCTGGCTCCTGGCCCAGGGTGGGTTTGGCTCCACCCAGCAGAGCCTGAGACTCAGGGAGGCAGATGTGTGCGGGGAGCTCGTCCAGGCCCTCGGCCCCACTCCAGCCCAGGAACTCCACTTCCTCCCGGCTCCGTCCTTCCGTCTCGGGGCTCTGTGCTGGACAGCAGCCCCCAAGCCAAAGGAGAGTCCAGACAGCGACAGATGTTGATTGTTTCCTGTTGCTTCACTGTGACCTCTCCACAGGCCTTTTTCTTTCAAAATAAGTTCAGGGTTGAGCCCACGCCTGCAGCTTGCTGAGTGGGTCTCCGCTTCCACAGAACAGTGACCTCGGGCACAGGCCTGAGACCCAGCCCACGCGCTGGCTGCTGGCTGCCTCTGCACTGGGACGCTTTTGAAAAAACTGAATGTAAGCTTCAGTGTTAATAGGTAAAAGTGAAAACGACATGTGACTTCTAGAAAATTCTCATAGATTCAAAAGAATTGTTCTCTGTAATGAGTCAAGTACCACTCTTGCAACAGCTGAATGCTTTTCTCACATTCACAGTTGCTTGAATCAGGGGAAATGGATATAAATGGCTGCAAGAGGCAATTTTTTTTTCAGCTATACTTTTTTAAAAATTACATTTCATTTTTTAGTGTTATCCTGTCTCTACCTGAAAACCCTCACCTGGGCAGTGGGAGGAAGGCCTTTCCTGCCTCTGTTTAGAAGGTGCTGGAGCCTTGGCCTGGCTCAGAGCTGGGCCCTCAAATTCTTGGCCAGTGACTGCCCATTGCAAAGGGAGTGGCCGGTGGGCGGAGCACAGGCTGGGCCGGGGCAAAGCAGGTGGAGAGCACGCGCTGCTGTTTACCAGGTGTGCGAGCTTGAGCAAGTTAATTAATCTTGCTGAGCCTCCGTTTCCTCTCTTGTAGGATGGGGTTATCATGGGGATGAAAGGAGACATAATGTGTATAAAATGGCCGGTCCAGGACCTGGAGCTGAGGACAAGGTCAACAAGTGGGAGGTGTCATGATGACAACATACAATGGAGACACTCACCTCTTTTGGACAGAGCCTCCATCCCTACAGCAGGTCACATGGCACCTGCAGGATCTTCAGTGTCCCTAGAATCTGTCTTGGAGGCACAGAGTTGCCCCAAAGACTGCTCTAACCTTAGGAAACTCTATGTGGAAAAGGGTGGGATGAAGAGCGAACATGTTTGTGAGAAAGGTTCTATCCATTTCTTTTTAGGCAACTGAGAACAGCCCAGCTTCAATTCCTACGCTTGCCTGTGAACTTGACCCCACCGTCTCTTAGTCAGTTCAGGCTCTGAAGAAATGTGGAATCAGCTGTGGGCTTCCCCAGTGCTGCAGATTTGAGACAAACCCACAGAAAAAGGGAACCGAATTTCCCAATGCATAACCCACATGAGGCAACTGAAGAGAGATTCAGCCCATGTGTTAATAGCCGCTGAGCACCTACTGTGTTCCCACTGAATGCCTCACGTCCTGCCGAGTGCTGTGGAGACTTGTCATACTAGACGAATAGCTTTGTGAAGTCCCCACTGTGTGCCAGGCACAGGGATGAGGGCTTTGCATACAGGGTCTCATTGACTCTTCCCAGGGGCCTATCAGGCAGGCAGGAACCAGCATTCTCACTTACGGAGGAGGCACAGGGAAGTGTCTCCTTAATGACTGCATCATTCAAGGCTAGTGTTAAAAATCATTCAGTGCCACTTGCTGAAGAACAGTAAGGCAGATGTTATTCAAGGTGACACCATCACAATAAGCGTAGGGACCAGTGCAGTGGGATTTTGCACTGGGGGAAAGAAATTGGGCTCAACTCTCAATACAGCGTGGGCAAGTGGGAATTTATAGCCCAGAAGTGGGTGGGGGTCAGTGGATGGTTTAGGGGAGAAACGCATGACAAGGTTCATGGCTGAAGCCCCTGTAACAAAAGACAAATTAACAAGAGAAAAGCATCCAAAGTTATTTAAAACAAGTTTCACGTAACACGGGAGCCTTCAGAAACGAAGACCCAAAGAAACAGGGAGAACTGTATATTTTTACAGACAGTCCTGCAGGATAATCGGATAAAACAGGGTATGATCTAAGGGTAATAAACTGGGGGGAAACTGAGCAAGGCCTGCTTGTTCAGTTCTTCGTGGCATCTCTGTGTCTTCATTCCTTTTCTCTGGGCATAGGGAAGACCCCTCTGGAATGAGGGTCTTATGACCTGCGTTAGAGGAAGGTCAGAGATGTCTCTTATGGCCTGCTTCAGGGGAGAATAGTGGCAGAAGGTCAGAGGGACCTTCCTGCTTATGCTGTTTTCTCAAATGCCAAGGTGCATATTTTGGTGTAGTGTGTCCCAAATCCCATCAGTGGAAAATTATTAAGAAGATGAAACATCAGAGGTAAGGGGGATTCTGGGTGAACTGAATCTGAAGGCAGGCAGGGTGACAGACGTCACCTGGGCATGGTGGGGATGATGTCGAGGGGGGTGATTCTGGTGAAACTGACCCGTGGGATTCTTGCTGAAATCAGACAATGCAGAGATGAGCTCGGGAGTCCAAACGCCAGGCCTCGTTGAAAAAGAGTTCACAGGACCTTGAGTAGAGTTTGGCCAATGGAAGAATTTTTGCCATTAGCACAGGGCTTGGCATCTCGAGGGTGCTCCATAAATTTGTGTTAAATGAGGCAATGAACCTGGCAACTGGCACATGACCACGGGGGCACACGTCAGGTGTCCCTCTGGGGGCTTCTGGAAAATGATCAGAGGGACGCTGCGAAGGGAGTGAAGTTCCGCTTGAGCTGGTGGTTGCGTGACGTGTGGTGGGGGTGGAGTGAGTTGTTGTGAATTGGGCATCAATGTGACCCTACGGTATACACAGGCTGGTGACCTCTGGGATTCACAGCCGTTGTGCTGGTAACGGGAAGCCAGACATCCTCACTAGCTCTGTCTACCTTGTTTTAACAAGTCCTCCTCCCATAGTTCCCCTCCCTAAGGATGGGATAAACCTTCTTATAGAGCAGATCGACACTTCTCCCTTCTCGGAGACACCTCCTTTCTTGTTCCAACAGCTCTCCCACCATGGCCATGGCCTTGGGGGCATTCTGATGTGGATATTTATATCACTCCTGCTCTCCCAGCCAGTGGGATGGAAAACCTGAGAAACAAAGTCTACATTACAAGAATTTCTCGCAGACCCTAAAGACAGGTTGATTCTTTTTTTTTTTTTTTTTTTACTGAGAAAGCTCTGGGTAACTCTGTTTGCAGGAATGTTAAGTACTGATAAGGATAAGGAAGAGAAGATAGAATCTCATCACCCTTCAGGGCTTGGAATTTCCCCATTCCTGAGCCCTGGCTTCCCTGTCTGAGATAGAGACTGCAGTCGCCTACCCTATGCCCACTTTCCCCTTCTGCTTTGCCAAAAGTACCGGATGGGGGCTGGGAGCAGGCAGCAGTATGCCCAGCTAAGACTGCATTTCCCAATTCTCTTGAAACTGGGGATAGCCCATAAGATATAAATGCAAGTTGTTTGGGGAGGGGGTCCTAAAAGCCTCTTAAAGGGATCTAAGAAATATACACTTCACCCTCCCCACCTCCTTTCCTAACCCTGTAACATTAATGTAATGGCTGGAACACTAGCAACCATATTGGTCCACGAGGCAACTTTAAAAAAGGAAATCACAAACTAACACACTGACTCTCAACCTTTAATATTGAGAAAAGAAAGAGCATCCCCTGACATCTGGGGAATGGCCTGACACGTTCAGCTAGGCCTTAGTCTTATTAGAAGCTGGCCTGGTTATTCTGTTGAACATAAACCATCTTACAGAACACCAACGTCAGCCAAGGTCACTCTGCAACTGTGATGAAGTAAGTCAAAACAGACCCCTTCATAACTTTGTCGAAGCACACACAGAACCCAGAACATCGCCTCTCCTGGCTAATGAGAGCTGCTTCTTTACCAGCTACAACTGTAGCCTTGATCTGGTCTGGTCTACCCTCCTTGTAGATAAGATTTGCTGAGATACCCAGTCACAGAACTGTCTGGTTTCCTGACAGTAGTCAATCCAGAGCAAACCCTCGCTTCCCCAGATGCTCCCCCGATCCACCTAATCAAAGCCCAAGGCCTGTAAGTCCTTTCAGGCACCCTTTTATTGAAATGGTTCCCCATGGTGTGCAATCTCCCTCACGGCAATGAGTAATAAGGCCAACTCGTTCAGCTACAGGTTTGGAAATAAGTCCCTTGGGGGTTGGTTAAACCTTCAGGCCGAGGTTCTGCAGGTCTGGAGTGGGGCCCGCTCTGCCTTCTCTCGAGCTCCCAGCGATGCCTGTGATGCTGGGCCTGCCGCACTTTGGGCACCAAGGCAGCAGAGGAGGTGAGCTGGAGTGCTGGAAGTGCTTAACCTTGACCATGGGACTACTACATAACCCTGGACTATTTTGCAGAGAACATATGCCTGTATTTTACTTAAGCCACTGTTATTTGGGTTCTCTGCTAGCAACCCAACCAATTCATTGCCCTGTCCTTAGAAAGACATGTGGCCGTGGCTGCAGAAACTATTGATGGGGCCTCCTGGTGGCCAGATACGTGCAGGCCTCAACCAGGTTTGGGGAATTAGTGGCCAAATGTGATGCCATTGAGGCGAAACTAAAAGTAATCAGAGAAACCAAGTCATTCCACTTAGAGAACTAGTGGAAAATCCACCAGTGGTCCTATGCTGGCTCCATGTGGGGCTTAGGACCAGAGATCTCAGAGGCTCCAAACTGTCCTTCCAGCTGGGGTTGCCTGAGCCTGGCCGCCCTCGCCCTCCGGCTCCACTGCTCACCGTCCAACACCTCAGGGCACCTTCTTGCCTTTGCCCTTGCTGTTCCTGTTGCCAGGGGTGCCCTTCCCCTGCCTACCCTGCCCGCAGCACTGCTTCCTGGGCTCCCTGATGGCTTAGGGCCAGCTGGGGGCCTTTTCACTGTGCTCGAAGGGAACCCCGGGCCTCCTCCGCCCTGGCCCCTTCCCAGCTTGTGCAGCGTTTATTTATTTCGTGTTCATCCTCCCATTGGGCGTCAGCTCCTAGAGGGCAGGAGTTGCATTTTGTTTTATTCATCACTGCATCGCCCACCGCAGTCCCCACACTCCATAAGCATGAAACTGAACGGAGGCTCCGCCTCCCCCACGGCCTGCCCCTCAACCTCTCGCCACCTGGAGGGAGGTACAGGAGACTGAAAGAAACCCTTCCCTGGCGTCTTCCCATTCAGGCTATGTGAAGTTGGGGCTTCCTAAGGGCCTTAGGTTCAAAGCTGTGGGTCATATCCCCCTCCGAAACTTAGTCCCCAAGAAAAAAATGCAGATGTCTGAAAAACCACAGGTGCATGAATTAGTGCTGAGTAAATGACCATTGAACTGAAAGTTAGGACTTATTTATACCTGGGCTTCTCAAACTTGAATATGCTTATTGTCATCGAGGCCTGCCAGTGTTGGTGCCACCTGGGAGATGCTCAGAAAGGCAAACTGGAACCCACCCCAGGCTCGTGGGATCAGAGTCTCTGGGGGTGGAACCCGGCAGCAGCATAAAAACCCCAGGTGATGGAGGAGTTCCCACCTGACACATGTGTTTTACATCGTTCTAGGTGATTGACTTAGTTTCTGATCTCATAACAGCTCTGCCTTCGCTAAGGGAAGCCACTGGCAATGGAGATTGACAAACCACAGAGAGAGAGAAGTACTAATGACAATACCTGTATGATGACGTCAGTAATAGTGGCAGTACACATTTTGTATACACAAGGGCTATGGGTATGTAAATGTGTATGGGGAAACGTTTGTAAGGAAATAAGCCAAAATGCTCATAGTAGCTGGATGATGAATAATTTTCCTGCTTTCTCTAATTTAAAAATAAATATTTGTATGACTTGTATAATAGAAAAATACATGCATTTGAGTTTTAAAATATGCTCTTATCTAACACTTTAGGGGACAAAAGGGGCTGTGGGTTGGGATGGCTCGGTAGTCTCAGGGCACCTCAAAAACTGAGAGCTTAAGCCCTTCTCAGACAATACTGGAGGACAAGCAGACATGGGAGGTGACAATGCTGTTAAGGGTATTTGTTGGAACAATTTTGTAAGAGATAAAAACCAAACTCAACCTGGCCTAAGCCAAAATAAATGGGAAAGACAGAAAGATGGGGGGAGGGGGAGAAAGAAAGAGAAAGAAAAAAAGAGCAGCAAAGTGTCAGAAGACAGAATTACAATAAATTTAATTAAATGGTCTAATTGGCTTTTATTTATAATTATGAATCGCTGTGGCATCTCCTCTAAACATTTGGAAAAGCTGCTTCAAAGCAGAAAGCAGCACAGGGAACAAGGAGCAGATTGGTTAGAGCAGGTTCCTTCAGGTCACTTTCCTTATAAGGGTTAAAGCAGAGGGGACTTCCTTATTCTGCTGGCTACAGCTGGCCTGTTTGGGGATTTGAGTGTTATCTCTCTCTCTTTCCTGATTTCTGGGAAGGTCTCATAAACAACTGAGTTTCAGTTTGGTAATATGGAACTTTAGCATGAGTGACTCCATCTTGGTTTGGTCTACTGGAGCCTAGTGCAGGAACTCACCAAATCAGTGGTCTCCTATAAATTTTATTTAAAAGAAGAAAGAAGGAAGGAAGTTAGAAAGGAAGGAAGGAAAGGAATTTGCTTGTAACCGAAAAGGCCAAGTGACCCAGGTGTTCAGAGTTTGCTTTCAGGCCTCTGCTCTCCAGAGCATCAGCTCCACCCTCAGACAGGCTCTGCCCCTCCATCCAGCCCAGCAGCACCTGCCGCACGTGACTCTGGCAGGCCAGGCTTGGGTCGTGTGCCCATCCCTGTGGTCAGAGAGATGTACAGCTGTGATGGCCAGGCCTGGGTCACACGCCTTCTCCCCTACCAGAAGCACAAAGAGGTTCTTCCCCAAATGAAAACTGAAGTGCTGTTGTCAGAAGAAAACGATGCTGGACAGACAAAAAAAAAACACACACACACAAAACAACAACATCTGCTCCAATCACTCATTTTTCAGAGTTGGGCCCAGAGTTTGGACAAGACCTAGGGTAACCATGGGCTTCCAAGAGGAGAGCTGCTGCTGGGGGGGTGGGGGTGGGGGGTGGTTCTGACGCTGTGCACTGCTCTCTGGAGGAAGCGGGAATTTCCACCTGGTGAGTCCCCTTCCCTGTACAATGAATTACTATCTTGATGAGAAACCCGGGGGCAGCTGGTTGAGAAGAGAGAAGTACTCTCTGAATGAGAGGGAATTTACCACCTTCCTTTCACGGGTGACAGTTTTTCACCGCAGGGTATGGATTGATTCATATACAAATAGATGCATCTGCATAGACACCATGCTACTAGCCTCTGCAAAATGCGTGCCTGGAGATCACTTCTGCTGCCCAGGAGATGTCACTTTGTCACACTCTCTCCACCACCCCCACATGCTGCAGAGCCAGGCACGTGGGCTGGGAGTTCCCCGCTAGAGGCCAGATGAGAAGTCTGTGTGGGGCAGGGATTGGGGAGGGTGGGAATGGGAGTCAGGGTAGTGAGACAGCTGGCAGTGGCCAAAATCATATCCGGGGTCTGTCCCAGGTCTCTCCCCTGGGCTATCTCTTCCACCACTGAGTTTCTAACCTGGGCCTCCAAGGTCATTAATATGACCCTGTCCTGGGGTGCTCAGACCTACCTCTTGCCTGAGCTCCCAGCCAGGCTCAGAGCTCCATCCTCCCAGAAAGGGGACAGAAGAAACACAGGGCCCCTGTTCTAGATTCTGAGCTGGGGCTAAGGATCTCCATCTGCTGCTTCCTTCCCCTTGAATTCTCCCCCAAGGACCATCAGCCTGCAGTCTCCTCCAGAGGGCTACAGCTGCCCCAGCTCCCCCAGTAGACACCTGGCCCTTTCCTACCCAAAGGAAAACACGGGCTCTTCCCCAGACCTGGAGTTCCCCATCCTGTGCTGAACTCCCGTGTGTGGCTAAGGGGCTGGCAGGGGTGAAGGGTGAGCGCTGGGAGAGAGGTATCCTCTGCCACCAAGTACCAACAGCTTCTGCTGGACCACCAGACCCGGTCACAATGGAAAAAAAAAATTGTTTTCCTTGGGGCCATGGTGTTTTATTACAAAAATAGAATAAAAACTTCGAAACAAAACAATCATTTCTTTCTTTTTTTTTTTTTGAGATGGAGTCTCACTCTTTTCCCTGGGCGAGTGTGATCATTTCTAATGTAATGAAAAATTTGTTATTTTTTATCATTTTCTGTGTGTGAGTTACATGCAACTTGAAAAACAGTTCTGGGGGCTCCCAAGGTGAAGAGATGTGAGTTACATATGCTTCACGAGGACCCGGGCTCAAAACTAGCATGAGTTAAACACAACTCACAGGGAAGTTAATGTGCTATACTCAACTGCCTCCCATTCTACCCCACATATTCTCTCCGAAGCCCACCCCAGCGAGGCTTTTGTTTCCATCATGCCATGGAAACTGCTCCCATCAAAGTGGCAGTCATCTCCATGTGGCTAAACCCAGCAGTTGATTCTCATTTCTCAGTTGCATCTTATTTGACCTACCAGGAGCATTCCATGCAGTTGATTCCTTCTTCTTTGATGCACTTTCTTCCTTTGGCTTCCAGGACACAATAGGCTCTTGGTTTTCCTTCTACCTCGGATCGCTCCTCTCAGTCTCCTTTGCGTCTTCGCTCTTCATGTAGGATGCCCCAGGAGCCTCTTCTCTGGGCCCCAAATGATTTCACTGAGTCCCAGGACTCTGAATTCCATCTATATGCTGAGAACTTCCAATACAAGAGAGAAGTCCTATCTCTAGCCCAGACTTTTCTCCCAAATTCTAGCCTCATAATTCCAATTGCCTGCTTGACATTTCTCTTTGGATACTGAATAGACATCTCAAACTCAACATGCCCAAAACCGAACTCCTGCTTCCGCTGCAGCCTTTCCCGTCTCTGTAGATGGCCCTGACATCTTACCATTTGCCCAAACTGGAAACCTAGGAGTCATCTTTCACTACTCTTTCTCACACCCAACTGGCTTGGCCTTCAAAATGTATCCATAATCCTTTATCATCTTCTCTGCTACTACCCTCGTCCAACCACCATCATCTTTCACATGGACTGTTGCAAGAGCCTCCTAACTGTGCTCAGGTTTCTACTCTTGCCCTCCTACACTCCTGTTAAAATGGAAGGCAGACCATAGCATTCAAAATCCTATAGCGAATTTTCATTTCTCTCAGAATGAAAGCTGATGCCTTGCAGTGGCCCGCAAGGCCCTAAACAGTCTGCTTCCCCGACCCCTTGCCTCTGTGACTTCCTCTCCCTACTGTCACCCTCGCTCAGTCCCCGCCAGAGGGGTGGTCTTTTCACAGCTTCCCCGTGTCAGGCACATTCCTGCTCACCTGAGGGCCTTTGCTCTGGCTGTTTCCTCTGTCTGGGATGCTCCCCTGGCCAACCTCCTCACCTGCTTCTACTCTTTGTGTCTGGACTCGCTCACATCTCACCTTCTCCATGAGGCCAGCTCTGACCCCAACATTTAATGTAACTGCCCTGCCACCAGCACCTCTTATTTCCTTACCTTCTGTTTTTCCCTTTGTTTCCACAGCACCCACCACTTTCTAGTATACTCCGCAATCTTCAAGTTTATTCTGTTACTTTTCATTGTCTACTCAAGGGCAGGGAATCTGTTTTGTTCACTCTATATCACAAGTCCTAGAACAGTGCCTGGCACATAATAGCTGCCCACTAAGGATTTATTGAGTGAATAAATGAAGTTTTACCAGCAGGAGCAAACTTCCTACCTCTGGCCTGCCAGCCTAGATCCGATGAAACTGATCCAAGAGACCACAGAGAAAATGTGGATGTGAAGGGACCGGGCCCATCTCAGGACTGAGAACACTGAGAGACTCCGTACTCTTCCTGGGTTGTTTTTGGTTGTGCCCCACGACCTCCCATACACCCAGGCCTCTGGTTTGCTAGGCTGCCATGGCCCACTTCTTAGAATCATATCTCACGAGGACCTTCCAGAAATACTAACTTAGATGACACTTGTCTATAACTGCACTGACCAATGTAGCGGCCACTTGCCACGTGTGGCTACTGAGCCCTTGGAATGTGGCCAGTGCAAATTGAGATGTGTTGGAAGTGTAAAATTTCAAAGACTTAGTACAAAAAAAGAATGTAAAATATCTCATTAATACTGTTTAATATTGATTACATGTTGAAATGATACTATTTTGGATATATTAGGTTAAATAAAGTATACTATTAAAATTAAGTTCACTTGTTTCTTATTACTCTTTTAATGTGACTGCTGGAGAATTTAAAATGACACAAATGACTTGCATTGTATTTCTATGGGACAGCGCTGGTCTAGGAGGAAAAACTACTCACATCTAGAAATCAGATCCCAAGATCTCGAAAATCCACATTTCCTAAATCCAAACTGATGGCTCCTGTACTTCAAGTAATACTGAGATACAGCCAAATTCCATTAAGATAAAAGCCACTTCAGGATTTGACTCATTGGGTTAATGAGGACCTCTTAAAAAGCTTTGGCTTTGTTTGTGTTCTTAGAGCATCTTGCTGCACTTTGCCTGGGGGGCAGAAAGCCCTCGTTAAAAACACTCATGGTCTCCTCCATTTGTTCCTCGGACATTTATTGAGCTCCCACAATATGCCAGGAAGTGGGTCAGGAGTGGGGAATTCAGAGGTAAACAAGGCTGGCTCTTGCCCCTCTTCCCAAAGCTCCCATCCTAAGCCTGCACACCTGGTGTGTCCCCCACTGAGACGCATGTGGGTGGCTGTGGGCCTGACTGTGCCTGGGTGAGTGTCAAGGCAGGAGTGGGAGAGGAGTGAGCTCGGCACCGAGCTGTGGTGTGGCTGCTAGTGGACCGCGGGGTATTCTAGAGGGAAGACCTGCATGGTGAAGGCATCCAGAACATGTCATGGTGCCACAGGGACGATTATATTTTGAGCTGAAGACATTCGAGACTCAACAGCTGCAGGAAGAGGCCTTTCCTGAACTCCCTTTATCTTTCTAAAAGTAAAGCCTCCCCAAAGAATCCAACTATCATAAACCCCTTCCCCGGGAGTTTCGCAACCAGAGATTGACTCTTATCACTGACAAGTCAACACACGTCAGCACCTGGATAACAAATTGTCATAAAACTATCATATCTCCCATCTATTCTCCTAAGGCCCTATGTATTTTTCCTAAGTCATTTGTTTTCCCAGAAGTGCCCCTCTGCCCCACTCCAGCCCCTATTAAGATGGCATATAAGCTCCAGATACTACCTGCCCCTTCACGTCACATTTTTCTGTGAACTCTCAAGTATATACGTATTTGAATAAAAATCTGTCTTTTGCTAATCTGTCTTTTGTCAGTTTAATTGACAGCCCCCCCCAAGAGAACCACAGAGAATAGAGGAAAAGTTTTCCTCCCCAACAATGTCAGGCACCGAAGCGAAGCAGCACATGGGCTGCTCGATCAGCATGCTTTGCAGGCCGAGGGAAAGGGGCTTTGTGTTCCCGGACCAGGCTCAAGGTGCCCATTGACTCTGGGAACCGATTTGGGGATGGAAATAAGAGGCCGTGGGAGAGTTTCAGGAAAGATCAGCTCTGAGGATCACTTGAGCCTAGGAGGTCAAGGTTGCAGGGAGCTATGATCCCACCACTGCACTCCAGCCTGGGCGACAAAATGAGACACTGTCTCAAAACAAACAAACAAAAAGCAAAAACAAACAAAACAAAACAAAACAGAATGAGCGGCTCAGTCACCTAACTGGACCTGGCACCAGGAAGACACATAATAGAAGGTATTAGGATAAGGAGACTTTCTCCTATCTTCCAAAATTCTGTTATCTTGCTATATTGTTTTTATATGACATTTTTTAAAAAAGGTGGGTGAGTGAACCCAGGGGGCAACAATCTTGAACAGGGGCCCCTGGATCTAAGCTCCCCGCCCCCCATCTCTTCCAGCAGCGCCTCTTCTTCCTCCCTGACTGGATGAAGATCTAGACTGGGGACTGTATATTCTAGGATTCTCATGAAAATCGTGATAGAATTTACCTTCTGTTTCTGCCTTTTTCTCATTGTGTTGATGGTGGGGAAAAAAAGAAAAGAGGAAGAAAAGCAAAAAGGATTCACAAGAGATTGAAAGACTAGAAAGAGAATAAGAAATGAAAACAACAAAACAAAATGTTATTTTTAATTTGCTTTAGCAGCAACTCAGAAATGCAGGCCAACCATTTGGGAGAGGGAAGTGGGCTCACGGTGCTGATACTGCAGGGACAGCCTCCGGGCAGGGGACAACTTAGGGTGAGAACCAGGGAAACCGTGGCCCCAGCCAACCCGCCACTGGGTCACGGGGAGTCTCCTCAGGGAAGAAGGGGATTGTTCCGGATCTTGCCAGAACCCCACACACGTGTCTGCTCTCAGAAGCAGGCTGCCAGTGGGTGGGGTGCAGAGGCCCGGCCTCTGGGGCGGGAGGTCTCTTCTTCCACCCAAAGCCATTGTCTGCGTGTGACTGTGCTTTCATCAGCTGCAAACTGTATTTATGGCTTCTCGGAATTTTCCGAATGAAGTAACTTTTTTCCCCAGACCATTTTCTTCACAACTGAAATCGGATCCCACAGTCCATGGAGACAAACAAAACAGCATGACATCACCCGCCTGGGAGTTGTCATTTCAGACACCACCGCAGCCTTTTGTTCCAGATCAAATGGATGTGATTTGCCTTGTGGAGGTGGCACCCTGCCCAGGCAGAGGAGGGGATGGTTCTTGAATCCATCTTGAGAATCCGGGAGGCCAGGAGGGCGGCAGGTGCCTGGGCTGCCTGCAGGGCAGGTCCTTCTGCTTCCTCTCTAACTACAGAGCAGAGATGATGCTCCGTGACACAAGTCGTGACGGTGACAGCCCCACCCATTAGGGATGCTGACGTCTGTGTCCCTCCTCTCTTGGCCTCTGAGGCTCAGGCACACAGAACACTGACCTGGAGGTTAGACAGCCTGGATTCAGCTTCTGTCTTGCCTTGTGAAGCTTCCACGCCTGCTTCCTTCCTTGTACAGGTGGGGAAGGTAAGAAATCCCGGTTCTGCCACCCTGCAGAGATGTGCCGCGACCAGATCAGACCCTAAATACAACACTAGAGAGCAAAGGCTTGCTTACCCTCTTACCCCCGCTCTCAACACTCACAGGAAAGGGGTTAGTAGCTCCTCAGAAGGCCTTGGCTTCCCGCAGGGAAGGTTCAGGAAGACTGGCAGGGACTGTGTTCAATGTGCTCTTGAGCTAATAATTAAGGTATTATTTAATGAAAGCTCAAAGAAGAGCTGAAGCCATCTGGAAACCCAATCCACCAGTGCCTGTGGGCCTGACCAATTACACGAGAACAGAAGTTGGCCTGTCTTTCAGCAAATAAATGCTCTCTAATGCAGTGCGGGGCAGAGTTTTAGGTTCCTAAAGAGGAAGTAATCATATAATTATACTAATTATTGAGAATTACTGTGCACCGAGTCCTGCACTGAGCATCTTGCACACGCTGTCTCATTTGATTCTCTGGTTAGTGTAACTATTCCCATTTAACAGATAATGAACCTGCGGCTAGGGGAGAAGGGGTAGGTAACCTGCCCGAGGCCATTCCATCATGATGCAGGCTTGGGAGACAAACCCAGGTCTGTCTCACTCCAAGGCCCACATGTTTAACTACCACACTTTTCTGCCTCCCAGTCACAACATAGAGGATGTCTATGAAAAGGAGCACCTTGTTTATTTTCATATGAATCTGGTACATGGTGAGGTAAGGAGACCAAGTGTGTGTGTGTGTGTTTCCCTTGGGGTGCTGGAGGTGGGGTATCTTATCCTTTCATGTCTATTCTTGTAATTCAGAAGCACTGTGTCAACCCTCTGTTCCAACTTATTTTATCCAAATTAAATGACCCAAAAAGAATCACATATACGTACACATTTTAAAAGGCTCGCATTGAAATAAGTTGACTGTCTGTATTTATTCCACACTGGGAATGTTATTTGAGCAGTGGTAAACCAAGGAACCTAAGTTAAGCTACTGGCTGAGTAATTAGGACCCCATCAAAGACAATAAAGAATTTCAGTCAGCAGGAGAAAGGGGAGTTAGAATAATTCCTGATAAGAATGAGCCTGTTGGTTTAATAGAAACTGTATTCTGAGCAGGGACAGGTGTTCAGTCTGGAAATGGGCACTGTCATCTTGCGGGGTGGGGAGCTCCAGGACCCTTCTAGGTATAGCATTCTCTGAGCCGGGGCAGGGAACAAGGTAACTGCTTACCTTCAAGTCTCTCTTCCAAGGGCAGCTCAAGGCTAGGGCAGGGCAAGCCTTGAAAAGGTACAGAGTTTGCCAAAAAGGGAATAAGATAGGATGGAGTTCCTTTACACTGGGGACTGGGTTGGCACTCTCCAGAACGAGGATTCCGGAATGGTGACTGGACAATGGCTGCAGGTTTGTTGATTGAGGACATAGTGCTTTCTCATTTCTTGTGACCAACACATACTTTCTGAAGATCATAATCAGTAAAGTGGGTTTCTGAGCTCAGCCATTAAAACATTTTTGTGATTAGGCAAGATGATGTCACCACAGCCCTGGGATCTTATAGTGCCAACATAATCGTGGATACCAAAATCATGAGAGAACACCTACGTGCTTCCTAAACAGAAAAAAATTCAACCAGAAAGAAAATATAAGCTTCCATCATTCTCATTTACTCTGTTAGCTCTAAGAGTAATTCTCTTACAGGAATACCTTTCAAAAGAATTTACCAAACATGACTACCAATATCTGAATTTTTTTCTCATGAAACTCAGTCGAAATCATCCTCTTGAGTCTTACAGGGTGTGCATCTGGCATTGTAAAACCTCACAATTGGTTAAAAAGGGTACACCTCCCTGCTCAACATAAACCTGAGATTGACCAGCTCAGGGGCTGTGAGTCTGGGTATTTCCCTTCTTCCATCATGGGAGAGATCTCTGGGTTTTCTGAATGGTTAAGAGGCTCCTATATGGAGGAGGGACTGCCAGAGTTAATGAGGTGATGCCTGGAAGGTTTTATGGCCTCTTATAAAACCATTGCTATGTAAAACCATAAACAGGGTTTGTAATTAATAAAGCAGTTATTAAAACTTCCTCAGCAAATCAGACATTGTGTGATAGTATGTAAATTAGTTAAGCACAAAAAACTAGATAGAGTTCAGCCAATAAAACATACAATTTAGTCTGCCAAGATAAGGAGAAGTTGACATACGTTGAGTCTCTATAAAGTCCCAGGTACTCTCAGATGTAGTGTCTCACTTAATAGGAGAAGCAATTGATGGCAAAATGGTTAAGCACAAAATCACTCACTGGAGTGAGTTAGACACAATCTGGCTTGAAAAATGACTCTACTCTATGACTTTAGGAAACATACTTAACTTTTTAAAGCCTCATTTTCTTTATGGGGATAATAACGGTATCAACCCTTATAGGGCCTGGTACAACACAGCACTGAAATAAGATAGCTATTATTTTTATTAATTATGATAAGTCTACGAGGTTGCTATTATTTGTTTTAAACGTGAAAACAGAGGTTCAAAAAGCTATTTGACCGAGCTCAGTTCTGATTAAGTAAAGCTGGGATCTGTTAGCTCCAAGTCCACATGTTTTCCAGTATAACTACAGCCGCTGCTGTCTGATCCAAAATCGGAGCTTATCTAAAATAACCAATAAATGTGGATTGTTCAGGAAAGTCAAATCAAGAACTGATATCTAATTAAATACGCCTCCCTTCCCCTCACATCAGGGGATCTACAAAAATAAAGGAGAATTACCAAAGCCTAAGCTATGGAGTAAGAATGCAAAAGCACTTTTGGGGCTAGGGTGACATTTGGGGATCCCTACATTTTATTTTCTCCTAAACTTGAATCACAATCTAAAAGAACAGATTGTGCTGGTGGAATTGTACTAACTAGGACTATCCAAAGTAAGTTACAGCTTTTTGCCAGCTTTCTGTGCCAGTGGCCTAGAATCTATTTCAAAATCTATTTTTATTTCTTAGGGGCTGAAATTTCAGGGAAACAGTCCAGATAACTCTGACCCAGAGTCTTCAAATTTAGAAATTAATCCCCAAAGAAGGGGAATAACTTTTATCATGGCAGAGAGTAACCTTCTCCTAGGCCAATTATAGGAAGAAATAACTAACTCTGCAATGCACACTTCTAAATATTTGCAATTTATGATACGGAGATGTGGGAGAATTAGGCTAGCAATTATTCTTGAACCTCCAAGAAAGGAATTTGGCCGAGGGACACATACAAACACACAAGCATTCTGTAGAGCTGATGTTGCACATCATAAAATTTTAAATGCATATAAAGCAATACTGTGGAATAAAAGAGAACAATGGAAATTTGCTGAGATGCATCTATTTGTAAAATAATATATGCACACATTAATTTGTAATGATTCCAGAAAATAAATTATCTATTTTTTTTAATCTTGGGAAATTTACTATTATGCATTTCAAGTTGAAATATCTCTAAGTAAGAGCTTATTTTTTAAATTGATCTTTACACTAATTCAGACATAAAAAAAAACCAGGTTAAAAACAACAAAACAATAATAAATCTTAATGGGAAAAAAAGGGAAGAGAAGAGTCCATTGGACACCCTCAAATGAGTGGTTCATAAGCGGAAACGATGACAGGTTTATCCTGAGTGTGGGTTATTCTATCTTCACACATATCTTATTGCCTTTACAGACATGCTTTTAAAGATGTGACATATGAAACATATGAAAACATAATGAAGAGCTCAATTAATACTTGCAAGACATCTCTGGCACAGTGGAGAACCAGGCAGTGAATAAAGTTTTGTTAAACACCATCAAGTAAGGCATTTTATAACCCCAGGGCTTAAGCTTACAAATGTTCCTGCAACCACTGGTCTTCTAACTTGAATCAAAAGTATGCAGCAGACAATGAGCTTCAAGGAATAATTGCTCTTATAATAAGAAAAGTACCGTGACTAGCTAATAAAAAATGTGTTAACATCATGACTGCTATGGAAACCCTGGAGCTTTCTGCTTAGCTTCCTCAAAGCATTTCCATGGTGTAAGGTGCTTTACAGAGAAAGTGCATTATTTGACATGAGTTTTGTTATGAGAAATGGAAAGATTTCTCTAGAGAAATCGTTTATCAAAAGAAGATCGCCAGGTGTGGCGGCTTTTGCCTGTAATACCAGCACTTTGGGAGGCTGAGTCAGGAAGATCACCTGAGGCCAGGAGTTTGAGATGAACCTGAGCAACATAGTGAGAACCCATCTCTACAAAACATTTAAAAAATTAGCTGGGTGTGGTGTTATGTGCCTGTAGTCCCAGGTACTCGGGAGGGTAAGGTGGGAGGATCACTTGAGCCCAGGAGTTGGAGGCTGCAGTGAGCTATGTATGATCGCCCCACTGCATTCCAGCCTGGGCGACAGAGCAAGACTTTGCCTCTCAAAAAAAAAAAAACAAAAAAACAAAATAGATGATAGATCTATTAATACATCCTTGGTTTATGATGCTATACCAACTTGAAAAGGTCAGTATTTTGCTTAGCTATTAAAGTACAGAGAACGTAATGGCAAGAGAGTCCATCTTTATGTATCTAGCACCAGACACTTGTATTTTTAAATAACATTTAGAATAGCACATTGGGGTGAGGGGCAACGACGGCGTGTGAGTCCGGGCAGCATGGAAAGAGTAAGAGCAATGGACTATGCCTGGATTCAAATAGCAGCCCTGCTCCTTCCCTAACGGTGGGGCCGCAGTCACCCAGCCCCTCTTACACTCCCCACCCCCCCAGCCAGATGACTTCTAATTCCCCCCCTTCTCTAAAATTTTAAGATTACAGTAACTTGTTAATGTTCATTTTTCAGGCTTCATTCAAATGATTCATCAGGGTGCTAGAATAGAACAACGTAGGACACATGATTTCCAGTTTAGAATAATTATCTGCTTATTCAGCTGAACTTAAATCCTTTTTTGGAACAAAGACAGACACATAAATAAGGTAAACTTGACATTTTCATGTATGCCAGAAACCATAATTGCATTTTGAATAGGAGGCAACAAAGTATTGTTTGCTGTTCCAGAAGGTCAATACATTTTCTGCTGTTATGCTCCAGAAATCCACAGGTAGCTTTGTGGTAGTCCTGTCAATTCATACTAGTAACTGTCTAACTATACCTCCCCCATCACGATCTAAAAACAACCTAAAGCGGCCTCAATAATACAGAACAGTGTAAGTGAAAAGTGAACATTTAGAAGAGGAAAATAAAACTAAAGATGAGAATATACAATAAACCAGGAATGAAGTTCTAATAAACCATCGTACTGACCTATATTACAATTGCTTCTGGTGGAACCCAAATTTGGCATTAAGCTTTTCAGCACCCAAGGAGAAAGAGGAATTCTACCCGATTATACAGTTCCTAGAGAATATAAAATGAAAGCAAAGTAACTGCTCAGCAGAAATGTAGTAGTTTGTGCAAGTAAGAAGCAGAAGTTCCTCCTCAGGAGTCTTAATAAAGAATTGTGCCAACAGCATCCTCTGTAACTTCCCTCAGAATAGATGCAATGGATGGGTCCATGGGGTAGGAGACAATTTTCACTTCAAGACGATGGCATTACAGCATGATGGTGAGAAGAGACTTCAGCCCCCTACTGCCTGAGTTCAAATCCCAGCTCTGCCACTTATCAGCTGTGTGGCCCTGGGCATATTATTCAAACTCTAACTGTGTGGTGGGGACAATAATAGCATTTGCAAACATTGAGTTAATAAGCACTGTATAGTGTTACCACTTATTAATGAAGAGCTCAGCAAGAACAATCGGGGTGTGCACTGCCATGACACAGTTCAAGTACCTAGCTCTACACTGACCTGACTTGAATCCAAAGTAGATTCTAGAACAGTGTGGTCCACTGTTCTAAAAAAACATAAAGGTTCTAGATCTGCAATGCCCAATACAATAGCTACTTGTGGCTATTGAGCACTAGAAATGTGGCTAATGCAATAAAGAACTGAATTTCTAATTTAAATTAATTTAAATAGCCACAGGTGGCAAGTGGCTACTGCACTAGGCAGCACGGATACAGAAAATTTTCATCACTGCAGTTTGATTGGACAGTGCTGCTCTAACACATCCTCCAAGCACTACTCTAAATACTGCTATCAGCTAAGTTTTTAATGAGTATTGGGTAACAAGGAACTCCAGACTCTAGTCCTTGACACCTACCTGGTTTGTGGACAAATCTCTGTTGCCAGATGAATGTAGACCCCTATGCCTTGGGCTGTGGGGCAGTCTGGTTGTGCTGTGAAAAGGCCAAGGATGAGCAACCGAACAGAATGCCAGCCTATGTGTAGCCATGGCAAGGCCAGGATCCTACCTAAAAAATTGTTTTGAATTCACTTCGGAGCACAAAGGAATGAGCTTCATCTCAGTGTTCTACTTCATCCAGCACAGCTGGAATTGTTTTGGCCTGAACAATTTTAAAGGGTGGTTTAACCAGATGCTTGTTTCATTTTCCCCCAATGTTCTGTTAACTTTGGGCAAAGCTACTGGTGTCCCCTCCAAGCTAAACTATTTGGAAAAGGTACATCAAGATGACTAAATAAGATAAGCTGTAGCATGGGTCCCAGATGAAAGGGAGTAACAATTGCTGAAATCAATAAAATGATTTCACACAAATCATGTAATAAAAATGCAAAATAAAGGGAACGCAATTTATAATGTGTATTTCAATTTGTAAATGCTCAGGCACAACTACATGAGAAGAAACGGTAAAGTCATCAATACCTATAATAGAATTATCTTGGTGACTTAATTATCATCAGTAGCACTGCTGTCAATAACAAGATTTTTTGAAACAGGTATAATTCTTGGTCAAATTTTGAACAAAATATAGTAGAATCTTCTTTTAATTATATGGTGGTTGTGGTTCTTGGAAAATTCATGATACATTAAAACTATACCAAAAGATACCCTGTTTTAAAATGGAATTGGGTTTTAGGCTCAGATAACTAGTTTGGTTTTGTTTTTTTTTTATGCAGATGAATATCCAGCAGAACATTCAAGAATCATGTGGGAGGCTGGGTGCGGTAGCTCAAGCCTATAATCCTAGCACTATGGGAGGCTTAAGTGGCAGGATTGCTTGAGCCCAGGAGTTCCAGACCAGCCTGAGCAAGAGCCAGACCCCGTCTGTACAAAAAATAGAAAAATTAGCTGGGCATGGTGGTGCATGCCTGTAGTCCCAGCTACTTGGGAGGCTGAGGAAGGAGGATCGTTTGAGCCCAGGAGTCTAACGTTGCAGTGAGTTATGACACCACTGCACTCTAGCTTGGGTGACAAAGTGAGACCCTGTCCCCCCAAAAAAAAAAAGAAAAAAGAAAAAAAAGAATCAAAAAAGAATTATGTGGGATGTAGAGCAGCAATTCTTTGTTGGGCTAAATTGTCCCATGTGCTGTGGGACATAAAATATCTATGGCCTCTACCCACTAATTGCCAGCAGTCATTTCTAAAACCATTAGTCCAAGCCCAACATATGAATTCCACCACCCCCACCCTCTCCAATGACTGGTTCATCAATCCATGTCTAAGTCAACTAGTGAGTGTATGGCATTGGTTGGTTTCAGAACAGGGTACATGATGAATGTTAGCCAATAAAACAGCAGAATTTTGCTGGGGGCTTTGCAGCAAAGTTTCCCACAAGGGAGTCCCAGAAAAGAGGTCTCTTCTTTACATGGTTATAAATGGATGTGATGCCTGAAAATTCTGTATTCATCACAGAACCAGCTGGAGGATGCAGCCAACAAATAGGAGGGCAGAGCCAAAAGCACAGGGGAACTGAGCTAAAGATTTTGGATTATGTTACCTGTGGGGTTTATCCTACCTCTTTATGTAAATGGACTTTATGTAACTGGACTTCCAGTTACAGAAAACAATAAATTTCCTATGGGTTAAACTGTTTTGAATTTGGATTTTGGTTCTTGCAGCTGAAAGCACTTTGATAACATGTACAAACAATTTCACAAGTCAAAGACTGGGGCCTGGTGTTAAAAAAACACCAAAAACAAAACAAGTGAATATTGTTCCTGGACATCTACACCAAGTGGTAAACCTATGGCAAGTTACACTGGTCGAAAGCCTGCATGCTCCTTATGCAAAGGCCTATGTAGTTCACCTGTCAAGTGGCAGGCACACTGGGGGAGAAAGACCAGCACAGTTCACACATGCGGCTTGTTGGAGAGAATGCATGAAAGGCAAACAGCTATTTATTCTAAAAAAATATAGCTACAGGTAAAAGAGTAACATTATCAATATTTGTGTACAAAGAGCTTACAGATGCTCTGTGGACAGATGGGGTTGTAAAAATAGATTAAGTCCCTGCTCTCATGAAGCTTACAATTAAAGAAAGAAATTTTAAAAATATTGTGTTTACAGAGAAACAGATAAAGAAATGCAAAGTGACTGTAATAAAACTGAGTATGGTAAGTGGCGGGAAATGAAGGGTAGAGAAAGGAGCAGGGAGGTGTAGTTAATTACGGAAGGTTTTCTGAACACACCAGGGTTGAAGTTTGAATGTTAAAGGTTATAACACCGGGAGGACGTATAAAAATGGTGCATCACAGAAGGAGGAAAAGATATGTATGTAGGAACAGGAGTGGACAATTTAGAGACGTCCTGCTGACACGGCATCAGGTGAGGTTCTGGATAAACATGGTTTTGTTGTCAGATTCATGACAGACAGCGGGGCAGGAGGAAAGAGCAAACTGATAATTAACGATAGAGCCTCAATCTGGAACCCATCACGTCCTAGCTGTTTGACCTTGGACAAGCTACTTAACCTTCTCTGTGTCAGTTTTCTTATCTTATAAAATGGGCACATGTAGTGCCCAAGGGGGCATAAGGATGAAATGCGATGGTGCATGCTAAGTGGCCTGAATAATTTGGGGAGGTGCTTGATCATGCTAGTTATTATCACTCTTAAACCCACAAGCAATTCATTCAAATTAGTTTCAAAGCATTTATAAGGCAAGCATATATAAAACCCAATACACTTATTATATCAGGTTTGAAAAAAAGCTTTGTTTTTAAACAGCTAATTGCAATCCATTTTAAAATCCCCAAATTAAAAGAAAAACTATGATACACTAAAAAAATGAATTAAGATTAAGGATTTATAAATACATTTATTGATGGTATTACTGAATAATGAATGCAGAGAACAGAATACAAAGAAATCAGCACTTAAAAGGAAACATTAATCTTTAAAAATGCAATGTATTTATATATATATTGACCCATTATGTTTGTTTAGATTTACAAACAAATGTAAAGCTAATTCTAAAGCTTTCATTCTGAATATACTTCAATTTGAGTTCTAGTGTTCTCTATTCTAAAGCAAACTATTTTTTTGCTGTATTTACACCAAGTATGATTTATTTTGTTTATATCTAACTTAAAAGCAAGACTCTGCAAGCTGATTCTGAAGCAGCTAGTTATTCAGGAATTTTACAACAACTCTTTAAGAGAAGATAAAACTACATGAAAGAAAAAGCTTCCCTACTAGATATATAAATACAAAAGAGAAAATATCAAGAAGCAAAAAGAATCACAGAAATACCAATTCTATTCTAAACTATAATTTATAATTCTAGCAACAATTCAATTAGCAGTAGCTTAGATGCTTTTGTTCTAAAAAATAAAACCATTAGTTCTTTCTGTATAATTTTCTGACTTTACCCAATGAAAAATCATCAAGCCTTCATATTCTTTTTTAATAACCCAAGAATATGATTTATAGATTACAGAATCATTAACAAAAGAGGCTTTCAAACATACTGCTGAAAGCTGCAATATAGTTTGGGAGCCAGATTTCAATTTACATAATATTACCATTCATAAAGAGTTTATGACACCCAGTACAATATTGTTCAGCTCTGTTAACTCAGAAATACTCCATCCGTTCTTGCCTTCCGAGAATTACTGATATGGATGGGATTGTTAAGAAAAGTCTAAGAGGGCCTCTAAACAGGATTGCACATGAAATAATCATGAACTATGATACAACTGTGACAACACAGCTAGCTTATAGAACTGAATTTTTCACTATAATAGTAGCACTACAGACTTGTGACAATTAAATATCAGAATTATTTTTCCCTGCTAACTATTCAGTAGAAAAAAGTGTTTTCTGAGTGTAATTTTGATGAATATGATACACTAGGGGAAACTGGAAATTCCTCAAGTTTATTTTTCACTGATATTAATGAGCAATGTAGTTTACAAAACAATTATTCTAAAAACAAATAAATATAAGATTTAAATCAATCACTTTTGAAGAAAATATAGATCATTTCCAAAAGTTTTGTTTGGTTTGTGACTAGACTCGAAAATATTAAAATAAACCAAACACATTCTAACAATACTAATTTGCTATACAAGATCTGAAAAATGTAGTTCAAGTTTTAAACTTTCCCCTATCCCTAGAGAAAGTAAAAAAAAAGAAAAAAGGGGGACTCTTGCAAAAATAAATAAAAACAAAACCACCAACAAAAACTAATCATGTAAGAAATACTTTTGCTTTTTCAATACTTCAGTTGGTCCTATATCAGGGTATGGTTTTGATAGCAAAGACTTCATAGCCTCTTCCTTTATCTCCCATTTTCTAGTCATTTCTATGTTTTTGTCAACAAGGCTATGTATAGGTTTTCCTAAGAAGTTAGGTTGAATCAGAGGTAGCGTTAGGATGCAGTTTACTTGATTACAGGGTGTAGTTAGTTCAAATGAATACATCATTATCTAAAAGGATTATGATAAGTAAAAATGCAAAGAGAAAAATGTACAGCCCTCACTGCCTTGCACTAAGAAGAATTTTGGGAAACTGAGAACAAATACAAAGTCAGGAAAGAGGCAATTGCCTCATCTCCATGAGCCACTTTAATGCACCAATTCAGGCTGGTTTTCCACGAAGGGTAGCACCCCACTCACATAGTAGGCAATGCCAAGAGACAGCAAAGCAATGACGAAGATCAGGAGCAAGACCCTCCAGAAGCCCAGATCTTCTACAAACTCCTGCCATGTGGTTCGAAAGCTGGAAAGGACTCCTTCACCTTGCTGTAGGTTGGGATTGAGGAGAGAATGGCTTTCCATGGCACTGTGCAAGAAGGAAAAAGAAAAGAAAGGGGCATGAAACAAACACTTCACCCATTTCAAAAACATAAAATGATGGGGACTATATTGTTTAGAAAAGACCAAACTTATCAGACAACTGACACATACACTCTCACGTGCTTACGTACTGATTTACATATCCGCAGGTATCTGGACAATCTACCTTAAGCTGGAAACTGCTAAACCATAATGAGTATGTTTCTTGGTTGAATATAAGGACAGTCAAGTTAAAAACCCTATTAATGGCCAGGCCCAGAGGCTCACACCTATAATCCTAGCACTTTGGGAGGCCAAAGTGGGAGAGTTGCTTGAAGCCAGGAGTCTGAGACCAGTCTGGGCAACACAGCAAAAACCTGTCTCTACAAAGAAAATTTAAAAATTAGCTGGGTGGGGTGGTGTGTGCCTGTAGTCTCAGCTACTCGGGAAGCCAAGGCAGGATGGCTGCTTGAGCCCAGGAGTTCGAGACCGGCCTGTGCAAGAGCAAGACCTTGTCTCTACTAAAAATAGAAAAAATTAGCTGAGAGTTGTAATGCATGCTTGTAGTCCCAGCCACTCGGGAGGCTGAGGCTGGGAGATCACTTGAGCTCAGGAGTTGGTGATTGCAGTGAGCTATGATGACACCACTGCACTCTAGCTGGAGTAACGGAGTGAGACTCTGTCTCAAAAAAAAAAAAAAAAACAAAGAATTTATGTCAATGAAAATAAGCAGACATGAAGGTGAAGACACCTGAAGAGAATAGCCATCTACAAGTCAAGGAGAGAGGCCTCAGAAGAAACCAACTCTGCTGACATCTTTTTTTTTTTTTTTTTTTTTTTTTGAGACAGAGTGTCACTTTGTTGCCCTGGCTAGAGTGAGTGCCGTGGTGTCAGCCTAGCTCATAGCAACCTCAAACTCCTGGGCTTAAGCGATCCTACTGCCTCAGCCTCCCGAGTAGCTGGGACTACAGGCATGTGCCACCATGCTAAGTTTTTTCTATATATATTTTAGTTGGTCAGATAATTTCTTTCTATTTTCAGTAGAGACGGGGTCTCGCTCTTGCTCAGGCTGGTCTCGAACTCCTGACCTTGAGCCATCCACCCGCCTAGGCCTCCTGGAGTGCTAGGATTACAGGTGTGAGCCACCGCGCCCAGCCTCTGCTGACATCTTGATCTCAGACTTCTAGCCTCTAGAATTGTGAGAAAATAAATTTCTGTCAAGAAGAAAGACAGAAAGGTCCAGTAACAGTGTATCATCTAGACTAAAGCCACAATAGCCACAATCACATGCATCAACTATTTGTTGGTTATGTTTATGTAATAGAAGGTCATGACCACCCTTCCTATATCCCTTCCCTTCAGGGTTCTTCCAAGGATCTTGGCTCAGAACCATGAAAATAGCATAAAACAATGTCTTAGTCTCATGTACCATGCACAAGTAAGCACATGCAAAACTGGCAGTTTTTTTTAACCTACAACTTTACTTCTTCACACCATTAACACAAGGTCCTTCAGCCTTTACTAGTATTAGAGGTATTCTCTGATCATGGGATGCTGACTTCCTAATGGGCCAGGTCTGCCTGACATCCAAACATTTTTTTTTAATATTAAAAGATATTTAGTCTTTAAAAGATAATATTTTCAGTGGGAATCTACAATACAGAAATTTAAGAAAACTTGAGCAAATTTAAAAATAAGACTAGAACTTTAAGAGGGCCTAACCAAGTAAAACTATAATAGATAAAGAATCTCAGGAGAGGCTTAGTTTGACCTATACATTAATAAAATTTATTGACTATGTCTGAGTGACATAGTCTCATACTCAGAGATGTTAGGTATAAAATGAGAATTCAGGAAGCATTCTCTAGGAACTCATGAAGCTCTGCCAATCAGAATTTTCTATAGAAACTTTATGTAATGAAATGCTTTCTGCTGTCCAATAACTCCCTCCAACATAATAAGGGTGTGTGTGTGTGTGTGTGTGTGTGTGTGTGTGTAATCCTTTTAAAAAACATGTGTTATCTGGACTGTCTTTGTCATCCCATACCTACAAGTAAAAAGGAACTAAATTAAACTTAGGATACTATGGAGGAGTGGGGAAATATTTTTCATCAACTTAAAAGGACCATAGAAGTTGTACTATGTCTCAGGGGATCCCAAGAAAAACGGAAAATATTGCAGTAAATACATTTAAAACCTTACTTTATTACATTCTACTCTAGAAAAAGCCATTACACAGCTATGCCATAATGCCACGTACTAGCCAATCTCTTTAAAATTTTTCCTCTACTTTTTAAAAATTGAGATATAATTCACATACCATAAAATTCACTTTTTTAAACTGTATAATTCAGTGGTTTTTAGTATATTCAAAGTTGTACAGCCATTTCCACTAATTCTATAATAGTATACCTCCATCACCTCTAGAAACTCTGCACTCATTAGCAGTCATTCCCCATTGCCCCTTCCCCCAGCTTCTAACAACCAGTAATCTACTATTTGTCTCTAAGGATTTGTCTATTCTGGACATTTCACATAAACAGAATTACATAATATGTGGCCTTTTGTACCTGGCTTCTCCCATGTACCATGTTTTCAAAATTTATCCACATTGTAACATGTATCAGTACTTCATTCCTTTTATGGAAAAATAATACTCCATTGGATGAACTAAAGACATTCTGGTTATTCATTCATCAGTTGATGGGCATTTGAGTTGTTTCCATATTTTGGCTATTGTGAATAATGCTGCTATGAACATTTGTGTACAAGTTTTTGTGTGAACATATGGCTTCAATTTTGTTAGGTATATACACCTAGCAGTGGAATTGCTGGTCAGGTGATAATTCTATGTGTAACTTTTTGAAGAATAGCCAGACTTTTCCAAAGCGGTTGTACCATTTTCCATTCACATCAGCAATGTATTGAGGGTTCCGATTTCTCCACAGCCTCGATAACACTTGTTATTGTCTGTCCTTTTCATTACAGCCATCCTAGTGGGTGTGAAGTGGTATTTCACTGTAGTTCTGATTTGCATTTTCCTAATGATGTTGCCTTTAAACTTTTAAACTTAAGCTTCAACCACTGCATTTGTACCATGACACTGAAGGCTGGGAATAAGATAGGTAATGAAAGTACTAATAATTTAATTTTTGACAAACTGGTTTTATATACTATAATACAAACTCTCATGCTGAAGTGAAATGGCAGGTACGTGAAAGAAGTAGGAGTGTTTCATACTGAGTTGCTCAAATGACTAATCACTGCTCAATTAATAAGTAATCACAACTGAGACGAACTAATGCTAAAAGTATATTTCTGATAAAGAAGTGCCAAGAAACTGGCTATTAACAAAATGAGGGCCCCCAAAATATACCAAGGTCCCAAACATATACCATGTTTTTGAGGAACATAAACTTTAACAAATAATAGTTGCCTCAATATTATTAAAGTGCTATGGCATTCTGACTGCCAATCCAGAGTACACAGTAGAGAGAAAAAGGACTTGCAAACGCATCTTTGACTTCTTGTGTATTTTATCTATTTCTCAGCTTTTGGCGATAACTCATAAGGAGCATACACTGTTCTAGAAGTAAAACTCTTTGATTTCTTTAGGACGGTAATAAGTGCTTGAAAGTATCTAAATAAAATAGACCTAAGGTTGAGAGCGGAATTAATGGTCCCCAAGGAGTACAACCACCAGCACACAAAGGAAGAGGAAAGCAATGGGTACACAGAGGAATCAAAGAAGGGTGAGCTATGGAAACTAGAGAGGATTTCATTTAGAACTCACAGAAAAACTAATCCCAACAATGATCCCGATGGGGTAAGTGGTCTATGTGAGCCTAAATTCAAGTCCTAGTCAATCAGCTTCTAGGTCAACAGCTGATGCTAATGTAGGCCCTTGTTTGTTCTATTTATATTCTACTGAAAATTTTGGGAAGAGATTATAGTAAGCCCATCATCCTTCTTACCTCACTGGTTTAATCTGGAAGGCTGAAACTCCATGATGGTTGACCAAGCTTTATGCTACAACAACTAGGTCTGGCCTACTGACTACCTGTTGAGCCAGTGAGGCCAAGAGAAAAGATGGTTTGCCACCTTTTCAGAGCTCCCTGAACTCTGTTCTCTGCTGCTTCTAGATGAAAAATGATGAGATATTTAACATGGTGTCAGTCACATCTTAGTTTCAATTACTTATTGGAGCTCAAATTTCATTAGTTCCAAATTCACTTGAAAGTCACTTTCACATTCCTGAAATATGTATGTGTTACATCTTATCTTACTTTCCCTCTCCTGTTTTACTGTCTCTTAGCATTCCACTGTGGAAACTACCCTTTGGTCTTTTCTAACATTGTCTAACTTCTTAGGCTTACTTATGTTTCTCCTCTTCTTTGAAATTCCATTTTTTTGTGACCTATACTTAAAATTCTTAAACTCCTGCTTCCTTCCCTTAGATTCAGCTTTTAACTGCTTCTTCTCCCTTGTGCTGTCAATATAGCAGGTGGCTAACAGAACATTATGTGCATGTGGGCATGTAGTATTAATAGTTTCTGTTTATAGCTTTTCAATTATAATCTGAAGCCATAAGGGCCTATATAAAGTTCAAGGAAAGTATCAAAACTCTGCACCTGAAAGTAAAAGAATATAAGGCTCACAAAGTCACCATAAAAGATCCAGGTACTTAAAGTGACTTGCCACTTAAAAAATTTTATCTTGCTGGGTGTGGTGGTTTGTGCCTGTAATCCCAGCTACTGAGGAGGCTGACGCAGGAGGACTGCTTGAGCCCAGGAGTCAAGGCCAGCCTGGGTAACATACTGAGACCCTGTCTCAAACAAACAAATGAATAAATAAATAAATATCTCAAGTACCTTTCACTCTCAGCTGTCTGCATGGTCTCCAGTTTTGAGTGGGTTCCTCTGTTAAATCCTTTTACCTCTTGCTCTTCCAAAGATTCCAGCAGTCGGATGACATCTTTATTCACACCCCTGCGTTTTGCTAGAACTAAGGGGGTAGCACCTTGATGATTGCTAAAAACGTTCAAAAAATAAAGAGCCCATCATAGCAGTTATACTACATTGTTAGTTACAGTGTCAGTACCCATTTGTGTAGATCTCAGTGAAGAAAACATGAGCCTGATTGATTCAAAACTAAAACCCAAAGGTGGAGGCAGAAGGTGAATTTTGAATTAACCTATTTTTTTTTCCCTTCCAGGGAAAAGGCAAAAGAGAATATACAGGCAAAAGAGTGGATAAAGGACAATAAATAAAAGAAAGAGAGACCATCTCCTCAGAGATTAATTGGAAAGTCTAGTTCCAGATTCACTCTTATCTGACATCTATATTTTATGGGAAGAGTATATATAGAAAAAGTCTAAGAATTTTTTTAAAAAGGAGTCAAATAAGCTGCTTTGGTTCACTCAGCTATTTAGCACTAATAACAAGAGAGAACCCAAATCACACTAAATCCTGCAGTTAATTCACATCACATTAATAGAACCATTTACTATCTTATTCAGATTCAGGGGCATTATGATACTGATAAGTTAGGGCAGCATGTAACTGTAATTTAAAGGTCAAGCTCTATAGTCTTGACATCTTTCCCACTCAAGAAACAGCGTATCACTAAAACAAACAAACACAAAATCCTGGTTCAGTCTAAAAAGGAATCTGGACCCCAGAGATATTATGAAACTAGCACGAAACATGACAGAAGGCACATAACCTTTGGAGTCAGGGGAACTAGGTTCAAATTCCAGCTCTGTCCCTTATAAACTCTGTGACCTTTGTCAAATCATTTAATCCTTTTTGTCTCAACTATATCATCTGTAAAATGAAGATAATACCTACCATGAAAGTTATTCACTCTGAGGATTAAATGAGCTAACATAAGTAAACACAGTCTAGCTCACAGATTTTCAACAAAAGTTACTTTTTTCTTCTTTTTCCCTGTCTTATACTATATAATTAATTAGTAGCATAAACGAGCCACTATTTTCATAGATAAAATTACACGGCTTCAGCATAAATCTAGAAGTCATTCCCTTGTTCCCTCACTCATCTAACAAGATAACAATGTCCTAAATGCCTTTCTGAACTTGTTATTACAACTGATCAATGAGGAAACAAAATCAGAGACTCGGAGATTAGACTGTAGGTTGAGAGACCAATGTGAAGAAATGATTAGACTTCAAAAACCACAGAGAACTTACCAAATATCAATTTTGAGTCCATTGGAAACTAAGAATTGAATAGTATCCACATGGCCACAAAGGTGAAGAGCTGTGTTTCCTTGATAATCTGTGGCCAGAAGATCAGCACCAAATTTATGCAATAACTGGCAGATGTCTACATTCCCTCGGGCTGCTGCCAGGTGAAGGCCTGTTCTGCCCCTGCTGTCACGAATATTTGGGTCAAAGCCACTTTCCAGAAGCCGCTTGGAATAGTTAAAGTCTCCATCAATACAGGCTTGTAGTAAGGGCACGTTAGTCTGAGAAGAATCATTAACAAAAACGTAGGACATTGTTCTGATTTGATGGATAGAACACGCCTGTAATGAAACATGAGGTAAGATTTGATAAAGCCAAATGAAATCAACACAATAAAGTCATTTAGAAAAGCACTATTTCTTATCCTTCTTGGCCTCCCGCCTCTAATAAATTACCTTACCAAACAGAAACAAGTTATCAATTATACTTTATTTTCCATTAAAATGTTTTACTTTATTTTCTTCACATCTGTTGGCTCAAAATTGTAATTAAATTACTACTATAAAGCTCTATTTTGCTTTTCACCATATAAAAAGATTAAGAGATATTTTTAAAGCTAAGATGTACTTGCTTATAGTTTATTGCATTGTCAGAAGACATAGATGTGATCTTTAAACTTAAAAGAACTACCTATATATATATATAAATGCCACTGCTGATAGACATTGTTAATACAAAGGAATTCTCTTTCATGTATTTGCTTCTTCTTGTATTTGAGATACTCTACATGGTAAACAAAACTACCTGCATGGAAGTAACACACTCAATAAGGACCTGCTAGAACTTTATAGTATAAATTTCAAGTTTTCATAGAAAGAGAAAGGCTAAGGAAAGTAACAAACTGAATTTAAAAATTGGAAATATCATGAAATCAATTCAGATTATGCTTTTTTTTGCAGTATTAATCCTATTCTGCTCTGTTCTGTGGTTTTCTCAATACCTGATTTTGCAAAACTCCCACTGTCTGAAGACTGAGAGGTGAGGGGAAAAAAGGAGGTGTCTGGGAATACAGGGGCAGGACAGAAGCAGCACCCCCAGGTGGGTCCAGCGTGAGTTTCATCCCTCTGACTAACCCAGCTCACCAGACTGCCCACACCTCTCACTGAAGCGTCCCTGCCCCACTAGCATGCCTGAACTCTCAGAACATTCTGCTTTACCAAAGTGCAAACACCTAGGTCTCTCTCTCTTTCTCTCTTCTCCTTGGTTCATTTAAGAAAACGTTAAAGCCTGTCAAAAGAAACTTTACTAAGAAACTGAAGAGAAAACAAACCTAAACAAGAAAACAGAAAGGCAAAGACTGATGCATTTACAGAGATGGCTCTCTTACTATAAAGTTACCAAAGCTTAGTCACAGATGGGCTTGGCTTGCATAGTTGATCAGGTCAATTCTTTCTTTCTGGAACACTGATGGAATTGGATGCTAGACCAATCTATTCTTGTGCCTAACCTCAAGGGGATTCAGGAAAGCATGGCTGCTGAGTGTGGTGAGATTCTTGGCCCCTGGTTTCCCAGCAAAGCCACCGGCCCCTAGTCCTGGGCTGCCTTACACTAGGGCTCTGCTGCTACGATGGGCTCTCAGTGGAAAGGGGGGGTGGCATTAGCATATACTGGGTCCTATTCTGAGCCAGGCATCAACTAGAGGCTTTTAATGAATTTTATTTAATCTTCCTAACAACTCCATGGTAAGGTTTATTATATCTGAATTTCAGTGAGGAACCACTGAAGGATTTTAAGCCTAGGAAATGGCACAGTTTTACTGTCTTTGAGAAAGATTACCTGGATGGCAATATGGAGGGGCTGGATGGGAGAGGAAAAGGTTGGAGGCAGGGAATATCAATCAGGAGGCCATGTAGTAATCTAGGCAAGAAATGATGGCCATCTAAGGCAGTGGTAGATAGAAGGGGACATACTGGAGAAGAATAGAGAAGACAGAATTAGCACAACTTAATGACTCATTGGATATGAAGGATGAGAAGGAGCTGTTAAGGTTAATTCCAATAAAGAGAAAAATCTTGTGATTAAGAATTACAGAGATCAAGATAAAATAAACTTCATATTATAATACTTAATAATGATTTTTTAAAATTGACTTAATGAGAAGAAATTACTCAATAAATTATTCAAGAATTTTTTTTGAAGGTAATCTATTTTTCCTTATAGTATTTACTGGATTGGATCATGAAGAAGAGAAAGCTACCATAAACCTTTTTAAAAATAATACCATATATCAAGGGATTTCAAGAGGTAATGTGTTTTGATTAAATTCTGTAAAACTAGAAAATAAAAAACAATCTACTTGGTATTTTTGATTCAAACACAGTAAGAATTTTTGTGGTTTGCAGACAGATTCTTCTGAACGTTGGCTCAGTAAAAAATACACGCCATTCCTGTCTATTTTTTAGGTAAGAATAAGTGTAGTGTATTTTGTCAGTTTCTCTGAGTCCCTGAGAAACTGCTAAACTTACCCTCACATTTAATAAAGTTCAATGACAGATAACACTTTTCATCTTGATCACAGAACTGAATCTGCCCTAAAGCAAGGCCACAGTTCACCGGAGGTTTCACACATCGTGAGGAAGTCCACAGTAGAGAATACTCACACAAGCCTTAAGATGAGATCTTTCAGTGGTCAGTTAGCAGTGTCTCTGAATTCTTACGAAGGTTCCCAAAAATGCTATAATGTGCCGGCAAGGATCTACAGTAAATAGAAAACTCATTTATAACAAAGGTGTGACATGAAAAAGAACTTGCTGTTCTATTAGATACTGATAGGCCAGTGGGACCTGCAGATATTACCCAGAAAACCTGTGGGTGAGGCATCAACATGTGAGGCCAGTAAAGTACCCGACAGGTAATAAGGTAGTGGAAAGGAAGAAAAGAAGGGCTTAATAAGGAGCTGCTCTGTTGCTCACAAACAAGAAAGCATGGACAGAAAGACAAAAGAAAAAGCATCAAATTTTGTGCCCTCAGTGGGGAACAAACTGGGCTCTGAAAATTTACTCTCAGTCATTATTTGGAATTCAGAATGCATATTTTTCACATTATAAAATGGAGGTTATCTCTAAGATTAGTCTACAAAAGCATTTTTAGAAATAAAATACTATTCATAATGAGGGGGAAAGGGTAAAAACAGCTAATACTTATGTTTAAACCAAACAGGATACATTTAAGAAAAAATATTTCTAATCTATCTTGAATGCTGGTATTTAAATCTCTTTAAATCTATTCCTGAGACTGTCCTTTCCCCTGAGTGGGAAGGAAAATCTGGCCCAGAGCTACCTGCAGTGCTCTCCAGACAGCCCGCCCCCGCCCGCCCTGCAGCACGGTGCTGCCTACTCCCACACTTCTGCCTCTGGCAGGCCCACTCAGGCCACACCTCTGGGTACTGAGAGACTAGGCGATTACCCTGTCTGCCCACTCAACTCTTCTCTGGAGGGACCACGGACCACAAAAAAGTAGCATTAATTCATTAAACAAACATTTACCGTGTGCCTGAAATGTGCCATATACCATGCTAAGTGGTGGCATATAAAATCCAAATCCCAAATTCATGGTCAGGCTGAAACTCAGGTTAACTTTTAACTCGTCATTCATGCTCACTGCTACCAAATCCCTAAATTTATATAGGGAAATAATTAATGGTATTTTATGAAGCTCCATTTACGATATGTGAGTGAGGTTGTATCGTAAGGGCTATCAGTGCTAGGCTGGACCTGATGACAGTGGCTGGCAAGCAGCGTGTGAGGCTCAGTCCCACAAAGTACCAGTAAAGATGATGAAGCCATGATGATACACAAAACAACTGCCCTCCTCAGTTGTTTCCTAGTTTTCTGTGATCCCATAATATTAATTTAGACAACCTTCATATCACTGAGCCACTTAATTTGATTTCCTTACACAAATATTCTAAATTCACCCAAAGCCTAGTACTTTTCCTCTCTTATTCTGACCACTGAAGCAAAGTCTTCACAATTAAAGCCTCTCTAATACAGGATTTGACTTTCATTTTCAATGTTAATTAAAATGGTGCAAGTGAGTTCTTCTGAAGGTAGGAGAGTTCACATTATAAAAAGAACAACTTTTGCTTTTCATCTGGAGATAGAATTATAGATCATATAGTTACATCCCCCCCAAAATCCTAATGTTCTCTTAAATCCACTAGAAAGACAATGCTTGTGCCATTTTCTTTTGATATGACTAGGCCCCATAAGAAAACACACTTGATCAAGTTACAGATTTATGTGTAATTCATATCCAATATTATACAAATTTTTAGACTAAATTACTAGAAACCTGCCAAGAAAATTTTCAAGACCACAATTAGACTTTAATCACTAGAAATCTATTAATAGTTTCCCCAAGAAATCATAAAGTGATAAAAACCACAACACATATTAACCATTGTTCAAGGGGTGAAAAGGACTAAAGATTCATAAATTAAACTTTTTATTTAAAGATAATTATGGATTCACATGCAGTTGTAAGAAATAACAGAGAGACCCTGTGTACCCTTAATGCAGTTTCTCCCAATGGTAACATCTTGCAAAACTACACTATTAGGTCATTAAATATGAAATGCCTGATTTCGAATCAAAAATGTAGTTTATTATATCTCAAACAAGAAGCAGTACAATTAATCAAAGTATGTGTCTAAACTATCGACACAATTTTGCCATCTCAGTTCGCCCACGTGGCTCATTTTCAAGATTAAAATCACTAGAATGGAACTTCTCAAACCATTGACGTACTGTGCATTCATTAGCCACATCCTTCCCAAACACTTTGTTGACATTTTGAGCTATCTGCACTGCATTGGTTCCACGATGGAACTCACAGTCAAAAATAACATGAATTTTTGACTTATCCATGGTTTCACAATTGCTCTAAAGAAAATTTGAAAGATAATAAGCCAAAATGTGCATTTGAAAAACTGAGGATGTACCATCACGATAAAAATAAAACAAAAGGTGTCAAAGTGAAATGTCAGAGATATCAATTGTAAAACTTAGTACTTAAGGAAATCAGACATTTCATACTTACTAATAATAACCTAATACAATACCACAACGAAGATATTGACATTGATACAGTCAAGACACAGAACATTTCCTTCACCACAAAGAATCTCTCACTTGTTGCTCTTTTAAAGCTATACCTACTTTGCTCCCATTCTGACCCCTGGAAATCACTATTCTGTCTTCAGTTTCTATAATTCTGTCATTTCAGTAATGTTGTTAAAGATGGAACCACACAGTATGGAACTTTTGGGACTGTCTTTTTCACTTAGCATAAATCTCTGAGATTCATGCAGGTTGTATGTGTATCAATAATTTGTTCCTTTTTTATTCCTAAGTAGTATTCTATGGTACGGATGTACCAGAGTTTGTTTAATAGTTCACCTACTGAAGGACATCTGGTTGTCTTCAGTTTTTGGCTATTACATTAAAGCTTCTGCAAATATTTGTGTACAGGTTTTTATATGAATGTAAATCTTTGTTTCTCTGGGATAAATGGTCGGGAGTGCAAGTATTGGGTCATATGAAGGCCTAAAGATTTTGACTGAAAGACTGTTGAGTGTGAATGTGCCTATCTCTCCCATGCAAAAAAGATGTAAGGTCATTTTTCCAGTCATTTGTCTGGTGTCAGGTTATTTATGGAAGACCTTGTACAACCAAGCATGTGGAAGGGCACAGGTGGATGCCTTGGTGTTAATCAAAGGGAGTATTTAATAAGAACCATTCTACAAGCAGAGTTAGAGGTACTAATAAGAGTGTAAACAGTGAACTAGCATCTTTCAAGATTTACTGAAGGCTGAGTGTGTTCCTCTGTGAATGAATGTGAAAGCTAAGCATAATGAAGGTTTCTCTTAGAGGTGGAGAAAGTAGGAAAGGGAGAGATGTGGCAGTCTGACCCTCCTGAAATGGGCAACTCTCGGAATGTACCAAAGAGAGGCCATTTTTCCTATTGTCAGATGCTGTTAAGAGGGCTTGGCTACTCCACCCAGAATGTGTCTGGAGCTGGACTGCCTGGCTTTGAACCCCAGCTCAGCTACTTACTAGCTGTATGACTTAGCACTCAAAAAAGAATAGTTATTATCCTCCCTAGGCTGGGTGCATTCTGGAGAGACTGTCCTCTCCTGTACTGAAGAAAGCTTGTGTAGAACATTGATCTCCTGCTACCAGAGCCATTTCTGGCAATGGGGTGACATCTACTGGAGAGTAAAAACCTCTAAGAAAGAAAAAAAGAACTGGTTCCTGGCAGAGGAAAAAAACCATATGGCCCAGTACAAGAACAGTCAATATGGAAATCCCTAAGCCCCAGAAAACATGCTGGTTGTTAACCAGGGCCATGGTTCATAAAGGACAGTATCCATTAGGGACAGTGTCTATTGACCGGTTCAGAGGCAGACTAGCTGGGATTGTGAAAAGCAGAACTCCAGGGGTCAGGTTTTAGAGAACAGGGACAGTCTAACATTTAAAACTCTTCACTTTGTGCTCTGTGGCACTGCCCAAGAGACTTCATGAGGATGGAGTCATTCATCTTTTGGGATGAGGCAGTCACCTAAATCTCAACAAGAGCTCCTAATGTCAAACAGTGCTTGTCTCAACCTAATGACAAAATAATAAGGAGGTTTTTGTGGAAGCTTATGATCCACTGACTTGATGGTAAGTTCTAATATTCTTTTTCTTTTGTATCTCAAACTCTGGATCCACAATCTTAGGTCAATCTACACAACTTTAAGATAGTATTCTTGATGGTTAAGAACTAATGAAGAGAACATGTTCTATTTTATTACTAATATATATTATATCATAACTTTAAGTTGTTCTCCTATATCCACTATCAATAAGAATACATAATGTACTGATTTATTTTTCATTTTGAAAAGTCATTGGGAAAGGCAAGACTCAGTGCTACATTCTTGGTTCAAATGAACTGACTATATTATGCCAATTCTGATTAGAGGTCAAAGCATCAGACATTTTAGCAAAACGCAAGGAAAAAATGGCACAGCTGGAGAGATACATGGTCAGATCTTATTACCCTCACCATTTTCTAATGTCAAAGAAAAGTGCTAAAAACTGAGAAAATGAATAATATAAAGTAAATGGAACTACAAAATCTGGATTCTCTATATCACTTGGTTATTCTTACCCTTTTAAAATGATACAGTTGTTTCAAAATATAAAATAACCTCAAAGAACCATAAAACAAGAACTTCCAATGAAGTTATTGAATCCTAACTGCTAGTACTTCAAAATTACTGTTCTTAAGACCTGAGCTATGCACAAATCCACAGATATTGGGGAAGAAAAAAAGCCATGTTTAAGTGGGAGCTAACAGATGGGTACACACAGGCACAAAGTGATATAAAGGACATGAGAAACCAAGAAGGGGGCCAAATGGGAGAGTGGGTGTGGCATAAAAACTTACCTATTGGGTATAATGAACACTATTCTGGTGATGGGCACACCAAAAGCCCTGACTTAACAAATTAACTGCCATGTGAGTTGTATTTAAATCATGCTAGTTTCGAGGCCGGGGCCCCCTGAAGCATATGAAGACTCAATTCTCTGAAACAAATTCAATAAATATGTCGCGAGTCACATACAATTCAAGTGGAAGACAGTGTAAAAACTGATTCCAGCATAGCGTGAGTTGCATATAGCTCACACACAGAAAACAGTAACAAATTTTTCATTAAATTAGAAAGGATCATTTTGTTTTTGAAGTTTTTATTCTATTTTTGTAATAAAACACTGTGGCCCCAGGGCAAAAAATTTTTTTTCTAGTGTGACAGTCAATGTATTAAGCATTATACAAGATATCCATGTAATAAAAATACTTGTACCCCCTTAATAAAAGCAAATAAATAAAAAATAAAGCAGGGGAAAAAAAGAAATAGAGCTGTGAGCAAGCAGGAATTTTAACAATTAAAACTGTAACTGGCAGAGTAGGGTTTCATATTTAGTCTATATTTCCAATGAGCCATGCAGCCTCTACACAGGTATCAAGAAAATCAGGAGAAAACAGTTACTGTAAAACTTTGTTGCTTGCCCACAATTGTCCTAAAACGCTTGCCAGACCATGCTTCTAGAAGGCAAGAAATGGGTCTAATTTTTTATATATCCTGGCAGATTGTATGGTGCCTGGTATGTTAATTTTTCTTGAAGTTTAGACATGGGAGAATCCCATAATTCTTTATTGAATGTACATTTAATTAAGTTCATTGTCACAGAATTTTAAAGTAACATTTATTCTTATGACTAGTTCTGTAGTTCACTGTAAAAATTTTTAGAAATATGAAAATATAGAAATAAAAGTTACACATAATCCCACCAACTAGAAACAACTATTACTAATATTTTGATGCTATAATCTATATCTATATATCTATAACTATATATCTATAGATATATCTATAGCTATATATCTAGCTCTTTCCCCTAAGCGAATATACATATTTAATTCATATTATACATACCAATGTTAAACTTTTTTTATTTACTATATTGTGAACAGCCTTCCATGTTACCAGTGTTCTGTAACAATTTATACAGAACACTGGTAACAGGGCCCTCTATAACTGAATCCATGGATTCAACCAACCATAGATTGAAAATATTTAAAAAAATTTGCGATTGGATAAACAGGTACAGACTTTTTTTCTTGTCATTATTCCCTTAAACAATACAGTATAATAGCTATTTACATAGCATTTCACATTGTATTAGGTATTATAAGCAATCAAGTATATGGGAGGGATTAGGTATAGGTATAGGTAGTATAGGTTAGTAGTATAGGTAGTATAGGTGTAGGTACTATAGGTTAAATGCAAACACCACACCCTTTTATATAAGTGACTTGAGCATCCGCAAGTTGTGGTATCTGAATAAGATGCTGAAATCAATTCCCCATGGATACCAAAGGACAACTGCATTCTATTGCATGTATGTGCCATAATTTTCTTACTGTATTCCTTAGCACGTTAAAAAAGAGTTTGCTCTAAATTTTTCCTATTACATAGATTCAAATTTATTAACATTCTCAGCCAATCAAAATGTAGATAGTCTAAAAGAATTTTAAAATAATCTTTTTGGTCAAAATATGACTATCATAATGGGTTCTTAGGCAATGTATTTAAAAGATGTGACACAGATGAGGCTGACTAATGGATGGCTGTGGAACCAGTCTCATTTCTTTATGGGTCAGTAATTTTACTGTGACAGCAATCTTGATGCAATGCTTTCTTTGTTCACTATAAAACTTGCAAAATTCTGGTTTATATTTAATAGTTCATAGTACACTAGGCTGGATTTAAGATCCTTATTTATTTATTTTTTTTGAAGATTGTATCAGAAGTGCCTAGGAAATAAATTCTCACTGATCACATGGCTAAGATTCTAATTTTTAACCTTTGAGTTATCTGTCCTAAATAAGGACAAAATATGTGAATATTTACTTTGGGTTCTTCAAAAAGGAAAAGAGATCACCATCTTTCTGAAAGCATGGTAGCAAGTAAATAAAAGGAAGAACTGAGAATACTTTCCTTTCAGGATATCCCAGTACTATGAAGAACATTGGAAGGAGGAAGATTATAAGTAGAACCCTCTGAATTTCATTTCCAAGGCTCAAAAATAATACAAGTTCAAAAACAGCAATTTTTAGATAGATCTGGTTCCACCACAGATACACTTTTACTATATATCAAAATCTGTGGAGAACTCACATTATGTGCTATTTCCAACATTGTAGTCTAATTGGTTATGTCTAAAATTATTAAGTTCATGATATCATCAATGCCAAGCTATCAATAAATTCATAATTAAAACTTCATTAACATAGTAAAGGTGAGGTTAATTTGAAGTACGTGAATTACAGAATGATACTTACAGAAAAGTCAGTTCATTATATTAAGTTCATATAATAATTAAAATGAGGTAAATCAGGTATTATTTAGTAGATGTTCTTAAGGAACTAAGCTTAATGAAAAAGGAAAAAAGAATTTCTTGTTTTCATGTTTGCTATTACTACGCAAACAACTGCTTAGCAATATTTGAGATACACTATATTTGACATTGATTAAATTATACTTCAGGCACTGTCCTACATATTTTTCCTGTAATAACTCATTTAATCCTCACAGAAACTCTACAAGGTAAGTACATACCATCATTATACTCATTTCATGAGTTAAAAAAACCCAAGTCAATAAAATTGTTTTATAAGATTCTTTTTTATTTAATGAATTGGTTTAGTAAACCTCTTCATCTAAGATTACATAAGGGGAAACAGACTCTAGTGTATACGTTTCAAATTAATTCTTTACAATCGTTTCATTCAAAGTGAACTTCTTTTTTAAATTTCGGGAAAACAGTATCTGGAAGTGTTTCTTACTTTATAGGAAAGTCGAGCACACATATTCTGAATTAACTTTTTGTAATCATCTCATACAAACTAAACTTCTTAAAGTGTGGAAAAATAACCATAAAATATTTGGAAATGTCTTCTACTTGACAGGAAGTAACTAAACTCCTAGACTCATTATTCTCAAGTATTTCTTACTGGTTGGGATAAAGAGAAAATACTTATCTAAATTTTTATTTCTCCAGGAAATCAGAAGACACCACACAAGGATTTCTGATATATTCCTGGCAATGTTTATATTACTTAACTAGTACTTGTTTGCATTATTAGAGTTTAGTTACAATTCAACTTTTAGAAAAGATATTGGATTAGAATAAACCAAAATTAACTATTTGCAAAAGGAATACTGGTTATTTTGGATATTTTGTTTTATTCTAATACCTTTAGCATTTTCTAAAATCTTTACCATGTAATTTTACCATGTTTAAAATTCTTAGCAAGAGAATTCCTCCCTAGGAACTATCTAGTTTATAATCTATAATTATATAATAAAGATATTAAATAAGCACTGGGAAGTCAATATAAAGTCTTTCATGCATATGTATTACTTATGTAATAGAGTTATTTAATTTTTTTAAAAATCAGTTTTTTCTAGCTACAACAGAACTTTATTTATGGCCTAATGGTGCCACCTTGTGGCCTACCTGGATTTCAAGTCCAACTACAGCATCTACCTAGTATAGGTATAAAGCAAGAGGAGGAGTACCTATGAAATTTATTTTTTTCATTTTAAATACTTATTATAATTCTCTGTAATTGTAATTTTGCGAAAATTCAGAGTTAGAATGAAGTTCAATTTTCCTTTTAAAAAAAGTTTATCAAGAAAATTAATAGCATAAATATGATTCCAGGTCTATTCAGAAACCTCAACCTCATTAAACCTACCTTAGCAGACTTAATTTATATAGCAGATTTAATTTATTTAAAGTGCTACTTAAATGGCATTCTTACTTATTCATTTATTCAGTATTGTTTCAAAATACAGGAACTATAATTTTTGCAAAATATTCCCTATTTTCTAAATAGTCCATAAAATTTAAACCAGACTTTCACCTCAAAGAAGTTTGAAGACATGAGATTAACTGTGTTTTTAGAAGAAACTTAACTCCAGTCATGTGTCATTTAGTGACAGGAGTACATTATAAGAAATGAGTCTTCAGGCGATTTGGTTATTATATGAACATCTTAGAATGTCTTTAGGTTCTTACACAAATTTAGATGTGTCTAGTACACATCTAGCCTATACATGACCGTATTTCTATGACATTTTTAAGGCTGGAAGGCCATCCAGGATTATCTAACCCAATCTCATTATTTTACAAGTAAGGACACTGAGAACCAGTAAGGCTACAACTTTACATCCTATTTTACATGCTACCCTCACCCCCTAAGGTTCTAGTCCTATTCATGATTCATGGTAGAAATATAAAATACAGAGGTGTGCCACATAATGACACTTGGGTCAATGATGGACCACATATACAACTGGTGGTCCCATAAGATTATAACATTGTTTTTTTACTGTACCTTTTCTATGTTTAGATATATTTAGATACACAAATACTTATCACTGTGTTGCAACTGCCTACAGTATTCAGTGCAGTAACATGCTGTACAGGTTTGTAGCCTAGGAGCAGAGGCTATATTACATAGCCTGGGTGTGTAGTAGTCTATACCATTTAAGTTTATGTAAGTTCACTCTATGATGTTTACATAACATGAAGCTGCATAACAACATATCTCAGAACATCCCTGTTGTTAAGTGACACATGAGTATACATCAACTTCAACATAATGGTTTATTTTTCATAATTCCATTGTAATCTGTACCCTTCCATGCTCTAAATTATGTGCTAGATGGGTGCTAGCATGTACTGCATCTGTCATGTGGAATGTACATTCTGGTGACATTGGGTGGACAAGTGCCCTCCTCCCTAGGTTATACAACCCCAGAGAGGATCTAGTAGACTTCTCTGATTGTGTGTGAAGTTATGCAAATCACTTTAGTCTACACTTCCCATGATGTTTACATTTATGGCCTGGGTAGATCCTTGAAATTCAGAACTCTTTACATAACCTTACTGGACCTACATCCCACCTCACCCACTCCAATCTCTAGGAGCCCTTGTAAATAAGAAGATACACAATAAAAAACAACTAGAGAGCTGACTGAGGAGCCAACTTAGCCAAACAGCCTTTTAAAAATAGCATGTTTATAGTACAGACACACAAGTTGAGAAATGGTAGAATGACTCACCATATGGATTAGATATTAATATTTCCTCTTTCTCTACACTGGAAATAATATTTAATGCTGAGGCCCTTGGTAGGAAGGAAATAAACAGTCTTATATCTAAGAGAGTTGAGGAGTATCTGAGGCTTTAAAGGGAGCCTTTGGTTCTTTTTCTGCTGTCTCTCCTTTGAACCTATTTTGGGGCGGCATCTTTTGATATTCAGAGAAAAGAAAGTAGGAGCATATACTTAGAAATGTCTCAGGGTTCAAGAAAGAAAAATAGGGACCCCCCCCAAGGTTTTCTAGCCCAGTTTATAAGGATAAAAATAAATAAAAGATTATAGGCAGAAGTTGTATTTTTTGGCTGGAGCTTTCCTCATGCTGCCACTTAGGAACCTAAGAGGTGGGGCAAGAAGCGGGAAATGTCGATGTTCTAAAGCAGAGCTGCATCAGCAGTCCTGATGCTGCTTCAGTAGAACAATAATTTTGAGCAGAAGACAATAAATTATAGCAATTCTCTTTCTGATTGAGACCTGGCCCCTACACACAGCCTCTCCTATTAAAATAACATATCTGTGAGTTGGCTCACTTATATCTGTGTACTCAGAGATTTCTGGGAAATCTTTCAGAAATGGGAACAGAGGACAAGTCCCTATATCAGTTTCCCATGGAACTATTTTTACAGACTGCCCAGAGACCTACCAAAATGGTCAGTGACTATGGATCTCAAGTTTTAACAGCTAAGTGGTTCTTCCAGATTTGCTGTTTTTCAGAAAATATCTTTTAAATAAACAGTTTTTTTGGTTTGTTTTTTTTTAAACAATGTCAATTAAATTTTCTTGCTAGTTCTGGCAAATACAAACCTTATTTTCCTTCTGGTTCTTACTCTCGATGTCAATACTATTTAATATTTTGTCATTTGCTCTATAACAAATACTAAGGAGATTTGGAATAATATGGTAAATGCATTTAAAAAATTTCTCTATTACCTGTATATAGAGGCACTATAATATTGTTAAGAATTTTCAAGTTTGAACAACTGGTACTTAAAATTTTTATCCTGTACTCAAGAGAACTATATTAAGTAAAGATAATTATGATAGGAAAATTGTTCTTTAAAATGCTATCTAAAGATAATGACTTTATGGTCTTCAAACAATAGACAGGAGAATAGCTTCCTTATATTTAAATAAATAAAACAATTTAGACTCTCAATTCACAAGCTTTGGATTTGGGGAAATGATCTGTAATACGAGATGCTTGGTATCTTAAACTGTAGAGGAGTATAAGAACAGACACAGATACAAAAACAAATTAAAGACAAACTTTTAGGTTCAAGGTAACTATTAAATTTACCACTAATATTTTAGCATATCTCCCTCAGTGATACAAATTCAAATAAATCTAAAATACGTTTATCCAAATACACTGTCCTTTCATACCACTTCTCTTCTATCTTCTCTGGCCCAAACTTTAGTTTTTAAATTATATTTTATTAGATGGTTTCAGGTCTATAACTTATTACTTAAAAAAGATTAACCCAAGAGTTCCTCAAACTTCTCAATGTCAAATATTAAATACCTTTCCCTCTACTTTACTTCAGTTGCCGTTACTTGGACTTTGTACATTTGGGACTTAGTTCCACCACCCAGATCCTCACCCACAACTACCTCGGGATCGTCCACCTTTTCTACTCCCTCACACGGTGTGACATGTTTCTCATTTACATCTCTCAACCTCTCCTTTACCCTCCTTTTGGCCATCCCAAGCAGGAAGATATCTGTCAACACAGCAGTCTCTAATGCTCTTCAGCCAGCTTCTGGTCTTTTAAGGCTCAAAGTAGATCACTCTCCTTCAACCAGGGAAGAGAATGCCTCGCCTGTCCAGGGGACCAGGACACACAGAAGCAACCACAATGAGCATAAGGCCAGGGGAAGGGCTGAGCCACTAAGGGGAGTAGTAACTGGAGAGAAGACTATAATCAACATCTAAAAGGAATTGAGAATTGGGTCAAATCTTGGTGTCAGGGTTCTGCTAACCCAAAGGTACCACTTCTCTCTCACTCTAGACAAGGCTGAAGCTAGGAAAAATAATCAGTTACGTGATCATAAGCCATAAACAGCAAAGGAAGACTCAAGGACTTGAATCAAGAGAATCCATGTTCTGTGAATTTATCAAGAATTATTCTTTAGGATAGGCACTGAGTACTAGATACCAATCAAAACATTTGTATCATAGGTTCTGACTGTCATTTTCTAGGGTACTATCTTGAGTCGTCAAACTTTTAAGAGTCACAGTTTCTTCATTTGCAAAATTGGGATAATGATATCTGCCTTACCTACTTAACAGCATTTTTGTACAGAAGAACTTTAAAAACTATAATGCAATATACAAATATAAAATGCTATTTTTTCCCCTTAGCTTCCCAGTAAAAGTTCACCTTAAAAAAACTTCCCCTTGAATTAAGGGTAAAAAAATTTCCATATCTTGGTAACAACGGGTAAAAAGATTTCTGCTCTGCAGGAGGTCAGCAGCAATGATGGGAGCAACTCTTAGAGCTTGGTGCTCTGCAAGGACAGAGAGATAATAAAAGTATTGTGTGCTGGCATGTGCGCACATACATGGGGCAGTTCTATAAACAGTCCTATATGGAGGCAGTGGCCTCAATATCACATCTAAAACCAAACACTTTTCAAACCAATGGAAGAACATTAAAAAAATAAACAAACAAACAAACAAACCCAGAAACCAAAACCAAACATTCCATACATACACCCCAAAGACACTGTTCCAAAATTCTCTACTAATACTCCCATAGTAACCCAGGCTTCAAGTCATCCTTGATGCCTTCTTTTCTCTTGACACCGAATCAGACAAAAAGCCCAGTCAATTCTTCCTTCTTTCATCATCTTGCAAAGTTTTTTTCCTTTCCATTCACCATTGCCTCCACTCTTAATTCTTGCTCTAACAATCCTATACATGAAGTTTTTCAATGACTTCCTAATTGGTCTCTGTCTCATTCTCTCTCCTGTCACCCCTTCCCCAGCTAATCTACAGTAGGTTACCATGTTCATTTTATCACCCCGCACTTTGTGAACATTATTTCCAAGCTAAAAAAACTTTTAGTGGCTCCCACGGTCCAATCATGACCGTCTACCTAGCCTACTATAATAAACTCCTAACCATTCTCCACTTCCACTTTTGCCTCTCTACAATCCATTCTTCATATAGGAAAATAAAAATCTTCCAAAAACATAAATCACTTCATGTCATTCCCTTGCTTTAAATATGTCAATGGCAACCCAATACATTTAAAATAGCACCCCAAAATAAAGACATATACCAATGTAACAGAATAGAGAACCCAGATAAAAAACCATCTACCTACAGCCAACTGATCTTTGACAAAGCAGACAACACTACACATTGGGGAAAAGAAGCCCTATTTAATAAATGGTGCTGGGAAAATTGGATAGCCACATGCAGAAGAATGAAACAGGACCCTTATCTTTTGCCACTCACAAAAAATTAATTCAAGATGGATAAAAGACTTAAATGTAAGGTATGAAACCATAAGAATTCTAGAAGAAAATGGAGGAAAAACTCTTCTAGACATTGATCTAGACAAATAATTTATCACTAAGACCCCAATGGAAATCATAGCAACAACAAAAATAAATAAATGGGGCTTGATTATATTAAAAATTATCTACACAGCTAAGAAATAATCAACAGAGCAGACAACCTACAGAATGGGAGAAAATATTCGCAATCTACACTTCCAATAAAAGGCTAATAACTAGAATCCTACAAAGAACTCACATAAGTCAGCAAGAAAAAAAATAACAACCCCATTAAAAAGCAGGCAAAAGACATGGACAGAAGTTTTTCAAAAGAAGAAAGATAAATGGCCAACAAACATATGAAAAATGCTCAATGTCACATTCATCAGAAAAATGCAAATTAAAACCACAGTGAGATATCACCTTACTTCTCTCGGAATGGCTTTTATTAAAAAGTCCAAAAACAATAGATGCCGGCAAGGATGCAGAGAGAGGGGAATGCTTATACACTGTTGGTGGGACTGGAAATTAGTAAAACCCCTATGGAAAACTGTATAGAGATTTCTCAAAGAACTAAAAGTAAACCTACCAATCGATCCAACAATCCCACTACTGCATATCCACCCAAAGGAAAAGAAGTCATTTTATCAAAAAGACGCCTGAGCTCAAATGTTTATTGCAGCACAATTCACAATTGCAAAGATGTGGAATCAACCCAAGTGCCCATCAATTCATGCGTGGATTAACAAAACATGGTATATGTATACCATGGGGTACTACTCAGCCATAAAAAGGATGAATTAATGCCTTTTGCAGCAATTTGGAAGGAACTAGAGACCACTATCTTAAGTGAAGTCTCTCAAGAACGGAAAAACAAACAACACATGTACTCTCTAATAAATTGAAATTAACTGATGGGCACACAAGTACACAGAGGAAAGTAAAAGCCACTGAAAATCAAGTAGGGTGGAGGAGTGAGGAGAACACTATTCAGGTGATGGGCACACTTATAGCTCTGACTCAAGCCATGCATCAAAAACATCTGTGCCCCTTTAATATTTTGAAATTAAAATAAAATAACACCCAAATCCTTAACATGGCCTACAAAGTCCTGAATGATTTTTTCCTGCCTACCTCTCCAATTTTTATCTTTAACTATTCACCCTTCTTATTCTCCATACTCTACCCCCACTTGCCTCCTTTATGTTCCCTGAAGCTCTTTCCTGACTCAGGGCCTTTGTACTTACTCTTCTTTCTGCTGGAATGTACTTCCCCTGCATGGATCTTCACTTGACTAGCTCAGTCTTGTCACTCAGGTCTCAGTGCAAATGTCACCTACTTATCCCTACAAGTTAATTCTCACACCACACTGTTTACCTCACCCTGATTCTTATTATTAATACAAATAATTTTCTTATTCATTTGGTTTATTGTATATCTCCCCAATTTAAAAGTAAACTCTTTGAGGGTATGAGTTTATTTGTCTTGTTCCACACTATCCATAGTGTCTAGCATTACCTATTACACAGTAAGTGCTTAATCTGTATCTTTTCAGTTAAATGAATGTATGGTTCAAATATAAAGTATGCATTCAAACAAGTCTTTCAGTGGAGTCTTGAAGTTAGCATAAATGCCTAAATGGTGACAATGGAAAAGAAGGCACTCATTGAAGGTGGCCAAAAATATAATTAAAGTAAAAATCTATGACTAAAAATGTGGCACCAATAAAACTGATAATCAGATTTTAAAAGAAATCATGTTCATAAGACTACTTCTTGAATGTCTTTCAATGTCCAAGAAATATTATAATGTAAATATTTAGAACAAACTAACATTTATTGACTCCTTCCATAAGCAGGCATATACTAGATAGAAATGCAATACTAAAGCAAAATGACAGTCTGGGTATTTCAATACTTACTTTATATAATATGGAAATATTAGCATTAATATTGGTTATTTTATTTTTAAAAAGATCAAAATTAATGTTTTACCAGGTTAATGTTCAATACATCTCAAGTGAAAAATTAGGAACATTTCAGAACATCAAAAAAAACCCATAAATTTACAAAAATGTAAGTGTTAAGCATATATTGTCATGCTAATATAAATTAGAAGAACAAAGTGAAATATTATTTTAAAATAACCACATAAAAATGAAGAAAATTTAAATAATCACAAGAATTTGAAAACAAAAAAATTTAATTTTTCTAAAGTACAATTTTACCAAAAAATGTTACTAGTATCACAACTGAGTTGTGAGTATATTTTTTATTACTTAATCTTTTCTTAAATAGACTTTACTTTTTAGAGCAGTTTTAGGTTCATACAATACTGAGATTTCCCACAGCCCTTCCCTCCCAAATATGCATAGACACTCTCCATTAATGGGTACATTTGTTATAGCTGATAAATCTTCCCTGACACATAATTATTACCAGAGTCCATAGTTTACCTTAGGGTTCACTCTTGGTGTTATACATTCTGTGGATTTGGACAAATTTATGATGACATGTATCTATCATTACAGTATTATGCAGTTCACTGCCCTAAAAATCTTCTGTGTTCCCCCTATTCATCCCTTCCTCTCCCCAACCCATGAACCACTGGTATTTTTACCGTCTCTATAATTCTGCCTTCTCCTGAATGTCATATAATGAATCATACAGTATGTATGATTCTTCAGTTAGAAATATGTATTAAGTTTCCTGTGTCTTTTCATGGTTTGATAGCCAATTTAGTGCTGAATAATATTCCACTGTATGGATGTACCACAGATTATCATTCACCTACTGAAGGACATCTTGGTTGCTTCTAACTTTTGGCAATTATGAAGAAAGCCATTATAAACATCCATGTGCAGGATTTTGTGTGGTGTAAGTTTTTAACTTCTTTGGGTAAATACCAAGGAGTGTGATTGTTGGATGGTAAGAATATGTTTAGGTTTTTAGGAAACCACCAAATTTTCTTCCAAAGTAGTGTAAAATTTTGCATTCCCACCAGCAATGAATGAGTGTTCCTGGTGATCCACATTCTCATCAGCATTTGCTATTGTCAGTGTTCTGGATTTTAGCCACTGTAATAGGTGTGCGGGGGGAGGGGGGGGCCGGGGATCTCATTGTTTTCATTTGCATTTCCCTGATGACATATGATGTGGAACGTCTTTTCATATGCTCATTTGCCATCTGTATATCTTCTTTGGTGAGGTGTCTGTTAAGGTCTTTGGCCCATTTTTTAATCAAATTGTTTGTTTTCTTATTTTGGAATTAACAGTTCTTTGTGTATTTTGGATAGCAGTCCTTTTATCAGGTATGCCTTTTGCAAATAGTTTTTCTTGGTTTATGGCTTGTGTTTTTATTCTCTTGATGGTGTCTTCTGCAGAGCAGAAAATTTTAATTTTAACAAAGTCCAGCTAATCAATTCTTTCTTTCATATTGTATGATTTCAATTAAATGACATTGGAAAAGGCAAAATTATAGAGACAGTAGAAATATCAGTGGTTCTGGGGTTAGGACAGATGAAGGGATGACTATGCAGGGCACAGAGAATTTTCATGGCAGTGAAATGAATCCATCTACTATAATGATGGATACATATCATTACAAATTTGTCCAAACCCACAGAATATATAACACCAAGAGTGAACCCTAATCATGAAAGACATCATGCCTTTGGTGTTTGTCATCACCAAACCCAAAGTCATCTAGATTTTCTTCTATGTTGTCTCCTAAGAGTTTAATAGTTTTGTGTTTTACATGATCATGTCTGTGATCTATTTTTTGTGAAGGGTCTATGGTCTGTGTCTAGATTAATATTTTTGCATGTGGATGTCCAGTTGTTCTAGCATCATTTGCTTAAAACACTATCTTTGTTCCACTGTATTGCCTTTGCTTTTTTGTCAAAGATCAGTTGACTATATTTATGTATATTTCTGGGCTTTCTATTCTGTTCCATTGCTCTATTCTTTCACCAATACCATACTGTCTTGATCACTGTAGCCTGATAGTAAGTCTTAAAGTTGGGTAGTGTCAGTCCACTAACTTTGTTCTTCTCTTTCAATATTGTGTTGGCTATTCTGGGTTCTTTGCCTCTCCATATAAACTTTATAATCAGTTTGTCAATATCCACAAATTAACTTGCTGGGATTCTTCTGATTGTGATTACATTGAATCTATTGATTGAATTGGGAAGAACTGATATCTTGACAATATTGTCTTTCTATCCATAAGCCTGGAATATCTCTCCATTTATTTAGTTCTTTGATTCCTTTAATCAGAGTTTTATAGTTTTCCTCCTATAGGTCTTGTATGTATTTGTTAGAGTTATACCTAACTATTTCATTTTTGGAGGTGCTAATGTAAATGGTATTGTGTTTTTAATTACAAATTCCACTTGTTCATTGCTGGTATATAGGAAAGTAACCTTGTATCCTGAAATCTTGCTATTATTGCTTATTATTTCCAAGAAGTTGTTTTTTGGTCAACCTCTTCATGTTTGCTATATAAATGATCATGTTATCTGCAAACAGTTTTATTTCCTCCTTTCCAATCTGTGTACCTTTTATTTCCTTATCTTACCTCATTACATTAGCTAGGCCTTCCAATATGATGTTGACAAGCAGTGGTGAGAGAGAGCATCCTTGCTTTGTGTTTGATCTTTATGGGAAAGCTTCAAGTTTCTCACCATTGGGTATGAAATTAGCTGTAGGATTTGTGTGTGTGTGTGTGTGTGTGTGTGTGTGTGTGTATATATTTTTATCAAGTTGAAGAATTTCCCTTTATACTAGTTTACTAAGAGCTTTTATCATTAATGGGTGTTAGATTTTGTTAAATGCTTTTTCTGCATCTACTGATATGATCATGTGGTTTTTCTTCTTTAGCCTACTGATATGATGGATTATATTAAATGATTGATTTTAAATGTTGAATCAACCAGGCATACTCGGTAAATCCCACCTGGTGGTGATGCATAATTCTTTTCATAAGTTGTTTGGTTTGATTTGCTAATACTTTGTTGATGATAGATACTGGTCTGTGGTTTTCTTTTCTTGTAATATCTACCATGTTTTGGTATTTAAAATGCATTTCTATATAATTAGTGGGATAAAGAGGACATCATAGCAGAAATTATATAATATTTAAACTAAACAATATAAAATATACACATGAAAATCAGTGGCATCCAGCTAACTTAGTACTCAATATAAATTTGTAGCTTTCAATACATTTATTAAAAAAGAAAAGCAAAAGTGAGTTAAGAATATAACTCTAGAACAAGCAAAAAAGAACAACATATCAAACTTAAAGTATAAGAAAGAAATGGAAGAACAGAAATCAACAAAAGAGAAAACAGAAGCAATTAAACAACTGGTTCTTTAAAAAACATTAAATAAGCAAGCCTCTACTAATAATGATCAAGGAAAGAAAGAAAACAAGAAAAAGCATAAGTAAACAGCATCAGGAACAAGTAGGGAGACAATATAGGTATAATAAGAGATTTATTTTTTAATCATAAAGGTATATAATGAATTTTAAAATTAAGCAGCTAATAATCATTATTATGTCACTTTCTGGGGGTCAGGAATATGAAAGTAGTTTAGCTGGGTGGTGCTAAGAGTCTTTCATAAGGTTACAGTTGAAGATTTCAGTGGGGCTATAGTCATCTAAAAGCTTGACTGAGTCTGGAGGTTCTTTTTCAGGACTGCTCACATGACTCTTGGCAGAAAGCTTCATTTCCTCACTTCATTTCCTCATTTCCTCATTTCCAATGGCAAGAGATCTCAGTTCCTCACTACACAGGTCTCTCTGTAGTACTGCTTGAGTGTCCTCATAACATGGCAAGTGGTTTCTTTCAGAGCAAGTGACACAAGAGACAAGGAGAAATCTGCTGTGTCTTTTATGATCTAATGTTGAAAGACATTTCTCACATATTCTACTTGTTTGAAGAGAGTTAATAAATCCAGTCTAACTCAAGGGGAGGGGACTTAAGCTCCATCTCTTGAAGGGAGGTGTATCAGAGAATTTGTCAGCGTAGTTTTAACACAATGACTGCCTCATTAGGGAAAAAAAAATTTTTCCCTGAGGCCACAGTGTTTTATTATGAAAATAGAATTTGAAAACAAAATGATCCTTTCTAATTTAATGAAAAATTTGTTATTTTTTATTTTCTGTGTGTGAGTTATACCTAACTCACGCAGCGCTAGAATCAATTTTACACTGCACGCCGCTTGAGTTGTATGTGACTAACAACATAGTTATTGAACTTGTTTCGGAAGATCTGTGTAGTAAACTTTTTTAGTCTTTGTAAATTTGAAAATGGCTTTATTTTGATCTCACTCTCAAATAATATTATATATCAGAATCAGGTGGGGATGCAGTTCAGAGCCAGGTTTTATAAAAGATGAGTTTGAGCTCTTGTCTGTAAGTGACAGTGAGGCTATTACAGATCCAATCACTGAGCCAAGTTTGGTTCAGGTTCTGACTGCGAGACCGCATCTGTGTCCTCCTACCTTGCTAGGCCCAGCATCTTTAAGTCATTGGATTCTGGCAGGAGTCAACAGCAAGTTTTATTTGGCCTCCTTTTACACGTAGGTAGTTTCTACCCAAGGCCCTGTCTTCAAGACATAAGCCTTACTCCAATCCTTTGTCTCATGTGATGTACTCTTAAGTCCCGTCATCTGGCAGGAGCCAAATTCCTGGCTGTCACTGCCCACCTCCAGAACAGCTGCAGCCCCACTCATCACTTTGTGCTTCTACTCTACAGAGATGTTTAACTTATTTATTATTGTGACTATACTTTTTGGCTTTCTCTTTTTGTATTTTATCAATTATTGCCATATGCCAAAACATGAATTGAACATACTATTTTGATTGAAAATAAACTATGTGTTTCTCATTTCCTCAGATGCCCAGTGCCTACCTAGAATCCATTCCTACTTTTCCTGTCCCACTGGTACCCAACTCTATTACTCTTTGCTGCTTATATGCTTTGAAAGGGTCCTGACTATTTAAAACCATGTAACATATTACATCCCCCTATCTGTAAAGGTTTATTTAAAGGTGAACAGGTGACCACTCCAATAAGACTCTTTGCTTAGAATGCTAAAGCAATGCATTCTCATTTTTCCTGAAAATATGGTGTGTAAACAGGACATCTAAAATTGCTTCAATCATTTTGATATATATTTCATAGATAGATAGGAAGTACACAGAGTGAGGCAACAGAGAAATAGGGCCAAGCCTTGATTAAACTTGAAGCTCATTCTAGCTCATTCTAACTCTGGACTTTTCTTTCATATACAGGCATCAATAAAGTCTCTTTTTGTAACAGTTTAAATTAGGTTTTCTGTTACTTAGAACAAAATATCTAAAAGACATAGAATCTGAAGTGATCATTACTATTTGATGCCTACTGTAGTATGTTTCTGTCATTGCTTTCTAAAAGGGGAAAAAATATTGCTTGTGTTACACGTTTCACAGGAAGGGTGGGATGCAATGATATCTAACTCTCTTTGAGAAAGAGTTGATTTAAGGCCTAAGAAATCTCACGTTTAGCAGAGGAGACTGAAAATTGACAGAGCTGGGTAAATTGTAGAAACTGACTAAGGAGGTAAACTAAAGAACAAGTTGAAAGGATATTCTGAATAAATAAGTGGAATAAAAATAAGCTTATTGTGGAAAAACCCTTTTATAAGCAATCCACAGTTTTTGCTTTAAGAAAAAAAATCAGCGTAACACCCAACACAGCCACAAGATGGGGAGAGGACAGAGAGGCAGATTTAAATTAAAGCAGTGTCATTTGGCTGCTGGAAAAAGCTGACTGATACTAGGACTAACATTGCCACCAAAGTAAAAAATGCCTAGGTAAATTGTTCCAACAATGTTACACTCAGGACACTTTCTAAAAAACTAAACTTAGGCCAAAGGAAAAAAAGACATCACAATGTAATAAGAGAAAATATAAGTTATTTGGCTGGTTTTAATATGTTTACTTTTAAAAGTAAAATACAGCAGAGTATCTTATTTCATGAAGACCCAATGTGGAAAAGGCAACTAAATAAACCATTTGTTCTTACATTTTTATCTGACTGACTTGGTACTATCCCTAAATAATAATGTGCACAAATCTTTTAACTGATTGTACTCAGAAATTTATTAGAAGCACTTATTGGATAGTTTATTGAATGCATGCAAGTATCTGCATATGATTTCTTTGACATATGTGTGTTTCGGGCCACATGACAGCTAGAGACAAGAAAACTATCCGTTTTTTAGCCAAATGGGTGTATATTTCCTGCTTATTGAACATGCTTTGGTCTTGGAATTGTTTTGATTCTCTAACAATGTACTGGCAAATCAGAAGTTAAATTATTTAAGGCTTCTAAACACTGACTTGGAGGAAGTGCTAACAATCCTAGTGAACAAAGATAAGCTTCAAAAAACCTGAACAGCACTAAAAAAGAATAAACATCTATTTAATTTGGAAAATAGCTATTCCTTTGTAATAGATTTTATTTTAGATACAAAATTTAAGTTAATAATTCATGGGTCTGTTTACCAGTTTGGGAAAAAAGGTAACTTATCACAAAGATATTACATAACCATAAACTTAAGTTCTAATAATACTGAAAATGATTTTAAATAGGTAAATCTTTTACAAACACCACAATTGTGTGCTTTTGGAATGTCCACACAAAATCCAATTCTCTATTTTCCTTAAAAGAAATCTAGCAAATTTCTTTAGTAGAACGGTACTGGTATGACAAATTCAATATTATAGTGACAGTTTTGAAAGTCAACATGGAGTCAATTAAACAATTATGCACCATAAGGAAAAAGGTGCATTAGTTCTACATGGAGAAAAGCACACCGCTAAAAATTATTTACCATGAGAAACTGAAAAAAATCCAGAAAATATGGTGCTCTCAGGAATATAAAAAAATTAAGAACTCAGCATGAGGAAACAATAGTATTAAGAAGCACATTAGAGGTCTGTGGAAATGGCACCAGTGAGGCTGGCACAGTGGCGGTGGAAGGGGGGTTTGGAGATGTGAGACGAAGGGGGTTCTTTGGTCAGATTCAGGAATAAGAATGTGAAACAGAGGATGTGGCAGCCTAAAACTATTCGCAAGCCTTCGTGGGGAGCGTTTGCGAGGGACAAGGCTTTGCATTTTGAAGAAAACTGAAGATTTAGCAAAATTACAAGAAATTGCTATGGAGGAAAAAGAAGGCTCACACATCACAGGAATCCCAATTCAAAGATCGATACCCAGATCATCTGAAACATCTCTGTTTAGCTGAAGAGGAACGACTCAGGAAGCAGCTAAGGAAAGTTGACCAGCCTTTGCCTGAAGAACAGTGTAGCACTGACCAGGCTCTGTCTGAAGATTAGTGTAGCTTTGACCAGCCTCAGCCAGAAAAACCAAGTAGCAAGACAGTAAAGTCCTTTAATATTCCAAAGAAAAATAAAAAGAAAACATCAAATCCAAAAGTACAAAAAGAACATGAACAAGTACAAGCCAAGTGTGTTGCTAAGAAACAAGAATTTGAGAGAAGAAAACGAGAGAGAAGCTCAAAAGCACTACAAAAAAGAAAATGGAAGTATTCAAAATTTTGAGTAAAAAGACTAAAAAGGGCCAACCAAACTTGAATTTACAGATGGACTATCTCCTTCAAAAAATAACAAGAAAACATTAAATCAGGTATTTTTTTCCTTATCTGCTGTCTGTTGAGTTCTTTTATACGTGTAATCGGTACCTCCTAACAATGAACTTGCTTTGTCAAAATAAACTGGATTGCTAAACTGTATTAAATATAAAATATCCAAATATTTTTGTTCTTATAAAAGAAATTTTTCTATATATGCTCTACATAATATGACATGTTTCTTATTTATTTGCCTCTCAAGGAAGGTTGGCCTGAAGAACTGAAAGAACCTTCAATTTGGGAGATAGGCTCAAGCATGTAATACTTTTGTACCACATAAAATTTGTATGAAATAAAATGTTTTGAAAATTAAAAAAAAAAAAGGAAGCACATTGGGACTTAAAAAGACTATTAAGTTAAATATTATAAAAATACAACAGAAAAAATCCAAATTGTAAGCCGTAAGGAAATCAGTGATGGAAGGACCTAACTTAAGAAGCTATTAATATATGCAAAAGAAAAAAGTTTCAAAGGATGTGTGAGATAACAGCTATGACAACTAGAGAGTAGATCCAACCCATGAAAAATTCCCAGAGAAAAAAACAAGAACAAGACAAAAGGCACAAACTTAAGCTAAAAAACAAAAAACAAACAAAAAAAGATTTCAATCCACAGATTGAAAGATCTTTTATCTTTCTGATAAAATTAATAGATTTTAAAAATCAGATATAATCCTAAACTTCGAAATGTTTTATTTAATCATCAAAAATCTTTACAAAGCAGCTTTCTGCCCGTGGACGCTGCCGAGGAAGCATCGTTAAAGTCTCTCTTCCCACTGCCGTCATGTTTAAGTCAGTCTCCTAAAGGACCCGAACAGCTGAGGAAGCTATTCATCTGAGGGTTGAGCTTTGAAATGACTGATGAGAGTCTGAGGAGCCATTTTGAGCAATGGGGAACGCTCACCGACTGTGTGGTGATGAGATCTCCAAACACTGAGTGCTCCAAGGGCTTTGGGTTTGTCACGTATGCCACTGTGGAGGAGGTGGATGCAGCAATGAATGCACGGCCACACAAGGTGGATGGAATAGTTGTGGAACCAAAGAGAGCTGTCTCCAGGGAAGATTCTCAAAGATCAAGTGCCCACTTAACTGTGAAAAAGATCTTTGTTGGTGGCATTAAAGAAGATACTGAAGAACATCACCTAAGAGACTATTTTGAACGGTATGGGAAAATTGAAATGACTGAAATCACGACCGACAGAGGCAGTGGCAAGAAGAGGGGCTTTGCTTTTGTAACCTTTGATGACCATGATTTTGTGAATAAGACTGTCATTCAGAAATACCATACTGTGAATGGCCACAACTGTGAAGTAAGGAAAGCCCTGTCGAAGCAAGAGATGGCTAGTGCTTTATCCAGCCAAAGAGGTGGAAGTGGTTCTGGGAACTTTGGTGGTGGTCATGGAGGTGGTTTGGGTGGGAATGACAACTTTGGCCATGGAGGAAACTTCAGTGGTCGAGATGGCTTTGGTGGCAGCCGTGGTGGTGGATATGGTGGCAATGGGGATGGGTACAATGGATTTGGTAATGATGGAAGCAGTTTTGGAGGTGGTAGAAGCTACAATGATTTTGGCAATTACAACAATCAGTCTTCAAATTTTGGACCCATGAAGGTAGGAAATTTTGGAGGCAGAAGCTCTGGCCCCTATGGTGGTGGAGGCCAATACTTTGCCAAACCACCAAACCAAGGTGGCTATGGTGGTTCCAGTAGCAGCAGTAGCTACGGCAGTGGCAGAAGGTTTAATTATTCCCAGGAAACAAAGCTTAGCAGGAGAGGAGAGCCAGAGAAGTGACAGGGAAGCTACAGGTGACAACAGATTTGTGAACTCAGCCAAGCACGGTGGCGGCAGGGCCTAGCTGCTACAAAGAAGACATGCTTTAGACAATACTCACGTGTATGGGCAGAAAACTCGAGGACTGTATTTGTGACTAATTGTATAACAGCTTATTTTAGTTTCTGTTCTGTGGAAAGTGTAAAGCATTCCAACAAAGGGTTTTAATGTAGATTTTTTTTTTTTACACCCATGCTGTTGATTGCCAAATGTAATAGTCTGATCATGATGCTGAATAAATGTGTCTTTAAAAAGAAAATCTTTACAATGCAGCAGACAGCTGTATTTGCTATGAAAAAGGCACACATTATCTACAGTCAAAATGGTATAAATTTGGTATTTACTGTACACCTTGATTATTTTGTATTTGGGTTTGGGCATTAACTTGCTCAGGTCAGAAACAAGAACCTAAATTCATGTCTTTAGGTAAAAACTGCACTCTTTTTATACATTTACTACCTTTTTAAACCATGCTGCCTTACTTAACCCATACTATTATTTACTTTCAATGAAGTATCAGTCTTAATATTTTTTAGGTAATAATAGAAAAGTACAGTTTTATTTTGTTACTTATTAATTTTTATAGCAGAAATGACATATACCAGCATTGTCAATTCTTAATACTACTAAGAGAGCATATTTCAAAATAAATCCTGGTTCTCAATATCTATGTGTGTTTTGCTTTTAAATACAGTTTGTAGCACCTCTAAGTTAATTTTTTAACCTAAGGTAAGAACAAAAGATAAGTGACAAAAGAACATAGTCCACCCAAGCATTTTTATTGACCTGAAATGTATTATGTAAAAAAAAGACAAGCTTCATTGCATATTGGTTTTGAAAGTTAATTATATATTAGTATTAGTAGTAGTTGTATAGTTATCTTGTTTTTACCAGTCATTGATAAAACAATCCACATCTAGTTGCTAAGTAGCTGAAGTTAGAAATAAAAATTATTTCCTGTGAAAATGACTACAGTGCTTTCAAATAACTGGCATATGAAAAATTTACAGCTAACCTCTTTCAAAGAGCTGTTCATTCTTGCAGTCTCCAATTCCTCTCCTCCTACTCTCTCTTGAAACCACACAAATCAGGTTTTCTCCATTACTACTCTCCTGAAAGTACTCTTGCAACATTACCAAAGACCTTCCTATGGTCATCTCCTGGCCTTCATTTTACTTGACTTGTTATATTAGCAGGAGGTGATATAGTTGGCAACTTTCTCCTTAAAACACTTTCTTTACATGGTTTTCAGCACTCCATACTTACCTCTTTACCTCCTGCCTTCAAAAGCTTCTCCTCCTCAGTCTCCTTTGTAGTTCTTAATCTCTCCAAAAGCCTCAGGGCTCAATCCTCATTTCCTTGGACTAGGTTGCATAGCCTCCTAGCTTTAAATAACACCCTTCTGCTAGTGACTCCCAATTGTCTACTTCCAGCTGGACATTTTCCTTGAACTCCAGTCTCTATAGCCCAACTTGAATAGGCACCTCAAACCTGATTAAAACTAAACTCCAGATTCCTGCTCCACCTATCTCCTCCCAGGCCAAAGCCATGGGGTCATGCTTCACTCTTATTCCCACACTCCACGTCCAATCCATCAGCAGCAATATCAACAATATGGCAGCTTCTTACTACCTCTATTACTACTGCCTTGTTTAAGCCACATCCTCTCTCACTTGGATTACTGCACTATCTCCTTACTGGTTTCCATGCTTCCATCCTTGCCTTTCAGTCCATTCCAAACACAGCAGCCAGAGACCCTTTAAAAACCTTAAGACAGATCCCCTCACTCCTCTGCTCAAAACCCTCCACCTATCCCCCTTCTCACTCAGAGTAAAAGCCAAAGTCTTTGCCAGGACTCACTAGCTCTCTGACCTCAGCCCATCTTCCCTCCCTCCCCTCAAACCCACTAGTCTCAGTACTGGTCCTCCAACAAGGCTGGCAAGTTCTGGGCTTTTGTACGTGCCTGGTGTACTGTTCCCAGACAGCTGCATGACTGTTCTTATTTTTAAACTGCATCTGCTCCTTCTCTGGTGCTTCCTATCCCCCTTTGCTACTTTATTTTTCTTCTTAGTAACTGTTATCATCTGACTGGAGATATTTTAATTTTTAAAAATTATCTTCCTCCAGTGGAATGTTAGCTCCCTGAGGACAAGGACTTTATTTGTTCACTCTTACATCCCCAGGGCTTAGAACAGAGCTTAGCCATGGAAGGCACTCAATACATACTTACTATATGAAAGCTGAAAATGCAAATTATTAAATCCTGATAAGGCTTAGCGCTTTGGGACACTATAATTCTACATTGGGAAATACAATTTCCCTTCTGACAAAGACTGGAACTGTAAGAATCCTTTATTTCCTATAGTAAGTAACAGAATTTGCTCTACATAACATGCCCCAAACCTCTTCATTCCTCATCACCTAACAGCCTCTCTCCAATGCCTTTCCTACATCTTGTAAAATATCAAATAAACTACTGTCATCAAAAATCTTTGATTTCTCTCCAGTACTGCTAACATAATATTGCAAAGGCAAATTAAATTCACTAAAAATGGTATGAAAATACAAATAACGAAGAAAAGTAATGAAGCTTGTTAACAACCAAACCAATCCACGTCTATGCCAAATCAAATTGTACTGGAGTAGGACTCCAGTCCAGGCTTATCTTTATTATCACTATAATCCTTAATGAGCAAACATTTATCTCATTAAATGCCTTTTAAACTAAAAAGGAGTTAATACAGGACCCTTGCTTATAGCCATGAAAATTAAGGCTCAGAGAAATCAAATTAATAAACAAACATCTTATAGAACACTACCATGTTTGGACAGATAACAGCAGAACGAAAACTGGAGTAAGTGAGATGAGGTTCAAATCCCACTTACCCTTTGCTAGCTTCTAACCTTGAACAAGTTAATTTAGACTCTCTGTGCCTCAGTTTCCTTATCTGCATGTTGGAATGGTGCCTGATAGGATTGCTACAAGGATTAAATAAAGGTATTAGGTGTTAGAAGCACTCGGCAAATGTCTGATATATAATAAGCACAGTAGATAGATAGCTATTATTATAATATAAAAACAATCCCCACATCACTAATATTACAGCTCTTTAAACTAAGAAGCTCCTAGGTACCACTGTTACTTTTTAAAGAGTGAGAAGTGTTACTATCCAGTGGTATATTTTTACCTCACTATATTCTGTAGCCAGTTCTGAACACCGTGAAACGTTTTAAGGAATACAATGTCTTTTTTCTCGAAGCAGAGCAGTGTTGGAAAATCTGGAGAGAAAACGACCTGCTTCTTAGCATCACGTGTCAATCAAGAGTGGGAGTTTGTGATTACCTGAGCCCTAAGTGGATGATGTGCAAATCCTGGTTTTTAACACAGGCACCACCCGGGGCCGTGTGTCACTCTGGACAGCTCACTCACATCTCAACAGCTTCTACTGACGCCTAGACTGCGTGCGGGCTGCTTATCGTCTGCCACGTACTTTCCACGCTAATGCCGCGAAAGCACCTTTTTCACCCAGGCCTGACACCCAGACGTGCGGCGGGGCTTCCGCGCTGACCTCCGGATTAACCGCGAGCAAGCGCACCCCGGCCGCGGCCCGCTAATCCAGGCTGCACCTCCGGCTGACAACCACAGTTTTACCCTGCGAAAGCAAACGAGGAGCCCCGCAGGCCTTTCTCCGGCCCTCACGAACAGCACAGCCCGCGGGGAAGCCACCTCGGACCCGCGGCCGCTTCCTCCGCCCGGCTCCCTCCGGCCGCCGCGGAACGCGGAGCCCCGGCGCCCTCGCCCCCGCCCAGGGGCCTCCGCTCTTAGAGCCGGCAGGGGAGGTGTCAATGGCTCCCGCCCAGGTGCTGCCCGCGGGCCCCGGCCCAGCTACCTGCGACTCAGACGTGCAGCGGCGACAGTGGCAGCACCTCCCGGGGACGACGGCGGGCGGAGGGGGAGAGGCCAGCCACACGGGCAATGGAAGCCCTCGCTCGGCCAGAGCGGCCTGGCGCCGCGGCAGCCGGCGCGCCCCCTGCAGGCGGGCTGTCCGCACGGCAGCTCGGCCCGCTCCGAGTCAGAGACTCCGGAGGAGCCGCTTTCGACCCGGGAAAGCGCCCAAGCCGCGGCTTTCGGAGAAAAGACAGCCTTTATCCGATCCGAGTTCGGGAGCATTTTGCACGTTTCACGTCCTTTTTTCTAAATACACATCCCACCCCCTCAGCTACAAAGAGGCTTCAAAGGCAAAGACAGTTTTATGGTGCTATAGGTATGAATTAATATTAATCGTTGCTGGCTGCTAGGTAGATCTCTATAGAACCCAAGCTGACGTATTGGTACCAGCAACTAATGGCTGACTGCTCTAATTCCATTAGTAATATGACCCTGCATTTATAATTTTTCGAAAACGGGTTGAATCTTTACATTCCACTGTGTAGGATTCCTTGACTTCTTGCAACATGTGTACAGCCAGAACTAAAAATGTGGTGGGAAGTTCATTTACTGGAAACATTCCTTCATACAAAACCTTTTTTTTTTTTAGTTTACCAACTCCAGTTCTACAGCCAAGACGACTTCCCCTGCACAGTGAGGGTCCCTCCTCTGAATTCCAGCACCACTCTCCCAGCCAAGCCCCCCTCTAGATGTCTCCTGCCCATCTCTACTCAGTCTGACAGTTTGTTCTTGGTAGTGTTATGTAAATATTTAAGATTATTGCCAAATTTGAGGAACTCTCTATCAAATTTCTTTCATATTAGAATTATAAGCTCTCTGGGCATTTCACATTTTCTTGTGCAGTGACTAACAAATATTGCTCTTTGAATTGATGTCCTTCTTGTGGTTGTGTATTAAGTTTATATAATAATATTTCCATTGCAGCCTGTAAATTGTGTCAAATCAGCAAGGAACTGAAACCTTTTCCTGATGTATTCATAATGATTCACTCCTCTTCATTAATTGGCTTATCAAATCATCTGAGAGCCTATTCATTACTTCTCTTCCAATTTTTCTCTTCTTCTTCATGAATTACTGCTTTTGTTCAGTCTGAAAAAATGTAGGGACTGTGAACACAGCTTGCTTCAAGTGTCCTCCTGCCTCAGCCTTCCAAGTAGCTGGAACTACAGGGCAGTGCCACTGAGCCTAGTTTAAGATAGCTTTTTTTTTTCTTTTTTGTGGTGAGATTAAGGGAATTAATTACATGCTGCACATGTAGTTCTATGACTCCTTAATGTCACCACACCTGGGGACTTTGACACAACGGATATTAGGAGTATTCATGGAAGCCATTCCTACACTCCAGCAATAACTTAATGCTGCATGAACCACACGAATATATCCCACTAAACACATACCAAAGTATCTCCCAATGCATTTCTGCTTAGCCAGATCCCAAAAATGCCTGTAGGCCCTGCAATGTTAGTCAATCAGGAGGAGTCTGAGTGGAAAGAGAAAGCAGTCTTAATCAATTGTAGTTACTTTATTCTTTTTTCCTTTTCATTTGTACAAATTTAATTTATGGGGTACATGTACAATTTTGTTATATGGATAGATTTCATAGTGGTCAAGTCAGGCCTTTTAACCGAATTATATACATTATACCCATTTGTAGTTAAAGTATTTTCATTTTGCAAACTTTGCAAAAACAAGACCATGTGGACATATTTCCAGACTGCCTCCCAGGGCCTTGGAAGGGGCCTGTATAGGGGTGGGGTGTATATTAGTTTCCTATTATCACTGTAACAAATTACCATAAATTTAATGACTTAAAACAACACTAATTATCTTACAGTTCAGGAATTCACAAGGTTGAAATTAGTTTCACTGAGCTAAAATCAAAGTATAGGCAGGGCCACATTCCTTCTGGAGGCTCTCTGGAGAATCTGTTTCCGTGCCTGTTCCAGCTTCTAGAGGCTGCCTACATTCCTTGGCTCGTGGCCCCTTCCTCCATCCTCAAAGCCAGAAGTGTAGCATTTTTTCTCTCCTCTGACCTCCATTTCCATCCTTGCATTTTCTCTAACTGTTACTCTCCTTCCTCCTTATAAGGACCCTTGTGCTTACACTGGGCACATTTGGATAATCCAGGATGATCTCCCCATCTCAAAATCTTCAACTTAATCACATTTGCAAAGTCCCTTTCACCATGCAAGGTAACATATTCATAGGTTCCGGGGATTAATAGATGGACATCTTTGAGGAATTGTTAGCCAGCGTACCACAGGGTGCTGAAGCTTAAACTTCATTCTATTAGGTAAATCTGCTGCTTCTTCCTCATTACCAAAATCTATTCGGTCCTGAGTTCTGATTGTGAGAGTTCCAATGGGATTGGGATAGAGGGGATACCTGTAATTATAACTGAAATAAGTGTTACAAGGGAAAGAGGAAAGATACTGTGAGGGCAAACAATATGGGACCTAATTTAGATAGAAGGGCAACAATGTTTTTGAATAAGTGATATTTAACCTGAGACTCAAAGCATGAAGAGTTACTTATGCAATGAACAAAGGAAGTGTTCTTGACAGAGGGGAAAGCATGTGTGGCCTATGAATGGTGAGGACAGGTCAGTGTGGCTGAGTTGTACCTCTACCATTGATTCCTTAGCATTGATTCCTGGCACATAGGAATATTAGCTTTGTAGTTCTCAACCCTAGCAGCTCATTGCAATCACTGCAGAAACTTAAAAAAACACTGTAACCAGACCCTAGCCAAGACCAAGTCAGAATTGCTTGGAAGTAGGGCCTAGGCATCAGTATTTTTAAAAGCTGCTCAGGAATTTCTAATGTGCAGCCCCGGTTGAATTGAGAACCACTGTATTAGATATGACAGAGAGTGAATGAATGAATGAATGAATGAAATGAATCATTTGCTTTGGGTAGGGTTTTCTCTTAGGAGGTTTTCTTCTTTTAGGGAAAAGAAAGGTTTTGGCTATATTGTTTATGTGTTCCTATCCAGTCTTAAAAAATGCAGAAAGACTTTCAAAAACATTATAATTGAATGCTTATCCGAGGAGACTCAAAGTGATAGAGCAATCACCCCAGTGTAACTACTCTTTGTGGAAAAGAGATGTGGTCAGAATACGGAGGTGTTTAAAAAGCATACCATATCTACAAAGTAAGAGGAATTTCTTGGTTTTGAGCTCTACTCTGTTCAGAGTGCGTTTTGGTTTTTTGTAGTACTAATGAATGACCGCGAGAGGGAGACACACTCCTGAAAAGCGTGGCTTCCACAGGTCTCCCAGCTCGCAGGCCAGACTAGCATGAAACAGGTGTTTTAGACTACACTGCGGATTCCCAGGCCTAACAACTCAATGAGTGAACCACGGATATGAGACAAGTAGCACATATTTATCTATACCAGAGTTAGATTCATTTCAGCTCCCCAGTAGTTTTAAACATTTAAACCACCAGAAACAAATGAAGTGTGTATGTGTGCCAGACATATTTGCAAAACCATTTGAGGAAAAATTTGAAGCTAAGAAAATCGTTTCCTTGGCTGGGAAAGGTGGCTCATGCCTGTAATCCTAGCACTCTGGGAGGCCAAGGCAGGAGGATCACTTGGGATCAGGAGTTCGAGACCAGCCTGAGCAAGAGCAAGACACGGTCTCCACTAAAAATAGAAAAATTAGCTGGACGTGGTGGTATGCACCTGTAATCCCAGCTACTCAGGAGGCTGAGGCAGGAGAATAGCATGAGCTCAGGAGTTTGAGGTTGCTGTGAGCTAGGCTCTCTAGCCCGGGTGACAGAGCAAGACTCCATCTTAAAAAAAAAAAAAAAATCGTTTCCTTCAGTCACTGGCACAATTAGAAAATATCCAAGCAAATCTTTCAGAAAGCGATCTCTCTCCTTTTGTTAACTGCAAAGTAAACATCTTAGATGTCCTTGAATTTCTGGAGTCACTCAGATAAAAGTTGGACCCCTGGAAAGAAAAAGAGTTTAGCTCCTTGCTGCAACACCCATTTGTTGTTTTTCTTTGCATTTACCTACACATGCCAGAACCACACAGATTTTCACACATACATTGGGTGAAATAATGTATGTGACAGGAATGTACATAGTGCCTAGCCCTGATTAACGTTCCCTCTCAAATGTTAAGCAGCTCAACATTAGTAAGGCGATATCTTTTGCAAAGGTTTAAGCAAATGCTGCGCAAAGCCTATAAAGGTGACCAGTGAAATGCTAGGCTCGGTCAGGGAAGCAGACTACCGTGAGTGTTATAGGACAACAGGTTTACTCTAGGAATTCCACTTACACAATGGTGGCAGGAGTCCAGAAGTGAAGGTTTGGAAGAGAGTACTGGGGGATCAGGTAAAAAGTCATGAACATGCACAATTAGAACATTAAGAAGCCGTAAGGGCTAAACTGATGGCTGCTATGCTCATGATTTAGTTCTAACTCCCCCCACCTGATTAGCACCACTACCACAGAAGGCTGGTTGGCAAGAGTTTATGGGGGTCAAGTATGCCAGTCTGTCATCAGCTTTTGACAATGGTGCACTGTGTTTCTGTCTGAAGTGGAATTTGTGAATAGTTGTACATCTCAACAGTATTTTTAAATTCTGTCTGCTTAACAGCTCATCATGTCAAAGATCAGGAGAATGCTAAAGGAAGAAAATAGATTTTTTAATGAGGATTAGGAATTGCAATATTGTTTCTACTAAAGATAAGATGATTTGCTTGCTTTGTGATACTGCAATATCAACACTAAAGAAATTCAATGCTCAGCAGCATTATAACACTCACAAGGACCCCAAATATTTTAAATTAGAGGGAGAGGCACGAAAGGTTGTATTGCAGAAATTAAAAGATGAAAAGGAAAAGCAAAGACAGTTCTTTCAAGCAGCAATAAGACCTGGAAACAATGCCACTAAAGCAACTTATAATATAGCTTATATACTCAGAGAAAAAGGGAAGCCATTCAGTAGAAACTGTGAAAGAACGCATTGTCAAAGTTGTAGGATGCTTAGACCCTGATAACATTTCGAAATACAAACAACTGCCTCTTTCAAGGAGAACCATAACTGATTGGCAGCATGAATTAGCCTTCAACTTAACAGAACAACTTCATGCAATACTTCAAGAGGAAAATATATATTATTCAATTGCTTTGGATGAATCAATTGATACTACTGACTAGGTGCAGGTTTTATACTTCATTTGGGTCATAACAGAAGATTTTATTTGCTATGAACAGTTACTTGCTTTGGGCACTCTTGCAAATAGAACACGGGGAATAGATAGCTTCAAAAACTTTTGAGATAAATGTGAAGTTGGATTGAATTTGGTAAATTTAGTGAGTGTACATACAGACAGTGCACCTTCCATGATAGGAAACATGAAGGGTTTATTGCACAGATAAAAGAAGTATTAACAGATCCAGATGCTCTCATATTTTTTCACTGTATCTTGCATCAGCAAAATTTCTGTGCTACAGCTACTTTTAAGTGACACTTTATAACAAGTTATAAGTATTGTTAACTATATTAGGTGCAAATGCAACATGACATTGTTAGTTGCCTAACATGCTAAAGTTGAAGGATGAAGTATTCAGTGTGGATTTGCCATATCATTTTAAAGTGTGTTGGCTATTACAGGGACAGGTGTTAGCCAAAATTTTATCTCTGTGAGAATAGATAGCTAAATGTTTATGAAGAATAGAATCAGCAATATGAATTACTAAAAGAAGATTTCTATAAGAATGCAGCATTTCCATGTGACATCATGTCAAATCAAAACGACTTGAATATTTCTTGCAAGGTAAAACTAAGTCTGTATATCGTACGTGGCAAAAAATCCAAGCATTTTGGAAAAAGCTATATTTTTAAAAAACACTTCTTCTTCAAAAGGAAATTTCAGATGAACATTTCCCCCAGTTAGCAAAGGTCACTGATGAATAGGATGATATATGCAAATCATTTGAAGAATACACAGCTTTTAAAGACCTAGTAATTGGAGAATACAATGAAAGGTTCACTGACTTTGAGAATTATGACATCATACTCAAATTAGCATTTTGGCCTTACCTAGTTGATATTACCAATGCACCTAAAAACTACAGATGGAATTGATTGAGTTCTCAGTAGATGACATTTTAAAGTCATTGTTTGATGCTAATAAAGATCCAGTTGAAATATGGAAAATGCAGTAGAATGCCCAGGCCTTCGGCAACATGCCCCAAAAAATGCTTTCTTGCTTTTCAAATATTTATTTCTGTGATTCTGCATTCCCCTGCCTACCCCAAATCAAGATGCCCTTAAGGTCACAAATGACTGATACCCATCTAGAGGATCAACTGAAACTGCAGGCCTCCATGCTGCAACCAAATATTCCAGTGCTTTCCAACAGAAAGCAGACACAACAAAGTCATTAAGAGGTTAGTTAACTTTAAAATTCACAAATATTTTTCATTTTTTGAAATTATTAAGTACATAGTAGTTAGATTTTTACAAAATAATGTACATTTTAAGTATATCTAATTGAAGTTTCTTAAATGCAGCCTTATCTGAGTACAGCTAAATTAATGTGACCTTCCAAGGTGAAAATGTTACCTACCCCTGATCTAAACACTTCCCATTAGGCCCCACCTCCCAATCCTGCTACACTAGGGATTAAGTTTCTAACACATGCTTTTTGGGGAACACATTCAAACCATAGCAATAGCTTTGTAAATTCTCTCAGAAGCAGGCAAGGAAAGGCAACAGAAGATAATACCAGGAAAGCTCATAGTCCAGGCTAGTCTTGCCTTTCCTCCGTTCCTTTCTGGCCCTAAGTTTCCTTTGTAATCTTTTAATATTCCCACTCCTTGAGACCAGGCTAGTTCAGGGCTTGTTAAGTATGGACAAAGGTAAAGCTAAGGCTTCATGCTGGTCCCAAAGGCCCTGGGATGTCTGCTCAGTTCAGATAATGAGGAGATGTGAAGATTCCAGCGATCTGTGTTGGTAAAGGGTTTACTTCAACCCTAGAATGGAGCTTAGCTCACCCTAGGGACTCAAACTGAACTGAAATTTTAGGCTTAGAAGAACCTTAACTCCCACATTAATCTCAAAAACAAATTCCTGGCAATCGTTCAGACAGAAGCAAAGCAAATCTCCTTCTCAGTCTTGGAACATATTCCAGGAACTATATCAGACCTGCCTCAAAACACTGATCCTGTGGTTTCATTTCCACCTTTACAAAATTGTGATGCCAATGACAGGGAAAAGCCTGAGGCTATTCTACTCTGACTTTTGAGGATATAGCCATACTCTGACAACTATTTTCTGCAAATATGACTAGACTAATACATCTTTTGGCCTTCCACTCCTGAGTCTGTTCGTACTGCTGTAACAAAATACTACAGACTATGGGTAATTTATAAATAATAGAAATTTATTTCTCACAGTTCTGGAGGCTGGAAAGCCCAAGATCAAGACACTAGTAGTTCAGTGTCTGGTAAGGGCTTGCTCACAGCAAGATGGTGCCTTCTTGCTGCATCCTCAGATGGCAGAAGGCGGAAAGGCAAAAAACAATAGGCTGTTCCTCTTCAACCTCTTTTATAAGAGCACCAATCCATTCACGAGGGTGGAGCCCTCTGACTTAATCACTTGCCCAAAGCCCCCACGTCTTAAGACCATCACCTTGGGGTTTAAGTTCCAACATATGAGTTTTTGATGTATGTGGAACACATATACCAAAACCATAGCAATTCCTAGGCCAGGCACAGTGGCTCATGCCTGTAATCCCAGCACTTTGGGAGGCCAAGGCAGGAAGATCTCTTGAGGCCAGGAGTTCGATACCAGCTTGAGCAACATAGTGAGCCAGGGGTCTCTACAATACATTTGAACAATTAGCCAGGAGTGGTGACATATGCCTGTAGTCCCAGCTACTAGTGAGGCTGAGGCAGGAGGATGGCTTGAGCCCAGGATTCTGAGGTTATAGTGAGCTATGAGGATGCCACTGCACTCCAGTCTGGGTGACACTGAATGAGACCCTGTCTCTAAAAAATAAAAAAGAAAGAAAGAAAAGAAACCATAGCAACTCTTGACCAGCAAGAAAGGAAAATTTGTTAACATTTTTATAAGAAAATAAAAAGGTGGGTAAGTAATGCAAATTGCTCTTAGCCTGTGCATTTATTCTAAGGCAAACAGAATGAGGAAAGACTCTCAATGACTGCAAATGATTTTTATTTTGTAAAACCTGAAAAGTGAATTTTACATGTCTTCCAGCTCAAAAGATACACTTTTTAAAAAATGGAGTTCGTTGTTTTTTGTATTTGTTTTTGTTTTGTTAATCCAGCAAAATTTAAAAAACAATCCCAGGTAAAGGAGTATGCAACAGGGCAGTTAGGTTTCAGGATTTTTCTGCAGTGAATTCATTGACTGAGATCTCAGACTATCTTCATTATGAACCCCCGACTGAATGCCACCTCTGTTTTAATTTTGAAAAATGAAAAAGGAAAAGAGATGAGGTAAGAAAAAAGAGGATAAAGAACATCTATGACACAAACCCATAGTTAATTGCAAAAAAGTAACTTGTACTTACAGTACATAGTTGATAGACACCCAGTTACCTATAAGAATCTTAAGTTTAACCACTGTGATTCATATTCCGTCCATACTTGAAAATAAACCTTAATCTACAATCTTACTATTTTCTTCCTTAACATGGTGTTATACAAGGTGTGGGGAATGGAATCATTTTCCCTTTGTGCATAAGCAGGTGTACTTCTTGGCATATATGCCTCTGGAGAATGCAGTGCTCCACTAGCTACTGTGAGGCAATATCTGGGAATCAACTCAATAGTTGATTTTTGAATAGAACTTGTCTCCAGGTGGTTGACTTTTGCAACATATGTAAGAAGTTTAATAACTGCCATTTTACTTGTTTTACTTATCATTTTTGTTTTGTAGAAAATCAAGTTCTGAACTTCCCTTGATTTGGACCCAGATACAGATTTCCATTATCTCTTTCTCTGCGCACTAGACCCAATTACAAAGGGGGAGCTCCCCGGAAATTCTGCCAGGACCAGTTCCAATGAGAATAGAGCATGCATTTCCACAGCAAAGCCAAATCACAGTGACCAGTTTTGGCATGCTCCTCCAAGTGCCTCCACTGCAGACCACTGCTGCAGCCTAGAACCCATCAAACAGTACGTGCTCATGTGGACAGATGGAAAACACATTAGGAAGTACAGCCAACTGTGTGTTCCCACATTTCCAGGAAAGAAACGACATTTAGTGCCGGAGCAATGCAAAATCACTAGGGTCAGCGGCCTTTAAATCAACTGAATGTCTAACCTCCTTCAAGATATCACACAAATAAAGCCCATCTGGTTAGTTAAAGACTTGCCCTACGGAAAAGTACATGGGTTAGGGCTAAATACGCAACCCCACCAATGACATCATGTACTTTTCCATAGCTCTAATTATTCTTACCTGGAAAATTGTTATGCAAACAACTTACTTATAAGAATACAACTATTAGCAGTCACAAAGTTACTTATAAGCCAAATACAATTATCCCTCAATAAAGTAGGGGGAAAGTGCAATTGTAAGGCTTAAAAGCCATCTTGTACGGAATAACTGGTTAGCCACACTTTTTCTAAGTTAACTCAGCATGTCTTATTTTTGTGTGGCAGAAAAGCATACCTGCCTTCTTGGATTACTGATGACAGGAAGGACAGCACGCTCTGAAGGAGGGACATACTCTGGGCTGCCTTGCACAGCCCTGGGCCACTCCCAGAGGCCTGCCTGGTGGGCTGCCGCACACACATTGCAGGAGGAGGGACAACTAAACAGCATCCAGGAAAGTAGACTTGATCTATGGCTGAAGTTTTCTTTTGTACTTTTCCTTTTCTGTGTATCTTAGGATCAATTTGGCCACTATTTTCCCACCAAAGCTTGAAACCTATTTGGTTTCTCCACAAATTAGGATCACTTAGCTCTTCTCAAATTTACTTTGAGGGTGATCTTAAGGTAATGTCTAACTGAAATATTTAACCTAAAATTTGCTTAATTGTGCACAAGGGGATGTGTGCAAGCTGTAAGTTCACCACACACTGACCTAGGACTGTGACCCTGCTCTGGGGAGGACATCAGCTCTTCAGACAAGTCTACACATGCCTCCCTGCAGAGGGCCCAGAGGGGCTCAGATAACTTCATCAGCTCTGCCCTCTTTTCGTATTATTATTTGTGCGACATTTTCAAACTCACGTGTCTTTGTCTGTGGGCATGTTGTTTAAGCTAGTGATTTAGGAGTCTAGACAGCAGTAAAAACACATGCGCACATCTAGAAGGGGCAGGATTGATGTTGGTGAATGTACACATAACAGGAGAAAATGTGGCTGGCTGGGGACCGTTTTTGCAGGCATTTGAGGAGTGCATGCATAGATGAACACCTACGCTGGTAATTTCCAAAGCCATGCCACACCCCTTAGGAGTTGCTAAGGATATCGACAGCAGCCCACCTGGTCTTCTCTAGTGCCCGGTAGCTGTGCTGGAGGGAGGGGCCGTCGCCCAGGAGGTCATCACCTCCAGGAGCGCTGGGGTCTCACTTGCCATCTTCTCCCAGGCCCTGCAGCTGGGAAGCCCACTCTGGCAGTCGGAGCTCAGGCCTCTTACCCAATGATCAAGTGTTTTGATCCTGAAGTGACAAACTCCTACACTCCTTCCAGATAAAAATAGGCCCAGTAATTCCAAAAGGGGCTATATATACATATCTATTATAAAGCTGCTTCTCTCACATAACTACTAAGGAATGTGTCATTTGACAAAGTAAGCTTTGAATTTTGTTCCCTACTATCCCAGTTGCTTTATTCTTCATGTTATATACCACAGCATGCATGTCATCATGTGTATTTTTCTTCTTACATTCTAATACTGATGAAAATCTCAATGTTTTGAAAAAACCTATTAAATACAAATGCTTCTGTTTTTGTCATCCTCAATAAAGGATAAACTTCTGTACATATTTGGGGGATACTGCATTAGCATACGCATATAACCTGATCCTTCTCACCTCTTTTCTTATCACCTAACTACTTCCTTAACCTAAAACTTTGCTAGCACGGAGCAGGTTTGCTCATTGTTTCCTAAACACCACACTTATTCTCCCATCTGGCTATCCTGCCCTTTCTCTAGGGTTTCCCACCTTTGCCCCTACATAGCTCTACTCTTTCTCCAAAGTCCTCTTCCCCTCAGGGCTTTCCTGAGGGCCCCCAACTTCCTTTGACACAGAGGTCCACGCTACACTTGGACACCAACTACATGTTGTCTGGGACTACTCATTCCTGCATATCTAGTTGAAACATATAAAAGTGACCAGATTAAACTAGTTTTAACCTACAAAGATAGTAGTCACAGATGGTTCAATTTAATATATGCGCCTTCTTACCCCAAATATGCATTCTTCTTGAATTCCTAGTGTCTATGTAGCAGCTTGCATTGTGTAGGTGTTTGCTATTAAAAAAAGATAGGCCCTGGCTATTCTTAAATTGGCAAAACAGTAGATAAGCTTCCATTTTAATCTGAAGATGATCCTAATCCAGCTATACACTTACTATGGATGATTTGGGATGTTTGTGATTTCCTCTGCAAAAATATTCTACTATAGCCTAAAATACAAAAACTTTAAGGTACTTGAAGACATAGCTATAGGCATTGGTTTATAAATATTATAAGGTCTTAATAGATTCTACATTTCAAAAAGATCACTCATAGAATTTTTGTTAGTAAATTCTACATTCACTAGAATATATTTCATATTTATTATATAATTAATAACATAACCAGTTAGAAGAGAACATTAGAATATTACATTTTCTAATTACATTATATAGATTCCTCTATCCCTCTTGCTTACTGTGGTCTTAATTTGCTACATAATTACATTAATTAGCATGAGATAACTGAAAGTGGATAGGAAAAAAATCTAGTGAGAAAGTATACATATTTTTAAAGCTAAGAGACTTATAAAGTATCTGATATGAGTGCAGGACCTTATTGCTTTCCAAAATAAAAACATCCAAAATAGCATGTTGATTATTGAACTGAATTCAGGAGCCTAAGGACAGAGTACAATGACAACAATGGGGGAACACAGAGCTGGCAGCCTATTACCCTGAGGCCCTCCCTATTGGTAGGCTCAGGATTATGCAAGGAAACAAATCAGTATTTCATCACCTTCTTGCTCTAGGCCTGTCCACATGGATCAGAGAAACCCATGTTTCTTTTTCTGTGATTCCACTTCTTACAGCCACATTTCCCTCAGCTGAGGAGTCAACGTCTTTAGAACTTGACCCCAAATGTATTTGTAATATTTTGTAATAAGCCTTTCATTCATGTAACTTCAGAACATACAAAAGACTTCATGAAGCCATGTAAATATCTATTTTAGGGGGAAAAGTAGAACGAGTTTCATATTAGTTGATTCAAACTTGCCATTTATGAGCTATTAAAAAAACTCTAACTTTGGCTCCTATTTCTTTCTAATCTTGATATTTACATGGACTGCTGAGGTATACTTGATGAATGCAGTCTATTTTGATGCCAAAAAAAATGGGAAGAGGTCACATTTCTTCCACTGACGATAGGAAGCCCACCTCAACCCCCAGGTTCTTTCACTGTCTTGAAATAGCATGAGAGGACACTTTAAAATATGAAACTTTTCTTCAAAGATCTTCTTCCTTTATGGTCCCAAAAACACAGTCATCTTTAGCTATCTTAATCTTGCTTGCTCTTGGTAGAAAACTAGAATAGTCTTTCTGCTGCGAAGTAAACAGAGAAGTCAGAAATGTAAATGAGAGGAAATAATTTCCACAACAATAACAATAAAAAAGTCAAGGTTAAAACTGTATTAAAACGGCAACAGGAAGGTTACATTTATTTAAGCAATAGTTATTTTAAATGGTTTGATCCTGTAGAAGCTTTACTTGGGGGTAGGTGTAGGTACACCTGTTAGGGCAAGGGAAGCACTCCTGCTGGTTTGCCGAGATAGATGTGTCCTGAGTGTCTTTCTGGGCCCTGGGATGTCACCCAGGTAATACTGAACTCTGCCTGTCCTGTCCTTTTCTCCTCTCTTAAAGCCATGTGACTTTCAATTTTGAACTTTGCCCAAAATCTTTGTTGTACACCCCACACAAATACAAACTGTAAAAAGGTATTATGCTTATTTTAAAACATTTTAAGAAGTCATGTCACTTCAGTGAGTAGTTTGCCTTCAGTATTTATGAAATCTCAAAGACAGGGACCTGGAGAGTAGAGAGTGAAAAAAATACGGGCACCTCCACGAGCAGATAGGCAAAACATTTTTCTCTACAAGAGATCTGTTTCAACAGACAGGCCCCATCACAGAGTGGTTAAAGGAGCAAATTCTATTTGTAAACAGTAAATAAAGACTGCTTGGGTTCAAAAATTGCCTCCACTATGGTACTGGCTGTGTGACCTTGGGCAAGTTACTTAACCTTTCTGTGTTTCAGTTCCCTAGACAGTGAACCAAGGATAATAATAGTTCTTAGGTTGCTATGGGGATGAAATGAGTTCTACATGGAAAGTAATTATAACAGTGCCTGGCTCAGGATAGGCTCTGTATGAAGGTTTGCTAAATAAATTGGCATTCAATATAGTTGGACACCAGACCCCCTGCTGACATGCAGGTCCTGCTGGGAGCATGAGGCAGGTGTGCCTGTTTGAGAGTTACTACTCACCTGAGAGGACAACTGAATGGATCGCAGTTGTGTTGTGCATTGTGTTGTCTGTTGTTCTAGGACAGTGGCTCTCAGACTTGAAAATGCATCAGATTGATCCCACAGGCTTGTTAAATGCAGATTGCCTGGGCCCTCTCCCAGAGCCTCCGATCCACCAGGTTTGGGGCCTGAGAATTTGCATTTCTTTTTTCTTTTCTTTTCTTTTTTTTTTTGGTTATTGTTTTTCAGACCCCATTTCTAATAAGTGATGCTGATACTGTGGTCCAGGTACCACACATTGAGAACCACTGTTCTAGGATAATGGTTTCAATCCTGATTGCATATTAGAACCACCTGGGGAGCTTTTAAAACTTCTATTATCCAGGCCCCTCAGACCAACTAAATCAATGTCTGAAGGCAGGGCCCAGCCATCAGTTTTTAGAGTTCCTCAGGTGATTCCAACGTGCAGCCACGGTCGAGAACCACGGCTCTATTGCTGTATGCTGCCAAAATGGATAAATTTAAATGATGAAGTGATTCTCATCTGCATTTTGCAGAAGAAATTGAAGCATGGTGCAGTGTGTCTCACTGGGGTGCTTGTTATAAATGCTGATTTTCCAAAGCCCCTATCCCAGATCGACTGCATTGATCTTTGGGGATGAGGCCCAGGAATCTGTCTTTTAAGAAGCACTTCAGGAGTTCCTAAACACGCCTAGCTAGTAAATGGTGGAGTTCCTATCTCCTCTCTCTGACCTAACCAGCCTGAAATGCTGTTATTAAGCTGAAGTAAAAAAAAAAAAATATATATATATATATATATATATATATGTAAAGCATTTAGAATAGTGCCCAGACCTGGCAATGCTCAATGTTAGTTATTACTACCAATCAGTGTAAAAAAAAAAAAAAGAAAGAAAGAAAGAAAGAACTTTTACCTTTCCCCCTGAGCTCATTCACTCAGGAAAGGACCATACACACTTACATGTTTATAAATACTGTACTTATGTACTAAGGACCTTTCTATACATAGTAGACACTGTGACAGGTGCTGAATCCATATAAATCCCATTCAAATGCTACTTAGAAGTCAACTTTATTTCACTCACCTACACTAGGATTTGGACATAGAAAGGAAGAGTTAGTAAGGTAGTTAAGGGCACAGTTCCGGGGTGAGACTGGCTGCTTCCTTCCACTATTGATTACCGCGCAAACTTGGGCAAGTCACTTAACCTCACTGTGCCCTAGTTTCCTCAATCTATTTATAAGATTGTGGAGGAATGTGGTAATTCACATAAAAGTGCTTGTAATAGTACCTGGCACAAATAAGGGCACAAAAATGTTGTCTGTTTTGCCTTTTTTCTATTATTATCTGTACAGCAGACCTAAATGTGCAGAAAAGTATCCTATAAACTTAAAAGTTGTTTTATACAGAGTACACTGCAGAAAACCTGTGAAACTAAAATATAGTATACTAAAATATACAAAGTAGAAAGAGAATTTAGAAAAAAAAAATCATGGGGCATAGAAGAAAATCACCAAAGAATTTTGTGTTCCTCGGAAATTTTCTGTATAAAAATTCTCTTAGCCCTGCTGGGAGCTACAGTAAAAATACTATATTTCATGTCAGCCCTCCATCTGGCCCAACCTACACAGAAGAGCTTCTGAGAAATGGAATTCTGGTTTATTCTTGGAAGTAGAATGACTTTGGTTAAGGGGGAAAAAAGGGCAGATTTATCAAAATTATAATGTATCGATTACGTAATTTTACTCACAGACCTGGCTTTGATGAATGTGGTGTTTGTTACTTTTGCCTTGTTCCGGAACTTCAATCTGCTAAATAGATTAGTAAAATGTCAGCGCAGCCCAGAGAAGCAAGCACACAAATAACCTATTTAACTAGCACACTTTCCCTGCCACAATAATCCTCTTAACGGTCCCACAGGCTGCCAGTCAGCAGGTACACCGGCCTGTCATCTGTGCCCTCCTGCTTCACTCACCGGGGTCTTGTTACAGAAATGGCGTCCCCAAAAGTCAAGTGACATGTAATGTTTTACATTAGTGGTTGCCTATGAGTTTTGTGACTTAAGAAAGCTTTTTAAAAGAACTTCACATGAGATAAAATGTTCTTCTAAATTCTGAAATAATCCACGGAGCTCCCATCCATATGCTGAATCAAAGCCAAATGGGGCTTTGGTTAATCAAAAGGCGCCATTAATCAAATGAAGAATCAAAGTGAAGTTCAAGACGCTTGAATATACTTCATGTGCGTAAGGTAAACTTAATACACCAGTCAGGGTCCCAGCGGGAAACAGATGGTGCATTCCTGAGGTCAGTGAGGAGAGTTTTAGAAAGGAACTATTTAATGGAGGTGTGGGCAGGATTAAAGTGAATCAATGAAGGGATGGTGGGGCCTCTAGGGGCTGGCAATGAGGGGTTTGGGGGAGATTGTTACCACCTCTAGCCCCAAAGAGGCAAGGGGAACAGCCGTTACTGGAACCTGAGAGTAGAGGTAGCTCTAACGAGGAGAGGTTGCCTGACAGGAGCCGTAGCCTCCAGTGGAGGGATACAGCAACCACAGGGACCCAGCAGGGATGGGGACGGAGAAATCCACACCCACCCTCCCTTTTCCCTCACCCTCCAATCTCCTGCTGGGTTTCCCAACGAGTCCCCTACTATAGAGCAAGGTTGCCGCAGAGCAGGGTGAGGAGCAGGGTGGACAGTGCATCTGGAGGGGCACCCCTAGGAAACCTAGTAGACCCAGCTAGGTCTTCGGGGAAAGGGCTCTTAGAATTTTCTTAATGGGAAAGAAAAGAACTATTATTATTATTATTTTTTTTTTTCTTGAGACAGAGTCTCGCTCTGTTGCCCAGGCTAGAGTGCCGTGGCACCAGCCTAGCTCACAGCAACCTCAGACTCCTGGGCTTAAGCAATCCTCCTGCCTTAGCCTCCCGAGTAGCTGGGACCACAGGCATGCACCACCATGCCTGGCTAATTTTTTTTATATATATATTTTTTAGTTGTCCATATAATTTCTTTCTATTTTTAGTAGAGATGGGATCTCGCTCTTGCTCAGGCTGGTCTCAAACTCCTGAGCTCAAACAATCCACCCACCTCTGCCCCCCAGAGTGCTAGGATTACAGGCATGAGCCACCGCACCCGGCCTAAAAGAACTATTATTAAACAACCATGCAGTTTTTGCATATCTCATACAGGGCACAGTGCTTAGCCCTCTACAATTATAAATGTCTCTGTACTAATCGCCTTCCCCAGCCAACAAATAAGCTCCCTGACAGAATGAAGGGATGGATTAAGTTGTTTACTATTGCTTACTATAGAATGGGATATTTCAAAATATGTGGGATAAATAACTGCAAAAGAGCATCACCTTTTAATGATGATTAATTTTGTTATAAAATATATTGTTCTAAAGAGGTGTGCATAAGACTTCCTTTAGGTTAGTATTCTTAATAGAAGTGTTCATATATCTGATGCTATCTCAATAATTTTTAAAAAGTCAGTTACGTCAGATAAATGAAAAATTAATGCTCTGATGTCTTATGTTTTATTACTATTATTATTTAACAATAGTACATTATAGTTGTAAATAGTCTTGTGCCATGAAATATAGAACTTGGGGGGGGGAATGCTCAGCGTTTTTCTCTCTTATTCTTCTTCCCTTCCCCTTCCCTATGCCAAAAGAAATAAAATAGAACCCACTACACATCTTAAGCAGTTTCTTATATAATCAGTTTCCCTGACTTAGTACAATAAGGCCTTAAATACTTTACATACTAGGGGGGATAAAGTTGGGAAAGAAAGTAAATCTTTTTTCATAATGCAATATTCCTGTACTTTCTCTTTCATTAATAGTTTCTGTTAATAATATAATCACATATTTCTGTACAGCAGTTTTCCCCTGGCTCTCTAAAACTTTGTCCTCCTGCTATACTCAGACCATTCTCATGACTGCTGTCTATAGTTTTTTCCATTTTCTGGACTGGACCAGCTCTTCAAAATGCTAACATTCCTGAGACATCAAATACTGCTGCCTTTGGTGTTTCTCCTCCTCACCATATAATGGATACACATTTAAAAGTACCAGTTGCCTTTTAAATGGTCTTACCTTGGCCAAAATGAAAGAAAAATGGAGAGAAAAATACATATTGTGATGGTAGCTGGGGATGGAGTGAGAGGTATAAGGTGAGCAGAAATTAGAAAGCCATCTCATTCCACCATTTTTTGTGAAAACTAATTTAGAAAGTCAGACCTACGTTTAAGAAAACTGAAGGAAAAATAAACAAACTGGGTATAGATTAATAGAAATATAAACTTTTTTAATTCAGAAAATTATTCACCAGCATATTCCTGAAGTTCCTTTCATGTATTCAGATTATGGTTCAATAAACAAAATAATACACTTTCAGAAATTCCTCAGAAACACATCAATTGCATAAAATACAGCTACTTTCTTTCCTTGATGGCTTTTAAAATTCTTTAAATGGTAGAGATTGTTGGTTGTCTACTCTATTATCCATTCTGCCTTTCTTCCTTAGTAATAACACCTAGTCTTATTTGAAGAGACAACACACCCTACTATAATAAAAGACTACATTTACCAGACTCTCTTGCAGCTAGGTGTGGGCCTGTGTTGTGATTAACTCTTGACTGATGAGTTGTAGGCAGAAATTGTGTGTGAAACTTCTGAGACTCCTCTTTAAAGAAAAGACATGAACCCTTGTTCATATCTTCTTCATACTTGCTGCCTGGAATGTGGATATAATGATGGGTGCTCCAGCAGCCATTCTGAGCAAATCCACACACTGAAGATAGCACAGCAGAAAGGTCTCTGGTGACATTATGGAGCCACCATCCCAGCCCTAGATTGCCTACCTCTGGACTTCTTTTAGGTGAGGGAGAAACAAACCTCTATTTTGTCTAAGACACTTGTTTTGTCTTGTTTTGTTTTCTGTCATATGTAGTTAAACCTGATCCTAACCAATACACTTTATTTTAAAATAAAACAACCCTTTATAATTCTGCTCCAGTTAAAAGCAACAAATATTAACAAAATTGATTTAGGTTTTTGTGTAGAGGCAAAGCTTTAAGAAAAATGTTATATATTTTTTTCTTCTGGTTTATGGTTAATATTGCCTTTAAAAATTTAACATGATTTCTTCATAAACAGTTCAAGTCTTACCTTTCAAAACATCGCCTAAAACTAATGAAGCTAATTAACTTTAAGTTAGCAATAAATTTCTTCTTTCCCCATTCCATCTTCCTAGGAGAAAACCAGTATGATTTAATCTGCTTCTAGGGACCACCTGCTTTAATATATGGGGCTAATTTGGGTTATAGTTTCCTCAATTTCTCCCTCCTGCTTCAGATTCTTCAAGATTATAAAAATCTTGGACTCAGAATCTGCCTTGCAAAATACAGATCTCTGTGTCCTAGCCCATACAAGCCTCTACAAGTGCTGTGTGTCAGTTCAGATTGTGTATTTACCCAGAAAACAAGGGACTGTCACAGTCACACATTTATATGATTACTTTAAGCCACTTTAAGTTGACTTTAGTTGACTATACTCTGTGAGGAGGCCCAGCACTCAGTATAAGTTCACACGGCTGAACTGTCTGCTTCCTTTACCTTCTGGGGGTCCATTCTACCCAAAGCTTTGTGATGAAATTCCAGATTGAAATGTGGACTATGCCTTCAACATCTGCTTGAAAACTCAAACTTTCAAGAGGAAGGGTCTGCATTTTTCTTTCTGAGAACCAAAATGAGTAAAGAAAGAAAGAGTTTTTAGAAATGAAACTTATTGACTATTTGGATAAGGCAATACAAGAGTATTGACTAATGTGCTGATTTTGCTATCTGTCAGAGATAAATCATGGTTTTTGGTCTGCATGCAAATCTAAAGAATGCAGTGCTGCTGCTTTTCTTGAAAACTTGAAATAAATTGCTACCTTCTCCATTCTACTGAGTTCACTACTTAGCTATTCATTGCACAAGTATTTCCTGTGTCAAGTAGCTTACGTTTTATTCATCCACATTTAAGAGCACTTCTCCCTTTTAATGAGATTACTTCAGTTAATTACTTTTCTCTTTATTCTCCTTTTTATATATATAATAATCAGAACCTAAGAGGGTCCATCCTGCCTAAGAGGTTGGATTTTACTACTCTTTTTAAAAGAGTCTCCTTGATTCCTTTATTGCTTTGATTTACTACTCTCTAGTACATTTTGAATTGTGCAGTCACTGAGAGGCAGTAAATTTATTTTCCCTGGAAAAATATTTTCAGTTCTAGAAGAAAGAGAAATAAGTATAAAGTACAATTATTTTCTTAGGAAAAAGCTGTAAAGATCAATGTTAACTAAAGATGCCATCCATCTCTTATAAAAGACTAAATTTAAATGAAAACATTAGAGAAGTTTCCAAATGTTTTCCGTTGTATTTTTAAAGATCAGCATAACAGTCTACAAGAATTAAGTTTACAAATGTCAACCAGGCATTAGCATTTGTAATCATTTTTAAAGATCAAATTGTACTGTCTTATTTGGGACATGCTTAAATCATGATGACGACAGGCTATCTAAAAAGTTTAAAAATCTCAGTAATTTTTTAACAGCCTGCCCACCCACCCTTTCAATGAGCTAGTAGGCCTTTAATGAGTAAATGCAGACTAGAAAAATAAAGTTTAATTTTATGTTGAGAAAAAATTATAGCCTTTAGATTTTCTTTGACTTGATGGCTTCCTCCAACTGCTAAAGGCGTTTTCAGTTGGCGCAATGGAAGTATCAAGAGGCTGTGGATTCTTTCTAGAGACAAACTCTGGACCCTATTTATGATTATCCTCACCTCTCAAGATCCTGACTTCGTGATGTAGCTTTTATGATAAATCTGAAAGGCTCCATGTGGGGGAAGGCAGAAATGAAATGATACAAAGTAGAGGATTAAAGAGTTCACAGTAATTCAAAGACGACTTCTCACTGGAAAATGGCTTGAGTTCTAAAGACAGGCTTCCTTCCCCCATGCCATTCTGAGTCCTGAGCTACCAGAGGGGATGAGGAGCTCGCTTCTGTGTGGTTAGGATTTCTCCCTTGAGGACCAGACCTGCTGGCCCAGGGAATTTATGAGTGTAGTTTGCTCTCCAAGTGTTAGCTGATGGTGGGAACTTAAAGTGAAAAATATACACAGTCAAGAGCACTTACCATTTCTGGATTCTCAGCAGCTAGTTTTACCATCTTTTCTGAGATCATCTTTTTCAAGCAGCTACTCAGCAAAAAAGCCTAAGAAATCCAGAAATAAAGAACTCTCTCAGCTAGAGAGATCTCCAATCTCTTCCTTCCCTCCTCATAGAACAAAGCAGAGTTTGAGCTCTGCCCTCCAATAGCGTGCTTTCAAGAATTTAGATCTTTTTAACTTCTAGAAATTTGCATAAGACGCAATTAGCAAGTAACCATACATTTTCTCAATTACATAGACATATGTGTGGTAAGTTTTAAAAAGACAGATGAAAAATGGCCAGGATCTCTTTATTAATCTTTTTCCTCTTAAAACTCCCCCCTTGCATCCCATGTTTTCTAGTATTTCATAAGCAGATCACGTTTTATGAACAACAAACAAATCTACTTATTATTGTCATCAAATAAACTGGTGATGGCCAATCCTATATTTAGTTATATACATAATTGAGACCTATTATGAGGCATAAATAGTAACCGGCTTGAAAGAATATCTTAGCACCTTATTGCTTTTATTGAACTTAAAAAACCAAATTCACTATTTTTCTTCACTTTCTTATTTTCCCAGTATCTTTAATCACTCTTTCAAGACTGACAGTTGACTCCACTATCCCCTGTGGCTTAATCATCGTTGTGAGCACCAAGACACACATAGCTGCACATCTTGTACACAGAGGCTGGGCTTTCTTGTGCCAGGCTCTTCACCTGTATGCCAAAATTTCCTATGATTTTCCCATTTGCTCCGGTCCCACTAATCCTTTTTGTCTCATCCTGCTCTTAATTCTTGACTTGCTGTTTTCTGCTTTGATCCTACTCAGGTTTGCAATGACTGCAGTTCAAAGTTGAGGCTGCAGAGCCTTCGCACAGGGCTATGCTCAGGGATGGCCACCCTGCTGAAGGGGATGATGGAGAGGAGGGAGAAGAGAGAGAGCAAACCTGTCTGGGGTGGTACCCCAAGTAGAAAGCTCATGCAGGGGAGGACACAGAAAGCAGAATTAGAGGGAGAAAGGGCTACATACAGGCCTCAACATCTTGCGGGGCTGTAGAGCATGATAGAAATTAATTTTATTTATGGGGAAAGGAGAGAAGAGAGAAAAGGGGCTGCCACCAATAAGGAAAAGAGTAACAGACGTGGAGTTTATACATAAATTCTGACTTCCTAGCTTTGCTAAGAACTAGGCCTGTTTATCTGTGCATAAATGTAACCCACACAAAACTAGTGAATGAAATAGTTAAACAACAAAACCCCGAGCTAATGCAGCTAGCCAGGATGTTTAATGATGTTAAACAAGATGCAGAATCAATTCCATATTCCTGTACAATGTAAACAAATATGTAGGCTAGAACTCTGCTATAAACCAGGTCAGGTTTATTAAATACAAAAGGACTGAGCTTTTGTTTAAAGGGACTAGAAAAGATTTGGGGCCAAGCCCTCATATGTGCTTGCAAGGCATACAAGTCACATTGCTACTTTTGCAAAAGTAGCTCTTGGGTATGCATCAATAAAACTCACACTCCAAAGGAAATAAGACTTTACTAGGAATCCTTTGAAAGAATGTTTATTGTACTTCTTTATAGTGGCTTAAACTCATTTGCCACTGACTAGATTAAAAAACCATAATAAAATTTAATGGTACTTAGCATTCTGAGGAGGGGTGTGGTTGGGGGTGGTGTTACTTCCCAAATCTTTTTATGTCTGTCCAGATGACTGCAAATCTTGCCTCAGCAAACCATCCTACCATTTTCCTAAGGATGTTTCATATTTAAGGTGAACCTAAGGACCCATGCCTTTAATCCAAGAATTTTAGTTTAGTACTTCATGTTTTTCAGAGGATGTTGATATCATGACCACAATTGTACTGGAAATATATTGAAAGAGGGTGTTCATTGACTGAAACCAGAATGCTCCGTAGATTTCAGCATGATCACCAGGGACTCAAATTGAATATAATGTCAATGCAAATATTACTTTAATATTTTGATTCCATCTTAGACCATCTGTAGTTTTGATTCCAATTTGAAATAGCTTACTTCAGTAAAAAGAATTTCTCAATTGGATTTGGTGTTTAGAAAATTAGATTTTTTTTTTTTTTAGGATTTCTACTCCAATTTTAGTTATAAGCTTATGGCAGACATGGATAGTTGGCTACCCAACAGCCATTGCCCTTCCTGTCTCCTAGGAGACCCTGGTTTTGTTTGGGCTGATAAAATGCTCAACCCCAGGCAATGACTCATGCTTACCCTGAGCCAATCATGAATCCTGTTCCTCTTTGCTAGACGCTTGATTCTTAGATGCCCATGTAGCTAGGAGTGGTCACATGACTCAGTTTTGGCCAATGAGACATAACAGAAAGTCTATTGGGAGGTTTCTGGGGTCAAGCTTTTGCTTTCCAAATAAGAGAGATACAGGTTGAGCATCCCTAACCCAAAAGCTGGAACTTCTGGAGTACTGACATGACACCACAAGTGGAAAATTCCACACCTGACCTCATGTGACTGGTAACAGTCAAAAGACAAGTACACAATGCAGTTTGTCATTGCTGTTGTTTAACAGCTGGTACGGGTATTCTGGTGAGGCTACTGTGCTGCTGTTACCCTGAACACATAGTTTTTTCACTGTATTTATGGACTGCTATATTTTCTACTGTTAAGTACTTACGTGTAAATAAATGTAAGAAAATGATTGCTTATTGGTAGCGTATAAATTCAGAGTTGGGAACGATGGTGATACCAAATAACCACAGATTGTCCACATAGGTGGCTGAGACAGTGACACCTTTGCTTTCTGATGATTCAATGTATACAAGCTTTATTTCATGCATGAAATTATTAAAAATATAAAATAACCTTCAGACTATGCATATAAGGTATATATGAAACAAATTTCATGTTTAGACTTGGGTCCCATCTTCAAGATAACTCATTATGTACAGCTGTGGTCCCCAACCCCTGGGCTGCGGATTGGTACCTGTCCATGTGTGGCCTGTTAGGAACCAGGCTGCAGAGCAGGCAGTGAGCAGTGCTGGAACAAGAATGAAGCTTCATCTGTATTTACAGCTGCTCCTCATCATTGGCATCACTGCCTGAGCTCCACCTCTGCCCACCACCACCCTCCCCAACCCCCTGCATCCATGGAAAAATTGTCTTCCATGAAACTGGTCCCTGGTGCCAAAAAGGTTGAGGACCACTGAGTACAACCATACATCACTTAATGACAGGGATACATTCTGAAAATTGCATTGTTGGAAAATTTTGTCATCGTGTGAACAGCTTAGAGTATACTCGCACAAACCTAGATGTGGTATAGCCTACTACACTCCTAGGCTACAAACCTGTGCAGCATGTACTGTACTGAATACTGTAGGTAACTATAACACAATGATAAGTATTTGTGTATCTAAACATAGAAAAGGTACAGTAAAAATACAGTATTATAATCTTATGGGACTATGGCCATATATGTGATCTATTGTTGACTGAAATGTCATTACGCAGCACATGACTCTATATACAAACATTTCAAAATCCAAAAAAATCCAAAATCCAAAACACTTCTGGTCCCAAGCATTCTGGATAAGGGATACTCAACTTGTAGCTTTTTATCTGCTTGGAAAAGGCCCTGAATAAAAAAAGAGTAATAGGAATGCCAATCTTTACTTCCAGTATTATTAATATTAAGTGAGATAATAAAATCTGTATTGTCTAAGCCAGAGGTAAACAAAGAAATCCAGCCCACCACCTGTTTTTGTAAATAACACTCTACTGGAACATAGCCAGAGCCATTTGTTCATGTACTGTCTATAGCTGCTCCTAACAGAGTTGAGTAGTTGCAACAGAGACCATATGGACCTCAAATCCTAAAGTATTTACCACCTGCTCCTTTAAGAAAAAGTTTGTAGACACCTGGTCTAAGCCACTGTTAGTTGTGTCTTCCATTACTTGGTAACTAAATTCATTTCTAACTGATGTGAACACCATGGTGACTAGTGAACTACAATGAAACAAAAAACAAAATAAAAGGTATTACAGTCCAAAAAGAGAGTGTGTGGCACACTCTGGTGCCCTGGTCTAGTTGGGCTAGGGTAATGTGCCTTGTCCTCCTCAGCAAGCAAGACAGCATTTCAGCACAGAAGGTTTTCATGCTGTGCCCTGAGAACTTACCTGTTTGGTGTAAATAACAAACCACTGCCAGCGATTCTCCTTGCTGTACTGAAATCTGAGCTCTAGGTTCTGGTTGAGAGTTCTCTGGGGCCCATCCAAATTCAGCAGGGTCCCCTACGGAGGAAAAGATATTACTTGATATTCAATAGAAATTCCAGTGCCTGTTAAAGTGCTGGGTAAAATAGCAAAATGAGGGAAACTGTCCTTATTCCCAAGAAGCTACCAATCTATTGAGGTGCCATGAAAGTAAATCACCACAGTTACAGGCAGTAAATGCTATAAAGGAAGCAGACATAGGTCTATGGAATTAAACAGCAGGGCCCTAACCCAGGGTAAAGGGAGGCTGGCTGGAGGGAGGGCCATCTGAGCAAAGTAGAAACCATCCAAGTTTGTTGTGGTGGGTTTTTCTGTGGGGTAAGGGGGAAGGTGAGAGGTGGTTTCTGGTAGAAGAAAGAGCAAGTGCAAATTCACAGAGGAATAAGGGAGCCTGGCATGTTGGAGACGCTGCGAGGGATATTGTGTGGCTGCAGCAGGGCTCCAGGCACGGAGCCTGGTGTGAGAAGAGGTTCAGAGAGGCAGGGTAGTACCAGATCCTGAAAGCTGGCTAGGGAACATCGGTGATATTTGCTATACAGCATCTATTGCTCTTTCTCCTAGTAATGGAGTCTCAAATTCTCTTGGGAAAACCATCTCTCTTTCACTGTAGTTCGTCTATGTAGTACTGTCAGGGAATGATAAGTCAGAAGGTAGCATATAACACAAGGTTAGGCCAATTGGACAAATAATTCTCTGTGCCCCTCCTATGATTCCAGAGGAGAGAGAGCCAAAGAACAGGTCCTGATAGAAAGTTCCTGTTTCCTATATACCTTGACCTCTTTTGGTTCCTGACTTTCTTAAGCTTCAGCTTTTCCTTTGAATCTGTAGGTTACTCTGAATCATTCCAACAAATCCCTTTTTCACTAGTGTTGGTTTCTGTTGCTTGCCACCAAAGAGCCCTAACTCTTACAGGTTTTATAAGCTAAGTTAAGGATCTTTTTCCCACAGAGGACAACAGAAATTCATTAAGAGATTTTAGCTGGACATGGTGGTATGCACCTATAATCCCAGCTACTCAGGAGGCTGAGGCAGGAGGATCCCTTGAGCCCAGGAGTTTGAGAACAGCCTGGCAACATAACAAGACCTTGTCTCAAAAAAAAAATTTTTTTTTGAAAGCTGGAAAATACTACAATTTGATTTATATTTTTAGAATATTGGTCTGACAGCATCAGCGTAAACAATGAATTGGAAAACAGCTGTTTTCAGACATTGAACAACAGATAATGCAGGACTGTCAACCCAGAGACAAAGAAAACAAGTGACGTGAGCCCCACAATTATCCCAGCTTACTGTCAGAAGGGGTTTTCAGGGTGTAGCACAAGGATCGGGAACCCAAATGGAGCCCAGAGGTCTTGCCGAGTTGAGGAGAAAGAGAGAAGCCTATAAAGAAGTTGAAGTTAGAATTTACTGGGCAGAATACCAAAGAGTACAGCTTTATACATAGAGAGAGCTCCTCTCAAATATTCGGCTGAGTAATTATCTGTGCATGTATAGAGTAAAACCCCATGAGGCCAAAGAAAGAACCACTGGAAATCAGTAAGTTGAACAATTCCAGGGGCTCACAAACAAGGCTGCAGAGTTCAGAGTTCATGTTTCCAATTAGTCAGAATAGAGCAACAAGGCCAAGATTCTGAGTAGAGTCCTAAGAATGATAGCTAACGAGTAAAGGACTAAATTAGCTCTAAAGACTACTCTGGACTTTAAGAAAACTTAAAAGCAAACCTCAAAAAAGTAAAATTAATCCCAAGTAACTTAACTGCATGTCAGAACAAAGTCTAAAGGAATTCAATAAAATCCAGCATTCAATAATGGAAAATTCACAATGGTTAGCATACCACAAAAAATTACATGGCATGAAAAGGAGCAGGAAAATATGATCTGCAAACAGGAAAAAAATCAGTCAGTAAGAACAGATCCAGAAATGACAGAGATGACAGAATTAGTAGGCAAAAATATTAAAACAGTTATTTAAAATATACTCCACACACTCAAGAATTTGGGAAAAATAGAAGCATGATAAGGAGAGAAATGGAAGGTATAAAAAAGACTTAAAGGCCAGGTGTGGTGGCTCATGCCTATAATCCTAACACTCTGGAAGGCTGAGGCGGGAGGATCACTCGAGGTCAGGAGTTTGAGACCAGCCTGAGCAAGAGCAAGACCCCTTCTCTACTAAAAGTAGAAAGAAATGACCTGGACAGCTAAAAATATATACATAAAAAAATTAGTCCGGCATGGTGGCACGTGCCTGTAGTCCCAGCTACGCGGGAGGCTAACGCAGGAGGATTGCTTAAGCCCAGGAGTTTGAGGTTGCTGTGAGCTAGGTTGACACCATGGCACTCTAGCCCGGGCAACAGAGTGAGACTCTGTCTCGGAAAAAAAAAAAAAAAAAAGACTTAAACTTCTAGAGTTGAAAAATACAATTTTAGAAGTAAAAATGCATGGGATGGGATAAACCACAATGTTAGATATTATATAATATCAATAATCTTGAAGCCGCAGCAGTAGAAACTACCCAAAATAAAGCAGAGAGAGAAAAAATACTGAAATAAATAAAACCACAATGAGATACCACTTCACACCCATATGGTTGGCTGTAATAAAAAAAAATCAGATAATAACAAGTACTAGCAAGGATGTGGAAAAACAAGAACTCTCATATACTGCTAGTGGGGATTTAAAATTGTGCAGCCGCTTTAGAAAGCAGGCTAGCAGTACCTCAAAGAGTTAAACATAGAATTATCATTTGACCCAGTAATTCCCCTCCTAGGTATATACCCAAGGGAACTGAAAACATATGTCCACACGAAAGCTTGTGCACACATGTTCATAGCAGCATAACTCATAACAGCCAAAAGGAAGAAACAACCCTAATGTCCCATCAATGGATGAATGGATAAATAAAATGTGGTACAACCATACAGTGGAATATTGCTCGGCCATAAAAAAGAATAAAGTGCTGATAATATGCTATAACAAGGATGAACCTTGGAAACATGCTATGTAAAAAGCTAGTGACAAAGACCACGTATTACGTAATTCCATTAATATGAAATGTCTAGGATAGACTAATCTACAGAGACAGGAAGTAGATTAGTGGTTTTCCTGGGCTGAGGGGATAGGGAGGTAACAGCTAAAGGGTTTGGGTTTCTTTTTGAGATGATAAAAGTGTTCTAAAATTGGTTGTGATAATGGTTGCCCAACTCTGTGAATATACTAAATACCACTGAATTGTATACTTCATAAGGGGGAATTGTATGGTACATGAGTTAGAACTCAATAAAACTGTTACAAAGAAAGACAATGATTATGTGGTATAGATGAAGGAATATACACACAGATCAGCAAAACAGAACAGAGAACCGGAAATAGATCCATACAAATATTCCCAGCTGATTTTTGACAAAGATGTAAAAAAAACAATTCAATTGAGGAAAAGATAGCCATTGCAACAAATGGTGTTGGAACAATTGGACTTCCATAGGCAAAAATGGGAAACTTATCCTAAGTTTCATACCCTAAATAAAAAATTAACTCAAAATGGATCAGGGGCTTACATATAAAACCCATAACTATAAAAATTTTAGGAAAAAAATCACAGGAAAACTTCAGGATCTAGGGTTTGGCAGAGTTCTTGGACTTGATACTAAAAGCACAATCCATAAAAGGAAAAATTGATGAGTTAGGGTTCATTGAAACTATCTGCCAAAAACCCTTTTTAAGAGGATGAAAAACTATAGAGTAAGAGAAAATATTTGCAAGCCAGATGGCCAACAAAGGACTAGTATCTAGAATACATAAAGAACTCTCAAAATTCAACAGTAAAAAGCCAGATAATCCCAATTAGAAAATGAGTAAAAGGTACGAGGAGACACTTCACTGAAGAAGATATACACATGGCAAATAAGCATGTGAAAAGATGCTCAACAGCATAAGCCAGGAGGGAAATGCAAATTTAAATCACAGTGAAACACCATTACACACCTATCAGAATGACTAAAACAAAAAACAGCGATACCACCAAATGTTGCTGAGGATGCAGAGAGACTGGATCACTCATACATTGCTGGTGAGAAGGTAAAATGGTACAACCATTCTGGGAAATAGTTTAACAGTTTCTAAAAAAAAAGTAAACACACAGGCTGGGCGTGGTGGCTCGTACCTGTAATCCTAGCACTCTGGGAGGCCAAGGCAGGAGGATCACTTGAGGTCAGGAGTTTGAGACCAGCCTGAACAAAAGCAAGACCCCATCTCTACCAAAAATAGAAAAAATTAGCCGGGTGTGGTGTCAAGCACCTGTAGTCCCAGCTACTCGGGAGGCTGAGGCAGTAGGATCGCTTAAGCCCAGGAGTTTGAGGTTGCTGTGAGCTAGGCTGACGCCACGGCACTCTAGCCCGGGCAACAGAGCAAGACTCAGTCTCAAAAAAAAAAAAAGTAAACACATGCAATACCAGATGACCCTGCAATTGCTCTTCTTATGCCAGAGAAATGAAGACTTGTGGAAAGACAAAAACCTGTACATGAATATTTAGAGCAGCTCTATTCATAATAGCTAAAAACTGGAAACAACCAGATGTCCTTCAATGAGTAAATGGTTAAACAAACTTTGGCACGTCCATATCATGCCCTACTGCTTAGCAATAAAAAGAGACAAACTACTGATACATTCAACAACCTGGATGAACTTCCAAAGAATTATGCTGAGCAAAAAAAAAAAAAAAAAAAGTCAATCCCTAAAGTAATTGACATTTTTAGAATATTCCAGAAAATAGCAGAAGGCACATTCTTTTTAAGTACATATGGAACATGTACCAAGAAAGATCAAATTTGGGGCCTATAGCAAGTTTCCCTACATTTAAAAGGACTGAAATCACGCAATGTATTTTCTCTGACCCCGCAAGGGGGCAAGAGTGGGGCAGGGAGGAGGGTTAGGAAGCTGGTCTGTCCACCCACGCAGGGAACATTGAGACTGAGCTGTGAGCGTGGAAACAAAGGAAGATCCTTGAGGGATAACAAGGTCGGCCTCCATCAGCACTTACCCGTGCAGGGTAAGAGTGAGGAGAAAACAGAGACGGTTTCAAGATTCCTGGTTTGGCAGCTGGGGGGTGGTGGGGGAAGCCCCACGTAACGAGACAGGGAACTCGGGAGGAAGGACTCCACGACTGGCACGAGAAGGGAGGACAAGTCTGCCTTTGGGAAAGGTTGTGTTTGAGACGTCCGTGAGACACCCAGCGACAGTGTCTAGAGGGAGTAAGACACACTGGGCCTTTGATGGGGACCTGGCAATTGATTTCAGAGAATATGTAGGGGAAAGATGCTAGAACAGGCACTCTGGAAACACCAGCATTTCGACAATGCTCAGAGGGGGAAGCGGCCCACAGCAATAGGGGAGGAAGGAGAGGGCGTTTTGAGAAGGGATAGTTGACAGTGTCAAATGCCACAGACAGGGCAGGTGCTAGACCAGCTAAAAAGTCCCCAGGGAGCCCATGGATTTAACAAGTGGGCATCATAGTTGCTCTATTAGCTTTTGCCCTCTACTAGTTAACCTCGGTTTCCTGTGTAAAGAGGATGATCCCACTTAGCTCAATGAGTCTGGTGAGAATGTAGTAAGAATAGACGTGGCGGTGGCCAGCTTCGCACCCGGTACAACGTAGCACTCCATAAATCTGACAAGGGTTTCTCTTGCAAGGAACTGGTGGATGCAAACATGATGCCAGGGCTCCTTAAGAAGAGCTCTGCTGGTCAGTGGCCAGTTTTGAAGAGTAGAGATTGTATCAGGACTGAGCACATAGTAAGTGCTCAATAAATGGTAGCTGTTATTGCCATAGCCACCTTTCAAGCAGTAGAGAGGTCTGTTCTTGGAAGGTGGGAAGATCGGTGTCTCTGCTGCTCCAGATGGGGAACCCATACCAGACTCCAGATAGGTTTTACTACTAGATGGAGTGTAATGTGGCTTAGATGCCACTCCACTCAGGGTACTGATTCAAACGGCAAACCTGTCTCCCTAGTGCCAACTTAGTCACCCAAGAGCAATAGGATTTTTAAGTCACACATGGAGACTTTAAATCATGGGCAAAGCAAGGTGCCAAGATACTCACAAGGAAAGTGACCTGCCAGCACTTCACCCTGTTCATCTGGAAAACGATGTCCTGGGTCTGGTCATCAGGCAGGGTGATGCAGCAGCTGATCTCGTTGCTGCCAACAGACAGCATGGCTCCGCAGCCCGGTTCTGGGTAGTCGCAGGTGCAGGGATCCAGCTGCACGTGTCCATAGTGTCGTACCTCCCGGGACAGCTCCAGAAACTGTTCCAAAAGCAGGGCAGGGTGAGGGGTAGAAGGAAGCAAAACACCAGTTGAAGCAGATGAAAACCTCACGTCTGAAGCGACTGCCATTCTAGTAGAACACATGGAATCGAGTCACAGTGAAAATGCCTTTTCTTCTGGACCATACGAAAGAAGACAGAGCCCCTTGTGCTGACACTAAGCCCCGGGGAGTTCATAGTGTGTCTGTCCTTCCAGGGCAGGGGCCACACCTGCCTCCTTCACCATCGTGCCCTGCCCCTGTTACGGTGCTTGGCACATAGTGGTACTAACAATTTTTGACGAATGAATGAATGAAGAAAAGAGTGGAGTGAATAAATGAATGAGCAGACGTGATTCCATCACAGCGGATTATGAGAGCAAGGAAACAAAAAGTGTACATTTAAAATGTCATCTTTTAAAAAATTAAGCCAAGATCTACGTAGGAGGAAAAGTAGCTGATTTTTACAGGCTGTTTTATGTGATGGTGGTATTGTCAGAGAAAGAGATTTTGGGAATGGCAATGAAATGAGAGCATGAGTAGGTCTGCTTTTTAGGTAGAATTCCAGAGAGCCCCCAAATGCCAAGGGAACACTTTTATGTTAGTTTTAAATTTTAGTTCTTCCCGCTGCTTCTGAAGTAACCTAAGAACAGAGGACAGTTGCAGCTCACACCTGTGGTCCTGGCATCTTGTCCTGTTAATGTCTATTCAGAGCTCTTCATTTTTTAACAAAGTAGTATTATTATTATTGATTGTGTTTAAATAAGCTGATATGGGTTTGGTGACCCCACCTTGTTCTTTCAGCTTTCACCACAGATGGGCCTGGCCTAATGACATGTGAGAGGTGTGTGCAGAAAACAGTTCTCACTTTAGTAAGTGGTTAAATGGGAAAGAAGACCACCCAGTGACAGCCTCTTTCCCGATCCTTTCCTGGAGCAAGGTAACTTACACCTCCTTTTCAAAGACTCCGTGAAGCCTCCTCTGATACAGTGAACCATGCCAAGACCTAAGTGGGGAGGGATGGCAGACTCTGGACCCTATGCTGGCGGGAGAAATGTTCAAAGCTACTGTCTCTCTCAGCCCCATGGGCCAGCTCCCTGCACTATGGCTTGGGCTTCAGCTTGGGCGATGCAGTAAGGTGCCCGGCCTGCCATTGGGTCAGTGAGAAACACCAGAAATGACAGATCGTAAGTACAGGGTACCTGTGCTGGGGTGGGGCAGGGGCTGAGTTATCTTGTCTCAAGAATATAGAGAGTAGTTTCATCTCTTGCCACAATACTAACTTATTATATGGAATAAATCTATAATGTTTATTTTATTGCTTGATAACATTTTTAAAAATCATAATAACCTCTTGGCTGCAATGAGCTAAAAGAAATGAAAGTGTTTAATTAAAACTGAAGCTCTATTTTGCAGAAAAGTTGATGATGAATAAGTAACTTATTTAAAATGATTGATTGTTGGCATTTGCCCCTCAACAAAGGAGTGTTGTGATATCACTAACTATATGAAAATCAGAAGACGGAAATCTGCAAGGATTATCTGCTTGAAAAATTAAGAAGAAATAATAAGATTGTACCTGAAAAAGACAACTTAACATATATAGCTGCAGAAAGTATGTTTACATATTTTCATTTAGATTGGGGTTGGCAAACTTTTATGTAAAGAGCCATATTTTAAGCTTCACAGGCATATGGTCTCTATTGCAACTACTCACCTCTGCCACTATAGCAGAAAAGCAACCTTTGACAATACATGAATGAGGATAACTATGTGTCAATAAAACTTTATTTATAAAAACAGTGGCCCATGGGCCATAGTTAGCCTAACTCTAATTTAGATCAGATGACTCTTATTTAAATTAATTTATGTTCAATTAATTAATTTTCAATTAAATTAATTTATTTTCAATTCCAAGTTTTATTGTACATGTACATATAAAGTAATAGCTGTGAATGTGTTTGCTCCATTAGCAGAAGAACTTCACAAACAAATAATGCTGGATATATACCAGTATGCTTAGATGCTTTCAGAAAAAGTAAGCTAATTTCAATAATGATTTAACTTTTTTCACCTAATTCATGTATTTAAGTAAAGTTTTAAAAAGAGCATTACAGTGAATAACATAAATTTAGGTAAAACATTGATCACAGAAGATAAAATTTGTTTTGTGGAAAAAATACAAATACACGTTTAGGGAGAGCATGGTAAAAATAGTATTTTTACCAAATTAAGAAGTTTATAAGGCAGATAATGTGCTTAGAACTGGTTGTGGTATACACAGTTTGTAATTGCGCTTGAAGTAGCAGCAATATTCTACCCATCAAAATAGAAGCTGTAATTGTAAAAATTTACAAATACACAGAAAAACTGAACTCCAAAATTTTTGTGACAAAGCTGAGGTAGAACACCAGTGGGAGAAAGTATTCAATAATGACAGTGCATGCCTTTTTCCTTTTCCTTTTCTTTTGTTTTCTCATAGCCCATCAATAAAAATCTCAAAAGGTAAAAGGAGCCTTTGAAGAATTACTTTCTATGCCAACGTAAGTATAAATAAGTCCTCTAAATATTAGTTGTATGTTGTTCAAAATCAATGCTGTAGTTGTGAACACTGGCAAAGTGAAAAGAATTTTAAAAAGACAACACAAAGAAGCCAAGGCTATTTCTTCTATTAAAATATGTCTTGTTTGTCAGACTCATATTCACTGCTTGGGGGCAGGAGGTGTGTGAGTGGGTACCACCTTTGTGGAAGCTTTAAAAATGGATGTTTAGAAATATATCCTGAGGAATAACAGAAACACATACTCAAAGACAGGATGTTGGCTGCCGTGCGCAGGGACTTCAGCCAGGAACTGTACCAGGTGCTGTGACTGCACAGAGTGTGTATAAATTAGACACAGTCCTGGGCCCCATGGTGCTCTCTGCCAAAGTGATTTATAGCAGCAACAGCTAGAAACAACCTGACTTCCAATAATAGAAAAATGGTTCACCAAATGATAACACGACCACGAAATGGAATACTCTGTAGTCACTAAAAATTACGCTGAGGATCTATATTAATTAACTCAGGAAAGGACTCACTATATAATGATTGTATTTTTTAGAATCCTTAAACAATAAGCTTTTATTAATTCTATAATCAGAAAAATCAATTAAGATATTCTTATTTTGAAAGACTCTTACTTTCAGTGCTTGGTGGGTTTATAAATTATAGAAACAGCTCAAATCTGATGTTTCTTTAACTCCCTTGGTACATTTGATTCACCTTTTTTGGATTGTCTTCTTTCTGCAGAGCCTCTAATTTCTGCCTCTGCACCTGTGTGGGTTTGGCCCATCCTTTTTCAATGTCCTGTATTGCCTTAAAACAACACAAATTGTAAAATTAGCAACCTTAGCAGAAATTAATTAATTAATCTGACAAAAACATACTTGTGTATGAAGGGCTATAAAAACAGACCCAAGTGGATATATATGTAAGGACTTAGCACATTAGAAAGGTTACTTTTTAAATTAGTGGGTTAGGAAGAACTAATTTGAGGACAATTGGCAGCATTTGGCAAAGAAAATAAACTTAGCTTTTTCCCCCACACTACCCAATCAAGTAAATTTCAGATAGATCAAATACTTAAAAGTAAAAATCCATAAAAGAACTAGAAAAAGAATATTGTTATCTGATCTTGAGATAGAGAATATGTTTTTAAGATATAAAGACCAAATGTCATAATGAAGGAATAATAATATATAATTACCTGAAAATGTAAAACTTCTGTACATAAAGACCACCAAGAATAAAACTAAATGAAATGGCAAACCAGGGAAAATGACTACATCATATATGGCAAAGAGTTAATCTTTATATAAAGCAATAGGAACAAATGTAAGCATTTCCGATAGGAAAATGGACAAAAGATATGTATTGGCAATTAATAAAAAGACCCCAAATGACCCAAAGGGTGATGGTTGTATAACCATCACCACTATCTATACCTAAAAATTTTCCATCAGCACCCAATGAAAACTTACACTCACTAAATGATAACTTCTCCTTCCTGCCTCACCTCAGCCCCTGGTAACCCCTATTCTACTTTCTGTCTCTATGAATTTGCCTGTTCAAGGTATGGAGATAGAATTATTAACTACCACAATTTCTTTTAATGATTCCAAACCAAAATGGCCTACATGCATGGTCTTCTGAGAATTCTTGGTGACACTCACCTGCATGTAGAGCAAGTCTACGGCCACTCTGCAGTCCATCAGCATGGTGTCGAGGGATGGATCCATATACCTGCATCATTCAGGAGCATTAGATTAATTCGCATGACATGGAAATGGGCACTCCTGGAAGTGAGTGCTTTCGAAAGCAGAGGCCCTCTACGCTATGGAGCAGGGCCACCTTTCTAACAAAGCCACACCCCTATCTATACTTGCCCACCTTCACGGTGTCCCTCCACCTCTTTTCTTTCCTAATTTCTTTATACTGTCAGCTCTTGCCTGGTGGGCTCTGAGAATAAAGATGCAAACTAAAAGAAGCTTTAGGGGAAGAGTCCACATCCCTGTTCACACTCAGCCTCCCTCTTGGCCGCCAGGTCCTGGATTCCCTTTCCCCTCCCCCAATACCTGGCAGAGTCATCTGTCCCATGTGGACCCACCCCCACATTCACCACCCTGCACCCAGGCCACCCTCAACTGCCTGAGCTGCTCCAGTAACCTCCTCTCCAGGCTTTCGGCCTCAGTCGTGTGCCCTCAACCTCGCACTCCACATCCTAACCCCAGTGGTCTCTCCCAAGTAACCCTTGAGACTCTCACAGCCCCAGAGTTAGATCATTTGCCCTGCCTGCTTCCATGACCCTTCGGCCCTTCACAGGACAGCTCCTGTTCTCACTTCCAGTCCCCTCTCTCACCATCCGCACTCCCAGCGCTGCATTCCAACCATGCTTCCTCTTCTCTCTCCCTGCCTGGACGACCACTGCCTGCGCCGACCTCCTTCACTGACTGATCTGCCTTTCTCTGCAAACCTCACGCAATGGCCGATCCTCTGGTCCCTACTCCCCAGGGCTGTGTTAGCCATCCATCCTCTGTGCTTCCTCAGCACCCTGAGTTTATCCTGACCACTGCTCTGATCAAGTGTTCTTGACACCAGATGTGAAGACCCCTGAGCCCAGGGGCTGGGTCCTAACCTGAGTTGCCCCTCTGCATCTTGGCAGAGTGACTTGCAAATAGCAGGGGCTCCATGTCTGTCCAGCGGATCCAGAATCACCAGAATGAACTGAAATCAGTGACTACATAAGCATGGTAGCATGTTAGGAAGGGACAGAAACTGTCAGGAAGGGTGCACTATGGCTGATCTATGGCCAACCAGAAGGCAGAGGTAAGAGTCACTACCCTTAGAAGCGTAGGGTGAATAGGCTGATGGGGTTGGCTTAGACTAGGAAAATCAGACTTCCACACTGCATTCCATTCAGCTATGTACTCACACATGCCAGAAGCCCTTGTGTGCAGAGAATAGCAACTGTTGCACAAGAGAGTTAGAAAGCCCCCAGACCCATCCCACACTGGGGCTCTGAGAGGCCAAGGCAGGCACCCTCTGGTCTGGAGGTAACCACATCATCCCTGGAGAAATGTACCCAGATAATTCTCAAAGAAAAATCCTTAAGACTCCAATTAGACCTTACTGTGAGGCCTCACCTGCTCGGAGTCATGTAGCTTTTGGAGCTAGCCCCCCTGCTCCCACCCAGCAAGGCCTCCCTCCGGAGAGAGGGCCAGACACTTGCGGCATCCTACGCCAGGTTCTTCCCTTCGTGGGTCCTGGTCCTCAGCTCTAACACAGAAGTTCCCACAAGCACAGCTGATCTGCCTGGATCTGAGATGCTGGCTTATGATTGGGTAGATGTTTTACCTTGCACTTATCATCTAGAATTTACCTGTTTAATGAAGACATAGGCAAAGCCTAATTTCTTATTCAAGCTACAAGGTAAGGAACAGAATCCTCATCTGTCCTTTGATCTCAAGTGTTCAGGAAAGCTTATGAGCAAAAAAAAATCTAAGCCCCAGGGATTTTCTTTGCTTACTATAATCATCATGATCAACAATACGAGAGTAACAAACATGACCAAAACTTATTCGGCATATGGGATTACTTTATTTAACCCTCACAATATTCCTAATATGTAAACACTATTATTTCCATTTTACAGATACAGGATCTTAGGCCTAGAGAGCTTGAACAACTTGGCTAAGGTTATACAGCTAAAACTAGAGAGCTGGGACTTAGATTCACATACTCTGATCCCAGGAACAAGCATGCTCAGCCATCACCTTAGTGTAAGCAGCTTCCAGAACAGTATTCTCTAAACATTAAATAGTACTGAATCCTTTTGTCTTTCTCAGGGTTCCATGCCACAACAGTACTCTGTCTATTTCTCAGAGTACTTCTGAACAATAATATATGAACTTCTAACCTTGCTAGGAACATCTTTCCAAAATTCAAAGCCACAAACTGGGGCTCTAGCAAGGCCAAGTTAACTACTATTTCTAGATTTCAAAATGCCTTTTATTAAAATTTCTGTATTCTGAGTACAGAATAACTGGTCTGGGTGGGAGTGAACCTAAGCAGCAATGTAATATAGCCAAGGTAATAAATGCTGGGGACTGCAGATGACAGGACGGGGGTGGGTAAGTGTCCTTGTTCTCCACAGGACCCCCATTTCTGGGTGAAATGATAGTACTTTCTGCAGAGAGACACTTGTGTCCTAGAAATATGGGTAGCCCTGGTCCATAGCCTTTAGGAACGTAAGCCCAATACTTAGAGTTTAAATTCACTGCAAATTGGCTGAATCCACCCTTTGCCTTCAGAGAATGTTACACTTCAACAGATGAATCACATCTGCTGTAATAACCAACCAGTTCATTCCATTAATGTAGTCAGTAATCCATTCCAAAGCAAGCGCATGGCCAGCAATTCAACCCCATTACCTGCTTCGATCCATGCCCCCAGCCTGCCCCTGCTTTTTCAAGCCTTACGGTCCTGATTGCCTCTCAGTAGTGGAGTAGAATAGATGGCCGCCATCCTCATTTTAATACCCCTGGAGCATTCACCTGAGACCGGGGAAAGTCCTCAATACCCTATTCTGTAGGACAAGCATGCTGGTTCATTTCACCCTCTCGCCTTCATTGCTTTCCTGACATTCCCCAAGTCTCTGGTCTCCAGCTGTTGGGGCATGAGCAGGATGTGGCGAGATGTCCTCAAAGGCCTTCTGTACTCAAGTATCTACTCACCACTTTCTGAGTCCAACTTTACAGTTCTCCACTTCAGAGCTTTGGAGACTAACATAAGGGAGTTCAAAGTCCACCAATTTTTTCACAACTAGAGAAGGGAGAAAGGCAGTCTTACTGCTTGAAAAGCACAAAGAGTTTACATGCAGAAGCTTTCAGATGAGAAAATAAAACACTATTATTGGAAAGAATAAAATCATGATAAGAACATCCTCTTGCATTTGGATGTCATTTTTAACTTTCTGAAGTTCATTCAAAGAACAAATATTATTTGATCCTCATAAAATACCAGCCCCTCGAGTGGGGGAATATGTCACACCATGCTATAGATGAAGAAATAGGTCCAGGGACATCCAGCGCTTTCGCCAGCACACCATAGCGCCTAGGGGGCGAGCCACTACCCAGCCCTTTAACGTCCAGCTCAGAACCACCTCCCCACAGCTTGTTGAGGACATATGTAAATTACTTTAATATACCTGATACCATTTCACAACTAAAACAAAAAACTTGTAACATCTAGAAATATACTGTAGGGAAAAGAAAAATCTATGTGAATTGGAATATTTTCTTACACTATCTCATTACAGCTTTTTTAAACAATCTAAGAACTTATTTCTATCATCAATTTTATAACAAATATTCCTTAACAAGGGGAAATCATGCTGTGGTGGGAGGTCCTGACACCTGGAGTCTAGCACTCCATCCCCAGGATGGTGTGGCATGGCTGGTGCCAGCGGCCAGGACCAGTGTAAAGGTGAGAGGGACACCAGGATTGGGACCGGGGTGCAGAGGAAATGCAGTTACTGGAATGGCCTGAGGTCTTGCTCAGGATCATGCTACCTTTCTGGAGCTGCTTGGCCCCAGCTCTCCCTGAACAAGGATGCAACCTCCCATTCCCCAAGCCTTTGCCCCAGAGGTGGAGAACAGTATTAGAGATCACATCCTGGGAGGCGACCAGCCCCTGCTGTGACTCCCCTACCTCCTGGGCCAACCCCCTGCTCACACCTGCACACCCATCTCCTGGCTGCCCTCATTCCTTCTTTCATTCTTACCGGAGAGCTTGCCCTCCTTGCAAAATCGAATGAGAAAGAGGCCGAAGTAGCCCGAGAGCTCCCGACACAGTCCAATTTTGTGTGCCACCACCTTTAACCAAAGACAAGCAAAAGGGGAGAAGGTTAGGATTATCCACTGTGCTTCTTGACATGCAGAATTGGAAACTGCTTGTGCACATCAATAAAAAGTGCTCTCATGGGATAGTAGACACTCAAAGAAAGCTTTTTGGAATCTAAAAATAGTACATACTCATTTTAGAAAATTTAGAAATATAAAAAATTAGAGCAAGGAAAATAAAAATCAGTCCCACAACGATGGACAGAGACTGGTTGTCCCACTTTGGATGTGAACACATCTCCTGGGTCATTTTGGTCTTTATTGTCCCGTGGAGAGCAGCAGCCTTCAGCAGCCATTCCCCATGAACATCCGTCCTTCTGTGATATCTACTCCAGAGAATGCACACTAATTTTCCCCACTGTGGGCTGGATTAGAAGACATTCAGGAAAGGGCCACTCCACTGCCCAGCTGGCATACCAACGTGCACCTTCTACTGTCTACCTCTGATACTCCAGGCCTGCTTCTCTTTGATGCTTCCTGCGATGGTCAAGGGTAATTTACTATGATGTTTGCTCCATGAAAACCTCAGATGCCAGGCACGGGCTACCTGCATTTTGCTTTCCTCTTTGACGTTTACATCAAACAGCTTTCATCTCGACACCAGTGGTTTCATTTTTACCATTTGGTCTTCAAGATGTAAACCTCACAATGTTGTACGTCCATTCAGCTTCCCTTAATGGGAACTTCCACAAGACCACAGGCTGTCTCCCTGCCACCCACCCAGTCTGGCCCCTCTTTAAGACTAGAATCTGGTAATTTCCTTGCACTCCCAGTCTTAACCTGCTAAATCACCTCTGTAACACGCAAGGATCCGCCTCCCCAGCACTGTACAGGAGCGATGGTGCTCTGACCACAGCTCCCAGCTCTCTAGGTGGCAGTCATGCAAATACCAGGCTCAAAGGGGTACTTTTCTTGTCAGAGAGCTGCAAATTACCCTGGAAGGCAGTCTGATTAGCTGGCTGGTATGATGGGTGTTCTCAGCATAGCTTTGAAAATAAAGAAATGCCCAGAAATAGTTTCACAGCTTTCACTCGACACGATTCCCATTCCCCTTCTTTCTATCTCACTTCCCTCCACGCCCTTGCAAAACGCCCAAAAGCAAAAGGCAGGGCTCTTCTGTGTGTGTGGGTGACTGTGTGGGGTAGGTAACAGCACAGGAAAGACATCTTTCCTACAGTAAATCTGACCCCTGTCCACTCCAATCAGAGCTCTCTCTTTCCCATTTGATGAAAATAATAAGCTTATGTGCCAAGGCAGACAGAGAAGAGTAAGGACAAAAAGGAGGACAGAGAAGCCTTTTGGATTATAAAGATGTAAATACAAACACTTCCTTTTGAGAGCAGTGAGCATCAGCAAAAGAGAGAATAACATTCTCTCTCTTAGCAAACGCTAGAGATGATTCAAAACACAAGCACCACCAGCAACACTACAGTAGCGCTAGAATTTAGCCTGTTGCTGCCCTAATGAGCCTATTAAAAGGTAACAGGCAGGACGGGAGTGAGGCGAACTGGAGGAAGGAAGGTGAGCATGGTGGTGAGTATGCTTAAGATGCAGAAGATGATTTTTAATTAGAAAATTTAAATTATGGTTTTATGCAAGCTAGAGAATTTCCCAGCCGCTGGAAGGGACTTCACATCTGTGCCTGGCCAAGTGCTCACTTTACCTTTTATGGAAACTACCACTTCTAGGGGAGGACCTCCAGTTAAACTTACCTGAATTGATGATGTCAGTGTCTTGGGTTTGAGTTTCTCACAAGCCAACGTGATTGGAAGAGGGAAAGCTTGTTTTTCTAAGACCACAGTGTGCTCATCAAATGCATGCTATCAGTTTCAAGGGAAATGGACAAAACAGATGGTACTCTAGAGGTACTGCCCCACTCACCACTTATTCAGCACTCCCTCTGATTTCAATAACAATACCAATAATGATCAATAACCATATTATGGAACATGAACTATTTTTATAATTACTTAGACGCCGTTGTAAAGGTAAAGTAACTTACCCAAACTCACACAGCTGCTATGTGCCAGCACTATACAGTCCTGTGTCACTTAACTACAGGGATATGTTCTGAGAAATGCGTGATTAGGTCATTTCATTGTTGTGTGAACATCATAGAGGAAACTTACACAAACCTAGATGGTCTAGCCTACCACACACCCAGGCTATATGGTATAGCCTATTGTATGTTACTGTACTAATGCAGCCAATTGTAACACAATGGTGAGTATTTATGTCTAAACATATCTAAACATAGAAAAGGCACTGTAAAAACACAATACTATAATCCTATGGGACCACCATTGTACATGAAGTCCAACATAGACCAAAACATCCTTACGTGGTGTATGGCTGTAATCTGAATCCAGGGTTCATCCTAAGCCCAGCAGATAGGAGACCCTAAACGACCACCACCACCACCCTCGCCTGCAGGTGTGTCTAGTTTGGCCAGCGAGTCCCTCGTGAAACATGACAACGAGGATGCCCTCAGGCAGGGCGGGTGCTCTCCAGTTCTGGGCAGTCCCAGCCATTTCCAAGTTATCCTCCATCCTGCAGCTGCACCTCTGAGCTACCTACCTGCCTGGCCCTAGATGCATCTGAGTGTGTGGACCCCACGCTCCTCCTCCTTCATTTATGTGTCTGTCTCTTACTTTGTAGGCCCTGGGCAATCTAGGGAACTGTGTTTTTGTGGTTTTTATTTTGAGTGAAAACTCCATCAAGTATCAAGGGCCTTTGATGCTTTTTAGAAAATAATTTTTAGAAAAATTATTCTGGAAATCAGTATAGAAGATTAGCAAGACTGGAAGCAGGGAGACTAATCTAGGGGCAGCTGTAGAAATATAGGTAAGAAATGACGAGGGGTGGAGCTGAGATCGGGGCCTGGGCATGGAGAGGAAGAATTGGAGAGGTGATGAGTGCCAGAGAGGTTTGGGACACAGGATCAGCAGGGCTTAGAGGATGGAGGAGGAGGAACCTAGCACTTCTCAATGAATGGCCTCAGCAACGAGATGCTGCATTCACCATTCAACCACATGGGGAATACAGAAGCCAGGAAAAGTTGGGGCAGGGTATGTATGATGACTTTAGGAAGAAAGGACCAAAATAATCATCCTTGGGCAGGACTAAGATCTAGAAAAAGGGTGTTTCCTAATCTGGAGATGCAAACTGCTCCATTGAGGCCAGGAGGGCACGGGCAGGCTTGAACCTCCAGGCTGGAAGGAGGAGACAGACGCTTGGGCAAAGGCAGGCCTGGGAGGGCAGTGCCCACATGGGAGCACTTCCGTCTCCCAGCTCGGAAGGGTCAGACACCACAACCCCAGCACGAGAACCCTCTGTCCTTTGAAAAGTCCTAGAAACTTTCCAACTTCTTCATGTTTATAACTTTTTATTCTCTCTTGTATGTTGCACTGGAGGGTTAGAACTAAAATCCTCCAAAGGAAATGGGCGTGGGAGCTGGATGTGGGTGTGAGAGATGGCTCCCCTCCACGGCATGGGGTCTTGACTTAGTTCTCAGGGAGCTGACGAAAACTCAGGCCTGGCCCTGTGCACCAGAATTAGACCCAGCGGGGCATGGGTTTCAGGGTTTTTTTTTCTGTGGAGGAAGAGAGGCCTTCAAGAAACCCCCTGTCACTCTCTGCCAGGAACTGTCACCGGCTTACCTGGGTAGGGCCTGTTTCAGACTCAGCCAGGCTCTCACCACTTCCTGCTCCCAACCATGGGACATCCCGCAATAAAGCATTCCCAGGCCGTATCCCTGGCTAAGTTCCAGGGAGGTGACAGCGCTGTGGGACAGACCTAAGAGATCTCTGGGAAACTGGTGCCCACAGGGAGAGTAAAAGCAAAGAGCCCCTGGAGGACTGGCTGTGTCTCAGGTTCCTCGGTTGGTCTCCTGGGAGATGCCAGCACCTCTGCATCCACAGGACAAAACAATAGGCAGGGAAGCTTCTGGAAGGTAACCATATCCTAGGCCTTGTTTTCCAAACAAAATTATTCCTAAATTCAGTTCTGGAGCTAGAGTTTAAACACAGTTTACCTCTAAGACTCTTTCGGCAGTGTCTGATGTTAGAATTTCGACTTTAGTACTCCTTCCATTGGGCAGAAATACATCCAGAGACATTTTCTTGGTAGCAGTGTTGAACGTGTTCTGTAAGCAAAAGGAAAGCAAAATAAACTTCCATACCATCCTCCAAAGCTGCACATGCCGCCATGAGTGACAGTCCTCAGTGGGGGTTGATTTGGGAGGGCAGAGTCGGGGTGAAGAGGGGCCAAAGCAAAACAATGACATGAAGTTTGAATAATTTCCAAATAAACAATGGAGTATCCATTTTGGAGAAAAGGGTTTAGATAAAATCATCCACATACTTAAGTTTCAGAATTAACGCTCTCAGTTTCGAATAAAAGTCCATATCTCAGATCCTTTCTGACAGTAAACATCTGAAGCTTTTCCTCAAGGCCCGGTTCTCCAATTCTTGGACATCAAGTGGGTGTCCAACAATTCAATTCAATTCTGACACGATTTACCCAGAGTTAGCAGCGAATCCCACAAGTTAAAGGGCTCAGTTCCATGAGGCTGCCCCTCTGCAGACACCAGCTGCAAATGGGGTACCTGGGCCACCCACGTTTCGGCCCAACTGAGTACAAATTCAGGGATTCCCATGTCCACCTCTCAGCTTCAGTAATTTGCTAGAATGACTCAGAACTCAGGGAAACAGTTTACTTATGACCACTGGCATATTATAAAGGATACAACTCAGGGACAGCCTGGTGGAAGAAGTGCACAGGGCGAGGGTCAGGGGTCGGGTGTGGAGCGTCCACGTCCTCTCTGGCCGCAGCACCCTCCCAGCACCTCCATATGTTCACCCAACTGGGACTCCCCAAACCCCGTCACTTAGGGGTGTTTGTGGAGGTTCCATTATGCGGGCATGTTTGATCACATCACTGGCATTGGTAACTGAACTCAATCTCCAGCCCCCTCCCCTCCCCAGGTTGAGGGTGGGGGTGGAGCTAAAAGTTCCAACCTGCTAATTCTGTCCTGGTCTTTCAGGGGACCAGTCCCCACCCTGAAGCTACCTAGGAGCCCCCCAACCAAAAATTATCTCATTTGCATAAACTCTGGTAAGGTTGAGAGGTATTTATTAGGACTAACAAAAGATACTCGTATCACTAAGGAAATTCCTAGGGTTTTAGGAGCTCTGTGCTGGGGACTGGGGGTAAAGAGCAAGTGTGTTTTTATCGTCCCACACCATGATATGCAGTAATTTATGATTCTGTTACAGTAAAAATCTGAATTGCACAAACTATGAGGCCAGTGCCGGGAAGCAAGTCCGAGTCACCATCCAGTGAATGGGTGTCCAGCTGAGGGCCCGACGCCCCCAGCCCCACACAGCTATGCCTGGGCTCTGCATTCTGTGATGGGAACGACAGGCCCTAGAGCAGTAGCAAATCTGGGGACCTGCGCATTTCTCGGGATGGAGTACTCGTACTGCTGGCAGGCTGGAGACACTGTAAGGCCACCAGAGTTCAGAGAAGCCTGGGGCTGAGACGCTCCAGTTACCCCAGGGAGAGGGATCCCGGAGGAGGCATGGCCCAGAGAGGCCAGTGACTGCCTGAAAGGGGTCTCCCAAGGTGGTGGCATCTGGGGGTGGACAGTTCTCAGCATCTGCCAAACAGGATCCTGTCAGTCCACAGACTTGCTTCATCTTGGCTGATTAAGGTCACAGCCCTTCTCATCCCAGGTTCCCTGAGAGGATTAAACCCTAATGCCCCACGGCATCCATTGCATGTCATGAATTAACTTCTCTCCTAGGCATTTAGAACGGTACTAGTCATGCGACATCCGCGGGAGAACGGGGAGAGCAGCAAAATCATTGTCTGTGTTAGACTGCTACAGAAGCCAGAATACTAGTAACGCAGCGGGGGTGGGGGAGGGTGTCTCTTTACTGACCAGACTATTTGCACCCAGCCCAGGTCACCTCCTTCTGGGTGTCGGTTGGAGAAGGGAAGATCCAAATGACCAATCAGAGGATTGTTTGGGGACCATGGAGTTGGGGCTCAGGTAAGCTGACTAGGTTCCAGCCTTCCCCTCCACAGGCAACAGCTCCCCTCCCACGGCCCTCCTGACCCCTCACAGACAACAGATTAGGCCTCGGGCTTTGTAGGGACCCAGGGGGCTCCAGCAACACAGCCCCTTTGCCCAGGCACCTCAGGACGCTGATCACATTAGTGGCAGGCTTATTTTTCCTAACTTTGTTATCAAAGGGCAAGCTTTGACTTTAAATTTTAATCGCCCTCCACATACATACAGTGTCTAAGCTTCTATAATTCTGAATCTAAGTACTTTAGAAGAGAAAATCTAGATTGCCATGTTTGTAACTTGCAAATAGTCCTCTGGCTTCTTGCTTGGGCTCCAAATCAGCAGACGAGGGACCCGCTGCCAGGTTTTCCCTTCACACACCCAGTGCTAGGACATCTCACTTGCTAGCGGCCTTTGAGAACCACTCAGAGCCCTTCGACAAAACGTCCAGGCTGCTGGCTTCCCTCCCCCATAGCGCAGGCCCTGGGCCCCACACGGCCTCGGGCCACACTTTCGTCACATCTTCACTTCTACTTAGAGCTTCCTGGGACAGTTCTAAAAAATGTCCCTACTCCTCCCCCCACCCCCATCTCAATCTGATATCTAATTGGTATCCTTCCCCAATGTGCATTTAGGTGATGATCAGGGAAACCAATTTTCTGGTTAGTACATGTGATGCTTGTTTTTCCATTCTTTGGATACTTCACTTAATATAATGGGTTCCAACTCTCTCCAGGAGAACCAAAGAGATGTCGTATTACCGTTATTTCTTATAGCTGAGTAATGCCTACATGATGAGTGCGTTGCGTTGCGCACCATCTGGGGAATGGTCATGCTTGAGGGTGCTGACTCGGGGAGGTGGGGGGTGGGGGGAGGGGATGGAGGTGATTACATGGTGAGTGCCAGGTGAACTGTCTGGTGAATGGACACGCTTGAGGCTCTGACTCGGGGGGGATGGGCAGGACATGGACATTGTATATAACTTGAACTTATGTACCCCCAGGATGAGGTGAAATAAAAAAAAATAAAATAAAAAAATGTCCCTAGTTCCCCTGCAAACATGGTAACTGACTGGTGGGCACCCAAGCTGAGACACAGGTAGTCAGGGGCAAGGAGTTTCCCCAGAGCAACTGTTGCACATGGGCCCTTTCCAGGGACATTGTTACCTAGGTCGTTAAAGGTTTTGGCCTGGACTCACAAACGTCTGGCACCTCAGGGGAAAAATTCAGAATGAATGGAAAGAATGGCGCTGCTTTATGATAAGATTCTAAAGGAGAGCCTAGCATTAATTTATGTTATAATATCTCAATGCAACTCCCAATCCAAACCATATTGCAGACTGATAAAATATCTAAATTATATAAATAGTTAAAAATGACAAATGCATATATTTACTAAACTCTTCTGCAAAAGAAAAGTGAGGAAACAGATTGGACTGGCTGAGTGGGTCAGATTGCAGATGGCCCTGAAATCAGAGACTCAAGGATTTGATTAAAGAGGCAAAAGGGAGCCAGGGTGGTTCTGGATCCGGGACAAGGAAGAATAGAAATGAAGTGATAGGAAGATATGTTCGGCAGTGTGGTACAAACAGACTGGAAGAGAGATTGAAGGAGGGGGAGACCCCAGAGAAGTTGGCAGCTGCCATCCTTGCACGAGGTACTGGGCTAGGAACACACAACCCGCAGGGCAGACTGCTTGGGCTCTGTCACTCACTGCACGTGACCTTGTATGAACAGGTCACTTCCCCTCTCTCTACCTCGGTCCTTCAGCTCTAACCTAAGGGTGATAACAATGCCTACGTCCTTGGGCCGAGGTGAGAATTCAAGGAGATGATGCGTGGAACTCAGAGCAGCACTCATCCAAACACTCAAACGGTAGCCGTACAGTTCTGTTGTTGTTAGCAGTAGGAATGGGGAGGAAATGACATAGCTTTGATTTGACTTAGTGGCAACAGCTAAGAAAGAAAGGAGTCTAGAAAATATTCAGGAAGGTGTTTTCAACACTCACATCCGATCACGTTCTGAGTCCTGCATGCTTCACATCCTAAACTGTGTCAAGTCCACCTACCTCCCTCCATCTCCCCCCAGCACCTGAGACCCGGCGGACGTCTCCTCTGTCCTGGACTCGCGCGATGGCCTCCTACCGGTCTCCCCGCTTCCATTCTTCCCCCTACTGAGCACTCCCCGCACACCAGCCAGAGAAATATTTTTAAAACACAAACCTAAGAATGTCCCTCTCTTGCTTAAAACCTTCCAATGTCCTTACTCTGCTCCTAGTTCAATAGTATATTATTGTACAGCTTCAATCCTTTCAGAGCTTTGCCACTCAGTCAAGTGCATACATGCAGGCGTAAAAATGTTTCCATATATGTTTCAGCTTGGGGGAAGTGTCCAGTGGTTGTTCAGAGCAGCAAATGAAAGGGAGTTGCTGTATGTTATTCTGCTCATGCTGAATTTCCTCCATTACCCACTTACGATAAAGTTAGGAGCAGAAAACATACAAGTAATAGCTGCGTATGGCCCAGAGTTCTGATGTCTTCACCATGTCACACTTGGAAATCTCAGCTACAGAAACAAGATCACAGACTTGTCATGGGATTGATCCTTTAGCAAGAAAAGCTGCAGTTCTTTTACTGTTACATATTCTCAGGTTCTCTTCCTCATGGCCAGTTTTGAGACGTATGATTCTCAGGCTGTAGAAAAAGGTATCTATACTTTACTTAGGATAATGGCAAAAAAAAAAAAAAAAAAGAAAAAGGTATCTGCCTAATAAAATGAGCCAAAGGTCAAGTGACGTACTTCATTTTCCATCTAGAATCTAAACCTCCAAATGAACAAAATAGGAACCACCCTTCAATCTACTCGAAATGAATATATTTAATCCGAGTCCAGGCTCTGTGGTGCTGATGGCCACAGCACACACCTGTGCTTGTGCATGCACGTATGATCAACAAAGACAGATGTCCTGCAGAGGAACAGTGGCCTCAGCAAAGAAGAGCAAGCTTACCAGCTGTACTAGTTTTAAAAACTCAACGAAGACGTCACTTCTCAACACGTTTGGGTCCGTGGTTACTGAAAAACAAGGACAGCAAACTGGGTTAGCGCAAGCGGGGCTGAGCCTTGCCTATTCATTGCCCTGTCCTCCAGAGATCCCTCCACACCTTGCCGGTGCACTGTCGCCTACCTGAAGGCGACGGAGTTTGTGGCCTCGCAGATACAGGAAAATCCACAAAGCACACCTCCTCCAGGCAGTCTTGACAACAACGTGAGCCCCTTACAACCCATTCCAGCGTTCCCAGGAGTCTCACCTTATTCCCGCATATGCTGACTACTCAGCACTCATCTTGCTGCCTTAGCAGGATAGCAAAGTTAATATGAAGAAGCAAAAAGATCTTAAAACTTGTCTAGACTCCCAGCTTAGCAAGACGCACTGTCATTTGAAAAATTTAAATCAACTGAGAAACAGCAATTGAAAGCACCTGTCTTTGAATGACAGGCGCTCTCAAGAGGTTACCAAAAAAAAAAAAAAAAAAAAGCGACGATAAGACAGAGATTTAAAGCGTTTCATTCTTCTATACTTACAAAAATATTTTCGTCTTTAGTTTTAAAGCTACTGACCCCAACAGCCAGGTGCTGTGGCCAGAGCAGAGAGGCCCACACTCCCATGTGAGAACGGCACACTCACAGGTCACCGCTCAGCCTGTGTCACCCCTCTTCCCACGGGTCCTCCCCTAGACCCCACACTTTAGCTTAACTTACATACCTACTAAATGCTGTTACATTTCTTTCTTTCGTCTTTTCTTTTTGTTGTTGTTTTACTGATTTTATCAAATAACCTCTGCCAGCATTCAAAACTATCACTGACTGACTTGTTCATAGGTTATACCTTTCCCAAACAATGCCATGTTTTGCAAAATAAACTAAGAAAGTGTCTGCGCCATGAGAAACTCTTTATAAAAGGCATTCCCTCTTTCTGTGGGTAATTTCAGGGGGGGGGAAGCCCTTGCTTTATTTTCTGCAATATCTGTGGCATATAGGCAAACTAACTTTATGGAATCTTGGGGATGGGGAGAGCTGTGGGAAAAAGTATTCACCCAACTAGTATTTACCGTGTGAGTATTAAGTTCCAGGTACTGGCTAAGCACTTTGTATATCTTAGCTTATTTGATCTTCATGACAAACCCTAAGGTAAATATTTTACAGATAAAGAAACAGAGGCTAAGAGCAGATAAGTATCTTACCGAGGCTCAGAACAGGTAAGCATCTTGCCCAAGGTCACACAGCCAGTGAGGAACAAAAGCGGGATTTGACGCCAGCTCTGATTCTAGGGCCTGTGCTCTCAGCCCTGATGCTAAACTATACTATCTCTTTACTTGACCTTGTCCAAGAGGGTACACAAGACATCCTGATGATATGGATAAAGACGAGGCCTGGAAAAGTAATCCCTTAAGCTCTGTGCTCATTTGTGAAAACGCCAGGTATTGAAGGAGTGTTTTGCTAAGACACGAGAAAACAAATGAAGAGGAATGAAAATTTAAAAGATACTACATTTTGAGCTTGAAAGAGCTTATTCAACAAGTCTAAAACGAGGTATGACTCTCCATTATGAGAAACGAATGGGAAACGGATGGCTTCTGGAATTTTTACCATGTTTAAAAAAATACGCAGCCATGAAAAATAATGAGATACATCTATAATTGGTGATATAGAATGATCTCTAATATATATATTTTAAGAGGAAAAAGTCAACATACAGAAGAAAAAACTTTTTTCTTTAGCTATGAAGGACATTAGTGTGATAGTTGGTAAAGTTTGAATAAGGTCTCTAGATAACATTATTGTACCAATGTTGACTTCCTGATTTTGATAACTATACTGTGATTATATAAGAGAGTATCCTTGATCTTAGGAAATACACAGAGAAATATTTAAGGATAAAATGGCCTAGGTGTGTAACACTCAAGTGTTTAAAAAAAAAATCATATATACATTCATTATATACATACACACAGGAAAGAGAATGATAGAGCAAGTATAAAATGCTAACATTCAGGAAATCTGAGTGAAAAACATACAAAAATTCTTTGCATAATGTTTGAAACTTTTCTGTAAATCAAAACTTCAGAATAAAAAGTTTTTAAAAAATCAGGTAGAGAAAAATCTGTAAACTTCGATTTGTGTTAAACAAAAAGAGATCTACATACACGCTAGTGTGCACACAGATCGCTTCTGGGGAATACACAAACCGCCCAGGGCTCTGGGGTGGAAGGGAGACTACCTTTCATTGCATATTCTTTTGTACAATTTATATTTTTAAAAACATCATGTGTATAGACTTTTCTAATTTTAAAAACTTTTAAAGTAATTGTCAGTTTTGCTAATTTTCCTCAACCCCCTCTTGTCTCTGAGAGCTTAATCTTGCCAACCATAGCTTTGCTGTGCACAGCATTTTCTGGGCCATGGGCGAGGCTGTTGTACTGTAAGCCCCACGGAGGCCAGGGCAGGCCACTGAGCATCCTTGGTGCCTTCACATGGCTTCCTGGTAAGAACTGAGATGAGGTACCATCTCCGGCAATGCTAAAGACCTCTGATAGCTCCTGAGGGCCCTCCTGTAAACAGCTCTTCTCATCCCTTTGTTCATTCTTAACCTAGATTAACATTTCTTTGACTTCCACAATCAAAGCCAAAATTCAGCACCCAAAGGTGCTAAACAAAGCATTTTAAAAACCAAATACAAAGAACACATGTTGTGTGATTCCATATATATGAAATGTCCAGAATAGGCAAATCTTTAGAGATAGAAATTAGAGTAGTGGTTCCCAGGGCCTGGTGGGGGAGGGGAATAGGGAGTGGCTGCTAACGGGTACAAAGTTTCTTTCTGGGGTGATGACAATATTCGAAAATTAGATTATGGTGGTGGTTGCAAAATTACATAAATGTAGTAGTAAAAAGCACTGATTTGTACACTTTAAGCAGGTGAATTTTGTGTTGTGTAACTTATAATAAATCTGTAAAAAAAATCCAAATACATACGATTTTGCAAATATTGTTCCAGCTGGTCCCTCCTCTCATCAGCCATGGATGTGGTCATTGCCAGATAGTACTTTGGTGGAAAGGGTGGCAGGCAATTTCCAAAGACCCGTCTCAGCTGAGAGATACAGAACACACACAGTTAAGGCAAGTGAGCCTCCAATTCAAGGTTGATGAGATACTAAAGCCTCCTCTTAGGGCAAGTCTCATCCTAGCACTTTAACCCTTCCTGGTGGTAAAAAGGAGAAAAAGAGGATAATGTGATTTTCTTAAGAAGGAATTTATATTTCAATATATGTTCTGGAGATGCGACACACCACAGACTGACAACTCCAGCCTAAGTTTGGTAGAGTTGGGATGTATTTTTATTTTTCATTTGTTTTATAAGACTATCCCACTCACATCATATACTATTTCCTTAATTAATTCCACAGTAGTATCTGATATCAATGATGATAATTAGGAATTTAATTCCTCAACCCCACCTCCACCAAGTCGGAACTTGACAAATGTTAACAGCTGTGCTATATAATGCAGTAGCCTTTAGCCACCTGTGGCTAATAAGCACTTGAAATGTGGCTAGTCTGAATTGAGATGTGCTGTAAGCATAAAATACAGCTCAGATTTCAAAGAAAAGAGAATGAAATATCTCACTGATAATTTTTATATTGATTACATGCCAAAATAATATTTTGGATATGTTGAATTAAATAAAATATACTAAAATTAGTTCCACCATTTTTTTTTGAGACAGGGTCTTACTCTGTCACCCTGACTAGAGTGTAGTAGCTCACAGCAATCTCAAACTCCTAGGCTCAAGAGATCCTCCTGCCTCAGCTTCCCCAATAGCTGGGACTACAGGCATGCACCACTATGCCAGGCTAATTTTTCTATTTTTTGTAGAGACTGGGTGGGGGGAGGGACCTCGCTCTTGCTCAGGCTGGTCTCAAACTGGCCTCAATCAATCCTCCCACCTCGGCCTCCCAGAGTGCTACAGGAGTAATCCTATAGGAGTGAGCCACTGTGTCTTACCTCCATCTGTTTCTTTTTACTCTTTTTAATGTGGCTACCAGAAAATTTTAAATTACATAGGTGACTCACATTACACTTCTACTGGACAGTGCTGGTTACAGAATTCCTATAAGGCTGACATATGATCCTGATAGAAACCAGGTCAGGCCCTTCCCTCCCACCCATACATGATCTATGACCTTGGTGGTAATTATTTTTATGGAACCTAAACAATGGATGCATAAAAAATAATTTTTAAAGTAAGAACCAACACTCTGTCTTATTTATTCCAGCCCTACACTTGCAGTGGCAGCTTGAAGGTAACAGCATTATGCTCTTTAAAATAGGAGAAAGGAAACCACTTGGAAACCCAGTCAGGTTTTAACACGGTACCTTCAGAGCAGGAAGGCTGAAATCTTATTACTATAGTCAGGGGCTTAAAGTAAATGAAAGCAGGTATAAGAGACATGAGGCTGCAAACAGACAAGAATTTTAATTCCATGGCCTTTGTCACAAATACAGTATATTTGGCAAATACTTACCTTATATAGGCCCTAACTTTAAAGTACATCCAGAATCTGACCACTTCTCTCCACCCCTACTCCCATTACTCTGGGCCAAGCCACTGTCATCTCTTTTCTAGATTATTGCAACAGACTTCCAACAAATCTCTCTGCTTCCACCTTTGACTCCTTCAGTCTAATCCTAACATAGCATCTAAGGCAATACTTTTTTTTTAAAAAGTTGAGTCAGATCATTCCACTGCCCTGCTCAAAGTCCTCTGTGGCTTCCCATCTCACTCAAGTAAAAGCAAAAATCCTTACAATGACCTAGAACTGCACCATGCGATATGGTGGCCATTAGCCACCTGTGAGTAAATTTAAACTTAATTAAAATAAAATTTTAAAATTCAGTCCTTCAGTCTTATGAGCCACATTTCAAGTGCTCAATAGCCACAAGAAATGCTGTAAATTGCTATTGAATTGGACAAAGCAGATATGCAGCATTTCCGACAGCACAGATAGTTCTATTGGACAGTATTGGTCTAACATCTAGAAAGGTTATTAACTGCCTGCCTGTGGGCAAAAGACAGCTCCCTGGTGCATTTTATGTGGCTATTATCTGTTTGATTTCTAGAGAATTTGAATTAGATGCCAACACTTATTTTTGTGATATAAAATTTTAAAAACTTGTGGAGGGAATACAGAATAGTACAGCCATTTTGGAAACATTTGGCAATTTCCTACAAAGCTAACCATAATCTTACTATATAATACAGCAATAAGTACTCACCCAACTGATTTGAAAAGCAGTTCTACACAAAAACCTGCATGTGAAGGTTTATAGCAGCTTTATTCATAACCCCCCCAAACTGAAAGCAACAAAGATTTCCTTCAATATGTGGATGGATAAACAGTTATACATCCATACAATGGAATATTATTCAGCAATAAAAGGAAGTGAGCTATCAAATCACAGAAAGACATGAATGAGCCTTAAATACATATTGCTAAGTGACAGAAGCCAGTCTGAAAAAGCTACATACTGTATGACTTCAATTATATGACATTCTGGAAAGGGCAAAAGTATAGAGACTTTATAAAAAGATCAACAGCCACCAGGATTTTGGGGTAGGAGGGTATTGAATAGGTGAAGCACATGAAATTTTTTAGGGCAATAAAACTATTCTGTACGATACTATCATTGTGGGTGCATGACACTGTGCATTAGTCAAAACCCATTGAACTTTACAACAGAAGCTTACAATATGCAAATATTTTAAAAAATAATTTAGGAGGTTGGGGGAATCCCAGGATAGAATGCAGAATGTTACAAAACTATATTACAAATGTATGAAACCACCTCACTGAAAAGCATGGAGAAAAAAGGTGCTGACCTTAAGAAACTTTGGAAATGAGTGGAGTCTGTAAAACTAAAGGCATAAGCACTGTACTCTAGTTGATAAAGTTGTTTCCCTTGGGAGTATGAGAATTAACAATTGTAACACTCTTATATATGCATATAGAATTGAACAATTAAGTAAATGAATGGCAGACAGTGGAAGTCAGGTTTCTCACTGTTGTAGTGGGAGTTTACAGATGCTGGGAAGAGGCTGGAATGATCCATGTAGCCATGCATTAGAGTTAGACACATTAATATGACCTATGTTTACCTTAATATAGACACAGATGGTTCCATATAGAAATATTTACCAATATGCCTGTATGCATGCGTTAGTATACACACATATATTTCCTTGTGCTGTTGGCTAAGAGGACCTAGAAGCGGCAACACTGCAGTAGCAATGAGCACAGCTAGTGCCCAGAGCCTGGTTCCTAACACCGTCCTACAATAGAAGCAACCAGGGATCCATGGAGAAATGGCTGATTCTAAGACTCAGGCAGGAAATATACAAGATGAGCCTGGAGCATCTTGTAGCTCCAGAAAGTAAGGAAGCACTCAAAACAACAACAACAAAAAAATCAACAATGGGAGGATGTCAGAGAGACATGGGAGCAAACTGAAAGATCTCCCTCCCAAGGGCCAAAGATGGAGCAGTTTGAACAACAAAATAAAGTAGCATTGAAATATAACCCAAAGCATAAGTAAATATCCATGAGTACTTACAGATATGATTATTGAAAGTAGGAAAGATAGACGAATCTCCTGTGCAGAAGAACACCAGATAATGTATGTAGATACTCATTCCTCAGGGAGGGGGAGCATAAATCTCCACTCCTTAAGTGTGGGCTGCACATAGTGACTTCCCTCCAAAGAGGGCGCTATGGAGGGTAGGACATAACAACTTTACAGTAGAGAAGCCTGAAAAACACTACTTCAGCCAGGTGACAGAGGCCAACATCTAGAGTGATAAGTCTACTGGTTGGTGGCAGGTACCCTTGATATGATGTTACTAGAATGGCACTTAACTTCTGGGGTCTTCATCCCCACATCCCATAACTCCCATCTAATCATGTGAAAAACATAGGACAAATTCCAACAGAGGGACATCCTACAAAATATCTCAACAGTACTTCTCAAAACCGTCAAGGTCATTTTTTAAAATAAGGAAAGGCTAAGAAACTGTCACAGTCAAGAGGAGCCTAAGAAGACGTGACAACTAAATGTAATGTTGTACCTTGGCTAGGCTCCTGGAACAGAAACAAGACATTAGGTAAAAAACTAAGGAAGTTTGAATAAACTATGAACCATAGTTAATAATAATAATGTACCACCACTGTAATAATGTATCAATACTGAAGCCGGGTGCGGTAGGTCACACTTGTATTCCCAATGCTTTGGGAGGCTGAGGTAGGAGGATTGCTTGAGACCAGGAGTTCGAGATCAGCCTGGGCAACATAGCAAGACCCCTGTCTCTACCAAAAAAAATTGTTTAATAATAAAAAAAAATGTATCAATACTGCTTCATTAACTGTAACAAATGCACCATACTAATGGAAAATCTTAATAATAAATAGGGTGTGGACCATGTGGGAACTCTCTGTATTATCTTTTCTGTAAACTAAACTGTTCCCAAAAAGTAAAGTTTATTTAAAAAAAAAAAAAAAAAAAACCCTGACGTTCTGGCTTCTCTTGAAACAAATCCAAAGATCTAGAATGCATGGGTTCACACTCCCTCAGGCAATAATCTTAGAGAAGGCATAAGCAGTTCCACCACGCCCCACTATCCTTCTCCTGCTCCTGATCTCACTTATTTGCCTGACTTCGTGACATAAAACTGATTTGGAAAACAAAAAATAGTAATAAAAAGAAAATCATGACCTAAAACTGATTTTGGGGGAAAAAAAAGTCATAAATTACTTGTCAGACCCCTGTAAGTTTGCAACCTCTCCTCTGAACCTAGTATAAATTATTATAGCAACAATTCTGTCTCTTTTAAACTCAAGAAAATTTTTCTGCAATGCCAGAGACTGTCAAAGGCGTCCCCGTTGGAGTATCACCCCAGCCAGAGCTGCTCAAACAACCTGGGATTTATGCACCCCATCTCTGCTAATTCCATTAAATAGAAGTAGGAATTTGTCTTCTTTGCATGCAATTATTTCTTGATTAACTGATTAAGTGATCTGTAAAATGCAGTTGTCTTCTTTGGCATGTGTTCATAAATGTCACAGATGCTCCCAAATTGGTTCTAATCATAGCAGCCTTGAGTCAACAGGCTGCCTGCTTTATCCATCTGCAGGAGAACATCCTAGGGAAGCCCTGAGGCCAAGAGCTGGAGAAAAGTCAACAAGGACTTAGGTTCTAATACCTGTCACAGAGCAAAACCCTCCCAGCAGGTTTTACAACCTGAACTGACTTCTCAAGGAATCTCTCCCCACCCTTCTCTGAATCCTGGTGTAAGGGGGAAGACAAACATAGTAAACTGAGTAGTTAAGTCTGCCAAAAGTCAACCATCACCTCCACAAGTTCAACTCCACAAACAGAACCTTTTCTATGGGTCTCAGGTAGCACACAGTTCAGCGATCAAGACTGCTAGTATACTGAGAAATATCTGGTACTAGAGTTCAGTCCAATCTCTCTTTCAAAAAAACTACTTAAAGAGATCAAAAGGAAAACACACCTCTTCTGCTCTTTTATTGTGAGGTGTTTTTTGTTTAGGGTGTTGTGTTGTGTTGTGTTTTGTTTTAAGACTATGATCAGGCAATTTTTTTAAATCCCAGAACAATCTCCTGCACCCACTTCCCCATTGTGCAGTTCTGGCCTTGTAACAAGAAGAGGCCTTTATGGGTCAGGCGAAAATGTCACCTCCTCTTCCCACCTCACCACACTCACAGCCCCCCACACCTATCCCAGAGTGGTGATGGCCAGGGACAAGTGCAATTACAGACACAAACCGTATCCTTCCTGTAGCCTGTTTCTAATGTTGACTCATTCATCCCCTCTCCAAGTCCCTTGCAATCAAAAACTCAGATTCACCGGATAAAGGGACACAGCTCAAATGGGTCTGAGTTGTGGCATCTAATACCAAAGAACAGTGGCCTGCAGCTTGTGTATTATCCCATTTGCTTCTCAAAATAGCCCTGTGAGGTGGAAGGATCATCATCACCATAAATACTGTCATCCTTCCACCTTGACACGGGAGTAACCTGAAACTTAGAGAAATGAAGTGACTTAAACCTAGGTCCTGGTTGGGCGCAGTGGCTCACGCCTACAATCCTAGCACTATGGGAGGCCAAGGTGGGCAGATTGTTTGAGCTCAGGAGTTCGAGACCAGCCTGAGCAACAGCGAGATCCCATTTCTACTAAAAATAGAAAGAAATTATCTGGACAACTAAAAATATATAGAAAAAATTAGCCGGGCATGGTGGCACATGCCTGTAGTCCCAGCTACTTGGGAGGCTGAGGCAGTAGGATCGCTTGAGCCCAGGAGTCTGAGGTTGCTGTGAGCAAGGCTGACGCCACAGCACTCACTCTAGCCCTGGCAGCAGAGCGAGACCCTGTCTCAAAAAAAAAAAAAAAATAGTGCATGGGAATACTTATAGTAAAAAACTGTTTGTGTTCATCTGAAATTCAAATTTAACTGGGAACCCTGTATTTTTATTTGCTAAATCTGGCAACCCTACTCAGATTCTGTATCTATAAAATGGGAGTGACAATGACAATTGCACTAACGAACTTACAGGGGCTTCCTGGGCAGGTGGAACAAAATTCTGTGCCTGGAACTTTCATGACAGAAAGGAGATGTTTGTTGCCTGGGACCAGGGGTGACTGGAGGGATCAAGGGCAAAGATGACAAGGAGACTTTTACAGTGAAAGAACTTTTTTTACATTGGTGGTAACTGCATACATTTACCGAAATTCATCACTCTGAAACCCTAAAATTGGGAACTTTTATTACATTATTCCAAAATATAGTAAAAACATGTTAGTTTAGGACTTGATCATTTGACAATTGTTTTACTGATACAATTTACTTTGTCAGCTTTAGTAAAAAACCACATAATGTGATGGGTCAGATCAGGTTCTGGAGATCAAATCCTGGCTTCAACGTTAACAGTATGACTTTGGAAAAATTGTGCCTCAGTTTCTTCATCTGTTAAATGGGACTAATTATAATCCTAGCTCATAGAATGATTGTAAAATGAAGCTATTACCTGTAAAGTGCTTGGCACCAGTCTTAGCACACTGCTTGCTAGTTATTGTTTTAAATTAATGACACCAGTAGCCACCCAATATCTAAATAGTTTCTTTCATATGAAAAGGAGAAAAATGATAAACATAAGGTGTAATGAAGTTGGAAACTGGATAAAGAAATCTCCACTTTAGGATTTAGAAAAATCTGGGACAAATAGGAAGTATTCATTAAAATCTATTGTAGACCCCACTGGGGCACCGAACTGCAGTAATTCAATATTTAAGGGCCCCTGTAGTGAGTAACGATCAGTTTCTTCTCAAATAGAAGATCAAGAATAAAAGTTTACTGACTTTATGTCTCTGATTCTGGACCTAATAGGATTTGATTAATCTGTTTTCCTGAAAATAAGCATTTTCCCGAGTCTGTTAGTTAAGGGGGGGCCTGTGAGTCAGCAAACGTTTACTGAGAATGTATTATGTGCCAGGCTCCGGGAGAAACTGGCCCCTGGTCTTCACAAGCACTCTGTGAGGCTGACATCCACAACCACCTACTTGCTCATTATTTCTGGTGAGAAAATCGGCCAGAGGAGAGGTGAGGCAACCAGCCAAGAAGCGGTGCTGCCCCACCAGCTGCAGCCTCCTGCTTTGCACCTGGAGACGGCTACCTCCCCTTTCCCACCTCCCCCTGCAAGAAGACAGATGAGGGTGGGAGATGATACCCTAACTTCTGCCTCCAAATGCCTAAAAGAGCCATCCTTTCTCGTCCTTCGAGACCCCCCCCCCCCCCGCCTGCCTCTGCTGTCCTCACAACTCCCCGGGTATGTTTCACTCACAAGTAGCTTCTTGCCTTTCAGAAGTCTGAATCCATGTCCCTCTTCATTCACTCATTTGACAGTCATTCCTGAGGACCTACTGGGTTGCAGGCACCAGTAATACAAACATGACCATTCAAGTTAACTAGTAAGCATGGTTGCAGGCACTAATAACACACAGATGACCACTCAAATTAACTATTAATTGTAACCACATTACAACTGCTTTCTTGTGGGTGCCAAAGATACTTAATCATTCCTTCAAATGGACTTTTCTAATGCACTATGACATACGAACAAGAAGGCTCACTGTAGTGACCATTTCAGTAGCAGAAAAATCTAACTGAGCTGTCCGTCAACAGAAGATGGTTAAATGAAACGTGGTGTATGTACTCACTAGAAACCCACAGACTGAAAGGGCTCTCAGAGAATGTTAATAGCTGTTGCCTCTGGGCAAGGTTTTTCTGTCATCTCTACATTTTTCTTTTTCACTTTAGGCATGTGCTCTTCAGAATCTATAAACGAAAGGAAAAGAAAAGGCAAGGCAAGGCAACAATTCATAGAGGAGGGGAAGGAGGGTCAAGTTTATTTCCAAACTTCCATTTACTCCTCTGACTCATTTTGAAAACTTATAACCCCTCCTTATAAGAACTATAAAACCCATTAGAATAGGCTGATAAATCAGTCTGCCTCCCAGAGAAAATGCCATGCAGACATCAGGTGAGAAACTATGGTGGGAAGCGGCCTCCTGACTTGATAAGTCACCTGTTTCTTGGGTTCCCAGCCTGCCAGTATTTGAAGCCTATGAAGAAGGCCATTTGAAAACAAAAGTAGAGACACACCTTTTTAAGGGGGGTAAGCTTAAGAATCTCTAGAGAGAAAGGAGATTATCTTTTTTGTTTTTTTAAAATTTAGATAGGGTCTCACTCTGTTGCCCCGACTGGAGTGCTCTGGTGCTAATGTAGCTCACTGCAGCCTCGACTTCCCAGACTCAAGCAATCCTCCTGCTTTGGGCTCCCCAGTAGCTGGGACTCCAGGTCCAAGCCATCATGCCCAGCTATTTTTAAAATTATTTTTTGTAGAGAGGGGGTCTCACATGTTGCCCAGGCTGGTCTGGAACTCTTGGCCTAAAGTGATCCTCCCACTTTGGCCTCCTTAAGTGCTGGGATTATAAGCGTGAGCCAGCAAGCTGGGGCAGAAAGGAGATTAAATACCGCTGCACAAGATTCCTACGACTCTACACCTTGGTCTAGACTTCGTCGTCCTGGGGAGCACTGGGCACTGAAACGGAGCCCACCATAGCCCGCGCCCTGCCAAGGGGCTGGCGGGGATCGTCAGGCTGGAAAGGGGTTGGGAGAATCATCTGCGCTGCTTCCCCGTCTCACAGCTGTAGGGTAATTAGGCGCTGCAAGGAGTATTCGTGGTGCTGTACAACAAGCAATTCACAGTTAATCCTTGCCACGACCCTGTTTCACAGATGAGAAGCCTGAGGCTCTGAAAGGTCCGGTGTCTCGCCAGAGTCACACTATCCGGGCCCTTGGCACACTGTTCCCCACCTGCTTCAGGTGGACAGGCTTGTGCCCACCTCCGACTCGCTCACCTGTTCGTTCCAACCGTGCAGCTGGCTGTAGCGCACCTTGCAGAAAAGGAACCCGTCCAGGTACACGGAGTACAGCTGCCAACACACAGACAGCCCGCCCCGGGTTAGCCCAGGGAGCCCCCGAGCATTGTCACCGGCCCCCTCCCTGCGCAGCCCGACCCGGCCCCAGGCGCACCACGTAGCGGCCCCCGAGCGCGTCAGGCCGCTGCTGGGACACCGGGATGCAGAAGTGCATCTTCATGGCCCGAGCGGCGCCGGCCCGACCTGCGGCTGCCGCGCTGTCTGCAGCTCTGAGCTGGGCGGCGCGGACGCAGCTGGGCTGCCCTCGCCCAGGGGGGCCCGAGTCCCCGCCCCGGCCGGCCGCCGCTCGGGACAGGGCCAGATGGGGGCGGGGCGCGGCCGCCCCACCCCTACCCCGCGCAGCGTCCGCTGTTGGCATTTTCTCCAAGTAGGTGCCCTAAGGGACTTGAAAAAAGTTTGTGTCCCATTACCTGCCTACACTGCCGGCAGTGCACTATGAATCGAGATGAAAAAAACCCCCACAAACATAAATCTAGTAATTACCCTATGACTAGCACAATTATATTAGGTTCAGTTTCTAGTGTTAACAGTTGTTAAATGTAACACTTAAGATATGCTGCAATATATGTAACCCTGCTTTAGTATTTTTTAAACCTTTTTCTCCCTTCCCCTATACCAGAAACCTCAACAAATGGAAGTGGCTTGTGTCTGTCTGCGTCTCTGAGAAGCCCTGGTTTCAAACAGGTGCCAGCGCCCAGTTAGCTGGGTTCACACAAACACTGTCTTCTCTGGACTACCCATCCCAAGTTCTGTCAGCAGTCTCTCATTTTCAGTTGCTGTGAAAAATAATCCTTCTAATTCCCTTGTTTCACTCAAACCAGAATAGAATTCCTCCTGCCTTGTCGTGGTCGCTGGTGGAGAGAGCGGCAGGGTCATGGGCCCGAGGTCCTGTGGCAGGCCCTGGGCTCACTCATTCTTCCTCCTCTCCTTTAATCTGCACAGAACTCTTCCAGGTAAACATTAGAGTGACATCCTACTAAGGACAAAACAGGCAGAGGGAGTAGGGGAATTTTTCCAAGGTCACGAGCATTTTTTTCTTAGGTCTGAGTATTTAACTGCAGAATTTAATCAGAATCATTGAAAGTCCTTTAAAATGCCCATCCTTGCTGGGGTAAGAGCTGAGTGCCTGCAATGGGCACCTGAGACCAGGGAAGGAGAACCAACACTTGCTGAACACCTGGTGTTCCCTGCAAGTTTGCTGTGTGCCAGACCCTGAAGCACATTATGCCATTTAATTTTCACAGTAACCTGTGAGCTAGGAACCATGACAGTTCTGCTCATATAGAAAAGGGAATCAAGACCTAGGGGAGGCAGTGTCATGTGGTGGTTAAGAGAATGACAACAGGAATTCAGAGCCCAGAGTAGTGGCTTCTAATTGAGGGGCCTTGGGCAAGTTAGTGGACTCTTCAAGCTGCAGTTTCTTCTTCTATGAAATCATGTTAACAACTGTATTCACTTCAGTGGAATTCTCAGCCCAGGGTAGATGGGCCTTAGGGTTTTTCTCCTGTCCATAGGCCATCTCTGATTTGGAGGGCCAGCCTCTAAGTCCAGGGGCATCCCTGAGTGTTCAAGGACTGGGCTAGGGCCTCTGTGCCGGCACCACATTAGGTGTGGGGACTGGAAGATGAAGGTGAGGAAGATGAAGATGAAACATGGGACCAACTACAACAGCCTCACAGCGCACGGGGAGGCAGACGCATATGCAGAATGCTAAACACCAGCACCGTGGGGAGTTCCTGGGCAGAGTGGCATGAGTGTGCCAGGACAACACACAGTGGGGACATTAACCCAGCCGCTGTGGACGGAGGAGGGGGCGGCGGGAAAGGCTTTCCAGAGAAGGTGGTGTGTGTCCAGATGGATCACTCTGGCTAGTGTGTGGAGAATGAGGGGGCTCTAGTGTAACTAGAGGCAGTTAGACCAGCAGGGAAGTTTTTCATGAGAAGAGGTTATAGAACGCAAGTTCTGTAAGGCACTCCTCAAAAACTGGGTGCTGTGGGGTAGGAGATCTGGGTGACATTATCTGTGACAATCCCCTCTTGGACAATCACAAAGTGCTTTAGTGTATTAAGGGCTCTCAGATGTCTGCGGCAAAGAAACCTGAAATTCTCTTTTAGGTTGTGCCTATTCACACTGGGGGCGGGGTGGGGTACTGTCCCAGGAAAAGCTGTCATTGTGCGAAAGCAGACAGAGGCCTGGGCTAGGGCAGTGTCAAACGGTGGATTAAAAACTATTTAGGAGCACAGCACAAACTATTGATACATCATTAGTTAGAAATGGCTCCTGTCCTCAAGAAGCCAAAAGATAACCATTTAAGGCGTTAGTAACTTGTCATTTGACCCTAGACTGCTTTGTAAGCCTTTCACGATGTATTGCAAAGTTCGGCTACTTACCCTTGATCCACATTCTAGAGGTTTCCGTTTCCTTTCTCTTGGATCCTCTCTTTGTGGGTGATGGCTGCTGCTGACAACTGTTCCCAGATGTGACCCTGCTCTGTCCCGTCTGGCAGTGGAAACTGAACCAGGGATTGCATTCTGAGGAGATGCAGGTGCAAGAGCAAACATTCGACAGTAATTCACTACATTCATGGAGCTCACACTGGCAAAAAGATGGCATGCCCCTGTATGTTGTACCTTGCAACAAATCACTATTTTGTTAAATTGTTAAAAAATTAAAAATGGGGAGGGAAAGTGACACAGGACTTCGATAGAGCAGGATAGGAAGTAAAGAAAAGGGAGGGCGGGCAGACCCAAGGCTGCCTCGGGGTTTGGGCGGGAGAGGCTTCCTGGGAGGCAGCAGGTGTGGGCGGGGAGCCGGGTGCGCTTGGGTGCACTGAGCGGGACGTGCTGGAGGAGGTCAGTTGGAGGGATGAGTGGGGATTGGGAGTCATGGGAACACAGGTGAAGGTCAGGGTCACAGGAAAGGGTGCAGTCCCCTGGTGAAGGCACGTGGGTGCGATAAGATGTGGGCTCATGCCATGGAGACTTGGTAAAACCCTGCTAGGTGTGGTCAAGGCAACAGGAAGGGAGTGCGATTAGATCTGTGACCTAGCCAGTTTTACTGTTCTGGGAGCGTCCGGGAAAGGAAGTGGACTCCTCAGGGCCCCGGGGGGTGGCATGTCTAGGAAAAGGTTTCCAACCAGCCAGGGCTCCTCCAAGCTCTGTCCAAGGGAAGGAAAGACACATCTCGAGGATGGGAGATTGTAACCCCTGATGTCGGAGGGCAGGGAAAGTTCATCAGGGTTTCATCCAGCCAGGATGAAGTATCACTCAAGACCATCCAGCTTTCTCTGCTGTGACCCAGTGCTCATGAAACAGCTTTCTAATTAGTGACTCGGGTTCCTGAGGGTGCCCGTAAGGGGATGGCGTGCCGAAGGGCAAGTGCCCCTCCCCCCATAGGTCAGTACATCAGAGCCTGGCTGACACATTGGCTTCCCGGGAGCCTGGTGCGTATATCCTTCCTGAGCCTGACCTATTCCAAGTGCCCTGGCAGGCCGCTGGTGACTGCAGGAGACACCTTCATTGACGCTGTGTGAGGCCAGGAAGAGGGCAGGCAGCGGGCATCCACTGTGGCAACTGCCCCTAAGGGCAGCACAGCTTTTTGGGGGGAAAGATGGATGGTTTCAATGAGAAGGATACAGAACGGATGACCTTTCTCCAAGAAATGGGATAAAAGTGCACACATGCCATGAAATTATTACAGTCATATGGACGTCGATCCTGATTATGACATAAATACAGGCCCTGACCGTTAGTGTTCTAAGGACCACCCAAAGCATTCCCCAAAAACTACAATGGGAAGAAGTTTTCTGTCTTTCAAAAGTGAATGCTTTTGAGGAAAATTTCATCCAAGCTGTAGAAGAGTCTGGACAACAAACACTGCTACTTGATAATAGTTTGATGATAGTAATAGCAAGCAGAGCTAACGCTTTAAGGGTTTTCTCAGTGCCAAGCACCACCCACTTTACATATCTTACACTAACTCATTTAATCCTCAAAGTGACCCTGAAGTGGGTAGTATTGTTTCCGTGTTCCATTTGGAGAAACAGAAGCACAGTGAGGTTAAGGGACTTCCGCAGTGACACCCCCCTGATGTCCCTCCCTGATGGCCTCCTCTGGACGCCCCCCATCCCCTCCAGGACACTCCACAGCCCCCTCCTCCTTGCGGCCTGGCCTGGCTTCCCGTCTTTCCTTCAGTGCCTGCTGGAGGTTGGTCCTTTCCCTTTCACATGTCGACTCTCCTTGATGAGACGCCTAGGGGCCCGAGAGCAGGGCCACTCCGGAGATGCGAGGCTCGGATTTGCCAGGGAGCCGTTCTGGACCCACATGGAGGGTTCTGTTGCGAGCAAGGAGGATGTTTGCAGATAGAAGGCAAGTGCTCCCCTAAAACTCTGTGACATACCAGAACACGAGCAGTGCCACCTGGCATCCTCCAAACCAAGTGTCTTTCACAAAGGCAAAAGGACACCATGCAGCTTTGATATCTTAAGGCCCCACACCTGAGTCTTTTATGCCTGAGTCTTTTATGTCTTGTCAGTTTATAAAATTAACATCTGCTGATGTTTCTCAATATCAGCATTTACCACTACATGTGATTCCTACTACTGTGGAAACATTCACAAACCCATGGCATTTTGTTTAGGCCTCAGCGGCGCTGCTCAGCCTTGACTGAGCATTGGAATTACCTGGGAAAGTTTAAAAAATGCTGATGTCTTGGTCCCATCTTCAGAGATCTGTATTTAATTGGTTTGGGGTATAGCCTGGGCACCAAGCTATTAATACAGGCTGTCCCCAGGCTATGGACGAGACATGATCCTAAGAATGTCTTTTTCTTTTTTTTTTTTTTTTGAGACAGAGTCTTACTCTGTTCCCCGGGCTAGAGTGCCGTGGCATCAGCCTAACTCACAGCAACCTCAAACTCCTGGGCTCAAGCAATCCTCCTGCCTCAGCCTCCCAAGTAGCTGGGACTACAGGCATGCGCCACCATGCCCGGTTAATTTTTTCTATATATTTTAGTTGTTTGGCTAATTTCTTTCTATTTTTAGTAGAGACGGGGTCTTGCTCTTGTTCAGGCTGGTCTCGAACTCCTGAGCTCAAACGATCCTCTCACCTCGGCCTCCCAGAGTGCTAGGATTACAGGTGTGAGCCACGGCGCCCTGCCTAAGAATGTCTTTAGGTCCAATTTGTATGTAAATTGGATCCCTGATGAACATGACATACACGGTAATAATAATAATACTAACACTACTATAATGGCTCATATGTGGTAATAATAATACATTGTAATACTGTAATGATAATAGTAATACCCCTGTACTGTAATAATAAGTTACAGAAACGATTGTGCTATTTCTTTTAATTCCTAGGCTAATAGGGATGTCACGCTTATTTTGATCTTCTAACCAAATCAATAATAACCTTTCCATTTCAATAATGAATCCACTACACTGCTTAGTAATAACTGATGCTTTCATCGGAGCACTGCCTTTCACGTGGCCCATTATTCTCACTTTATCTTTTGCAATTGTTCCCACAGTTGAGTGAACAAAGCCTAATGCTTTCCCACTGAATGTGGTGTCTGGCCTTTCTCCGAAAGCTTAATTATTTCTACTTTCATTACTTTCGTGTCCATTGTAATCATCTTTCTCTTTGCTGCAGGCTCACCTGGACTTGCAGTGGACTTTCACTTGGGAGGCATGGTCATAGGGGGAAACAGACTCACAAAAGCAAATTAAAAACTGAAGACGAAAGTGATGCAGTGCGTAAGTGACTGTGTAAACCATGAGACCAGCCATGAGCACAGAGATGCTGCAGCAGCGATCCGCTTGTGCCACGCCGGGTTGTTTACTTGCCTGGAAGAAACTAGTTCCCAAGTATTAATTTAATTATTTAATTAAAAAGCATCCTTATGGGGAGCCTTGGGAGCCCATTCATAAGTAGAGAATGTAATAAGTCGGGTCATCTGTCACTTGTACTCTGCAAGTGTGACAGCCACTGGAGCATGAACAAAACCTACCATGGTCCTCACATGGCCCTCGAAGAGCCCCCCCACAGCTCTTAGAATTCTGAAGGCTGAGATTTTGGCTCCAGCTTGCTTTATAGGAGATGGGGTCTAGCCTTGGAAAAATGCCTCCCTGGGAAGAAGCTGCGTTAGAACCTCATCCAAACAGCTTGCTGGGACAAAACTGAAGTCTGTGAAACATTGCCTGGGATTTTATTCAAAGTTTTTTTCACCCATTTGTAGAATAAAGGTTTGTTTCACGTGCTGCTGGGAACCTGTTGAGAGACAGTGAGTGGATGCTCTAAAGCTGAGCAGGGGCATTGGTCAGTAATAAAAATAAGAGTTAACACGTAGTTCGTACTTACTACGTGCCAGGCACTTTGCAACATAATTCATTTAATCTGCACAATGATCCTATGAAATAGATACTATTATGCACTTTTTACTGATGAGGAAACTGAGAATCAGAGAGGTTAAGTATCCTGCCCAAAGTTGCACAGCTGGTAAGCTCCATAGCCAGGATTTGAAAATCGATTGCATGGGGTCTGTAGTGTAATGTGGGACACTAGGAACGTGGTGGGGAATGGCCAGAGTGGACTTTCTGTGAGCACACAGGAGATGCTTCTGGGGATCGCTGTACTTCTTAAGAGGTTCTTTGCAATGGGTGGAGGTTTTGGTTGGGGATGAACCAGTGACTGCTGTTTGATCACTCTTAGTGGGACCTATTCTGCACCCATGGGCTGATAGGCTTGGGGGAATTCAGGGCTCAATACAATTGTTTCAAGATGAGTCTAATAGGCAGGAAATATGTCGATTTAAGAAAGATTTAGATTCATGTGTGGATTACAGAGCAGGATCCAGAATTAAGGGACATAAGGAGGCTTAGGGGGACATCACTGTTCTTTTCATTTGGGTGTCAAGGGGTACAGCAGGACATTCCCAAAGCTATCCCATGGTACAGCTCTCAGAGACAGACGCCTAAGATGGCCAGACCTTGGGCTTGAGGCATTTTAATTATTTTTTCTGGGCTGGGTTCAGTGTCTCATGCCTATAATACCAGCAGTTTGGGTGGCCAAGGCAAGAGGATCACTTGAGGACAGGGGTGTGAGACCAGCCTGGGCCCCCATCAGGACCCCCATCTCTACAAAAAAAAATTTTTTTTAATTAGCAGAGTGTGGTGGCACATGCCTGTAGTCCTAGCTACTAGGGAGGCTGAAGCAGGAGGATAACTTGAGCCCAGGAGTTTGAGGCTGCAGTGAGCCAGGATTGGGCCACTGCACTCCAGCCTGGGTGCCAGAGTGAGACCTTCTCTCTAAAAAAAAAAAAAAAATTATTTTTCTGTTTGTTTACAGTTGATGACTATCTTTATCAGTCATAGGCAACAAGAATGTTTCTTGCTTTTCTGAACAAAGGTACCAATTCCACAGATATCAGAAATATTTTGGGCCGGGCGAGCTGGCTCACACCTGTTATCCTAGTACTCTGGAAGGCAAAGGCGGGAGGATTGCTTAAGCTCAGGAGTTCAAGACCAGCCTGAGCAAGAGCAAGACCCTGTCTCTACTAAAAACAGAAAGAAATTAGCTGGGTGTGGTGGCATGTGCCTATAGTCCCAGCTACTTGGGAGGCTGAAGCAGGAGAATCACTTGAGCCAGGAGTCTGAGGTTCCTGTGAGCTAGGTTGACACCCTAGCACTCTAGCCTGGGTGACAGAGCAAGACTCTGTCTTAAAAAAAAAAAAAATTGAGTTTTTTTTTTTTTAAGTTTTCTTATTGCAAAAGCAATATCTATTCATTGTATAAAATTTAGAAAATACAGATAAGCCAAGAGAAGAAAGTAAAAAGCTTCCCCAACCCAAGATGAAGAGTAACTGGTGCACATTTGGTACAATTTTAGTTTGTGTCTTTCCAGTCTTTCTTACTCTGGCATTATAAACTCCCTCCCACCCTCAAAAAGAGGTATTTCAATACACGGTTTTAGAGCTTGTTTTTTTCAATTAATAATCTCCCCCTCCCTTTTTCTCCTTATTCTGCTTCCCTAGGTGAAGCCAGGCAAGCCCTTTGATCTATTGACAACTCTACTGTGTCATTTCTCAGTGTCATGAAAGAGTTAACAAGAGAAAGATTAAAACAGATAGAAAGACGTTAGAAACTATGGAAAAGAGTGAAAATATAATTGAGATCACTACTTGCTGAAGTGAATTATGCCAGTGGGAATGATGTTACTTAGATTATATATCAGTTATTATTAATTATTATTATTAGTTACCATTTATTCAGCATTTATTATCTTCCAGATAACTAAACTGTTGTTAAACTGCTGTGAGCACGTAGCAATGCCTGTCAGGGGCAGGGGTGGGAAGGGATGGCATTTGCACCATATAGTTGCAGTGCCCAGGCTCTTAATAACTGTCATCCTTTCTCATCTAAACTGTCCCCCACATGGTTAAGTCTCGTCTGTGACATCCATGTCAGCTGTTGCTTGAATGAGAATATTTCTAGGTAGGCATTTGTTCAGTGTTAGAAATTTCTGTTCCAACAATAGAATATCACAACACAGTTGGCACAATTTTTTTAAAAATTTGAGTTTTGAAAATAAATCACTGAAAATCAGGAACATATGATTGTCACTGAATAGTGTCCTTGTATTTTAGAGTTAAAAGAGAGAAATAGCTCTTTTCTCGACAGTACAACTGGAAATGACCCAACTAACCCTTTTTGAAAGCACAGGGCTTTCGCAGAATGCTTTTTCAGAGAAGTTGTTTTGTTTCTGCTTTTGATTCTTTTTGGCTCCTTTTCCTCTTCCTCAGTTGCGAGACTACCATGTGAATTACGGATGCCCCACAGCTCTGAAGCAGTCGGTGTGGGGCCCTCCCTACCACTTGAAATCCTATCTTTTAAAGGGTCACATAAAGAAGATTTTGTTTCTTCAACAGAAACGAGAGCCACAGCTCCATGGCAGGGGATAAAGGAAGGGCATTTTCAGCCGTGCCAGGGGACACTGTACAGAACAACGTGCAGGGGTACGCCCCGCCTGCCGAGCCTGTTTTACAATTCAGCTATCAGGCTTTGATTTTGCTTAAGTAAACATGAACTTGGGGACAACCAGCTTTTCTGCATCTCTAGTCAGGGAGTTGTAGGAGCAAGGTTGAGCTGGTGGCTCCAGCAGTGAGCTGGCCAAGCAAGGTGGCCTGGTATTCAGCCAAGAGGGGAGAGAATGGATCTTCAGTGGACACCTGTGGTGGGTTTGGCACTGTGCCTGGGCTCTGGGTACCTCAGTGGATGTCCCTGTGCTTACAGAGACTGCTGGGGAAGCCAGGCGCTCAGCAAGGAAGAACACCAGTGGAGTAGGCTCCAAGCACGATCCGTCCGTGAAGGGCAAGCGCAGCGGCAGAGGGGGCAGCCCTGCGTTTGAGGACAGGGAAGGCTGACCTGGACCAGGGACATTTCACTGAGGCCTGAAGTGTGAGGATTAGCTGGGTGAAGAGACAGTGCAGAGGGTGAGAATGAGGGCAGCCTGGGCAGAAAAACGGCCAGTATGAGAAGCCTTGATTTCTCTTGGAGAAGCAGACCTGAGGCCGGTGACCTGGAGGGAAGGGTCCGGGGATACTGAGCATGAGGAGTCGTGCAGGCCACACCAAGGCTTTTGTTTTGCTTTGTTTTACTTTACAAATCCTACCTCATATAATCCTCCAAATAACACTGTGAGATCAGCATTATCCACTCAGTGGTACTAACAAGGTAAAACAGGCTCTGAGAAGTGAACGAATGTGCCCAAGCTTTTGTAGCTGAAACTCACAATCCTCACTCATCCTTGTACGGCATTTGACCATGTCACCCCACTTTATCCCTATAAATGCTTAAAAATGTGCCCATTTTAGAGAAGAAGAAACTGAGGCTCAGAAAAGTTTTGTTCAAGATGACATAGAAAGCATGAGAGCCAAGATTTAAATGCTGAAGTTCTGCTTCCAAAGCGTTCTCTCTCTCTCTCTGCCTTAGCAGTGGCTCTCAAACTTGAGTGTGACAAAATACTTAAGGAGCTTTTAAAAAATGCAGGGTCTCTGGCTTTACCTCCAATTATCTGATTCAGTGCGGCCTCGGGCAAATCACTCAGCTTCCTAATCTGCAACAGGAGAAGTCATATCTTCCTTTTCTATAGTGGGAGATCAGTAAGATAGTGCCTAATCCAGAAAAGTTAGAAGTGGCATCACAAGCATGTACTTGGTGGCATGGAGGTTATCAGCTAGATGCAGGAAAAGGCTGCCTCCTGACAGGGAAGTAGTGGAGTGAGGCCTGAGACTACTGTTTATCTACATAAATCTTGTAGAGCTAGTTGACTCTTTAATCTATATGCAACTCTAACTTTGACAAAAATTTTAAAAATAGAAAGCAAAATAAAATGAAGGGTTAGACTAGATAGCCTCTAAGACCCCTTCCTCCTCTGCCATTCTGTGCCTTATCAGAATTTCTGATTAAAATTCAAATCCAAGAGAGGTATTGCCATTTGTGCTAATACTCATGGAAGAACTGGTTAACAGCTGAACACTCTGGAGTTTACATCCCCTTTCTTGAAAGGTGACAAGGAAGAAAGGGGAGGGCATAGGAGAAATGATTATTAAGCCATGACTTAGGCCTAGACACTGTGCTAAGCACACCTACGTCTTCATCTCAGCTGTCATTGAGACCCTGGGAGGTGAGGTGTTATTATTGTTCCAAGTTTAAAGATCAGGAAAGTTACCCAAAGATTTTTTAGAGATGGGGTCTTGTTCTTGCTCAGACTGGTCTCGAACTCCTGAGCTCAAGTGATCCTCCCACCTCGGCCTTCCAGAGAGCTAGGATTACAGGTGTGAGCCACCATGTCTTGCCACCTCTTATTTCTCCCTTCCTCTCCATGTTGGTTGCATTTGCTTCCTCTACAGATGGCTGCTTCTGCGAAGCTGGGAAAGAGGAGTGAGAGTAGCTCCAGTTTCGGGCAGTTACAGCCACTCATATTCTGGTGTTGCTCAATGGGGGAATGGGAGTGGTGCCCCCTAGAGGGCATCCGCGAAATTCGAAGGGATGGTTTTGGTTGTCAACCACAGTCGGAAGCTACTGCTTGAGCTTAATGCTAGACATGCTGCAAAGCATGGCACAGTACTACACAAAGAAGAATTGTCCTGCATCCCACACAAATGTATAATGTCCCATTGGACATTTATGTGGGTGGAAAGCCTATTTATAATTAATTGAGCCTAGACTTAACCCCATTTTTTATATAAGCAAAATATTTCTTGTATACTTTTAATATACACTGACTTGTCTATGAATACTACCATGTATAAAGTGAGGGAAAATTGTTATTTTCTTTTGTTTGAAATTTTACCAAGGGCTGTTCACTATTTCACTGTTTCAGAAATCACATGAACAATGGCAATGTCACTCATGGAACTGGAGGCGTCACACAGCACATCTGCACAGAGCTCTGCCTGCCGCTGTCACACTCATGGTGATTCTGCATGTCTGGGGCAAGCATCTGACTCTCTCGTCAAAGGTTCTAGTGTAGGTATACCCATGCATTTATGTACTGATGCATTATTATTTTATTATGTGCTATTTTTACAAGTGATTTTATTCTCTTAGAAGCTATTTTAATTTCTCTTTTGTATTACGATTAGGGCATCACATTGACTTTTTAAATGACCTGTGCATTATCTCTGAATTCCCTTTCGGTATATTAAAAGTGTAATAACAAACTATTTGTTTATAAAAAGAAAGTGTTAGATGTGAGAACCACTGTCTTAGAGGAAGCGGGCAGCCCACTCTCTCCTAATGAGCATCAACTTGCCAACTTGTAAGAAAGACCCAGATGGTCTAGTGCGGGTCATACCCCATTCCAAGAAATTTCTCTGGGTTAGCCTGGCCAGCTGGGCACCCTTGGGGCCGGGGGCAGAAGGGCAGCAGAGGAGGCAAGACCCCAAGATACATAGCCCCACCAAGGCCACATGGAGATAGGGAGGGGGTCTCCAAGAGGAAAGTGGAGTGCTGTTGATACAAGAAAGTGGAAGGGGAGCTGGACAGCTCAGAGTGACAATTATGCACAAAAACCAACTTAGAAACTTCAGTAATGGAAACGTGTTGGTGAAACATTGCCCATCACAGCCTGCAGGGCTCACAAAGCAAAGCTAAGACAAACCGGATTGCTAAGGATGAAGAGAAACAGAAGGTTATCATGAAAATACAAGAAAAACTGCAAGAAAAAGCCATGATCCCCTCTAAACAACATTGATGGTGCAACAATAACAGAGCTTCTTGCCTAAAATCGGCAGGAATTCCAGCTCTGGCACGCCCCAGCATGGTGGGAGACGCCACGCCAGCGAGCGGGTTTGGCAGGCAGGCTCGTCACTGCACGTGGAGTCCGTCCCCAGGAAACAGGAGCAAAGCACTAATTCTGGTAATCCCTGACTGCATATGAGCAGCTGTACATAATCATGGCACTCCAGGGAATCCCATCCACTCACCAGAACCAAGCAAAGGACTTGCGTTATTGTTATCGGTTGGTGGCCCCCGTGGACACACCTTATGGGCTGCAGACTGTTATATTTTTATGAAAACAAAGCCTCAGGAGAGCTTCATAAATATCAGTTCTCTCAGTTGGATTGTGCGTGGAAGTAGGGAGTGAACAATTGAGCCTAGATTATTGATATTCTAATTTGCTGATGGAGGGGCTCTATGTGTTAATAACTGATTTTCCTTTATTCAATAAACATTTATAGAGCATATTCCATGGCCTGGCACAGGACCTGATACGACGACCTGAGACTCATAGCCAGTGGGAGGTTCAGGACCCACAAACAGCTGTGCCGAGTGACACAGCAGGCTCTTTCCGGTTCACTTCACCCCATGGATTCCTGCCCTTTTCTTCCTGGACCTGCCCAGCCAACTCTTGCCACAGGGCCTTGTTTTTGGCTGTTCTCTCAGCCCTAGACATTTTTTGGGTCCATCCCTCTCTTCACCCAGGTTTCTGCACAATTGTCACCTCTGCAGAGAGGCCTTCCCTTCCCTGGCCACCCCAACTGAAAAACCCCTCTCTCCTCCCTTCCCAGCCCTTGTTCTCTCACTCTCACCTTTTTCATCCCCTAACCCAGTTTGATTTTTCATCAAAATATTCTCATGAATAAAGCTGGGGTGGCTGAGTGTGGTGGCTCATCCCTGTAATCCCAGCACTTGGGAAGGCTGAGGCAGGAGGATTGCTTACGGCCAGGAGTTTGAGACCAGCCTGGAAAACACAGCAAGAACCTATCTCTGTAATAATTTTTTTAAACAAATTAGCCAGACATGGTGTGTGCCTATAGTCCCAGCTACTGAGGAGGCTGAGGCAGGAGGATGGCTTGAGCCTGAGAGTTTGGGGCTGCAGTGAGCTATGATGATATCACCGCACTCCAGCCTGGGTGACAGAGCGAGACTCTGTTGAAAGAAAGAAGGAAGGAAGGAAGGAAGGAATGGGGAAGGGAAGAAGAAAGGAAAGAAAGAAAGAAGAAGCAGTCTGGGGAAAAAATATTCTCAGTATCTGATGTTAACAGTTACTTCTTATTGAATATTTTCTGTTTATCTGAAATTGCTGTATTTTAAGCACATTAACTCTTAATTCTCCCAAAAATCTTATGAGTTGGTACTGAACTTGCTGTTATCAACCTCTTTTTTAAAAAAAAATTAATAAGGTTTACTTTTTAGAGCAGTTTTAGGTTCATAAGAGAATTGAATGTAAAGTAGAGAAAGTCCATTAACACACTTCCTGTTCTCCCCACAACCTCGGCCACCAGAGTGGCACTTTTGTTACAATTAGTGAGTCTGTACTGACACATCATTGTCATCCAAAGTCCATGGTTCATGTTAGGGTTCACTTTTGATGCTGTATATCCATCATCCTCTTTTGACAGATGAGGAAACTGGGACAAGAAAGTATGGACTCTGGCTGGCTCCAGTCCAAGCTCTTAACCACCAGGCTCTGTGGCTGCTGTCCATGTTGTTGTGAACCCATTGACTTCTCTATATGGTTGCAGACCGTCTCCCCTCTAGAATGTAAGCTCCAGCAGGACAGAGATTTGTCTGGTCCACAGCTGCACCCCCGGTGCCCATGGGAGTGACTGGCACAGAGCTAACAGTCAAAAAACCCTGGAGGAGTCAATGATGATGGTCAATAGTCCTGCCCTGGTCCCCGGGATACTCCAAGACCCTAAAAGAGTTTTCTGAATCACCCATATGATTAAAAAGACTTGGGAAGCTATGACCTCACACTTAACAAGAGCCACACTTTCTAGTGACAGATCTCAACCCTGGCTGCACAGTGGGAATCACCTGACACCTCGGCCTCACCCCAGATCGGTTAAGGCAGGGTCTCTAGGTGGGATCCAGCCTCAGTGTTCACAGAGTTCCACTGCTGAATCCACTGTGCAGTCAAGTTTGAGAACCATGTCCATAGTTGAATCCAATCAAGGGGTGAAGCAACTTGGGTGGAAGTTATAAAATATTGCTTCTCAAATCTGGGGATAAAGGAAGGATCTAGCTCACAGGCCCACTTAGAACTGAGGCTCTATCTCCAGAAAAATGTACATGCGACTACAAATTTGTAGGCTGTTTCAGGTGGTTTATAAATTCCCTACAGCACTCTCCTGGGTTAAGAACCCCTAGTATAAACAATAAATTTCAGACCCTGGAAAGTGTTCTAAAGGAATGTTAGTTCTCAATCATTGAAGGGGTTTTTGAAAATAAGGCTGGTTTTATAAGTTTGGAATTGTCTAGATATGGTTCAATTGGAAGGAGGGAGAGTGAGGACCCTCAATGTTTCCCAAACCTCCTGGCTGGGCACCTGAGTCACCTCGGGCAGAGATTCTCAACGGGGGCCCTACAGACATTTCCCAGGGTGACTGTCGTGGAGGCCGCCCTGTGCATTGTAGGACATTTAGCAGCATCCCTGGCCTCTATGCATTTGCTGCCAGGAGCAGCCCTCCTCCAGATGTGACAATGAAAAATGTCTCTCCACATTGCCAAATGTCCCCTGGTGGGGGCAAAATCACCCGTGGTTGAGAACCACTGATTTTTTTTTTTTTTTTTTGAGACAGAGTCTCACTCTGTTGCCCGGGCTAGAGTGGCGTGGCATCAGCCTCACTCACAGAAACCTCAAACTCCTGGGCTCAAGCCATCCTCCTGCCTCAGCCTCCCAGATAGCTAAGACTATAGGCGTGTGCCACTACGCCCAACTAATTTTTTTTCTGTTTTTAGTTGCCCGACTAATTTATTTCTATTTTTAGTAGAGTCGGAGTCTTGCTCTTGCTGAGGCTGGTCTTGAACTCCTGACCTCAAGTGATCCTCCTGCCTTGGCCTCCCAGAGTGCTAGGATTGCAGGCATGAGCTACCACGCCCGGCCACCACTGACTTATTTTTATAGGAGCACAAAACTTGTCCACACAACAACTTGTACATGAATAGACATAGCAGCATGATTCATAACAGTCAAAAGGTAGAAAGAGCCCAGATGTCTGTGAAATGATGGATCAATAAATAAAATGTGGATATCCATAAAGTGAAATATTATTTGCCTGTAAAAAACAATGGGGCACTGATACATACTACAACATGGATGAACCTTGGAAACATTATGGAAAGTGAAAGAAGCCAGTCACAAAAGATCACAAAGTGTATGGCTCCATGTATATGAAATGTCCAGAATAGGTAAATCTGTAGAGTCAGAAAGTAGATTAGTGGTTGTCTTGGGCTGGGGAGATAGGGGGATAGGGAAGTGACAGCTAATGGGCACAGGGTTTCTTTTTGGGGTGACGAAAATGTTCTAAAATTAATTGTGGTGATGGTTGCATGATTCTTTGGATATACCCAAAACCATTGAATTGTACACTTTAAATGTGTGAATGGTATGGTATGTGAATTATATCTCAATTAAGCTGTTACCAAAAAAATTAAAAAGTCTGCTACATCATGCCACAGCCACTCCTACCCCAGGCCTATTGAGTCAGGTTCTCCAAGGGACAGGCCCTGAGGATCGAGCATGTGACAAAAGCCCCTCAGATATCCTGATGCAACCGGCTGGCCAGTGTTTGGGAAGCTCCACCAATCCCGCAATTCTCTCCAAATCTCAGACTGAGTGATTAAACAAAAAAATCTACCTTTGCCCACTAGTCAGAAGTGGAGTATGAATTAATAAAGACCAGAAAGATGCCCATTGAGATAAATCACAGAGTTGTCATTTGTCTGTGTGCAAGAGTTGTTTCTTATCTTCTGGCGCCTTGTGATGGAATCGAAAATCCCACAAGGCCGGGCGCGGTGGCTCACGCCTGTAATCCTAGCTCTGGGAGGCCGAGGCGAGTGGATCGCTCGAGGTCAGGAGTTCGAGACCAGCCTGAGCAAGAGTGAGACCTCGTCTCTACTAAAAATAGAAAGAAATTATCTGGCCAACTAAAAATATATATACAAAAAAAATTAGCCGGGCATGGTGGCTCATGCCTGTAGTCCCAGCTACTCGGGAGGCTGAGGCAGTAGGATCGCTTAAGCCCAGGAGTTTGAGGTTGCTGTGAGCTAGGCTGATGCCACGGCACTCACTCTAGCCCGGGTAACAAAGTGAGACTCTGTCTCAAAAAAAAAAAAAAAAAAAAAAAAAAAAGAAAATCCCACAAATTGTGAACTGGTGTGCAATGCCCCCCTGTGGACTACTGCAACAAGAAGCCTCAGCGTTTGCATTGCTTTTAGGTCTTTTAACTGAATATCTTCCCTGTCTGCATCAGTTTATGGTCAGTTCATCTGTCCTTAGAATGCTGTATCTTAAGCTTTGAAAGTATAAGGGAAGAGAACACACCTTAAAAGTCAACATTCGCGGAACTGGGCGAAGTTCCTCAAGGTAAGTGAGATCTGGTCACATCTTTTTCTTTCAGGGTTCCAGCTGCATCAGTGGCCATCCCAGCTGCTAGAACAGGACATGGTGGTGTGGCCACAGCATCCTGATTTGCCCCAATGGCAGGGGACCTGAACGCCCCCTCCTCTTGTTTTGGTTGTCCCCCCTCACTGGATGTACTGTGACCTCAAGTGCTTCTCGACCACTCAGACGGGCCTGGGCTCCAGTGCTGGCTTGCCCGGGCACTGTGGCCTGTTACTTTCGTGCATTATCCTAATTAATTTCCAAAACAATCCTGTGAGAGAGATGCTGCTCTTAGTGTCTTCAGATGAGGAAACTGAGGCACCAAGAGCTTAGGTCAATTGTGCAAGGTCAGCTGGGCGTGAAAAGCACGTGCCACAGTGCATGGCATGCAGCTGGGCCGTACTGTTGTTTGCCCCTTATTCTCCAAGTCCTCCTTCCTAGTCTGTTCTTTGCTGATAATCTAACTGATCTTGTGGGTTTTTTTGTTTTTGTTTCTTTTTTTAGGGATAGGGTCTTGATAATTTTTTTATTTTTATTTTTTTAGAGATGGAGTTCTCATTATGTTGCTCAGGCTGGTTTTGAACTCCTGGTCTCAAGTGATCCTTCCACCTTGGCCTCCCAAAGTGCTGTGATGTTGAGACTGAGCCACCATGCCCAGCAATTTAACTGATCCTTGCTATGTGTTTACATTTTCTAATTACTCACAGTATTAGCACTTTCAAATAACACATTTGCATTTTAACAGGGGTCTTCTAGGAAGCAGACCATAAACCGCTAAACTGAATCCCTGATGCTGGGCTTTCCAGTGCTATGGTTTACTTGGGGGCCAGAGGGCATATGGTTTTGGGCAGGGGCTTTTTCCAGGTGGCTCTCCAAGTACCACCTGGGCACATAATAACATTCGCGCCAATTTGCTGGATGCCTCTCTGCTGCGCAGCTGATGTATTCTACCTCTGTTAATCCTCCTAATAACCTGCAAGGCCATTATTATCGCTATGTTACAGCAAAGGAGATGAAGACAGGCTGAGTGGCAGTGAGCAGCGGAGCTGACATTCACACTGGGGTCGTTCTGGCTCTCAAGTCCATGCTCTTAGGGGTGCTGTCTTGCCCCTCATGCAGCCTTTCTGGGGTGAGCTCCCTGACAGTAGTCCTGAGCACTTCCTGTCTTGTTATGTATGTTTATGCCACACTCCCTATCAAACCACACTCTAAACCTCTCAAGGGGACTGAATCTTATTTACTCTGTTTCCTGTAGCATCTGTGTTGGCCATACTAGGTGCACAATGCATGTGTGTTGCATGACTAGATCGCTGTTAGATGTGTTGCTGCAGAGAGGTACTCAGCATTCAAACGAAGCACTTTACTCATGCTCCAAATGCCCGCCAGCAGGTCAGGAGCACCTTTCCTATGGCAGATAACAATGGGCATCTGTGCAGTCTAATTGCAGTAAGCAAATCAGCCGTAGCGAATAGAATTTTTAGCTTGCCTCTAGGCCAATTTTTTTATTTTATTTCAGCATATTATGGGGGTACAAAAGTTTAGGTTATGTATATTGCCCTTGCCCCCCACCTCCTCCACCCCCGAGTCAGAGCAAGGCCAATTGTTTTTCAAATGTCCTAACCTAATGTCTCTCTACTCTTGCATCTCTAGCCCAGGCCACTGGGTTAATTTGCCTTAGCCAAGGATCTTTCTGTTGCAAGTGACAAAATCCCAACTCAAACAAGCTTACATAAACCGGAGATCTATTGCTTCCACAACTGGGAATGTCCTGGGGAGGCTTGGAGAACTGAAGGAAGAACTCCTGAGCTCAGGGGCCTGGGGATGGAGTGAGGGACTTCATCCTGGCAGGACCTTCTTTCCTCTTGATTTGCCAGGTATTATTATTATTATTTTGAGACAAGATCTCACTTTGTCACCCAGGTTGGACTGCAATGGCTCACTGCAACCTCCAACACCTGGGCTCAAGCACTCCTCCTGCCTCAGTCTCCCAAGTAGCTGGGACTACAGGTGTGCACCACCACACCTGGCTAATGTGTCTATTTTTTATAGAGACGGGGTCTCACTATGTTGCCCAGGCTGGTCTTAAACTCCTAGCCTCATGCAATCCTCCCACCTCGGCATCCCAAAGTTCTGGGATTACAGGCATGAGCCACTGCGCCTGGGCTGCCAGGTATTATTTTACAGACAGGTGAGCACCATAAGGCAGGAGAGATAGGCATCCGCAGCCCAGTGCCTGTCTCCTTGTATCTTGTGATCCCAGAGAAAAAGAGAGCAACTCTTTTCCACCTTTGATTTGGGAAATTCTGAGGAAAGGCTCCAGCTGGCCCAGGGTATATTGGGTACCCACTGCTTGGATCAATTCATTCACTGTCAGTCATTCAACAATTATTATGAGCAAAAATGACACCGTGCCTAGCCTATTGGGGCTCATAATCAGTGGGAGAGACAAACATAAATCGATTGGCCAACAAGTGCAAAATTGCACTGTGGCACGTGCTTTGAGGAAGAGATAGATGGTACGGGAGAGTGTACATGGAGGATTTGACCTTGGAGGTTGGGAAAATCTTCCCTAAGGAAACGATATCTGAGCTAAGATCAAAAGCACGAGTTACCTAGGTGAAGGGTTAGGGGAAGGGTACTTTGGGTGGAAGGACCAGTATATACAAAGCAGCAGGTCGATACCAGAAACTGGGGCTCCAGGAACGTCTGAGTAGTAAAATGAAAAGAGCCAGCAGAGAGTCATGCAAGGGCAGAGGAGAAAGGAGGGGGGAGTAGTCCATGGGGCTTGTGGGCACATTAAGGACTTTTGTCTTTATCCTAAGGCTATGGGGAGGCAGGATCAAAATCGGGGATGAGTGGAGTGACGCAGTCGTATTCGTTCTTTGAAAGAATGACTCCAGCTGCAGCAGGCTGGGTGGAGGTGGCCCAGAGTGAACGTGCAGACGTCATTTAGGAGACCACCCAGGTGTTTGGGAGACAGATGGTAACAGCTGGGACTAGGGTGTGGGGTAGGGGGACAGGAAAGAAATCAAGGAAGTAAAATCGGCAGACCTGGAAGCTTGGATATGGCAGGTGAGGGACGGAGAGGTTGTGGCCAGAATGACCCCCAGCTTTCTAGCTTCCTCGACAATGTCCAAAGGGATGCAGGACTAAGTGTGGCCTGGCTGGGTCACGTTCTCACCCCGATGGATGGGATTGGGCACTGTGACTCATCACACTCACTAGATTCACGTGGAGTTGAAAGAAATTTCCTGAAGAAAATGGGGTACTGTTACGAGGAAAAGAGGAATGGGGAAACAGGCTGAACAGACCCCAGCTATACCCGGAAGACCCAGCCACTGCAGAGACAGCATAGAGGGTCCAGTCTCAGGCCTCCATGGGATACTGGCAGCAATTGCCACATTTGTGTTGGCCATTAATCAGCAGTTTGCATGTGCCATGGGGCGAGACACCGAGGGACACAATCCTGCTGCTTCAGGAGGCCCCTGGGTGAGGTTTCCTATTGTCACATCCACGGTCATCAGCACCAGTAGGGGCACTGTTACTCTTCTCAGACACTTCCCTGCCCCACTAAGGTGCCAACCAGGTGGCATCTTGGCCCCAGCTTGAATCAGAGGTTAAGAGGCCAGAGGGATCAGTTCCAACAGTTTCAGCCCATCTGGGAAGTGGCAGAAGGAATTAAAGTCATACAGCACAGCAACATGCAGTCCCAGTTTTGCATAAATACCCACAAAGACACACATGCTCATGCACCTTTGACATTCTTTAAATCTTTCCCTGTTATGTCACAGAGACCCGGATCTTCGGAATAAGAAATGCTCTTTGCTTATCTTAGGTATTTCTTTCAGTGGCAGCTAGAAGCCACTGGCAAATGTGTTAGAATTATAAACCAAAATGATAAGCCAGGGAGGAGGTTAAAATAACCAGAACTGGTCTTTCAAGGTTCCCCAAGGTACTCAGCCGAACTGGTTGTATTAATGACAAAGTTAAAGAAGCCAAATTGCCCAGGATGTTTGTCTAAGAAAATGAGAGTGTCACTTTTCGGGTATCTAGTGACAAATGCAGACTCACCAGGGTTTGCCAAGGGGCAGCGGTGGCCACGGGCTTTCTTGTGGAGAGGATGTGTGCAAAGTCAAATGCTCCATCTAGCACGTCAGTTTGTTTGCTTGTCGTTTTTTTTTTTTCGAAATACTATTTTAAAAAATATGTTGGAAAGAGTTCAAGTAGTCAAGAAGGGAAAGCAAACTCAGGGAAAGAGAAGATACTGTCCCACAAAGTAACAAAACAGGAAAGTCCTGAGTATTTGTCACAAGGGCTCAGAATAATGGAACTGGTTGCAATCTTCTCTAAACTGTAGAAATATAGGGCTTAAAGTATTAAGTAAACTGATGGCACTTCCCAGTTGGTGGTTTCTGTGCTTCCTGTGGAACAGGTCTCTGGACCCAAGCCCACCATCAGGGTTGGCAGCTGCCTCCAGGGAGGTTCTACCTTAGCCTACCTTACTCTGCTTAGAATTAGTAACTAATGTTTACGGAGAGCTCACTGGTGGCCAGGTGCTCCAAGAGCTTTGCATAATGGTTATTTCCATTAAACCTTCACAACAACCTTCAAACTAGCCCCACACTCATCCCCATTTTAACACGAGGACACTGAGCCCTATTAAGGAGACATACATTATTTGAAGCCCTACAGCTGATAGGCAGTGACACTTGGTTTTGAACCTGGGCAGTCTGTTTCCCAAGTCTGCCAGCTGAGCTATTGGGCTAAACTGTGCCTTCCAAACTTTGTGTTCTACCTGGTTACTTCTTGAATTCTGGACCTGGCTTCAGTCTGGGCCAGGTGGAAGGTGGGGTTGGTGGGCATGATGGTAACAAAATCTATATGAAAGGGAGGGTTGGGGTAGGGATTTTACCTTTGTGCTTCACTTCTGAGTTGGCCATGGTGAACCCCCTCTGTCCACATATGGGTGATAGGTCACTGTGCCCAGTGTTGGCTGCTGCTACCAAGTAAGGCCAGAGGGGCAGAGACTCTTGTATCCTACCCAGTAGCTATCATCACCTTTGTCCTTAGAAACATAATTTTATTTTTCTTAGGCAATGGGTCCAACTAAATGACGATGTCTCCCTGCTGTGAGCTAGGCTGACACCACGGCACTCTAGCCCGGGCAACAGAGCAAGACTCTGTCTCAAAAAAAAAAAAACAACAAGAAGAAAACAGCAACTTTACAATGGCAGATACCGACATAATCAAATGTTAAAAATGAACATCATCAGTAACGGCATAAGATAAAGCCATGGGCCACCTGACAGGATGTAACGAAAAGAATACAGCACGATATTCCCACCAAAAAATGTATAATTCTCAATCTAATAACAGAGAGACATCAGAGAAACCCAAGTTGAGGGATAGTATATGGAATAACTGGCCAATAATGTTTGAAAAGCCATGAAAGTCAAGGATAGGCCGGGCGCGGTGGCTCACACCTGTAATCTTGGCACTCTGGGAGGCTGAGGCTGGAGGATCACTTGAGCTCGGAAGTTCAAAACCAGCCTGAGCAAAAGCAAGAATCCATCTCTATTTTTTATAAAAAAAAAAAAAAAAGAAAAAGAAAGAAAGAAAGAAAGAAAGAAAAGAAAGAAAGAAGAAAGAAAGAAAGAAAGAAGAAAGAAAGAAAGAAAGAAAGAAAGAAAGAAAGAAAGAAAGAAAGAAAGAAAGAAAGAAAGAAAGAAAGAAAGAAAGAAAAAGAAAGTCAAGGATAGACTGGAGAATTGCTCCAAACTGAATGAGACAGCTCATGTTTAGACATGACAGTTACATGGGACTTCTGAACTAGATCATTTTGCTATAGAGGAGATTACTGAAGCAACTGGGGAAACTAAAATGAGGTAGGAGGATTAGATGGTAGTAATGGTTTGCATGGTGTTATTATGGCTATGGAGAAGAATGTCCTCATTTATAGGAAATCAACACATGCTCGAGGTGTTGAGGCATCAGCTTGGCAACTTACTCTCAAATGGTTTAGAAAATAAATTCTTTGTACTATATTCCAACTTTTCTATAACTTTTGTGATTGTTTCAAAGTAAAAAATTCAGTTTTAAAAATAACATGCTCAGTATTAAAATAGGACATTTTGATTCAGCTACTCTGTTTCAGGGAAAATTTGGAGGCTTAGAAATGGGCATGGTTGTTTTGATTTGTCCATATCAAAGTCTCTTGTTTAAAAATGTAAAATCTTAGCTGGGCATGGTGGTGCATGCCTATAATCCCAGCTACTCAGGAGGCTGAGGCGGGAAGATTCCATGAGCCCAGGAGTTGGAGGCTGCAGTGAGCTATGATCATGCCACTGCATTCCAGGCTGGGTGATAGAGCCAGATTCTGTTTCTATAAAAAAATTTTTAAAAATTAAAAAAAAAAGTAAAATCATTCTTTAGGATGCAAGACACTTCTGAGTTTTACTTCAAATTAATTCTTATCTCAATCTCCCCCACACTCAATTCTGAGGGACTTTTATTTTCTGCTAAATTCACAATTGGGTTTTTGTTTGTTTGTTTTGGTAGAGATGGGTCTCACTATGTTGCCCAGTCTGTTCTTGAACTCTTGGCCTCAAGCAATCCTCCTCCTTCAGCCTCCCAAACTGCTGGGATTATAGGCATGAGCCACCATGCCTGGCCTGAATTGGTTTTTAAGAGGAGCTAATATTTTTAAAATAAGAGGAAGGTCAAAACAATAAAGACACTTTTGAAAAACACGCTATAACTGGGTCAGCCTCTAAGGTTGTACTGGTTGGTGCCTGTCCCTTTACACCCTGCCTCCAATGATCATAAAGGAGTTTATTAATATTAAGTATAATTAGCTTTACATTACTGAGAACACAAAGAGAGGACATAAAAAGCACAAACTGCCAGAGGGCAATGGCTTGTGCTTGTAATCCCAGCTACCTGGGAGGCTGAGACAGGAGGATCACTGGAGCCCAGGATCCACACTTGCAGTGAGCTATGATCGTGCCACTGCACTCCAGCCTGGGCGACAGAGCCAGATCCCATCACTTAAAAAATAATAATAATAGGATGAACCATATAAGAAAAAATTGATACATATGGACTTTATCAAAGTTAAAATCTCATCAAAAGACAGCATTAAGAGAATGAATAGGCAGGTCACAGAATTGGAGAAAATATCCAAGACCTCTATATGAGAAAGGACTTGTATCCAGAACATATAAAGAACTTCTACATCTTAACAACAGGGAGACAAAACCCCAATTAAAAATAATTGGACAAAAGTCTTGAACAGATAGTTCATAAAACAAGATATATGAATGGCCAATAAGCAAGGAAAAAGTGCCTGGAATTCCTAGTCATTAGTAGTCGGAACCTTTAAATGAAGAGAGGCTTAAGAGACATGTTGACCAATACCAACAACTGGAACTTATTTAAATCCTGATTCAGACAACCAACATGTAAAAAAAATTATAAAACAATTGGAGAAATATGAACACTGACTTAATATCACTTTATGATATTAAGGAATTTTTCATTTCTTATAGCTGGGATGATAGTATTGTGGTAATAATTTTAAAAGAGGCTTTATCTTTTTTTTTTAATTTTTATTTATTTATTTATTTTTTTGAGACAGAGTCTCGCTCTGTTGCCCGAGCTAGAGTGCCGTGGCATCAGCCTAGCTCACAGCAACCTCAAACTCCTGGGCTCAAGCAATCCTTCTGCCTCAGCCTCCCGAGTAGATGGGACTACAGGCATGTGCCAACATGCCCAGCTAATTTTTTTAATATATATTTTTAGTTGTCCAAATCATTTCTTTCTATTTTTAGTAGAGACGGGGTCTCACTCTTGCTCAGGCTGGTCTCAAACTCCTGACCTCGAGCGATCCTCCCGACTTGGCCTCTCAGAGTGCTAGGATTACAGGCGTGAGCCACCGTGCCCGGCCAAAAGAGCCTTTATCTTCTGTAGATACTTTCTGAAATAGTAGTTACGGATAAAAAGATACGATGTTTGAAATTTGCTTCAAAATAACCTGGGAACATGTGGGTTGCGGGGATACAATGAAAGAAAATCGGTCAAGTCTGAAAGTTGTTGAAAATGGGTGATGGGAACATTGGATTAATTACATTATTTCCTCTACTTTTGTATACATTTTCAAATTTCCAAAATAAAAAGAACAAATGGCAAAACAGCAAAAGATAAAAATTGAGAGGAGAGGGAAGAGAGAAAAGAGAAGGCAAAGTATAAGATCACTGAGTATTAGTTAATGCATAGCAATCAAAAGATACCACTAAAAATTAACAGACCAGACAATAAAAGGTTTAGTAAAAAAAAAGTAACATAACTAGAGCAAAAATATACTTTTTCTTAAATACCAAAAGAAAATTTTAAAAATAGCCAAGAAGATGTACCACGTAAAGAAAAACACAAGACTAACATTACATATCTAGCACTTACAACACAAATTAGTGTGATGGAGATGAGACCAAATACAGCAATAATATTAGTAAATGTGAACAGGCTTAATTTACCTATTCAAAGAAAAAATTTTTCTAGTTGGCTTATAAAGTATTAAATGAGTCAAAGAAGAGCACTTGTATAAAGACACAATTCACAATGGATATACGTATACACATACATATATATTTTACTTTATTCAAAATACATACATCTGTACATATATGTATGTGTACAAATATCCATGTAAATTACACACGTGTGTGTGTGTGTGTGTGTGTAGATATATGGAGCTATATATCTCCATCCTAAAGCCAGCATCTTATTCTTACTTAACAGTGAAACTCTAGAGGCATTTCCACTAAGGTTAGAAACAAGACAAAGAATCCTACTGTCTCTACTACTATTTAACATTACACCCAAGGTATTTAACCAATACAATTAGACAAAGCAAAGGCATAAAAATTGGAAAAGAAAATGCGAAACTATCTCTATTTGCACATGACAAAATAGTACACTTGAGACCCTAGAGAAAAAAATGATAAAATGAACTCAATAAAAAAAAAAATCAGTGTAGCAAGATATAAAATTAACATACAAAAATCAAATTGCCTTTATATACACAAGTAATAACCAGGTGGCACATATAATGGAAGAAAAAGCTCCATTTACAAGAGCAACAAAAGCTAAAGTATTTGGGAATGAAACTTAACAAGAAATATCCAAAACCAATATGAATGAAACTATAAAGCACTCTTGAAAGATGTGGTAGGATATTTCACCTTGGGCAGGATATTTCAACTTCCTTAAGATTTCAGGTCTAAGTTAAATATATAAATTTAATGTGATCCCAATATAATTACCAGGAAGGGCTTTTTTTTTTTTTTTCCTGGAGCTAGACAAATTGAAACGATCATATAGAAAAATAAATGTGCAAAGATAGCTAGGAAAACAATAAGAAGTAAGGACTCTGAGGAGATACTAGGACTATAAGATATTGAACCATGTTATAAAGCTGATATAATGAAAAGAGTAGGGTTCTGGAGCATGAACAGACAGACTAACGGAATATAGTAGGAAGTCCAGAAGTAGACTCAACTACAAATGGACATTTAGTGTATGATAAAGGAGGTGTCACAAGTCACCAAGGAAAAGATGGACTTTTAAATAAATGATATTTACAACTGGATAGCCATTTGGAAAAACATAAAATTAGATCCGGCTGGGCACAGTGGCTCATGCCTGTAATCCTAGAACTCTGGGAGGCTGAGGCAAGAGGATCACTTGAGGCCAGGAGTTCAAGACCAGCTTGAGCAAGAGTGAGATCCTGTCTCTACAAAAAATAGAAAAATTAATTGGCATGGTGGTGCATGCCTGTAGTTCCAGCTACACGGGAGGCTGAGCCAGGAGAATCACTTGAGCCCAGGAGTTTGAGGTTGCTGTGGGCTATGATGATGCCACTGAACTCTAGTCCAGGCAACAGAATGAGACCTTGTCTCAAAAAAAAAAAAAAAAAAATTAGATCCATTTCTCACACTATACACATATAAGAATAAACTCCAAATAGATCAGAGATCTAAACATAAAAAACAAAACTCTAAAAATAATGGAAGAAAATGTAGGCAAATTTCTCCACAAATGAGTGTAGGGAAAGTCTTTCTCACTATGACTGAAAATCCATATGAACTAAAAGAAAATATTGATAAATTGGACTACATTAAGAGAAGACTTTTGCATGGCAAAAAAAATCACTATAAACAAAGCTAAAAGGTAAAATACAAATTGGGAGAAGTATTCCCAGCATATATCACAGAAAAATGGTCAATATCCCCAATACAGCTTATAAAACAGTTTTTAAAATTAAGAAGAAAAATTATACATTAAGCTAATAAAATAGAATAAATTTTGAAAGGCCTTTTTTTTAGACTATGTATGAACTTAATTTGTTATAATAAATAAACAATTGTCCTTAATGTGTTAAAAAAAATTAAGGGGGAAAAAAGACCAAAAACCCAATAAAAAATGGGCAAAAGGCATTAACAGACAATTCACAAAAGATATAAAATTGGCACATGTATATGTTCAGCTTCACTCATGGTAAGAGAAATGCAAATTAAAATTACCCTGAGCTACCTTTTCTCACCCATCAGAGGGGGGTAAATTCACAAACAATATGCTCTGTTGACAGCACTGTCACACGTCTCTGGGGGAATGCAAAATGGTGTGGAAGGGAATTTGGCAATATCTAGGAAAACTACATAGGAATTTATCCACCACCCAGCAATCCCATTTCTAGGAATTTATCTGAAGAAAAAATTCCAGCAATAAGCTTTTTAATATTTTACATATTTAAAATATAACTAATAAGACTGGGGGGAAAAAAGAGCAAAGAAACCCAACTGTATTTCAGATAAATATCATAACAACTCTAGGGGGATGGGGAGGGGAAAACTTATTCAAATAACTTTTGAACATGCTCAGTCAATATGCAAATACAAGTTTTGAACTCTTTGTAGTAGTCTGGTTTTGTAAAGGTCTGGGTGCAGCAACTATGACACTATTGTACACAGAAGGAAGTTTGAGTCCACGTGTAGATGCTGTTGGGGGCCAGGGTTCTGCTGCGGGAAAGTGGAGATACAAACAAGGCATGGGGGGAAGAACAGAAGAATGCTTTGGAGGTGGATTGGGATTTGAGTTATTAGTATGAACTCTTGTAACTCTCACATCTGCAATGTCAAATCAGTTGCAATGAGCACACCCTAATGCCTTGATCTTGGTTTTTATTCCTTAGAGAAATGTCTGGTCCCAAAGACTGGGGTAAGGAAGGTATAAGATAAGCCTCAAATATTTTGTGAAGCCAAAGAGCGAGAAATTGTTCAAAAATATGATGGGGGGCCAGGCACAGTGGCTCAACACCTGTAATCCCAGCACTCTGGAAGGCCAAGGTGGAAGGATCAGTTGAGGCCAGAAGTTCAAGGCTGCAATGAGCTATGATCCCACCACCGCACTCCAGCCTGGGTGAAAGGGAATAAAAAAACATGATGGGGGATTGTTAAATGCACACAAGACCCAATTTGAAGGCGCTCCCACTGGCCAAATTTGAGAAAATGTGAGCATCAAACTAAGGATATAATGGATTGTAACCCTGGGTATAAAACAGAAATTCATGAGTTCGTACTGATAATCAATCAGTCAATATGTGTGGGGAGGTGCCTTTCCTTGTACCAATTGATACATGTGAAGGGAGTTGTGAAACTGGAAAGCCACCATTTTCAACCATTCTAGTAAAGGCAAGTCCAAGCAAGAATAATTAATGAATGCTAAATGTGGGGGTGGGGTTGATGAGGAGCAAAATATTTGTATTATCTCTAAGGGTCTCTTCACAGATTGCTAATTAGTTACAGAAGGTAAAACAGTAACTTTACAGTAGAAAAACCAGACGAAAGTGATCACCAAATCTTGTCCAGCATGAAACTGGAAAAAATAAAATAAAATAAAATAAAATAAAATAAGAAAACAAAAAACAAAAAAACCAAAGTGATCACCAGTGAGGAATGGATGAACATAGTGTGCCTCTGGATGTAACACCTTAGGAAGGATGCAACATTATTCGGGTTGGGAATGCATCACCTGAAATCTGATCTTAAAGAAACATCCGACAAACCCAAACTAAAGAACGTTTATAAAATAAGGGTCAATTTCACGTAAGCAAAGAAAAGTTCTAGGGACCCTTACAGATTAAAGAAACCAAAAGAGAAAACAACAAAATCCAAAACATGATCCTGGACTGGAAGAAAAAAAATTCCCTAAAAGACATTATCAGAGAAATTGACAAAATTGAGATCTGAGGCTAAGTTTTGCATCAATTCCCTAACTACTATAACTGTGTAGAAGAGAATATCTTTGTTCTTAGGAAATACACAGGTAGGTATTAAGAGGTAAAGGGAAATGAAATATGCAATCTATTCTAAAATGGTTCAGAAAAAAATATATACGAAGGGAAAGAAAAATTTGGGTAAAGCGTATGTAAAAATTCTCAATACTATTCTTGTAATATTCTGCAAGTTTGAAATTATTCCAATGAATAGTAAAAAAAAAAAGTATGCCATCTCTCAAGTAATCAGTTTCTAATTTCAGAAATTCATAACCTGAGAAAAAATGGTATTTGATGTTTGAATCATTCATTCAACAAGTATTTACTGAATACCTACTAAGTGCCAAGCACTAAAGCTAGAGAGAATTATCAGTCATGCCCCTACCCTTATGTGCTCTTACAGAGATAGGTCTGGCTCCACTATCTGCTTTTTCCATTTTGCTGAAGTCACCCCCAGCTAGGTTCCTTAACATCAGGGGTGGATTTCAGTGCAAATCCCTGAATCATCCTCATTGTAATTGTCATCATAGCTGTAGCCTCTTTCTCCTTCCTCAGATAGCAAAAGCCCTTCCTAAAGTTCGAGAAAAGGTGAATAAAGAGAAAGGAAGTTATATGTGGGTTTGTTTTAAAGTCACAAAGTATTAGTAATAGTATACATTTCAAGACATTTTATTAATACAGTGATAGTCCACATTTTAAGACTTGCTCTGATTCTAAAGAGCTTTTGAAGACATTTTCCCTTTGTTTGAGAATCAATATGAAAACATTGATTGTCCTGCAATTATCAATGTTACATTGTCTCTGGAGCTTCTGGCCTTGTTTCAATGCAATAAATCAAGTTGTGGTTTGCTGGTGGCCTTAGCAGAGCAATTATCCCTGCAGCCCCTAACATCCTGCTTGCTGTCTTATTGTGAGGTCTAGTCACAAGCTTGCTTTTTTCCTAACAGCCAAGAACTAAAAACCCAAGTTTCCATCATCAATACAATGGATAAATGGTGGTATATTCATACATGGAGTACTATACAGCAAAAACACTAACTGCTGCTACACACAATATGGGTAAATCTCACAGACGTAATGTTGGACAAAAGCAGCCAAGGACATGAGTCCGTATGTGTGAATTCATTTACATGAAGCTCAAAACAGCTAACACAAATGTATGGTGATAGAGGTAGAAAGAGTGTCTCGGGGAGCAAACATTAACTGAGTGGGGCACAAGGGAATCTTCAGAGGTGCTGAAAATGCTCTGTATTTTCATATGGGCGATGACATGGTCAAAAATTATAAAGCTATCCTCTTTAGATTTTTATACTCAGCTGTATATAAATGATACCTCGATAAAAAATAAAAATTAAATAAAATTTATGCAAAAATAAAATCTAGGTATAGTAAAAACAGAGGTTAATGTTTTAAAAGCCCAAGGCAAGACAAAAGGTGACGGTCCTGAACTGCCACGTATCAAAGATGTGATTAGAAGGAAATGCTCCAAGAGCAGCTTGTTTATGGCATGCTAAAAGTCTTCTAGCTGCATTCACACGTGGTAAATAAGACCATCTCTCCACAAGGCCACTGGTTTGTTTCTTCGAGGGAAGAGCTGGGACACCAATGTTTACACTCACGTGGCACAAAACACGTATCAGTCATTTCCATCCAAGATGAGACAAAAGCTAAGTTTAAGTGACAATTTAAAAATGTCTTTTAAAAGTTATCATCCATTAATATAATTGGTAAAGAAAATAATTTTAAAAATTCCTATCTGCATAGAGAATTAGCAAGAGAAATAAAAGTTAATAGCACAGACCCTGTAGTCAGAGAGCCACGCGGGCTTTGCTACTTAACAGTCTGGTACTCATCCGAAAGAAAACATGCCCCATTTGTTGGAAATTTCTTCTTTAGCAGGAGTAATCAGTGTTTTATCTGATACATTTCTTAATAATTGTCAAGAAAAGGCTAACATCTTCCTAATTGGCACAGAAGTGTGATACAAGGTCAGATCAGTAATTCTGCAGGTCTTATAAAAAACTTTGATAATTGAAAGGTGTTAGTTAAGTCTATCTATCAATTCCAAGAGAACCTAGAACAGGAATATGAACAAGCTCGGGAAAATGATCACAGGGTTGCTAAAGGAATGTTTGATATTCCTAGGCAGTCCAAGATGCTCAGAGGAAGGAAAACATTCAGATTTAGAATTTTATACCCAGCATGGGTAAAGACGTTTTTCTTCTAAACAATGACTTTCTCATTCCTTTTGGCTGCCTTAAAATGTGACTACAGAAAAGCATCTTCTGTTTTGGCTTCCTATTGCATGCTTCAGTAAGCATAAAAACTTGCTGTGTTCCACCTCCCACCCCTCAGGTTGAAGGTAGTCCAAGTACCTGAGATTTTTACAGACATTTACTTTTTTTGTAGTTTATAATAGGTAGTTTACACAAGGCCTAAGAGCATGAACTCTAGAGTCTGTAGGCCTGGATTCAAAGCCAGCTCCACCACCACTTTGTGATTTCGAGCTAGTCACTTCTTTAAGCTTGTTTCCTCATCTGCAAAATGTGAATATATTACTGAACCAATCTCATAGGGTGGTTGTAAGAATTAAATAAAATAGTGTATGTAAAGGTTTCACTTGATATGTAAACATGTAACATATGCTCGATATCAGTCGTAATTATTGATTCAAAGACAGGCATTTCTTTCATTGTTCAAAAAAGACAAATCTGTGATTTTTCAAACTACACATGCCCACCACCTTAAGAATCACTGCTCTATACAGGTGCCCCTAAACTGCTTTTTTTAGTGCACATGAGCTTGGTTCCTCAGGCACCTATTTTACAATTGTCCTTATTGGCCACAATGCAGTGCCACCCAAGTTATGAGTGCATCACAATTGGTATTGTGAAGAAGTCACCAATGAGTATTTATAAAAAATTAGATGTCTTAAAAAATTAAGTTAAAAATAGAAAGGGCAGGTGCTTAGAATATAATCTGGCACTTGATTCATTTTACATTATAATTTTGTGCTTAGAAAATGGTCAGTGTCTTCTATCAATTTAAATACCTGGGAAATAAATACATTAATGTTCAGGGACCGATAAAAATTTTTGGACCCACCTGGGGCTTGCAACAGCTGGCCAGGTTATTACAGCTGGGGCAGCTAAACTGCGATTAAAAAAGAAAAGTAAAAAGTAAGACATTTTTCCAATGTCAGGCTGGCACATCTTGCCAATTTGAAATGAGCATAATAAAAAATATTCCATGTACTACACATTATTTTACTTGAGAGGGGTATAGAAACAAAAACCCATCACCAACCATAAATCCAGCTGTTCATACATATCTCATCAATGATTATGTATTTTATGGGATCTCTCTGAAAAATACAAATATTCCTTACTTCCAGTGAGAAAAGCTTTTCCTCTAAAGAAAATGTTAGAGCTAATGAATATCCCATGTTATTTTCTGTGGATATTGTCAGTAACAAAGCCAGTAAGTTGCAGTTTTTCTGCCTTTGTAGATAATGCAATCTTTTCCAAACCTGTCATGATTGTGATGGTCAGAGTATCACCTAAAATTTGAAAGTAAGTTAACCTGTAATTCTGTCATGTATTTATACAGCACTTGAAACAAAATTTAAAATATTATGTAAAATTACCTTCAGGCTATAAGGTGTGTATGAAGCCACTGAATTTTGTATTGAGACCTGGGTCTCATCTCCAAGATATTTCATCATGTATATGCAAATATTCCAAAATGCAAAAAATTCTGAAACACTTCTGGTCCCAAAAATTTCAGATAAAGGATAGTCAACTGTACTAATTGTTGCCCTGAGGGGAAATACGGGGTTAGGGTCCTGTGAGCTTGTCGTATTTTCACCAATTGATCAATACATAACCTTGCTTTATGTGTTTCTGTTAAGATACCTTATTTAACATTTAATATTGAATACACAGCCAACAGCACTGACTCTTACCACTCATGACTGAAAAAAGTTTACCTAACACCCATATTTTCTCCGTAAGGCATATCACATCCTTCTTGTGCTTAGGAATAACAGCACTTCTGCACTACACTCAGGGGTCATTTTAAACAGCAAAATCGCCAAAAAAAAAAAAGCCAAGAAACGTGAACAACATAGCACTAAATAGACCATGAAAGGGACACGGAACATCAACCTCATCTGGATACATCTGCATGTCAGGTGACTCAAATATTCTGCTGCTTTGTATGTGTCCATGAATGCAGCATGCACACTGATTTTGAAGTTACAAATAAACTTGAGTAGGCAAATTTGCAAATACAGAATCCACAAATGAGGATCGACTATGTTAATTTTCCCTAAAACAATTCATTCCTCCAAGATCACAAAGGTCTACTTTCCAGATTTGTAGGCTACGCTCAACAGTCATTTGTTACATAGCCTAAGAAAATGAAGACATTTCAAGAACAGATGAACATGATTTAACTTCATATCCCACTAGAAATACTTAATTCCAACAACCTAACATCACAGAGAAAGCTACTGTCTGTGCAAACCCTATCTGCAACACTTGATTTTGGAACTCGTGTAGGAACTTAAGGATTCAACTTCTAAAGTTTCTCAAACTGTTCTTTTAAAACCTCAAAGTTTGAACCATTTTGTATTAAAACTTTGAAAAATACAGTATATACTTTTCTGCCTTAAGTATTGAAGAAAACCTTTCACAGACCCAAAAGAAACTGTCTCAATGAACAGTCAGCCCCCCTGAAGGGTAGGTCCATGGTCAGAAACAATGCAAAATGACCAGAATGCCCACTAGAAGCAGAACTTGGCCACAGGGTAGGAGTGGGGTTTGTATGTCTTGAATTTCAAGAGGAAGCCAAAGTGAAAAGCATTCTAGGTACAGAGGCTTCCTTCACAAGGCTTCATCAGCAAGGAGAGCTGTCATTGTTACAAGCTAGGGTTTTATTTTTTGGATTTATTTAACCCCAAAGACAATAGAACTGTTTCTAGCATGACACAAGATAACTGCATGTGCTACGTAGCTAACTCTGACCATTAAAACCAGACCATTTTCTCAAAAGTGCAAATTGCCTGTAATTAGTTTTATACAGATATCCTGGGCCCCAGCCAGATCTAATTCCATCTTCTGGAAAAATAGAACCCCTACATCTTCAACAAGTACTTTGGATGATATGGTATATTGAAATTAAGTCACAATCACGAACTACCAAATTAAAGACCTTTCAATAATAAGGCTTAAAACTAATCATACTTTGTCAACATTTAATCAATATAAAAATTCTATCAAAGCCTATAAATATTATCTACATCCTTTTCTCCAAAGATAGATTAGCAGTTGTTGCTGTTTTAGACCACATAAATAAGGGTTTAAGCTAATGATCAAGCCTTGAACTCTCAATATAGTGATAAACTGGGGTAATTTAAATAGTTGACAGGGATCAGGCACTGCTGCTCACAAGTTTGAGATAAGCCTGGGCAACATAGTAACACCCCACAAAAAAAATAAGAAAAAGTGGCTGGGAGTGGTCACCTCTACATTTTTCCCTAGCTACTTGGGAGGCTGAGGCAGGAGGACCTCTTGAGCCCACGAGTTCAGAGGCCGTAGTGAGCTATGACTGTGCCATTGCACTCCATCATGAACAGAGCCAAGACTGTCTTAAAAAAAAAAGAAAAATTGATGGCTATCAGTTTTGTACATAAAATATTATGATCATTTAACAAATACAGATTGGTTCAAGAATTACTATGGAAATCTAAATTCACAAAATGCAGTAGAGGACTGTGGCCTTTTTACATAAAACCAAGACACCCTTGACTTCAACAGTCCATTTTTCATCAAAGAAGATTCTTCTCTCAGCTACTTCCAGCTCAGCACCATTAAGATATTATCTATTTATGCATGTCAATTATGAAGAGAATTAAAATTAAAAAGCAAAACCATGCACTGTTTAAGGAATTTTTATTAAAGCAAGAATTTTATAATCCAAATTATGTTTCCTTGCTCAGTTATCAATTCTGTTACTTAAAACAGAACTGACATTCTGAGCTATTCCACAGTAAAGAATTACAAAATTAAAGAAAGGAATGCTTTAAATTTTTGTACTTTGCTGAAAATTCTTTTTCCCAGGGTCTATAAAACATTAACTTGTTTTTATATTTTACTATTTTTTTGTGGTTTTTTGTTGTTTTTAAATCAATAAGTAATCTAGGACTAGCATTATGTTTGCTAGACCTGGCATTTGCTCGGTACATAAGGTTCAAAGTTTCCTTTCCTTTTTTTATTTATTTTATATTTTGCAATGTTTTTTTTCCATAATATTTAAGTTTTTTCGATGTTTAGATATTTTTCTTCGGTGAAGCACGAGAGTTTCTTTTCGTGGTCCCTGATCAATCTGTAAATGTAAAAAAAAAAAAAAAAAAAAAAAAAAAAAAAAAAACAATTTAAGATGACCAATACCAGCACTTGTCAGTAGCAAATTAAAGCCTTTGGCCAAATTCAATGTGCTGCCTGTTTCCATAAATAAAGCTTTATTGGAACACAGCCATACCCGTTTGTTTACATACTATCTATGGCTGCTTTTTTACTCTAACATCAGAGCAGATAATTCCAACACAGACAACATGGCCCACAAAGCCCAAAATATTTCCTATCTGGTCCTCTTACGGAAAAGGTTTGCCAATCCCTGGTCCTGATCCTAGCTCAACACAGCTGTGCAGCTGCATTACCCTGTTTCTGGAGAGTAATGAAAGGCAACAGTAGAGGCCCAAGGACAACTGGTGTAGCCACCACCCAATAAGGAGAGACATTAACTACAAAAGCCAGGTCCTGTTATAGGCTGTTTAATACAAACTACTATACAAATCTTTTTAAAGATTTTTAAAAAGCAAGTCAACACCAGGGTAACAGGTAAAATTTTCTTCAATTCCTCCATATTTGTACTTCTCTTTGAGAAATTAGCAATACCCACATTAATTGTAAAATGAATTTTTGTTATGTATGTTTCAAAATATGCTCAGCAAACTGTTATAAAAAATGAAGGAAAAAAGCTTAAAATAATTAACCAGAGGGGAAAACTCACTTTAAACAGTTGGAACACCAGTGGCACTGTTAACTGCTTTCTGGGCAGCCTCTTTAGCTTGGTGGGCTTGTAGTACAGCTACAGCTTCATCAACCTAAAAAAAGAGAAACAAGTTGGCTCAGAAAAACAGTAACTGGAAACAGAGTTTCAAAAATTGACACATGACTTCCCAACAAAGACAAACTCCTTTCCTCAGATGAAAGTGGAAAGAAGAACTGTAATTTTAAAAATCCCAAAGCATTCCAACTATATCCATGCCCTTTTGGGCCCATTACACCACTATCCTAGAATTATGAAATCCCCTCACAGTTCTTACTCTCCCCCTGTCAAAAACAAAAAAAAGTTGACAAGTGTCAACACTGACTGGATCTGAATCCAGTTCTCCCACTTACCAGCTGTGTAAGTGCTGGGCAAATTATTCAATCTGTTTCAATTTCCCTATCCATAAAATGGGGTAATAGTGCCATGTTATTATGCAGATTTACAATTAATATTTATAAAGCTCTTCATGTATATGGCATGTATAAAGCACTATGTAAATATTCTACAGAAGTTAAGTTCCTATAAAAAGCCCTGAAATACACAGTATGAGAGGCAACTAGGTAAATGATAAATTTAAATCACCTTAGAACGGAGAGACTCTGGAGACTCAAGCATATGAAGAAGTTCTGAATTATCAATCTCCAACAACATGCCAGTGATTTTGCCAGCAAGAGTAGGGTGCATGGCTTGAATAAGAGGAAACAGCCGTTCACCTAGAACAGAAACATCCAAAAACTCCTTCAATTAAGAAAATTTTAATGGCAAGCATTAAACTGGAAGTTTAAGAATCTTATGTATATAGCATATTATGGGCTAATCCATAATCCACTATTTCCTATGTCGTTCAGAAGAACAGTACAATCCACCACAAGGCTGTTAATTCCTCGCATTATCAGTTTGCCAATTAAGCTACGTTACCATCAGGTTGTTAAATCTATGCTTGGGCAAAGTTCAAAGTTGTCTTTTTATATGGTTCAAATTTCTTCTCCCCAAAATGGAGTAGGGTCCATGGTAATGCCCCAATATTCTATCCATTACTAAAAACACCCTTCTTTATTAGCTTTCCAGTATTTTAATACTTTAACTGCCATGTGAGTTGTATTTAACTCACACTAGCTTTGAGCCCAGGGTCTTATAAAGCAAACTTAACTTTGCATGTCTCTTCACCTTGGAAGCTGTAAGAACTACTTCAAGTTGCATATAATTCGTGCACAGAAAATAAAAAATAACAAATTTTTCATTAAATTAGAAATGATCGTTTTGTTTCCAAAGTTTTCATAATAAAACACTGTGGCCTCAAGAAAAAAAATTTTTTTTTCCAGTGTGGCAGTTACTGTGTTAATTAATTAGGCAGACTAAATGTGCCATCATTAATCATTCATGTCAATTCAGATAAATTCCACTGCCCTGTCATTTTTAGGTGCAAAGTGTGTCTAAGTGATCTTTATATTTTCTAGTTTCCTTGTAACTAACTAGGCAGGAGGACAAAGGTACTTACCCAACATTTGCTTTTGCTCTTGAGGAGGGGCAGATGCCAACATGGAAGCAGTCAAAGGTTCTTGACCTTGTACATGAACAGCAGGCTAGATATAAAATAGGAAAACTCTCAAGTTTAAAGTACAGAAGTTGGGCTGGGCACAGTGGTTCACGCCTGTAATCCTAGCACGCTGGGAGGCCGACAGAGGTGGGAGGATAGCTTGAACTCAGAAGTAAAAGCAAATACAAATAGTAACCAATGTATAATCATTAAAGTGATAAAGACTGCCATTTACACGATTAAGAGAAGCTCAGTGAGTTAGAAATACAGGCTAAGGTAGCTACTAACACCCATATGCTCAAATATGTACAATCACATTTGATCTTATTTCATTTTCTTTTTTACCATGACTCTTTGGAATCATGTTTATTTTATCATCAGTTCTGATCCCAGGGTCAGCAAAAAAGCCCAAGCTCGTGGTCAAACTAAACTTTCCTTCATCATTTTTCTTCCTTACAACTAACTACGCCAAACAAAACTCTCAAAACCACCCAAGTAATTCAAGATGGGGACTGCTGGTTGCTTATATAATTCCTATAAGACATAAGAAATTTTTATATACTAGTATCAGTTAATAAAATGTTCTAGATAGCTTAAGCTTTCATATCATGCAGTTGCCACAAATTTTTGATTTCAACCAAAGATTGTCATTTTTGTAAAGAAATCATTAAATCCACACCTGTTGCATGGTAACTTGTGGCTGTGCATTAAGATGTTGTTGAGGATTACGAACTCCCGCAGCATATTTGTACTGTGGAACGGTGCGGACAGCAGGAGTAGCTGCAGCAGCAGCAGCTGCAGGACGTGGACCCATTGTCTGTGTTGATGTGTTAGCTAAAAAATAAAAAGTTTTGTATTTTTTATCTTGCTATTTCAAATTGGAGATCAATTTTTACAGAAAGGGTTAAAACTCACCAACACGCTGTGTTGACATGACTCGTGGAACCTGGGAAGAAGCTGGTCTCATAGTACTAAATGGTGGTCTAGGAGCGGCTGGGCGGATAGCACCGGGCATATTTTGGAATGCTGCATTTAAAGATATGGGAATACTTACTGAGTCTAAGTGTTCACGCTACTTTTTTTGAGCTGAGCTTTGTACAAAAGGCTGAAAGTGACCAAATATAAATCCTCTTGCTATTTTCCCAGACTTATCAGATCAGAGCCATCAGTAAATGAAATATTAATTCATATAAGTACTTATAAATATCAGAAAGATGATACATGATAAAATTCCAAGTGCTCCTGGGACACAGCACTGTATCATAGGGCAAGACTTAAAATGCCAGGACCCCAACGCTCTTACATCAGAAAGAACAAGATCTTTTAAGAAATACTGACTCACCTATTATGAAAGTAAGAGTTGTATCATCCCCAAAATTTTTGCAAAGGGAAAAACCAGTGTAGATCTCACTATCTCACTAAGACAGGAATGGTGAAACACTGTTTTTTAATGCTAGATTCCCCAAAATGAACACCACAACCATAAGTTATGAAAAACAACAGTCAATATACTATTGAACAGCTAACTTGCCTCGTATGTATTTTCAACCAATTCTGACCTTAGTTAAGAGAGGGGGCAAAAAAAAGGCTTACGATGAGGTCTGGCACCCTGAGCAGTCCAGCGAGGACTTGGTCTTAGTTGAGCAATTTGGCTAGGAGGATAGTATGCAGCACGGTTCTGAGTCTACAGAAAAGAAGGAAGTGAAGAACTGATCAGGTGAAAAAAGAAAACAAATAATATTAACTAGTAATATGTCCTCAAAACATTTCCAGGCCCTCATGTTCAAGCATTTTTTTCCAATTCAGTCATAATTCACATGTCTCCTAAGAACGTTTACATCTTGAAGCTCCATTATTTTAGGGAGGTGAGGGGACAAAAGGCACTAGAAATGACCAAATATGAAAACCTTTACAAAGTTCTCATTCCTTCCTGAAACCTACCTGTGGGATAGCTGCCATGAAGTAACCTGAAGGAGGTGCTGGCTGATAGGGGTTGATTACGGGGTTGGGCACAGCTCGTACACTTGCCATTCTCTGCATATACTGGTTAGTGAGGTGAGCCTGGCGCTCTTCTTTGCGCTGAGCTAAAGCTACATACAATGGCTTGGTGGCCACAATTCTACCATTCATTTCTGTAACTGCTTTAGTGGCTTCTTCTGGTGAGGAGAAACATACAAAACCAAACCCTTTGCTGCGACCACCCTCCATCATAACCTATAAAGAGAAAAAATATATATAATAAAGTTAACGCAATGGTAGAATGAAGTACAAAAAAGAGCACTGCCAGTCAGAGTTAATTATAGTTACTGAACCAAATAACTAAACTGTTAATGCTGTAATCATCTTTTATTTACCCTGAGTTCACAATTTTTCCTTAATACCCAAATATTAAGGGCAAGTTACACATATGCATTATCCTAGCCAAGAGAGCTAAAAGAAAAGAGGTAGAGGCACACAACAGCTATCTTTTAAGATTTTAGATATTTGATGTTAGATTTTTAATATTAAAATTTAATTACCTAAATAAATATATCCCAGTCCTAATAAATGGACTTTCTGGCACCATTAAAAACATCCCCACTGAAATTTTGATTATTCTAGCAATTCAAGCCCACAGGATCTTTTACTACTCTTTTGAGAAAAAAGTAGTTGAACCTTACAATATCTACATTTTAAAATAAAAGTTCACATTCAAGTGCAAAGGTGCCATAAATATTATGGTATAAACAACACTCAAGAGAAAGCTTCTAAAACTGACTGTGAAGATCTTTTAAATGTGCAATGAAGGCCAGGCGTGGTGGCTCACGCCTGTAATCCTAGCACTCTGGGAGGCCAAGACGGGAGGATCGTTTGAGCTCAGGAGTTCAAAACCAGCCTGAGCAAGACCAAGACCCCGTCTCCATTAAAAAAATAGAAAGAAATTAGCTGGACAACTAAAAATATACAGAAAAATTAGCCGGGCATGGTGGTGCATGCCTGTAGTCCCAGCTACTCAGGAGACTGAGGCAGGAGGATCGCTTGAGCCCAGGAATTTGAGGTTGCTGAGAGTTGATGCCATGGCACTCTAGCCAGGGCAACAGAGTGAGACTCTGTTTCAAAAAAAAAATAAAACAAAATAAAATAAAAGAGCAATTAAGACATATAAAGAACCCCTTACTAGCCCAGCAATATAAATAAGCATGTTATAAAACTAAATTAAACAATATCCTGATGGCATAGCAACTAAAAAAACAGCCTATAAAACAGAATCCAGAAACATATCCATCCAATTATGGGAACTTAGTACATTAACATTTTAAAATAGTGGAAAAAGGATGGATTTTGGACTACTCAGTACAAGGCACACTGGACTGGGACAAATGAAAAAAACTAAGCTAGAGCTTGCTCATTCATATCACAGTGAAAAGTCATTAAGTGCCAGGGAGAGTCTGCGTCTGAACGTAAGTACAGATTGTAGAGAAAAATCTTTCTAAAATGACACAAAACTGTAAGTGAAAGACCACAAGAAAATATTTGCAATGTAAAACAAATGCTCCCTAAATCAATAAAGACAAACCCCATGTAAAAGTATGCAAAGAAAAGGTGAAAGTAGTAAACACTTGAAAGCACATCACTAAGTCAAAAAAAATACATCTGAGGGGCCAAGCGCAGTGGCTCCCATCCGTAATTCCAGCATTTAGGGAGGATCACTTAAGCCCAGGAGTTTGAGACCACACTATGCAAAACAGTGAGACCCCATCGCTAAAAACATTAAAAAATAAAAAATCTGAAAAGATGAGATACCACTTTCTACTAAATTGACAAATCTGTTAAGACCAGTAGAAATTTGTTTAGCCTTTTTGGACAATTTGGTTGTCTCAATTTTATATACATTACCACTAAACAACAATTCCAATCCTAGAAATTTAGATGCAAGAATGTTTAGTAGAGCAACGGTTCTAACAGTGGAAACATGCAAAGCAACCCAAATGTTTATCAATACAGGTATAGTAAAATAAATTATGGTACAACTACTACATGAATGTCTGGCACTTACAAAAAAAAAAAATACCTGAAATAAATGTGGTCTAGATCTACTATTAAGTGAAAAGGCAAATCATGTAGTATGACCTCATTTTCTAAAAAACTTTATATGTACATAAAAGGTGCTTGAACAATATGGAAAAGAAGTCAGAAGGATATACAAACCGCAACGACTTCTCCCCCTCCCCCCCTTTTTTAATTGCAACAGCATCTTTTACAGACTGCAAATAGCGGAATGAAGGGGTCACTTTTCACCCTTCTGTCTTATTTGATAAATCTGTTTTTTCAGCAATCATTAAATTAACATAATGACCTCCTCTTCCAGAATAAATTATTGCCAACCCTTTCACCTACCTGCAAATAGTGAGTGATATTACAATCCACAAAGGACTTTTAAAATAGACTTTAAGATTCTCCTCTGAAAAACATGCCTGCTTCATACACTCAGAATAAACTGACAAATATTCAATTTAAACGACTTTCAGTGAACACATTGAGGAGAGACATTGAGGAATATACTCTATCATACTTCCAAGTACTCTTAGAAAAGCACAGGCTGGAACACAAGGAAATCATTGCATCTGCATTTTTACTTGGATTCACCTACCTTGCCCCCTAACATTTCCTCATTCTCATAGAAGCTCCCTTGGAGTGGCCAGGAAAAGCTGAGTAGAAAGACCAGCTACAGGGTCATTTCAGATTAGTGAGTTATAATTTTTCCTGTGCACTCTTCCCCCACACAAGCAAAATTATATACGTACAAAACTTTGCATACAGAGGGATTCTTAGACCATGGACACTAGCCAAAGACATCTATAGCAGAGGCTCTTAAATCAAAATTTCAGAATGTGGACTCCAATCCATCCTATACATTGTGTTTTTTAATCTCTGATTTCAAGTAAAAGGAAACACGATCTCTTATCTTTACTTTCGTGGGTGGGGGGGAATTGAGGTTTAACTACCCAGAATGAATTGTGTAAATGAACAGATTAGAACCACAGCAGCAATTATAGTTCCCTAATAATTTACCTTCTTTAACCAGTAAAATAACTAATTTAACAGAGTATGGAACAGTGCATATCATGTGAGGATTAATTACTATGGTCATCAAATGCAGCATTCCTTGGGAAAGAGTTCAGAAATTGTCATCTTCGAAAGTAACTACCAATAGGCTACATCTATTTCAAATGTGAATGTGAGTAATGAAGCAAAAACTTGACTTCTTAAAACAAACAAACAAACAAAAATAACCCTGATGTTTTTCTGGAAGAAAACTATTTGCCTATTTGTTTACAAAGCAGGCACTCTAGTGGATATATTAATGTGAAATTCATATTACATGTTTTATATACATACATCTATATAATGAATGGATTTTTCCAGTCTCAAAAAAATGCACCATTATGTTTTTTACCTTTGCACTAGTGATTGTACCAAATGGAGAAAACTCTTTCCGGAGACGTTCATCATCAATACCATCATCAAGATTTTTCACATAAAGGTTAACACCCTAAAAAGAAGAAAACTGTTAGAAAAGGGAAACCATAGTGGTATTTATGCACACCTACTATTTTATCCCATGTTTCTTCTCCTATTCCCCTTCTCAAACCCCACAGTTACTTGGCAGTAACTGAAATGAACATAAAATAGGTTTCCTTATTCCTGTTTTATTTTGCTTGTTCAATTAAAAATGAACCTGGTATCTGGTGATCCTATCTTGCTTCATCTGTTCAAATTTGCGCTTAAGTTCCGTCTGCCGTTCCACTTTTTTCTGAGCTCGACCAACATATATTTGTTTTCCATTGAGCTCCTTTCCATTCATCTCATCCACAGCCTTACAAAGAAAAAAAAAAAATCACAAAACTTCTAATCAACAACTTGTAATATAGAAGTTCATTTCTTTGACAGTAAATTTCTTTTACTTTTATTTTTTATTTAAATTTGTAATTTTTTTTTTTGAGAAGGGGTGGGGGTTGTGTAGAGGGGTGCTCTGCCTTGTTTCTTTTTTTTTTTTTTTGAGACAGATTGCCCTAGGTAGAATGTAGTTACAACGTTGTAGCTCACTGCAACCTCCAACTCCTGGGCTCTAAGTGATCCTTCTACCTCAGCCTCCTGAGTAGCTGGGACTATAGGCACACACAACGCCCGGCAGATTTGTTTTTTTCTTTTTGGTAGTAACAGGGTTTCACTCTTGCTCAGGATAGTCTTGAACTCCTCAGCTCAAGCAATCCTCCCACTTAGGCCTCCCAGCATGCTAGGATTACAGGTGTGGTAAGCCACCACACCCTTCTTTAACAGTAAATTTTTAAATTACAAAAGCTAAACATAGATTCATCCCAAAATCTTGAGGTTTTGGGACAATATGGATTCTCAATTTATATTTTCCAAACTAATGCAGAAAATGCAAATAGTTGAAAATAATACAGGAACATACATATAAAATAGCCATTGGTATGCATATAAATTTCAACACAGGATCAACTCAATATCCCTTCTTCCTATTGAATACAGAAAGACCACATTGCATTTAATTAGTAGATTTAAGTCTTACTTTCTGTGCATCTTCATGCCTTTCAAAGCTTACAAATCCAAATCCTTTGGATTTTCCACTTTCATCAGTCATTACTTTCACACTTAAGGCAGGGCCTAAAAAAATTTTTTAAATAATTCAGAGATATTCCATACAACATTTAGTTCATACATGTCAAATTTCAACATACAAAAACAAAGCCACATAAAAAAATTCTAAGACTCCAGAAATTGATTCCTCCTCCAAGCCTTCCATATCCCAGGCACCTACTTTTCTCTTCTAAGACCATTCATTACTACAAAGTAAATACTTAGTATTCCTTAAAAGATACCTCCTCCTTCCATGTAAAAAGATATGTTTTAAACAAACAGCTATAAAAGTTTTCTTCTAAGCTCTAGTCCAAATCAGAGTTGCATTTTTTTACCCACTAATTTTAATTTATGAGAATTAAGAAACAAGAATTTAAGGCTTGGCCCATATGATTTTCCACAGGGAAGGGAAGAATAATACATGCTTGGACCCTTTGGTAAAAAACAGCTGAAATCACCCTATAGGAGGTGCATGTTACTGTAGATATGTTTTCCTCCCTATCCCTCAAGTGGAAGAAATACTTAACTGAGGTAGGTGGTACCTCAGGCAAGTGGGAGCATAAAAGGTTAAAAATCACATTTGATTACAGAGAATTTGGAAGATGTACAGGCACAGATAAACTGTTTCTTCTGAATGTGCCTCTGTCCTAAGGCCATACTTCAAATCTCTGCCACGCAAGAAAAGTCAAAAAAATATGACATATTTACATATTAGTGGCCAACTCACATAGTTCATTTGGGATAAGTGGCTAACACCACCTAACTTGTTCAAAGGACTGGAGGTTTTAATGTGGCATGTCAGCCTAGCAATAAAGTATTAGATTTCCTAATTCTCTATTATTTGACATACTTAAAAAAAAAAAAAGAAAAAAGCCACCTCTAAGTTCAACAAAAGGAAAACAAAGGATAGGGTCAAACAAATCATCTGTAATGTACACTTTCTAATCTGTTAACACCTACCTAAAGGCAGGCTGGTTTACATTTCATTAGTACCATGTTTTATGAAGTTACTTTGAAATGCAAGGAAAAGCTCTTTTAAGATCCTATGAATCCAGAAGGCTGTCCCAAAGAGGTATCCCTGGAAAATCTGGATTTTTGGCTTCACCTTTGAAAGTCATTGTTTTAAACTGCTCAAACATGTTACTAAGACTGGCTAGGCTAAAAAGCTGGCCAGCTATACTGTCCTGTAACTAGAAACTACATTCCATGTAAGTTGGCTGTGTTAAATGTATACCTGATGAGATGGGATCTGTAAGTACATAAATCCTACATCTTAATGCAGCAAAACCTTTAAAAAATCTGTTCTACTCAGTCATATCTTATTGTGATAATTCAATGCTAGTAACCTTTAATCTAAGCTGCACATTAGCTCTATACCAGGTATTAGGAAAAAAAAACTGATAAAAATGAAAATCATGAACTACATAGGTTTCTATCTATATGCTACCATGTAATATAATGGCCAGTAGCTTAATTGAAATAACTACCAATATTAAGTACTATGTAAGTCTCATCTGTTTACTTTTTTAGTGTAAAGAATTAGCCAAAATCAATGTTGAGCAAATACTCTGAATTTTGAGTGTAAAAATTTAATTCAGACACATTACCAAACTTGCCAAAGAGATCCTTAAGGCGCTCATCATCCATGTCTTCTCCAAAATTCTTGATGTAAACATTGGTGAACTCTTTTGCCCTAGCTCCGAGTTCTGCTTCTCTTTCTTTACGAGACTTAAATCGTCCAACAAATCTAATAAAATATGTAAGGACTATAACATTAGGTTCTATTTTATAAAGTTCAGATTAATTAAGGCTGATTGATGGTTGATTCCATAATTGTTACCGAAAATTTTCAGAATCTAATAAAAAACACACTACAAAATAGAAATAGGGCCTTAGTTGGAGATATGAAAACATGAAATATGTGAACAATAAATCTCTTAACTACAACCACAAAAAAGGAATACTTCTTTCTGCTCTCTAGCTAACCCAAGGTTAAAGGTATGTATCACTTCTGTCAATACAAATGAATGAAAGTGTGTATAACACACCAATGAAAAGACCTAAAGAAAAATTTTCATCTTTGCTGTGCCCTTGCACTTTCTTTGCCACCGCCTAAAATAAAAATTTAAATTTCCCAATCCTGTACTCTCTAACATACAACAGCCTGGTATAACTTTAGCATTTTCAAAAAAAAAAAAAAAAAATTAAAAACATAATTTTCCCTTAATATAAAAGTAGTAAACTAAACATGTTATAGGATATTGTAATACACAGCAAAGTAAAAGGAAAAACCATCTCCCATATATCACCTAGCATCAGTTTTAGCATAAGTTCTCTATCTGTTCAAAAATATTCATTAGTGAAGATACCTACAGTTTTATTTCCTTATTCTCCCTAAAACATGGTGGGGCTTGGCTTCTCTGTTCCATAGTTTTTGAAAAGTTTTGGAAGAATACTATTTCATTGTGGACATTACAACTTTCTTTTGTAAATAAATAATGCTGTAACTTTTTTTCCTTTTTAAGAGACTTTGTCTATTAATATTTTCCTTAGGCTGGAGTATAGTGCCTACTAACAGGCATGATCATATTGCACTACAGCCTTGAACTGCTAAGCTCAAGCAATCCTCCTTGGCCTTAGTATAACAGGGACTACAGGCACTAGTAATGTTGCAACCTGTATTTGGGATAGTTACAAAAATCACAGTAGTTCAAAGGAAAACAAATGCTCTTGAGATTATTTATACATGTAAGTCAAACCATTTGCCAAGAGGGCTATATCATTTTTATACTCAAAACAGAAATAAATCACTTCTGAATCCCATCAGTGTTGGGCATTCTTTATTTTTCCTAAAGTGCTACTGAAAGGCATTTGTGAGTACTAATGATGCTATTTCTCTCATTTAAAGATGAGAGAAAAGATTTCTAAAAATTAGCCTTGGTAAACATGGGTCACTATTGAGGAGTTGTATATTGCGAAGTCTTTCTTTAACCATGGAATTGACACAGACCATACCACTTGATGCAGTGATTTATGCATCAACCAGACCTTAAAGAGTGATGTAGTTGTCTTAAAACCAAAATCCAACTTGCATGCCATCACTACAGTTTACTACACAGCAACAAGAACATACATCATTTAAAATAAGACCATACCAGCTAAAGTTTCCCAGATTAAGTGAAATCCACTGACATTGAGGACAAAAATTTTAAGATTTGTCATTTCTTTGACAAATCATAAAATCAAATCTGCATCTCAAACTGTAGTAGAAATGGCCTTGTAGAATGGGTTTTATCAATGCCAGTAATTTAAAAGCTTGCAACTTTTAAAAATAAGTATACTTCAAGAAAAATCAAGTATATTTCAGGACAGATTAATCATGAAAACTTGATTTAATTCTGCTTCATTTTTATACTACAAATCAATAAATGCAGCAATATCAGCAGTATGGCTACATATAAAGAGTGGGCTGTGAATTCAGGCCACTGGGTATGTATCAGCTGTCAGTCTGTCATACCAGCATATAAAAGCAGATTATTTTAGCCTCAGTTCCCTCAACTATAAAATGAGCTAATTTAATCAGTACATCAGGAATTACATTCAGTTTGACTAATTCCTGATTTTTCAACAATGCACTTATTTTAAGCTTTATATCCCTGTTTACCTACCTTCACCTTTCTTTTGGTTTGAATGTTGGTCAATTATATTAAACCCACTGTTAACTTGTATGTTACATTCAATGTGGAGAAAACACAATTATAAAATCAAGATGTAGTTTATTAATTTTCCCTCCAATGTCTGCTAAGAGTACAAATATTAACTTTTAAAATGAAGGATCTGGAACTATTAAAAACAGATCTTAAATACGATTAAGGAGATCATACTCACACTTTGCGATCATTTAGAAGCATCCCATTCATTTTTTCAATAGCTCTTTCAGCTGCTTCCTGTGTCTCAAAGTGTACAAATCCATAGCCCTTGGAACCATTTTCATCACAAACCACCTAGGAAAAAACGTATACCCATTTCTCATTATTTGCTATTGACTTAATATTTTCCAATGTTGAGAGATTATCTGTTAGCCACCTAACCTGGGTATTTGTGAAATAAAGATACCCATTAACAGCACAGTACTAAAGTATTAAACTAAAAGTAGCTAAACACTGTAAATATGTTTACCTGTCATACTTTTGCTTACCTTACATGAAAGGATGTTACCAAAAGCAGAAAATGTATCATACAGTGCTTTATTATCAATGGATTTGTCCAAATTTTTAATGAATATGTTGCCTACTCCACTTTTGCGAAGTGATGGATCACGCTGAGACCACATGATGCGTACTGGCTTGCCCTTTATAACATCAAAATTCATGGTGTCCAAAGCACGCTCCGCTGTACGAAAGACATTTTCAGAGTGAATATTACTTCAATATTCTTACTGGCCCCTTATGATTATTTAAGCTATGGTGGGAGGGAATGGGTGGGCACATGGGTCTGACAGCTGACTCTTCCCCTTTAAACTTCAACATGCTGGGCCTTTTCAATTACACACTTGTCTATATTTAAATTGCATAATGCCAAAAAAAAAAAAAAAAAGACAAATATCAGAAGCCCCAATTTTCCTATACATGAAAGGATGGCATATTGGTAATAACTAATAAATTTCTGAAAGAATCTCTCCCCTTAATTGCCATTAACTCCTAGTCAACATAAAGCCAAGATTCCTTCACATATCCATTTAATAGGCAATCTAAAAGATTTCAGACAATTATAAATTGATAGTTTATGGACTTAAGCATTTTAACTGCTTCGTATTTGCTAAAATTGGTCATTTCCTTGCTTGTTACTAACAATAATTTACAAAAACTAGCCCATTTCTTAAAAAACAAGTTTCTGAATAGGGGAATTTCAGTGATTAATGATACAATTTCCTATTACCACGTAAAAAAAATACGAAAGTCTAGAATAAGATTTGAATCATGTTCTCAAAAACTAAGTTGGACATATTTCATTGCATAATATTCCAGAATTCTTAAAAATACCAGATCTGCAATACTCACAATTCACTTTTAATGCTTTCTTGACACATAAAATCAATTTTATCTTTGATCACTGATTTACTTAACTGACAACTTAATCAAGTTATTCTGGACAGTGCTTAAAAATTTCAAAATTCACCCTATAATTAATTTCAGGGTCCATGAAGGATTGAATTATGTATATTTACCCTATTAAAGTTAAGGCTCTAAATTGGAAAAAAGTATATCTTTAAGTAAAAAGACTAGTCCCTAAAGAGGGGCGAAACAGTCCATTTGAAGTCCTGAAACAATTTCCACAAACTCTGTGCTCACGTAACTGTAGAGTTATTGACAGGACAAATTTTCCAGCCAGTTCCAGTTTCTAGAATATAGTGATAATCAGCTGTCAGCTCATTATCAATTGTACACACCTACTCAGTTCCCCTAGTTTTTTTTTTTTTAGCTGACTTTGCTTGAGCTTCTTTTCAATGAGTCACCTCTTCCTATTAAATTGAATACTGGTCACTTTCAGAAGCTATTCCACAAGTCCATCAATATAGCAATAAATAAAAAAAGAAAATCACTAAAAAAAAACTATTTGGAAAGAAGTTGTACATAAAGAAATGGAAGATGGAAAAATGCTATCTTCTTTTGAGCAGTTTTGGAACTGGTCTACATGTAGACACTAATAACACATACAGTGTACTGTAACCATGGCAACCTGAAGTTCAACTTTTCAAATCCCAAGAAATTTTTAAAAATTGTTTTTTTGATCTAAAAATGTTAAGTTTAGAAAGAATAACACTTTCAAGTTACCATTTTATGGTCTCCAGAATCCATTCTAGTTTTCTCTACCAACTCTTTATATTGTCATTACTAACCCCAAGGTTATTCTCCCTAATCTGACATCCAGTAATACATCTTGCCTACAGTTTAGGACTGTTATGAAATGGTATCTGGAGTTGCTGCTTACAGAGCAGAAGGGCAGTAAACCTCCAGTACAGTTTTACAACTTCTAGCTCTGTGTCACTCAATATTCTGCTCACCCAAAATCTATCAACTTTACCTAGTAAAAAGATGATCATTAACCTAAATTCTACTGAATGAATTTAATGAAATTGAACTTTAAATTCCATCCTTAAGGCCTTTTCTACTAAAATAAAAATTAATCCCCTTTACTTTAAAATACTTGATATATAGTCAAGCAGACCATTAGAAAAAAGTGAAATTGGGCCATATAATGGAGTGAAGTTGACTTCTGGAAGTCAATTGATCCAGATTAAAGAAAAATCCTAGCAATTTATCAGGTCATGAAGCTTTATGTTTGCCAAATTTTGTTTTTGGGAATTAACTTCAAAATACAAACACAAGGTTAGCTGCATTTCCCCCCCAATAGATTTCAACCTCAATTTAGTCTCAGTTAGTTCGTACTCAATCTTCCCCAAGATTTATAGACATTGTGGACCACTTTTAATAAGGAGAAACTTTAACTACTCGAATGCTACAGATAAGAATGGTCAAGTTGAGATTACATTAACAAGTAACATTTTACAGCCAAAACTGGTGAATATGTTTTTAAGAAGAAACCCCAAAACCACAGGAGCTATTTCAGAAGGGAACAAATAACATACTAAACAAATTGCCAGTATTGTGAAACTAAGGTCTAATTGATTAAAATGATCTAAGTTGCCTAAGAAAACAGCCCTTCAAAGTAGTCGTCTTCCACATCCCCTCCTCCCATCCTGCTGTTAATGGAAGAGAAATGCTTGATCTCAGGGAAAACCCCCACTGCACGTCTCGTTGGTCAATTGCATTTCTAGATCCATCAGTCACTGATGAGCTATTAAGAGTGGAATCACAAACCTGAGGACCACCACCACACATAACCATATTAACTTTATTCTAAGGCCTAGTGGCTCTCCCAGGCGATTGGGCCAGCAGCAGGACCAGGCCTCGGGCCTGTGAGGTTACAGGGTTCAACACGTGGTATTTTTCGAGCACTGAATCGCACTTCCTCCCGAGACTGGAGCGCCGGGAAGAGACCGGGGTGGCGAGAACGCCTCCATCTCTCACCCGGGAAGGCGACTCTGCACTCGAAGCCCCGGAATCTCGCCGCTACCGGCGGGAGTATCGTGGAAGAACCGAATCTCACCCACCCTCCCAGCGCGTCATCATCCTAAAGTTTGAGAGCTTCTGAGGCCGAGAAAATGGTCGCAAAGGAGGAAGTGGCCCGGCGTGCGGCTGCCGGCTGCGCGGGTCCCCGCGGGCACGGGGAACGCGGCTCCGGGTGATCGGGCCGGGGCGTCGGCGCCCGAGCGTCTCCCTGCCAGACCCCGGGGGTGACATGCCCTCCTATCCCACTCCCCCCTCCCCTGGGCCCGCCGGCCTAGCCCGCCCGCCGCCGCCCGAGCCTCATGGCCGCCCGCCCGCCGAGCCCGGCGCTCACCGTCCGCCGGCTGCTGGAAGTTCACATACGCGTAGCCCAAGGAGCGGCGGGTGATCATGTCCCTGCAGACCCGGATGGAGAGGATGGGCCCGGCCGGGCTGAACTTCTCGTAGAGCATCGCCTCGGTCACGTCGGGGTGTAGATCCCCCACATAAAGCGAGGCCATGGGGTAGCTGGGGGCGCTGGGGTTCATTTCGGCACGGCTGCCCGCAGGGCCACAGGCCGCGACCTTTCCGTGAGAGGAGAGCGAGTGCTGGGGCCGGGGGCCGGAGCCGGGGGGATGGGAGCGGGGGCAAGCGCAGAGGGACAAAAATCAACCGGAACCGAAAACTACTCAACGGCCGCAGAACGGGGTCGGTCCGCCGCCGCTGGCTGCCGGCTGCCGGCTGGGAGCGAGGGTGGCGGTGTCGGTCCGGGCCACGGGAAGGCCTCGGTCTCTTGGTTCCTTCTTGGAGCTGCTGTGGGGCCGCGGGCGGGCGGTTCGGTCTCGGCTGCTTCACCGGGTTATTTTATAAAAGAGGAAAAAAAAAATAAAAGTCTCCGGCGGGGGAGACGCGGAATTTTTGTAAATTTTTTTTGGGTTTTTTAAAAGATTTTTTTAGATTTTTTTTGGATTTTTTAATAATAAATGTGTGTTCCGAGCCCGGAGCACACACTCCGCACTCTCAGCACTAACCGCCGGGGAGAAGGGGAAGCACCGCCTCCTGCACCCTCTACTTATACCCCCCGCCGCACTCGCCCCGCCCCCGCGCGTCTGACGCCAGGGCTCTACGCGAGCGTCAGCGCCGGAGGAGGAGGAGAAAAGGAGGCGAGGGGAGGAGGGAAGAGAAAACAGGAGGAGGAAAGAGCTGAGAGGAAGGGAGAGGTGGCGGCGGCGGCTGCTGCGGGTGTGGGGGTGGGGCTGGGGTACAGGGGCGGGGCCTCTGCGCACGCGCCGCGTCCGGGGGCGGGGCCCGCGCTGCGTAGACCTCGTGGGGGAGGGGAGGACCGGCTCGCGGGCGGTCCTCAGAGGAGTTGGTTGGGACGGCCCCTGCTCGCACACGCCCCGCCCCCACCTCCACCCGGAGGAGCGTTAACCCGTCACCGCGGCAGTGGGCGGTGCGCGGCGCTTCCGGGTTCCTCCGGGCTAACCACCCCTCACGTGCTCAGCCGCCTGGGGTCCGTTCTTGCCGCTGCCCGCCCGGCTCCACTAGCACCCGCCTCCGGGGATGCCGGGCACGAGTGGGCCGGCGTGATCCCCTCCAGGCCCGGTTTCCGAAACGTGCATGGAAGGAGCCAGGGGCGGCTCCTCTCTCCTACCCGGACAGCACTACGAATCCCAGCGGGCAGCGCCGCCGCGCGCGTCGGCTGCAAGAGCGGTGCCTGCTGGGAGCTGGAGTCCCCAACGGCCGCGGCGCTCGCTGACCCCAGCTGGCCGCGGGTCCCGGCCGCCCGCTCCGGGACCCCAACCGTCCTGGGCGCCAGACCCCCGTCGCGGTCCCGCGGAGCTTCCAGCGGGGGGAGGGGTCTTGCGTTCCTTGTCCTCTGCTTTTCGTGCCCAGCTCTGCTCGGTGTCTGCACTAGACGATGTGTTGGTCAAAGTGGCTTTAATTTGGGGTAGCTGTGTTGGAGGGCTTTGGTCACTTATTACCGTAAGGTGCCAGGTTGGGATCATTGATTCGTGCTGTTCCTGCCAGACATTTCTTCGCGTTATAAAACAACTCGAGAAAAATGAATGTTTTTCTTTACGGTATGAGTGACAACACAGTCACTCGCATGTGGCACCACAGCCTTGCAACCAGACAAAATTAGGAGAGTCTAAACGGCATAATTTTAAATAAATATTTTGCACATTAGTTGTGTGTTTTAAGAGTAATGCTAAATTTAATGAATTGATAGCTGTGAAAAATACCGGCTATAGAAATGACATCACCTCAACATACCAATTCCACGTGAAAGTAGTAATGTGCTTTTACAGTTTCAAAGCACTTGCATAAACATACTATCATTTGTTCCTGAGAGCAATCTTGTGTGGGAGGTGGAGCAAATAGTAGTAGTAACTATTTTACTGTTAAGGGAACAGTATCAAAGAAGTTAAATGATTGCCCTATTCATTCTTAAATTCAGTAAACTTTAATGAATTACCAACTGTATTACCAGGTGTGGATTGGGTACTTTATGTCTGTTCTCATTTAATGACAGTTAAAAACAATAGAATCCCACATAAATGCTATTTTACCCCTGTTAAGAAGAGGATAATGTTTTTGAAAAACATGTTGCCTTGTGTGCTTTATTAGGCAAAAAAGTAAAACATAGGATTGTGCTTTAGGAAGACATCTCTTACTAAATTATAAATCACCAATCGTTCAATCTAGTAGAACACTGTAGTTAAAATCAATCCATCAATATATTCACTGAATGCCTACCAAGTGGAGAATACTGTATCTGTAAGTAAGGAAGATATATGGCAGACAACAAATTCCCATCCCCAAGAGGCTTATGATGAGCTCTTTGGTGATTGTATAAATACAAGCATTAAAATGAGTGCAGTAAACACTGAATCCTGGCATTTTATCAGGCTGTCACAATTTTCTATTAGATTCTAAATTCGTTTTCTTAAAAATAGGGTGAAAATTCCATTATTGTAGTTTAAAAGAAAACATGGCTTCATTTTAGTATTTTTATTAAATTACTGAACAGAGGCAATATGGAAAACCAAACAGCCACAATAGGAAGGATGTACACAGTAAAAAATGGTGAAGGAAGGTCACCTCTGGTAATTCGTAATTTAGATCATACCAAGAGTTATAACTACCAAAAACTACACAACATTATTAAAATTATCTATCCAGGGCATGAGGGTACATTTTCTGGTGGACCTCATTAAACATAATTATAAATAACAAAAGTGAAAATAATGTTTGCTCACATGTAGGTGTAAAAAAAAGTGAAAATGATAGTCTGCTTTGAGTCTAGAAAATTTCATCAGAGAGCAAGAGTTTGCCAAGCACTGTCTGGAGAGGGTTGAGTACTTCAGTCATTAGATAGATCTTACTCCTCAGGTTTCACTAGAGCCTAGATTCAATAATTCTCAAAAGAGTTTCCTTTGTTATAAATCCATTTTGAACAAACAGCCTTCCAATTGATGAGTCCAATTAATAGTTCAGCCTCCAGGGCAGCTTGACACAGGGAATGATGCCTACCTTCAAGAGGACCTGGATGGTAGACAGAAGCATTCTCATCACTAGAAAGGTATATGAACTCTTTGTAGATTAATAAATAGCTCAGAAAGAGAGCTGATCACCAGGACTTCTATGAAGCTGTGATTCTTGCCAGTTAGTGGCTATCATTGTCATATTTTAGGGAGGTATAGTTGAGTATGTGCAAAGGAAACTAGACACAAAGTCCATCCCTGAGGAAAGGGGACAGTAGAATCAGAAGAGTTGGAGTCCAACCCAGGAGGAAACAGGATTGGGAGCTGGAACTGGAACCAAGAACCTGCTTCCTCAATCCAGTAGTCACCTCTTTCTCTTTGCCACCAGCTACTTTCTCTCAGTTTAGAAACCTGTCTTTCTGATCAAAAAAGAAAATAAACAAGCCTTCCCTTAATGATATATTCCTCTCTCATTCACTTTCTTTTCACAGCCAAGCTTTTTATTTCTACTTTATCTCCCCTTAATTCCTTAACACACAAGTGGCTTCTTTCACTGCCACTTGGACTTCCCTGTCAACAGTCACCAATCATCCCTCTTCTACTTGACAAATCCAGTGGACTTTTTTCAGGTCTGTTTTACTGGACATCTGGAGAATTTGACCCTGTTTTCCTCCCTTTCTCTTTAAACACACTCTCTTGGTTTCTGGATGGTCTCTCCTGCCTAACTCTCAGACTATTCCTCCTCTCTTCCAGTAACACTTCCCTGACCACCAGATTGGACTGGCTACTCTTCCTTTGGGATTTACCCTGACCACTCCTCTGCCACTACATTTACCACATTATATTAAAACAGTCCATTTATGAGCTGTCTCCCAAAATAAGTTGTAAGCTCTAAAAGAGAGTTTATGTCATATTTATCTATACCACTTAGCATGAAGCCTGGAAATTGAAGGTGTTTTTATTTTTTAAAAACCTAACCTCAGAGAGGAAGCCAGCCAAGCCTTGTAGACTAACCACATAGGATGAGGTCTCATAGGGAGGCCCCAACCTGATGTTCACATGGGCACCTACGACTGTCTTCACCTCCAGACTGCTGGGCCTGCTACAGCATGCTATTTCTTAACTCCACTAGCTATTGTTATAGGGATTTATTTCCTAACATACTGGTTGGGCTCTCATTTCTCATTTCTACTACTTAGCTTGAAGGTAGTGGACTTTTAGTACCCAAAGTCAGGCAAGCAGGGACAAGCAAGGACTACTGGACAAAAGGAGTTTCTGGACCTCCAAAGCTGAGAACAATAGCAGTACTCCCACTAATGTTCTGACACCCTTCGGGGGCAATCAGACAACCTTCCTTTTTGACTATAGACGTATGATTGCTTTTTTTTTTTCTTGTAAAAAAATGGAGTCTTGCTCTGTTGCCCAGGCTCAAGGGCAGTGGCACAATCATAGCTCACTGCAGCCTGGAACTCCCGGGCACAAGCAATCCTCCTGCCTCAGCCTCCTGAGTAGCTAGGACTACAGGCACACCACCATGCCCAGCAAATTTTTATTTTTTTTATGGATAGGGTCTCACTGTGTTGTCCAGGCTTGATTGTTTCTGATAGAGGTAATTAAGGCTACAAGTAAATGGCAGAAGATGGAATATTTGTCGAGTCCTTTTGCCTTTTTAATTCACTACTCTCATTTTTCTCTCCCATCATTTCTTTTTGATCTTAAAAAAATGTGCTATCTATGTTTATCTGGCTTGCCTGTGTTTATCTAATTTTAGATTGCAAGCTGTGGGACAGAATAGTGTCTTTGTATGTGCAGCATCTCACTGTGGGTGTCTGAGAATATCTAATAACATTAGCATCATTCAATTAACCTGTTTTTATTTAATGAATATATTATAAAGTTCTCCAGAGAACTTGTTCACTTGAACTTCACTAGAGATTAATAAATCATTTCCAGGCTATATCCAGGATATATTCAGAATATATCCAGAATAATTTATACTGTCCTGTATAATGTTAAGACAAATTAAAGTTGACTGGCCTTATAAGATCTTCAGGTGATACTGAGAGATGTATTTGAGATGAATAATAAGTGAATATAACAGCTCCCTCCCAACTGAAGGGGTATACTTTCTGTAGATCCTTGAAATAGAAAAATATTATATGATGTCTATGATGACAAAAACTACGCAGTGTTTCAGAAGTTTAGTTACCTGTTTCATTGGTTTGCTGGGTTGGTGAGGAACATAACTCCTGCTCAGATTTGTAAATTGTAATGCATGATCAGAGTCTCATTTAGATTTCATGTTTTCTTCCATACACATTACTTATTTTTCTCATACCAACCCAGAGCAGAGAAAGGAATTTATAAGAGTTTGAAATTGGGTCCTGGGGTCCTGTCCCTAGATTGTTTGTCCAATGTTGTAACCTGACATTAGTTCTAAGAAAATGACTGCCAAGAAGGAAAACATAAAGCCTGAAACAGAGACCCACATAGGGTCATAAATACCAACTCATAAACACAGAAATAACATTGGGAGAAAAGAATAATTAATAGTTTTGTTATAGAAGAGAATAAGAAACTCAGAAATCTCAAAATACTAAAGTGTCATACAAAGTGCTCTTTTTCTTTTCTTTCTTTCTTTCTTTTTTTTTTTTTTTTGAGACAGAGTCTCATTCTGTTGCTCGGGCTAGAGTGCCGTGGCGTCAGCCTAGCTCACAGCAACCTCAAACTCCTGGGCTCAAGCAATCCTCCTACCTCAGCCTCCTGAGTAGCTGGGATTATGCACCACCATGCCTGGCTAATTTTTTCTATATAGATTTTTAGTTGTCTATATAATTTCTTTCTATTTTTAGTAGAGATGGGGTCTTGCTCTTGCTCAGGCTGGTCTCAAACTCCTGAGCTCAAACGATCCACCCACCTTGGCCTCCCAGAGTGCTAGGATTACAGGCGTGAGCCACCGTGCCTGGCTTCAAAGTACTCTTTTAATGGCATAGCCACCTGTGTTAAACCAGTACACTTGCCATAATGATTGTTTAATATAACAGAGATACTACTACCTACCTAATAAGATTACAGTAAGACTTGAGTAAACTATTGGATGTAAATTTAAATGGCATGACGTACAGTGCTACCATTTATTGAGTACCTCCTATTCCTCTAAGTATAACCACACATCAATTGATTTGACAGATACCAAATTCAAATTTATGGCAGAAATATTGAACAGAGACATACACATACAGACACACAAAAGATACAATTGTTACTGTCTTAAAATAATTTAGAGAATAGGAAAATGGAATGATATTGCAACAGTATTAAATATTAGATGCATGACAAAGACAACATTAATTGCCTATTATATGGAGAGGAGTCCATGTGAGAATACTCTGAGATGGATTATATTCTAGGACCACTGTTCTTACGGCATGAATAACTTAAGTACATAGGTTAAGATATGAAGAATGACAGAAATACATGTCAGGTAAATATAAGAAATTTTGTTACTACTAAGAGCTAATATTTACCAAGCATGGATACTTATTGAACATGGGTAATTGAATATTTGTTGAAGGTGGGTAATTTTATTACCTCCCCACAACCCTGTCAGGCTGCAAACTACAGTATTACCTACCATTGAGGAAACTGAGGCCTAAAAATTAGAACAACTTTGATTCAGTTGCAGGCACTGCAAGTTCCAAAGGATGAGGTCTTTGATCGGGGAGCAAAAGGGGAACTAGTACTTGGAAAAAACAAGACAAAAGGGTGTTGTAGGTGGAGGAAGTAACATCAGGAATGTCTTAGAGGTGGGAATAAGCAGCATGTGTTGATGGGATGACAAAATCCCATGGCTGAAATAAGGCAGACAGGAGGGTTTTAAGGTAGGTGGGGATTGCGGGGTAGGTGGGGATTGTGGGGTGGGGGGCGGGGACAAGTACAATAAAAAATAGGTCAGGGCTTGAATATTGGAAAAATAGTTGAGGCTTGAATGCAAAGAGAGCACAGGATCTAATCTCTTGGCTTCCAGGTTTTTTCCATAAGGTAATTGTGGTGGCAGTGTGAAAGTACTGAATTTGAAAGATGAGACACAAAGAAAGACCAATTAAGATATTCTTGGAATGGTCTCACTTTGCTCTTCCTGGAAGTGAAGTCAAAAAAAACAAGTTCTTACTATCTAATGAAAAGAAGCACACTGGTTTTATTCAGGAAGAGTAACTTTTTTTCCTGGAGTAAATCTTTAAAAGAATTTATTGTGTAGCTCTTTATATAAAGGAAATTGGATTATATAATTCATTTGTTGTTAATCAAATATTTATTTAGGCCTACAATGTGTGCTGTTTAAGGCACTGCGTGTAAAATAACAAAACCACTAAAGTCTCTGTCCTCACGGAGCTTACTTTCTAGAGAACTGAGCAATTGTCATAAATAGTGATTTTTTAAAAATGAAAGAACAATTTTCATGCAGATTTTTTTTCTTTTGTCAACTCTTAATAATGCCTAATTATAATCCAGTGAAGGCATTTCTGTTGAGAGCTGAATTGACAAAAAGCTTACCAAATCTACAGAAACTAATGGTGGTATAGACTTTAGGCAACATATATCAAATATCAGTGGTTCCACCTGGGCTTCTTAAGAAATCTGGATTGAATTCTAGCTTTTGGAAAACCTTTCAAACTGAGGTCTCTAGTAGGGGACTAAAGGACAAATATTCTGGGTTGGGATTAAAAGGAGATACTTTACTCATTCAATATATATTTACTGAATGATGTTAAGCACACTCAAACACTAGAAATATACAAATAGACAAGGGATTAATAACAAGAATGTATAAGGAGCTCAACCCAATAGCAGGAAAAAAAAAACGCAAAAAAAAGAAAAAACCCATATCAAAACAACAATGAGATAGCATCTCACCCCAGTTAGAATGGTTATTACAAAAAAAGACAAAAAATAACAAATGCAGGAGAGGATGCAGAGAAAAGGGAACACTATACACCGTTGGTAGGAATGTGAAGTAGTACAGCCATTATGGAAAACAGTATCGAGGTTCCTCAAAAAACTAAAAATAGAACTACCATATGATCCAGCAATCCCAGTGTTGGGCATATTTCCAAAACAAAGGAAATCAGTATATTGAAGAGATATCTGCAATCCGATGTTTATTGCAGCACTATTCATAACAGCCAAGATATGGAATCAACCTGTGTTCATGAACAGATGAATGGATAAAGAAAATATGATGCATATACACAATGGAATATTATTCAGCCCTAAAAAAGAATGAAATCCTGTCATTTGCAGCAACATGGATAAAACTGGAGATCATTACGTTAAGTGAAATAAACCAGGCACAGAAAGACAAATATCGCATGTTCTCACTCACACATGGGAGCTAAAAAGGTGGGTCTCATGGAGGTAGAGAGTAGATTGGTGGTTACCAGAGTCTGGGAAGGGAAGGGGGAAGGGCACAGATAAAGTTAGTTAATGGGTACAAAATTATAGTTAGATAGAAGGAATAAGTTCTAGCAGTCAATAGTACAGTAGGAAAATTACAGTTAAAAATAATTCATTGTATATTTCAAAATAGCTAGTAGAGAAGAAATGTATTATTCCCAACACAGAAAAAAGATAAATGTTCAAGGTGATGGATATCCCAATTACCCTGACTTGATCATTATACATTACATGAAATTTTTTGTATCAATATAAAAAATACATTAAAAAAGAAATAGACAAGAGAATCCCTATTTTGAAGAATGTATAATGACATCAACACCATAGAATTCCCCTTGTTTTTTTTTTTAATCTTAGTAAATGGATTGCAAAGTTCTCTAGACAATTTGACTACTTTCCTGGAGATTTATAAATAATTTTCAAGCTACTGCTCTCTAGGATACATCCAAAATAACTTATATCTCTTTATGTGAGATAAGTCATTGTTGACTGGTTTCACTATATATTTAAATGTAACATCAAGAGGCCTGGCTCGGTGTGATAAAATTAGCCAGGCATGGTGGCATGCACCTGTAGTCCCAGCTTCTTGGAAGGCTGAGGTAAGTGAGAGGGTGGCTTGAGCCCAGAAGTTTGAGGTTGCTGTGAGCTCTGACACTGCTGCACTCTAGCCGGGACACAGAGTGAAACTCTGTCTCAAAAAAAATAAATAAATAAAAATAAAGTATCCATGAGCCCATAGTTTACAAATTATCACTACTAATCTTTTGGTCCATCTACTTCTAACCATCTCTCTTTCTTTCTCTTTCTTTCTCTCTCTCTCTCTCTCTGCATTCTAGCCCAGGTGACACAGTGAGAGAGTGAGACCTTATTTCAAAAAAAAAAAAAAAAAGACCTGTTCGATGTGAGTAATAAGACTCCCAACAGAAGAGATATACTTCTTTCTGGAGACCTCTATAACAGTAAAATATTGTATTAATGAAGTCATAGTCTAACTGGGTGACAGATATGATTGCCAACAATTATGATGCAATGCAATAAATGGTGTAGTAGCAGGGTGAGCAGGAGGTGTTCTGGCTACACAAGCCAGTGCACTGAAATCAGCTTTGGGAGTGTTTGGGGCTGGGAGCCTAAGAGGAGAAATCAGGTTGAGTTTCTTTAACTTAATGATAGCCAGCATTTAATGAGCCCTTTTACTCAAAACAGCTCCGGGGAGCAAAGTGAGGCCCAGAGGCAAGCACACAGCTAGACCCTCAGTCCAGGCCCACTAACCATGCACCCGGTGATAGCAACACTCGCTCTGGGTGAGGCCCTGAGAGAGCACTGAGGCAGCTCTGCAAGTCACAAGTGACCTACCTGTCAGAGGAAATGAAGAAATCAGTTTCAGCTTTGTGTTACTAATTATTAGGCAGCTTCTGTAACTATGGTTCATTGGTTTATGTAGTTTTTTTTTCCTAGGAAACCAACCAGATATGAACATTTCTTTCTACATATCTTTCTTTCAGCTCATTCATAGGCTGAACAAGAAAATATATTTATGCTAAATGGTGGATAATGGCCTAGGTCCTCACAAGTGTATGTCGAATTATTGCAGTGACAGAATTATGTGTGTAGGTACTTGTCCAGTGTGTCTCTGTCTTGGAAATCTATAGTTGTATAGTCTGGATTTCATTTATTTATTTTTAGAGACAAGGTCTCTCTTTGTCGCCCAGGCTGGAGTGCAGTGGTGAGATCATAGCTCACTGCAGCCTCAAACTCCCGGGCTCAAGTGATCCTCTCACCTCAGCCTCCCAAGTAATTGGGAATACAGATGCATGTTAAGTTTTTTATATTTTTGTAGAGACTGGGGGTTTCCTTATGTTGCCCAGCCTGGTCTTGAACTCTTGGCCTCAGGCAATCCTCCCACCTTGGCTTCCCAAAATGCTGGGATTACAGGCATGAGCCATAGTGCCCAGCCTAGTTTGGATTTTTAAACCTACTTTTCAGGTTACCCAGGTTATACCATTTCCTTTTCAGTAATAATTTTGGAGCATTGTTTATTTCTTTCCGTATAAAAATTTATTTTTAAAAGATACTGTGTATGAAACTAGAGGCCATTATCTTAAGTGAAACAACTCAGACACGGAAAGACAAATACTTCATATTCTCACTTATAACTGAGAGCTAAATAATGTGTGCACATGGAAACAGAGTGTGGAATGATGGACAAAAGAGAGTTGGGGGGGTGATGGGAGGTTGCTTGGTGGTTACAATGTGTGTTACTCCAGTGATGGATGCACTGAAGGCCTTGACATCACCACAATGCAATATATCAATGTAGCAAAATTGCTCTTGTACTCAATGAATATATACAAATAAAATATAAATAGAAAAATATATATTAATACAATCACATGGATAGGCCCAATGAGAAAATTGATGTAATCAATGCAAGAGAAAAGAAGCAGACATTAGATACAATTCAGTATTCCTTCTTGGCTGGGCGCGGTGGCTCATGTCTATAATCCTATCACTCTGGGAGGCCGAGGCCGGAGGATCACTTGAGCCCAGGAGATTGAGGTTGCAATGAGCTAGGATGATGCCACTGCACTATAGCCTGCGTGACAGAGAGAGATCCTGTCTCAAAAACAAACAAACAAACAAATATATATAGTATACATATTTTCCTTCTTGATAAAAATTCTGACTTAAATACTAAAAATAACAAAAAAAGATAATGGGAAGATAGCCTATCTGCCACTAAATAAGCATTAAATGAACATGCAAAACGAAGACTTTTGGTGAAGGGTAAATAACTCGTCTGGTCATCCTTAGATTCATTTTGGGAGAAAAGCAAAGAAAATTTTGAATGTTATTAGTTTTACTGTTAGTATTAATATTTGTATTACTGTTTTATACTTTCTTGTATTGTCAAACAAAAGAAATAAGTGATTATGCTAACTTTTTTTTTCATGGCCCCAGTATTCTCATGATTATGCTAACTTTGTTAAGAATCCAACATTTTTATTTAGAGTGATAACTGGATGTTTCATTGAATTACAGAGAAAGGGAAATATAATTATAATTTGGAAGAAGAATAAAAAATTGAAGTAGGCATGAAGTAATGTGAGAATGAAGTTGGAAATATTAATATAAAGTAATAACATTTAATAAAATGTTAAGTAATCTCTAATGAGTCATCTTAGCTTTGTTCCATGAAATGGTCAAGGAACAATATTATTCTACCATGAGGCTGATGGTATGCACTCCCACTGTTTAAATTTGGGGGTCTAACACTGTTTTTCACTTAACAGAAGCCAACATGCCTGAGAAAAATGGCTGATTCCATGTCTGGTACTGGGAAGGCACAGGTGAGTCCTGCAACATTTTGTTGGGCCAGAAAAGCAAGGATGCTTTTTAAAAATAATAATGTTGCATGGAAGAATACACAAGCCAGCTTAATGGAACACCCATTGGACTAAATTCTGTCAATTTGAGTATCAAAAGAAAAATGATGACTGTGGTTAGTTGAAATGCCTTAAGGAGTGAAAAGTCCATAATGATAGCAAAAATGAGAAAAGTTGACAAATTGTGCTAAAGAAGTTGAATATAATCAAATCTCATTACTCACCCTGTTATCATGTTAGTACTATTGACTCATTTATTGAATCAGTGCAGAATACCAAATTCAGTAAATACCACGTATGGTAGTTTTAACTTTACACTGAGAAAAGTAATTCTCTAATTCTTAGGCTATAACTGCCTGCCTGTGTCTATACTAGTATGAACTGATTTTTTGGAGAGACAAAATTATTTTTGTGGGCAGGCACCTATCCAGCATATCCCTGCCTGACTTAGGAATCTAATACTGGGAGGTTTGATTGCAGCTCAAAATGCCATTTTAGTGAGTTGTCTTAGGAAAATTAGTGATGGGATATATTTGAATTATTGTACTCCTGAGTTTTCATGTATTGATCAGCTAAGTTTTAAGAGCTAGTTCATAACCCTGGTGGTATTTTGTGTAAGTCTATAGCAGGCTGTCCAACAGAACTTTCCATGATGATGAAAATGTTCTGTATCTGTGCTGAGCAATATAGTAGCCATTAGTCACATGTAGCTAATGGTTATTGAGCACTTGAAATGTGGCTAGTGTGACCAAGGAACTGAATTTTTAATTTTATTTTAAATCAATTTAAATTTAAAGTAAAGTAGACACATGTGGCTAGTGACTATTGTATTTGGGCAGTATAGATTTAGATTTTAAGCCTCCTTTTAATTAGAAAGAATAACTTTAGGTTTACCAAGTGATGCAAATTCCTTCCCACCAGTTTTGGAGCATTGATTAGATGATTGGAGATCTATATTGAAAAACTTTAGGATTTTAATTTATTGTTTGAATAAGTAATATATTCATAGCATTTTAAAACATTAAAATAACAAAAAGGTTTATAGTAAGAATTCTCTCCCACCCTGTGCCCCAGCTACCCAGGTCTCTTCACTGTGGGTGTGACCAACGTGAATTTCTTATGTATCCCCGAGATACTTTACACATATACAATAATGTCAGCACATCAGTATTGTACACAAGGCTTTTTTTGTGTGTTAACATATTTTAGGGATCAGTCCATATCCGTTATCAACAGTGTTCTTCTTCCTATGACTGTAGAGCTAATTTAAGAATCTATTTGAAAGGATACCTGAAGGTGGCTTGTCTGCCATCTTGACCAATGACAAGATAGCTTGCATGTGAAATGTTAAGAATCCTAATTTCGGCCGGGCACGGTGGCTCACGCCTGTAATCCTAGCACTCTGGGAGGCCGAGGCGGGTGGATTGCTCGAGGTCAGGAGTTCAAGACCAGCCTGAGCAAGAGCGAGACCTCGTCTCTACTAAAAATAGAAAGAAATTATATGGCCAACTAAAAATCTATATAGAAAAAATTAGCCGGGCATGGTGGCGCATGCCTGTAGTCCCAGCTACTCGGGAGGCTGAGGCAGTAGGATCGATTAAGCCCAGGAGTCTGAGGTTGCTGTGAGCTAGGCTGATGCCACGGCACTCATTCTAGCCTGGACAACAAAGCGAGACTCTGTCTCAAAACAAACAAACAAAAACAAACAAACAAACAAAAAAAAGAATCCTAATTTCACAAGACAGGTAACGATAGCAACAGGTAGAGCCTATGGCAGCCCCTACTCGCTGCACCCTGCCCCTATGGTGAAGGCCCAAATTTCAAAATGCCTAGTCCTTTCTTTTGTTCGTTTGATATGGGAGTCTCACTATGTTGCCCACGGTGGTCTCAAACTCCTGGCCTCAAACAGTTCTCTGTTCTCAGCTTAGTAGCTGGGATTACAGGTGCAGGCCACAGCACCTGGCTTCCTTTTTCTTTCTTTTTTTTTTTTTGAGACACAGTCTCGCTCTGTTGCCCGGGCTAGAGTGAGTGCCGTGGCGTCAGCCTAGCTCACAGCAACCTCAAACTCCTGGGCTTAAGCGATCCTCCTGCCTCAGCCTCCCAAGTAGCTGGGACTACAGGCATGTGCCACCATGCCCGGCTAATTTTTCTATATATATATTTTTTTAGTTGGCCAGATAATTTCTTTCTGTTTTTAGTAGAGACGGGGGTCTCACGCTTGCTCAGGCTGGTCTCGAACTCCTGACCTCGAGCGATCCACCCGCCTCGGCCTCCCAGAGTGCTAGGATTACAGGCATGAGCCACCATGCCCGGCCCCTTTTTCTTTTAAACTTATATTTTGGACCCAAACCTAACTAACTTCTGTGAAGTGACCCAAGATATTAAATATGTTATTAATATAATAACACTAAATATGACTTTTTTTAAAAAAGCACAATTTTCAATAATATGTGATATGGTTTGGATGTTTGGCCCCTACAAATTTCATGTTGAAATTTGATACTGGTTGTTGGAGGTGGGGCCTAGTGGGAGGTGTTTGGATCATGGGGGCAGATTCCTCATGAATGGCTTGGTGCCCTACCCAAGATAATGAGTGAGTTCTGACTCTCTTAGTTCACGTGACAGCTGGTTGTTTAAGAGTCTGGCACCACCTCCTCCCTCTCTTACTCCTTCTCTCACCATATGACACACCTGCTCCCCCTTCACCTTCCTCCTTGATTGGAAGCTCCCTGAAGCCCTCCCCAGAAGCAGATGCTGGCGAGGTGCTTCTTATATAGTCTGCAGAACTGTGAGCCAAATAAACCTCTTTTCTGTATAAATTAACCAGTGTCAGGTATTCCTTTATAGCAGCATAAAATGGACTAACACAATATGTAAGCCCTTTAGTGGTTTTCCATTGCACAAAGAATAAAATCCAAACTCCCCACCAAGGCCCATCAGGCTTTGCATGATCTGGCTCCAGACTTCTTAGTCACGAGGCTCCAGCCACACAGGCCTCTTAACACAGCCAGTGCTTCCTGCCCCAGGGGCTGTGCACTCACCCTTCTCTCAGTCTGGCATGCACTTTCCTGGGCTCTTTCTGTGTGGCTCTCTACTTCATCCTCCAACCTCAGCTTAAATGTCACCTCCTCATGGATGTCTTCCCTGAATGTGTCATCTATGGTGCTCCCCTACCCAGTCCCCACACTGCCACTTCATTCAGAGCACTCACTATAATCAGCAATTATTTTACTTATGTGTTCTCTCTCCCCCATAGAAATCTAAGACCCCTGAGAACAGGAACTTGAACTGTCTTCACTCGTGTATCCCCAGGGTCTAAGCCAGTGCTTGGCACATAGTTGGTGTACAGCTAGTATTTGCTAAAACAAAAAGTATTGAATAAGCAAATATTGAATGAATTTCAAATATAGAGCCCAGAACTTGGGAGAATTTGGATAAATGCCATGCCTTTCAAATACTCCCTCATAAATGAATAAACATAGTGAATTACTTTCATAAAAACACTGTTTTTTCTGAGGTTTTTGATTTCATTAACATCTATCAGGAGTCCTGTTTACTTCTGTTAAGTCAGAGACATTCAGTGTGTTTGAATCGCAAGAGCTGTTTGCCTCTGCTATGATCTGCCATTTAAGAAGCGATGCCTCTTGTGCCATGATGGTATGTGTTCTTCATCTTACGATCTTTTTGAGTCACTAAGCTGACGCATATTGGTTTCTGGGTCAGCAATTATTAGTCAAGTGCTTACTTCGTCATTACTGAGAAATATGCATTTCTTGGTGCTTTAAAGTTTGTAAAAAATTTTTATTGATGACAATTTATTTGATCTTCCCAGCCCCCCTACTCTATAAACCATCTTATGGCCATTTTATTGGTGAGGTTACTGGAGCTCAGGAGAGATTAAATTTTGCTGGTAAAATTCTTCTCTAAAAAATTTATAGAGCCTTTTAAGGAAACAACACACGTACAAAACCAAAGACATTGTTACAGAGTAATATAAACACATGGAAATTAATTACAGAAATATAAACTGATGCCAAGGAGATTGTGAATTGTATATAGCCTAATGAGATCTGTTATAAAGTGTAGGAAGAGATGTTTAACAGGATTTGGAAAGAAAGGAAGAAACTAGATTTGAAGAATCAGAAACAAGAGGAGTTGGAGCCTTCCGGACAGAGGAAATGGGCTATGCAAAGATACACGTGTAGGCACAGTGTCACTGGAGAATGTGGCCAGAAAAATTAGCTTAAGGAAAATAGAGCCGTTCCATCAGGAAATATCAAAAGATGAGGATGCTAAGATTAAGAGTGCCCCTATTGGTGAGAGACCTTGGATGTCAAGGGGAGCTTGGGTTTTATTTGGCAGACATTAGAGAGTTGGTAAATACTCATGTAAATAAAGTATTAGAGAGGAAAACAAAGTTTCGTGATTCTTGTGGCAACTCCATATAGAATGAAGTGCAGCAGGAGAGAGTGACAGAGGACTACTACTGCAGCAATCCTGGTGTGAGATGACGCGGTCATAGACTAAGTGGAAAGTGAGGAAATCAGAAGAAAGCAGACCTAGCACAGAAAGCTCATCTGGAGTGGAGGGTGGAGTTAGAACAGAGGAGGAGAACAGGAAAAAGTGAAGAATGACTGCCAGGTTTCCAGCCTGCTGAATCGGGCTGATTGTGGTGCAATAAACACGTGATTTACAAAGAGAAGCCTTTTGGCTGAGGTGGCCAAGGACAGAGAGATGAGGATAAGGAGGAGCCAAGCTTTTGAAATGCAAAGCTGAAGGTGGTGAGAGGATGTTCAGTCACAGGCCTGTAGGGGCAACTGGAGAAAGAAGTCTAAAAAGAAGGTGAGAAGTCAGAGTTTACATTGTGCCATCTTGATTAACCTCTGACTGTCTTTCCCAATTCTGCACACTTGCTTCTCTGGCTCAGAAGCACTTTTCTTGGGAATTCGCTATTGGGAAGAATTCACACTTTAGATCTGGCTATTTACCAGTGAACTTTCTCTGTGGTAGCATAAAAAAAGAAAAGGAAAAGGAAAAGATTTTAAAAAAACCCATGAAGGGCCAGGCATGGAGGCTTACACCTGTAATCCTAGCATTCCAGGAGGCCGAGGCAGGAGGATCGCTTGAGCTCAGGAGTTCGAGGCAAGCCTGAGCAACAGAGAGACCCCGTCTCTACTAAAAATAGAAAGACATTAGCTGGGCGACTAAAAATAGAAAAACTTGGCCTGGTAGGGTGGTACGCACCTGTAGTCCCAGCTACTCAGGAGGCTGAGGCAGCAGGATCTTTTGAGCCTAGGGGTTTGAGGTCACTGTGAGCCAGGCTGATGCCACGGCAGTCTAGCTGGGGCAACAGAGCGAGACTCTGTCTCTAAAAAAAAAAAAAAAAAACCATGAAGGCTTTTCACCCTGAAATGATTATTTCAAAGTTACTTTGGGTTTTAAAAGTTAATATTCATTACTTTCAAATTTAAAATCCTAAGCTTTGACATTAAACATATCCATTTTATTATTCTATTTATAAATCTAACAAATGGGTGTCTGATCCACTTGGTTAATCATTTTAGACATTTTAAACCACATTTATTATTAATAATTTTCTAATTAATAAACTTTCCAAATTCTTTTTTTTTTTTTTTGGAGACAGAGTCTTGCTCTTTTGCCCTGGCTAGAGTGCCGTGGCATCAGCCTAGCTCACAGCAATCTCAAACTCCTGGGCTCAAGCAATCTTTCTGCCTCAGCCTCTCAAGTAGCTGGGACTACAGGCATGCACCACCATGCCCAGCTAATTTTTTCCATATATTTTTAGTTGTCCAGATAATTTCTTTCTATTTTTTTTTTTTTTTAGTAGAGGCGGGATCTTGCTCTTACTCAGACTGGTCTTGAACTCCTGACCTCGATCAATCCTCCCACCTCGGCCTCCCAGAGTGCTAGGATTACAAGTGTGAGCCACCGTGCCTGGCCAAGTTTACTTATTAAAACTTTTCATATTTAAAAAAAATCTTGTTAAGAGAGAAGGTAAAAGAGTGGGAGGTCATGGGGGACACACAGATTCATTGATGGGTTTTTTGTTTTGAGTATGAAAGATTTGAGCAAGCCTGTGAGAAAAGAGTCAATGGACAAAGAGAGATTCAAGAGAGAAGAGAGAAAAATTTAATGATGGGAGCAGATCCTGGAGGAGACAGGAGGGCTACAAAGGTCATCACCCTCCGAGGGGCGGCCTCCAACAGGGAGAGAGGGACTCATCCCTAAAGACCAGTGGATGCTGCTGCTACACAGTCAAGTGGAGTCAGTCATAGAAGACACTCTTGGGGAGGTCATCTGAATTTCATTTTTATTTTTATTTTGTTTTATTTTATTTTTTGAGACAGGGTCTTGCTCTGTTGCCCAGGCTAGATTGCAGTGGCGTCATCATAGCTCACTGCAACCTCAAACTCCTGGGCTCAAGCAATCCTGTCTCACCTTCCTGATAAGCTAAGACTATAAGCATGTATATACCACCATGCTTGGCTAATTTTTAAAATTTTTTTGTAGAGACAAGGTCTTGAACTTGTGGCCTCCCAAAGTGCTAGGATTATAGGCATGAGCCACTGCGCCCAGCTGTCATCTGAATGTTAAATGGATCCAATGTCATTTAACAAACTAGGCCGGGCGCGGTGGCTCACGCCTGTAATCCTAGCTCTGGGAGGCCGAGGCGAGTGGATCGCTCGAGGTCAGGAGTTCGAGACCAGCCTGAGCAAGAGTGAGACCTCGTCTCTACTAAAAATAGAAAGAAATTATCTGGCCAACTAAAAATATATATACAAAAAAATTAGCCGGGCATGGTGGCTCATGCCTGTAGTCCCAGCTACTCGGGAGGCTGAGGCAGTAGGATCGCTTAAGCCCAGGAGTTTGAGGTTGCTGTGAGCTAGGCTGATGCCACGGCACTCACTCTAGCCCGGGTAACAAAGTGAGACTCTGTCTCAAAAAAAAAAAAAAAAAAACAAACCATGGGCCAGGCGCGGTGGCTCATGCCTGTAATCCTAGCACTCTGGGAGGCCGAGGCGGCTGGATCATTTGAGCTCAGGAATTCGAGACCAGCCTGAGCAAGAGTGAGACCCCTTCTCTACTAAAAATAGAAAGAAATGATTTGGACAGCTAAAAATCTATACAGAAAAAATTAGCCGGGCATGGTGGTGCATGCCTGTAGTCCCAGCTACTTGGGAGGCTGAGGCAGAAGGATTGCTTAAGCCCAAGAGTTTGAGGTTGCTGTGAGCTAGGCTGACGCCGCGGCACTCTAGTCCAGGCAACAGAGTGAGACTCTGTCTCAAAAAAAAAACCATGGAATGACTACTTGGTGAGAAGCATTCACACCTATCATTAATTTAATCTTTACAACAACCCTGTGAGGCAGATATTGCTATGATTTTGTACTAGGGAAAAGAGCTCGGAGAAGTTAAGCAACATGTCCTGAGTCACACAGTTTATAAGAAGCAGACCTGGGGTTTGAATCCAGGCCTGTTTAGCACGTGTTGTTTGCATGACTCCATGTTACACCACATTGCCTGAGAGTAAAAGAGGCGGAGCTGTGCCTGTCCTGGAAAGCCCATGTGGGTGATATTAGGAGGCAGAGAATCTTTTAATCTCTGAAATCACCACAGGGGTATTATCTGTCTAGGTTCCATGCTTGCCCTAAGTTCCAGATTTTCCAGTTTGTCTAGAAATCTGTCCAACTGCAGCAACAGTGCAGGCCCACCTAGGGCCTCACAGGGTTAGGCAATACCCTGGTAAGAATTTGAATTAAAATTGGTAAACCCATTTTCTTTTTTTTTTTTTTTTTTTTTTGAGACAGAGTCTCACTTTGTTGCCCGGGCTACAGTGGGTGCCATGGCGTCAGCCTAGCTCACAGCACCCTCAAACTCCTGGGCTTAAGCGATCCTACTGCCTCAGCCTCCCGAGTAGCTGGGACTACAGGCATGCACCACCATGCCCGGCTAATTTTTTCTATGTAGTTGTCCAGATAATTTCTTTCTATTTTTAGTAGAGACGGGGTCTCGCTCAGGCTGATCTCGAACTCCTGACCTCGAGCGATCCACCCGCCTTGGCCTCCCAGAGGGCTAGGATTACAGGCGTGAGCCACCGCTCCCGGCGGTAAATCCATTTTCTGATTTTATATCTTATGCTCATTGCACAGTGTCTTTGTGATAGTTGAAAACATGGGAAGGGCTGGAGAAAATAATTGCAGCCTGAAGATTCTGATCCAGTAACTCTGACTGAATCCCAAGGATGAAATGATCATCTATCACACTGGTGATGATGGTTGCCTCTAGGTGGGGGGACCTAGGGGGTCATCCAGGGGATATTGGCCTATGTACATGTTACTGAGCCAAATACCTTTAAAATCCTAAGTCTGTATGATGGCATAAACTTTTTTTTTTTTAACTTACTTATTAAATGCAAAGTCCTCAGGTGACGCAACCAAAAAAATAGGACTTTTGCCCACAGGTCTTCTCGATTGAGCACAGTAACTGGAAGAGTTGTCAGATGCCACATGGGTCTCTGTGCTCCACAGCCCAAAGTATATGAAGTCTTGGATTGACGCTCAAAGATCCCCACGGTACGCTTGGCCGAAACATCTCTCTCCCATTAGGTCAGCATTTCCTGCGTGTAGCAGGAGGGAAAGGTGGCGCAAGGAAGAAATCAAAGCTTTCCTCTCGGAACCCTGAGTGCTCCAGGAATTCATGCTCCAGGAGGAAAGCAGTTTCCTCGGCTTTTGTGGTTGTTATATGGGTCTTTCCTGAAGTTTGGACTGGAGATCATGTGATTAAAAGGCTGAGGACAGAGGGAAGGAGGAATTTAGAGATAAAAAAAGAGTAAGGAGGCCCAGGGGGGAGGGCTTTTGAAAAAGTGTCCGAAAATTTGGGAAAGATGGCTAAAAAAGTAGATTGGAGCCAATTTGGGAGAATTGTAAACCTCTCCAAGTCTCTTACCTTTCCCATGAGGTCTCAGAATTGGCCAGAGCGGGGAAGGATTTTGTTTTCCTTTGTCTTGGAATTCTATCAGTCACCTTTCCTCTAACCTCAAATTTATTTAAAAGAAAAAAAATCAGGCACTTTCTATGTGCTGGGAATTTTAGGTTTTCTAGGATCTAGGTTTATTAGGGGTAAATAGGTTTTAGGAATATTAGGGGTAAATAAGTAGAACAAGGTGGCTTTCCTTTGTGATGCAAACAGAAAATAGAAACTATGAAGGGTTATAAGAAATGAAATTATAATCAGAGCGCCAAGCCAGAGAGGATGGGCAGACCCCTTCAGATGGCCAGCAAAGGCCTCTCTGCAGAGGTGGCGCTCAAGCGGAGACCCGAGTGAGAAGGCACAGAGAGCTGAAGATCGTGGGATGACGATTCTAAGACGGAGGGAACTGCAACTACAAGCTCTCCCTAAGGCGGGAAAGAGCTTGGCGTGTTTGAGAAACAGAAAGGACAGTGTGGCTGGAGTTAGGTAGTGAGGGAGAGAGGTGTCAGAGAGGAGCTTTGATGGGCTCCGGCTGGGGTGAGGGCTTTGGGTTTTGTTGTAAGGGCAATTGGGAGCCATTGGAGGGTCCTAGGCAGGGGACCAATGTGACCCTGTTTCTGTGTGGAAAGCTCTCTGGCCATGATGTGGAGAAGAGGTTGTGTAGGGCAGAGAATGGATCAGGTCAGTTGAGGGGTTATTGCAGGGGAGTCCAGGTGATGAGTGACAACCAGGGTGGTGGTGAAGGAAGAGGAGAAACTGTGAGATTCTGGATGCATTTTGGAGATAGAGTTAGCAGAGCTTGCTGATAAGTTGGGTGCAGGAGGTAAAAGAGAAAGGAATCAGGATCGTTTCTAGATTTACACATGGGTGACTAAGGACTTTTCCTTATTTTCTATTGCTATTATGTCCCTTATGAAAACTTAACCATTTTTACTGTAAAAGCAATATCATTGGTGTAGATGATCTAGAACATAAAAAAAGCATATGTAAAGTATGCATGAGCCCATAATTCACAAATTACTACTACTAATCTTCTGGTTCATTTACTTCTAACCATCTGTCTCTCTCTAAGAGACAGTATCTCTCTATGTTGCCCAGTCTGGCCTCACACTCCTGGCCTCAAGTGATTCTCCCACCTTGGCCTCCCCAGTAGCTGGGATTACAGGCACATGCCGCTATGCCCCCTTTTCTCCTTTTTTTAGGGAAAATATTTTTCCCGGGTAATAAAATTATTAGGAACATTTCAGAAAAAATAAACATAGAAATTTAAATCATCCAGCTATAACCAGAATTAATATTTTTGTTAATGATATGTACATATATATTGTAGGGGAGCCAAAAGACCAAGGGAAGCTTCCCCTTTGCCCTCTGAAGTTTTGCTGAAAATTCAACTCACAAAAGGCAGATTAATTGGAGAAATGGCATACAAATTTATATAGCATGCACAGGGAGAATCACAGAGCCATTACCCATCCCCCAACAGGGTTTAGAAGCTTATATACCACCCTGGCAAAACAGTTTACGGGATGGAGGAGAAGGGGAATTCTGTTGAGGGGCAATAAAGGATTACCAGGGAGAATGCATGGATGAGGAACCGAGATTAACTTGTAAGTAGTTCTCTTAGACAGTGAAAGACTCTGTTCAGGTGTGACTACATTCCTGGTCTTACTGGGAGAGGAATTAAAAACAATTGTTCTTCTTGGTGGGTCTAGATTTCAGGCAGATTAAGGAACTGCAAATTGGTGGCTTATGCCCGTAATCCTAGCACTCTGGGAGGCTGAGGCGGGAGGATTGCTTGAGGTCAGGAGTTCAAGACCAGCCTGAGCAAGAGCGACATCCTGTCTCTACTAAAAATAGAAAATAGTACCAGCTACTAGGGGAGCTGAGGCAGGAGGATTGCTTGAGCGCAGGAGTCTGAGGTTGCTGTGAGATAGGCTGACGCCACGGCACTCACTCTAGCCCGAGCAACAGAGGGAGTTTAGGGGGAGGTCAGAGAAAACTTGAGGCTTCTTCGGTTCAGTATGTCAAAGTGCCATATTTCGGGGTATCAATTTCTTGAGTCCCAACAATATTCAACTCATTTTGGATATTCTTAATATATGGCTTTGTATTCTGCCTTTTAAAAAAACTGCCATGGGCCGGGCGCGGTGGCTCACGCCTGTAATCCTAGCTCTGGGAGGCCGAGGCGGGTGGATCGCTCGAGGTCAGGAGTTCGAGACCAGCCTGAGCAAGAGTGAGACCCCGTCTCTACTAAAAATAGAAAGAAATTATCTGGCCAACTAAAAATATATATACAAAAAAAAATTAGCCGGGCATGGTGGCTCATGCCTGTAGTCCCAGCTACTCGGGAGGCTGAGGCAGTAGGATCGCTTAAGCCCAGGAGTTTGAGGTTGCTGTGAGCTAGGCTGACGCCACGGCACTCACTCTAGCCCGGGCAACAAAGTGAGACTCTGTCTCAAAAAAAAAAATAAATAAAATAAAAAAACTGCCATGAATGTTACCTTGTTATCATAAAGATTATTTTAAAACATGATTTCACTGGCTTGTTCTTGGTCTACACAAAACTGTCCTGTCTGCCATGTTTTGTTTAAGGGGCCCAGGTTGCTAGAGTTAGGAACTTTGCCTTCACATTGACCTTCTTCTACCCCAACAGTCCCTACTTAATCAGGAAGAGCTGACTCAGAACTTGCCCAGAGACAAGCATTATACAGGCTTGTCCTCACAGTCCACGTGTTCTCCTAGACCAACAGGAATTTATTCCCTTCACCCCAGGCCCTCGTGCCAACACCACCCATCACTACCACGGAGAAGAGGGCCAGCCCTGCAGAGCCCTTTGGTTTTGCCTGCTTGGCATCATCTTATGCAAAGCAAAAGGAAAATACATAAATGACCCTCAGTTGTAAGCCTTTTGTCACTGGAACCTTCCAGGAATGAGTAGCTAGTTCGAGGGGCATGCCCTCCCACCACTCCTGGGGGGCATCTGCTAATGGCACAGCCAAGGCCTTGGCCATTCACCATACAATGCTAAGAGTAGAGTGTTCATGAACAATGATGGTTTCCACCCTTGCAAAGCTCCCTTAAGCCACTTGGATCACCCCGACCCAAGGCCCAGGACGCACCTCTGTGAGGCACATAAGTGTTCACTCCTGTTCTCCAGCCTGGTGCTGGACTTTACAAACTGCTCTCGCTTTTACCTGCTTCTGACACCACCTTCCCCCGTTTATCTCTCACCTTCCTCCTGGCCTTGCCTTGCAAATTTGACTCTCAACTGTCAATTCTGCCTTCCCAGGACCTGGCCACCTCTCTGGACTAGACTCGGCCCTGGAAACCTTGGACTCCAGAGCTGCCTCTGTTGGTGGGGCTTCCACCAGGACCATCTAAATCACAGAGAGAACCAGACCAAACAGATACACTAGACACCAAACGGGAAGCTTCCGTGTGGAGTCTAAAAGTCCCTGTTCTCCTTGGGTGTGTGCATATTTGGTACAGATCTCTCCACTTTGGGAAGAGCGTAGAGGGAGAGGGGGAGGATGGGGCAGAGATGGTGGTGCTGGCGGCTACGGTGGCAGCTGGATCCAAGCAGCCTCCCCACTGGGCCTCCCTTTCCTAGCGAGCATAACCATTGTGACCATCAGTAATCCTTCCGTCAGCTCCAGCTCCGTAGCCGGGACATTCTCCCCATGGCCTGTATTCTCCGTTGCCCCATCCTGCCCTCCGTCTTCTCAGCACTGCAGCATGCACACAAATCGCATGACTGGTTCATGGGAGAAGATGGTACCTTCCAGTCTCAGTGCCATCCGAAAAATTCTAAGGGCCCTACGGTCAGAAGTCAATCAGCGGTACATTAACTTCGGGATGGGGAACAGGCTTGCAGCCCGAAGCCAAGCAGGGCCAAGGCAGGAGCTGCCCACACATGCTTAGTGCCCCAGGCTTTATTTCTGTTGTAAGGGGAACCTCTTTAGGTTAGTCAAAACTTTTAACATGCCCGTTTTTATAGTTTATTATTATATTATTTTCTATTAATAATCATTACCAATTATTGAGGACTTTTAGTTCCCTTACATATATTTCCTTAAATCCTTACAAAAACTGTTCAAAATAGATGCCATTGTCCACCCTTTTATAAATAAGGAAACTGAGGCTGATAGGGTCAAGGGCTTTATACAAGGTCCCACAACTGGTGTGATGGAGCTTGGGCTTGCAGGTGGGCCTGTCCGACCCCATGCCTACTGGCAGTACAGTGTGTTGTTTAGCAACAGGTGCCTGAGCCAGGTGCCGGGTGCACATCCTGGTTCTACCACCTACCAGCCATGTGAATGTGACAAGTTTAAAACTTCCTGTGCATCCTCTATAGAATAAGGATAATAATAGTACTTACTCCATAGGATTATTGTGCGAGTACTTGTTAACTCTTGCTATTATCCCTTTTGTGTATAGGCTGTGAATTCTTTTCTAGGTACTTTTTTGTGTGTGTGTTGGGGGGGGGTTGCAATCTGTCCACACATATTTATTTGCACTGGTACATCTTGCTTATACAGTAAACTATAGAGGGCAGGTCCGGGATTATGTCATCCTTTTGTGTGGCATTTTTTTTATAGTCCCACTTTGATGAAGACAATGATGAACATGTTGCTAAAAAAGAAAACTTTGATTCTGGCATTCAGCCAGTTTCTTTTTCAGACCAAACACCAGCCTGCCGGCCTGCTGACTGTGCAGAGGTCCCTTTTTGGGGAGGAGAGGCTCTCTTCCAGTTAGGGTGAACTCAGTGGCCTCTTTGCATTTGTGGACAACCAATAGGGATTTACAAGCATGGAAGAATTTACAAAACACCCTGGTCCTAATTGAATTGCTACTTTTACTTTGGAATGGTTTGTGTATACTTCTGTACAATTAATCAAAAAGTAATCTTTGGTTGAATACATTTTTTCTTTTGGAGACAGGGTCTCACTCTTTCACCGAGGCAGGAATGCAGTGGCATCATCATAGTTTACTATAGCCTCGAACTCCTGAGCTCAAGGGATCCTCCTGCCTCAACCTCCCAAGTAGCTAGGACTACAGGTATGTGCCATCACACCCAGCTAATATTTTTTCATTTTTTGTAGAGATGGGGTCTCCCTATGTTGCCCAGTCTGGTCTTGGACTTCAACAATTCTCCCTCCCTGGCCTCCCCAAGTGCTAGGATTACAGACGTGATCCACTATGCCTGGCCTGGTAAAATAAATTTTCTTCTTAGCCCTGGGCTACTAGACACTACAATTTGGTGAACTATACCAAATTTTTATCTCTTGTGACTAATGCAGAACTGATGTTGATTCCATCTTAATCTCTCAGGTTCTAGTTGAAACTGAATAGTCTTGGATTATACTGGTTTATGTTACATAACCAGAAGATTTGCTCCAGTTATGAGCAGTTTTGAGAAGATTGGAAGAGTCAGAAAGACCAGGCAACAAGAAAAGGTGGGGAAAAGGATAGTTAGGGACCAATGTCACCAGGATTAGGGCAATTGAGAAAAGAGCTCAAAGTATCTCTGAGCTGACGCGGTGCCTAACCTCTGCCCCTAACCCTGATTCATTTTCTACCTTTCTCTGCCCTGCTCTGTGCCTGGAAGGCTGATGTCTCCGGGGTGTACCACGTGGGCTCCCTAGCTGGATGTCATCTGGTCAGGTTGAGCCGATGTGAGTCACTGGTGGGTGATTAGAGTCTGGATGTGGAGAAAGGTCAGAGTATGTATTCCTCCTTCTCTCTCCTTAGGATTCGCCACTATTTATTGTGGTGACTATGTCCTTTTATGGTCACAGCTTTCATGGGGCAGCCACTTTTCCGGGCTCTGGTTTTTACCCAACCTCTGATAATAGCGTTTTTCTCCCTGACTCTAAGCATTGGAGTGGTGATGTCTCGAGCTGTTGCTGGCCCCTAGGTACCCCCCAGCCCTCACTAGCCTGCGTCTAGTTATTTTAACTCTGCCTGCTTTCAGTAAGTCATCCTTTCATTAAAAATCTCTTTATATCCCAGCTGAGCGGGCCATCTGCCTCCTGCCTTGTCTGCGACTTACAGGACCCACATGAATCCAGAAAGCATAGCCGGCGTCAGGCTGGGTGAGAACACTTTTTGCCTTGCTCTATTATACATTTGTGATATTTCTCTTTCCTTCCCCTGATCTCTGATGTCTCATTAAATGTTATACCCTTTAAACAGGCAGGAGATGGGAAGACCGATATCGCTTGCTCATTTGGGGAAGGCAGATAAGCAAATGTCTTTTGTGAGCCCGGTGCCACCTAGAGAGAAGGTGCCTGCTTCCTGATGGATTGACTGATGGGCTATTGGTTGGAAGATACATCCTTTTCATTGAAATCATTATAATTACTTTCTTATCTTAGGCTAAGCGTGCCATAGTTGTTACCCTGGGGAGGATTTGGTTTATTTTTAAACTATAAATGAATCTGAGTTTTTAAAATCACAGAGTCTGAGCAACTGCCGCAAGTAAACATGCTTCAGCTGCTTACATCTGAGCTGCCGCCGAGCGGAAACCTGATGGATAATAATACTTGATATCTGTACCGCACAATACATGTTTCCACACTTTCTCTCCCAAATTATCGCATTTGCTCGTTCCAACAACTTGTCGAGACAAGTAGAGTTGATATTTTGATTTCCATTTTATAGGCTTAGTTCATTAAACATTTGTTGTCCTCTTTTCCATACCTGGTCCTGTGCTGGGCACTGGTGACACTGAGAAGACAGTATAGTGTGTATCCTCAGTACAGTCTAGTGGGAGATACAGACATAGCAGCTAAGTGTGATGTGGTGAGCATTATGCAAGCGGCATGAGCAGAATGTTACCGGAGCCGGGAGGAAGGAGTAATGACAGGGGTGGGGGGAGTCCATGTCACTGAATGCCTGCCGAGCGCTGGGTGCTGGGCCAGGGCCTTGCACTCCACGTGTGGTCCACAGACCACCAGCAGCTGCATCGCCCCAGAGCTTGTTAGAAATTCACAATCTCAGACCCCATCTCAGATTCACTGATTCAGAATCTGCATCTTAACAGGGTGTTCAGGACATGTCTATACGCATTAAAGATTTAGAAGCACTGGGCTAGGTGCTTTACAGATTTTATTTAATTCACAACCTGGTGAGGCAGTTGTTATCCCCCTGCAGGACAGGAGATGGAGTTAGACGGCTCTCCCCATGTCACATGACTATGTCATGGTGCTAGAATTTGCACTCAGGCCTGGCCGGCCCTCCTCCGTGCTGCTTCTCACTCTCTGGGGGCCTCAGGGAAGCTTCACAAAGGAGATGGTGCCTGGGATAGGCTTGGAAGGGCCTCACTGGGAGGCGTGAGGGCATTCCAGTCATAATGCCACGTGAGCACATGCTTGGTGTGGCTACGGAATAGGGCCTGCCATGGGGAGTGGTAGGAAATAAGGTGAGCAAAGAAGACAAGAATCAAATTAGAAAGAGCCTTGAATGTCATGCTAAGGAACTTGCATTTACCTGATTTTGCAACCTTCATGGAATTGCAATTATGGGCAGATGGCTTGCGTTCGAGGCCGGACCGTACCACTTACGGGCGGTGTTGCAGGTTGGGTTCTCTGGAAGCAGACACAGACAGACTTTGGAAGGCGAGATGTTTATGAGGAATCTATGCCTATGAGGGGAAGAAGGAGGAAGTGGGTTGGGCAGAGAAAAATGGTAGACAGCAGGCCCAACCCAGTCTTGGCCAACTCGACGGGAAGTGCTAGAGGGAGCACGGCCTGTCAGGGTTGACTTGCGTCAGGCTGAAATGGCCAGGCCTTTGCACCCCCGCCTTGCTCAGTCATCAGGTCCAGGCTGCCCCTGGCAGGGCCAGGCCTCCGTGATGTGACATGGCTCTCTGCAGCTGGGGCACACCCTGAAGGAGGAAGCTGTCCTCATATCTGCACTCCTCCTGTCTGGGTGGTGAGTCCTCCCTTGGACAGGGCTCTGGACAGCACATCCTGTGTCGACTACAGGCAGTTTACTTACCTGTGTCTCTGCCTCTTCAGTGGCAAATGGACATATCAGTAGATTCCTCACAGGGCAATTGGCGATTATATGCCTGGCCTAGAATCCACGGGATACTAGTTATTACTGTTATCTGCCTGTTGAAGAATTCACTATATACTTTCTCCCTTGGCAGCACTCAGATTTTGAGACTCCCCCACTGTGGCCCAAGGTATAGAAGAGGGTCACGCCCAATTCCCAGCCCACCACCTGGAATTCTTTCCCTTTCCAACAGTGTTCCAAGTCTCATTGTTTGTCAGGACACCTTAGTGGAGTCAAGCTGTGCCAGGCAACAGGAAAGATTTGAAGAATTTAAAGAGGAGAATGACCTGTCAGATCAGGGTTTAAAAAGATAGTGTAAGTTGAGCTGGGCATCGTGGAATGTGTCTGTAGTCCCAGCTACTTGGGAGGCTGAGGCAGGAGGATCGCTTGAACCCAGGAGTTTGAGGCTGTAGTGAGCTATGATCATGGGTGTGAATGGCCACTACACTCCAGCCTGAGCAACATAGTAAGACCCTGTCTCTAAGAAAAACAAAAACAAAAGATAGTATAAGTTGAATCATGAGGGATGAGCTGGGGGTGTATTATCTGGGTATAGGCTAAGCTTCTGGAACACAGAGACTCAAATTAAGACATAAACGAGGTCTCGCTGCCTGCCACGCTCCGCTCGCCGCCCCGCGTCCCAGCTCGCCCAGCGTCCGCGCCGCGCCCCACGGCCCAGACTTCAACAGACCTCACCAAAATGCCATCTCAAATGGAACATGCCATGGAAACCATGATGTTTACGTTTCACAAATTTGCTGGGGATAAAGGCTTCTTAACAAAGGATGACCTAAGAGTACTCAAGGAAAAGGAGTTCCCTGGATTTTTGGAAAATCAAAAAGACCCTCTGGCCTTGGACAAAATAATGAAGGACCTGGACCAGTGCCGAGATGGCAAAGTGGGCTTCCAGAGCTTCTTTTCCCTAATTGCAGGCCTCACCATTGCGTGCAACGACTATTTTGTAGTACACATGAAGCAGAAAGGAAAGAAGTAGGCAGAACTGAGCAATTACTCTACCCTGAGTGATAAGAGTTCTCTCAAAGGATTGCTGAAGACCTCTGCCCCACAGCTTCTCCCTGTATAAGGATCTCGTGAGCAGATCAGGACCCTTAGAAAATGTACAAATAAAACCCACCTCCCATTTGACAAGCAGAGAAAGAAAGTTCATTAAATGCCAGATAAGCTTTTGATTTTTATATTGTTTGCATCCTCTTGCCCTCAATAAAGTCCTTTTTTAGTTCCAAAAAAAAAAAAAAAGACATAAACGAGAGTCCCGTATAATCATCTTAAAATGAGTGGTCAAGAGCCACAGAAGGGGCACCACTCTGTGAGGCCCCCCAGGGCCCAGGGTCCTTTTGCCTTGTTGCCTGACCATCCCTTAAGGCAGTGGTCCCCAAAGTGCAGCACTGCAGCAGCATTAGAATCATCCGGGAACGAGTTGGAGATGCAAGCGTTCAGGCCTTGCCCTAGCCCTACCAAATCAGAAACTCCAGGGCTGGGGCCCAGCACTCTGGGTTTTAACAACCCCTCCAGGGGATTCTGATGCACACACAAGTTTGAGAAACACTGACCTAGGATTTTGTCTTCACCTGTGAGGTCAGGACTGTGGCAGAAGGAAAGGAAGAACAGGAAAAACCATTTCCTTTTTAAAGAAAATGCCCTGCAGTATCACTTCTGCTGACGTCCTGTTGGTTAGAACCTAGTCATGTGGCCATATGGTCCTGGGGCTCGCCTCGCCGTAGGAACCCCAGGAGATGTAGTCTCTGGCTGGGAAGCCTTGTATTCAGCTAAAATTTGGGGCTCTATACTAGAATAAAGATCAAGGAAATGAACACTGGCAAAACACTAACAGCCTCTGCCATTGTAATAGGGCAGACAAAGTGAGTGTGGACAGAGAGGAAGGGATGTGGTGTTTTGATGACTGCCTTGACCTTGTGGTGAGGGACAGGAAGGAGAATGGACAACTCCTAGGCGTCTAGACAAGTGGGTGGTGATGGTGAGAAAGGAGAGAAGGCTATGAACTTGATTCTAGACTTAATGACTTTGAGTTGACTGAAGAATATCCCGCTGGAAATGTCCAATCCTGTAGGCAGTTGGGGATACCTGTCTAAGGACCGTGAGGAAAGTTGAAATTGGAGCTAGAAATTTGGGAAACATCACGGCAGTCAGAGCCTGGATGAGACCGGGATTGACCCAAGTGTGAGATGGGAAGAGGAGTAAGTGCTGCCATTTCAGAGATGAGCCCTGGGAGAGCAGCGGATGAGCAGGACAAAGAGTGGTTAGGGGGACGGGAGAGCCAGGGAACACGAGAGCAGATAGTCAATGGGGGAAGCAAGGCGCCTTAGAGTCAGGGTGGAGATCAGTGTCAAATGCTGCAGAAGTGACACATAGGATGAGGATTCAGGAGTGGTCTTTGGTGACAAATGAGAAAAACTGAGATCCACATAGCTTAAGGGATATGCCCAAGGTTCATGGCTAGTAGGTGGCAGAGCCAGAACTAGCCCTGACTTCTGGCTCTAGTCTTCCCATTAGAAGCTGCCAAGGTGGCCACGGTTGCTCTTCTCGTATCGCTGTGCTTATGCAGGTGTCCTTAGCATTCCCACACGAGCTGGCTTATAAGAACTGCTTTCTGGTTAGCGTCTCTCTGTCTGTAGGACTTGTGTCCAAAATTACCATGCTTTTTGCTTCCTCCTATTTGCTTGAGTGGACCCGCCACGAGTCTAATTGTGACATACCAGGTTGGTTTATGGGCTTCCCTTTCCTCCCAAGCATTCTGCAGCCACGCTGCCTCTTGTCCCTGTGGCGTGTCTTGCCCAGCAGCCCAGCTTCAGAGCCATGTAAGGAGTTGCTGTCATACCCCTCTACCCACCAGGTGCTGGAAAGAGCAGCATCATGACTAAAAGGTGTGATTCATGTCCAAGTCCATGGCATTCCTGATCCTACCTTTGTGCATATTAAAGTGCAGACAGCTGGATATTGCTAAAGATGACACAGGGGTCAAGGGCAAATCCCACCAATGTGTCCTCATTCTCAAGGCTGCCTCTTTGGTCTAGAGGTTGATCTTGGACTTGGGCCATATAAGGTTGCTTATCCTCAAAGTACTCAGTTTGGTTTTTCACTCTATATTCCTAAATCTTTGACAATTGTGCCCCAAGGAGCTTTCAAGGTAGCTGAATTCCATGGCAGCTTTCAGCTCTTTGCTACTGGTGAATGTTTTTGCCTGTTGGAAGGACTTTGCAGCTACAGGCAGACTCCCACCCTATCCACCAACGGGCATATTGTCAATTCACAGTCGTGTGCTGACTGCAGAGTGGCCCGAGCATTTTGCATATCTTGTGAGATCACTATGGGAACACAGTCATTATGATACAGCAGTTCCTGTCTTGAGTACTTTGGAGAGTTTCATTTTTTATGGTTTCATTTCCTATTAATACAAAAGAGACTCCTGATAACTGAAAATAAATACATCCACAAATTTCAGGTTCCTCGTTTCATATATGGACATGACTTTGTAATCTAAATGGAATAAACCCAGATCTGTGAGGCAACTGTGTTCTCTCGTAAGAAGTGAGTCACACAGTATTCCATCAACTCTGGCATGTTGACGAACTGAAGAATTTAGTGATTACCTGTGACGTAGAACAAACACGGTTGGTAGCTGCCAGCAGAAACCAGGCATAAATACTACTACTGCTTCTAAATACATACTGAATCAGCTCACACCTCACTTTCTACTGCTACCACCCAAATCCAGGCCACTGGGACATTATCACTAACCTGGACTATTAACCAGTCTCTCTGCTTTCGTTCTTACCCCTTCCATGCATTTTCACACTGAAGCCAGTGTCACGAGGAAATCAGGCTGGGTGTGGTGGCACACACCTGTAGTCCCAGCTACTCAGGAGGCTGAGGTGGGAGGATCGCTTGAGCCCAAGAGTTGGAGGTTGCAGTGAGCTGTGATGAGGCCACTGCACTCTAGCCAGGGTGACAGAGCAAGACCCTGTCCTAAAATAAACAAATAACAAATAAAACAAGGATCCATGGATGATTTCCCTTGCACTGTATGTTTAGGTAGAATGTTTAATCAACTTAAAAGGTTTTTTGTTTCTCTTTAATGAGGTTCTCATTTTTCTATAAACTTGTCTTGAAGGCCATGACAGGCGTTGTAAGCCAAGGAGAGCTTTGGTGTACAGAGATCAAAAAGGACCCATCACAACATTATCAATTTAAAGAGGGTACTATGGTTGGATTTTTTTTCTAAATAAAAAACAGTGGTGTTTTTGTGGGACTAAGGGTTTCACATGTATTAATGAACTCAATTATATTTTAAAGTTTAGTAGAAATTGCACAGTTAATAATTGGCTAGCTTCAGCTTTATTCTGGGCTGGGAGAATGAATGAAAGAAAGAAAGAGAGGGAGGGAGGAAGGGAGGAAGGGAGGGAGGGAAAATTTTTTAAAAAGCAAAATTAAAAAAAAACAAGAAGTTTGTTTTTGGTAAACTGAAACAAAATTATTTAAGTATAATTTCATCCTTTGTTGTTTTGGCACATTGTGAAATTTTTAATTTAAAATCCAGTTAGTTCAAAATACATTCACTGCTTTCATTCATAAGACATTTATAAATATTGGATTATAATGTTCCACATATGGTATCTGACTCAGAAAAAAAGGATACACATACAACTTCTTTAAATATAAGATCTTCTCATTTAGATATTCTCTCCTACTCCTAGGAATCCAGTACTCTCAGTGTAAATAACAACAGGAGAGGCAAAATGTTCAAGGCTCTGTGACAGTGAGATAAGGCCAGCACCACTGCGCCAGCCTCCTCAGGCCAGGAGATGCGTCTGGGGGCTCAGATAGGGTTTCTGTAGTGAATGACTCTGGGGTTAGTGCCAGGAGCTCAGCAGTTGTAAAAATGCGAACATCCTGAAAGCACTTGTAACCAACCAAGAAAGAAAACACATTTCTGCCCCAAATTTTGCTAATTTTGTAAGCAACCTCTAAAAAAAGGAAGAAGAAGAAAGAAACAGGCCAAAGAATGATATGCATTTATTTACATCTGTGTAACGTAAAAAACAAAAGCAAAAGCTAAAGGTCCAAAAGGTACGTCACTAGAGGTCTAGCGCTAGACACATTGGGGAAGTAAGCCAGCCCCGACTTCCTGACTTCTCACCCCACTTGCTGTTTGAAAAGGAGCTGATATACTCATTTATCTTAAGGTATAAATGACTAACAAGATTTGATCAATTATCTTCTACAGGAGTATTTGCTTAGAGTAGGACAAAAAATCTTTGACAAACAGCTCAAAGTTTTAGTGGTAGAAGTTCTGCAGAGCTCAAAAATCAACCAGGCAAATTATTCTATCTTGAGGAAAGGGGCTGGTTCCTTTTCATCTGCTCCCATTCTCTATTTTCTCTCCTCTCCTCCCCTCCCCTCCCCTCACCTCCCCTCCTCTCCTCTCCTCTTTTTCTCCCTCTACCTTTTGCTTTGGAATGATTTCTGATTTGCAGAAAAGTTGCAAAGATAATTCTGAGAACTCCCATATACTACTCACCCAGTTTCTCCTAATGTTAACATTTTGTATTACTATGGCACATTTGTCAAAACCAAGAAACTCACATTGGAACAATACTATTCACTACACTCTAGACTTCATTCTGATTTCACCAGTTTTCCCACTAATGTACTTTTTCTGCTTGATGCAATCTGGGATAATGCATTGCGTTTAACCCATTCTCTTCTAAGCTCAGTCTAAGCAGGCTTTCAGCCCCAGAGCTCTGCAAAAACAGCTCCTGTCAGAGTCATCAAAGACCATCATGCTGCCAAGCCAATGGCCTTTTCCCAGCAAGGTAGGGTGACCAACTCCTCCAGGTTTTCCAGGGACTCTCCCTGTTTTAAAATGGAAAAAAAGCCCTTTATTCTGTCACCTTGCATGGAGTGAGGGTATGTGTAGGGGGTTTGCAAACATTTCATATGGAGGTCAGAGAAAACCCAAAAGAGACATTTGGCGAAAGGCTTGACAGAGGTGAGGGGTTGAGTCCGCTACTCCTTAATGTTGAACGATTCCTTGGGGTCCTGTCTAGAAAATCCAAGCACAGACAAAGGAATCTCCAATGGTTATCTAAAAACACATGTTTAGATGTTGTTTTTAATAATCAAACTCTCAGATTTTAAGAGATTTGCAAAGAATACTAGCCAAGGAGACTTTGGGGCCAGGCAGATTTGTAGTCTTGGATCAGCTGTGTGACCTGGGTTATTAATTTCTCCAAGCCTGAGTTTTCTCACTTGTAAAATAGAGATTATAAAAACCTCAAGGATTATCAAAAAGATTAAAAGAGATACTGTACACAAAATGTTTAGAACCATTCTGGCACATAGTAAACACTCAATTATTTATTATTGTTATCATTATTATTATTTTCTCCCCAGGTTTTTGGTGGAGCGTTGGTACAATCCAACGTAAGTGCTGTTGTTTGCAGGATACCAGGGATAATACAGACCTATGGGAAGGAAGTCAGGGAGGAAAAAGGCCACAAAAAAGGAGGCCATGAAAATTATGAGTTAATTTAGGTACTTATTTTAATTTTTTTAATTTTCTTTTTTTTGTGGTTACACGGTAGCATTAATTTTTTAAAAATTTTGATATAATTGTACATTTGCATGCAGTTATAAGAAATAATATAGAGAGATTTCATATGCCACTCACCCAGCATTCCTCAATGGTAGATCACTACTAGGAAATGGATGTTGGTATAATCCATAGCGGATGCTTAACATTTTGATACTGAAACCAGGACTGTCATCTTCATGGGATTGAATGACCAGTAACACCACCTTGCGGAGGGGTGGGGGTGGTGGCCAGGGGCCAAGGAGTATAGGTCAATTGCCACTCATCACTTCGATGCTGGACTGTGGCAGCAGGTACCTCCCCTTTCTCTCTCTACTCCAATGCACGGTAAACCACACGCTGCGCTTGTAATAGGATCCCTTCCCAGCGGTCTTCTCTTTTACCTTCAGCATAATCAAAGCTACCACTTATTGAATGTTTACTATGGCCAAGGGCTCCATGCTAAATACTCTTCGGGCATTGCCTCAATCTTTACCATGGCCCTCTGGGGTAGGTAATAGTACTGTCCCCATTTTATAGATGATGCAACTGAGGTCTAGTAAGGTTAAGCAACTTTCCCAGGTCATATGTCTAGGAAGCAAAAGAGCTGGGATTAACACCCAGGACTGCCCGATTCCCAGGCTGCTCCTGACCACCCACCCACGTCCTCCTCACACGCACAGCACAGCCGAAAGGCATGGACTGAATGAGGCCTGTGCCGGTGTTTTCTTTCCTTCCTCAATGGGTTTACAGTTGAGTTGAAGAGGCAGAATATAAAATCATAAATGACGATACCAGGCAGTGTGCACAGTGTGTACCAATCCATGTGCCCTGGGAGCCCAGGGGGAGAGCAGCTGGGAGAGGCTTTCGGTGGGAGGCAGCTGAGGGAGATGGGGCCAGGCCTGGACTTGCAGCTATGAAAAGCCCTTGTGTGGCAGATGTCACCCAGTCACAATCCTTATGTCACATTTCACCCTGCCTTCCCATCTCCCTCCTCCCCTTCAGCCAAACGGATCTGTGGGAGACTGTCTTCACAATACATAATGACCCCAATAGCGAACACTTGTGGGGCGCACATACTGTGCTGGTCGCTGTTCTAAGCACTTTACATACGGTAACCTAATCCTCACAATGGCCCCATAACATAGGTACTACTATTAGCCCCATTTTACAGATGAGGGTACTGAGGCACAGAGAGGTTAAGTAACTTGCCTGAGGTCACCCCATTAGTATGTGGAGAGCCAGAATCTGAACCCAGGTGGGCTGGGCACAGGCTCCCTGCTTTCGCGCTCTGGGCTGGATTAGGTTTCCAGTATAACTTTCGTTTTCCTGCATCTTAGTCTCTGTAGCAGCCCTCCCCTGTACTTCATAGGTCCTTTTTAGACATCTCTATAAAATCCCACCCAGTCAAAATGCAAGTGAAATAACCCACAGCAATCACTGTAAGGGAAACAAACACTTTCGAATAGCAGACTCCTGTGACTGGCCTTTGGCCAGGTAGTTCACATTTAATTTTCACAACAATCCTGTAAGGTTTGTATAAATGAGGAAATTTGAGTCTCAGAGACATTTAGTAACTTGCTCAAAGGGCTGTGATGCCCACCCAAAACCCAAGCCTTCCCCTGAGTAGCCTGGTCTCAAATCCCTCCTCCTCCCTGGAGCCTTCCTCCTCACCCCAATAACCACAGGGCAGTTGGTCCCCGCGCAGCACGGGCCACATCCACTCCTCGCCTGGCTAGAAATCTGCACGCATGGCTGTGCCAGAGTAGACAGAATTGCGACTGTCAAATACGTGAATATAAGAGTCTTTTGAACTTCCCTTGTCATGAGACAGGGTGGATCCCAAAGTTTGGATGGGGTTGGTCCTGCCAGTTGAGCATAAATACTGCACTTAATCAATTCTTAGATACACAACTTTCTACGTTCAACATCTCTGAAATACGATGCCTCTTCTGATCAAGGTTGTCATATAATTACTGTTGGCCAGGTGACAGGCATGATGAGAATGTCACTGCCTGCACATGAGCCAACTTACTTTATATTTTCGGTAGCAAGAATGGACAACTGCAACTCATCAACTTTTCATTCAACAAACAATATAATCTTGATCGTTTTTGAAAACCCTCTGTTGACACTTCTGAAAAGATCAAGAAAAGGAGGGTGGGCGTGGTGGCTCATGCCTGTAATCCTAGCACTTCTGGAGGCTGAGGCGGGAGGATCGCTTGAGGTCAGGTGTTCAAGACCAGCCTCAGCGAGACCCTGTCTCTACAAAAAATTAAAAAATTAGCCAGGTGTAGTGGCATGCCTATGGTCCAAGTTACTTGGCAGGCTGAGGCGGGAGGATCAATTAAGCCCAGGAGTTTGAGGTTGCTGTGAGCTATGATGATGCCACTGCACTCCAGCCTGGGCAACAGAGTGAAACCCTGTCTCAAAATGCTGAGTAAATGACACACTCCTGATGGTGTAGAGGACAACTGTGTTTGGAAAAACAGGATATATACACAAAACTCTGAAGTGAAACACATTTCAGATTAGCTGTATATAATGAGAAGTTTGGGGACTACCTTAACCAATTTATCTCTCTTATATATTACTTGTGTGTTATGTGCACTTGATATGTGATAAAAACCTATGTCTATTACACAATTTTTTTAGCAATTGATAATCAATTAATTAAATTACAGTAGTTGATTTAAACATCAGCAATGGTGATTTCAGCCTCGACTCTTGGCTCAACAGTGACAGAAATAATCTGTTTAATAATTGAGGAAGAACTGTGCAAAACAGTGATTGCTTGTGGATTCTCATCCAGAAACGATTCCAAGCCTCAGAATCTTCAGCACAAGTTTTTCTATTAGTGATTCTCAGGGTCTTGGTAGCATCTAGACAGGCCCTTTCACTTTGAGGTTCTTTTCTTTTGTGCCTCTGATCAAATCAGACCACACCTTCTCCAAGAGTTTTCCCTTGTGGCTGGTTAGTGTGACTTTAATTTGGTGACTTGCCACCTCTGGCTCCACAGGTGTCTTTCTGGTATCCTTAAAGGCTAAGGACTTGGCAGGGCCTCTGGGGCTACCTGCTCCTAGGCCCGAGTGAACTGCTCAGGGAGCTGCGAGCCGGGCACAGGAACGGCTGGCTCTGCTGTGCAGTGACCCCTCTTCCTCAAAGAGCTATCAAAGTTTAAAGGCTCTTTCAATCATTATAAAATAAAAATGCTAAGTGATATGGAAGGATTATTTTTTGGTTTAATTGGTAGTATTTTTCCTCCTTCCTCAGTGGTACTAAAACACTGGTGCATCTTGCAATCAATAGCATCGCAGATTTGATGTTAAATGGTAGCTTCAGCTTTGGAGGGGTGTGGGTCAGGAAGCCAGGTAGATATAGAAGTACATTTTGTTGTTGTTGCATATATAGGCACGTGTCACTTAACTCAGGAATACATTCTCAGTTGTTGTTTTCTTTTTTAATTTAGAAATGGGGCTGTGGCTGTGTTGCCCAGGATGGTCTCAAATTTCTGCCCTCAAGCAATCCTCCTGCCTTGACATCCCAAAGTGCTAGGATTACAGGCGTGAGCTACTGCACCTGGCCAGACAGGGATACGTTCTGAGAAATGCCTCATTAGGTGATTTTGTTGCTGTGCAAACATTATAAAATGTGCTTACACAACCTAGATGGTACAGCCTACTACACACCTAGGCTACGTGGTATAGCCTATTGTTCCTAGGCTACAAACCTCTATGGCATATTACTACACTAGATATTGTAGGCAACTGCAACACAGTGGTAAGTATTTGTGTATCTAGGCTGGGCACGGTGGCTCACACCTGTAATCCCAGCACTCTGGGAGGCTGAGGTGGGAGGATCGCTCGAGGTCAGGAGTTTGAGACCAACCTCAGCAAGAGCGAGACCCTGTCTCTACTGAAAAATAGAAAGAAATTAACTGGACAATTAAAAATATATAGAAAAAAAATTAGCTGGGCATGGTGGCGCATGCCTGTAGTCCCAGCTACTCGGGAGGCTGAGGCAGGAAGATCACTTGAGCCCAAGAGTTTGAGGTTGGTGTGAGCTAGGCTGATGGCACTGCACTCTAGCACTGGGCAACAGAGTGATACTGTGTCTCAAAAAAAAAAAAAGTATTTGTGTATCTAAACATGGAAAAATTACAGTAAAAATATGGTATAAAAGATAAAAAATGTTACACCTGTATAGGGCATTTACCATGAACAGAGCTTGCAGGACTAGAAGTTGCTCTGTGTGAGTCAGCGAATGAGTGGTGAGTGAATGTGAAGGCCTAGGACGTTACTACTGTGGACTTTATACACACTGGACACTTAGGCTGCACTCATTTATTAAAAAGCATTTTTCTTTCTTTAACAAAAAATTATCCTTAGCTTACTGTAATCTTTTTACTTTATAAACTTTTAAATTTTTATTTAACTTTTTGACTCTTTTATAACACTTAAGGCACAAACATATTGTACTGCTGTACAAAAATATTTTCTTTCTTTATATCTTTATTCTATAAGCTTTTTCTCTATTTTAAAATTTTTTAATTTTCTAATTTTTTTATTAAAATCTAAGACACAAACACACGTTAGCCTAGACCTGCACAGGATCAGGATCATCAATATCACTGTCTTCCACCTCCACATCTTGTCCTGCTGGAAGGTCCTCAGGGGCAATAACACGCATGGGGCTGTCATCTATTCTAACAATGCCTTCTTCTGGAATACCTCCTGAGGAACCTGCCTGAGGCTTTTCTTAAGAAGGTGTCACTCTTTTCAGAAACATGTCCAGGATCGTTTGCTTGGTTTGTTTCTTTTTTTCATCATAGATTTGCGTTAGTAATGCATTGTACTGCAACATTATGACAGCTACAATGTCACTAGGCAACAGGAATTTTTCAGCTCCATTATAATCTCATGGGACCACCATCATATATGCGGTCTATCATTGACTGAAACATCATTATTTGGCACATGACTATATATCATTTTGAACTCAATCTATAGGAAACTGATTGTATCAATGGATCTAATTAATCTAGGTTTCTCAGTTTTTTTCTTATGCTCTTAGGCTGGTCATTCCTAATTGCACTCACCATTGAAAACAGAGTAGAGGATTTTGCCTTGGCCCTTATTAAATTTCATCTTGTTGACTCTGGCCTGTATTCCCATCTGCCAAGATCATTCTGAATCATGATTCTCTCATTTATTGTATTAGCTATCTCTCCCCTCTAGCTTTCTGCCATCTGTAAATTTGATAAGCCTGACTTCTATATCTTTATCCAAGTCACTAATAAAAATGTTGAGCAGCCCTGGGCCAATTTTGTTGACCAATGGCAGCCGTTAGTGAGTCCCCTCAGCTTGGCATGAATCCACAGAGCAACTGTTTCTGAACATGGCATTTTACCCAGCTATGACTCCATCCATCCATCTGAAATGCGGTGCAGTCGGTAGGCACCCTGGGTTTGATCTCAGAGTAGACTACAGTTCAAACCTTTGCTTTACCACATACTAGCTCTATGACTCTGGACAAGTTACCTGATGAATGTCTGCTTAGTTTTCTCATCCATAAAATGAGACAATTATTTTTACTTTATAGGGATGGAGTGAGGATTAAATGAAATTGTACATATAAAATGCTTTAGCATGGTTCCTAATATGTAGTAGGCTCTCAATAAATATTAGTGGTTAGTCCTTTAAATTTTGTCAGATGCTCCATCTTGTCCACTGCATGTCATGAGACGCTGTCAAAGGCCTAGCAAAAAACCAATATAAGCTAATTTCATAATCTACTGTTTTAGCAACCTTATCAAAAAAGGAAATGAAGCTGGGTATGGTGGCTCATCCCTATAATCCTAGCACTTTGGGGAGGCTAAGGCAGGAGGATTGCTTGAGGCCAGGAGTTTGAGATCAGCTTAAGCAAGAGCAAGATCCAGTCTCTACAAAAAATAGAAAAATTAGCCAGGCGTAGTGGCACATGCCTGTAGTCCCAGCTACCTGGGAGGCTGAGGCAGGAGGATATCTTGAGCCCAGGAGTTTGAGGTTGCTGTGAGCTATGATGATACCACTTGCACTTTAGCTTGGGTGACAGAGTGAGACCCTGTCTCCAAAAAAAAAAAAAAAAAAAAGGAAATGAGGTTAGTTTAGTGTGTATAATTTTTTATTTATAATTTATAGCTTGACTACTTTCAGCAAGGGGTGATGTGGCTTAAAACAAAAGACAGACACATATAGATTTATTTGTGGTGGCTCCAGACTGACTCTTAATGATCAACAATGCATTTTTGAGTGTTTATAAACACTTCAAAGTTTGGCTAAGAAGCCGTATAAAACTGACAGTCCCGTATTTTCTTAACTGTTCCTTTTTGCTACTTAACAGCAACTAGTATTTGCCTGTCTCCAAGCTTCTAGCACTTCTGCCATTTTGCATGATTTCTTAAAGATTGATGTTGATATTTGTATGATCACATCTGCAAATGATTTCATTATCTTGGAAGTATTTCATAGAATTTGCAGAATTAAACTCATTTGAAGCCTTTGGTGCTCTCTTACATCTCCTCTCTTATCTTGGGTTTCAGTTTCCTTATAATTATTTATTTTTTATTTTTTATAGAGATGGAGTCTTGCTCTTGCTCAGGCTGGTCTCGAACTCCTGAGCTCAAGCAATCTTCCAGCCTCGGCCTCCCAGAGTGTTAGGATTACAGGTGTGAGCCACCGCGACCGGCCTCCTTATAACGATTATTGTTCTGTCCTTAAGAGTAGTGGTTTCATTTTGTTTTGTTTATTTATTTATTTATTTATTTATTTATTTAAATTATGGAACACTTCATGAATTTGCGTGTCATCCTTGCTCAGGGGCCATGCTAATTTTCTCTGTATCGTTCCAATTTTTGGTGTATGTGCTGCTGAAGTGAGCACAAGAGTAGTGGTTTTAAATCTTTAGTGAACATGCATCAAAATTGCTTGGATGAGGGCAGAGTGTGTTAAAACTTTAGATTCCAGTCTGTTCCCAGAGATTTAGGCTTGGTAGAGTGGAGATGGGGCCTGGGAAGGTGCATGGTAACACACACTCTGGGCGATTCTGATACTCCACCCTGTGAGAAACACCTTACATGGAAGAAAGTGATGCAAGATAATAATTCGGTCCTCACTTTTCCTTATAGTCTGTTAGCATTATGTATCTCTCTCAAGCAACGAATCATAGTATCGGTTGGTCTTTTTGATCCAAACATAGCCTATAAAAAGCCTTTTTGTTTAGCTTTTTTCTTTTTTTGAGACAGAGTCTCACTCTGTTGCCCAGGCTAGAGTGCCGTGGCGTCAGCCTAGCTCACAGCAACCTCAGCTCCCGGGCTCCATCCTCCTGCCTCAGCCTCTCAAGTAGCTGGGACTATAGGCATGCGCCACCATGTCTGGCTAATTTAATTTTTTTTAATTTTGGTAGAGATAGGGGGTCTTGCTCTTGCTCTGGCTGGTCTCGAACTCCTGACCTCAAGCAATCCTCCCGTCTTGACCTCCCAGAGTGCTAGGATTACAGGCATGAGCCACCATGCCCAGGCATGTTTAGCATTTTTTACAAACCTTGGATTATTCTGGATTTTGTCCTTCCTGAACTGCTGACAAAGCTTGTACCTTCTAAGAATAATTATTCCTGGTTATGGGCCATTCCTGTCATTGTTAGCATGGCTCGGCTGCTGTAAAAGCCTGAGCCCCACAGGAGCGCTCTCTGTCCAGTCCTACCTTGGCTGCTTCAGACGCCTACAGGGCAGTCACCTACCCTGGTGACACTCAGAGAGGAGTCATCAGTAATGCGACAAAGACTGTGGATGACAGGGAGAAGTGCTACATGGGCAATTTATCAGGGTGCCTATAGGAAATCTGCCCAGAAACGGGGACTATACTGGACCTCTGCCATTTGGAAGTGATCAAGGTGAGAGGAGAGTGGATTCAGGACAGCGCTGAGGCTGCTGGAGTCTGACCTTCTCTTCAACTCCTTCCCTGCTGTCCCATCTCACCCCCTTTCTGACCCTCTGGGCCTTACAGTCTCAGAGTACACACTTCCATTATTGCATATTCCACACTGCATTTTAACTGTTTGCTCAGATGTCTGTCATTTATTATACCTTCTGAAAGGCAGGAACCATGTCTCCTTTATTTAAAATAAAAACACTACAGAAAAAACAAACAATAACAAAAAAAAAAGCCTGCACTTTAGACACTACTTGGCATATAATAGGCACTCAATAAATATTTGTTAAACCAAACCAAGGATGACAAATATTTGATGTGTGTGCTGCCCTCCCTCTTTGTCTTGGGCCGACATTGCTAATGGATCTCCCTGCTCTTTCCCACTGAGCCTGGAAGCAGCTTCAGTATCCTTCAAAACAGGACTTTCCATCAAATCAACTGCAATTGGCTTGCAAAAGGAAACCTACCTGCCAATTCCAAACAAAATGCAAGTCCTTTTCTCTGCGGTTCAGATGTTAACTCCATTCATGGAATAAAAAAGAAAAAAATTTACAAATATAAATTAAGTACTTCAAAAGTCAAGTGCAAGTTGGTGTGATAAATACTAAGGGAATTACACTGGAACGATATGGCTGGAGTAGGTAGCACCTAGCAATGAGCAGATGGCTGGGTTTTCCAATTTTTGAGACTCTGGTATGATACTGATGAGAATGATCCCAACATTCAGCTCCTCCTCTTGGGATCAGCAAGGACCAAAACCTTTCAAGTGGTGATTCAAATACCACGGAAATAGGACGCACGTGATGGTTAGATCCAAAATCAATGTGTACGTTGGGAATCCTGGCTTCTAACATACATCAGGAGGCTGGGAGGATATTATTCACACTAAAAGGGAGATAAACAATAGCAAGGAAGTCTGGGGAGCATTTTCTTTCCTATCCTCCCTTCCCAACTGACAATGTTCCCTTTTGTGTATTTATATAACCTGCAATAAAGCCAGACCCTCTGTCTCTGACTTTCTCTCCCATGTGGCCACGGGAGTTGTTTTCTCTTAAATCCATACTTGAGAACTCAGTGATACTGAGAAAAATACTCCTTCTTTAACTCCTAGACTGGAGGCTAGAGGACTAAAGGGGACATTTAGGGCATTTATAAGCTCTGAATTTTCTGGACTCAGTCTCAGAGGGAAATTGGATTTTAAGAGGCTATAATACAAAAATGCTTATTTATTGGACCCTACTAGTGAGTGAGATTTTCCAAATAAAAAAAAATTCACCATAGAAATAATTTTAAATTTCAATTCCTTATGTATAGAATATAAAATATAGATAGGGCTTGGTGGCTCACGCCTGTAATCCTAGCACTTTGGGAGGCAGAAGTGGGAAGATTGCTTGAGGCTAGTAGTTTGAGACCAGCCTGAGCACACAACAAGACCCCGTCCCTACAAAAAATAGAAAAAAAAAAAAAAAAGAAAGAAACATTAGCTAGGTGTGGTGTCCGGCTTGTAGTCCCAGCTACTCGGGAGGCTGAGGCAGGAGGATCGCTTGAGCCCAGGAGTTTGAGGTTGCTGTGAGCTCTGATGACGCCACTGTACTCTAGCCCAGGTGACAGAGTGAGACCCTCTCTCAAAAAATAGTAATAATAATAATAATAAAATAATATAAATATAGAAAATGTATTAAGGAACTACATCCCTCCCAGCTTTCAGAAACAGCCCAACTAGTTTAATGCTGCCTCAGGATCAACACCAAGAATGTAAAGGTTTGTTCACTATGCTGTGGAGTAGCGCCATGAGCCTCCCATAAGTTTTTGTGTATGTTGGGCTATTTCCATTGTGCTTCTTCTTGAGCTTTTTGGACAGATTTTTCTTTCCTTGTAGAGCTGTCAGATGCTGTTCCTGGCTTTTATCATGAGCCCACCTTTCAAAATGCATGTCCACTTTCAAGTTACTGTTTCTGGGGAGTTATGGGCTAGAAAACCAGAGAACCAAGTTTGAGTTGTACATAAAATAAGAGTTAATAGGCTCTAAATGAGACTTCAGGGACTTTCTGATGAATAAAGGACATTAAATAAGGTGATGAGACTTGTGCCATCTATTGGACTATGCAGAGTCATTGTGTACTTCCTTCTGGATTCTTGGGTGGCTGAGTTTGCTGGAAAAGTAATTTCTTGATAAAGTGTTACAGTTTTAAAATAATTTAATAGTAGTTAGAAAATAAAATTTTCTAATAGTAGAAAATATTATTTCTAATAGTAGTTAGAAGATTAAATCATTTCTTAGAAAGTTTCAGATATGTTCCTGAAAATTTTTATGTAATTCAATTTTTGTAGTCTATTTAAGGGAAACTTGCAATGATTCTTTTCCTGAAGTACATACAGAAGACTTAAAAAACATATGCTTGCTTTTCCATATGTTAACTTGCTGAGAGCAGGTTATGATGGTATTTTAGTTTCTTTTTTTATGTGTGTGTGCAGTGGCTCGATCATAGCTCACTGCAGCTCAAACTCCTGGCCTCAGGCAATTTTCGGCCAGGAAGATCAGCGTCTCCAAGTGCTAGAATTATAGATGTGAGCCACCTCGCCCAGCCTGTTTTTTAGTTTCTATGTGTGCAGTTCAAGAAAGCCCAGGAAGATTGAGAAGAGATTTCCAATTCCAGGAATAAGGCAGGATAGGTATTCAGACCAACCTCCCATTGTAAACAACCAAACAGGCTCACTAAAATTTTTTTAAATTTCTTAAAAGCATCAAAGACCTGGCAAGATAATGAGAAGTCAACTAAAGTCCAAAATCAAACAGAAAATAACTCTGAAGTTTAAGTGGAGCCCTAAAGCTGTTTTTGTATAATACTAAGGGCATTTGGCAATTTGGGCAAACTTGAACTTTGGTTCTGAGGGCTTCTTGGGACAAGGGGCACAGAATTATAGCCCAGGGCCTGACCCTCTTCTTACTAATATGGGTCAACCCCACAGGGCAAGGATGAAACAAAAGTAAAAGTGCCTTCACCATTGGTCCCAGGACATTACAGGAAAAATTGTCTTTATGATGATCAGAGCAGGGCAGGTGGTAAAAGTAGGGAACTACTCTGAGAAGTTGTAATTGCAAATTGGTCCTTCTGCAGCTTCCAAATTCATTTCATTTTGGTGGTCAAAAAATAAATAAAAGCAAACAAACAAAAGAAACCATAAAAACATAAAAATCTTTCAAGTTGTGAATTTAGTTTAAAGTGCCCCTGGGTGCCTGGCACAGACAAATGCAAGTTCTCTCTGCAGAAAATTAGCATCAGCCCAGGCTTCAAAGAATTCACCACCCCTACAAATAAATGTTTAAGAACAACGAGCAGCACACAGTCAAAAGTAACCAAGCCTACAAATCAGAACTAGAAGAAAGAGACCTGCAAAGACTTCAGATTTTGAAATTACTAGATGGAATCTGTAAAAACAACTTGCTTATTAAATTTAAAGAAACAAACCAGAAAAATAATATGTGGGAGAGGGATATATAAAGGTGACCTAGCAGATCTGAAAAAGAACCAAATAGAACTTCTCAAAATAAAAATACAATAACCAAAATTTGAAACTCTAAATAGACATGTTTAATAGCAGTGTAGAGACAACTGAAAAGAGAATTAGAGAACTGAAATACAGATCAGAAGAAATTATTCAAGGTATAGTACAGAGAGACAATAATAAAGAAAATATGAAAGAGAGGTTAAAAGACATGGAGAATATAGAGTGAAAAGGTCTAACATTTCCTTTAATCAGACTTCCGGAAGGAGAGGAGAGAGGGGACTTGGAGAAGGACGATATTTGAAGAGATAATGGCTAAAAATTTTCAGAACTGATCAAAGACATCAATTCACACATTCAAGAATGATATGCAGGAAAAATAAAAAGAAATCTGCATCTAGACTCATCACTGTGAAACTTTAATAAACGAAAAACAAGATCTTAAAATCAACCAAAGAAAAAAATGGTCTTCAAACTAGTGGCAACTGGACAATAGCTGAATTCTCGATAGAAACAAAGGAAGTAATAAAGAAAGCCAGAAAGAAGCCAGTGGAATGGAGCCATATTTGAACTTAATTGCCAAACTAGAATTCTACACTCAGCAAAAGTATCTTCCAATAATGAGGACAAAATAAAGTCATTTTTAGACAGATCAATAGTGAGAGATTTTGCTACCAGCACACTCTGACTTCAGACCTTTCCTTTAGGTATAATAAAGGTGATTTCATAAGGATGACCTGATATGGAAAGAGGAAAAAAGATCAAAGAAAGTGGTAAGTATATGGATACAGCTAAGTAAATATTAACTGTATAAAACAATAAAAATAATATCTTGAAGGGCAAAAATAACCAACAGCCATAAAAACAGAATAGAATTAAAATATCTCACAATAATATGTCAAGAAAGGTAAATGAAATTAAAATGTTCTAAGGTCTTTGAATTGTATGAAAGAATGGTAAAGGTATTGATTGGTTAAATTTAGACTTTGATTAAATTAAGGATGCATATTAATTTTTTGGATAATCACTAAAAAATAGAGAATATGTAACTTTCAGACCATTAGAAGAAAAAAAATGGAATGACAAAAAAAAAATATTCAGGCTGGGCGTGGTAGCTCACACCTGTAATCCTAGCACTCTGGGAGGCCGAGGCAGGAGGATCGCTTGAGGTCAGGAGTTCAAAACCAGCCTGAGCAAGAGTGAGACCCCATCTCTACTAAAAATAGAAAGGAATTAGCTGGACAACCAAAAATATGTAGGAAAATTAGCCAGGCGTGGTGGCGCATGCCTGTAGTCCCAGTTACTCGGGAGGCTGAGGCAAGAGGATGGCTTGAGCACAGGAGTTTGAGGTTGCTGTGAGCTAGGCTGACGCCATGGCACTCTAACCTGGGCAACAGAGTGAGACTCTGTCTGGAAGGGGAAAAAAAAATATTCAAAGAATCTAAGAAGGCAAGAAAGAAAAGAAAAGGCAACATGTAATAAATGGGGCAAATATAAATGAGATGGTAGTTTTGAACTCCAACATATAAATAATTACATTAAATGTAAATGGGTTACATTAATAATATAGTATATATTATAATACATTTATAATAATATATACAATATGATTCCACATACATAAAGTTCAAAAACAAGCAAAACTAAAGGAATTGTTTAGGAATTATTATGGGCTGAATAATAACCCCTAAAGATGACCATGTCCTAATCCCTGTAACCTGTAAATATGTTATCTTACATGGCAAAAGGGACTTTTCAAATGTCATTAGGAATCTTGAGGAGATGATTCTGGATTACCTCCTTGAGCCCAGTGTAATAACAAGGGTCATTATAAGAGGGAGGTGAGAAGGCCAGAGTCAGAGAGAAAGGAACAGAAGCAGAAGACAGGGAGGAGAAAGGATGCCATGCTGCTGGCTTTGGAGACAGAGGAAGGGGCTACAAGTCAAGAAATATAGGCAGCCTCTAGGAGTTGGAAAAAGCAAGAAAGCAGATTCTCCCAACAGAGCCTCTAGAAGGACCACAGCCCTGAAGACCCATTTTAGACTTTTGACTTCTGGAAGTATAAAATAATAAATTTGTGTTGTTTCAAGCTACTAAGTTTGTGGTAATTTGTTGCAGCAGCAACAAGGAACTATTACATATAAGTATATTAATATATGGTCCCCGACTTACAATGGTTCAACTTTATGATGGTGGGAAAACAATATGCATTCTGTAGAAACTGTACTTCAAGTACACATACGACCATTCTGTTTTTCACTTTCAGTACAGTGTTCAATAAATTCATGGAATTGTCAACACTTTATGATAAAATAGGCTTTGTGTTCAATGCTTTTTGCCCAACTTAGGCTACTATAAGTGTTCTGAGCACATTTAAAGTAGGCTAGGCTAAGCTATGATGTTCAGTAGGTTGGTTGTATTACTTGCATTTTCCACTTACGATAAATTTATCAGGACGTAACTCCAATGTGAGTTGAGGAGCATCTGTATGTGTGTGTATGTGTGTTATTGTAGCAAAGAGCAATAAATATTTCTTTATTTTTTCTTTCTTTTTATTTATTTTTTATTTTTATTTTTTACTCTTCTTTCTCTATTCAATATCAGCTTTCCCAAGGAGCAATAAATAAAAGCAAGGAAGTTATTATTACAGAAGTCAGAATGGTGGTTCCTCTAGTGATCAGGAAGAAAGATAAAGAGGGCAGGGTTCTGAGGCCCTGGCAATCCTGTATCTTGACATGGGTGGGAGTTGAAGGTTATAATTATTCTTAAAACATATGTATATGTTTTGGACATTCTTTCTGTGATAGCAAATATTTCATAATAACAAAAAATGTAAAAAGTAAAAAAAAAAAAGAAAAGAAAGAAAGGAACCCTGGATTTTAGATGGGACTCACAGAGCCAGATTATCCAATCTGTAGAATATCCCTGCTTCTTGCAGCGTCCTGTTAATGCCTCCCCACACTTGACCTCTCCACTCACTGATACTCCCACCATGTTGGGGGCGGAAGGAATCTGAAGGAACAAAAACCATGTGCATGCTCTATTGCTAATTAACTATGTGAACTTGGGCTTGTTACTGAAACTCTTGGTTTTGTTTTTTTTATTTTTATTCTCTTTTTTAATTTTATTTTTTTGGGGATGGAGTCTCACTGTGTCCCCCAGGCTGGAGTGCAGTGGTGCTATCATAGCTCACTACAACCTCAAATCCCTGGCCTCAAGCAATCCTCCCCTGCATCAGCCTCCCAAAGAGCTAGAATTTCAGGCATGAGCCACTGTGCCTGGCCAAACTCTTGGTTTTTATCTATAAAATGGGGATAATAATTTCCTGTAAGAACCTCTATAAGGTAAAGTTCTCTTATAGAAAATAAATGAGGCCAGGCACAGTGGCTCACACCTGTAATCCTAGCACTCTGGGAGGCCAAGGCTGGAGGATCGCTCAAGGTCAGGAGTTCCAGACCAGCCTAAGCAAGAGCGAGACCCTGTCTCTACTAAAAATAGAAAGAAATTATCTGGACAACTAAAAAATATATGTAGAAAAAATTAGCCAGGGACAGTGATGCATGCCTGTAGTCCCAGCTACTCAGGAGGCTGAGGCAGAAGGATTGCTTGAGCCCAGGAGTTTGAGGTTGCTGTGAGCTAGGCTGACGCCACGGCACTCTAACCCGGGCAACAGAGTCAGACTCTGTCTCAAAAAAATAAATAAATAAATATATGAGATAAAGCACTTATAACAAAGCCTATGTAGAAAGGTTACTTCTTTTTAAAATTTCATTTATCCATCTTCTCCCTCCCTGGCCCCCAAATATTTAGGGAGCACTTGTCTAGTACCAGGCCCTTTGTTGGGTCCTAAGGATGCAAAGCCAAATAAACCATGACATCTTCAAAGTGTTCATAGTCTAATAGAGGCAGCAGATGGGAAATACATAATTGTACTGCAGAGAGTACAACTGAGGTATAAACAATGTGCTGAGGCACTCTAGGAGAAGGAGTCATTCATTAACCCTGCCTGGGGTGGAGTTACTCAGGGGCCTCTTCAGGGAAGCCTGCCCCAGAGTGACACTTGAACAAGGTCTTGAAAGATGAGTAGGGATTTGCCAGCTGGAGAAAATGAGGGAGGGAGAGATATTTCCGTAAAGGGATGAGCACAGGCAAGCATGGAAGGAGGTGATGGATTGGGGAAGTGGCAAGTTGCTGGGTTAGAGTACTGAGGAGGGAGATGAAATTGAAGCGATCAGCTGTGGGCAGAAATTAAAGGCCACATTCACCACGTGAAAGAGTTTGGACCTTCTTTCCCAGGCACTGGAAGGCTGTTGTAAGCAGGGCTTGGGATGATCAGAGCTGTATTTTAGAAATACCACTCTTTGTCTCTGTGTGGATGGATGGCAATGACTGAAGACTACTACCTGCAAGTAGTCCTGGTGACAGTGGCCTTGGAATGGACAAAAGGGGCATAGATTCAAGGGATGTTTAGGAAGTAGAATTTTGTGGACTTGGTAACCTATTGATTCAGGGTGGGAGTAACTGCCAGATTTCTAGCTTGTGCTAATAATGATGGTAGATAATAATACCATTAGCCAAGTTTGAGGAAACCAATAGAGCTGGTTATGGGGTGAATATAATAGGAAATTTATTTTGGATTTATTGTGTTTGGGGTGCCTGTGGACATCCAGGTGGATATTTCTAGTAGGGAATTAGAAATTTGGTTCTGAAACTCAGGAGAGAAATGAATGTGGACATAGGGATTTGGAAGCCATGTAAGTGGAGGTTGAAGCCAGAGGAATGTGTGAAGTGGCCCAAGTGATCAATGTTTATTGACTCACTTGAAAAGAATGAGCAGTATGCTCACCTAAGTGTCTTTTTCTTTCTTTCTTTCTTTTTTTTTTTTAGAGTCAAGGTTTTGTTCTGTCTCCCAGGCTAGTGTGCAGGGGCATGATCATAGATGGCTGCAGCCTCCAACTCCTGGGCTCAAGTGATCCTCCTTCCTCAGCCTCCCAAGTAGCTAAGACTACAGGCACACACTGTCATGCCCGGCTAATTTTTTTTTTTTATTTTTGTAGAGATGGGGGTCTTACTATGTTGCCCAGGCTGGTCTTAAATTCCTGGTCTTAAGCAATCCTCCTGCCTTGGCCTCCCAAAATGCCAGGATTAAGAATGTTTCCATTGAATACCCAAGATCCTTTAGCCAAGATCAAATTGATCTTTCCATGGAGTATCTACTAATAAATTGGGTCCACATTACAGTTTAAATTTAGAATGTTGGATTTTACCAAAGTCATTCAGGAATGAGAGACAAACAGAAAATTCTATTAGAGCATTCTGACAGGCAAAGCTTGTACCTGAATACTAATTAAGTAAAAAGTTTGCACAAAATACTTAATATAACAGCAAGAGTTCTGAGGATGTCAAGATTCATATTCTTCTCAGATGGAAATTTGGTAAGTAACTTATTAAAAATTTTTAGCATAAATAAAAAGCCCCTGATGTTTAAAATTTTTTTTCATCTAATATTGTCATTTTTCAATAACATATGTTGGAAGTTTCAGATCTTTTGAACGTAGAATCATAGAATTTTTAGCCCTTGAAGGAAACTTAGAGATCATTTAATCCAATGCTTTAAGACACAGAGACTAAAGAGACGGTGCCCCACCAGGGCCACCGGCCTGGGATGAGTGGCCAGGTCTCCTGTCCCCTAGGTCATTCTGTGCCCTTTTCACTGCCCTTCCTCTCAGTGGAATCCAATCTTGCTAAAGTTTCAGGATAAAAATTAACTAAAATTCAGCAGTCCAAATGAAAGGTTTTAAGTTATTTATGAATTTAATGAATATCTGTGACACCTGGCATTAGATAAAAACAAAAAGCCAAGTGTGGTTTAGATTCTTCCTTTGCCTCCTTCTGTCCCAGGCTTCTTGGCAGGATGCATTATTGAAGCTCCACCAGGACAGACCTGGAGGACAGGACAGTGGCAGAAGTCTAATCTCAAGCAGGGCTGCCAGATTTAGCAAATAAAAACAGAGGCTGTCTAGTTACATTTGAATTTCAGATAAACAATGAGTAATTTTTTAGCATAAGTATATCTCATGCAATACATGGGACACACTTATATTTTAAAAAATATTCACTGTTTATTTGCAATTCAAATTAACTGGGCATCCTGTATTTCATCTGGCAACCCTAATTCGAGGTAAAGGATGGAGACTTTTAAGCGCCTACGGATTACAGAGGCAGTCAGAGTTAGCCCCACTAGAGGTAGCTGATGTTTTATAAAATTGCAAATTTCAAATCATCCTAGGATTTGCTACTCTCTGTGCAAAAGTGAAGGATGTTTTATGCTGTGCCACTCCCATCCCCTTCTCCCCAAACTGTAGAGTAATGTGACACTGATCTTTCACAAGATCGGCAAGCGTGGTGGCGGAGGGGTGGGAGGTACAGACACAGAGTGCCTCCATCTCTCTCTGTTCCAAAGTAGCTGCATTCTCCTCCGTCTTCAGTAGTACAGACCAATTCTGCAGGCACAGAATCAGAGTTTGTTATGTAATCAGTGATTACAAAACCAAAGCCAAAATGTGGAACAATACAACCTTCCATCACAAAAAGCCATAAAAAAGAAGCATTTTGCAAGACGGTGTTTCACCCTTGGCAGATCCTTCATGTAAGCCTCATTTAACGAGAGACTGAGCTAGTCTCGCTCTGCAGCGGGGAGCCTTGTCACAAAACCAGGGCTGAGAGACAAGGGCGATGAAATGCCAGTCGTGTCTCAGCATATTAGCAGAGTTTGACCACACGGTCAGCGGCAGTCAGATGTTGTGAAAATACTCACTATAGAAGTGATTTTCGAGCTCGGCTGCAGTGGCCACACAGCAACACCAAGCCCCGTGATGAAGTTACTGCCCAGATGACTCAGGTGTCCTCAGCTGGAAGTGGTGGGGGTGGCGGCAGCGGTGTCAGTGGAGGTGGGGAGAGGGCTACAGTGATTTGGCAAATCCGAGGATGAACACAATTTAATTAATCAATAGAATTGGGGTACATTGCAAGCTTATTTGGAAAGTCACACCTAGAGCCGTGGTCAAATTTCCTCATAGCAGCATTGACAATCATGGAGTCAGTATCAGTTTTCATCTCTTATTCTAAATGGATGTGCTTTTATAGGACATTTGAGTCTAATAATTTTTAAAGATTCATCATTCAGTCTTAATGCTGTGTAAAAACTACATGTAGAAAACCAGCCCATAGTGAAGTTAAAAATACAGTTAATTGTAGGAAATCATGTATGGCTGCTATGGCCTAAAATCACATTAAACAATTATGTAATAGTTTTATTTTCTAAAACTTTAATAAAGAAAAAAGCTATTGGTATTTGAGTGTCCAGCATGGGCCAGGTGTTCCATAGGACCTTTCTATCATCTCATTCAATCCTTTTTATTTTTATTTGCTTTTGTTTTTTTTAAATTGTGGTATGGGAGATATACATAACAAAATTTACTATTTTAACCGTTTTAAGAGAATTTTAAGAACCAATCTAATGTTGTGCAGCCATCACCACCATCCATCTCCAGAACTTTTGCATCTTCCCAAACTGAAGCTCTACCCATTAGACAATAACTCCCCATTACTCTGTCCCCCACCCACTCCCAGTCCCTGGCAACCACTATTCTACTTTCTGTTGCTATAAACTTGCCAATTTGAGGTATCTCATGTATGTGAAATCATATAACATTTGTCCTTCTGTGTCTGGCTTATTTTACCTAGCATATTGTCTTCAAGGTTCATCTATGTTGTAACATGTATCAGCTCACCTATTATAATTCTTACAACTGGCAAAATAGGTTCTGTTATTACCCTAAGGAAATGACCTGCCCCCAACCATTGCATGCTTCTGTCTCTGAAATTAGATTGAAAGTGAATGGTCTATTCCAGCAGGATTGCCCTATGGACATCATAAAGTACAACCTTGTCCTTGATGAGAAGGGTCCCAAGTCCTTAGAACTATCCCAGAAGAGGGTTGGGTGATGCAGTGACAAGTGTTTATAAATAGTTTCAATCTTCAAGGAGGGATGAAAGGGCTTAGGTGAGAAATAGAGCTGGCTGGTGACTTTCTGGGGACAAAGTCAATTTGCCCAAAGCAGCCTTTAGAGACCCTAAACCCTGAAATGATCCTGGTGCCTCATTTTTCCTCTCCCCGCCCCCCAATATGGCATTCACAATGGAAACAATATCAAACCTTCAGCAAATGCAAGGAAGTTCAACAATTGTCTCGTTACTTTGATGCTTTTTTTAAAAAAAAAACTCTTTTATTTTGACTTAATTTTAGATGTACAGGAAAGCTGCAAAAATAGTACAGAGCATAGCTTCACCCAGCTTTCCCTAATGTTAACTTCTTGCATAACCAGAGTACAGTGATTAAAATTCAGAAATTAACACAAGTACAATACTATTAACTAAACTACTGACTTTGTTCAGATTTGGCCAGTTTTCTTCCTAATGTTCTCTTTCTTTTGCCATATGCGATCTGGGATCCTAGCCTGCATTTCCTTGTCATGTCTCCTTAGTCGGCTCTGATCTGTGACAGTTCCTCAGTCTTCCCTGTCTATCATGACCTTGACACTTTTGAAGAGTGTTGGTCAGTTATTTTGCAGAATGTCCTTCAGTTTGTGCTTGTCCATTGTTTTCTGATGATTAAGTGAGGTTATGCATTTTGGGCAAGAATACCCTTCTCCGTGTAAAATATCAGGGGATACATACCGAGGTGTCTATCACTGGTGATGTTAACCTTAATTACTTGGTTAAGGTGTGTCTGGGGTTTCTTACTGTAAAGATACTATTTTTATCTCTGTAATTAATAAGTATGATGAAGACAATACTTTGAGACTATGCAAATATCCTGTTTCTCCCCAGGGTCTTGCCTGCAGCAATTACTACTGTAGTGTTCTAATGATGATTTTCTACTTTCTTAATTCTTTCTACATTTATTCATCAGAATTCTTCTGTAAAGAAGAGCTGTCCTTTCTCCCACATTTATTTATTTATTCAGTTATTTATACCGGTATGGACTCATGGATATTTATTTGATACTTTGATGTTTTAGAAAAATTAACCAAATGTCAAATTATTTTTAAAAAAATTCCCTTTCTCTCTCCCACGTTCATTCTCTGCCCCTCCTCCTGAGGTTCAGCATCGTGCGTGCCCTGCCCGGTGGTGGCTTTGCCTGCGGAGCTGCCCTGCTGTGAAGAGAAGAGGTCAGTTCCCGGAGTGCCACCATTCAGAAGACAGCTGGGCAGCCTCTTTGTGCTGGGGTAGGGGCAGGTGCCGGGAAGGTGTGTTCTAGATGCTGCTGTGACTCACCTGGAATGAGGGGAGAGCCCCTGAGGCCCGTAGGAGGGCAGGATGGGGGGACACTCACATTCAGCTAAAATTGTCTCACACCTGGCTTCCTCAAGCCCTATGGCTCAGGGCTGAGGAAAAGGTGATTATATGGGTCAAAGTCCCCAGCGGTGGAAAACCAGCCACTGGCTGGGGGTGAGCTCAAGGCCACCCTCTGTCATGAATAGCTGTTTACATTTTGCTTGAGTGTTGATTCGGGCATACGAGGACGAGGTGATAATTTGGGTGAAAGGTCTCCCTTATGAAAGGATTCACTTTGAATGGCAGAAAACAACCCCTTCTCCTCCTAGGTACACTTTAAAATTATTCCTTTTATAAGGGTGAGAGTCAAACTAGGACTTTGTAATCCAGCCAAACACTGGATTCAGGGTGTGAATGAGCCTTATTGACTGTGTATGTATCCACAAATCACCTTGTAATCCCCAACCTGATGTCATGTGTGCCTGTACTGTTGAATCAGAAGTCCCCAAAGCAGGCACAGGGTGACCACCCCATTGGGAGAGAAAGAACCTGGGCCCTGCTTCTGCTGTGGGTTTGTAAGTCCTCACAGACAGAGAGCTCCTTCTGCCTGACCTCTTATCTTCAACTGTGCAGGAAAGCTAAGGCTTTAGCCTTTCCTTGGGGTAGCCCTGGCCAATTTAGGGCAAAGCAGAACTGTATTTGGAAGTAACCTCAGTTTTCTTTGTCACTCGGTATCGATAGTGTGTGCATGTGTCTGTCTGCCTTCACTTTTAGGGACCTTCTGTGTACCAAGCCCCCACACAGTGCTTCACCTTCACAACGAAACTTTCAGTTAAGTGTCATTTGCCCATTGTCCACATGCAGAAACTGAGACCCAGTGATTCCTGCCACGAGGGAGGGCAGAGCTAGGACTGAGGTCTCTCTGGCTCCAAAGCTAAGCTTTCTTCCATCATGCCACACCACGTTTGGGCGGGAGTCTGTCCAACGTCAGGCCTCCCTTGACTGCCTATCCTTGTCATTCCTGGATGCTGTGCATTCTGAACTTTTTTCTTGCTTTAGGTTGTATTGGGGAACTCCACAGCACCATCAGCAACGTGGTGCATAACCGTACCAGGGAGGTTCTTTCCCCAAAAATGTGGGTTCTTGAGGTGACAGCTTGCGGGAGGGGAGTCGGAGCGTCAGAGTTTGATGTTTCCCCTGGGCAAATTCCAGAGTGACAAGAACAAGACAAGAATCACTCCTTCTTTCAGTGTTTTTTAATAATAAATTATATTAATAGTTTGTATTCCCTGAGCATTTGCAAAGTGTCAGGCATTATTACAAGCACTTCACACACGTTATCTCACTTGTACTTCCATCCAACAACCCCCACGGCACAGGTCCCCAATCCCTTACCCAGATTCCATCCCAATGCAGGTATATTTCAGAATTCAGAATTGTTCATATTTTTGAAAGACAAATCTGTGCATGTACTGTATTTTTCATAACACCCCTAGCAAGTCTGGGGTGACATCCATCATCAGACATTAATATTTCTGCAGCAAACATGAGGATAATCATGCTGATAAAAATTATATAAAGTCCCACAAGTGTTCGGGTCAGGTTTTACCATCAAGTGAATTTCTTGTAAACTTAAAAAAATCTGTTTTTAGAGCTTTTTGGATTTTATAATTGCTGATAAGGGATTATGGATGTTTAATATTATTATTCCCACCATATAGATGAGAAAACTGAGGTTTAGAGACATCAAGGGGCCTATTCAAGGTTACACCATTAAGTGCTAGAGCAGGGTTCGGACCTAGTCTGATGTGCTCGAACCACCGCACGTTTTTACCTCTGCTTTGACTCCAAAGCTTCACGTGGCAGGAGACAAAGGTATTCAGACCCTATCTACTTCACGTCTACGTGAGGAACCACTTAGGGCGGACATGCAAAAATACATTGTCACTGGGCATGATTAATAGATTTTCTTATAAATTGATATGATAGAGAGCATTTCCTATCCGACCACATCCTCAAAGAGGTGAACAGAAGAAAACACCAGTTGTGTTTGGGGAGGGAGGCAGAGAAGATGTGTAACGTTCCATTCTCAGTAAGAAAATGCTTTGTGTTTTTGTGTTCTTTCTACCTTCGTGTGCTTTCTCCCTTGACTCCATTTCTGCTGTGGTTCATGGACTCAAGGCATCTGGTTTCTGTCCATGCGGGCTCTGGGAGCCGCTGGTGTAGCCACTGCTGGCTTCCTTGCTGCGCTACCTCTTCTGGGCCTCTTCCCCTTCCCGCAGGCTGGGCCTCTCTTACCGTGCCATTGGCCCATTCTTCAAGGTTCTCACCAATCCTTCTCTCATCCATGGATTTCAACACGGGAACCCAGTGTCAACAGCCACCTACGCACTGGATACTGTAGAAATAGGATAATTTCACATCCACATCCTCAGCTTCATTCTAGAACTTGAAAGTTTGTCATTCCAATTGAAGGAGCCTGTTTCAGGGGATTGTGGAGGACAGAAGTGAGGGTGTGCACGTGTGCACGCATGTGTGTGTGTTATGGCTGGTTTGCCAAGTTTCCCGACTGTTCCAAGTCACCAAGAATGTGAATACCTGGCCAGCTACTCAGCAAGACATCAGATTCCAGAGAGCAGAGGAGAAAAGCAAGGAGAGATTTACTTCTTGGCACTTGAGTCTCTGCATTTCAGCTGGTCTGGGCTTCAACTTAGTGACGTTCCTGGCTACCTGCTCTGGATAGTGAGTTCTGAGACTGTGATCAATTGACATGCACGTGGTTGACTTTGCCTTTACAGTTTTAAAATTAAGTATGTTGTCCTTCCTAAGGCAATTTTGAAACATAAAAACATATCCAGACTTTGGTGGGGTAGAGCCATGGCTGGTTTTTGTTCAGGTTACTTGGTGGAGTCTGAGGATGGGGAAAGAAAAACTGAACAGAAAGCGGATCTGTCCCCTTTTAAAATTTTATTTTTCCACAGTGATCTCTCTTCTTGTGAAATCCTGTGATCTTACGAAAAATACTCTTTTGTTCTTCAAGTTCTGAGAAAAGAAACCATGGAAAGTAACGGGAATGCCACTGATTTTCATTAAGAACTGATGAATATTTGGGTCAAATCTCTTCATTACAGAGATCAAAGGAGAATAAAACATTTTAACTCAAAGTTATTTTTTTCTTCAAAAGAATAGCCCTCCGTGAAAACCAGTATTTCCTAACCCAATAAAGAAATCTGCGACAATCTATTCTACTAGCTAATTGACTTAGAGTTTTGTGTGTTTACGTTACGCACGGAGTAGTGTGTCTGGACCTCCCTTGTTTTTTACAACTCAAGCCAGTGAAATACCAGCAGGGACTTTCATGAGCACCATTTGCCCTGACAATGAAGCATCTCTCATGACTTCCTGGTGCATGTTGGGGGTGACTGCACACGTGCAGGCTCAGAGACCCCTTAGATCCTCTCTTCTCTCACGTTTGGTTCTGCCCTTGACATTGCAGACCTGGTGACAAATGGTTTTGTTCTCAGCTCCCCTCCTTCCTTACTGTGCACACTGTCCCTCTGTGATTATCCGTCGCTGTGACTTGACTGCTCACCTAGAAGCTGGACATTGTAACTGAGCTGCAGACCTAAGAGCTCTACCATCTGCTCTTGGGCTTCTCTGTTAGGATGTTCTGCGAGGACCTCAAACCCAACATATCCCAAAGGGTCTATGCCGCCCACTGCTGCCCTTCTTCCTGCCATCTGCACCTCCACACCTTCTCAGCCTCTCCCTCAAACCTCGTCTTCCTCTTAATCCTCAAGCTCAATGGATGGTCCCAGCCCTCACCCCTCTTCCAAGCCAGAGTCATTCCTGGCTGCCCTCCGTGACTCCTTCATCCCTCAAACCTCATCAGGCACGCTGTGCTGCCAGTGCTGCTTCCTGACCAGCTTCAGAAGCCATCCCCTCTTCTCCACGTCACTGCCATCGTCCCAGTGGAGGTCTTCCTCCTGCCTCACCCCCAGCACTAACTCCTACATCCTGGGTTATCCTGTCCCCATCCATCCTAACCTTGCCCCCAGCCGGCCTTCATGCTGTGCTCTCCTGGGAGCTAACTTTCTCAAACACAAGTCTGATTTTCTTTCCACTTTCTTAAAATCCTTCAAGGGCTCCCCTTCATTTGCAAAATAAAGCCCTACCTTCTTAGCGGTGTATTCAAGGCCCTCCATGTTCCGGTCCCGTTGTCTGCCTTTTCCCTTGTCATTTCTTATCTTGCACATTTAAATAGTAGCTGACGCTTCTCACAGATCCTACACCGTAGCATATGGCGCCACACCTCTGGGCCTCTGTACGGGAAGTTCCCTCTACCTAGAATGTTCTTTCCCCTCCTCTGCCTAGAAGACACCTATGTGGTGATTCATGTCAACAAATACTCATGAAGAATCCGGTCTGTGCCTTAAGATCGCTAGCAGTAGAGATACAGAATGAGGAGGCGCGGTCCTCCTCCTGACCATCCAGGTGCAACAACACCTCCTGAGGCTGCCCTGAAACATCACCTCCCACCACACCGCCCTCGTAGAGCAGGCCGCTTTTCCTTTCTACTTCTGTTTCAGCTTTGCGCATATTTCCTTCATTGCACCTACATGGTATGACTTTTTGTTTGTTTGCCTAGTCCCTGGACCAATGTCCCTAACTTTATAGGAGGAAGTAAATAGCTTAAGAATATATGGGCACTGACATCCGAGTGGTAGGTAAAATTCTAAAATGGTTTCCAAGATTTCTGCTCCTGGGTGTACACGCCTCCCCCTTGAACGTGGGCGGCACTGGTGAATCTGATGGGATGCTAGCCCGGTGAATGTGTTATGTTATATAGCAAGTGTGAAGAGGTTTTGCAGATTAACATTGACATTGTGTTAACTAAAAGAGAGATTATTCTGTGTGGGCCTGACCTAATCAGATGAGTTCTTCAAAAGAGAATCAGGCTGGTGCAGTGGCTTATGCCTGTAATCTTAGCATGTTGGGAGGCCGAGGTGGGAGGATAGTGTGAGGCCAGGAGTTCAGGACCAGGCTGGGCAATAGTGAGACCCCATCTTAACAAAAAACACAAAAATTAGCCGGGCATAGTAGCACACACCTGTAGTCCCAGCTACTCAGGAGGCAGAGGCAGGAGGATTGCTTGAGCCACGAGTTTGAGGTTCCAGTGACCTAAGATGACACCACTGCCCTCCAGTCTGCGCAACATAGTGAGACCATGTCAAAAGAGAGAGAGAGAGAGAGAATCCAGGCCTTGTCTGAGAGGAGAGATTTGAAGCAGCAAAGACATTCTCCTGTTGGCCACGAGGAAGCAATCTTTATGTCGTGGAGAAGGCCACATGGCAGGGAGCAGGGGGTGGCTTCTCCGAGCTGAAGGCCTTAGTCCTCCAACCACAAAGCACTGAATTCTGCCGACAAATGGTAAGCTTGAAAGAGCACCCCAAGGCCCCTTTGACAGTGCAGTCCTGGCTGACATCTTGATTTTGGCCTCATGAGACCGTGAGCAGAGAGCCCAGTGAAACCGTGCCTGAACTTCTGACTTATAGAAACAGTGAGATAATAAGTGGATGCTGTTTTAAGCCACCAAGTTTGTGGTAATTTGTGATACAGCAAGAAAACACTAATGCAATCTGATAGGCTTGTGTTGAATTCCTGCTCTCTAGTTACTACACCTGTGATCTTAGACTTACCCTCTCTGAGCCTCAGTTTCCTCATCTATAACATAGGGATAGTAATTCCTGCCTTATGGTACATTTGTGAGGGTTAAAGGTGCTGGAAACATTGGAGTGCCCCAAACAGTCAGTTCCCAGAAGACAGGGCCAGGCCTTTCCCTAGCTTCCTTGACACCAGCACCACGTCTGTGCGTGGAAGGTGCTCACTACGGTTGAGCAGAATGAATGAACACTGCTCGGTGTCCTTAAAGAACAAGTATAAACTCAAGCCTCTTCTTCTTGAATTCTTTTTCTAATTTAATGCTGATACAGTCCTAGTTCACTCATATATGAAATTACGGACTATGTAGATGATCTTTCAGGTGTCTTCTGGTTGCAAATTCTATGATACTGATGAATCTTGAGACAAGGTCCTAGAATTACAATCTTAAAGTTGTAAAAAATTTTAATATTCTCAGAGAGTCCCTGCAGGAGATATTTATTAATGAGTTGTTCTCCTCTCCCAAGCCCCTCTCCTGAGCCAGTCACTATTCCCAATACAATATCATCAAGTATTAACATCCAGATGTCTGCACTGACAACTGATGGTATTAGTGCAATGTTTTTGCCAGCTGTAAATGCAAAATAGTTTTTGATCAAATGACAAAGACAGATTTGGATTTCTTTGGCTATTAATATATAGTTCAAGGCCGGGCGAGGTGGCTCGCGCCTGTAATCCTAGCACTCTGGTAGGCCGAGGCGGGTGGATGGCTCGAGGTCAGGAGTTCGAGACCAGCCTGAGCAACAGTGAGACCCCATCTCTACTAAAAAGTAGAAAGAAATTATCTGGCCAACTAAAAATATATATAGAAAAAATTAGCCGGGCATGGTGGCGCATGCCTGTAGTCCCAGCTATTCAGGAGGCTGAGGCAGTAGGATCACTTAAGCCCAGGAGTTTGAGGTTGCTGTGAGCTAGGCTGATGCCATGGCACTCACTCTAGCCTGGGCAACAAAGTGAGACTCTGTCTTAAAAAAAAAAAAAAAAATATATATATATATATATATATACACATATATACATAGTTCAATCAACCATCTTCAAGTTCCTAGTAAAAGGAGGAATATTATATGACCTAAAAGTAGAAATAAAGAAGCATTTATACTTAACAGGTGGTAAGATTTTGTTTTATTTATGCTTTGCTCTGGAACGGCATAAGATTTGGGCCCTAATATTTGGCAGAGAGAGGAGATAGGGAATGCTGCTATAACTGTTGCTGCTGTGGTTTGTACAAGTGGAATATATATACACACATTTTGTTGTAAATATGAACATAAATACTGACTTACCATTAGAACGTTTGGCAACTGTCTTTGAACTAAGATCCCTAACTACTATCTATGGATCTAGTTTATCCTCAGAGCTACCTTTCAACAACAAGTGATGCCCCTGCCCGATCTTCCTCTTAACAAGAAGAAATAGGAAAGTGCCTTCTCAAAGGGACACACTGTGGGTACAGGGCTCTGGGGAGGTTCATATTGTGCCAGCACTATCTCTATCCTGAGCCATAATATAAGGCCTGCGAGGGAGTCGAGAGGGAGGTGTCTGTGATCGTCTAGGTAGAGAAAGGAGAGCTGAGTGCTCTTAGGTCCCCGCAGGTGTGGGGTCTCAGATGGGCTGCAAACCCCACTCCTCCACAGGGGTCGGACAGACAGAACAGCCCTGGAAGCTGCAGCTCCTTCACTGGCTACTGCTCCACCCACTGGGGTCAGTCCAGACCCAGGCAAGACACCAGGCCCTGGGGTATCCTTAGTTTAGGAGAGGAGCTCCCTTCCCTTTTGTGTGGTGTGGAGTAGGAAAGGCCCAGGTCCCTGGCTCTGGGGACTGAGTCACTTGCAGAGTGCTGCAGTTACAGAGCGGTACTTCCTGCGCCTGGTCTGGGTAGCCCTATAAGATAGCAATTGTTATTCTTGTTGTGATTATTGTTCTGTAGAGGAGAAAGCAGAGTCCCAGCAAGGTTAAGGGGCTTGCTCAGAAGATGATAAGAATGACCCCTGACTCAGGCCTTCATAGCCGGACCTTTCTCTAATCCTGTGCTCTGTCCATTTGACGTTCTGGGGGGGTAGGAAAGAGAAGACAGAGCAGGGACTGAGTCCACCCCCAGGCAGGGACCACAAGACCTTCCTCATCACCACACTCGCCTGGAACACACTGCAAGTCAGTCTGGGCAACAGCACCCGGGCTTGTCCTCTGCCTGGTTTTCCAGCCCAGCTGGTTCCGTGGGGTCATGGACCACAGTCTGGGGGAAGCTTTAAAATGGCCCTTGAGCTGTGCATGGGGTGAGCAGGCATCTCTTGTGTGGTAGAGGAAGGAGGTGAGGTGCTCAGGGGACACCACCAACCCCACCTCCTCATAAGAGGCAGGAAAGCCCCCACCCAGAGCACTAACTATGAAGCCAGGCAGACCTGGACCAAGCCCTACCTCTACATTATTAGTTATATGACCTTGAGCAAGTTATCTACTTTGTCTGAGACTCTGGCTCTTCAACAGTGAAAATGGGGAAAACGACTGCATCTCTCTTATGTTGTTAAGAGGGTTACACGAGATAAGGGATGCAAAGCACCTAGCACAGTGCGAGACCCATGGAAGGAACGCCTTAATGATACATAATGCGTACCACGGAACACCCATTTATTCACTGGGCAAGAATCTATTGAATGCCACATCTATGTCTAGCAGTGTGCTAAAAACTTCATACCTGGGGCTTTACCAACATTGGTCTTCTTAGAATCTAATCATGAGAAGGATCTTTTATCTATAAACATAGCATGAGCTGGTTTTATAGATATGGAAAATGGTTTTTGATGCTTAAGTTATCTCTACCCTTTATCCATCCTTTATTTCCAGCATGAGGATGTAGCTGGAAGCACATGGGATTTGGAGTGAGGGCAACTGTGTTGTACCAACTGTGAACAGCTGGACAAGCCACCTGCCTCCTCCAAGTCCTGGCTTCTCAGCTGCACAATGGGGAGAACCATACCTTCCCTATTGGGTTGTTGCATCAATGGGCCAATGGATCAGGTGAAGCATCTGACTTAGGGCTGATGCTCAGTACATATTAGTTGTTCTACATTTCAAAACATTTGGATGGATTAGGAGGTATTAACCTGCAGCCGTCCTCAGCCTTCCCCACCTCGCTCCCCACGCTAAAGAGGACTCAAGCCCAGCCTGCATACTTCTCTTTCTTCCCTTCGAAGTCTTGCCAAATCAATCTGGGTTTTTGTGCAGGAGGTTTCAGAAGAGGGGGTGGTGATGGGGGTGGGAGAAGAACAGTAAGAAGAGGAGGCTGAGCTGCAGGAGGGTTTTGGAAGCAGAGCTATGGGCCACTCTGGAGCTCGAGACTTGGTGTGGGCCAACGCAGGGGGCAGAAACTAAGCAAGGCAGGGCTCGTATGTCAGGGCCAGGAGCAGAGGGAGCCGCACTCTTCAGACTATCTCCCCACCGCCCTCCTTTGCTGATCTGCCATGGTCTCAGCACAGCACGGGCCGAACTGCTTCCTCAGTGCATTTCAGAAACTTACGAAGTGTTTCTTCACTCATTCGTTGACTATCAGTTGAACAACTACTCTGTGCCAGGCATATACAATGATAAATTTAATCATCTAGATCAACAAGAATAATGAGGAAAGACGTTTGAGAGTGATGAGAGAGTGAAAGTGAGAGAGAGTTCTGATATGTTTCTTACGCTTTTGTCAATAATTAAATCTTTTCTTAAGAAGTGCTTCCTTGTCCCTTAATTCTGCATTGCAGATGAAAGTAGAATAGAAACCTCACCGTTTCACTCAGGTAGAGCAGAGCACTGGGCTCCCCCCCACACCAGGAAGCCCCATTAATGTTTATCAGAGTGTCCCTGTGATAGTCACAAACGTCACAGCCTCATTTCACCGTGGACTCCAGAGCCAGGCCCAGCCACCTCTCATTGGTTAGCGGGGTAACATTAACAGTACTGAAAGCCCGCCCCTGCCTGCGTTCTTCTCCTAGCTCCTCCCGACGTCAGGGTGATTCCCAGACCACCCTTTCAGAAGATAGCCTAGTCCCCCGGCCCAGCCTTCCGTTTCAGACTGTGAGAGCCAGACTCAGAAACCACTATTATTGTGTTACTAACACACAGACGCACACCTAACTTAGAGCTGACTCAGTGGGTGTGTGCCTGGGCTGCATTTTTATATTTAACTTTTGTGTTTCTTAAGGCAGAGTTAGATATGGTAAGAATGTGCCTGCACGTGCGTGTGCACACACACGCATGCACCACTTTGGTATAAAGTGTATTTTGGCCCAGTCCCCTAGGTCATTTGGAATGCTCCTAGTCCACAGCTGCCGGGGGCAGGTCATGTTCTAAAAGCGGTGTTCTAGGATGCTCTAGGACTATCTTTGCTAACAGCGCAGAGCACACAGGTATCAGGAACTTGCTTGGCCTCTCCCAGAGCAGATGGGAAGTGCTGCATTGTCCTCGAGAGAGTCTGACCCTGCCTTTGGCATAAAGAGAGATGAAAGACGCCTGAGACACCATGGGAGCGCGTGTGTGTGTGTGTGTGTGTGTGTGTGTGTGTGTGTGTGTGTGGTCCTTGGGAGGGTTGAGTCGCAGCTTTTTTTTTTTTTTTTTTGATACAGAGTCTTACTCTGTCACCTGGGCTAGAGTACAGTGGCATCATCACAGCTCACTGCAACCTCAAACTCCTGAGCTCAAGATATCCTCCTGCCTCAGCCCCCCAAGCAGCTGGGACTACAGACACGTGCCACTGCACCTGGCTAACTTTTCTATTTTTAGTAGAGACAGGGTCTTACTCGTGCTCAGGCTGGTCTCGAACTCCTGAGCTCAAGTGATCCTCCTGCCTCGGCCTCCCAGAGTGCTGGGATTACAGGCGTGAGCCACTGTGCCCAGCAAAAAGTCTCAGATTTCTTAAATGCATTTCCTAGCATGATATTCTGACAAGCTTTTCCTGAGTTTTTCTATGCCCATTTGCTGTTGGAAACAGATATATGACATTGTGAGTCTATTCTAGACCCTATTTATAGCAACACCATACCTAATAGCCAAAGGATAATTATACTATCTTGCCTTTTTGAAGGACCTTTCAGCAAGAGATTTCAGGGAATTTTACCAAGAAAATAATCCCATCCTCTTCACCTCCTCCCATCTGCCAGGTGAGAAGGTGAGGCATAGCGAAGCCAGAAGGACATAGTCAGAGGGTGAGTCAGAAACAGAGCAGGGCTGCACCTGGTTACACCTCTCCCTCCCTGGTGGCCTAACCCCTGTCTCATAGACTTCCCAGAAAAGTGCAGCTTCTTCATGGCTTTTCTGTTGAGTAAACATTGCTATGAGCTTTCAAATGTTTCCCCAGGTTGGAGGAGGTTTTGTCTCTGAGCAGGAAGCAAGTGTGAATTAAAAGGGCCCCTTGGTCACCCCTGAGCTCCCTGTGTGATTTATTCGTGCTCCCCAGGGTCTAGTCTCTTCCTACTGGGATCTGTTGCAACACCTTTCAGCAGTTCTTTGGCAAAATGACTGCCCAGGAAGCCCCACAATGTCACATCCCTCTCTACTCTTACCTTCTACCCCAGTCTATAACAACAGAACTATTGGGGTACCAGGGCATCTGTTTCCCTGTTTTCATCCCATTTCTGTGAAGATCAACTTTGGCTAACATTTTGTCCCTCAACTTTTCACATTGCCACCAGTTCTGTCCCTGGATTCTCTCTCCCAAGGAGCTCTTTCTTCTGCCTTAGTCTGAAGGAAGCATTGGCAGCACACTTCTCCACCTAGACTGAGACCTGTGTTTGTCAAGATTGCATAGAATTTAGGGCTTTATAGATATAAGGGCAAAGAAGAAATGCTCACAAGGATAAGAAAATAGAAGGACCTCTGATTCCATCACAACTGAATCATTACATGGCAGTTCAAAACAATTCCTTCTGTTGCCAACTGCAATCATTCCTTTCCATGTTCATAGTAAGAAACTATATAAATATATTTTGAAAAGGTAGGTGTGAGTGAAAGCAGGTTTGGTTTCCACTTTTCCTTTGGTAGATAGTAAGCTATGAATGCTTTCTTTAAGAAATATTTGTAAATGTGCCCAGAGGTTACTGAAAACCAAAAACATTTGATGTGGCAAATAATGCCAGCTTTGTGTGTTCTCTCGGAAGTCCCCTGAGCCTGGGTCCTAAGCTGGAATCATTTTCTCCAATATCCTAAAAGATTACATGAAATAAAAGGCAGAGAAGCTTGGTATATCCCAGAAAAGTAATGTTTACGACAAATAAAGGAATCCCTCACTTGTCTGTAGATAAGAGAACATTCAGAAAAAAATCTCCAAGGGGCGAACATAGTTGTGACAAAGCCCAAGCACTTAAGCATTGCTAACTAAGAGAAGGGCCCTGCCATGATCCTTCATGGCCAATTGACTCCTTAGTTTACACACATTTCTGCAAGACATAGTTATCTGGCTTTTCAGACCTCAGCCAATAGGAAATGCGACATTTGAAAAGGAGAGAATGGGGCCAATAGGGATCAGGTAACATAAGTGACATCTGGGAGTGATAGCTAGGAGACAAAAATAATTACGTTTAAAGCATCGTTTAAGAATTATTAGCCATAACCATAAGCATGATTCATCATGAAAAGAGTTAAAACATGTTCGTCATCCTCCACTGAGTAAAGCAAGAATATATGTAATCCCTTTTAGGTATTCTGTCAAAAAGTGGATACGAGGATAATCTGCAAGCATCCGAACCATCCCCTTAGGTGGAATGTGCTGTTGCTCAGCAAGGAAGAATTCCCGGCGACAGCCTTCCCCTGCCACCCGTGGAGTGGGCAAGGCGCTGGCTTCCTCCCTGACTCACTGTTTACAGGCAGTCGCTGGCTTCTCAGGCAGCGTCCCCTGCAGTAAAAAGGGGGCGTGCTTGTTAGGGAACCTTGAGACCTTTGATGGCAGGTTCTGAAACAAGGCCAGGCTGCAAAACAGGACAATTACCCTTTCGGCTGATGGGAGCAGAGACGCTGTACACGCACCTTTGTGGACACAGACAGAATGGCACGCGGTGTTTGGCAATAATCCTGCAACACCTGGGGCACAGGGGAAGCCCGCAGGAACGGGGAGGATGGTCCATCCAATCCTCTGAGCCTGGTCCCAGCTGAGGCTGAGGCCACGGGGTGGCGGTGGGGGCAGCTTCCCACTGGCACCTGCCGGCTTCTTTGTCTACCTCCGCCCACCCCTGCCCCACCAGAGGGGAAGGGAGAGAGTTTTCCCTCTTAGCTCTAGGCACAGCCAAAGCAGCCTGTCAGGCCCCCTGGAAACGCAGGGGAGGCACCTCAGAGGAATCAAGGCAAGTGTGAAAGAACAGGGTGGTGACCGCTTCCCCCACCACCCCACCCCTGCTTCTCATCCCCTGCCTGCCCTTGCGCCTCCTGCTGCGTGGCCAGACCACCTTCAGGGCCGTGTGTTGAGTCCTGGAGACACCACAATGAAGGTGGGGAGGGGACATTTAAAAATCCCGATGGAGGCTTTTCTCCCCAGTTTTCTGGCTCTAATCTGCACTGTCCCAGGAAGCCACTAGCCACATGTGGCCATTGAGCATTTGAAATGTGACTAGTGCTGGAAGCGTAAAATAGACACCAAAATTCAATGGCTTGGTACAAAGAAAAAGCAAAGTATCTCATCAATAACCCTTTTATACTACTGATTGCATAATATTTGGGGTATATCGGGATAAATAAAATATGATATTAAAATTAATGACACCTGCTACTTTTTTACACTTTTTAATAAGGTTACTAGAAAATTTAAAATTATATATGTGGCTTGTATTAAATTTGTCCTGGACGGCACTGCTCCAGGTGGCTCTTCACACTCAGGTAGCTCAGCCTGGCAGTCCCTGCCTAACCACCTCGGGGACTCAGAGGGAAAGGATTCATGGCCTGTATCCAAGAATGGTCCATGACGGTATAGGGGGCAAGGCTCCCAGCCCTTCCCAGACCCCCATCTCCCAGACCAGGTAAGGAATCCAGGAGTGGAGAGGAGCCAGGTGAGTCTAGGACCACAGGATCATACTGAGCACCAGCCGTGTGTGCCAGGCACCGGTCTAGGTGCTGAGCTTCCCACAGTGAGAAGCAGACAAGGGCGTGTGAGACAGAGAATAAGCATGTGAACAAATACATGAGAAAATTTCAGGTACTGCCAAGTGCTACGAAGACTCACTGACGAGTCTGTGGGCCTGGACAGCAGGTACAACTTGGGTCCCATTCTCCCACCCTCTCTCGGGGAGCCCAGGGTGGAAATGGCTGTGCGATGAGTCCAGGCAGAGCGGCAGAGGCAGAGCCCCAGGTTTGCTTGGGGCCAACACAGCAAGCAGGCAGCGGAGGGGCCGGGGTGCCTAGAGAGCTGGACCCATAGAGGCCACGTGGCCAGAGATGGTGACGAGAAGTGGGTCCTCAGGACTGGGGCCCGCTGGAAAGAGAGGCCCCCCACATCTAAGCAGGAGCTGTGACTCAGCTGCAGCAGATTTTTGCCATAAAGGAATATGAGCCCAGCGTTGGCAGATCTGATATTTCAGGAGAAATAAAAAATCTGGGTTTTATGTGAAATATTCCAATTTTTTTAAACTTTGACTGGAAAAAAAAAATTCCTCTGTGCACATCAAATGGAAGTCATCTGCAAGCCAGATGTGGCCCCCAACTACAATATGAGACTTGATCTTGTTGGGGCTTAGAAAAACATACCCCAAAGTATGGCACTGTGGCATCTGCGAGCTTGGAACTCAAGATCGGGACGCCTCAGAAGCAGAGTCTCCCTCTGGCCTTGTCCTTTCTCCTGTCTCCAGCCCCTCCTCTCCTGGAGCAAGCCATAGAAAGCAGAATTCCTGTTCCTCAAGGCAGGTTATTGAAACTAGAACCTTCTCCCCCAAAGCAAGCTGGAAAACCTAGAAATATTACTCTAACCTTCCCCAGTCTTTCTGTGGAGGCGCCTGTCATAAAGAAATTCTCTGACCTACCTTGTCTGATAGCGGGTCCCCAGAGGGTCCGGCCCGTGCCTGAGAGGAAGGAACGCCGCGCAGGGAGGCGGAGAAGGATCCAGGAATACAGTCCCGGCGCATCCTCCCCCAGCCCCGGTCTGTTGCCCTGAGGTCGCACCCTCGGTCCCATCTCCTTTCTCCACGGCTGTCCTTTCTTCATGGAGCCTAAGCATAAAAACGGGCAATTTTCCCTGGGCCTTTGGGTCTTCATTCTGAAAACTCCTGTGTCACCTACGACTCTGATTAGGTAAGTTTGTTACGCTTTTCTCCCGTTAACCTGCCTGTGTCACAGGAGCGAGGGCTGTGATCCCTGCGATGGGTGAGGGGAAAGGGGTCACCGCTTTCCGCCCTGCGGTCTACACTGAAGGGGGCGCCGCGCGGCCGTGGGGTGAGCGGAGCCGTCTACGCCTCCCTCTGCGGGGCGGGGCGCGCCCTCCCTGCCCCTCGCCTGGAGGGCACCCGCTGGCCGAGCCCTATTTATCCTCCAGGTCTTGGTAGAGCATTACTTTGCCAGCTTTTCTCACCGTGGCCTGGAGTAAGAGCCGCGTTTCACACGGAGCCCAGACACAATGAGAGCAGAGCTGCTCGCTAGGGGGGGAGGCTCTCGGGATGGGCCGTGGGCAAGAAGAGTTCAGGTAAGAAGGAAAACGGAACAATGTTGTCTAGACATTAATTCAGTAAGTATCAAGTATTTACAGTTGGCTCGGTGCCAAGAATACAGGGCTGAGCAACTGTACAATTATGCTTTAAATATTGACAACTCAGCATTGGGGTCCTACTACTTATATTTTAACTGTTTTTTGATCTTAGGGATCACTGGACAATGACAGTCTCGTGGGGAGGTCAAAAATTATTTACAAGTGTAGCTGAAACAATGGTCTTTGATTTTCAGTGTATTAATAAAGTCCACAGGATGTTGATGGTGGCGAGGGAGGGGTTGGATCATTTCTTTTTGGTAACCATCACCCCCGCTTTCAGGTTTTAGCCTACCAGGTGTAACCCTCCTCCATCCAGAGACATTCTACTTAGTGTGGTTGATGTGTCTCTTGCAATAGAGTTTTGCTCTCCGCTCACTGTTTCTCGGGAACACTGACTGCACCTTGCCTGCTTCGCAGATCTGACAGCTATGCTAACTAGCTATGCTAACTCTCAGGACCCACCTGGCCTTTCTAGTTTACCAGACCTTGTACCGACATAACTGCTAATTGAACTTTCTTAGCGTGTCTGTTCCTTGTCATTTTATTCCTTATCATTAAATTTTTTTAAAATTCCATTTGTTTCATTGATTTATAAATTTATTTGATTTATTTCTATGTTTCAACCTGTATCTCTGAAGGTAACTTCTCCTTGGCGGTTTTTGCTAGTGTGCCAGCCCAAGGAGTCTACCTCTTTAAGCTTTAACCAACGTTTAGATTTTCTTGCTATAATTAAAGTTAAAAATGTATTATTTAATCTGCCTTGCAGAGAAGCAGGAGCCCCACTGGAATTCTTAAAATGTTTTGTAATAATCCAGTTAGCGTGATATTAGATTTTTCCCTCATGTTTATAATTTAGATTTTTTCCCCTTAACTTTATTTTATTATGCCTGATTATATCTGCTATACAATGCTACTTAATTTTTCAGCTTTTCTTTGTGTTTTGAACCAACTTACACTTAACTACTGTACAATTATTATTCACCCTTCAAACTTATATTAAACTGCCCCTCTACTCCTGGCCTGTTCCTACTCCAGCGGCAGCATGGCGCATCTACAAGCTAAGCTTTGGTCTCTCTCTCATGTCAGTCACAGGCCTTTTGGGCTTCCTTAGTGGGAAGTGGGGCCTGCCCTTCACCAACACGCACACACACAGTGGGCATGTCCCCAAACATAGGAAGGGGTTAACATGCTTGGCCTCTGTTTCCCCACCTGCCAAAGCATGATATCCCTTATGGTCAGGCAAGCCCTCAAGAGATACATTACTTAGTACCTTTACGGCAGGAGAGTGAGGGGCCGCTGTGGGATCTGTGGTCTTTCTTTTCCACTCCTAGCTTCTATTTCTGCGAAAGCAGGAAATGTGTCAGGGGAGCGTATACCCAGTTGTTTTAAGGGAAAGACTTGCGAGTGGCACTCAGCACTTCTGTTCACAGGCTCCTGGGAGGAATTTGGTCACCTGGGCACTTAGCTGCAAGGGAGACTGGGGTATTTCCTCTTTGCTTCAGCAACCATGTACTCAGCCAAACCCTGCTGTGGGAGAAAGGGGAGGCTGGATAGAGGGAGAACTGGCAGCACAGGTAACAGGAACCACTCCCGTGCATAACCACAAACCTGAAGTCCGGGGCTTGGGCGTGAGGGTGGTAGCCGGGAGCCAGAGTTCTCTGCATACCTGCCGCTGTCTCCACCACGCGGCCTAGTGTTGTCTGAAAGGTGCTGTGTGGTCTCTGAGGCTGCTGGAGGGAGGATTATTTTCAGGAGTCCACAAGGGCCAACAAACGTGTTTCCCACCAAGATTTTTTGAGGATTTAAATTCTTCAGCATATCTTAGCCTTTCTGACACACAAGATGGATTTTAGCTGGTTTCCCTCTGCTGACAGTGACCTTATTTTCAGAACAACAAAGAAGGATATGCACACTGACACATGGTTTGACAATGGAACAGGATACTTAGAATTTTCTGGAAATTTTAGCAAGTATGGTCACCCTGCCTGTGCTCATATATTAACATCATTATTATGTCCTACTCCTGTAATAGTCCATGGAAGGGGGCCTTTGGGACACATTTTCTTTCCCAATAGAGCTGTTGTTCACATTGCTCCACACCCCTTCTTGGCCAGCCACTCTGTGCAAAAATACAATGGCATGAGAACATGAAAAAAATAATAGTTACATAAAATAGATTGCTTTCCAGTTAAGAGAAAAGGAAGGATTTTGCAATCATACCTCCACAATGGTCATTAAACTACACTGCCTGGAGCAGGATGAAGTTAAAAAACATTCAGCAAGAGAGAGTAGAGAAGAGACCCAGATAATTAATGGAAGATAAATTCTTATCACTGGACTAACCATGAGACAATTTTAAAGGTGGTAAAAATATTAATCAAATCTTCATTGTTCCCCACCCTTCCCCAGCAAAGAAATGCAAATTCCTTAGCCTGACATTTAGGACTTTCAAAGTTAAGGTCTTAATCTCATTTATAAACATAGATGCAAAAATACTAAATAAAATATTTTTAAATGGTGCATGATGACCAAGTAGGGGTAATTTTAGGGATGCAAAAGTGGTTCAACATTAGGAAATCCATTAATGTAATTCAACACATTAATAGATTAAAAGAGGAAAACCATTTGATTATCTCAGTAGATGCTGAAACAGCTTTTGATTAAATTCAACACCATTGTTATTAAAAACTCTTAGTAGATGAAAGAGGTGGAAACAGGTACTTGGAACGCACAGCGTACATTGCATGTAATGAGGTAAAAGTAGTATTCCCACCAAACAGGAGGAAGATGGTGCTGCCCCCTACCACTGCTACCATTCACTGGAGTCTAAAAACAGTCTTAGTGAGCCAATAAAATAAGTTCAAGAAAAGTAGTATAAAGATTGAAAAGAAGGGGCCGAGTGTGGTGGCTCACGCTTGTAATCCTAGCACTCTGGGAGGCGAGGTGGGAGGATTGCTTGAGGTCAGGAGTTCGAGACCAACCTGAGCAAGAGTGAGACCTCGTCTCTACTAAAAACAGAAACCACCCAGGGTGTGGTGGTTTGCACCTATAATCCCAGCTACTGGGGAGGCTGAGGCAGGAGGATTACTTGAGCCCAGGAGTTTGAGGTTGCTGTGAGCTAGGCTGACACCATGGCACTCTAGCCCAGGCAACAGAGCAAAACTCTGTCTAAAAAAAAAAAAAAAAAAAGATTGAAAAGAAGGGATCAACTGCCATTACTTGTAAACAATATCATTGTCCAGATAGAAAATGCAAGGAAATACAATGAGAGGCCAGAGGCCAGGCACAGTGGCTCACGCATGTAATCCCAGCACTTTGAGAGACTGAAGGAGAAGGATCACTTAAGGCTGGGAGTTTGAGACCACACTGGGCAACATAGTGAGACCCTGTCTCTACAAAAAATTTTAAAAATTAGCTGAATGTAGTAGCATGCACTTGTGGTTCCACATACTTGAGAGGCTGAAATGGGAGAGTCACTTGAGCCCAGGAGTTTGAGGCTGCAGTGAGCTATGAGCTATGATCATGCCACTGCACTCCAGCCTGGGCAGCAGAGCAAGACCCTGTCTCTAAAGAAAAAATAAAAAAGGAGAGAAATTATTACACTAATAAGAAACATACAGAATCAACATATTAGAATACCATAGCAAAAAAATACTAAAATATAGGCATAAATGTTATCAGAAATATGAGAAATCTATATGAACAAAATCATAAGTTTATTGAATGAGACAAAAGAAGATCAAAAGAAGTAGAAAGATGCTCTAGCTGCTGAATGAGGAAATTTGTTATTGTATAGATGTCAATTTTCTTGAAAATCAATTTATAAATTCAATTCAATCCTAAATAAAATTTTAATTGAATTTTTTGATAGCTCTTGATAAACTCATTTTAAAGTTTGTATGTATGGATTATTTTTTAAAGGGCAGATAAGAAACTGATAACAGCAATTGCCTCTTTTTTTTTTTTTTTTTGAGACAGTGTCTTCCTCTGTCACCCTAGCTAGAATACAGTGGCATCATCACAACTCACTGCAACCTCAAACTCCTGGGCTCAGTGATCCTCCTGAGTAGCTAGGACTATAAGTGTGGGCCACCATGCCAGCTAATTTTTTCTATTTTTTGTAGAGACGGGGTCTCACTCTTGCTCAGGCTGGTCTCCAACTCCTGACCTCAAGCCAACCTCCTGCCTCGGCCTCCCAGAGTGCTAGGATTACAGGTGTGAGCCACTGCAACCAGTCAGCAATTGCCTCTTGGGGGGAATTGAATTATAGAATATAGGAGAGGGAGACTTAGTCACTGTTTACTCTGTTGTCTTTTGTATTATGTGTGTATTCCTTAGACAACAAACTAAATAAAACTAAAATATGGGGCTCACGTGGGGAAAATCTATTTAAAAAAACAAGATGTTTTTGCAAAAAAAAAAACCCAGCAGAATGATATCAAATAGGAAAATATAATCAAGTTATAATTCAAGCCTTTGTTACTGACACAGAAATAGTTGAACACGCCTGTAATCCTAGCACTCTGGAGGCCGAGGTGGGCGGATCATTTGAGCTCAGGAGTTCGAAACCAGCCTGAGCAAGAGTGAGACCCCGTCTCTACTAAAAAATAGAAAGAAATTAGCTGGACAACTAAAAATATATATAGAAAAAATTAGCCGGGCATGGTGGTGCATGCCTGTAGTCCCAGCTACTCGGGAGGCTGAGGCAGAAGGATTGCTCGAGCCCAGGAATCTGAGGTTGCTGTGAGCTAGGCTGACCATGGCACTCTAGCCAGGGTGACAGAGTGGGACTCTGCCTCAAAATAAATAAATAAATAAATAAATAAATAAAATAAAGGCGGGGATGGGGTGGACAAGGGATTAAGTGGCTGTGGCTTTGAGCAGTGTTTGGGCTGCCTCCAGGAAGAAGCCAGGTGGCCAGGGCTGGGCAGGCACAGGCACTGGTGTGAGAGATGGTGATGAAAACAATTGCGGGTGGGCAGCAGTTTCAGGCCGGCCCCTTCTCAAGCTTGTGAGGGCTGCATTAGCATGTGGGATGGGAGGAGGGGGAAAGAGCAGGTGTGTCCCATAACTGCCCTTTTTGTGTCACTTCTTGGTGTCAGCACATTTCCCGATTATTCAGTTTTTCCTCTGGACACTGAGTTTCTTTGTCAAGGCCCCTGGGAATTGATGAAGAGCAGAAATAGCATCTTCACGCTAATCTTGACCTTTTTCCTCATATGGTACTAAGTTCAACTCCTACCCCTGGCTTCCTTCTCTGTACATGTGTCAGCTTTCCCATCACCTACCTCCCGGATCCTGAGCCTTTCCAGCCCCAGCCAACCCACAGATAAGGGCTCCATCAGACCCTGGTGTCCTTCCTGCCTCTCTGGCCACATGTGTCCCAGGGCGCAAGGGATTCTGTGGCCTGGAGGATTTCCATGGTGCTTCGATGCTCTGGGAATCTGAGAGCTGTCAGCTTTGCTCAATTTGCAGTGGGGCGGGGATAACAAAATGAGTTAAAAAATAATTGCTCTGGCATCTTTTCTTCTACTAAATGATATTCTCAGCTCTCAGCAGGGAGTTGAACTAAACCCAAAGTAGGAAACTGATATTTTAATTTGAATTGAAACCGAACTCAAATAACAATATTGTTCTCTCTTTGAAGCTTGAACTGGATCTGACCTGGACAAAATCCAAAAGATTTCGTACCATATTCCCTCTCTCCAAAAACAACTCACAGGACCAGCCTAAATCTTTCTGAATTCTGAACCTGCTTCATGTTTTGATATATTTTTCCAACAGAGTAATACGTTCAATAACTTTAAGAAAGAAAAAAAAACCTCTTATTACTGTGATAGAAGCAGGACTCCTTAAATACAGATTATATCTTTGCCATTGAAAGGATAAAATGAGTTGGTAAACTTCAAGCATTTTTTTTATCAGAAAAATGTTTTAAAATTGATATAAAATTGATACAAGGTTTGATACTGTATTTTCACTTTTTATGTTCCCTTTTTTATGTGAATTCAAGCAGCTACATAAAAGAATTTTAAAAAACTTGACACACATTATATTTCCATATTTTGTTGCTAGGACTCTAAGGAATTTCAGTCTGACAACGTGAGGTGGTGGGAAATGCAGCCCGCATAAGTGTTATGGTTTGAAAGTGTCCCCCAAAGTGTGTGTGCTGGAAACCTGATCCCCAGTGCAACAGTGTTGAGAGGTGGGACATTTGAGAGATGAGTGGGTTGTGAGGTCTCAGTCCTCTTGAGTGGATTAATGCCATTATCACAGGAGTGGGTTCCTGATAAAAAGATGAGTTCGGCCCCCTCCCTCCCTGTCTCTCTCTGCCATGGGATGACACAGCATGAAGGCCCTTACCAGATGCTCTTGGACTTCCCAGCCTCCAGAACTGTGAACCAAGTCAACTTCTATTGCTTATAAATTGCCCAGGCTGTGGTATTTTCTTGTAGCAACACAAAACGGGCTAAGGCATGAGTCAATAGCAGTATCTCCTCAAGACCTGGACAACATCCAGAATACAGCTGGAGCTCAGTAGCTATTTGTTGAGTGAATGAATTGACGACAAGTCCCCTCTGCCTTCTTCTATTTGTGGACATATGTGTCTCTGTTGCATTTTACACCTTTGGTGTTGATTTTAAGTGTTTTCTCAGCTCAACCCTTTTGGTTTCTAGGCTCACTTGTGGTTCTCCCCCTTTCTCACTCTCTCTCAGTACTGTAACTATATTCCCATTCCCTGTGAATATCTACATTATTCACTTTCTGACTTGTTGATCATCACAAGAGTTTGTGTGTGTGTATGTGTGTGACTTTTCTGAATATTTGATCTTTAATATAATCTTATCTTTCTTGAATAACTTCATTAGAAACTTTGATTTTATTTTCTTCTTGTATAGCATTGTGTACTTTGAAAAATACACACAAGAATAAAGAGGGACTATGTATGGTCTAAGAAATTTTTTTCTTTTTTCTTTAGAGACCTAAATATAGGCTAGTTCTTATGCTTTGGCTCAAATTTTAACAGGGTAAAAGTTTGTTCCACCCATTTCTTTCATATTCTTCTTTTTTTAAAAAAATTGTTTTTTTATCTCTTTTCTTTCTTTTTTTTTTTTTTTTTTACTTTATTTCTTTTCTTTTTTTATTTTCAGGCCTCAACTTACAATATTCTTCTACTATGTATGGTTAGCACCATTGCCTTTCCCTGGTATGGCTATTTGGGGGCATTTTCCCCTAATTATACAGAGGAAGCTCTAAATAGTGAGCAGGAGGAGAAATAACAGGCCCCACACCTCCCCATACCCTTAACCTTCAAGTTGCTCTCTTTGACACTGCCTCCCATTTCTTTCCTCCTGTAACACTTTCTCTATTTCTGCTTCTGGTATTTCCAATCTCAGTCCTGATGACCAGTGCTGCCATAAAAGTCATTTCAGTGAGGGCCCACCCGCACTCTGCTAGGGAAAGCCCGGGCTGGTACCCGCTACACGTGGGCATCCCTTGCATGGTGTCCCCATCTCCATCCGTCTCCCACTGAGACACTACCCCCATCCACTTCGTGCAGGCTGGGTGGGGCTGTCAGTCAAGGTTCCTGCCCCTGACCAAAGGTGAGTACATGATCTGCGCTAAGCAATGGGAATCTTGTCCTATGGAAATGAGATCTTGAGCCATGTGACCCGAGGACACCACATGGCAAAACAGTTTCGTCCCAAAGGGCAGGGCTACCCATTATTAGTCCCTGCTCCCTGAATTTCTGGGGCTGCTCCAGGTCCTGCCCTTGCTGAGGCCTTGTCCTTGATTCTGTAAGCTACTCCGTAACCTTTCAACATGCTTCTTTTTGCCTTCAGTCATCCAGAATCCATTTCTGTTGTTTGTAACCAAAGAGACCTAAGTGGTACAAGTGTTCGCAATTGAGAACTTCCTCCGTTTCTTCATTGCTTTAACCAAGAGCTGCCACAGAGGTCAGTACCGCATGGATCAGTGTGGATCCCTAAGCCTTGGCCACCAGACTCTTTGTCTCTGAAGTCTTCTTCCCAGACCTTCTTTAAAAAGGCTTCTAAGCCCCTTGCCAGATACCTGAGCACCCACCTTTGCTTCTCTTGATGACATTTTTCTTAAAAAAAAAAAAAAGAAGCAGAACTACCCTGTTTATATTGAAATCGTCTATGACTTTGGGATGACAGGGTACATTTCACGGCCATTTGGAGAACAGCTGGAACTCTACCACTGTTTATTTACTTAAACAGAAACCAGCTAAACCAGAATGAAGTTAGCTGCCGGAATCCCTCCCACCTCACTTTCCACCTGGCCTCCCTCTGACAACAGGCGACCTTTGGGTGAAAACTGGGAGAGCCAAGACGCCCAATTGGGTGACATTTTTAGCATAGAGCGAGTCTTTGTAAGGCAGCATGAGGAGCTTTCATCAGGAATGTCAGATGTCTTGTCCGGGGCCAGCACTCTGCCATCCTCTCCCCGCCCCGCCAGTCTCATTCTGCTCCTCTGGGCAGATAGAGCCATGCGTTCAGGTGACTGTCATTAGTACCTACCTTTGGCAGCCTGAGATTCCTCTCTGCAGGGCAGGGGCTCTAGAGAAGGGTCTCCGGGGCTCCAAGGGGCCTCTCAGGACAGGTCAATACAGCCTTTCTCCTTGGCTCTTAGCTGCACTAACTGATAGGCTTGGTGACCTTAAGCAACACAGTGGCGTTCTTTGTTTTCAGTAGTCAAACAGCATCCGCCCTGGCAGTCCCCAAGCATCTCAGAGCAAACCGCTCAGAATAGTTTGATGTGACCTTCTGGAGGGCAGGTTCTGGGTCTTGTTCCTCTCTCTACCACGGTTGATGAAATAAATGAATGGTTGGCTGAAGTATAGCAGAGTACACACAGCTACTGAATTTTAACCCCTGACCAACACTAGAACACAGGAGTCATCTAAGAAAAGTGGGGAAAAAACAGGCCTCCAGGGGCCCTCCCGAGGAGGAAGAGTCTCGTAGTGAGTGGCTAAGAGCATGAGCACTGGGCTCTGGGGACAAGGTCCAGTTCTACCACTTAGCTATTAATTTAGGCAAATTACTTATGTTCTCTGATCCTTGTCTGTAAAATGGAGAAAACATTAGTACCTATCTCATGGAGATAAACTCCAAAACGCCCCCGGCATGGAGACAAGCACATAACTTTTAGCTATTACCATTGGTAGAGAAATCATCGGTGACTAGCCACCAGGGTGGAGCCACCTACATGTGTTTGGCCAGCACTGGGAACTTTCTGGAAGCAAAGGCTGAACAAGGGCCTCCTCCCCAGGGATTCAGGACTGGAGACCGCAGTGCCCCCCACCCCACATCACAGTGGAGGGCAGTGCAGGACAGAGCAAAACCAAGAAGAGTTTGGCCTTCCTCACCAACACCATGCCATTGCACATGCCCTGCGATTCAGAACTCACCTGAGAAAGAAGAAAGAGGAGCAGGTGAATCCTGCAGTTATATGACTTTGCAGGTGGAAAATATTCATGCCTGCTATACCTGCAAAAATGTGTCCTGGCAGACTGGAGAAATGCAGGACCATTTGGCAGGTAGAGTGAAGCACCTGACCTCCCACCTCCACCCTCCACCTCTTACCACCATCTTTGGCCATCACCCTCCCCCCCTTGAGGAAAGAATGAAAGTCTGGTTGGAAGAACAATGGGGCACCACTGGAAAGGCTGTCGTTCAGACACAGAGGACTGAAGCTCTGGACTCCATCCTGCCAATGGCCTCTGTCGCTGGTACATGAGCAGGAGAGGGGCACAGTGGTGCCTGGCTGACAACCGACTGCCTCAGAGCACTGGGAGCCTGATGAGCAGAGAGCCAGTGGGATGGGGATGGAAAGGAAGAGGTGGGTTCTACAGACATGACTCACGGGGTGGGGTGGGGGGAGTTAGAGAGGACTGGGATTTGGGCCTGGGTGGCTGAGAGAAACATGATGCCAGAAATTGAGATGTCAGGAAGGCCCATGGGTTGAGGGCAAGGGGACCAGTGAGTAGGCATTTAAGCAAGTTGAGTTAAAGTGCTTATGGGATATCCAAGTGTAAATATCAGGTGAACTAACAGAAATGTATGTGACTGTAGGTCTAAAGTGGCAGTTCTCAAACTTTTGGCCTCAGGACTCTTTTACACTCTCAAAAATTATTGAGTACCCAAAGCACTTTTGATTAAGTAGGTTTTATTCATCAATGTTTATTATATTAAAAATTAGAACCCAGACATAAAATATTTACTAAATTTGTTTAAATGAAACAGTAACAATCCTATTAAACATTAACATAAATAACTACTATATTTTCTGACAAAAAAGGTTAGTGATCATTTTCCATGTTTGCAAATCTCTTTGATGTCTGGCTTAACAGAAGACAGCTGGGTTCTCAGCTCTTTTGCACTCAGTTTGCTATGACATGTTGTGTTTAGTAGAAGTATGTGAAGAAAATCTAGATTCATACAGATACGTAGCTGGAAAAGGGAAGATCTGACTCCCTCCAGGGAGGGATCCTGGAGCCATACTGTGAGAACTGCTGGCCTAGTGCGAGGTCATGGCTTTAGATAAACATTTTGAAATAATCTGCCTGGAGATGAGAGTTGACCATGCGGAGAATAAAGGAGCTCTTGTTGGTAGAAGAGGGAGAAAAATGCAGAGAGCCAAGATCTGAGCATTGGGTATATTTGTACAGTTGATCTTCATTACTCATGGATTCTATGTTTGCAAATTTGCTTACTTGTTAAAATGTATTTGTAACCCCAAAATCAATACTCGTGGCACTTATATGGTCATTTGTAGACATGCACAAGTAGCTGAAAAATTTGAGTTGCAATGTGTGCCATTAGACATACCTGCAGCTGAAGCTGTTGGTGGTAGTTTGGGGTCTCCTATCTGCTGGACTTAGGATGAATTTAAGTTATTCATGTCATGAGTCACATAATGACATTTTGGTCAACAACAGAAGGTATATGTGATGGTGGTCCCATAAGATTATATTAATAACACTGTATTTTTACCACACCTTTTCTATGTTTGGATACACAAACGCTTACCATGGTGTCACAATTGCTTACTTTATCCAGTGCAGTGCCATGCTGTACAGGTTTGCAGCCTGGGAGCAATAGGCTATACCATATAGCCTGGGTGTGTAGTAAGTAGGCTACACCATCTAGGTTTGTGTAAGTACACCCTGTGATGTTTGCACTACAACAAAATTGCCTAATGATGTATTTCTCAGAATGTATCCCCTTCGTTAAGCGACACATAACTGTGCATAATGAGATATCTTGGGTATGGCTCCCAAGTCTAAACATCTAATTCATTTATGTCTCATTAACACCTTATACACAACCTGAAAGTAATTTTATACATTTGAAATAATTTTGTGCATAAAACAAAGCTTTTTTGTTTGAGACAGTTTTTCTCTGTCACTCTGGGTAGGATGCAGTGGCATCATCATAGATTCCTGCAACCTCAAGCGATCCTCCTTGCCTCAGTCTCCTCAGTAGCTGGGTCTACAGGCTCTTGCCACCACATCCAGCTAATTTTTCTATTTTTAGTAGAGATGGGGTCTTGTTCTTGCTCAGGCTGGTCTCAAATTCCTGATCTCAATCAATCCTCCTGCCTCAGCCTCCCAGAGTGCTAGGATTATAGGCATGAGCCCAGCCAAAACAAAGTTTTGACTGCATTTTAACTGAACCTGTCACATGAGGTCAGGTGTGGAATTTTCCACTTGTGGCATCATGTTTAGGATTTTGGAGCTTTTCAGATTAGGGATGCTCAACCTGTATATTAAATAAGGTGTCTTTAAACAGAGACACAATAAAACAAGGTTACATAGTGATCAGTTGATGAAAATGTGACCAGAGGCTTGTAGAAACCTAAACTTGTATTTCACCTATGAGCTCAGTCCCCCTATGAGTTCAAGTATTCACAAATTCAGTGTTTACAGCAACGTCATGGAACAAAACTACCTTGAATAATGAAAATCAACTGTTCTTGGAGGTGGGAAGAGGCAGGGAAATCAGTGAAAAATAGAGAGTCCAAGTGAAGTGGTTCCCAGTGAGACAATTTTCCAGAATGAGGAACTAGTCAACTTGTCAGATACAGCAGGCAAAGCAAAGAGGAGATGTTCGGCCTCTCCTACCTCCACCACCACACTGCAGGAGGCCCCATCACCTCCCTGCCTGGACAGACTTCTCCTAGACTTTTGCTCACCTCTATAAATGCATACGTAGGTACATACACATATATGTGCATACATAAAGCAAGCCCAAAGGCTTGTCCACCTGGTGCATGCATTCCTACACAGGAATCTAACAAGAGAGTAAGTCTGCTCTACTCCTGTGGAAAGGGGTGTGGGGGAAGAAAGTCTTGAAATAAAGTGGCAGACGGCAGAGACGATCTTATTGAAAAAGGAGTGTTCTGAGGTTTTTACACTTTCTAAATATAGGAACTCTTTACATTCTCAGAGGTAAACAGAAGGGTTAAATTTTTCGGCAAAGGTACTCTGGGTTCCAACACAAACCTTTTTAGCAGAGAATTCCTAGATAGAAAGGCAAACACCTTTTGATCAACTTCAGGTTGCATATGGCTGCAAGGAAAGGAAGGCAGAGCTCTCTCTATTTTTAAGGTGATGGACTGCAAGGTGAGCTCTGCTTTTCTTGCCACGATTTAGACTGTGTGGTCACGGCACACTTCCACCACCTGGTGGCCACACACGTGAATTGCAAGGTCTGCTTTTTAAGAAGCCGGGGGAAATTCCTTTGGCTGGGTGGAGAAAACCAATAAAGTGAAATCATAGAAAACAATTGCTAATTTTTTATCCTATAAATAATACTTGATAATTCTAGATCAATCCAGAGTGATCGCTCTCTTCTCTGGATTAGTGTGCATTTTTTGGTGCTGTTTTTTTCACCAGTACCTGGTAGACACTGGACTGTTCCTGACTTGAGGATGGGCGTTGAATAAGAGTCGGCTGACTGGTCAACAGCAAGGAGGACCTGGTAGCATCTTTTCCTCCTGGCTCCCCAAGACTTTTAAACCAGGCCACGGAAGAAAGAAGCTAAAGCTCTGCTAGCTTTCTCCAAAGATGGAATTTGGTTTTGCTCCCCAGGTATGATCTGAGAAGCCAAGGAAGACTTTGAAGTAAACATATTCCTTTCTCTGAAGTGCCAAGAACTCTAAAATTCCTGCATTAGTAATTAATTCGATTTCCCTTCTGAGTGTTCCCTTTGAAAATGTAGACACCCATGGTGAGGGATGAGCTGTTAAGCCATTAACACTTTAGTGTGAATAATTCTTAGCCACTTTCCTTAGTGGAGCTCATAGCTCCTGGGGGTCTCGGGAGCGGGTATTAAGGAAATGGCCCAAAGTGGAGAAGGGAGGGCATCAGATGTGGTCTTTCTGTCATCCTGTGGCCAAGAGGGTCAGGGAGGACCCCTGGTAAGAGCCTTGCCCTGGCTGCATGTGGTAACCTGCTTCGCCTCAGCCTGCAGGAGCTCTGACAAAACCCTGGTGGCCAGTTACCCGGAGGAAGCTGTGTGGAGTGTCTGGGAGGACAGTGGGGGAAATGCTAAGGAAGACCCCTAATCGCAGGGGCCCAAAGAGGAAGCTGCTCCTCTAGCTGGGGACACTGTTGTTTCCATAAAGCAAGGCTTATAAGGCTTGTGGGTCCAGTCCTCCCCGCAGATATAAATTGCTTAATCCTCAACATTTAAAATTGGGAGATTTCACATAAAAAATCTGGATTTCTGGCTTTTCCTGAAAAAAGAATAAGAATGAGGATACTGATGAGCCCAGCATTTTCATATGACAGAAACTTGTTAAACTGAAAGGGAGCTGCTCCCCCCGGGAGGGGGTGCACCCCGCAGTTTGCCACAGTCCCCAGAAGACCCACTTGCCTCCCTTATGTTCCTGGTCTGGCTTCTGACACCATCTGAGCTGGGACTTTGCTTCCAAACACTAACAATAATTAAAATGATGATAAAAGTAATGAAAATATCAGTAAAGACCAGTCATTCAGTGCTACTTCAAGCCAGATGTTGTGCTAGTAATATCCAGAAATTATCTCTAATTCTCACAAAACAGCAGTGTTTATATTCCCGTATTAGAAGGAAACTGAGCCACAAGGGACAGTTTTATATTCATACATTCCTTTTTATATTTTTATTAGAATATTGTTGCTGTAGATTTTCTTGGGTATGTATTGTGCATTTTATATTTATTCTCATTTCATTAGAGACTCAGCTAGAAATGAATAGCGCTACATTCACTTTCAACACAAGCAGCAATCAGACCACTTGGCCTCACCTCCCCCGCAGCCAGAAACTCTGAGCCACAGATTCTGAGGCCCTTCCAGCCTCCCCTGTTCTGCCCTTGAGGAAATGGGATTTCCGTTTAGCTCTGCGAGACTTCTTTTCTAAACCACACATAGTCATGGTTCCCTATTGTTTCGCTCATTCATTAATAACTGTGTTGCATTTCCAAAGACCAAGTGCATTTGTGCCAACTGGGGGCAAAAAAAAGGTGTTTCTATTCTTGCCCACTTATTAACAGTGAAAATCCATTTACGCTGCTGCTTCTCTGACTGTGAGGAGTGAGCCTTAGGGAGGCAGTAGTGGCAGCTTCAGAGAGCAACTGATGGGGCTTTCTTTTGAACCTGAAAATAATGCCACTGCCCCCAGCTCTTTGGAGTCCTTGCCTCCCCCCTGCCCAGTAGAGATTGCCAAGGTCCTTCCACACTCTCCCTCCTGGCAAGCAGGTGAACAGGGCACGCATTCCCATCCCCACGCTTAAGGGGAAAAGAAATGCGGGAGGCAGCCGGCCTGTTTTCTCATCCCATTAAATTAGTTTGCCCAGATATTAGTTTGAACATGTATTGTGCGTTTAATCAAAAATTAAACTATCCCAATGACACATCTGTTAATATCCCACAAATTTTGTAACTTTTTTTCCTTCCTTCTCTTTTATTTATTTCAGCTTCAGCAATTTTCCTTTTATCAGTTTTAATTCTCACCAAAGTTTTCTATTAATATAATCAGAAAAGTCAAGTACAAGGCTCGTTATACAAATGAGCAGGTCCCTCTCACTTTATTTCCTGATCCTTAATACAACCACTTTCAGATAATTTTATACTATATTCTATGATTTCTCACTTTTAGATCTCATTTCTCTACTTCTTGCTGTGGGAAATCAGGACTTAACTTTCTTTCTCTCTTTCTTTCTCATGCCTGTGCAAACACACACACACACACACACACACACTTTGCAACTCCCTATCTTCCAAAAAAATTACATAAATTTTGGTTAGATAAGTAAGTATTCAGTGTTGTATTGGTCAAAGAAACAGAAACCTCAGAGTAATTTGTACGAAAAGTTTAATATAAAGAGTTATTAACTATAGTATAGGATTATCTATTAATGGAGAAAGAGAACTCCGAAGAATGTCTAGAGGTGAACAAGAGTGGCAAACCAGAATATGCCTGCTCAACGCTGGGCCCAGTGGCTCATACCTGTAATCCCAGCACTTTGAGAGGTCGAGGTAGGAGGATCATTTGAGGCCAGGAATTTGAGACCAGCTTGGGCAACTAAGTGAGACCCTATCTCGACAAAAAAGTAAGAAAAATTAGCCAGTCATGGTGGCATGCACCTGTAGTCCCAGGTACTCAGGAGGCTGAGGCAGGAGGATTGTTTGAGCCCAGGAGTTTGAGGTTGCTGTGAGCTATGATGATGCCACTGCACTCGAGCCAAAGTGACAGCGAGATCCTGTCTGCCCCCCAAAAAAGTTTCCCCCAAATATGAAGGGCTGTAGAACTGAAGACAATGAAAGAGAAGCAGATGCAGGAGCAGGAGGGCTCTCTGCCTTCTATTGGGACTCAGAAAATGATGCCACAAAGTATGGTGCTTTGGTATGCTGAGTCCTTTGAACTAAAGGAGATCGGGAGGCCTCAGAAGCAAAGTCTCTCACCTTCTCCTGCCCTCCTGTGTCCCACCTCACTTTCTCCCCTGGAGTGAGTCATAGAAACCAGAATTCTTCCCCAAGGCAGGTTATAGAAACTGGAACCCTTTCCTCAAAAGCAAGCTATAAAACCTAGGAATATTACTCTAACCTTCCCCCATCTTTCTGCGTAGGCACATGTCATAAAGAAATTCTCTGACCTAGCTTGTCTGATAGTGGGTCATAAGACCCTCATTCCGGAGAGGTCCTGCCCCATACCCAGGAGGAAGGAATGCCGCACAGAGAGGCCAAGAAGAATCCAGGTGAATAGGCCTTGGTGGGTTCTTACCCTTAGCTCATACCCTTTCTGTCCAATCGCATTTCTACATGGCTGTCCATTTGTCATTGAACCTAAGCATAAAAATAGACAGTTTTTCCTGGATATTAGGGACCTTTATTTCTGAAACCTCCCGCATCATGTAAAACCTTGATTCAATCAATTCGTTATGCTTTTCTCTTGTTAACCTGTCTTTGTTATTATGATGGGTGAGGAAAGGTCGAACCTTTTCCGACCCCTGTATCTCCCTCTATTTGCCTAAAAGCAGGACACAGATTTATAAAGATGAAAGGTATCCCGCCCCCCTCCACCAGGGAGAACAAAGGTTAACACTGAAGACAGCTTTAGACCCTCACAGGCCTGGAAATGATACCAGAATAATGTATATTAACAAGCTTTACTGACTAGCTTTTACTTGCCCTTTATTTGTCTTTCCTCAAGTTGCCATCTGTAGAGACTCAAAGTCCTTTCCTTTGTCACTTCTCTAAAAATTTACCATTCCTCCTCGAAGATGCTAGGGAAGCTGGAGTTCAAAGCCAGCCCTCTGAGCACTGCTCATTCTCCGGGTGGCTCCCACAAACATGTGACACGTGTATGTTAATATGATTCTGTTTTTCTCTTGTTAATTTGCCTTTTGTAACAGAAGTCCGTTCCTGCTACAAACCCATGGGGGTGACTGTTTCTCCCCTACAGGAGGATACTCAAGGGAGGAACATCCCCCCTACGGCTGGGCTGGCACCCAAGTTGGCTGGGTTGCTCCAGGCCAGAGCCGGACCAGTCACTGGACAAGAAGGAAACGCCACTCCAGGGTGCAGACGCCACTCCAGGGTGCAGACGTGTGGGAACCACAGCCAGGGATGACAAGCAGAAAGCGCTCTCCGGAGGGCGGGCAGGCCGGGGCTGGGAGGCCAACTGAGGCACCCGCATGATTCCTCGGGGACACACTCAGGGCAGCGCCGCTGAAGCTATCCTTGAGCTATCCGCCAGCGGGGCTGAATCTTAACGGGGTGAGGGGGTGTCGCTGGGTCCTGCCCCCTCCCCCCACTGCCGGCAACCACACAGGAGCAAAGAGCAGCCAAACACCGGGATCAGGAAGAGAAGCCCCTTCCTCCTGCCGTGCCTCTCCAGCGCCCTCTACTGACAGTGCTGCCCCCATCATGCCCCTTGCAAAGCAGAAATGTTTATTAAAGCACCCAAGTTTTCATAGGTCAGGCAATGCAGGGTGAATCTGGAACTGCAAGGCAGTAAATTGATAACCGACATAAGTGTTTGCTTTTTATGAATCTATAAATGTTATTGACAGCTGAGTCACGTATTAATAGTATACTATGATTACTTCCTCTTCTCTGCTTAACTTCTTTTCTCTTGAATTAATAATGAACTTTGTTGTTTTTGTTTCTTTAATTATCTTCAATTCCCAAACCCTCCCCTAGAGCTGTAAACCTCCCCTCCCAGGGGGGAGCAATCCTTTGAGTCCTAAGGGAGACGAAGCAGCAGAGACCATTGTCATCATTTGAGGAAGTTTATGTGTCTGCAGCAGGGTCCCCCGCAAGGGCCTTGGGGCCAATTCTCAGAGGGCCACTGACTGGGGGTCTTTTCTCCACCACCTCCTTTCTTCCCCCTCAGGGTGATCTCACACATGCCGTGCCCACTTCGCCCACCCACTGCTCTCCTAGCTTCTCAGCATCACGCTTACCGATGCAAACAGCTGTAAATATGGCAGATGAGCATATTTGGACAGTGGGCAAAGCATCGTGTTAGAGACAAAGAGAAGAACATACATGACATAATTCACACCCATGCCTCAGCTTCTAACTCTTTCAAAAGGCCCCCCAAGCCTTTCATAAATTTCCACTAAAGGTACTCATGGTGGCTCACACCAGCAATCCCAGCACTTTGGGAAGCTGAGACAGGAGGATCACTGGAGGCCAGAAGTTGGAGACCAGCCTGAGCAACATAGTGAGACACTGCCCACCCCCATCATCTCTACAAAACGCAGAAAAATTAGCCAGGCATGGTGGTGTGCAGCTGTAGTCTCAGCTACTCAGGAGGCTGAGGCAGGAGGATTGTTTGAGCCCAGGAGTTTGAGGCTGCAGTGAGCTATGAATGTGCCACTGCACTCCAGTCTGGGTGACAGAGAGACCTTGTCCCCTCACCCCCTAAAAGATGCATTCTCTTTGTATCACACTTTAAGCTTCCTTAAGGACTATCATTCCAGGTAAACAAACCATATCTTAGCAAGTTGTATTGCTTTTCTTTTTTAATTACTAATATTATAGCTGAAAAGTATTTCTCATAACAAATGTATATAATTTCAACTACTGCTCATAGAAAACTCATGTAATTTTAGCCACACAAAAACCTATAGCTAGGCTGGCTCTCACCACTCCCTAGAATCTTATTTTTATAGTGACATGAGTTCTGAATTTTGAACAACTGAGTTAGAAACAAATTTTTAAAATTCAATACATTTGTGGATTGGAAACTGCTGATTTTTGAGGTTTGATCATGAAATCATGAAATTGCTTTCACAATATTAATTAAAATGTTTCCCACAATATATACAACACATAACTTTTTGTATTAACTCAACAAATTTGTATTGCATCTTGAAATTATTTGCATTACAGCTGTTTGTTTTATTGCTAGGCATACTTTTTATTCCTTAGGAGAACAGGGCTGAGACACGTAGTAGGGGCTTATGAAAGACTTATGGGATAAATGAAAAATATAATTCACTTGAATTACTTAATCATTAAGATCATTTTTACTTGTATTTATATTATAATATACTATGAATTATGTTATTTTATGCTTATAATTATTAACATGTTGGATACCAGTATTGCATACAGCTGTTAATTATTGAGTCTGTTCCACAATGTTTAGGACTTACTCTTCTGCAGTTCCAGGCTCTACCCACACCCTTCACTCCCAGGCACAAACATTTTGAGCTGGTCATGTTCAGGACACTGAGTGGCCCTGACAGATGAAGCACAAGTTTTTTAAAGTTCAAATATCTAAATAGGTTTCTTCCATGGGTAGGTTTTTTTTTTTTTTTCCTCTCATTTGTTTTGAAGATCAAATAACTTTAGGATTCAAAGGAATGTGAAAGTGCACATTCAGATAAGTTGATCTTAAAATTGCTGTGCAGGGAAAGCTGTTCAAGCCTGAAATATTAAGGAAACTTACTGTTTCTTTTTTAAAAAATTGGCTTTAATTGTTGATTTTTACTGAGTGAATGGATTTTCCAGATAGGCAAAAAATAGTTTCCTACAACTAGCACAAAAAGGGAAGGACTAAAATGATTTACAACAGGCCAATATTCAGATGATGGCAAATCCAGGGCTCTGGTCTTTGGTTAGAGGTTTAAGTGCTTAGAAACTATCTGAAGTTGTAGTTGAAGAAGAATAAAATGGTAAACAAAGTAGTTTAAGTGGACAAAAACAGAAGTCAGATCTTATCCCGAATCAGATTCCAGAATGATTAAAAGTTGAATGTAAAATAAAACAAATACATGAAAATTTAAGAAGAAAATGTATTTACATGTTTATGAATCTTGGGTGAGGGCAGCCTTGCTAGGCTCAACAACATTGAAGCTGAAAAGCATCAGAAATAAGATTGACAGATTTGGCCACATAAAAATCCAACATCTTCCATATCTGTTCCACATCTGTTAACGAAAATGTTTGTGTCCACATGTGATGGTATTTGGAGACGGGTCATTTGGGAGGTACTTAGAGTTAGATGAGGTCATAAGAGCAGGGCCCTCATAATAGGATTAGTGTCCTTACAAGAGACCCCAGAAGGCTCCCCTCTGTCTCCACCCTATGAGGACAGTGCGAAGGTGGCCATCCGCAAGTTGAGAAGAGAGCCCTCACCGGAAACCCACAGTGCTGGCAGCCTCATGTCGGACTTCCAGCCTCCAGAACTGTGAGAAAATAAATTTCTGTTGTTTAAGACGTCCAGTCTATGGTATTTTATTATAGCAGCTGGAGCAGACTAATACACAGCCTAAGGAAATGTTACAAACCAGAAATGTGGAAAAAAGTATTTACAACCTATATAATTGGCAACATATTCACAACTCCAAAATATACATATATTTTTAATCACATCAGCTAGAAAAATACAAATATCCCAATAGAAAAATAAGCAAAGCACACAGAGAGATCATTTATGAAAGAACTACAGATTGTCAACAAACTAAAGAAAATTTATTCTGTCATTACTGCGATAGGCAGAATAATGTCCCTCCCGAGATGTCCCTGTCCCACCCCCCAGAACCTGTGAATACATCTCCTTATGTGGCAAATGGGCCTTTGCAGATGTGTCTAAGTGAAGGCTGTTGAGAAGAGGAGACTCTCCTGGGTTCTCCCAAGGGTCCTGGTAAGTGAAAGAGGGAGGCGGGAGAGTCCGAGTGAGAGAGGAGATGTGCTGAGGAAACTGGAGCGATGTACTTTGACGATGAGGGAGGGACCACAAGCCAAGGCATGCGGGTGGCTTCTAGAAGCTGGAAAAGGCAAGGGAAGAGAGCTCCCTAGAGCCTCTAGAGAGAGACACAGCCCGGCTGGCACAATTTCGGCCTGTGAGGCCCATTTGGACTTCTGACCTCCAGACCTGTAAGATAATAAATTTGTGTTTTTTTAAGCCATGAACTTCATGGCAATCTGTACAGCAGCAATAGGAAACTAATACAATTACTAGTCAAAGAAACATAAGTTAAAAGAAAAATACGTACGCCTTTAGATTAGCATAAATAAAAAGTGTTAGTGTGGAAGAATAGAAGCACATATGTGCTTTTGGTAGAAATGTGAATAAGTATGCCCTTTCTGGGGCAGGGGCATTATTTGGCCATCTGTGTCAGGTCTTTAAATGGGTATCTTTTACCTAACAATTTTATTTTACTTTGCCTATATCCTAAGCATCAGATTTCCATCTGCATTTAGTAGTGAAACTCTTTCTCCATACAAAACAGAGCAGAGGGAAGTGACGCTGTGACTGCTGAAGCAGAGTTGGGGGCCGGAGTCCTGATGCTTGGCCCTCACCTCACCCCTGCGGAAGCCCCTCCAGCATTTCCAGGGCTCTGTGGAACACACTTTGAGAACCACTGTCCTGGGGGATTTACTGGACAAACAAAAAACAACATACAAGGATGCTTATCACAACATTGTTTCCAGTTGCAAACAATTAGAAGCCACCTTTATGCCTCTCAAAAAAGTGACTTGTTATGAAAAAATGCTCAATATTACTAATCCTGGAGAAATGCAAATTAAAACCACAATGAATTATATCATCTCACCCCTGTTAAAATGGCTATTGTCAAAAAGATGAAAGATCACAATTGTTGGCAAGGATATGGAGAAAAGGGAACCCTTGTACACTGTTGGTGGGGATGTAAATTAGCATAGCCATCATGAAGAAAACAGTATGGAGGTTCCTCAAAACGTTAAAAATAGAACTACCGTGGGATCCAGCAATACCACAACTGGGTGTATATCCAAAGGAATTGAAATCAGTATGTCAAAGAGATATCTGCACTCCCATGTTCATTGAAATATTATTCATAATAGCCAAGACATGGAATCAGCCTCAGTGTTCCTCCACGAATGAACAAATAAACACACACACACACACACACACACACACAGAAATACTATTCAGCCTATAAAAAGAAGGAAAATCTGTTATCTGCAACAAAATGGACGAACATGGAGGACATTATGCTACATGAAATAAACCAGGTGCAGGAAGACAAGTGTGCATGATCTCATTTGAATGTGGAACCTAAGCAGAGAGTGGGATGGTGGTGGCCTGTGGTTGCCAGGGGCTGTGGGAGAGGGAAATGGGGAGATGTTGGGCAAAGGGTCCAAAGTTTCAGTTAGATGGGAGGAATGAGTTCACAGCATGGTGACTATAGTTAGTAATGTATTATAAACTTGAAAATTGCTAAGAGTCTAGATCTTAAATATTGTCACAACAAAAAAATGGTATTTGAAATGATGAATATATCAATTAGCTTGATTTAACTACTTCAAAATATATATATGTATCAAAACAGCACATTGTACACCATAAATATAAACAATTTTTTATTTGTCAACTATATCTTAATAAAAAATCAATTTTTAAACAGTGACTTGAGGCTGGGTATGGTGGCTCATGCCTGTAATCCTAGCACTCTGGGAGGCTGAAGCGGGAGGATTGCTTGAGGTCAGAAGTTCGAGACCAGCCTCAGTGAAAGCAAGACCCCGTCTCTACTAAAAAAAAAAAATAGAAAGAAATTAGTTGGGCAACTAAAAATAGAAAAAATTAGCCAGGCGTGGTGGCACATGCCTATAGTCCCAGCTACTCGGGAGGCTGAGGCAGTAGGATCACTTGAGCACAGGAGTTTGAGGTTAATGTGAGCTAGGCTGATGCCACTGCACTCTAGCCCAGGCAACAGAGTGAGGTTCTGACTCAAAACAAAACAAAACAAAACAAAAAGGTGACTTGGTTTATTCATAAAATTGAATGCTATGCACCTATTTAAAAGGATGAAATAGATCTATATTGACATGGAAAGAATTATGCAATTTATTGAGTGGGAAAATAGGCTGTAAAATATCTTTGAATGGTATAATTCATTTTTTAAATATATATACAAACATGTAAAAAAAGATGTATAAAGGCATATAGATCGAGGCATTAACAGTGATCATCTCTGGGTGGCGGAATTAAGATGATCTTTATTTTCTTATTTACATCTTTACGTATTTTCTGTATTTTTAAAAATATATATTACTTTTACAATCAGAAAAAAGCTGATTGTACCTTGAATAATGAGTGAACAACAAATGAATAAATGGCTAGAATGTGTGTGTGTGAGAGAGAGAGAGAGAGAAGGGGAGTCAGAAATCGATCTGTATGAGTTTAGGTGGCTGGAAGAGTGAGATATAAACATGTTCGATGTGGCACGGTTTGGACGAAGCATTAATGTCGGACAGCTGCCATTTGCCTCTCTAAACCCACTTTCTCCCTTTCCTTTCTGCTCTGCACCTGGGGAGGCTGACCCTCGTGAACTCCATCTACAGCTCCCTTGCCGCTCGGCTTCTGGTTGGGTTTTCCAATAAAGGAGCACAGGCAGAGATTAGAGAGTGAGAGAATGAGATATATTCCCCAAGCACCTTCCCTGTGTCAATGCCCAGAGCGTGCTGCAGGCTACAGCCTGGGTCCTTCTAGCAAAGTCCCTGTCCCCGCAGCAGCCCTGTCTAGGGTCTTTCTTCTCCTGTCTCACGTCGAATGGTAGAGTCTCCTGCTTTAGTTAGCCCCAGGGTGCTGCATGATCCCTTGTTAGTTTCTTAAATTCTGTCCATAACTGTGTAAATTACCCATTTTGAGCCTGTCATCTGTTTCTAGCTGGAATCTTGACTAATATACAAGTTATCTCTCTCTCTCTCTCCCCATCTCTCTCTCTGTATTTAAACAACTATAAAGGGGTAGTTTTCTTCAAAATATCTTACATTCTTATTTTAAAAGATCCTTTTCCCCCTATTAATATATAGTAGATATGTATCACACATCTCAGTCCACAAATACAGGCACTGTATAGTAATATTTTCATCATTTTCTGTAGCTCAATTGAATACTATCTTGCATCTCCATTCCACTGGGGTGGTAAAAAGTAACATCACTCAGTTTGGGACTTGTTCTCCCACAGTTTCTCCCACAGTTTCTCCCAGGTTTATGACTAAGTCATAGGAAACTTTCCTGGTGTGAAGGCACTGGCAGGTGGGATGTCCTCTGGTCATGCAGGCAGCTGCTGGGACACCCCATGCCCAACCCTGCTGTCAGTCAGCAATTCCAGAGGTTGTGTTTCCTTCTCCCACTTCTATGCTACCCATGGGCACAGGGGGATCGTTCTGCTGCTCCTGTGTTGGTCTGGGACGTAGGAAACTCTGGGAGGCTGCGTAAGCCCCATGTGTCAGGTCACGTGATACAGCCACTGCTTCTCTCGGTCTTGCCTTAGGGAGCTACAGGAAAACATAAAACCAGTCCCATTGCTGTTCCCGCCGTCATGTCCCACACCCTATTTGGGCCTCTTACAGTCTTCCCAGGTCTTAGCCCGTGGCTGGGTAAAGGCCTCTCTCTGGGGCCCACTGATGCCCATACTGAAGTGTTTTTCCCCTGTAGCTCTTGCTATTTTCCCTCTAGCCAGGGAAATTTATTTCTCTATGGGGAAGATTTCTTATTACGTATTCTTCTAAATATTTGGTTTAGATAGTTAAAAGATGTAAAATTTCCCCAAATTGATATATGGATTCAATGCATTCCCCAATGTATTGAAAATTCCAGTATGTTTTTTGTGGACATTCATAAGTTTATTTTTTATTTTTTATTTTTTGGAGACAGAGTCTCGCTCTGTTGCCCTGGCTAAAGTGCCATGGCGTCAGCCTACCTCACAGCAACCTCAAACTCCTGGGCTCAAGCGATCCTACTGCCTCAGCCTCCCGAGTCGCTGGGACTACAGGCATGTGCCACTATGCCTGGCTAATTTTTTTCTGTGTATTTTTAGTTGTCCAGCTAATTTCTTTCTATTTTTTAGTAGAGAAGGGGTCTTGCTCTTGCTTAGGCTGGTCTCAAACTCCTGAGTTCAAATGATCCTCCCACCTCGGCCTCCCAAGTGCTAGGATTACAAGCGTGAGCCACTGTGCCCGGTGGACATTCATAAATTGATTCTAAAATTTATACAGACATGTAAGAGGCCAAGAATATGACAGACAATATTAAAGAAGAAGAGATAGTTGGAAGACTTTCTATCAGATAAAAAGACTTATTATAAAGTTACAATAATTAAGACAGAATGGTAATTGTATGAGAACAGATAAGTAGACCAGGGGAACAAAATAAAGAGTCAAAGAACAGACCCATAGATTTATGGGCACTTGACTTATGACAAAAGTGGCATGCTGAGCAGTGAGGGGAAAGGAAAATCTCTTCAATAAATGGTTTTGGGTCAAGGGGATAGCCATACACAAAAGTCAATTTCAGGTAGATCGTAGATCTAAATGTGAAAGATCACACAATGCATTTCTATATATCACTGTAGAAAATCTTAATGCCCATAAATTTAAAATGTTTTACTTGAACTGCTTTAAAGTTAGAAAGTTCTCATCATGAAAAGACACCATTGCAAGACTGAAAAAGCAAGAATAAGAGAAAATATGTGCAGCACATATGAAGGACTCATATCCAGAATATATAAAGAACTTCTACAGAGCAAAGAGAAAACAACAGCCAATCTAACAGAAAAATGGGCAAGAAACTTGAAAGCCACTTTACAAGGGAAAATATCCAAATACTGGGCAAGCAAATGAAAAGTGCTCAATCCCATTATACCTGGAAAATGCAATGAAAAGTCACAACACAACACCACTACATAGCCGCTAATGTATTCATAACTAACATTTAAAATGAAGATTGCCAATACTGTGTGTCAGTGGGGATGTAGAACAATGGCAACCCTCACACTCTGCTGATGAAAGTGTAAATGAGCATAGCTTCTTTGGAAAACAGTTTGTCAGAATCTACTCACGTTAAACAAACATCCCCTATGAACCAGCAATTCCACCTCTAGTTATAACCTCTAAGAATCTTATCGCTTCTCAGCTTTTGGCTAAGATCAAGCATAACCTCTAAGAATATTCATGACAACATTATTCTTAATAGCCCCAAACTGGAAACAACACAAATGTCCATGGAGAGTCGAACAGACAAATTGATGTGCTGTATATTCACATAAAGGGATTTTATACACCAATGGAAATGAACTGTCACGTGCAACAACACGGGAGGATTTATGAATATAATGTGAAGGGAAGGAATATGGTCACAGCAGGATACATAGTGGGCAACAAAACAGTAAGAACTCATCTACAGCATTAGAATCAGGACAGTGCTAAACACGGGAGAAGGGAGGGGGGACAGCAATGTCCTCAATTGACTGTGGGTGACACAGGTGGGCTCACTTTGTGATGGCATCACACTTCCGTTTCTGACTTCTGCACTTCTCTGAGGCTATGTCATATACTTCCCAAAAAAGTTTATTTACAAAGAATACACATTTGGTTTATGTCCTAAGTCCTTTATGTTCCCTAAAAGATCAAGCTTTTTGAAACTCAAAAGCTGGGAAGAGACTCCTTTTTCCTCTGCTGTCACTTTTCTCCTCTGAAGTCATAAGCCCCAAACAGCTTCCCTGACTGATGGGAGGTGACAAATAGAAAACAGTGACATGAATGGGGGGGAGTGGAGGAGAAGGAACTTTGGCTAATTTTTAAAGAATATTCTCCTGCTCAATTAATGTACGTTCACCTGTAAGACCAACTTGTAACACTTATGAAATTGATGAGAAACCCAATCACATCAAAAAAGTTTGCATCGTGACAGAGGAATGTGTACAGGAGGTTAATCGATTATAACCTAAATTTATATTCATTATATCCTAATCTATTTCACACACTACCTACAATTGTGTGCATTTAAAATTTTGGGAAAAACAGATTTAAAGGTAGGCTTATGGTACTTTTTATTAAAGATAGTACTGTACTTCTAAAAATGAAAAACTTGTGCATGCATTTTCCTTCAGAGTAATTTAGCCCAAAGCCTTCCAATTTGGGTATATACAAAAGTTTCACAACTTAGAACTTTTTAAAACTCACTCATTTGGAGCACATCAGCTGGGGCTGCAGATACCACTTTCTGCCACTAGATGTCTCTGAGTCTTAAAGTAGCACCGTAATGAGGGTTTTTGTCTATTTATACATACAGATCACCTACCTTCCTGTTACAGAGTTTCATAATCCTCTTATGTAATGCTGGGTTGTCAGCTACGGCTAATCATCAGTTGGGAGATGGACAAGGGGGGACCCCAAGGACTCGATGTCCCAACACGTGGCTGGAAGTGTTGAGAGAAGGGTCTGTCCAGGTGTGGCCAAGCAGAGCCCCAGTACTCTGGAATTCCTCTGGGCAGAGGCCAGTGAGTGATGGAAAACAAAGAGCTAGCTGCCTGTAGCATGTGACCAGCTGGATGCAGAGACCAGATCATCCACTTCTTACAGTTCGGAACCAGCAGAGGAGCTAGTGGGCCGGGGAACTCTCAGCCTGCGTTTCTGCCCTGGCTGCAGGCACCACTTGAAACACTCACACCAGCCACACTCCCTCTGGGCTCCCCATGGGGACCTAGCAGCCAGCAAAAGCCCCGGAATTCTCCCCAGACTCCCGGAGCACATCGCCAGGACATCTCGTCAGTCTGTTTTCATCGACTCGTCTGTCTGCCAGGTTAGACAGAGACGCCCAGAAGGTACAAACCATTTCTTGTTCAGCACTGCATCCAGTTATTTTTGTACACAGTAGGCATACATTAAGTGTCTGTTGAAACCAATATGTGATCATGGAAAGTGTCTGAAAAGCTGATGAAATAATTAATCACTGACAAGATTTGAATCTTAAAAAAATAGCTCATATCCTCCAATAACGGAAATCGCCTCTCATGAATGGTCCCAAATGATTATATTTAGAGGCTGATTTATGCAGCTCCGTGACCCCTATCCATTTATGGAAGGGTCAAGTGTGTGAACTCCAGAGTAAGATTGTCTGGCTTAAATCCCAGTTCCAATATTTATTAGCTTTGTGACTTTGGGCAAGTGATTTAATCTTTCTCCATCTCAGTTTTGCCTTCTGTAAAATGGGAATAATAATAGCACTTGTCCATGGTTTTGCTGTGGAGATTAAATAAATTAATACTCATTGCATGCTGAGCACAGCTCCAGGAGCTCTGTAGTGATTAAGAGTTAGGGTCCAAGCAAGAAAGCTTCCAGTTCAAACCCTTCTGTGTAGCTCAGACAAGTTTCCTAACATCTCTAGGCCTCAGTTTCTTCATCTGTAAAGTGGGATAACAGTACTCACCTCATAGGGTGGGTGTGGGGAATAAGTGGCTAGGAAGCTTCTAGTGCATATCAGCTACTGTTATCATCACCCTTCAGTGTTTAGGACATTCAATGAACAGCCTGTGGACAGGTTGGGGAAGAGCTCAGGAATCAGTCATTATACGAACTTTCATAACACTGGCAACCCCTCCCCTTTTCTTTAACTCCTTGCTTTCGTATAATTTTATAAAGCAGTTTTATATTTATTATTTTATTTGGATCATAAAGCCCCTCTGGCTCATTTTAATCCCCAGGTTGGTGGTGATTAGCAATACAATTGGTTCTCAGCATAGTGTGTCAGACCCCATGGGTGGCCAGGAAAAATGAAAATTCTTGTGCAGAGGGAAGGAGGGAGCAAGGCAAGGTTAGCAGTGACGTGTGAGCTTTAAGCCTGTGGTTCCTGCCCTTTTCTGGTCGACGGGGTTATTTAGAGTTCTTCTGAAAATGCAACAAAAACTACCAATACTTTCACCCAGAAAATTGTACACATACACAACATTGTCAAACATTTTCATAGAGTTTACACAGGGTCAGACTGAGGTCTGTGGCAAGCTGTAATTTGCCACCCCTTTCAAATTAGTTTTTTAAAAAATGTTTAATATTTATAGTTGGGTGTGGTGCCTTGTGCCTGTAATCTCAGCACATTGGGAGGCTGAGGCAGAGGGATCACTTGAGCTCAGGAGTTCAAGACCAGCCTGGGCAACATAGTAAGACTTCGTTCCTACAAGAAATAAAAAAAATTATCTAGGTGTGATGGCGTTTGCCTGTAGTCCCAGTTACTCAGGAGGCTGAGGTGGGAGGATCGCCCAAGCCCAAACATTCAAGGTTGCAGGGAGCTATGATCTCGCCCTATTGCACTCCAGTCAGGGTGACAGAGTGAGATCCTGTCTCTAAAAAAAAAATAATATTAATAATAAAATATATACATTTGATATTTATGGTGGTATCAGAGAGAAACTAATTTTATATTAATAAAAGTCATGCACATTTTTGTGTTTGAGATCAGAATTCATCACATACATTTAGTTTTCTGAACATCTTAAACGCATTTAAAAGTTAGTTAAAGAACTGACTGATTTCTGGTGGCCAGCACAACCCCACAAATTATTCCATTGACTTCAAACATCAGGCAGCTGGCCGCTGTCTGGGAACCACGCAAAAAATCATCCGTAGAAAGAGCCCCGGCCAGAGTGTTCTCTTTTTTCCACTGAGGCTGGGAACAAGGGCCATTTAGATTTTTCCACTCTGGCGAGGGTTGTGTGTGAAAGCTTAGTTACCTGGCACCATCTTTCTGAAGTCCTCCAATGCTATTTGGGGGCACTTTATAGATGAATACCTCAGCACCTGCAGACCTCACCACCCTCCAACTCACATCTGAGTTCAGGGCCCGGGTTAAGAATCGTGGACTAGACAGTCCAGGTTTGAACACCGAGGAGGCCATTAGCAGCTCCGTACATGCCGTGCCTTGCTCTGCGCCTGAAGAGCATCGTGATGGGAAGAGGTGGCCAAGGACGGAGAGAGAACTATAGAACAGTGGCTACTTGGAGACCAGGGAGTCCGTGGAAGCTTTGAGAGGGTACTCATGTCAAACGGGGCTGCCCTGGAGCCTCGATGAACTCTCCCAAATGCCAACACCCTTGAGCCCCTGGCCGAAGCATCTCCTCTCTGCCAGCCGGGGCACTTGCCTCTGGGTTTGAACACTAGGCTGGGGCACAGGCGCTTTAAGGCCAAGAGCCACCCTGAGGGTGGAGTGTATTTATTCATGCCCCAGCTGCTGGGTCCATGGGGTCTGGATATCAGTGGGCAGGGGAAGCTGTTCTGAGGCCTCCTGCCAGGTCGTGCCCCAGTTTGGGGCCTTCCACTCGGCATGCCTGCAAGAGGGAGTCCACGGGGTAGGATGGCTGGGAGAGCAGGGGGAGTTTTTGCATCAGTTTTCAGAGCCAGGAATCCCTGGGTCTGCCAGTTATGAAGATTTGGTTCATCCCCAAACACAGGATGGTGCTTGTCAGCAAGTTTGAGCCTGGGCAAATGCTTTGTGTGGAGTCAGGACCCCCAGGGAGAGGCGGGGCCTCCGCGTGTCTGTCTTCTGGCTTTCGCTGATTCTGATCGACTAGGTGCCAGGAGCGGCAGGAGGGGACTGCCTGGAGGCTGCTCCCCGCCTGGCTGGCAGCGGAAATTCAGCAGTCAGTATTGGAACAATGTCATGCCTCAGAGGACACGGTCGTGTCCCAAAAAGCAGTGGTTGCCAAAGCGCGGTCCCCTTAGCAGAGGTAGCAACATCACCTGGGAGCTCGTAGGAAATGCAGATTCTCAGGCCCCACGCCAGACCCACAGAATCAGAAGCTGGGGGGAGGCACCTGGTGCCATGAGCCCTCCAGAGATCCTGAAGGTTAAGGACCACTGAGGCGGGACCTACAGTCACACCCTAGCCTGCCCTGTCCACGCCCAGGGGCTCCTGGGGAAGGCTGGGGAGCAGCGAGGGTCTGGCCGTGCAGTTCCAGCCCTGCGCACCTGCGCCCTCCCCGGGCTCAGTCTAGGGCATCGGCGCGGGGAGGGTGCTGGTCCGCCGCAGGCCGAAGTCGTCTCTGAAATCCTGCACTGCCCACGGCAGCCCCAGCGGTGGGACCCAGGAGCCCCCAAAGCCCCTGTGCCCTGGAGAGCATGGTCCCTGGCTTCTGGAAGGTGCTGAGGAGGCCGGGCCACCCCCCGCTGACTCGAGCTCCAGCAGACATGGCTCGGTGCTTCCGGGCGGGCTGCCAGAGGGAGCCAAATGTGAGAGGTAAGCAGGCTGCCTGGCGCTTCTGGTGGCCGACCAGGCCCTGGTGAAAGGGCTGGGGAGGTGGCTTGCCGTTTCTGGGCTCCCGGGGGCTGAGGCAGGATTACTGGTCACTGTCGCAGGCGCCCAGGCCGTGGCAGCACAGGGACGCGTTCTGCGCTTCCTCCTGCGAGCAGGGAAGCGGACGGAGGGCAAGGTGGGTCCTGTCGCGAGTACCGAGAAGGTGCAGGGACGCGCAGGGTGCGGGAGGAGCCTCTCGGGGCCATACCAACCCCGGGGACACGGTGCCAGGAGCCCACAGCCTGTGGAGAGAGGAGGAGGCCAGAGGCAGCACCCACGCCCGCTCCTGGGAGCCCCTCCTCTCTGCAGGCAGGAACCGCACCGTGAAGTCGAAACCGGGAGCCCGGGGAGCGGGGAGCGGGGAGCACAGAGCGCGGGTCCTCAAGCAAGTTCACTCCACCCTGCCCTCCATTCCTCAGCGCCAGAAATTCCTCTGACCACTTCCACTGGGAGAGTCCAGACGAAAAACAACCGTGCCAGTAAACAAACAGCTCCCAGATAAAAGCTCTAGGGCTCGCCAGTTTTCACTGTTAAACATCCATTTGTCCAGGGGCAATATGTGCCTTTCCATAGTGGAGTGGCGAGGCATATAAACCCTGGAGTCAGACTTTCTGGGTTTAAATTCTAGCTCTGCCATTTACCAGCTGTGTGACTTTAGGCAGGTTACTTAACGTCTCTGTTCCCAGTTTCTCCATCTGTAAAATAGGGTTATTAATAATAACAGCTACCTCATATGGACATTATAAAAGTTAAATAAGTTAATGTAAAGTGGTTAGAATAGTAGCTGACACATAGTTGTATGTGTGTTATATGAGTGTTAACTATGCTATATGAATGTGAAATAAGATTTCAAAGGAAGCTGTGGTGGCTTTGTAATGTGTCACCGTGGCTAGGCTGAACTACATTTCCCAGAATTCCTTTCCCTGTATATTTCAATTAGGGTGGGCCATAGAGAGATTCTTGAGGGATTTGGAGGGTGAAAGTGAAGTAGTAACCAATTTGCAGCTCAAGTGATCTGATGGCTCCTCTGATGTGTAGGAGCCACCAGGCTGCAACTGCTCCCCCATCCCTGGGCAGGTGTCTGTGTCTGGCCCCATGACCAAAGGCAGCCACACACACCGGCAGGGGAACAAGAACCTGCAAGGGTCTCCATCTTTACTGGGGGGCTCTAGACCGTGCTGTGGTTCCACCTTGTCCTGGCTCTTCCCACATTACCTCTGTCTTCCCTAGAAAATAATTTTCTCAAGCCGAAGGACACAAATATTGAGAGTGAAATATTTATAATATTAATATTTATAATATAGAAACAGCTCTTTATAATTGATAAGAAGGTACAAAAAAGAAGAAAAGAAGGAAGGAGGGAGAGAAAGAAAAGAAAAGAAAATGGCAGTTCAGAGACAGGCAGGTCTGGACAGCCACAAACATCTGAAAAGATACCCAAACTCATCAGAGATCAGAGAAATGCAAATTAAAGTAACTCTATGTCTACCAGACTGGAAAAAATGAAAATGGTCATTAACACCTTTGCTGGCAGTGATGCAGAGAAAAGGGAACTCTCCTGCACTCTTGGCCGAATTGCAAATGGTCATAGGCACTTGGGAAAGCGATCTGACAACATCTATTAAAATGAAAAATTTTAAGTTTTGACTCAACAGTTCTCCTGAAAATCTACCACACAGAAGCCAAAGCACCCAGGGCTAACATACAAGGATGTTTACAGCCACATCATCTGTAATGGCAAAAACCTGGGCAGGGGTGAGGCTGGAGGAGGCAGAATAAATTACGGGACATTGTGTGGTGGCTCAGCTTATAGTAGGGAGGCTGGTGCAGGCTGAACTGGGCTTGGCAGGGAGCCCTTTGCCCTCACCCCGGAAGCTTTCAGCTCCTGCACAGACCTTGCTCTCACACCTCTCCATTTCCCCATCCCCAGGGACAAAGGTGTGGGAAGTAACTCCTGCCACCTTGCCCCCATGGGCCAGCAGCGGTGGCCTTCCTGGCCGTGGTCCCTTTCTTCACTGCTGTAGCAGGGAGGAGGATGCAGAGTCCTGGATCTCTCCCCCTAGAGCAAGGTGCTTTCCTGCTACCAGAAGCACCTCAGTTTCTACTCACACCCCTAGAATGAGCCCCTCTTCCTTTCTGAGATCCTTCCCTTTGCTCACTCTAGTTCCCAGCTGTGATTCCTGAGAGTGGGCAGCAGCACAGCAGATACATATCCGTATAACGATCCACAGAGTCATCTGTGTGCACTGTGTGCGCCATCTCTACTCTGTCCTTTCAGGGTAGGCAGCAGCACCCTGTCTCTCTTTCAAGATCTGGGAAGTCCTGTGGCAGCAGGGAGCCTGCCTTGGGCACCATTTTGTCTTCAGGGCACTGCTGGGTGAAATTTTGACGGCTACAAACCTAACATGTTTGTTAAGTTTTCCCCACCCTCTCTTTTCACTCCCTCCTGTCCACTAAAGGGGTATCTTTGGTGGCACATAGTCAGCAGAAAGAGGATGAGGTGGAAGGGAAGGGGAGAAGCTTTAGCCAGAGTGGCCAAGTCAAGTCACATAACGAAGAGTTTCATGTCTGTTTGCCAGGTACTGCATAGCTGGGTAACATCTGCAGTTGGGATCTGCTAGCTCACTACTCATCTCGGATCCCAGGCTGGGCAGGTGCCTCTGGGTTACAATCTAGTTTTCCATGTACATGCATCTCTGAGCCTCAAGGAAGAGCAAGTACCAACCAGCAAACACATGTATGTACCAATCTGTTTGACAGCTCTTCTTTTCATCAACTTTCTGGTTTTGTGGGGCAGGTACCTAGAACCCACTCAGCACTGGAGTACCTAGCAGTTTAATTTCTCAGCCTGCACAACGGGAGCCAGACTTGGAATGTGGGATCAGATCAAGGAGCTGCCACATGGCAGGCACCCATCTGGAGGGCTGGTGGCCTTCCCAAGGTGATTTCTCCCTCCCCGCAACAACCTCCCCAGAAGCTTTTCTTTTCTTTCTTTCTTTTTCTTTTTAGAGATGAGGTCTTGCTCTGCCACCGGACTAGAGTGTGCCATGGGTCACAATTGTAGCTCACTGTAACCTGGAACTCCTGGGCTCAAGCGACCCTCCTGCCTCAGCCTCCCAAGTAGCTGGGACTATAGGTGTGCACCACCAAGCAGGGCTAATTAAAATTTTTTCTTTTTTTGTGGAGATGAGGTTTTACTATGTTGTCCAGACTGGTCTAGAACTCCTGGCCTCAAGGTGTGCTCCCACCTCGGCCTTCCTTCAAATGCTAGAATTATAGGCCTGAGCCACTGCACCTGGCCAGCCCCCACAAGCTTTTCTGATAAAATTATACAACTTCCTTGTTGGTGGTCTCTGTAGTGTTAAGAATGAGAAAAAATATTCCCCACACATTGCTCTGTTGCCCAGGCTGGAGTGCAATAGTGCAATCATAGCTCACTGCATCCTCAGACTTCTCAGCTCATGTGATCCTCCTGCCTCGGCCTCCGAAGTCTCTGAGGGTCTATAGGAGCATGCCACCGCATCTGGCCCCAACCATAATTATTTTTTCAGTTGCTCGTTCAATAATGTTAATTGTTCTGGACATCGTATAAGGACTGAGGACTGATGAAAAAGGCACTGTCCCTCGTCTGAGCTTGAGAAACCACAGGCTGGGGGGTAGACAGTCCGGAAATCCAGTAAAGCAATATAGCATGCAAGCACTGCCACACAGCTGTCATCTGAGCACCAAGTAAGAGACTGATCAACTCTGCTTAGACACTCATTTCCTCAATATTCTTTATTTAGAAGAAAACCCATAAAGTATAAAAGAATAAAAGGAAACTCAGACTTTAGAAGGAAAACAAATCAGATTTCACACTGTCAAAAAAATGAACTTAGCCCAAAAAGAAAGGTAATTTAAAGTACACGTGGATATGCACTGTAAACTGAATTTGCTATACAAATCTAGGTTACCTAATTAATCCTTATCTTGACGTTTTAACTGGTGGGTTAAGCCAGTTCATCTTCAGAGGCTTGTGGAAAGAATGACCATTATTTTAGTTGAACACAGCATATATTGGTAGTTTTTGGTTAAAAAGGAAAATCGGTTACAAGGGATAAAAGGTAGCTGGGGGGGAAAAAGGAATTTATTGACTTGCATAACTGAGTATCTCTTGGGAGAGTTCAGAGAACTGGACTATCTTCATTTGGAGGACCATCCTCAGAACTGGTTTACATCTCATGGTCTGAGATAGTTTCCAAATTTTAACTATCTCACTCCCATTCCAGTCAGCAGGAAGGAAGAAGAAACTGAAAGGAAGAAAAGAGGTGAAGGGTAATCACCCCATCTTTTCAGGAGGTTTCCAGGAAGCTGTCACTCAGAAATTTCCTTATATTTCATTGGCCAGCACTTGGTCACATGACCACCCCTCACTGCAAAGGAGGCTGGGATATGTAGTCTTCACTCTGTAAAGTCATGCACCTGACCAATAATGGGTATTCTACTGCTAAAAAAAAAGAGAGATAAAAAATTAGACAACCAGCAATTTCTTTCTTTCTTTCTTTTTTTTTTTTTTTTGAGAGGGAGTCTCACTCTGTTGCCCGGGCTAGAGTGCTGTGGCATCAGCCTAGCTCACAGCAACCTCAAACTCCGGGATCAAGCAATCCTCCTGCCTCAGCCTCCTGAGTAGCTGGGACTACAGGCATGCGCCACCATGCCCGGCTAATTTTTCTATATATTTTTAGTTGTCCGGTTAATTTCTTTCTATTTTTTAGCAGAGACAGGGTCTCTCTCTTGCTCAGAGCTGGTCTCGAACTCCTGACCTCGAGCGATCTTCCTGCCTCGGCCTCCCAGAGTGCTAGGATTACAGGTGTGAGCCACCATGCCCAGCCAATACCCACCTTTTAAATGGCAATTCAGCAAAATAATATTTGTGAAAGGGCCAACACAGTGCCTGACACATATCGGTACCTTATATGTGTTAACTGGGTTTTAATCTTTAATCTTCTACCACAGCCAAAAAGTTAAGAAAATGCTGGCTGCTGTCAGAAAAAATATGTGCAGCAAAGCCAACCCACAAGTCCCCGCTAGGTGAGCCACAGAGCACCTGCAGGGGCCTAAATCCTGAGCAATGCCATGTGTCGAGGATGCCTCAGTGGCCCAGACAAAGGGGTAATGAATGGGATAGAAATTGGTGTGGACATGTCGGATTTCTGAATGAGAACAGATTAAAACCAAGAAATCTTGCATAGTAAGGAAATGTCAAGCAAATTTCTACAACACACGAAACTTAGAACCGTGCCCATGTTACAAATCTGTGCAAATATGCACAGGAAGGATGTGCCCTGGCTTCAGGGTAGTGATTTCCTCTGGGGAAGGAAGGAAGGAAACATTAGGGAGACATGTGAAACTTGACAAGTATTTTTTTGTTTCCTTAAAAGATATGAAATTTGAGGAGAAGAGGAATCTTTGTAGGTAGAATTTGGTGGTCTGGGTAAGGATGATTTAGTCAACTGTACAAAATCATCAAGTGGCCATTAGGGTGAAAATAAATTTTGCCATCATATCCCAGGACAGTAGAACTAAGGGACACTCTCTGAAGTGTGATAGGCATCATTTCAAGGCTAATTAATGTAATTAATGATAGACATTACCATTTACTGAAGACATACTTTACATACTACAACTCCATAAGCCAAATGCTAGTATTCTCATTTTCCAGATGGAGAAACTGAGGCTGAGAAAGTGGGTCATATGATTAGGAACCTGGGATTTTAATTCAGGCCTCCTGGGCTCTAAAGTTTTTCCATTGTACCACTCTGCCTTTAGATACTGGTTTGGTAAAAATTTAAAGCAAAGCAGTGGGTCGTGAAACTAATTTCCGTAAACAAGCTTAAGATAAAAATAGCTTGAGTAAAGGTTTAGGGAAGTTACTGGGTGGAGGATCCATTCTGGATATTCAGGGAATCCAGGTATCTCAACCTTTTGTAGTTGGAATGATGGAACACAGCTGTCCTTGGGTGCCCCTACCTGTCATATGGGGGCTGTGAACAGTACTGAGCAGTCAGGATAGACCAAAACAAGACTAAGAATGAAACCATTTGTATCCAGGCCAGAGGTGGGTTTAAGTCCTATCTTTACTACTTGCTAGTTTCACAAGCTTGAGTAAGTTCTTAAAATTTTCTAAGCCTTGGTTTTCTTACCTGAAAAGTGGGGATAACAACAGTATCTCTCTCTAAGGTTATTGAGAAGAGCAAAGATGATGAACATAAGTTGTTGAGCACATTGCTTGACACATAGCACTTGGTGTCATCATTATTATTACTTAACACTTTGAACCTGAGTCTGTATCATTTAGGATGTATTCAGCTGCAAGTAACAGAAAAACTAATTAATCAAAGCATCTATGAAAGATATTTAATTGTCTCATGTAAAAAAATGTCTAGAGGAAGGACAGCTGCAGGTGGACTCAGGCTGTGTTTATCTTCTCGTTGGCTCCTTGCCCCATGGCTGCAAGATGGCTGCCACAGAGCTACGCCATAGTGTTAAGGCAGGAGGAAGGGGAATGAATAAAAGGTCATGAGGCTCTGTTTTTTAATTCAGGGAGAAATTTTTCTTAGAAACCTCCCTGCAGATTTCCCATTACTCAGTGGTAAAGTTCAAGATCTCTAACAACCACCATAGCATGGACACTGGGTAATCAGAGCAGAGCAAATGTTGGTTATAGCCCTAGAGCAAAGTCTTGAAGGCTCCCATTCTATGCCAGATGTAACTGTGTAGATGCTGGATTGTAGGGAGATGCAGGGGGTCTGGGGTAAGGGGAGGGCAGACCAGGGAAACGGTGTTAATTGCTGGATATAGAAGTATCTCAGGCTGCAGCTGTGCCACCCTGAATGCACCCAATCTCGTCAGATCTTGGATGGGAGAAGTATTTCAGTATTTTAGCAACTAGTGCCACCATTCTGGTGTGTTCCAGCTAAATATTAGTCCTGCTCTTACATCTCATTGGCCAGAACCAGGCCATATACTCACTCCTAGGACAGTCACAACAAACGAAGATGGAATTGCCCTAACTGGTTTGGACTAATCAGGATTCATTCCTGGGGATAAAAGAAATGTACACCTGCTAGCTGAACACGACTGAGTTGCTGTTAGCAGGCACTCATTCATTTGTTCATCTACAGATACTTCTTGGGCACTACATGCTGGGCATGACATGCAGGGTGGTAGGAGGTGCGGCAGGGGCGCACGATGGCAGGTGAGGCCTGCCACTCTTTACATCTGGGCTAAATCTTGGTATATCCTGTGGGTTCGGACAAATGTGCAGTGGCGTGTATCCACCATTGTAGCATCACACAGAGCAGTTTCACTGCCCTAAAAATCCTCTGTGCTCCACCTGTTCTTCCCTTCCTACCCTCAACCCTGGCAACCACTGGTCTTTTCACTGTCTCCATAGTTTTTCCTTTTCCAGAATGTCAGATAGTTGAAGTCATATAGAATGTAGCCTATTCACATTGGCTTCTTTCACTTAGTAGTATGCATTTAAGTTTCCTCCATGTCTTTTCATGACTTGATAGCTCATTTTTAGCACTGAGTAATATTCCTTTCGGTGGATGTACCACGGTTTATTTACCCATTCACCTATTAAAGGATATGGCTGCAGTTTTTTCATCTGAAAAATGGGGATGACTAAAATAGTCTCTATCTCATGGAGTTAGTACTAGAATTAAACAAGAGAATGTTGGAGCATAAAAAATGGTTCAAACAAAATTCTCAGCTGGAGCTACCATGGGTTGCCCCCTAGGATTTCCTTTCTGTTGATTTTGTGCAGTTGCTTGCCTTCAGGCAGAACTGTACTCAAGTCAGCGCCAGCTGTTGCTCATTTAGCCTGCTACTAAAGACTGCCGGGGAGGGGGACGCCACCACCTGCCCAAGCAGCCCGCCCTGTGTGTCCCAGCCTTCACGTGGGACACGGGTTCTTACCTAGCCGTCATCACTGGCAATGTGAGCCGCTTGTCTTTTGTTTTCTTCCCAGGGGAAAATTTATTTTGAAATAAATTGTTCCTTTCAGAACAAGACTTGGAACTTACTGTTTAGTCATTTTAGTGCAAAGTAGATAGTGTCCCTTAACTCACACCAGGACTTGGGGTGCTCACCACAGTGGCTGCCACTGGGCCCTGATCGTCAGCTGGCGTTGTCTGTCCTCCCGTGGGAGCGTGGTCAGTGGGGTCACAATGCCCACCGACTGCTGAAACCCTCCGCTTTGTAGGAAGAATAAGGATTAAATAAAAATCCTTCTGTGAACCAGCCCGTAGTCATCTGATCCCACCTGCACTTGTCACTCTATCACCCGAGTCAAAAGAAAGCATTCCCAATTTAACTCACTTCTCAGGGAGGGAAATGTCTATTTGATCCCAAATGAAACCCGTGATTCTGCTCAGAGCCGACTCTGTTTTGTGTTTCCAGAGCCCTGAGCTTGGTTTCTCCTGATGTTACTCAGCCTCTCTCTCCCTGGGAAGGCAGCCTGGGGGCAGGCCCGAGAGGCCGAGGTTCGTGCTGTGCTTTTGGATGCAGAGAGAGGGGCTTGCAGAGTCGCCTCTGCTTCCCCCAGCTCTCCAGGTCTGGGGAAAGGGAAGGGTTGGACAGGCGTCTGCAGGGGCTCCGCAGGCTGGACGACACTCTCTGCAGTGGCTGGCCCAGCTGGCCGAAGCTGCCTGGGTCCTTTCCTGCTCTCCAAGCTGCTTTCCTAAGATCACCCTATAGGAAGGGAAGCTCCGGTAAGGGGGTCTCTCCACGGACACGGGACTGCAGGCCCAGCAGAGCCCAGGCCGGGGTGCACCTGATGGGAGAGTCAGGGGACCCTGGATTCCTCTTCTTGGGCCGCCCTTTGGCCTCTGCAGGATGACCTTTCTCCAGGAAAGCGCATTCCTGACTGCGCACCCTGTGAATCATGGAATTCATTCCAAACCCTGGTGCAGGACAGGCGGAGGCCGGGAAGGACCCGCCTAGCTTGGCACCGTGTGTGGGGGGCCTGTGAGAGCCAGGTCTGGTTAACGGAGCGGCGCTCCAGGGGGACCCCAGCTGCTGTGGCCTCACTGTTTGTGTTCCCCCAGAACGTATACGTTGAAACCTAATCTACAGTGGGATAGTATTAGCTGGTGGGGATTAGGTCATAAGGGTGGAGCCCTCATATGTGGGATTAGGGCCTTTATAAAAGAAACCCCAAAAAACTAGCTAGCCCCTTCCGCCATGTGAAGGTGAAGCCAGAAGGTGCCGTCTATGAGGAAATGGGCCCCCACCAGACAGCGCAGCTGCCAGCACCTTGAGTTGGCCTTCCTTGCTCTGGAGCTATGAGCAATACATGTGTGTTATTTCTAAGTTACCCAGTCTAAGGTGTTTTGTCATAGCAGCCGAACAGACGGAGACCCCTCTTCTTCTGCTTTCCCGTCCTGCAGGGACTCTGGGTGGGGACAGACAGCACTGTCATCTGAGTGGCCTTGCCAGCAGAGAAAAGCTCCTTGCACAGGTGCACACAGTGCTGAGAGCACCTGGGAACCCCACGGGAGGCTGAGGCTGTGAGCAGCCCCTCTCGCTGGGGGAGGAGAGCCCCCGCATCCCAACTTAGTGCCGGCAGCTGGAGACGACACCTGGCCGCACGGAAGGCAAGCCCGCCTGCCTCTTCTCACACTCGTGCAACCCACTGAAGACTCCAAGGCAGGTCTTGCTAACCCTCACTTACAGAGGAGGAAACTGAGGCACAGAGAAGTTAAATGACTTGTCTCAGGCCACATGGCTATTAAATGACAAGGCTGGGGTTCAAATCCCAAGTTGTCTGACCGTAGAGCCTCAGGCTTTTATTGTTTCTGCTGTGCTGCTTTATTAGACAAATGTCATCGGGCGACTGTCAAGGATCATCAGCAGCTTTTAAGGACCTAAGGACTTAGAAAAAAATTGAAAAGGTCCAAAACCCATTTCTCCTCGGAAGTCTGGGAGGAATATGCCCTTTGGACCTAGACAATGAATTAGTGCGTGAATGAGTGAATGAGTGAATGGAGTAAGTCAGTAAATTTATTCCCTCGATCACAAGTAGAACTGTGATCCACGGCCTCCTTGTGCTGTGCATCCCCCTGCACACCTCGCTCAGGAGGGGTCTGGCGGTCTCCTCCCTGGGGCCTGTGCCAGCCTCGCCCCTTCTCGAGAGTGTAGCAGGAGAGCCTCAGACAGGGGGTTGGAAACAAGTCACTCAGGCTTCCAGAGCTTCAGGGGCCTCCACTCTAAAATGGAGAGAGAAGCACTTTTAGGGCTGTCAGGAGGCTCAAAGGAGGTGACAGGTCTGGAAGCCGCTTGGTGAGCAGGTGGTGCAGCTGCAGGGGCGGCTTTGGAGTGATGATGGCTCTACATCTGTCCACAGCCAGGGCCCCAGGGGCTGCACCTCCTCTACCGCTGAGCTCGGACACCCCCTAGGTCAGGCCACGTCCCCAGAAGACAGAGGGGACCCCAAGGGTCATTCAGACTATAACGCCAGGCTAGCTAAAGAGAGGCCATTTTGCTTCCTGCGTGCTTTCAGCTTGTTCTGTCTTAAAAGTGTAGAATTAGCCTGCTGCTTGCTCACACAGCTGCAAGACACAAGATTAGAAAACGACCTAGAGGAAAAACAGACCAAGAGTCAGGAACAGGTCGACTAAGAGCCGGGAACAGGTCAACCAAAGACAGCTGATGACAAGATCCACACGATGACCTGTTTGCTGTTAACCCTCGAGCAAGTCATGATGACTTGCACAGAGCTTGCTTTCTGCCACGAAACCCTGTTACCCACTTCTTTCTATAAGTTGCTGGTCTTTGAGACAATAGTCCGCCATCCTCTCAGGCATCTGGCACTGGAATAAACCACCTTTCCTTCACCAACACTGGCCTCTCCTACCTGTGCTGGCAACAATCTGTCTATGTCTAAAGAAGAAAAAGCCAACACCGTTTCCATTCAAGGGAGATCACCTCCTACGCTGAACACAGCCTGGCGGGACAGTTAACCAGATGGTCTCTTTCTGACATTGGAGTTCCAGAGCAGAAGGACAAAGTGTGAGTGAGCGCTGGCTCATCCCCTCACAGTGCCCTGAGAGAATTCAGCCCTCGGAGTTCCTTGGTTTCCTTCTGTATTTGTTTCCTGGGGCTGCCTTAACGATGTACCAGAGACTAGGGGGCTTAAACAACAGAAATTTTATCATCTCACAGTTCTGGAGGCCAGAAGTCTGACATCCAGGTGCCAGCAGGGCTGGTTTCTTTCAAGGCCTCTCTGCTTGGCTTATAGATGTCTTCATGTTCATGTGACATTGGCTCTGTATTTATGAGTCTGTCTCTAAATTTCTGCTTTTTATAAGGAACACCGGTTATATTGGATTAGGGCGTACCCTAATGACCTCATCTTAACTGATTATCCCTTCAACAGCCTTGTTTCCAATTAAGATCATATTCTGAGCTACTGGAGGTTAAGACTTTAACATACAAATTTTGGGGGGACACAGTTCAACTCATAACACCCTCCTTTCCCATGCCAGTTCCCCTGCCTCCCTGTCACTTCCTTGTATCTTCTCAATAAATCCCTTTTCATTTAAGTTCTCCAAAGTCTATTTCTGTTGCTGGCAACCCAAGAACTCTGACCAAACATGGGCTCCCATCAGCCAGAGGGAGAGCCCTGCCTTCAGACACAGTCCTGACTTCCTGGCCAGAACTCAGGCTGCTGAAGGACACTAGCTCAGACACTAGCTCAGACGCTAGCTCCACCTGCCAAGGTTCCCTTAAAGGAGTCAGGGTGAGTCATCAGGCAACAGCCCACACAGGGTGTCCTTGGCTCAACCCCACAGGGGAGCCCCAGAGACACTGGAAGTCAGCCTCAGAGCTGGCTTAATCAGGGGCTAGGGAGCTGAAGTGTTTATACCCCAAACCGGACACCACTGGGTAAGGGCTTGGGGCGGGGGAGGTGTGTAAATTCTAGAGTGGTCCTCCAACAAAGAGACATACATGCTGGTTCTGGAACGGAAGCATATGGAATGTTAAGGAAGCAGTCAGAGGGGAAACAAGCAGAGCTCTAAGCGTCTGCCACATTCTTCTAAATTCCCAGTCTCACTTCCTGCAACAAACCTACTGTGTGCTCTCCTGATTTGACCTATATGAGGCTGCTCAGCTGGGCTGGGGCTCAGATAGCCAGTACAACTCTAGTTGCCTCTGCCCCTTGGGCCTGGGCCCCGTCTAACCCCAGCAGTGTCGCTGCCCCACCTGACAGGACCTGGTGGCACCTCCTTCCACCCCTCCCCACCCCCACAAGACTGTCCTGAGCAGTGATTCCCATTAATAACAGCAGCCAAAATGTACTGACCACTGTCCCAAGCACTTTACATACAACATCTCATTTAATCTTTGTAGCAGCCATATGACACAGGCATATTATTAATCTCATCCTCAGATGAGGCACTGAGAGGTTTAATAACTAAATCAAGGTCATGCTGCTAGAAAATAGAACCAGGACACATCTGTGCACGTCCACCTCTGCTGCCCCCTCTTAGCCTATACCTACCTCTAGGCTAGAGCACGGGCCATGCTCAGGTTCAAGGACAGGTGGAGATGGTGACTTAGACTCAGTAGAAGTTCTTTTGACTTTGGTTTATTTCCAAAGTGAGTGTGAAGGAGACAAATGTAATTCTGGTGCAAATAAGTGGATGAGCTCCCCACTTCCTCCCCTGAATTTCACAAAGGCCCATCCTCAGTGGTCAAGTCTGGTGGTCTCGGCAGTCCAGGTATAATGAGACGTTAGCTACACTGGAGAAGCAGAGAACTGTGGGCTGCCTGCCTTTAATACCCTCAGCTGTATCAGCACCCAGAAATAACTTGAACTACCTTATAAAGCAATGATTCTGCTACTTGGTGAGTCATGTCGCCAAACCTCCTCTAAATGTGGGGGTTCCAGGCCTTGAAATTCTTGCAGTGTCAATACCGAGGAAATTTCCCCTTCTTGGCACCTGTGTTGCATAGGCCTCGGAGTTTCCCATTTATGTCCACTCCAGAGCTTTCCACGGGCAGGGCTGAAGGGCATATTTGCTGGGACATCCATCTTCTCCTGCCTTGGACATCGGCGCTCCTGGTTTCCCAGCTGGCAGACGGCAGATCACAGGACTTCTCTGCCTCCACAATCATGTGAGCCAATCCCTCGTAATAAATCTCTTTCTATATATCTAGATCTATCCTGTCGGTTCTATTTCTCTGGAGAAGAGCCCATAGCAGGTTTCACTGCAGAGATGCTCACAGGCCCAGGCAGGCAGTGGCTTCTGCCCCTCAAAGGCCTTTCCTGAAAGGGTTGGCTGGGAAGGGGGCCCTTTGGGGAGTTTTGTTACGTGCTGTGGGGTGTACCTACTTCCCCACTGTAAATGGCTGTGCACAGGAGGTGCTATCTTTTACCACACACCCTTGGCAATGTGCAGAGTACCCCTGGAGTTGTAGGGCTGTGTGCAGTTTGCATGGCTGTGTAGGGCAGCCCTGCCCCCCCCCACCCCGCCCATTGTTAGTGTCCCATTCCCCCCGCACTGCTCAGGCCCAGTGTACTGGCTGTGTGGTGGGGAATCTTTGATGCCTTCCTCTTCCTCATCCTCCAGAGTCAATCAGGGCTCAAGTCCCACTGAAGTCCTTTCTCCTAACTCTCTCCCTGCCCCTGCCACATCAGCCACTTCCTTTGATTCTTGCTTCTCTAAGCACCATCCAAACCTCCTGGGCTCACACCTGGATGACTGCAGCAGCATCTGAACTGGCTGTCCTACCTCCAGTCTCATCCCCTCCATTCATTCATTATCCAACATGCATTTACCAAGAACCTACCATATGTCCAGCACTGGGCCAGGCACTGCGAGGCAAAGAAATAGGACAGCCACACACGTGCAATTTCATGTTCCAAGTATTCACTTTCTACATCTGCAACACACCTTCTAGGGAGGTTTCTAAGTTCCCATTCTCAACCCTTAGGACTTTTTTTAGATTGAGCAGGGTGATGTCCAGAGAATCAAAATGGAAGAAGACGGGGAAAAAACAAAATCAAAAACAAGCAACAAGACTAGAGAGGCCAGGTTGCTTCACATCAGAAAAGGAAGAACAAGTCAGAGAGTTATCAAGCCTTGAGTTTCATGGCAAATGTGTTGGGAGTTTGGGAGGAAAACTGTGGAGAAAGGGGCAGCTGCCCTGCACTAGGGACATTCAGGAGGTAAGATTTTTAGAAGTTTAATCTTTTCAAAAAAACTTCAGTAGAGATTTTTTTAATTACATCAGACTGATGTTTTAAAAAAATGTAGCCCGTTGCTTACATGGGCCGTGATGTGATGGAGGATTAAGACATGGTTCTTCATTAAGAGCATAGTCTCGCTGGCAGAGACAGCTATATTAACAAGATAATTCCAATCCACACTACTCAGACTTCCCTCTCTTTTCATAATTAATGTCCCGCTTTTCACAGCCTCCCACGGCCTACTATTACCTGCAGGAGAAAGTCCCAAATGCTTAGCCCGGCGATCGTCCATCCACTCACTCCGCCAGACCCCTCGTGTGGTTTCCAAAATCCACTCATTAGCCATCTGCCTGTCCTTAAGGGCTCTAGGTCTCAGGTTGGCATCTGTAAAAGGGACATAATACCTGTTTATTGTATTTCAAATTAAATAGAGAGAGACATGGATATAACCCATAATAGTGTTTGGGACAGAGGAGGTTCTCAAAAAAAACCCCACAACTTCGATAAGCAAAGCAGACCTTTAAGCACCTGGCGTGTGCCAGAGAGCCTGCTCTGCAAACGCCTGGGACGCCCGGGTGCAACAGGCCTGGACCCCCCCCTCCAAGTACAAAAACTCTCCTCAATTCACCCCACATACGCCTTCCTCTCGTCCTGTTCCATGCTCCCCATTCTGATTCTGCTAAATTACTCCGAGCAGATGTGACTTTTACAGGTAATTCAAACAGCAGAAATGGAAGTTCGTTTTCCTATAACTGAACGTAACTTTGCTCTTACCCTCATTTCTGTGCTAAGAGGCATTTTATCACAATATTAATGATTTCCTTCTTTCCCACCGGCTGGTAGGACTTTGATTGCTCTCCGTCCTCAGAGACGGGAACACAGCTCTTCCAGCATCACCCCACCCCACCACCCCCATTTTATTTACTGTATGGTGTGTGGCGGGGATTGGCACACTTTTCCTATAAAGGGCCAGATAGTAAATATTTTGGGTTTTGTAGAACATTCTGTCTTTGTGGCAACTCCTCCACTCTGCCACTGTGGCTGGAGGCAGCCTGCACTCTATGTGGATGAACGCGTGTGGCTGTGTGCCAAGAGACCCCTATTTACAAAGCAGGTCACAGGCCCCGGCTTGCTGACCCCTGGCTCGTGGAGTAAACACTGTGATCTCAGTCTTGGAGACTTTAGCTTTTGACACTTACAGCTAAGCCTTTAAAATCCACAAGACCCTTTTCCCCCTCAAGCCCTGCTCACAGCTTTTGTTATTCGTTAGTGCCTATTAGTTATTAGTTATTGCCTCTTTGATGGGGATTTATGGAAGTCTCCTTAACGGCCCAGAGCCAAGAATCTGACTCTTCGTTCTTTGCCCCTGAAATCTGCTCATGGCGGCAGGAGGGTCCGGTGTGTAAGGAAGCCGAGAAATCAACACGCTTGTTCTCGAGAATCTTATCCCACTGCAGGAGTGGTGCTCAGAGTGAGCCCCAGGCCACAGCACCAGCTCTCCCTGGGGGAAGGTTAGAAACGCAGATTCTTGGGCCCCACCCCAGACCTTCTGGAGGGAGACTCTGGGCGAAGCCAGCAATCCGTGTTTTCACAATCCTGTGGGGAATTCTGATGCCCCATAAAGGCTGGGAGCCCTGCGCCTCGTTTTTTCCTGCGTCCATGTGTTTGTCTGTGCTATTTCCTCCTCCCAGAAGGCTTCTCATGGTCTCTGCCATCCTCCTTCCAAACATTCTACCCCTACAGCCCATCTAAAAATTGTGTACTGCAGTGTGACACAGCCCGTGTGATCGCCATTTACTTCTTTTCCTTTTAACTTTGTGCATGTGAACATTTTGTCTCTGTGATGGGCCAGGAAGCATTTTCCAACGAAGCACCACCACGTCTTACATCTTTGCAGCTCTCACATCACCTAGCAAACTTCCTCTTTCAGTTCGTTTTCCTAGAGGGCATTGTAAGACAAGATCGCAGAGCCTATGGCGTTTTGAGGCAGGGCCCTACGGGAATCCTTGGGGAGGGGGAGCAGAGAACAGGGACAGGCACCCTGACCCCAGACAGGGGATCTGGGCAGGGCTCTAACACCATCTCTGTCTCTGCAAAGCGGGTATTCAATAAATGTTTGATGATTGATTGATTCTTCCTACCTTCCCTTCCCACTCTATATGAGACTCTTAGTATTAAAAAACACTACTGTGTGAGTGAGCTCTCTCATCTTCATAAAGCATTTTACAGACTCACAGTTGAAGAAATACCAAATTCACTTTGTGAACTGGGATAGGGGTAGCCTGGAGACTCCATGCCTCCCTAGATATGGGGGTGAGTGTGGACCTGGGGGTGCAGAAGGAGAAAAGGTACCATCTGGAACCACTGAGAAGCAGGAGGAAAAGTTACAGCCCCAAGTACCACAAGCATCCTTGAAGAAAGCCAATTTCTGTGTCTCATCTGGAGGATGAGTCATTTCCCACTTTCTTCCCCTCATCCTCCCCGAAGTCCAAGGCAAGCAAGGAGGCTCTCCAGATGGCGCACCCACGACTGGGTCTTCTATCCTGTTCCGAAGGATCCATTAGTCACCACCAGGGTATGAAGACCAAATCAAGAGGCCACATGGCAGAGAAAGAGGGAGGGAGGGAGGGAGAGGCCCGCCTGCAGCCGGGCGAGCACAGCAGCGCCTGTGGACTCACAGATGGCGTGTCCTTCCGGACCTCCTCTGAGGACCGCCAACGTAGGGACGGGCCAGGTGTGTTAAACACTCCTGGGCCATGATCCACAGCCTGGCTGCCCACTGGAGTCACCTGGGGAGCTTTAAAAAATACTGATGTCCAGGCCCTGGCCCTGAGATTCTGCCTTAAGTGATGCATGGGAGCCTGGGGAGGAATTTTTCTTTTTTTAAATCTCCCTGGCTAGTTTCAGTGCACACTTCGTGTTGAAGAACACTGTGGAAGCACTTGCAATTTATTTGAACTGCAGTCAAGGTTTATTGCATTTCCCAAAGTGTCTATTATCTATCCACCCAGTCCTGTGTTTGGCACTACAGAGAAAACAAAGCAGTTGAAACCAGAAAGAGCAAAAGATCCGGGGAGTGAAGAGGTTTGAGTTCAAAGTCCAACTCTGCCACTTGCCAGCTGTGTGGCTTTGGGGAAGCCACGTCCTTGAGGGGGTGGCATTGTGAAGCAGGACTCCCTCCCAATCCCTCCCCCTTTGCTGTTCACTTGCTGTGTCACCTTGAGCAAGTCACACCACCTCTGTAGGCTTCTGTCTTTCTGTGGATAAGAAGAAAGGGTGAGACTAGATCACGAGTTTCCAGACTTGGTTCCGAGAGCCAAGACCCTCATGGGGGAGGTGTTTTGGTTGAGGGGTGAAAAGGGACAGAGATGAGTATTTTTAGGAAACCCTCCCTTCTTCTGGGAAATCCCTGCAGTCATTCAAGAGGTCCTGTTTGAGGCCCACTGGGCTAGCAGATGTGGTCCCAGTCCCCTTGCTGTGAAATCCTGTGGTCCTGTCTCTCTCTTGCTCTGGACAACTCCCCTAGTGGTACTTTCTGCACTGAGGTACTGACTACTTTTAGATGACAAGTGGGAATTGTTTCTGGATCATGTCCACGAGGCACACTTTTTTCCTGAGTGCACTACTACTTCCTCCTCCCTGACTTCCTCTTGCATTCTTTCACGGATTTGTTCTACTTGGCAAGTATGTCTTAATTTCCCATCCTCTCTGCCAAGTTTCTCTTCCCTTGTAGGATGACCTGGCCTTGAAGACAATGATGCATATGTTGGCCGGGCGGGGTGGCTCATGCCTATAATCCTAGCACTCTGGGAGGCTGAGGCTTGAGCTCAGGAGTTTGAGACCAGGCTGAGCAAGTGAGAGACCCGTCTCTACTAAAAACAGAAAAAATTAGCCGGGCATGGTGGCGCACACCTTGCATGTAGTCCCAGCTACTGGGGAAGCTGAGGCAGGAGGATTGCTTGAGACTAGGAGTTTGAGGTTGCAGTGAGCTAAGCTAAGATGATGCCACTGCATTCTACCCAGGGCAACAGAGCAAGACTCTGTCTAAAAAAAAAAAAAAGAAAAGAAAAGAAAAAATAAGATACATACGTCTACTGGGGATCCTAGAAAGTGGGGACTTCCCAAAGCATGCATTCCGGTAATTTCCATGACTCAGCCCGATCTGGGAGAGTGATATCTATTTCAGCAGTTGAGCTTGCTCCAGACTGCATTGAAAGGATAAGGAGGCAGAGTGTTTCTTAATCAATATGGCTTTATCAAAATTTTATACTTTGCAAGCTGTTACAGGGCCTAAATCAAAACCAGGAGGTTATGGCCACAGGGGCCAGTAAGTGTTGTCTCCAGCTCTTCTGTGTCAGTTGGAGTCTTCTGAGAAGCAGACGCCCAAGTGGGCTTAGATGTGCCGGAGATATACGGAGGGAGGTAGCTGTCAAGGATAAAGGGGAGGGATTAGGAGGAGGCTGGGGGAGGTTCTGACCACGGAGCGGCTCTGCGATCTGTGAAAGGAGAGTGGGAAGGGCAGTACAGGATAGGAATAAGCTCAGGCTGCAGGGAAGCTCTGGCGAGGTCTCAGCAGGCAGTGAGGAGTCCCCAGACAAAGGGTGCCCATTGGAGGAGTCCCACATTGAGCGGGAACACCCAGCTCTAGGACCCTCTGTCATGCTTAGTCATTGGCTGGAGCAGCCGTAGGAAAGCATGGTCGCAGTGTGGTTGCCACTGTGGGACAAAGGCATGTGGCTGAAGGCTGTCAGGTACCTGTGCTTTGGCAGGAGGTTGAAGGGCGGCACCTCCTTCCCTGCTTTGCTTCCACTCCAGCTTCAGCTATTGTAGATTTCACCTGAGGGCCCCCAAGAAATTGCAGCACCCTTGTCATGGGTAATACAGACTGTTGGAAGGTAGCCCACCGGGCTGGCTCTGGGTGTAGCTGGAGATGGTAGCTGATTAGGTGGCAACATTTGAGGACCCTGGAAGTGCCCAATCCCTTTGGAATATTCCCACCCTCATGAGACCTGCCTTTGGACATTTAAGTCATTTTACAGAGTTAGGGCTCTTTGGAAATGCAGACATAATGATAGTAGCCTTCACATTGAAGAACACATTTCCACTTAAATCCATCAACATTTCCCCAGACCATGACAGCAGCTCTGGAAGGAAGCCTGGGAAGGTATAAATTTCTCCCACTTACAGATGAGAGCTGGATTAAGGGCAAAGTGCTGACCTCCTCCATTCATTCAACAAATGTTTACTGAGCACCTATTATTTCAAGTTTCAAGCATTAAGAACACAGCTATGTCTTTTTGACAGACAAAATTCCTGCCCTCAGGGAGGTTACACTGCTGTTGGGGGAGAGAAGTGATAAACATATACACGGACTAATTTCAGACAGTGGTAAATGCTGTGAAGAAAATAATAAGATAGAGCAATAGGACAAAAAGTGACAGGGAGAGGTGGAGAGAAAGGCCCCCAGGGTGCTCAGGGGAGGCTTCTTTGAGGTGTGAGTTTGCTCTGAATCCTAAACGAGGAGGACATGCAAGCCATGGAAAGATCTGGGTGCAGAGCAGGGTGGGTGGGGAGAACCACAGGCCCTGTGGCAGGAACAAGCTGAGTTTAGGGCTCAAGAGGTGGGTGGAGACCCAGGGGAACAGGGCCAGGAGATGAGTGGAGAACTGGCAAGGGCTTTGTAGTGAGTCTGGATTTTTATTCTGATTTCAGTGGAAGCCAAGCCATGAGAGATGCTGGAGCAGCTCTGAGAGGTTACTGAGACAGGAGAGAACTCCTCTAGGGGCGAAACCTGCCAGCTGGCATCTCGTAGTTCTGATAAGCTTCTGCATGGGGGGCAGGACCCATGTTCTAGAGGTGCCTCCAGGTACAAAGACATCCTGGAACCCACATTGTTAGGAGGGTGGTGGCTTCACCCAGGGGAGAGGAGAGGAGAGGAGAGAAGAGAGGAGAGGAGAGCAGAGGAGAAGCTCTAAACTAGCCTAGACTCCTCTTCCCTCCCTGCAGAGCACTCAGCCTCTCCCTCATAATCATGGTTCTTAGCCTTGGCTCGAATGTGGATCATTTGGGAAGCTTTAAAAAAAAAATACTGAAGGCCGGATCCTGCCGTAGTGATTCTAACTTAATTGGTCTGGGTTGAGAGACTAAATATACAAATGGACAACAGCCAGACCACATATAAAAATAGAACTATGACCCACAATCTACAGCAACCAGTCCAGGAAGCCCAACTATAGCCTCTGGAGCAACTGGCCCCAAACACTCAGGACTTAATCAATAACTGCCAGCTGCCCTGAGTTTGGACCCTGCTTCCCATGTAGGACCAACAGGGGGAGTCGAATACGCACTCCTGTCTAATCCTGTAGGATGCCCACACTAGGTGGCTACCCACAGCTTCCCCCTGTGCCCAGACCCCAGTCAGGGCGCACCTGACGCCTTCCCTCCTTTCCATGCAGAGCTTTCCCACTCCTCTGCCTGCCTTTGAGTCTCTACCAAATGTAAGTGACCCCTCTTCATCCGATCAGCTATGGCTAGGAGGTGAGGTCCCATTTTGCAAATGTGGTACCTGGTGGCCAACCTTGGATGTTAGAGAGAACAGTTTCCAGAGAAAGGGAGGATCTGTGATGCACAGGCTGGGAAGATACCTCAGAAATTCTTGACCATAGCCTTGTAAGCCACGGCAAGAAGTTTGGACTTTATCCTACAGGCAATAGGAGGGACAGAAAGGAACGCCAAGATGGGACTTGTCATTAGAAATGTAACCCAGGTGGAGGATGGATCCCAATGGTGAGAGCCTGAAGGCTGGGAGGCCGCTCGGGTAAGTGTCAAAATAACCAGGCCACAGAACGATGAGACCCAAATAGGACGAAGGTAGTGAGACGGAGAGGCTTTTTAAGGATGGAAACTAGGACTTGGTGACTGATTGCAAGTGAGGGAGCCATGTTCCCTGCCGGTGTGACGGGGTGGACAGTGATGTTGCTAAGTGGGACAGGGCTAAGAAAGAAAAAGTGTGGGGAGGGACATAGAAGATTGTGTGGGGAGAGTGAGGCTAGCTTAGAGCCCATGAGCTTGAGAGGTGACCACATGAAGAACTGATGGATCCCATCCCCTGTTTCTTTCCCCCAGACACAAGCTTCATTGGCAATAAAGGAGAATTGGGTGGCATTATAAAATTATTCTCATCTTCTTGTTGGTAATTGTGAAATCAGGAGGAAGCTGAATCTAGAAGACAGTGGGGGGAGTGCTTTGGAGTCAGTCAGACAATATGTGTGCCAGTCAGCTGTGTGACCTTGAGAAAATTACTCAACCTCTCTGAGTCTCAATTTCCTCATTGGTGAAACGGTATACCAGGGTGACCTTATAGAATTATTATGAAGGTTAAGTGTGATCATATTTTCAGAGTCTTTACAATATAAAAAGTCCTGAGTAAGTGGTCATTATTGTTTTTTCTCCATCACACAGATTGGATCTTTGCTCTGTGTCAGGCAGAAATGCTGCATCCACAGTCTTAGGTCTGAAGCTGGGTTTCCCTGAGAACCAAACCCATCAACTCCCTGAGTGCCTTCTAAAATGGTTAATCAAACCATTAGTCAAACCACCTAATTAACTAGACTCTTCTCTACCGTAGGAATTGAAACCTAAATGGATTCAAACTTTGGATTAGAACTAGCAATCAACTGTCTCTGAACTAACTGACAAACTTGATGGTGAAGGTAATGACATAGCCATTTATTGGCTCCTTACTGCGTGTTGGGCACTATTCTGAGGACTTTACAGAGTATTAACTTAAAAATTCTCACAAATAACCCTACAAGTCAGTGCTATTAGTATAACCCTCATTTTACAGATGAGGAAACTGAGGCCCAGAGATGTGAAGTCACCTGCCAAGATTATAAAGCTGGTATGCAGTGGAGTCAAGATTGTGCCCAGGGAGTCTGCCCCAGAGCCCACTGTCTCATCTGGTCACAATACTACATAATTCACTCTTATTTTTCATCGTTCTGCCAGTGTACATCTCGCTGTTCCACTGAACACTGTTGGGTGTGTCTCAACCCAACGTGAGGTATGTTGGAAATAATTTATTTGGGACTGATTTCTTCTTTAAAATAAATTAGAGCAGGTAGCTCTTTCAATCACCTTCACTTGTATTCAAATACTCTCTTTTGAGGAGGAAAGTGACTCCTACTAAGGGAGCAAAGACAGTATCATCGTCCATTCAGGCTGCTATAACAAAATACCTTAGATTGCTTAGATTGGGTAATTTACACACAGTAGGAACTTACTGCTTACACTTCTGGTGGCTGGGAAGTCGAAGATCAAGGTGCTGGCAGATTTCGTGTGTGGTGAGGCCTATTTCTCATAGATGGCGCCTTCTATGTGTCCTCACACAGTGGAAGGGGAGAGGGGCAAAACAAGCTCTTTTATAAGGGCACTCATTCCAGTCATGAGGGCTCCATCCTACGACCAAATCACCTCCCAAATGTCTCACCTCCTAACACCACTGCACTGGGGATTAAGTTTCAACATATGAATTTTGGGGAGACACATTCAGACCTTCAGAGATAGTCATGACAATGGTGAGTTGTCATGGTACTCTATTTTCTGTCATAATTTGGGGGAATGGGGCTGTTAAGAATCTGAACATGCCCACGGGAAGATATCCTTCAGGTGGAGATCGCCTACCATGTTGTCTCAGGAAACAGTCTCAGAAATGTTCGATTAGATCAAGATTCTTAACCTTCAAGGGGCCAAGGGTTCCCCTAAGAATCTAAAGAAAGCCACTGACTGTCTCCTCATAAAATGCACAAGCACAACTCTAAATAAAATCCCATGTAGTTGGGGTGGGGCGTGGATCTCCTGAAACCCATTCCTGAACCCCAAGTTAAGGATTTCTGCCAAAGAAGATAGGCTAGGCACGTACTTGAATCGTCCCTCCAAATTCAGTCTTGGTCTGTGCTCGCTTCGGCAGCACATATACCAAATTCAGTCTTGGTTTATTAATTTATAATGTAACTCCCTGGGAATCTTTCCATAATATTGAGTTCATTTTGTTCAATTATCATGCTCTGCCCTTGAGACACTTCTGAAATTAGCTGCAGAGAACGATTCAGATGGGCGGGCACCATTTCTCATATGGCACTATATCAGGAGTTATGCCCTGCCTTGCCAGTCTGGGCAGTAGAATAAAGTCGTAGCTCTTTGAAAATTCAAATCAAGTGACTCTAAGCCCTCATCTTGATTATAATGGAAACTCAGATCTTAATAAAATTTTGTACACTTATTTATTTATTTAGTTATCCATTACTTTTTTATTTTTTTCAAGATGAGGTCTCACTATGCTGCCCAGGCTGGTCTGGAACTTCTGGGCTCAAATGATCCTCCCACCTCAGCCTTCTGAGTAGGTGGGACTACAGGTGTGCACCACTGCAGCCAGCTAGAAACGCTGTTCTTATTACAAGATTCTCCTCCTCTAAACACTTTCTGAAAATCCTGAGAAATGGTCCATGGTCAGTGAGGAATCCTTCTAGTAGCTTTGAAGCCCGCTCCACCGTGATCTAGGCATGCAATGCCCCATGTGCCACAGCAAGTCAGCAGCTCAATGGAGATTCTCTTCAAACTCCTTAGTCTGAGGAGGCACAGATATCATCCCACCCTGTGGTGGTGATGGTGGTGCATGGAGATATTGTTAAAATTTCCATCGACCAATTCTTCCAGCTAACACAGTGCTTCATGTACTGCTCAAGTTGTGGACAGTAAGGACATTCATTGAATCAGGAACGATAGGAATGTAATTGCATGTGAACTTACACGTTCTGTAACATAAATATATAAATTCAATGTATTTAATTATGCCTTAAGCCACTCAAGTGATAAAGAAATATCTGTAATAGATTTCAAGCCAGCATACATGATGTGCATTCCCTCTAGCTCTTCCCTGCAGGACAGTTCTAGCCTACAGATTAAGTAGGCTGAGGTCAGGGGTCAGGAAAGGAAGTTTGTATCTCCATTCCACCCTTCCTAGGGTCTGAGTTTAACAAGTGCAGTACACGAGAGTCCTGGGGAGGGAACCTAGCTACTTGGCGAATGGTCTCACCCTTCATTGTGAACGTGTTCAACTGGACAGCTGTCCTCCCAAGTGTTTACAAGCCATTCACAGCTGAGACACTGGAAAGCTGAGTGCAGTACTGGGAGAAAGACCTGGACAGAGCTGGGAAAGCACAGTAGAATGTTCTGGGTATCCAGAGGGCACTGAGTATCTGGGAAGTGAGGGACGGAGACATGAGAAAGACATTTAAGACAAACCTCACTTGATTCACTGTTAGGCCCAAGGCCAGTGCTGCTCTTCCCGCGTGCACCCCAGAGGGACCTAACATAGTGAATGCCTACTCCTGCATGGGTCAGATGGAACTTCCTTCCCCACAGCCTGGTGTCGTTTAGGTCCTGCCTGATTTCTTTTTCACAATGGACCTGTGATAAGCACTAATTTGCAAAGTCATTCTTCAGTCCTTTCCAAAATAAACTTAGTGGTTTAGAACAGCACCATTTTCTTGAGCAGTTTTTGAAGAAAATGTTTGAACTATCTACCCTGAGGCTAGAGACAAAAATATCCTTAAACGTTGAACTGAAGTCAGTAGTTTTTTTCTGCTGTGTTTTCTGCAGAGGATGGGTTAACAATTTTGAAAGTACTTTTCTGTATATTCTAGGATTAAGAAAATAAGACAATATATCATGGTTGATGGGAGCCAGGTTCTTCACTGTTGGAAAGGAAGTGATAAATATGAAAAAGGAAGGAGTTAGAATAAAGCCCTATGGTGCTGGATTAGAATTAGAGGTATCAGTATGAACTCATGGTTTGAACTAATGGTTTTTAATATAGGCAGACAGGTATAAAAGTAAAGTGTAGGTATGTATGTGCGTGTACATGTGAACACATACGTATATTTCCTAGGTCTGGCCACTAAAGGGCCAAAAAGCAATGACATTCCAGTAGCAATGAACACACCTACTACCCAGATATAAACAAGTGTTTGTAAATCTAAATGGAGGGACTGCATTGTCTCTTCGAAAGTGTCAATGTCATGAAAGGCAAAGAAAGCCTGAGGAACTGGCCCAGGTTAAAGGAGGTTGTAGAGACACGACAAGCAAATGCCATGCGTGACCCAGGACTTCCTTTTGCTAGAAAGGACATTTGGCAAAATTTGAACAAGGTCTGTAGATTAGATATTAGCATTATATAAGGGAATTTTCTGACTTTTATAATTATGCTGCTTATGTAAGAGAATTTTCATGTTTTTAGGAGACATTCACTGAATTAGGGGAGTAAACAGGTATCACATTTGCAACTTACTCTCACACAATCGCGGGTGAGGCAAATCTTAATATTTGGGCAATTTGGGTGAAAAACATATGGGATTTTTTGGTACTATTTCCATATTTTGTCTGTAAGTCTACAATTATGTCAAAACAGAAGGAGTTTAAAAACAACTGTGTTCCTATTTCTCCTGTTTCTGTGGGTTATCTGGGGCCCAGCTGCTCAGTCTTTGTCCTGGCCTCACTCAGGGTCTCCTGCACCTGCAGTCAGGGACATCCCAGAAGGCTCCACATGCGTCTCCCCTCCTCTAGTTCTGTAGTGAGGGGCGGGAGGAGGCGGGCTCCGCAGGGCACTGTGATGGCAGGATCTGTCTCTGCATGAAGTCTGGGACTTCTTCGTCCCCAGGATTTTCCACATGGTCTCTTCAACAAGGTAGCAGGACTTGTTACACGGCCACTCAGGGTTTCTGAAAGTGCCAAAGCAGAAGTCACCAGACTTTGAGTCTTAGGGCCAGAAGAGGCCTGTGTTACCTCCACTGTGTTCTGTTGATTCAAAAGGGCCACAGGGCCAGCCAGGTTCCTTGTGGCAATCTGGGAGGTGCGGTTCACTTGGGGCCACGTTTGGAGACCAATTACAATAACGAAAACTCGGGGTTCCACCTAGGACGCAGAACCACTGTGCACGGCACAGAGTAAGGGATTTGTGAAACAGATAAGACTTCATGCAGTGTGGGAGGAACCGGGGAAGAGGGGTTTGAAAGGAGTGGCTGGGTGATCAGCCGAAGCACTGGCATGGGTGGGCAGGCTGGAGCTTGCCCAGGAACCTGGGAGCCAGGCACGGCGGGCTGCTGGAGTGGGACCACAAGGAGTCAATGGCAGCTGTGGTCTCTGTATCTGCGGTGGGCCTGGGGTTGCTGTTGGTCCGGAGGACGAGGTGGTCACAGAGCCAGGGGGGGTGAGCACAAGCCGGATCTGCCAGCATTTAAACCATGATGACATTCAGAAAATATTGATCGCTGTTTTCCTTCTGTCTTGCAAATCTCACACAAATTTCTCTTCAGCCAAGTCTAAGCTGGAAACACAGAGGGAAGGGGATCGCCACAAACCTAGTTCCAGCTTTAGCCAAGGTGACAGCATAAAACCATCCTAAGGGAAAGAGAAAGGACCATAATTGAAGGTTTACAACTTGAGCAGAATCTGTGAACACGTTTCTTGTAGCCAGAAAAGGACCCCGGTGCAAAAGGTCATAATTAAGTACATTTCTTAGGTCTCATAAATACAATGAAACCATAATCAACAGCATCACTTTCTCATGGCTTGTGTTCAACTGTGTCCCCTTTGTACCAGTGGCCTCCAATAAAACCTCAGTGAACAAGAAACATGGCTGAAATTTAAAGCTTAGGCTAAATTCTTTAAAGAAGACCAGAAGAATAACAAATTCAAATCAGGAATTTATCTAAAATAGTTGTCTAACTTGAATAAGAAAAAATGATAATGATAGCCAACATTTTTATACTCACTAGTATTAATTCTTACCAGGCACTGTCCTAAGAGTGTTAATTCATTTAATTCAAAACCCTGTAAAATAGGCATTATCCCCATTTTATAGATGAGGACATTGAGGCACTGAAGGTTAGAAGCCCATCCAAGTTCACATGCTGGTTAGTAGCACACAGTGAGGGTTTGTACCCCAGAGTGCCGTGCTCAGGGCTGCTCTGGAACGAGCAGGTGAAACTGCCTGTATCATCACATCCAAGGACTGGGAATAAGGACATATGTTGAGAATAAGAGCCTGGGGCATTGTCAGATGCTTTTGTTTGTAATAAACTTGTTTCTTCATTCATTCAGCCAAGATTAACTCAAAGCTTGCCATGTGCCAAGTATCACGCTAGGGTCAGGGGTCATCACCATGGGAGCAAAACGTGACCCAGCCTCTGTTCTCCTGGATCATACAGTCCTGTGGAGGAGGAAGCCGTTATTCCAGTGAGCTCCCAGATGAAAGTGCAATTGCAGGCTGATGCATATGTTCTAAGGAGGATGAGTCAGCCTTCCTCTATTCCAGCAGGAAAGTGTATATGTCCTGGAGATCTTTTCTCTAAAAGGGTTAAATTCCTTCTTAAATCTCATTTAACCAGAATAGGCAATTACCGGAGCACCCCTACTCCCGGTGTTGGCCTTGCCTCTCCATCCCACGCAGGCTTATTTTTCCTTCTCTTCCTAATATTGCTTTCACCTGTTGGGTTTGTTTGGCTACCAGCCCTCCTCCTGCCTCTGTTACAGATATGTAACTACAGAGATTACAGGGAAAATAAGCAGTTGGTTAATTATTAAGTAGCCTTTCCCACGAACACTGAGGACATTATAAAATGGTATGCACTTTCTAAATTGTCTATTTTCATGTCTATTCAGTTCACACACACAGAATTTTTATATTCTCAAATTTAATATTTAAGCATCTTAATTCTTTAAGAATGACATAGAAGTTCCAAAACCTGCAGGAATAATGACTCAACAGTTAAAGTTGTGTCCTTGAGGCTGGTGGGCAGGAGTTAGTCACTTAGTGTGAATGCAGCTAACCAGCCTCCTAGCAGTCCCTCTCCATGTGGCTGTGTGGTTCTCAGTTATCACTTGATCTCATTGACTCACCACACCCACCCTCTGGAGCAGTGGAGTGGCACACTGCTGCTCACCAGTATGTCAGGATCTCCTGTCTTTCCAGCAGCAGGGATCATGTATCCTTGTCCCCTTGACATTAGACTTGTCTGTCTAACTTGCTTACCCAATGAAATTAATAGAAGTGACACATTTCATGTCTGCATGGAAGCATTTAAACTCTGTCTTCTCCCACTGCAGTGATCTCAAAAGTATATGTTGAAATTCAGGTGCCTTAAGACCAAAGGCCCCAGGACAGCTGAACCAACCCATGGAAAACAGCTGCCCTGAAGAATTACCTGAACCCCCTGGACATTTTGCATGAGTGAGTAAGCAACAGAGATTTTATACTGCAGCATAAAATAGCCTAAACTTCCTGATGCAAGTAAATATTATTACCCTGATTTTAAAGATGAGAAAACTGTAGAATTGATATATGATGGTAAAAATTCAAAATTCAAAGATTTTTTAAGAACTTTCATGTCTCCTTCCCATAACTTATGATGACTTCTGTTTTTTCGTTCTTTCTTTCTTTCTTTCTTTCTTTCTTTCTTTCTTTCTTTCTTTCTTTCTTTCTTTTTCTTTTATCTCTTTTAAACCTTGTTAGCATTCCAACTCTGGCCAAATCCCATCTCCTCTTTCCACTGGTCCCTATGTTACTAGGATGAGATCCTAGAGATTGTGCCACTAAGTGTTGCGCACATAGCAGATGCTCAATAAAGATTAGTTTAATTGAATTACTTCCAATATTGGCATGCTTGCATTATTTTTTGAGATACAAAACAACCCATTCTGTGATGATTTTTCTCAATTGGGAAGTCAAACATTTTGAGAAAAGTGAGATCTTTATTTCACATTTAAAAATTATTATTGGAAAACATATATTGAATGCCAGACACTGTACTATGCATTTTACATAAATTATCTCATTGAATCCTGGTGTGGTAGGTAGTCTCCAAAGATGGCTGCTGTCAAGCTTTCTCCTTCCTGTGTGCGCATGCCACTCCTCTTACGAACAGGTGGAGTCCATTTCCCTCCCCTTGGACTTGGGTTGGCCTTGTGACTTGATTTAACCAGTAGACTGAGGTGGAAGTGACACTGTGCCAGTTATGAATCTACTTCTTCAAAGATCTGGCAGCTTCCATTTTCACCCTAAGGAAGCCAGGAACCACGCTGTAAACAAGCTTGGGCTAGATTACTGAATAATGAGAGAGACCATGTGGAGAGATAGAGAGGCCACTGAGAGGAGCACTGAAGCACCTGTCATGTGAGTGAAGGCTTTTTGGACCTTCCAGCCAAGCCAAATGGACAGCTAAAAGCAACAATGAGAATGGCCCCAGCTGATGCCAAGTGAAGCAGAAGAAACCATCAGCTGAGCCATTCCTGAATTCCTGACCTACAGAATCGTAAGAAATACTACAGTTGATCTTAGCCAAAAGGCCAAGAAGTGATGGAATCACAAGAAATAAAATTGCTGTTCACACACAGCAATGATTAACAGGAACACCTGATACCAACCTTCATAATAGTACTTAATAATGTCAGTACTATTGAGGCCAGAAGAAGTTAAGAATCTTCCCCTAAGGTCACACAGTTAATAAGTGACAGAGCTAGGATAAGCATCCTGTTTCATTTAATTCCAAAGCCTAAACTCCTTATCATACCCTATATTGCCTCCAAAGTCAAGTCATTAGCTTAGGAGCTTTAAAATATATTATGTATTACTTGGCCTTTTCATCAACTCAACACAATTAGTATATAAGGAAATTCAGTGAGAACTGTAAATTTCCCAAAGGTTATTATTTAGTAACCTTTCCTAGAGGTGATAGATCCTGACCTTAATGCTTATGCCACTTTTCCTCATAGCCTGAAGAAAATGAAGAAATTCTTTCATGGCTGTCATTTCAGCCACTGATGGTGATATGCTATAAGGAATCTGGAATGATAACACTATTGGATTAATGTGTGCCATGTGACATGAGGCATGCATATTGAGCATTTGTAAGATTGTGGAAACAACTATGATAGTTTTTTTACAAATTAGTTTTAACTACATTCTATATTCATGTGTAATGTAGTTGAGTATGGCAGGCTGGATTTTCTAAAGTTGGACATATCAGTATCTCCCATTCCACCTGCTCTTCTGCCATGCAGATGTGCCATTTTCCCATTATGTGTGGAGTCTATTTCTCCACTCCTTCAGCCTGGGAGGGCTCCACACCTGCCTTCATCAACATCATATGGTGGAAATGATCCAGTGCCAGTTCATGTCATTGCCCTCAGTTGGCCTGGCTCCTGGAAACCAGCTGCCATAGAAGGAAAGCAGCTACCTGAGCCCCCCAGGCTGTAAGAAGGCCAAGTGCATGCATAGGCCCTGGAGGATGGAGCACCACATAGGAAGAGAGAGAGAGAGAAAGAGAGAGAGAGAGAGACCAAGGAGCACTAAATGGGCCAGACATGTGAGTGAAAAGCCCTCTTGGAAGTGGGTCCTCCAGCTGCAGTATATGTAGAACAGAGACAAACCATTCACCTGAGCCCTTCTCAAATTCCTGACCTACCAAATCATGAGTAAAATAAATGATTGTTTTAAGCCATTAAATGTTGGAGTATTTTGTTTCATAACTATAGATAATCAAAACACTGAATAATAAATATTTGGGGTTTTCTTGAGAGAGAGAGAGAGACATGGGGTTTCATTCTGCCACCCAGGCTGGAGTACAGTGACATCATCATAGCTCACTGCAACCTCAAAGTCCTGGGCTCAAGTGATTCTTCCACCTTGGCCTCCCAAAGTGCTAGGAATACAGGCATGAGCTACCTACCATACCCTGCTGAATAATACATATTTGAAAGTGACTGATGATTACTTTTGAAATCACCCTCTATTTAGGATATAAGCCATATGTTGTAGGCTTCCATAGGCTATGAGTTTCAGAGAGAAAATATTAACATTAATGACCAAAATTCAGTGGCTCTGAGCCGCCACCCCCTTGACTGCAACACCATAGACCCTGTCACCATCATCACTGTTCAATGGTCCCAGTTATTTCTAGAAATCCATATGTCCCCCAAACTAATCTGTCAGTTGCAATCACCATAAAGTGTTCCTATATTACTCCTCTTCTGCTTTAAGTCCCACTTATTCATGTCCACTGCCTGAGATGCCACTTAAAGCTGTCTTACCATCTGAATGGTCTTATCACAGAGGCTCTCTCTGCCACCAATTCTGGGGCTGTTGAGGCTGTGTGAGATAAGCCCAGAGTCTCACAAAGTCTCTGGTGAAACCAGTTCCTTCAGCTCTGCCCTAGTCATGGCTTCTGTCCAGTTCAAGGAACCAGGAGGGGGACAGCCAGCCCACCGTTGATCCCATTGCCCCCGATCCCATTCTCCCAGCCCTGCTCCTCTCTGGCAGCCGCTGCACGGCACCCCCTCCTCTACTCCTCACAAAACTGCAGCTCTCAGGCAACTAGTGGTGCAAAGGAGTTGGAATATTGCCGCTGCCTCTCACCTGCCAAAATGCTCTGTTTTAAGAATTCGCAAGGATCTTGGGGGAAAAATAAGCAACATACAAACAAACAAAATGCTATAAATATTCCTACACACAAATAAAACCTTTTAAGCATGGCAGAGAACTAAAAGAGTTCTCATATACATGTTTCCTTTTAAACTTTTGCATCTCTGCTTATGCTGGACAACCAGATATAGATGTGGGAAACTATAAAATCTAGAAGGTGACCACAGGAGATGACAGGGCTCAGCCTCCGAGAAGGAGTAGAGAGAAGGTGGAAGTGAAGGGCAGAGAGAGGAAGGGAGGAGTAATGAGTTAATAATGAATGGAGCCCATCTGCTCCCTGGGGACCACTTGGAGCCTCCATTCCTGAAACAGTTAAATTATTGATGGAAAATATGGCCTCAGCTGACAGGTGGAAGACAAGCTGACAGCAATTTAAATTGACTCTGCCCCCAATAAAGTGAGGCCACTCGGATCTTCAGAGCTGCTCAATGCCCCAGCAGGTGAGGATGCTGAGGAGGTCAGCGTTTCCAAACAGCCAATGACCCTGACCAGGTCTAGAGGCAGCAGGAGACCTTGGCTGAAAGTTTTGCCTTGCCCAGTGATGTTCTTTATTAATGTGTGAACCTCCAGGGTTGCTGGATGGCTCTTCTGGGCCTCCATGCAAGGGAGCTGGCTCCGGACACTTCCCGAGCAGCGCCCATTCACTGTGCAGCCTTGCTGACTTCAGGTTGGAGACTCTACTAGTTTGCTAGGGCTGCCGTAACAATGTGCCACAATCTGGGTGTCTTAAACAATAGAGATCTATCATCTCACAGTTCTGGAGGCTGGAAGCTGGAAGTACCAGACCAAAGCGTCAGCAGGGTTGTTTGCTCCTGAGGTCTGTGAGGGAGGGTCTGTTCTAGGCCTCTCTCCTGGCTTCCTGTGCTGTGCTGCAATCTTTCGGGTTCCTTGGCTTGTAGATGTGCTCCCTGATCTCTGCCACTTTACTTTCATGTGGCTTCCCCCTGTTTGTGTGTGTGTGTCTCTGTGCCTAAATTTTCCCTTTTTATAAGGACACAGTCATATTGGATTAGGGCCTACCCTAATGACCTCATCTTAACTTGATCATCTGCAAAGACCCATATTTCCAAATAAAGTCACATTCACAGGCACTGGAAGTTAGGACTTCAACATCTTTTGGGGGCAGCACAATTCAATCTGAAACATTTCTTTTCTCTGCATTGACTCCTGGTCCCCAGCACCAGAGAAGTCTCTGCATGCTGCCTGTCTCTGGGATCCACCTTCAGGGGAAGGAATGGCCCTAAGAATGATTAACAGAGCTCTGGAGAGAATATTTTCTTTACCAGAAAGAATGTGCAAGGTGGATCAGGTCATCTGTACATTTAAAGCCTGGGCCATAAAAGTCACACAAAAGTAAGGAACTTTTAGTGGAGATTGAAAACACTAGGTGCATTTCATTCTCTCAATCAACAAATAACTTAGTGAGCCCTGTCCTGGGTACTGGGAATGTGAAGAAAGGCAAGACACACCCCTGCCTAGAAACCAAGAGAGGGAGGCAGCGGAGAGCCCCTGCAGGGACAGTGGGGCTGTGGCAGGGCCTCGCTGAGGGCTGCAGCCCGGGGAGAGCTGGCGGCTCCTCACATGAGGGCTGTTGGATCTGAGTCTCAGAAGACGTTATTCTAGCCAAGACTTTTTTGTCTTCAAGAAATAAAAGTCTCTTCAAACTAGCAAAGGTGACAAAGAAGCTCATACTGAGACGATGGAGGGATCTTATGGAGCCCAAGCTCAGAAGATGAGCAATGTGGCCCAGGGTCTTCGAACCGGAGCAGGACGCTGAGAAGGCCAGAGAGCCACAGAAGGACCCCGCCCCACCTCTCATTTCCCTCTGTGTGCCTCTTTGCTCTTCTACTCTCTGCAAATCAGCTCCTGCAATTTGCTCATTAACTCATGGATAACTCCAAAATGGCTGCCATAAGCCCCAAGCCTAGAATCCAGACAACTTCTAGTACCCTTTGTCACTCCAGGCCACAACTTATAGAATTAATTCAGATTCTAGACAGAAACAGCAGTCTGACTGGTCCGGCTCAATTCTTCCACCCAGGCCACCACGTGGCTAGCCAGCCAATGGCCACTGTTGTTTTGGCCCAGGTGACGCTCCCTGGTCCAGCCAGAAGAGTCTCTTCCAAGGGCTATGGGGCAGGCAGCTCACAGGGGAGTGATTTTTGTTTTGTTTTGTTTTGTTTTGTTTTTGTTTTTAAGCTGGTGAAGAGAAAGGAAGAGAAATGAAGAAAGGGCCTGCCTGGCCAGAGTAGCAGGTGCGAGGGCTGGAAGCGTGAGAGATGACGCGCAGCGGAGGCACCTTGGGAGGGTGAGGAAAGCACGCCACCCAGAGGTGCTGTTCCAGCAGTGACTGGTATGGCTGAGGCACCAGCCACTCAGAGCAGGCAGCACCGGGGAACAGTCGGGATGGCAGGAATGCCTGACAGGTGGGCATGCCTGGATGTGGTATGAAGTCTCCCGTGCGTGTGCATTTGTACTAACGGGTGTGGTCTTCCCTTGTCAGCCTTCTGTGACCTCACTTCCTCCTTTGCCAAATGAACATTTCTGACACTCCAGGAGAGGAGCTGGCTTTGTGGTGTCTGGGGGTCACTTTCAGGCCCCTATGGAGTGGACAGCACAGATGTCCCTTCTAGGTTTTAGGGGATTTGATCTGCTTTTCTCTTTCTCAGCCTTTCTGGGAATAAGGAGAGGAAGAAGCAGTTTGAGTCCCATTGCAGGCTGTAGAGAGTTCTGGATGAGTAAGCACTAAAAACGTGGGAAGTTTCTGAAAAGGGTTTCTCAGCCAGCAATACTTTCTCCTCTTGCTGGGGCGAGTCCCTGCCATTCCGTGTGTACCGATGACTCACTGAGTAGCTCTCTCCCTCATTGGGAGAGGCTGGTCTAACTGCTGCAGTCTGAACATGGGTTGCACAGGGTGGTGTACAGGGAGGCAAGGAACTAATATTTGCTGAGCTGTTCCCATGGCCAGACACTATGCTAGACATGATGTGTACCGTCTTGTTTAATTATCCCACATGCCTTGTGAAGGTTTGATCCCAGGTACTCTGGATCCACTATGTGAATGTTTCCACTGTGGACGTCCCGAAGGCCCCCTTATTTCATTTTTTTTCTTTTTTTTTTTTATCTTGAGCCTCTATAATCACATGAGACCCCCTTATTTCATATGGAGCTCTGGATACTGTCAGAAAAAACACTCAACACGTGGAAATAAGGCAGATAAAGTAGACGTCCTTTCAATACCACAGCAGGTAAAAGGCCACCTAAGAAATGTCTAGAATCTTGCTGTCTGATCAATAGCCACTAGCCCTGTGTGGTTATTGAGCACCTGGCATGTGGCCAGTCTGAATTGAGATTTGTGGTAAGTGTATGATCTACACTGGATTTCAAAGACTTAGTATGACAAAAATTATAACATATGTTATTAATATTTTTATGCTGAGTATATGTTGAAATAATATTTTAGATGTATTGATTAAATGAAATACATTATTTAAATTAATTTCACCTGTTTCTTTTTATTTTGTTTACCGTGGCTACCAGAAAATTTAAAATTACATATGTGGCTCGCCTTGTATTTCTATTGGACGTTAGTCCAGTGGAATGTACTTAACACATCTTATTGTTTCCTATTAATTAAAAGTCCCAGACTTAATGGAGTTACTTGTTAATTTATAAATATTTGTCCAGTAGAGATGTAGATAATTTTTGTTGAGTCGACAAATAACCCCAAAGATTTATGGCCTGTTGGACATCAACTAGTTTTAGATTCAACCCAGCAATTGTATCCTAACATTTCATTGTTAAATTGCTTATAAATCTCTTAGCTGGTTCTTTATGCTGGTCGTAACATTTCATTGGTTCTCTCACTAATTGATGTGTTCAATACCATCTTGTACACATGTTCATTTTTTATTTGTCTGAGAGTCATGATTTTTACCTTTTAGACCAGGGCTGTCTAATAGAACTATAATGCAGGCTACACGTTCAATTTAAAATTTTTTAGTAGTCACATTAACAAAGCAAAACTAATTTTTAAAATATATGTTACCTAGCTCTATATGCCCCAAATATTATTTCTACATATAATCAATATAAAACATTACCAATGAGATATTTTACATTCTTTTTTCATAGTAAGTCTTCAAAATCTGACATATCTCAGTTTGGATGAGCCACATTCCAACCTCTTAATAGTCACATGTGATGAGTGGCTACCATATTGGGCAGGGCAGGTTTTGCCCTATGCTTTGAAATAAAGGACTACAACCAACAAATAAAGGCAGCTCAAGTCCTCTAGGGCCCAAGTGTGAGCTGGAAGGCAGTTGTCTCTACAAAGGGATCTTTTGATATCCAAGGCAACCAGAGGGCTGGGGTAGCAGGAGTGGTGATATACCTGCAAGTATATTCCAATGCTCTGGAAATCCTTGTCTTGCTTTCAGTCATTTCCCTCCTCTCCACTCACCAGCTGCATGACCTTGAGCAAATCACCTCCTCTCTTGGGTTCTCAGTTTCTTCATTTGTAAAATGAGAAGGTTGGACTCAAAGATCTCTGGGGTCCCTTCTGTCACCGATGTGCCATCATTCTCTGGGGAAGGCAGCCACCCTCTCTTGGAAGCCCTCTGGCACTTCCCAGAGTTTGCCTCCTGTTCTCACTCATCTCTACAGCACGTGATGCTGAGAGGCCGGGAGATGGATAAGCAGCTGCCTTCCCCATCAAGAAGTGACCACTCCCTTTGGGCATGTGGGGAGATAAGAGCTTGGACATGTAGCATTCTAGGCAGTCAATTACCTTCCTCTTTGGCCTACAAATGTATTTTGGGGGATCTCTTTCTTCCTGGAGCTGCTCTAGTTAATCGTAAGCATTAGAAGATAAAGGGAGATTAGTGACAGAATTCCCTTCTGAGGATCCCCACGAGACTGTGAAGGAAACTAGGAGCTAGAGAATAAGAAAGAGGAAAGGGAAACTACATGCTGCTTGCTCACTTAAGGAGCTGTAACTAGGTCTTGATTTCTGTAGGTAAAAGTCACTGGAGGCTTAGATTAAGACAAGGGATTAGGCTGTAAATGTTTCTTTTAAATAAATCAATGAGGCGAAACGAGACTGGATATGCCTTCTCCAACCCAAAAAGATGTATATACTGCAGGGACCCAAAAACTAAACAACAGACCTAACCTGCTGGTGCCCCAGAAGCAGGGCCTATGGGACAGAAGCTACAGGGAGGTCCATTTCTGTCTGTAAGTGGAGGGTGGGAAAGTCCTGCAAACCAATGAGCAGCCTCCAAAGGCAGGAGTTGTAGGTCCCTGGAGGTCCAGGCAGAGGCCAAATGACCACCTGGAAGAAATGGTACACGTGGTAGCTTAGAACCCCTCGTCTGCACTTCCCTGGTGAAATTATCTTATTCTATTGTTTAATAACAGTTGTGCTTGAATCCTGTTCAGATGATGAGGTCCTGTGCCTTTTATCTCAGCTTCTTCACAGTGCCTGGCCTAGGGTAGCTACTCATTAGATGTTGAATGAATGAATGAACCAACCAATCAAACAAACAAATAATCAATGAATAAATCAATTAATGAATGAGTGAATTAATGAATGAATAACTATGCAATTCTTACATCAGCTGGGTAGTTGGACTAGATCATTTTCTCCAACCCTAAGGCTCGATAGTTCAATGAATTAGGAATGGATGGAAGAATATGACCCCCTGCTCTGATACTGAGGCCTGGCAGGTGACAATTCTTTCTCCTGATGTTTCATTCGAGCAGAACGGTCCGGAGCTGGTGCAGCAGTGCTCCCTCTCCTCCTGGCGGTGACTTCCTACAGGCTTCTCCCAACAGAAAGAGGGTGGGGAAGAAGAAGGGGCAGAGATGTCTTCTGTCACCTCGGAGCTTCTCCATTCAGTCCTGTTCCCATTTGTCTTGTCAAGCCATAAGACTGACCTTATTATATATGAGGGTGGTAATGGTTCATGAGAGGGAGGACACAAAATATCTCCTCCACTGCTGCCTGAAATCCCACCATCTGGGGTGCGTTAATACTTTCTTTGCACCTTGAAGGATAGGCATTCTAGGATTTCTCTATTATAGTACCTATAAATCTGAGAGAACAGGCAGCTTTAGCCTTCGTAGTGTGTATCAGCTCATACCTTCGGTTGGAAGGAACCACAGCAAGAGGTGCTGGAGACCAACTCTGCTGCCTTCCTCCCTAACACTGCAGAACACCAGGCCCTTCCCTCCCCGGAGCTTGGGGATATTAGTCACTCCCCTGTTGAAACATCCAATGCCCCACATGTCCTCTGGGTTCTGTCCCTGCCTGCTCCTCCATGCCTGTCACCCTTTACTTTCACACACAAACCTTGGGTTCACCCAGACGTGTCTCCCTCATTCCACTCCCCGGGCTCTGTTCCCCTCCCCTTCAGCTGGCCTGCCCTCCTCCTTCCAGTCCAGGCTCCAGCTCTGCTTGGCCAGCCTTGGATGTTCAATTTGGGACAAGCCAGCTAACTTGTCAGAATAGTTTCTTCAATATCAAAACAGCAGCATAATATCAACCCCATCAGCCAGGCGCGGTGGCTCACGCCTGTAATCCTAGCACTCTGGGAGGCCGGGGTGGGACGATGGCTTGAGGTCAGGAGTTTGAGACCAGCCTGAGCAAGAGCAAAACCCATCTCTACAAAAAAATAAATAAATAAAAAATAATAATATAGACCCCATCAACTTCATAGGGTGGTTGTGAGAAGTTAGGAGTAATCCTGATCATGAAAATGTTTGAAAAATTCCAAGTGCTGCACAAATGTAGGCATACTATAGCACCAATCCTAAAGGACCAGCAAACACAGGCACTCATGTAAATGTGGAGTTTTAATGTCTGTCCTTGTTAAGTTTTACAAGGAATTCAATTCATGGGATTGCTAAGTCTATGTAAAAGTGTGGGCTGCAGGTGCGTTAAATGTGAGAGGGGAAGGAACGTTCTTTGGCACTTTCCCCTGTACCATTTTTACCTAAAAGTCTAATAATAGTCCCCTGGACATTGGTGGATAAATCACAGGGGACTTTTTTCTTTCTTCCAGGCTAAGAGTCTTTGCAGTGAAAGAGATTGGATTCTGCAGTACTAGAGAGAAGACATAAATAAGTAAGGACGTTTTTTCCTCTCTCGCTTTTTGTTCATGTCTTCATTTGGACACCTGATGAATGACAGGAGGTCAAAAGAGCCACAGCAAAAGCCATCACCTGCCTGAGCCCCAGCTCTGTCTTTGGAATCCCAGCTCCTTACAAACCTCCTTGCTATTCAGGAGAATGTCTGATTCCAAAGCCCATTATCACAATCCTTTCAACAGATGAGGAAACTGAGCTCAGGGACAAGGAAGTTGTCACTTGTGCAAACTCACAAGCCATCAGTGGGAGGTGAGACTAAGGCCTGACCTTCTCTCCAATGGCCCCTGGAGAATGCATAACATCACATAATAAATTCTTTTCAAAGATTGTTTTGTCCACTTGTGTTTATAATTTACAAACATTGGTCTAACATCCAAAATTTTCAAAAGGATATTCCTCCCACCTTTATCCCCAAGCACCCAGTTCTTCCAATAGGCAACCAAATGTGTCAGTTTCTTGCATATTCTTTCAGAGACATTTTATTTATATATAAGCAAATCTACTTCTTTTGCCTTTTTTGGTTTTTCTTTTTTTTTCACACAATTGGTATATTCACTGACCCTCAGCCTGTCGTCTTCTTTTACTTAACAATATATTTTGTAGGATTTTTCTTTTTATGGCTGTGTGGTATTCAATGTACTTTTTACTGATGGAGATATAGGTGATTTCTAGTCATGAGCTATTTAAACATAGCTGCATTGAATAACTTTGAGTATATGAGTATTTCTGCAGGATACCTTCTTAGAAGTAGGGTTGCTGGGTTGCAGGGGTGTGTGCTTTTGAAATTGGACAAATATTGCCAAATTGTCCTCCAAGGTGGTTTTACTAAGTGACAACCCACAGCAGTGCCCAAGAGTGCTTTCCCCTCACTAACACAGTATGTTTTCAAACTTTCTGATCCTTCTGATGTCTCTCTGCCCTTGGACATGCACTTAAGGCCTGACTAGACTCATTTCTCATTTTGTACCCAATATGACCTGCCAGTTAGTTTAAAACCAGATGTCACTCTTCTGGCAACTGATGGAAATATAAACTTCCAGGCAAAACAAAAACAAACCCTTCCTATAAGGTACGTTGTAATTCTATCCAAACAGCTATTATATTTTTAGGGGATGATTTATTCATTATTTAACCGAGTCCTTTCTTGCCCAAGATGACATGGCTCTGGATAGGGAACAGTTCCACCATGGCGCCCCAGCACCCTGCATGCATCCGTATGAGCAAAGGCTTGACTCCCGGCTTATCTGTGTTTTGGCAGAAGGCCTTGTGGCCCTCCCAGAACACAGGGGCAGGGAGGCCTCTAAGAAGATGCTACGAGGCCATGTCCCACTCACTTTCCTATGTCCCCGGGAAGGCTGTCAGGAGACTGTCTCATCACCTCCCAGGTTCTGACCCAACTGTGGGATTTCCTGCCCTACACACCACAGAACAAGTTACAACAGAATCCTGGGACCAGAAACAAGCATCAGGCCTACTTCAAGTAAGTGAAGGCAGATACAGCACTCTGATTGTGGGCTGAAAAGAGCAAAACGTGTCCTCTTGGAGGTCAGAAAAGCCCAGATCCCTGTGATGCTTGTGAACAAGAGCAGACCCCGCCAATCCCAGGACAGACATCTGTAATAGAGCTGATTTGGGGCTAGAACTCCAGAAGCCGGGTACATTTATCCCTTAAGTTCCTGCCAAATTAACCAATAACTCTAAGTGATACTGTAATTGATACCCTGCAAGACATTATTTCTTTACATTAAAAAACAAACAGCTGTTAAATGCAGAACAAAACAGACTTTATATGGAAATAAGTTCTTGGAAGCAAATTACCCAAGCGAAAGTCATTCATTCTCTCCAACCTAACAAACATTTTTTGAGTACCTGTTCTGAGTATGTGATTATGTTAGGTTTTTGCAAACAAGAAAGGTAGTCTTTTTGTTAGGAAGCAGGGATGCCAGAAGGGGGTTCAAGATTTATTCACAAGTGCTTGCTAAGTGTCTGCTCTGTGCCAGGTTCTATGCTGAGAGCTGAGAATGATGAGCAGGACATAGTTCCTGCCTGCCAGAGCCAAAATGGCTTCTCCACTGGCTGCAACACTTGGCTAGAGCGTCTCCAGAATGACCCTGAACGGGTAGGGGATACTTCTTCCTAATATCCTCCGGTCCATGCAGGTTCCAGCTGAGGACAGCTTTTTGTCATCAAGAGTTCTTGCTAGAGGTCATTCAGATAATTGCTGCTGGTAGAAATGGTCTCCTGTTAGCAGTTATAAATAATGAAAATTTTGAGTATCAAATGTATCCTTTACTTTCTTAATCTGAGAAGTTATTTTTCTTTAATATCATAGTAATGGGCCTCCTTATGACACCTAAGGACCCAACATCGCTTCAGTGACATTCCTGAAATAAAGTGTATAACCTGAAACTAATGAGAAAATATCAGGGAACAAAAAAAAAAAAAGAGGGACATTCTCCAATTTACTGGCCTGTACTTTTCCAAAATGTCAAGGTCACAAAAGACAAAACCGAGAAATTGTTCCAGATTAAAGGAGACTAAAGACTAAAAAGATATAACAACTACACAAAAGCAGAGATTCTGGGTTGGATCTTGGGCCCAAGAAAAAATTTTTTTACTTTTGCTACTGTGGTCGATATATTGGTTTTAACCCGTAGTCCCAGACTTGTAACTCCCACAGCCTTGTTACAGCCTTTTGTTATAATGTTGGGCGTGTTAGGCCTCAGGAAACAGAGTCTCTCTGACCTCCTGGCTGAAGGCAGCACCTCAATCTCCCGCCTTTCTGATTGTGGGTCATGTGGCCCTCATTCCAGAGAGGGTCCATCCCATACCCTGGAGGTGACATGATTGTTCATAAATGAAAACCCAAGAGGGCTGGGTTCAGAGGGCTGCCAGATAGGTGAGCACATGGGGAATCCTGCAGGTGGCACCCAGGGAGGGCGTGGAAGCTCCGTGCCCCTTCCCCCATAGCTCACCCTGACCCTGCGCATCTCCTCGTCTGTATCCTTTGTGATATCCTTTATAATAAACTGGTAAACGTAAGTAACTGTTTCCCTGAGTTCTGTGAGCCGCTCCAGCAAATTAACTGAACCGAAAGAGGAGGTCGTGGGAACTCCAACTTGAAGCTGGTCAGTCAGAAGTTCCAGAGGCCCAGACTTGGGTCTGGGGTGGGGTCAGTTTTGGGGACCAAGTCCTCACCCGGTGGGATCTGACGCTATCTCCAGGTAGACAGTGTCTGAATTGAATCAGAGGACACCCCACTGGTGTCTGCTGTTTGGTGTGTGGGGAAAATACCCCACATTTAATCACAGAAGTCTTTTTCTGTGTTGAAGATTCTTGTGCCGTGAGAGCACGGGGAAAAACTCAGTTTGAGGGTTTTCCTGAAGCAGATACAAAGGACATCGATGGTACAACTGGTAGACTTGAATAAGGTCTGTAGATTAGATAATAGCATCATATCAGTATAAATTTTCTGATTTTGATAATTATATAGTTTTATATGAGATTGTTTTTAAAAAATAAACACTGAAGTCTGAAGAGGCATCTATCTGCAACTTACTCTCAGATGATTCAGAAAAAAATATATATGGAGAAAAAATAAAATGAATGGAAAAATGTTGACATTTGGGAAATCTGGGTAAAAGGGGACATAAAAATTCTTTGTACTTTTTTTCAACTTTTCTGTAAATCTAAAATTTTTTAAAAATAAAAAACTGGCAGAATATTTAGTGTTCACTCCTATAGTTAAGAATGTGCAACCCAAAAAAGACCTTTTCCCTCAAATCACCTAAAATTACACATCAAACACATTTGAATGTGCTAAATGATACAATTAAGATATTGATTTTTTAAATAAAAGAGTAAATATGACTTTAGGAAAAAGTAAAGCTACTGTTTTGTGTCATTAGGCAGAAAACATTTTATTTCCTGGGAAAAGTGAAATTCTTCATGGTTAGTGTTCTGTTTTGAAGTCCCTTGAAAGAAAGCAGAGAAATCAAGTAGGGAGTGGGCATATGTTTTCTTAGGTTGAGCTGGGGTTTAATTCTAAATTAGATTGCCTGCCAGACTGTTCAATCACCTAGAGATATTTCATTGTTTCCAACATCCTATTTTTTCAATTTGGTTTCTATTCTTTCTTTCATTTTCTTAATCATATACAACATATTCGTTTTATAGTTTCTTTCAGATGGCTTTCTAGCTCAAGTTTTGGTGTGCTAATGCTTTGGTTTGTTGTTTGCAGACTCATCCTTGTCATTTCTTTTACCGCGAGCTGAGATTGTTTCCTAAGTGGGAAAGTATCTAGTCCCATATAGTAATCACAGGAACAGTCCGAACCCCGACTGCATCTCCTGTGGGAGCTCCTCTCCTCTGCTTGTGGTCCAGGTGCTGGAAGGACTTGCCTGCACATCCTCGCCCGCTCCTTCCTCACCCCTGGCTGCCCTGGCTCCACTGGGGTTGCAATGAGGTGAGGGGCAGGAAACATCTCACTTGTCTGGAATCTGTCCCCTCTGACCCTGCTAGATGTTTAAGCCACTTTGTTATTATTATTATTATTTTTTTTTGAGACAGAGTCTCTCTTTGTTGCCCAGGCTAGAGTGCTGTGATGTCAGCATAGCTCGCAGCAACCTCAAACTCCTGGGCTCAAGCGATCCTCCTGTCTCAGCCTCCCAGGTAGCTGGGACTACAGGTGTGCACTACCATACCCAGCTAATTTTTCTATTTTTAGTAGAGACGGGGTCTCGCTCTTGCTCAGGCTGAGCTCTAACTCCTTACCTCAAGCAATCCTCCCGCCCCGGACTCTCAGACTGCTAGGAGTACAGGCGTGAGCCACCACGCTGGGCCAGGCCACCTTTCAAATTAGTCCCTTCCACAAATTCTTTGGAGACCTGTCGCTGATTATCTCTCAAGGACCAGCTCCACCACCAGCTCCTGCTTGACAACTCCTCACACTCTGGTTTCTGTTGGTCCAACCCTCACAGACTGCTGTGGGGACCCCATCCAGGCAGCCCTTTTAAACCATGGTCCTGGCCAGGCACAGTGGCTCATGCCTGTAATCCTAGAACTCTGGGAGGCTGAGACAGAAGGATCGCTTGAGCTCGGGAGTTCAAGACCAGCCTGAGGAAGAGACCTCATCTCTACTAAAAATAGAAAAAATTAGCAGGCATGGTGGCACACGCCTGTAGTCTCAGCTACGTGGGAGGCTGAGGCAGGAGGATCACTTGAGCCCAGGAGTTTGAGGATTATGTGGCCTAGGCTGAGGCCATGGCACTCTATCCTGGGCGACAGAGTGAGACTCTGTCATTCATTCATAAATAAATAAACAAACCACATTCCTTTTAAGATAATTATAGGCAGCCAGGCACAGTGGCTCATGTCTGTGATCCCAGCACTTAGGGAGGCTGAGGTAGGAGGATGGCTTGAGGCCAGGAGTTTGAGGTTGCTGTGAGTTATGATCATGCCATTACACTCCAGCCTGAGTGAGAGAGCAAGACCCAGTCGCTAAAAAAAACAGAAAAGATAGCTATAGGCTTTCTTAATCCCAGCCTACTGGAAACATATCCACATTCTTGGCCTCCACAAACCTTGAGGGAGCAGGCCATTTCTGGTGGTAGTCACTTCTCCCTGTTCAGCAGAGCCAGCTGGCCAACACCTCTTGACTTGAGACTTTCCCGTGAGCCTGGCATCACCCTCTATGCCATCCATGCAGCTTACATTCCAGAACAGTTTGCAACATGGTCCCAGTGGAGAACCTTCTCCTTTCCTTCACTGGGTGGGGGAAAATGCCCAGCACTCTAAAGGTTTTTCCAAAGAAATTCTCTCATTTCCAATTTTTGGGGCTCTTCAACTTTGATCCATTATATAAAGACCCTCTAAGCAAGGACTAAGCTCTCCAAAAATGACTTTCTGGCTACCTCTCTTGCAAAATCTGGGAAAGAAAAAAAATTAAAAGCCAACAACCATGTTTCCATTTGATGTATACTGTTTCTAGATCATAAGTAAAATCTGTGTTTTTAACTCTCTCGAGTCAGCAGACTTTTCCTACAAAAACCAATTCAGTTAAATAAAGAACCCCTGAAAAATCCCAGAGGAATGTGAGCAAAAATATTGAAAATCTTAAGATTTGTCCATAAAAGGGTGTGATAGGAGATGCCTCAGTGGTTTGAACGCAACTCATTTCCTCTAAAGGTTAAGAAGTGGGGAACTTAAGACAGGCTGAATTCTCTGAAGGGGTTTGGCTGATATGCCATAAAGTTCTTTAGGCCCCACAAGAATAAAGACTCACTATGTGCTACCAAAAGTCCTTGAAAGCTTTCTGGCTCTTGCTGCCTGCTCCTTTGGAGTTAAGTGGAAACAATTTTAGGGTGTCATGAACAGGGTAACAACTTTTCAGACCCTACTGACAGTTTTGTATGTTCCGTTTCCTGTCATTTAACCAAATTGGGTGACTATCTCCCCATATTTTCTCTGCCAATCTTATTTTTAGCGCTCAAGCAAGCTGTTGACTAATTTTTGGCCCACTGTGCTTTGTTTCCATCTAGTTCTTTTCCTTTCTTTCTGTGACCTCTGATGCCCAGAACTGGATTAATTGTAATCTTTGTGTCATCCCTGTTCTTTACATGGATCTTTCTCTCTGAGTATTTGTGAATCCCCCAACCCACCCGCAAGCTTATAACATTGCTTAACATTACTGGTGACTTACACTGACCTATGTCCTCCTGCTCCACCTATCCTGTCCCCTGGCTTCTTCTCTATGGGCAACATCTCTTTTTGTACTCATGTTTCATTTCCTTGGTAGAAGAAAGTTTTATCGTACCTGTATGCTTATGCAAGATTTTCTTTTTTTTTTTTTTAATTTTTATTTTGGAGGCAGTCTTGCTCTGTCACCCAGGCTGGGGATGCCAGGGCGCTTTAGTAGCTTTCTGCAGCCTGGAACTCCTGGGCTCAAGTGACCCTCCTGCCTCAGCCTCCCAAAGTACTAGGATTATAGGCATGAGCCGACACACTGGCCGATTTGTTCATTTAATTTTGTAAGGATCATACTGTACATAGGGCACTGGGACTGTTTTTTTCACTCAACATTAAAACTCAAACATGTTACTGAGCTATAGTTGATGCATTTTCTCTACTGGTGATTATGTCATTGGGTAAACTCAGTTTATGTATCCATTCTTTTAACGAACATTTCGAGGTCTCCAACCTTTTTGGCATCAGGGACCAGTTTCCACTGACGGGGGTGGGGTGGGGGGCGGTGGGGCAGGAATGGTTTTGGGATGATTCAAGTGCATTACATTTATTGTGCAGTCAAACCTTTCTGCTAATGATAATCTGTATTTGCAGCTACACCCAGAAGTAGCATCACCACCTCAGCTCATTGGGCATTAGAGTCTCATAAGGAGCAAGCAATCTAGACCCCTTGCATGTGCAGTTTACAGTAGGATTCATGCTTCTGTGAGAATCTAATGTCACCACTGCTGGATGGGACAGGAAGTGGATCTCAGGCCATGATCCGAGCGATGGGGAGGGGAGCAGCTGTAAATACAGGAGAAGCTTTGCTTGTTTGCCTGCTGCTCAGCTCCTGCTGTGCGGCCTGGCTCCTGACAGGCCATGGACAGACACTGGTCTGTGGCCTGGGGGTCGGGGACCACAGAACATTTGGATTGTACCCAGTTTTTTGCTAATTCAAACAGTGCAGCTGCAGATATTTTTATAATTTCCTGGCGTACGTGTTCAAGAGTTCCAAGAAATATACTCAGGAAGGAATTGCCGGGTTGTAAAGATGTGAATGCCCAACTTCACAAGATGCCAAGCTGTTTCCAGAAGGGATGTACTAAACTCCCACCAGTAATGTGTGTAAAAGATTTCAATCCACACCATCTCGAACATTTGGTGTGGCTAGACTTTTAAATTATACCAATCAAATGGCTAAAAATGGTGATAAATCACATTGTGGTCTTGGTTTCTATTTCCCTGGTTAAGCGCCTCTTCATTTATTTATTGGCCGTATTATTTCCTCTTCTATGAAAATACCTGTCCAAACCTGTTTTTCTATTTGGGTTGTCTCCCCTTTTATTTGTAGTTCTTAAAAAAATTCACAAAATCGTATGTGTAACTTTTTCCTCAACACAGTAGAAGTTCTAAATAGCATCTGCTCTCAAATTAAACCAAGTTTATTAATGTGAAAATTGTTTTGATAACTAACTTCTACCCTTAATCTCCTATTTTGGGAAATATAATCTATCGAGCAGATTCACTCTTGTTTTGCAAACTATCCTTCGAACTTTGGAAATAGCCTTTTTGGGGCTCAAAATGTAGTCTTGCACATCCTATTTTCTCAAGTATCATCTTTGTTCACCTCCCCTTACAGACTTTTGTCATGTGGACAATGTGCTGATGGAAGTTTTAGCTAAGAAAATGCACATTCCTGGTCTCCAAGATAAAAAATTAGAATCCTTGAAACTGGGTGCTTGGGAGTAGACATTTAAAACAAGTTCCCCTTAGGTAATTGTAAAGCGTTAGAAATGAAAACTACCATTTAGAAACAACACAGCCCCCAAACTTACAAGTACATGGATGTTTTTCAAATTCCTCATCTTGAGAACTTTGTACATGCTATTTACCTCCATCTGGATCCCATTCTGCAATCTTGCCTCAAACATAAATTGAGAAGTCTCTTAAACACTCAGAAGAGCAGCTGGCCCAAACCAACACCCAATTTCAGAAAATGTAAGCACCTACTGAAATACTGATAGGGTTTAAGTTCTGGAATTGGGGTTAATTTAATACTATCAAGTCTTTCACAATTAAACTAGTGAAGTTTGGACTTTCAGAAATCTCACGGAATGAACTCAAATATGGTCAAATATTCAGGTCTATGGCATCAGCTAGGTTGGTAACACTTTTAACTTTGTTTCTGCAACCTAGACACACATGCTTGCTTGTCCGGCATGGTCTGCCATCCTTTTAAGAATCTGTTTAGGTCTCTTGACTGCTAAAAAGAGCTAGAATAAGATTGTGACTGTTAAGTAACATAAAAGTATTTTATTAGTGCAGTTTCACATTCAGAAAGGACCCAAGTCTAGCCATTTTCCAAGTGCCCAGTTTCAACCATCACTTTAAGACTATATGTATTTCAAATCTACCAATGTAATTTCCTATTGTGATAAATGACATAGTTGAGCAATTTGTTTCTTGGCCTCCCCCTACAGGAATGTGTAGGACTAGCTGTAAGCACACAGCATCAGGTGGTTAGTTGTCTAACACATTGCAGGCCCTCATGCAGTGATGATGATGCACCTGCATCCAAAATTAAGTGTTCTCCCCTAATGAAGATTATGTAATAATCATTTAAATGATACTACCATGGCTGGAAAGTCTCAACAATTCTTGGATCTGCATCTAGAGCCTATGGATAGTTCATAGTTTCCCAAGTCATTCAAAGTTTCACTTTCCAATTGAGTGAGGTCTGACCACAAATAATCTGACTGCAGCTTACAAATTGGCCTTGACTAATTTTAAAATATGCTTTGGGCTGTGGCAGGATTGGTGACTATTTTATACAGAAAACAGGAAGAAAAAAAAATTGAGCCCCTGTAATGAAGCCATTTAACATCTTTTCTCTCATCCCTCCACCCCCCAATTCTGAGATTTTTATAGCATGAAAATAACAGAACTATTAACTGGAATAGCGAGGGCCATAACCCAGAGCTGCAGCCAAGTACATTCTTTTTACCAATCACACTGCTGCTCCACTCTCCAACTCTAAAGTGGTCAATTCACTTTTTAAAAACAATTCCAATACTTTACACACACAACGTATCACTGGATTTTCCAATATCCTGCACTATCATGTTAAATTGGCAAAACAGACAAGAAGCCTGGATTTGGGGGACAATTAAGGAAATAAGTTATAAACAAATCAAATTCCAAGGCAAAAAATCTCAGGTTGGAAATTTCCATCTATTGGGAACTACTATGTAGAAAACATTAATAGCTAGTATTAGTGAAGCTTTGTAATTTATTTCAGAATCAAACAGTTTAGGTAACTGATGCACATTAGCTAATAAGCAAATATGACAAATTGCAAGTTTTATTTATAATTTACTTGAATGATACTCCTATCTCCTCAGTCTAACTAGCTTAATTCTCCTTAGCAATAAAACTATTTCACTCCTTGGCCTGGGGGTCAGAAGTCAATTGGCAAGGTAAAACAAAGAGCTGTGAGGAAAGATGCTTATTATGTTGCCCCAGATGCAAAGAGATCTGTTCTCCTGGAAATAAAGACCCCAAGGCCTCCATTGCACTTTTATTTGAATGTAATATTTGGGACAGTTATCCAAAAGGGCCGATAATTCCCAGTTTAATCTGAGGTCATAATAAAACAAGCAACAAAACAGTGTTTGGGATCTCAGTTTCTCACCCTTATCATCAAGACTCACTGCCTCCCATCATCAATATTTATTGAGCATTTACAGTGTACTAGGCACAATAGAACATACAGAAAACATTGTCCCTGCTCTTGAGGAGCTTACATTCTAAAAGAAAAAAATACACCTTTTTTCAAATGGCATTTTTGTTTGGTGTTTTCTGCAAAGTACTGAGGAAATAGTCTGTAGAGTGAGCTTTGGGTATAACTTAGCCCCATCATTATTTAGAGAATAGAGGAAGAGAAAGAGGAAGGATTTTAAAGCAGACAATGACAGACCATTCAGGATAGGTAGGGCTTAAAGGGAGATAAACACAATCTCATCAACTAAGGAGATTTGCTGTAGTAAAGAGGATGAGGGAAATAGTTTGTGGGATGCAAGCAAAGGAAGCAGGGTATCTTAGACTTTGAGTGGAGCCAGAAAGATCATGCGGCCTTTTCCCAAGTACATGGCCACCAAGTAGGAATGGTTGGTGACAAGACAGAGGGCTAAAAAAAGGAAGGTAATCTTGTGCACCTGACAAATAGAAAGAATAAAGGGTCAAAATTGAAGGCAGGCTATAAGAGTATCAAGAAATTCTTAAAAACCAAAAGTGATGTGGAAGCACAAAACTTACAGTTAATGCTACCCAATGTCATGATGGGCCAAGAACATTGTGGCTTCCTAAGTTAGAAAATGCCATATACCAAAATTTTAAATGGAACAGATTACTTTTTTCCAATCAATCTCCCCCTCCCCCAGAAAAAATAAGAACTCATTTTGGGGGGGTTGGGAGGAGGAGAGGGGAACATGGGACATGGTTGGAAACAGTAGTTATATTAGTAGTATTTTTGTTATGATAAACTTTGTGTTTAAACTTGGTAAAAGCCCATTAGCTGCCAAGAGGGAATAAGGAATAAATTTCCAAAAATGTACAATTTCCTTTAGAGAAGTTTCAGAACCAAAAGACTAATTTACATGAAAAGCTGTAGAGAAAGTAGTTGAAAAGTCCATTCATAAAACTTTTATTCCACTTACATGAACTTAATACACGTGTTCTTAACAATTATGCTTGGATTGTTCATGAAAATCTCATAAGACATTTAAACAAAGCTAGCCATCATCTCAAATTATTTCCCTGTTAACTATTTTTTACAGCACATGCATGTTAGGCAAGTATCAAAAAAAAAAAAATCACAAAAGCAAAAAACCTAAAAAAAGTTAAATACATGGGTTTTTTTTGTTTTACTGCTGTGCTTGATATACACGAAGTAATGGATACCAAGCAATTCATTTTACTGCATCTTTACTTTTACATTTGTTCTTAGGTTGCCTAAAACATTTAAATACAAATAAAATGAGTGTAGCAAAATAATGAAAGCAAACAGCAGGTAACTTTACAAAAAATGGAATGTGAACCGTTTCTGCCCTTATCCAGAGTAAATTGGGTCACAATTTTGTCTAAAGGAACACTTCTGCAGCTGCAGTCAAAGGTGTGCACATTGAGTATTCCACAGATACACATGGTTTAACATGTAGTATCCATGAGATATCTGTTTCTACCACAGCCTTACAAGTGCTCCAAACCTTAAAAGTACCCACAATAACTACACCTGTGACTGGAACCAATTATCCCTTTTATCCCCCACCAGGACAAACCAATATGTAGGCAGTTTTCTTTGCTTAGACATGGAAGCAGTTTTAACACTGGCCCCTGTGAAGCCACAATGTACCAAAAGTACTATGCCAAAACATTTATAACTTGTATAAAAATTCCACATCCCCCATATTGGCCACCTCAAGATGAAAACAGATAACTCCCTAAATGTTAACTGGCTCTACTCCCCTAATATTAAACATAAAAACCACATGGGAAATATAGAAATTCAAATAGAAGTAACATAAACCTGTCATAAATCGTAAACAAAAACTATTTGTGGGACAGCATGGATGACAAAATGGTCTACTGTGTAAATTTTAGAATGAGGCAGACAAAAGTTGGAAGGCCGGTTAATTTTCCCCTCCTTCTCCTGCTTCAGCTTCATCTCCTTGGGTATCCGATGTCCACAACTGGTAAAAGAAGAAAAGACTTCTCAGCATGTTTCAGTATGGGAAAAAAATAAACAGAAAATTTTCATATATATGCCAAGGTATCAGAATATTTTAGTTGGAAAGCATTCTTAGAAAGACAGCAGCACCAAAGATATCTTTAAGATACAGAAACACCTCAATATAATAAATTTATTTTCTACCTATTCATTTTGTAAGCATGGTAAATACACAACAGAGCTGTCTTCAATTAACAGTCAGATACAGGAAACTTCTGGTTATTCACAGAAGGTAAAGAGAAAGTAGAAGCAATCATAAAGTATTAAAAAACATCAAGTATCAATAGCTATCAGAATATCAGATTGTCCCGAAGAGCCCTAATACAAGAGATGGACATACTAGTTGAGCGGAACTAAACCAGAATCATCTAATCTGGCCCACGCTCAAGGAGCTAGGGTTGACTACTCTCCCCTAGTAGAGCTTAGACTGACTTCCACTCCGAAGAGAACCCTATGCTCCATGAGATTCAAGAACCAGTATCAACTGGAGTTTAACAACCAGAGCTAAACTACAAATCTAGCTTTTCTGACATTTTTAGCTTAGCTTAGATTTTGTATCATTCAAAATAAATGCTGGGCAAAATAAAGTATGGTCAAAACCATATCTTCTAAGAGGTAAAAAATCAAAGTTGTCCTATAGTGGTAGGATTTGGGATTCTATTATTAATTTTTTTCATTAATGTTACAAGGAGATTCTATTAATTTTTTTCATAAATGATATAATTTCCAACAGGTTAAAAAAATTAAAAATTATTTTAACTGCTTCCAACGTTAAATGTCAGGGAAAAAAAACAGACCTAATAATACCAACGTTAAATGTCAGGGAAAAAAAACAGACCTAATAATACTTTTCTATTCCCCAAATCATCTATTAGTTTACTTTATTTGTTATCCAAATCTATCTCTAGACTGGAGACTATTTCCAAGGTCACACAGCTAGTCAGTGACCTCTTGGAATTGTCTCTAATGTCTTGTTCTAGTTCTAACTTCCAAGGATTCTTGAATTTTCTGTATAAACATACAAGAATTTGATAGAAGATATTTCTCTTTCTAAGGTAATGTGTGGACAGTCTTGGTCAACCACATTCAGACACAAATACTAGGTTAAGGTTTTAGGAAAACAGCTTTTCTTGACCGATAAATGATCCAATCAACCTGTAATGGTAACAGCAGATCCTAATAAGGCCCAGAGACAACATATAGCTAGCACTGACGGAGTAAAAACTGGAATTTGTTTCTCCTTACTTGGTTGTTGCAGTATGCATAAGGCCTTCTCAAAAGGGGACGAGAACACAATAACTAGGTCTCAGGTTCCATCTTTTTAAAATGTCATCTCATCATTTCCAACCATAAAAAAAAACATTCTTAAGACTAAAATTAGTTAACAAAATACTTCTTTCATTTGATATAAAGATTCTTTCATTCTTTACTACAGTTTATTCCCCTAAAATAAAAACCTCACAAATTTGTAGACAGCCCCAAATTGCACTTAACTAAAATAATTTTAGGTGTTTAATAATAGTAATAAACAAGTATATAATACTGTTCAAAAACTCTACACTGAGAATATTCAGCACTAAAATATAGAACTGGTTTATAGAAAACTGGTAGTGGACTAGAATAAAGTCAGAAGAAATGGAATGTATGAAAAAAGATACACAGTCCCCAAGACAAATGGCCCTAAGAAGTTAAAAAAAAAAAGCCAGTGACAATAGACTACAATCTGCAGTTCCTACCTCTTTACCTGACACACAGCAAATGCTTGATAATTTTTTCACTAAGCCTCAAAACTTCAAATTTAATATTTATCTGAAGAGTAAGAAAACCTAAGGAACCAATAAGACAAACCAATTGCAATGTATAAACTTTATTTGGATCCCAATTAAAATAAGTTTTCTTAAAAAAGAGATAATTTAAAAAAGACAAAACAAACAGAATTTGAACATTATTTAGATACATGTAATCTGCCGGGCACGGTGGCTGACACCTGTAATCCTAGCATTCTGGGAGGCCGAGGTGGGAGGATCGCTCGAGGTCAGGAGTTCGAGACCAGCCTGAGCAAGAGCAAGACCCCCGTCTCTACTAAAAAAAAAAAAAAAGTAGAAATTATCTGGGCAACTAAAAATATATATAGAAAAAATTAGCTGGGCACAGTGGCGCATGCTCGTAGTCCTAGCTACTCCGGAGGCTGAGGCAGGAGGATTGCTTAAGCCCAGGAGTTTGAGGTTGCTGTGAGCTAGGCTGATGCCATGGCACTCTAGCCCGGGCAACAGAGTGAGACTCTGTCTCAAAAAAACAAACGAACAAAAAAACATGTAACTAGTAAACATGTACATTTTTAGTTCTTAGTCTAATATTTCAGTTTCTGTAAGGTAGTTTTCTTTATATGGTTTTTAACTGTGGCTATTATATTTAATAAAAAAGATCACAAATATTCCTTGTAAAACAACATAGTCTCTTCAACCACATTAATCTTTAATGCTGCTGTTATGTACTTACTGTCAAGTTGTCTCTCAGCAATTGCATTATTAGCGTGCTGTCTTTGTATGACTCTTCACTTAATGTATCAAGTTCAGCAATGGCTTCATCAAAAGCCTATGATTTTAAAGAGTAGATATCAGTGCTCAGATAAGAAAGATCACTAAATATCCACATAACAGGTAAAATACATACTGTTTTTGCAAGAGAGCAGGCTTTCTCTGGGGAGTTCAGAATCTCATAATAGAACACAGAGAAGTTAAGGGCCAGACCCAATCTGATAGGATGTGTTGGTTGCATTTCCTTTTTGCTGATTTCAAAAGCTTCTTGGTATGCTTGTTGTGACTGATCCACAATCCCTGTATAAGACACATGAAAATGTATTGATAAAGTGTGCATTTCACCTTCACCCCTCAAACCAAATCTTTAAAAAAGGTTAAAAAAAAAAAAAGAGGCTTAACCTGGAACATCACACTAGCCATTAGTTAACGTCAAGATAAAAACAACCTTATAATTTCATCATTGTCATATTTTTATTGATTAGTTCACACTGCTCACTCCTCAGGTATACTGTGAGAAAACATCACTGCACTGTACACAAAATAGGCTTTTTAGAAACATACATTTTAGAATACCAGTATTAGAGAGTAGATACATAGTTTCTGAGCTTAAAAAAAAAAAAAAGCGCATCACCACTCCTTATTCAGTGCTCTAAGCAATTAAACAACCAAAACATTATTTACACTTCAGAAAGAGACTCTTTCACACTATGTTATTTTATACAAGTTCAACCAACAGGCTTATAAAAGAGTATACCTTTCTTGTCATCACCAGCAGCAACCTCAGCCAAGTAACGGTAGTAGTCTCCTTTCATTTTCAAATAGAAGACTTTGCTCTCTGCTTGTGAAGCATTGGGGATCAAGAACTTTTCCAAAAGAGACTTAGGAAAAAAGAAAACATATGTAGTAAGAATAAAACATTTACAAAGCTGAAAGAGCCTACATTTATTAGAGAGCATACTAAAGCCTAAGTTATAAAACTTTAACACCTAGCCATTGTCAAGAATACAACTGTGAATGTATGAAGCTCATGAACTTGTCGTTTAAAAGCAAAATTTTGCCTAGGTGAGATGGCTCATAGCTGTAATCCTAGCACTCTGGGAGGCCAAGGCGGGAGGATTGCTTGAGCTCAGGAGTTTGAGACCAGCCTGAGCAAGACTGAGATCCCATCTCTACTAAAAAAATAAATAAAAATATATAAATAAAAATTAAAAAATAAAAGAATTCTTTGGGCATACTCTAATACTTAAAATTTAAAGTTAGTGTTCCGTTTATTATTCAAGGATGATACAATTAAATATCAGTCCCTGACAACTATCTATTTACATGCTGACTTCAATGAATGACAGTACAAACATGATAGTCATTATTTAGGAACATTTTCTAATGTGCTGGGAAACTGCATTTTAATGTAGTCCAAGACATGAGTATAGAAAGACCATAAGAGATGAACCTTTTGGACTCTGGAGGAATGACTAAAGCAGAAACCAATAATATAATAGACACTACCACAGAGACCAAGCCAGAGGAGGCAGAACAAAATTAACTTCATAAGAACACAATTCAAACAAACTTCACAACAGATGAAAAACTGTTCAGAGCAAAAGAGTAAACTTTAATCTCATTAAAGTGAGTTTTAGCTAGAATATGTTAACAGATCATCACAGACCACAGGTAAAAATAAAAACACCATCTTATAAAATTTTGTTTAAGGCCAGGCACAGTGGCTCATGCCTGTAATCCTAGCACTCTGGGAGGCCAACGCAGGAGGACTGCCTGAGCTCAGGAGTTCAAGACTAGCCTGAGCAAGAGCAAGACCCTGTCTCTACTAAAAACAGAAAAACTAGCTGGGCACTGTGGCGTGTGCCTGTAGTCCCAGCTACTTGGGAGGTTGAAGCAGGAGGATCGCTTGAGCCCAGAAGCTTGAGGTTGCAGTGAGCTATGATGACGCCACTGCACATTACCCAGGGTGACAGAGCAAGACTGTCTCAGGAAAAAAAAAAAAAAAGAAAAGAAAAATGTGTTTAAAACTGCAACAATGTAAACTAATTTAAATCCTAATATGCTAACAATTCTACTCTACAATCAATTTAAAGAAAATAAATTAGATCATTATATTGGGGGAAGAAGGTTCAATAAACTGGTGATTTTTTTTCTTTTCAGTTAAGGGGGAAAAAGATAATTCCAACAGAATTAGGCAAATGTATCAAATTCTTATTTTCTACTCTCGAAGGCAGCCACCTGTAGTTTAATCTATACAGCACCCACTCATATGCAAAATATAATTTGAAAAATTTTTTAAAATAGTAACTGGTGGGGAGGTGAACAGTGTTAACTCAGCTTCTCTTTCCTTTTTACAACTCAAGCTATAGATATCCCGATGAAGTAGCAGTAGGGCCAGTTTCACAGTGTTGTAAAGAAGGGGTTGGGGGTAAGAAAAAGCAACCTGAAATGATGTTTCCTACAATTATTTTCTTTTTAATTTTTTTCTCTTTTGTTAATTTATTATAATAGTTTAAACCTCCATTTATTGAGATCCTGTGATTATTAATCAATATTTGAAATTACTGGCTTGAAATCAAAAGAGCATTTTGGTTAGGATAGCAAACTCTTTATTATACCACACTTGTATCGTCACATTTTGTCCTTTGAACACCATGTACCACCTATGGTTGCTCTCTGGGGATCTGCCTCAAACAGCAGAAGATAGATGCATTTAAAATAGTTAAGTGGGTCTTTTCACTTAAAACAATGGTTTTTTTGTTGTTTAGAGGTAGAGTCTCCCTCTGTCACCTAGGCTGAGGTGCAGTGGTGCAACCATAGCTCACTGTAGTCTTGCTCTTCTGAGCTCAAGTGATCTTCTGAGGGGCTTGGACTACAGGCGTGCACCACCATGCCTGGCTAATTTGTTTTTAATTTTTTTGTAGAGACAGAGTTTTGCTATGTTGCCCAGGCTGGTATTGAACTCCTGGCCTCAAGTGATCCTTCCACCTCACCCTTCCCAAGTGCTGGAATTACAGGCATTAGCTACTGCACCCAGCCAAAAGCAATGGTCTTAAGAAACAAATGACTGGGCTTTTTCAAGTTTTACATTTTTATACAAAATGTGTTATTCATTCAATTACAGGTGATGGTACATGCATAGTGGCTTTGGGTTGAGTCTGGGTTTAAACTGAAGCACTCCACACTGTGTGACCTACTTAATCTCAATGGTTCAGTTGTAAGGACCTCTATGGGTTTAAAGAGAAAATGCAGGTAAATCACTTAGGATAAGCACTCAGTTAAATGTTTACTTGGTATTATCACTTTACACCAGACAACATGCTAGAAGCTAGAAACACAATATGCTAGTACTTCATAATCTAGCTATAGAGAAAAGTAGAATTCTGATTCCTTCCATTATAATACACTTTGTAACAAGTACTAAAAAAGATGCTATGGACAAAACTAAAAACTCTCTATGTAAATACTTTTGGTGGGGAAGGGTAAATTCTGTTTCTAATTGGCTAGGCAAAAGGTTAAGACCAAACGAGCTTTATATAAAGTCAACTGAAAAAAAGGTGTAATGTGATTAATCAGAATTCACAAATAACTTCAAATTAAGCAGGAGAAAAATACATAAATTTTAAGAAGCCTCCATATATAAGTCAACTGTGAACTGCTCTCTAGCTTGTTTACATTAACATTTGACTATATTAAGAATAATTTCAAACAAAGAACAATAACTGAGCATTGTCATGAAATTAATTCACCACCTAGGTATCCCTATTTCATACTTTACAGCTTCAAGACATTTTTTTATGTTTACTTATTCCCCAAATACTTAAATGCCACTGTGCTAGGCACTGAGAAAATAATGAACAAGATCTCTAAAGTTTGTGGAGCAAGTCTCTACATTTGTGGATTAGTGGTCCAGCAGAGAAGACAAGTGAAACTAAGAATAACACTGCCTAATCATGTCCTTCACTGTTTAATGACTATTTAACCCATAAACTGCACATAAACATGCAGTTACTTAAGAGTGAACCAATCACTTCAGATATAAAATTTTACAGCTACACCAGAAAACTTATTTAAGTTTTTAAGGCAAAGTGCTAATAAATGCTACTAGAATTAGTAATGTACCTTTTTATAAGGTAACTTCTATATCCCTAAAATGTTGTATTTTACACTGGGGTAACTCATGCTAAGTTCTGTGGGAATTAAAATAGCAGTTAAGGGGCTGGGCGCGGTGGCTCACGCCTGTAATCCTAGCACTCTGGGAAGCCAAGGCGGGTGGATCGCTCGAGGTCAGGAGTTCGAGACCAGCCTGAGCAAGAGGGAGACCCCCGTCTCTCTCTACTAAAAATAGAAAGAAATTATCTGGCCGACTAAAAATATATATAGAAAAAATTAGCCGGGCATGGTGACGCATGCCTGTAGTCCCAGGTACTCGGGAGGCTGAGGCAGGAGGATCGCCAAAGCCCAGGAGTTTGAGGTTGCTGTGAGCTAGGCTGATGCCACGGCATTCACTGTAGCCCGGGCAACAGAGCGAGACTCTGTCTCAAAAAAAAAAAAAAAAAAAAAAAAAAAAAAAATAGCAGTTAAGTACCTCTTCCCCTAAGGTGAACACTGAATTAGTCATGTAGCAACTTTAAAGCCATTAACCAGGACCCACAAGTAAAAAGTTGGTTAGATAATAGCAGTCAGCTTGCTTATTGGCTATGATAAATCAAAGTGTCCAAACAATGAATGGCAAATGTTTCTGGTGAAATGCTGACCAAAGTAAGTTGAGAAAGGCATAAATAAACAGACTGGATTAAAGATTAAATTTAAAGGGGCTAACACTTTGGCTCAAAAGGCTAACTGTGAAAGAACAGAATTATGGAAAACTTTCTCCAAAGATGGCCTACACCAACTCTCTGTCATTCCTGTTCTTATATGCCATTCTGCCTCCTGTCAAGAGGTAAAATTTATTTCCTTTCTCCTGGAGAGTCCAGGCTAGCTTTGTTGACTTGCTTTGACTAGAAGTGACTACTTATTCCAGTTCTCTGTCTAAACCCCTAAAAACCCTTAAAAGCACTCAGGCTTCCCCTTTTGCTTTCTTGGAGCCTTGAGCCAGTGTGTAAGAAGCCAAACTACCCTCCTGAAGAGGAAGGTCGAGGCAGTGCCAATCATTGGATATTGTAAATTAAGCCATCTTGTGTATTTTCAGCCCAGCTGAACGCAGCAATGAGTAACCCCAGCCAATACCATGTGAAGACTGTCCAATAAGAGTCCAGCCAAGCCACAGACCCACAAGAAAGAATAAAGTAAGTCACTACATTTTGAATGGTTTATTATGATTATTTGATTTTTCCCCTAAACATCTGAGGTACAAACTATAATTATCCTCACTTTATAGAAGATAGTGGGGGCCCAACAACGTAATGTGCTCAAAACCACAGCTAATTTGTGAAGGTGCAACTCCAACTCGGCAAATTAACTTGTACTCCTCCCTAACATATTATGCTACACTTTCACTGTCCCAATGCAGTGATGTGTCTACTAAAAAGGACAATGTGATTCCAAGGTATATTGATGAGATTAGGAATCAAAATTATGATGAGAACAACAGAAACTGTCATGAAGATGGAAGCAATAGGACATCAATAGTTCCTAAAGACAAGACCACTTAAATTTAGCAAGAGGAGGATTTCTGTTCAAAATAAGAAAACTTATGAGCAGCCTAAAACTGAAATAGGTCACCTAGTCAGAAAATGAATGAGTTCTTCTCTTATCAGAGAGGTAGGTGTAAGAAAGAAACAAAGGATTATGTGGTTATTTTGTAAAGGGGATTCATATTTGTGGTCTTGTTTCTTTTTTAAAAATTTGTATGGATATATAATTGTCGTACATACTTTTAGGGTATATGTGATATTCCATACATGTATATAATGTGTAATAACCAAATCAGGATAACTGGAATACCCATTACCTTTTCTTTCTGTTGGGAACATTACAATTCTTGTCTTTTAGTTATTTTGAAATACACAATAAATTACTATTAACTATAATTTCCCACCTGTATTATTTAGTACTAGAAACTTATTCCTACTATCTAATTGTACTTTTGTACCCATGGTCTCTTTTAATTCTAAGGGAACACACAGAGTTCACCGAATTAATTGTAACACAAAAGAGGCAATTAAGTATATTCATTTGTTAAAATCTTTTCCAGATTTGGAGGCCAGAGGATGGCAAATGGGCAAAAAGAAAGATGGATAAAAGAACAGAGGAGAAAAAGGGAAGCAGCACAAATCAGAAAGCAGCAATAACAGCAAAGCTGGGGGAAAAATGGGAGGTAAGCAAAGCAGACAATGGAAGGGAAAGAAAGGACTGATAGTTCTTTTAAAAATGTTCAAAAAAACCCTCAGAATATCCTGCTAAATATACAATGCAACCTCCTACAAAATTTCATTCACCTACAATAATAGTACAATGAAAGTAATGATGGCTCTGAAACACTGTAAAAATCTGAATTAAAAAGGGGAAGTAGGCATAGGATTATGTAAGGAAAAGTATTCTAGGCATCATAACCAACCATAAAACAGGGCCAGGCTGACTGAAGGTATGCAACTTATAAAATTTTTCAAGTATCACAGGACATTAACTTTCTTAATCAAATCCAAAGGATTTTCAGGTTAAACAAAATTTAAGAACATACTACACTCAAGCACTACAACGTTGTTAACCTGTTGAATCTTGGTGAAAACTAATCTGATTTAGAAATTCACATTTCCTCAATTTAATTCAAATAAATGTATGGGTTTTTTTTCCTCCCACTATTAAGTATCTGGTTTTGACGACAACCACTGTCTTTCAAAGATATTGGCAAAGCATAGTAGCACATGCCTATAATTCCCAGCACTTTAGGAGGCCAAGAGGAAGATCACTTGAGGCCAAGAGTTCGAGACCAGCCTAGGCAACACAGCAAGACCCTGTCTCTACACAAAAAACTACTTGGGAGGCTGAGATGGGAAGATCCTTTAATCTCAGGAGTACAAAACCAGCTGGGGCAACACAGAAGTCTTGGTGGGGGGAGGGGAAAAAGCCAGTTCTAAATAAAGGAAAAAGAGGAAAGATATCATGGCCAAAATTTTAAAAAATACCTGAGAATAATTTGCTGAATTAATTTATGTTCTGATTTTATATGGTAGTCACCTTAACAATGGGTGGGGACAGTAAGTCATTTACTCAGCAGCAAGATGCCATGAGAAGCTCATATCCAATATCTCTCAATAAATGGTTCTTAATCCAGAGTTAAACACACATGATATGGTTCTGAAGAGGACACTAAACTTAATCGACAGGTAAGTTAAGTGGAACTTGAGATCCTAGAGATAAGAGATTTTTCTGTCTATTGCATCACAGTATAATTAACCTCTTAGGTTGTGAAAACAGTTAAGAAATACGAGGTCAAGTAACATTTTTCCCCTCAAAACCCATCAGTTTACCCAGGCAGATATTAAAGTTTTTAGCAGACGCCTTGATCCAAAGATAGTCTATGTTACATGCTTTATCATTCAGTTCTGATTTCCCTTCCTGAGGCAGGCTCAATCTGCCTCTGCAAATACAAATTTCAATAAACTTTCACTCCTGATTATGGTCAAATATTTCTAATGAAAAGTTTATGAACTAAAAATCCATCTCTAGCCTAGTGATATACCTCTCTCACTGGTCCTTCAGTACAATTCTACCTAAACCAAACAACTGCCAGAGCTGGTGGCAAGACCCTAACCTTTGGGGATCCAAGCACTCCTTAGAGTAAGAGCTTGGTATAATGGAAATATTATAGTATATGCTTAGAGTTCCACCCTCACCATTAATTTCAAAAACTTGGGCAATAATTAATCTCTCCGAGCCTTTACCTTCTCATCTAAATGAAAATCTACTCCAAAAGGCTGCTATCAGGTCTAAATGAGCATATAAACAGGAAGTCACCAATCATAGCTCCTGACAAAGAGTAGGCACTCTACTCACTGGTTACTCTGTTATATGTAAATGTAAGATATGGGGATTTTGACACTCAAAGTCTGCTTTAGCCAGTAATACCAGCTACTTGGGAGGCTGAAGTGGGAGGATCACTTAAGGAATTCAAGGTTGGCCAGCAACACACCCTCTCTAAAATAAAAATTAAAAAAAAAAAAAAAATCTGCTTTAGCGCTCTTGTACTCTTAATTTTAGCACCTCCTTTTGGGTCCAGTAATCTAAAATTTGCACAACTACGAAAAAGTGGTAAAATAATGTACAAAAAGCTTTCATTTAAAGATACAGGATTAAGTCATATCAAAGGACAAAAAAAAAAATGAAAAGTACTTATTTTCTCTTTTTAACAGTAGACTTGTTAAACGGCAGAGACTATGGAGATAGACTGCTTACTGCCTAAATTCAAATCCCAGTTCACTGTTTACTAGCTGTGTCACCTTAACAAAAATTCAGAAATCTCCCTGGGCCTCATGTTTCTCATCTGTAAAAGAAAAACACAATACACAGGGTTGCTCTAAGGATTAAATGAATACATATAGAATATATACGTATTTTTTAGAGACAGGGTTCTGTTGCCCAGGCTGGAGCGCAGTGCTGTGATTGCAACAAGTGTACTCTAGAACTCCTGAGCTCAAGGGATCCTTTCCCGTAGCTGGGACTATAGGCGTGTGTGACCACACCTGACTTAGATTTTTTGTAGAGACAGGTCTATGTTGCCCAGGCTGGTCTCAAGTGACCCTCCCTCCTCGGCCTCCCAAAGTGCTGGGATTACAGGTGTGAGCCACTGTGCCCAGCCTAAATGAAAGCATTTAGAACAGAGTCTGGCACATAGTAAAGCAACAAGGAAGTGCTCTCATCGTTTTGGAAGATTTAAGTCTAATCTGAACCATATTCCTTAACCAACTATTTTCTTTCCTTTGGGTATAAGCTAATTAAGCAAATTACCATTCCCAAAAAAATTTCCACACTGTAGTAACTTTAAAATGACACCTTAAGAAAAAAAAATGATACCTTAACTCACCCACCTACCCACAAACCAACCACCTTAGCTCTGGACTCCCCTCTTACACAAACTAATTTCCTTAGGTTTAAAAAATGCCACCTTATGGCCAGGTGTGGTAGCTCACGCCTGTAATCCTAGCACCTTGGGAGGCCGAGGTGGGCACATTGTTTGAGCTCAGGAGTTCGAGACCAGCCTGAGCAAGAGCAAGACCCCGTCTCTACTAAAAAAATAGAAAGAAATTATCTGGCCAACTAAAAATATATATAGGAAAAATTAGCCGGGCATAGTGGCACATGCCTGTAGTCCCAGCTACTGGGGAGGCTGAGGCAGGAGGATCGCTTAAGCCCAGGAGTTTGAGGTTGCTGTGAGCTAGGCTGACGCCACGGCACTCACTCTAGCCCGGGCAACAGAGTGAGTCTCTACTAAAAAAATAGAAAGAAATTATCTGGCCAACTAAAAATATATATAGGAAAAATTAGCCGGGCATAGTGGCACATGCCTGTAGTCCCAGCTACTGGGGAGGCTGAGGCAGGAGGATCGCTTAAGCCCAGGAGTTTGAGGTTGCTGTGAGCTAGGCTGACGCCACGGCACTCACTCTAGCCCGGGCAACAGAGTGAGACTCTGTCTCACAATAAATGAATAAATGCCACCTTATTTCTCCCAACCATTGTACTTATTTGTCTCTAAACAGGTATACTTTCTAGAAAAAAAATTCTAGATAGTAACAATGTATGCTTCATAATCATGGTTTAAAAGGTTTTGGTCTCAAGACTCCTTTTATATTCATAAAAAATTATTAGAAAGCTGTCAGCTTTTCATCGTGGTAGTGAATGTAAGTTTTTGAAATCACAAATAGTGTTTGTTTTCCTTGAAGTAACAGGCTCACTTCATTTTTCAAGATGTCTGCCAAATACCCAAGTCTGAATAACCATAACTTGTCTGTCTGCAGTGCTTTGAAGTAAAAACATCATTCCATGAAAAAAAGCAGCTAGTTTAGCTCACAATTCAAATAACTGCAAGTGCTTTTCCTAGAGACAACCACTGTACTTCCCATTTTGCCTCCCAGAAAGATGTCTATCTAAAGGCTGTTAATGAAGTAATTAATTTTGGCTTCAAGGACATTTAAGTAAAATAAGTCTCTTTTCTTTAAAGCTGTTGAGTACATGATGGTGAAGAATACAATAATTGCTAGAACAATTCAGAATCACTGCCTTGATTAGTGCTAAGGAATCAGCAGCATTAGCCACCCTTGCTTTTGTGCCATCAGCACTAAATGTTAACAGAGTAAGAGCCCATGATTTAGTATAGTCATGAAAACAGTTGTGACCTCAGGGAACCCTCTCCAAAAGGACTCTTGGTCTGCATATCACTTTAAAGAATGGTGTGTGTGGAGGGGGGAGTCGAAAAAAATAAAGAACAAACTGTGGATTTAAAGTAATCTGTGCTATGTTGTACACGTTAAATATATATAATTTTTTTTTTTGCCAATTATGCCTTCAAAAAGCTGGAAAAAAGGAATTTGGCTAAATATCTTTCAATATCTAGATCCAATGCTATATTCTCCTTAAAGCTAATTCTTCAAAACTCTTCAGCTTCATCTACACTGGCTGTACACCTAGTATCTAGTGTAGAGCTTTTAATTCAAGGAGAAAAAAAGGGATAATATCCTAATTTCTGTCAATAAGGGACAAGCTAAATGAATTGTTACACCCATATAATAGAATACTATACAGACATTAACCTTATTCTCCAAGGACAGAATTGTTTGCTTGGCACATAAATTCCCAAGAAATACACACAAAGGACTAACAGAGATTATTACCTCCCCTCTGAGGAGATGGGATGAGGCCACAGATTTATTTTTTCATTCTGTATCCTATGCTCCATGACATCTTAATTATTATCCAGACCAAGAACACTTTAATTATGGTTTTGCACCTTTTACTTTTCACATGCATATGTATTCTTAACCTACTTATAGGCTCTGTAAAGATAAATTTTAGGCACTCACATATTAAATCCCCTGACCGAATTAGAACACATGAATAATTTGAACTGCTTCATTTAAATAAAACAGGTACTTTAGAACAATCTTGGAGGATATTTCATTAGCTCGGCATCCTAAAGACTATTTTTGAGAAACAGCCTTCATCATCATCAAAAGTTTATGACCTTACCAAACTTCTGAACAGTTAAGAGACTGACACTATGTTAGATAATGAATATTTTGCTTTATGAAAAAAAAAACAACGTTCTGTTTCTCTGAAGACCTAAGAAACTGCTCATTTAAAGCAAGTGTCTGGGTGCTGTACATATATTCAGAAACAGCAGCAAAGGAGCAAGCTGAGTACATCCTAATATGGGTACGTTTCAGGTTTCTATGTAATGACCTTGGAGGAGGAGGAAGCAAAGAAAAATCCAGCAGAGATAGGAATGGGAGGACAGTGTGAGACAACGAGGCAGAGTAAATCTGTTTTGAAGTCAGGAGTCCTGGGTTTTGGTACTAATTCTGCTACCACCAAGAGGTGTGACAGGCATTTCATATACAAAGCTACGACCAACCTTCTCATCCCAATCTTGTTTCACTACACACCATTAATTTCAAAGCCTTCCTTTCAATGTTATCCCCAGAAAATTTCTCTTATTTACCTCAGCACTAAAGAATGGCCATCTGCCACTACACACTCAAATCAAACCACTGGGCTATGTGCTGTTATTTAGGCTTGTCAACTAAACTATAAGAAGCCAACTTGTAGGCAAATATATTTGAAAGGAAAATTACAAGTTACAGAGTTGGAACCATATTTTCTCTAAATGAGCAACCCACTCATTATAAATGGACACAGCCTATTTGGAAAGCACTTTGGCAAAACACATTTAGTTATAACCTTTGACAAAGTAATCATAATCATAAGGCATCTATCTTTAAAAAAATCCAACTGATACTTTTGCACCATAATATTTTTAGAAATCCTTACTACTTTCTAAATTAAAAAACATAATGAATTACTAAATACAGTTAGTTAAATAACACGGCATCATCATGTGCCTCCTAATATCATGCACTGAGGAGAATACAACATAACTTTCAGGATTTCCTGACAGAAATGCACAATCTAAATTTAATCATGAGGAATCACAATCCAAATTGAGATGTTCCAGAAAATAACTGGCAAAGACTGAAAAACTGATCTACATTAAAGGATAGTAAGGAGATGTGAAAACAAAATGCAAAGTATGATCTTGGATGGAATTTTGGACTAGATAAAAAATTACAGTGGTGTAATTTGTGAAATTTAAGTAAGATCTATAAGGTCCTATAGTAGTTTACCAATTATTTTCTCAATTTCCTGATTTTGGTAATTATACTGTGGTTATGTTAACATTTGGGGAATCTGGTGAAAGACATGAAAAATTCTTCATAATATTCTTCCAACTTTTCTCTAAATCTGAAATTACTTCAAAGTGAAAAATTAATACATTTTAAAGAGAAATCCTTTTAATCATGTTTAATTTCTGGAACATGGGATTACCAATGAGTTTTACTGTCCATTCTCATACCTTTTTGTGCTCATGTGTTTTTCAAATTTCCTTATTGGGCTGGTATTACCTTCATATTTATGAGAGCAATCACACAAAAACAGTGATATGTTTGCAAACAAAAATACTAGAGGTGGAGAGAATGTTCTCACCTTGTCTTATAGAGTTTTTCACCAACAGGTCATAATACTACATTTCATTTCTACAAAGACAATTATAAGTAAAATGTCATTAGCAAACTGTAAATACCCCCAAAATATCAAAGTAGAGAATCACCCTCTAATGAGACATTTGTGAATTGAAATTTGAAAATATAGCTGTGGTAACTTTGATGTTACCTCACCAATATGTGAGTGGGAGAAAGACCAAGCTTCCATGACCCATCCCTCTGTTTTAGATTGTACTGTCATGGTTCTCCTTCCATGAACACAACAAAGAACAAGACATTACAACGAGTAAAAAGTCATGTTTCAATCTATCCAGGTGGTACTAAGTAAGGGACTAAAAATATTAATGCTTACTGTATGACCTAATGTAAGTCACTGAACCTCTGAGCTTCGGTCTCTTGATGCTATAAATTTAAAATTTCCATAAATTCTATGAAACTTCCATTTTATTATTCAACTAAAAAACTCACAAAATACCCAACAAATACCATTTTAATAACACCTTCATTAATAGAAATAATTTAATTTCAACTCTCCAGTACAATGTACAAGTTCAAATTTCTAGTTTTGTAATTTTTTTGTGCACAGAGAGTTAATTTTCCTAGAACTTTTACTTTATTCTGTAGAGCCACTGAGACTTTTATAATTTCTAGACCTCTTAAAATTCTGTAAAGAAAGCATACAAGCCATTAATATTAATGTTAGAATAGGGGCCTATCAATTTGGAAATTAGTCTCTCACTCCCCCTTGTGGCTGGAGTTGCTTCTATTCTCTAAATTGCAACGTCCTCACTTCCAACCAACCAATCAGAAGTGTCTCACCAAAATGCTAATGACATCAGGTGGTCTCAAGAACTAATTTAGTAAGTATCTGCAGACATTTTAACTTCAAACTCTTACCTTTCTATACAATGTTGGCTTAGGAGAGTATAATTTTAAGTTGTAAACAGGTGTTCTATGAATAAGATCATACATAGGAAGGGACAGAGTTGCTCAGTTTCAAAGAGAAGACTGAGGATGAGTAAGGATTTTTGACCAATCACTTAATGGAATGTATTTTCTATTAATAGATGGCAAATCTTAACCATTAAACTTTTTTAAAATCAACAAGAAATTTAATAAAGCAGTTTAAGAAATGTTAAACCCAGCCTAAAATTTTATTATAATTCCTGTTAATAGCACCTGGGCAGGATGGCTCTTGTCTGTAATCCTACAACTTTGGGTGGCCCAGGAAGGAGGATAACTTGAGGCCAGGAGCTGGAGACCAGCCTGATCTATATAGCAAGACCCCCCCCCCCAACCCTGCCCCGTCTCTACCAAAAAAAAAAAAAAAAAAAGGTTACCTGGGCGTGGTGTGCACCTATAGTCCCAGCTACTTGGGAGGCAGAGCCAGGAGGATCCAGTGAGACCTAGAGTTGAAGGCTGCAGTGAGCTATGGTAACAATGACACCACTGCACTCTAACCCAGGCAAAAGACTGAGACCCAAAAAGAGTAGTTGCTCCATAGAAAGCCTCAAGTATCTTAAAATGTTTTGTTTTGAAAAATCAACTGGGTGAAAGGGCTACCAAAAAGTGGGACTAAAAACTGCTAAGTTAAATCAGGTTCAGAGAATTGTCTTCTCTGGATCATTAATGCTAGCAAAACAATCCCAGTAGGAATCAATGTCTTAAAAACATCTACAAACAAATTCAAAATGTAGATCCTAAAGATTAAAAGTGAAATAGTAAAAAGTACCAAAAAAAACTTAATGAGTAGTAAGTGAAAACTGTTAAAATCATTCTGACACTCTTCAGGCTTTCCTCTTCTCCCCTACCCTAGAACTGCTGCTACAGTTGGCATCAACCCTGGTCTGCACTGAAGTTTCTCATCAACCAAGACCCCGTATTTCCCCCATTTTTCTTTTTGAGACAGAGTCTCATTCTGTTGCTCCAGCTAGAGTGCAGTGGCATGATCATAGCTCACTGCAACCTCAAATTCCTGGGCCCCAGAGATTCTTCTGCTTCAGCCTCCTGTGCAGCTGGGACTAGAGGCATGTACCACCATGCCAGCTAATTTTTCTGTTTTTTGTAGAGATGGGGTCTTGCTCTTGCTCAGACTGGTCTCAAACTATTGAGCTCAAGAGATCCTCCCACCTCAACCTCCCAGAGTGCTAAGATTACAGGCGTTGAACCACAGTACCTGGCCTATAGTATTTTTTAATTTGCACATGTACATTGTGTACTATACTTATAAATCAGTGGGACTGTATTTTATCAGTCCCTTTTTAAAAAATAAGGTTGAAGCCCAGCTCTTCTATGTTCAACCAATTTGTAGGACTTCCCTCTCCCCTCTACCCATCTCGTTACATAAATACATGTCTATTTCCCTTTCTAGGTTGTCAAGATTTAAGAGCAGAGGCTTTTTACATTTTTTTTAATAGCACAGGGCTTATGAGATAGCAAGTACTCAAATATTAAATATAAAAGTTTCAGTTTACTAAAATTCTCTTAATTTTAATCACAAAATTTAAGTCAAGCTGCACTGAAGTGATGTCAGAGGTATAAAAGAAGTAAGCAGTATTCTTTGCTATTTCTGTGTTCATTCAACAAATTCTCAAAGTATCCTAAAGGTAAATACTACTATTCCCATTTTGAAGAGGCAGAAACTGAGTCAGAGAGATACAGTAAAATGTGCCCAGGCCGGGTGTGGTGGCTCATGCCTGTAATCGTAACACTCTGGGCGGCCGAGGAGGGAGAATCGCTCAAGGTCAGGAGTTTGAGACCAGCCTGAGCAAGAGCGAGACCCCATCTCTACTAAAAAAACATAAAGAAATTATATGGACAACTAAAAACACATATAGAAAAAATTAGCCTGGCATGGTGGCACATGCCTGTAGTCCCAGCTACTTGCGAAGCTGAGGCAGAAGGATAACTTGAGCCCAGGAGTTTGAGGTTGCTGTGAGCTAGGCTGATGCCACGGCACTCTAGCCCGGGCAAGAGAGGGATACTGTCTCCAAAAAAAAAAAAAAAAGTGCCCAAGGTCACAAAACGAATCCAAAATTCAAACCCAGAATATCTTTCAAATGTTATCCCTTTGATACAATTAAAGAACAGAACCGGATAATAATATCCTCTATTAGATGGGAACAATAAAGGGGAGGAAGGAAAAGTCATTACTGTTAAAGAGCATTACTTTGAGATGTCATTATTCCAAACATCTTCCTAACAGTATTAAAGTACTCATGAAATAGCTGAATTTGAGAACTTGCTTGTTCTAAGCAAAAGAACTACAGACAGCCCACCTATATAATACTGTCCTCAACTGTCAATTTCACAGAATCACATTTTAAGCAATGTGTCTTGGGTAGGATTTTCATCAAGTGTCTTTTTCATCAACCAAATGTCGTCCAAGTAATGGTGTTTATTACGTTTGATGAAGCAAAAAATTTATGAGCTGACAGTTCATGAATCTTGGATCAACAAGTAGCTCTTTCTTAGAAAAGCATTTGTTATTAATCACTTAGATGAGAAACATTCAACTCACCACTGGGTTCCTTGGTAATAATACTCCTAAATTTTTAAAAACTAGATTCTAGAACTTGTTTGCAAGTTGGGAATTAACTGCCACTAAAAAACATTTCTAACTTCTTTAGTGATGTGCCAACTCATTAGATAATTCAAATAAGTGAAATTCTAATACAACAAAAATTGGGCACTTCCTGCAAATTAAATGCAATAGGATCTTTCCTAGACTTTACAACTCATGAACAACATGCATATAGGTCAACCCCATTGAACAAATCTTATTTTGGTCTTACTTAACTTTATAAATTTGGCTGACTAGCCTTACATTCTACCCGTGGTTACCACTGTAAGCACATTTTTATTTGGAGAAGGGAACACAACACATCTTGTCAAAAGAAATCCACAAAAGCTTATATACTGAAACTTTTTAGTAACCTATTTCAAGGTAAACAAAAGTACATGTACTACACAAAATGATCTTACTCATATCAAATCAGCTATATTCATCCACGTGGCTTTGGTAACTAAAGATCCACATTGCAGGAAAAGAATGAGAATAGAAAAAAATAATTAGTGAAATGTGCCAGTATATGAAACTCTATTCTATACATTACTACTTATATCACATTATACCTTACCAGAAAACACAAAACTAAACTGCTATTTCACAGCAACTTTCACAAAGACATGTTTTTCATAATTACAGACTAGAGAACAAATGACTGGTTTCATACAAATGCACCTAGTAAAATGGAACTGCTGACATGGTGGCCAAGCACACTGTTCTTCCCACACCAAATTCAAATTTGTACCATCTAAAAATATCAAAGCTGATATTCCTTCAGTGTACTTTACAAATTAAATACCACAAACACCAATGGTCCTGTTTTCAAGAATGAAAGAATGGAGCGAAGTCTCTAAAGTTGATGAAAATGACTTAGATATCAAGATTAAAATAAACTCTAGAGTAATGGAAGCAGAAACCCTCAGGCCACAAAAATGGAAGTTAGCAATGGCTTGTATCAGGGACAGTGAGAAGACCAAACTGGAGCCAAAGGCTTCATTCAAGTAGGGGACTTTGGCAAGGATCAAGCAGACAGGATGAAATCTGTGCTTCATAAAGATTAGAATAAGAACGTATGCAACACAGAACTGCGAAACAGTAAGTAGCAAGTCCAAGTGAACGACCACAAGCAGTAGTGAAAGGATGTTTATAATTTAGCTCTGTCCATGAAAATTAGATCGTTCATCCTTACAGTATAAGGACAAACTTATTCGTCAATGTGGACTTCTCTGAGTGTAATCCTAGGTACGATACAAGCGTTAATATTAGCATGAATGTAAAAGTTTGGGAACCAATGATCTAGGACAGCAATAACAGCTTGTAATCAGAAAATGAAGTCAAAGTTGTGTCCCACATGTCATTTTTAGTCTAGAAAACGTTAAAAATTAGGTAGTTATGAAGGACAAGCAGTTTCAAAAGGATGACAAACTCTGGCTTTGAGCATATTGAAACTGATAGCAGTTTTTAGTCCCCTAAAAACTTGAGCAGTATTTATTCTCAATGTAAAATTGTAAAAGTAAAGCAAAAGCTATGGAAACTAGATTGAAATAACAGAGAACCCAGGGATTTTTCCATGGACTCTACTAGTTTTTTAACTTAGCTGACATCTCAACACTCATCATTTTGACTTTTTAAAATTTTCTCTCTCAAACACTTCAATATAAATGTGCTAAGAATCACCTATTTTACAGTCAAAAATTTATGATGGAATTAATCTAAATGGTCCACTATTTAATTCAATATTATAAAGGCAGAACTATTTCCCCTTCCCATCAAACAGCAAATGCATACCTTCTCATTCCCCGCTATTTCCATCATTTCCATTCCATATACCTCAGACTTTTTATATTTGTACAAAATACCTCACCACATGCAATACAACTTTAAAAAACAGACTACTGAACTTTATTACCAAAAAAAGACACTATATAATTTATTCCTTCCTGGAAGGGATTATAGCTATCTATAATGTCACTTAAGTTCTTTATACTGTGAAACATACCAAAAGCCACAAAAGACATGTAAATATACAGCACCTTGACAAAGTGGTAAAGATAGGTATAACACTGCAGAATCCTTTGGAGAAGTCCTTATTCCAATAAATGAGCTGCCTAGTGCAGCTTAAAAACTAATTTTACATAGCAGTTTTAACACACTGACTGCCACATTAGAAAAAAAAATTTTCCTTGGGGCCTCAGTGTTTTATTAAGGAAAATACAATAAAAACTTCGAAAACAAAACAATCCCTTCTAATTTAATGGAAAATTTGTATTTTTATTGTCTTCTGTGCATGAGTTATATCCAACTTGAAAAATAGTTCTTGGGGCTTCCAAGGTTAAGAGATGTTTGATAGTTACACATGCTTCACGAAGCCCTGGGCTCAAAACTAGCGTGAGTAAAATATAACTCACATGGCAGTTAATGTGTTAAAGCCAAAAGCACACATTAATATATTCAGACTAGGGAGGACCTAAAAGCTGCCTGGTTTCCTATCTTGCTCCTGTTTAGTGGCGGTTCTGTGAGCTGCAGATAAAAATCAGTGCCCTGAAACCACACCTTAAAACCGCCCTGGGCAAATAAAAATGTAGAGCAGCATAACAAAATGGAACTCAATCAAGTTAACAGAATCACTATTAAAATTACTCAACTACTGCGCCCAACTGTTAACAAATGTTAGACACAAAAGAGTTTACTGCTTCCTCTCCTAGACCTCCTATAAAGCCATTGTTTACCTCTACTAGTGGCTTTCACATTTTGAATGAAATCTTTGAAAATCTGATGGCTGGCATGGACCCTCCAGCCCAGAATTTTAAAGGCTTCGTGGCTTTTAAATCCCCTTCATGAACTGTTTGAATTGAGACCCCTGTACTACTTATAGGCAGGCCTGTGCTTTTGAACAGAACCCCAAAGCTAAGATAGACACAGAAGGTAGTCAAGGTGCTTTACTGGATTCTCATTCTCCACAACCCCATGGGATAGTTATTATTCCTACTTAATTGAGCTCAGTTTTCTGAGGGATTGAGTGATTTCCTCAGGCCACGCATCTTTAGCAAAACTATGATGTGACTCAAAATCTTGAGCTCTATTATACTTTAGCAATACTTCTTTGAGTTTGAATTGGTTTAATATGTATCTCCTCATTTTGTTTTTCATTTCATTATCATTTACAAGATAAAAAACTGCTCAATTTTTGGCTGTATCTTTAAAGTTTGTAGAGAAGAGGTACCAGTATTGAGTCCCTCCCCAACTACTAAGAGAGCTTTTGGTCTAAGCACCTGGCAGGAAAGGCAGATTGCATTTAGTACGAATATTGTAATTTCAAATTAACAACACAAGAAAAGAACCCCAAGTTCTTTTACATAATAAAAAATCTATTTTGTGAATATGCCAGTGACCACCTCCCATGGTAATGCTTTATAACTCTTGTAAAAAGTACCACAATCCCCACTCTTTGCTTACTACGTGTTATAAATTAAACACCAGATAAATGCACATAACCAGAACGGGCTACTAAAAAGCTCTTCACACTAGCTGCTTGACGAGTGAGACAAAAACAAATAAATAAATAAATAAAAATAAAGATCTGTTAGAAAACCTCAGAACTCTGGAGACTAGGTGCTTTCTGTAGAAAGAAAGAAGGTATTTTCTTAGCTATTATAAAACATGTGCTTAATATAACAAAACCTGGTTCATCACTGATGCCATCATCCAACAACACTAAATATATTCTGCAAAGGGATTACCTACTTATTTTTCTCAAATTAAAAAAAAAAATCTAAGTTCAAAAAACCCACAGTAATAAAAAGTTGTAAATTGACTGTATTTTTATCATGTAAAATCTTAAGATATGATTTAAGTTTTAAATTACTTAGTGGTCCCCAAACTTTTTTGGCACCAGGGACCGGTTTTGTGAAAGACAAGGGGTGGGGTGGAGGGGCTGAGGGCAGGGGATCCAGATCAAGCTTTCCTGGCCGCTCACCTCCTGTTGTGAGGCCGGTTTCTAACAGGCCCTGACCAGTACCCAGGACTAGTCAGAGGAGGGCAGGGGGCAGGCAGACTCAGACCACAGCTCTTACTAATCATTAAGTACAATGGCTCAAAAATTTTCTCTCTGGTAGAAATATCAGTTTCACTATACTTTATTCTTCCAGTTTACTAGAAAGGGGAATAGGAATTTTATGCAAGATGATCCACAGTCAATGTGATCTCTGAAAAAGACTGTAGGAAAAAGCCCATTCATAAAGAATCAAGGTATCTGTAAATACCAAATTTTCCTAAGTTGAAAAAGCCATGAAAAATTAGCAGTGCGGATGATTTAATTCTTAAGAGGCCCTGCTGCTTTTGTTTATTTAACAAATATTTGAGCACCTACTATATGTTATGAGCCATGCAAAGATCACTAACAGAACTTTACTCTAAAGACCAAGGCTGGAAGCAAAAGCTTTTTTGGAATTCTCTAAGCCACTTGTATGTTAAATGAAAGTTTCTTTACCAAAGTGGAAATTTCATTTAGACTTTGTATGAAGCCAGTGTTATTCTGGAGGAGAACAATATGAGTAGTGACCAGTATTAACCTTCTTAATAATCACATCAACAAAAGAAGCTATTTAGAGATTGATCTAGTCATTCTCATCCACTGGTTCTATGCAATGTATTTTTTTCTTGCTAAGGAAACCAAAGGGAAGCAAACTTAAACTGCTACAAGTCTTAGGAATAGGAGAATCTTCACAATGACAGGGACTTTTATACTTTGTGTGTGGAAAACATGCAAATACCTACCTGGAATTGCAAATAAACTTAACAGAGGGTAATGTTACTACATCCCCTTTTATTCCTAAAGTTCACTTTTGTCTTTAGGGAAATTATAACTTGTAACATACCCTTTTAAAGCCACAATAAGAATTACTTGATCTATCAGATGTAATAACTGGGGGAAAAAACACCAGACTGAACAAAACTCAGTAACGTACATAGATACTCAAGTTAGTAAGGAGAGCAGAAATAAAAAAATCAACATGTTATAGGAAAAAATGACATTTTCAATTTTTAAATATTCTCATCTTAGCAAATCACAAAATAGGCATTTTTCATTTAGCCTCAATAAAAGCATAATTCCTTTTTTCAACTTAGAAATAAATGATAGCTCTCACTGTACTGCCCCTGAAGACAGATGCCACATAAAATTTTGTGACTGAGCCCAAATTATAGGATTAACAAAATCACTTTAAAAAGACAGCCTGAAGAAAATACCATTTGAGAAAAATACAATTTAGGAACTGAAGGTTTTCCATTAGTTAAGACTAGTGTAAAGTAATCATAACACCATTACAACTTTAACAGAAACCTCAAACCCACAACCACATCAGAAATAATCCTACTGCTCATTATAGTAATTCTTTCATGAACAAGGTTCAAATAAGTACTGCACACCTGGATTTCCATACTGAGTCTCAGATTCAGTAACCTATCCAGAGAAATTGGGATACTGCCGGTTTACATGCTAGAACCCTGTAATACTGAGATCCAATGTGTAACCTGAAGTCCTGTGATATAGGTGTAATCACTTAATAAAACCACTTTAAATATTATTCCAAAAACTCCTGTCTCATTAAAAAGGGAAAGTATTCATATATATACAATGTTATATGCTAACTGTTGGATCTTCTACTATTTTTTATCCTCAGATTTAAGTTTTTCTGGATCAGAAAGCCATAATTTTTAAGATGGATTAAAATTAACCAAAATGTAATGTTTCATTCTTTAAAACTTTTATTAGAGAAGCACAGTGCTTCAACACAGTAGGTACTGAATACTTAAAATACTTCTTGATTGAACCTGGAAAATCAAGTCTGAGTTATTTATAACCTTTCATCCTGGTTGTCAGTATTCAAAATTGACTTCCAACACTTAAATTCAACAGAAAGAAGCAACTGTCAGGCCAGAGTTTTCTGCATGGGTGACTCATTAACATTATTGCGGCTAATCCAGAGAAGAGTACTATGTCTACAATGAGTCTCCTATTACATCTCTCCAGAATAAAACAAGATATGTAAAATTCCTGTATCCACACATGTGCATTTAAGATAATCAGCTCTAGAACTACTACAAATATTCTAACTATAACTAAAACAGCAATACTATTAGTTGATCTTTTCAATTATTAAAAAATATACCAACAAATTCCATTATTTTTAGCAAAAGTGATCTGTTTGATAATCATTGTTGCATTTGTTTTACACAAACTTTATCTATTATTGTCTTAACATCTTTTAGTAATGGCACCTAAAGACTTCTAAATTTAGAACACTCAATTTTTAGAAGGAAAAGAAAAACCAAAGAAAGAAAAAGTTGAGAGTAATGTAACTGATATTCATTGAAACCCTATAATGAAGCTAGACTAAATGTTTGATTCTCACCAGTACATCATTGCAGATATCTCTTAGCTCGGTCTCAATTTTCTCTCTGTATTCTCGAGCCATCTGCTGTTTTTTCTCAGCACCTTCCGTCTTTTGCTCAATACTTGAGACGACCCTCCAAGATGACCTACGGGCTCCTACAACATTCTTATAAGCAACTGAGAGAAGATTCCTCTCCTCATTGGATAATTCAGCTCCTTGCTCAGTTACAGACTTCATGCAGGCTGCCATGTCATCATATCGTTCAGCCTGCTCGGCCAGTTTGGCCTTCTGAACCAGCTCATTTTTATCCATGACTGGATGTTCTGCAGAGGGGGGAAAAAAAGGAGTATTTAAATACTTTTTCCCATCAAAATAAACAAGCTCAAAATTATACTTGTTGTACATAAACTTTATTGACACCTTGAACCCAACTGCCTGAGGATGATTCTTCACATGAGGAATTAAAATGCAGCCTTCACAAAAGGACCATGTTTTGAAAAGGGGGAAAAAATTAGCACACTCAGCATGCAGAACAAAATTTACAGCCATTAAAATCAGTTTAGCAAAACTAAAATTTCATTACCTCATCTCTGTTCAGAAGATCCTAATTTTACACAAGGCCAAACTACATTTGGTCAAAAGGTCGCCTTAAAAACGCCTTATCTTACTTTGCCTAATCTCAATTTGTTTCCAGTATCACTAGTGATCCAAAGAGCAGCTTTTACCCCTTTAGGAAAAAAATTGCCTACAGAGAACATCAGAATCTCTATTATACTTCCAGAATCATGATTCATGTCATCTTAGTGTAATTCACATCTTTTTGCTTTTGTAATACTTACTCTGGTCAGGAGTGATTAAATTTTAGTTGCTATTATCCCCACCCCAAATCTGATCTCTGCAATATTTGCCAGCTGATCATAGCATGGCAATTTTACAGGAAAAATGACAAAACTGTTTGTCCTTAGATATTCTGAATATAAAACCACCACCAAGGATCAGTATCTAACTAACCCTAAGGCCTCATCTATGCATATTTTGTTGTATGCACACATGCTTTAAAAAAAAAAAAATCCACGGGTCCTGGAACTTCAACTCTTTATCTTTACTATCTGTGAGGACCAAAATATATCACACTGGAAGCACTTAATCTACAAGTGTTTCCAGTGTCAACGATCCAGTTAAATGTAGAAATACTGCATTTTGCTTCTGGTAGTCACAATTTAATTGAAAGTTACCACTCAAGTTGTCTTTCACCATGACTTCACACTTACTCTCTTTTCCCTCATTTTTTTTCTTTTATGTACCTTCCTAGGCAGTCCTGAGTCATCTTTCCCTCATTTTAAAGTTCCCTAGACTTTTCAATTTACCTCGGCTACATTCTTCTTGAAAGATCCCTCTTCAAAGGTGCTAAAACAGCACAAAAGATACTAACCCATAGTGACACCACAGAAAAGACGATTTAAAAGGAAAATCGCCTGAAGTGCACTTTTTAAATTAAAAGGTGAACAGAAGAGCCATTGTCACCCACCATGGGAACTGACTCCCCGATATCAATCGTATTTACCTTTCCAGGGAAATCCCACAGTACTTTTTCTTTTTTTAACCAAATGAGAACAGGTCCCCACCATTTAAACAAGTAATCAACTAGCCTGGGAGGCGTACTGTTTCAATGCGAAAACTATTTAAAATTTGTGATCGCATATCTCCTTCTGGTCTCGAAATTAATTTTTCCCCTAGGAACTCAAAAACGTTCCCCGGCTAAAGCTGCTTTTAACGAGAAATGATTTAAAACCAATACAAAGGTTTCTCACCCCGACCGCTTCGGTACAAGGGGAAGTGGAGAAGGTTTCTTACAGAATAGCTAGTGCTCCAATGGGGCCTCGCCTCTACATTGCGGGGAGGACTCGCCGCACCCATTTAACCCGTAACTGACTTAAGACGTCGGGTCGGGGGAATCTAAAATCCGCAGACCGTGACTTTAAAGTGCAAATCCTCTGGTCTGCGCTATCCGCAACCACCCCCACCTTGGCTCCGCCCAAGCTAGTGCCTCCGCACAAGTCCCCGACTCTCCTCCTTTGTCATGGCGGATCTGTGTCAAGGAGCCCAACCTACTGCTGAGTGTTAATTCCCCCCCCTCACCAGAGCAAGAGGGAGGAGCAGCCCGCGCCCCCGCCCAAGCGGGGGGTGGGGAGGGATGGAGGGAAGCAGCCAGCCCGACCCGGGGGCACAGACGCCAGCCCCGCCGCGGACACACCCCGCTCTCCCACCCGGCGTCTTCCCCGCCACCGAACCCCGCCGGTGCCCATTTAGAGTCTATAAGGGCCCGACAGCTGCAGCAGGTGGGGGAGGGGAACGAGAAGGAGCCACACCCAGCCAAGCGGGGCCACCACCGGCTGTTATGCTCAGGCTCCTCCGCCCCGCAAAGCAGGATATGCATCCCAAAACGCGCAGGGACTCCGTAGGTCTAACCCCTCCGGTGCGACAGCGAGCGACACGGCCCGCGGCTTCCCCATCCCCTTCTCCACCCCAACCCTGGGCCCAGAGCCCCCATCCGCATCTCCCCGCCCATTCATAAGCAGGGAAAAAAGTCAGCCCCATCCCCCACCCCAATGGGGAAAACTCAAGTCCTTCCGCCCACCGCTGAGCCCAGGAAATTCAGCTCTAGGTCCCCAGCGGGCCCCACCCCAAAACCTCACACCCGTGGAGGGCTCCCCTCCGCGCCAGAGCGCGGCCTCGCCGTGATCTACCTGACGGGCACCGCCGGGCCGGGCCTGAGCTCGGGCCCACTCTCGGCCGGGCCCTTCCCGCCCGGCCCGGCTCCCCCGGCCCCTCCCCGCCGCCGCCTCCCGGGGTGGGGGAGGGCTGGTCCCGCCGCCGCAGCGCCGGGCGCGGAGGCTGCGCCGAGCAGGGGAGGGAGGAAGAGGGGGAAGGGAGGGGATGAGAGGAGCGAGCGGGGAGGGGGCGGCCTCACCTGCGCCACTGCAATGCCCGCCGCCGCCGCCGAGTCATTATCTCGGGCGGAAGCGGAGAAGGGCGGCGAGGGGGAAGGGGGTGGGAGCCCGCAGGGGCAAGGGTGGGGACGGATCGCGGCCGCTGGCGCCCTGGCTATGCCTCGCCCACCCTCGGGAGCTGGCGACCGTGGGATCCAAGGGGATCTCGCGTGTGGGAGCCCTTTCCACCCCGGGGAGCGGGAAGGGGAAACGGGCACCGATCGGGGCCAGGCGTCGATCCGGAAGCAAGTAGCCGGAGGAGGCCGCTAGCCGCCCGCCGGGGTCCAGCGGAAAAGAAGCCGCCGCGGGTATCCGCCCGAGGAGACTCCGCCTCAGTCCAGCGCCGCTACCGCGGGGCGAAACGAGCCGAGGGGACGTAGAGCGGGGATGGCACCCACGCGTGTGGAAGGCTGGCCGGGGACAGGAAAGAGTGGGGCGAGGCAACGGCCAGGCTCCTTACCTGTGTCCGGAGTGGGTGGCGGCGGGCGGACGGACGGATGGACGGGGGCTCAGCAGTCTCTGGGCGGCGGCAGCGGCGAGGCTGAGACTCTGTCCCTGGATCTCGCTGCTCACAGGCTACAGCCGCTCCGCAGACACGGGGTTTCCTCCAATCACCAGCCCCGGCAGCAGGGGCACCACACGCACGATGACGTCAAACGCTGCTATGGCAACCGTTGATTGGTGCCCACAGCTCTCGGGGCCCAGCGCAACCGCCGCTCCCCGGTGCGCGCGCCCTGCCCGCCCGCGCTAGAGGGCGAGCGAGGGAGCGCGCCTCCTCGCCCGCTACCGACACTCCTCCCCGCCCCGCTTGGCTTCCAGCTTCTCTACTCTTGTCCCAAGTGCAGCTGGGCAGGAAGCTACTTTTTTATTTTCCTCCCCACCGCTAATCCCCTTCTTCGCCTTCCCCTTGGATCCTCGACGCCCTCTTTCTTTCTCCCCTGCAACCTCTGACAGCCCACTCTTCCTCTACGCCTACGGGAAGGAAATTTCTCCCCACCCCCACCTTAGCTTTCGTTCAGTCCTCCTGCGCCTGCGCCAGTCACTCCCTCTAGAAGGGGCTCCGGTTCAGCCACATCCGGGACCTTTCACATTCCCCCCACTGCTTCCCTGCTGCCTGCCCCGCCCCGCCCTGTGTGCTTCGCGCCGGTAACTGCCCCAGGGCTGTCCCGGGGCAGGATTACGAGAGTGGCTCGGCAGCCCGGGCATTATGATCAGGATGGGGGCGCAGGGCGCGGTCAGACTGGGAGGGAGCGGCGGTGTGGCGCGCGGCCCCCGCCCCGTCCGGCCGCCGCACCCTTTCGCCAGGCTGGGCCGACCTGTGCGCGCGGCCCCTCCCGTCCTCACTCCCGCCGCTCCGGCTTTACCTGCTGCTGGGGAAAGCGGCCTTAGACCTTTTAAGGCTCGGAAAAGAGAGTGAGGCGACCGGCCCCTGAGTGGCGGGGAGGTTTTCCAATCGGGAGCTCGGGATATGCGCGCAGTGACAGCCGCGAGGGGACAATGGGTGGGCGCGCGGTGGCGGCGCGGTGGGCCGGGCGGAGCCGGCGGGAGGTGAGGCCTGGGAGGAGATCCGGCTTTCGGAAAGCCCACAGTTCCCCGGGGAAAGACGGCCTTGTTAGATGGAGGGTTGGAGGTGATCATGGAAGCCTTAACAGGAAGAGAGGCAAAGAAACAGGCCCGAACACAATGATTCGTTGTCTCGTAGGCTAGATTTTCCTAGCCAAATAAAGATTTCACTTGAAGATTTCACAATGCAGTGATTTAAAACATAAAGATCTTTACCTTGTCTCCTGGAAGGTTTGAAGTTCCCAGGGCCCTGGTTGACCCAGATGGTGGTGGGAGCGGGCCACAGGCCGGGTGACTAGAGGGGACAGGCCAGGAAGAGGGGAATGGAGAAGGGCGGAAATTGCAGGTGCCTCAAATGGTAGGGCCTCCACCCAGTCGACTTAAGGAAGTCCAAAGAGCTATATTCACAGTGTGAAGTCTCTCTGCCACTTTCCCCTTTAAATGTGTTTGAACTAAGAAAAGACAAGTGCTTGGATGACCTGCAGAACCACTGGTTAACAGTCATGGAGTGTTTATAGTTAGCAGTGAGAGAACTTGGAACTCCTCCTGTTACCGCTGTGTAAACTCCACCTAGGCCTCATTGAATTTTCCAACGTATCTTTATTGAGCACCTCCAAGGGCCTGCACTAAACCCAGCTGACAGAACAGTCTCAGGAGTTCAGCCTCAAGTTCTGTAGAGCAGCAGTGAACCTTTTTGGCACCAGGGACCAGTTTCATGGAAGACTATTTTTCCAGAGAGGAGGGGTGGTTTTGGGATGATTCAAGTGCATTACATTTATTGTGCAGTCTCTCTGCTAATGATAATCTGTATTTGCAGTTGCTCCCCAGCGGTAGCATCACTGCCTCAGTTCCACTCCAAATCATCAGGCATTAGGTTCTCATAAGGAGCCCGAAACCTAGATCCCTCGCTTGCTTGCCCAGTTTACAATAGGGTTCCCGCTCCTGTGAGAGCTGATCTGATAGGAAGTGAAGCTTATGCCCTAATGTGAGTGATGGGGAGTGGCTTTAAATACAGTTGAAGTTTGAAGCTTCCACTGCTCACCTGCTCTGCGGCCCAGTTCCTAACAGGCCACGACCCATATAGTCTGCGGCCTGGAGGTTGGAGACCACAGCTCTAGAGGATTTAAATTCTCAGAAATAGACATAAAATGGTTCCTCACTCTACCAGTACTTTGTCTTTTCTATGTGATAGGTACAATGTCTGGACGACAAGACTGTTCTACCAATGACTTTTGCCTTAAATGACAGCTGGCATTTAGATAGTAAAGATCACAAGTAGAGTTTCCACTGACCAGTTTGATTTCAGTGTTTCTTGTTTTTTATAAATTTCTTCATCAGCATAAATTCGTAGTAGGTTGAATGGATGAACAAATTGATTAAGGTTTCATTTCCAAGATATTAAAGTCAACTTGCTTTGACTCCCAAGTAAATTCTTTTAGGGAGTGACTCACTTAACATGACTAATATTTCAAAAGCTGTTTTTTTACTGTTGTTTCCAGTTTTGTAGTAGGCACCAGAAATTTGACAGAAGATACTAAGTTAAATTTTTTTAAAATGGAAACTGATGTTTCTTTAAATATATTTCTCAAATACAGGTCTATGTAGAATATATGCCTTTTGTTTTAGAGGAAGTTTAGAGATTTCTCTGCATATATAAATTGTGGAATTACTATACGAAACAGCTAAGTTAGGTTTTTGCCTCATGTTTTAAGTAGCAAGACATTTTTTAGTGAAACAATAGGCACTGTTAGGTTTTACATACTCAAATCAACATGTCCACACAATAAAGGCATAATGAAGACGTAAGAAAGCAAAAATAGGCAATGTCATGAAAGTCCCAAGTGAAAATTCCTTATTTTGAGGAATAAGGAATAACCTGTGGCAAAACAAAGCAGAATAAATGGAACCTCTGAATTCTGGGAAAATTACTGGAGACTTTCACTAATAGCTTGACTTGTTTCACTCTGTTCACTGTTCAACTCTTACCTCCGTCAAGTCCATTAGTCTCTCTGTGCCTTGATAGCCATGTCAACAAAATACTGGTAATAACAACTCATTAGGTGGTGCTGAGGATTAAATGAATATACATATATGTGTATTTCTTAGCACCATTCCTTACACAGAGTGACTTAGCTATTACTATTCATTCATAAATGGATATATTTAATGGATGTCTTCAAAAGGTGTGAAGATAAAATGATATTTTTTAAATATCTTTTAAAAGTTTAAGTATAGGCCGGGCGCGGTGGCTCACGCCTGTAATCCTAGCACTCTGGGAGGCCGAGGCGGGTGGATCGCTCGAGGTCAGGAGTTCGAGACCAGCCTGAGCAAGAGCGAGACCCCGTTTCTACTAAAAATAGAAAGAAATTATCTGGCCAACTAAAATATATATAGAAAAAATTAGCCGGGCATGGTGGCGCATGCCTGTAGTCCCAGCTACTCGGGAGGCTGAGGCAGTAGGATTGCTTAAGCCCAGGAGTTTGAGGTTGCTGTGAGCTAGGCTGATGCAACGGCACTCACTCTAGCCCAGGCAACAAAGCGAGACTCTGTCTCAAAAAAAAAAAAAAAAAAGTTTAAGTATAAAGTTCACTCTGGAAATGCATAGTCATGTTAGTGTGTTAGTACTAATGAGGCATAGTGATGAGACGGTGAAGATCGTTCATGTACAGAGGACTGCTATGATCTCTTCAGAGCTATGCTATACATTGAAATGGGAAAGAGGACTGGGCACGGTGATTCATGCCTGTAATCCCAACAATTTGGGAAGCCAAGGCAGAAGGATCACGTGAGGCCAGGAGGTGAAGACCAGCCAGGGCAATATAGTGAGACTGTATCTACAAAAATATTGTTTAAAAAAATTAGCCAGGCATAGTGGTGCATGATTATACTTCCAACTAGTCAGGAGGCTGAGTCAGGAGGATTGCTTGATCCCAGGAGTTTGAAGTTACAGTGAGCTATAATTGTTCCACTGCACTCCACCCTGGTGCAACACAGTGAAATCCTGTCTCTAAAATAATTATATAAATGAAAATAAAAAGAGAAAGTGTTCCAGTAAATTAGCATAAGTCCATCACTTCAATTGGAAAAACATCTCAAAGGATGGACTTTTTTTTTTTTTAGATGGGATCTCACTATGTTGCCCAGGCTGCTTGAACTCCTGGGCTCAAGCAGTCCTTCTACCTCAATGCCCTGAGTAGGTGGGACTATAAGCACACACTGACTAGATGAACTCTATTGATGATGTGGCAGTTACAGGATCTTTTAAGTGCGATAGCAATTTATTTAGGCTATAATCTCACTTCAACATTACGTTTTAATTGGAGAAATGGAGCCCAGTGCAGAGGGCTTTGCAGTCAGAACTGGATCCAAATCTTGTTTTATCATTCAGAGCTTTGTAACCTTAGGTTACTAAATTGGACATACTAATTCCCAATCCCATCAGATTATTGTAATGATTAAGTGAGAGAGTAAAGAGAGGGCTACATACAGTGCTGTACATTGCGATTATCTATTGTTGAAACAACGTTCAGTTAGTAGCAGAGGTGGGCTAGCTCTTCAGCAGATCCATTCTTCTTCTATTGCTGCCGCAGCCGGACTCCATTGCACAGTCTCCCTTGCAGGTATGCATGGCCATGTGACTGAGCACTAGCTAATGTGATATGATCAAAGTGATGTGCTTCACTTGCCTGCCTTGTCCATAAAAACCTCCCTGTTCGAACCTCTATTCTCTCCCCGTTCTGCCAGCTGAATGGAAAGGATTCGAGGCCTTAGGGGAGGGTGGGGCCATAAAATGAAAAAAGCCCAGTTCCCTGAAAGCCTGTGAAAGCCCATCCCTATCATTTTGGAGTCTATCAAGGGATAACTTCTATTTTTAGGCCACTGAGATTTAGAGTTTATCTGCTGTAACAGCTAGCACTGTAATGCCTGTGGATGTCATTGGCAAGTTCAAAGCATGAAAAAGATTTTTAAAAAATGGAGACAGTAAAAGAAAAGGGAAACTGGTCTTTCACTAAAAGGCAATTAAAAGAAATGTAAGTATTCTCAACTATTCTGTTGACTGCTAGCATGACCTTAGAAAAGTAACGTTTCCTCACTGAATTCTAAATTGTTCTAATAGTCTCACTACTTTACTTTTTTACTTTGCTTGATATCATCCTCATTCCTTTGTCTGCTATGTTAGCCTCGTTTTTTCTAAAAGGAATATTTTTCAGCCCATGCCTCCCTGTATCCCAGACTCTAGCCCTATGTTCTATGATACTTTGGTGACAGACTGGGTTTTTTGCATGCTAATTAAAAAAACAAAAACAACAAGAAAGCCAAGCTGATTGTGAGATCTCATTTCATACATGTCAAGATGCACTTAGGGAGGGCTCACCGGTCAGAGATTATGCTAGTTATTGGTGATAAAAATGGGTAAGTCATGGATCCTTCCTGAAGGAGCTGACAGTCTAGGGACAGAGACAAGCACTAAATGCAATAATACTGCAGGACAGTGAGGTAAGAGCTAATACAAGTGAGCAAATTGTGTTTTGAGAAATCTGAGCTGCAAACACTAACTGTACATGGAGAATTGAATTCCCTTAAAAAACTCATATTCATCCTACAAATTACTGATTCAATTTTGCTTTCCTGCCTTCAATGGCATTTTAAATTCTGTAGTTAAATTTTTAGTTTCTTTACATCCTTACCACATAGGTCACAGTTTGATAGATACCATATGTCCTTACAACCTATTAAGGGCACAGACAGACATTTTCTAAAATTTTCTTCTTTTGCTATAGTAAATCGTTTTCAGATATGTGTTCTTCCTTAGAATTTTTTTTTTTTATTTCAGCTCAACATGGGGGTACCTAAGTTCAGGTTATATACATTGACCATGTCCCGCGCATCCCCCTGAGTCAGAGCCTCAGGCGTTTCCATTCTCCAGACAGTGCGCCTGGCACTCACCATGTAGTCATACCTCCATCCCCTCCCCGCACCCCTTCCTTAGAATTTTTAGATAGTGTTCTATCTCCTTGTACTCCAGAATTTTTGTTAGCTCTGACGATGAGGTGATTGTTTTTCTGTTATACGTCAACGTGGGAAATTTCTTCCAGTCTCAGAGTTGGCCAACGAGCAGATGGACTTTCCTCTGCCTCTGTTTACTGTTGTCTTGAAAACTGATAGATCTAAAGTGACAGGAGGATGCAGGTGCATACTCTTGCCCAAATTCTAGAATCCAGCAGATGTTTACATTTTTCACCAGTTGAGTAGTCACCATGGCAAGACCTTACCCTGACTCATTTGTCCAGTTGTCTGCAATGAGGGGAATTTGTGTTGTCAAGAATCAGAGGCGCTGGGTGTGGTGGCTTCCACCTGCTGGGAGAATCTCTTGAGCCCAGGAGTTTGAGACCAGCCTGGGCAACATGGTGAGACCCCCCCCACCCCCCGCCAATCTCTAAAAAAAAAAATTATTCGGGCATGGTGGCTCATACCTGTCGTCCTAGCTATTTGGAAGGCTGAGGCAGGAGGATCATTTGAGCTCAGGAGCTTGAGGTTGCAGTGAACTATGACTGCACCACTGTACTCCAGCCTGGACAATAAAGCTAGACCTGGTCTCTTCCCCTTCTTTAAAAAAAAAAAAAAAAAAAGGAAAAAATACTGCCAAACGAAAGATTTTGATTCTTTAATCAGCTGTGATAAATGAAAAAACAACAAAGTTAAACACTGTCGACTGTCAGCATGTTTCTCCACGCTGCCTTCTCTGCAGCTCTTTGTTCTAGAAGGCTATCCATCGTGGTTTTTAATCAGCCATCCACCAGCCCTTTGTATTTCTGTTGGGCCTTGTCCCAGATTTGTAAATTCTGATTGAATAATATTAATAGTTTGAAGGCTTAAACTTTTTCCTGTGGACTTTGCTCTTCTTTTCAAAGAAGGAAGTATCCATGGTAGAGTTTCTTGATTTGGCCTCCTCTACACAGCAGTCACTGGAAATTCCTCCCAGACTCTGGCAAATGATTGACTCATTTTTCAAAAACTCATGATATTTTAATGGAAAGATGGGAAAGGTTATAGCAAGTATCTTAGCTTGACACCATTTTAGCGTCTTAACTCTTAAGTCTTCAGTCAATTATATTTTATACTGTATTACATTTTTACATTTTGTAAGCAAAGGTAAAGACTTAATTTGGTGTTAAGCATTAGGAGTAGCTTTTGGAAGTTACCATGGAGATTAGTGGCACAGAAATGAAAGTACTAGTTTAAATACTTACCAGAAATTCAGTTTGAATTCAGCAATCATTTTTATAGAAAGGTACTCATCCATTCCAAGAAAAATGAGGAAAGTTACAGGTACTACCAAGTCTGTTCCACTAGCGGAGCTCGCCACCACGTGACAATGCCTTGAGGCAGGTAAAAGCGGCGGGAGCTCAGGGTTTCAAAAGTGCACTCATTTACAATTCAAAAGTGATCAGTTCACAGTTCCGAAAGCAATCATGGAATGAAAAGGTCAGAAGCATTTGTCCCTTTTTAGCCTGTATTTCAGTTCTGAGTACTCAAGAAAAAGCAAAGTGAACATTTGGAATTCATTAAGGGTTTAAAATACAATAAGAATGCATATATATCAGAAGAAAAATTGTTTCCCCCCCCTCTAGCAAAACAGGCATCTGGAAAAGGAATCAAACACAATGAGAATTTCTGGGAGTTTTCTTGAGACCTGATATAAATTTTTTTCCTGGACGTAAGAGCAGAATTTTTGTATTCTAGGTCTCCTGGTCCTTCCTCTGGGGCAATTGTTTTCAACTTGAAACAATTTTTAGGAGGAGTCCTCACACTTTTGTAGCCATGAAATCCTCAGGAATCCCTGAAATATTTCAGTGACTTGATAAGAAATGTACACCAAAGCCACATTGCAGGAAATGAGATGGTCATTCTTAGCAACTCAGATGTGTGTTTTTGACATGATTAACTTTCACACAGTTAATGACTCACTTATGTGTTAAACATTGATTTTTTTCAGTCAGGCTAATACAGTCAGTAGGCTTTAGGCTTGGACAATTAAAAACTGAATAAGTAAAAAGTGTAGGAACGTTCTAATTGATAAGTAACCAGTGGAAGAAAAGGATACATGTGCTGAACTTTCTCTCAAGCACCATTTGTCAAAAGATCTAAGCAATTTACAAGATGAGGTCACCTTTCTTTTGTGACTTTCCTATCTCACCAGTAGCACCTAGCAATAGCTTATGCATGCAAGCAGCATAAATAAGTTACAATATATCAGGTCAGCAGCATCTGTAGATATGAGAGGGTAGGGATTGGAAATAGGGATGAAGGTCAGCTTTAAAAAGAACAAGTAACCCCAGAGCTGCTGACAAAGAAGGCTTGATTGTTTTATTAGAGTAATTTGAATCAGAGGTCAGAGAGAATAAGTGGCTGTTGGACTTGACCTGAGAATAAAGGGAATACTAAATCCAGGGAAAGCACCTAAAACCTGCTGGAAAGGGACAGAATGGAAACCGCATTCTATGATGAGGCCTTGGTTATGATATCCTACTGTTCTTTACTGAAATATCTCAAGACCTTTCTAGAAAGACAGGTAAATAATATTAAAGCCAGGGAATTCTGGAATGTCAGTAAAGTGTTCAATGACACCATGGATTATTGTTATTGTCTTTAGAAAAGCAGAACATCATCAATGAATTTGGGGTCTGGAAAGACCACATTCATTATTGCATTCATTCTCAAAGAGATGATTATTGAATAGGTATTTAAATATCAGATATTATAGGTGCTGAGATTAGAAAGATGAAAACAAAAAAGACAGCTCTGGACTACAATGCAATCACATTTTGTGGGGAGGGAACATACAGTTGTTTTCCAGTATGAATAAATAAATGGATTTTTTAAAACAAGAAATAGCATTTTAGAGATTAATACTGCTACATATGGATAATAACATGAATAAATGAAAGTATCCATGGAGGGCTAGTTCCAGGACTCCCTTTTGATACCCAAATTTGGGGATGCTTAAGTCTTTTATATAAACTGATGTAGTATTTGCATATAATCTGTGCATATTTTCCCATATACTTTAAATCATTTCCAGATTATTTATAATAATGAATACAATGTAAATGTTATATAAATAGTTGTTATACCATATTACTTAGGAAATAATGACAAGAAAAAGTCTGTACATATTCAATATAGATGCAATTTTTTTTTTTCTGAGTATTTTGGATCCCTGGTTGGCTGAATCCATGGATGTAGGACTTATGGATACAGAGGGCCTACTGAAGTAGCTATCTCCTTGTAGGTAATTGGTAAAGATTGGTTGAATGGAATAATGAATAAATAAATGGATATTTTTAAAGAGGAAACAGCATTTTAGAGATTGTTAATACTGCTATGTATGGATAATAACATGAATAAATGAAAATCATTGATAAACACATTCTAAGTATTAATATTTAAATCCAGAAATAATAGGAAATATTTCTTATTAAGAAAAACTGAGCAAATTTTCTTTATGTTCATTTCTCTGCAAAGGACCCTGGCATGGATTTAGTTAGGAGTGAAATAAGATAGGGAGTAAAAGGAAGAAGGGAAATAAGACCTGGATAATCTAATTATGTATAAATATTGAAAATAAATGGGACATTGTCTTTTCTCAAATATTTACTTGACTCAGGGAACAGAATCAAGACATAAATTTTAAAAAGGCTATTAAAATTCAAATATCACCTTCAAGTGTATTTCTGAAAAATATTCAAATAAACAAAGGATTATATATAACAACAAAACCTAATATTAATCTCAGACTTTAATCTCTTGCTGGATAGGTAATTTTTATAGAAGTTTAAAAACATGTAATTTAAAAAATTACAGATCAATAATAAGGGTTTTTGAATTCCTTTTTTTGCCACCATGAAGCATCCATAGCATAGAGTTTTTAAAATTTCTGTTAATAATGAGAGTGTTTTTCCTCTACAGCATGCCTTTGTCTTAATAATTTAGAACCTAGCACAGTTTCTTGTAAAAATATTTGTTTATTGAATGAATGGTGAATAAATTAATGAGTGTCAGGTTTTTAGGGTTTTATAGAAATGTCATGTTTCTTGTTCAGATTTTTTAAGAAGACAGAAGCTTGAGAATCTTTGAAGGAGAAAATATAAATATGGCCTGTGGAAGAATCTAGAAGGTTTTGTCAATATACTTTCTTCATTTCTTCTTCTTATTCCTATTATTATTATTATTTTGAAACAGAGTCTCCCTCTGTTACTCTGGATAGAGTGCAGTGGCGTCATCATAGCTCACTGCAACCTCAAACTCCTGGGCTGAAGTGTTTCTCCTGCCTTAGCCTCCTGAGAAGTTGGGACTATAGGCTTATTTTTTGCTATTTTTAGTAGATAGGGGGTCATACTCTTGCTCAGGCTGGTCTCCAACTCCTGACCTCAAGGGCTCCTCCCGCCTTGGCCTCCCAGAGTGCTAGGATTACAGGCGTGAGCCACTGTGCCAGGCCCCTTTCTTCTTATTATTAATAAAATTTCTGCTATTCAGCTGGGCACACGGCTACCTGAAATAAAGAACACATTTCCCAGCCTCCTGCACAGCTAGATGTGCCATGTAAATAAGTGACAGCCAAAGAGATGTAGGGGGATGTTTCCTGAGAGATTTCTGGGAGGTGTCCTTAAAGGGAAGTGATGTACCTGCTTTGTCCTTTCTCCTTCCTGCTGGCTAGCATGTGAACATAGTAAGGAGCCCAGACAGCTACCTGGGCCGAGGCAGCATTTGAGGGAAAGTGGAGCAGCAAAGTGGAAGGAGGCTGGGACTCCACAGCTTTTGGAACTGCTAGACTAGTCCTGAACTGTTGATCTGCAATGTTGTTGTTCATGAGTAGAACCTTATGTAATTAAGCTCATATTTATTTGGAATTTCTGTCATTTGCAGTCAAACCTAATCCTAAACAGTAGTGGCTTAAGTAGCCCTAAAATTATTACCTAATTTACATAACTGCCATGAATTGTATGACTCTAGAGCATCTCCTAAGTGATCTGGCATGTCATGTCTTTTTTTTAGCAGGTTGTACTACATTTTTCCTTGGGTAGGATAATTGCTAAAGTGATGTATCACCATATTTTATCATATTTATTGAGTGTACCTACTATGTAGAGTAATTCCCATGTCATTTTTTTTCTAATTTGTTAAACTAAGACTTATGTTTCTAATTTGTTACAATAAGACTTATGTTTCTGGGCAAGTGTGTTGGCTCACACCTGCAATCCCAGCACTTTGGGAGGCCAAGGCAGGAGGATCCTTTGAGGCCAGGAGTTCAAGATCAGCCTGAGAATGAGCAAGACCTCATCTCTACCAAAAAAAAAATGTTTCTGAGAGTTGTTTTGTACTTTGGAAAAATATATAAATTATTTAATGAATAGTACATATGGATAGAAATTAAGGAACTTATTCTTTGCTTTATGTATTACATGTCTTTTGAAATTTCTTTCTAATCATATTTATTGAAATAGAATTTAAATTTTGAAATAGAATTTTATGATTTTAAGTGTGTGATATCGTGAGGTTTGACAAAACTCACTTATGTTACCCAGTCACATAACTGCCACCAGAATCATGATATAAAACATTCCCATCACTCCAAAATTTCCCCTACACCCTTGTGCATTCAAGTGCCTCTCCCTACCCCAACCCTTGGCAACCACTGATCCTCATTCTGTTAATAGTTTTGCTTTTTCTGTATAAATGGAAATTCATAGAAATGAAATCATATAGCATGTAGTATTCTCTGTCTGACTTTTTTTACTTAGCATAATACTGCAGATGTACACTCTACCCAGTTTCTCCCAAGGGTAATGTCTTGCAGAACTATAATACAGTGTCACGTCAGTATATTGATATTGATGCAGTCAAGATACAGAACATTTCCATCATCGCAGGGATCTCTCATGTGGCCCTTTTATAGCCACAGCCCTTTCTTGCCTCCCTACAGTTTCCATAACCCCTGACAACCACTTATCTGGTCTCCATTTCCATGATTTTGTCATTTTAAGACTGTCATACGAATGGGATCACAGTATGTAGCCTTTTGGAATTGGCTTTTTTGTGCGCGTGTGTGAATTTTTTTGTCTTTTTTTTTTTGTTTCTTGTCTTTCAAAACGGGGTCTCACTGTGCTCAGACTGGTGTCGAACCCCTGAGCTGTGGAATTGGCTTTTTTCATTCAGCATAATTCTCTGGAGATTCATCCAGGTTGCTGCATGTATCAGTAGCTGGTTCCTTTGTATTCTGAATAATATTGCATGGTATGGCTATTTCTCAGTTTATTTAACCATTCCCTGATTGAAGGATATCTGGGTTGTTTCCAGTTTAGGGCTATTACATATAAAGTTGCTACAAACATTTGTATATTGGTTTTTGTGTGAACATAAGTCGCATTTCTTTGGGATAAATGCCCAAGAGTGTAACTGATGCATCACATGATAATTGAATGTTTAGTTTTATGGGAATTTGCCAAACTGTTTTCCAGAGGGCTATACCCTCTTACGGTCCATCCAGCAATGAGTGAGTGATTCAGTTTCTTTGCATCCTCACCAGCACTTGGTATTGTCATTATTTTTTATTTTATCCAACCCAATAGTTGCATAGTGATAGCTCATCATAGTTTTAATTTTCATTTCCTCCTGATTAATGATGCTAAACATCTTTCATATGCTTATTCATCATCTGTATATCGTGTTTGGTGAAATGTCTGTTTATGTCTTTTTGCCCATTTTCTTTTCTTTTCTTTTCTTTTCTTTTTTTTTTTTTTGAGATAGAGTCTGGCTCGGTAGCTCGGGCTAGAGTGCTGTGGCATCAGCCTAGCTCACAGCAACCTCAAACTCCTGGGCTCAAGCAATCCTTCTGCCTCAGCCTCCCGAGTAGCTGGGACTACAGGCATGCGCCACCATGCCCGGCTAATTTTTTCTATACATTTTTAGTTGTCCATATAATTTCTTTCTATTTTTAGTAGAGATGGGGTCTCGCTCTTGCTCAGGCTGGTCTTGAACTCCTGACCTCAAGCGATCCTCCCGCCTCTGCGTCCCAGAGTGCTAGGATTACAGGCGTGAGCCACTGTCCCTGGGCTTTTTGCCTATTTTCTAATTGGATTTTTTTTTTTTTCACTGTTGAGTTTTGAGACTTCTTTATGTGTTATAGATACTAGACCTTTGTCAGATATGTGGTTTGCAAACATTTTCTCTTAGTCTGTAGCTTGTTTTTCTATCATCTTCACAAGGCCTTTCGCAGAGCAAAGTTTTAAATTTTGATGATATTCAATTTATCAATGTTTTCTTTTATGGATTGTGCTTTTGGTATCAAGTAGTATTTCTTTGAATGGATATATCACAATGTATTTATACATTCACCCATTGCTGAACATCTGATTATTTCAAGCTTTTGGCTCTTAACAAATAAAGCTGCCATAAACATTCACATACTAGTTTTTGTGTGAACATATTCTTTTATTTCCCTTGGGTAAACACCTAGCAAGGGATTGAAGGACTATATGGTAACTACATATTTAACTTTATAAGAAATTGACAAACTATTTTCCAAAGTGGTGGTACAATTTTGCATTCTCACTGGCAATATTTGAGAGTTCCAAGTGTTCTACATCCTTGTCAACACTTAGAATTACTAGTCTCTTTGATTATTGCCACTCTAGTGTGTGTATAGTGGTATCTCATTGTGATTTTAAAATACAGTTCCCTAATGACTAACAAAATGTTGGGCATTTTTCCATGTTCTTACTTGCCATTTGTATATCTTCTCATCTTTTCCTCATTTTTAATTGGGTTCTTTGTCTTATTAGTTGTGTGCTTTGAAAACACCAATTATTTTGAGAGAGCTTACCTCAAAGAAACCCTGAATGGTTCTTCCCAGCCTCAAAGAATCTTTTTTTTTTTTTTTTTGAGACAGTGTCTCACTCTGTTGCCCTGGCTAGAGTGCCGTGGCATCAGCCTAGCTCACAGCAACCTCAAACTCCTGGGCTCAAGCAATCCTCCTGCCTCAGCCTCCCGAGTAGCTGGGACTACAGGCATGCACCACCATGCCCGGCTAATTTTTCTATATATATTTTTAGCTGTCCGTATAATTTCTTTCTATGTTTTAGTAGAGACGGGGTCTCGCTCTTGCTCAGGCTGGTCTCGAGCTCCTGAGTTCAAACGATCTGCCCGCCTCGGCCTCCCAGATTGCTAGGATTACAGGCGTGAGCCACCGCGCCCGGCCCTCAAAGAATCTTAAGTCTTTAAAAAAATAAAAGTCACTCCCCATTTAAAAAAAAAAAGAGAGAGAGCTTAACTGTCCTGATTTATTATGTGTATACATTTGGATGTCCATGTACAGCACTAAATTGTTTAAAGAAGGATATATAACAGTAACTACAAAACATAGTGCTTACTGCTCATCCTTTGGTGAATCAAAGTGAACACAATATTTTAGTGGTTCATATTGCTGATCCCATGTGAATGACTTAACTTCTTCAAGACAGCATGTTGCCATTTTAGTGAATAACTCTTCTTAATAGTTTTTCTGACCCCTCCCAAAGGTAATCATTCATTTCTCTAACTTTGAAAAGCCTCTGTGTGTCTTGCGGCATGCCTCCTCTAGGAATGACAGGAAGTGCCACCAGTTTAGAAAGGTGGTGGCACTAGAGAGGGACGGAGAACAGTGCTTCCACTTGCTTTTCATTCAGTCCAGTAGATGCCCCAAGACCAGGGTCCCCAAGGCACTCCAAGACCCATGAAACCAACCCACGGGTACAAGTCCATTACATTGTGAAAGATGTTAAAATCCTACTGAAAAAGAAGGCAATTCCTCTTCTCCCACCACTGTAAATCAACCATGAGAGCACATTTCACTAAGATACTGCAGGTATCAAGCTGTAGGGCAGTGAAATGTGCTGCCTCAAAGGGAGTAAGCTCTCCCTCATTGAAATATTCAGACGAAAATTGCATGACATCCGACAGGAATGACACGGAAGTCAGTAGTTGGCTGCATTGTTTCCAATACCATATATTTTATTTACAGTTTAATTTGATTACATCACAACTCTTAGAGGCAGTATGGCATAGTGAACAGAGATTGGATCTTGGAGTAACTTGCAACCTCTCTGACTTGATTTTCAGTTTCTTCATCTATAAAATAGAGATTATGATACCAGATATAATGTGAAAATTAGCAATCGATAAATAGACAGGCACTATGCTTGGTTCATAGGAGATGTTCGATAAATAAAAACTGTTATTCTCATATTTCAGTCTTCCTAGTCTACAACTTAAGAAAACCACTTAAAAGTTAGAAGTGACTCTTAAGGTACAGCTATTAAAAAAAATGAGAAGTGACAATTGGGATCAGATTTTTTTTACTTTTAAAGTTATATTTTGTTATGGATCATTGTCAGTAACTGGACACTTACTATATGCCAAGCTGTGTGCCAAGTGCTTTAAATATGAAATCTCACAAAACCAAAATGAGGTAGGTTTCCTTATCCTTATTTTGCAGAAAATAGAGACACACACGGGTGAAGTAACTTGCTCAAAGTTTTTCAAGAAGAGGCAGAGCTTGAGTTCAAACCAAAGCCAGACTTTAACACTGACATTTTAGACACTATCGTCTCCTGCCCCTCACTTTTGTTTTTATTTGCATTCTAAGTTTTACTTAATCTAAAACTCACCTTGCCTTAAACTGACCCTTAAGTATGTTCGCAAATATCATTGCAGATATTATTCATCTACATTATTGAATTGTAACACATATAAGCAAATATGTGATCTTTTTAGCAGATCCAGGCTTTCTCCCCTACAGGGTCTAAGATATAAAAGCTGACTTTGTCAAATTCCATTCCATTCTATGTAATTAAAAAATATCAAAAACTTCCCAAGGATTAGTGTAAAGAGTGAATATTGGTATTTGTTAATATAACACTGATTTTTAATTAAAATAATGAAAAAAATGAACAAGTTTGAATATTAGCCTTGTAATTTTTTTTTTTTTTTTTTTTTGGGACAAAGTCTCACTTTGTTGCCCGGGCTAAAGTGCCGTGGTGTCAGCCTAGCTCACAGCAACCTCAGACTCCTGGACTCAAGTGATCCTCCCTCCTCAGCCACCCGAGTAGCTGGTACTATAGGCATGTGCCACCATGCCCTGCGAACTTTTTTTTCTATATATTTTTAGCTATCCAGATCATTTCTTTCTATTTTTAGTAGAGACAGGGTCTTGCTCTTGCTCAGGCTGGTCTTGAACTCCTGAGCTCAAGTAATCCTCCCTCTTCGGCCTCCCAGAGTGCTAGGATTACAGGCGTGAGCCACAGCGCCCGGCCAACTTTTTCTTATTTCTTTTCTTTTTTCACCTTCGAGCTGTTTAAATTTTTAATTTTCAAATTATAATTTTGACTACTATTTCAAAAATTAAAATTCTTTGCAACACACCTCTTAATGGTTCCCCTTTCCATTTTAATCTGGTTTCTACCTGGGCAAAAGCTCAAAGAAATAGATGATTCTTCTTCTTTGACCTGAAGGTCAAAGAATTTTAGTCTTTTAAACCTATAGTAGAAGGAGGGGATTATAGGACCAAGAGTCTTCCTGCTTCTAAATCGTGTGCATGTGTGTTTAGCTCAATTCTAGTTTTTAAATATGCTTTAGACTTCACATAGTGAGAAAGTATACAGAGATTTGGTATTGATAAAGTATTGAGGTAGTATTATGAACAGTTTTATTTATACAGTATGCCTTTAAATAAGATCTGCTTAAGATAGGGTCTTGCTAACTAGATTGTGAACTATTAGAATCAAAAACAGTTTTCTTCTTTGTATCACCCACAGCAAGTAAATAATGTAGAATTCTCCATAGAATCATAGAACCTGGACTTTAAAAGTCATGTGATCCAATTGCTCATTCAATGAATCCAGCTTTCAATTAGCCCAATGACAGGAGTTCCCTAACTCAGGCAGCAACTATTTCTGCTGTTGAATACTTCTAATTGTTTAAAAAAAAAAATGAATGAAAGAAAGGGCAGAGGAAAAAGTTAAGAAAAAAATTACGCTATTGAACGAAAACCCAATAGTTTGTACCCATTTTTCATTTTTTTCACATGATGGTTATTCAAGTTCTGAACACATCATTTGTTTCTCCTTTCGCACCTCTCCTCTCTAGGTGAAAAGTCAGTGGTACTTTCCACTGTACCCAGGGGAAATAACAGCATTGCTGGGGTGGGTGTATGGTCTTGGGAGACTTTTCCAGACTACACGACACTCCTGAACAGTGGAATGTGCTATACCCTCAGGGTCAAGGAAGGGAAGCCTCTGTTTCAGGGTAGGTTCCCCAGGAGGCAGGTGCTGGGCAGTTGGGAATACTAGAGGTTCACTGGGGAGTAAGATCTCTAAAGGAAAAGAGGAGGGAGAAGAATGGGCAAGTGGAGCCATCAGAAGCAGTCAGTCTGCCAGTCCCCACACCCCCAGGAGCCCCAGCACAGAGAGTGCCCATGAGAGTCTTGCACTGAGTGGAAATGGCTAGGCCTTTGCACCACTGTCCTGTTCAGTGACTGGCGAGAATCCCCCAGAGAAGATATCTCGCCTTAAGAGCTGAGGTGGAGCCTGAAGGAGCTGACAGCTGGAGGCTGTTGGGCAACCACACCCCCTGTAGCTGGGCAGTGAGTCATTTCTTAAAGAGGGCTCTGTGCAATGCATGTCTGTGTCTGCCCCAAGAGGGCAGGAAGGGAGGAATCTGGGAGATATTTTAGAGAAGTCTTGACAAGTCTTGGTGATTGGTCAGATACAGAAGGAGAGGTCAAAGATAACCCTGATGACTAGGACAGCACTGCCTTCAACATGTGCAGTGTGGTTAAGATATAACCTCTTTCCTCCATGCCCGAAGCTGCCTTTGACTGAAAGTAGCCTGATTGTTTATTGCCTCAGTTGCCATGGCTCCTGCCCTCTGTGTAGAGTGACCAACCATGCTCCTTAGCTGCAACTGATAGGGCTGGCCAAGGGATTGGTCCACAGGCAAAGGCAAAAGACATACCCAGGCTGGAGGTGGCTTGATGTGAAACTGTCCCATTTTGAATGAGGACAAACCAACTCAGTACTCTTTTTGGGAGACTCAAACACTAAGTGAATGAGAAGTTGAAGCATTTGCTCAGATTGTGTCCTAAAGAACACTGAGCTATTGTTCTCATTCTCTCCCCAAGCTGTCTAGACAGCAGTTAGACCTAGAAGTCCTATTGTTGCCTGAAGAGGCAACACGTCCTTTGCTCCCCAATATATCCTTGCAGCAAACCCCATTATCATAGGTGATCTGGGCATGTTGCTTCCTTAAAGTGAGTATCCTTTGAATTTGAAAATGATACTGATGTGGTTATTTTTTCTTTGTAAAAGTGGGTAAAAGGTAAAGATTGACCCTGAACCTCTAAGAACTGTCCCTTGATTTTCTGTGTGGGCAACTTCTATAAACCTTGAATGTGTACAGCTTGCTTCTGTACCTCCACTGTTATTTTCCCACAGCAGGAGATGCCACGTCTCTAATCTTTGAATGTCAGGCTGATCTGTCTGCTGCAATTTCATGGCATTACAAAACACCACCAGGCTCCCCAAAGTAGCCTGAAGTGATTATTTTCTACATAATATTTTTCTGTATTATTTTGTTCCATTGAACTCAGTTCCAAAAAGGTGGAGTGACTTGTGAAGTGAATTTCTACTTTTGCTCTGCCATAAAGCAGTCCTACTATCTGTTCTTTCACCCATTCACTCATTTTGTTCATCCAGTTTTGCTCCCCCCACCCCCGTGCCCATTGCAAGTGTCCTGCCTAATGGAGTTCAATGCAGCAAGAGGACAGGCATATCTAGGATCTTGTGATTCTGTCCCACCCTTTACTGTTGATTGTGGCTTCATACCTTTAATCATGCCCTCAAGAAGCCAGATGTGATACTAGTATGTAGCTTGGATGGGATAAGGATAAGACAGAATAGAATAAGGATTAATTACTTGCTCAGCAGAGGATTCTCTTTAATTTTTTTAAGATAAAACTATTCACCATGGGATCATCTTAGAATGCCTCCATGATGCACTTAAACTCTTTGATTTACAATGCTTAAACTTATACTTCACTTTTCTCAAAAAGTAGATATCAATTTAAGAAGACATAATATGTCCTAAAATAATTGTTCTTTATAATTATAGATTACATGTCATGATAGCTTTACTTTTTTTTTTTTTTTTTTTTGCTTATGTATGTTTGAAAACACTTAAAAAGACTGAAGAAACACTGAAGCTTCACTTTGGCAGGCTGTGGAACAGTGGCACAATCACAGCTCACGATAACCTTGAACTCCTGGACTTAAGTGATCCTCCTTCTTCAGTCACCTGAGTAGTCATAGCTATGACTACTCAGGTGAGCAGATGAATAGGTGGAGCACAGAGGATTTTTAGAGCAGTGAAACTGCTCTGTGTAATACTGTAATGGTGACTACATGTCATTGGACATTTGTTCAAACCCATAGAATGTGCAACACTAAGAGTGAAACCTAAGGTAAACTATAAGCTCTAGGTGGTGACGATGTGTCAATGCAGGTTCATCAGTGACAACAAATGCACCACCCTGGTGGGGGCTGTTGATAACGGGGAGGCTGCGCATGTGTGGGGGCAGGGGGCATATGGGAAATCTCTGTGCCTTCTACTCAATTTTGCTGTGAGTTTAAAACTGCTAAAATTAAAGCCTATTTTTTTTTAAAGTCTCCCTCCAGCCCCAGTCCCCAAGGCACTTTGAGTCCACCTTGGCATTTGACCCCTCCCTGCCCACCATCCACCACCCACCACTGCCATTCTTTTGCACATTTGACAGTTATTTATTAAGCACCTGCCTAGTGCTAGACACTATCCCAGGTGTAAGGACACAGCAGAGAATAAAACAAAATCCCTGCCCTCTGGAACTGACATTTTAGCAGGATGGAGGCAGACAACAAGGAAAAATTGAATGTATACAGTTGATCTGATGGTGATAAGTGCTGTTGCGGATAAGGAGTGCCACGCGGTGCTATTTTTGAAGGTTGGTCTTGGGAGGCCTCTGATAAAAAGATATTTAAGAAGATACCTGAACAAAGTAAGAAAGCAAGCCCTATGGCTCTCTTGAGAAAGCTTTCGGGCCAGAAGAAACAGGAAATGCAAAGGCATATTCTAGGAAGACTTGTTTCTTGGACTGCTCTACCGTCACAGTAACTTCTGTTGCCTTTTCAAAGAAAGACTGAAGGGAGAAATCACCTTCTCAATATTTTATTTAACCAGAGGTTAAACTTGAACTGGTTATAGTGTCATCTTTTTTCATACCTAGCAATAATATATATTAATTGGACCATTTACTTATAGGAAAGGATTATTTTATGTATAAATATACTTTGCTTAACTAAGTATGTTTTATTGAAAAATAATTTACACATTGATCAGATTTTTGTAAATCAAATATTTTGTAAACATTATACAATTTTGTACCAGCTCTGGACCCAACCAGTATTGTGAATACTTCTAACCTCTCTTCAGTGATAATTTTAAAGCAATGGTTCTTAAGTGGGGGCAATTTTGCACCCCAGGGGACATTTGGCAATGTATGGAGACATTTTTGCTTGTACTACATTGTTGGAGGGAGGGGTTGCTACTGGCTTCTAGGGAGTGGAAACCAGGCATGCTGCTAAACATTCTACAACGATGAACAAGACTGTGTCAGAAACAAAAAAAATTTTGACCCCAAATAACAATAGTGCTGAGGTTGAGAATCCTGCTCCAGGGTCATAAGCTTAAGCTAAAATTCACAGGTCAGAGGAGAGGCCTGTGTGTGGCACATGTGTCTGACCAAGTTAAGGCAGAGAGTGTAAGGCCATGTTTTATGTTGCTCTTGATCTAATTCACTCAGTTATTTATTAATTCATTTGTTCAACAAATATTTGCTGAGTGCTGGTATTTTAAAAATATTATTGTGTACAAATTAGCTCAGAACTTAGCAGTCTGAAACTGCACAAAACATGAGTTTTTTCAGTTTTTGTGGGTCAGGAATTTGGAAGCAGTTTGGCCTGGGTGGTTTTGGTTGGAAGCCTCTCACAAGGTCGGGTCCAAATGTCAGCCACGGCACAGTCATCTGAAGGCCTGACCGGGGCTGGAGTCTGCTTCCCCAGTGCTCACTCACGTGGCTGGACAGTTGGTGCAGGCTGTTGGCAGAAGACCTCAGCCCCTTGCCACGTGGATCTTTCCAAGGCTGCTCGAATGTCCTCGCCACATGGCTTTCTTTGCAGCAGGTAATCCAAGAGAGAGCAAGGCAGAAGACACGTGCTTTTGTTACCTAATCTTGGCTGTCGCACACATCACTTCTCTAGTATTTTACTGGTTTTACAGGACAGCTCTGTTCAGTGGGGGAGGGGACTGCACAAGAGTATGAATGCCAGAAGGTGACAATCACTGGGGCCGTATTGCAAGCTGGCTACCACAGTACCCTGCTATGTCCTGCACTGTTCTAAGTATGGTGATGCAATGTAGTAGTGAGCTCTATGACAGGTAAGTGCCCAGCTCTCATGGAGCCTTTATTCCTAGTGGAGGGAGATAAGCAACAGATAAACTGATAAATGAACAGGGTAAATTCTAGAAAGATAATAAAGCAGAGTGATGCAATAGTGAATGACGGGCTAGGGAGGCAGGAGTGCAAATTTAGACGGAGGCCTTGCTGAGACCTGAATGACTAGAAATTGGCCCCGGGAATACCCAGTGACAGAGTGTTCCAGGGAGCGGGACAATAGGTACGAACTATTACTAATGATAACTGATGGAACCTTGATTTGTACATGAGGGCTGAGAACGTAGGGTGACCAAGACAATGTGTTTAGTTTTACAACTATAAGTTACACCTTGCCCATTTAAGGCAGGAAGTAGTATAGAGTAGTGATATAAGTATAAAATGGTACAAATACTTAGAAAACTTGTTCAGCAGTATCTACTACAAACTGAATATGTCTCCTTTATGATCGAGAAATTCTTCTCCTAATACCAAGAGAAATGAATGCATAAGTCCACCTAAAGACATTTAGACAAATGTTCAAAGTAGCTTCATTCACAGTGATCCCGAACTAGAAACAACCCAATTGTCAACAACTGAAAATAAATTGTGATATATTTATACGATAGAATATTATACTGTAATAAAAAGAACAAACTACTGCTATATGTAGCAACTTGCATGAATCTCACAGACATGATATTGAATGGAAAATGCCAGGCACAAATGAGCACCTACTGTGTGATTCTGTTTATATGAAGTTCAATGGTAGGCAAAACTACTGGATGGTGACGGAAGTCAGAACAATAGTTTCCTGGTATGAGGTGGGGTGTTTTGACTTGGGAGGGGTATGAGGAGACTTTCTGGGGAGTTAAAGGTATTCTGTGTCTTGAACTGGGTTGATTAGGACTGTATCCACATGTAAAAATTCCCAAACCCAAGTAGCAAGGCACATACGTAATTTTTATTAAAAACAGAAACAGGCAGGTCAAGGTTTATATAAGATAATATTAAAGACTCAAATGAAACAGGCACAAAGAACCTAGCCAGAGTTCCAGGCTTTCCCTAAGGATCCAAAATTTCATCTAGTGCTCGAGTTGGCCAAGCGAGGACACTCCTGACCCAGAGGCCAAGTCTGGCCTTGGAGCCCATTTCTTTCAGTGGTCAATCCCCGCACTTGCAAAGCCCCCAACCCTTAGACACTCAGTCCCCACGGAGTCCACCGATGCTCAGTGCACTCCACCGGCTTCCCCACTTCCCAGAGCCTTCCTTCTTTCTCTTTCATTGTGTGCCTTTTCATTCCCTTCCTTTGCCCTAGAGAAAAAGTGTTTTCTTCACATATTTAAAAATATGTGTGCATGCATTCAGGAAAGAAAAAATGTTTTAAGTAGATGGTGATGGCAGCTTGTAAAATTGTAGATTAAGTTTTTCTGCAAAAAGCTTTTTCAGCAGAAGTGGGGGAGGGGCGTGTGCATGAGCGAAAGGAGTGAGTGTGGCGAGGAGGGAGAACAGGCTAATGACTCGGTCACCCAGGTAACCACATTCTAGCGGAAGAAAATCATCAGTGCTGCGCGGAAAGCGAGAGGCGCATGACTTCTCCCTCGGCTCAGTGCCCTACTAGGTTTGGGAAAGATTGAGAATGGGAGGAAATAGAAACATTTATTGGCACCTAATTTGTGTCCAATTTAGTGCCACTTTGTATAGGAATAAAAAGCTGGGGAAAACAGGTTTGGGCTGTACCTGAAACTATACTCTTAGCAGTGTGGTGTCCCCATTCTCAGCAATGTGGATGCTCAAGGTTATGAGCTCTGTTTTTAGCTGTTGTGACCTAACTTCAAGAATCTACCTCTTCTATTGCACGCTTAACAGGCAGATGCTGTGTAAACACCCTGCATTCATTTTCTCATTTAATCCTTAGGACACCTTTACAAGGTCTGTATTAGTATAGACCTCTGAGTGTCGGAATGCAAGGAAGACGCGGCATCTGAGGAAGGGCGAGGGAGCTCAGAGAGGGAAGGTCACCCAGCAGAGCCAGCCTGCTCCCCACACCTGAGTTCCTCAGCCCCTCCTGCCTGCCTCTGGGCACTGGGATGGAGGTTTCCTTTCAGATTCTAAGGGAGTGCTGAGAATGCACTCCCATTTCCTCTCCTTCCAAATGAAATGCAAGCATTTCTAATACAACTTGCTGAAGGAACAAGCACTTTTAATATACTTCAAGGGTAGAAATTGTTAGATTTCCCCTCAGTCACAAATCTTACCCTAGTACCAGACAAGCAAGCCTTTTCTGAACTCTTTGCTATTTTGTCTACTTCTATCCCAAAGCATCACACTTCTCTTAGAATCTAATTTTTATACACACACACACACACACACACACACTAACCTCTTTGTTTTATGTGGATTCCTGGAATTCCATAGCACTTGGTCCACATTTCTGATTTTGCACTCATCATGTGGCATTTCATTCATTCAGCACATATGTTTGAGCCATCACAATGTGACAGGCAGTGTTCAGGTACTAGGGATTCAGCCATGCTCAAAACACGAAAATTCCTCCCTCACAGAGCTGGCACTCTAGCTCGGGGAAGACCAATGATAAACAAAGTATAGGGTATGTCAGATGGTGAGGGTAATATGGAGAAAAATAATTCAGAAAAGGGGGAACATGGAGGGAGGAAGGGATGTCACTGATGGGCCTTTTTTTTATTTGTTGACTCATGTGCCTTCTCAAGGACACACACCAAGCCAGTCCTGGTTTCTTGACCTGATTACCCAGGCTGGAGTGCAATGGCATGATCATAGCTCGCTGCAGCCTTGAACCTCTGGGTTCCAGTGGTCCTCCTGCCTCAGCCTTCTGAGCAACTGGGACTACAGGCACACACCACCAGCCTGGCAATTTTTAAATTTTTTGTAGAGATGGGATCTGGCTATGTTGCTCAGGCTGGTCTCAAACTCCTAACCTCAAGAGATCCTCCCACCTTGGCCTCCCAAAGTGCTGGGATTACAGGTGTGAGCCCCTGCACCTGGCCAAGAAGTATTTGTTGACTGAACACAGGAGACCAGGTACATTGACCTCATTTGGTATAGAAGTAGTTTGCCTTTCATAGCTTTTGACAAAAGAAGTGCTGGTCGTACTGCTAATGGCCCTTCCAAGAGGAAGTGATTGTTTATTTTTGGGGTGGGTTCTCCACTTTCTATGGTTTTATCAGGACCCAGTGTACACTGGCAGTTTTGAACACAGCTTCAGTATAAGCCCACAGAGAACAAAAAATAGACAGACGTGGTCAGCAATGATGAAACTTACTCCTTTTATGGAAGCGATGAGAAATGAGAAATTAGAAGACAAGAAATAATGCTGGCGTCAGAAAAGGAGACAAGAAGAAACAATGAAAGGAAACAAGGAAGAAACAGCAAGAGAAAAATGTAAAGGGAAGGAATTAGTAGAAAAAACCAAAGCCATGATAGGAGAAATCCACAAACCCTCAACTCTGATGAGGCCAGAGAGCCGGAGTAGTACCACAACGCAGGGAGAAGGGGAAACTCCCCGTAGAATCCCACTTTATTTTTGTTTCTGATGGATTATAACTATCCCTGAAAGTCTGGGGAGATCGTGTACATCTTCTCCCACTAGAACAACTATCCTATTCAATCTTCACAGTCCTTAACAAAAGAAGGATGCAATTCCGAAAGAAGCACTTCAGACATTAACCTTCTAAGTGACAGACGGACCCAGAAAGCACACTGGGTTCGATGCAGTGGGTTCCACACAGTGTCAAAACAAGTCTGCCCTTGTGAAAGTTAGCGTGGAAACATAAAGAGGCAATGTGAAATTTTACTAGGTCTGCAAGAAAAACTGTGCTCATTCCACATAAAAACATTCCTCAAAAATAAAGAGTCAAAAGCTAAGGGTGAGGTTTCTTCCTAAAGACCACTTTAGGAAGTGGTAACTTGAGTTTATTTATTTACGTATTTATTTTTTTGAGACAGAATCTCCCTCTGTCACCCTGGGTGGAGTGCCGTGGCATCATCATAGCTCACAGCAACCTCAAACTCCTGGGCTCAAGTGATTCTCCTGCCTCAGCCTCCCAAGTAGCTGGGACTACAAGCTCTCGCCACCACACCTGGCTAATTTTTCTATTTTTAGTAGAGACAGGGTCTCGCTCTTGCTCAGGCTGGTCTCGAACTCCTGAGCTCAAGTGACCCTCCCCCCTCGGCCTTCCAGAGTGCTAGGATTACAGCCTTGAGCCACCACCCAGGCCCTTGAATTTATTTAGTGTCTCTTTCTCTCTTACCGGGGCTAAGGGTTCTTGTCTATCACTGTATGGTGACACCAACCACACCTGCTTGTGACTCTTCATTATCCTGGGACAGGGAGAGGTGAATAAATGGCAAGTGACTGTAACTCAGGTGGCTGCAAGTGAGTGCCAATTGACAGCCAGGTAGAGGAACCAGGGGACAAGTACAGGTAAGCACTGATAAGGGCTCCACTTTGCCCACTTCAAAGAGCCATGGGCTTGTGCACATGGCAGGACTTCTGTCCTCTCCTTAAGACATCATATCAAGCCTGGGACCCCCAAGGGAGCTCCTCGTAGCCTCCAGAACCATCACCAGCTGGGAGGGGCGCAGACTAGCACTTACTGTCTACTACAGATTTATTCCAGTAAAACCAAGTGTTTTCTTTCTTTTCATTCTCACAAAAGCTCTAGGAGTAAATGGAGGCACAAAGTTGTCAAGTAACTTACTCTGGGTCTCCCTGCTAATCGTCGCTGGAGTCAGAACTCGAACCTGGCTCTGTGCTCCCTTCGTCACCCTGGCTGCCCGGTGCATCCACGCGAGGGCAAGTGCAGAGCACCGAGAGGGGAAGACGTGAGGACATGGCACGGAGAACATTTATGATAGTTCCCTCCACTTTTTTTTGCTGAAGACCTCCCCCTCAAATTAAACCAAAACAAAACAAGAGAGGAAATGTTTTGTGTTGGGATATTTTAAAAATAATAAATATAATTTCAAATAAGATATTCATTATGCTCTTCAGCTTTACCTTCAACAAAATAGGAAATTGAAACGTTACTGTAATTACAAGATTCTTAGGATGAATAATATCCCACATTCATCCATTTATTTCTTTTAAGTATACTTGATCCAAAATTCCTGCTGCTTTTTTTTTTTTTAGCATCATTGCAAGGAGCATCTAATCATTAGCCTCAAGAAATCAAATTTAGAAGCTATGAAACAGAAAACACCCCCAGCTTCATTGCTGATCCAGGGGGTGGAGAGGGAGTAATGATTAGAGCAATCTATATTTTCTGGAACACTTACAGTCAACAACTAAAAATGCATCCTGGCAGGAAGTGTTTTAATTATTAAGATCAGCACAGTGTTTGTCCTGTACACAGGCTCTGAAAAAAAGTCTCTCTTAGAACCAAAGTATGGTTAGGAAAGGGAGTCTGCCCAAGTAGCAATCAACCGAGTGTTAGCTTTCAAAATACTTAACCGCTAGTGAAGAGAGAGTCATGGTTTATGTGATACCAACACCCCAGTGAGTTTTGGGTTAGCTTGTTTCACGGAGAGTAGAAGACAACACAAAGACTGCAGGTATCATTTATCAATGTGGGAGGCCCCACAGAAGAAAGGGAGAGGTGACTCTGGTTTGCTGACTATGCAGGAAACAGGGACACAGTACGGAAGACCATAAAGCATAAGCAGTGACAGATCACCACAATGACATGCTCTTTTCTCATGGCCCAAAACTCGTGACATCATGAATTTGGGTGCTCTCCAGAGCTATGGGAGATTCAAGAAAGAGATAAGGAATATAAAAAGCTATTCACAGGAGAGCTGCAGTCTTCAATAGAAAAGAATGTGTAGGATAAAATGGTGTTGTTTAAAACTCTAAATTGATACAGAAAGTATGGCCCTGGCCTTAGGTTTTCTAAAAAATGAAGAGGCTGTTTAAGAAAACAGGAATGAGTGACCATCTTGAGTTCTCTAGTTTTGTTTTGTTTTGTTTTTGTATTTGTTGAGACAGGATCCTGCTCTGTAGCCCTGGCTAGAGTGCAGTGGCGTCATCATAGCTCACTGCAGCCTTGAACTTCTGGGCTCAAGGAATCCTCCTGCCTCAGCCTCCCAAAGTGCTGAGATTATAGGCATGAGCCACCGAGCCCGACCTAACTCCCTAGTTTTAAGGATAACTGTAGCTGATGAAAATGTTGTCTGCAAGTAGCCCTGAAGACTTTAAAGCTAGTTTTATGTCACAACCCAAAGGGAAGGGGGAGGGGAGCATTGGGCTCTGGCCTCAAGTTTATGTTTAGGAGCTTTTTTTGCCTTTACCTTCAGATGAAGTTAAATGTACAAACACAGAGATGCCTGATGGGATTAACATAAAATGATCTTCATACCTCTTTGGCTCAAGTCCCATAACAAGCCACACCAGTAGTTGTGTATTATGAGCTAACCTTGTAATCAATCCTGCAGCTACCTAGCCTTATTATACTGTGTTGTGTTTTTTTGTGTGTGTATGTTAAGAGTTTTTGCTTGTTAAAACTACATGTTTAAAAAATAACAAAACATGTCACCATATTTTGGAATGTCTTCACTAAAAGAAAATTAGACCTGGAGCCTCAGAGAGTGGAAGTGACTCCAGCCTTTTTTTTAATCTCTCAGAGATCTTGTCTGAAAAACCAAGTGCTCCTCTGCCAGCTATTCCTCAGGCAATGACCTTGAGAGGTACAATTTTATTTTTAAAGACTTCAAGCTCATTTTACTTGGAAGGGATAGAAAGAAGCAAATCAAATACTTAGATAGAGGCAGGAAGTAGTTAGAGTGCTGCAGAACTCTTGGATTCAAAGGCATGAGCAAAAATTATAATGCTCCTGGATTTGTTGGAATTACAAAGCACACTTGGCCATTGATGTAGGGAAAGTAGTTACATTTGGCAGAATACGAGATGACTGGCCGGGTGTTTTGTCCACACATGTGGCCTGGGATTTTGCAAAGCACGTCCTTCCCTCCCGGGATGGCCCGTCTTTGGCACGGCTGGTTCTCTGATCCCTTCACTTCCATCCACCCCCTAAAACATGAGCAGGAATCTCCCTCCATCTGTCCACACTTATGAGGAAGGAGGAAACAATTGGCGTTTAGAAAGGCAAAGATGTGTCCCAAGAGTAATTCTCAGTATTTCAAGGTCTCATGAAATGATTAAAATGAAGCAATAGGTATAAGGACACTTCCTGGAATAGTTTAGAAAAAGGAGAGATATGAGAAAGTCACTTGTAGCAAAACTGTATTTGGTGAGACACCCCCCCTTCTTCTGTCCCTCTCTCCCTTTCTTCATTCTTTTCCTTTCTTTCTTTCTTTTGCCCCCTCCTCCCCCTCTCTTCCCCTTCCCTCCCTCCTTCCCTCCTTCTTTCCCTCCTTCCCAGTCTCTTTTTGAAAATGGGTGGCTACGTCTTATATCTTTGGAACACCTAAGGAATATACAAACCTTTTTATAGTGTTTATGGTTTATTCTTGGCTCCATTCCTTATAAATTGGCAAATTCTAAAATATGCTATCAGTGGCTTAGAACTCCATTTGTGTTAAAAAGCACAAATAGTTGAGAACAAAAATCAGTCAGCCAATTTGTAATTAACAATGCTTAATTTTAAGGGGAAAGTATACCAGGTAAAATAATTTTGTGGTGAAATTAAATTACATATAATATCATTCATATTCTTAATAGGTTACTTTTGACTTGTAGAGTATTAAAATTAAACATTGACCTTATTTAATGGTTTTTGAAAATTCTCTATCTCCCCTACTCTAAAGGCTTACGCAATTTTATTTCTGTAAAAGCAGATGAGCTCCCTTTCTCATGAGTAGTACTTTTTTCCATCCGTGCCTTTGGTTCTTTATGCCTGCAAGGAGTTTCAGCTTCTAGTAATTTTGTAAAACTTGGAACCCTCAGGCAGTGGGAACAAGCAAGTGCCTAAGTCTCCCCTTCAGATCTGTCTGGGGGCCTCTGCTGCACCCCGGGGGGCCATCTCTGATGTGTTCCTCAACCTTAGCCACATTCCACGTGAATGCCAGGTAAGTATTTATTGACAGAGGTGTCCAAATGCAAGTCATTCCGGTGGTTCTCTGAAAGTGTGCTTGTTATTTATTAAGCACCCACAGTGGGTCAGAGAGTCAATGAATTTCAGAGCTGGAAGGGATTTTAGAGGTGACCTGGTCCAACCCCTTCATTTTATAAACAAGGAAGTTGAGATCCAAAGAGAAGGACTCTGTCCAAGGTCAAGCACATAGTACTCAGGAGAACTAGAATGAAACTCCCAGCCAAGGGCTCTTTGAGCCTGCCACAGCTGCATTATGCATTATGAGACCTAATCCCTGCTCTCTAGAAACTTAAAATCTAATTAAACCAATTTTTTGTAGTTTAAGGTATTTGCATAATCAGAATGATGGAGCTGGAATCTACTTTTGTTTTGTTTTTTAGAGACAGGGTGTCTATGTTGCCCAGGCTGGTCTCAAACTCCTGGCCTCAGGTGATCCTCCTGCCTCAGCCTCTGGAGGAGCTAGGACATAGGTGAGCACCACCACATCCACTTTTACTTTTGGATTTAGGGGAAAACTTTGATAAGAAGACAGAAATAAGAAAAATGAACCCTCCTAACATATATATTTTAAAAATTGATTTGACTTTATTTACATTTTATTTTGTTCCAAAGAAGATATTAAGAAGCTTTAAAAGGGGCATACAAAATAACAAGATAGAACAAGTAAGAAAAACACTATACAAACGAGTATGAAAAATGACAAAATGGCAAACAAAGGTAATAAGTTGGTTGGGAACAGAGGGAGCTGGGTCTAAGAATGCATACCGTAAAGCCCTGCATACTGGCTAGAGGGAGATCACAAAGTTGCTGCTAAGCCTCTTAGCAAGAAGGAAAGTGTGAATAAGGAAAGTGTGAACTGTTACAAGATTCACAATTCCCAGACTGAAAAAAAATAACAAAAAAAATCCCCACCAGCCCTGGAAATGCACAACTCTTTTTTTTTTTTTTTTACTAATGAGGCCAGCGAGAAAGTTCTCCCACGTGTTATCATATACAGTGTATTAGGATAAACTGGAATTGGAGTCACAGCATTCCTGAGGACTTAAGGATCTCCTGTTCACTATCACTTTCCATGAACTGAACAGAGACTTCTTAAGGTCATGCCACCACGCTGGGTGTCTGGATTTGGAGAAGGGAGCAGCAAACCAGGGACCCTCTTCCACACACAGCAGATCCTGGGAGGAGGCTGGCATGCGTCTGTGTGTGAATACAAACGCCCTTTTGCCTGAACATGGCGTCATTTCCCTCCTCTCCCAGCGTCTGCATCCTGCCAGTTGGTGCCCCCATCAGCAGTCAGACACTCCCCAAAGGAGGTCCCCAAGGCCCCAGAAGGGGGGTGCCTCAAGGAGGGAGCGTAGAACCTGGGGCCAACATCTAAAAAGGCTGTTTATCCTGACTGGCTCAGGGTTGAATAAAAATTGCAGAAATTATTTCCATGGGTAAAAGGCAGGGGACCATTTAGAACTCTAAATACCCAGTACATCAGAGAAGGAGGCCAAATTACTGTCTGAGTGGGGAGGAGGAAGGTTTTCGTGGGGACAAAAGAGCCCGTTCTACCATTTCCCCCTTAAGGAAAACACAAGGGAAAACACCCAGTGTCTCTTAAACATGAAAAAGGTTGAGAATAAAGGTGTGTTTAGGTTGCTTTGTAACAACGGTGAAGGGAAATCTATTAGTTTCAAAAAAGTGATTTGTATTTTACTTTCTATTTCTCATTTTGTCTTTGGTTTACCTAAAAAGAATAGCTATTGTGAACTATAAATTTGGACCAGCTAAAAAATATTTAGGATGATATCCCACCTAAAGAAACACATATCCACATAGAAATGGATGTTTCAGTTTTAAACGTTTCTCTCTGCTCGAGTCCCAAACTGTTACATAATAACTGTGGAAAATGCAGAAAATAAACTTTAAAGGAGTGGAGGATAAAATCTCCTGTAATCTGATCCATACACACGTTCTGGTAAATTTCCTTTCATTTTTGTATCTATGCATTATATTTGTGTATAATTAAGATTCAGCTAGAGAATTAACTAATTTGAAAATCAATTTCAAGTTGCAAGATAGTTCTTAGATTTGCTTCTTGTCATCATCATTCTCTAAGCCTGGAAGATTGGATTTCCTCTGCAATTAAGTTTGTACAGAACTTAACCATCTAAATGAGCATGTCCTCTTCAAGGTAACTTGGGAGACAGTGACATGATGCCACCATATATTTATTTTAACACTGTTGACTTTTTTTTTTTTTTTTTTGAGACAGAGTCTCACTCTGTTGCCCGGGCTAGAGTGCCGTGGCGTCAGCCTAGCTCACAGCAACCTCAAACTCCTGGGCTCAAGCAATCCTCCTGCCTCAGCCTCCCAAGTAGCTGGGACTGCAGGCATGCGCCACCATGCCTGGCTAATTATATATATATATACACACACACATATATATATATGTATATGTACATGTACACATATATATATATTTAGTTGTCCAGCTAATTTCTTTCTATTTCTTAGTAGAGATGGGGTCTCGCCCTTGCTCAGGCTGGTCTTGAACTCCTAAGCTCAAACGATCCGCCCGCCTCAGCCTCCCAGAGTGCTAGGATTACAGGCATGAGCCACCGTGCCTGGCCTAACACTGTTGACTTTGCTTACAGTGTTTCTGGAATTCCTCTTGGGGACTTACTTTGTGAGCGTATTGTACTATTTTTTGAGCATTATCAGGTTGACAAATTCTCTTCCTCTGAGGGTGGGTTTATCTTTAGAAACTGGCAAAAGTTATCAGAGGTCAGGTTGGATGAGATGAATAAGGTGAGTGATCTCTCAAGCTGGGAAATACAGTTTTTGGTTGAGTACATGTTGGATCCAAATGTAATGAAACTTACTTTCTCATGCAGTAAAAGGGTTTTGAAGAGGAAATGTTTTAATGGAAGGGAGATTTACCCTCCACAAATCCCAGTGAATTTTGTAGTGTGGAGTAAAAAATTGTCTCTGCAGGACTAATTCATATTGAGTTTTCTGACTTGTAATTACACTTTTGGTGGCCAAAAGCTATTTGTTGTACATACTCCATGGTAATTCCATTCTCAGTTTTTGGCAAAGCAAAAAGTATTCCATATTCAAATGCAAGACAGTCACTGAGGCAAATTGTTCTTAACCAATTAACTAGCTAAAACTACACTTACCGTTACCATTATCTTGAGATCTAGAAGGCTGCTTCATGCTTTAATTATCCTGTTACTCATTTATAATGTTCTTTCTATTCATTTCAGCTTGAACATTCTTTCCCTATTTTCCACATCAATCTGGTAGCATAAAAGAGAAAATTAGATGGCCCTAATTTTGTCAGTACAGATAGTTAATATTTCTGAAGGTTACTTCTGAAGGTTGCATACAGAGTCATGTGTAGCTTTCTGAATCCAAGCTTGCATAATATTTCAAGTACAAAGTATAATTCTTCTCAGTGTTCTTTCATCATGTTTCTTATATTTGACAGCAAAAGATTACAAGCTTTTTTTTAATAATTCAGGGATTTTAGTAAACATCTGGAGGAAGAGCCAACAATATTTCCCTTTATATTTTTTCCCTATGACCTCTTGTTTCTTCCCGATAAGTTGAATTATATATATGGTGAAGCTGGGAAAAAATTTAAAAATATATATATTTTAAATTTTTTTTTTTTGCTGTCTTGTGGCTATTCACTAGTTTTCTTATTCCTTTTTTCCCCGTGCTTTGTTTGTGACCAGCTTCCATAGCATAGTTTTCTTATTCTTTGAAGACTGGTTTTCTTTCTTTCATTTAAGCATTTTTTTTCCCTTTTGGTTTAGTCAATTCTGAGAATTCTGTAGAAGGAAAAACAAAATACTATTTGTTGTCTGTGTGCATAGTATGCTGTCACTTGACTAATAAATAGGTACAGGAGTGTATGTGAATACATATTGCTTGTGTGTGCATAGACTATCTTTGGAAATATAAACAAGACCTGGTAACATGTGTTGTCTCTGGGAGAGGAATTGGGTAGCAGAAAGGAAGGGAAGGAAACTTGACGACACATCTTTTTTGAACCTTCTGAGTTTGGGACCATGAAGAATGCAATGCTGATTACTAATTAAAAACCAAAACAAAACATCTGCCATTTTTTAAAAAAGAAAAGAAAAGAAAAATTAAAGAAAAAGAAAACTCTCTCTTTGGTCTGAATCTGCAGTCTGGAGTGAAGATCAAAAGAAAATCATCCCCTTTCTTGCTAATTCCATCCTTCTTCCCTATTCCTCTTTCATTACCGCCAGCAGCTTTTAGCTTCCACTGATCTGATAAGAACTGAGAATCCACAGGTAGTGAATGCATTACGTGTGCTCAAGCTGCCCCTAAACTCTGCAGGATCCTCAGTAGACAGATGGGAGTCCTTCACAGAGCACAGACAGAAGTCACCTCCTCTGGTCTCTGCATCACGGTCTTATCCCAGACATGTGGTAAGTAAATAGCTTTTGATCAATATATTCAAAGCCATACCCTTCTTGAAGTTCTCTAGGAGTGTTCTTGTTCTTTGTTCATTAGGTAGCTGTGTTTTTCTCACCTCTGAGCCTTCTAGCACGTGGTTCTCTTTGTCCACCTAACTCTTTCCAGCCCTTAAGGCTTTATTTCTTGAGCTCCATGAGGCTTAATGGCTGATTAGTATGGACTGCCTCCTGCCAGGAGTGGAGGCCTTTGAGGGTGGGGGCTGAAGGCAGGAGACCTCCCTGCTATGCATTTCCTCTGCCCTGTGCATTTTCCTCTACCCCTGCAGTGTAATTTAGGACTCCTTGCTTTATGCTTTTCAGTGTCTGATACAACAAATGCTTGTAGAATGAATAGATTAATAAATCAGTGATTGAGAATCTTGTCCATTGCCCTACCCTACTTCCTAGCCGGAGAGATGGTACCGTATCGATGGATCTCTATTTTTCCGTTGTTTCTGGGGGTAAATTTTCCCATGCTCTAGCAGTAGAGTCCATATATGTTTGATCTATTAAGTTGAAGGATGCTGGCATTCTCTTGCTATTTGATGAGTAAACATTATCTAAATTGAGTTTAAGTAGAAAACCTGTGTGACAAATAATAAACTCAAATCCAGTTTCCTAGGACTTTTATTTTCTTGTCTAGGCCTCTGTCTTTGGTGCTTCTTCAATGGCTGCAATAGAGACACAGATTTTAGGTAAACAGTTGTCTTTTGAGAATTAAACCATAAGAAAATTTATTCTACAGAAAATATACCTATTAAATATGCTTATGCTATAAAATTGTGAAGGTTGATAACAAAATAATTATCCCAAAAGTTTTCAAAACATAGAAAAAAGTTGAAACTAGAAAAAGATGAAGTTTAGCAGGACTAAATTAAAACTCGGTATTTAGGTTTAAAAAATAAATTGCATAAACATAGGGTGAGGGAAAGCAGGCTTGGAAACAGTTCATACAGAGAAGGTATTAGAGTTATAACTCACTGAAATGTTCAGTGAACAGTGTAATAATGTGATTTAAAATTTAATGCACATGGACTACCTTAAACTAAGGACACCAAGTTCTGGACTCAGGAAATAGAAGCCATTTTTGCTCACTCAGATCAACCAGAAGTATCAGGGCACTATCTTCTTTCTAAGAACATTCACAGGTCAGAGTGCATCTGGACCTGGGATTTTCAAACTATGAGTTGCCACTCATGAATGCATATGAAACCCATTTAATGGGCTGGGTGTGGTAGCTCACGCTTGTGATCCCAGCACTTTGGGAGGCTGAAGCCGGAGGATTGCTTGACCCTAGGAGTTCAAGACCAGCCTGGGCAAACATAGTTAGACCCCATCTCTACAAAAAATTAAAAAATTAGCCAGGTGTGGTGGTGCTTGCCTGTAGTTCTAGTTACTTGGGAGGCTTAGGCAGGAGCGTCATTTGAGCCCAGGAGTTTCAGACTGTAGTGAGCTATGATCACACCACTGCCCCAGGCTGGGTGACAAAGCTAGACTCTATCTCTAAAACAAACAAACAAACAAACAAACAAACAAGCAATCCATTTAATGGATAGCAACCAGCATTAAAAAAAAAAAAAGTTGAATTGGAAAATACATGAGTTCATGGCAGCTAATAAGGCTAAGTATTATTTTATGAAACTTCCATTTCAGTTACATGTATGCATATGTGTACTGATTTCTGGCCACGCTTGGCATGGCTCACACCTATAATCCCAGCACTTTGGGAGTCCAAGGTGGGAGGATTGCTAGAAGCTAGGAGTTTGAGACCAGCCCCATCAACATAGCAAGACCCCATCTCTACAAAAAATAAAAAATTAAAATGGATGTCTTTCTGTGGGTGATTGTCAACAAAATTCAAGAAACGCTAATGTAGAGAAAGATACCCAGATGGTGAGAGAGATGAACACTTGATGGCTAAAGAAACACTTGCAACAATCAGGATTGTTTAGCTTGAAGAGAAGACTAAGAGATGACATAGAGTGATCTTCCATTGGTTGAAAGACTGTCACGAAGAGGAGAGAATGGCTTTGTTCCCTGTTGTTTCAGGAAATGGGGGTTCAAGGGAGGGAGTTTTTCGATCACTATCCGCATGAACTATCTGACAATTAGAGCTGTCCATCAATGGAACTGCAAAATAACACACTGTAGGAGTACTTAAGCACAAGACAGGGGACCATCTGTCAGGGTTACTCGGCAGAGATTTCTATATTGGGAGAGAGGTTGAATTAGACATCCTTGAATGTGTCTTTCAACTCAAAGTTTCAACCATTCTGTTCTCTCCTGTGCTGGTGATTGATTTCATAAGTTGTGTGCTTGAGATCAGGTAATTAATTCAGCGGGCACTTTAAACAAGTGGTTATCTTTTGTGAATGGAAACACACAAAAAATGCAATTCACTAATTTGCTAATTATTCTTACAATATCATGTGTCACAACATTTAATTTTTAGCAATGACATCTCCATTTTACTGGTGAGATTACTGAGGTCACTTGGATGCTGGGGTAGAAGTGAAAATAGGATACAGGTCTCCTGAATTCTAGGCTTTACACCTACCTATGGCACCTCTCAGCCCTGAACGTGAGCAGTGACATTAGTCAGGTTGTGGCAGAGACCCCTGGATTCTTGCCTTGATACCCATTCTCTCCTTGCTTGTAACAGAACTGCCAATTTCTGCCTGGGTTTGTGACTGCTTGCGGTAAACACCATATTTCCCAAGCTCCCTTGCAGCTATATACGGTCAATTGGACTCAGTTGTGTCCAATGTAATACGTATGCAAGGCAGTTTCTGGGAAACTTGACAGGAAGACAGCCGATATGTGCCCTAGTTCCTCTACTTCCTCCTCCTCCCCTCTGTCCTTCCTCTCGGGTGGGTTTCAAGCAGCCACCTTCAACTGTGAAGCAGAAACCATGTGCTGAGGAGTGTGGAGACTGGGTGCCCCAAAACATGCAGTAGTTGTAACAGCCCTACAGTGGTTCGTTTACAGGTGTTGGGACTCAGAAAATGACACCCCAAAATGAAGGCCTCAGAAGCAGCCTCCAGAGCAAAAGTTTTTCTTTGACTTTTTCCTGCCCTCCTGTCTCTCAGTCCCATTCTCCCCCGAGGCTGGCCACAGAAACTAGCATCCCTCTTTCCAAGGTGGGTCATAGAAATCAGAACCTCTTTTCCCCAAAGCCAGCCATAAAGCCTAAAAATATTACTTTAATTTCCCTCTGTCTTTCTGAGTGAAAACTGGCCAAATAGAACTTATCTAATCTACTTTGACTATAGGTCATAAGACCCCCATTACAGAGAGGATCCTGCCCCATACCCAGAAGGAAGAAACAGTGAACAGAGAGGCCAAGTAGAATCTAGACAGACAGGCCTTGCTGGGTTTCCCCTCTCGGTCTATTAGCAGTAGACCACATGCTTTTTGTCCAGTCATATTTCTACCCAGCTGTCCACACTTTATTGAACCTAAACATAAAAATGGACAATTTCCCCTGTATCTTTGGATCTTCATTTGAAGGCTCTTGTGTCATGTAAAACTATGATCGTGTTAAATAAAATTTGTATGCCCTTTCTCCAATTAATCTGCCTTTTGTGAGTTGATTTTCCAGTGAATCTTCAGGTGGCAAAGAGAAATTTTCCCATGGCCCCTACACAGGATAAAGAAAGATAGAAACTTCTGTTTTATGTAAGTCAATGTTATTTATTTGCTGTGTGCAGTTCAACCGAATCTTAATTGATTCACCTGGTCTCTCTCTCACCTGTGGACTTTGGGTGCTCCACCCTTATTTGTTGTAACGTTGCCAGGATACCAGATCTCCTGAAGTTGGGATCTTAATATCTTTCATAATAAATGAACACCCAAAAATGTTGGATCAGTGTCTGTCTAGTTATTCTCAGGGTAAAACGGGGCATATATTTGCTCTTTTAGTGTACTAAATGCTTCTTTCCTTAGTAGACACAATTAGTGAGGCTTCTAAAGTGTCCTGACTGAGGCGTTCAGAGAAATGGATTCATCTATAGCCCTGCTCTTCTATAGACAACTTTTGCAATAACAGTAGCTTTCCCATAACAGTAGCTTTTCACTCTTTTTCTAGTCTTGGTTCATCCTTGAAATCAGACTGGACCTTGGTTTATCATCCTTTTTACTACTTAATGCAACACAGTGGGGCTTTAGGTGATCATAATTCTGGGCAGGGCCTGGATTTCAGAGAACTCAGAAAACTTGTACAACCCTCCCCATTTTCTCAAGACAAGGAGAGTCTGAGATGTTCCCTGTGTGGTCACACAATCAGATGGGCTGAAAAATTATTGCAGAGTCCTTGTGCAAAGAGCAAAGAATGATGTGTGGCTGTGAAGACATGAAGGTGGAACTTTTCTGTTTCTACTGCTACTGTCTCCTTTCAGATTCGCTGCAACATGTAGAATCTGATAGATCTTCTGGTTAATCTGATTCCATAGCCAGTAACTTTATCTGGTGACTCAAAATTACTGTAATATTTGAAGATAAGTTAGTAGACTTTCTGATTCCTGATTCTGAGCTCTACTCATGGTGGTATTCAGTGGTCCCTCTTGGTAATCCTTGGGAATAAGTTTGGTATATTGGAAGTTGGTATCACACGTATGTGTCCTCTATACATTTATAATGTTAGAACAGAGAACAGAGAAAAAGGATTAGAAAGGCAAGTCATAGTTTTGGGGATGTGATTCACATATAAACCAGAGTTCTGATAATGCCATAAATTTGAAGCACTATGATATTACAGAGCCTTGATCTAAAATCCAAGGTTCTGCCAAGAGTTTCTTTTAGGGTTCATTTCACTTTAGGGTTAAAAAAATCCCCATATTTTAGTGATATGCTATGTGTATAGCATAGGAGGAAAAGAATTATAATCCACTGAACAGCATTTATAGCTAAAAATGCTTATTTCAAAGGCAATCCAGGGAGTCTATAGAAAAATTCTATATTGAACTAAGAATAGAATAAACATGGCTTTGCAAAAGCATTTGATATGGTCCAGCAGAACCAACAGTGCTACTTGAAACATTTCCATTAGCCATCTTACACCTCCATACACATTTTCTTTAATGCCTCAAAGATATATTTAAACATGATTTGTTAAAGACTCATTCAGAGTGAGTCATCAAAGAAAACCATCATAGACCTCTAAAATTTGGCTGTAACACACACATACACATTCTTCTCCCCCTACCCTTTTCTTTAAAGTGAACTATCAGGCTATCATTTTCATAAGAAAAACAAAGAGAGTCATCTACCAGACTATTAAAGCAGAATTGCTTTATTTACTTTGCAGAAGAATTTTTTTTTTTTTTGTGAAAATCTTTAACATGAGAGATACTCGACTAAACTGCAATCACTGACTATCCATGAAAGACGAAATACGTCCAGTGGTTAGGACAGGAATCTCTTGCTTCCTGTTGGCCTTACCCAGTGCTACTTTGGACCAATCAGTTCTCACACTGCTTCAGTTTCACCAGCTCTCAGGGGAAAGCAATATCTGCTTCTCAAAGCTAGAAAGATGTAATTGTCTTGACTTAAAGGAAGTCCATTCTCATTACCACAAATATTTTATGAGAAAAGGAATCATTTTGAGCCTTGATAGCTCCATTATCTTGATACAATAAAATTCCGGTGGAACAAAAGAATTGGGGCAAACACACTGATGCTTATTGAGATAAAACTGACTTATGTTTAATCTGCACTAAATCATCACAGGGCCAAATCTAATTTAAACGAGATGCCTCTAAAATTCTGCCAGCTTGAAGAACTTCACTTACAGAAGTTTGCTGACGAAGAGGTATTTCTCTCCTGTCCCTGCAGAAGGCTGCATTACTCATGCTCAGTCTTCCCTCCCAGGTGACTCCACCCAATGTGATCGCCAAATAGGGCGATCCTGCGAGTGAGTTTTCCTCCTTTTACTGGAATTGTTTAGTGAACAGGAGGATTTTTTTTTAAGGAGTAGCTGGTTCTATTTAGATGTCATTTCATTTTTGACATCTTTTGACTCATTAGCCAGGGAGAGGATTGGAAACACATAGGATACTGGTTCTCAAACTTGGTCCACAATAGAATCACTTGGGGAAATTTACAAAATTTATTGACCTGACCACTGGGGCTTGTAAAAGTTCCTTAGGTGATTATAATGTGTGTGTATGTTGTTGTGGGAGGAGTTGATGAATCACTGCTAGAACTTAAAATGTGTGCTCCCTTAACTCCAGAAGCCACAGACAGTAGTAAAATCAGCTGTCACTAATTGAGCACTGCTGGGCCAAGCACTCTGGTAGGTGCTTTACATACATGATGTCATTGTAGCCCCACCACAACAGTGTGGCAAGCCCTGGTGATAATCTTCACCATCAGTCTAATGCAGCAAACATTTATTGGGCACCATTATTGTTCTAGGCACCATTGTGCGTGCATAGATGAGTAACACAGTTCATGCCCTTGAAAAGTTAATAATCTAAGATGGGATGATAACAAGGATCCATTATAACCATAATATAATGCAGAATACTTTTCGTGAGCGAGTGCTGATGACTAACAAAGTTCAAAGGAGGGAAGACATGCTACGGATTGGGGATATCAAGACAGATGACATTTGAGGTTCAGTGGTGTGCTACAGCCAGCTCATACTGGTCTTTGAGAAATGATAGATAAATTTTCAGAATTTTTTTGAGCCAGTTGATATCAGACTGGTAACTTAGAATTGGCCATGGTGGGAGTATTTACACTATAAAAATTGGCAAACACTACGAATCAGCATTTTACCAGACAGCTGGTTATTAAATATTTAACAGAATACCATTAATGGGCCTTAAAAGATGTGTGGGATTTCACCCTAGCAAGGTGGTGAGAGTGAGACATGACATGTAGAAAGAAGAGTATGATCACAGATAAGGAGTTGGGGCCGGGCGCGGTGGCTCACATCTGTAATCCTAGCACTCTGGGAGGCCGAGGCGGGTGGATCGCTCGAGGTCAGGAGTTCGAGACCAGCCTGAGCAAGAGTGAGACCCCGTCTCTACTAAAAATAGAAAGAAATTATCTGGCCAACTAAAATATATATAGAAAAAATTAGCCGGGCATGGTGGCGCATGCCTGTAGTCCCAGCTACTCGGGAGGCTGAGGCAGTAGGATCGCTTAAGCCCAGGAGTTTGAGGTTGCTGTGAGCTAGGCTGATGCAACGGCACTCACTCTAGCCCGGGCAACAAAGCAAGACTCTGTCTCAAAAAAAAAAAAAAAAAAAAGATAAGGAGTTGGGAGAGAATTCAGACTTGCTCAAGTAAGAAGACATAGCCTAGTTTGCCTGGAGTAAGATACAGGCAGAATAATTGGAGTTACAAAAGCAAAGTTGAGAGAGGGCTATGTTAGGTCTAAGCTTTCAATGTAAATGCCTAATGAAGCCCAATCCATAGTAAGTGCTTTAAAAAAGCAAACACCCTATTTTTCCCTGTTCACTTCTCAAATAAAGTTCAAACTCCTGACATCTAAGGCTCTCTCCAAAAGCCCTATGATGGAGGTATTTTAAAAAATAGATGAGAAGACATGATCAGAAATATTAAGAAACTAGAGCAAAAACACACAATTAATTATTGAGTCTATGGCAGTAAGGTGAGGTGACTAATGACACTAAGACGGAGACTGGGAGAGCAAAGGACGGCAGTACATTCTGTAGACATAGGGAAGTAAAGAATTCAGGGTGGACTTGCTGAGTATGAGTGCTGGTTGTACACACAAGTGGCACTTTGTGGCAACAGAGAGAGATTTGCAAGAGAAGATGGGGCTTGAGGTATGGTTTGCAAGTCACGGTTCAAAGCCTGGTGAGCACTTATTACAATCCGTTCCGTTGTGCTTTAGGGCCCTGGTTTCTCCCTCTCTCGTTCTCCGTTTGGAGGCTGGAAAGCTCTTTGCTTCCATCCACAGTGATCTCAGGGATGTTAGTCAGCTCGAGCTCACTAAAAGAACTAAGAATTCTGCAGACCATGCAGAATGTCCATAGAGAATCAGGCCAATCTCTAGAAGCTGGGGCCTTCTTGGGAGTCTCAAACCTCACCAGGCTCTTGAACTTTTGGTTATGACTTCAATTCTCAGAGTGGAGGAATTCTGAACCAATCTGGTCTCTTTCTGGCTCTCATTCTTAAGGCCAAGGGAATGAGGCAGATTCCTGAATCCACCCCAGTTTAGGCCTGATCACCTGGTGGTCGCTGACAGCACACTCTTCACTCCACTGCCGCTGGCCCATGGTAGACAGTCCACCCCAGAGGAGCTGGGTTAGAGGTTAGAAAAGTCCATTTTAGAAATAGCCATTCTGTCCATGCTCGTTACTGACACAAGTCCCAACCTGAGGATCCTCCCACATCTTAGGCAAGCTCCTGAAGTACAAAGACTAGCAAGGTATGGAAGGCCCTGATTTTCTGTTTTGTTTTGTTTTTTAAATTAAAACCATTATACGCTCTGAAGAACATCTTTTAATCCTAGACTGCATTAAAAAATTTCTGGGTACAGATTGTTCCAATTAAACTCTTAAATGTCAAAAGTTTCTTAAAATAAAACTCCTTAAAATAAACCAAATCAGCCGTTCTGGATTCCAGCCAACATAAATCAAAGTACCTAACCAGATGGGGATTCTGTAAACTAAAGGTAATAGCAGTTGTTCACAGCACAGAGAAAAGCAAAAGGCGTCAGATAGGCCATTTTTTCTTTTCAGAATGTTTTTCAAAACACAGGGTAATAAACACCCTAATAAACAAATGAATCGTGCTTCCTGCAGCACCTGTTCACAAATAGAAACCCCAAAATATGCCTGTGATGTTCTGAAAAAGAAGCTGTAGTCCAGTTAGCAAAACACCCAAATTATGCAGATGGAGGGAGAACTCCAGCAGCTGCTCCTGTAGCCTGAAGGCTGCGGGAAATGTCACCATCGCAGTCTCCATCCAGCCCGTCTAAAGGCATCAGCAAGATGCACCCTGCCCTGACCCACCAAGCGTGGTTCTGCCGGCCATGCCACCGAGACCCAGCCGGCTACTTGGCCATGAGAAGATGCAGCTGTGTTAGAAATTGTCTCTTGTGCGAGAACTGGCCCCGCCACCACCATAAACCCTGCATCGAGCCTGAGTTACCGTCCTGGTGCTGAAAGCGAAGATGATTGTGTTTGCAAAGAAAATGCTTTCTAATAAACGAAGAGGAAAGTGATTCCATCCTATATCTTGCTACCTAGCTGGGTAGGGACCCTGTGAGCTGTCAGCAGCAATATGGGAGAAGCGGGGCAGAAAATGGCCCAGGCCAAGGTCAGACGCAGACAAGAACGGAGTCTCCAAGCCCGGTCAGCACACCAGGGCATTGGGCAAGGTCAGCAGGGAGTCAACAGCCGTAGGTGCCAAGTTGGGGCAGAGGCACACCACGGGCCAGCCAAGCGCTGGGCTGGCAGGACGGGGCCAGCAGGGAGTCAGGAGGCACTCCCCCCCTTCTTTGCTGGCTCACCACTACTCATCCTTTGGGCCTTGGCTCAGACATTATTTTTTTCTGCAGGAAGTCCATCATCCTGCAATTCTCCTACTTAGCACTTATAATTGAAGTCATTTGATTGATGACTGATTTTGCATCCTCCTTGCTGGATAGAACATACACTCCAGGAGCTGGGCCTGGCACAGTGTTGTCAGCCCTCAGTATGTCTCACTGGGAGGAAGGAAAGAAGGATAGAGTGCACAAAAGAGGAAGGGGAGAGGGAGGAAGAGAGGAAGGACAAAGCAGAGGGAGGTGCACACAGAGCTGCACCTCCTTGCAGACTTTCTTTTCCAGGGCTGCTGGTGGGCTTGTAAAGGCAGGGAGCGTGGCTGATCCTGAAGGCGTAGGACCCTGGCCCAGCAACACACCCAGGTGGTGGGCATGGGAGAGCATATGGTTTAGGCTTTAGGAACGTGAAACATAAACCCCTCTTGGAAAAATAATCGCATTTTATTTTTTAGTGTTTCATCTCTTGATGGGGTTTTTCTTTCTCTGGTGTTTGAGATGAAAACAAGCTGTAACCTGAAACTATAGATACTTCTCAAGGATGATGGCATGTTGAAAGAATGTAGTTAAAATGCTCCTTAGGGATCATCTGCCGTTGTAAAGAACAGGGGTAGAGGAACAGATTCTCTTAATCCTTGGATTTATTCAATGGATTTTACCAAAATGGGATGAACCTCAGAAACAAAAAAGACAAGCATTTACAATATCATTGCAAACAAAATCTAATGAGAGACATGTGAGGGACACAGGACGAGGCACAGCTTTAAGAAGGCTGCATTTTATAGGCAAAGACCTTTGCCAGTAGCTCTGTTACCAACAGAATTACTGATGTTGCACATCCAGTCTGTGGCAAGCGGGAGTCTAGGAGTGGAAGGTGATGGGGACACTGGGTTTGGGAATATTAGCCGGGTGGGAGGAAGCAGTGGTCCAAAAACTTGAATGATTTCCTACAGTTTAAGTGGGGTTGAGTAGGTCTGAGGTGGGGCCCTGCGTTGTGCTTTTAAAACAACCTCCCAAGCTGTATCTGTGCATGGAGCTTGGGACCACACCTCCGGCAGCAAGGTGAAAGAGCACTTCAAAGGGATGTGTTGCTGTGGGGAAAAGCACAGGTGAGAACAATGACTTTCCCGAGGGTGGGGACCCTCTGGGAATTTTATCTTTCTCTGTAGGCTACTGTACACAACGTACACTCACATATTTCTGTTTCACTTAGATTCTTTGGGTTGCAAGGAATGAAGAGTTCACTCAACCTAGTTCAAGTGATGAGGTCTGTGATAAAGAAACTGCAAAGCGGTGAGAGTGATGGAAACTTCTGGAAAACAGGATCTGTGGATTAGCCAGGCCTTGAAGAAACTGGAACCAGATATCATCCTGAACTCATCCCGAGGGACTTCAGGGGCAGGGATTTGTGGGATTCTCCGCCTTCTTGTTGTTCTTTGAAGGGCTTTCTTCTGCCTCATAGCTTTTACTGCCTCCTGCTTCCTCATGGCTTCTGCTCTCTCGCGGCCTCTCAGAGCACGTCCTCTGACTCAGAGGCTCTGGCTCTGCTTCCTATTAGCATCTTCTGTGAAAAACCAGGACCCTCTCTAGTTTCTAATTCAGGGTCTCAAAAGTGAGAACTTGACAGGCTCCTCCTGGCAGGCAAAGCACATCACTCAGGTGCCCCCTGGGCCGTGCCAGCCTATGGACTGGCCCCACCTTGTTAACACCTGTGACCAGGCCAAGTCAGGATGGACCACGTGGTACAACTGTGCTGCCGGGGGAGCAGGTGCTGCCCTTGGGAAGGGCCTTTTAAGGACATGCTGGGTGTGGTATTGCCTCCTCCAAGGAGGCCAGGGCTGGCTGAGGTCCAGGCTTTGTGGTCCTTGGAGAGTTACTTGACCTTGGTTGCTCTCTGAGGCAAAAAATATCTTTCTTCAGAAAAGTATTGAGAGACTTCCTATCTGGAAATTTATGGACTGTTCTACTGAAGGGAGGGATTCGTTTTTCAGTTTTTAAAGGGTTAATGGTTTCCCACAGCCTTCCTCTTGGGGTTCACAATGTTAATTAAGGCTAAACCCTTGCTCCTTCCCCACACCTTCTGGGGGAGGATATTAGCTCAGGCCAGCCCATCCGCACTCCTCCTGAAGGGCTGCTGGATTCGCGCTGCACATATCCACAGCGCATCACCCGTTCATTGCTTCTCCCAGTGTGAGTTGGTCACTCCGTGTGCCAGGCACATCATTCCTGGACCTGGGGATACAGCAGTGAACCAAAAAGATAAACATCTCTGCCCTCATAGAGCATATGTTCTACTGGGGAGGAGGCAATTGCTAAATATAACAGATGTATGAATTATACCTTAGTTACAAGGAGATAAATGCTTTGAGAAAAGAAAATATGGCAGAGTAACTGAGGTAGGAACTTCTAGTGAGGGGAGTGTATGGGGTAGGAATTTTTAATAGTGCGGGGAGGGTAAGTGTCATGGTGAAGTTGGCATCTGAGTCAAGCCTTTGCTGGAGGTGAGGGAAGTGTTGAGAATTTTGTAACATCCCTCAGGACAAGACACTAGAGGCACCTTGGAGTCTTGCAAAACCAGCACTGAAAACTCTGGGAGTAAGCAATGGAGGAGCAAGAGCATGACAAGTCAGGAATATTCCATGGCTGTGCACCAAGAATGGCCCAGCACAAATATTTTAGGAGCAGCAGTGGCAATGAGAAAATTCGAGAAAGAAGGGTCAAAGCAGCAATGCAAGAAATTACAGCAAAGTCAAGATTCACTTCGTTGTATTATTCTTTCAACTTTTCTGTAATTTTGAAAAATTTCAAAATAAAGTTGGTAAAAGTCTTCATTGTGATAATGGTATTGTGGTTATATAGGAGAAGGGCCTTAATCTTAAAACATGAAATATTTAGGGATAATATGTCATGATTTCTGCAACTTTCTTTTAAATAGTTCATAAAATATATTTTATAGAGACAGAGAGATAAAGCAAATATTGCAAGATGTTACCAAACAAGGAATTCAGATAAAAGATACATGATGTACCATTCTCTAGACTTTTCCATACACTTGAAAAATTTTAAAATAGAAAGTAAGATTCTACTCTTAGGTATCTACTCAAGAAAAACGGAAATATGTGACTACACATAGACTTGTATGTGAAGGTTTATAGTAACAATGTTTACTCATAGTAGTCCCAAACTGGAACCAATCCAAATGTCCATTGATTGTTAATGGGTAAACAAAATGTTGCATATATCCATACAATGGAACACAACTCAACAATAAGGAATGAACTACTGATATGTGTTACAACATGGATCAACTTCATCGTGCTACATGAGAGAAGCTAGAAGCAAAAAACTCCTTATTATATAATTTCACTTATGTGAACCACCTAGAAAGGAAAAATCTATAGAGACAGAAAGTAGATCAGCAGTTGCCTGGGGCTAGAGGTGAAAGTGGATATTGACTACAGATGGGCATGAGGGAACTTTCTGGGGTGATGGAAATGTTCTAAAACTGCGTTGTAGTGATGATTGCACAACTCTATAAATTTAGTCATGAACCGCATAAGGACATTTCAGTCAATAGCAGACTGCATGTATGACAGCAATCCCATAAGATTGTAATGCTGCATTTTTACTGTACCTTTCTATGCTTAGATATATTTAGATACACCAGTACTTACCATTATGTTGCAGTTGCTCACAGTATTCATGAGAGTAACACACTGTATAGGTTTATAGCCTAGGAGCAATAGGCTATACCATGTAGCATAGATGTATAGTAGGCTAGACCATCTAAGTTTCTTAAGTACACTCCATTATGTTCCCACAATGATAAAATCACCTAACAACACATTTCTCAGAATGTGTCCGCATTGTTAAGCAAAACATAGCTAATAAAACAGTAAAACAAAGTTGAGGAAAAACATCAAGTCTGATGGTGAGACTTTATTCAACAAATATTTTTAGGAACCCTTACTGTGTGCCAGGCACTGTGTACTAAACTCCGGGGACACAAACAGGCATGGAAGTTTGATAAGCTTTATGAGCTATTGTTTGGTGCATTTTCTATGAGACCTGCCTGGGGTAGAGGTATGGACTGTATAATCTGTATTTCTTTTGCTGCCTACTTTTTTGGATTCTATCAAAAGCAAACCTTGGGATTGGAATTTGAGTGCAAGCTGTTTATTTGGCAGGTGTAGGGTTGAATGGTGGCCCCCCAAAACAGGTATTCATGTCCTAACCCTCACAACCTCTTTTGGAAAAAGAGTCTTAGCAGATGTAATTAAATTAAGGATCTCTAGATGCCATTATCCTGGATTACCTGGGTGCATCCTCAATCCAATGACGAGTGTCCTCAGAAGAGACAGAGAAGACATGGACACAGGAGGAGGAGGCCATGTGAAGGTGGAGGCAGAGCTTAGAGTGATGCAGCCACAAGCCAAGGAAGCCTGGAGCCTTCAGAAGCCGGAAGAGGCAAAGAAAGATTCTCTTCTACAGCCCTCAGAGTGTGAGCAGCCCTGTCTACAAGTTGATTGTGGATTTCTGGTCTCTAGAACTGGAGAAAAGTGACTTTTCTGTTGTCTTTTTTTGGAGACAGGGTCACCCTCTGTTGCCTGGGCTAGAGTGGCATGATCATAGCTTACTGTAACCTTGAACCCCTGGGCTCAAGTGATCCTCTCACCTTGGTCTAATTTTTAAAATTTTTGTAAAGATAGGGTCTTGCTATGTTGCCCAGGCTGGTCTTGAACTCCTGGCCTTAAGTGATCCTCCCACCTCGGCTTCCCAAAGTGCTAGGATTATAGGCATGAGTCACTGTGCCTGGCCAATTTCTGTTGTCTTAAGACCCCAAAATTTGTGGTAGCTTTTTATGGCAGCCTTAGAAACAAATACAGCAGGCGATCCCAGGAAGCACAGAGAGGGAGAGGGGAAGTGAGTGTAGATGGAGGCAGGCTAATAACGGGAACGTAAAGGAGTGCATGTCTGCCCTGGGGAGCTTCTGGGAGCCCGTGAGCAAGGGGTGAGAAGGCTGAGGTGCCCACCAGCTTCCTCTTTGCTGGTCGAGGGTCACTCCTGTGGCTTCAAAGTCCTGGGCTCCTGGTGTACTGAGCATGCTCCCGAGGTTCTGTCCGTAGAATTCTGGATCTGGTGGAGTGGACAGCATGCACACCACCCCACCCCGTGGCTGCATATTGATTAGCTGAAAGCCCCACATGCACAGGTATGGAAAGAAAAATGAAGTCCAGGAGACAGAGACTAACACGCTTTGACACCCAAAGCTAGTGACTAGACCAGTGGACTCACGTTAGAATGTTCAACTCCAAGACCTGATCAGTTCATGTATCAACCCCAGGCAAATATACGACAGGTGACTTCTTTCTGCACAGCATGGGAATATTAACCCACTTTCTTTGGGATATTATCATTTGACATACGATTTTTTTCAGGAGTTCTTTTACAATGTATTTGATTATTTCCTATTTATTAATATTTAATGGAAGGTTCACATGTTCCCATTATATTTATCTTACACATAAGCTCTATGATCATGCATTAAATCAACCCTCTTTTTGTGGTATAAGCTAGAAATGCTGCCAGATGCTGTGTGTGGATCCTGGATCTCCTACGACGCTGGCACCTCCCAGCACCCAGCACAGTGTAGGAAAACAGCAGGTGCACAATAAAGATGTGCTGTCAGGGTTATCCCTCTCCTTCCTGGTCTCTCCTCCTGGCCCGCTGGTCCCTGTCGCAGTCATCGCGAAGCAGCGCTCCCGCAGCTTTCGTTTTCTTTGCTGCTCCTGGCCAGCTATGTGCTTTTCTTGTCTCTTTTCTTCTAGTCTCCCTGGGTGGAAGCCCACACTGCTTTTTGGCACGGCTGGTGGGGAGCTCTCAGCGACTGTCTACGTCATTTTATAAAGCTCTCAGTGTCAGACTTAGCATTTCAAATACGGCTTCAAAGACTGGTCAACTGGTGTCTTTACCCCTACCCTTAATGAGGGCTCAAGTGTACCATTTAGCACAGAATAAACATGCACATTTGAAATTAAAAATTAAAATGTGTCTGCTCATTTTAAAACTCAGCTTCTCCTTTTCGGGTTGGAGAAAGTCCTGGAAACAGCATGTCTTTGCTTGTGGGTTCCCATCAGGGCCCCTCGGGTATGATCCTGGCTGTAGCCTCTCCCACTCCTTTTTTTTTTCTTTCATTGTTTACTTCTCTTATGAGCTAGAACCAGGAAGGGAGAGCATCCGGAGGACTAAGGTAACTTAGTTTCTAGCCATCTTTGGCTTGAGTCCTTCTGGCATCCTCTGACAGGCAGAAATAGCATCTTCTATCTGCACTGAAGGCATTATCTTAGATGGAAGAAGTGAGTTATTCCAATGCTCTAATAATAATAGCTCACATCTATTGAGTGCTGAGCACATGCCAGGCTCTGTGCTAAGTGCTTGGAGTTCTTTATCTCCATTTTTATCTTCCCAACAACCTTTACGGCATTGGTCCTTTATCATCCCCATTTTACGGATGAGGAAACTGAGACTTAGGAAGTCCAAGTACATAGCAGAGCTACACAGGTAGAGGAGCTAGGATTCAAGCCTAGTTGTGTCTGACATCAGAACACGTGTGGGCCTTCTGAACATAACCTTCAGGGCAGTGGTCTTAGATGAGAAGACTCCTCATCTTCTGCTCTTTTCTAGAAAGAGCTAAATGGAGAAGTTGAAAAGGCAATAGCTTCCGAAAGTGTCCTTAAGGAACCACGCTCTTAGGAGCCAGGTCTATCCAAGTCTGTGCGAATAAAGCAAGGGATGCTAGCCAGCCACAGTGCGCTTTTTCTGTTCAGAAAAACCTAGTCACGTTTAAAAGGAAATTTACTGAAAGGGACATTAGAAGGCGAGCATGAACACTCGGTACTGTGGAGTTGGATGGGGAGTGAGACTGAGCATCTCAAACCATCTGGGGCAGCTCCAAAGCTTTCCTAGCATCCAGTTCAAACCACTCCAGCCTGGTTTTCATGGGAGCATGGGGAGAGCAGGGCAAAGAGCTTTGACTGTTGAGCAGCCAAGGCCGAACTGGGAGCTGAGAGCAGGGATGATATGGGTTCTCCTGTGCGTGGGGTGCCAGGGAGCAAGTGGGCAGGTGTAGCCCTGGCCATGAGAATTCTGCCCCTGCAGGTTCCTGCCTAAAGTGTGGACTGGCAGCCTGTTTCTCCTCGCTGTCTGGGTTCTATCACACAGGAACAGAAGAGAAAAACAAATCGAGAATATGGATAACATTTAAGTGACTCTGAAAAGTTTTGTGGCAACATGGACCTGTTTCAAGAATTATTTTTAACTGTAGACATTTGGTCCCAGTGGGAAATAAAACTTAAAAGGACAGTTATAATTAGGTCACATTTGGAGAAACTTATTACATTTTGCTGTACGTCCCAGGAGTAGTGTATCTTAAATGATTTTAATATTTAGATTCAATCATGGCGCAGAATTCCATTTTTCTATGCAATAATGAGAAACAACCAAGAGAAATGATGCTAGCGGTGTTAGATAAAAGTTAAGGCATGAATACATTTAGTTTGGCATAGAAGAAAGAGAAACGTCATATGATTTATTTCCTCATGCCTCTCCCTTTCTTTTCTCCTTGGCTGCATTCTAAAATAGTGTCTATGGAGGGATCTTGGGTCCTTCTGCCTACATTTCCATTAAATATGTCTTTATTTCTGCTCAGGATGAAAGTTTGACCAGAGACAACCTTTCCATTGCCCAGTACAATGTAATGAAGCAATTTAGTGGTGGAAAGGCTGATATCTCATTGCGAGCAAAATAAACATTAAGAGTGGCTGTAATACTGTTTCTATGACCTCCGTACGGGTTGCAAAGCCAAGGGCCAACTGGAGACTAGTTATAGGACCCTTGGGTGTGAGGCTGGCAGGAAAGGGGGGGAAAGGTTGGAGGTAGGGTAAGGAGAAGACAGTGGCCAACACAGAGGGGTCATGCTGTTCTGAGAAAAGTGTCCCGTGAGAGCTTTATTAGATTGGAGACTGGCAGTGGTTGATGCCCTTTGCTCTGTGTCATACAGACAGTTGAACAAATGGTGAGGTCTGGCCAATCTCTTTTTCTCCCAAACAATCTCATGCACTAAAAAGAATATTTAACAAAAGGAACACTAAAATTTATCTGTGTATTTAGCAGTGGATTAAAATGGGCCAGAGATGTTCTCTACCTCTGACAAGTACATAATATATTCTTACAATTAAGTACCTGCCCACAGAAATGGTGCTCCCCAGCCTTTTTCAATGTTAAAGTTCACAAAATCTGTACTCTTTACTCTTTACAAAGTCTATACTCGGATTAAATTGTGATTTGTCTTGAATGAGTGGGTGTGTGGCTATTTACCAGGTTAAATAAGATAGAGGAATTGTGTAGAGAGATCAGAGCTGTGTGCCAAAAGCTCTCTTGCATCTGATGCACAAGGGACCTTGCTTAGGGACAAATGGCCACACTGGGGGCCCTCCCTGACTGTGGCAAAGGTGGTGAGGAGTTCGCCTTGGTAATCAGCTATGTAAGGTGAGAGGCAGCCATTCCCAATGCTGTGGCCATGCTGACAGAGCTCAGACTGAGTGTCCTCTTCCTGAAGCAGGTCAACATCTCCGCTGCTTCCTGCCTCAACTGCCCTTCGGCCTGTAGCCAGCCATCCACTCAGCCGTGAGGAAGTATGCTTTGTTGTCGTGGGATCTGTACTGGGGTAGATCAGTGGGAGAAAGACTATTCAGGGAGGTCATCCTGTCTTCTGGCTCCAACCATCTCACCGGCCCAGGGTCCAGCCCACCCTAGTCAACCCTTTCCTCACCACCTTTTCCTTCCCCCTTTATGTGTTCCTGCCTGGCAGAAGTTCCTATTATCTGGTAGACTAATCTATTATTAGTTAGTAACGCATGTATTACAACTTTCAGAGCACACACCAACACCTTAACCTAGGGGTCACCAACGGCAACACTCAACAGGAGCCAGGCACATGACATAAGTGAGCACAGGCCAAGTTGGGGGCAGAACTACAGAAAAGATGCCCCTTCATAGTACCATGGGGTATATGGGCCTAATGTTGCCAGGCTTCCTCATTTTTTAAGGAGAATTTAGGAATCTGGATTTGAATGGGATCTAATATTCAAATGTTAGGTAATCAATTCAAATATTGAATAACTCTCATAGACCAAATGAACAAATTAAAGCACACACACTCACGCACGCACGTACATGAAAGCCATTTTATTACACCTGCATTAGCTCAGAAGGCATCAGTCTGTGTGGTATAAAGGGGTCTTGGCACACCAACTGTCATCAGTGGTTACTTTTGGGAACAGGAGTGGGAGTGAGTGGGGACTTTTACATTTCTTTCAGTATAGTTTTCTATTGTTTGAATCCTTGGCAATGAGAACAAATTTATGTATTACTAATGTAGTTATTTAAAAAAAATTAACAGTCTGAAAAATATAAGAGAGACTGGACTTAGGAGTTGGAAGACTCCAACATTTAAGAATGACTGGAGGCGTTTACCATGGCAGAATGATTGCATAAAAGACAGAAACCAAAAGAAAGAAAAGAAACTTGGAGGAATCAGAAAAAAGTCAGGGAGTGGGAAAAAATCAAAAGGGCCATCGATTTATGAACTAAGAAAGGGATCCTGGCCGGGCTCGGTGGCTCACGCCTGTAATCCTAGCTCTGGGAGGTCGAGGCGGGTGGATCGCTCGAGGTCAGGAGTTCGAGACCAGCCTGAGCGAGAGTGAGACCCCGTCTCTACTAAAAATAGAAAGAAATTATCTGGCCAACTAAAAATATATATACAAAAAAAATTAGCCGGGCATGGTGGCTCATGCCTGTAGTCCCAGCTACTCGGGAGGCTGAGACAGTAGGATCGCTTAAGCCCAGGAGTCTGAGGTTGCTGTGAGCTAGGCTGACGCCACGGCACTCACTCTAGCCCGGGCAACAAAGTGAGACTCTGTCTCAAAAAAAAAAAAAAAAAAAAAAAAGAAAGGGATCCTATAAAAATCAGAGAATAAGAAAGAACTCTAGGAAATTAAAAGTTCAATAACAAACATAACAACACTCAAAAGTTAGAAGATAAAGTTGATGAAATCTCATGGAAAATAGTAAATAAAAGATGTGGATTTGGGAAGTAGAAGAGAAACAACATGAAGTTGAGAGGACTGATTTCAGAGTTCCACATTCAACAGATAGCATGTTCAGAAAGGAACAGAGGAAACTGAGGGGGAAGAAATTATCAAATAAATACTCTAAGACATATTTCCAGAATTGAAGGATGTGAGAGTCAAGATGAAAAGAGATCCCATGGAGTTCCCAAAACAAAATAAATAATAATAATAAAATAAACTTCATATCAAGACACATCATCATGAAATTCAGAACACCAGGAATCAGGAGAAGGTTCCTGAGAGAAGAAATAGCCCACAACACATTATCAGAAATATTATAGAATGGCATCAGACTTCTCAAAAGAAACACTAGATGCTGGAAGGAAATGGAGCTTTTGGAAAAAATATTTCCAGACTGGTATACAAAACCAAAGTGCAAAAGTATAATGAGGACATTTTCAGACATGCAGAGTCTCAAGTTTTTTTCTAGGTACTCTTTTTAAAGAAGCTACTAGAGGCCATATTTTACTGAAATGAATGAGTAAATCAAGAAAACCTGGGATCCAGACCATAACGGATTCAACACAGGAAATGGAGTGAGCAAAGGAAATTCTCAGCATGATAGTAAAGAGAAGTTTTAAGATGGAAGCCTATGCAATAGCCTTAAAAGGAAACCAGTTGCTATGGTTTGAATGTGTCTCTCAAATCTCATGTGTTAGAAACTTAATTTCCAAATTCATACGCTGATGGCATTTAAAGGTGGGACCTTTGGGAAGTAATTAGGATTAGATAAGGTCATCAGAGTGAGGCCTTCATCATGGGACTGGTGGCTTTATAAGAAGAGACAGAAATTCCTGAGCTGGAACACTCTTACCCTCTTTCCATGTGATACCCTCTGCCATGTTATGACCCAGCAGAAGGCCTTCACCAAATGACAGCGCTATGCTTTTGGACTTCCTAGCCTCCAGAACCATAAGCTAAATAAACTTCCTTTCATTATAAATTACCCAGTCTGCGGTATTCTGTTACGGCAACAGAAAATGGACTAAGATATCAGTACTTAGGAGATCAACAGCATGAAGAGTTATCATAGTAGCATTTTTGGGGAAAAAATGTAACTGATAGGTGATCTGAAGCATATAACATATTGGATATTTGGGGGATTAATTATTGGTAAATATATTTATTTATTTATTTAAGAACAACTCATGACATGTAAGATAAATACATTTTAAATGATCAAATGAAAAACAAGGCAATTATTAATTCCAGGAAAAAGAAAAAAAGTTCAAAAAAGGAATTTTAATCATGCTATACTATATGTCTCAACTGTAAACAATGCATAAATAGTCATAACACTCAAAATATTGAATATTAATTTTAAAAAATTGTGATGTAATCATTTTGGAAAAATGAAGGTGGTGAGTGAACAGCTCTGTCTGTGTGTGCATTAGAAGGGGGGGCAGATATATAGTAGAGTTAAATCCTTCTCTTTTACAGTAAAAAGTCAGTAGACAATGCTTAAATTGAAAATCATATCAGGCAGATGTGGTGGTACATGCCTGTAGTCCCAGATACTCAGGAGGCTGAGGCAGGAGGATAGCTGAGCCCAGGAGTTTGAGGTTGCAGTGAGCTATGATGATGCTATTGCACTGTAGCCTGGGCAGCAGAGCGAGACTCTGTCTTTAAAAAAAAGGGGGGGGGGGAAATCATGAAATGGAGGTAAGGATGGGGCGGATCAGGGGATTTTTTTTTATTTAAACTAGTTTTTGTTGTTTTTTTTAATCTAGTCTCTTAAGGTGTTTCCAAATTTCTGTGAATATGAACAATGCTGAAATGAATAACTTTATACATATGTTATTTTGTTTGTGTGCAGATATATTTGTAGGATAAATTTCCAGAGGTCTAAGGTCATTTGTACTTTTGCTAGATGTTGCCTAATTGCTCTCCATAGGGGTTATAACTTCTTATTCTCCTGCCAGAATTGTGTGAGAGTAATTCTTTTCCTTCCCATAGCCTCATCAGAAGACTGTGTTGTCAAACTTCTGGGTTTTCGTCAATCTGATGGGTGAGGAAAGGTATCTCTCTGTTCTTAGTATGAGTGAGTCTTTTAAATGTTTAAGAGCCATTTATGTTTCTTTTTCTCTGAACTCTCTCATTATGTCCTTTGTCCACATTCCTACTGGTTTGTGACCTTTTTCTTGTTGATTTCTACGAGATTTTTCTATTTTAGGAAGATTAATCCTTTGTGTTGCAATGTTTTTCTTTTGTCATTTGTCTTTGCTACTATTTTCTGTTAAGTTTTGGATTCATATGTAGTTATATTTATAAATATTTTCTTTTACAGATTCTGGATTTTTAGAAAGACCCTTCTTACTCAAAGGTTCTAACGTAATTCATTTCTGTTTTCTCCTAGTGACTTTAAGTTTTCATTTTCTACTTTTAAATCTTTGATCAATTTAGAATTTATCCTCATATATTGGTCCAGTTTCATCTCTTCCAGATGGCTACCCAGCTGTCTCAAATATTGACTCTCACAATTAACTACATTTATTACCATGATAAAAAAAAAAACAGTAATAAAGGAGAGAGTGACAGAGAAGCCCTCATGAAGGCCGGAAGGGAGGAGGGAAGGGAGGAGGTGGGCAGGTCATGTCCTCTCTCCCAGCCTCTGAGTCCACCCTCTCCCTCTCAGGTGGCATCTCCACAGAGCTGTCTCGCCCCATGGCTGTTTTGACAGGCAGGGACACTTGGCTGTGACTCTGACAGACTTGAGCCAACGAGGGGCTCAGTGAGGGGATATTGGCCAAGCTCAGACACTGGAAAAGCGAGCTGGACACCAGACCCTGGGAGGGACGAAGCAGGTGCAGCTCCGGGAACTCGGCTTGGAATTCCCTGTCACAGGCTGACTCAGCCCAGCTAACTTCCTGTGTGTCTGTGCTCAGGGTTCCAGTCCCTGGGAGAGAGAATTTGGTTGGCCCAGCTTGGTCACTCAGCTATCCCTTGTCAGCAGGAATCCAAGTCCTAGGGTTAGTGGGACACTGAAACTGTGTGTGTGTGTGTGTGTGTGTGTGTGTGTGTGTGTGTGTGTGAGAAGGGGCAGTTTCTCCAAAGGAAGCGATGCTGGCAACAAAACCAAACACAGGCCCGCAGCCGCTGTCCACAACAGTTGTAAAAATAGTAACAATAAAAATAGCAACCGTTTGCTGACTGCTTCCTAGAGGCCAGAAATGGGGTTAAGTATTTCACCTCATTTACTTTCTTCCCAGCTCTGTGAGGTGGGTGGTGTTCTCCCTTTTGACAGGTGAGGAAACTGAGGCTGAAGAGAGGAGAAGAGACATCTCCAAGACACAGCTAGTCAATGGCATGACCAGGACACAAACCTGGATGTGTCCACCCCAACTCAGCCTCCGCCAGTGACCACTGGGTGCTGTTGCCCTCTGCGTGAGGTTCATGCACTCCTCGGGAAACGGGGCTTCTGCATCCTGTGACGCTGGCCTTCGGGGTCCCCAGAGCACTTGCACCTGCAGTACGCTGTAAAACGTACTTCCTATGCTTGTTTATTCTCTGTCTCTCTTCAGTAGAATTTAACTCCACAAGGGCAGGCAGGGACTTTGTTTTGTCCAGGATGTATTCCAAATGTCTGGAACAGTGTGGGCACGTAGTAGGTGCCCAATAAACATTTGTTAAGTAAATGAATGATCCACCTGTGAGTGTCTGCTGGTTTAAAATGGGCTCACAAATTCTGTGACACTGCTCCTTTTAAAAGTGGAGCTAATTCCCCCTCCCTGAATGTGAGCTGAACTCAGTGACTGCCTCCCTTCTAATGAATGGGATGTGGCAGAAGCAACCCTATGTGACTTGGGTCATAAGAAGAGGACAGCTGTCACCTGGCTTGCTCTCATGGATCTCTCACTCTGATGTCAGCAGCCTTGTGAGGATATTCAAGTGGCCTAAGAGGCCGACGTGGGGGGAAAGTGAGGCTGCCACCGACAATCGGCACCCGCCTGCCAGCCAGGTGAGTGAGCTGTTTTGGAAGCAGGTCCTGCCGATGACCGCAGCCCTCGCTGACACCTTCGCTGTAGGCCCGGGGGAGTTCCCAAGCCAGAGCTGCCCAGCTACGGCACTCCTGAATTCCAGACCCACAGACACTGCGAGGGTAATAAACATTTAGTATAATAACAAGCATTTAGTATTGCGTTAATCCACTATGTTATGGGGATAATTTATTACACCGCAATAGAGAACTAATATGATTTCATTGTCACCTGGTTCATTTAAACTATGACTTGCTTTATAGAATCTTGATACACCCCCAACTTTACAGCAAAGCACTACTGTATAAAGTAAATTACAACTGCTGATATATAAATGCAGTTGTGTAGGTTTGGTGGAATAGGACTAGCCTGGGGACACAAAAAATAAAAAAAAAATGGTCACGTCCCAAAGCTGGCAGGTATCTTGGGAATGTTGCTGCGGAGGCAGTGAGTCCCTGGGAGAAGCGCATGTTACAGTGAGGATGTGAAAAGGCTTGAGCCTAACCCAGGGGCACGCACCCGGTGAAGACACTTGTCGGCTGATTCAAGTGCCCACTGTGGTTTATTAATGGTGCTTGCACATAATGAAGTGCAGGGCTGGGGCCTGCCCAGCAGCTCCCAATCTGGACTGCAACAAAGGCTGCAGCTGTTGTTGTTGTCGTCACTTAACTTCAGAGTGACCTTAAATTATATCCCCTAGTGGTGAAACAGCCAGAATAGTACACCTTGAGGATGTTAATTAACCCCCTACAGGATACACAAGGTAGAAAATAACCACTTGGAGAGCTGTTCAGCCTCCCCAGTCCTCAGCAGACCCACACGGCCGCCGTCCCTCTGTAGCACATTTCTATTTAGTGGCACGAATGGTGCCAGACGAGAGGCTCTGGGGGCTTCCAGCCTCCTGCCCTTCTGCCCCCAAGGATCACCAGCCAAGACCTGATGACTAGATCCGACAGAGGTGTTTGGTCCCTGGAACCCACTCCTACTCTTGGCGTCTCTGCCTGCATGGCTCACAGAAGCGTACATAGAGCCGGTCTGGGTGGCTGTTGAGGCCACGCAAGAAACTTGACCCTCATGAGAATGATTGGCTTGGCTTTCAACAGGATGATTGGAAGTTCTCCTTCGGCTCCAATTGTCTTATCTGGGAATCCACCAGATTATGGCAGAAAAAATGGAGGAGATTTAGTTGCTGGCTGTTCAGGCAATTCTTTCTATCACCCTTATTCAACAGATGGAAGAGAAAAAACCCAGGAAGGGTGAGTGTTTATGTGTTGTGGGGGAAAATCTGAGTTTCCTGGAGACCTTGCTTGCTAAGAATAATAGTAAAGCTGGGTGCGGTGGCTCATTCCTGTAATCTCAGCACTTTGAGAGCCTGAGGCAGGGGGATCCCTTGAGGTCAGGAGTTCAAGACCAGCCTGGGCAACAGAGTGAGACACTGTCTTAAAAAATAAAAAATAAAAAATTAGCCGTGTGTGGTGGTGGCATAGCCTATCGTCCCATCTACTCAGGAGGCTGAGGCTGGATGATCACTTGAGCCCAGGGGGTTGAGGCTACAGTGAGCTATGATTGTGCCACTGTGTTCTAGCTTGGGCAACAGAGCAGGACCCTGCTTTTAGAATCATCGTCATCATCATACAGTAGTATTAGATAATATTTATTGAGCATTTGCTCTCTGCCAGTGGAATGCTAAGCATTTGATATCTATTTTCCTACTTGAGACTCATGACTCCCTAGGGGGTAAGTACTGTTTTGATCCCCATTGCATAGAGGAGGAAGCCTGGGTTCAGTACAGCAATTTGCTCAAGGTTATGTGGCTGAAGTGCGTCTTATTCCAGGTCTGCCTACCAAAGAACTGTGTCCCTAGCTAGCATGTGGTCACTGTCATGAACATTGGTGTTTTCTGAGTGTCTACCTGCGTCCAAAGTTGGTGAACATGTTTCATCTCAAGAGTATCATATCTAGACAACACCTGACATCAAGAAAGAAGACAGAAAAACCAAATCGTAGGCCCAGCCCTGAGCCACCCCTCTGTGCTGTAACAGATGTTCATAACGATGATCCCAGGTTATAAAAAGTACCTGTGAATGTTTTAGAGTAACCCCCACCCCCGCAATGATTGCATTTGGGAAAAGTGTTGGTTCTCAAGGGGAAAACTTCTAGTGTCTGGAGTGTGCAGGTCTCTATTCCCCAACGCTGTTGGGTAAATGAGGTATCTTTGTGTTAACATTCTAACATACCGGTGTACTTTGAGATCATCCAACTTTCCCATTTCGCATAGGTGCTCCAAGAGAAAAGGAAACTTCCAGTGTGCTACCATCGGCTGCCCTCTGCGCTGTTTAAAACTCATTATGGGCTGCTCTAGGCTCAGCCAGTTTATATAAATAGACACATCTGAACCATGGAGGACTGACAGAGCAGAGCTTCCTGGACACCGCATCCACACACTGGTGATGATAATCATGTCTACGTTAATAACAGTAGCCATCACTGAGTGTCAGCTCTGGGCCAAGGCACTGCACTAGGCACTTGCACATATTATTTCCTTTAATCCTCTCAGTTGCTCCATTGGGGTAAGTATTAGAAAACCAGTGGTCAGTGAGCTTAAGCAACATGGTCAAGATTACAGAGAAAATAAGTGGTTGAGGCACAGATTTGCACACTAATTTTTTTCTAAAATCTGCACCTTTTTCAGACACTCTCATCATCTTAGGTTCTGGTAGGCAGGGAAGATTGCCTGGACACCTGGATTTTTTTATTTTTTTATTTTTTTTTGAGACAGAGTCTCACTCTGTTGCCCAGGCTAGAGTGCTGTGGCATCAGCCTAGCTCACAGCAATCTCAAACTCCTGGGCTCAAGCAATCCTTCTGCCTCAGCCTCCCAAGTAGCTGGGACTACAGGCATGTACCACCATGCCTGACTATTTTTTTCTGTATATTTTTAGTTGTCCAGGTAATTTTTTTCTATATTTTTTAGTAGAGATGGGATCTCGCTTTTGCTTAGGCTGATCTCGAACCATCCCATTAATTTTTAAACATTTTAACTCAGTTTACATTTATGCTTTGCCCTTGACTTTTTTTCTCTTAACGTTTATTTAGCATTGGCTGTGTGCCAGGCCCTATGCTAAGTGCCTAAGTTGTGCTTATCCTACTGAATTTTTGAAACAGTGCAGATAATGTTGATACAAAGTCACCCAGTAAACAATTGAATGAAAGAACAGTTTTCGAATTGTGAAATGTGTGTATACATACATGTAATAGGAAAAATTAATTATGCAGAAAGACACCATAATGAAGGGAAAATAACAATATTGTCTTAAATTATTCAGCACACTATTCTAATCAAGTTCAATTCATTTCACAGTGTAATTGTTAAACAAATATGTATGCTAAGCACTGGGCTAGAGACCATAGAGGATACAGGAAAAACATACAATGAGGACCCTATTCTCAAGAAATCTACTGTCTAGGTCGGAAATTAAGACAGCTACATAGAACAGCATATGTATAATGAAAACATCAAGATCATGGAATGCCATGGGAAGTCATTGTGGGCTGGGGTTGTCAGGGAAGATTTTGGAGAGGAGATGAGACCTTAGGGGACAGTAAAGGTAGGATGGGCATGGATAGGTGGATAGAACATTCCATTTTAGGGAAGAACTTGAGTAAAGGCTCAGAGGTGGGGCCTTAGCCACCATTTTGAATGACCCCAAGGAGCCTGGGGATGTGGGTGAGAGAAGGAGCATTGAGTTGGCTGGCGGGGCTGTGTACTATTGTCCTTCCCAATATCCTTTCTCCCCTTTCTCTGTCGTAACAGAAGTGTAAGCTGGGCACACCGCCAGCCTCCCTTGCAGGTAGGTGTGACAGTGTAACTAGATCCTGGCTAATAGGATTTCAGCAGAAGTGATGTGTGAACATCCCAGGCCATGTCCTTAAAAGGAAATGGGTTTAGATCTCCACTGCTTCTCTTTCCCATTTCCTGCAGGCCAGAGTGTGGGTGTGGTGCTGAGCCATCTTGGACTGTGCGGATAAGGACAACATTCTAGGGTGAGCAGACGAGCCATCTGGAAGAAGCCCAGATTCCCAACATTGACAAACTGCCCAGTGCTGTGGACGCTTTGGACCACCTACACTGAGAGATGCGGGAGAGGGAGGATCTGGTCTGAGAGGCAGAGAGGAAGCATTTGCCCCCAGGCATCCACAGCACAGAGTTGGAGATTGTGGCATTTGTTCCATTTGACATAGAAATAGTTCCTCCAAATGTGACCTTACCTTATCCACACATTTGCATAATTGCTACTAGGAGTATCTTTTGGAAAGACCTTTTAGAGAACTGGTACAGCAGTGGGAAGAGCAATTTTCTCTCCATATGTCAGGCAGGGACACTCAAGACTTTGACCAACCATGTTCCGAAAGAATCAGAGACTCACTGCAAGCACAGAAAGCTGCTGTGAGATCTTACAGTTGGTGTGGGGGAGGTATTAAAAAACACTAATATTTCTGGAATGGAAGCTTTAAATGAATGCAAGAAAGATACCATAACTCAGAACAAATTGCTTTAGAAATCAAATATATCTTTTGCAAATGACCTGACCTGGCTTTTTGGTTGGCTCTTTTCAAAATGATCCCTATTAAAGAATGAGTCATTGCATTGGCTCTGAATTTGCAGTCTCTTTCTTTTCCCTGGGCAATAACTGAAGATCCTAGAACCAGACTTGGGGAGGAAAGGGTAGAATTGATGGCTTTCAGGCTCTAAATTCGTTCATATTGGAGGCTTAAATGTCATTTCTTGAAAAATTGAGGGGAAATTTACATAACATAATATTAACCACTTTAAAGTGAACAATTTAGGGGCATTTAGTACATTTACTGTGTTATAAAACCATCACTAGGTTCTAAAACATTTCCATCACCCCAAAAGGAAAGCCCATTCCCATTAAGCCGTCACCCCCTGTTCTGCCCTCCCCCAGCCCCTGGCAGCCACCAGTCTGCTTTCCATCTCTGTGGACTTACTTATTCTGATATTTCATATAAATGGAATCATACAGTATGTGGCCTTTCATGTGTGGCTTCTTTCACTTAGCATAATGTTTTTGAAGTTCATCCAAATTGTAGCATGTATGAGTATTTCGTTCCTTTTTATGGCTGAATAATATTCTATTGAGTGTACACACCACATTTTGTTTATCCATTCATCTGTTGACAGACATCTGGGTTGTGTCCACACTTTAGCTATTGTGAGGAGTACTGCTAGGAACAGGCATGTACAAGTATTTGTTTGAGTGCCAAGTGTCATTTTTAATGAATTTAAAACTTGGGACTCCCTCAGGGGAGAATTAGGAATGTCTAAAAGTCCTAGTTCTCGCACTTCTTTGAGATTCAGGAGAAGCACGTTGCACATGTCCAGGTCTTGTGGTCCCCAGAGATGTGTAAGAAAGTGGTCTGAGCATGAAGGTGGCAGAGCCATGGACCCTGGCTCTCCCCTTGCTGCTGTAACTTCCTTTCTCTGAGCGTCCAGGCAGGCCCCCTGCTGAGTCAGGCCAGCAGCCTCACTTCCTCTCCCTGTCGTGCCCTGTCTGCCAGGTTGTTCTTTTCACTGCTTTTCTTTGCAATTGGCTTAAAGTCAATTACCCTCCCAGCTCATATTGCAAAGATTCCTTCCTGGCTCATATTAGAAGAACACAGCTTCCCAGGTTAGACCAGAAAAGACCCAGGCCTCCTGATGGGAGACAGAGGACAACTAATAAACGAATCACTTTGACCAAAATAATACTAGCTGTTATTTATTGATAACCAACTGCGAGCTAGACACTGTCTTATCTAGTCCATTGAACAACCCAGTGAGGCAGGCACTATTATCCCCATTTTATAGATGAGGAAATTGAGGCTAAGAAATGGTAAATACTTTCCTAAGTTTACTGAGTTAGTAAATGGTGGGGTCAGGGATGCAGCTCGGGCAGTGTGACCCCATGCTGGGATGCTCAACCTCCACTCCCACAGAGATCTACCACTCACCGGGCTGGGAACAGGTTGTGGGGACCAGATGGGTGATGCTGGAGAGGATCCAGAGAGCCAGGAGAGGGACGTGCTGCCTGGATCAAAGCAGTAGCAAACTGGAGCAGAAGGCCAGGTGGGCCCACCAGGGGTTCAGGAAAGAATGGTCATGGATCAGACTGGCTCCAGCACGGAGCACTGTGCACGGCAGAGCTCACAGGATGCTTTGTTCATTGATGAGGAGTGGCCTGGACCAAGGGATGCTGGAAACAATCAACTTCGAAGCTGCATCTTCCCCAGGATGTTTTGATCATTACTGTACAATCAGTACCTCACAGGATGCCTGGCTCATGGTTGGCACTCAATGGAGACCTGTTGATGGGATGAATCAACACACATGGCTTCTGTATGTCATTACACCTTGTGCATAGCTTCTATTCTCATATAGCTTCTCCATATGAGAGTATGGAGCGTCTGTACAGTGAGGACACTACATTTGCCTCCCCTTGTGCAATTTGGTAGTGTTTATTTCAGTACACTCAAGAGCCTGGATCTACGATGTCTCGGACAACTTCGAAGGGCCACTAATAGTATGTATTGGGTTCCTGGAGTTGCTGCAAAAAATTAACACACACTTGGTGGCTTAAAACAGCAGAAGTTTATTCTCTCCCAGTTCTGGATTCCAGAAGTCTGGTGCGCAAAGCTCTAGGGGAAAATCCTTCCTTGCCTCTTCCAGCCTCTGTGGCTCCAGGCGTTCCGAGGTGTGTGGCTGCGTCGTTCCGGTCTCTGCCTCTGTCTTCACGTAGCTGTCGTCTCGGCCTCCAGTCCCCCTGTGCCCTCCCCTTGTAAGGAGGCTTATCATCGGATTTAGGTCCCTCCTAGATAATCAGGATGATCTCATCTCAAGATCCGTAATTTAATTATACCTGAAAAGGTCCTTTTTCCACATAAGGTCATATTCACAGGTTCCAGGGATGAGGGTGTGGACGTATCTTTCGGGGGCCACCATTAAATCTACTACCCGGGGCCTGAAGCTCCAGACAGAGGGAAGGAGCCACCGATTCCAGCGGGGCTGAACTTCTCCTCTTACGTTCAGCACCTCAGGCCCGCTCGCCCCTCTCTGCGGTTGCCGTGGTCGCAGAGTGGGCTGCCCAGCCCACCACTCTCCCCCGCAACCACAGGGAGAAGAGTCACCTAAGCCTATGAGGAAGATTCACAGGGACCCAGGGGTGGAGAGAAGCAAGTCCAGAGCCCTTGGGCAGAGAGCTGGGTCCCCACGAGGGTAGTCTGGCTGTGCAAGGTCATGATGAGCGGTCTTGGCCCTTTTTAAGAATCTGAAGGTTCCTGGACAAGCCTGGATGCAGCCAAGGCTTCTCTAGGGCAGAGGGGAGTACTGAGGCTTGGTCCGGAGCTTCCTCGCTGCCTGGCCACTCTGAAGCCACATCTTCCTTTATCTTCCGCCAGCACCAGTCTTGTTCGTCAGCAAAGTCTTTGGCTACAGACTCCGGCCCCCCGCCCCCCTGGCTCTTAAGACCCAGGCTATAGTCCTAGGAATGTGTGATGGTTAATTTTATGTTAAAAGTAACATAAAATTGGCCAAGGTGCCCAGATCAAACATGATTCTGCATGTTTCTGTGAGGGTGTTTTTGGATGAGTTTTGCATTCAAATCTACAGACTTTGAGAAAAGCACATCACCCTCCGTCATGTATGTGGGCCTCATCCAGTTGGTTGAAGCCTTGAGTAGAACACAAGGCTGACTCTCCCCCGAGCAAGAGGAAGTCCTGACTTGAACTGCAAGATCGTCTCTCTTGGGTCTCCAGCCTGCTGGCACATCCTGCAGATTTTGGATTTGCCAACCTCCACGATCTCTTGAGCCAATTCCTTAAAATAAATGTCTCTCTATCTCTATCTATGTCTCTACCTATCTATCTGTACCTGTCCCACTGCTCCTGCTTCTCTGGAAAACCCTAACACAGAACGCCCTCACTTTCCCAGCCTAGCAGGAATCTTCTCAAGAGTGGGAACAGAGTCTTTCCTGGGCTTGTGCCCAGCCTCAGGTGTCTTTCCTCTCCCTCTGACCTCCACCCAGACCCCAGCTTCTAGTTCAGAGAAGAGCTGGCTCTTAACATGGATAAGAAACTCATTTTGGGTCTACAGTACACTTCTCTCTGCTTCAAACTGCTGACTACAATTTTACCCCAGCCAGGAGCCACTCCACCCACCAGCTCAACAGGATTTCTGGAGGGGAAACATTTGCACTGTGGGAAATGCCGTGGGGACAGAATAATAGTACCGGCCTTGCTGAGGGTCCAGAGGGGTCAGCCAGGCTGAGTCAGACGGGACAGCAGCACCAATGCAAGTGCAGACAGAGCCTGCAGCTGTGGGCAACAGCTAATCCAGCTCTCCCTGCAAGCAAGGCCGTGTGGCAGGGCAGAGCGGGCCCAGGGATGTCAGCGTCCTGTGGATAAAGACTTGCCAGGCAGGACCCGAGAGAAGTCATGAATCAGGGGCTGTTCATCACAGGAGCAGTGGGCCTGACAAATTTTATGGACAAGGGGAATTTTTTCAGCTGCCTTTTAGCCCTGTTTTTGCCAGTCAATAAAGGGACATGGAAGGTTTCTCACAGGGAAGTCATCATGTGGTGGTAGGAAAATTTGCCGTCAGTGCTGGGAGAAAAGCCCTTTGACGACCCAGCACAGGGAAATGGGAGGCGTCATCTCTCTAGCCTGCAGGGTGACCAGGAGTTCTCTTCTCTGTGACCCCGGAGGGACAAGGCAGCACGCTGCTAGAAAGAGATTCCCTACTCAGTACACTGGAGCCTGGCGCCTGGCACGTAAGGTACACCCAGACTTGAGAAATGTAGGGAAGCATTGTGAATGGTTTTGAAATTTTGCGGGTGTCCCAGCTAGCTCAACTATCTGCCTTTATCTTTTTTTTTTTTCTTAAGATGAAAAGATAATATATTTAGAATTGGCAAATTGGCCAGTTGGACTCGGTTTAGATGATCCCAATTTTGTTGGCAACTTCCAAAGCATCGTAATCGGGAGCCAGTCGAACGTATGCCTTCTTCTCTCCATCAGGCCTAATCAGGGTGTTGACTTTGGCCACATCAATGTCATAGAGCTTCTTCACAGCCTGTTTGATCTGGTGCTTATTGGCTTTGACATCCACAGTGAACACAAGTGTGTTGTTGTCTTCTATCTTCTTCATGGCAGACTCAGTGGTCAAGGGGAACTTGATGATGGCATAGTGATCAAGTGTTTCTCCTGGGGGTGCTCTTCTGAGGATATTTGGGCTGCCTCCTGAGCCTCAGTGTCTTTGGCCGCCGGAAGGTGGGTGATGTACGGATCTTCTTTTTTTTTGTGGCTGTGGATGCCTTTTAGCACTGCCTTCTTGGCCTTCAAAGCCTTTGCTTTGGCTTCGGCTTTGGGAGGGGCAGGAGCTTCCTTCTTCGCTTTCGGCGCCATCTTGTGAAAAGTATCTCTGCCTTTATCTTTGACGAGGCTATTTTACAACTCTGCGGAGATAGATGTTTGCCTGTAGGAAGCTAATGGTAATAGTCCCTGTCCGTAGGAATGCAAATTGTGTCCAGTGGAATGCAGCTGATTCTTACCCTGTGGATGTGGAACATTTGGGACAATTTTTCATCCATTTGTCAATTCATTTCAGCATTCCTAGTCTGACTATAAATAGGTGGAATTTTGAGTTCTCTTTTGAACTCTCTTTTGTCATATCTGCTCATTCCCTTGTTCATTAATGAGTTAAATAAAAATCTTTGACATATGATTATTTTATATCTGTATAAGAGTAATGATTTTACCTTTTTTATTTTTTTTGAGACATAGTCTCGCTCTGTTGCCCGGGCTAGAGTGCTGTGGCATCAGCCTAGCTCACAGCAACCTCAAACTCCTGGGCATAAGCGATCCTACTGCCTCAGCCTCCCGAGTAGCTGGGACTACAGGCATACACCACCATGCCTGGCTAATTTTTTCTGTATAGTTTTAGTTGTCCGGCTAATTTCTTTCTATTTTTAGTAGAGACGGGGTCTCGCTCTTGCTCAGGCTGATCTCGAACTCCTGAGCTCAAACGATCCGCCCGCCTCCCAAGTGCTAGGATTACAGCCGTGAGCCACTGCGCCCGGCCTTTTACCTTTTTTTTAAAAAAAAAATTATCCCTTAACATAGCCCAACCACTCTCAACACACCCTCCAAATTAGACTGCTTCATCTCATTTAATTTTTCACAATAAACAAATACTGTACATTAATAGATTACATAATTGAGGTTTAATATGTTTACAGAATGGGACTAAACCTTGCAAAGTAGAAAAATTGTCAAAATTTCCTCCCTTCCCTTAAGGGCAGAGTATTGAGAAGGACCAGACACATGGAAAGAAATTTGCCTTTCCCGTTCTTTCAGTCTAGCTCAGTGGTTCTCAAATTTGAGATATGTAAGAAATACTGTAGAGAATTTTATTTTATTTAATTAATTTATTTTTAGGCTGGACTAGATCTCCTGGGATCAAGCAAACCTCGTGCCTCAGCCTCCTGAGTAGCTGGGATTACAGGTGCGCACCACTGTGCCTGGCTTAGAATTTTATACTTAAGACTGGGCATACTGTTGATAAAAGAGATTTAAAGGGCTTACTGTATTTTAAAGAAAGGCTATTGATAATGGTGAGAACATAAGGATTTTTGACTTCCATGATTCTGAAACAATCAGACTACCTCCTCATCCCCCAAAACATGACTGTACCGTGATTGCGTTCAGCAGCGAGGTACCTGGGCTCTTCATACGGTCAGATGCTTTTACTTCACGTTGCCTTTCCCTGGGAAGGCAGGTCTCAGGTGACTGAGGCCTTAAATTGTTTTTTTAAACTATTATTGAGGTGAAATTTACATAACATAAATTAACTTTTAAAATGTACAAATCAGTGGCATTTAGTGCATTGACAATATTGTATAAAGTTCCAAAACATTTTCGTCACCCCAAAAGAAAACCTCATACCCATTAAGCAGCCACTCCCCATTCTGCCCTTCCCTGGTGACCACCAATCTGCTTTCTGTCTTTATGCATTTACCTATTCTGGGTATTTCGTGCAATGGACTCATACCATGCGACTCAGCAAGTCTGCTCCTAGCTATGTACCCTAAAGAACTGAAAACGGGTATTCAAACAGATACCTGCATACAAATGCTCCTAGTGGCCCTAATTATTTTCTCTGGCCCTTCCTAGGCACTCTGCCTGCTTCTTCATGGTTCTACAGGTAAATCTTTCTTTATTCAGGCAGATAACAAAGGCCAAAGTGCAGACAGGGGCAGGAGGAAGGCGGGAGCGGCACGCAGTTATCGCTGTTGGGGTTCTGCCACCTTAGTAGGACAGCCCCAGTGATCGGTGAACGCTGTTCACTTAGGGGTGCTGGACAACGATGAATGAAGCATACCCAGAAAGGAGAGGCGTGGGACACTGCCAGGTGGTTCGCTGAATAGGAAGGACTCTGGGAGTGCCCATTGTGGAAGCCGTGGAAATGAGACTTGTCCAGAGTCCCTCTGGCCTGGAGATGGGTGTTGCCTGGAAGCTTATTACGTAAGCGGGCTGGATTTCCAGACTAAGGCAAAAAATGTGCATGAGAATCTGTCTAGGGCTGGGGATGGTTCTTGTGATCCTCCTGATCACTGCCAGGAACGAGCCCAGGGCTGGCAGAGCCACTGGTAGAGCAGGCCTGTTTCTAAATCAGTTCCCGGCCCATTATTCGTGCAGCATTTTTATCTTAGCCCTTGGTGGGCTGAGGGGCTTCGTTAGCACTGCAGTCCCTGGTTTGCAAATGAAACTGAAGCTGAGGCCTTTTCCAGTGTTTTCTTCCCTGCTCTCATTTCCGGGCAATTATTATAAAGTGCACTCATTATCCTTACAACGGTTTGGAGATTAAAGCTTAATTTGGTTTGTTATTTCTGTGGCTTTGCCTAATAACATTTGTACCTGCACCAGCCCCACTAGGCTGTGAATCCAACAGCTCCTCAAATCACCAGAGGCTGTGGTTTGCATCCTCAACTTTTTTCCTATTGGTCTGGCCAGAAGCAGTTTTCATGAGAACATTTTAATGGGTCACCAAGGGTTTTCTGCTGGGACAACTGTCTCTGTGACAGGAAAAATGGAACTTTCTTAAGAGAAAAGCTGGCCTGTGGGAAAAATGATCAGGCTTGAATTCTAAAATGCAGTAGTTGAATTGTCTGCACTTTTTGTTGAAAGCAAATGCAAATGAAGCCACTCTCCTATTCATGTGAGCTGGGAACTCAACAGATCTGGGTTCAAATCCTGACTCTGCTGGTATTCCATGTGTTATCTGGACAAGTCCACTTATCTCTCTGAACTGCAGTGGAGTGGGGTGATAAAACTAGAGTCATTGTACAACTGAATGAGATAATTTATGGAAGAACCTAACACATAATAGGTGCTCAAAGATGATAGTGTTATTATTCATTTAGTACTAATAGCTGTCTCTGGACTGAGTTTGGCCAAAAAAAGATCAGGCCATTTGGGGATTTTTTTTTTATTTTAGAAGATGTGGTTTATGGGATCTAATGAGACCAGCTTTCCAGTAGTCCAGGGTTCTCTCCTGCAATAGTGAGCCACCCACTCATCCAGGTATGTGGTTTATTTAATCATTCTGAGGCTTAGCCAAGTTAAAGTAGGATTTTTAGATCCACAATTTTGGGGGTGTGGGAGGTCAGGGGACTCAGAGGCCATGTCCAGAGAAGCCAGGGGGTGCTAGAGCAGGCTAGGAAAGTAGAGAAAGAACAATCTGTGCTTTTCTGTACTGCATTCCAAGCTCTCTGGATTCCATGTGAATTATCCAGATTCTTTTCTGTATGTCAGTCATTCAACAGATGCCAGCTGAGCACTTGTCCTGTGACTGGCTGCTATGCCATTCCCTCACTTGCATTCCTACCTCTTTTCTGCCTGCTGTCTTAGTAAGGTCACCATAAAATAATACTCTATTTTCTCCCTAAGAAGAGAAATGGGCACTGAAGGTTCCTGGAGGACGATGTGAACAAAGTGAGTGTCTAAGAGGGGGCAAGATAGACAAGTTCAGAAAGGAGATGGGAGAATAGACAGAGATGGCATCTGTTTAGCAAACATGCCTGCTGCCATGGGCACCCTTCTCTCCCTAAGCCTACACCACTGAAAATCACCCATGCAGGCAAAAGTAGGGGATGTCTAGCTGAATAACTCTGGCCAGAATTTCCCACGGGGTTAAAAGATTGCATGTTGTGTGTGTGTGTTGCAATGTTTCTCCATTCTCTGTTAGAAGAAATGCTTCCCTTTAGCCTGACTACACTCAGGCTCCTTTTGTACAAATGGTCCCTCAGTCAGGCTCAGGGGACTCTGGAGAGATGTGGCACTGCCACGGAGCACAGCCAGAGGCTCTGGGGGCAGGCTAGGGGAGGCAGCGGGCAGAGGAAGAGACGAATACAAGGCAGAGGGGAGCTGGTGCCTTCCGTCCTGGCTTGTTTGTTACTGCAGCTTAGGAAGCAGGGACATGGCAGAAATCATGTCTGCTCAATATTTCACCCTCTTTTCCTTTCTCTTCAGCATTTCTCTCCCTTAATTCCCCAACAGCCCAAGACAAATTCCAACTACCAGCAGCGACCTTAGATTCTCAGCATGTGAGAGGAGAGTTGCTAATACCCTCTGGGTAATTCGTTTAATTAAAGCTCAGGACATATGTTGGTTCCTGGGTAGATGAAGAAATGGAAAAAAAGTGAGAGGTCAAGGGAGTTAATTACCCATGGCCAGATCCATAAACTCTGCTGATTTCTTGTGTCTTTTATTAGCCAAAGAAAGGAGCAGAATGGAGAAGCATGACTACATTGTCAGTTCTGTTCAGTAGCATACACTGAAAGTTATGGATTAATTATGGTGCGAAATGTTAAGCAAAGTGTATTTCATATCTTTTTATATGCTGGGTCCCTATTTGATTAGAATGGCAATTTAATTTATACAGCCTTTGTTGTGTTTGCAACTTAATCAGACCCGCTGCCTTGCTGTGCCAGCCACTAGAGAACAGCCTTCTGAGACTTTGGAAGTGAGCCCCACTGTCACACTGTGATGATTTTTATGGCATCAGTTGGCAAGGAATTGGTGATCCAGTTGGGCACAATATTTAGTATTGTGTTTAATATTATTCATATATTCTTCAGGCATTCAAGTGGAATGGTCGTGCAAAACTATACAATATGCCCAAACCCCAAGAAAACCTGGAATCTGCTGGTTTTGAAATTGCTGTACATCCACTAGATCCATTGTGACAGTTTTTAAAATTTCAAAGTATGACTTTTTTAGTGGTGTGATAGAGTTGCAGTACTATATGCTATTTACAAGCACGTATTTTAAAGCCTTCGTTCATTTACTCATTAAACATATCTTGAATGGCTGTTAACAGGCAGGTATTGCTGTTGGTGCAGGAGACACAAAGTTACCTCTTCCTGGGTGACTCTCTCCCTCTCTTCTGTAGCCAGTCAGCCTCCTGGAAACACCCTGCCCCTTTATTTATTTTAACAGATCAAGGTATCACATAGAACAGCCAGTATCTTGATATTTAGTCAGAGATACCTGATGGAAAAGTAGCCCCTGGTTGGGTGCACACCTGTAGTCCTAGCTACCTGGAAGGCTGAGGCAGGAGGATCACTTGAGTCCGGGAGTTCAAGGCTGCAGTGAGCTATGGTCCTGCCTGTGAGTAGCCACTGCACTCCAGCTTGGGCAACATAGTGAGATCTCATCTCTTAAAGAAAGAAAAGTAGCCCCTGGACACTCTCTCTAGGTTTTCATTTATCAGCTTGTCAACCCCATGAAAATAGAGTGTCTTCTCTCTAATGGGTTCAACAAAATCTTGGGTAGGCTTTTTATTGACCAGCCCAGTTTGGGTCGCATGACCACACCTGACACTATCTCTGTGGCTGGGTGTCGGTGGGCTCTGCTTGGACATACTTGGGCTCAGTGTCTACTCTAGAGCCGAGGCGGTTAGGTCCTCACAACCACATGTTTTCCTAAAGGGCAATTCCCCCAAAACAAGATAGGTAGGATGGTAAGAACCAAAGCAGCAGATGGCTACTACCCAGTCCAAACCTCCCTCATGAGTACCAGAGCTGGATTACCTAATTGCTTACTCAACATCTCCACTTGGATGTCCCACATGCACCTCCGAGTTACCATACAGAAAACTGCTCTTGTCCTTCCCCACAAAATTACATTTTCCCTCGCATGCCTCATCTTGGTGAAGCATGCAACAGTCCACCAACCACTCAAATCAGGACCTGCTCATTGACTTATGGTCCTCAAACCTCCTCTCTCCTGTGGTCAGTGTCTCTGTTCCTCTCCTCTAGCCTTACTGCCACCTCCTTGGTTCAGATCCTCATCATCTCTTCCCAGATGACTGCAGTGGTCTCCTAACTGGGTTTCTTCTCTTCAACCCTGCCCTTCTCTTATCCAAGTTGGTCTTTCTGTAACTAAAATACAACCATGTCACTCGCCTGTTTTAAACCATTCGATGACTACCCAGTGCCTTCAAGAGGAAATGCAAGCTTTTAACACTTGGCATCCTAAGCTTTGTCTTTTATACAAAGCCCCCTCATCTGGCTCCGGGACTGTCCCTCTGGCTTTCACAGCCTACCTGCACTACTCTGATAACACTGTAATGACTGTTTGCCTGACTCTCTCCCTAAACCGGAGTTCTTTGAGGCTGGAATATTGCAGTTTGGCTCATTTGATATCCATTGCAAACCCTTCATAGCTTGCTGTTCTGCTTGAGCTAAAACATTAAAAATTGCATTTATAAGACTCCCTTGCAGCCGGGTTGTAGAAATATGATGTAGGTTCCCTCAAGCAGATAGGTGTACCTGTAGGAGACTTCAATTAGAAGAAAGCAATGAAGATTGAGTCTTCTGGTAAGCTTGGTACCAGAATATCTGGTTTTTCTGGGGCAGGTAACAGTTGAGTTTCTAGGGTCCAGCCCCTGGCACTTTAGGATGGCCATGGCACTTTAGGATGCTTCCACGAGAACATCTCCTTGGTGTGGTTGGTCATTTTCCTTAGTCTGCATAGTTCCCAGCTGTACTGCAGTTGCCTATATAGACACCAAGCCTGGCCCTGACCCTTCCTGAGATTCTGTGAGCTGCCCAATTTTTAAATAATAAATTCTTTATGCATAAACTAGTTAAAATGGATGCTGTTGCCTACAACTAAGCACCTTGATTATTAATGATATAGATGATGTTTAACGCATCTTTGTGTTTGCAGTACCCAGCACAATGTCTGACCCTTAATAGATGCCACACACCTCTTTGTTGAATGAATGCTTGCCTGGATACATTTTTTTCCTGTTTTGGGGGTGCTCACTGTTTGATAAGGGAAGCACACATAAGCATAAACATTTCAAGGCACAAATTGTAACACAGTTATGCACAAAGCCTACGAAAATGCAAAGATGGGAGCACCGGGGACATCCCAGGGAAAATTACCTTTGACATTGGCCTTGAGGAATAAGGAGCAATTCACTAGCTGGACAAGGAGATGAAGGTCATTCCAGGCAGGAGAAGGGTCTCTGCAAACCTGTGACACGTGAGGTGGCAGGACATGTTTTGGGAATGTGTGTGATTGCATAGGGTTTTCCAGACAGTTAAGAGATGAAGATGGAAGGGAGGGAAGCCAGGGTTTGAACAGTAGCAGCAAGTATAAAGGTGAGGATTTCTAGTGCTTTCTAGATGCCTGACACTGAAATTATGCCACTATGTACATTTTCTCATTTAATCCTCATTATCATCTTTTTTATAGGTAAATATTAATTATATAATCTTAATTCTTTCATTTTGTGTGTCAAATGTGAAAATCTATAGGAGTAAGTAGCTTTGGTTGGTAAAACATGTAAAAGTCCTTGAAATTAGTTGTAATTAAAAATATTTTGCTTTTGTTTCATGGAGATTAAATTTTAATTCTATTATTCTAATTGAAAATGACTTTTTTGTTTCTTAAAAATAAAGATATTATTTATTAAGACACTAGACACAAGTGAACTCATACAATTGCTTTGTAGTTTACATGGTAGAATATTTTGACAGTGAAGTAATTTTTCCAAGTTTTTAAATACAGTATGAAATGAAAGTGCTTTATAAGAAATTAGATTATTTATAACACACAGTATAAACTATTACGCCCAATATTAATTCTCATTACTGTTATTACTCTCATTTTATAGGTTAAGAGACTGGCCCAGGGTCATAGAGTCGCCAATGATAGAACTTGTATTGAGGTTGAGCGCTCTCTAAGTAACCTGCTAAAGAGTTTAGACTTTATCCCCAAGTTAATAAAACCAATGAAAGTTGAACAATAATATGATTAGATTGCTGTGGCCAAAGAATTGGAGAAGGGGAGCTTGACTGGAGGGACTTGTTAAGAGTCTAGAGGAGAGATGATGTCAGCCCCAACAAGTCAGGGGTAGTAAGAATGGGAGAATTGGATATATCTGAGAAATATCTTAGCAGTGCAACAGACAAAACTTGGAGACTGTGCACATGTTGCAGAATTAAGGGTGAGGCCGAGGCAGGGGCCTTAGACAGCTGGTGGATGGTGGCACCAGCAGTGAAAATAAGAAAAACAGGTGAAGAAGCTGGCTAGGGGCTAATTAATGGTTTTAGTTTTAGATAACTTAAGATTTGATCCTTCAGAACACTAGCTTGGAGATCATCAAGATGTCCCTTTGCCCAAATGTGAGGTCCCCAGGACCCTGGAGCAAGGCCTGGTATCCTGGGTGCCTTGGCAGCCGTTCAAGCATGATTGGAATCTGGCTCAGCATTAGGCCAAGTGACCACACAGCCTTGTGCTGCTGCATATTTAAAATTACTTGTCAGGCAACGGAGCTACAGAGAAGAAAGGCTCTGCCCGGGGAAGGCAAACATCCGCACTGTTCAATAATTCAGCGCAGAGCTGGTCTTGGCTGCAGAGTTACTGTCACAAGGAGCATTTTTAAAGTCAAACCCAATTTCCGTGCTAAGTCATGCCTGAACAAGCTGGACAGATGCCAAAAGGCAAGAGAAGACTCCAGACCTCTTTAGAAACAGGCCCTGGGAGATAGAGGGTACTGCATGATAAAGCTGTCAGTCTGGTCAGAGCAGCCCGGCATGTGACTCATTTACATATGTCACTTCCTTCAGCATAATTTGGTCCACAGGCCCCTAACTCCAAATCCTGTGGGCATACAAAGCTGTCCAGCATTAACTGCTACTATCAGACTCAGGCTGTATTTATGGGAGGGGTGTCTGGCCTTGTGTTCCTCATCCTTGTGCTGCTCTGGACCATCTCGCAGCCCCTCCAACCAGGATCCGGCTCTTCTAAGGGAGGGGCACTTCCGAGGAAGGCCCCAGGGATGGCCCTTTTGTGGGGTTGGGCTGGGCAGCAGAGGGGGTGGGCTGCCAGGTGCGGGAGTGTGGAGCTGCTAGAGCTCTGGAGGGACTGCCCGCGCCAGCTTTCCCAGCAGGCTCCTCTGCAGCCAGCCTTGAGGACGGCCTGGTGTGGGGGCTGCCTGTTTCCTTGCTCCCCTCTGGCCCTGCTTCTGGGCCTCCTTGGTTAGCCCTGGAGCCCGTCCTACCCAGACTTGGGGTCAATTAATAAGCAGAGGACCCAGAAAGAGACCTTGACTGGGCACCTATGGGACTGCCCAACCCTGCCCAAGGTAGGGTACTGATGTCTGTTGAGTGGTAAGCTGCCTGGTTAGGGCCGAATTCAGGCTTTCATCCTTTTCTTTAAAAAATATTTTTAAATTTTTGAGTTGGACACTGGGCAAAGCTGCTCCCAGCAGGAGGAATCTGGCCTGGGTGCTCCAGCTGCCCTGGCATGCCTGGCCTCCCCACGGGCCAAAGGGCTTCATATCTCAACTCATCTATAACCCATGAGCAGAGCCAGCAGCTAGCAGAAACTAGGAATAACAAAAATATGCCCTTTTCTTATGAGCTGGCACAGCTCTGCATCAGATGCCAGGCTTAGTGGCCAGGACACAGGCTGGACTTCAGCCCCCACCTGCCCCTCCTGCCAGCCCCTTCGTGCAGGGCACAGCTACATGGCTGTAGGCGGGGCCCTGCCCGGGAACAGTCCACCAGTGTGCCAGGTTCAGCTTTAGAGACCCGTCTGCAATCCTCACCCCCACTATGTAATTCAAAATAAAAAATGATACTGCCTCTTAAAATACAAACTTACACAAATGCTGAAATTAAGATGATTTCACTTGAGATGTTTATTCTTTCTTTGTTTCTTTTTTTTTTTTTTTGAGACAGAGTCTTGCTCTTTTCACCCTAGCTAGAGTGCTGTGGCATCAGCCTAGCTCACAGCAACCTCAAACTCTTGGGCTCAAGCGATCCTCCTGCCTCAGCCTCCCGGGTAGCTGGGACTACAGGCATGTGCCACCATGCCCAGCTAATTTTTTCTATATATTTTTAGTTGTCTGGCTAATTTCTTTCTATTTTTTAGTAGAGACGGGATCTCGCTCTTGCTCAGGCTGGTCTCGAACTCCTGACCTCGAGCGATCCTCCTGCCTCTAGCTCCCAGAGTGCTAGGATTAACAGGCGTGAGCCACCGTGCCTGGCCGAGATGTTTAGATTATAAAATTTCAGTTCAGTTCTCACTGAAGCTCAACATTTCTCAGGTTTGCCGGAGGTGCCTGCTGGGCTGGGTCTCTAAATGCACGTTTAGGCAGGCCTTGGGCAGCTCTGCCCCTGGGGCCTGAGGCCCCAGAGCAGCTTTCTTGCCCCTGCAGCCCCTGTGGCTAGACCTCCCTGACACTGTCTGCCTCCGGGGGCCAGCCCACCCCTCCTGGATTCTATTATCCTGCTCAAGGAAACTCTTCAGACACTGGCTCAGTGCTTGTGTCTGGTTTTCCTTTTCCCCCTCATGTTGGCTCCCTGAGTTTGGAGGAACTTTCTGGACTCACTTGAGAGCCCCACCCCAGGAGTAACACAGTCTCACCTGTGCTTTGGGGTCCAAACCCCTAATCTTTCCTGATTGTGTCTGAATTCCAAATCCAGCTTTGCCAAGTGGGCCTCCTCATTATAACTGGGTCCAGAATAATCCATGACATTTGGGGGGTCAGGACCATGGTGGAAGTTTAAGAAATCTGGCTTCCTTCATGCCCTTTGGTAATTTAAAAATAAGTCTACACATTTTTTGATATTATTCCTTTTAAGAGTATTGTCCTCCACTCAAGTGTAGGCTGGACTCAGGAAGTTGCTTCTTATGACCAGAATGTGGCTTCTTCCTTGATCTCTGTCTTGGAGCATTTGCTCCAGGGGAAGTCAGCCGTCATCTTGTGAGGACACTCAAGTAGCCCTATGGAGAGGTCCATGTGGTGAGAAACTAAGGCCTCCTGCTAGCAACAAGCACTGGACAGTCACGAGTGAGCCGCCTTGGAGTGGAACCTCCTTGCCTTGGCCAAACCTTCAAATGAATGCAGCCCCAGTCAACGTTCTGAGTACAACCTAGTGAGAGACCCTGAGCCAGAACCACCAGCTCAGCCACTTCTCAAATTCCAACTTTGTGGGATAATATCTGTTTGTTACTTTAAGCTGCTGAATTGGGAGATAATTTGTTACACAGCAACAGATAATCAATACATGCCCTAAAGATGGAACTGGAGGGAGGGATGGGAGGGGTACCACCAAATGATTTTCTATATGAGGAGCTTGTATATTATTTAATATCCCCTTCCCGAGGGTATCGCAGCCTAGCGGCTTTCTTACTTCTCTGTCTCTCAGAATAACCATGAGCCTTTGAGAGCAGGAATTGTGACTTAGCCTTGATTTAGCCAAGTTCTAAAGATCCAAACTTAAAGGTGCAGGTAATAGAATATTCTTTATTTTTCTGTAACTCACCCTAATATCTGTTTGGGATATCTGTTCTGAGAGTGGCAGAAACAGCCCATTCTGGGCTCTCTACCCCTCAGATCCTATTTCTCTCAGCTCCTTCCACCCCCTTCCAGGCCATGGGAAACATTCACTTGCGTCTGCATCCTGCAGGGCGTGGGAAATCCTGCCAGGTGTTCTCAGGCCTGCGGGAGCTTTATAAGGTTTGCCACTTCCAGGCCTCTCCCCTGGAAAGGAGGCTCAAATCCACTCCCCACCCCTGAAATCTTAGGACTTACCCCAGTGGCTAATTCTCCTGCTTTCATCTTTACTCTTAGATACGTGCCTCTGACTTCCAAATCTATTGTCTAGGGCCAGAGACATCCAGAGCCTTGATGATGATGACGATGATGATATGTGTGTGTGTGTGTGTGGTTCTTAAATTTCACAAAAATTATAAAACATTTTAACATACAGAAAAATCAGAAATCAGCAGAAAGTTTGTGTCCAGAATTTTTTTTTTTTTTTTTTTTTTTTTTGAGACAGAGTCTCACTCTGTTGGCCGGGCTAGAGTGAGTGCCATGGCGTCAGCCTAGCTCACAGCAACCTCAAACTCCTGGGCTCAAGCGATCCTACTGCCTCAGCCTCCCGAGTAGCTGGCACTACAGGCATGCGCCACCATCCCCGGCTAATTTTTTTTCTATATATATTTTTAGCTGTCCATATAATTTCTTTCTATTTTTAGTAGAGATGGGGTCTCGCTCTTGCTCAGGCTGGTCTTGAACTCCTGAGCTCAAACAATCTGACTGCCTCAGCCTCCCAGAGTGCTAGTATTATAGGCGTGAGCCACCGCGCCTGGCCTAAAAAAAAATTTAAAAAATCAGAAAATAATATACAACATCAAGATTAGACAGATGCTAACATTTTGCCATGTTTGCTTTAGATTCCTCTCTTTTTGAAAATCAGATAAGGCCAGGCGTGGTGGCTCATGCCTGTAATCCTAGCACTCTGGGAGGCCGAGGCGGGAGGATAGCACGAGGTCAGGAGTTTGAGACCAGCCTGAGCAAGAGCGAGACCCTGTCTCTACTAAAAATAGAAAGAAATTAGCTAGACAACTAAAAATATATATAGAAAAAGTTAGCCGGGCATGGTGGTGCATGCCTGTAGTCCCAGCTACTCGGGAGGCTGAGGCAGGAGGATTGCTTGAGGCCAGGAGTTTGAGGTTGCTGTGAGCTAGGCTGGCGCCACGGCACTCTAGCCTGGGCAACAGAGCAAGACTCTGTTTCAAAAAAAAAAAAAAAAAAAAAATCAGATAAATACACAGAGCCAAATACCCCCACCCTCCCTGCTCTTTGGAAATAATGACTATGCTGAAGCTGGTGTTCATCTGTCCCCTGAAGATTTTTGTTCTGTTACTACTTGTTTATGCATCTAAAAAGAGTATGTTCTATTGTTATATACATTTAAAAGGTTTTACTTATATAGTATCATATTGTACATAGTAATTTTTCACTTTTTTATATTCAATATTACATTTATTTCCCTCATTTTTAAGATAATAATTTACATAAACATAAACTTCTGCTTATTTTGACAAATGTATCCAATCATGTAATTATCACCAAAATCAAGATATAGAACAGATTTATGACCCCAAAAAGTCACCACTAGGACCTTTCTTTTCTTTCCTTTCCTTTTTTTTTTTTTGCTTTTAGAGACAGGGCTTATGTCTGTTGCCTAGGATAGAATGCAGTGGGGTCATCATAGCTCACTGCAGCCTCCAGCTCCTGGGCTTAAGCAATTCTCCTGCCTCAGCCTCCCAAGTAGCTGGGACTACAGGTATGAGCCACCATACCTGGCTCATTTTTAAATTTTTTATAGAGACAGGGTATCACTATGTTACTCACGCTGGTCTTGAACTCTTGACCTCAAGTGATTCTCCTGCCTTGGCCTCCCCAAGTGCTGGGATCACAGGCGTGAGCCACCACACCCGGCCAGGACCTTGATTTTTGGCACACATATACTAGATTCTAGAAAACGGAAAGCCTAGCCTTGCTTTTGAATCTTGGGTATTTTGTCTGCCTTTTCTGTGACATTATTTCCTGTGTGAAGCAATGAATGCCTGAGAACCAAGGGGTGGGGGATGGTTGGAGGATAGCTAGGAAATTCACAAGCAGGAATCTCAGTAATACTCCCAAATTGAAGTCCTAGTGCCTAGCCAAAGATAGAGCCACAAGAAATGTTTGACAGCTAGTGAATAAATGAAGCAACTTATGAGTAGAAAGGTATAGGAGATTGTTCTCTTCTCTACTCTCTGGGTGCCAGGAGTCACCGAGAAGGCTTCAAGGCCAGGCACCTGCTCCTCTGTGCTCCTCTGCTGGGCTGCAGCCCTGTTCCTTTGGTCTGCAGCTGCTGGGGCAGGTGGGGACTGACACGAGCCCCAGGGGCAAGGTGTGTGTCCTGCACTCCTATCTGCAATATTGCTCAGTGAAGTCAGATAGACCCTTCTTGGATGGTGAGAGGGTCTCTTTCTGGGCCCGCCCCTGCTCTCGCCTGCTGTCATTCTCCCCGCCAACCTGCAGCGCAATGCTTTCTCTCCTCATGAGAAGAAATGAATACACTTGGACTTCTAAGTATAAAAGTGTCAGTGAAAGACTGTTTTAAACTCTGTAAACCCTGAGACTCAACCTTCCCAGGAAAGACCTCGATGTTCCCTCTTTCCTTCCTCTGCAGCCCAAGGGTCTTGGTCAGCAACAGTGGCTCCCTGTATGGTACATATTTTCAGGAGGCAAAAGGATTCTGACTGATCAGTGCCGTCTGCATGAGAGGTGGACAGAGAGTGAGAGAGTAAATACAGCTAGCTGTGTTTACCAACCCTGACCTTTCTCTGATGCTGCCGTATCACTTCGCTGAGATGTTCAAGAAACAAGCCCTCCTGTGGCAAAAAGCCTCCCTGCCCTTCTAGTAGGCCCAGACAGCTACCTGACCTAGCAAGACTCTGTCTGGATATGGCCGTGGTGGTGTCATTCTCCTTGCAGCTAGACGGGAAGATAAGATAACAGCAGAGGAGCTGGCTGAGGACTCCAGCAGACCCTCTCTGTGCTAGAGGCAAATCAAAATAGATGTCTGAACTGGCCTTCATTTCTCATTGCAGATCTTGGCAGCAAGTCCCAGGGTGTTTTCACGCTGTAGCATCCTGATTGAGTGTGCTCTTGTGTAAGAGAATGAGGCACACAGGTCCCTGCATCTCATTGCTTCCTCTGCTGAAAGAGAACAGGCAGCCTGGCCCTGGGGAGTCTAAGTTGCAATGGGAAAAAGAGCAGTGCCAACCTGTATTGTTCACTTTCATCTGGCGTGTGCTGGCCCTGTTGGGGTGGGCTGTCCATTGAAGGTTTGTTGACTTTTGGCTTCTGCTAACTGGTCACGACACAAAATGAAGGCAGAATCTCTGGGTTTTATTTATTTATTTTAGAGATGAGCTCTCGCTCTGTCACCCAGGCTGGAGTGCAGTGGCTTGGTCATAGCTCACTGCAGCCTCCAACTCCGGGGCTCAGGGGATCCTCCAACCTCAGCCTCCCACATAGTTGAGACTATAGGTAGGCACCACCATGCCGGCTATTTTTTTTTTTTTGTAGAGACAGGGTCTCACTATGTTGCTGAGGCTGGTCTGGAACTTCTGACCTCAAGCAATCCTCCCACCTCTGCCTCCCAAAGTGCTGGGATTACAGGCATGAGCCACTGTGCCTGGCCAGAATCTCTGGGTTTAAAAAAATGCTTAGCTCTTTCTTCTGCCCCATAGGGGGTTGACAGATCTCTACCAATGCCCAGCTGAAGCAAAGCCTCTGCAGAGAGAGGTGTGCCTTCACCCTGCTGGGCTCCCCGGGGGGGGGGGGGGGGGGGGGAGGGAGGAATTCGGAGGACAGCAGCCCCCACATCGCTGCTAAGGTACCAAGCTTCAGTGATCTCCAGTGCTCACTCACTGCCCAGAGAAGAAGGCTTGCTGTGTCCAGATTGTATAAATATTGAATAAGGCTGCTTGGAAGATTAGAAATCCTTAAAGGAATTGGGGAGAGGAGGAGGAGGAGTTCAGAGCAGAAGATGGTATCAGAAAATGCTGACCCTCAGCTAAGAGTTAATTCAAAAGTCGGCAACAAAAGAATGAGAATGGATCCTATCAGGCATGGCTTATATTCTTGGCTTGGAATTTGTACATGCATTATTTTTAAGGTATAAATTGTGCAAGAATTTAACTGTCTGGGTCAGAACAATCAGAAGGAAGAAAGCATTTATCTCTTGGTTTGGTTTTTCTAAGGTTTCCTTCTTTATTTGGAAGTCCAAGTTAACTTGAGGCTTTGGCCTTGCTTCTGCCTTCCTCACCCACTGGAGGAGGGTCCTCCACCCACCTCCTGGGACAAATACCCTTAGGGACCTTTCATGGGTAGGCCATTCTCCAGGGGACCCCCACCAGCTTAGGAGTCATGTTTGCTAAGAAGCCTTCCCTGACGCCCCAAATCTGGGCTGGGCCCCTCTCCCTGCACCCACACAACGCCCTACACATAACTGGCTTATCTATGTGTCCTTCTCTCCCGCTCGACTACAGGGCCAGGGCAGGTTCAATGCCTTACTCACCAGTACGTCCCCAGCCCCTAGCACAGTGCCTGATGCGTAGAAGGTGCTCAAAACACAGGTATTGAATGAATACCTGAGAAAGTATATGGGGGACCTCAGAGGGGGGCATATTGAACAGCTGCTCCTAGGCCCAGCCCTCCAACTAGAAGGTTCTTCTGAGCTATTGTGACTTCTCCAGGTAGTTGCTGGTACCACTCAGGAGATTAGACAAGGTTGCTCCTCTTGCAAAAGCTAAAGCCCTCAGTTTTGTCATCTGCCCCTTCCTTTCCTAGTGGTACCCACTGATCCCACAACTGTGTCTGTCCGGGAATGTAGCACACCCAGAAGGCCACCTGCAAAGACATGAAACTCTCTTCCTGCAGCGTGGTCAGTCTGGGCACACACCTGTTGGGAGCAAGGGGCAGGCGCACAGTGGCGTGTGGTTTCTCCTGCGTGGTTTAGGGCGAAAACATTTCATGAGTCTCTGTGCAGCCTTTTTGACTTCTCTCACCATCTCTGGCTGCTCTAAGCCCAGATTCTTGGGGCTTTCTGTCTTCATATTTACCTTACTTATTTTCCTCGTTGAAAGCTCAGACATTTTTTACTCTTTCTCTCCGTTGTGCATCCTTGGATGAGCAGGGCCCTTTGGTGTCAGGGCCCCCAGGTTTCCAGTTAAAAATCCTCTCCTTATAACCCCCAAAAGATGCTACAGGCCAGGTCCTGGGGCTCCTATATTCATACTCTGTGCCCTTCCTAGTGTGCTGTTCTCTGTCCTCTAGTCCCCACTGAATGCACTGACCCAGGACTTGTGTCCCCTGAAGGTTCACCACCCCTGGGCCCACCCTGCACAACTCCTGCCCTGCAGAAGGTTCCTCACTCAGCCACACCCTCCCCCGGGCCTCACATCAGCTCTGCTTCCCCCAGGGTCTCCCACTGAGCCCCCCACCCCAACTTCCCAACTTCTACTGCTTCACAGTCCCCTGCCAGCCTGGATCTCCTCCAGTGCACTGTGATTTGGGGAGAGGACTCACAGTGTCAAACGGTCACTCTCCTCTGTCCTCACTTGCTCTTTCTAATGAGAAGGTGCCACAGGCCTGGAGAAAGTGAGCAGGAATTTACCAGGAAGCAAAGGGAAAGCTTCATTCCAGGAAGAGGAAATAGACAACACAAAGGCCTCAAGGAAGAAAATGAAGGAAAAAGGGACAGCCAGAAACCTGATGTGACCCGGGGTGGGGCGGGGCGAGGTCCTGGGGATGCGTAGGAAGGCCTTGCCTTACAAAGAATTTTATAGGAAATCATCAAAACACATCTTTGGGCAAGAGAGTCACTCATTAGCTCTGTGTTTATATCAACTGCTCCTCAGCTCACGGCAAATGGCTGGTCTTGAAATTGATAAGAAAGTTGATGAGAAAAATTAATAAGAAATTGATTGTTATAACCCCATAGAAGAATGAACACAAAATATGATTAGATATTCACAAAAAAGAAAATACAGCTGACTCAAATATATAAAAGATATTTGACCTCACTCATAATAAGAGAAACACAAATCAATTCTCTACTGAGCTACCATTTTCTCTTATTATATTGGCAAAAATCCATGAATTTGATAACACGTTGGCACTCTCAAACACTGCATGTAAAAGTGTAAATTAGCACAACCCCAGTGAAAAGCAGTTTGGCAATATCTACCCAAATTATAAATGCGTATCCAGCAACCCTACTCTTCCATTTCTGAGATTTACTATAGAGAGAGACTATATATTTGTGAAAGAATGTATAGGGTTATTAATTGCAGCATTGTTATAAGGGTAAATTATAGGAAGCAGCTAAGTATCTATCAATAGGATACCATTAAATAGATTCTGGTCCAACTATATAATGAAATACCGTGAACAGGAATGAAGACATGTTCTCTGCACCGACAGGGAAGAGTTCCAAGACATCCAAGACATGTTATTAAATGATTAAGCAACATGCAGAACAGGGAATAGAGAACGCTACATTTTGTGTAAAACAGAGCAGAAGAAATAAGAATATATCTTTACATTTTCTTGTAAAAGCATAAAGGAGCTCAAGATGGGTGCAAAAGAACCCAACAACAGTTGCCCAAGTGGAGGGGGCCAAGTGGAGGGGGCAGAAGTGTGGGAACCAGGCAGGTGGCAGGGGGTGGGGCTGAGGAGACTTTTCACTGTGAACCTTTTTATACACATTCCCTTGGGTGTTTTGTTTTTTTATTTTTTATATTTTGAGACAGAGCCTCACTCCGTTGCCCTGAGTAGAGTGCCGTGGAGTCAGCCTAGCTCACAGCAACCTCAAACTCCTGGGCTCAAGTGATCCTCCTGCCTCAGCCTCTTGAGTAGCTGGGACTACAGGCATGCACCACAACACCTGGCTAATTTTTATATTTTTAGTAGAGACAGGATCTCGCTCTTGCTCAGGCTGGTTTTGAATTCCTGAGCTCAAGCAATCCTCCTGCCTCTGCCTCCCAGAGTGCTAGGATTACAGGCGTGAGCCACCGCGCCTGGCCCATTCCCTTGGGTTTGAATTATGCAAATAGGTACTCTAGGCAAACATTACATTAAAAAAATGAATTGCCTCGTCCCATAGTATTTCTTTCCGAATAGTTCTTTGGTAGCCTGACTGCCCAGAGGAGCCCAGCACCTGGCCTTATGACTCACAGACCATCTCCAGTGATCTTCAAGTGTTAAAAAATATTCTCCCAAACAAATCCATGAACGTCTTCAGAGGGCAGCTGCAGCGTTATCACCCAACTGTAAGTCGTCACAGCTCCCTCAGGGTTGAAAATACCTCCTGGTCCTTCTGGGGGCTCTGGTGTCTGCATTTTTCCATGTGCTACTTTCGCGTGCCAGTCATCCTTTTCACGTGGTGTCTCCGTGCCCTTTATTTTTGCATCTTTCTTCCTTGGGCATCCCCCACCTGAGATGACCTGGCTGAGAAGTTCCGTGAGAACTAATCACTCTCTCCAGGCTTTGTGATCACTTTTCCAGGCTCTGTACTTTATGCATATCAGATGCGGTTGCCCGATTTGAATACCTTATGAAAACATTTCAAATTACTCAGTAAAAATCCTTCAAACAAGGAGCAGCTGTGCTGGAGACAGAGCCAGCGGGTTGCTCACCACTTTCTCAGAAGTGTGGTGGGAAGCACGGTGTTCCAGAGTTCCAGGAGGTGAACGGCAAAATCAGCCTAGCGGGCCCTTGGGTCGGGATGTGACTGCCTGCAGACACAGCCCTCTCCTCTTCCAGGGGTCTTCACAAAATCGCCCTCTCAGGGACGCTCAGTCAGAAATTCTCCCAGGAGAGCTTCGGGTCTGGGCTTCCCTTCGTTAGGCCTTGTTGCTCTGTGTCTGTGACATCTGTCCCTCAGGTCTGAGCTAACTTACCTCCCACACTTCTTCAAGCAGATGCCGAATGAGATTAGTAAGCTTAAGTCCGATGAGGCTGACTCGCTCCCCTGCTCTGCTTTCCAAAGCTGACCTTTTATAAGAGTCTGTTCACGTGTGAGTAGCTTGTTTTACTCCCAGAATGAAAGAGTTCTGCATCTTCGGTTACACGTAGGGACTCCCAGCAAGTTATAAACTCCTACAGTACAGGGACCACCTGTTTGCCATCTTTGTTCACTCGTAGTCACTAACACACAGCCTACCCTCTGTAAGCACTTGTTGAATGAATGAATGAATGAATGGTCGAATGCCGCTCTAACACTATGTATTTAGATCAGCTCTGTCCAGTAGCAATTTCTGCAGTATGGAGATGTCTTATAGCTGTGCTGTCCAATACAGCAGCCACCAGCCACATGTGGCTACTGAGCTCTTGAAATACCCATAGTGCCAGTGGATAATTTTACATTTTAATTGATTTTATTTAAGTGGTCACATGTGGCTAGTGACAACCATTTTGAGTGGTATAGATGTAGATTACTGGCTTTATCATTTGATCATCTACATTGATAAATGGTGTAACCTTCTCAAATTAATTCTTGTTTCACGAGGGTCAGAAACTTTCAGCAACAGATTTAGAAGCAGTGAAATGCATATTAGCACTTCCCATGATCACCACAGGCAAATAGAAGACAAGAGGAGGAAGAATGAATAGAAATTTGTTCTGCCTGCTTTTTTCTGAGAAAGTCTTGGGTCCCCTGGGGGTGTAAACAGTCAGCCTCTTGGTTTATGATTCACCCAAGAGCCACCCCTATGACTGACTGCTCCAAGCCCCCGCCAGGAGGCCAGGCACGGAATCAGCGCTGAGTCCCCGGGAAGAGTGCCACTTGGTGAGTCATCGCACCATTTCTCAGAACAGGTGTTCTTTGGCGAGCCTCCTGCGAGGGGGCCCCACCCACCCTGCCTCTTCCTGCAGGGGTGATTGCAGCTCATCGACCTGCGTGTTTCATTCCTGTTCAGGAATGTCTGAGGTGGTGTGGGGTTACCAGAGACTTACGCACAGAGACCCCATGAGGAATTGGATCCAGGGGTAGGTCTTGTGCTCCGGCTGCCCCGGCGGAGGCTGGATTTCCCTGGACGCACACCAGCAGCGACTCCAATAATGCTAAACAAGCACCCTTTCTGCAGCACTTGGTCATCTGGCTACAGCCATGGTTGCCACTGGCAGAAATCAGAGTATTTTCTCACTCGGGGTACCTGGGGCTCAACAGTCACCAGCAGGAGGGTGGCTGGGGAGAGGACATCTATGTGTGTAAGGAACTCCCCTAGGTGCCACTGTCCTCTAGTGCTGTGGTTCTCAGCCTTTGTGGCACCAGGGACCGTTTTCATGGAAGACAATTTTTCCATGGACCAGGGAGGTGGGGGATGGTTTCGGGATGATTCAAGCACATTGCATTTATTGTGCATTTTATTTCTATTATTATTGCATTGTAATATATGATGAAATAATTACACAGCTCGCCATAGGTTGGGGACCCCTGCTCTAGTGGATGGAACAGGACAGAATCTCCATACCCAAGGTGAGCAGTGTTCACGTTTACGTGCTGAATGAAGGCAGCTCCCCTTTGCTTTCTGGGTCTGAAAATACACACAGAGCAAGTCATGAAAGCTCCCGTGACGCCAGCTCACTAAGGCAGAGATCCGGGAGCTGCCTGTATCCCTCTGCTCAGGGATACAAACCAAATGTACAGACTACCTAGCACGTCCCACGCCCATGCCACACCGTCCCCTCTGGGCAGCCTGCCTGCTTGCCGCCTCATCGGGAAGACAAAAAGTCTGCAGGGCTGGGTCCCTGACACAGCAGAACTCCCGAGGTGCCTGAGGCCAGGGTGGTGTCTGGGTGCAGTCTTCTGTTGCCGGTGAGCCATCTTCTGGAGCCTACAGTTGTTTCAACATTTTGTACACACCCTACAGGCCCAGCAGGCAGGGTGGGTGAAGCCCAAACTGTGCACGACACACGAGAGAAGCTCCGATTACCAGCTGCATAAACAATGCCTTATTCAGGGCTGAGGAAGTGTAGAGGTAGCTTGTGACTCCACACTCATGGACCCCGCCCTTCTCTCACTTGGACTCTTCTCCCAGCCGTGTCAGGTGTGGGGACCACATGTCAGGTCCATGTTCCCTGGTTCTCGGTTCCCAGTACTGAAGAATGGTTACTGGTGCCGCTGAGTCGACGGAGCAAATGGAGCAAATGAGCAGGCCAACCAGATGCAAGCAGGCAAAGTGCAAAGTTTATTAAAGCATAGCACATTCCAGAGAAAGAACGAGTCAGCCCCCTCGAGTGGAGGGACCCTGAGTTTAACAAGATTTTCCCTTTTATGCTGATTCCCTAATTTTATGTTAAGTGAGGGGTGGAATAGTTCCTTAGAAAGGGGTGGAGAATTCCTGGAACCGGGAACTCTCCCCGCTTTTAACCTTATAAGGAAATTTCCTGGTGGGGGGGTCGCCATGGTATTTGTAAACTGTCATGGCGTGGGTGGGTGTGATTTTTACTATGCTAAGGAGGGTAGGTCACTTGAGGATACGATCACCTTTACTTGTGCACATGCTCCAAAGACCCTCTTCTGTGGCCTTGTTCATGTCTCCACTTTGCAGTCTTTGTACCTCTTTCTGGTCAGTCCTTGGAGACCCCGTATCATAGACCAAACATCTGTTTAGTCCTTGGAAGCCCCCTTGACATGTCATCTGTTCTTTATTGGAAGCCCTCCTTCTGGTCAATTTGCTCCCTCTTAGTAGACAAAGCATCTCCTAGTGCCATCTATTTCTCAACAGAAACCCCCTAGGCAAATCATCTGTTCCCCTTCCTCCTTGTCCCAACCTAACAACCACAAAATCTTTGGGGCAAGGACAAGTTTGGAGGATAACTGGTGTCCCAATCACTGCAAAAATAATGCCCCGACAGCATGGCAGTCTAGTGTCAGCTTGTCATCTGGGCCTTTGATTCTTGAAATTCCACCCAGCTGTGCCTAAAAGTCCTACTGTTTCCATTGCTCTACTTTTTCAGAGCAATTCATCTTTGCAGAGGGCGTGGCTATTTCTGGGTCAAGTGTGGCTGAAGAGGCTGGTGTGGGTGGATTACCCTGACCATTCTGGAAGACTCCTTTTAGATTTCCTGGAGAAAGATTGTCTCTGCCTACAATTTATGGCTCTGTGTATTTCTTGGGATGCCAAAGGTTAATGCCTACAGAAATTATTCCTGAAATAAAGAACATTTAGTTGAGGGTAAGGCTATCTGTGTAGCATAGCCACAGAATTTTAGATTTTAATAGCTAGAAGAGAACCTAGAGATCACAGCCCATTTTAAGGGTGAGAGAAACAGTTCCAAAGAAGTTAAGCAATTTGGCCAAAGTCACTTAGCTTATAGGCAGAGCTACTAGAACCTTGAGTAGACAGTTGATCAAGACAATGCCTAAGTCAATGAGTTGAGGGAAACAGGGGACTTACTCTGGACTCCTCACTTAGAAGAAGGGGTATGGATTCAAAATTATTTTGGTTAATATTTTCCTTTTGTTTCAGTATCAGATACTCTAAATCGTATCATCTATTAAACAGGATAATAATCTGTCCTCACCATAAAATGTTTTGCTCCCTGACCCAGATTGCATGAATTGCATTTATGTAATTTGGAATTCACCTGATTGAGCGAATCTGATTGTAAGAGAAGATTCACATCCACCTCTCCATCTCCAAGGCTCTGGATGGTGCCATGTGTCAAAAGACCCTGAGACCCTTTGGGAGAACAAACTTCAAGGTTGAATTAAGGACAAAGCTTGCTCTTTCCTTTCTCTCTGATAATGTGCCTGTCAACTATTGGGAAATGTGAACTGCTATGGTATAGAGATGAGAATGAGGGGCTGACACCTTCTTATGACTTATGTGAGCTTTGACCTGGGAAGTGACGTCCAAGGCTTCATTGCCATGGAATGGGATACACATGAGATGAGTGAAGCTTCCTCATTGTCTGTGAGTCATATGTTTTCTGTCTCCAGCATCTTATGCTGGAAACGCAGGGGCCAGGGTCTCTCAAAAGTAGGGTCTGGTAAAAGGATTAGTTAATCTTTTCCACAAGGTTCTTTAAAGTTTTTTTAAATGTGTTGCTGGAGGTCATTCCAGCTCTGTTTCTGAAATAATTGCTAGTTAAGAATCTGGCTGCCACCATCCTCAATGGCAGGCCAGTTCTTTGGTGGGAGCCCTGACATTCTGGAGATGTCAGGGCTAGAAACTGGTTCTTGGGCTGATGATCTGTGTACCCCACTGATCTAGCATTGAATTCAATACTATTTGGTAAAATTCCCCCAACAAGATTTTACATTCCTTGAGCCCAAATAATGCAGTTTATATTTTCTTTGATTTCCCTTCTAGTACATTGCCCAAACACATTGTAGATCATAACAAACAATTTAATTTGAGTTTTAAAAGGCTTAAATTAGGCCGAAACATACATTTATAGTAAAATACATATGTGTTGGATATGGGGTACAAATTCATAGTAAAAATATCGTGTTACTTATTCAAGTTGACAATGAGAAATAGAATAATTAAAAAAAAAATTATCTTGGCCGGGCATGGTGGCTCACGCCTGTAATCTAGCACTCTGGGAGGCCAAGGCGGATGGATCGTTTGAGCTCAGGAGTTCGAGACCAGCCTGAGCAAGAGCAAGACCCCATCTCTACTAAAAATAGAAAGAAATTATATGGACAACTAAAAATGTATATTAAAAAAATTAGCCGGGGATGGTGGCACATGCCTGTAGACCCAGCTACTTGGGAGGCTGAGGCACAAGGATTGCTTGAGCCCAGGAGTTTGAGGTTGCTGTGAGCTAGGCTGATGCCACGGCACTCTAGCCTGAGCAACAGAGTGAGACTTAGTCTCAAAAAAAAAAAAAAAAATTATCTTGGGCCTGGGTGTGGTGGCTCATGCCTCTAATCTTAGTGCTTTGGGAGGTTGAGGCAGAAGGATCACTTGAGGCCAGGAGTTTGAGACCAGCCTGAGCAACCTATTGAGACCCCTGTCTCTACAAAAACTGGAAAAATTAGCTGGGCATGAGCGTGGTGACATGTGGTGCCTGTAGTCTCAGCTACCTGGGAGGCTAGACAGGAGATCGCTTGAGCTGAGGAGTTTGAGGTTGCACTGAGCTATGATGACACCACTGCACTCTAACCTGGGCAACAGAGGGAGACCCTGTTGCCCCTCCCCCAAATTATTTTGGTAAAAGACTTTGATTCAGAGGTCTAAAAGTTCAATAATGTCCCTCAAAAAATGTGATAGCAAATGTTGCAGAGGGAGAGAAGTTAGCTCGGAAGGTGCAAACTTTGCATTCACATGTGTGAGGAAGACAAATAACACCTCTGAAAACTGAAAACAAAAAAAAGTTGAGAAATGCCACAGATATTGAACTCATCCCCAAGAATAGACAGTTTACCACCCTGGCATATGTGGGGGGAATAAACTGGGCACACATGTCAGGTACGTGGACAGATGAGGGAAAGGGGTGTCTTGAGAATGCTCTCCCAGGGCTGGAGAGCCACCACACAGGGTCCTTTCAAGGGGCTTCTCACGTACCTGAGGCCCTCTGGGAAGCTCAGTCCCCTAAAGCAGGGGTCCACACCTATGGTGAGTAGTTGTATAATTATTTCATTATATATTACAATGTAATAGTCATAGAAATAAAGCACACAATAAATGCAGTGCACTTGAATAGTCCTGAAACCAATCCCCATCGCTGGTCTGTGGAAAAATCGTCTTCCATGAAAACAGTCCCTGGTCCCAGAAAGATTGGGGACTGCTGCCCTAGAGGCATTTGTCCCCTTTGTACACCTGGAAATCAAAGAGCATCTGGCTCCTGTTCTCCTAGCTGAGTCAAAGGCACAGTAGTGCCTATTTTATCTCTAACATGAGTGGCTTCACGGTCCCTGCTACGTTGACGTGGTCTACAGCTAACAGGGCAGAGCGTGGGAGGCAGCGACTCGGCTCTGGGAAGTGGCATTTTCCTGGGAGACAATGAGGAAGTAGCGATCATTTTTAAGTCCAAATTGCTCAGCTCTGAAAGGTGCTGTCAGGGAAGGAGGCCAAGGAAAGTTGTGAGGAGGAATTGTTTTGCTCTCTTGGACACTAGTAGCAGACTGGATATTAACAATAGCACGTGCACTTAAATCATTCCATTGGGCTGGAGACATTTTAGCCCAAGGTCATGTATTTCCACTTTGAAGTGAAATGATCTGAGTTGTTGCCTTAAAATTTTCAGATGCATTTTTGAGTTGGACTTTGGCCATGTCAGGCGGCTCTTGGAGACCTTGTTAGCTTTGGAAACTGCTCTTTCTGCAAGGCCCAGAGAGGTTAACCAATCTCCTGAGGCTCCTCTAACTGGCTTTTGTCCTAATTCCTGGTTGAAGCCCAGAGAAGTTTTTCACCTTTCCTTTTCTGAAGGACTCTCCCAAGTCTGGAAAAAACAGCAAACAAAGCCCAAACAAAAACATACACACAGTGTTACATTTCTGTGTGCAGATGCTGCTTTGACTGCAGTAATTTCTATTTCTTAAAAATGCACCAGTGTCTTTTATTTTCAATGGTCACAGTTAACGTTAACAGGAGGAGATCTGATGTCTGAAATACTGCATGTTTGCAGGCCAAGGCTGTCTCAGGACAAGAGTAGTGAGGACAGCCCCACAGGAAGGTGTGCTCAAGGGCATGACTCCCTGGCTCACCACCCATCCCATTGGAACAGACTTCCATCTTCCTTTCTTCATGGGGGGATCCACAAGCAAATGAAGGGTGACAGAACTTGAGCTCCCCCAAAACCCTTTTCCCCTCTCCTGGATGAGACAGGCCTGGATGGAGGAATTGCTTCATTGCTGAGTCAGTTAGCACACACTTGCTCCATGCCTTGAGCTGAGCTGAGCTATGCAAGATCAAAAGCACAGGAGACTTTGTTCTCACCAGTAGGGAGCTCCATACAGATATATGGAGCTCAGAGTCCACTGATGCAGATTAAGGAGGACTCAACCAAGGCCCATGACTTTCTGGAGCATCTTTGCCAGGCTCAGACATCTGGTGGGCACTGGGCAGGCCCTTACTCCAAGAGTGGTACTGAGAATGCTCCCTTTGTGTGTGCATGTGGGTATGTATATGTGTGTGAGAGAGAGAAAGAGAGAGGAGAGAGGAGACAGAGAAGTCATGAGAAAGCAATTTGTTATATGTTTACCTTTAGCAACCTTTGCACTAATCAAAAGCAATTTAATTCATTTCACAAATGTATTTATTTGTCAAATCTAAGCCCAGAGATGAGCTTTGAAATGAACTTCCAAAACGTATATGTTTTATGTTAAACAACTGGCTCTTGGGGTGGGAAGCTGCCCCAATTTTGTATTATTTGCCAATTTCTGTGGTGTAAATACTCTCACCGTGGCTGATTTGAAGCTAACAACATGATGTCAAATGGTTTGCAATATGCCTGAAAATTAACAGTGGGCTTTGGTAAGTAAAACCCAGCTCCAGCTCACCACTGGCTCTCACCCAGGATGATGTTACTGAAATTGATCTGAAGCACAGGGCACTGGCTTGGGAGCCAGACACACCTGGAAAGGACTCCACACATATGCTAATTCTCCTGTGTGTCTCACCAGACTCTGCACGTGGGAGACTTTCTAATGGAAGGCCAGACTCCCTTCACTGAGGCTAAATTGCTTGGCACAGTGGAAGGAAAAGAGGGAAATAGGAATCCCACCTCACATGTCTTTATTAAGCACTTTCCATGTATCAGAGTCTGTGTGAGGAGCCGGGAGAGATTCAGGAGGAACATGACCTGCCCTCATAGAGCTCCCAGCTTTAGTGGAGAAACAGACAGGACAACCACTAAGTGCAGAACAAAGCAACGTGAAAAATATCCTGCAGTATTTGATCTGACGAAGGACTGAGGGAGGGCAGGGGGGCAATGATCAATTCGGATTCATGGAATTAGAAAAGGCACCATATATTTGATGAATGGATGTGTATCTTCTAGCAGAAGGTCAGATGCATAGTAGGAGTTCCAAACACCTTGATTCCCACCTGGATCCTTTCCACCCTAAGAATTCTGTGTCTAAGAACTAGTGTACAGAGAAAACCTAGCAGACACTAGATGAATTGTAGCTACAATCACGTGCAAAATCGAAGCCAAAAATCCAAAGGTTTATTTGTAGCTGAATTACCAAACACTGGGTGGCTCTGCCTGGCAGTATGTGGATTAGCTGTCCTTGCTGCCCAGAAATGGTGTGCAGTTCTCTGCTCTCCATCTCACTTGAGCTGGTGGACGCGGCATCCCAGCCCCAGATGCTGGGGAGAGGGGTTTAGGGGGCTAGAGTGGCGGTGACTACCTATTAAGGAAGGATCCAGAACAAAGTGGCATTTTCAGTATCAGCCTCTGTAGCCTTTGCAGGTGTGCTTACTGCATTCTAGCGCCCTCGTGAAAGCTAGAGGATGGGCTCCCGCAGGGAGGACTCAGACATCAGACAAATTGGCAAAGCCCTGTCTCCTGTTTATGGGGGAGAGAGTATGTCATGGGGCCCGATGGTGAGAACTATTCCTAGGGTATGCGAGGGACCACCAAGTGAAGCCCCACAAGGCAGCATGAGACATCCCTATCTGGAGATTTAGGGGAGCACTTGCAGCTTGCACCCTGGGAATTCTCTCCCACCCTCCCACATAGCAAGAAAGATGCTTGGCAATGTGTGTTTGCCTGCCTGTCTGCTGCCTGGGAGGGGCTCCCGCGCTAGCAACTCTGCTGGAATATGGAGCCATGGATGGATGTGTGGGAGTGGGGCGGGGAGGGGTGCCAGGGAGGGCCTTTTGCCACCCTAACTGGCTGTAGGGAGCAGCTGTCTGGGGATGAGAGGCAGAGTGAGAGGGTGCTTGAGCTGTTGGCTGGTTCATCTAGCTTACTCACTCTGAGGAGGCCAGGAAGCAATGATTTGTAAGCTCTGAGGTGTGTACATGTGTGTGTGTGTGTGTGTGTGTGTGTGTGTGTGTGTGTGTGTGTGTGTATGAGAGAGAGAGAGAGAGAGAGAGAGAGAGAGAGAAAGAGAGAGGGGAGAGAGAGAGAAGTCATGAGAAAGCAATTTGGGATATATTTATCTTTAGCAACCTTTACACTAATCAAAAGCAATTTAATTTATTTCACAAATGTATTTATTTGTCAAATCTAATTTACTTATACATTGGATCACTGGTGTTGTTATTTATTGATTTGTTTAGAGATGTTAAAGAATGAAACACTTGCTGGAACAATCAGGCCCTCCCTCCCCATTTTTTTACCCAAAAAAAACAAAAAGAAAAAAAATCTTTAGAGAAAAAGATGTCTCTCCCTTCTTTCCCTCTATCTCCCCACCATCGCAATTACTTCCTCTCCTTCCCTGTGATCCTCCTTGCGGATCTACCCTATTTAAGCATTCATTCGTTCAGCCAGTCAGCCAGTTGGTCAGTCCACAGACGTATCACAGGCACATTGCCAGGCATTAGTAACTATGGGTGGAAGCTGTTAAATAAGCCAATTTTCATTTTCATTTAGTCTAGGAAAGAGTTTCCTAACAGTTCATTGCACTCACAAAAGGAGTACATTCTTCCGTCAGGGAAAACGTCTGATCATTTGAGGCAGCGCAAGCCAGCTGGGATGCACACGGGGGACTCTTGCACCATGCTGGGCTTGGCCAGGATGACACCTGAGGTCTTTTCCAATGCTGAGATTCCATGGTTTCATTGTTATAATTTTTAATGTAATTGAAAGACACCAAAGAAGTACTGTGGCCCCTAAATTAGATTTTTCCCCTAAACTCCCAAGTGATCGATCCCAACAAAGTAAAGATCAGACTGGCTCCTCGATCCACGCTGAGCTCTGCCTCCTCTCTGGCATTTGATTACTTGAAAGCTGTCTAGACTGAGCTGAAGGAATTAAGAAAGGGGCAATATGAATTCTCTAGTGTGGAGACAGACTTTGTGGAGATGAGTCAGGCCTGTGGTGATGCTCCTTGTGCTATTTCTAGGACCTGGCACGATTCCTCCCCAGAGAGGCTACGGGTCCTCACCCAGAACCAAAGGTAATGACTGAAAATTAAGGACAGCACAAAAAGGCAGAAAACCCAGCGCACGGCAATTTTCTAATTGGAGATCTGGCAGCCTCTCCAAATCACACTGGGCAGAGTGAAGCGACAGTTTCAGTCAGGGCCAATTCGATTTGCTCTACCAAGCACGTTTTGGGCACGGCCACCACATGCACCTGCACTCTGGGGACCCGCGAGGGTGAGCCGCGTGCTGTCTACCCCGCTGGCGCACACCTGCCCACCGGCCCAGCGGGCGCTGGGAGAAAGCCCGCATTTGGGGGCGTGCAGAGGCCACGGCTCGGCCTGGAAGGCTCTCTCCCTGCACCCCTGCACGCCTCCCCTCTGCCTGGTTACCATTCTCATCAGAGAAAGCAGGATTCTGGCCTTAAATCCTGATGATCAACATGGAGATTAATAAGTTCTGAGCCCACACTCCCACCCTTGACTTCTGTTCAAAATTAAGTATAAATCGAATCTCTTCCCTTTCCTCTCCTGTCAGAGGCTGCTCTGCAAAGCTGCCAGTAATCAGGAAGAGCCGGCAATGGAGTGTCTGTCAAAAAGCCTGTTTTTACAATTGGGACCTGCCCGTTGTGGGTGATGAGGTAATTTCTTCTTAAGCTTCTGGTATCGAAGAAGGAAAAAGAACAGCAAAATAAGGTCTGTTAATAAAGGTGTGAGAGCCTCTGGGTGTTTGCTGTTACTAAAGAGACCTTAAGGAAGGCTGCTCCCGGGCTGAAAGCAAACCTTTGTCAAGGGTTTCCTTTTAGAGGGTTCAAAAGACACCAGGGAGAGAGAGAACAAGAGGCAGGAAGAGGCAGGCACACAGAGCGGATGAGATGAAGGGACGGAGAAGGCGGGAGAGCCATGCCTTGCTGGGATGTCGCCGGAGAGTCACAAGCACAGGCCTCCGGCAGTTTGATCACTGGAAAAATGTTTTCTGTTAAGGGTTGGTGCAGTGGAAGAGAGAAATCTCTGGATTTTTTTTAAAGACATGCCTTTGCTCCTGCTGCTGTTTGCCTGGAATGCCCTTTTCTGCCCATCTTTGGCCCACTTGTTCTAGATCGTTCAATTCAAATGCCCCCTCCTCTGTGAAGTCTTCTTTGGTGTCCCCAGTTAGATATATAAGTGCTTCACCTCCTGCAGATCAATAGTATTTAAAAAAATTTTATTTTTAATTGTGGTAAAATCCACATAACATAAAACCCACCACCTGAGACAGTTTTAAGTCTACAGTTCAGTAGTGTTAAGTATTAGGATATTCACAGTGTTGTGCAACCAGTCTCCAGAAATTTCTCATCTTGCAAAACTGAAACTCTATACCCATTAACAACAGCAATTCCCCATATCCCGCTCCCCTCAGCCCCTGGCAACCACCATGCTATTTACTATCCTATAAATTTGACTACTCTAGGTACCTCCGAGGTGGAGTGATCCAGTGGTTGTCTTTTTGTGACTGGCTGATTGCACTTAGCATAATGTCCTTGAGGTTTATCCATGTTGCAGCGTATGCCAGAATTTCCTTCCTTTTCAAGAAATAGTAATTTGGTTTAATTTTTTAGTGGCATTTTTGACGTACTGTCTTATTTTTAAGCTATGTGCACACATTATATCTCCTCTATAGAATTCTAAATCCATGGAGGGCAGGATCTGAGTCTTTCTCCCTTTTGAGTCTCCTTGTACCTATTAGCCAGTGCTCGGCAGAGAGTCTGTGCTGCCTTAATATTTGTTGAGAGGATCAAAAGACAAATGCCACCGTATCGTCTTGAGTGTGCTCTCCCAGGCCTCTCTGTCCCTCCATAATCACACCCCTGCCATGGTCGGCAGCAACGTAAACCAGTCCCCGTCATCCAGGTGAGGCAAACAGAAAGGCACTGGTGTCCACAGTTTTAGGGTCATCTTCTCACCCAGCAGCCTTCAATCCGTCCCTCATCTTCTCCCAGCTCGAGCCTTCTGTTTCCTTTTGGGAAACATCTCCCTTGAGACAGGAAAGCCGACCCAATCTTAAAAGAACAGAAGGCCGGAACAGAAAGAGTGAGGCGTGAGGGAGACAGGCCATGCAAGAACGGAAGCTGGCATATAGATGTGCCGTCCTGTCAGCTTTCTGACTGTGTCATCATTTTGGATAGGAATCTCCCCGTAGAGGTGGGGTTGGGAGCGGGGGCAGGGGACTGTCTTGTTATTAATCACACTAAGCATCTTTTTCACCCTCCCCCTAAGTTGTCACTAGGGAAGATTTGCTTATTATGCAACTCAGGAACAATAAGCCTTGCTAAAAATTTGGCTTAGGATCTTGGAGAACTAAATGTAACTTCATACTTGGTCTGTAATAGCTATTTTTGGAGTTACTTTAGTTAGCTTGGCTCGTAACCCTGCCCTTCCGCTTTGTTCTCCCACAGTCGTGTGTGAGAGGGGACCATGGAGTGAGTACAGGCTCGAGTGGGGCAGTCCTGTGTGCTGGGGCAGGCATCTCGCCTCACCACCCTCAGTTTCCTCATCTGTTACATGTGGAAAATACCACCAACTCTAGCAGGCTTTTCTGAGGATTCAAGGAGATCAGTGCGTTCAGTAAGTGGATGATACGTGTGACTCTTCCCCTTCTCCTAGGTTGACTTGATGGCCCTGTACTGAAGACGGTGGCTGAATTGGCTCAATTTGGACCCGAGACACCCCGTCCACATCCACGGCACTGGCTTTGTGTCTTCCCCAGCTGCCCACGACACCCACAGACACCCTATGGTCGTTCTTCCTTTTTGGGACAACTGGATTCATTAGAGAACAGTATTCTGGTGTGGAATAAGGCCCTTTTCAGGCCTGAAGGAGCCTTGTTGGAAGATGGAATTTTCAAACCCACAAGAGAATTCATAGAAGAACATACCACCCACAGTCAGATTTCTCTCTCAAGTGATTTATCTCAGTGTCAGGCAGATGGCTCTTTGTCTGCATGTGTTATTGGAGCTATTGGAGCTCAGCCTTCAGAGGAGCCCTCATTCTTTGATTCACATCACCTTTATTAGAAGAACCTAGTCCTAAGGGCTAGCAAATGAGTAGGCACTCAGCCAGCCCAGAATAAGCAGAGCTCTGAAGCAGTTTCTGCAATAATCTAAAAGAGTTGGTGTTCCTCTTGACCCAGGTTGCCTAAGATCAATAGCCTGTTTGCCACTTTCCACCGGCAAACTCTTCCTTCTTGGACACCAGAGAAGGAAGTGACTACTTCCTGCAATGGGGTGATTTGCAAAGCCTTCGTGGAAGTGGCATTTGGGCCTGGCCTTAAAGGATGGGTAAGACTGAGAAATGTAAATATTTGCAGGAAAGCGTTCCTGGCAGAAAGAACAGCAGCAGCAAAACTCAGAAGCGGAAACTTAAAGTGCATTAGTGGAGAATAATTAGGGGAATAAGATACACAATGGAATAATAAAAATAGCATTAACTAAACACTGTGGTAGGCATTCTCTGAGCTGGCCCTGGGTGAGCTCTGCCTCCTGGTCTTCACACTCTCATATAACCCCCTCCCTGAGTGCGGGCTGGATTTATTGACCTACTTCTAATGAATAGAATATATCAGATATTATGGGATATCCCTTCTGAGATTCGATTATAAAAAGACTGTGGCTTCTTAGGCACTTTCTCTTACGCTTGCTCTGCCTTAAACTGTGCACCCTGAAGAAAGCCAGCCACCATGTTGTGAGGCAACCCTGAGGTCTGCCAACATCCGTGTGGTGATCGGGACACATTCCTGTGGTCTTGGAAGCGGGGCTAGTGGTGCTATCCTCAAGTAGGGTAACGGTGCCCTTTCTCTTGCCCTGGGCTGGAGGCTGGGTCCTTGGGGACCACATCATATTCTGTAAGACCCCAAAATATATAACTTTTCCATTTATTAATACTTATATCAGAGGGCTGGGAGAACCCAGGGGGTCCTGCTCCCACTCTGGGCGATGGAGAACTCTAACCCTGTGGGTACTTCCCTGGTAAGTGGAAACTCTGCCCAGCCTTACTCTGCTTCCCCCACAGTTTACTTGCACAGGGGTTTGTTTTGGGGCCTCCCAGGAGACTCAGACTTGCCACTGCTCTTTAGTCATGTGAGACAGTCCCTCCTTGGGCCTTGGCAGGGAGGCAGGGGTGCAAATATGTGGGATGTTACATGTTCAGTCCTGGGTGACTGTGGCATTCCTTCTGATCACAGCATCTATGGGCAAGACCTTTGACACACTGGCTGAATCTAAGAGGTCTATAAATGAATCATTAGCTCTGGCTAAAATTAAAAACAAAGAAATGTACTAATTAAACAAAACCTTGAAAGTTAGAAGTGGCCTTTACATTGCAGTTCTCTGTTAACCCTTGGCAGAAATGAGCAGTGCCCTAAGGCACAGAAAGAGCTTACAGTGGGTGAATCAAGGTCCAAAGGCAATCGCTCCCTGGCGGCAGGAGAACTGGGCACTTGGCCCAGCTCTACCACCTGCTGTCTGGATGACCCTGGGAGGTTCACCTGGCTCCCTGAACCTGCTTCCTTGTGTGTTACCCCAGGAGGCTAGAGAAAGTCACCACTAAGATCCTTCTAATCTTGACTTGTAGTTTTATGGGACTTTGTAATTGTTTCTAGGCTGGCCTGTGAGCAGAGCACTTCACTCCCCAGTCCCTGTGCCTCTTCTCTGAACCAGGGTTTCACACAGATGTGCTCTGTGAGTCAGAGGACGAAACACTCAGGGCCCAGCACCCTGGGTAAAGAGGCAAAGTCTTCTCGCTTTCTGGATCATTCTTAACAAGCCAGAAGTTTCCTTTCAGCAGCACACACAGTGCACTGGTCTTTAAACACCTGCAACAGCCCACTGAACACCCACTGGGAGGTGGGGAAAGGGGTGGGACAGTGACTAACTTCTAGCCAGCTCCCTCCTTCCAGGAATCCGGCCCCACGCTGGGGACCCAACAGGACACCCTTATGAATAGGCTCCATTTTCCAGAAGTGGCAGATCAGAAAATGCTAGAATCAAGACTCAAAACTCAGCTTTCTGAACCCCAAGTTCATGAGAGAGGAGACATTATTTCGTTAATTAATTGCACAAACATTTATTAGAGTTAAAGGAGCCCTGATAGATCATCTGAGTTGGCTTCAAGGTGGTTTTCGAAGCAGAGAAGTAAAATGATGCACTCAGTTGCATGGCTAGAAAATGCATTTGATTGTGTTATATATTTAGACACCTTTCTCTTGTAGGACTGACTCAGGGCCCATTTTTTAAAAGTTCAAAAAAGGTTCCCTCTGGTTTCTAATAGGACTTCCTCTTCTTTTCCAAAGAGCGCTCTTTGACCTCTGTAACAGCCGCCACCCTGCTATTGAAAGGCCAGTGTGTACACAACCTTCCTTTTGTCTTATCCTGGCTGGGTTTATCAGAGGTGACGCACTCCTGGTGTCCCTTGCAAGGACCTGGGCTGGGATTGTAGGGCTGGGCGGGAACCAGCTCTCCACCCACTTCATAACCTCCACTCTGCCCAGTCACCCCAGCTGGAAGCTTAGCCACCTGCCTTTGGGGGAACTTGGCCCCAGGAGCAGCTCTGTCTTCCCCACAAGCACTTTCCCTATATGTGGCCTTTAGGAGCAGGTGACCCTGAGAAAATCAGACAGCTGGACAGACACGGGAACCAGGGCTGGTGGTTGTGGGAAAGAAAGAAAATGCTCTGAAATGCGAGCCAGATGGTGGGTCCCCCATGCCAAGGCAGGGGGCTCAAAGAACACTTCCTTTCATGCTAGAAGTATTAGCAGCTCCCACCTTCAAGAAATACATTTTTAAGAGTAGGACAAATGATCATTTTGTTCAAGGAGCCCAAAGCCCTAATACTCAGTATTTTCACCATATCTTGGCCTCTGGTCAGATGGAGGAACAGCAGGCAAGGGGACATCAGCACACTCCATCGCTGCTTTCCCAGGCAGGGCACATGGGTGCCTGCCTGCCTTCCCTCCTTCCCCCCTTCCCTCCTTCCTCCCTCCCTTCCTTCCCTGCTGCCTCTTCCTTTTTTCCTCCCTCCCTATTTTCCTCCCTCCCTATTTTCCTCCTTGGCTTCTTACATTTTTGGAGTGAGGACCTCCTGCCAACATTGTGCAAGGTGCAGGGAATCCCATGGGAGCAGAGAGCCGACCTGGCCCATGCGCTCCTTCCAGGGGAGAAGAGAGGAGTCCTGCCGAGACACGGCACTGTGAAGAACGCTGCAAAGCAGAGGTTCCTGGGGGCCTGCGGGGTGACTGGCCCAGGTGGGGGCTGCTAAGACAGGCTTTCCTGGACGGGGGATGTTTGGACTGATGCCTGGAGGGACAGAAGTGGGATGGGAGTGAGTGAATCCCAGGCAGACCAGAGGGCACATGCTATGGCCATGAAGAAGAGCGTAGGGAAGGTGGCCAGGTGGCCCAGGACAGACAGGGAAGGGGACCCAGGCAGAATACAGGATTGGAGGGGCGGCCAGGGCAGAGCACAGGGTGGGCCCGTTGGGCACAGTCAGTTTCATCTTTCTGCTGGGAGCAACGGAGAGCCTGTGAAGAGACTGGGGCAGGAGTGACCTTCGGGGCACACAGGGCGTATATGGGGCACCCAGCATCGCCAAACCCGTGGGCCCAGAGCCCTCTGCCCTCGCTGGCAAGCAGAGCCCATGGATGGGGCATCCCGAGGGACAGGGACAGAAGGCAGGAGAGTTGGCCCTCGGTTTCCACCTTCGCCACCCTGTCCGAGCGAAGCGCCCACAGCGTCCCGGGTGCTGCACGCCCCCCCCCCCCGGGAGGCCGAGCACCCAGCAGGAGGCTCCCCCGCGCCGCCTGCGCCGGCTGACACGGCAGGTGCGGTGAGTCACCCACCTGCGCCGTGAGTCAGCGGAGGGGGCCGGCGGCGGTGGGCGGCGCGGTGGCCCGGCTCCCCGGGGCGGGTCCCTCCTCCCCAGCCTCCCCCAGGAGCGGCAGCGCAGAAACGCTCGCCCGTCCCCTGCAGGGCGCCCCCGCCGCTCCCGCTCCCTCCCGCTGCCCGCGCTCCCCCTCCCGCTCCAGCCAGCCGGCTGCCACCGTCGCCATGGCTACGCGGCTCCTCGCGGCTCCACAGCCAGCGGGTGTCAGAGCAGGGGAGGGCGCCTGTCTCATTAGTCTTCCGGCTGAACTGGGTTCTTTGAAAACAGCTCATGGCTGCACGCTGCAGATGCCAGGCCTAGCCCCTTACCTGCAGGGCTGCCCTTAAACAAACGCGAGATGAGAACGACGAACGGGGACTGCATGCATACCTAGGGGGCTTATCTGCACCACCGAAGGCTGCACCCTGGCTTCCCTTTTTAAGCACCGATGCGTAAGAGTGTGTTGTTAGACATGACTGATTAACCAAGATTTGACTAAGGCCACCGGCTGGGTGACTTGAGCTATGCTTGTAAGTCTTTGGCTGTCACAGGCAACTTGGGGCAAATCCTGGCTTTGCCACTTATCAAAGGGATGAACTGGGACAAATTATCTAACCTTGCTGGACCTCAGTTTCCTCATTCGTAAAGTGGAGATAATACCCACTTTGTAGATTGTAGTGAGGATTAAAGATAATTTATGCAAAGTGTTTGGCACATAGTAGGTGCTAAAAATGCTTCTTGTTATCATTACAGAGTTCGAACCCTTTGAGAGGCTGCAGGTGTTTGCTGATTTGAGGGTAGTGCACAAGGCAGTTTTCCCCGACGCTGACTTTAAGGCTGCTGGGACTGCATATTTCAAGATGGCAGGGTCCAGCAATTTCCACTCTGTTGGCAAAAGTCTCATCCACATGGGCAGACATGTGTGACCCTGAGCTACAGCATAGGAAGCTAGTGGAAAGGTGAAGGAAAGAGCAGAGAGGACAAAAGGCCAAGCTGAGTGCCTAGGGGCAGAGGTTCCCGTGTCAGATCAGCAAGTTGCCCTTGGAACCTTGGTAAATCTCAAGAACTGGTGCTATGGAAGGGAGTGATCCCTGAAAACAGAGGGATTGTTCAGAAGTGTTCACAACAGGCAGACAGACTTGCGGGTCCCAAACTCTACTCCCCCTCCTGCAGGAGAGGAAGTTTATTTTCTAGAGAAGTAGAACCAAAGAGACATTGTGCTAGTGACATCAGGTACAGGGGAGGCTGAGGTGGGGCGAAAGCACACACTAAATGAGCCCTTCCCCCACCTAGCCCCAGAACAACAGAGGCAGGAGACTGAAGGATTTTTTATATGGAAACTGACCCACTCTTAAAAAAGACCTATATATATTGACATTTGTAGACTCCTAGTGAAAAAGCCCATTGTCTACCTGCTCACCCTGGCATTAATCCTTGTACACAGGACTTCCAATCAGCTCTCAGCTCTTCAGGGCCTCTTCTTAAGTTTGAGTGGCAGCCAAGGATTGTCACCGAGGAAAGTGCCCAACATGACAGAGAATAAAATAATCGAGCAGGAAAACAAAAGGATCTGTGAAGGCAGCAGAAAGAATGAAAAAGCAAGAGAAACTGAAAATAAATTATAATTAGTATCTTTAGAGGTATAAAAGAAGATGTGGCATCCATGGGATGTGATGAAAAAAGGAAAAAGTAGGGCAAAAAGGAGTTCTTGGAAGTTAAAAATATGAGCTAAAATTTCAGAAATTCTATAGCAGTGTAGGAAGATAAGGAAATTTCTCTGAAAGTAAAATAAAGAAGGACAATAGGAAAAAAGATAAGAAAATCACAAGAGCCATTCAGTAGGTTCAACATCTAATAGGTAATTTTAGAGAGAGGAAATTATGGTAAGAAAATTATCAAATAAAAATACAAGGAAATGCCCTAGAAACGAAGAACATAAATCTTAACTGCAATGTTCCAAATGCCCAGGATAATAGTTGACAATGGTCCCAGACCAAGCTACACCATTCAGATATTGTCAAACTCCTAGAAATAGAGAGATTGTAAGAGTTTTCAAAAAAAAAAAAAAGAACTAAAAAGTTTACACATAAAAGATCAAGAATCAGAATGGCACTGGGCTTCCCAACATGAAAAGCTAGAAGATATTGGAAAAATGCCTTCAATATACCAAGGGAAAATTACCTTTGGCCTAAAATTCTATTCCCAGACACACTAGCAATCAAATGTGATTGATAGTATCCATAATTATCAATCAATAAAGACATTTCCAAACAGGCAAGATACAAAAAAAATTATATCCAATGTACCCTCTCTTGGGAAGCTACTGGAAGATGCTCCACCACGAATGAGGAAGGCTTCTTTCCGATCTAGCAAAAGGGAGGGGCAGAGGGAGGTTCTGGGATGACAGGTCTGGGCAGGTGCTGGGACCAGCCAGTCCAGGTTAGAGCAGAGCACCCGAGGACTCTGGGAAGAATTTCTCCCGAAAAACAATGGAATGATTATGGACAGGTTTGCGATGTCAAAAATTGTATAACGTGTCAACTCGCAGAGTTGTTGGAAATATAGAAAGACTCAGATATTTAGAGAAAACAAAGCAAAAGCAAAATATGGAGGAATTAACTCCAGGAAGAACAAAGTGTTGAGGAAAAGAAATGTACTTTGAGTACATTTCCCTACTTGGCTAAGCAGGGAACAATGTTTATTTTATATAATCATAATAATGAAAATGTTGCAGGTGGATTTAACCAAAAATCGCTAAACAACTATGTTGGAAGGATAGAAAGCACAAGAAGGGGTGAGTGATCTAAAATACTCACTTACTGTAGTGGAAAATATTTAAAATAAGTGAATTGAGAGAGAGCAGTATACGCTTGTTATCTAAAGATATGAAGGTAAATATAAAAAAATAGCCATGAATGTTGCAAATGGTTGCTTCTGGGGAACAACAAGAAGATGAAGTAGAAAGGTGGTCAAGGGACTTTTACATGTATTTTGAAAGAATATAAATGAAAATTAATTAAAAATACAGTAAAAACACCAGGCTTTCCCTCCCCAGTATACCCATGGGGTGCTTTTCAAATTCCTTGATCATTAAGTCAGAGGATACAAAGTGGCAGACATGTGCATGGCATTAGGAGAATTTCCAGAACTGGGACTGCCATTCCTACCATAGGAAAACACCAACAATAACGACTAACAATGGTTCCACAGGTTTTCAAGGCACCCCAGCAAGTTAGGCACCATGTTACTCCCTGTTTTCAAAGGCGAACTAAGACTTAGAGAGATTCACAATTGGATGAAATCTCTGATGTAGTAAGTGGTAGAAGCAGGACCTAATGCCAGGTCCTCTGTGGCAGATTATGTTTTCCAAGATGGACTCATCCCTCATGCTCTTCTTCTACCCTTCCATTCAAAGGGGAAGTCTACTTCTCCACCCCCTTGAATCTGGACTGGTCTTGTGACAGTGCTGACCAAAAGAGTACAGTGCAAGTGATGCTGGATGACTTCTAGGGCTAGATCAGCTTTTGCTTTGGTCTCATGGGATGTTCCCTCTGGGAAAATCCCTTTTGGAAGCCAGCTGCTACCCTGGGAGAAGCCTAAGCCACATCACATATCGAGTCACTATAGGCACTCCAGTCGACACCCTGCTGAACCAGCATCAACTGCCAACCATGTGAGTGAGCTGCCATCTTGGACATCAACCCCAGTTGGGCCTTCATTTGACTCCAGCCTTAGTCACTGACTACAACTCCAGGAGAGACCACAAGTGGAATCACCCAGCTGAGCTGTCAACCAACAGAACTGTGAGAGTTGATAGCAAGATTATTTGAAGCCACCGTTTTGGGGTGATCTGTTATGCAGCAATAGATAATCAGGACACCATCTGACTCCAAGATCCATATTCTTTACTCAACTCCACCCAATAAGTATTTCTCAGTAGACACATTATTAGAATGTGGATGGAAAAATTTTTATTTTACAGCACTTCCTTGCACACTGGAGAACTCCTAGCAACCCTGGCCCTTGGCCACAAATCCAGTACCTCTTCCCTTATAACATGGTGATAACTGACATTTTTCCAAATGACTCCTAAGGATAACATCCCCAGGTGAGATCTACAGGCAGATGAAAGCACCCTGAAATCATTTAAAACTGAATTCCAAACATACAAATGGAGAAGACAGAGAGGTTCTGTTAGCAGGAAAGGACAGAAAGGAAAAGCACGCAGGGTATAGTTACCAAAGTCCGACTGCAAAGCATCTGCTTGGCCCTGCCTCTGGCATCTAAATTTCTGGTTGAGACCTCTTTAGATCTGGTCTCTCTAAGCCTTGTAGAGACTGGTGGTAACTGTGCCCACAGGGAGAACGGATGTAGGAATAACAGAGCCATAGAGTACTGATGTGGGAGGGAGCCGCGAATCATCTAGTCTAACGCTCTCACTTCACACTCTGCTGAAGCCCGAGAGGGGGTGTCCCAGGGCTGCAGCCCAGGGGCTCCCAATCCAGGCCCCACATTCTTTCCACCATGCAAACAAAGAAACAGTTGTGATTGAGGTTATTTAGGTGGGAAATGAACAGATTTACCTTCGGCATGCAGCATACAGTTGTCCAAGTTGGCTAACATGATTGCTGGTTGCATTAATTTGCTAGGGCTGCCTTAACAATTGCCACAAACTAAGTGGCTTAATCAACAGGGATTTATTGTCTCCCAGTTTTGGATGCTGGAAGTTCTAGATGTCAGCAGGGTTGGCTCCTTCTGAGGGCTGTGAGAGAGAATCTTCCCCTCTTCTCCCTTTGCTTCTGGTGGCTTGCTGGCGATCTTTGGCCTTCCTTGGCTTGTAGATCTCTGCCTCCATCTTCACGTGGTGCCCTCCCTGTGTGTGTCTGTGTCCAAATTCCTCTTTTTTTTTTTTTTTATAAGGATACCAATTGTATTAGATTAGGGTCCACCCTACTTCAGTGTGACCTCATCTTAACTAATTGCATCTGCAAAGACTCTATTTCTAAATAAAGTCACATTCTGAGGCGCTGGATGTTAGAACTTCAATATATGTTTGGGGGAGATAACAAAATTCAACTCATAACACTAATGTGATGGACTCACTTGCTGTATGTTTCCCATGTGAAGTGTTATCCTGGATATCTTCAATTTGCATCTTACTTTGACTCTTGGCTTAAAACTCTGTGCAATGCAGTGGATCCACTTATGAGCCCAGATAAGACAGGCGATCTGTCTCTTTCCCTGAGACAGCATGTTGCAGCCTGAGCTCTGCTTTGGCAACTACAGGAAATCTTTGAAGGGCCCCTAATCTGCTCCAGTATACACCCCTGTGACAGCTGTGACCCACCTGTGAGTCACATTTTGCCTTCAGAAGGATCCCAAAGTATATTAGTTGACTAATAGCACCTGGAGAGTGCAGCCTCCGGGGGGGGTGGGGGGGGTGAAGCCCTCCCAGCTTCAGAAACACAAGGTATTTATGGAGAGGCAAAGGCGGTCGAAAGAATATAGGAAAAGCTTGATGTCATTGGAAATCCAGGGAGAAGCATTCAGTCATTTATTTATTCATACATTCTTTGAGCAAGTTCTTACTGAGCATCCAAGATGAGCCAGACACTGTGAAACAGACAAGCAATTTCTAATTGTGATAAATGTTATGAAGGCAGTCAACGGTCTGCAATAATAAGGCACAATAAGGGTAGCAACTGTAAAAGGCGGTTGAGGAGCCCTCTGTAATGATGTGACATTGAAGCTGATACCTGGAGGATTCAGACATGGGCATTCCAGGTGGCAGGGACAGCTTTACAAAGGCCCTGAGTTAGGGATGAACTTGTTGTGTTTAAAGAAAAAGAGCAAATGTTTAGTGGAGGAGGCAAGAGATGAGGTTGAAGAGCAAGCTGTGGGCCAGGACAGGGAAACAGGACATCTTGCAGATACCATGAAAAGCCCCTAAGGAATTTCAAGCAAGAGAGTGACATAGCTTGATTTCTGTTTAGCTTGATTTCTGTTTTAAAAACAATCATTCTTAGCTGGGCGTGGTGGCTCACGCCTGTAATCCTAGCACTTTGGGAGGCTGGGGACAGGAGGATCTCTTGAGCACAGGAGTTTGAGGTTGCTGTGAGCTAGGATGACACCACGACACTCTAGCCCGGGCAATAGAGGGAGTCTGTCTCAAAAAATAAAATAAAATAAAATAAAAACAATCATTCTCTTTGACCATCAGAATGGCAAAAATTAAAGTTGAAACCACATGGTATTGGTAAAGGTATAGGAAATAGATAGACTCATATACTGCTGATGGAAGTATAATTTACAATATAAAAAAATTAAAATGTAAAACTCTAAGGGGAGAAGTGTGGCAATATTTATTAGAATAAAAATGCACATTTCTTTTGGCTCAGCAACTTTTCTTCTATAAATTTATCCTACACACACACACACACACACACACACACACACACACATATATATATATATATTTTTGTTGTTGTTGAGACAGGATCTTGCTCTGTCACCCAGGTTGGAGTGCAGTGGTGTTACATAGCTCACAGCAACCTCAGATTCCTGGGCTCAACCAATCCTTCCTTCTATCTCAGCCTCCCGAGTGGCTGTGACTACATGCGCATGCCACCAAGCTCAGCTAATTTTTTTATTTTTTGTAGAGACGATGTCTCACTCTTGCTCAGGCTGGAATATATATGTTTTAAAATCAAAGATACAAGGTTATTCATTGCAACATTGTATATAATTGCAAAAATTTGGAAAAGGGACTAAATCCAACAATACAAACAAATGAGGATTTGGATAAGCAAAGGTTGGTTGTCCACACAGTGTACTACTCTGCAACTGTAGGGATTGAACAAGTTCTTTAAGTGCCAACATGGGTCAGTCTCCGAGATATACATGTAGTCAGTTTTTAAAAGCAAGATACAGGTAGCAGTGCAAAAGGCTTATTAAAATAAACAAATAAGTAAATATTAAAAAGCAAGGAACAGAACCATGTGTATAGTGTTCATATCGTTTGTGTAAGTATAGGGTGTGTGTGCGTGTGCGTGTGTTTGCTGGTGTGTCAATCTGGGTCCTGCAGGAAGCAGACACCAAGATGGAATTGGAAATGCAAAAGATTTATTGGGGGAAAGGATTTACTGGAGGACAAAGGGGAGAGGGTGCAGATGTGAGGCAGGGAGAGCCGCCAGACCCCATGGCTGGTCTGCCGCCTGGAAAAGGAGAGGGAGCAGGAAGGAGGGTGGGGTAGGAAGAGCCGCAGACTGCAGTGCAGCTCTGAGGACATCTCAGCCACAGAGCCAAGAGTGCCCGTTAATGGCGCCTTGTGTCAGGCAGAACCGGCCCTGCCCAAGTCCCCCCGCTGGGCTCTGTCATTGGCTGGGAGCAACCTGGGAAGAGTGTGGCCTCAGCGTGACCATGACTGCTGCAGTGGGTCCCAAGGCACAGCAGCCAGAGGCTGTCAGCTCACCACACTCCTCACAGTAGGCTCTATCTTGAGGGCAGGTCTGAGCTGTGCACTCTGCGGCTGCCCCAGATTTCTACCCATGGGATCACTCAGGAAGGATAGAAGGAACAACACTGCAACACTGGCTACCCCTGGGGAGAGGGAGTGGGTGGCCAGAGCACAGAAATGGGAGCAGACTTTTCACCATATACTCTTTCGCACCATTTGAAATCTTTTTGACTCTTAATTCAGTGACATTTAGTGCATTCACAATATCATGCAGCTACCACCTCTGTGCAGTTCCAAAACATTTCGTCACCCCAAAGGAAACCCTATACTCATTAAGCAATCACTCCTCATTCCTTCTCCCTCCTCCCTTCCTCAAATCCTGGCAGACACCAATCTGTTTTCCATCTCTATGGATTTACCTATTCTGGATATTTCACATAAATGGAATAATATGATGTATGACCTGTTTCTTCTGGCTTCTTTCACTTAGCTTAATGCATTCAAGATTCATCTGTGGTGTAGCGTGTATCAGTACTTCATTTCTTTTTGGCTAAATAATATTTCATTGCATGAATATGCCACAGTTTGTTTTTCTATTCATCACTGAGGGACATTTGGGTTATTTCCACCTTTTGGCTATTGGGATTAGTGCTGCTATGAATGTGTATGTACGTATATTTGTTTGAGTGCTCACTTTCAGTTCTTTTTGCTGTACACCTAGGAGTAGAATTGCTGGGTCACATAGTAATTTCATGTTTAACTTTTCGAGGAAATGCCAAACTATTTTCCAAAGTGGCTGCATCATTGTACACTCCTACCAACAGTGCGCAAGAGTTGCAATGTCTCCACATCCTCACCAACACTTGCTATTTTGTTTTTCTCTTTTTTGGATAGTAGACATGCCAATGTGTAGGAGGTGGTATCTCATGGTTTTAATTTGCATTTCCCTAATGATTGGTGGCACTGAGCATGTTTTCTTGTGGTTATTGCACATTTGTGTATCTTCTTTGGAGAAATGTCTATTCAAGTTCTTTGCCCATTTTTTAGTTTGGTTGTCTGTCTTTTTGTTGTTGAGTTGTCAGAGTTCTTTATATAATCTGGGTACAAGACCCTTATCATCACTTGAATTTATTCCATGTAAATATCTTACCAGAGAATTGGGCAAACGTGAGATGGGAAAGATGGTTTGGGTGCAGGGGTGTCAGGAGAGAAAGGGAAGAATCAAGGTTCTTGCTTAACTCCCTGTGTGGGGGTGCAGTGCCATTTACCTGGAGGAGGGGCAGGCTTGGGACGGTGTGGAGGGAAGGAATTAGGGCTTGGCTTTGGACGTGCTGAGTCCGAATTGTCTGTGAGTCTTGCAAGTCGCCATGCTGCACGGGGAGTGTGGTCTGTGCGGCTGCAGTTTAGACTTCAGGCTTGATCTTTCCCCTGAAAATACTGCCAGAATCTGTAAGGGACGCCGGGCCATTCCAGCTGCGGGGAGGAGGAAGGAGGACAAAGGCACGGCAGATGGTGGCTGAGTCTGATGCCACAGAGCGTTGGAGCCTGAGATAGCGTAACATGATTTTCATTACAGAAAGGTATCTGGTGGCCACATGACAAGACGGATGAGAGGGAGGCAAGATGCAGGCTGAGGCAGGAATGAGGGGGCTAACTGGGCGTAACTGGGCTGGGAAGAGGGGACGCGTGGCTGTGGGTAGCAGTGGGTGGCGAGGGGTGGAGGAGCCTGGAATAACTAACTACCACCTCTCTGGCCGAGTGACTGTGTGGGTGGCGGGGCCAAGTCCCAAAAGCAGTGGAGGAGGAAGAGCAGGCTGTGTTGGGGGAGGAAGGAGGAAGCAAATCCTTAATTAACTTTCACTTGACTCCGTTCCCAGAGCCAGGCCCAGGGTGGTGAGAAACCTTTCTTTGGGCCGTCTCTCGCCACACCACATGGCGGCCCTGTGCTGGGGCTTGGGAGGGTCTCATTCTGCCACCCTGGGCCACTCTGCCTCCCCGCGGCCCCCACATCACACCCGGCACCGAGGCCCAAGGCTGCTGTCACACCAGCTGGCTCTGCCGCCTTTCTGCCCTTGCCCGGTGCAGCCCTGCCGTGTCCTCCTGACCTTCAGCCCTGCATGTGTCTGTGGCACAGGTGCCACACTGCCTTCCCTGAGCTCAGCCGTCAGTGGTCACTGCCTCCTCCCCACACCCTCATCAGAACCAGCGCTCCCTGCTGCCTGGGAGTTGAAACCCAACTCCGTACTCAGGCTTCCTGGGCCTCACGTTCTGGCCTCTCCCCTCCTTTCACCTATTAAAATATTTCTCTTCTTTGCAGGCCTAATAAAAGTCCTCCCCTCCCCCCGCCTGCTGGGCCAGGCTTTGTCACACATGCAGCGCTGTGACAGGGCTCTGGGCTCTCCTCCTCTCGAGGTGGATGCCAAGATTCATGCCCAGGGTGTCCTTCCCAGAGAGGCCCGGTGCCTCCGCTGTCCCTGGCCACAGCTCTGTTTGCTGGGCCCCCCAGCCCATCCTCCCTCCATGCTTGGTTTGACAGACAAGAAAGACAGACCAAGCACCTGGCTCTGCAGCTCCCTGTCCCTGGGGGAGCCACCCCGAGCAGCCCGTTGGGCCTGCAGGGATCTCCCCAGCTGCGCCCCGGAAACTCACCACTGCAGTGCAGGGCTGGGGGACGCTGGGGGACAGGGGTGGCTGGGGCCATCCTTCCCTCCCGTCCTGCACCCTTCCCACCTCCCTCCCTCGCAGCTGGAGCCCCTGGCTGTGAACCACAGAAAGGCAATGGCTGGTTTGGTGTTAACACCTAAGAGGGCGTGTGTTTTTCTAAATATTAGTTGGAAGAGGTTAGGCTCAAAAGTTGTGAGAAAATTGTTATTTTCTCAAATAAATCTAAAGCTCAGATCTTCCAAGGTTAGCTACAAAGGAAGATTTTCTACAGAGGAGGGGCATTTTCATCTTAAATCTCTGACTCTCATCCCTGGGAATCAATTTTCACTGGGACCACACAAGAAGTATGTTTAAACAAGAAGCCACCAGCAGCTCGGGATAACCAAGGGTTCTGTCTGCCTACACAGAGAGAAAAGACGGCCCAGCCTGGCGGATGGGTGTCCCCTGCCCAGAGCCCCTTGGCCGAGACTTAGTCGTGAATCCCCCAGCTCACCCCTTCGACCTGTCTGGCCCCCGTCTTCTGGAGGAGGGGCCCACAGTGCACCAAGCACCTAGTCCGCACAAGCAGCCAGGGGGTTGGGCAGGATTCAAAACAAGGCTGGATCAGCCCCCAACCCCTGCACCAGCTGCCTGCAGAGGATGGGGGGCTGTGTCCGCTGGTGTGATGTGGGAGTCACTGGGCAGACTCTCTTGCCCTCAAATCATCTCCCCCATCCCTTCTCAAGGAGCCTAGTATGGCTCCTTCGGGATTCACCTGTTTGGCACTTTATTACTTTTTGTCCTTCAGAAATTCCCTAATAAATGCAAATACCCTGTAGTCTGCTAACACTCCCTTTGGCTGCTAAATCTGGGTGAGGTGGAGAAGAAAAGCGAGTTTTATTTTAACCATTTTAAAATGTATAATTTAAGGACTTCCAGTACATTCACAATGTTGAACAACCATCACATCTATCTAACTCCAGAACATTTTCATCACCCCCCCAAAAATACTCTGTATCCATTAAGCAGTAACTACCTCTGAAGCCCCTGGCAGCCACAAATCTACTTTCTATCTCTATGGATTTGCCTATTCTGGACATTTCATCTAAGTGGAACCGTGTAACATGTGACCTCTGTGTCTCACCTCTCTCAGCATCACAGGTCTGAAGCTCGTTCATGTTGTGGCATGTATATGACTTCGTTCCTTTTCACGGCTGAATAATATTCCATTGTTTGGAATACAAAGTATCACATTCGGTTTATCCATTCATCAGTTGATGAACATTTGGGTAATTTCCACTTTGGGGCTATTATGAATAGAACTGCTGTGAGCTTCTGTGTATCAGTTTTTGTTTGAACACCTGTTTTCATTGTTTTTTCCCCAAGACCATGGACAACTGTGAAATGAACACCTGTTTTCAATTCTCTTGAAAAGTATATATAGTACTTAGGAGTGGAATTGCTGGGTCATATGGTAGCTCTATGTTTGACCTTTTGAGGAACTGTCAGACTGTTTTCCAGGAACAGAGATATTTTTCAAAAGCAAGATGTTCTGAGAGGGGAGAGGAAGCCCGGGCACTGGGGCTACCAGAGGGTGAGAAGTGTAAATGAGGAAACATAAAGGAAAAGGGCAGGAGGAGTCAAGACAAATCCCCCAACTTTCCAGTTTGTCCTGGCAGCTGGACACTCACTGTACTCAACAACCACATTTCTCCTCAAATTCTTCCCATTCCTGTCCCTGCCACCTGGTTCCTGGCACACAAAGCCCAAGGGACACACTGGTTGAACGCATGGCTGTCTGCCTAGCACTAGCCCTGCCCACATTGGAGGCCCTCCATCTTCTCTCCCATCTTCTCCGGCCTTTGCCTCCTCTGGCTCTGGGCAGGGCTTTGTTCCCAGGTCCCAGCTTTGTGTGGCACCCTTTCAGAGCACGGCGCGTGTGGGGTGGGCACGTGCGAGGTGAAGGTAATAGAAGCAGTCCCGGGGCCACGCACACTGAGGCAGAGGAAAGACTGAGACTCTGAGCATATCCCTCAGAGGAGCCGTGCTGAGGGTAGGCCTCCTGGGCAGAGGGAGAGGTCTGATCACTTGGCAGATGCTTCACCATGAGGCCAGGCCACGAGAGCCACTTTCCTTCTCTGCCTGTCCCCACTGCACTGTCTGAAGACATTTCCAGCTCCACCCTGGGAAAAGCTAATGGTGCTGACTGGCCAGAAACCCAGGAGGGAGGTCTACGGGAAGAAGTAGGCCTCAGAGTTGGGGAGTGGGGAAGAGGGGAGCAGGAGGGCTTGAGAGATTTAGGACTGAAAGGGAGGAGTGAAGAGACAGAGCCCTTGTCCTAGGACATTCGAATGGTCTCCCCATACTACTGGGTCATTGTTCCCTACAGTCTCAGAACATTCTCTGAGTTCCCTACAGTCTCAGAACATTTCTCAGACCATTCAAAGTGATTCTTCTAAAACTGGACCCAGACCATGACACTCCTGCACTCAAAACCTTCCAGTGATTTCCGATATCACTCAAATTAAAAGCCAAAATTCATAAAATGGCCACATGGGTCTCCATGATCCGGCCTCACACCCAAACCCTCAGCAATTTCTTTGACCTCCCTTCTGCCCACTCCCCCTCATTTGCTCAGCTCTAACTTCCCTGACCTTCTTTCTCTTCCTTAGACCTGCCTCAGGGCCTTTGCATAGCTTTCTCCTGCCAACACACGCTTCCCCCAGTGCCTGTGTGGCCAGTGGCCTCACCTTCTGCAGGTCTCTGCTCAAATGCCACCTTCTGGGTAATGCTTCCCTTTGCCATTAATTATAAAATAGCAACTCTTCCTCCACCCTCCGGATGTCCCGATTACCCCTTCCCTGCTGTATTTTTTTCTCTGTAGAATTTGCAATCTGGCGTACTTTATATTTACTTGCTGTCTTTTTTTCATTAGGATGTAGCTCCAGAAAGGCAAAGACTGTAGTTTATTCTCTGATGTATCCCAGCCCTTCAACCAATGTTGGGCACATAGGAGGCATTCAATAAATATCTGTCAAGTGGATGAATAAACATACAAATTATTGAAAACATTTTTTCCTCAGAAATCAATATATTATACAAGAGAATTCTCAAAACTCACTTGGCTTTTTGATGCTTTGTTTTGTTTCCTAACTCATCGTTGAAAAATAATTTTATTTGCATGGTTGGGGACTACAACGGCTGGAGGTGGCTAGAATCTCTGGGGCCTGGATGCTGGCCGTACTGTGCCTTGCTCCAGTGTCTTAGCAGAGGCATCTTGCTACAACAGGGGCTACTGTGACTGGATGCTGCTACTGCAAACTGCATGTCAAATCTGTAGCTATTATTAGGAACTTTCCTCTTAATAGCATGATGACAAGTATCGTCTCCTCTCATAGGTAATGCTGGCTGAATCCGAGGTCAGAACTCGGTGGAAATTCCTCCAATGTTTTGGAAGAGGGAAGGCCTTTGATAAATGGCTGACTACCATCCACGTGGCTGCTGGCTCCAGGAAGCTCCTGACTCCTGAACACAGGGTGACACAGTGAGCCGTTTTGGCTCCGGAGGAACTGCCACCCTCTGCAGGTCAGGGCAGAACTGTAACTTAGCTCCTTGCTTTGCATTTAGGAAGAGTGTGAGATTTGCACCAAGTTGGCCAAGATACTTAGTGTTAAGGGTCCAGCTGAGAAGAGCGAGGCGTGTGTGTGTGCATGTGTGTGTGTGCATGTGTGTGTACACATGCATGTGAGCTCTTACGTACTGTGTGCTCTAGCGGGGGTGGCTGGTGATTGCTCAGGAAGGGGAAGTGCACCCTGGTTTGGGAGTCAGGAGTCAGGGAGACCTGGGTTCAAGCCCTGGCCAGACCACTTATGAGTCGTGTGACTATGGGAAGGTCATTTCACTTCTGTGAGTGCCACATTCACCAGCTGGCAAAGGGCAGGGTTTTGGCCAGATGCTTCAGATGCTTTCTAGCTAAAAAAGAAGAAAAAAGGTACAAAATTTTTTATTCTCAGTGATCCAAGGCTGTATTCAGACGATGATGTTTTGTCCACCAAACATGTTTAGCACATCACTGGGCGTGGTAAGCTGGGGATTTCTACCGTCTCTGGAATGCAGGTTGCATTCTGGGGAGCTAAGGGCTGACTCTGTTCCCTCCAGCTCGCCCGGTCTGGGTCCACTCATCCCCTGGTCATAGTTATCAAGTAAAAGACATGAGTGAGTGTGAGTGTGTGTGTGTGTGTGTGCAGATGTGAGAGAGGGTGCGTGTGTGAGTGTGGGAGAGCATGTGAGTGTGAGAGAGTGTGAGAGTGTGTGTATGTGTGTGTGTGTGCAGATGTGAGAGAGTGTGTGAGTGTCTGAGTGTCTGTCTGAGTATCTGTGTATGTGTGTGAGTGTGGGAGAGTGCATGTATGGGTGTGAGAATGTGAGTGAGAGAGGCTGTGTGAGTGTGCGAGGGTGTGGCAGTGGAACATGGCAGGATGACAGGCTCCAGCCAAGGGCTCCGGGAGGCAGAGTGTGCAGAAAGGAGCCAGCGGGCTGTGGCCCTGGGGTGGGGAGGCGGTGCTGTGCTTCCCACACTCAAATGTGCTGCTTCTCTGTGCGGGCTGCTTTGGGAGGTTGGGCTGGTGGCCTAAATTGTTTCTCAGAATCCCAGCAAGGTGGTCCGGAAGGTGAGGGGGAGAAGGGAGAAGCGAGTAGGTTGCCTTCTCATCTGACTCATGGTTGTAACTTGTCAGCACACTGACAGGTTTTTTGTTTCCCAGTCAAGTGAAGCTTTTGTTGGGTGTGTGAGTGAAAAGCATGGTACACTCACATAATCAAAACCCCACCGTGGGGTGGGGGAGTGTGGAATCAGTCTTAGTGTATGAGCAATTGTGTACTCCTGAAAGCCAGAAAGCATAATTTGAGGCACAAAATCTAAATAGCCTTGTTATTAGACTGCATGAGTGCATGTTACGTGTGAGAGAGAGAGAGAGAGAGAGAGGGAGAGAGAGAGAGAGAGAGAGAGAGAGAGAGAGAGAGAGAGAGAGAGAGAGAGAGGCTGCTCTTGCTCCTCCTCCGTCCGCCCTCTGAGATGGGTGGCAACTGGCCTCGCAGGGGACAGCGGTGCGGCAGAGAGGGGCTGGGTGGTGTGGGCCTGGGCCCCTGCGTGCTCCTCCAGGGCGGGGCTCTGTCTCCAGCCCCGACCCTCAGAGTGTCAGCGCCATCCGGGCACACCCGTGCGCTCTGGAGGAGCAGGCGAAGGAGTAACGCAGAAAGGGCTGCAGGCGTGATGGGTGTGTGCCCACCTGGGGCCCAGCAAGCTTTGGGGCAGTGGTGTGACCCTGACCAGTTACCAGTGAGCTTTCTCACCCCAGCGCTGGAACCCTCAGGGTGGCCTACGAGATATATTGAGCTCAAACCCACAGGGCTGAAGATCCTGCCCTCAGACCACACCTAGGTGTGGCCATCCACTTAGTGTCACCCCCTTGCTTCTTCAAGATTGAGCACCTGCCTCTCTGTCCCCCTCTCAACTGCCCCGACTGCAAATCTCCAGTATCCGTGGTGACTTCAGTATCCATGGAAACAGTCCTTTACCACTCTGTCCTGTTCCTCGGTCTCCTCTCCCTCAGGGACCCCAGACCTTCCCATCACTAAGAACTGCAAAGCCTCCATAACTCCTTCTTCACCCACCTTCTAACTTCTCAGCTCTGCTCACTCCTTCCAGAAGCCCAGCTCCCACTATTCCCCAACTCAGTCATGACCTAAAACCACTGCTCCTACCACATCTGAGGTGTCTTTCAACACCCTCGTGTTCCCTAGCTCCTCCCTGGCCAATATAAATTCCATGGTCAACCGTTACAAGGACTCCTCCCCTTCCCTTGCTCGCTGCAAGAGCAAAATTGCTGCCCTGGTTGAGTCCAGCCCTTTGTCTACCCCACACCTGCCTGAGCCCCATCTCAGTGGTCCAACCCCACGGTCGAACACGCACGGAGAGAAGAATTACAAGCGTGCTGATGGGTTTTATTTTAAATTGAAGAGAGTCCCTAGTGTTTCCTGAAAACCCAACCATGTTCCCTCATTCTTTCATTCTCTCGCTCTCCTAGGTTATTACTTTTTCCCTTTCTGTCCTCCAGTCTTCAACATCTGCATCCCTATACTCATATACCCACTCCCAGTTGGTGATGTTGCTTCTGATTCCACCTAGGAAATAGGAAAATTGAAGAAGATTTAAATGTTAAATTCAATCAGTCCCCATTATCATTATCTATTCACCTAACAGCAACCAAACCCACATATTCTCTCCTCCCTTATGTGGCCATGAATGACCTTCCATGCCCCTTGCATGTGGAATAACATCGAGGTTCTGATGCCCAACACCTGGGAATACGTTAGTTTACATGACAGAAGGGACTTTGCAGAGGCGATTTAAGGGAAGGGTTTTGAGATGGTGAGATCATCCTAGATTATCTGGGTGGGCTCATTGTAATCACAGGGTTCCTTATGAGAAGGAGGTGGGGGCCAAGTCAGCAAAGAGAGAAATTGGGACATGCTACATGGCTGGCTCCAAAGATGAAGGAAGGGTCCAGGAGCCAAGGAACGCAGGTGGCCTCTAGAAGCTGGAAAAGGCAAGGAAAGGGATTCTGCCCGCAGAGCCTCTAGAAGGAATACAGCGCTGCTGACACCCTGACTGGGGGACTTCTGACCTCCAGAACTGTAAAAGAATACATTTGTGTTTGCTTTAAGCCACTAAATTTTGGTAATCTGTCACCGCAACAGTAGGAAACTGATACATCATGAAGTCACTGGCCCTTCTTGCACTCCAGCAGCAGTTCTCCCCTCTCACCTACGTCATCCGATGTCCCCTCTCTTTTGGACAATCCCATTAACACATAAATGTGCTGGTTTTTTTTTTTCATCTTTAAAAGATAGATACATAAAACCTCTCTTAATTCCACATTCTGCTCTAGCTACGAGCCCATGTCTCTGCTACCCAGTGTGGCAAACGTCTGAAGAGTCCGTCTGTGCTCTCATTCTCTGTCAAAACCACCATAACCAGGCTCTTACCCTCCACCCCTGCTTTACTGACATTGCTCTTGCCGAGGTCACAGACGGCCCACAGTCACCACATCTGCTGTCCATTCTGGCTTGTCTTCTTAACGCCCCGTCACAGCGGTCGACGCAGCCCATTCTTCCCTCCTTGTAGCCCTGCCTTCGCGGTGTCTGCGACGCCACACTGCCTCAGTTCTCCCACCTCACTGCCTCCTTTTCTGTCTCCTCCGTGGGTTCTCCCGTCTCTTGGATCTCTACATGTTGGGGCACCACAGGCTCTGTGGGTAGAGGGCAGAGACCCTCTTCCCTACGGATGCTCCGTGATTGCTTCCAGTCTCGCAGCTGGAGATGCCAGCGATGGGCTCGCGATTCCCAAGTTCACGCCTCCAGCCCACCCACCCAACTCCGCACCTGCACATCCAGTGACACGCCCACATCACCTGAGAGCTTGACTGAGCTCTTACACCTGCCTCTCTAGAACCGAACTTCCTAGGCCACGCCTGTTCCTCCCCGGGCGCTCCCATCTCAGCTGATGTCACGCTGCCCTTCTCATTCCTCAGGTGAAACACCCTGGAGTCGTCCCAGATCCACCTCATCAGTGAGTCCTTTTGGCTCCACCTTCAAGACACGTTCAGAATTTGACATTCTCATTAGTTCTACCATGACTGCCACATTGCCAGTCACCTTTATTTTTCACTTGGATTAAAATGAAGGTCAGACCATGTCACTCTTCTAGTTATTTCCATGGGTTTCCCATCTGACTTCAAGCCCTACCAACGCTCTTTCTGACCTGGCTCCCCTGACCCTCTGACTTCGTCCCCTGCCACTCACCCCTCTGTGCACTACACTCCAGCCCCCCGGCCCCTGCAGATCCCTGGGACACACCAAGCACACGTCCACCTCAGGGCTGTCCAACTCATCATCCCCTTGCCTTAGTTTCCCCTTGTTGCTGTGACAAATTACCAAAATGTAATGGCTTGAAACAGCATAAGTTTATTATCTTACAGTTCTGGAGGTCAGAAGTCCTACAATCAAAGTGTCAGAGGGCTGCAATTTCTCTGGAGGCCCTGAGGGAAAATGTTTCCTCCCCTCTGCCAGCTCCCCGGAGGCTGCCGGCATTCCTTGGCTCACGGCCCCTTCCTCCATCATCAAGGCCAGCAGTGCTGCATGTCCAGTCTCTCTAATTCCATCATCAATTCACTTTTCCTGACTTTGCCCTCTTACCTCCCTCTCATAAGGACCCTTTTGCTTACATTGAGACCACCCAGATAAATCAGGATAATCTGAGCATCTCAAGACCCTTAATCACATATGCAAAGTCTTTTTTGCCATGTAAACTGACATATTCACGGGTTCTGGGGACTAGGATATGGACATCTTTGGGGCCATTATTCAGCCCACCACACTCCTCTACCTTGAATAGTCTTCCTCTAATTATTCGTACATCTCTTTTGCTTCTTCCAGGTCAACTCAAATGTCACCTTAACATGGAGACGTCCCTTGACAATCCCATACAAACCAGCCACCTCCCAGCCCACCCTGGGCTCCCTTTCCTCCCCACCCTCTGTTATTTTTGTAGCACTCAACAGGCACTCACTGACATACTATGCATTTTCTTGTTCGTTTTCTGTCTCTCCCAATGAGAATGTAAGCTGCACGCGGGCAGGGATGTTTCACTGCCGGATGCCCAGCAACCAGACTGTGCCTGGCACATTGTACGTATTTAGTAAATATTTGCTGAAAGAATGAATGGCTAACCGCAGTGCCAGTCTCCCAGCGTCTGGACAGTGGCTACTTAGCTGGGCCACTATGAAACCGATGAATCCCAGCAATGAACTTGTATAAGGCAAACCCCCCAAAGTGAAGAGACAGAACTGTACAGCCCACTTTAACCAAATTCTCCCTCCCAGTTGCCATGTAATGGACACTCGCTCTGTGTGCATCTCTGAGCCAACACTGTGCCTGCCTGTCTTGTCCCACTGATCCGCCTACCACGCGTGGGTGGTAGGACTTCTATTCTTCAGAGGCGGTCCCTGGGAGTTAGAGCTGTGAAGGGCTTGCCCTACATGCAGATTCACCTCTGCAGAGTCCAGCGCTCACATCCTAAAGCAGATGGCAGCGTCTGTCCATTGAAACTAAGAACAGACTCCCTTCCACCCCCGGACAGGGAGCCATCCAGCTAACACTTCCCAGTTCTTGCCATTGCCCGGAGAAAGCGAGCCGGTCAGATGCTCAAGCTAAAATCACACAATAAATTTATTCCACTGCTCCTGGCTTCACAGAAGGACCCGTCTCCTGCCCGCCCCCCAGAAAGCCTGCCCCCTTCCCCAGCACACACGGTCAGCAGCCTCAGCCCCTCCCAGGATGCCTGAGCCCCCGCAGTAAAGGTTTGTGACAGATCAAACCCCCTGCAGTAGCCCTTTATTTCACTACGAAATAGCTTGGATTTTTCAATCAATTCCCTAAATGCCACCAGAATACAAAAAACTAATGGGAGTCCAGGAAGATGGAATGGTTTATCAAACAATGATTGCCTCCGCGTTTGGCAGCAGAGTTCTCCTGTGCCAGTGGCTTCTTCTCTCGGGCGCTTTCCGAGGCAGCCTGGGGAGCTGGCTGTGTTCTGTCCCTCCCTCTCCCCCACCAGTCTCGCCTTGCTGGCTTTAGCTCCCTATTGCTTCTGTCCCACAGCCCTGTCCAGGAAGGCCGGGCTGTCGCATATAGGCCCGAAGGGGAGTAGAGCATCGAGACAACCATAAAGCTCATCCAGTATCACTTCTGCACAGAAATTACACTGAGCACAGCAACATGGGGCTCTTAAATTGGGAAGGGCAATAAGAAGAAAGCAATTTCCTTGGACCCTTTTATATTTTTCTAAATTCTTCTTAATTTTTCACTTCATTCTGATGTTGGGGGATTTTCTTTCTTTCCTTCTTGATAATGGTTTTATTCCCCATTATCTTAAGGATGGGCAGAGTCTCCAGTGCTTGTTTATTTGTTTCTCATACCTATAAACTTGCCCTGCTCCTGGCGCAACTCAGCTTGAGGCGTAAGCCCAGAACAGGAAGGGTCACCTAGAACAGGAGCAGCAGCGGTGGCAGTGGCAGCATGCACTCACAGCAGGAGGACGCGAATCATGGAAGAGCGTTCACTTTCAGCCTTGAGGCTGCTGCTCTTTCTTCAGGAGGCCTCAAAGAATCAATCACTTTCCTTATTAACTCATTCCTCATTACGATGAAGGTGTCTCGCTACACCAGCAAAACCATTAAGCTGCAGCTTCAGCCTGTTTGCTTTATATTGTTTCTGTCTCCCCCACTGGCCTTTCTTAGTTAGAGTTTGATTATTTCCCCTTTTATTACATAATCCTTTCTTCACACCAGACTTTTTGGACCCCTTCTCCATTTTCCGTCTCTTTTCTAATCCTCTTACTTCATAGTCAGAGCACCAAATGTACTATGGATATTAAGTAAATGTTTCACATTAATCAATTCTATGTCACAGGTTCCGTAACTAACAGCTTATATTTACTGAGCATTTTCTATATGCCAGTTTGGTACCCAACACCTACAATGCATTCTTCTGCTGAATACTCAGAGGTACCGTGTGAGGTTGTTAGGGGGACAGGGACTGGGTGGGGGCAAGTAGGGTGCTCAGGGTCGTGCAAGTGCACCTGCGAGTGCCTGGCATTGTCCCCAGCTCTGGTTGTGATCTCCATCTCCATTTGAACATATAAGGAAATGAGGCCTACAGAGGGTGGGTCACTTGCCTGAGGTCACAGAACTACAGAATAAACAAAATATGAACAAAGGACCAGTTGACTCCAGAGCCCAAGCTATAAGAATTACAATAACTACGTACCCAGAGCATCAAAACAACTTTTTTTTAAAAGGGTGCAGTTTTTTATATGAAGAGCCAGCCAAGCATCTTCAGACATTTGAGGAAGGTCTCTAACACAACATCAGAGCTCTAACTAAGCAAACAAAGAAAGAAACTCAGAAAATCCCAAAGCTGAAATAATGCAGAAAGCAGAAGAAAACTTCAAGTAAACTAAAATCAATACCCTTAAAGAATTGGAAGATATTGCATCCATGAAACAAGAACAAGATAAAAAAGCATTCAGAGAATAAGAAAACACTTATACAAATTAAGAAGTTCATAATAGAAATGACTATTTCAATAGAAGAGTTGAATAGTAAGGTTGAAGAAATCTACCAGGAACTAGAATAAGAAGATGAAGAGGTGAGCAATAAGAGAGAAAACATAAAACCAGAGAATCAATTCAAAGAAGTCCAACTTCAAACTCACAGGAGTTCCAGAAAGAAAGGAGAGCAAAAATAGGGAGTAGGAAATTTTTAAAGAAATAATACAAGAAAATTTGCACCAAGTGCCTGGAGTATTGGCTAAAACATAGAAAATCAATGTAAAATTTTAGAACACCAGGGATAAAAAGATGATCATAAAATCATCCAGAAGCACTAAGGATCAGGAATCAGAATGTTATTCAGACTTCTCACCAACACCATTGGAAACTAGAAGACAACAGAGCAATGCTTTCAAAATTCTGAAGGAAAATAATTTCCAAACTGCCAACTAAACATGAAGATTAAACTATAAAGACATTTTTCAGACAAAGTCTAAAGAAATTCGCTTTCTGTGTAACCTTTCTTAAGAAGTTAATCAAGGGTGTGCTTCAACAAAACAAGGGAGTAAGGCAACAAAAACTGATCCAGGAAACAGCTACTCCAGCGCAGGAGGTGAAGAGAATTTCCAGGGCAACATTGTGAATGTGTATGTGCATGTATGTATATAACATAAAAGCTAAATTCTCCTCTTCCATTGTAGGAAGTTAATGCACATCTAAAATGAAAAGAATCAAGAAATATATTACTTGAAACTAAGGAGGAAAATACCAGAAACCTGTCTAAAAGAGTTGCAAGTGGCTGGGTGTGGTGGCTCATGCCTGCAGCACTTTGGGAAGCTGAGATGGGAGGATTACTTGAGGCCAGGAGTTCAAGACCAGCCTGGGCAGCATAGTGAGATCCCATCTCTACAAAAAATAGAAAAAAGAAAAAAATTAGCCGGGTGTGGTGGCACATGCTTATAGTCTGAGCTACTTGGGAGGCTGAGGTAGGAGAATCACTTAAGCCCAGGAGTTTGAGGTTTCAGTGAGCTATGATTGTGCCACTGCACTCTAGCCTGGATGACAGAACAAGACCCTGCCTCCCCCACCAAAAAAGAGTTGAAAGTTCTTTCCTTTGAAAAGTGGGGTTCAAGGGTGGCAAGAGTGTGGGGTAAGGGATCTCTGCTTTTCATTATAAAATATGTAGTACCTATTGACGTTTAAGCAAGATGTATTTATTACCTTGATCAAAATTAATATTAAAGGGTAATTTCAATATTAGCCTATTTACTTGCCTTTTCTTCCCCTCATAAAACTATTAATAGAACCTAGAGTGGAAAAATCTCACCTCTTTGGGTTTTTTTTGCTCTTTGAACAAAATATACTGTCTGACTCCTCCCTCTTCCTTTACTATAGAACAGAGCAAGTAGTTTTAATAACCCCAAATGGCACATAATCCTCCACCCAATGTTTGACTTTGAAATTAATTTTATAATTATATTTGACTACATGTAGGTCATAAATTATATTGAGAAAAGCCAGTTGGTGACAAATTTAAACGCTGTGCACCTTTCCCATGGATGCTCAACCTCCAGGTTAAAGGTTTGCTTTGCTCTTTCTTGGATGGAAAGTGTCACTTGCAGCAACACAATCCCCTCCCTCTACTTCTATCCTCATTCGAGTTTCTGCACCTTGCTTGAACCTGCTGTCAAATTCAGAGGTCCTGACCCTCCAGTCACCTTCTAGGCACTAACTCAAGTGTTCATTGCACCTTCCACAATGCTCAGCACCAACTCAGCTCTGTAGGGGAGTAAAAACACTAGAAGTAGTCCCTGCCTCCAAGGAACTTAAAATCCACTTTAGAGAGGAGGCCCTGGACAAAACAAACTAAACAAAATAGCAACAACAAGGAAGTATCGGTGAGCAAAGTGAGACAGAACTGTCAGCAGAATTACCAGTGCAACTGAGAGAGAGAGGAAGATGTACAGTTTGGATGCCGAGGAGGGGAGGCCAGGGAATGGCCAGATTGAGCTCCAGAGAGGAGGCGGAACTTGGCCAGTGCACTCAGAAGTCATGTCCTGTTTAAAATGGTCTTTCTGGAGTCCCCTGACTCACTTGGCACCCCTCCCGCCCCTGCAAAGTTAGCCACAGCCTCTCTGCGCTAACTCTATTTTGAATGTGCTTCTGATACTGTAGCAGTCACACTGCAAGACAACTTGTAACCAACCGTTCATGAGTTCCGCCAGCTCTCAGGCTGTGTGTTGGCAGCCCTCGCCCCCACCTCAGCCCCAGGGCTTGAGAATGTGAGCTGAATAAAAGAGGGAATATTGTTTAATGGCAGGAGAAAGATGACATCTACGGCATAGCATGTGACACCCAGTGTAGGTCCCCCCTGCCCCACGTGGGCCTCCCTTTCCCACCCTGTGAGGTTTGCGTCCGTGCGTGGGAGAGCAGCTCCGACAGCCAGACAGGACAGAGAGTCCTTCCTAAAGGTCGTCCAGGAGAGGGAACCGAGCTCTGGCTGGGTCTGGTGCAACGAGGCTCCCAGAGCATTCGCAGGCCACCTCCCAGGCCCTGGGGGGTTGGCTGCCACATCCTCCAGGGGAAGGCCCTGCAGGGTGAACGTCCTTTCCTTATTTCTCCAAATCACAGAGCAGCCCAGGAGTGGAGGCTGGCCTTGGTGGGGGCCAAAGCTCTGTGTGCGGCCAGCGTTGAGCGGCCTCCCCAGATCTGCGGGTCTCGGGTCACCTGAGTCCAGCCTGTGAGAAGAGACAAGACCACCCAGGAGACCGGCCCAGCACACCCCCGCTGAGGCTGCCTTCCTAGCGGCACGCCTGCCAGGTGCCTAACCTCCCGCAGCCTCCTCCGTTGTGAACAGCCCCTGATGACGCTCCCTCGTGGTGCCCAGAAGGCCAGGCTGGGGTGACACAGGGCTGCGGCCAGCACAGCACCTGGCACGCTAGGCCGCCCTGGGTGGTTGAACGGCCACGGCTGCTGCTGTCGCCCTCACCCCGCCCCCTCACCGCACTCCCGGCTGTCACACGCAGACAGAGCAGCAGCAGCCTGAAACTGACGGGAGTTCTAACGATGACTTGCACTTTTCATAATTCTTTTTTTCTTGACCCAATTTAGAATAAAAAAGAAGGCTTTCGGTCCCTTTTCTCTTGGGCCCGGAGGCTGTGCTAGTTTGCCTGGCTGCAGGTGGAATGTGTGAAGCAGACAGGGTGCAGGAGGGACCCTCGAGCAGCTGGGGAAGGCTGTGCTCTGCCGAGGTCAGGGACAGGGGCGGGGAGCGCGACAGCGTGGACAAGACCCCCCAGGGCGGCTCCCGCTGCCCTTCCTGACTGCCCCGCTGTCCTGGAACCACCTGAGACATTTTTAGAAAATGCTCCTCTCCAGACCCACCTCCCCCCGCATTCTGATTCCTTGCTTTGGGATGCAGCCCAGTCACTGGTATTTTTAAAAAGATCCCTTCATGACGGTAACACGCATGGAGGGGCGAGACGCTCTGGCCCAGTGGGACTTGGCTGCCGAGGTGACCACTTCTTGTAAAGTGGTCCTAGGGCGAGTCACTCTGCAAGTGGGGGCGTGTGCTCGGGAGTCAGGTGACTCGGGTTTGCTCCTGGCTTTGCCACTCCAGGCTGTGTGTGACCTTGGGCAGGTCATCCAGCACTTTGGAACCTCAGTTTCTCTATCTGTAAAATAGACAAGATAACAACAGTTCCTCTTTCACAGCACTGTGGTGAGAACTGAATGAGATTGGCCATTGTATTAGGGTCCCGCAGACAAACAGAACCAAGAGATCTGGCCCTGGAGGGATGACCAGCCTTTTGTTCCATTCAGGCCTTCAACTGATTGGACGGGGCCCACCCCCCTGAGGGGAGGCACCTGCTGTACTCAGTCTACCCACCCAAATGCTAATCTCATCCAGAAATCTCGCAGACACGCCCAGAATAACATTTGGCCAAATGTCTGGGCACTCTGTGGCTCAGTCAGGTTGACACATAAAATTAACCATCATAGGCATGTAACGTGCTTAGTACAATACCTGACAGGTAATTACTGTTAATTGCTATTATTAATAATTATTGTTATCACGTGGAAACAACACTCATTGCCTGCCTAATCTTGCAAGTGGAGAAAGCTTTAGGATTATTCAAGGCCCTTGTCTAATGGATTCTGCAAATTACATGAACAGTGCCACCCTGGGTAATTTCTTTTCTCTACACTCTACCCAATCCCCGGGGCAGGCCTTTTTGTCCTCAGTGGCGACAGCAATTTAGCCCCTTCCTATACTGTTTCCAAAGCATTTTCCAGGTGTTATCTCATTTAACACTGGCCTCTGGCCTAAGGAGAATCCCACAGCTACTTCTCAGCCTGAGTGGCAAACTAAGCCATGTCTCTGGGCACAACATGCGTGGACAAGTCAGAAAGGCGGGCAGCTTGGGCACCAGCTCTCGCCTTGCAAAGCATAAATCCCAGACACATGTGGACACACTGCACGATCACTCTTGCTGACACCTAGCACCTGTGCAGTAATTGGGCTTAAAAAAGCAAGTCTCATGTCCTCTCCGGAGGAGGCTGCTGTGCTTTGGCTGCAGCCTGCCTCCCGCTCCAGCCCACAGGCTGAAACGCCGTGTGGCCGTGGACTTGGCTTTCTTCCTGACACCTGCCCCTGTGAACGAAGAGTTGCGGCTGAGAAGCCCGGATTCCAGGAGAGAACTCGAAACAGGGGTGCACCGAGGAGGCCACGGGGCAGTGGGGACAGTCAGGAGACTCAGACCTAATCCCCGCGTAAGGCTTTGCCTCCTGCCAGGGCTGCTTCTCCCTTAGTGTCTCTGCCTGGCGAGCAGACAGATCCTGCTGCCTGCACAGCTCTCCCCGGGGCTCTGGGGAGATGGCGGCAGGAGGGACACCGTGCGGGAGAGGGAACCAGGAAAGTCAGAAGTCACCTTCTGAGGAAGTGAGCTTTGACCTGCCGTAGGAAGGCTGACGGGGCATTGACTAGGTGGGGAGGTGGCGCAGAGGGCACTGCTCACTCCGCTCTGGCATGCAGTGCGCACGGGGGCCGTGGGGGCCAGGAGGTAACGAGGTGGCTGCGTGGGCTTTCGAGCTGCGGTGGAGGCCCCTGTTCTCCTAAGACAAGGGGAAGCCACTGAGGACCCTGGCAGCAGCAGATGCTGTGACCAGATTTCTATTTTATGTGTATAATCCTTTATTCTTTCCAATAAAAGCTCCCCGTCCTAACACGGCCAGCACCATGGGCCGACGTGTACCAAGCACTTCTCCGTGCCAGGCAGTGTGCTCAGTACTCCACCTGGATTAACTGCGGCTTCCATGGGGCCCTGACGCATGCCCAGTGCCCCGTTTGTCCTGCTCCTTCCCAGGTCTCCTCTTGCTTCTTTGCAAAAGAGCAAGGGGTGATTTTTAGCTTCCCAGATGTTTCGTGGTGAGCCAGACTCACCCCTTCATGATCTCATATCTCACATACTTAGAATCAAGGATTCTTACTGGGCACAGGGCCTTACACCTATAATTTCAGCTACTCGGGAGGCTGAGGAGGAAGGACTGCTTGAGATCAGGAGTTCAAGACCAGCCTGGGCAACATAGTGAGACCCCATCTCTAAAAAAAAAAAAAAAAGAAAAAGAAGAAAAAGAATCAAGGATTCTCTGAACCAGAAGGACCCTTAACATTCACCTCCTTCAAACTCTCACCTGCTGCCTGAACCTACCCCTCTAAAAGCCACTACTGAGTGTTGCAGGCCAACAGAAAAGATCCCCCTGGATTGAGTGCTTACATGCAGGGCCACGAGAGGCTTCCTCATCCCTCCTACCTCAAGTGAATGACCCCTGAATGGCAGCCCTTCCTCCCCTTGTGGGGACTAAAGCTGCTGGGACAGCTGACCCCAAAGACAAGAGTATCTAAAACAAGGGGCCAGGAGGGACTGAGCCAGGATGTGCAAATTCATCAATTAGTCAAGTCACCCCACCCCCCATTTGGGGAGTAGTGAGTGAGGGGCGGGGGGCATCAGCTCCTCCTCCCTTTGCTGCCCAAAGTGCAGAAACATCTATTTATGAGCCAGGCAGGAAGGCTGGAGGGCTGCTGAATGGTGTCCTCTAACAACCACCAAGCACTTGGCCCTTGATAGACATAGTCCTTATCCTAACACTGATCCATCTTACGGATGAGGAAACTGAGGCTCAGTGGTTATACAGTCCCAGTCACATGTCGCTCACGTGACAGAGCTGGGGTTTGAACTGGAGTCATCCCTGTTCCAGAGCCTCCTCTATGTGGCAGTATCATCCCTTCCGTAAGTGCAGAATGGCCTGGACATCTCCAGGGAGAAAGGACCTGAGCAGAGGTATTGTTTCCATTGTTCAGGTTAATCGGGTTTTACAACCTAGAGTCAGCCCCAACTGGCCGAATGCATTCCAACAACTGGCTGCTGAGGCAGTACTTGTGGGTGCTTAGGAGCAGGCCCTGTTCCGTCAACACCCAAATAAAAATCTGTGCTAGTGACCCCCAAGTCCTACAGAGGCAGACAAGATAAGTCTCACTAGTACCAAGTTACAGGTTGTGCAGGGCCCTAAATTGTAGGCAGTTATAAAAATGACTTAAATAATTTTTTGGCTTTCAAAATACAGATTGAGCATCCTCAACCTGAAAATCCAAAATCTGTAATGCTCCAGAATTCCTCTTTTTGAGTGCTGACGTGATGCTCAAAGTGCTCAGTGGCAGCGCTGGGAGGTGGGTGAGCTGGGTTTCAGGCGTGTGGGTGTGACGGCTCTGGGGGCTCTCCAAGTCAAGACACCAAACTGGCAGCTGCATTTTCGAGTCTGGACCTTGATGAAGAGTTCTGAGATCTAGATGTAAACTAGGGTTTTCAATATATAAATGGCATTTAGAACTATATGAATGGAAGAGGCCACCCAGGAGGGAAAATATAACTAGAAAAGGGCAAAAGGTCCAGGAATCAGCCCTGAGAAACCCCGATATTAGGAGGGGCCAGCAACTCAGTGACAAACTGGATCTGTGACCAGGCAGCTGGATTGAAGGGTCTCAGAGAAAGAGAGAAAGTACTAGATTCAGATTTGTGAGTCGCCAGCATCTATTATAGGATATAATGAAAACAATGGCAGCAGATGGGCGTGAGAAGAGCGAGCCTTAGAAACATCAACTTGTCAGGAGAGAGGGCAGAGAAGACCTAGAGAGAAATGGTAAAGGATCAACCAGAGAAGTATGTGGACAACGAGGACAGAGTAGAGTCTCAAAAGCTCAATCAGTTAGGATACTTTGATTGCAAGTAATGGAATAACTGACTAAAATTGGTTTAACTAACAGGAGCATTTATTTTCTCACAAGACATCTAGAAGTATGCAATTCAGGGTTGGTTCAGTGGCTTAATAAGCCAGGCTTCACTTGGGCTTTTTCTCGTGTTTGCAAGATGGCTGCAGAAGCACCAGTCATCATGCTTTCACCAATAATGTGTTTTCTCCTTGTGTCTCTCCTTCCCCTTTATTAGGAAAGTAAATCTTTCCCAGAAGCTCTCCCAGGTAGACTCTCTCTCAGATTCCATTACCCTGTCCTACTATAAGGAGACTGGGAAAGTGAATAGCATTTCAATCTCTATAGTGGAAACTGATCCTCCTACGGACAGAAGAAGGTAGAAGAAAGTCTGGCAATCAGGAGAGCAACTAACAGGACCTATATCCAGAGCCCCTAGAACAGAGAAATTCAGGCGGAGGGGTGGTAAATAGTTTCCACTAGAGCGGTGTGGCCTAGTGACATAAACACAGTGATCTAACAATATGGGGTACAGGGAATGTTTGCTAAAGCAGTTCCAGGAGTTTGGGAAAGAATAGATACTGAATTACAAGTGATTTGAGGAGTGAATGGGGACAAGGAAGTGGACTAGTGTAGATCAGTGGTTCTCAGTGGTGGGACAGTTTGTGGGACACCCCAGGGGATATTTTTGGTTGGCTGTCACAACTGAGGGTTGTCAACAACTATCACAACTGGGGTGGTGGGTGCTATAATAACTGTCATTATAGGGGAGTTCTCGCAGTTGTCACCACTGGCATCTGGAGTCCTTTGGCATTCTTCCAAATGGAGAAGAACCCACCTCTAGTGGGAAGAGGCCAGGAATGTTACCACATATTCTGTGGTGTACAGGACAGCCCCACAACCAAGACTGAGCTGGTGCAGAATGTCAGTAGTGCTGAGTTTGACAAAGCCTGGTGTAGAATATCATTTCAGCAAGTCAGGTCGCGTAGAGAAGGAGAGTGGGAAATGCAGAGGCCAGCAAGGTGGGAGAGGCCGCAGGGCGTGTCCACGGGCCAGGGAGCGAGTGCAGAGCAGAGGCGAGCCATGCTGACGGGTCGTGGATGACTGAGGCTGGAGGCCAGAGTGTGTGGTGGCCACGGTTCTCATGGCTGTGTGACTTTCTCCAAAATGCTCAGCACCTGGGGCAGGCAAGGAGACGGCACATCGTGGAACCGATGGGTCAGCGGCTGAGTGTGCAGAGGAAAAGGAGCTGAGGGAAGTGACGGGAGGACGGTTCTGGCCATCAACCCTGTGGCCTAGGCGCTGGCGAGTAATTTAAACTCTCAGGACTTCAGTTTCCTCATCTGTAAAATGGGCTTAACGATCCATTTTCCCTCTCTACCTCATGAGGTGGTTGTTGAAGTTCAAGGGACAGAGTTCATGTAGGGGCTTTGTAAATTAGGACTCCTCTCCCACTCTGGGGATAACATAATGAGAAGCATTCTCTGCAGAAACACCCAACTCCTCGTTCTTTCTCCTTGTATGTTGGCTTGAGTTCTTCCCAGAGCTTAGGCATCACCTGGACATTCCAGTGGCCACAGTGCGTGGCCAACAACTGCCATCACCCCAATTTCTTAGGGGCATTTTTTTGAAAACAATAACACTTTAATTAAAATTGAATGTGCATTTCAATAGCACATTCACAGGCTCTGAAATTGTTAACACAGGAAATAATTTTCAACAGGGGACTTTCATGCCATTCTCGCTACAAGCCATTAACTGATTGCTTCATTCATTCATTTATATTCATCCACTATTTATTCAGTATGGTATTAATATAATGGTCAAGGACTAGGATTCTAGAGCCAAACTGTTTGAATTCAAATTCTGATTTCTGTGGTGGCTCATGCCTGAAATCTCAGCACTTTGCAAGGCTGAGGTGGGAATATCACTGAGGCCAGAAGTTCGAGACCAGCCTGGGCAACATGGTGAGACCCCATCTCTACAAAAAATTTAAAAAATTAGCCAGGCCTGGTGGCACGTGTCTATACACCCAGCTACTTGGGAGGCTGAGGCAGGAGGATCACTTGAGCCTGGGAGTTTGAAGTTGCAGTGAGCTATGATCATGCCACTGCACTCTAGTCTGAGCAACAGAGAGAGACTCCATCTTAAAAACAAAACTAAAAAAAAAAAAAAGCCAAAACAAACAAAAATCCTTACTTCCCCATTTATGAGCTTTAAGAACCTAATCTTTCTGTGTGTTAGTTTCTCCATCTGAGAAATGGGAACAACGCCTTCTAGGGTTGAGGTGAAGGTTAAGTAAATTAATATACTTAAACCACTCAGAACAGTGCTTGTCCCCAGGAAATGCTAACGTGCCAGGAGATGCCAAGTTCATTGTGGAACGATTCCTGCCCTTGAGACACTCACAGTGGAGTGAGGGAGTGGGGGCTGCTCTGCTCACCCCACCTACCAGCCAGCACAAGGACAGGTTAAGGCCAGATAGCCTTCGGCCTCTCCAGGGATTTTCCTTTCCCAGCCAGATGTCACAGCTCTGGGCTGGAGCCCAAAGGGGCGGAATGCTGCCTTTGCCTGGGGCAGCCGGCACCAGCTCCAGCCCCAGGCCCAGAGGCCTGTCTGAGGCCGTGCAGCAGCATGCATTCCTCTGACTAGGTTCTTCTTCCCTGAACCCAGAAACGTCTGTCTGCTGGAGGCAGGAGAGGCTTTTAGGACGCCAGGAGCTGGCTCTAACAAGGGCTCATCTCCCCAGGAAGGCTGGCCGAGGAAGCTCAAGGCCCAGCACTGGTAACGCTGACCCCAGGCACCTCACAGCAGAAGGCAGAGCCCAATAAGAAAAGTCACAGCTGTAAGTAGGGCACTGGCCTGGGCTTTGTTCTCGGCTAAAGACATCCGCTACCCCCAGCGCTTTGTGCCTTTGGATCTGGCTGCCGCTCCATTGAGGCGACAGCCTGTGATCTCCTCCTTTTGCTGGAGCCAGAGCAGAACAAGGCTGGAGTCTCATTTGTCTGTCTGAGATGGAGACTTTCAGAGCCAGGCAGCTTGGAAAAATGAAGTGACAAAAGAGGCCAGCCAGCAATTAGGTAATGCTGGCCTGTCTGCCGGGCACCCCGCAAGGAGCCTGCCCTGGAGCTCACTGGGGAGTCCTGGGAACAGCGGACACGTGTGTCCTAGGGCTGGAGGGACACAGTCGTGCACTAGGGGAACCGCCAGGCGTGTTGTGAGAGAGGGGTCCTGGGAAGTGGCCGGTCACCTAACCTCTCTGAGCCTCAACCAGGTTGATTGGAAAATGCCACTCTCACCAAGAGGTGCACGGCCTTCACCCAGCCCTACTGCCATCACAGGTGATGACAGGTGGCCAGCAATGCCTGTCCTTTCCTTCTCTAGTGTGCCTCAAGGACGTGCCTCCAGGGCAGCAGCTCACACACAGAGGGGCCCTCGCCAGGTATGAGTCGTCCCCCTCCTTGGTCAGCCCCTGTGAGCTGGGGGCCCTCCACAGCCCTCTGAGTGGCAAAGGGACCTCCTCTGGGCTGCAAGGTCCTCCCACACGGCTGCCTCCTCCCGGCTTCCCTCGCAGGCTCCCTGCAGGTTGCGTCATGGGCGAACAAAACACTTTGCTTATTCATCGCTGCATTTTCTCCCAGGCTATTCCTCCTATCAAAAATTTACCAAAGCCCTGGTCCTCTTCTCCAAATATCTGCATCCCCTCTACAATCAGGTATTTATTTGGGTGGTTTTTTTTTTTGGTTTGTTTTTTTTTGAGACAGAGTCTCGCTCTGTTGCCCGGGCTAGAGTGCCGTGGCGTCAGCCTAGCTCACAGCAACCTCAAACTCCTGGGCTTAAGCAATCCTACTGCCTCAGCCTCCCGAGTAGCTGGGGCTACAGGCATGTGCCACCATGCCCGGCTAATTTTTTCTATATATATTTTTAGTTGGCCAGATAATTTCTTTCTATTTTTTTAGTAGAGACGGGGTCTTGCTCTTGCTCAGGCTGGTCTCAAACTCCTGACCTTGAGCGATCCTCCCGCCTCGGCCTCCCAGAGTGCTAGGATTACAGGTGTGAGCTGCCGTGCTAGGCCTATTTGGGTGTTTTTGTTTTAAGTCCAAGAGTTCTCTGGTCCTTGAGTTTAAGTTCTGGCTTCACTATTTACTGACTGTGTGGGCAAGTCACTTAACGTCTCTAAGCTTTAATTCCCTCATAAAATAATTTTTATAAGTTTATAGAAACGTTTCCCCCATCTGTTGTCTCAGCAGTTCTTCAGAATAGTCCTTTCACCGAGGAATCATTAGAAACTCTTGTTTTGTAAGTGATGAAACAGAGACTTTGAGAAGTTAAGTTGCTGCCCTTGAACACACGGCGAAGGACAGCACTTGACTCCAGCACTTGACTCCCTCTTTCTATGGGATCAGGGGAGGAAGAACCTTTTTCCAGTTTACTTGTCAAAGCTGTTGTGAAGCTCAAAGCACATCTTCATTTGTTTATTCAACAAACATGGGTTGAGGCCACAGTGTGCCAGCCTCGGTCTTCTGAAGCAAAGGTTCCTGCAGCTGTAAGGAGCTGGACAGATGTGAGCTGAGGGTTGGGCCACCACCCCCCTAGCAGGGAGTCTGTCTGCCGGCCCGGCAGAGCAATCCAGCCCACAGCATAGCGCGTGGCACAGGGCAGGTGCTGCCTCACTCAGCCCAGCGATGAGCCGTCCTCTCTCTCCAGACCTCTCTTCCAAGGCCCCTGCGCACTTCATCCTCACAACCAGCCTGCCTGGGAGGTGTCATTAGCCCCACTTTACAGAGGGAGGGAATGTGGATCCCTGAAGGCAGCGGAGCTCAGTCCTGGCTGTGTGTTAGAATCACCTGGGAAGCCATCAAAGCCCAGTGCCTGGGCTGAATCCAAGACCATGCAGTGAGGAACTCAGAGAGCAGACGGGAGGCCAGGCATCGGTGCTCTTGCTACAGCTGCCCAGCCCGCCCCAGCCCTGCCAGGGAGGGGAGCACTGTCTCAGGGGCTGGGCAGTTGCAGGGGCTTCTAACAAATGCAGTGGATGCTGATGGTGTAGAAGCTGAGTAGTCAGCTTGGGAATTTTCCAGGCCCTTGGATTTCTCGTTCATGGTGTCGGGGGAGGGAGTGTCACTTTGGGATGGCCTAGAGCTCCCCTCCTGCCCATCTCTGGCTCATTCTAGCTGGGTGATCTTGGGCGGTGCCTCAGCTCTCCCAGCCTGTTTGCACAGGGGCGTCTGGGGGTTTGCTGTGGGGTTCAGGTAAAGCAACTGGTACTTATCAGATGCTGAGTAAGTATTCAGCACCTCCCTTCTTCTTCCCTCTTCTGCTGCCCAAGTTTGAGCCAATGTTCTGTTAACTCATATCTTCTCCAGAGGAAGAAGAACTTAGCTCCGCTTTCCCTCTTCCTGGCAGCACTGCCCAGGGGCGGACGGACCATGGGAACAGGCAGGGAGAAGCTTTGCCGTGCAGGTGGAGTCCTTCTGTCCCCAGTGTGCAGCCTCCAGGACTTCTCCGTGCTTAGTCCAAGCCTGGGTGTGGAGAGTTACACGAAGGGGAGACAGTCTGCTGGGGGCCAGAGGTGTCTTCTCAGCTTGCTGAGTGCGGGGCCTTCTTTCAGGGGTGCAGCAGTGGGCTTCCCTCTCTGTCCGTGGAGGCAAGTTTGAGAAGCAAGGCTAAAGGACCCCTGCAGGGCCGGTTGGCCAATAGGCAGCCAGAAATAATAGCTGCAGCTGCAGCAGGTATTTGTGGGGCCAGAAGCCGTGTTACCCCAAGAGTAAGCTTAGCACAGTGCCTGGTATGTGGTGGAAGCTCACTCTATCTGCATTGAAACAGTATTCTTTGTGCTTTTCTTCCCTCTCTGCCCGTCTCCTAGCCCTTTGCATAGGATCTCTTCCCAAGTCTGTTAGAGGCATCTTCACTGCCTCAGGAAGTTCAGGATTTTTAAACGTTCACAATAGGCCTTTGAGAATTGTCTTAGTGAGCTGGGTCTGCCATAGCAAAATACCATAGACTGGGTGGCTTAAACAATAGGAATTTATTTTCTGGAGGATATGGGGGCCCTGGACTCTCCCCTTCAGCTGCACATGGCTGCCTTCTCTGTGTCTTCACATGGCTGGGGCTGGGGGGCAAAGTACAGGAGGAGAGAGGGACAGAGTGAAAGATCTCTGATCTCTTCTTATAAGGGCACTAATCCCATCATGAGGGCCCCACCCTCACGATCTCCTCTAACCCTAACTACCTCCCAAAGACCCTCACACTGGGAGTCAGAGCTTAAATATTTGAATGGGGGAGGGGGGTACAATTCAGTCCATAGCAAGGATCAAAAGGGAAGACTCCAGGGACGCATGGTTTAGCATTTCCATCATAACAGTAAACTAGAAAGAGAAGAGACAAGAATGAGACTTCACCCCTCTCCCCAATCACCATTGCTGCTGCCACCACAGATGCACCCACTCCATAGGCAAGGATGGTCACCTGGAGGGCTGGGCTGGGGAAGAGACATTTGGGGGCTTGACCTTGGAGAAGGATAAGGACAGAAGACAAGAGACCTGAGCAAAGGGTGGAAGAGGAGGAGAGGGGAGGGAGAGGAGGTGAGCAGGAACAAGTCAGTGTGAGAAGAGTTGCCACACATGTGGGCCAGCATCAGGCTGCCAGACAGACACCAGATAACTGTGGAGGCTGAACCAGGGCACGGGAGCTGAGCCCTGGCTTGCAAACCAACCCCTGCCTCCAGGGGGCACTACTGATCCCTTGGGCGTGGAGCCACATTCAGCATCCATCCCTGGCTCTGAATGTGTCTCTGTTGAAGGCTACCTGCGTGTCCCCTGTGGATCAGATGCTTGCTTGTACCCAAGGCTTTCCACAGCCCCTCCAAACTGCCCCATATAAACACCAGTTTTCAAGGGCTAGAAGAGTTACAACCCCCAAATATCAATAGAAGAGAGCCTTCGCTCCCAGAGGCAGGGTGCTGATGGGAAGGAAAAACCCCAACCTCAGTGCTCCAGTGGGTCAGGACAGTGGGGAGCCCACCTCCCTCGTTACGTAACACGTGTGATTACATAACATTAGCTGCACAGTGCAGCATTGGGTACCGGGGCCTGGGAGCCAGACTGCCAGTGTAAGTTCTGGCTTTGTTCCTTCCCAGCAGTGTGATCCTTGGTACGTTTCTCAGTATCTCTGTGCTTCCATTTCCTCCCCTGAGAGCTAGACATGAAAATAATAATTCCCATCTCATGGGGTGACAGTATGAATTAATTCAAGCAAAATGTTTACACTAGTTCATGGCACACCTAGTTACTACTCAAAAAAAAGTTAGTCATTATGGCCTGGCACCATGGTGCACACACCTGCCATCTCTGCCGCTTGGGAGGCTGAGGTGGGAGGACTGTTTGAGGCCAGGAGTTCAAGACCAGCCTGGGCAACATAGCAAGAGCCCTGGCTCCAAAAAAACACCAAACCAAAAATGTCTGACAGCCAATCACGAGACAGGAGGGGTGGTCAAGAGCAGAGGCTGGGAGGAACAGGCTTGGATTGAGACCAGCAACATTGGTATGCATTCCTCCTGAGCCTCAGTTTCCTCGTTTGTAAAGTGGGGATTATATAAAAAACACTTGAAAATCTCTACATACAATATTTGATGCTGATCACCTACATTTTTCAGATAGGAAAACTGAGGCACAGAGGTTACACCCTTGCCCAAGGTTTCCACTTCCCACAGCTGGGAAGTGGAAATACTGAGATTTGGGCCAAGGCAGTCTGCCCCCAGAGACATCTGTGCCCACACTTCCAACGAATCATCGAAAATGTAATTTATTTTTTGTTAACTTTTTTCATTGTGGGCTGTTAACAGGATAAGATGACATTTGCCAAGCAAAGGGATAAATTTGTCTTAAACCTAATTTTCAGTGACTTTTTTCTCTATCCTCTTTTGATAGACTAGCAGCCTTTAAACTAGAGATTACATAAAAATCTATTCCAGTTGACAGCTAGACATACCAGACTCTTCTGGGTGTTCATGTCTATTAGTGATTGACAGGCTTAAGTTATAACATACCCAAATCCACACATCCTACCACAGCAACATCTCCATGAAATCGAAAGGTGTGGAAGGGTCAGCTGATGCTGCTTACTTGGGATGGAATTCAATACCACAAAAGTATAAGCGAAGGGTTTAGAAGCTTCTTGGGAATTGCTGTCGAGTGGCTCGGGCCTGTGCTGATAAACACACACTTGGGGGCCTGGTGACCCTGGTTTGACTCCCACCTCTGCCAGCTGCTGGTGTGTCTCCTTGGGCAAACGCCTCGACTTACTATCATCCAGTGACACCCATATGTAGTTAACGCATGTACATTCATGGGATCTTCTACAAAATCAGTGACTCTCGAGGTGAACTGGACCAACCATCTGCTTAAAAACCACCTGGGGCATTGATTAAATGCAGACTTCATGGCTTTACCCAGCTCTACTGAATCTCATCCTGTACCCCACACCTCAGGCAGGTGTGGGGACACGGAGCAGTAGAGGAAGTTTCCTGGACCACAGTGCTATGGGTCTGTCTTGGAGTTTTGCCTCAAGACGCCAGACAGGTGTCTTAAAGTCATGATCCCCTGGGGGGTGGCATCCTAAAGGACAGCCGCTGGCTGGCTTTCTGCGTGAGTGCGGGGGTGGGGGGGTGACCATTATGGACTCACAACGGGTGAGGGTGGCCTGCCTCCCTACCTCCCTAAAGGGCTCTGGAGAATGCAAGCCACCTTTCCTTGGCTTTGTCCCCTCCACCGCACACACGGGCCAGCTCCAGGAAAGGGCCGCCTCCTGCCGGGTGGGGCCGTGTGGCCACACGCGCGGGTCTAAGCCGTGACTCAGCGCACGGGCCGGGCGGCGCCCGAATGCGCCCTCCCAGCGCCGCCGCCCCCGCAGCGTCGCCTTCCCGCGCGGGGCTGCGCCGGCTGCTGCCCAGCAGGTTGCGCCGCCCCCGCGTCCCCGTGTCCCCGCCGCCCCCGCCGCCCCCGCCGCCCCCGCGTCCCCGTGTCCCCGCCGCCCCCGCCGCCCCCGCGCCGTGAGTCAGCCCCTGGCCGCCCCCGCACCCCCCGCGCCCCCCCTGTGCGCCTGCGCGCTGCTCGCCGGCCCCGCGTGCTCCGCAGGGACTCTCCCGCCGGCGGCGACCCCCCGCAGCTACCCGGTAGACTGGGGTCCTGGGAGGGGTCTCCTCCACCCCGCCGCGGGATCTGTCCTACCTCGCCGCGCCGGCGGGAAGGACCCCCAGACTGTCCCTGCTCTGTCACTGTGTCTCCCCGGCCTGTCTGAAGCCGGTCACACCCTCTGCGCTGGCTCTGCCTCTGGCGGTGGTGGCAAGTCGCTGGTGGCTACCACCCTCCACTGCCCTCAGCTTTGGGCTTTTTCCTGCCAGTGGTTCTTGGAGATTGCTGGAGTCACCTGGAGCTGTAAAAAATCCGAGGTCCAGGCTGCACCCTGGCCATTGAGCTCAGCAACGCCGGGGTGGGACCCAGGCACCAGCATTTTGTAAAGATCCCCGGCCGAACCACCGACCCAAACCTGGACTTCCCAAACTTTAACGGGCTTTGAAATCCCCTGGGATCTTGTTAAAATGCAGGTTCCTGTTCAGCACGTCTGGGGCGGGCCCTGAGAGCCTGCCTGTCTGACAAGCTCCCTGGTGAGGCCAAGGCTGCTGGTCTGAGGGCTGCATTAGGAGCTGCGAGGCACTCCAGGCTCCTCGACCCTTTACCCTCCCTCTTATGTGGCAATAGAGAGGGCATGGGCTCTGGAGCAGAGGCAGGCCAGGTCTGAATCCCACCTCTGCCACTTCCTAGCTTGGTGAGATTGGACGCAGTTCTTTGTGTATAAAATGGGGGTGGGGATGAGGCGAGATGATGCCTGGAAGGCACCTGGTGCCCTGGGAGTGCTCACTGAAGGGCAGCTGTTTGAGGCTGGCTTGGCTCTTCAGGGGTCCTCCTGGCTGAGTCGGAGAAGAAGGAACCTTCCGGGCCCCTCCTCTCTGCTCTCCTCTCTCATAGGAGGGCTGGGCTGAAAGCCATAACACTCCACTGTCCCCCTGGGGGGATGGAAGGGAAGGCGGGGACTGGGGTGTGGGAGCTGAAGGGATGGAGGGTGCAAGAGCCCTGAGGACGGTGGAGGGACCCCAGGAGGCCTGAGTCCCTGGGAGATCATGTCTTCTGGAGGCAGACGCTGAGACTGCAGGAAGGGTGGCAGGAGTAGATGCTGAGAGCCACAGAAGGCCAGAGAGCAAGGGCCATTGTTCAGGATCCCAGGAGACAGATACAAGGAAGGGGGACCGAACCAGGAGAGGGGACTGACTATGCATGGGGTGTCTCATGTCCCCCTCAAAAATGGTGTAGCAGAGAGTGAAGTGTGCAGGCTTTTTGGGGAGGCTGCCTGGGGCTGAATCTCACCCCTCTGCCTTGCTAGTTGTATGACCTTGGGCAAGATGGCTTAAGCTTTCTAAGCCTCAGTTTCTTCACCTGTAAAATGGAGTTATTTACATTATCATCTCTAGCTCACAGGGTGGCTGTGGGGACTAAAGAAGTCAATCCTCTACAGCCCTCAAGTCAATGGCTGTGCACAGTGAGCTTTGCATGGCTGTCGACTATTATTTTTATTATTCCCATTAGACAGATGAGGAACTCAAGGCTCAGAGGGTTTACATAACACCCAGGTCTGTGCTCTCCTTTCTGTCATACAGGTTGAAAGTGCCTCTTGGGTTCCCATTAGGTCTGAGCACCCTTTTTAACCTTATTATGACTTGGCATAGGGCTGGCCTTGCACACTGGCTGGTGCACTCCATTCTTCGTCTGCTCTCCCGTTGCTCCAGCCCGAATATGTCTTGTTTAGTGGCCCAGTGAATGGGTCTGGATTAAAGCTGGCTACCTCCCTCAGAGATGGTGGTGGGGCCACGTGCCTGAGATTGTGTGTGACATGACATGTGCAAACACTCTGTTAGGATCTGCCCAAATGCAAGACGCATTTAGGATTTTCTCTTATGAATGCACATGAGATTGTAGGACTGTGCTTTCTTCCAAATCACAGGATTCCAATAAAGCTCTAATGGAAAGCTCGGCAGGCAGGATTTTTTTAAAACAAGCTTTCTTCCGCGTGGAGCCCAGGGACAATCACACAAAGGACCTGGAGCTTAGAGGCAGAGCTCTGGTCCTAGGGCTGCTGCCCCGGGCTCCTGCAGTCCACTTGAGACACCACAGCCCTGCGTTGTTCATGGCTTTTCTGTCCTTCTCCCTGCAGACAGCTTTTTGAAGGCAAGGACAATGTCCTACTCCACCTTGCCTACTCTAGTCATGCTTACTAAGTGCTCATTATCAGTGCAAGAATAGCTGAGAGTTGTGGAACCTGGCCAGGCATCTCACTCCTCTGGGCCTCAGTCTTCTCGTGCATAAAATGGGGCTTGTACTAACTTCCATCTCTTAGGCTGCCTCTGACAACTTCTAAATTTGAATTATTCTTCATCTGGGTGTAATCGACTTTATTTTACCACCCCAGGTGCACATTCCTACATCTGACCTTGAATTTGTGTTTGGTCCTTATTCAGGTGGGTGAATGAGCTTTGTAAAATGATGATAGATACTCTGCTGGTTGAGGCCTGAAATTCCTTTATTTTCTCCCTAGATTCTTCTTGACTAGGCCATTGGTCTGTTTTTCATTAGAAGCACATTGGGCTGATCATTTTGGGTTGATGGAGCTAGTTTTCTCTTCCCCACTCACCTTGGCAGCCTCTGCAACATCCTTGGGCACATTGCCTTTGTGTCCTTGGTGGAATGACCCTTCCCACCCCTCCTGTTTTTTTTTTTTTTTTTGCCTGGGGTTCTCCTCTTGATCTAGACTGCCTAGACCAAAGGAAGGTACCCCCGCCACTGGACTCGACAGGTCACCTAGGCCCATGAGACCATCACCACCCACAGAAACAGATGAGCGACACCAGCCCCTGTCCCCTCTAAAATACCTTCCACGTTTACTTGTTAGGCTGAAAGAGTCAGAACACAACATAATTTCTAAAGGCAATCTTTTCCCTTCCAGGAAAGCTGCCACAGTGGGATTTTCTGTAATATTAGCCTAATGTTTGGATATCTGCCACTAACACGTCACTATGTGTGGTAGATAGTCTGCAGAGATGGCCACAAACAGGCCGTCCATGTGTACACATGCCGTCCCCCTCCCCCTGAATCTAGGCTGCCTGGTGACCAGCTTTGCCCCATAGAATGAGACAGAAGGGGCACTGTTCCAGTTCAAGGCCTAGGCTTGGAGGCTTGGCAGCTTCCACTTCCGCCCTCTTGCCACTCTGAGCCATCATATAAAGTTCAGGCTGTCCCGCTGGGCAGATAGCCAGCAGCCACCTCAGGGCCCCAAGTATGTGAGAGAGACCCGAGTCCAGCCAGCCTGGTCCACACCACATGGAGTCATCTTGAGACAGCACTGCTGAGTTCTGCCCAAAGTCCTGGCCCACAGAATTGGGAGCAATAAAAATGGTTTTGTGGTTTAAGCCACCAAATTTTAGGGTGGTTTGTTACACAGCAATAGGGAATGGAAACACTATACTCTAATTTCTTCATTTGCAAAATGGTGGGTCTACCTTCCATGTTTGAGGTTGGGCCAAGGCCTCCATAACTCATGTCCAACTCTCTTTCCACAAATCAGTCTTTCAACATCTGGCCCCTCAACAAGTTTGAAATTAGGAAAAATGTCTCTAAATTCCAGAGACTACCACTGATCCAACTGGAATCCATCAGGGAAAACAGAATAATGTACCATCTCAAAGCACTGGCTTTGGAGTGGGGCTCTCTGGTGTTGAGTTCCAGTTCTGCCACTTCCTGGCCACTAGATCTTCGACAAGTTTCTTTCTCCAAGTCTCAGTCTGCTCATCTGTAAAATGGGTTAATAGTAGGATCTACTTACAGGATTAATGTGAGGTTCTATAAGATGGTATCAGTACACTGCTTAGCATGATGCCTGTGTGTTGAAGGTATTCAACAATAAATAAATTCTATTTATATATTAAATATATAATAAATAATAGAATAAGTTCTATTCTCTTTGTTGGCCTCTATAACATTGTTTTCTTTTACATCTGTCTAGAGACGGAGTAAAAATTAACCACAACACAGTAACCCAACCCTGCCCCAGCCAATAAGAAAATGAAATCACACGTCACCAGGGTACTCACGGCATTGGTGTCTATCATATCCATAGGTTCAGAGAAAATTTAAAAGATTTCTTCAGTGTAAGGGGAAAAAAAAGTGAAACGCAATGGAAACACAAAGGGGAGAAGCTGGATAATGATTTGCTTTTGTTTCTAAAAGGATAATGCTCCTTGAATTTATGACTAAAGGAAGGTCAGATAAAAAGGATTAAAAAATTAATTTGTGGCTTTGTCAAAATAAAGCAACCCTTCGGTTAGCACATTTTTCGAGAAAAACAATAGTGGAACAAGACAAATCAAAACCTAACCTTCTACCATCTGCCACGGATGATTTTGTAGCTCTCTACAAGAATCTCATTAGCATCTTCTAGGGGCCGACTGTAGTCGCCAGCGCAGCAGCGATGGAGACGGGGCACCCCCGCCCACACCCACACCCACACACTCACACTCACACTCACAGGACTTCAGCCCACCCTGGCAGTGAGCTGGCCAGATGGGAACCCGGTCCTCTCTCCCAGTTTCTCTGTGTCTGCACAGCAATTCCATAGTCAGACAAAAGCTCAGTTTCAGCAAGGAGAGAGTTACTCTTTAGCAAATATCTGCTGCAGGCAGCAGAACAATGAGGAGGAGAGACTGGCCAGGAGGAGACGAGAATAACACTTCAAACCCACACTGGCTTCTCGTTCTGGGCCTCCTGGGTCTCCTCTCTCCTGGCCTAATCAAGGGCTGTATTTTCTGGAGCTTTTAAAACCTGGGTCTGCCAGATTTGAGGTACAGGGAAAATGTACCCTCCCCTCTTCCAACTCCTCAAATCACCTTCCCACTTGGCTTGCCAAAGGAAAGCGAGACAATACAAGGCTGTTCTCCAACCACTTTCACCTACTCAGGGGCTATGAAAAGAATTTAGAGCTTTGAGACGAAAATGTCACAGGAGAAAATAAGGTGAAGGCAAGGAGAGGATTCCTAAAGAAGATTTCAGGAATTCTGATTTTTGTTTTTTCCACCATTTCTCTAATTCTTTTTTTCTGGAGAAGTGTGTGAGGCTGGAACATGTGTGTGTGCATGCACACATGTGTGCGCCTGTGTGTATATAGATACACTGTATACATATAACACATATGTATACATAGACACATGTGCACACACAAACATATATTAATATATGTGCACATACATGTGACTGAAGCAAATACCAGCCAATGATTTACTCTCATTAGGAAGACTGGAATCTATGAGCTTCTAGAAATCCATGACACCTTACAGGCACTTGTGATTCAACTAGACCCTTTTATTGGGGCCAGAAGTGTAGAAACCCAAGCCCAAAGGGTAGCTTGATCTCATCCAGTATGATTTTAATTCATAGTCCCGGACTCCTTTGTCTTGATCTCCTTGTGTAGAGATGTTCTAGCTCCCCAAGCAAAATATTGCCCCTTTGGTGTCCCCTTGACTCCAAACGCTCTGGCTGCATGAGCTGGGGGCTTTCCTTTTAGAGTGTGCCCCAAGGATTTAGAAGCCACATGGGCAGATGGGTAGATCTACCTACAGAGAGGGTGATAAAGTGAACACAGACCACAGAAACTCTGGTGGTCAGTTCGTTTAAATGCCTCGAGACCTTGGACTGGAACTTCTAACCTGCTAGGTTCACCATTCATGAAACTAAATGACAGCTTGAATTACTTTCAGGAGAGTCTTAGCTAAGGCTGTGAAAATTAGCAAGAGTCAGACCTAACATGAATCAGTTAGTTAGACCTTTACTGGCCGTGAGGGACCCGGTGCCAACTCGCGTAAGCAAACAGCAGGGGACACGTTAGCTCCCATCACTGAAAAGAGCTCGATGATGGGTGGGGCCCAGACAGCTGTGAGCCAGGGGCTCAGATGAAGCCCCCGAGTTCTCCATCTCTTGGGTTTTATCTCCCTGTGTTGGCTTCGTTCTCTCTCTTATGGCTGACGGGCAAAGGAGGTGAGGATGTGACAGTTCCATGCGGATGTTGTCACAGCTTAGCAGCCTCTGAGAAAAGACAGGGTGTTCTCCCAATATCTGTAAAACCTAAGAGGTACATTTTGGGTTAGTCCAGCTTGGATCATGCCTCCATCTTTTTGGTCAACCACTGAGGACAGGGGCTTGAGGTCTGTGAAGCCCCCACAGGGTTGGGGTATGGCAGTAACTCCAAGGAAGGGAGGGGACACAGTTACCAAAAGTAGGGGGCAAGGAAAACTGTGCTCACAAAAACCAGGTATTTGCCCCATGTGCATAAAATACATTCAATATTGACTAGATCTTTCTCTTCTCTTGCCTTCAGATTTGGCTTTAATGGCAGAGATGCTACGTGGAGGCATCCCGAGTCACATCTAAGCAGCAGAGCTTTATGCACAGCCTGGCAACGAGCAGAAAAGAGTGCCTGTCTGTGACAGACCTGACCTCTTCAGACTCCACAGATCCCTGACTGGGACATCTGGAGCCAGCTCACCTGGCTGTGTGGACTTGGAACTTCCTCTTCCCTCCGAGGCCTGCATGTGCTGACCCTGTGGCTTACGTAACAATATTACTGTAATAATATTGCTGTATGTTGTGCACTATTGTAAGCACTTCAATTATATTAATTTATTTTATAGTCACTTGCCTTATGTGACATGTATAATTATTGTTATACCCACTCTGTAGACACGAAAACTGAGGCAGTGAGAGGTTAAGTACTTTGAAGTCACATGGCATCTAAGTGGCAGACCTGAGAAACCTTAGGCATTAAAGTGAAGAAGTGGGTAAGGGTGAAGACCCTCGGGTAAGACCAGCTTTGTCATACTGTGTGACCTTGGGCAATCTGCTTGGCTTCTCTGAGCTTCAGTCTGCTCATCTGTAAAATGGAACTTCAAATTCTCAGGGTTTTCCATGACTTGCTCTGTTCCTTTTTTGGACTGCTTTTTCCTCCTAGGTGATCTCATTCCGTCTTGTGGCTTTAAAAGCCATCTACATACTGATGATTCTCAAAGTTATGCCTTCAGGCTCTCTCTGTCCCTGAACCACAGACTCTTTTAGCCATTTGAACATTTCCACTTGAATGCTCATTTGCTTCTTAAAGTTGGCAAAGTAAAATTATTGCTTTTCCCCACCCAAGTTCTTCTCCTTAGTCATCCCGATCTCAGTGCATGGCACCACCATTTACCCAGCTGTGCAGGATTTGAGTGGAATTTCTCTTTTTGCTCGCTCCATAACCAATCTTTCATTAGGCCCTTTCATTAGGTTGGCTAACTTCCAGAACATATCCTGACTGCAGACCATCTTCCCTGCTTCCATGGCCATAGCAGTGGTCCCAGCACAGGAGCGCTAGCCTGGATCACTACATGGCCTTCTAATTGTTCTCCTTGGCTCCACCCTTGCTGGAAGTTAGATCACCTTCACATCTCTGCCAGAAACCTCTGTGGCTTGCCGCTGCTCTAGGGGAAAAGCCAAACTCCTTTCCATGGGCCACACAGTCATACTTCACCTGACCTCTGCTCGCTCCTCCAAGTCCTCCTGCCTGCTCTTTGCTTGTTCTGTGACGGCAGGATGTTTATCTATCTCATTCACTGCTAGATCCTCAGACCCTAGAACAGTGCCTGACACACAGTAGAAGATCACTATCTAATATATTTATGTGTCGAAGGACTGAATGAATGACCGCATACCCACCTCTTGTGCCTTCTTTCTCTTTCCCAAAACCCATCACACTTCTTGCCCCAGGGCAGTTGTTTCTGTTGTTCCTTCTGCTGCTAGCCTCTTCCTCAAGTGCTGCATGGCCACCTCTGCCCTCTCGGTCAGGTCTTAACTCAGTTGTCAGCTCCTCAAACCTTCCCCAACCACTGAGGCAGAGCAGCACTCCATCCACGATACTCCATCACACCACTCTGCTTTCCATAGCGCTGCGTACCAGGGCCTAGAACTGTCTTCCTTTGTTATTTAGGTTAAAGTGCCCATCTCCCCCAATGAGGATGTGCTATAATGACAGGGACCTTGATTGTCTTACTCATTGCTCTATCCCAGCACCTAGAACAGTGCTTGGCACTTAGTAGGTGCTCAATAAACAATTGTGAGCTTACTGATGTACACTGATGAATAGGTAAACTGTGGTCTGTTCGTACAATGAAATACTCCTCTGCAATAAGAGGGACTTAAATACTGATACGCACAACATGGGTGAATTTCACAGGCAATATGTCAACCTAAAGCAACCACACACAAAAAGGACATACTGTGTCATTCTATTTATATGAAGTTCAAGAATAGAAGACGTTAATCCTGGCTGTGCGCAGTGACCCCTTCCCAGTGCCACTCTCGGGCCAAGAGTGACGTACACAGCTTTTTGCTACACGGAAGTGAGACAAACTGGTGAGAAGGGGGAACGATTTGCATTAACAAATGGTGGAGGGGTCGGTGCAGATACTGTGGGTGGAAAGAATGTCTATAGCCTCAGTAATTTTGGAAAGCTATGTGCAAGGCTGCCCTGGCCAACAAAGGTTTGTGGAACAGCTGGAAAAACACAGAACTTTCAAAGAACACCAAAAAGGATGCTGTGGCTTCACACAGGAATGAGATCTCAAAATGTAATGCACACGAAGAGTGTGACCCCAGCAGTGACCGTTGCGGCAGGTGGCTTCCTTCCCAGCTGTAGGGGAGGAGGGTCTGGGGTGAGGGGGGTGGGCAGCCAGGCTTTTCCTGTGCCGTGGGCCCTGTCCTCAGGGCTGCGAGGGCTAAGGGTGTTCCTCCCTCTAGTGATAGGCAAAGCCCCTCTGGGGTCCCTTTCCGCTTCATCTGAAGCTATGAAAAAAGTGAACAAAACAGGAAGAGGCCTGTAAGGTGTCTCCTTTCCTTAATAACCAAAACCTCAAGCTCTCCTTCGCAGCACAGGCCCCCAGCGGCAGCGCGCAGAATGGCAGAGGCCCTGCCCCCGGCTTGCCCACCGTTCCTGTGTTCTGCTGCAGAATGGCTCTAGTTAACTGAGAAGCACAGTGATCAAAAGTAACTGCTCAGTGTGTAACCAGAACCTTCGGAAACCTACAGTGAGCTGAATTCAGAAAACGTGCAATGACAGCCCACAGAGATTGCCAGCAGAGAACGAGGGTCTTGGGGACTCATGCATGCTCGGGAGGGACCGTTTGATTACACTGTGGATGTGTTCGTCCTGTGCGGGTATTTACCCTGGCTTTTCTCTTCATGTGTACTTCCCTCCAATGGATGAAAAAATTCTCCACTTTCTGGAAGGTTGGGAATGTGCTTTATTTATTTATTTGCTTATTTTTAACAGATCTCAAATGGCTGTATGTGCTATTCCAGAACAGCACATATTTTATTCCATAAACTGGAATAAGTATTCCCGGGAATGCATTTTATTGTCCTCAATAATGTCTCTGTTAAAAAAGAGAGAGAAAGAGAGAGAGAATTTGTTATATGCTGTTCAGAACAAGTGGATAGGCACAATTGAGGCTGCCATGTGTAATTCCAGTCATCTTTTGGTTAAAAAAAAATTTAACCCAAAGCATTCCCACAAGGGCAGCTCTGACCAAAGATCACCAGGAAAGGGGATGAGAGAGGCCAAAAGTTAGAGAACATGGAAACCTGATTTCAGTTTGAACTGAAGTACTACGTACAGTCACACCTAAGGGTGGTGGCATCACTGGAAGGTTATCCCCAAGTGGAATGGAGAGGAATCACGACAGTAGCATACGAGATCAGTCACCTGTGGGTGTGACCAGGAGTCAGTGAATAAGCAGTTTCAGAGACTCAAGAGGCTGAAATTCCACCAAGACAGTCAAGACACAGACCCAGGTATCATCCAGCGAAGCGATAACCTCGTCACTTGCAGTGGTCAAAAGACTTGAAGACAAGACAGCATCAAGCCCAAATCTTGTGAGTTACAAAAAATGGCTGAAGCTAATTGTGCTGACAGTATATTATATCAACCAAGTTGAAGTCTAATTAGTTTTCTTTTATTTAGATGATGTATCTGGATTTTTCCTGTTCAACTATCTTAGATCTTTGAGGGAATTGCTCTCTCTCCATCCCAAGTGTTTCTGGTGCGTTATCAGCCAAGGTTCCTGGCCGCAGCGGGGGGTTCATGCCCCCGGCCCAGCAACAGTGACAGGAATAAAAAGGATGAGCATGGGACCCAACGGCACAAATCCATTGATGCGTGGACGGCGGGAGATTTTTTGGGGTTTTCTATTGAGTTTATTATTCTGAGAGGGGAGACATCTGAGGCTGTAGTGGGAAGAGCCGTCTGTAGAATGAAATGAACCGGAGAGAAGCAGAAAGGGGAGACGGATAGAGAGAGATGCTGCAGCAGTGGTCCCCAACCTTGGCTGAATGTTCGAATCACCTGGGGAACTTGAAAAAATACTGATGCTTGCGTCCCAGCCCCAGACATTTTTATTTGATTGGTCTGCAGGCTGCTTGGATCTCAGGACTTTTAAAAGCCACCTGGGTAGTTTAATGGGCAGCTGAGGGTATGCACCACTGTCTAGAAGCATCAGTCACGGTCGATCCCCAAGGCCTGGATTCTAGCAGCTCTTCCTGATTCTGTGCCCTGTCTTGGTGTCCTCAGCTGCCAATAACTTTCTCTGTCTCTGTCTCTCTCTCTCTCCCTCCCCCCTTTCCTCCCTCCTCCCTCTCTCTTTTTGGCTTAACTTAGTTTGTGCTGAATTTCTGTTATTTGTAGCCAAAAAAAATCTAACTAAAAACCTAAAAATACTCTGTAATCGTAGGTAACATTGATTCAGCATCAGTGATGTACTAAGCACTATTTGAAGTGCTTTACTTGTATTAACTTGTTTAATTTAATCCTTATGGCATCCCTAGAATTTGAAACCATTATTGTCCCCATTTTACAGATGAGGAAATGAGACATGAGATTGAGTGTCTTGCCAAAATTGACACAGCCTATAAAAGCTGAGCTGGAATGGGAACCAGAAACTGTCCGTAAGCTTACTGTCGCTTCAGGCAGAACCCAATAAGAAGGCAGATTCTTTGCATGAAGCCCAGAAACAGATGTCTTCAAACAGCTAGAACAGGAGTGCTTTCTATGAGGACGAAGCTTTAGACTGTAAAAAGCCTCACGTTACCAGGTTGCACACTTATTTAACATCAGGAGAGGACTGGAGGTGGCGCAGCGCCGGGACTGGCTGATGCACCCGAAGCCATCGGGTACCCAGCTTCCTGCCACCTTTCTGCACTGCCCTGCTCAGCGTGCCAGCTTCTTCCTCACGCTGGCTGTGCCCAAGCCGGCAAGACAGCTGTGGTCCCCCGACCTCATATCCCCACAGAGCAACCACAGTCTGAGAAAGCGGCTATTTATTCATTTGTGTCTCTTTTTACAGAAACACCTTGTGCAAAAGTCCTCCAGTAGAATTCCCCTTGTGTTTCATCACAGGGAAGGGGAGGGGAGCCCCAGGATTCGAAGAGATCTGTGGGGGCGTTGTGGAAATGTGGAGGGGGTCATTTCCGGCTGTCACAGTGATTTAGAGAGGGCGACGACCCTGTAGTGGGCAGAAGCGCGAGACGGTAGACAACCCTCAACACGTGGAATGGTCTCATCTGTGACCTGCGTGATATTTTTAACATTCCATTGAACATTTGCACAGGCGAAAAAAAGCTTCAAAATTATTGGAGCTAAAACCTAACTCTCTTTCATACCCAACCCATTTTTAAAACACACTGCATTTTCCAGGAAAGCAACGGCTGTGTACATCAAGAGAAGGTCGAGCTTTGTTTTGTTCAGAACTTTTCCAAGAGTTGTTCACCACTTTGGAAAATAGCATTAGCAATGTCAACACCACTCATGGAATTTGAGCCTCCAGCACAATAAACCCGGATGGGGCTGCGTTGGCAGCTGCCACCGTCCCAGGGAGTCTGGTGCAGAGCCTGGTGCCTGCAGCTGTGTTATTCTTCCAGCATAGTCCTGCAGATCACTTGCGTGTAGACATACATGTGGTTTCATTGTACATTGTTTGCCTTTTCATTCTACTTTGTAGTACAGGTGTTTAATATTTTGAAGTTATGTGTACAGATAGATTACATTATCTTTAAATTTTATTTCAGTGTAGTAGAGGGGAAGTTATACAAATGTTTGTTATAAAAAGAGGGTGTTGGATCCGACGGGGATGAGAGCACTGTTTGGACCAGTGAGGATTCACCGCCTGGGGCTGAGAATGGGACTCACCTTCCCAAAGCCTGTACCTAAGCCGAGGCGGGCAGCTGTCGGGACAAAGGCAGGGTTCTTTGTGGAAGGAAGAAGTGGGAATTGGCCGTGGGGTAGCAAGAACATTGTCTGCACTATCCGGGAGAGGGAGAGAGGCCCTGGATTTGGTAGCTGCAGCTTTCCAGGGAGGAGAGAGGAGTTTTTTTGTTGAGAAAGACACAAATCCCTAGCCCCACCATGGCCTGCATAAATACCATTGACCAAGTCCGCCATCCTTGCTTGTGATCCCAGGTGCATGGAGCAGTCTTCTGTTTACTATTTTGGCATCTTTTTTTTTTTTTTGAGACAGAGTCTCACTCTGCTGCCCGGGCTAGAGTGTCGTGTGTCAGCCTAGCTCACAGCAACCTCAAACTCCTGGGCTCAAGCAATCCTCCTGCCTCAGCCTCCCGAGTAGCTGGGACTACAGGCATGCGCCATCATGCCTGGCTAATTTTTTCTATATATTTTTAGTTGTCCAAATAATTTTTTTCTATTTTTAGTAGAGATTGGGTCTTGCTCTTGCTCAGGCTGGTCTTGAACTCCTGACCTTGAGCAATCCTCCCACCTCGGCCTCCCAGAGTGCTAGGATTACAGGCGTGAGCCACCGCACCTGGCAATTTTGGCATCTTAACTACTTTGACACTAGGAATAATTACCAGGGTGGATCCCAATCTGGTCACTAGTGTTCTGGTCCCTAAAAAGGAGCATTCTCAGTGACGAACAGATACGCTGGCATTCTGATTAATGTGTCATTTCCTGTGAATTTGGTTAAGTCAATCCAGAGCCTCTAAACTGACCTATTCTGGGTGTCCTGCAAGGTGGAGTTCTGGGACTTGCAAAGCTGTGGGGTGAGGATGGGGGGAAGGACCACCACTAGGTGCTGTCACTTTGTGTGGCCTTCTCTGTGTAACCGGTGTCTTCCCTGGATGGCAGGGCTTCCAAACTTCTGGCTGTGCAACCTCTGAGCTAACGAAATGTCACACAGATGTCCCATATGCAGAGCCAATTAAAGGGGTGCTGTTGTACTTGGGGTGTGGGTGGCCTGGAGACAGCCACCGTGGGTCCCAGGCGTCTCTCCCTGTGTGAGGGCTCCTTGAACATCTCCAGGCTCTGATGGCTTTTGTCCTCTCTCTGAGTCACAGGATGCAGTCTCGGCCTGGGCCACCCCCCAGTCCCTCCCTGGGGGTAGGAGAGAGCAAACCCCACAGAGAATTTCCTATTCAGGGACTCCATCCCCTCAGCCCCACCCCTGGGGCGCATGCAGGTTGGGCTGTGAGCAGGATTTCTGGTTAGGCTCTTTTCTAATCATTTTTCTTTTGCATCTTAAAGGTGAGGAGGAATAAACGCCTCAGACTAAGCTACAGTTAAATAGTCGGTGGGGAGAGCAGGCTCTACAGGCCTCTCTTGCTGCAGTTAAAACAACAAGCACCAAAATATTAACAACATAAAAAGCTTTCAGTAAAACCAAGTCATGGGTAGGTCAGGCCACCAGCTTTTCATGCTTCATGACAACAGGAAGGGTCAGTTTCCTCTCCAGCCCTGAAGGGTGCATGGTGCAGCATGGCTGCATGGAGAATTCCAGAAAAGCCGGCTTCCTAAGCTCAGAAACAATCTGTGCCCCCCGAACAGCCCCGAGCCTAGAACCCCAAATGCAGAAGAAATGTCTGGTAGGAATTTACTGCAGTAGCTGAGTGAGGGGTGGACTGAGATGGGAAGAAGGAGACAGGAAGGCCGGTCAGGGAGGCTGTCTGGGATGCGAGGGAAGAAGCACCGAGAACTCGAGTCAGAGTAAGAACAGTGGAAACAGAGAGCAAGACGTGTTAAAGGACCTGGCTGTTGACTGCATGTGGGTGACAAGGAGTGGAAACACTGGGGATGACATCAAGGTTCTAGGTGTCTGGAGATGGTGGTGCCATGCACCCAGGTGGCAGAAGAGAGGGTGATGGTGGCTTTGGGCATGTTGAGAGGACAATACCCATCTATCTATACTTTCCCTCTTTTATTTTTATTGAGTATATTAACTCTAATCTTAGGTTCCAAGACATGGGATGTTGAAAGTTTCCACAAAAAAAGATCCAGATAAACCCCCTTGAAGAAGATACCAAGGCTGAATTGATAGTAGTAATTATGGCAGCCCATCAGTTGATTCCATATGCTTTGAGTCACGTGAAGCTGGCTGGTGCTTCTCCTCATCCCAATGCTCTCCCCAAGCAATTAACTTTCTTCGCACTCCCAAAGGGTAGGCATTGGTTAATTTTCCCCATGGAGCCAGTGGAGCAGAGAGCCTTTGCCCAAGCCACAAAAAATGTCAACTGTCAGGACAGAAACAGTGTTCCAGAAATCTGATCATTCAGTTTGAAATATTCAAAAACTGTCACTAATGTGAAGGGAAAGGGTAAGAATAAACTTGGCTCCACTTCAGATGTATCAAAATCTGGTTCTATTCTTCAGTATGCAGATTCCCAGTAAAATTCCACTCTGATCTGCCAACCCCTTAGCTCTGTGGGTAAAGTAAAAGAGAAGGAACAGATTAGTTCTGATTAATTTCCATCATGAGAGTCGACGCGTGCTTTTCAGGGAGAGATTAGGGAAGCGAAGACATGGGTAATTAAAATCCACAGATAGCACAAACACCCAGTGTAACTGGCAATTTCAAATCCTCCTCCACTAAATTTTTTTTTTTTTTTTTATTAGAGGTGACAAGTAGCAAGGCTCAGCCCGCCTTTGGAGGCTGGATCCGACAAAATGTGAATGCATCAGAAGGCAGGCAGGTGGGAGCATGGCGAAGAACAATGAGAAGCCGGGGGCTGCTGGCCTTTCTGAGATTGAAAGTCCGCTACTCTTGCCCACTCTCTGGTGGTTTCATTTGGAAGAATCACAACATCAGCACTGTTCGTTTACATTGTGGGTGGCCAGGCAAAGTTTTCAGAAAGGACAGCTCACGCTTTGTTCACCACTAAAGTGTAGCTCACGGATGGAGAAACCCGTAGAATTGGTCTGCAGGGACTGCAGGCGGGAGGAGGTGCAGGGCAGAAGCTGATCTTCAAGCGCACAGGCCCTTCTCATTTGCCTCCGGCTTTGAGCTCTGCCAGTTTCAGCTACTGATAGGACACAGGTCCAGCCCGGCTTGCAGCTGCCACCGTCCTAGACTTCCTTAGACCCAGCCCTTCCCGAGGACCTTCGTGCGGCCTCGGATTTGCCTGCCATTCAAGGCTGCACGGTACCAAACCCAGATGGCACCTTCCTCTCACTACCTTCCAAACCACACACAGCCCCTGGCCAGGTTCACCCACTGGTGCTGGAACATATCTGCATTTCCCACCACCTTGTCTCTGCCCCTGCCACTCCCTGACCTCTCCCCGTTCCCTACCCGCTTCTCGTGTTGGAAATGTAGCTCCTTTTCAGGGGCCAGCCCTCTCCTTACAACCTCGACTGTTTTCCCCAGCTCAAAGTGATCATTCCTTCCTATGACAGCCCTTTATTAGTATGTCTTCATGGCACCACATTATGCTTTCTATTATATCACAGAACCTTGTGTCCCCTATGACTTTAATGTTCTCCAAAATGTGGGTCATGACCCATTAGTGAGCTTTGAAATCACTTTAGTGGGTCATGACCTGAATTTTTAAAAATGGAATAGAATAGAATAGAACATTTTAGAGCTCATTACACATAAACATATTTCTCACTTTGGTTTGTGATCAAAAAGCTTGAAAGTCACTGCCTCACGTAGCAGTCATGTTTTCAACTTTTATGTAACAGAAAGCCTTGATCCAACCAGCTTAAATAACAAAAATGTATTATCTTATATGAGAAGTCTGGAGCTAGGGAAGTTCTAGGTTTGGTTTATCAACAACATCAAAAATCCAGATTTTTGTCATCACTGTCATCTTTCCAGCTACCTCCCCTCATGTTTGCAAAATGGCTGCAGGAGTTCCTTGTATCATAACAACAACCAGAGGCAGAAAAAAAAGGAGTTATTTACTCTTTGGGTCTCTATTTATCAGCAGAGAAACCTTTCTTAGAACTCTCCCTACCCCCGATATCCTTCCATTGCTCTTTGAAATAAAGTGAAATAAAACAAATTCTATGCCTAGTCAGGAGTGGCATGGAAAACCAAAATCAGTTTAGATGAAGATAAGACCAACTTCCGTGAGCATTTGTCTGGTTCTGCTGGTCAGGAAGAAGGGGAGATTGATGGATTTGGGGTAGGCACCAGCCACACACAAGGTGCATCACTGGAGGGTCAGAGTCCCTTTCTTTTTATGTTCTCTGCTACACTTGTCACGTAGCAAAGTCTAGACAGTCACCTTAATTGCCAGTGATAAATTAAATCAATCACTTTGCCTCAAAGTATAAATATTCATGGGATGCGGAGACCAATATCCAATTTGAGATACTGAAGGCATTCTGCACACACAGCTCACGATTTGTTGCTGTATAACTCACCAGAGGCTAGGATTTTTTCCAAGTCTTAATTTTTTCTATTGAATTATTAAATGTGAAGGGCTAGATTAGCAACATTGCACATTGTAATACCATTTAAGAAATAAAACACATATTTGTCTCCATGCAGATGGCAACTGAAGGTCCACAGATGGAATTGTGGCTCTCGAGAGGAGATGGTGACGGTGTGGCAGTGGGCGGGGAGGGAGGCAGTAGCAGAGGTGGGGAGACATTACGTCATCCAGATAAGGGGTTTCTCTGGGAACCCTGGCAGGATTGCTGCTGAATCATTCTGTGAGGCAAATTATTGGCATGTTAGCTGGACAGAGGTCACTGTGTTTAAGCCCTGTGTGTTCCTCCACTCTCCTTGGCGTCTCTCTGCTTATGTTGCCACGTAAGACCAGACTGGAAAACACAAACACATAAAATATCACATCTGTAAGAGTCAGAGGCAGAGAGGATGAAGCCACTGCTGTTTCTCCGCTCCCGAGTGCACATACGTGGGTGGGTGTATGTGTGCCTAGACAGACACACACACACGTACGTGCCCCTTATCAGAGAAACTACAGGTTCAGAGGACTTTGAATTGAAGCAAAGCTTTTGTCTCTGAGATAGATACTCTCTGTTTGCTCCTGTTACAAAATGCAAGATCTTCCCATCTGCCCAGTAGATAGAACTCGACAGTTAGTGCCTTACAATTTCTTGAAAGGCAGCCTCGCTCTCCAGAGTCAGATGACAGAACTTTTCTCCCCGACCAGCTCACCGGATGCCCCTGGTTGGCCTGCAGGGCCCAGGGCTGGAAGGCAGTGGACTTGGAGTCACTCTCGTTGCTGCTGCTGACGTAGGACCTAGTTGAGTCGGTGGCCTCAGGCACAGTCCCTGCTCTGCCAGAGCCTGCTTAAAGTTCCACTTCCAGTTTCAGGGGCCTCATTTTAAGAAGGCCCTTGTCAAACAGGCACTGTGCTTGCTAGGACAGCCAGCATGTGAGGGATCCAGAAACTACGAAGAAACTATAGTAATAACTCCCGTTGTACAAGGTTTTCCATTGCATTATCCCATTGGATTTGCTCCCCCGTCCATCTTATAAGGTATTTACATTCATTTTAAGGAGATTCTAGAGACCTTGGACCAGAGAGGTGGAGGCTGGTGCCCAGGAATGTTCTTGAATGGATTATCTAACAGATGGCTTGGGAGAACTTCGGGGAGGAAGTGGGGATTCCAGAGGGCTGGCGTGGTGTCACCCTTATTCCCTTTCTACAGCACGACCCCGTCATTGATGATAAGAGCTAATATATGTCAAGTGCCCGGCACTGTGCTAAGTGTGTCAGTGCAGTTAGGCTTCACAACAAACTGTGCAGTGGGTGCTATTACTTCTATTCATAGATGAGGAAACTAAGGAAAGAGAAGCACTTGCTTTTCTGTTTGTGCCTATTGCCTATTTTTCCTCCTGTTCCTAAAAGTCTGGCTCATTTTGCTCTTCAGGACTCAGCTCAAATGTCCCTGGTAAGGTTTTCCCTGCCCACACATCTAAAGTAGCCCACCACTGACCCCAGGTCCTCTGCCATGCTCCGCTTTGTTCATTCCCTCCGTGGGACACGTTCGAGTCTGCAGATACAGTATTCACTTGCTCATTCGCCTGTTTATTTTCAGTCTCTATCATTCAGACATAAGCTCAGTGAGGGCAGGGACCTTGTCCCTTCTGTTTGCCCGATGCTGGTGTCTAGCAGGGTGCCTGGAATATAACAGAGACTCAATAAAATGTTTGAATGAATGAACGAGTGTGTGCATGCATGAGAATAGCTGATTAATGGGATTTGGAGCTGGATTTGTCTCACGCCAGAGACCAAGTTTTGAGCCCCTCTGTCCTGCTCATGCTCATCTATTCAACAAGCTTCATTCATTTATCAACAATTGCCAGGCACTGAGGCAGGTGCTGGAGAATCAAATGAGTAAGACACAGTCTCTGCCCTTGAAAAATCTCACCTCCGAGGGGTGAAGGTGGTAGTTGGACGGGGAAATGAAGTGGGGTTTATACAAAAGTACAAATGAAAGTATAGTGCTGACATGAGAGTTAAGTACAAGTAGCATAGCAACAGGAAGAAATGACCTGGCGGCCCTGCCAGACTGAGAAGTCTTCTGCAAAGCATATGACCTTGAACTTGACCTTGAAGGAGGATGCTGGGCTGTGGGAGAGAGGAGCCTGTGTGTAGAGCCAGGGAGGGGAAGATATGCAGGTGTCTAGTGCCGGGCATGGTACTCTTCCCCATCCTGCACTGTTGAGTCACATTTTGGTCCCAGTGCCCAGTGGTTAGGACAGCCACTGACCAACTGGCCACTTAGTGGGAACATCATGAAGGGGCATCCTGCCTGGAGGGGTAGGAGCACCAGCAAGGGTGTCTGAGTGGCCCCTAAGTGTCCACTAGCTCTAAGAGTGGTGTGACTGTCTCGTGGAGGAAGGCACTAAAAGACAGAACTAGAGTACAGGGGCATATTCTTGAGGACAGAATTCAGATATGTATATTCTCAGTATAGCCATACTCTTGCCCTAAATATAGAGCATTTCCTAACGAGAAGAATAACTATAACTGAAGTGTATATATTGGCTTGTAGCTTCCAAAACATCTTCTCAAACAGAATCTCATTTGACTCTCCACTAGCCTGGTAGATATTCTGCAGCTCAGAAAGGTCATTCATTATTCATTCATTTGGTCAACATTTATCATGTGCAAGCCCTGGGCCATTCCTGGCAGTGCAAAGGGGAACAGCACAGCCTCAGGGCCCCAGAGCACTTAGGTGCAAAGAGGAAAGGACAGGAAGGAGCATGAGCAGAATGCTGCAAGTGGTGGCTAGCGGCATGGGGCCTGAGTCAGCCTTGCTCTGCACTCACGCTGAGTAACTAAATGAGATCATTAATACACGTATACTAGTTAGGTTATAGGCTGGCTGCTAAAACAAAGGCCCTTAATTAGCTAGGACTTAAGGTGGAAATTGCTTTCTCTCTCAGGTAGCCATCCAGCCGGGTATTGTGGCTGTGCTCCAGGAAGTCACGCAGCCCCAGGCTCCGTCCCCTCATTGCTCTGCCAGTTCTAGGGCTCGACCTCATCTGCCCAGGATGGCTCCTCATCACAACTCATGCTCTGTTCAGACACAGCTTGATACAGGAGCTTAAACGATATCACGGGACCCGGGCCTCTCTCCCCGTGCATTTCCCTTGTCCTCTGGATGAGAATCTCCTCTGCATCCTCAGACACGCTGTCCCATGGTGGTTGCAAGAGGCTTTGGGCAGCTCCCTCCTTCATGTGCTCTCAGCCTTACATCCAGCATCTTCCCTCCAAGAGTCAAATGAAAGTCCCAGGCCTGACTCTCAGTAAGCTGCACCAATCTCGGTGGCCAGGGACAGGAGAAATTGTCTATGGCTAATTAGGAGCTCCCCCGACCCCATCCCACCCCAGCAGCTGCCTGGCTGAGTGCTGAGGCCCTACACAAAATTCCCCATATTGTTTTACCAGGAGAAGGATGAATGAATGTAGGGTGGTTAAAAAAAAAAAAAACCTCCTATTCCTTCCTTCATTCAATTATATGCACTTCTAGAGTGTATGATCCATAGCAATGGTCTTCAGACTCCACCCACAAAATCCCAATTTTGACTATGTCCCCAACAAGCACGTTTATGTCTTTGTGTGTAGACACAGGTGCTATTCCACTACTGTATTGCCGAGGCACAGACTGCTAGTGGCAGCCCCGCATCCTTTCCTGCTTCCATGGTATGGCATTTCCTGATGGGCGCATGGCATCCCAGGTGGACTACATTTCCCAGGACCTGTTGCAGCTAGGCGTGGGCGTATGACTAAATTCTAGCCAATGAAGTGTCAGGAGCATGGGGTGCCATTTCCAGGAAATGTCCTTAGTGGGGACGAATGCAGTTCTTCTATTCTTCCTTCCTGCTGCCTAGAATGTGACAGTGATGGCTGGACCTTGAACAACAGCCTTGGATAATGAAGTAGACACCACACATTGAAGATGTTGGAGCAACCAGAGAAGACACTTGACCAGCTCTGGGCAGCTTACCACCAGACTCCATCTACACGAGAGAGAAATAAACTTCTGTCTTGCTTAAGACATTATTGTTTTGTATATTCTCTTCTCTTAATCTCGGCCAAATCTAATCCTACCTGATACAATTATATGTATTATAATATATGTACCAAAATATAAAAAAGAAGAGATGAAATAACCATAAAGTTAGATTAGATTACTTTGGAAGTTCTAATATTTTTGTACCTCACCGAATAGAGTCTCACATACCCCTGGTGTCTGGGTGCATCCTTGTCGCCCTTGCCCCCCCATTTTAGAGACCTCTGGTCTCCCTGGCCCTGCGTGCCCAGTAGGGTCAGTGACATTTGTGTGGCCATTGCCTCCCCTGCCCTGAATACACTTTGTTCTTTGAAGCAGGGGCCTGAAGGAAGTTCTCTGAACCACCCAGAACGGCCAGGGCACAGCCCCTCCCAGTCCTTCCCTTTTGCTGACGCTTCTGGATCTTTTTTTGTCATCCAGACTTTGCTGTTGCCGTGGAGAAAGAAGATGAGAAAATCTGAAGGAATTGAAAAGATGAAATAGGATCTGAAGCTCCAGTGGGCAATCTGTAATTGTCAGAACAACAGACGTGCACTTGGAGCCGTGCTGTTGGCGCTAAGGTGCCCCACTCACAGACCTCCTTCCCCACGGATGCCACGGTGTGACTGTGCCCGGGAGGCCTGGTGTGTAGGGAAGGAGCGAGGGCAGGGGAGGGGCAGGGAGCCTTGTTGTCTGAAAGCTTTCTCCAGGCCTTGCTTTGCTCTTCCCTGGGAGGCACTGCCCATGAGGTCACGCCCATCACACCACGTCAGAGATTGTCAGGTGGTCCCATTTCTGTCACTCTGAGGCTGGGGGTCTGCACGCTCCCTTTGAGGCTGTGCCCGGGAAACCAGACCCTGCCTGGTCGCTTTGCACGTGGGAAAGTCCAGCTCTCCGTCCTCCCCCGCGAGACATCAGTGTCCTGATTGTATCACAGCTTCAGAACTCCCTGACTCATGCCATCCTCGGGTTCTAGAAAAGTGCTTATTCAAGCGGTGTAGGCTGCAAGCTCCGCCCCCTCCCACCCAATTCAGCTGTTTAATCACAGCTCATGTGTAGCAGAGGGGCCGGGGAGGGAAGGGGCTGGGAAGGAGAGAGGGGCTCCTGAAACCAGAAGGCAAAGCCCTCAAGGAGAACTTGGGATGATCTCATTATGAAAGGAATGTATCAGTGCCCAAGAATAGCTGGCCCGTAACCCCAAGTGTGGGCAGGTCAGAAACAAGGAAGACCTCTGAGGTCATCCGGGTCTGCCGAGGAAAAGCGACAGAGCCGGGAAGGGAGGCGTCTTCTGTCCCCCATCGCAGTCTGATCCAGCGCAGGGCTGTTCTCCTACACTTTTAGGTAGCCAGGCTGTGATGTGATTTGCTAGTAACCATGGCAACAAACCTTGTTCCGTGAAGTATATGGAGAGAAATCCCACAGAAAGAGACCAGCGTTGTGCTGTACCCAAGGGCAGCTTGCCTCCAACTCAGTCTGCTCTCCATTACTGCCGAGGCAATTGTTGTTGTCGAGGAAACGGCAGTGATTTGCTCTCTTCTGAGCTGGAGACATCGGCTGTTTTTTTGTTCTCCTCCTGATACTTCTCTCCCCTATTTTGGAGCACAGTCTCTGAAGACGAAGGACAAAAATAGCTCTCTCCGAAGGAGAGGATGCTAATGCACTTGCTGTGCTTTCAAAGATGGGCTTTTCACTGTAAAACATCTACCTCCAGTAATTTAAACCTGGTGGCAGGTTCTGTTCTCCCTGACCACAAGAGAAAGCACCCGCGAGAGCCAGCGGGGTTAACACACTGCCCTCTGCCACAGAACCACAGGGAAGTGGTGTGCGCTCTGGAAGACTGAACGACAGCGAGCGGGCACTGCCACTCCCTGCTCCCAGGCAGAGCTAGAGGAAGTGGCTATTCTTTGTTGCAAGTGAAGGACATGATTATAATTGAGTGAAGCACAACTTGTTAAGCGATCCAGCGTCCAGCAGCCGAATGGCTGCTACAGAATAGAGTCTGAGCTTGCACAGCCGCACGCTTGAGGCTGCACGGGCACCGGCCTTCCCAGAGCCCAGCTAGCCGGGTGCTGCCTTTTTAGCGAGATGCCATTACTGACTCAGCCATGTACCGCCTGTGTGACCTGGGACAAGTCACTTAGTCTCTTTGGGTGTCAGTCTCTCCATCTTTAAAATAGAGTGATATTTGTGTAGCCTTTCTTACTGGCTTTGGATAATAATCATATTTGATAATATGGAAAAAGTACTTCAAAATATAAATAAAAAGGAAAGTATTTTAAAACTATAAATCTTTACAAGGTATCATTATCCTTCATCTTAGTTGTGCAAGTATCCATTTTTAAAGGATTCAAAAAGTTGGAATGAATAAGTAACTATGTCAAAAAGTTATGGTAGTGCAAAGCCACAGAAATTAACACAATGTGGTTTTTAGCTAATGTTCAATGAGTGCAAAGCAAATTGTGGATTTCATTTCATCTTAACAACACCCCCATTGGTATGACATTTTCCATTTTGCAGATGAGGTCCAAGTTCACACAGCCAGTGACAGAATCAGGATCCAAGTCCTGGCCAGTCTGATTTCTAAGTCTAGGCTCTTAACCTGCTTCCCTGGCATTGCACTGGGACTATTTCGTTTGAAACATTTTCTGTGCTGTTACTGGGTGGTTTCCTGGGATCTCATAGAGCATCATGGTATGTTTGTGTTTATAAAGAGGGGGGCTGCCTTGGTTCCTTATCTTGGGGTTACGGATTTGTCCCATGCTGACATGACCATTTCCTCGGGTCCTCATGGAAAACTCCTAGCTCAGCCCAGAACACTGCGGCCTGGCCTGGTTTCAACAGTGAGGAGAGAAGCGCTATTCGTGACCACGCAAAGCCAGAGACCGGGAGCCACATGACACTGTTGTTGAGGCAGAGGAGCAGAGGCAGCAGGTTAAAAGCCGGACACCTGGGTTCCATCCCCTCCGACTGTCTAACCTTGTTGTAGCGGTCACGTTTGCTCTTCCAGGGTCACTCTCGACTCCTCATCCTTCTTGTGGCCTAGAAGGCTCACCCCTGCGCACACCAGCAGGCTTCCTTGCCCTTTGTCTTCTGCATTTGGCTGGTGGGGAGCCCTGGCAGGGGAAAACTGAGGTCTGAGTATTATTCTCCCGGCTGCTTCCCTCCTGGGGGCCTGCGGGCTGGCTGCTCCTCATCCCTCAGTGATCAGGACCTCAGCTGTTGCCAGCCCTGGGGTATCATGCTGTTCCTTGCAAAGCTCCTTACCTTGCTCATACTTTTATAAAAGTTCCTTTACTAAACTCTCTTCAGTTATCTACCTTGAGTATGTTAATCTGTCCCCTGCTGGGACCCTGCCTGATACAGTAGAACACGGTACCTACCTCCTGGGACTATTACGAGAATGAAATGAGCCAGTCCATGTAAAGCATGTGCCCCATACAGCTGGCAGGGAGAAGGGGGATTGGTCCCTTTCCCCGGGTATTTGCAGACGCCCTCTCGAGGGCTGCGGCGTGGTCAGCACACACTCTGACTGCTTGGCAGGGTGCTGGTCCAATGGCCCAGGCTCCACTCTTCTCCAAGCTTTGGCTGATTTGCAAAGGGAAATAATGCATGCTAAATACTCTGAAGTTGGTGATTTATATAATGGGAAAAAGGAAAAAAAAACTCATTAAGTTCATTGAAGGTGCAAATGAAAGATCAAATAAGCATATACACAAGTTATTCATTTATCCTAAAAATATATATTAAGCACCTGCCATGTGCAAAAGGTTTGGCAATAAATAATATAGACCTGGCTCAATACTCTCAGAGAGCTTCCACTTCAGTAGGAAAGACACACCGTTAAACACAGGGTACTGAGAAATCTTTCCCTTTTAATTAAAAGTGTTGCATGATGAATGATGGTGACAGAAGTGACTTTTAGTTGAGCTCTTACTACATGCCAGGCACAGTGCAAGGCATTTCATTTATATTATCTCATTTAATTTCACAGCACAGGGTTGTAGTTATCCCATTTTTGCAATGAGGAGGCTAAAACCCAGAAAGTGTATATGTTTTACCAAGGTCAGTGATCATTTAAAAAACATTTATTGAACACCTACTATACACCTTGCCCTGTCCCTGCTTTTCAAGAATTTACAGATAGTAGGAGAGATAGGTACATAAACAGATATTCATCAAAAGTGGGTATGTGCAGTGATAGCGATGTGTTCAAGGCATTATGGGGGAACTTGACCCAACATGAGATGTTAGGAGAAACTTCAGGCAAGGCAGCCTGGGGGAAGTGAGGTCTCGACTGAGTTTTGAAGGTGAGTTGGTAATAGCCAGACAGAGGATAGGGTGGTAGGGAGAGAAGGGGGTCTCTTGGGCAGAGGGGATCCCATAGCGAAGAAGAACCTGGCTGCAGAGTCACCAGCGGAGCAGGGAATGTGGCCTGCGAGCTGCAGGCAGGGCTCACCCTCAGGCTCGGAGTTCACACAGGGCAGTAACAGGTCAGACTGAGGTTTTAGGTGGATCACCTTGGCTATTATGTGGAAGACAAATTTGAAGTAGACAAGACTAGAAACAGAGACTTTTTAGGAAGCTTACTAGCCATCAAGGCAAGAGACAATAAGGTCCCAAACTAGGTGAAAGGTCCAAGTGATGGAGAGGAGGTGACTGTCTGGAGAATTACTTTACTATTTTAAGAGATAAAATCTCAGGACTTAATGATTGACTGGCTTTGGGATGTGAGAGAGAGAAAACAAATCCCCCCAGGGTAGGCGGTAGGGTAGACGGATGGACAGCAGGGCCACCAACTGAGATGGCAAACGTAGAAGGAAAAGCAGGTTTGGGAGGCATGGTGGTTCTTGTCTTGTCCTGTCTGGCACCTCTTGCACCTCTGGGCCCACTTTACTCTGATAACAGACCCCAAGAAGTGGGACTATGACTCAAGCCCCCATGTCACATTCACTCCTGGGAACGTGAATCCATACAGTGACCTGGTTCGCACACCAGACACCAGGTTGTTCAGTGATCCCCTTGATTCTAGGAACCACCCTGCAATTCTCCAGTTACTCTCCCCTGCGTGCAAGCTAGTCAGGAACTGCCCCTGTTGCCTGAAACCCAAGCCTCCTAATGGAGAGAGAAAGAGTTCAGCTCTGCCCCTGATGTTTCAGGTCCATGTGACACTCCAGAAGATGCAACTCAGAGAGGAAAGGTCTGGGCTGGAGTTATCAGTACAGGCATCGTGGTGGAAGGTAGGAAAGAATCAGATCACCCAGAGAGTGTGGGGGTGAGAATAACAGTGGGCAGAGGGTGGACTCCAGGAGAACAAGTAAAGGCTGAGGGGAAGAAGAAGCAGGAGAAACAGAATTTCAACAGTCAGAGAGAGCCAGGGAGAATCAAGAGCAGTGATTCATAGAAAGCAAGGGAGTCAGAATGTGGAGAATGAATAGTCGAAGATTTTACATACAGCTGAGAGGCCAAAGTAAACTAGGGGCTGACTTTGGACTTGACAGGTAGACTGTTGATGGCCCGTGGGGCACGCTCACCAAAGGGAGTTAGATGAAGCCAGGCTGTGTGGGGATGCAAAGTGCTCGGGAGGTGAGGGAGTGGAGATGGCGACTCTGGGGAGCGTGAAGAGCGAGATGAAAGAGCCTAGATAGCCATGGGAAGGGAGGCAGGGGCGAGGGAGGGCTTGTGCTGGCGATTCCAATCAGGACTAGCTGGACTCCAAAGCCTTTCATCCCGAACCTACTACCCCGTGGTCTGAGTGAATCAGGATTGAATGGTGAAGATAACCCCAACCACGGAGTATTCTTTCCCAGGTCAGATTTGCACCTGCTGTCAAATGCATCATGGTGGGGCATTTGATGAGAATTTGGGAAGTATGAAAGCTGGCAAATTTCTTGTGCTACTTCATGCCTGACTTAGTTCCTAAACAGGTCAAAACCAAAACAACAACAACAATAACTAAGTGAAGAAAAAGAGGAAAAACTATTTATTGTTTTGTATTCAAAGTCCCCTCCCTGCCCCCCTAATAAAATTCAGGGGAAAAAAATCCCCTAAACAAAACATCTCAGAAATTTGTACTAGAAGGACAATAACTGCCCTTGTGTGAGTTTATAAGAACATATTCCTTCAGGAATATGTTCTTGGTATATGGAATATGTATGTTCTTGGTACAAGGAATATGTGGCTTGGTAGGTCCATTGTGCTGACTAATGCTTCACAGATATCATTTTTCTTCCGAAAAGAGAGTTAAGCCAATGACAAGATTTTTTTTAATTATAAAAAATTACTCAAAATGACAAAATTTATGTTTTATAAATTGTAGAAAGTTTGGAAAATGCAGAGAGACATAAAAATAGCCTGAAGTCCTATCACTAGTACTAACATTTTGGAATATTTCCTCCTTTTCATCAAGTAGCGTGTCCAATTTTGACAGCTGTTTTTATGGCAGGTCCACCAGTGTCAACTGCAAGGCTGATCTCAGGGCTATGGTACAAGCAGAAGCCTCTCCACAGCATGTGAGGGGAAGGGAAAAGGACGATAGACTTAGGAGCAGGAAAAAAAAATCAATTTGATGGTTTAGTTCAAACATCCATGGCAGAAAATAGCAAAAAGAAAAAGGCTAAGTATGCCCCAGAGTGAGATGTGGAACCCAGATCTCCTGACTCAAGTATCAGAACAGATACTGGCAGACAGATGCCAGTCATTTTACAGGTTATAGATGTCTAAGAAACCTAACATCCTACTCCATTCCACTCCACTTTTCCATGTCTAGGCTAGCACTCTTATTCGGGTTGCTGTGGTAGAATAGATTATTATTCACTATTTTTTACTTCTCTCATTATGTGATCTTGTAGTGCCTCCTGGAAGAGCTGGCCAACACATTTTGTCCCCTTGTCTTTGGACTTAACCATGTGTGATATTGTGAAATAGACATATTTGGTGTATTTGGTCTTGGTCCCATTTCCTGGCATACAACTTCTAAAATCCTTGGAGTCTTTACAGTAATGTATCTTCTTGTATGCTAATGAGTTGACTACAGCTGGTAGCCCCTACGTAGCTTCAGAATGGGGGCTGGTCACCAAAAAATCAAGGCAGGAATACAGGGTTGAGACTTTTAGCCTCCCCTCTGGAGAGGGGAGAGGGCTCAAGATTAAGTTGATCACCAATGGCCAAATGATGTATTAATAGTCAATCATGCCTACATAATGGAGCCTCCATAAAAATCCCAAAAGACAGGGTTTGGGGAGCTGTCTGGATAGCTTAACATGTGGAGGTTCCCGGAGGGTAGCACACCCAGTGAGGGCATGAAGCTTCGCATCCCTTCCCACACACCTTGCTCTATGTATCTCTTCCATCTGGCTGTTCATCTGTATCCTCTGTAACATCTTTTATAACAAGCCAGGAAACAAGAGTTTCCCCTAAGAGTTTCTGTGAGCAGTACTAGCAAATTAATCAAACCCAAGGTGGATATATCGTGGAAACTCCAATTCATACCTAATTGGACTGAGTTTGTTTATCCCTATATTCTCAGACTATGTAACTTGCCTTGGTTAACAGAAACATTAGTGGAAGTGATGTGAGCAGAGGCTTTAAATGTGCTTTCATGGCTTGACTTACTCTCTTGCACTTCTGCCATCTGCCACGACATGAATTTACCTGGATAGTTCCTGGTCCCAGAATGAGGAGACACTTGGAAGAGACCTAAACACAACAAGCAGCCTGGACCTGAGTCTCTTGTTCCAACCACCAGAGTCATAGTCAACCTTCACACTCATAGCAATAAATAAAAGCTTATTGTTGTAATGCACTGAGATTGTGGGATTGTTTGTTACCTAGCATTACAGTAGCAGACATCTATTATAATTGCTCAGATGTGAAATTTCAATCATCTTTGACATTTGCATTTCCTCTGTTCCCATAGCTGTTTTTTTCTATTAAATCCAAATCTATGTTCCTGGTAAGGTCCACTCAGCTGTGATACAATTAAAAAGCTCCCTCCTCTACAGTTTTTCTCCTCACACGGAATTCTCTTCTTCCTGTGGCAGACTGCTCATTGTCTTCCACATTATCTGTTTTCCCTTTCTTCAAAAGCAATAGAGTTTTAGCTGAGTGTAGGGCTACCCAGCTCTTGTGAGACTACATTTCCCAGACTCCCTTTCTGTTGGGTGTGGCCATGTGACTAAGCTCAGGACAATGTGATAGGAATAGAGGCCATGCATACAACTTCCTGGTTATGTCCTTAAAGTGACAGAGTGGTTCACCTTGGTCTCTTTCTCCCTTTCTTCTGTCTGGGAGATGGTGAGAACTGGAACAGTCATCTTGAACTCACAAGTGTAAGCCTCATGTTGAGGAGGGCTGAGCAACTAGACCTGGACCACCTGCCTACCCTGACTGTTGAGAGAAAAATTAACTGCCACTGTGGTAATAAAGCCTTTGCATTTGGGACTCCTCGTTACAGCAGCGTAGCCTGTACCTCACCCCCACTTAGGAAAATGCTACTCGTTCTGCAAGGATTTACCCAGCCTGGAAAGAGCCTCTCCATCCTTTGAATCTCCAAAACCCTTTGACCTACCTCTTGTGTTTTGCGTCACATTCTACCTGGTACTACATTTGTCTGTGCATGAATCTTACTTGCTCTTTGCAGCTCAAAGAGGTAAGGGCCAGATCATAATCATTGTTTTATATTACACAATGCCTAGCATACTGCCTTATATATGATTGGTTCTCAATACATAAGTTTAATGAATTGAAGATTGTTCTTCATTGTCTGTACACATGATGAATTATACCAAAATGAGGGGCTAGTGATATTTAGTTAAATAACTGTATCAAAAGACTGCCAGATCATTGTCACTAAAAGATCATTGTCAAGCTAGAGAATGAGGTGCCAAGCTGGCAATCTACTGGTTTTTCTCCTGTTCAACATTTGTCTCAATGACTTCAATGAAACATAGTCAATCTACCCATTGTGTCTGTGGATAACAACACAATGGGAAGCCAATAAACTAAATAAGAGTCAAGAATCAAAAAGGTCTGTACAGATAAGAGCAATGGATGGAAATTAAACATTAACACAAAAGTTCTGAATATCGGTTGAAAAGTAAGCAAAATGAAAGAATAGAACTAGCTTAAAGACTCTACAAGAAAAGGCTTAAAGGATTTTATTTGACTGGAAGCCCAGTATGAGTCAAGAATACAATGTGTTGGCCAAAAAAATTCTACTGCAATTCTGGGCTGAATACATTTATTCAACAACTATCTATTGGGTGTCTACTAAGTGCTAGGTGTTGTGTGGGAGATAAGGATGAAGGTGTGGCCACTGCTTTCAAGCAGCTTACAAAGACATGACATATGTTACAGCTATTGCACAAGGTAGAAAGCATTTGGTGCGGCAAGAGAAAAGGGATGGGAAAGCCTAGCACAAACATGGCAAAAGGGAGCAGCTGAGTTTGGCTTGAGAGTGGGCTTGTGGAGAAGTGCAAGGAAGGATAAGGAAGGAAAGATAGTTTGGTGCCAGTCTGCAGTGGGTCCTTAGTGCCAGGCTAGGGGGATTGGAAGTTATGTGAAAGGAGGAAGCAATGGAAGGATTTTGCAGCCAAAAAAAAAAAAAAAAAGGAATGGTCAGTGTTTCTGGAAGATTTCTTTGGAAGCGGTCTACGGACAGATTGGAGTGGAGAGACATTGTGTGAAGCATCATTTTAGAGATTGATGGTCTTGTTCATCACTTTCATTTTATAAGTGGAGAAACGGAAGCTAAAGGTTTAATTGATACACATAAAGCCATAAAGCTGATGGGTACAATAGAACTATTAAGGTCATTAAATATGAAATGTTTGATTTCAAATCAAAAGTTTAGTTTATTACATCTCAAACAAGAAGCAGTACAATTAATCAAAGTGTGTGCCTAAACTGTCAATACAGTTTTGCCATCTTAAGGGTAGCTTGTTTATGCCAGCAGCGACGAAGCCTGGAGAGCAAGTGGCGATGAAATCGCGAAAGGTGTTTTCCACAGCTTGTTGAGAATTGAATATTTTTCCTTGCAAGAAGTGGTCCAAAGGCTGGAAGGAGTGGTAGTCAGTTGGTGCAAGTTCTGGTGAATACAGTGGATGACAGAGAGTTTCCAAGTCCAGCCTCTGTAGTTTGAGCAGCGTTGCTTGTGAGACATATGGCCGAGCGTTGTCTCGCAAGAGGATTGGCCTATCTCTAGGGACCAGTTTTGGCTGCTTAATCACAAGCATCTTCATCACTTCATCCAACTGGTTGCAGTGGACATCTGCTGTAATAACTGACCAGGTTTCATGAAGCTGTAGTAGATAATACCAGCACTGGACCACCAAACAGATACCATTAGCTTTTGTTGATGAATATTCGGTTTTAAACTTGTGTTTTGGCACTTCATCTTTATCCAACCATTGTGCCAAATGCTTGCAATTGTCAGAAAGAATCCATTTTTCATCACATGTAACAATATGGTATAGAATTGGTTCACCTTTATGTCGCAACAGCAAAGAAAAGGCAAGCTTCGAGACAATTTCTCTGCTGATGCTTGTTTAATTCATGCAGAACCCATCTATCCAGCTTGTTAGGCAGGGACCAAATCTGCAGGTGGCAGATACAAGCCAGGAGCGCAGTTTCTAGGGGCAGAGAAGCTGGGGAAAGGACTGCAGGAAAATGCAGCTAACAACTGCAAACAGCAGGAACTTGAGGTTTGAGACACACACAGCTGTGGAGCTCCAACTTTGTTATAAGAACACCTGTCAATTATGGATATCAATCATCTGGTAACATCTCACATCTCCCGTAAGCGCTCCCCCGGACCAATACAAGGAAATACAAGGAAACAACCTGAGAGTCCTCAACATGTTTCTCCACTTGTGGAGACTGACCCGGTTCCTCTCTGGAACGTACTCTCACTTTGTATAGCTCCCTTCTTTTCTGCAATAAAAGCTATTTGTGTGGAATTGCTTCCTTACATCACACCGGCCTTGCTTGTGAATTTTCCAAGCAAGGAGCCAAAGAACCAGGCCAACAGTCTGCCAAGAGGCTGGACCTGACACTTGACCTTGCTGATTCGTTTCAAATGGTCCAATATTGTTGGAATAGTGACATCAAACCTTGCTGCTAATTCACGCATAGTTGAGATGGATTCGTTTCCACTACAGCTTTCAGCTCATCATTATCCACGTTGGTCTCAGGTCACCCACGTGGCTCATATTCAAGATTAAAATCACTAGAATGGAACTTCTCCAACCATGGAAATGCTGTGTGTTCATTAGCCACATCCTTCCCAAACACTTCGCTAATATTTTCAGCTGTCTGTGCTGCACTGGTTCCACGATGGAACTCATTTGAAAATAACATGAATTTTTGACTTACCCACGGTTTCACAAGAATCGCTCTAAAAAAATGTAAAAGACAATCACAAGCCAAAACATGCATTTGAAAGACTGGGGATGCACCTTCACAATAAAAATAAAACAAGAAATGTCAAAGTGAAATGTCAGAGATAGCAACTGTCAAACTTAGTACTTAAGGAAATCGGACATTTCAAACTTAATAACCTAACATTAATAGTATTCAGGGTGGTGATTCTTGGTACAGGGGTGATAAACCAACAACAGGTAGACCTCGTACAGCTCCTGGAGTTTAGAAAGCAATTCTGGAGAGGCTTGAGGCAGGGAAACCAGTCAAGAGACCATTTCCACAGTGAGAGTGAAGCATATTGAGCAGTGGAAGGAGAAAGAGGGTGAGCTGTGGGAGAGGGCTGGGATGCCGCGCATTGGGAGGCGAGGGGGCAAAGCAAAGATGACTCGACTTTTAGGGCTGGGAGACAGGAAGGACAGCAGTGGGATCAAGACAAGGATGAGGAACAAGTACCATTTTGGGTGGGGCCCATTTAAGAGAAGGGGCACTGAAAACGCACGTGTCCAGAAGAGGGCAAGAGCACAGGAAGGAGTAAAGGAACTGCTCAGTCTGGAGAATCTTAAATAGATTACAAAGTGTGGGGTTGAGAAAATTTCAGGGGAGAAGCGACAGCCAGCTTCAGACATCTGGGGGACTTTTACAGAACAATGTGAAGTCGCCCCGTAACTAGCTTTAGCATGACATCAGTGGAAGGCACTGCTGAGTGCAGCAACGCAGAGCTGTGGAAAAGGCAGGGGGCAGATCATCTCCTCTCTGTGAAGCAATGGAGTGGACGGAGCATAGACTTTGGCATCACACAGACCTGGGGTCCAGGCTCAGCCTACCATTACCAGCTGTGTGACTGTGGGCAAGTTGCTGAACCTCTCTGTGCCTCAGTTTCCATGTGTACAAAATAAAGAGGCCAGACTAAAAGACTTCACAGAGCCCATCTAGACATAAAATTCCTTCGTTCTAAAAGGTAACTTATGTGCATAAAATAAATAGATGGAGATTTTAGGGTTGTCTTATTTGGATTTTGATCCCAAATCTGTACTGATACCAGTGATCAAGCATGCACAGCTAGCCTGCTTCTGTTGCACTCCATGGTGGCATGTACTGATGGAACAGAGCTGACATGTTCACAAAAGCACTTTTCTCTGTGGGTAGGAGTGGGAAATAGTCCCATTTAGCTGATATCACTAATTTTTAAAGAAAGCCATATGAGCTCAAGAGAACTGAAGATGAATGTGGGAGCTATGAGTCAACCACTGACTTTCAAGTGCATTAATTTTGCATTATAAATGACACAGTTTTAAAGTTTCTTAGATTTTATAAAACTTGTATTTTTTCTTTAAAAAACCTCATCCGGATACATGCGGATACATGTTAAAAAGACTGAATATTTACTCCCATTCTAAAGCATCTTTAAAACAATGACTGTGCTTTTAGCTATTTTAATACAAAATACATTTTCTAGCAATCTGATAAACTGATAACAGCCCTTTTTGTGAAGATTGGCTAGTTCCTACAAAGAAAAGTTCTTGTTACCCCTGTGGGATTTTTTTTCCCCCTTTCAAATTGTTTTGTAACGGATAATGTTGCTTAAAGACATCTAGCATTTCCACTAGAAATGAAATATTCAGAAGGCTTGTGGATAAGCAATATTTATATATAGTTCCTTTATTCTTAAATGTCTAACTCTTGAATTGCACACATGAGAGATTATTTCCCTTCACTGTGGGAGATTCAAAGCGGCATTACAAATTTTCAGGTACGGAACAAAAATATAAGAGCTAGAGATTATATAAGAAAGATCCACGCTTGCCATCCTTACCTCAAAGCAAAGCAAGACCTAGAGGCAGAAAAGAATTTCAAGGCCTGACTTAGAGGATTCTGAAAAATAATTCTATCAAATCAAAGCTTAGGACAATCTTGGACTATGGAAAGAAGAAAAGAACATTTAGCACATTGTTAAAAATAGATACTCATTCTCTTTTAACTATAGACAGTTCTTTAACATCTTAGCAAGGCAGGGACAGATTGGACCCAGTTTTAGTTCATTCTCTGTCAACCATTCCAAGCCTCAATTTTTTCATCACCAAAATGAGGATGATATTATTTATTTCCTAGCAGGGTGAGTGTGTGGCTGACATGAGACAATGCATGTGAAAATGCTGTGTAAATCAGACAGAGTTCTGCTGTTATGGGCCAAGTCTGTCAGGAGAGCTCATGGCTGACGCTAACGACCTGGAACCGAGTAGTAGCTGTTGTCTAATACACACACTTTCAGTATCAAAACTGCAAGCAGGATTCAGTTTGAAATGGCACTATTAAGAGAAAAAATCTGCTCTGCCGATCCCAACTGCGATATGGTGCCCTGTTTCTTGGCAGAGACCTCCCACTTAAACTAATTAAAGTTCCACACAGGTAGAAAAAGAATGCTCGACTTGAGATCTGCCATGTGGACCTGAAGGACGGAATTGTCTCTCGCTCTTTTTTTTTTTTTTTCTTGTTAACAGAAAGCAGCATTCTCTTTGTTTAAAAAAGAAAAGTAGGGGGAGGGGAATGCATGTGGGTTTGTTCAAATGCTCCAGAAAATTGTTTTAAGCAGCTGGAGGAATAAAAGGGAGGAGCACTAAAGAAAGAATGTGCTAAATCTGAAGATATAAGAACAACACCCAGGAATTGATTGAAAATGCTTTGATGACAAGTGAGGCATGTAATGACAGGCAAGGAGAATGTGCGCATATTGAAGAGGCCCATGTGGAAAACAGGTTTCTCCCTTTAATTAGCTTTGCCGCTGGGAGGACCTTCTCCCTCCACTTTCTGACCGGCTCTGCCCGGCCAGAATCCTGTGATGTGCTAATGAGGCTGCAGGCCAGCCCGACTGGGGGTGGGCCAGCAACACCGGCTAGAGGACACCTAGAGAGGTGTCTCTCCAGCGTGACAGCTGCCCTCTAAAGGAAAACCTGGAAGAGCGCAAGGCTTTCTGATGGTGGCTTAGATGCTTAAAGCCTGATGTCACTCTTTGGATGAGGTAACGATTCTTCCCTCCCTGGCTCACCTACTGCCGCTTCTGAAATTTTACATTTTCCAGGAATATGCTGGAAAGACTACTCGTTGTTCCCAATGTCTGTCCTCTTCCTCTCTCTCAGTAGAATCTCAGTTTTTACTGGTTGCCCAGAATAAAGGTCTTTCCCAGCAGCTGGGGTGTGTGTGCGTGTGCGTGTGCGTGTGGGCACGTGTGTGTGCGTGTGTGTGTGAGGGGAAGCACGGGGTGCAGCCTCCGAGGAGGGGGTGTCCCCTTCCTCCTCTTTCCTGCCTGGGCCCAGGATGTGGTTGCTGTGAGCCATGCGGACCGTGCAGTTGAGGGCCATCCCCTGGAGATGATGAAGCAATAAGACAGGAAAAGTCTGGGTCCTTGACACCATGGAGCCACCAGTTACGCAAGAAAAATAAACCTCGACCTTATGCCATTGGCACTCTAGGTCACTGCTGCACACAGCCAAACCCATAATCTGACAAATGTACCTTATTGACTAAATTTTACCTTCTTACCCTGATAATTTACATTCAGAGAATAAATTTATCTTTGCATCTAGGGTAAAGACATTTGAAAGGACTCAGCAGCTCCTTCAATAAATCTGGTTCTCTCCAAAAATATTCCAGAAAATTCATGTGATTGGAAAACTGGGCTAGTTTGTAGGAATAAAAGTGTGGCTTTTCATGGGGAATCCTTTGGGAAGCAAACATCTCCAAAATCTTCAACTATGTCCATCGAATGTACTTAGTGCACGTCTGGTCAATTCAAAGTTGATGAACTCGGCCAGCAAAGCTTGCAGAAACTGAGAATATGGACACACACCGCATGACAGTAGGCTGAGCTTTGGACATTGACGAGAGAATAAAAGTCGGTTCAGTTCTTGCTAAAATGGTTTTTCATTGTCTGGATCAGAACTGAGCACAAGTGAGTCACCAAAGTTAAGCTGAAAAACAACAGCTGAGATTGGACTGAGAGACCAACAAGCCAAAGCGAAGTGTGTTACATACTATTTGGTACTCTGGGGAGAGGAAGAGGTTTTGGAAAAGAGTAATGTGGAAGAATCTATGTTGGGCTGCTCCAAGCCTGCCTTATCTATCTATCTGTTTATTCCTGGGCTGGAGTATAACATCATTTTCGACAAAATTCTTTACATTACAACTCACTTCCAAAATAAAGAGGTTCACAAGGATAGCTTTCAAAGAATCTCAGAACTACGAAGAGAACTAGGGATCTTTCTCTCCAGGTTAAACATCATTCCGTTATCAACGGGGTTTGGATGTGGTTGTTCAAATACTGTAAATTCACCTAAACTGAGTGACAACCTGGTCTACGTTTCTCCATCATATAATGTGAGGATATTTTGAGTGATCTTGTCAGTGTCGGGATAGCCCCCCATTGCCAGCACCCCCTAATATGCCCAAACAGGAATCGTCTACTCTTCCTTACTGGTTCCTTTTGAAGTCTCACAAATTGTCCTTTTAATCAAGCATGCTAGAACTCTTCCAGGAAACAGATTCAAATTTATTGGCTTGTATTGTCCATGAGTCACCTTTTGGACAACTGAGTTGACATTTCCTTGATTCCTATCTTTTGGCCACTCTCATTTATCATAAGCTTTAAGAACTTATGGCTATTCATTTATATCTGCAAATCTTTTCAGTACTCCAAAAGCCAATTTTTGGGGGCCTAGAGACATAAATATATTTTGTGCAGCTACTATATAGAGTGTTCTCTTTTACCCATGTTTGTTTCATCCTTTCTAATTTTGAGAACACTATCTTTGATGGAAAAGAAATGAAAAGTAGGAGTTTATTTGTTGGTGTGAAAAGAAAACAGGTATCACGTAGAATAGAGGCTTGTAAAAAGTGTTACACTTTTCTAAAGTTTAAACAGCAGTGGTTCTCAATCCTGGCCACACAGCAGAACCAACCAGAAAGCTTAAAACAAAACAAAACCAACCAAACAAAACACTTATGCCTGTTCCCCACTCCAGAGATCCTGATTTAACTGGTCTGGGGTGGGGCATGGGCATCTGTATTTTAAAAACTTTTTCAGGAGATTCTGACATGCAGAGTTAAGAATTACTGCAAATGTAATCATTAGAAAAGTATAACATCTCCTTTTTATTTTTTAAAAGCCTGATTCCATAGAAAATCTTATCTGTTGTTCCATAAGCTAGGTTGCAGCAAAGCTTTGATCAAAAGGGATTTTCAGGGGCCCTGAGCAACAACAGGTGCCAGCTGACTTGGTTCAGTGGTTCTGAAAGTCTAATTTTGGACAGAAGCACTGAGGAATGTGTTTAAATGCAGATTCCTAGAGCTCCATCTCCCCACCCCCACCTTAGGTATTCTGAATTGGCTGGGAACAGAAGGAATGTGAGGGGGACCAGGAATCTGCATTTGTAACACGCAGGCCAAGTGATTCTGATGCTGCTGTCCCAGTCTGAAGACCACAGACTTAGCCTCCTAAAGCTTGGGGACCTACACCTCGAGCAAGGCTTAGTATCACTATAATCAAAGCAGAGCTTGTCAGTCTTACATGTGAGAATGGGCAAGAACCTCACACACCAGGGCTGGCTTAGAGTTCAGGTCTGTTCCCAACCAGCAGATCTAAAACGAAAAGACTTACCCTGGATTAGAGAAAGGTGGTGACAAAGCTGTGTTTTCTGGAAGGTTCCCACCACTTCTGGGGACTTTCTTTACCTATCCTTCCCCAACAAGCATTCTGTTCATTTCTTATCGGCTGTTTTTACATTGCTCCTTCCTTAATCTTTGATCTCTAAACGTAATTTCCCTTTAAGTACTGACTAGCTCTAGTTTGAAAGCCTCGGCTTTACAAGCTTCGGCCTTCCTGTGGGTCCTCACCAGTCTGCTACTCAGGCGCCCGCCAAGCACCCGTTCCAGAGCCTGATGCGTCCCAGAGGCTCTTGAAGCCCATGAATGGCTTCTTTCTCCTGTCAATCAAATAGGATTGTGAGACAGAACTGCCTTTTCTTAGGGCTCCATCCCTTTTGTACCATATTCCCTTTTAGTTTCTGGCCATGGAATCATAATTTTCTAAACTTTTCATGATCTATACCTCATTTAAGTCAAGTCTCCTAGACCCTAGTTCTGGATTCCACTCGACCTGAGTAAGCCAGGGTCTTCCCACTAGAACCTGGATGCAGCTTTTGCTCTTCTTTGAGTTTTTATACCACTTTACCACTAATAGTTTCAATACCTCTTCTACATGCAACTGTGAGCTATGCAATGAAATAATTTTTCTTCTCAGTGAGAATTAGATAGTAGATTCTCATTTTTCATCTTCTCAGATATGAAATTGTCAAGTCAAAAATTTACCAAATGCACTTTCTGAGCAGACTGAATGTTCCAGTAAAGGTCCAGAGAGCTGAAACACATTTTTACTACATCTTGCCTCTCTCAGTTTGGAATTGGGATTAGGAAACAGCCTACAGATGGAAGTGGCTTGTGGTCCTTAAACTACCCACATCGTTGAATCACTTTTGAGTCTTTTTCTTTTCATCTTCACCCAAATATTCTCCATCACACTCCATCTTACAGGCTTCTGGCTCTCTGGGTACCCTCATGCTTTTTGGAAATATACTACTCTTCTGCCATCCCTGTATCAGGGCTTCTGTATTCTAGTCCTGAGTCCCATGTTTCAGGAGTATCCAGGAAATACTGATTTCCTCCAGGTGTTAAGACCTCCAGTTCCCTTTGCTTAATATTCATAGTCTCTTTTTTTTTTTTTTTTTATTTTGAGGCAGAGTCCCATTCTGTCACCCTGGCTAGAGTGCCGTGGAGTCAGCCTAGCTCACAGCAACCTCAAACTCCCAGGCTCAAGCAATCCTTCTGCCTCAGCCTCCCTAGTAGCTGGGACTACAGGCATGTACCACCATGCCTGGCTAATTTTTTCTATATATATTTTTAGTTGTCCAGCTAATTTCTTTCTATTTTTTAGTGGAGATGGGATCTTGCTCTTGCTCAGGCTGGTTTCGAACTCGTGAGCTCAAATGACCCGCCGGCCTCGGCCTCCCAGAGTGCTAGGATTACAGGCGTGCGCCACGACGCCCGGCCAATATTCATAGTCTCTTAACTTGAAATCAGATATATCATTCCTTACCCTTTCCTTCTGCCATTTTCCATGCAAATTAAGGGATTCTCCAATTGCTCTATATCACAAGTTTTCTTATAAATATTGAACTTTAAGTTTCACCTGAGCGATTTTTCTACTCTCTTAAATTTTAGTTTAAGGTATTCTTGGTGAGGTTATGAATCTCCTTCAAGCATATTGTTTCCAATCTTCACAGGACAAGCTTTGGCCCTTGCTGGGTGTCCATCATTCTGCCATAACATTCGCTCCCCAGGTCATCTGCTTGCAAGAGACAATCAAAGAGTTTGGGAGACCCTTAGAAAAGAAGTGACTACAGTTTATTTTTGGCTCCTGACTTTTTGTGCTCCTTATACCCAGTGATGCTTTCAACCCCACAGCCAGGAAGCCTTAATTGGCAGTGAATGGTGCTGCTATATCTCAGAAACAGACCTTGGCACTTGCTTGTCAGTCTCGACGGCCCTGAGGCCCAAACGCAGACCTTGTCCTTCCTATAGCTGCTGCTGCCATTTACTGAGGTGGGAGTTGTTCTCTTCCTCCTCCTGTTCCGGTTCTTTTATTGAACTCCTCAAAGGCTGGCCTTGCTTAGGTTATCATTCAGCATTCTTACAGGAACTTTGGATTCATTACCTCAGAGTTAAGTCAGAAGACATCAAAGTGACTCTACCTGGGACCAACCTCCAACGGTTCCCACTGGCTGACAGGAAGCCTGTCTCCCAGTCACCCACTGTCCTGGTCCAGGGGGAGGCCCTGCTGACCTGGCCACTCTCCGCCCCAGTGGCTGGGGCAGCTGTCATTTTCCCTTTTTGTTGGAGAGTCTAATCCCAGCAAAGTGGGATGAAAACTATTAGTCCTAATGTTCTTTCAACAAATTCTTTTAAAAATTTTTTAATTTACTTTTTCTTTTATAGAGACAGGGTCTTGCTCTGTAGTCCAGGCTGGAGAGCAGTGGTGCGATCATAGTTCAAGGTTCCCTGGCCTCCTGGGAGAACTTGATGACCACCCTATTTAGAACAGCACATCCCTGTTGTACAGTGACGCCGCCCTCCTGCCTGCCCCAGTAGGGTATACACCGCATGGAGGCAGGGGTCCTCCCGCCACGCTCAGGTTGCATCCCCAGTGCCTGGCACCTACGTGATCAATACTGAATGAATACCTAGATGTGGGTGCTTTTGCATATAGGATTCCTAATGACCTACCTTCATACGCCAAGTTCCCAAAAATGATATATAAATTGGGGTCTGCAGCACCCTCTTTCAGTGTGACAACCAGTTGTGGGAGGCCTGGCTGACAGCCCCTGCCAGTCCCTTTGGCCCCACCACTGTTTTCATGCTGAGGCCATGCTCTCTGTCCCTGCCCCTCCCCAGGCTGCTCCCAGCCACTGACCTAGCATGGGTGGGGGTTGGGAGGAAAGTGCTAGCCCATCCCTGCCCTGCATGGGATTCTTTCTCCTGGGCAACTTTTACTTGGGGACACCCGTGGGTGTTGTCAGCAGCTTCCTCACAACCGTGCTGCAGTTGCAGCCTTTTCCCGTGCAGCTCCTCTCCTCTCCTTTTCCCCCTCACAGAAGTGAGAGCCACGTGGCAAGGTGGCAGCTGTCCTGGCCTAGCCCTGCTTTCCCACTTTCTCTTTCACAGGTGTGTCCCCTCATCTGTTACACTTCTAATCCGGTTTTGGCATCAGCTTCCCAGGGGCTGCTTTAGAACCTTGAAATATTCCAGACATGACCTTCAACTGGAAGAGATTAAAAAATACATACCACCTGAGCCCGGAGCCTTTGGTTTACCACTCACGGCTCTGATCACTGGAGACACATTCCAGAACTCATTTAACATGCCTCCCACTGAAGTCAGCAGAACATGTAACCAGAGGCAGACACAGTAAATTCTGGCATATCTTAGGCCCGTGCTCCAGAAAGGCAGCCTTCAGTTCAGACTTAGAGTTCTACAAATAGCCAGTCATCAATCACTACCACTTGTCTTGGTACCAAGGACAAAATCTTATAGCTGCTGGTGACTAGAAAGTTTCATTAATTTTGTGGAGAATAAAACCTGCATTCTTAAGGAGAATTGTATTTTAATTTTGTAACTTGTATGATGTGGCATTTCTCCCCCTTCTCCAATTGAAAATCAATATGTATTTATTCCAGCTCTGTGTAAGCTCCATGAATACCCCAACTGTTGTCCATGCTGTCTACTGCTGCATCCTACAGAAGGCACTATGGATTATTTGTTGAGCAAACTGTCCCACAGATGCTTTCATATCACCTCATTTAAGCCTCAAAACAACCCTGGGAGCTACGTATTATCTTCATTTTATGGGAACCCAGAAAAAAAATCAAGTGACTTTTCCAAGGTTACTTGCTTGGTACTCTCCAATAATTCAGATGCCAAATACTCAAGCAGCCTATCTGCCAGGGGCAGAAAATTACGTTGCTTATTGTGTTTGGTTAACATTTATTGAATACTCCAAGCAATGTTTTTAATCACATTGATGAAGTAGTTAACTATTAATATCATCCCTACTTTACAGATGATGCAACTGAGGTTTGGATAGGTAGAGTGACTTTAGGCCACACAGGTAAGGGACAGGGATAAAACTCAAACACAGGTCGAGTTCAGAGCCCATGCTCTAATTCCTTCCATTTATGGCTTCATTCCAACAACAAGAAACAATCATTTCTCCCCAATCAGATGATTGTTAAAGGAACAACAGTGTTACATCTTTGGGAGACTAATGAAAGGTCAATAACACAAATGTGGTAGAAGTAGTAATCACAGGACAGAATCATGTTTTGCCTTTCTTTAAAAGAAAAAAAAATGTCAGTGTTCAGACAGTAGCTCAGAAAGGAGGTCAACATTGACCGATATCCTGTCAGTGACAGTGTTCCATTAACATTATTACTGATGACTTAAGGCACTTTAAGGTCTAATGACAAAAGGACAAAACAATATGGGCCAGTGTCCTCTCCCGCTGCAAGCCAAGAAAATCCGTGTACATGAGAAAGAGAAAGGGAAGGCAGGATAACACATAAGAAAGCATGAGATGTTTTTCCTGAGACTTGGTGTTCCCGCCAGTTTTACATTCAACCATTTAAATCATTCCATGTTCCTGTGATCAAGTTTTTAAGAAAAGCCAAATGTGGGTTCTTAGATTATCCACTGCTGTGGCATTTAGCTACTGTTAACACAGACAGGGATGAACATTCAAAATATCGGAGTGAACAACCAGCAGGGCCCAGTGAACCCTCTGCTCTGCCAGGTGTCACCCTCACCCCTTTAGTTGTTGGATCACAAAGGGGGACAGGGTGGCTGAGGCAGTGAGTGTTCCCGGCGGGGTAGAAGCATTTCGACATAGTCACTGGCACAGCCACAGAGGTTGGTACAGCTAAAAGTCAGCTCTGGACACAGGTTAACTGGCTACTGATCAACTTCAATCCTTTAAGTGAAAATGTTTGACATTGAACCTTTTCTTTATTTCACTTTAGATAAAATTATTTCAATAAAGAACCAGCTTAGAATATGAGAGACAAACTTCTATATTTTGACATAAAGGTCACTTCATTGTCATGGTACATTAAAGCATTTTCTTTGAAACTCAAATTTTTCCTTTTAACCTGTCTTCTCCCTGGGATCTGATGATAGTCACAAAAACCCCCGCAATAAGTAGATTTATCCTCTTAGGTCTATATATAGTTAGACTTTCAAGAACTAAACAAGAAAATACTAGTAAACCCCACTTTGTATAATAAAGAATCGAATACTCTTTATGTAAAGGAAGTCAGCAAGTTGAGTTGTGACGTCAGCTGCAGGCCTGCCTCCCTTGCACGGGAGCTTCTGCGTGTACCAGTGGGCTGGGGCATTTCCTTAAAGTGCCAGGCTCTATTAATAGACCTTTTCATAACACAGGTCAATTAAAACCTGGTTGAGTTGGTGAGCTTCGTAGTTAGCACTTTTAAGGTGTTTTACATCACAGTTTAGTTCAGAAGCAATCTTTGTCAGTAGGATGACTACTGGTCATAGGAATTTTTCCCTTTAGACATTGTAAGCAATCATTGGGGAAAAAATGGTGGCATTTTGAATTTGAAAACCAGTACACAAACTAATTGACCCAGCAGTCAACAAAGCAATCAAAATCAAAACAAAAGGAAAACCAGTTTTATAGTATGGATGAAATGGTAGGGGACTGATACTATCTTCCAAAGCTAAAAAAGAAAAAGTAAGGGACTTTTACTTGGTAATTGCCTGTGTTGTTCGAATTATTTCCCATGAAGCAGGAATTACTTTTATAATTAAAAACTAGTTACCACCAACAAAACTAGTAAAGAACAAGACATTTTGAAGGCAGTTCCAGAACATTTAAGAGCTAAGAAAGGCATTTCCCATAGCTATTAATTCAAAATATAAGAAAACCTCAAATATTTTGAACACTTAACACCTAGCCAGAATGGACACCCTGGTCCAGCAATGTATTTTCACAACCACCTTTTCCAGGGAGTGTTACCTTTTTATGGCTAATGAGCCATGTTCTTTTAAAAAAAATTCTGCCATGTGCCAGCTATAGAGCTCAATGCTCACATCTCCTAGTTAAAGCAGGTGGTTATTCTCATCTTAGACATGAGGACCGTGCGACTCAGAGATGTCCAGTGAATTTACTACTCAAGGTCACTCAGATTTTAGGTGGCAGTGATGGATTTGAACCTAGGTTTACCTGGCTGAGGAAGCCTATGCTATCTCCTCTATCTCAGTGATTCTACAATATTTTCTTCCTGCTATGATGCACATGGCATTTGGCATTCCTAGGGTCATACATATGATTCTTGACTTGCTGACTGTAACTTGAGCTCTTTTTCTCCTTCTCAAGAAAATAACACTGAAATGCTGAGTGAAAATTCTTATGGATGTAACCGTGAATCAATTCTAACTTATGAGACAGTCTATAGATGTTGATACTTTAAAATAACCATTAGACAATGACTTCCACAGCTGGACGCCATACACCAGTACACTGCACACCACTCTGGAGAACTATCACACCCCACCTCAAAGGGCTTTACACTTTACAAAAGCACTTTTCCATACTTAAAAAAAAAAATCCCCCTCACAGTGCTGTGAGAAGGGAGAAGACACTGCTTTAGAGGTAAGGACACTGGGCCTCAGAGACATTACAGTCACTTGCCAACGACCAAACCGAGCGAGTCTCTGCAGGGCCAGCTCCCCAGTCCCCTCCCCATAGCCTTTTAGCATATGTCAAAGGACAGCCAGTGTAAAAGGTTGGGGGCGCACTTTTAACCCACAAATTTCACTTCTACAAATTTTCTCAATAGCCACTATCACATTTTTTGATTGAGAAGAATAAAATGGATCTAAGGGTTTAAACTGTTGGTCAGAAAAGATATCACCAATATTTCCCTGTTCAATCACAGTGAATGAGTAGCTCAAGCAAGGTTAAGTTCTATTTTCATGGTACCAATTAAAGTCTAGTACATTTTTTATATATACAAAAATAATTTATAATCACTAATTTATACCATTTAAACAATTTTATAAATTATGACATTTTGGCCAAGGACGGACCATATATACACAGTGGTCTCATAAGATTACAATGGAGCTGAAAAACTCAGTGCTTAGCGATGTTGTAGCCTTTGTAACACTGTAGTGCAATGCATTAACGGTCTGTAGTAATGCTGGTGTGAACAAACCCACTGTGCTGCCAGTCATATAAAAGTATAGCACATATAATTATGTACAGTGTGATACTTGATAATGAAAATAAACATCTATGTCACTGCTTTATGTATTTACTGTACTTTTGTTATCTTAGTGTATTCATTCTACTTATAAAAAATATTAACTGTAAAACAGCCCCAGGCAGGTACTTTAGAAGGTATTCCAGAAGGTGCTATTATCATAGATGACTGCTCCATGCATATTATTGTCCCTGAAGACCTTCAAATGGGACAAGATGTGGAGGTGGAAGACAGTGATGGTAATGACCCTGACCCTGTGTAGGCCTAGGCTAATGTGTGTGTTGTAGTTTTTAACTAAGTTTAAAAAGAAAAAAGAATCTTTTAAATTTTAAAAAAGTTTATAGAATAAGGATATAAGGAAAATATTTTTGTACAGCTATACAATGTGTTTGTCTTAAAACAAGTGTTATTACAAGAGTTAACAAGTTAAAAAAAAAGTTCATGAGGTAAAAAAAGTTACAGTAAGCTAATGTTAATAACATTATTGAAGAAAGAAAAATACTTTAAATTTAGTGTAGCTTAAGTGTACAGTGTTTATGAAGTCTACAGTAGTGTATGGTAATGTCCTAGACTTTCACATTCACTCACCACTCACCCAGAACAACTACCAGTCCTATAAATTCCATTCAGGGTAAGTGCTCTGTACAGGCATACCATTTTTAATTTCTTATATTGTATTTTTATTGTACCTTTTCTACCTTTATTGTACCTTTCTACCTATTACAAGAGTTAACAAGTTAAAAAAAAAGTTCATGAGGTAAAAAAAGTTACAGTAAGCTAACGTTAATAACATTATTGAAGAAAGAAAAATACTTTAAATTTAGTGTAGCTTAAGTGTATAGTGTTTATGAAGTCTACAGTAGTGTATGGTAATGTCCTAGACTTTCACATTCACTCACCACTCACCCAGAACACAAATACTTTAGTGTACTTTAGATACACAAATACTTAGCATTGTGTTACACTGCCTCCAGCATTCAGTACAGTAACCACTGTACAATACAGGTCTACAGCCCAGGGGCAATGGCTACACCATATAGCCTAGGTGTATAGTACCACCTAGGTTTGTATAAGTGAACTCTATGATGTTTGCACAATGATGAAATCACCTGATAATGCATTTCTCAGAACATACCCCTTCACTAAGCAATGCATGACTGTATATAAATAAAGTATTATATATAAAATCACTTAGGGCTAAAACCCTAAAGAACATAAGATGTTATATTTAAATATAGCATAATAATTTCTAAATATTTTTCATCAATGTTTTAAGTATAAATTAAGCTTACTGTGCCTAAAAAATGAACACCATCACAGTACATTTTAAGCTATGAGCACTTCTGCCAAACAGTAGGTTTAATTGGTCATCAGTGCTTTAGGCCTCTTGGAAGGAAGCCTCGATGGCATATGTAGAGCATTCCCTGTGTGTGACACTACTTGTTCTCAAGCCAGGGTCTACATCTGCTCTTTCCTTGGTGCCTAGCTTCCACTCCTATTTTCCCAAAACCATACTCCCTTGATCTCAGGGAAGCATTTGGGATGTTGACCACCAGTGTTGAGAATGTATTTAATCCACATGCTGGCACAAAGCAGGCACTCAATGAATGAATGATAGTTCATGTCCCTGAATACCCAGACTTTACCCAAACCCTTCTCGTGTCTCTTCTGAGAACCTTATCATTCTGGTACTCTTCCAACACCTTCTGACTGCTCTGTCAGGTATTTCTCCTTGCTCCTTCTATACCCACCCTCTAAAAGGAAGGGCCTTCCAAAGTTTTAATCTTGGTTTGTTTATTCTTTTGACTATATATCACCTTGAAGAAACCTAAGCGATCACTTTTATGCATATTTATACAAATCTCTCCTCAGTCCTGAATTGTCAAGTCTCAGTATCATATTCCAAACTATATGTGCTTGCTAAAGCTCAAAAAATGTTGCCATGCACCCTTTACCTATGAACTTTTTCAGGGCATACTGTCTTACACATTTTGCCTGTTTTGCAGAATGTTTTATACACAGCATAGACCCTTACTACATTTCATTTGCTTTCATTGGCTTATATAGATCTATGCACATGTGAGCTGCTAAACTCTTTAGCTTAAAAACAAATGAGAAACCAAGGTCCCATGTTCTCTGACAAAGAGCCACAGTTTCCAAAGAGTGTGTGTGTGTCCCAGATGGCAACGCAAGATGATTCACTGGGACGTGGAAAGAAAATATTAGAATTTTTTAAATCTCACCCTGTGCATGCTTTATAATCACAACTGAAGTACACACATACAAATGAATATTTACATTGGCAGTACATAGTCAAAAAATTGTTTTTACTGACAGGACTTTGTCATTTAAGTGCAGAGAACAATGTTCCTGACCTAAAGTATAGCTGTATTATTGCAATACCATTTGCCAGGGGATAAAATGCAGCATTTCTAAACTGTTTGACATCTAGGAGCCTACTAAAACATAGGACACAAATGCACCATATAGACAGAAGAATTTATCTCAAATCCAAGTGTAATAAAGATATCCTGATGCCTATTCTGACTCAATATTCTCCCCACTTAAAATTTATAAGCATGAGAAAGATAAGAATAAATAAAGATCAAGCAGTTGGTATGCTAAAGTAAGTCAATATAGAAGTAGATCTTCCCACTTGACATAGTTCTTGCTCAAAGTAGAGAACTATCTATGGGTTTCCAGCACTAAATTACTGGACGTCAGAGGACTGCTGTGTGAGAACGAGTCTCAGAACTTACCTATTTGACCTCCTGCCCACTGCTACAAAACCCTGCCACACTGTCACAGACATGATCAGGCAGCCTATTTGCTAAGAACTTTACAGAACAAACGTGCATTCCATAAAGCATGCCATTCTGACACAGGATAGATCTTCCTCCAAGTGTCTCCCTTCTAAACATGGTTTACATTCAGTCTATCCACCATCCTAGACCTCTTCCCATCCCTGTGTGGAATCTAGGCAAGCAATGTTTCACTTACAAACAACAAAGACACCCAGAATCAAACATCAATTTCATAAAAAAACTGGCTATCAATGAATGAAGATGTATGATTAAGACATGCATTCTTCTAAATTGAGGCTGCATTCTCATCTTTTAAAGCAGAGAAATCATGCTTGACTCATGGTAAGACTGCAATAAACACACTGGCTCCTACATGAAAAAAATGCCAAGACAGATTGCTGTCCATATTTTGTACTCATAAAATGCAATTTTTTTTATAAATCCTAAATAGATTTACATTTATTCCATTTACACTGTTTCTTGTTGGTTTTACTTAGCATTTAAGCTTGAAATTTTTCTGAATTGTAATTCCATATTAACTTTCCCTCCGTAGTTTGTATCATCTGTAAACTGGTAGCACACAACACATACATAAAGTGGACACGATATCAACTCAATAGGTTGACACACATCTATTAAACATCTCAGTACAAAAGTTCAAGATAAGTTTAAGTCCACTCAAAATGTACTATTGCCTGTACAGAATCTTGCTTTCAAAATTACCATAAGTTACTCTGCCTTGCTAAAACTGGGATGCATTATCAAGCTGTCCCTTGATTTTAAGTATATTTTTATATGCAATTCAAAAAAGAAAAAACACTTTGTAAACTATAAAGTGTTCTTTCTACACATATAGCATTGCCTGTATGAACATTCATCTTATGAGTTTAGTAATCTAAAAAAGCAAATCCAAGAAAGTTTATTAAAAAGCAATCAATAAAGCAATGAGAATGGTTTGTTGCAATTTAGGGAATGCTACATTTAAAGACAATTGTTTCAGGCTCAGTCATAAACAAACATTCAAGTAGGCATTAAGATCATTCAAGTAAGTCAATAAGACCATTCCTGTTCCTAAGGATCCCAAAGAAGATGAGAATATATAATGATTAAAAGATTACTCCATTAGAAGGAGTAATCCGAGCAAACTGGACAGCATTAGCGAGAGGGTCCAAAAGAATGGAAGAGGAGAAAGACGGCACGTGGAGCCAAGAAAGGAATAGTGAGTTACTCAAAGAACAGTACTTCACACTGGCAAGAGCATGGGATGAAGTATGGCAGAAGGGGCTGGCTGGAAGCACACGCCACAGAGGCCAGATGGTGAAGGACTTGTCAGTCACAGCTCAGGAGTATGTGTTTACCTGGTGGGACACAGAGTGCATCTAAGGGCTTCAGAGGAGGGGATGTGACTCAAACTGTGTTTTATGAGAATGTCTCTTGTTGCAAGGAAAACAAACATGACTAGGTGAAAAGATTAGAAATAAAACTAGACATGAAAGTAGTCCAAGGTCTGCCTGAGGAAAAAAGAGGTTCACAGTAAAAAGATGATCTATGCATTAACCTAGAAATGAAGAACGAATTTTTAATTCTATGCTTACAGTATTCTCTTTTGTGCTTTTTGAAAATCAAGAAACAAATTACTTATCTCCAGTCTTCTGGATAGATTTCTCTCCTTTTCACTTTCCGAGACTGACAGTGGTTCAGACTTAACATCAAATTCTGCGAATTCCTTTAGCCTTGTGAGTTGTCCTCTTCTGTCCAATTTAAGAAACTCTGTTCCTATCAGAAATATTCTTGGCTATTCAAAGCAAGGCTTTAATAGTCTATTTGGCTACTATGAAAATTCACATATGTAAATATGAAATAATAGAACCTAATAAAAAAAATACAGATCAGAAATAAGAGCTAGAAACACAAAAGGTTACTTTGTTACTATAACTTGCTAAACTGACTTAACCTAATAAAAACTACTTTTACTATTTCTTCATAGCAGGCAAGTATCAATCAATCAAAACCAAATTTCATTAGTTTTGAATAAAAAACATGCCTTAAATGCAAACTGTAGTTGTATACTTTGTCTGACAGTTAAGATTCCCAGCAAGTAGTACAGACAGAGCATATAATTTTGTACACCATAAAATAAGTTATAGGTTTCACAACCCTAGTTATATGATGTTCCCTGGCAACTTTCAGTTCTTTCTGGTTTACTGTGGATAGCAGATTGAGTATAGTTAGAAGACCCCAACAAATAAATGGGCAATAGATAATTCACAAAATAGAAACTCTACCTGGCTAAGAAATATAATTAAAATGTTCATGTTCTTTATGAGTTATGGACTTCTATATTAAAAAGAAAAAAAGTTAATTTCCACTAGAAATCAAGGAAATACATTAAATTATCAAATTCATGATAAAGTGCCAGTATTCAAAGGTAATGCAATAACACTCAAACACCATTGGTCAAGTGTAACCTGCCCCTATATGCTATCTAGTCTGCAACTCTGGTTCTCTCTCATTTTCTATTTTAATAAAATATACACTCTTCAGCAAGAGCTTTAAGGTTTACGATGCATAATTCTAAATGGGGAAATAAAGCATTCTACACAAATTAGAGAAAACCTAAATGTCCAACAGGAAAATGTTAAAAAATTATAGCAAATCTATCTAACAGATCCCTGTACAGCCACAAAAACTCCACTTACATAACGTTTATAACATAAAAAACCCCACTTGTTATGATGTTAAATGAAATGGCAAAGTAAAAAGACATAATATGCAAAAAATGACTACAAAATTCAAAAGTATGTTAACTTAAAAAATACATGTGTGCAGACATGTGTTTGTGTGTGGGGAGGGGGAACAGAGAAACACACACACACACATACTATTTGCAAAATGTTTCTGTACTGGTAAATTTTTAAAATTCAACTTTACTATATTCTCCAGATTTCTATAATGAAATATATTTTAAAATGTATTACTTTTATAATGAAGAAGACAAAAAATATCATGTAGAGACATATTGTAGTTGGGATCATTTAGTTCAGGGGCAAACATCCCTAAATACAGCTCTTTGGGCCCTAGCAATATTGACTGCATTAGAGCAGAGCAACTTTCTTGGCTGTTAATTTACATTCATAACCTAGAATAACCAAAAGTTAAATTATGCACAGTAAACTATTAACAGGGAAAGGTACAAGAGGTTGTAAAATGATCTCTATCAAACCAATACCAACGTAATACTTCAAATACAAATCTTCTAACATACTTGTATCATGTCCCCCCCTCCCCCAAACCCTGAAAGAGTCCCCAGTGTCAGGAAAAACTTGAACAATCTTCTGTAGTGTGTATGGATTGCACAATCTGGTCCCATTCTAATGACTTCTCCCCACTCTCATCCACGGGCTCAAAGGCTCTCATTCACAAGCCTTATGCTCTGGCTGACCTACTCACTTTCTCTCAAAGAAACTTTATATACTCGCCTGAGCTTTTGCTCACTCAGCCACCTCCATCTTTATTTCCCTATTCACTCCTCCTCCCTCAGATGACTCCCCATCCTTCCAGGTACAGATCGACTTCTTCAATCCACAAGCCATCTCATATATATCTCCCTTCTGAAGTTACTATCTATAAAACACACCAAGCATTTAATCACATAGCCTAAAATTATGTAAATAAGTATGTAATGCATTTTAATTTTTAAAGATTAGGATCTTTGCTATATTCCTTTGTATAATATATTGTTTTCATATAATACTTTATAGCTTATAAAGCAACTTCACATATATTACTCTTAATAAATATATTGATTTAAAAGAGAGGGCTTCAGTAATGGTGTACAGAAAACTTCTCATTCAGAGAGGTCATCCCCCCAAAATCTGGGATAAGGATAGTCTTCCTTCCCCACAACCCTCAAATAATACTAGCTAATGGCAGAATTAACGATTACTTCATACTGAAGATATATCCATGTCAATATAAATAAATGACTAAAGTCTGTCTCTATATGTGCAGATTTTATTTTATTATTATTCTATTTTTTTTTCCCAACTTGTCACTAACTTGATATATGTGCAGATTTTAAATTTGGAGCCATACTATATATTTAAAGCAAAAGGGGAAGCTAAAGAATTGCAGTTCAAAAAAAAAAAAGATAACTCAGTAAATAGCTTATTAAAAGAACATTTAAAATAAAAAATATTTCAGTTTAACAAGGTAATCCACAGTGGATGACAGGTTGAACTTTTATTAAAACATCTATTTTCTCTGTTAAGTACATAGATGTTTTATTAAACTTACACACTGGAAGTTCTTAACACTTTTATGAAACCTTTACAATAGATAAAATTAAGGCAGCCTCCACTATTTTATTGATAGCATGTAAAGCCACAGTAAGCACAACCCCCTAGCGCTGATCTTCATTGCCATACACTTTAAAAACATCTAACCAAAACAAAACCAAAAAACTAGAAATCAAGTGCAAATGAACTAATTCAGACTGAGTAGTTTAAATACAGTATTTCAGCTATATTTGGACTGTGGTGGATCACTTTTTTATAGACAAAGGCCTTTACGTTAACCACATTTAAAAATAGGTACAGTATATTACATATTTTAATAAAAATTTTAAAAAGGATTTTTAATAAAATAGTAATGTTGGTAAATTCTATCTTACTCATGCTACATCTCAGATTTGAATTATGTGATTAATTACCTATACAGTATCTTTAATATACAGCTAAAAGTATTATCTCAAATCTTAGTCAATGTCAAAGACATCCATCAATTAACTGACCTAAGCATTTTTCATTTTAGTATTTTTATGTTAATAGACAATTAATTCCCCCTTCCAACAACTCACACTTAGTCTATATAATAAGGTTTCACAATGATAAACTTTTCCCATTCATTCTTAAGAAGTATTCTACAGACCCAAAGTAGACAAACAGGGAAAACAATGAGAAATGAAAGAAATCTCTTGCCACCCTTAGAATTACTGAGCTTGGCTCAAAAGACAATTCTAAGTTTAGAAAAGAGGGGCGGGGTGGGGAAGAGGCAATACAAAAACCTCTTAAATGTAGAAGAAATTAGACTAGTTTAGTTTTCTTTAATATCTTCTTTAATAAGACATTACAGCACACAACTGAGCCCCCAGTGTGTCAGTTAAACATGGGGATATATATCCATATGAAGAGAATGGAACAAGTTGAATCTTAACCCCATTCCTTTTGGCAACTGATGGAAATACAGAATACAAACGGACCAATTCTTTCTCAGTGTATTTTATCAAGTCTTTGAAGACACCATAACAGTTTTATAATGAACTTTTGCTGCAATCTGTTAAAGAATCTTCAAATTAAGTAACAAGGATGTTTTTAGACTTGTAATTTTATCCTTACAGCAGATTTAACTCAAACACAATAAAAAGGGGATTGATTGTAATAATCCCCACATGAAGAATTAATGTCTTATGTAAGATCAATGCAGCTATTTACCTATCACTGAGATATAGAGTTAAATATGGTGTCTTCAGCTGCTTATAAAAAAAGGGTTAAATACAAGAACAAAAAGCTTTTGTTCTGAATTACAGTCAGTAAAAATGAAAAAAATTAAACCAAAACTTGTGAATGGTTTTAAATGATTTGTTACTAAACATACATATGCTCAAAGCACTTTTAAAAATGTTTAAATTGTAATTTAACCAGAACTTCTGTAATACCCACAAGAAATTAGGTAAAATTCTAATGTTCTGGTAACCAACATATTAAGAAACAACAGATGTTAAATCTGAAACTTAAATTAAATACACGAAACAAAAGAACTGTATTTTAAAGTAAAGGTATAAGAACAGGAGTTGCTAATAAACTATCAGCACTGAAGCTTTTCATTGGAAATATTTTAAACTTACAGTGAAGACAAACAAGATGGGCAGTATGCAGAGCTACAAAACAAATGCAGTGATGAATTACAGCAGAAAGAGGGAATGCATTTGGTAATCCACAGGATCAGATATGCAGCTCTAAGCAGTATTCAGTAAATATTTTAGTGTTCTTCCTATTATGTTAATTTTAAAATTTAAACTGAGGTACAGCAGTTTCACTTACACAAGAACTGACAAAAGCAAATTAGAAGAACCCTAAAATTGGTCTTCCTTAATTGGGTAGGATTTATGTTATCCATCTGAACAAACCCACTTCCTCATCCTTAGATCCAAAAGAATGTGAATATTGGCCTATTTCAATACTTTATAGTTCATACTTAAGTCATATTGTACAGTCTTTGATTTTAGGAACCAACACAAAGTAAAATCCTAAAATCAACAACTCACTTAGAAAAGAAGAAGAAAGAAGGTTCTGGGAATTAACCCAGACATAAGTCATTCCAATCTTCCTGTTAGTGCAAAATCCATTTATAAAATTGGCCAAGTGGTTAATAACTTCCAAAAAAGTTCTTCAAAAATTGTTTCAATTTCAAATTAAAGAACTTGAAGAATTTCCAGAGAATCCAGCATCATTTATAAAAGATAGATCTTTACCAGTTTACATTTGTTCTATCTTACTTTGTATTAAACAATGGACTTAATGATTATTTCATATGGCATATACTTCAGAATCTAATCCTTCAGAAGGACTCACTGATGATCCAACTGCTTTTAGGAATTTGTCAGTATCTGCAGGGGACAGCTGGCTGGCAGCTAGAGTCAGGTCATACAGTAAGTTTAAATATTCCAACATCAAACACAGGAAATGATCAGAGGGGGTCAATGATACCCAATTGCAATACTCTAAGGCAGCAGATTAGTCACTCTTCACCTAGATCAACAGCTGCCAATAAATTTGTGTGCACAATTTTAATGAATGAGTCTGCTCTAGTTTAACTAATGAACCTGCCACTGAGCTGAGAAAGGGAGGTAAGAATTGCACTTGCAATTCTAGCTGATAAATTCATTAGACTTTTATAAGGCAAATAATGTAGAAAGTTAGAACAGAATTTCTAGAACCATTTATCCTGTGATGTTGTAAAATCAAAGTACTACTTTATTAAATGAGTTATTTTACACAATATGAACATCAATATAATTACAATTGTAAAAAAATTTTTTATAACAAGGATGGACTGATTTTCAGGTTTCCAAATCAGAGTCAACTGTACATTTACACAGAATTGTCTTTGCATGAAGCCCAAAAGGGAACAGCATAAAAATGAGTGTTTCTGTAGCCCCTTTATTTTTGCTGATCAACAGTTTGTTAGAAAAGCAGCTGCAGGTTTGTTACCTAAGGTCTGAGACAGTAGAAGAGTCAAAGGTGTCATGAATTCACCTATAAAACATAAGCAAAATTTTCAATGAATGTAACTACTGCAATTTATATGCATTTCAAATGTTTAAGAAGACTATCAAAGTAGTCACTGATAGATTTATCAACTGGACTTTATAAACAGATCTTTGATGAATTTACTTTATTTATTTATTTATTTTTTGAGACAAGAGTCTTGCTGTTGTCTGTCGCCTGGGCTAGAGCGTGGGGTGGCATCAGCCTAGCTCACAGCGACCTCCAACTCCCTGGGCTCAAGAGATTCTCCTGCCTTAGCCTCCTGAGTAGCTGGGACTACAGACACATACCACCATGCCCAGCTAATTTTTATTTTTATTTAATAGACAAGGGTATCTCACTCTTGCTCAGGCTGGTCTAGAACTCCTAAGCTCAAGTGATGCTCCCGCCCCAGCCTCCCAGAGTGCCAGGATTACAGGCGTGAGCCACCACCATGCTTGGCCAAGGAATTTACTTTTATTTATTTTTTGGAGACAGAGTCTTGCTCTGTTGCCCAGGCTAGAGCGCTGTGGCATTAGCCTAGCTCACAGCAACCTCAAACTCCTGGGCTTAAGCAATCCTTCTGCCTCAGCCTCCCTAGTAAGCTTGGACTACAGGTATGTGACACCATGCCCAGCTAATTTTTTATATATATTTTTAGTTGTCCAGCTAATTTCTTTATATTTTTAGTAGAGACGGGGTCTCGCTCTTGCTCAGGCTGGTCTCAAACTCCTGACCTTGAGCTATGCTCCTGCCTTGGCCTCCCAGAGTGCCAGGATGACAGGCATGAGCCACCACACCCAGCCTGAATTTACTTTGAAAACAAATAATTCTCTCTCTCTCTCTCTCACACACAAACACACACTCCCACCGCCTATCCCACAATTTAGGGGAAAAAACCCAGTCATAATAGAAAGCATAAACTGATGATTTTCAAGCAACTATCAAGTTTATACAGTGCATGCCTATATTTTGCCCTATATTTTAATACTCAGAAGCTCTGCTAAGCATTGTTAAGTAAAGTAACTGTAAAAAGGTACTCAGGAACATTGGTCTGCATCATTTCTGGGAGGGAGACCCTCAAATATCTTTATAATCACTACTTTCTTTAAGCTGAAAAGTCTCTTCCATTCCTGGAACAAAGTTGACCAGCATCTACTCATCCTGCCATTTTTGGCTGAAGTAGTAAAAACTTCGGTGTTTCAAAAGCATTAAAAGGAAATGGTGTGCGGAAAAAGGATTTTTAACAATTGTAAAGTGTTCTAGTAAATTATAAGTAACAATTGTAAAGTTCTAGTAATGAAATTAAGTTAAACATTAACTTTAAAGAGGGAAGCAATAAAGTCTCACAAGGCAGAAATTAATTTCACAATTATACAGGATAGTTTTGGTCCTGTATGCAATGCTGACATTAACAAACCAATATAAAAAGAGGTCAATTACCTGTAAACAACTTTATGCCTGAACATCAGCCAATTCTGGAGGAAGTGGAGTCTTAGGATGCTTGCTCTCAAAGTGCTGCTTGAAGGTCTTAGGGTCTGGCATTTGTGTCTAATAAAAAATATTTGTGCAAAAAAGAAGAGCTTGACTTTATGAAATAAAAATGTGTTACCTTTTAAAATCCTGAACTTGCTCATGATAGACAATTATCACAAAATACTTTTAAATTCCTATAACTTAGTGGTTGGCATATGAAGAGGGGCTCTGTGACAAATTCCTAACATTCTCACATTTTACATACAAAGTAAGGGTAGGTCACACAGAATGTATACTGTTCATCTGATCAACACCAAACAATAGGTAACATTAACTGAACCCTTACTACAAGTAAACATGTTACCTTAATTCTCACAGAACCTTCAGTCATCTTCAGCATCTCCTATAATCCTCATTTTACATGAAAAGGAAACTAAAACCCAGAGTTTAATTTGCCCAAGTCCTTTAACCTAGCACTCGCTACTTCAGCTCTCAAATATTACACTATACTGACTTCCCTTGGCAACGACCTTCAATTATCTATTCAACATATTCAATTACACAAAACATGAAATAAAATTTTTGGTTTTGAGTTTTTAAATACGTGAACTACTTTATCTAGTATTTTTAGGTCAAGGTATTTCTTCATCCCTAATCTAGCAAAAATTTATTTTCACCCTGCCTCTTTCTAAACAGAATGAGAAGCCACTCACTTTAATTATTTTGATCGTATCAAAGCTTGCTACAAATATTTAACATAATAGAGTCCCTCTCTTAGATTAGCAAGAACTTTTCTGTCATTAGTAATTTCTATTTCATTGAAAATGAGTTCAAAAGATGACAAACTTCAGTCTAGGAACCATATCTTACCAAGATCCTTCCCATTCATATCATCAATCCTACCCAGGTATAGGGCCTTGCAAATTATACATATGTGTATGTATTGGACTAACCCCATCATGCTTTTTTCCTTTGGCACTGCCATTCACTAACTTCAAGAGTAATGAGCTTAAACAAACAGGCAAGAAAGAGACTCTGATTTGGAATTTCTTTGAGAGGTAGTATATAGTTGGCCAGAGGGTGGACTCTGGAGCTGGACTGCCAAGGTTCAGATTCCAGCTCTTCTTACTAGCTGGGTGACCCCACATAAGTTATTTAATTCTTATGACTCAGTTTACTCTTCTATAAAATGAGAATAGAAGTACTTTATCTCATAGGGTTGTCATGTCGATTAAATAAGTGAATACACGTAAAACTCCTGATCTGTACCTGGCACATGGAAAGCACTCAATAGTAGTTGTTATTACCACTATTCTTCAAATCTAATAAAACACATTCATTCCAGTAAAAGCCCTTAACATGAATATACTCTATATAGTTTTGCAGACCTCCTAATTATAGAGTTAGTGAAGGAAAAAAAAAAAAGCCAATTATATAACCAGAGGTGTATTCACTAGCATCTTACATAGCTATAAACTAAAAATGTAAATCTGACTTCCTTACAAAGTTCAAAGTGTATTATATGCCCTTATGAAGACATCTTTATTCTCTCTAAGGGAAGGGATTTTGTTTTGTTCTTTCCATTTCTCCAGCACCTAGAGAATTGTGCCTGGTCATAGGAGCCGTTCAAAAAATATTTGTTGAATGGGTGAATGAAAATGGATTCCTAAAATAACCAGCTCTCAAATCTACTATTTCAAGTAAAGCATCTATTTTGTTACAATTTGAAAATTTTAATCTATACAAACAAGTTTATAATGAAAGAATTGCCCACAGGAAAGCTATGTCTTTCAATTCTCCTTACCCTACAGACAGTACAGGTATATATTAAGGCAGCTTTGGCAGCAGCCTTTTGGTCATGTCCTTGTTTCTTCTTTTGTCCAGCTTGCTTTTTGGCATTTTTCTGCTGAGACTGGATCTTCTGCTGTCCACGAGCCATATCTAAAAACACAAGGTGAGACATTAGAGTGATTTACTCTAATACGGAGTAACCTAAGCATAATCACTTTCTCCAAGCAGAAGCCTTAAGTTTTATAGAAACATCTGGCAACTTAAAATATATGCATTTTCAAACTCTCACGTACAACGCTACTAAAGTATCCACTGGTACAACCACTATGGAAAACTGGTTGATAGCTGTCTACTCTATGATCCAGCAATTCCACTCTTGGCATATAGCCAACAGAAATGCAAATATTATATATACCAAAACATGTACAAGAACATTCAGAGTACCTGTTTCAAAACTAGAAACAATGCAAATGCCCATTAATAGTAAAACAGATACAAAGATTGTATACATATCTTTACAATATTTATACAACGAAATACTATGCAGTATTCAAAAAAATTGTTACAGGCCAGGCACGGTGGCTCACAACTATACTCCTAGCACTCTGGGACGCAGAGGTGGGAGGATCGCTCAAGGTCAGGAGTTTGAGACCAGCCTGAGCAAGAGCAAGACCCCGTCTCTACTAAAAATATAGAAAAAAATTAGCTGGACAACTAAAAACATACAGAAAAAATTAGCCAGGCATGATGGCGCATGCCTGTAGTCCCAGCTACTTGGGAGGCTGAGACAGAAGGATTGCTTGAGCCCGGGAGTTTGAGGTTGCTATGAGCTAGGCAGATGCCACAGCACTCTAGCCCGAGCAACAGAGCAAGACATTGTCGCAAAAAAAAAAAAAAAAAATTATTAGAAAACTTGGTTGTAGCTCCATGTTAACTAAAGAAGCCAGTTACAAAGAATTTATATTATATAAAGTTCAAAACAGACCAAGCTAATCTATTGTGAAAGAGGTCACCTTGGGGGTTATGGGGTTATGACTGGGAAGAGAGAGCATGAAGCGGACTTAACCAATGCTGAAACTGTTCTGTATCTTGAACCAAGTAATGGTTACACAGGTGTGTTTACTTGTAAAAATTCATTTACCTGTATACCTAAGATTTGTGCATTTTATTGTATGTAATCTTCAAAAGTTGACCAAAAAAAGTTTAGGCTCCTCATTTATTTGATCACTTTACAAAGGTACTTTCCCCACCTAGTATTCATTGTTGTGACTTGCAATTCTTACAACTTTAAGAGAAAATAAGAGCTGTCAGCTAATCCTTCTAAAGGAGACCATAGGAACAGGTGGGAACTGTTCTCTTAAATACTTAGGTTTTACAAAACTGTTATTCTAAATTTTTCTAAAAAGTTGGTCTTTGCTGGATTGCTGCACAAATTATAAAATAAGATTAAATTAGTTCCCAGCTGAGAGAATGAATCTGGTAAAAGGGTCCTTTTACAAAGTCAAAAGATACCACTTTTTTACTGCTGATGGTCCAAAGTGAACCTAAATGGGTTAAAAATAAAAGTAAGCAACTGAAAAAAGTTACTTTTATTTTCCATTAAAATTAAATGCATCTATTACACCATACAAGTTAAATCCATTCATAAGGGGTCTATAATGAATCCCAAGTGCTTTTTAAATATATTAAAATTGGATCGTAAGTAGAATTCTATGTATAGTTTTGACTAGCATTGTAATTAAACTCCAAATCATTGCAGGACATAAACACACAATGCATCTACATCAACTTCACCAGTAAACAGTGTTGGCTTTTTCTGACTGGAACACTAATTAGCAAATGGATCTGAGGTCAAGCATTTCATAGAAACAACAGAGTTCCCCCACACCCGCCAAAAGGAAAAATAGAAAAATAAATACGCCGATTGGAAAAGTTCCCACTAGCATTAAACACTGAACTGAAAGTCATATAAAATATAAAAGAGGATCGATGCTTTTCTAGAAAGTCAGTAGAATACTTTACCAATTACAAAAACGTCTAGTATGCTAGCCTAACATAAGAACCCCATTCCCACCAAACAATGGTAAATATTACCAGCTGTGTTAGTCCTTAAAGACTAAGCTTCCATTTTTGCATTTTTAAGATCAAATCCTTACTAATCCTGAGCCAAATGGAATGATTTTTTAAAAAGTATATTTAAGTCCATATGCTTTGGCAAGCTTACAAACCTATTCCCATGTAAACAGGTTTGGATACGTATGTATTATTTGAATGATAGTAATCAGGTGTTCAATCTTTATGTACACCAATGTTTTATTACATTCTTAATGTCTGTGTCTTAGTATCAGGACTTTATATTAGAATACTTCAGTCCTCTTATGCATCCTAACTCTTTCACACAATATATGTATGCTAATATACTTATTTTGTGGGTAACTTAATTGTTTCACATTGAAAAAAAAATCTTATAAAATGGCAGGCCACTAATTCCAGAAGTTTATTATCTAGAAGTTATTAGCTATTTTGATGATATTTTCATGCAATGACCTGTAAAAGCAGTGTCATTAAATACACAAAATTATTTTTAACTTTTGCATTTAAGGCTTTCCCTAAAATAACATTATGCAATAGATTTAACCCATTTTCCATTGTCACCTAACAACTGTAACAAAAAAGCCAGAAGACCTTAATAAATAAAAGGCAGTAGTCCCTTATTCTAAAACAGAAAACTTAACACCAGGTAAAGGAAATTGAACCACACAAGCCAAATGCGTGGGGTTGGCCCCTAACTTCTGACAACACACTGCATTGATTTCCTTTCTGAAAGCAGAAATGCAAAAGAACAAACCACCTGCTTTTGGACAGCTCAACTTAGGACTTGCTCTCAAGCCAATCAAATTTTCTACAAAATCTTCAGCATAACTGCTACTTGATTAAATGCGACAAACTGAAGGGCAAGAAGTCATTTACAAATATGTACATGCTAGTTTTAATGTAACTCCTATTTAGTGTGGTTTTCGGAGGGGGCTGCAAAGAAGGAAGTAGTAGGACGAACAAGTTCTTAAATGAGGTGCTTTCGCAGGAGGCAACAAGTAACCACTGCCGCAAAGATCCTTTTAAAACCAACACAAATGAGTAAGAAGAAAAGGATTTTGGATCCAGGAAGTAGGCTCATTCTCCACAACTATCTGAAAGGAAGAGGCCCAGGCAGTGTTCAACATCCTGACCCCAGCTTTTAACTACATAGTTTTGGGGAGAGGAGCAGAAGCACGCACCAGGAGTAAGGTCTACTTCACCCAACACTTCACTGACTCCAGTTGCAGCCTTGCGCACCTTCCTTCCCAAGCCGGACCCTCCGGTCTCTGGAACCCCCTCCTCCTTACTGCCACCCAAGGCCACACAGCCCCCACCTACTTGCCAATCCTCCAGGACCCTGGCCCGAGACGCGCCTCCTGGAGGCCTTGAGTGCCCAAAACGCGGCCCCTTCGGCCATGGGGAGCCCCAGCCTCCAGCAACCGACCAGCTGCTGTCGCCAGGGGGTAAGGTTACCGCTCCGCTCCCGCGGCTGGCCTGCGACCCGGCCACCTGCAGGGCCTGGCAGGCGCCCGAGCTTCCCCTCCCTCCCGCGGTCCGCGCAGGGACGGGCCTGCCCTGCCGCCCCCAGGGAGGCCGGCGGCCCCTCGCGACCCGTACGGTCCTCACCACCCCCTACCCCGGTTCCGGGGAGCCCTACGGCGTCAGCGGTGTCCCAGCTGCCGCTCACCCGGGCCGGGACAGTCTTGCGTCGGAGAGACAGCGCAGCGCGAGAGGGCCGCGGGAGGTCGCCGGAGGGAGAGGAAGAGGGAGCGCGCCCAGCACTGCTTTGGTCTCCTCTACCCGCCAAGGAGGGAAAAGAGGAGAGCCGGGAGCACAACAGCCCGCGCCTCGCGCGCCCGCCGCCGCCTCAGCCTTAGGGGAAGCCACTACGCGTCGTGCCCGCGCACGCTGCGCCGCTCTCCCAGGCGCCCCAGCACCGCCCGCTCCTCGCAGCCCCGCCCACCCGTGTTCCTGCGGCGGCCTCCTCCCCGCCCCCACCCGCTCGCACGCCTGCGCCCCTTCCGGTGGCGCGGGCCAATGGCAGCGCGCTCCTATTACATAAGCGCGAGGGGCGGGCCCTGGCGGCCGCGAACTGCAGGGGGCGCCGCCTTCTGTACCCGGGCGCCGCTCGTCTCCAGCGGTCTCTCTCCGGGTGGCTTCTCTCGGCCCTGGCAGCCGCGTGACCTGGGCCTGGCGCGTGACCGGCTGTAGCGTGTTTCCGAGGTCGCTCGCTTGCTCGCTCAGTCACTGAGGCGGGCGGCGGCCCGCCCTCTGGCCCCGCGCGCCTTCTCACACGCCGCGGTGTCTGGCGTGCCCGTCTCGGCGGCGCCCTGCTGTGCACCGGCTGAGGGGCACCGGCCGGGGAGAGGATCCTGGGCCGCCGCCTGGGCCACCGACCCCGACCCTCGCCGCCCGGACGCACCCGCTGCCCCCGCCTCCAGTGCGGCTCGAGGCCGGCGGCCCCAACACGGACGCGCAGCCTTTGTTCTCTCACTGGCACCGTTTACCTCACTCCCACGGAAACCCTAGTTACTTTATCAAGCTGGAGTTTAGTGAGTTCTACATTCAAGCCCGACAGCCCCGTGAAAAATTACTGGCCAGGCCTCCCTGGCCGGCTTGGGCTGACTACTAACAATGTACAGCACTGAGTTGCTAATATTTGTGGGGGGGATGGTTAAATTTTCCCTCTCTCTTTTTCTCTCCGGGCAATGGCAGCAAACTTTCAATATCTGATCAAGAGCAATGGCGATTGTAACGATTATTACATCTGCTGATTATCTGGAAATGGCATTTTAGACATCGGCTTTATTGTACATCTTTACCCCCACACACACACACACATACATTGGTTCCTAATTAGATGTATTGGTAACAAAAAGAAAAAGGCTTTTTGCATTTGATGTTCTCACTTTGCCCATAGTCTCCACTCTCCCAACCTGGCTTGTCAGTGCCCAGGAAATGTTAGTTGAATTTTAATATATCCCAAATTACCTGGACTGGGATGTAGATAACACAGGATTTTTGAACTAGCCAAGAAGGAATTAACTGCCTGCTGCATTTGACATTTGAGCAGGATGGAATACGACATGAAAGAAACGTGGCGTGCAGTGATCTGGCTGTGTTGTCCCATCCATCCGCATTTCAGCTCTCCTCACCCCCACTTACGCTCCGGACAAGATCACGTTTAGATTGTATTCATACCTCTCTTGTGCTAGATTGTAAAGTCATTTTCATCACTACATACCCAGTGACTAGCAGCGTGTTAAACATAGGAAGCATTGAATAAAGGCATATTGACCAAATGAACTGAGTGCGTTTAAAGAGAGCAGGTTTTTAAACTGACAAAGCTATAGCTGAATCATCAATAGTCACCAAAATATAATAGTTGTATGAATGTGACTGATAGAGGATAAGGTACTTGGAGGCCCTAGAGATAGGAAATCCAAAGAGCTGTCTGTTTGACTAGCTGTGAGTGACAGTGAACATTGGAAACTGCAGTGAAATGTCGCTGACAAAGATAAGTCTCCTTAACTAGAGGCGTGACTCCTCTCTTGTGATGTAGGTTAATATGTCACTCTTTACCATGGCCTAGATGAAATATCCATTAAAGCCAGTTTTTCTTAAAATTTTGAGTCCTACTTCCTTTGAAACTTTCATAAAAGATAATGGACTTTGCCTCCAGAAAGTTCATATACATATAAACATTCTCATAGGTAGAGTTTCTTAATGTCAGTACCTTTGAAATTTGGGATGAATGATTCTTTGTTAAGGGGATCTGGCTGTGTCCTGGGGATTGTAGAATGTTTAGCAACATCCCTGTCTTCTACCCGCTTGATGTCGGTAGCACCCATCTCCAGTTGTGACAACTAAAAATGTCTCCAGACATTGTCACATGTTCCCTGGGGGTCAAAGTCTTGCCTGATTGAGAACCACTGCCTAGAGGATAATGGTAACCTTATGTGACGGTTAGGGCATTTAAAATACAAAAAATATATATACGAGAAAAAGGAATGGGTAAGATACAACATCTGTGAAGTGACAAACAGTAAGTGAAAGGTAAATGAATTAACATTACTACCAGATGATGTCCTGCTTATATTACAGAAATGTGACAGCAAATGGGATATAAACTCCTTAGAAGGATTTCTATAAACATTTCTGCTTTTAATTGTGAATGCTACAGTACTTCTCGTATTTTTCCTCTTCTGCCTTTAGACAGTTACTCAAGGTTAATATGCAATAAGCATGTGCCTGTTTTATCCAAAGTCACAAGCAGATTAAAATATTTCCCTGAAAGGCTTACTTATTATTTGTATTCATGTCGGATATTCAGAGATGAAAGGAAGTGTGATTAATCAACATTATTTCCCAAATAAACAGATTATTCTGACAAATTTATAGTGACAAATAATAGCAACAGCAATAACAACAACAATAAACTCAGATGTTTTCTTTGCTGGCTCTTCCTCTTCCACTCATTTTCTACTTGTTGACATTTCTCAAGGATGCAACCTGGATCCTCTTGTCTTCTTTATAACTCTTTCGCCAAAGGAAATCTCATTCACTGTTGTGGCTTTAAATAACAAACTTCAGATGACCCCCACATTTCTATCTCTAGTTCAGACCTCTCTTCTGAGCTCCAAATTGACATATCCAAATGCTTACTTTCCATCTCCACTTTGATGTTTTATAGACATTTCACATTTAATATCGTATTGATTCTGAGAAGCCGTTGATTGTAAGTCACATATATGTTCATTAAGATAAAAAAAATTACTGCCAATGGAACTATGACATAATGCTAAGATGCCCTTGATTCTAAAATACATCTTGATTTCAGAGGTTAAAATGGATTTAAAAAATAATGTGACTTATTAGATGAGCATCAAAAACAATGAAATACTTAGGAATAAACTTACCAAGAGAAATGCAAAACTTACATTCCAAATACTAAACAACTTTGTTGAAAGAAATTAAAGAAGACCTAAGTAAATGGAAAAGCATCAATATTCATGGATCAGAAGACTTAATGTTGTAAAGATGCAAATAATCCCCAAGTTGATCTACAGATTCAATACAATGCCTATCAGAATCCTAGCTGGCACCTTTGCATAAATTGACAAGTTTATTCTAAAATTCACATGGAAATTCAAGGTCCCCAGAATACCCAAAACAATCTTGAAAAGAAGAACAAAGTTGGAAGACTCACACTTCCCAGTTTCTAAACTTACTACAAAGTGTTCTTTGCTGGGCACATCTATGCAAACCTACCCACAAAGTCCAAGGAAGCTGAGAGGCTGACAAATCCAGTTTCTCTGAAAGAAACATTTAACAGGGATTTACAGGCAGACCCAGGGCTTAAATACTCAGGGAATGGGTAGAACAATTGAAGTTGACCCTCAGGGTAAGTCAAGAATTTGCCCAAGGGCAGCATTTATGGTAAGTTTTTGACCTAAAGGCAGGATTTATAGTAAGTACGTGAAAGTAGAAATCTTAGAGGCATTCCCAGAACTGGGGCTAATGAGAAGTCAACATGGTATATTAGCATCCAAGATGGAGTTATTTTATCCTCCATAATCTACGCCCCTAATCTGGCTCCTACAATCTCATGTGCTCTCCTATTCCTTGATGGTTCCTAAATCTTTAGAGGGGAGAGTGTGGATGACACATTGCATCAGTTTGTTTTCTACTTGTAAGCAGAGACTGCAGCAACAATACAGACAACAGCAGGCTTTGTTGAATCATCTCTAGTCTTCAGAATACCATGATTTTAGTTTTCTCAGAAGACGTAAAACCATGAGAGATATATAACATTAGTAATTTGAACAATGCACACAAGGATTATATCAAAAGAGAATTTATATGCGAGGATGAAAAACAATTTAAAAAAATTCCATTAGGGAGCCAACTAATAACATCATGAAGAAAATTAAAACCTTGTTCTTCTTTAGAGTCTTATAGCAAGAAAATAATTCAGGACTTAGCCCAAATTGTAGACAAATAATAAAAACTCAAAAACAATTGTTATAGCTAGAATCTAATAATGAGTATACTATAGTTTTCTTCTGAAACATAATTTTTCTTTCTCCAGTCTCCCCATTTTTACCAAGGGTAAATCATAGTAGGACCAATTTATTTGCAAAATAAATTTTAGTGTCATTAAATGTGGCCTGATAATTTGCATAAAATGCAGCAAGAATAGTGATTGAGCATATATGTTCTTTTAAAGTTGACTTTGCTGGAACTTTCATAAGGAATTTCAGATTAGTCTTTTTAAAATCCTTGAGGTCAGGAAGCCAAGGGAAAAATTCACCGTCAGACTGGTAATACCTGTACGAATTGCATGAATCCCTGTTTTCTGAAGGTCCCAAAATATCTTGAGGTTCCTGAGTCTGTCAGAAAGTGACATTCTTTACTTGCCACAGGTCAGGAACCTTGTAAGGGAACCATAAAGATGAGGTACCAGGCCAGTCTTTCCAAGGAAATTTTTATTGTCTCTATAAAGTCAACTTCAATTCCTCAAAGCAGTCTGGTCATATCTGAACATATGCCATTCCAGTCAAAGCCTTGGTAAAATAACTAGTGTTTCCAACGTGCCTTGTTACAAAATAAGACATATTCTTATTAAACTTTTGCAAATGACTGTATTGCAGTAAAATAAGAATACTCAGTAACAGTTTCCAAATTTTGGAGAATTCAGGTAGAAAGAAAGGTAAATCTTTCTCACAAAAGTATACTTTACCCAAATGCTCTAAGCTCTAAATAGCTCAAAAGAAAAAAAGGTCTTCTTGACTCTTCTTCAGTCAGAGTATCAGCCTTCCAAACAGGATGTTGTCTTTTCATATTGGAACTGCCATCCGCAAACCAAGCAGCTCTTTGTCAGTCGGGTGAGAGCTGGTTATCAGGCACTGTAGAATCTAGTAGCTCTTCACATAGTTCCAGAGTCACTCTGAAGGAAAAAGGGCTCCCTGCTTGTGAGTATCTCCTTGCACTCTCCAGGTAGCATTGAAACTGCCCTTTATAAAATTAATAAAGAGCCGCAAGATGGGAACCATGGTAGGGGAAATACACATATAATGAACCATTGCCCCTAGCTTGCTTTACTATAATTGCTTACTACTCAGGAGTCGGATAGCTGACGGTCATGAAGATTCTTAGCTTTCTTCATTGCTCCCATAGATAACATCACCCTCGTGAAAGCTAACGCTAGGTTTTTGAGATAACTTCCAGGCCCCACATTCTAGTAGAATGGCTGACCCACCCAGATCAGTGGCAAATACCAAGGAACTGACTCAACTCATCTTGCGACCCCCACCTAAGAACTGACTCCGCAAAGAAGACAATTTCTACACTCCTACAATTAGTAACCCAGCCAATTAGCAGACCCAATTGCCTAGCCCTTTGCCCACCAAAGTATCTTTAAAAACCCTTTCTCCCAAATTCTCAGAGAGATGGATTTGAGAATGTCCTCTTGTCTCCTTGCACGGCGCCTGTGATATTAAACTCTTTCTCTGCTGTAACCCCGACTGTCTCGGTGTATTGGCTTCCTCTTTGAGCAGTGGGCAATGAACCTGGTTGGGTGGTAACAGCGTCATCCTATAAAACCATTTCCATTTTATTATGGAACTCTTCTGGGCACTGCTATCTCCATTAGAGTGTCTCTCTGACATCACCTGAGACAGTATGGGTCCTTCAGGTGTCAATATTATTTTATGTCTTTCAGTAATAATGGTAGCTTCAGTTTTTGTCCCATAGCAAGGCAGTAAATGCCCCTGAAATGGAAATTCTGTAGTCCAAAGTCCCTGTAGTCATTGTTGGAAGGTGCTCACAGGCTTTTGCTTCAAAGGGCTATTGAATAGAGAATTTGTCACTACCACCAGCACTCCAGCTTCTATTCCGTACTGTGTGGGCTCGGGCAATCTTACTGGTTCCCATTTAGCATGTCCAATTAATATTGCTTGAAGGGTGAAGCTTGCCTTCTGTGTTACACTACTAAGTAGGGGAAATGTTCCCCAGCCAGATAGAACGTCCATTCCCATAAAACACTTTGGTAAAGGAACCACAACTACTTTATGTAAAGCCTCTTTAAACATTTAACTCATAATCCTATTAACCTTTACATTTTATGTTCTAGTCACAGGAACTTCTGTTCTCCACCGCCAGGCCATTTTATCCTCTAATGAAAAAGGATGTGGGTTACCAGCAAGGGGTGGAGCCAAAGGGCCCAGGACCCTTTTGTCAATGTTTCTCTGGATTAACCCACCCCAGGCAATTGTTGGTCAGCTTTCTCATTGTAATCTTGGTCTTCTGATTTTTTAAAATTTCTTCAATCTGGGGTAAATACAGGAAGCTGGTTTGGGTCCCTTTAACGTTGGGGGACCAGCAGGGGCTTCCTTTGGTCCACCCAACCTTTGATAGTATTGTACTAAGACCTTTGTTTTAACCCCATCAATTTATATTTTATTCTTTCCATTTTATAATAATCATCTGAAGATTTCCAACCTTCTTGGACAAGTCCCATTACTCTTCCTTTCTTTTTCCTCTTAGTTTCACCCCATCAATGTTTTCCTTATTCATCTTATTTCTTAATAACCATTTAAAAATTTCCATCTTCCTGGGATGAGTCGTTTGACTCTCCCTTTTGCCTTTTCCCATTTTCTTGTTAATTAACCTAATGCTTTTATTAGCATCTGTAAGACCCATGAGGGGAAGCTGAGACAGCAAATTTGATTATGCTTCCCGAACTGTCTTTTGGTTTTGGAGCAGTAAGTTTACATGAGGTGCCCATGCAAAAGGGGCTCCTTTAGCCACAGACTTACCATGACCTGGGTAACAGGCATATTCAGCAGAGAAATATCCAGATCATCATAAAGCCAGTCCCACATGGCTTGCATATGGAGCATATCAGCTGCTTCATCTGGGGTGTTCCACTGGGCATTTATAGGTAGAGTCAAACAGTTCCCCATCTCAGTGAACTGACCTTATGGTGGATTTTATCCAATCCATGAGACTGACTGTTGCCTCAGGAATAACTTCCTGTGTGTCTGGATCACATACAGCCATCTGCAATTGTTCAATAGTGGGCTATGGGTCCTGCCTCAATCCAAACATGCTCTTCCACTCTAGCATTTGGACCCAAAGATACTGCCCCTAAATCAGTTACTCTCATAATCCATTTTAGTTAAGTTTCCTCAGGAAGCTGATACTGATCTACAGAATGGAATAATTCATTCACACTACGCCCTCTGGTTTCAATAGTTACTTGGTTTTGCCCCTCTCCCACACTGACAACCTTCTTGGTAACTACAGGTCTCAGAGGTACTTTCTGTTGCCCAGCATAATTTTTCCCTTTGTGGGTATCTTTGAGGATAGTGGCCTGAGCTCAGACAGACCCACACCTGAGCTTGGTCCAGCCTCAAGGCCCGACTTTCATTTTACCTACTATAGATAACAATAACCAATGGATTAAATATTTCACTTTTTTCTTGTTGATGAGGACTGGACTCTGACCTATTTCTTTTGCCCAAATTCCTTTCTAAGAGGCCTGGTGAATCAGGCTTACAAATGATAAAATCTCACTAAACAGGTTTTATTAACCTGATATAATGTGGTTTACTTCCCAATCTGATTCTGGTATAGCAATCACATGAGAGAGAGAAGACCCCCTTATCTTGACTCAAGCATCCTCACAGACCCCTGTCTTAACTCAAGCATTCCTTTCCACTGCCTTCAGGCCCTTAGACAACTTTTTCAACCAACTGTCAACTAAAGAATCCCTAAACTTATAAGGTCCCGCTTTGAGATGTCCCACCTTTTCAGGCAGAACCAATATATACCTCCCATGTATTGATTTATGATTTTTCCTGTAATTCCTGTCCCCATGAATGTATACAACCAAACTGTAATCCAGCCACCTTGGGTGCATTTTTTCCAGACCTCTTGAGAACTTGTCCCCCAGGCTGTGGTCACACACATCTGGCTCAAAATAAATCTCTTTAAATTATTTTAGGGTTTGGATTTTTCCATTGACATTGGTTTGTATTTCCTTATGCATCCAGTGAACCAACACCCTGGGAATTGGATCCATCTGTAAATTCCACTGGTAACATTGACCTTAAGTAACTGAGTGTAGCACAGCTGCAGCTCCATGCCATGGTGACCACATGGCCACCCAGGAATCAAAAGTTCCTCATCTCCCACCCTTTTATCCTTTGTCCTGTCATCAATTAAGTTTTATCTATATTATTTTCTTTCCTTTCATTTTGAACCAACCTTTAAATAACCTCTAAACTAGACAAAATTATTTCTCCTTTAGCAAAAACCACATCCTCTTTTAAAAATAAACTTTTTCACCCAAAACACATCTTACTTTCTTTATATATTTCTTTATACAATTTTCGGCATATAAAATTGTTTCTTTTATATCTAGTAGTTTTAATTACATATATTAATTACAATGTTAACTCTTGGTAACATTTTTTTTTAGTGAAAAACTTTGGAAGTAAGCAATTATAATTATGTACCAGATGTAGCTCACAAACAAATAAAAACAAATCAAAAATTTCTCAGAAGCAATAGTTTGTGAGCTTAAAATATATAGCAGAGGTAGCCTAACTCTGTCTGACCAGCAGACCAAGGCAAAATTATCTCAATTATATTTAATTATGACAATTCTGAATACATTCCTATTTTACTTTACCAACAATTTTAAAACTAGTTTTATTTACCAAAGATTTCTAAAGTCACATGAACTAACAGGCATTTGAGTTAGTTTCTATTTTACTGATAAAAATATTTAGGCTGAACTTGGTGGTTCATGCCTGCAATTCTAGCACTTCAGGAGGCCAAGGTGGGAGGATAGCTTGAGGCCAGGAGTTTGAGACTAGCCTGGGCAACACAGTGAGACCCTGTCTCTACAAAAAATAAGAGGCTGGGCGCAGTGGCTCACGCCTGTAATCCTAGCACTCTGGGAGGCCGAGATGGGAGGATTGCTCAAGGTCAGGAGTTCAAGACCAGCCTGAGCAAGAGCGAGACCCCTGTCTCTACTAAAAATAGAAAGAAATGATCTGGACAGCTAAAAATATATATAGAAAAAATTAGCCAGGCATGGTGGCGTGTGCCTGTAGTCCCAGCTACTTGGAAGGCTGAGGCAGAAGGATTGCTTAAGCCCAGGAGTTTGAGGTTGCTGTGAGCTAGGCTGACGCCACAGCAGTCTAGCCCAGGCAACAGAGCAAGACTCTGCCTCAAAAATAAATAAATAAATAATAAAAAAATAAGAAAAATCAACTGAGCATTGTGGCACATACCAGCAGTCCCAGTTACTTGGCAGGCTGAGGGAGGAGGATCACTTGAGCCCAGGAGTTCAAGGCTACAGTGAGCTATGATTGTAATGTACTACGGCACTCCAGCCTGGGCGACAGAGTGACTCTGTCTCTAAAGAAAAAAGAATAAAGAAAAAATGTTGTACTAGCATATGAATAGACATATAAATCAATGGGATAGAATTGACAGTCTAGAAAGAAACCTTCACATCTATAGTCAATTGATTTACAACACTAGTGCCAAAAAAACTCAATAGGATAAGGACTAGTCTTTTAAACAAATGGTGCTGGGACAACTAGATATCCATATGTAAAAGAGTAAAGTTGAATATCAACCTCATACCGTTTATAAAAATTAACTCAAAATGGATCAAAGACCTAAATGCAAGCGATAAAACTATGAAAGTCCCAGGAGAAAATATCGGAGTAAATCCGCATGACTGTAGGTTAAGCAAAACCTTCTTGGATACCACACCAAAAGCCTTAGGGACAAAAGAACAAATGTAAATTGAACTTCATCAAAATTAAGAACCTTTGTGCTTCAAAAGATGCCATCAAAAACATGAAAAGGCCACTCACAGAATGGGAGAAAATATTTGCTGGTGTAGGGGAGCAACCAACAAGCAAGGGCTGTGGCCCACCCCGTGGGGCAAAAAATTCTGAACTGTGTAGCTCTAGGAAACGAAGCATTGGTTCAGAAGCAGACAGTAGACTTGCTTACAAGTGCATTTGTTGACCATGAAGTTAGGAAAACCTAAAGGGGTACTTCTTGGAGCTCGAGCCAAGGAAAAGCCTATGAGAACAAACGCAAAATGGGCTGACAGTGGCAGAAACGGGGACTGACCATTCTATTGGACTTGAACTTGAGCAGACTGAGGAGCAGCTTGGGTGACAAGCCCCATAAATGTACTGAGTGTGAAAAGAGTTTAGGTCAGAGTTCAACTCTTTTTCAACACCAGAAGATCCATACTGGAAAAAAATCCCATACATGTGCTGATTGTGAGAAAAATCTCTTTCAGAGTTCTAATCTCATTCAGCATCCAGGGACCCATAGTGGGGAAAAGCCCATAAATGTGATGAGTGTGGAGAAAGATTGAAACAGAGCTGCAATCTCATTCAGCACCAGAGGATTCATACTGGAGAGAAACCCCGTCAGTGTGATGAATGTGGCCGATGTTCCCGCCTTATTCAACTTCAGAGAACCACGCAGGGGGGGACACCAGTGCAGTGAACGTGGCAAATGCTTCAGCCAGAGCTCTTTTCTGAGGCAGCACGTGAAGGTGCACAAAGAAGAGAAGCCTTGTAAAACCCAGGGTAAAAATATCTCACTTAACCTCTTGGAAAGCTGGTACAGGAAGGAAATCGGTGGCTCATCTCCACTAAGTAAGGGGCACTGTGTTAGCCCTCTTAAAAAAAAAGTAGTGAAAAATAAAAGCAATTTCATTTAGATGCTTTGCAGTAGAGCGTTTAAATACTGGATCCTTTCCTAGCATGGAGACGTTGGGAATTTAATGACATTATTGGGCTGAAAGAAACTATATGAGTCCAGCTGCCTTCATTTCTTTTTTATGTGACATGGAGCACAAAGAACTGAAAATATGTTTTGAGAGTCTTAAGATCCTTGACCTCATTTGGCATTGCTTCCTGCATCATTTTGACATAAACCGTCATGTTTTAGTGACACATTTGTGAAAGTACAGGCATGCTGATGATTACTCAGTTTTAGGACGTTTTGTGGAAAAAATAATTAAATACAAGGAAGAAGAAATTAATTCCATTAGTTTTGAAGTTCCGCAACAGATGAGGTTTTATGTTTGTAAAGTTTTGTAGTATATTAACCATTGGTTTATGAGTATGACTCAAGATTCAATATATTAAAATGTATTCAATTTCACAGATTTTTATTCAACAAGGCCCATCACTCTACATTAGCTTTCTTTTTTTTCTTCCCTTCTGCTTATGGATAGTTATTAATTGAAGGAATAAGAAGTTTTGTTTTGTTTTTACCAACTTCACAGTAAGAGATGCTACAGAATCTAAAGTGAGAACTGAGTTAGACCTTAAGTCTCCTATTCCTACTAATACTGTTCTTTTACTGCTGTGTCACTTGTTTTCCTGAAGTTGGGATGGATTTATGTTGATCCAGCCCCATGCCCTTGACCCCTTGGCATTCTCTTGTGCTCTGACAAACTGAGCCAGCCTTTTAGATCCACATGAATAAACAAATCATATTTTACCAACAAAAATCTCAGCTTGCTTCTTCTTCTTCTTCTTTTTTTTTTTTTGAGACAGAGTCTCACTGTGTTGCCCAGGCTAGAGTGCCGTGGCGTCAGCCTAGCTCACAGCAACCTCAAACTCCTGGGCTCAAGCAATCCTCCTGCCTCAGCCTCCCAAGTAGCTGGGAATACAGGCATGCATCACCATGCCCAGATAATTTTTTCTGTATATATTTTTAATTTTCCACATAATTTCTTTCTATTTTTTAGTAGAGAAGGAGGTCTCGCTCTTGCTCAGGCTGGTCTCGAACTCCTGAGCTCAAATGATTCACTCACCTCGGCCTCCCAGAGTGCTAGGATTACAGGCGTGAGCCTCGGTGCCCAGCTCAGCTTACTTCTTGCTAATTAAAAATCTACAGTTTACATATCTCCCTGCCTTCAAGACTGTGAACTTTAGATAACCATGCTTATCTTAAATGTTTGTCAGCAACAACAGTCATTTAATGTAAATGTCAGTGCATTGTAGCTCTTTTGAAATTTAACTTTTTCTTCATTTCATGAATTGTTTTAAGAAGTCTAGCAAATGTGTTTCTTAACTTCCATCAGAACTGTACAAGGTGTCAGACATTCTGATCACCTTTCAGCTCAGGTTTTAATGTCTATTGAATGCTAACATTCTTCTGATTTTTTGTATCTTTTATAATTATATCAGTCCCTGCTGTATTGATGACAATTATTCATAAAAATAAAAAATATTTAGCATGCTAAAAACTTTTGCAAATTATGTATCTGACACATGACTTGTATCTAGAATATATAAAGAACTCTTACAACTTCATCGTAAAAAGACAAACAACCCAATTAAAAAATGGGTGACAGATGTCATGAGACATTTCTTCAAAGAAATGGCTAATAAACACATGAAAAGATGCTCACCATTATTAGCCACCAGGGGAATGCAAATAAAAATATGACCTAGCACGTCACACTAGCATGGCTATAATAAAAAAGACAGATGATAACAAGTGTTGGAGGGGATGTGGAGAAATTGAAAACCTCATATATTTCTGGTGGGAATGTAAAATGGTGTAGCTTCTTTGGGAAATAGTCTGAAAGTTCCTCAAAAGGCTAAACAGAGAGTTATCATATGACCTAGCAATTTCAATCTTAGGTATTTACCCAAGAGAAATAAGAACATACATCTACACAAAAACTTGTACAGAAATGTTCAAAGCAGCATTATTCATAAAGGCCAAAGAGTAGAAACAACCTGAATGTTCATCAACTGTTGAACTGATAAATAGTGATATATCCGTAAAATGGAGTATTATTTGGCCATAAAAAGAAATGAAGTTTGGATACATGATACATCATGGATGAATCTTGAAAACATTATACTGAGTGAAAGAAGCCAATCACAAAAGATCATATATCTTCTGATTCATACGAAATTATCCAGAATAGGCAAATCTATAGAGATATAAAATAGATTAGTGGTTGCTTAGGGCAGACAGAGTTGGGAGGAACTGGGAAGGTACTGGTAATGGTTATGGGCTTTCTTTTGGAGGTGATGAAAATGTTTTAAAATGGATTGTGATGGTGATTGCACAACTCTGTGAATATACTAAAAACCATTGAATTGTATATTTCAAATGAGTGAATTATATGTTTTTGTGATTTGTATCTCAATAATGCTTATATGAAAAATGTGATTCAGAGTAATGAAAAATGGAATGTCCAATATGTTCTTCATTGTCATGCCCATCTACTTCTCATCTAGTCTATCCTACCTCAGTAAATGGCACTACCGCCTGCTGAGATAGCCATTGCAAAAGGCTAGTTGTTAGCATGGGCACTTCCCCACTCCTGGGGCCCCATTTCCAGTCTTTACCAAGCCATGTTGATTCTACTCCAGAATATATATTGACCCTGTTCACTTTCACCCTCTCCACTGTCGCTGTTCTAACCCCATCTCCATCTTTCATTTGGTTTGTCTGGGACAATAGGCTACCAGGAAATGGAGAACTTCTCCAGCTCCCCTTTGATAGAGTTACCACTCAACAACCAGAACGATCATTCACAAATGCAGGACTGCTCATGACACTTCTGTGCATAAAGCCTTTCACTGGCTGTCCATAGCACACAGAATGAAACTCAGTATTTTCATCATGGCCCACAAAGCCTTGTCTATGATCCTGATACTCTTCTCTCTTGCTGTGCTCCAGCCTCAGTGGTCTTTTAGTTCCTCAAGCCAACCAAGCTCTTCCTTACCTTGAGGCCCTGGCAGTGCTGTTCCCTTTCCCGCCACCACACCTACTTTCTAGTCACTTTTCCCTTCCATTGTCAGTAACACGTTCTCAGAGAAGTCTTCCTTCCTGAGGCCCTTCCTTCCTTGAGTCCCCATCTGATTGAGGACTACCTGCGCTTTTCAACCTTAGCATTTATCATGCAATGTCTTTTATTGTTTCATGTAAGGTTTTATATATATACACACACATAGACAATGTATGTGTATATACATATATTTATAGAATTTCTTCTTTCTATTTGACCCCTAAAATAATGACATGCAGCACTTACATTATACTTACTATCAACCAGGCACTGTTATATATGCTTTATATATTTTGATTCATTTGATCCTCTTAACAACTCTTAGGTAACTAAGGTACAAAATGGTTAAGTAAGTTTCCCAAGATGACACAGCTAGTTAGTGGAGAAGCTAAGATTTGGCTGCTGGCAGTCTGGTTCCTGAGGCTGAGCCACTGTCCTGTGTGTGCCATAAGAATGAATTCTGTGTCTGTTCTTTTCACCCCTGTGAAGCCAGCATTTAGCATAGCACCTGGCATGAGGTAGGCACCCAATAAATATTTGCTGAATGAATATATGTCAGAGCGATCTCTTTAAACTAGGTTAGGAGGCCTCCTAGGTATCACAGAGCATGCTGTACCTCCCTAAAAATAGCAATTATCTCACTGTGTTGTACTTGCCTGTTACATAGCTATACCTCCAGGATTATGAGCTCCCTCAGGTCCTGAGTTATATTTTGTTAACCAGCATGTAGTGCAGTGCCTGGCACATAGTAGGTAGTCAATAAGTGTGAATGGATGGAATCAGAGATAGTGAATTGTGAATGAAATTACAAATATCAATGACTATCACTGAGGCCAGTGTTTGAAAATGAGTACTCCTGTCATCTAGTTAAAGATAGAGACTTGGAATATGCATTTGCCTCTACCCTCTCTTGAAATCACACTAAAAATAACAGTAAAGGAATTTATAAGAAGGCATACACTCATGAAGAAAAAGAAAACAGAAGGGAAGTCTATGTGGCGGGATTTTGGAAGCTGAAAAGTAAGCGAACAAGTGGTAACTGACTTAGGAGAGGAGAGGATTTCTGGACTCAGAGGGGTGGTAACAAGGATGGGTGGGAGTAGCAATTCTGTACTGAAAACAGGGGGACTAAGAGCATTTAAGATCAATGTTGAGAGTCCTTTCCCTCTTCTTCCCCGTCTGAGTCCTAAGCATGGCAGCAAACAATCCTCACACCTCTAGTCAGAAGACTTTTCTTGGGGATTAGGACCCAACAATATACAAATACTTAAAGATACTGGTATCTGGGGTTCTCCAATATGTCTGCACACCCAGGTCACCCTGCAATGAATCCCACATTTAAAAAGTGCTACCTACATGCACAAATCTTCCAGTCAGATGTCCAGTGCCCCGCTCTTAAATGTGATCAGGCAGCCAAGGAATAATTAGACATCTGAGGAAAGCTTCTTATATAAAAGTCCTCAAACTAGCAAACAGAGAAGAAAGCAACTTGAGAAAACAGACTACACTGGGAGAAGAAAACTTCAAGAAAACCATCAGAGAGATTTCTGATATTGACCTTAAAGAAATAATAACATAGCTCATCCTGGATACTATTTTACAATAAAGGAACAATGAGAGACCAACAAAAATAAAAAAGATACTGGAAAATTTTATCTCTATCTATCTGCTGGTAAAATGTAAACTCAGTAGAAAGGTTGAGAGATAAAATTGAGAAAATTTCCTAGAAAGTACAACTGTACTGGAACAACACAGGTTTGAGCTGTGTGGATCCACTTACAGGTGCATTTTCTTCCACCCCTGAGACAGCAAGACCAACCCCTTCTCTTCCTCCTCCTCCTCAGCTTATTCAACATGAAGACAGCAAAGATGAAGACCTTTATGATGAACTACTTCCATTTAATGAATAGTAAATATATTTCCTTTCCCTTATGATTTTCTTAATAACATTTGCTTTTCTCTATCTTACTTTATTGTAAGAATACAGTATGTAAAACACATACAAAATATGCATTAACAGCCAGTTTATTTATCGATAAGGATTCCAGTGGGCAGTAGGCTATCAGTAGTTAAGTTTTAGGGGAGGAAAAAATTATGCATGCATTTTTGACTGTGAGGGGGATTGGCAGCCCTAACCCCACCCCAACCCCCATTATTCGAGGGTCAATTGTAGTATGAAAATACAAAGAGATAGAAAATATAAAAGACAATGGTATTAAAGGATAATCTCAGAAAGCCTGATATCCTACTTATAGGAAGAAGACAGAAACTAAAGGAAAGGAAATAATTTTTGACAAAGTTAATAATGAAAATTCTACCACACTGAATTACCAACTGAAAGGTCCCAATGCGTGCTGGCATGATGAATCAGAAAACTGCATACCAAGTCACATCTAAATGAAATTTCAAATACTGGGAACAAAGGGGATAGCCTATAAAAAAATCAATTAGTTTCATCAAAGAATTAAGAACCCGGCTGGGAGCGGTGGCTCACGCCTTTTATCCTAGCACTTGGGGGACCGAGGCGGGTGGATCCTTTGAGCTCAGGAGTTTGAGACCAGCCTGAGCAAGAGTGAGACCCTGTCTCTACTAAAAAATAGAAAGAAATTATCTGGACAACTAAAAATATATAGAAAAAATTAGCCAGGCTTGGTGGCATATGCCTGTAGTTCCAGCTACTCCGGAGGCTGAGGCAGTAGGATCGGTTGAGCCTAGGAGTTTGAGGTTGCTGTGAGCTAGGCTGACGCCACAGCACTTTAGCCCAGGCAACAGAGTGAGACTCTGTCTCAAAAAAAAAAAAAAAAAAAAAAAATTAAGAACCAGAATGATATTGGACTTCTTGACAGCAATACTGACAATTAGAAGACAGGAGAGAAAGACATACAAGGTATCAAACTATTTACCTCCTGTGCACTCTTCCTCCTGAGATTATTGAACAATGTGCTCCACCAAAGTAAGGGAGTAAACAAAGAAAGTGGATGATGCGGGATCTAAGAAACAGCGGGGGCCGGGCGCAGTGGCTCATGCCTGTAATCCTAACACTCTGGGAGGCCGAGGCGGGCAGATCGTTGGAGTTCAGGAGTTCGAGACCAGCCTGAGCAAGAGCGAGACCCCATCTCTACTAAAAATAGAAAGAAATTATATGGACAGCTAAAAATATATATAGAAAAAATTAGCCGGGCATGGTGGCACATGCCTGTAGTGCCAGCTACTCGGGAGGCTGAGGCAGAAGGATTGTTTGAGCCCAAGAGTTTGAGGTTGCTGTGAGCTAGGCTGATGCCACGGCACTCATTCTAGCCTGGGCAACAGAGTGAGACTCTGTCTCAAAAAAAAAAAAAGAAAGAAAAGAAAAGAAACAGGGGATCCAGCTCAAAAGAGGGATGAAGGAAATATGGGAGAAGAGAATGAGGATCCCAAGATGGCAGCCTGCAGAAGCCTAGAGACCAGCCAGTATGGTTTCACACAGGAGAAATTTCAAGTAAATGATATTGGTAGACGACCTCATGAGTGTGAATTATGGAAGGATTTCATAACTTGGATTGAACTTCTAATAAGGACATTAAAAGAAAGCAAAAAATCAACAAAGCAATTCTCAGCTACTGGGAAGATTAAAAGTTGTGCGAAAAAGACAAGTTAATCACAGTGCATTATACAGCTCAGCAGCGAATAGCATTTACATAGTGACAATGATGTAAATATGGATCTCACCACAATTCTAACTACAAATATAACTTAATTGGGAGGATAGGGAAATGAGAAGTCTGTATCTGTGATGGGGCCAAGTGGAGAGGAGGAGCTGAGGGCTAAATTCTCATCTGCCATAGTGGGAAGTCCATAGATAATGCCTAGAACTGGGGGAAAAAATTCAAGAAATAGTAGTATAAGACTGTTATTTAGAGATATATAGAAAAATACCAAAAGATTTAACTAAAAGAATTTTAAGTAGCTGCTTCTGACAAGAGGGGATTTGGCAGGTGGGAAACTGCTGTTTTTCATAACCAGTGTTGTAGGACTAGTTGAGTTTTTGAACGGTGATAAAACAAAAACTAAATTAACAAAATGATTTTTATTTCTAACACTCTTCTAGCCATGTTTGTTTTTAGGCAGTATGTGTGTCTTCACAGTGCTCTATACCTCAGAAAGATGGATGAATAAGTCCAGGTATTATAATAAGTCCAGGTATTATTAGCACACTTGGCATTTCCCTGCAATTAGAGTCTGTTTTTCATTCCAGGTAAGCATATGCCTTACGTTCCACCATTCTATTTTCCTAGTTCTCCACATACCATCCTATCGTTTGCCCCTCAGGCAGCTGAACAAACTGAAAAAATGGAAAAGAGGGCATCCAAATTTAATGTGTCCATCCTTGCTGTCTTTCCATTATTACTCTTAAGCAGGGGAGGAAACCAAAACAAAACAGGAAAATCAAGAATGGAGTGATTCATTCTTCTCCAGGTAGGCATTCACACAGGTGTCTTTTGGGTGAGAGCTTTTGCCTTGCTCTTAAGCATAAAGCTCTCTGATGGATGGCCTTGGTTTTGTCTGAGATCTGTGTACTGCATTGGTGATGGCAGGATGACCCCATACAGAGAAATCTGTCTTGAGAATGGCTCCTGTAGTTTTTGCTAACTTTTGATGATCTGCAAAGGCTTTTTTCTAATATCTCCACTTTGAACCACCACTTTGGAAGAGAGAAGACAACAAAAGAAAAAAAAGTTTAGTTACGCTCTGAAATTTAGCCATTTTTTGACTGAGTGTGGTTATTAATGGTTTTAATTACATGCCTAATTATAGTCTATGTTTGATTTCAATGGTAGTTAAGCCATTCAGGCTCAGAAGAATTTTTAATGACTGATTCCACAGATATAAAATAAAAGAGTTAATCTGAGTGACTTCCAAGACCACATCTAGTCCTTGAACTTATGACTTGATGATTCAACAGGAACTTAAGGGTTTTTTAAAAAAGCCTTTATTTATGAGAGGCAAAGTAAAAGTCATCCAAAACTTCATCTGTATAAAAATTTGAAACCAAGGCTGCTTACTATTTACATGTAAAATGAAAATAAAATTTCTATATTTCATAGAGGAGGATTTAGTGATTGAGGGATAAATAGAAAATAGCATGAACTAAGGGGAAACACATATTGAAAAGTCCATGATTGGACTAATTCTGTTTTTATATTTTCTGTATGTTATGATGTTTTGGCATTTTGGGGGCCTTACAGCCCTGGAGAAAGACTACCCCTCCCAGGGCTAGCTAATCCCCAAAGATAATAGAAAATTGCCTAGGAATACCCCTTTCATATACAAATCAACCAATTCCAAGTCTATATTACGACCACTTCCTTTATCTGATTCTCACATGCCATGTCAATATTTCTTCTGCCTTAAATCACCCCAGGGCCAGATACCAGGCAACTAGAGACCACCCCTGTAGGCCAAAGCCTGCTGAAGTTATTCAGCCTGGCCAACCCTAAACTGTTTCTTCTGCTTGCTTTGACTTCTTCCTGGAAACCCCAGTAAAGGCTTTGCTAGGCTGTGGCCTGCTTCTGCCTCCTGACCAAACCTCCCATGTGGCCCTGTGTGGCATGGCATGCCCCTTCTCCCAGACCTATGAGTAACAAATACTTGTTTCAATGGCCTTGGCTTCTCTGTGTCATCAGTCAGTCACCTCCATCAATTAAAATCCCGTGGGTAGAGTGAGACAGTGACCTACATTCAGTAAACTGGGGGAATCCCCTGTTTCCTATGATCCTTATAGCTGTAGTTGGATGGTTTTCTTGCTCAGGACACCTTATGAATGATCATTCCAATCTTTAAACTTAGTCCCTGAGCAGGCCACGTAGCTTTGCAATAGTTCATGATCACACATCAAACCTCTAGACTGGTCCAGATGTCCCCAAATAAATGACTTTTATACTGAAGTATAAGGTGATAGAGGCATCTGGGGGTAGGGATGGAAACTGACAGACAATCACTGCAGCCACTACTTGTTTCTTCTAGAACAATTGGTTGTAGAACATGCCCTATTGAGGCTAGGTACCTAGTATTATCTTCCCATGTAAAAGTTAATTCATTACTACCTAAAGCCTCCTAAAGATAATAGTATTCACTACAATTTATTGGGCATCTGCTGTGTGCCTCTAATCCTCCCATCAGACCTTTGTGGTAGGTCTGATAATCACCATTTTATTGATGAAGAAATTGAGACTCCAAGAGATTTCTTGTTATCACACAGCTAGAAGATGGTAAAGGAGACAGGATGGAGATTCAAAATCCATCTGATTCCAAACCTGACTTCTTTCCCCCACACTGCACTGCCCTGGAATGAATGCTGGTACAGAGAATTCCTCTTCCTTCTGGCTGTGAACTGCTAGACTGTGTATCAGATTTGCAATGGCCAACATCGGGTACCAAGATTCTTTCCATTCTCATTGTTACGCTCTGCCAATTTTCTGGGTTGCACAGTGAAATCTCATCATCTCTGGCTACTTTTTCTTAGTTTAAAGAATGGGACTTGAAGTAGATTTCTTTTGCAGTTACAATCTGGATTCTTAAACTACAATTATAGACAAGTGAGAGGAGTGACACCAGCAAAAGGGCCTACTGGAAGCCCCTATTACATGTCCTCCTCATAAAGACAGCCAGAACAGTGAATATTAATAAATAACTACATTTTAGTGAAAACAACTGAGAGAGAGCACCAGAGTGCATCAGAGAACAGACACTCAGACAAACACAGAAACTTGAGATGGTCACATAGCGAATGGAAGGAAACACTAGGCTTCTACCATCCCATCTGCCAACTGGGATCAGCTGAGAACCAGGAGGAACTACCTCCTTCAGCGAGGAGGCAAGCAAGAGGATCTCAGCAACCCCCATCTACACCTTTGACACCTACAGACCTTCCCACTGGAGTCCCCTGCAGTCCTCACTGGCACTAAGCCCAGCTGAGGGAGCTGCCTGGAGTCCACATCACTGTTCTAACCCCACAGAAGGAGCCGTCACTGTGCCCACCTCCTGTGGCCCGTGCAGCTGTCACTCTATGTCACCTTGGAATTGGAACTATGGCTGGAATGTGTCTTGCTCCAGGGATGAGTAGACACAGCTTCCCTTGTCCCAGAGGCTAAGCTGCCACTGAGCCATCCCACCCCTGTGGCCTGTCATCCCTGTGCCAAGGTGTGAGCAGCTACTATTCCCTTCACCCCTTGGGCAAGAGCTGAAGTTTTACTCTATCTCCTTGATTAACAGTACCTTGGACACTCGGACCAGTCATGCCTGCCTAGAGCCTAACCTGAAGCAGTGCCCTGCCTCCCAAGAAATAGTACCTTAATTGGCCAGAGCAGTCACATACCCTTGCATTCCAGAGAAATGGTGCCTGGTGTACCTAGAACAGTCATGACCTCCAGACCTGAGCTGAAGTGGCACATTACCCTCTGGGAATCAGTTCCCTGGCTAAGGTGAACAGCTGCACATCCCAGGGCCGAGCTGACACGTATCCTTCATCTCAGGGAAACAGAGCAGTGGCTAAGCTGAGACACCCTGGCCTACAGGTCAAACAAGTCTAGTACCCTTCTTCTTTGGAGCTGGACTAGCCCCCTGGAGTCTGAGCTGCTGAAGCACCCCTCTCCCTGGGAAGTGGAGTCATCCCTGTGCTTTTCCCCCAGGGTGCAAAGGACAGCCGTGCTCTGCAATTCTGGGGTACATGCTGCCACTGCCCCAGGCCTTACAGAGTATGGCATACTAGTGAGTTCCATCATCCCAGGGTCTAGAGTTACTACTACACAGTGCTTCAAGTTGCCACTGAGCCCTAGAATCCCTGCTCCCCAAGCCCAAGCCTCCAGGGTACCCCATCTTCCCTGGGGTCAGGCTAGTGCTGTACCCTGTCCCCAATGGATAGAACCATAGATCCAATTTGGCCTCCTGGGCCTGAGCTGGTAGAAGGAGCCTCAGAGTCACAGATACTGGATCTGTGGGTGCAAATCCAATCCTGTCACAGAGTGTGAATCTATACCCCAAGACCTACGTGCCACAATAGGTTTGTGGGTCCCTGAGACTAGGACCCTGGGCCCACAGCCGCTTGAAGCACCTGCACCTGGAACCCAGTGCTGCTGCAGCTGCTCGTAGGCTGTGTCAGACCTGACACCAAGAGTAGTCTCCTCAGCTAAGTCTCCCCATTGTGGGGAAAACAATGAATAGAAGAACCACAAAAGCTCTTGACACTGAAGACATTAGCAATCTATGCTGCAGTCACTCCTGCCATGATCTTCTATAGCCTAAGCCACTGAGGCACCCACAGTTATTGTTTATGTTGAATGTGTCTGTAGAAGCTGCTTGGAGACTATGCCATTGCACCTATCCAGAAAAAGGGTTGCCATACCCTTCCCAACAAGCATACTAAAACCCAATTGCAGGCAAAAGTCTTTCTCTATGAAAGCCATTCTAGAAAGTTTGGAAGAGGCTATTATTCCAAAAGATGCATAGATATCAATGCAGGGGCACAAGAAACACAACAAAAACAAGGAAATATGATACTACTAAAGGAACACAATAACTTTCTAATAACAGACCCCAAAGAAAAAGATATCAATGAATTGCCAGAAAAGGTATTCAAAATGATGATCTTAAAGAAACTCAATGGTATATTAAAAAATGCAGATACACAATTCATCAAAAGCAGGAAAACAATTCATGATATGAAAAAGAAGTTCAACAAAGAGATAGAAATAATAAAAGGAAGCAAACAGAAATCCTGCCACTGAATAATTCAATTAATAAAATAAAAAATATAGTAGAGAACTCCAACAGCAGACTTGATCAAGCAGAAGAAGGAATCTCTGAGTTTGAAGATAGGTTGTTTGAAATTACCCAGTCAGAGAACAAAAAGGAAAAAGAGTGAAGAAAACCTACAAGACTTATGGGATACCATTAAGCAAAAAAAAAAAAAAAAATTATATTATGGAAGTTAGGAGAAGAGAAGATAAAAGGCATATAAAACTTATTTAAGGAAATAATAGCTGAAAACTTCCCAAGTCTGGGGAGAGATATGTACATTTAGACCCAGGAAGTTTGAAGTTCCCAAATAGAGTCAATTCAAGAAGGTCTTCCTTGAGGGAAATTACAGTTAAATTTTCAAAAGTCAAAGACAAAAAGGTCCTCCCTGAGGCACATTATAGCCAACTTGTAAAAAGTCAAAGACAAAGAGAGAATTCTAAAAACCACAAGAAAAAAGGGTCAAGTCACATGTAATGGAGTTTCCATTAGACTAACAGCAGATTTATTTGCAGAAACCTTACAGGCCAGGAGATAATAGAAGTGCAGAAAGAAAAAAATTATCAACCAAGAATACAATGCTCAGCAAAGCTATCTCTCAGAAATGAGAGAGAAATAAAGTCTTTCCCAGACAAGCAAAAACTGAGGGAATTCATCACCACTAGACTGGCCTTACGAGAAATGACCAAGGGAGTTCTACATCTGGAAGTGACTAAACAAAATTGAGACTAAAAAATTACAAAAGATCAATACAATAAAAGATTAGTTTTTTGAAAAGAAACAAAATTGACAAACCATTAGCTAGACTAACCAAGAAAGAGAGGAAAGACTCAAACAATTAAAATCAGAAATTAAAAAGGAGACATTGCAGCTGATAGCACAGAAATACAAAGGATCATTAAAGATTATTACAGATAAACACACTCCACTGAATTAGAAAGCCTAGTGAAAAATGACTAATTCCTGGTCATATACAACATACCAAGATTAAACCAAGAAGAAACAGAAAACCTGAACAGACCAATGATGAATAACAAGATTGAATCTCTAATAAAAAAGTATCCATCAAGAAGCCCAGGATCTGATGACTTCACTGAAGAATTCTACCAAACATTTAAAGAAAAACTAATACCAATTCTTCTCAAACTCTTCCAAAAAATTGAAGAAGAGGAAATTCTTTAAAACTCATTCTATGAAGCCAGCATTACCCCGAAACCTAAACCAGAGAATGACACAACAAAAAAAGAAAACTATAGGCCAATATCTCTGATAAATATAATGCAAAAATTCTCAAAAAACTACCTGCAAGCCAAATCTAGCAGCACATTAAAAAGATCATTCACCACAATCAAGTAAGATATATCTCAGGGGTGCAACAATAGTTCAACATATGCAAATCAATAAACATGACATATCCCATCGGTAGAATGAAGAAAAAAAACATGCGATCCTCTCAATAGCCACAAAAAATCATTTGATAAAATTCAACATTCCTTCATAATATTTAATAAAAACTCTCAACAAGTTAGGTATAGAAGGAACATATCTCAACAAAATAAGGCTATTATATGACAAACCCACAGCTAATATCATACTGAATAGGAAAAAGTTAAAAGCCTTTCCTGTAAGATCTGGAACAAGACAAGGATGCCCACTTTCACCACTTTTATTCAACATAGTACGGAAAGTCCTAGCCAGAGCAATTGCATAAGAGAAAAAAATAAAGGACATCTGAGTTGGAAAGGAGGAAGTCAAATTGTCCCTATTTACAGACAATATGATCTTTTATATAGAAAACTTTAAAAATCTACACCAAAAAGACTCTTAGAACTTGTAAACAAATTCAGTAAAGTTACAGGGTACAAAATCAACATGCAACAACTGGTACTGTTTCTATACACCAACAATGATCTAGTGGGAAAAAATCAAGAAAGCAATTTAATTTATAATAGCTATAAAGAAACCACTAAGAATAAATTTAACCGAGCAATCTTGAGCAAAAAGAGCAAAGTTTGAGGCATCACACTGCCAAACTTCAAAATATACTACTAAGCTATAGTTACCAAAACAGCAGGGTACTGGCATATAAACAGACACAGAGACCAATGAAATAAAATAGAGAACCCTGAAATAAATCCACATATTTAGCCAGACAAAGGTTTTTGATAAATGTGCCAAGAGCATTCACTGGGAAAGGGATAGTCTTTTCAATAAATGGTGCTGGGGAAATTGAATATCTATATGCAGAAAAATGAAACAAGACCCCTATCTCTCATCATACACAAAAGCAACTCAAAATGGATTAAGACCCAGAAGTATTTAATATGAAACTACTAGGAGAAAACATAGGGAAAATGTTTTCGGTCATTGATCTGGGCAAAGATTTTATGGGGAGGACCTCAAAAGCACAGGCAACAAAAGCAAAAATTGACAAATAGGATTATATCAAACTAAAATGCCTCTTCACAGCAAAGGGAGCAACCTGAAGAATGGGAGAAAATACTTGCAAACTATTTACCTATCAAGGGATTGATATTTATAATATAATGGGAACTCAACTGGACAGCAAAAAACCCAAAATAACCCAATTAAAAAGTGGGCAAATAAGCTGAAGAGACATCTCTCAAAAGAATACATACACAGGTATATGAAAAAATGCTCAGCATCACTAATCATCAGAGAAATGCAAATCAAAACCACAATCAGATATCATCTCACCTGAGTTAGAATGGTTATTATCAAAAAGGTAGAAAATAACGAATGCTGGTGAAGATGTGAAGAAAGGGGAATATAAATTAGTAAATCCATTATGGAAAAGAGTATGGAGGTTCTTCAGAGAACTGAAAATAGAACTACCATATAATCCAGCAATTTCACTGCTGAGTATATATCCAAAGGTAAGAAAATCAGTATGTCAAAGAGATACCTTCATTTCCATATTTATTACAGCACTATTGACAATAGCCAAGATATAGAATCAACCTGTGTCCATCAAGAGATGAATGAGGTATGGTATATATACACAATGGAATACTGCTTAGCCATGAAAAAGAGCAAAATTCTGTCATTTGTGGCAACATGGATGAGCTTGGAGGACATTATGTTAAGTGAAATAAACCAGACACAGAAAGATAAATAATGTATTTTATCACTCATTTGTGGAAGCTAAACAAGTTGATCTCATAGAAGTAGAGAGTAGAATGTGGTTACTAGAGGCTGGAAAGGGCAGGGGGAAGGGGAGGATAGCAAAAGTTGATGGGAAGCAAAAGTACAATAGATATGAGGAATAAGTTCTAGTGCTCTATATCACTAAAAAGTTACTAAAAACAATTTATTTTGTATTTCCAAATGGCTAGAATAGTGGATTTTGAATGTTCCCAACACAAAGAAATTATAAATATTTGAGGCAATGGATATGCTAATTACCCCAATTTGATCCTTACAGATTGTATATATATATTAAAATATCACATTGTACCCCATAAATATGTACAATTATTATGTGTCCATTAGAAATAATTATATAATAGAAGCAAGTAAAAAATGGTTGTAAATTTGCTAAGTAGGATGTATAAGAAATTTATTGTTTAAACTCTTCTTATTTCCAAAGTAGATTTGGAGTACCCAAATACCCAAGTGTTAGTTTTATTTAGCTGACATTTTAACTTTTTTTCTTTCACATAATTTCAGAAAGTCAACAAAGCCCATGAATTGGTTAACCTTAAAGAGAGCTATCTTTAGTAACTTAGAATTTAAAGCACAAATAAATGAAGGATGTCTTTGATAAACAAATGATGTGTCATTTGGGACAAATGCAATATGATGTGTGGGTTCATGCAACATAGCCATCAGGATACTTCAGCATACTTGGCGGAGTTAAAATTTCCAAGGTGTGTGTGTGTGTACATGGTAACCTTGGTTGTTAATTTCACCACTGTTTGGCCTCAGCTGAGCTTGTGCTCTTAGCTGTTTTTCCAGCAGTGGGGATGGATGGATGGATATACTCAGATTCTTCTCTTGCCCGACCCATCTTTTGACCTATGGCTTACATGTATCAGATGTTTGCTCACTAGAATCTGTGACCACGATAGTGCTTTATTTATTTATTTATTTATTTTTGAGACAGAGTCTCACTCTTTTTGCCTGGGCTAGAGTGCCATGGCATCAGCCTAGCTCACAGCAACCTCAAACTCCTGGGCTCAAGCAATCCTCGTACCTCAGCCTCCCAAGTAGCTGGGACTACAGGCATGTGCCACCATGCCCGGCTAGTTTTTTATATATATTTTTAGTTGTCCAGCTAATTTCTTTCTATTTTTAGTAGAGATGGGGTCTCGCTCTTGGTCAGGCTGGTCTCGAACTCCTGAGCTCAAACGATCTGCCCGCCTCGGCCTCCCAGAGTGCTAGGATTACAGGCGTGAGCCACTGTGCCTGGCCTACGATAGTGCTTTATTATCTGTCTCACCAGGGGATTGGACCCCAAGGCCTTGTCCTATTAGTCCTAGAGTCTACTCAACTATCCTAACCAACCATTCAGTTCAGGAGATATCAAATTTTTATATCAAATGGGCCAGTCATGCTCCCTCACTATGCCTCAGTTTCTACATTCGTTCACAGGGATAAGCTAAGCCAAGGTTTTGCCTCATAGTTTTATATGTTGACCATATTAAGGACTCAAGTAGTTGATTTGTTTCTAAAATAACCCAATTAACTGGAGGGAAAGACAGAATACAACATTAAAAACAATTTGCTAAAAACAAATTACAATTTAGCTGAAAATTGACTTTTCTAAAAAAAAGTACTTTTTCACTTTGGGGACAATTTAATATGGGGGAAAGAAAGAGAAAGAAATTGAGAAAAGTAGGAAGAGATTTCTTTTTACTATTTTTGAGTTAAAAATTTTAGGGGACCATACATATTTTCATCTTTGATTTTTCTTGCTATTCCGTAAAATGTACATTTGTTATAATCTGATGAATCCAGAGTACTTTAAATTTGAGACAAACTATCTTTTGCTGTGCTATTAAAGTTGCATCATGAGAGTGTATTTTTCATCTGGCACAGCGTTTCTTTTTTTCATAATATAAAATGATTAGCTTGAATTATGATCAAGAAGTGGCAGAGTTAAAACTTCAAGTCATAAATATATATTGAAATATGAATGGAGGTAGCATGTCCAAAATGTTGGAAATGCAACTGACTAAGCATTTAAAGGAGGGTGTGCTCCTAAATGACACCAATATATCTGCTTGCTGCCTGGTAGGAAACAGGTGAATCGACTTGCTAGACGAGTCCAACAGAGACTAAGATGAAGCTCTGAAATTGTGAGACAGTTCTCATGTCCTGTTCCCACAGGATGACATTTGTCAGGCAGAAAAGAAAGGGAAAAAATGCCAAGGAATTTATCTTTCAACAAAATGTAAAACAGGGCATGGGGCCTTAATGATAAAGCAGGGTTTTGGTCTTAGTGCAGTTAGTTTCCGAGCTGTTGGCTACTGTTTTGCATCTTCTAGCTGAATACTCTACATGTCATGTTCCTGACTTCTTTACATTGAAAATCTCAAGTATCATGGTAGCATGATGCACCTGCATAACTCCTATATGGACAGTCATTTTCAACAATCCAAAGACATGCTCAGTCCATTTGATAAAGGAATTCTGGCTCCACAAATTTTGGCTGGAGTGCAGTGGCATGATCCTAGCTCTTTGCAGTCTCTAACTCCTGGGCTCAAGCTATCCTCCTGTGTCAGCCTTCAGAGTAGCTGGGACTACAGGCACGCACTACCATGCCCAGCTAATTTTTTAAAATTTTTTGTAGAGTCAGGGTCTTGCTCGGGCTGGTCTCAAACTCCTGGCCTCAAGCGATGCTTGTGCTTTTAGCCTCAGGAGTAGCTGGGACTACAGGCCTGAGGCACCGCGCCGGCTGGCTCCACCAATTTTATTTTTTTCTTTCTTCCATTGTCCTTTATTTCATAAACACCTAGTTACAAGTTACACAATTCAAAAACTAAAGGCAGAGAAGGGTGTGGGGAAGATTTGCCTATGTGTGTGTGTGGGCGGGAGGGCGGAGGAGAGAGTCAGGAACCAGTCTGCTCGTGCACAGCTCTGCAAAGGCTGTAGCCCCTCAGTGGGGGCTCTGAGGGAGGCGTGGGCAGGGATCCTGGGGGGCTGAGGAATGGAGAAGGCCCTTAAACCCAGAGCTCACCCCCGAACCCCTTCAATGCATGGCAGGGGTAGAATGAAGAAGCTGAGGAGGTTCAAACACGCAGCAGCAAAATGAAAACTGAAGTTAGTGGATACAGAAGTACAGTCATCATGGCCAGGGGACTAAGAAGGAAAAAGAGGGGGCAGTGGAAGGTTCTTCCTGAGACCCCCCAAGGGGGAGACGGGGACCAGGTTGCCTGTTAATTTCATATTAAATTGTGGGTGGCAGTTGGGGAGGACATATTTCAGGGGATGATTTCTCAGCCCCTCAGGCTACACGAGAGAGGCTGAGGGCCTAGGGTCGTCGCCAGTCACGGTGGCACAGTCAGGAGCGGGAGTCCTCAGGGCCCTGTGCCGCCAGGTGGGGAGGCCTCTCAGCCCTTTGTCCCCGACACCTGCTGCCTCACGCCCTTGACGTTTGCAGCAGGGCGTTGCTGCGGGCATCGAGCTGTCTCCCGCAGCCACTCCTGGACAACTGTCACTGCCTCCTCACTCCCGTCCTCGTGGAGCCCTGGAGGATGTGAGCCCTGTCCCACGGGTGACGTCCGATGGACATCTGCTCTAGGCCACTGTCTGAAACCTACTGGGGCAGGTGACGATGCGGAGGATGAAAAAGTCTGGCAGTGGCCTCCAGCTGCCATGTGTTCCATGTGCCCAACCAAGTCGCCCATCATCCCAAACGTGTCCTTGAAGCCCCCCGACATTCCCAGCATCCCGAAGCGGGGGGACAGCCCCAGCCTGCATGCTGCGGCTGGCGGGCGGGTCCCTGGCACGCTGCCGTCTGTCATGCTGAAGAAGGGGCTATACCCAAAGCCACCTGGCAGCATACGGCTCCGTGCTGACGGTGAATAGCACAGGGTCCATCAGGAACTTGGGATCCTCAGGCTCCGCATTCCTCACGAAGCAGGAACATCCTGATTTTAGCTCCCGAGGGCTCCACAGGGTCCCGGATTCGGGCTCAGAGGCAGGTTTGGATTTCGCTTTCCCGTCGGCTGCAGGGTCAGGGCGACCTGGACGCCAGGGCTGCTCCGGGCTTGAGCTCCGCGGGCTCCTGCGCCGCCTCCCCGCGCAGCTGCCCCCTCGGCACGCGCCACCACCCCTCGTCCCGGCTACAGGGCCGACTGGTTTTTGTTCACTCATTCGTTGTCTTCCTCTTTCCAAACAAGAAATAAATCAGACAACTGCTGACATAAAATCCTCACTGCTTCATTGCCATCCCGAAGCGTGCATCAGAGAGGGGAAATGTAGAGGGATTGGCTTAATTCAGTGTGTGGACTAATGAGGAATCCCTTTGGAAAACTGTAGAAGACAAATCAAGGCCTGCTCAGATGGAGTAACCATGAGGTTGATCTTAGGTGTAAAACATGTTGATTTCTGTGAATAGCTCAAATATGTGTGGTCTACTCACATATTAGCCTCTTTGTAATTACATTATAGGGAATATTTTTCTTTTCCTTATTTCATCATTTACTTCTATTGCTACTTTGAAATTTTCATCACAGCAGGTAAAGCATTTGGTTAAAGTGAAAGATGGGTGCTCAAAGATCTGTTAACAGTGGTGAGTAAATGCTTTGACAAGGAATGCAGAGGTTCCACGGCTTTTGGGTTCCGGTGGGAGCGGGGAGGCTGGGATCATTGTGAAGTATGGGGGGATGGATGTGTATGATGTATCATGTGAGCAGGGACAAGGGTTAACTGCACTCTCACTCATACCTAAAAGATAACCTCCAAAAAAGAGAATTGTGTAAAGAAGCATGACAAATTATCATCACTTTTTATATAAGCAAATACCCTCAGGCAAAGGTTGAAGTTCAGATTTAGACTGAAAATTTAGTTCTGTGTCTTATATAGTGAACTTCTCGTTAAAAGTCTGCAAATCTTTCCTATTAACACAAGGAATAAAATATTTTCCATTATTCATTTACATTAGGGATGTGCACATCTTCTATGATTCCTTTTCTCTGCCACCCTGTGGATTTTACTTAACACTGCAGTATTAATGTTCAGAGTTGAATATGTCAACTGATGTTTACATTTTTTGATTTATCTCGTTTGAATTTTTTCAAAAGATTGACAGATACACTTAATAAACATTTTAAAAATCCACCATAGATTAATAACAAAAACCCCAAGGGCATCTAGCTCTCTTTTAATGATATTTTTTTGAAAAAGAGTTTTTATTATTAAAGTATGTTTTACTTAGGTTCATTTCTATGAAGAAATGGAATGGTCATAACTTGGCAAGAGTCTGGGTTAAGACCTCTATTTTTTTTTAATACAAAAACTTGCAAGCCTATAGGAAAGTTGATAGAATTTTATAGTATGAAACCACACACTTATCACTTAGATTCTGCCATCAATATTTTGCTTTATTTGCTTTGTCACTTATTAGCCATACACCTATTCCTCTGTTCATCTTTATTTTTTAATGAATTTTAAATTAAATTATAGTCATCTGTACACTTCCCCCAATGCTCTACTTATAGTTATTTTTCTTTTGAAGTAAAATTTACATACAGTGGAATGCACATATTGTAAGAGTACCATTTGATTAATTTTGATCCCCTTTAATCTCCTATAAAATATAGACCATTAATATTACCCCAGAAAATTTTTTCCTCCCCTGTCCCAATCAATCTCTACCCCACCTCACCAGAGGTAGTCACTGTTCTGATGTTATCCACCATAGATTGGCCTTGTCTACTCTAGAACTTCCCGTAAATGAGATTATACAGTGTGAACTCCTTTTGGTAAGGCTTCTTTTACTCAGCATAATGTTTTTTGGTAACAAAACATAGGAAACCTAATACATGGTGCTCTCTTTAAGCCGTATTTTCTCTTTGCTCTTTGTTTCCAACTATTATCTTTTTTGTTTTGACTAATAATATTACTTGTTCTCACACTGGTCTTTACCAAGTACTTTCAAATCAGTGTTAAATAAAAAGAAGCAAGTTACAGAAAGATACACACAATCTATATGTAAATTTTTAAAATACAAAATAAAATCACATCAAGTTTATTTAATTCTCACAATCAGGGATTATTATTCCCATTTTTCCCATGGCAAAAACTGAGGCAATTTGTCCTGGTCCATGGAACTGGACACAGATCTGCATCCTGACTCAACTCCAGCATGTTTTTAAGTTTTCATATTATTTCCTTCCTCTACCAAGCTTTTATTAGGATGTTTTTGAAATCCATTCATGTTATTGCTTGTATCAGTTGTCCTTTCCTTTTTTATTGTCGACTAGAATTTGATTGGCAGAGAACTGAATATCTGGACAGGTTTCATTTACCCCACCCCTTTTGGGGTTATTTTTCCTTAGTTCCACTTTATACGTTTAGCTTCCTTTGAGCAGCAATATAAGAAACAGCCGCACGAAACTCTATTTGGTGTGAGAAAATTAATGAAGACATAATCTGTTTTATTAAATAGTTCTCCTTAACTCTCTTGCAATTCAATGTTGGGAACATCCGTACTTCTTTCTCTCAAGCTACTTGTAGGTTTTTTGTTTGTTTGTTTATCTTACAGATACTGTGATTTATGACTGATCCTTTGGTCACTAGGAAGCTTAGAAATTGTGATCTACCTATTTTGCAAGAATTTCTGATATACTGTGTTATACATTTTTGTTTTATGTTACCTCTGGCTTCATTTTATAATGTCATCCTTGGTTTTCTCTTCGTTTTCCTCTCTTTACCTATTTAGTTATATTTTTAATTTTTTTTTTTTGAGTTGGAGTCTCACTATGTAGCCCAGGCTGGACTTGAACTCCTGGGCTCAAGTGATCTTCCCACTGAAGCCTCCTGAGTAGCGAGGAATACAGGGGTGTGCCACCACGCCTGGCTTCTTTACCTATTTTGATCCTACGTATTTTGTAAACTTCCTCAAATAATTCCTGGACTGAGGCTAGTTCATATATAAATAAAATTAAGCTAGTTTGGCATACTGTTTAAAACACTGATTATTTAGAGAGAATGTGGCTACTGTATTATATATGTATATATGTGTATATATAAATATTAATATATATATGAAATTGAAAATGTTTGGGAGAGAGATGAATTGTAAGAACAGGTTAAACACCTTTTTTTGGTAATTAGGGCAATTAGAAATGCTAGTCATGTAATAATTGCAGTACTCTTCACAATAGCTACAAGGTGGAAACACCCTGTGTCCATCAGTAGATGAATGAATAAACAAACTGTGGTACATACATACAATGCAATATTATTCAGCCCCCAAAAGGAATGAAATTCCGGTACATGCTACAACATGGGTGGACCTTAAAAAACATTATGCTAAGTGAAATTAGCTAGACCCAAAAAGACAATATTGTACGGTTCTACTTATATGATATGAGGTGTCTAGAAAAGACAAATTTATAGAGACAGAAAGAATAGAAGTTACCAGGGCTGGGAGAGGGGGAAATGGGAGAGTTATTGCTTCATGGTTACAGAATTTCTGTTTGAAGTGATGAAAGAGTTTTGGAAATAGTGGTGATGGTTACACAACATTGTGAATGTATTTAATGCCACTGAATTGTGTGCTTAAAAATGGTTAAAATGGTAAACTTCATGTTTTTTGTTTTTTGTTTTTTTGAGACAGAGTCTCACTCTGTTGCCCAGGCTAAAGTGCCGTGGCATCAGCCTAGCTCACAGCAACCTCAAACTCCTGGGCTCAAGTGATCCTCCTGCCTCAGCCTCCTGAGTAGCTGGGACTACAGGCATGCGCCACCATGCCCAGCTAATTTTTTCTATATATATTTTTAGTTGTCCATATAATTTCTTTCTTTTTTTAGCAGAGATGGGGTCTTGCTCTTGCTCAGGTTGGTCTCAAACTCCTGAGCTCAAACGATCCACCCACCTTGGCCTCCCACAGTGCTAGGATTATAGGCGTGAGCCACCGTGCCCGGCCTATACTTCATGTTATACATATTTTCCACAATAAAAAATGTTATTGTATTTATTTATTTGTTTATTTATTTTTTTAGAGACATAGTCTCGCTCTGTTGTCCAGGTTGGAGTGCAGTGGGGCAATCAGCTCACTGCAGCCTCAAATTCACAGGCTCAAGCAATCCTCCCGCCTGGTAGTACAGGCAGGAGATACCACACCCAACCAATTTTAAAATTTTTATTTCTGTAGAGGCAGGGCCTCACTATGTTGCCCAGGCTGGTCTTGAACTCCTGGGATCAAGCAATCCTCCCTCCTCAGCCTCCCAAAGTGCTAGGATTATAGAACTGAGCTACTGTGCCCAGCCTAAAAAAAGTTTAAAAACATATAAACACCATTCTTTTGTGGTTATAGTCTTTAGAGTTGCTAGTCTTTTCTTTTTTTTGAGACAGAGTCTCTCTCTGTTGCCTGGGCTAGCGTGCTGTGGCATCAGCCTAGCTCATAGCAACCTCAAACTCCTGGGCTCAAGCAATCCTTCTGCCTCAGCCTCCCAAGTAGCTGGGACTACAGGCATGCGCCACCATGCCCGGCTAACTTTTTCTATTTATTTTTAGTTGTCCAGCTAATTTCTTTCTATTTTTAGCAGAGAAGGGGTCTTGCTCTTGCTCAGGCTGATCTCTAACTCCTGAGCTCAAATGATCCACCCGCCTCGGCCTCCCAGAGTGCTAGGATTACAGGTGAGAGCCACCACGCCCGGCCAAGAGTTGCTAATCTTTTAATGGGTTGTTTCATCCAGTTTTTCCACATGACATCCTAGAACCCATGCCATGTATAATTGATTGTTATGAAGAAGATCATGTTTTGTTAAAGGAATAATATTATTATTGGGAGTTACATTTAAGAGTACATGACCAAGGAAGTGGTATTATGTAAATTGCAGAGATGACCAGAAATACGCCATAAGAACCAAGACACTACAATAATTCTCATGGCTTGAGACTATGTGTGTGTTCCGTAATAGTCACAGAGAGGCAATAGGGACAGGCGGGGCCTGACTCTAGACACCCACTAGGCAAGGATGATCCTGTGCAAGGGAAGGAATGGTCTGCCTCAGGAGTCAGAGCAGTGGGACAGGGAATCTGGACGGGGAGCTGTGGATAGAGATGATTGAGGGGCAAGGTCCCACTGGCTGGGCAGGACACAAGGGTGCAAAAACTCAGAAATAGGATGGCTGGGAAAGCTATCAAATCACTTAATAGTATCTACAATATATCCTCCGATCTGACAATTTGTTGACAGGGAATTCATTCCACAGAAGTAATTGTTTAACACAAAGATGTAACTATTAATATAAATATTTTTATAGCAATAGTGCTTAAACTAATGAAAAATTATGGTTAACTTAAATGCCTAATAATAAAGAAGTCCATACAGAAAAATAACATGTAGCCATTAAAAATGTTGTGGAAGAATGTGTAAAGGGATTTAAAGATGTTTGCATTTTTGTATATACTGTAGACTCTTCCTGGGTTAGCTAGTATTCAAGTCCTATTCCTGCCTATGTAAGTATTCCACTGGAAAATAAAAAAAGGTGATTGCACTGCCAAGGTTTTATATCTGCAGCTGTTTATGTTACTCAGCACTCCCTTTGGTTGTAAAGTGAGCTTCCAGGGTAAGAGAGGTCCTTCTTTTGCTCATTTTATTGCATGTTGCTAAAGTGTTTTATTACCTTTGTATATTTTACAGAAAGAATGCTCTTAAAAGTGTTGCATGAATTCAGAGGCAAAAGACTATATTAAAAAATTTGCTTCTATTATTGCAGAGGGGCCCTGTTCAGTAATAAATACCACTTTTATTCATTCATGCTTTTATATACGTGTGTGTGTGTGTATACATACCCCATTCCTGTTGAACCTTCATTCATTCATTGAACACGTACCATGTGCCTAGCTTTGGTTTATATGTCAGAGCCTTAACACCTAAGAGCCTCTGCTTACAAGTGGCTTACATTCTAAAGGAGACGGGTGGGGTAGGTCACCAATAAGTAAACCACACGTGATGGTTTACTGCCATTAAAACTGAACAGGAGAGAGCAAGACTGGATGGTTGTAGAGTGCAGCTGCTGCAGAATACAGTGGTCTGGAAAGGCCTCTCTGAGAAACATACATGATCAGCCATGTATGTCAGCAACCCAGGAAGAGGTATGTCTGTGATCCCACGCTTTACACTCCTGTTAAATAACAAGCCATGCTATTTCATACAGTTTATCATTGCATGAAATATGTATGTTACGGTATGGACAGATGCAGGTGGTGTATTACTGAGAAGAAACTTTAAATAAATATCATTCTCTTGGCTCTTTGGTCACCTGCAATTAGATTACTTTGTAAATCACACAAAAGCTGGAAAAAATATTACCAGGTTGTTAGTTTGGATTTTACAAAATGAACTTTAAAATTTCCATGCCCAGAAAAGTTCTAGCATTCTGCTTTAAGTGGACTCAGCCCTGAAGCCGTTGGTCCAGGGTGGAAATGCCTGACAGGGGCAGGGGACATGGACCACGATATCCATATGTGCCCAGCCAGTGCCAAGGTAGCTGTGCCCTTCCTCACCCATCCCACGCCAGGCCATATAACCAGGCCAGGTTTGTGCCAGCTGCTCTGCTAGAGACTACATAGTTCATTTTATCCACCCATTCAGGAAATATTTACTGAGCTTCTGCCATGTGCTAGGCTCTGGGAATAAAACAGGGAATAAGACAAAAATCTCTATGTGGAAAGAGCTGAAAAGGCAGAGAGTTAAATAAGCAACTACAATAAATTATGACAACATTATGATGAGGTGCTGGGGGGACATGGCAAGGGGCCCCTCACTTGGTCTGGAGGTGCCAGAAAAGGCTTCCCAGAGAAAGTGCTATTGTTTGACAGAAGGATGGAGAAACAGGGTTCCAGGCAGAAGGGGCATATAAATGCCTGGAGGTTCAAACACTGCACTATATGAGGAACTGAAAGCGTATGATGGCTGGAGCACTGAACACATGGAGAACAGTGAGAGAAGGGAGTCCAGACATGTGTCTGTTCTGTTTTCCTATCATTTTTTCAACAAAAATATTTCCAAACCTATGCTGAAGTAGACAGAATAACATAATGCACTCCACGCCCATCACCCAGCTTCAGTGATTATCAACTCATGGTCAATCTTGTTGTGTTTACACCTCTCCCATTGCACCAACTCTATGGGTTATTTTGAAGCAAATCCCAGGTATCATATTGTTTCATCTATAAACGTTTTTCTATTCATTCTATATTTATTTTATCTCCAGCTTCTCACATAGTATCTTCTCATGGTAGGGACTCAATAAATAAATTCATTTGTTTGCTGAGCCAATAAACAGTTTGGTGGAAGGAAGAAAGGCAGGCAGAAGCCACACGATGAAGGGCTTTGCCTGCCATGTTGGAATTTGGGCTGTACTCTGTGGGCACTGGGAAGCCAGCTCAGGGTCTTGGGTCAGGGAGTGACAAAGTGGTCACTCTGCCTGACATGTGGAGGGAGAACTGGAGGGGGAAGTTGCATCTTCAGGGAGATTCTTAGGAGGTTGTTGTATAAAATCCAGGTCACCAGATTACAGCTCACATACAGCAGAAATAGAGGAAGAGGAAGGAAAGTGGACTGGGAGAGAGAACAAAGGAAAAGAATGAGTCAGAGAAAGATGAAGGAAAAAGTTCAAAAGGGGAGGGTGCTGAGAGGTGCTGAGGCACTGGGCACAGAGCACCGGGGACTGAAAGACTTTTACCCTTGGTTCTCACTGGGCCATGCCAGGCAAGTGCCTGCCGAGAGGGGGATTGCCCATTTCCTGCCAGTTCTCTTTGCCTCAATGGGTAAAATGCCAGCAGCACTCAAGGGAAGAAGTCTGGTTTCAACATCTGATCCAAGGAGGAAGGGAGGGAGGGAAGGAGGGAAGTGCATAAATAGTGATTCCCAGGGCCATGTGGGTATCCAAGGAGCATAGGACAGTGTGGGGGGAGGGGAAACCTAGACAGGAAAAGAGGTGGCAGGAGCCAGGCCGAGGGGAGAGAAACTCCAGCCAACTGGAAAGACGTTCAGGGCCAGGTCCTCTCCCCAAAGAGCTGGAATGGGGACAAGTACCAGGGCTCTGGGCAGAAGACCATTGTCCCTGGCACATCCGAATGGTTTTTAATAGAATGCCAGCCACTCAAGGCTCCCAGAGATGCTGGTAGGGGTGGAGGGCAGCCACCCTGTTCCCAGCACACACTGGGCTCCTGGTGTGAAAGTCACCTGTTGTTCCTAGCACCCCTGCCAGACTTTCAGCCTCAGGGCCTTGGTAAAGCAGATCTTGCAAGTGGGCAGTCTTTAGGACCCAAAGCGTGGCAGGCAGGGGACCAATATTTGAGATATCCTGTTTTCTAAACAAGCAAGGTCTATAAGGTTTCATTGCCATCATTTGTTTTAGGGTTAGACAAATAGGGGGCTGTCCCTTGTCTCTGAGCCAGGTAGTAGTATTTCCCTGAATATAGCCGCCTCCCACCCCACCCTTTCTTCTGTGGTCTTAGGGGAGAGAATCCTTGCATGGTGGGAACAGTCTTTGTCTATGTTTGTTTATTGCATGGAGTGGATCTCCCACAGCCCCTCAGTGTGGATAGGTAGAATTTATTTTTATCTTTCTCCATTTTTCACCTGGAGCTGGGACCCGGAAAGGCTTCGTAAGAGCTGCCACCAGGAAATGCATTTGCTTTGCAGTCTCCACTTTCCCCTGGGCGGTGGCTAACCTTTGACCGGGGTTGGCAGACCCATTTGACTGGCGTTGGTAGACCCTAAGCTATGTTCTAACCTAGCTTTCCTCTGCAGCAAAGGTAGATTTGGGTTGGCTATCTGCCACCTCTTCTGCCCAGAATTAGGGGCTTGCTCTTTGTGGACCCTGGGATGGTCTGGACAGTGCTCCGTGGGGCTCAGCCTGCAGCAAAGGAAGAAGATGTGCTGAACTCATTTTTGTTACTCACCCAGGGCCCATGCTGAGGTCCATGGTGAGATCCCAAACAATTTTTGGCTTGTTTGGGATACAAATTGACAAGTTTCTTCCAATCTCTTTATGGTGACATTTGTATTAAAAGAGAAACTAATAGAACAGTAAACTTTTTACAAAAAGTAAGCAGTAAACAAACGCTCTAAGCAAGGAGTTGGTGGATGTCATTCATACTCTCTCAGCACAAAACTGCACACATCTTGCCAAAAAGGGAACAGTCACCCTACGCTTATCTTTCTCAGGAACGTTGGTCACAATTGACTGTGCACTTTGTTCCTGCGTGAGGGACTGTCTGTGACACGCCAGCTTCTGGGGGCTGCAGGCTCCATTTGATGATTTTCTCATTTCTCTTCCTGTCCCTCCAGATGCTGCTGGGTCAATCAGACATGAACCTCTGCCCTCCGGTCTGGGCGTCTGCGCTCAAAGCTGGTGCTGCTAACGGTACAATGCAGTAATAGCTCGTCATGCATTATTAGACAATAGTTCTAGATGAGAGCGTTTTCACCAAAACATGACAATTTAATTCTTGAAAGTTATAGGTTGTAGCCATTTTAAACAGAAAGCTTTCAACAATATGTACTCATTACTCTGCTTTAGTTAACAGAGTGGTCTGGAGTGTGACTTAAACCTCTGCCAATGATAACTTAGGATTGCCGTTGGACACTTCTGATAGCATATTCCATCCGTGGAAGAACTTAGCCTGCTCTTCCCTGAATTCCACCAAATTGCCTCCCGTGCAACCATCTTTGTCTCTGCTTCTGTATCTTAAAGTTTAATAGTTTTACTTTTGTACCAGTCTCCCTTTAGTAGGAGGGAGACTCTACAACCCCAGATATTCATAGAATGAGAATTTTTAGAGCTAGAAGGAAATTGGAGCCTGTACAGTCTTTGATTGTCACCAAGGGCAGAACTGCAGGTTACCAAGGAAACCAAATAATCCAGTATTGTTTGTAATACTAAGTCAAAACTGCTCTCAGTGCATATGAAGGAACAAAGTACCAAGAGTTTGTCACAGTTGCCATTGCTGAGGTCAGAGTCTTTTCAACTTATTTATAGTTTATTGTTATGCTCACTGCTAATCTGGAACCATACCAGGGAAGGGAATACTACCACACCCAGATTTTGTCCCATCCATAGCAATAGTAGGTGTCATAGCATTTGGAACGAAGTTTCATCTCAGAATCATGTGCCTCTTGAATCAGTGCTGGATCCACCCATGGATGACCTCGGGCAGTTGGGAGTAATATGAAGTAGTCCAATTCAAAGATCAGGGAACCGTGATGAGAACAAAAGAGAGTCCAAAGTTAGAACAGGCAAGTTTGGTGACTGGTTTCTGGAACATGAATGAATGAAGTAGAGAGATAGTCCTGGAATAGCCAGCTCTCTAACTTTGGAGGTGACACAAGCCAGGATTTAGAGCACAAGGGTGGGAGCTATTTTTAAAGTGTAGAGAGCAGGTTTCTCATTGTAGGTGTGCTTGAGGATCCCAGAGGACACAAGGGGAAATATAGTCATTCCTGGCTTAACAAATGTTCAGATTACAACTGTTCTGAAAGGTGTTTATGAAAATACTGACTAGGAACATCATGTGGTAGAGAGGGGCAGGACATTGGTTCTTTGGGTCAAGTTCTACTAACTAGCTATGTAACCTTAAGCAGGTCATGATTTGTCTGGTACTTCCCACTTTTTAAGTCTCTAAAATGAGTGTATTTTCAAGGTCTGTTTCAATGGTAACATCTAGAGCTAAATGTACTTTGACTCACTGTGTCTCCTTTTCCAGGGTGGTATATTTGCTTGTTTATTCAATCATTATATTATTCAATCATTATTGCCTTGCCACTGAGACAGCTATGCCAGTAAGCCTCACAGCTTGATCAGCTGAATTAAGTAGAATCCTTGTCTCTCAGTCAGGGTGTTGCTTGCCTGTTGTGGTTTGAATCCAGTGCGTTGTGTGATGGTTACTCTTTCAAACTGTTGCAGAGCTAACCTTTCCTAACTGTGATGATTCGTTTGCCAGACTGTCTCTGGGACTCATTTGCTGTTGTACAACCTTAGGAAGGCTTTTCATTTTGTTTTTAATTGTAGTAAAAAATTATATAACCTAAAATTCACCATTTTAAAGTACACAATTCAGTGGCCTTTAGTATATTCACACTGTTGTGCAATTATAACCACTATCCAGTTCCAGAATATTGTCATTCTAGAAGGAAACCCTGTACCCATTAAGCCATCTCTCCCCATTCCTCCCTTCTCCAGTCCTTGACAACCACGAATCTGCTTTCTGCCTCTATGCATTTACCTATTCTGGACATTTCATATAAATGGAACAAAGCAGTATGTGTCCCTTTGTGTCTGCCTTCCTTCACTTAGCATAGTGTTTTCAAGGCTCTTCTATGTGGTGGTATGGATCAGCACTTCATTCTCTTTATGTCTAGTTAATATTACATTGTATTAATAGACCACATTTTGTTCATTCGTTCATCTGTTGATGGACATTTGAGTTGTTTCCACCTTTTGGCTACTGCGAATAGCTCTATGACAAACATTCATGTACAAGTTTTTGTTTGAACACCTGTTTTCAATTATTCTGGTTACATACCTTGAAGTGGAATTGCTAGGTCATATGGTAGTTCTTTTTTTTTTTCTTTTTTATGTTCATTTTTAGTGAATAGAGACATATGGTAGTTCTGTTTAACTTTTTGAGGAACTGCCAAACTATTTTCTAAAGCAGTTAAACCATTTTACATTCCCACCAGCAATGTATGAGGGTTCCAATTTCTCCACATACTCACCAACACTTGTTACTTTCTATTTTTTTGATTATAGCAATTCCTAGATGGGATTATAACCACCATACTCTAGGAGGTGTGAAGTGGCATCTCATTGTGGTTTGAACTTGCATTTTTCCTATGACTAATGATGTTGGGTATATTTTCATGTGTTTTCTGGCCATTTATAATGTGTCTATACAAATATTTTGCCTTTATTTATCTTGTCCTTTCATTTTTGAGTTATAAGAGTTCTTTATATGTTCAAGATGCTGGACTCCTTACTGGATATATGATTTACATATATTTCTCCCATTCTGTGCGTTGCCTTTTCACTTACTTGACAGTGTCCTTGTCCTTGGACATACAAAATTTTTACTTTTGATGAAGTCCAATTTATCTATTTTTTCTTTTGTTACTATATTGCTGGTGTTATATCTAAGAAATCACTGCCAAATCTAAGGTTACAAAAATGTACCTCCATATTTTCTTCTAAGAGTTTTATATTAATAGTTTTAGCTCTTACATTTAGGCTTTTGATTTAGTTTGAGTTAATTTTTATATATGGTGTGAGGTGGGAATCTGACTTCATTTTTTTGCATGTCTATACCTAGTTGTCTCATTGATACTCAGGAAGGTGTTTATACCTATTGGTTATTCTATGGCAGCTAAACATATTAACTATGCTATGGTTTCCATATATTGTGCTCATGTGTAGTGGACACTACTGGTTGCATACCAGTATCCATTACTCCATTACTCCTTCTTTTTCCCTAATAGAATCCTAGTTTTGTTTAGATATCCACTTCTCTTCCACATGATTCAGGGTAAAGTAACCCCACGCTGGGCTCCAGATCCTAATTAGCCTGCTACTCTCTGAGGGTCCCCTAGACCTTTTCAGGAATTCCATGAGATCAAAACTATTTTCATAGTAATACTAAAGTGTTATTTGTCCTTTTCACTGTAGCTGATATTTTCACTGAAGACACAAAACCACAGGTAAAACTGCTGGTGCCTTAGCATGAATCAAGTCAGTGACACTCACAATATACACCACAGTAATAGTCATAGTATTCTTGTATTCCACCATGCACTTGCAGAAAAGAGAAAAAAACTAGTTTCACTTAATGTCTTTGATGAAGAAATAAATAATTTTAATTTCATTAAAATTTGATCCCTGAGTACAAATAATCTTTTTAATATTCTACATGAAACAATGGCAAGTATCATCCCTTCTGTGGCGTATTGAAATATGAGTGTTATCTCAAGGAAAGCACTTGTGTGATTGTTTGTGTGTTGCAAGCTAAATTAGTTCCTTTTTCTCAAAAGGACGATTGACAAACTATGGTCACTCAGACTTGAGTATTTAGTAGACATTATCTCAAACTTGGACAATTTCAAGGAAAACAATGGACAGTATTTTTTTTACCAGTGATAAAAATTAGAGTTTTGGAAAATTTGTATCTGTCATTGTGAGCTTGATAGCTTCCCAGTATTTTATTGACAGCTTCCCAGCATTTAGAGACTTTTCTGATAAGATCAGTGGTGAATATTAATGAATATGATTGTTTTGATATTATATAATGAAATGTGTCAATATTTGGAAGATCTGCATCACTCAGGGAACCAGTAGTTTCCAAATGACCAATGTTTCACTTTACAGAATTATGCATGTATAAAAGATCCATTCAAAGTACAAGATAGATCAATAAATGTTAATGTAATGGAATATAAAAAGTTCATTGATATGGTTTCAGATCCACATTACAACTAATCTTCAGGAAACTGCTTGTTGAATTAGAGTGGTCGTATCACAGGAGAATATCTGCAATTATCTGGAAAGGCTATTAAAATATATTTACTTTTTATAATCACATATCTCTATAAGACCAGTTTTTAAAATATATTTCAATCAAAACCATATTGAATATTCCTCAGTTTAATTTTTACTGCAACAAGTATTGATAGATATAACCTATATAAACAGTGTAATGGTGTCCTGAGACCAAAACGTTTGAGAACTGCTGGCATAAGCTATAATGGTATCACTGAGTCAGCAATTTTACTGTTACTGGAGCCTGTCCTAGCTTTGCACATCTTGTTATGAGCAATATTAACTTTCTTCCTTGTTTAAGCCAGTATAAGAAAAGATTTTAGGTTGCATGCAACCTAAAGCATTTCAAACAATACACCATGGTACAAGTTTTAATCAATGAGCTATTTTTCTCTTATGAAATTGTATCCAATTCTAAAATATTTTCACATGTTGTTGCTTTATATATTTTTCAAATTTTCCAAAATTCCACTTTGTTTTTCTATATCACAAGCAGCATAATTATTTAAATCTAAGTAATTTAATTCTTGTTGTCTTCTTGCTACAAAATACAGTGAGCTAAACACTATACTCATTTTTTTGAGGCTACCTCTGCTTTTTTGCAGCTTCTCCAGGATGTTGTGCCTAATGTTATTATCATTCTACTCACAGTCTCAAATTCTTCCAATTCCCAAGCCTGTTCTGAGTAAGGCAATAAAGATCTCATAAGTCTTAGCCTAGGACCCATTGGAGTCTAGGAAGGTATTTCCTGCTATTTACCTGGAGTTTACTGTATAGTAGTGAGTTCTGGGCCACAACGAACTCTTACTTTATCTTGCTGTTAGATTCCCTGACCATGTCCCTTCTTGATTTCCCTTCTTAGTCTTTTAGTTTCCTATGAATCCTATAGTAGACAACCAAGGTTTTTGCTTATTCAGCAACCACATTGCTTTTTCTGGGAACAGCATGAACAGCATTCTGATTTTCCTTTGAAGAACCAAGACTTCACAGTGCATACAGTTTTCAGAGGGCTGTTACTCAAGGTTCCCTCTCCATCACCTGCCAAAAGGCAGGTGTCTCAAGCCCAGCCAGGCAGGCTATCCCTGCCTTTGGAAGTTGATCTTGGTTAAAGTTGATATTGGGAGGAGATTTTCTACTTGTCCTGGCTATCTGAATCCTCAGAACTGCCTTCATTCCTGTCCCTTCTGGGGTCTGGTTGTGAAATTTTTCCTTAGATTTGTGAGCCACTTGTATTCTCAATAAATTATTTTTTGCTTAAGGGAGCAAGAGTCTGACTCTGTTGCTTTCCACCAAGAACTCTGATAGAGATGTGGAGACTTGCTTTGAGTCTCCCTTACTTGGCTGAGACTCTGATTCTCTTTCTGCCGTGCTAAACCTTCTGTGCCTCTCACCTATAGATCAGGGACTTATGAATGACACTGTTGCTGGACAATGGATGGAATTAATTAACTTGACTAACCTTACCTGGTGCTACGGTCTGAGTGTGTCCCCCCAAATTCAAGTGTTGGAAACTTAATCACTAGTGCATTCTTCATATAAAGGACATTCAGGAGTGGGTTCGCCCTCTTCTGCTCTTCTGCTATGTGAGGACACAGCATTTGTCCATCCCTCACTTGCCCTTCCAGCTTCTGCCAAGTAAGGATGCAATAAGAAGGTCCTTACCAGTTACCAGCACCTTGATGTTGAACTTTCAGCCTCCAGAACTGTGAGAAATAAATCTCTGTTTTTATTAAATTGCCTAGTCTGTGGTATTCTCTTATAACCACACCAAATGGACTAAGACATCTGGTTAACATTCATCATCCATCCATCTGGTCACATCACCGTGGATATGGACCACCTGTCTGAGCCAAGCCTGAGCTTTCCACATCCATTCAGACAGTGTACAAGTGATAGACTAGATGCCTTCCGGAGGATGAGGCATAGCCTGGTCCTGATTTCTTTTCTTCTCTATTAGTTCTGTGTTTATGGGTTCCTAACATTCTTCAGACACAAGGCTTTCAAGAATTTACATTCTCATCATGTATTGGATAAAACACGGCACCCAGCATAAAAATACCCAAATGCAAATCTCAGCTTTACTACTTGCTATATGGTCTTGGGCAACTCATTTAATTCCTCTTGAGTCTCAGTTTCCTCACTTGTGACAGGGGAGCTGTAATTATTCCTGAGAGGGGGTAAGGAGCAAATTAGAGGATGGATGTGACAGCAGCCTAATGTTCACCAGTCTAAGCTTCTCAAGGATCAGGATCTGTCTTTCATCTGCATTCTAGGTATATGGCAACCTACCTGGGTCACAGGAAATACTCACATGTTGGTTGAATTCATCTACTTTGGAAGGGAGTTGTTTGACAGCTCAACTAGAACTGGGACTAAATTGGTGATGGGAAAGAAAGAAGAGCAAACTCAGAGCATGTGGTCTGTTATTCTGTAGTCTTGTTCTTTGGCTCCTCTTTTAGGTCCTTTTATACTGGACTGAATTTTCACACAGTAAAATCCTGGGTTTTTTTCCCTGCCCCAGTTGCCATTGAAACCGGAACTGCCTGAAAGAGCAGCTGAGCAATTCATCAGGCTCTGTGGCTTAGGAGGAGATGCGAGCTCTCCTAAATGAGATTTCCAATGACACACAGGCTCCAGCGGGGATGTTACAATTTCATGGTCACACGTTACTGGCATTGTTCTAAGCTGGCGTTAAAGCTTTTGCTAAACCCAGCTGCCTCGAGCTTTACATCAACTGCTTGGGCAAACTGCCAGTCCCTCTGCCACATTCTTTTCAGACCAGGACTGTTGAGTATCCTTTACAAATTTTTCTAGGGTGAAACAACCCAGCAGATATGAGCATGTGTCTTCTAATGCGGCAAAGACTGAAAGGATTTTCTTGTTGTTGTTAATTAAAATTTTATTTTTATTGAGTTAACATTTATATATAATAGTCATGGATCTTAAGTATACTTAATTCTTTCAAATGTAGACAGCTAAGTAACCAACTCCTCAGTCAAGACATAGAGTATTTCTGTTACCCTAGAAAGTTGTCTTCTGTCCTTTTCTTTTCAATTCCTGTCCCACCCAGTATGTAACAGTAGCCTGGACTTCCATCACCAAAGGGGATTTTTGCCTTTTCTAGAATTTCTTATAAATGGAATCATAAATCCACTCTTTTTTCCTACTTTTGTTGTATCTAGGTTTCTGTTTTTGAGATTTATCCTTGTTGTTGCATATATCCATAGTTTATTGTTTTTAACCGCTGAGTAAAATTTCATTATATAAATACACCACACTTTGTTTATCTGTAATGTTTTTGAGATTTACCCTTGTTGTCATATGTGTCAGTATTTGTTACTTTTTATTGCCAGGTAACATCCCATTAGACAAATACACCATTTGTTTATCTATTCTCTAGTTGAGGGACATTTGAATTGTTTTCAGTTTTTGTCTATGTTGAATAAAGCTGCTATAAAGATTCCCATTAAAGTCTTTTTATGGAGATGTGTTTTACCTAGGAGTAGAATTGTTGGGTTATATGGTAGGTTTATGTTTAACTTCATGAGAAACTGTCAGACCTTTTTCAATAATGGTTGTACCCTTTTACATTCTTACCAACAGTTTATGAAGTTTCAATTGTTCTACATCCTCACATTTGTCTTTCACTTTAGTCATTTCAATGGGAGTGACATGGTTGGTGTCTCATAGGATTAGGGAAATTTTTAATGGAATTTCTATACTTCCTACACACAATTCTAGGCAGGACAAATGAGAGCAATGGGAAGATCCTGGCAATAACTCCACCCTCTCCCTTTGCCATCCTTCACCAAGTTCTGTTAACGCTTCCTTCACAATATCCCCCAAATCTCACCCTTTTCCACTTTAAGAGTTATCACTATAGTTAAGGCTCTGGCAGTTTCTATTTTGGAGTTGAATATCTGAATCTGGACCCAACTCCAGCTCCCTTGTTCCAGAAGAGAGGGGGTCATTGATGGCAAACAGTATCAATAAAGGTGCTTCTCTCTAAGCTGGACATGGTGGTGCACACCTGTAGTCCCAGCTCCTCAGGAGGCTGAGGCAGGAGGATCACTTAAGCCCAGGAGTTTGAGGCTGCAGTGAGCTATGATCATGCTACTGCCAGCCTGGGCAACAGAGCAAGACCCTGTCTCAAAAAAAAAAAAGAAAGAAAGAAAGAAAGAAAGAACAGGAAAAAAAAGGTGCTTTTACCTCCACCTCATTTCAGACCTCCTTCAGGATTATAATTTTGCCACAGTATGCAAATTATAGCCAACATCATGGCCATTCTATCATGTAGAACAGAAATCTCTTTGGGTAATGAAGACGATTTCCAGGAATCATAAAACTTAATCCAGTGATCATCAGAGTTTCCTCAAGAGGGTGATGTTAAGGTTTTGAGGCTAAATGGCATCTCTCTGTAAATTCTTAGACTTTGATCTTCAACCATCAGTTTATGGGAGCTCTCCAGGGTGCTGGACTTTTGCCTGAAATAATCTCTGCACATTGGAGGAAACTAGTGTTCTATGCCTGCATTCAACCACTATCTCCATGTGTCTTGAACAACGTCCTTCTGATACCAGCTTTTAATTCCAACCCAAGTCCACATGCTGGTGACTATCTTTAAGAAATCCCCTCTACTTTTCCATCTCCTTAGCCACTACTTTTGGCCCAGTTACTGGGGTCTTCCAGTTTGGCACTTCTCAAACTTTAATGTGCAAATGAACCACCCAAGGATCTTGTTAAAATGCAGATTCTGATTCTAGCTTTGGGATGGGTCTAAGATTCTGTATTTCCAACAAAATCCCAAGGGAATCTGCTGCTGGTGGTCTGTGGACCACACTGAGTAGGAAGGCTCTAACTAATCTTCCCTCTTCCATTCTTGCCCTTCAACACTAGAGGGCTTTTGAAAGTACACAACCTCTCAGTGATTTCTAGTTATGCTTAGAATAAAAGCTAGCCTCTTCACTGTGGCCAGAAGAGCTCTGCAGCATGGGCTAGCATCTATTTATCTTTCTTGCCTCACTGGGTGCATCCCTCCCCTCATTCTCTGCACTCCAGTCCATGGGACTCTTGACTGCACTTACAGAGCAACACATCCTTTCCAAGCCCGGGGCTTCGTGTATGCCAGCCCTCTGCTTGGAACTCCCTCTTTTTTTTTTTTTTTTGAGACAGAGTCTCGCTCTGTTGCCCGGGCTAGAGTGAGTGCCATGGCGTCAGCCTAGCTCACAGCAACCTCAAACTCCTGGGCTTAAGCGATCCTACTGCCTCACCCTCCTAGGTATCTGGGACTACAGGCATGCGCCACCATGCCCAGCTAATTTTTTTTCTATATATATTTTAGTTGGCCAGATAATTTCTTTCCATTTTTAGTAAAGACGGGGTCTCGCTCTTGCTCAGGCTGGTCTTGAACTCCTGAGCTCAAACGATCCATCTGCCTTGGCCTCCCAGAGTGCTAGGATTACAGGTGTGAGCCACCACGCCCGGCCTCCCTCTTTTCTTTAGGGCTGCCTCCTTCTAATTTTTAGGACTCAACTTAAATGTTCCCTTCTTAGAAACACCCAACTAGAAGGTAAGCCCCATGGAGAAAGAAACTTGTCTATTTTGTTCACTGTTGCAGTCCCAGCATACAGTACACACTTAATAAACATTTGATTAAGTATAAATACTACAAGCTCTACCCTAACTAGTCTTGGCTAATGTAGTTTTTCACCAGCTTCAAATAGATAACTTGGCTTTCTGGCTGGTATTCCAATTGCTGATTATTGCATTCCAGAACAATTGCCTGTAGCTTTCAACTGTTTTGTCTCCAGGATTTCCTGCTTGCTAATCCGTCTTAGTCTTTACCAACAGTTACTGAACTGGAAGCACCGATTTTGTTATCTTATTCTGCTGTCATAAAAACAGTAATTCTCATTCCTCATTACTACTGAATAGTGTCCAAGCTCTTAACAGGATGTAGTAGATTGATTGAATTCATGGCCCAAACTAATAACCTCGCTATATCCATGCCCATTACAGTTTGATTTTTGGAGATCCCCCATTAAGAGGTGGAGTCTCTTTCTCCATCTCTTGAATATAGCTTGATTTGAGACTTGCTTTGCCAACAGAATGCATTGGAATTGACATGGTGCCAGTTTCAGGCCTAAGCTTCCAGAGGCCTTTCAGCCTTCACTGTTTTTGAGAACCGTCCCACAAGAATGCAAGTCTGGACTAGCCTGCTGGAGAATATGAAACCATGAGGACTGGTGCCTCATTACCCTAATTGAGGCTAGTCTTAGATCAGCCTTGTCTAGAGCAAGGAGGAGGCCTATGACCACCTACATGTCTGGTGACTCATTAGGAGGATTCCCAAGACTCAGAGGCAGTTGTACTCATGGTTATGGTTTACTAAAGGACACAGAGCAGGGTCAAGAAGGGAAAAAGACACATCAGTCTGGAGGAGTCCAGATGCAGCCTTCTAAAGTTTTCCCTGCAGTGCAAGAGGGTTATTGCACAGAATATACTTCTTCCTCTAGCAGTGAAATTTGGTAACACATGCACAATATTTGTGTCTAGGTAAGATTTCTTGAGACTCAGGGGTCCAGGGTTTTTACTGGGGACATAGGTAGAGGGTGCCTATGTGATCCTCCACAATTACTGAAATTACAGTTCAGTGTCAATGACATTGTTCGCACACAGTCTAGGCAAGCTGGTACAGTAGGTTTCTATGCCCCAAGTATGTCAAACAACGTTATCAGGTAGTGTGGTAGACAGAATGACATAATAGTGGCCCCCTAAAGATGTCTAAGTTCCAATACCCAAAACCTGTTAATATGTTATTTTATGTAACAAAAGGGACATCACACATATGATTAAATTGAGGATCTTAAGATGGGAAGATTTTCCTGGATTGTGCAGGGTTAGAGTCAGCAAAAGTGATAAAGGAAGCAGAGGTCAGAGAAAGGGAGAGAGATTTGAAAATGCTATGATGCTGGTTTTGAAGATAGAGGAAGAGGACATGAACCAAGGAATGCAGATGTCTCTAGAAGTTTGAAGAAGCAAGGAAATGGATTATTCTCTAGAGCCTCCAGAAGGAATGCAGTCCTTTGGACTCATCTTAAGCTTCTGATCTCCAGATCTGTAAAATAATACGCTTGTGTTGTTTTAAGCCACTAAGTTTATGGTATTAATAATTTGCTACATCAGCAATGGAAAATTAATGTGATTAGTAACATAGGAAATATTCCAAAAGCCAAGGTCCCAGATACCTGCCAAGGGTCAGCAATACAAGCAGGTCCTTCTGAAGAACAACATGAGACCTACGATGCTAACTCTTTCCTGCAGAAGCCTATAACCAGCCAATTGCCACACGTGTGAGAGGGAGAGGCCAAGATCAGCAGAACTGCCTTCCCAAACCACAGTAGACTGATGCAGCAGGAGTGAGCCCAACCAAGGTCAAAAGAACTTTAACATCATGGGCAATAATATTATTGTTGTGGGCAATAAGAAATGCTTCTTGTTTTCAGCCACTGAGTTTTACTGTGGTTTTTTTATGCAACGACAGCTAATTAACACATGGAATTCAAGGCCTTCAATTAGGAATGTATGGTCTCTATTCATATATCCTATCTTATCTCTTGTTCACAAGTTTATTTGTGCTGTTCTATTTAATGTCATCCAAACAATATTTTCCTTCATATCACTCTCCTCTCCTCCATGTCATCCCTGTATCTGGAATGCCTTCTCCATCCACATCTTTGCCTACTATTTCAAAATGTAATTGACAGGCATTTGGCATGCATTTTTGTGAGCATCCAAGCTTCTAAGTCTAGTCAACCGATGCCATTTGGAATTTGGTTAGGATCACGTAATGTGTTACTAGAATTAAACAGGCTTGTAAGTCATAGCCATCTGTAAGCTCTCAAAAGAACAAATACTTTAGAAAACACTTTCTTCTCATATGAAAAACTAAAGTTGTTGAGAGAGCTGCCAAAGATTTTTTTTATTAGTGAGAGGGAGGCTTATTGATTCTTTGAGTGCTTATGGAACTCTTATTTCTTCAGTCTCAGAGCTAAGCTGTCTGGTATTCTCATTGGCACTTTGATTATTACTGTATTTATAAAAGCTAGGAGCTCATCTGGCCCAAAGTTAGGGAGCTTGTAGTATTTCATTGCCATCTAAGAGTTAAAGCTAGCTAAAAAGTCTTGAAACCAGCCATTGTTCCTACATAAGAGCCGCAAATCTTGTTGACAATCATAAAATGGTGAGTCAGCAGATGCTCTTATTGGGTTGTAAAAAAGAAACATAACAACTAATATTTATAGAGTGCTTACTGTGTGGTAAGCCTCGGGCTCGGTCATGGGCATACAGAGGTAAATAATACAGAAATAGTCCTTAACCTTATGGAATTTATATACCAATACAGTGTAAAAACAATAACAGTTAAAGTCCTGAGTAAATGATTTCTATAAGTCAGCAATGAAATATAAAGGCATTTAAAGATGAAAACAAATGTGACGATCACAATGTTTTCCCAAGAATATCTCAGTATCCTTTGTATAACTATTCATTTCTAATTTTTGTGCCAATATTCCATAATAATCCCATGGTCAACAAATATTTGTTGAATACTAACTATATCAAAAAAAAAAAAAAGAAACATGAAAAAGACCAACATGTCCCCTGCCCTTGTGAACCATACATTCTATTTAACCATTAACAGCAACAAGAACAAAATAGCTGGGCTACAAAAGGTATGGTTCCTATTGCATTAAATCAACTTAATTTGTATGTTTTTGCTAAATCATCAAAGACACTCCTAACATCTTTGTTCTTTTCTGGCCAAACTCTTTCATATTGAGACACGTAGATTAAATGGACAGAGTTAGACTATGAATAAACTGCAAGAATGAAAGAGGTGACCTTGGGACTTGTGGTGATTTTTTTCGGTGGGCTCCCCAAGTGTCTCCTTTGTATGGTGAAGGTCATGAAGGGCATTGGACTTAAAATCATGAATTCTAGTTTCCACTCTGCCATGAAACAGCTGTGTGGTCTTGGACAAATCACTTAGCCTTTCATCTTCTGTAAAAATAGGAATTTTATGTCAGCTCTGCTCAGCTTCAAAGGTCTTTAACTCTCTGATCTATTTTTCCCATACAGTTATTATTTATACTCTTCGATGTGGCTTCTGAAGGTTTAAATTTATTAGACATAACTGGATATCTAGAGATAGAACTGTCCTAGAAGACTTAGCCTCTTGTGGCACTACTATTAACTTTGGCAGTAAGAACATAAAGCAGCAAAGAGCCTTTGCTTATGGAAGAAGGCGTCCTTGTATTTAGGCAAACAGGATTTGGGGCATTAGTTCTGTAGGATCAGAGACTGTGAAAACCTATTCTTAACAACTGTTTCAGAAAGAACACTAGGCTTCAATTTCAGGATGTTTGCCTTGAGGGGAGCTGGGGTGGGTGTGGCTTTTGTAATTCTGCCTATCCACAGATCCCTGGACTAAAAATAATGTATGAACTTACCTTTTTAACTTTTCTCTGCTGTAGAGCCTGAATGATGTCTGTTTTAGCAGCAGAGGAACCTCCGGGGATGCAGACTTTGCAACTTAGTCACCTTGAAAACCACCAGGGGCAGGATAGGGAGTTGTTTTTTTTTTTTTTTTTAATTTGAAGATGTAAAGAAGATTCAAACAAAATGAAAAAATATATATTATTACTAAAATCCTCCAAGCAAATATTGGTGCTTTAAGAATTTCAGAACACTATGGGAGGTGAGCCTATCTAATTTTTTCTCACTATGAACTATTTCACATGAAATCCCTTACAGCACCGAACTGATGGCTCACTCCTTAAACCCTGGGTGAAGAATGATGACATGGGCAAATAAATATTCATGAGGCCATTTAGGGCATCATATTTATACAGAACCACTAATGCATTAAAAGGCAGAGGGCATGGGTAATAGAGTGAACACTAAACTGCAAGCTGCTACCTGGCTACAAGGCAACGCTGGCCCTTCACTGAATGGCATCTCCCCAGATATCTCATTCCTTCTGTCCACCCCCCACACACACACCCTCATCATGGCCTCCTTGTTTACAGTCAACTCCTTTTTTAAATAAATGGTGCATTTTGCTTGTCCATCGTTGAATATTTCTTCTTTGCATCTTCATGGTAAATATTTAATTCCAGTGTGTCGTCTCCTGTGCCCCAGCTGATTCTGGAGTCTTCTCCTGGTACCTGTCAATGTTTGCTCGGGAAATGCACGTATTTTTTGATATTAGCTTGAGTCAAACACAATGTCAAGGTGAATTTGCTCTGTGCAAAGCATTTTATGCAGGCAGGACAGCGAAGTGGTGAGATCAGGATGCCTAGACTGGAGCGTGAGGGGACGCAGGTGTGTGTGACAGCCCAGCCGCCTGCCGTTTTCTCAAATTAGCCTTGAAACCTCTGCTTTTTTTCATCTGTAAAGTGCAGACTATAATTCTACTTACCTCATAGAGTTGTCTTTAGGATTGAATGAAAAGTTCAGTCATGCACGTGAAGTTCTTAGCCCAGTTTTGGGCATACAGGAGGCGCACGTTGCTAGTGTAGGCATAGGCTGTACTCCTGGGCCCTGGCAGAAGCCCGACAGCAACTCAAACTGGGTACTCTGAGGAGGGGGTTAATAAAGAGTCTGCAGGTGTCTACAAAGGTGTGGGCACGGTGTGAAGCTTAAGGATTAAGGACAAGGGATATCACAGTGCTGTGAGCTGCTGACAGCATAGCCACTAAAGGGATGAAGGAAGGGAGCAAGTCTCAGAACCTAGATATAGAGAAAGGGGAGCTGTTTGGAGAAGCTGCCCCCCAAGGAGCTGTGGCCTTCTGGAAGAATGCAGGGAATAAATGCCCCAGGGAATAACTGCTCCTCCTGCACTCTCCCCCTTCCTCTCTCCCTCAGTTCCTGCCAGTACCTCCTTCCTGTTGAACCCGACTACAAGGACATCTATTTTTATAGTCCACGTGGGTCAACCTCCTGGGGTTCAGTAGGACAGGAGAGGCCGGCAGAAACCACCCAGTACAGCAGGTATTAAAATTGCACCTGTTCTTACCAACTGAAGAGACAACTAGTCCTTCTAAGTTAGAGAGAAATCTCAACTATAGACTAACCGAAGCAAACACAGCCTGATTACATTTAAGTACAAACAGCATCAGAAACGGGAGTTCCCTGGGGCTCACCTCAATAAGTAAATAAGAACCACTTCTAATGAGGACCTCAGTTGTATGTAAATAGTACTTCTAACCTAGTGAGAATTTGAAACAAATTGTTCTCCTAAGTAGTTGATGCTTTATCTTTGACATTATTTATTCAGCAAACACAAAGATAATAAAGTGGCAAAATTTACTCAGCAGCACTTCTGAATTCATCATAATTCTTGAGAGGTTGAATCCTAATGAATAAATATTCTGTTCTGATACATTTCAAAGACCCAATCAAATGATTCTGGGATATTCAAATTTGGAATTTGTATTAGTTTGCTAAGGTTGCCATAACAAATTACCATAAACTGGGTGATTTAAACAACAGAAATGTATTCTCTTACGGTATTGGAGGTTGAAAGCTCAAGATTGAGATGTTGGCAGGGCCACAGTCTCTCTGAAGGCACTAAAGAAGGATCTGTCCCAGGTCTCTCCCAGCTTCTGGTGGTTGCTTGGCTTGCGACAGCATAATCCCAGTCTTCACATGGAGTCTCCCTGGGTGTGTCTGTCTCTGTGTCCAAATTTCCCTTTTTATTAGGACACCAGTCATATTTGATTAGGACCCACCCTAATGCCCTCATTTAACTTCATCACTTCTGTAAAGACCCTCTCTCCAAATAAAGTCACATTCTGAGGCACTGGAGGTTAGGACTCCAACGTATCTTTTTGGGGAGGACACAGTTCGACCTGTTACAGGATTCTTTGGGCCACTGTTTTCTCCTTAAGACAGATAATGAGAGCTGGCTCTAGAGCCATCACTCTGTGTCCTGCATTCATTGTCCTATATATAAACATCTATCTGTGCGGAGTGACAGGCTCTGGCTGGGGGTAGCTTCATGAGATACTGGGCCCCACGTGGGGCAATGCCTTCATATTCTTTAAGAAGCAAAGAATAAGGGCAAAATTAATGTAAATCAGCCAGGCTTAAAGGAAATCCAGGGTTGCGCTTGAGAAAACAAAGCACCAGAACATACAGCAGCAGCAGGAAGCGGAGCTCCTTAGGGACTTGCCGAATGGCTCTCCCTCCTGTGTGCTCTCGGAGGCAGCCTTTTCCCAGAGCAGGCTTCAGGCACCCCCTGTAGGCTGCCTGGGAGTCCACAGCATATCTCAGGCCGACCCAGACAGGGCCAGAAACAACTTAGACTGTTTCAACTCCAAAGCAACCTGAACATGGTTAGCCTGTTACTTCTTCACCAGCCTCCTGCCCCTGTAGTCCCTGCTCAAAGACAAAAGGCAACTCATCTTCCTCCCTCTCCCTTGCTCCCCCTCTCCTCCTGCCCCCCTCAAGCGTGTCCCCACTTTCTTATATGCTTATCCCCTCACTGTTAAGCACCCCATTGAATTTCTCCTAGGATTTTGTCCTTGGCCCATCCACTTTTCTCCCTTTGGACGCTCCAAGAATAACCTCAATCAGTGTCATATTTTCAGCCACTGCCTATATCCAATTTCCCCAGGGTGATGTTAGGCAGAGCTCTGCATTTTCTCAGTTTAACAACTCGCCACGTGAATGTTTTGGTCTCTTTCACTAAACCATAAGCTTCATGAAAGGATCAACCGTATATATCTCGTTTGTCATTGTATTTCCTGGTGTCTCTGAGTGGCATATGATTGTCAATAAATAGTTACCGAATTGTACAGGAGAGAATGATTTCAAAATATTTATCTTGAACATCCCTCCTGAGTTCCAGATGCCATCATACCTGCCATTTCTTATTCCCTAGGTGCCCACCCATCAGAAACTGAACAACTCCCAGTCTGGCCTTCCTATTTCTGGATTGTCCTCATCTCCCACACTGGAAGCCTGAAAATCTCTTCTTCACTCCTCTCTCACCTTCCATATCTAATCAATCAGAAGGTCCTTCTAAATCAATCTCCTAAATCTTTCTCAAGTTCATCCTCTCTCTCCAGTCCAACCCCCAATAGACTCAAACTCCTGGCCTCAAGCAATCCTCCCACCTGGGCCTCCCAGAGTGCTGGGATTACAGGCAGAAGCCATCATGCCCAGCCCCCCGACTAGAATATAAGCTCCACAAGGACAGGGATGTTTGTCTGTTTTGTTCGCTGCAGTAACCCCAGTGCCTAAAATAGAGCCTGCCACATAACAGATGTTCAAAAATATTTCTTGAATGAATGAATCCTACTAATATCCTAGTGCAGGACATGCACTCTCTATTTCAGTTATCTGTGCTGCATAATGAACATCCCCCAAACTTAGTGGCTTAAAACAACACTAATTTATTCTTTCTGATGAGTGGTTCTGGGGCTGGTTTTGCCTGGGCTCACTTGTATGGTTGCAGTCAGGGAACAGCTGGAAGGGCTGGCTGACTGGGGTGCCTCAGATCTCTTCCATGTTGCCCTTCTTTACCTAGTAGGCCAGACTAACTTCTTCACCGTAAGGTGGTCTCAGGGTTCCAAGAGGCAGAACATGGAAGGTGTGTGGCCCCTTAAACCCTAGTCTTGGAAGTCACATAGGGTCACATCCACTGCATTCTACTGTTAAAATTGTGTTACAAGGCTAGGGAAGATTCAAAAGTGTGCAGAAATAGACTCAACCTCTTGAAAGGTGGAGTGGCAATGTCACATGGTGCTATGGCTTGAATGTATGTGGCCCTCCAAAATTCATATGTTGAAACCTAATCACTAAGGTGATGGTGTTGGAAGCTGGGGCCTCTGGAAGGTGATAGGGTCATGAGGGCTCATTTATCTTAGGTAGTATCAGTGCAACCCATGTGTCCTCCCATCTTCTGCCATGTGAGGACACAGCAAGAAGGCCCGCATGAGACAATAAATGCCAGTGCCTTGGTCTTGGGCTTCCCAGCCTCCACAGCCTTGAGAAATAAATTTCTGGTTTTTATAAATTATCCAGTCTTAGGTATTTTGTTACAGCAGCACAAACAGACTACGACACATGACGAAAAGGCGTCACAGGAAGGTGTGGTTCACTGGGAGCCTTTTGACCGTGCATCTCCCTCCCAGGTTACTGCAGCAGCCTCTACCCGCTCAGGCTGTGCACACTCCAGACCTGCTTCCCGTAGGTGCCAGAATGATCTTCCTGAAGCACAAATCTGACCCTGTTTCCATCCGCCAAAGCAACATCCTTTGAATAACAAAGGATTAGTTAGTTATAAATACAGCTCCCTCTACCTTTCACTGACAGTATTTTGGTGCAATGCAGAAGGAAGTTCATAAACACATGCACACACTGGCTGGCTCAGGTGATGGCCCTCAAGGATCCTTGACCCATTTGTGGGCGGCACAGAGACACTCTCCACTGAATGTGGGGCCAGCAGCCTGAACTTGCTGTTACAACTTGGCCATCTCCCTGTTTTGACTGTGAACCGAAATCTTACAAAATAGGTAGGGGCAAAGGGAAAAACTAAATAGAAGGAAGATTCAGAAACAAAAGGCAGTGGTTTGGAAAGGGTGAAACTTGTGGAAAGAAAAAGCAAGAAGAGAAACGAAACCAAGATCTTTAGTCACTCCTTCAGTCCTCTTTCAGCAACCAAGACTTAAAATATGAAGCTGGAAATTATGGAGAATGTGCATGTTCTTTATTTTTCTATTATTTTTAATTTCGATATACGGATTTTAAATGTTTGAAAGATATAGCAGGAATCACAAATGCTTTTGCGAACAAGCTTCACAGAGCTAAGCTGCCATCATTAGCACCTGGGGCAAATACTTCCCATGCACCCACCACATGTTCCTCTGGAGTGTTCCCTGGTTTTGTTTCTGCACATGCTGTGCCCCCAGAGCTTCCTGCAGGAGATAATATAGAGAATTCCAAGAGGATAGAAATGCAGTGAAGGCTAAGATGCACAAAATGCCTCTCTGCTCATTCCGTTTGCCCAGTACATAGTGAAAGGCTGTGGGATTGAGGTGGAATGGCAGACAGAGCTCAGTTAACAGGACAACTTCTGGAGTAAGTTGGCAAAAGTGGGATCCAGCTGAAAATGCACCTGCTCCTCCCTTCTTTCATGGGCCCTAGTACTGGTAGCAGTGGCACAGTTTGAAGCTTTTATCATTCTGAACTGGAAGCTCACAGAATGACAGAGGGAAGGGTGTTAGCAGCTTAAATAAAGAATTTGATGTAAATATAGGACAATGAGAAAACCAGAAAAGAGGCCAGGCGTGGTGGTTCATGCCTATAATCCTAGCACTTTGGGAGGCTGAAGTGGGAGGATCGCTTGGGTCCAGGAGTTCAAGACCAGCCTGAGCAATATAGTGAGACTCCCACCTCTAGAAAAATTAGCCAGTCATGGTGGCACACCAAGTCCCAGCTACTTGGCAGGCTGAGGCAGGAGGATCTTGAGCCCAGGAGTTTGAGGTTGCAGTGAGCTATGATGATGCCACTGCACTCTAGCCTGGGGTGACAGAACAAGACCCTGTCTCAAGAAAAGAAAAAAAAAGAAGAAGAAGAAGAAGGAGAAGAAGAAAGCAAAAAGAAAACCAGAAGAGAAGTGCACTGAGACAACTGGGATGGAGCACCTGGAGCCAGGTGTCATGGGTTTGAAGCCTAAATACTCCCCTACCTATCGGGCCAAGTGGTGAGAGCTACAATGCTCATGTGGTAGCCACCAAGACAGATAACCCCAGGGCTTCAGGAGTCTGGAACTTTGGAACTTGAAGACACTACATGACAACAGGCATCCTGGCTACAAATAATGGAACTGGAGCAGAAGCCTCAGAAATGCCTGCCAGCTGAGTTTGCCTTTGCCCCTGCTTGCAATGAGACCCGGAGACAGAATTGAAGGACATGGGAGTGCCAGCTCACCCCCATAAGGTGAGAATAGATTTCTAATGTAAGCAATGACTGTTGCTCTATCAGGTTGGGTACAATGACAGCTCAGGCCCTTCATGCCTCTGTTAGCAGGAATTCCACACATTGCCTCACCCAGTCATCCTTGGCAATATCCCAGAGCCCCAAAGGACTTCCCCAGTGTAAAGGGTCAGTCCTGTCACTTCTACCATAAAAAAGAATGAAATCATGTAATTTGCAACAACATGAATGCAACTGGAGGCCATTATGTTAAGTGAAATAGGTAGGCAGGGAAAGACAGATACTGCATGTTCTCACTGACATGTAAGAGCTCAAAAAGTTAATTTCGTGGAGATAGAAAATAGAATGATAGAGACCAGATGCTGGGAAAGATGTATGGGTGGTGAGGGGGGAATAAAGAGAGGTCAGTTAGTGGGTACAAACACAGTGAGATAGAAGAAATAAGCCCCAGTGTTCGATAGCAGAGTAGGGTGACTACAGTTAACAACGATGGATTGTATATTTCAAAGTAGCTAGAAGAGAGGACTTGAAATGTTACCAACACATAGAAACGATAAATACTCAAGGTTATGGATACTCCACATATGCTGACTTGATCATTATACATTCTGTGCATGCAACAAAATATCACATGTACCCTATAAATATGTAAAATATTTTGTATCAATAATGAAAAAAGAAAGGAAGACTCCACGTCTTCCTCAGCAACATTCGAGCACCATATATCAGTGATTATTGGGCAGGACCGACCTCCTCTCTCTGCCCTGGAGCTGCAGCTCCTTCCTCTGTGTTTCCACAGCACGCTTCTTGGCTGCACCTTTTTGACAGCACTTTCTGTACAGCCTTGTTGTTATTTTTTTGCCTATTTCTGTCTCCATCTTTATGAGCTCTTAGAACTTGCACAGTGCCTGCCTGATATGGAGGGTAAATGTGGGTTGAATGAATGCTACCTTAGGAAGTATCTAGAACCCCTGCTTATATTCACATAGACCTGGAAGTGGGTAGAGGAAGAATACAGGGAGTAAAAGTAGGCTAAAATCTTCCAGTTATGTAGGTGGCATCAAAAGATGTTATTTAATGCTTTTATTTTGATAATTAGAGAAATATACATGTATTTTTAAAAAATTAAATATAAGTGGCTTCTTCAATCCTCTGCAGTTATTGGGATAGGCGGCTAACACGACTATCATTTTACAAGCAGAACCTGAGGTTCAGGTTTATTGAGTGACCTGTCTAAGGTAATGCAGCTGTAAGCAGTAGAGGTGGGTTCTGCACTGCGGACTATCTGCCTCCAAGTCTGTTTTCTTGGTTTAAAAAAAAAAATTTGTAGAGACAGGGTCTGGCTATGTTGCCCACGCTGGTCTCAAACTCCTGGCCTCAAGCAATCCTCCCACCTCAGCCTTCCAAAGTGCTGGGATTACAGGTGTGAACCACTGCACCCAGCCTCTACTTTATTCTTAATTGTATTATTCTCAATAATTATTACACAGTTGTTTGCCCAATAAAGACCAGTTTTTCTCCTTTTCCCTTTTGTATTTTTATCCAAGTACAAAAAGCCTCACTTAATTTTAAAATACATTTTTATGCTACTAAAAATGTAAAATGTGAGCCAAACACACCAGGACAAACAGTTTTCTTTCTCTCTAGTATCTATTAGGGTACTTTGAAAATGTTCATGAGTCTTCAGTGACAACCACCTGCCTTCCCGTTTCCTCCCAGACTGGGGCTCAGGTGCTCAAGTCTTGAGCTGTGGCTGTCAATCAACACACGTTCAGCCTTAGTGGGCTGTGAGCCTGAGGCCTTGGACACACCTGCCACACTCCCATGTCACCTCTGTGGGACAAAGCAGGGTGAGCTAGTGCGGCACTGCCCAGGTGATGTGAGACCTTGTAGCTTCCTGATGAAGGGATATGGGAACTCTGCTAGTTTACTAGATTTATGGCCTTAGATCAGGCTTCTAAACCTCAGTTTGCTCATCTGCAAAATGGTGGCAAATAATATTATTGGGGCTGCTGTGGGGATTCAATGAGATAATGTCTGTTAAACTCTTAGCCCCGTACCTGGCACATACAGTGTTCAAAACATGGCTATCATGAGTGGTTTCACACTGGGAACAAGAAGGGAAAACACACCTATCGTGACCCCTTGTCTTGGACACTTGAACAACTCCCTCTCTCTGTTGTCTTGGCTCTATGTGCCTCTGTCCTCGGGGAGAGGAAAGCAATAACGGAGGAGCACATGGCATCTCCAGTGGCTGTCTCAATGGCATTGTTGGAGAATCAACTGCAATCTCCTGCGTATATTCTATCCTTAGTTGCATATGTTTAACCACTACCCCTGTTTCCATATTACCTTAGAGCAAATCCTTAGGGGCATGTCTTAGTCTTCATCTCAATTGGCTTCCTGCGTCGTTATTGCGTGAGCACTTAGAATTGCAGGATTTAAGAAAAAAGAGCAAAAATGATGGGTTTACATTCACTTGCACATAAAAAGCATCTGCTTTCATCAAAGTGGAAGGTAAAAGAACATTCCTAATCTGTTTCAAATTATTTAAAGTTACGTTCTTGTAACAATAGCAGAATCAATAAAAGATTTGCTTATAAATCACTGATCACACATTATTTTAAATCAGCATCTCTCAAAGCACACTCTTTGAAATACCTTTTCTGAAGAATGTTAGTAGGCGTTAACACAACATTAAAAATAATTCCTTGCCAATAAAATATGAGAAAAGGCTCTCCAAGCCTTTGAAATGAAAGCGTGCACCGTGAATCTCTAAAGGGGGTTATGGCGTGCAATATTTTCCAAATTGGATTTCAAGCTCCGTTTGTGAGAAACATCTCACAGGACTCATGTTCTTCTAAATACACTTTGGAAAATGGTTATAAACTCTGGGAAGGAAAAAAACACATTTGCTGATGGTTCCATAAAATCAAACGTGGAAGAGAGAGGCCAACAATGACATCCTTGGGAACAGCCAGAGAATCTCGCCTTCTGTCGCCAGACGTCAGGAAATGAAGAGTGAGAGGAGGATGGTGGTCAGCGATGCGCCAGTCGGTCCAATGGGGGCAGCAAGTTTGGAGACAAAGTGGCGCATGCGTAGAGAGCTCTCCCACCCTGGCTGCTTTAGTGGCAGCGGAAAATAAAGCGTGCCCTAACGAGGGTATGCCACATAGACGTGGCCTGGGGTGGGTGTGCAGGAGGGAGGGCGGTGTAGGGCATTCCTCTCTTTAGGCTTTTTGGAAATATGATGGAACCGTGCAAAGAAATTAAACCAATGTCATCAATTATGAAATCAAAGGCCCGATTATGTATTTCTGCAACAGTATGCAAAAATCCCAGGATTTTTAACCACATAGAAAACAAAAACAAAGAAAACTGTGAGCATTTGGATTTTTCCTCATTTGTACTTATCACCACGGCATCCAAGTAGCTCGTGCTTCTTTCCCGTATTCCTTCTCCAGTTCCCCGGCCCCTTTCTTGGCTTCACTATTGGATTATCTGGTGGCTCTTCCTCTTGTTTGCCTGCAGGGGCCTTCGCATGCCTGGGAATGCCCCCTCCTCACTGTCGCCTGCCTTCTTCCTTTCTGTCTCTGTCCAGACGGAACCCAGAGCCTGCTGGTCGCTTCTCAGGCTTCCATCTCCTCTTTTGTTCTAGGTAGTCCACGTGGGTTTGGGGGAATCTAGAGGAAATAAAAGATAGAGTCCTTAACCTCATTACTTACCTTTTTTTTTTCAAAATAAATAACAGTTACTGAGGGTCTGTAGCTGCTAGGCAGTTAGGGGAACGTGATTAACACATGTGACAACTGCGGGGCTGCACAGCGTGCCTGAGTTCAGACAAGGGAGAGGCTGTATTAGAGAGGGGCAGGGAGGGCTTTAGGAAGGAGGAGAACCTACGAATGAGCCCTGGAGAGCAGGTGGGGTTTAGAGAGGCAGAGGTGAGTTGAGGGGGGCAGCATGGGCAGGCCCTGCTGGGGTGTTTACGGGGACGGTGGTGTCAGGCCTGCTTCCAGGCGAGATGACTTTGAATAGACCAGAATGAAGACAGGCTCTGCAAACCTCTGAGTGGTTGCTGCTATAAAGAACCATGAGTGTTATCATCAAGGTTCTTTTGATTGCCAGCAACAGAAACCCCCTCAAGCTGGCTTAGGTAAAAGGGATATTTATTGTGGGTTCTGGAAAACTCTTGGCAACAAAGTTACGCTCTTCCTTTCCAAGTGGCCTCCTCCAGCCTCTGCTCAGGCTCCCCTCTCTGCAGACTGCCCCCCTCTGTGGGCTCACCTGCTTTCCCACGGTCCAAAGTCACCTTCTCAACCAATGTGACCTCTCAGCTCCATGGCTCATCTACTCACTGTCCCAATCTCAGGTTCTGAGAGAAGAATCTTACTGGTCCGGTTTATCCAATCCTGCCAGGCCAAAGCGAATTATTTGCTCAGGGGTTTCCTTCCCTGTTGACAGTGAACTTTCCAAGGGAAGAGACTGTGACTCTTTTCTTCACCATTGTATCCCCAGTACTTGGCACAGAGCTCGGCACATCGTCGATCTTCAAAAGACATTTACTGCACAAATGGATGGCCAGTTTACAGATGGATTGTGTTCAGCCAGCCAGCTGTGGGCATGGGGGAGGGTGGGCTCCGGAGGGCAAAAGGGGCCACAGGCACAGGGAGTTTCCCCTGCAGCACATGCAGGCATAGCCACAGTGGTTGACCACGCTGTGCTCAGAAGATCATTAGAGCCTCACTGAGCTGGTTGGTTGCCATAAAGCTCAGATCTAAATTTCCAGCTTAATTTTAGCAGCTATTTTCAGCTTAGATTTTTCCAATACAAGCATGCCTGTCCACTCCTTGACTAAAGTTTCATGGATTTTTCACTTAATGATTATTCAAATGGCTCATTGCCTCTTTGTCTTTGGGAACTTGCCTCCCTCTTTAAAAAGTCATAAATCATAATATCAAAATTAAAAAGTTATAAGTGATACATGAATAGGGTGAAGACAGGTGGCTCTGGGCCATGAGTCTACCTGGTTTAAGGACTTGTGAGAGTGATTCCCTCTGTGTGGCCCAGAGGAGAACAAGGGCTGTTGGCTTCTTCGGCCTGAGGAGGGCCCTGGGCCCTCTTAGCAGGTCAAATCTGCTGGGAACAGAGTAAACACAGGGCCTTTGGTAGCCTAGTGACAGGGTAGAGAAGCAGGCTTTCTGGTTTTAGCACATCTGTCTCCTACTACCTGAGCTGTAGAATATTCTAAAATCTTCAGCTTTACCTTCCAGCCATTCACAGGTGGGTCACTACAGTACTAACCAGACTAGCACCCATAATGCACTGGTGTAAGTTTTGTGCCTGGGATTACGTTCTGGCTTTGCTGAACCAGAATATTCTGGTTCTGGCTTCATGTCTCTAGGTGGCTGCCATGTGCCCCAAGCCCACACTCCTGGACTCACTAGGATCCCTCTCCTTTACCTTCTATCTGCCCACATCTGCTTCCCCCACATCTGCCCTGCACCCCTCTAGGAGTGCATAATAGGGTCCCTTTTAGAGGTTCCTTAACCATGGGTGACACAAATATTGCATTGTCCCTGCAGCCTTTCAGACGAGGCCTTGGGGAGGTGGGCAGCCCAGGGCTCTGCCTCCCCCTCCCCCATGTCCCCCTGCTGGCTGCACAGCCTGTAGATAGCTATGCTGGGCTCTCCACTCCCACCTCTGTCCTGTTGCCTTAGCAACGAGACTGAGAAAGTTGAGTTTCCTGGTATCCAAGGTTACCCTGTGTTCAGACAACTGCTACATACTACACACATATATATGTATCTATAGTTGGCTCAACGAGAGGAGGTTTTACTTGTGTACAGGTTTATGCAGGTGACATGTCGAATCTGGGTCTGATCATGAGATTCCCTTTCATTTGTGTAACCAGAGCTCAGGGTTATAATAGGGACAATGGGTCACCTTTGCAATGTTTAATGGGCCTCTCCCGGTCAACAGAAAGAGCTCGCCTTCTTTCTCCCCAGGGGTAAGGGAAGTGGGCCCTTAAAGGAAGGGGTGAGGAAGAGGGGCAGAGGGGAAAGGGAGGGTGAATGTTCCTATCTATTTTTTGTTGAGTTAGTGGATTTCTGAAAGAAGAGGAAGGGGCATCTTAGTATGTTACAGTTCATAGCCCTGGATGCTATTTCTGGGGATCTCACAGACCTTTTCCTACAAGACAGCCAGGTGTCAAGCTTTTAGTGCAGGGGGCACATATAGCCCACTCCAGATGGCAGATCCAAGCAGAGGCAGCAGGGCTCATGCTGGGTCCCTGGGAGCCCCGCCCTGCTCCCTCCTGCAGCCTGCAGCTGCCGGGACTCTCAGCCCAGCTCAGCCACACAAATTCCTCAGGCCCCACCCAGGGCTGCTTGTTCCCACCTTGGCTCGCTACTCACAGCTAAAGCCCTTTCACAGGCATCTCATATGATTCTGCAAAAATCCGAGGAAGAAGGAATTATCAGGTCCATTTTGCAAAGTGAGCCAACAGGGACCTCAGCACAGTAGCGTGGGGACTTGGCAGGGTCTGGGGCACGTGCTCTGGGGCCTGGGGTCATCCTCTGCCCGGTTTAATCCCACAACCTGCCGCAGGTAATTCGCCATCTCATTGAGAGGAAGTTTCTGTATACCCCTTTTATGTGGTGTTCTCTCAGAGAAATTGTAAGGAATTGAAATGATGGCTGTAGTATTACAGTTTTCAATCAAAAGTTCATGGCTACAGTGACAGTATTTTCCAAACTGAAAAACAGGACATGTAGTCTGACCAAAGAGTCTTTCTAATTTCTGAATTTGATTTTATAGAAAAGAAAGCTCACAAAAATTACATCTCATTCAGTTATGCATTTAGCCAACTGCTGTCAGTAGAAAATATGAAATTACTTGAATCAGGATTCTCTTAGAAAGTTCAGGACAATTGTGGTTGTGTTAATGATGCTGTGTGGTATATAGCCACGATTACTAATTTTTTTTTAATTCACATGCTCTTTTTCTTTCAAGAAGATTAAAAGGATTTCTAAACAATTTCTATTAATCTGTTTGCAAATATGGATATTGAGTTTAATAGAAATTGATTACTTTGACCAGGCTTCTAAGAAACCCGACAGAACTAATATTTATTTAAAAAGAACCATAGAATTCTCATTGTTAACTATACCTTTTTAAAAAATTCAGACTAGGAAATTAGTAAAGCCAATAGTTCAAACTTGAAAAAATGTGATCTTTGATTTATAAATCATGATCCATTTTCAAAAGCTTTTAAAGGAAATTTTATCCTAGTTTTTGGTTTTTTTCTGGTTTCCTTTCAAGGAAGTTTGAGAAAGATTTAATAAACATGCAGGTCAGGCAGATGTCTGGAATTTCTGAGAATGAGACTGTAAATTCTTTGCCACCAGAGCTATCCTAAGAAGAAAAGCTGGTGATAGCAAAGAACTTCATTTAATGAGAATCGAAAATAATGAAATTTTAGTATTAATTTGATTAAGCTATGCTCCAGAAACATAGGGAGCACAGCAGTCATATCATTTCTTATAGGTTCTAAAATTAATAAAAACCTAATTGCAGTACAATTTTATTACATTTTATATTGCTTGTAAAATTATAATTATACAAATATAAAAGTAGCTTCTGTTATTTGAGTTCTCTCATTTTCTGCTGCTCACAGAACAATCTACCCTCAAACGTAACCCTAAGCACCTTTAAATTACCTATTTTACAACATCAACAAAATTAAGCTCCCCGTTGGTCTAGAGCATTTCACAAGAAAATACTCTTAAGATTTAATAAATGTTTCACAGATTTGAAGAGAATGGAAATACACAAAGTCACATGATAGCCTTTTGAAAATGGGATTTGTATTCTCTCTGCAGGTGACTATTAAAAAAAACAGTATGAAAACTCAGAACCCTAATATTATTAATAAATGTTATGGAAGCTAAAGCTCCATAGGGCTTCTCCACCTTAAACACACGTTTGTTTTTATTTAGCCTTTAAAACTGGAAATGACCAACTGCCAAGTTTAGTGTTATTCATGGCCACGTGTCCAGGATCTCAAATTTCTTCCCACTTTGGACACATGTCTGAAACTTATTTCCATAAATATTCAGAAACTCACCAAGTTTATGTGGGCCCATTTTACATAGATATTCACGTCTTCTGCATCTGACTAGTGTTACATGTTCAACCTTTGAGCAGGTGAGACACAATCTTTTCTGGAGTCCAGGTGTGCGGTAATTAAACTGCTTACTGGGGAAGCAACACTCCAGAGTGAAACCTGGTACGAAATGTAACTGGGTTGAATTGGATTCCAGAAACAGCTACCAGATTTGCCCAGATCTGACTCTATTACACACACAACCAACCGCAGTGAAAATGGGTCATAAACACAGCTTGCATTACAGAGGCAACCAGATTTTGGGCACCACACCAAGATCTTTCTTTTCCTCCCCACTTTATCTTTGGCCAGGCTCCACACTAGCACAACCGGACCTTTGTTCTGCTGCCCACCCAGCAAAGTCAACAGGGCTTCCTATTCTTGGGTTTTTCCTCCATCTGCTCAAAAGGGGCCCCCCTCCCACCCTCTAAATCAAGATTCACGCAGTGGGCAGAAGCTCCTCCCACTAGAACTTGAAGGATGAAAGAGAAAATAGAATCCAGTTTGCCTTTTGCGGGGGTTAATTAAAGTTAATCCTGGATGGAACTAATGGCTTGAATGTCACAGTTCTCCTCTCTCTTCCCTTCACTGGCACTTCCCTGCCCTGCATTCTGCTCACATTGCTGTGACACCTGGTTTCCTACGTACAGTTGTAGTACTAGCTTCTTAACAGAGTCTCTGCTCAGCACACTCATTCTTTCCAATTTGTACTTCCAAGCTCGTTTGTTCATCAATTCAACACATTTGCTGATCTTTTGCTATGGGGCAGGCTTTGTGCTAGGGATGCAAAGATCCACTCATGCAATCAATCAATCAATCATCAATATTTTTTGAGCAACTATTATGTGTTCTAGGTGCCAGTTTACAGCAGAGAATAGAACAGTAATTGAGGAGCTTAAAATCCATGGGGTGGGGAGCGGGTTGGAAACAAGTCAATGCCCTGAAGAAAAATAAAGCAGAGAAGGGGGTTGAAGAGTGCTAGGTGGGGCATGGCAATTTGAAATTGGGCCATTAGGGATGGCTTCACTGTAAGGATGACCTTGAGTAACGGGCTGCGTGAGGTGAGGGAGTGGATGTGGAAGTCTGGGTGTGATAATAATCTTATGTGTCAACTCGACTGGGCTAAGGGATGCCAAGATAGCTGGTTCAACATTATTTCCGGATGCATCTGTGAGGCTGTTTTTTAAAGAGATTATCATTTCATCAGTAGACTGAGTAAAAACGACAAGCCCTCAACAACGTGGGCAGGCATCATCCAATCCATTGAGGGCCCCAGTAGAATAAAAAGGCAGAGAAAGGGTGAGTTTGCTCTCTGCGTGGCCTGGGAAATCCATTTTCTCCTACCTTCAGACACCGGAGCTCCTTGCTCGGGGGCTGTCGGATTCTGTGGCCTTGGCCTTGAACTGGAAGTTACGCCCTCAGCCTCCCCTTAGTTCTCAGCCCTTCAGACTTGGACTGAATTACACCACCAGGGTTCCTGGTTTTCCAGATAGCAGATGGCAGATGATGGGACTTCTTGGCCTCCATAATTGCCTTAGCCAATTTCCAAAATAAATCTCCTCTTACATATCCATATGTATCCTGTTGGTTCTGTGTCTCAGGAGGACCCTGACTAATACACTGGAGTAGAGCCGTCCGGGCAGAGGAAATAGCCAGGCAAAGGTCCTGAGGCAGGAGCATGCCTGGTGCTGTATGTGCTGTAAGATCAGCAGGGAAGCCAGTGTGGCATCGCGCTTGCTGGGGGAGAGTAGCAGGAGATGGGATCAGAGAGATAAGGGGTGGGGGCAGATCACGTAGGCCTTATAGGACGTGGAAAGGACTTTCACTTCAACTCTCAGAGGAGTGGGGGGCCATCTGAGGGTTTAGAGCAGAAGAGCAACATGTTTGCTGTGGGGAAAAGTGACTATCTGGAGCTGGGGCAAGGGTTAGAAGGCCACTGCAGTGATGCTCATGAAAGATGGGGTGGCACGGGGCAGGGTGGGAATCTGGATATACGTGTTACATGGAGAGAGACTGGCAGGACTTGCTATATAGAGATTGTACGTGGGATGTGAGGAAAAGAAGGAAGGTGTGACTCTAGGGTTTTAGGCCTGAAAGCTGGGGAAATAAGAATGAGACTCAACAGCTGCCCTCAGAGAGCTCACTGTCTAACGAGGGGCCTCTGGTGCAGGGCTAACTGCTGTCACAGAGCAGGTGCTGCAGGATAAGTGTGTACAGGTGCCATGGAAAGTCTAAGTGGCAGAGGAGGTGCTATGAGCTGAGTCTTGGGGGGAGTAGGGAATGGCCAGGCTGGCAAGGTTAGGGAGCACATTCCAGATTGAGAACCCAAGGAAGGGCCTGATGTGCTCAGGAGATGCTGGGCCAACCAGCAAGCCCGGGGCAGGGGAGGAAGTGGCCACCAATGAGTACAAAAAGCCAGTGTGGCTTCAGTGCACCCGCACTGACCAAACAGCTATTCCCAGCCCCTCTCCCTTGACATCTGACCATGGTGGAGAAGCTAAATCTATATCTTCTCCATCTCTTCTGCAGCCAGCAGCGGCCATGGGGTACGGTCCTAGCCAATGACGGTAACCTTATATCTGCTTGGGGTTTGCAGCAGGAAAGTGCATTGCTGTCTTGCGTTAGGACACAGTCATAGTTGCTGGTCAGGAACTCTTCCTGCTTGGAATGCACATGTTGCGTGGAGTGCAGCCAACAGCGCGCAGCCCCGAGGTGGTAAGCCCAGGGGCGAAGGAGCAGGAAATGCAAAGTTGGGAGGAGAATGAGTCTTTGAGGAGGGTGAGCCACTGCCCCAGCGCTGGGTGCCTGCTTCCAGCCTTCGTGTTATGTAAAATAATTAAATGTCTACTTGCTTAAGCCTCTGTTAGTTGGCTGTTTTGTAAGCCCCCAAAGTGTTCCGTAAGTAATGAGCCAAGGCCTTCTAGCCTTGCCGAGTTGCTCTGACTTGTGGGCAGTGGGGAATCACTGAAAGGTTTAAGGGGAGTAACGTGGCCTGATTTTTATCTTAGGTCCTTCAGGTGCAGCATGAAGACCAACTGGACGTGGGAGGCTCCCGTCCAGTGGAGCCCAAGGTGGCCCCGGCCTGGGTGGGGCATCCAGGGCCCTTCCCCAGTCTTGCTGGCCTCCCCCGCAGGACCCCGGCTCTCTGCGCTATCCTTCCCTGAAGCCCTTCTGCCGGGCACTGGGCTTTGCTCAGGCTCCCTGGGGCAGCCACCTAGCAGACAGGCTTGTTTGCCTTCCTGTCTCCTCTAAGACTCATGACCCTTCCTGTTCTGGCCACACCTGTCCACTCGGGTGACTGTGGAACTGTGTGTGTCAGTGGGCCCTTCTCAGGGGTCAAAGGGCCTGATTCTAGACCATGCCTTGGCTTTATTGGGCTGAGGAATCTTGAACAACTTGCTTTAACTTCTGCAGGCTCTGGTTCCTTTACTCTAAAATCAGAGGTATAGAAATGGAAGTTCTCTTGCTGCTCTAACATTCTATAATCCTAGGACACCTGGCCCTAACCAGCAGTCAGATGGAGGCTGTCAACACGGCGGGCTGGGGGCATCTCCTGGAAGCTCTCTGTCCCCACATGCTCTCCACGCTCAAGCATGGTGGCTGCAGACCCAGCTCGAGTGACCTCACTCTTCTGGGTCCTGAAGACCTTTGGACTTCCCTTCATTCCCTACTACTGTGCAAATTCCCCTGGAGAGGACACGCTTCAATCTCTATCTACTAGTTGGGGAGGAAAAGAAAAGGGGGGACTTAATAAGAATTTATAAAAATTGCCTACTATGGGAGGAACATAGGGACAAGAAGGGAAAAGGAGATTGATTGGAAACATCCAGAACTGGACTATCCTTGCTTGGAAAACCCTTGGCCGCTGAGCCGTCCTCATGTCCAACCCTCTCCATGAGCCCCTGGGCCATCCCCAGGCCTTCCCAGCTCACACCCTGATGGGTCCTTAATCCTCTTCCTCCCACGCCCTCCCTCCCTACTGCCCACTCCCCATCTGAGACAAGCAGTTCAGGTGGCAATGCCTGCATTTCTTTTCAAGGCCTTGGAATGTCTGCCAAGTGTTTATATTTTTAAAGAGAGAGGTTATACAGATACTGGCAGGAGGTAGCATTTTTCCTGTGAATGACTCCATGCCCCCGTCCCCCAGGGCTCAGACCCCCAGGTCTCCCAGGCCCGTTAGCTGAGTGATGTGATGTGTGGCCGAGGCCTTAGTCCCCAGTGGAGCCTCTGGACGCCAGAGGAGACTGGCCAGGGAGGTGTGGAGGACCCTGTGTGCCAAAGCTGGACAAGCCTTGGTCATGGTGCCTCTTCCGTGCCCTCTGAGCACTGTCTCTACTTGTAGGGAGCAGGAAAAGGGGAAAGAAGAACTTCTAATCCTTGCCCTCTCCCACTGAAGTAGTTTCTGCGCTGCATAACTAACACCACAAACTTAGCAGCTCAAGACTATTCCAGTTTATCATCTCGGAATTGCTGCAGACCAGAGTCTGGGCCTGGCAGAGCTGGCTTTTCTGCTCAGGGTCTCACAAGGCTGAGGTCAAGGAGTCAGCCGGGGCAGTGGTCTCCGCTGGAGCTCAGGAGTCTCTTCCCAGCTCCCTCGGGTTGTTGGCGGAATTCTCTTCTCTCAGTTTTCTTGCCACCTGTCAGCAGGGTGGCTGTCAACTTTTAGAGCCTCCCCAGGTCCACACCTGTGGCCCCCGTAGGTGGTTCCCAGCATGGCAGTTTGCTTCCTCCTTCGAGGCCAGCGGGACAAATCTCTCACCAGTGGGTGAACATGTAGTTGTTCGTAACATGGAGTGATCCAGGAGTGACCATCCCATTGTATCCCCAGGCTCCGCTCACACAAAGGGAGGGGGGGACACAGGGCACGTCCACCAGGGGCGGGACTCCGGGGGCCACCTTGGATCCTGGCCACGCTCCCACTGTCTCCTGTCTCCTTCCCCGCCCATATGCTCGCTACACTCCTTTAAGATTTAGTATCTAGGGCCTAACTGCCTCTAGAAGAATGCAAGTCATATTCCGGAATAGGAGTTTTATTGTCAAAAGGGAATTTGAACTGAATCAAAAGAATTTGAACAGAACTGAGCCTCCCTCATTGACTAATTTGGAGCTCACTAGATTTGTTTACCAAACCATTAGGGTGCACTATGTTCTAGCTCCTACTATTGAATGCTTTATGTACAAGACTTCATTTAATTCCCTCAACATCCGTGTGAGGGGAGCCTTGGTGTCTCCATTTTACAGAGGAGGAATCTGAGACTCGCAATAGACTCACTGAGGCTCACAAGGGCAGCAGCAGAAGGGACAAATCTTCCAAGGCCCCACTCTTAACCGGCAGCACAGTGCCTATGGCTGCCGCTTCACCGGGGGTGGGCAGGGTGTGGGGTGTGGAGCAACAAAGGCACCTCTTGAATGGCCGTCCTCCCCAAATAGGAAACTGTGCTGTCCTCTGGAGCTACCCATGTCTGGGGCACCAGCCAGCCCCTTTTGGCTTCTCTGTTCATTACTGATGATGTCTGACATTTTCAAATCAGCCTTCAGGCATCTTCATTAGAAACACAACTATGAATAGGAGAATAATTTTAAACCTCAGAAGCCAGAAAGAGACTGTGTGTGGGTTAAACCCGAGGGGGAGCTTCCATCATTTAGGACTCGCATAAATTTTGGGTAAGAATCAATGGAGCATGAAACAGAAACACTGGCAGGCCCTGAGCAAAGCACGCACCTTCCCCGGGCCTGTCTCCCAGGCCTTTGCGTGAGCCGATGACAGCCTGGCACCAGTTCTGCAGAACTGAGCTCTTGATTTGCTGCTGCCAGGAGTCCGGCCAAGGCTGACAAAGGAGGCAGGAAGCTATTGGCACAAAATGGCCACATTGCTTTGTTTTAGAATCTTTGTCAACTCGTGTGGACTGAGAAAACACCACTGAAAGCCTGGTGAATATGTCAAGGAAGCCACTTAGCGCCGTGGTAAAAGCACAGGCTCTCGCCCAACCGTGTGTTTAAACACCTGCTTTGCCATTTCGTAGGTGTTTGACCTAGGGAAGTTTTTACCCTTTCTGAGCCTCGGTTTTCTTATCTGTAAGCTGGGGACGTGAATACCTACCTGTGGGAGGATTTAAATGAGATATCCAATCCCTTAGCACATAGAAGAGCACCTGCCCATAGTAAGCATCTCACAGGGACAGCTGTCGTCGGATTGCTTTTGCAGCTGGTGTTTTCCTGTGCTACACCATCTGCCCCAATCTAGCAGAGGTGCCTCACCCACAGTGGCATCCACCAAACTGTAGCCAGGAAATATCACATCTTCTGAGAAGCCTTCTTTTAGGAGATGCTCCTAACCTTGCCTGGGGTGCCAGAAAAGCTTCTAGGAAGAGAGGCTGTTTCAGAGCTGCGCTGACGGATGTGCAGGAGTGAGCAAGAAGGACAGCACGGAGCGGTGGTCCAGGAAGAGGGAGCAGCCTGAGCAGAGGCCCAGAGGCAGAAACAGGGCACTCCCAGCGCCCTGCGTTGTTCCCGCTGGAACTGAAGGCCCTTGTGTGTCACCCGCCTAGAGGCAGGTCTAGGGGAATGCATGTAGGAGTTTAAAACATACAGTGTGTCACCATCTGCATCACTTAGAGATGTGTTTTGATAAGTTGTGTGCATGAATGTGAGACACACACACACACACACACACACACACACACAGGTAAACACAGTTGCTTTAAGGCAGCGCTCTCCAAAAGTTCAGTGATGCTTCCAGTCTCAGGAATCAGAACCTACTTACAAACTGTGCCCGAGAACAGGAAGCCCCTCTGCGGCCTTGATGAAGGTGCCCCGGGGAAAAATACTTCCACTGCATTTTTGAAAGTGGCAAACCTGTTAGATCAAGATCCAGGCACTGTGGTGAGTGCTTTCCTGCCTTATGTCAGATGTGTTCTCATCTTTATCCGTTTCCCCTTAATTCTTCTGTGTGAAGCTTCATTTCGTGGGGACACAGAATTTGACAGGGAGACTGACGGGGTAACAGCCCCTCCTGCCAACTCCTGCCTGACCCGCCAGGGTTTCTGTTGCTCTTCTTGTTGTTTTTGAAGCCTGAATGGAGGTTCTTTGTGTCCTTGCACTTGTGACCTGGAAGGGACACAGAGCAAAGGCCTGTCCCACTGGCCCCAGGGGAATGGAACCGCTGACAGCTATTCCTTGCCCGGTTCTTTGATTTCATCCCCACATTGGATTCAGCTTTGTTTACATCCTGTCTCTTTCAGACTATGCCACATCATGACACCATCTGAAAACAAAAGTATCTTCCCCTAGCTCTCCTGAAAAAAAAAAAAAAAACAGGAAAGAAAAACAAAAAGAAAGAAATAGGTAGAAAGTCCTCATGCCAACCAACTGGAAAAGAGGGTGATGTCACTGTTCTCAGACCTCCAGATACTATAGTTCTGGAGGCAAATACCACAGGGGAAGAAGTCACAGACTGCCCCAGGCTTGGGCCAGATCAGGCCAGGTGGACACCCCAAGCCGTGCCGGAAGGGTCAGGCCCATGGCCAGCCAGCCCCACCAGCTGCCCTTCTCTTCCAAAGCGCCGCTCTGAGGCTTGGCTTTCCCTGCATTTCCATCCTCCTCACTCCGAGTCTGCCGCTCACACGCAGGGGTTACTATGGTAATAGAAAAGCCCTGTTGTGTTAACAATTTTGTAGAGAGAGAGTTTAGGCAGAAGCGTGAGTCTGGTGTGTTTATCTTTATGGGGATGGAAGCCCATATTCGGAGTTTCCAAGGGAGTCGGAGGAGTTCTGGTCTACTCACAACTGCCCAAACCAGCTGGCGATGTGTCATCGCCCGGGCCACCGGGCAGGGATGGACTGCCAGACCTGGGTGAAGCAGGACTGTCTCGGGAGGGGCAGGGGACTAGCAGTCCTGGCCTCAATCCTTTCAGTACCGGGTCAGCATCCAGGTGTGCTCATCACCTCGGCACCTGAGAAATCTCTGCCAAGTGGACACATGAGCACATGCCTTGGTTTTCTGCTCTTTTGCCAAGCACGCTCTTTTCCCCTTTAAGGGTTGTGTCGAGGGGGTGTGGGGCTGGACTGTGAGCCTCCTGAGAGCAGGGCCTGATGCTCACTGGTTCCCAGTCCCTTCTTTCTGTTCCCCTCTGGCCCTGATTCCAGGCCCAGTGGATACTCCATAAAGGCTTGTGTTGACTTGACCTGACTAGCTGGTAACTGGCAGCCACGGAGAACAGGAGGGACAGAGTCCACTGTGGTTTGACAGACGTAAGATACACGGACAGGCTCCCCTGGGACATCTACCTGGGCAGCTCTGCTGGACAAGGGGAGCTCCGGGATATCACATGAGTCTTAAGACATTTCTATACGGGGCTGGGAAAGTGACTCCTACCTCCTCCCCCAGACAACCCAGGGCAGCAGGTGACATTGAGTTCTAGATGACTCTATCCTGCAAAACCCTGCTGTGACTCATGACATGATCCACTGTCACATTCCACCCCTCCTCGCCCCTCCCCTGCTCCTTCTACCCTTTTAAGGCTAATTATCTTTTCCTTTGCTCTGCAGCGTGTCATAGGGAGATAACTTGGCTGTTCACACCAGCATTTTATGGAAATCATAGTCTCATAGAGCGTAAGCTTTGCCATGGATCTTACAGATCATCTGGAACGGTGAGTGATTCACGGTCTTTTTTCCGTGCAGCACCCTAAAGGGATAAGCCACATTTCTATCAGCAGGAAGAGCCTTCTACAGCAGTGATTCAGATTGGGGTGCCACTGCGAGGGTAACACTGGGATCTCAGGGGGTGGAGGTGACATCTGTCAGGCTTGCCATCTGTCACCCAGAGGGCAGAGCCCTGGGGGAAGGGGACATAGGACAGGTACATTGTGATAAAGTCCTGGACCCCCTACATCCCATGGTTTTGATACCCCTTGTCTATGTTCCTCCTTAAGCCAAAAAACAGAGATCAAGTGAACAGCTCATTTTTTAGATGTGGGAAGCCAGGGAGACCCAAAGAAAGGATGTGACCAGCAACACAGAGTAAAGGACAATGCCATGTGTCAAACCCAAGTCCCCTGACTCCCAGCCCAGGTTAGGATGTAGCATAGTACATAACCCTCTGAAAAGGACAACATGCTTTCTGAAGGAGCAAAGGATATTGATCTACTCATTTATCGGTTTAAAAATGCAGGAAGAAGGAGGAGCCCAGGAATTTCTTGGAAAGGGACTGCAGAGGGCAGGGGCACCTGGGCATCAGCTGGAGGCGTGGATGGGCTGGTGCTTGGTGGCCGGAGAAAGTGCTGTGTTATGTGGGAGTGGATGGGGCTGGCGGGGAGGGGTGGAGTGTGCTGGAGCCCACCGGGCAGCCCAGGCCGTGTTCGGGGACGACGCTGTGTGGCCGTGCGCACCAGCTCTGCCTCTTACCAGCTCAGCGACTTTGGCAAGTTGCCTAATCTCTTTCTGCTTCAATTTCTTCATTTGTGAAAGTGAAGATGGTAATGAAAGTACTTATTTGGCAGGTTACTGTAAGGATTAAACAAGTAAATATGCGTAAAGTGTTTAGGAGAGTGTCAAGTAGAAAGTAATCAACCATATTAGCAATTATAATTGAGATTATTACCCTGGCTGGCATATGGGTCCCCAGAAAGCCAAACAAAGAATCTCAGGGTTGTTATAAAATGTAAGTAGTTACTATAGAGAAAATTCAGCGAGGTAAACCAGAGTTTAAACCAGAACCACTGGAGCCTCTCTGGGGCCAATCAGTGAACGACTTAAGAGTTAGGGTCCGTGATGCACCTGCTGAGCGTGGTGCCGACACTTCCCCTGCAATTCCTCCAGGTCCCCCTGCCGTGGGTGCCTCGCTCCCCACTCGGAGGCGTCTGCTGGCATCGCACTCTCTGGCAGTGAGGGTAACCCTCTCACACACGGGGCAGCTCCCTCAGGCGGGGAGACTTGTATTTGCAACTTTACCAAGTGTTGCCCTGTCCTCAGATCCCTGTCCCCCTGCGAGGTGACAAATAGCTGCTTTGACGAACAAATTCTAAACATTCATAGGATACAGTTTTCTGAGTATCAGAGTGGCCCTCACAACCATCTCAGGGGATAGACACAATTTTAAAAATCAGTATTCTAGGAAAATATGTAGTTTGCTCATAGAAAGAAAGAAGGAAGGAAGGAAGGAAGGAAGGAAGGAAGGAAGGAAGGAAGGAAGGAAGGAAGGAAGGAAGGAAGGAAGGAAGGAAGGAAGGAAGGAAGGAAGGAAAGAAAAAAGAAAGAAAGAAAGAAAATTCCTGGTCATGGTAACTCGTCCTATCGCTTTCTGAGAGTGATCTCAACTCCTCTCCCAGTTTCTAATACCCGCTGATAAATCCCAGATGCTGCTACTCGTGTCTGTCTCTAAGTTCCAAAGACACTTCCAATTCCACCTGCCCCAAACTGGCCGCATCATCTTATCTTCAAGACCAGCTTCCCTTAGGTTCACTTTCCCAGGTGATGGCAACCTCCACAAGTACCTGAGCCTGAAATAGGTAATTTATTCTCGACCCTCTGTCCTGCTTAACCCCTCACCGCCATTCAGTCCAACAAGTCTGCTGAACTTGGGGTGACCAACCATCCCGGTTTTCCTGGGACTGAGGAGTTTCTCACCATGTGGGGCTTTCAGTGCAAAAGTTGGGAAAACCCTGGGAAAGCAATGAGTTAGTCAACACAGATAAACTTCACCTCCAAAATATTTCTTGATTCCATTCCTCCTGCCATCTGCATGGCCACCACGGCTGCCATCAGCAGGACCACTGCAACGGCCTCCTAACTCTCGATGCCCAGCCTTGCCCCTCAGACTCGCCCTCCAAACAGCTAGCAGAGCCGTCTTTTTAGAAGCAACTGTGAGCAGGTCACTTCCATTCATGGCTCTCCTCTGACCCCATTGGCTTCCAAGTGGCTCCCCACTGCCTCCAGGGTAGAGCCCAGATCTTTACCTGGCACACAGCAGCCTCTGTGATCTGGCCCCTGTCACCACTCTGGACTACCTATGACCTGCTGCCATTTATATGCTAGCGAAACAAGCTGGCCTCTGGTATCTCCCGTGCCCTCATTCTGACCTGCACGGGCCCTTGCCTTTCATCTTTACGCCTGCTCCCCTAAAAGCAGAGCCCGAGACAAGGATCTGGATGCAAACAGTTTATTTGGGAGGTGCTCCTAGGAGGCAGGCAAGAGAGAGTGGGGAGTGTGAGACAGCGGAGGGGAAAGAGACAATCTGTAAGTGTGCATGGTCCCTGCTGGGGGACAGGGCTCGAGATTCCACCAAGACCTCGGAAGCAGACACAGCGCTTCCCACCATGGCCCCTCCAAAGGACTGGGAGGCTGGGGCAGTTGTCAACCGATTCCCTCCCCTTTTCATTGAGGGATGTTTCTGGGTGTAACCTCCCCTAGCTTGCAGGCCTGGCTTGCAAGAGAGCCTAGGGCAGAAACTAGACGGGTGCACGGTGCAGCTGGAGGTGGGCTGCTGCACTCTTGGGTCAGAGCCCGCTGCAGCTGAGGCTGGGACCAGAAATAGACCAAGGGGAACTTCCTCTGCCCACAATGACCTTCCTCATTTTTGAGGCAGGAGTCGTAGGCAGGATCCAGGCTTGCTCTCACTCATTTTTAAGACTCCTTGAACTGTCATCTCCTTCCAGAATCCTGCTTGAAAGACTTACTACCAAGGCAGCAGCTGTCCCCTTAGTACTTGGAACCGTTACAGAGCTGGGGTCTGGCTCCCCTCTGTGGCCTCAAATCCCCAAAGCTCATGTTTATCCAGGGCCTCAAAGCTGAGATTTTATTTTAATTATCACTTAAGTAGTGTTCACTGTATTGCCAGGTATTGTTCTAAACACTTTACAAATTTTAACTCATTTAAATCTTACAAAAACCATTTAGGCTAAGTACAATTATGCTCCCTATTTGCATATTGAGGAAACTGAAACACAAACAGGGTTAGTAACTTGCTCAAGGTCACACAGCTAATAGTGGCCACGCTGGGACGAAAACATAAGCAATGGCTCAGAATCCAAGCTCTTCATCTTCACACACCGCTGCTAAGCTAGACAGGGCTCCTGGATGCACGGCAGGAAGGAGGAGGACTCTTAGGTATACTAGTTTGCTGGCGCTGCTATAACAAATACCACAAATCCGCTGACTTAAACAACAGAGAGTTTTCTTTTTTTGAGACGGGTCTCACTCTGCCCTGGTGGTGTCATTATAGTTCACTGCAACCTCCAATTCCTGTGCTCCAGCGATCCTTCTGCCTCAGCCTCCCGAGTAGCTGGGACTACAAGCACATACCATGACGCCCTGCTAATTTTTCTATTTTTAGTAGAGATGGGGTCTGGCTCTTGCTCAGGCTGATCTTGAACTCCTGAGCTCAAGTGATCCTCCTGCTTTGACCTCCCAGAGTGCTAGGATTACAGGAGTGAGCCCCTGAGTCTGGCCAACAAAAGAGATTTATTGTCTCACAGTTCTGGAGGTTGGAAGTCCAAGATCAAGGTGTCAGCAAGATTCATTTCTTTCAGAAGGCTGTGAGGGAGAATCTGTTTCAGGCCCTTCTTCTAGTAGCCTCCGACATCCTTGGCTTGTGGATGGTGTTCTCTCTGTGTCCTCATATCATCTTTCCTCTGTACATATCTGTCTCTGTGCCCAAATTTCCCCCTTTCTCAAGGACACAGTCATATTGGGTGTGGTCCATGCTAATGACCTTATCTAACTCGATCATCTGCAATTGCCCTATATCCATATGAGGTCACATTCACAGGTATTAAGGGTTAAGACATCGGCATCTTTTTGGGAGACTAATTCACCCTGTAACAAGGGTGCTTCTCTGGATTTCCAGAACACCTGCTCTTAGCGCTGGCCGATGAGCTTGAGCACTTGCACTACAGGATACGCGGACACACGAACAGGACACTCAGGGCCCCTCCGTGTTTGGTCTGGCTTGCAGCCTCCGTGGTACATCTCACAACACCTGGAATCCCAAGAGGAAGCTTTCCCTGTGCAGGGGCTGGATCGCTCCCCACGACGTGACACAGAATTAAGGCCATGGACATAATGTTCTAGATAAAATTCTGGGAGGAAGGTGATCCTTGGGCATCTCTGTAGCAGTCGGTGTTGGGCAGTGTCCATGTCCCTCAGGACTTTGGGGGTGCTCTGGCCGACTTCCGCCACCAGTCTCTGCCTCTGAGCCTGAGGGCTTCTTCCCGCCACCCAGCCCAACCTCCAAAATCTCTGCCTACTCGCAGGCAGCCCCTTGATTCTCTTTTAGCCACATGTTCTTAGAGATGTTTCCCATGACCTTGAGTTTATTAGGTTGTCATGAGAGGTTGCGAGCAGCATCCCCTGGAGAATGTTAAACACATGTTCCTAGGAGAGAAGGTTTGCTAACAACCATTTGGAGTGCAGAGAAAGAAGTCAAAATCTCTTCTGCATAGAGGGTGAAGTCAGGCTGTCCACGTGTGCTGAGGACCCTTGAAATGATGAAGAGTTTCATGTTGAGAAGGGTCACGTCTCTCTTGCTGGTGTTGACACAAAGGATGTAGTGAGGTGACCGGGCATGTGCTTGGGCTTTGGGGTCACCCTGACCTGGGGCTTGATGCCTGACTCTCCCTCTATGTGACTGAATCTTTCCTTATCTGCACAGTGGATGGAATAATGGTGCCTGCCTCCCAGCACTCTTGTGCAGAGGAAAGGAAACAACACAGGCAAGAGGTCAGCATATTGTATGGCATATGGAGAACAATCAACACTACTATCTTTACCATTGTCATCAGACAGACTCAAGTTCAAATCCCTGCTCAGTCATTTATTGATTGAGTGAACGCTGCTAAATTGCTTGATCTCTGTGTCTCAACTTCTTCACTTTAAAAATGGAGATAATATCTACCTGGAAGGATTGTGAGGAATAAAGGTCACTTATCGGCAGTACTTGGCATGCAAAAGGTACAATTTAATAATTATTATTGTATCTTTTTCTCCCTGTAGTGATAGGCACATGGTAGGAACATCACAAATACTTCTGCTTGATTTTTTTTTCTGTGCTGAAAAATAATAGGCCTCTTTGCAATTACTTTAGTGGACTACTAAAATTACTTCTTAGTGGACTCTGAAATTTGTGTAGTACTTTATTAAGATATACTAGGGGGCAGGTCATTGTGGCTCACACCTGTAATCCCAGCAGCATTTTGGGAGGCCAAGGCAGGAGGATTTCTTGAACCCAGGAGTTCAAGGCCAGCCTGGGCAACTCTACCAAAAAAAAAAAAGAAAAATTAGACAGGCGTGGTAGCCTGTGCCTGTAGTCCCAGCTACTTAGGAGGCGGAGGAGGGAGGATTGCCTGAGCTCAGGAGTTCAAGGTAACAATGAGCTATGATTGTGCGCTGCACAGAGTGAGACCCTGTTTCTAAAAATAACAAATAAATTTTTAAAAAAATTTTAAAAAAAGATATGCCAGGATTATTCCCTCATTTGTCTTCTCACATTTACTGACTATAGTCTGGGATAAGCTTTCTATTTTACATGTTAATTTCAGTCATGCTTTTGTGCAATTCAAGTCCATTTCAAGGATGAGGAGTCTGGGCTAGGAAGAGGAATAAACTATAATAGTATCAACTGAGCACCGTGTGTCCAGCACTGTTCCCCGATTTACTCAGACATCTCATTCTGTCTTCATAGCAATCGTTTGCCACTCCTCTAATGGGCTATTATTATACCCACTTCACAGGCAGGAAAACTGAGGCAAAGAGAGAGTCAATACGTCATCTGAGATGACACAGGGCAGAGCCAAGTTCCGAAGCCAGGCTGTCTCCCTCCAGAGTCCTAGCTCTCCATCACTCTGCTACTTGCTACACCATGGTGATTTTTCCTCTTCCTCAAGGATTTCTGCTCTGTCAAAATGAATGCTACTGACATACACCAAAGGACCCCTCATGCACTGGGGTGGGTGGAGAGGGCGGGGCTGGTGGTCAGTGCCAGGGCCTGCCGGAGGCCTGCCCCTGGGCATGCACGTCCAGCCTCAGCTCTTCTCCTAGCTCCTCTCCTTGAGCCACTGGGTCCCAGCAGCAGTTCAGCCCCTGCCCACCCTCCCCTCAAGGCCTAGGTGGACAGCAGCTGTCCCCACTTGCCACACTGTGGGATGGCTCCTGTGCTCCCTGCTCCACCGTTAAAGAGCTCACTGAAGCATATAATGTGATACTGGATTTCCAATTGCTTTAGCTAACATCTTGGGGAATTGGTTTCCTGCTCCAGTTCCATTGCAGGCCTGTCCCGGTTCTGATGGAGACCAGTTAGGTGAAGGCAAGGGTGAGTGGGAATGCAGGGGTGCTGATATATATGTTTCAGGGGGTCAAAAGCAAGTTTGCTGGTGGGCTCTAATCTCTCCCTCTGTTTCTCTGTTTCTCTGTTCAGCAAACTGAAGGGATGTTATTTCACAAACACAAAAGTGTTGCAAAATCCACCCCCTCCCTTTTTTTTTTTTTTTTTAAGCAAGATGGCATCTCCTTTTCAGGCTTCCCGTGGTGGGCTGAACCGTAACCTTACATGGGCTGGATCCGGGCTTCGTGTCACATAGTTCACATTCTTGGCTTTCAAGTCTCTGTCATCTCTAACCTTTCCTGAAGGCCAGCAGTGTGTGGGCGTAGGTGACAGGAAATCGGATAAGCCCCATCTGTGTGCACATCTGCTGGGGACCCTGTACCTGATTCTAGAGACAGGGTTTCACGTTGAAAGTAACGTGACTAAAAAATTCTTCTCTGAATTTCTTAATCCCTTGCTGGAGTCAGTGGACATTTTTGGACCGGAAGACAGATGGCTGCCAAGAAAGGCTGAATCAGAAGGCAGAAAGCATCTCTTTAAATCCAAGGCCTCTTTAACTGTTGAGTTAAAAATCAGAGTTCAGCATAGTGGCAGATTGGCAGATTGTTCTCAGTGAGAATTGTTCTCCAAATCTGGTCTTTGTTCTAAACCCTTTCCTATTCTCTTTAACCCCACAACTGTTGGGACAGATTCTTCTTCTGCACTAGATTCAGTCTTACCTAAATGGGAAGCAACTTAGGAAGCTTTCTCTTGGAAAGTCATCCCTGCGTGGCCAACTTCTGGGCCCCTTTGCCCCTTTCTCTACCTGCCGGGTGCTCACTCCCTACATCTCTGTCCCCTTAACAAAGAGACCCATAACAAAGATCAATCCTGTGGAACTCTGCCAGGGCTCTGCAGTGAGGATGAAGTCGAGGGTATGCTTACAGTCCACAGTGTCTCTCTGTGACTTAGGGTCAGAACACCTATGTTCACCCAAGGAACTGGTTGGCTTCTATCCTGGGGACCCTGTAAACTGTCTCACCTGGGTCACACTCTCGAAGGCCCATGGGGCAATGCAGATGAGGAAAGTGGGCTGGGAGGGTCTCAGGGAAAAGTGGAGAGCACAGGTATGGTTTGGAGGGGGCAGCTACTTTCACCTGCCAGGTGGGAAGGCAGGACCACTGTTGTTGCATCTTCTGATTTTTCTTTTTAAGAGAAGCCAGAAATACAAATTAAAAAAATATGAAATATATAATGGGAACTACTACCATTGAAAATAATTTTTTTAAAAAATAAAGGAAGAAAATCAAAGAAAAAATATGAAGTGTCCCCATTTTTTAAGATTGACAACCAACCAACTGAAAAACCAACAAATAATACTGCAAAGACCCAAAAGAACATATCTGTGGGCCATGACTTCACGCTGATCATGGTAATTCCACTCCCCTTGCCGGTGATTGGGTTAGGCTCGGTCATGTGACACAACTCTGGCCAGTGAGATATGAGATACGTTCTGGGGGAGGGATGCACCCTGGAAAAGTTTTCCTTGCAGAAAAAACTCTTGGGCTCTTCAAACCATTGTGAATTCCATAGCTAACAACCCTGGGACTTCCTCCCTCTCCTTCTGGGTAGGCGAAATAGTCAGTTTTCCTCTTTATTCAGGCTACTTTTAGTCGGATTTTCCTGTTGTTTGCAGCCAAAAACATCAGATCTGATACAAAAAGAAAATGTCTGGATCACTAACTGTGCTCAGCTTACAAGATCAGATGACTTACGTCTCAGAGGGCACAGGCTGGCTGCTCACTGGGTGACACTTACCTCCGACGATCATGGTGAGTGTGAACAGGAGGAACTAGGAACTGTGTTTGAGGACAGCCCCATAGCATTCCAGAGGTGACAGCTGAAGGGAATGATTGCCAAAAAGGATCAGGTACGTACGTTTCCTTCTCACAGCGTGGTAGGGTTCCTACACTGTCAGGATTGTGCCAGGTTTTGCTGACTTTTTTCTTGTGTCAAAAAATTGAACCATATTTGGCTCTCTTACTCTTCATTAAGCTAGGAAATGTGATTTGTAACACCCAGAAGTGCATTAAGGCCTCAACAACACTTTTAGACCATGAACAGCCCTAAAGGCATGAATAGGACCAGCCCGAGGCACAGCTATGACGTGGGCTCTCCCACAGTGGCCATGGGCCCGGATGTGCCACTTCTGGCCCGGGAGTCCTCTCCCTAACTCTAGGTTTCTTCCAACATGTCCATTTCCTGACCCCATCAAGGGCACAGAAAACACAGTTAATAATAACAATGATGAAAATTGTAGTGGCAGCCCCAGCAGTGGTAGCAATGGTTAACCCATATTGAGACTTTGTGTGTGGCAGACACTTTAAATGCTCTACCTGTATTACCTTATTTAACTCTCACAACTAACCTATGAGATAAGTTATGCCCGTTTTACAGATGAGCGAGCTGGAGCCAAAGTCACATAGCTGGTGGGTGGCAAAGCTGGGATTCAAAGCCAGGCGGTCCTGTCCCTGGACTTGTGCTGGATGGCTGTACCACTGTCCTCCCAGGTGTCACTAGTGCTTACTGCTGGGAAGAGCAGGTAAGGAGGGCTTCTACCTCACTCTGTGAGATTCAGATTTTTTTTTTTTTTAACCTTGAATGTGCACTACTTTTAGCTGAATTAAAAATGTTAGACATGACAGCTAGCATACACTGTTGGGAGGAATGTGTCTAAAGGCTATACACCTTAACATCTGATCTGCTAACTTTCATAAAAGCCCATCTGCCTAAGTGTCTTATTCCAAAAAACCTCTACCATTCTCTTCATTGGCAAGATACGGGAAGACAGGGAAAAAAGGTGGATTTGATGGTAACAATTTGGGGGCCTCCCTGTAGTCCCTGGACAACCTTGGCTAGAACACCTCTGGCTTTGGTGCGGAGTGTGAAGTGGGGAATTAGTCAAGCAAAAACACGTGGAAGGTGAGCTTGGCAGGGTGTTTATCTTGGCTCTTAGGTTGTAGGGTTCATAGTTCAAGCGTCAAGGCTGCTGATAAGTTTTTATAAAATGATCATCTGAATTTCTTGGTTTAGTTAGATGTCATTGGCTGCCTTTGCTCCAGTTACTGTGGCTCCACAGCAATTACCCCCCAAACTTAGCGTCATAAAACAGCCGTTTATGGTGCTCCTGGGTTCGGTGGGTCAGGAATTCAGTCGGGGCAGAGTGAGGATGGCTGGCTTGTCTCTGCTCCACAGCGTCTGTGGCCTCAGCTGGAAACCTTGAAGCTGGGGCTGGGACCTTCTGAAGGTCCTTCCACTCACATGTGTGCCAGTAGATGCTGGCTGCTGGCTGAGGGTCTCAGTTCTTCCCCGTGTGGTCTCTCCACCTGGACTGTTTGGACTTCCTCACTGCGTGGGGGCTGGATTCCCAAAGTGCGCACTGAGAGGGCGGGGCTGGGGAGGAGAGAGAGCAACATGCACGCCAGATGGAGGCTGTAAACCTTTTATGATCTAGCCTCTGCCATCACAGAGTGTCAGTCACTCCTGCCATTCTCCAGTGGCCTGAGCAGTCATAGGCCTGTGCCTAGATTCAAGGGGAGGGAAAACAGACCCCACCTCTCAGTGAGTGGGCACCAGTCACATTGTAAGAAGAGTACTTGGGATGGGATAGATATCTCCATCTTTGGAAAACATAATCTACTGTGCATAGGATGGTGGCACCCGTGGCAATGATGGCAGCAGTCACAGGACGAGCCTTGACTGCCCTTACCACGTGCACCAGAGAGACTGCCGTCCTTGCTATAGTGCAGGAAAGACTCCTAATGCTAGTTTTAACAGTCACGCGTCTATATGCCATTCTACAGAGCCTTGTTTGGAGCCAGTTAATCTGGGAAGCTCACCTGTGTTAATGGGTGCAAACGGGTTACTCATCCCATGAGACCTAATTGCAGTTCATAGGAATTTGCCTTCTAGAGCCAGGATTACTTAGCCTACAGAGTAGGCCCTACAAGAAGGAAGTGGGCACAATGGTTCTCTTTTGGTGCCACTCAGCTCATACTGTGTGGGCAGACACCTGTTTCCCCAGATGCAAACTCACATGACAGCTCAATTAATGCAACTTTGCTAAGCACAGCTATCCACTACTATATGAGCTTAGGGAAGTCAGGTATTTTCTGGTTCAAAAATTTCCCTTTTGACCTGAAAAACAATACACTGATGTTAAAAAATAATTGTGTTGTGAGTGGTGGAGCTAAAGGTGAATTTTGTTCTGTAATTTCCCATTTTCTAATGTTTTTCACGAGTACATATTACCTTTATAATAAAAGTAAAAATAATTATTTTTAAAACTTTCATCAGTAAGGGAAACAGGAGACCTGGGACCTGACCCTTCTCTGTCACTCTCTGCTTGTGACATCTTCCAGTGCCCAGCCGACGCTGTGACTTAGTTTCTGCAAGTGTTGACATTGGTATCACTCCTAACTTCTGCTGTTTCCCAAGGTTGCCATGATTATCTCATGAGCAAAAAGATTTAAATCATTTGGAGAAAGGCATCATGCAAAAGTAAGATTTATTATTATTTGTCCTTTGTCTTCCCAAATAAACTAGACTTAAAAATATTAAAGCAAAGTGAGGCCGAGTTGTTTGCTTGTTTACTTGAACATGTAGAGCCACTGCAAAGTCTGAGGCTCAAGTATAGGATTCACAACATATTTTGAAATCCTACAAAGTTCCTGAGGTCAAACACACACACACACACACACACACACACACACACGATGTGATATGTGGTTAATGGAAAAATGGCATCAGAGACATCACACTCATGAACAGAAATAAATTTCTTTTAACATTTTCTTCTCTGTCCTTCTTGATATCTATCTTGTAATTATCATATATGCAGCACCTGTGAGCTAATAAATACTGTATTCAAAGAATTCTGCAAATCCAAAAAGGTCACTGTTTACACGTCACCTGCCTATCAAGTGAAATTTTTAGTTCAAAGCAAAAAGGCAAGTTTATTCTGGGGACCAGTGACTTAAAATAACAGCTGCAAAAAGAAATGGGAAATAGAGACCATCACTTAATCCTGTTTCTTAGTGTTCACTTAAAGTCTAAATTTCATCAAATTCAATTGATTTTAATGGGCAATATCTTGCCAGATAGAGACATGAAGAATGGCAAACCAACATACCCTGGAATTTAGAATTGTGGGATTTAAGAACCATTTGTTAAGAACTGAGGGTATCCACAGCCTAGAGTGGATGTGAGCTCAGCTGTGGCCTGTGTCCCAAGCCCAGCCTTCCTTGTCTGCACAGCTCAGGGGATGATGATACTACAGAGACTTAGGGCCCCTTCCCTCCCCTCTCCTTGGATCCCAGAGCAATCCCCACTGAGGCTCCAAGGGTTTATAGAGAACCACCCTCTCCTTTCCTCTAGCTGGGAATGACTAGTGCCGGACAGACTCAGCCCCATCTGCCCCAGACTGACCCCAGCTTCTCCATCTCATGTTGGGGCAGCTCCTTCCCTCCCGTTCTCTCCCTGTGCTAGTAACACAACCTGAAACAGGTGTTCTCACCTAGACTCCTCAAACAGCCTCAAGCATGAGGCAGATGATAGCGCCATTCTCCCATGAGGAAACTCTAGTTTAGAGAGGTCAGGGGACTTGCCAAAGGCACACAGTAAGGGCACGGCCCAGCCTGCCTGTCTGCAGATTCCTTCCTTCTGCCCTCTATGCTGCCCCACCTCCCCAGGCTTCCCTCCCACCTTCCATCTGAGCCTCGTCCCACTGCCTTCTGCCCACACCTGTTCAGTGCTGGTTTGCAGGTTAATGCCTGTGGGCTCCCCTGGGGCACTTCACTGTTGCTTCCTGTGTTCTGTGGCCACCAAGCCACCATGGTTCTGGGGTGTGGCAATTTCAGGGGCATAATCTCTGGATGTCTTTGAATTCAGTCTTGAGGAATTTCACCTTTGCTAGAAGAAGGAACACGTCCATTCCTTTCTTAGCCTAAGCAAACCCAGATCACTGACAGGGAACACAATATCAGCAATTGTCCCTTCTCTCCAGGACGTGGGAGTGGATTGGAGATTGGGTCTTTGGCTTCAATATCAATATCCAGGGAGCAGCAAGTTCCTTTCTAAACCACGGGTCAGTCTTTGGAACATGGTGCCCTGACCTTGGAAAAGCCAGGTTAGCCATGTTTGCAGCAACTCCCTCAAACAAAAAGGGGAAAACCTCAGACATGGACAAGCTAACGCCCCAGGCTATGGTGATCTTTTCTAACCTTCGCAAATGCAGCAGTTCCACAGGGGAGCCAAGCATGGACAAGCCTGCCTTGTGTTTTTTCAAACCCACATGTTTTATCTGGTTTTGCTTGGGGTAGGCTAGTCAGCAATGAACAAAGCCTTTCAAAATGGCTAGAAACATATGGAAATTCAAACTGGTTTTTAAAATTCAAAATTTGGCACAAGAATCTTACTCTACAAGAGAGAAAAATGTGTATTTGCATATTTTCTCTCAGTGGTTCGAGAACAGACTGCCATATATTTTAACCAAAAGCCTTGGGTCCCAGAGGCTATGTTGTTCTGTTTCCTGACAGCCCTTGAATTCCAGTTTCTAATCTCTTACAGATCTTACTAAGTACAGACCAAACTCGGTGTCTTCAAAGGCAGCTTTCTAGCACTGCATGTGCAGGCTGTTTTCCGGGCTCAAGTTCATTCCTTGATTGTCTGAACTGTCTTCCCTGGAGAGGCAGACTTATTCCACTGCAGCTCTTTAATCATTATTTGTGTTAGGGCTGATCAGACTTTCTGAAGGACAATTGATTTTCAGTAAGTAGTCACAGGCTCAATTATAGTCTACAAAATAGATTTTTCTTCCACTGAAGAGAAAGGGCACGCATAAAACTGCATGTGAATCAGAGAAGGCAGGCAGGAGAAGGAGGTCAGCTCAGGACAGGAAGAGAATAAATCTGTCCACAAATTACATAATCCACAAATTGCATAATACATTAGCAAGTAACACATTCGATTCCAGACTCTTGGGGAGAAAAATAATTTGTTTTCGTTTTCCCTTGTTCTTTTTTTTTTTCTTCTTAAGTACTGAAAATGAGTTATGATGGAAAATCAAATTACTTTAAACCCATTATCAACACCCACGTTTGGAGACAATACAAAAACAAGCAGAGAAGGACTAGTCTCCATTTAATTTCTCCTGTAATACTGTTACTGGAACTGCTACTACTATGACATTGGAATAGGCTTTCTCAGATTACAAAGCTCTTCTTACTCCATGTGTCACCCAAAACAATTTTGTGACTCCCCATTTCAATTATCCTTGCTTCAGGGAAGAGTGAACTCATCAGCTTATCACTATGTAGAGAGGGGAGGTCCAAAATCCGCACTATGTGACGATGATATTGAGTGGGATTTATGGATACATAGATGTCTCCAAAATTGCTATCCTCAGACCCTATAGAAAATGATGTGCTCACAATGTACGTGGCGGTCACCAAATTATTTTCTGGTTATCTACTGCTACTAATGCACTACCCCAAAACTTAGAGGCTTCACACTACAACTACTTTCTTATATCTCACAATTTTGTGGATCAGGAATTCAGGGAGGACTTCACTGTGTGATTCTCCTGCTCCCTGTGGTATAGACAGGGCTCCTTTGGTGGTGTTCAGCTGGCAGCTGGTCTGTCTGCAGGGCTGGGTCACTCATGCACCTGGTGCCTTGGTAGGGACAGCTGGAAGGCCTTGCTCGGCTATGCCCTTCTTCCCTCAGTAGTCTCAGAGCCTCTCCACGTTGTTTCTCCAGCAAGGTGGTTGGACTTCTTACATGGAGGTCAGGGCTCCCAGCGCTGATGTTCTGAAGAGACAAGAAATGGAAATTACCTGAGTCTTAAGACCTGTACCTGGTCCAAGCTGTCACGGAGCCTGCCCAGATTCATGGGGGATGGCAAATTTATATGACACATGCACAACCTCATCTAAGCAGGGACGTCCATAACAGTTACTATTTGATGATGAGAACTGAATGGCTGTTTAGGAATGGATGCTCACAGTTCTGAGGGCTTTCTATACACAAGGGAGAAAAGGACTGCATGTTATCTCCTCTGGAGCCCCATTCCTACTCTCAGACAAACGACTAGTCCTGGGTTTCCCAGAGCACAGTATGTGCAACTGTCAACTGTCCACCCCCAGGAAGACCATATAAGAGGAGATAGTTCTGAGGTGGTTTGTGGGGCCTGGATTTCCCACAGCTCGTTGCTCCCCTGTGGAAGGCTGAATAATGTGCCCCTCAAAGACACCCCTATTCCTATTCCCCTGGATCCCCCAAAGCTTCTATGCTCAGACCCTACAGAAAGTGACTTGTGCACAGTGTATGTGGTTGGCACCAGATTCTGTTCCGTTTACCTATTGCTGCATAACAAATTACCCCAAGACCTGGACGCTTATACTTAATTCCCTGAAACTATGAATGCCACTATATATGGCAAAAGGGACTTTACAGGTGAGTTTCAGAATTTTGAGATGGGGAGATTATCCTGGATCATCTAGGGATGTCCCATATAATCACAAGGGTGCTTATCAGAGCGAGGCAGGAGGTCAGTGTTGCCAGCAGCAGATGTGACAATGGAAGCAAGAGGTCTGAGCGGCATGAGGAAGAGGCCAGGAGCCAAGGGATGAGGCAGCCTCTAGAAACTGGAAGAGGCAAGGAACAGATTCCCCACCAGAGCCTTTGGGAGGAACTGGCCTGTGGAAACCTTGAAGTTAGCCCCGTAAGACTCATTTGAGAATTCTGACTTCCAGAACTGTAAGATAAAAAATTTGTGTGGTTTTACTTTGTGGCCATTTGTTGCAGCAGCAACAGGAAACTAATATACTTTCCTAAAGCACAGCTAATAAATTCCCTATAGCATCTCATGGTCTTTATATCTCCAAGGGTTGATAATACAGTATAGCAAAGCTGCCTTCTATCCAGAGATAAATTATGACTCAGCATCCTGCCTCCGACTGAATCCCTGTGAGCACACTGTTTGATTTCTGCTCACCCTTCCTATCTAAGTGGACAGCTTCCAAGGAAAAGAATTAAAACTAACCAGGAGCTAAAGGCCATCTTCTAATGACCGAGGGAGGGATGAACAGTGAATTTTGCTTTTATTTAAAGTTTTAAACTTGAAAGAGTGGTTTAACTAGGGAAGTCTGTTTTAAGAACAAGACGATTAAACATGGAATGGATTTCTTAAGAATTATCTGGATGCTTCAGATTTGACTTTTCATCTCAGAGAACCAAACTCAACTAATATATATACATATATTAATATATAATATATATATAGCATATATTTAAAAATATATATTTTTAAAATGTTGAAAAAAAGTCCTTATCAGTTACGGGATGCCCCTCTGATGTATTTATGGGTAAAATGACAAGTCTGAAACTCTCCAGCCCTCCTCCCATAGTGATGAAGAGAGATGACATAAGATCGGCAACCTGTTGAAAAATTTTGAAGCTGGGTGTCTTAGTCTGTTTTGTGTTGCTATAAAGGAATACTGGAGGCTGGATAATTTATAGGGAGAAAAGGTTTATTTGACCTACAGTTCTGATGGCTGGAAAAGTTCAAGATTGGGCACCTGCATCTGGTGAGGGCCTTGGGCTGCTTCCACTCATGGTGGAAGGGGAGGGGGAGCTGGCGTGTGCAGAGATCACATGGTGAGAGGGGAAGTGAGAGGGGAGGTGCCAGGCTCTTTTTAACAACCAGCTCTCACGGGAGCTAATAGGGTGAGAACACACTCACACACACTCACACACACACACCCCCACCCCAAGGAGGGTGTTAATTGATTCCTGAAAGATCCACCCAAACACCTCCCATCAGGCCCTGCCTCCAACACTGGGGAATCCAATTTCAACATGAGATTTGTGAAGACAAACAAACTATATCCAAACTATAGCACTGACTGTTGGAGTACATGAGATTCTGCTTTAGTATTCTTTCTACTTTTGGGTATGTTTTAGATTTCCCATGATTAAAAGAAAAGAGAAAGAGAGAGAACTGTGGCCTTGGGTACCAGGACAAATACCAAGGAGATCTTCCTAGAGAGGGTTCTCTCCTCTTACTGTGTCTGTGTCTGGTCTAGACCCTCAGCCCGGCTTCCCTGCACGAGCAGAGAACTGCCTGGAAGCACGAGCCTGAGGAGCTGCCCCGGCCAGCATTTCAGTGGGGAAAAGACCGTCTCCAGCTTGCTTTAAAGGGAAACAAAGGAATGCTCAGGGGTGCAGCTCTCAGTCTGGCACCAGGGGATATGGGACCCGTGTGGCCCACAGAAGACGCCCATAATACAACCAGGGCCGGGAACTGAGGCTGGAATCCACCAGGCTCCCAGAGCCTGGCTGTGCCCACCCATCAGCTCCAGAATCCAAGACCCCCTTTCCCATTAAGATTCTTGACGAATTCCAGAGCAGAAGTGGGAGAGGCAGAAAGTTGAGGTTCCTGGTCAGAGAGGTGGGGGTGTGGAGCAGCAGCTCAGGGTGGTCACCTGAATTTATTTGGGGAACAAAACAGGGGTCACCCCTTCCCTAATACAGAGAGATGGCGGGACAGCCCCAGCTCCCATGCAGGCCCCTGGAGTGAATCCAAATGGGGCAGGGCAGGGAAGTGGCAATGTTTCTCTCTACTCTTCAGAGACAACCTGGGATTACTCACCAGCCCAGAGGACTGGCTCACTGACTGAGCTCTGCTGCCCAGCTCGACTGCATTTCTGTCAGCAGCAGAGAGTCCTGGACATAGTTTTGCTCTTTTGACTCACAGGAGCACTGTGCATTCAGCTATAGGATAATTTTCTAACAAGTGCATGATTTCCTGCTTAGATATTTGGAGTTAATGGCTCTCACACTCAGATCACCCAAGAGAGTGGAAAACTCCCAGTGCCAGGAACTCACCTCGGACCAGTTAGGTCAGCATTCCAGGGGTGGGCCCCGGGCACCGGGGTTAGTAAAGTTTCCCGGGTGATTCCAACGTGCACTTAAGGTTGAAACCAACCATGTGGCATTATTCTGGCCTCTGCTTATGTGTCACCTGCCAGGAAAAGCTTTCCCCAACCAGCCCTTCTAAAAGAACCTGCTTGTTTTTTCCTCTGAGTACCTGCTGATAACAGCCATTGCCTGATAGAGTTATTTGTGTTTCTATTGTCTAGCTGCGCAGTTAGGAAGTTCCTTATGGGCATAGACATCAGTTAATCACCTGTTTTGTTCACTGCCATATCCCAGTGCCTGGAACTGTGCTGGACACATAGGAGGCATCCACCAAATCGTTGCTGAATGAATAAATATAGTACTAAGAAGCAGATTTTTACATTTTACGATCCATTCACAGGCTCGTGGTGGATGATTAGTGTTTGTAAGATTGCAGATGAGAGGAGAGTGTGTCAGAGTGGATACTGGCCCTAACACCAGGCTTTGGGCAGGGAGGAACTCTCCTGTTGAGGGTTGGTAAAGTCCTTCAAAAAAAAAAAAAAAAAAAAATCACCCTAGATCGCCCTGCAGACTGCAGTCCACAGTGCCATCTGCTGGTCATAGCATAAAACTGGGTTTACTGCTCTAAGATCAGGAGGAGTAGCTTCAGAGTGGCTCTGCCTGGAAACCAGCCGCAGTCAAGCCTCATCCGGGACACAGTAGTTTGGGTGTGAGTGTGAGTGTGCGTCTGTGTGTGTGTACATGTGTGTGCTTGTGAATGGAGGCAGTGGCTGAGGTTTTACCTGATGCACAAATGCAAAACCAAGCCCCACCACTCATTTAGGATTGACCCCAGCAGTGAAGAATCTCTGGGCTGGGGCCAGAAACCTCAAACCTAAGAATCTTGAAATAACTCCAACAAGCAAAAGATGCCCAGCTCGGACTCAGTGGGACACACTGCTCTCTCTCTCTCTCAACATCTGTTGTTTGGGGGCCAGACTGAGGTGACCACATAAAGGGCCGATTCCTAGTCTTTGATCAAATTCCTGGAGCTAAAATGACAAGCGGGCCCAGCTGTTAGGGGAGCTATTCCAAGTACTTAAGTGGGCTTCCAAATGCTTACCTTATGTTCATTAAACTTTAGGCTGGTTTTGGCATTTTTATACCGTAACCTGATCTTTAGAATGAAAGCTCCATACTCTGTCTCTCTCACACACATACAGATACACACACCCTACACATGTACACACACAGGATTTAATATACTTAGAAGCTTCTCTTTGACCCTTACAAAAATATTATAGTCTATTTCACCTTGAAAATATTGGAGAAGGCCAGAAATAATCCCTGGGAGAGGTGAGGTTATTTAACCTGGAGAGGAGAAAGTTGATGTGATAGAATCTTTAACTCTTCATTTGAAGGCCTTGATAGGGTGGGAATAGGACTAAAAGACGTGTGGGCTGGCTGCACAATAGGGACTTCCACTGTGTGGAGTTCTGTGCAGGCACCACGCATCCTGTGATGAACATGCCACCCTGAGTGATGGCAGTCAGGTTCCAACAGAGTTCTAAGGTCTACCAAGAACCTTTGTGCCAAATGTGGGCCCATCTGTTCTCCAAACCACGGAGGTGAAAATGAAGAAAATCAGTTTACAAAGTGGCTGGAGGAACTAAATTAAACAGCGGGAAGAATTTCCCAACAGGGAATTGTTATGTTCTAGACCAAGTCATGGAATCAAGCTATAAATATCCTTTTTTGTGCATCTTTTCAAGACAGGACAAATTCTCATCTGAGATTTCTGGGATCTGGGGTTTTTAGGAATCGGAGGCAGTGAAAATAATAAGTGATCTCTGCAGTCGTTCAAGAAACAGTTAATGAGGACCCAGTCTGTGTCGGGCCCAGTTCTGGTCTCTGGGGAGCACCCAGGCTGTACGTGACCTGACCCCGCGCCCCCCGGGGGACGGCCTGAGGGGGGGACAAGAGCAAGGAATGATGCGGAGAAGCACCACACGCCCTGGAGAGGCTGCATCGCGAGGGGGGACCAGGCTGTGCTTGAGTTGAGCCTTGGAAGGATGGGTGGGAGGAAGGCAGTGCAGCCAGGCCCCAGCGACACCAGAACCAAGGCCCAGTCCTAGGGGCAGTGGGTCATTTGGGCTAAGAGAGGTGTGTGTTTGTGGGGGGCAGTAGTGATAGATGAATCGAGAAAGGTAGCTGTGGGTGGCCTCAAATGCCAAGCTAAGCAATTTAGACTTTGGTCTGTGAGCAACAATGAAAATTCACTGATTTTATTAATAAGTGTTCCCGATTCAATGAGTTTTGCATTATATATGCAGTGTGTTACCACCACCGCAATAAAGATATTAAATTTTTAATCACCCCCAAAATTTCCTTAAGTCCTTTTGCAGGCAATCCCTTTCTCCCACTCCTGGCCCCTAGCAACTAACGATCTGCTTTCTATTACAATAATTTTGCTGTTTGTAGAATTTCATACACATGGAACCATGCTGATATAATTTATATTGAGTTTTTTTTACTTTGTATAATGCTTTTGAAATCCACTCATGTGGCCGGGTGTGGTGGCTCACGCCTGTAATCCTAGCACTCTGGGAGGCTGAGATGGGAGGATCACTTGAGGTCAGGAGTTTGAGACCAGCCTGATTAAGAGCGAGACCCATCTCTACTAAAAATAGAAAGAAATTAGCCAGACAACTGAAAATATATAGAAAAAATTAGTCAGGCATGGTGGCACATGCCTATAGTCCCAGCTACTCGGGAGGCTGAGGCAGTAGGATCGCTTGAGCCCAAGAGTTTGAGGTTGCTGTGAGCTAGGCTGACGCCACGGCATTCTAGCCCAGGCAACAAGAGTGAGACTCTGTCTCAAAAAAAAAAAAAAAGAAAGAAAGAAAGAAAGAAATCCACTCATGTTGTCGGTATTTTGAAGAGTTAATTTCTTTTTATCACTGAGTAGTTTTCTATTTTATGGCTATTCTACAATATATTTTTCTATACACTCATCGGTGGACATTCAGGTTGGTTCCAGTTTTGGGCTATTATGAATGAAACTACTATGAGCATTTATGTATAAGTCTTTGGGTAAAAATATATTTTCATTTCTTTTGGGTAAATACCTGAGAGTAAAAGTGCTCAGCATATGGCAAGTATACGTTCAACTTTACTTAAAAACTGCCAATCTGTTGTCCAAAATGGCTGTACCATCTTACATTCTCTCCAGCCACATATGAGAGTGACAGTTGCTCCGGAAGGTCACCAACATTTGGTATTAGGTGTCTTTTAAAATTTTAGCCCTTCTAGGGAGAGTATAGAAGTAACTTTTAAAAAATAATTTAATTTTTATTTTTTCTAACACTTTTTATGTACTTAGAGTCAGTGCATATATCTTCTCTTTGGGGGTTATGGGCACGTTGTTTAAGGGTCAACTGTATATAACAAACCCTTACCACTCAAAAATATACAGAACACAAACCTCCATTTAAATAAAAAATTGGCAAACTATTTGAACAGACATTACACCAAAGAAGATCTATCTGAAATGTCGGGCAGCTGCAGCTGCAGACCTCAATCTGCAGTACATACCAAGCAATTCACTTTTTCTCCTGATGTCATGACTTTTCTCTGCTTTTTGGGAGCACTTCCAGCATCACTAGGGGCAATTTGTGTGGTGTTATTCAATGTTTATGGTATTGCACTAAACTGATGAACAATATGCAAGAACTGCCAGAGATCACTTTTTACTGCTATACCAATTAACTGAAGAGAGAAACTGATCAGGCGAAGATGATTAGCATCACACAGCATTTTAAGTGGTTGCTTGCAACACGTGAGCTCCCCACAATAGCTACAGGAGGTGGTTGTGAAATTATAGTAGTACAGTATTACTACAGTTAATTTTATGAAGTCTTTACATTTGTTTACATTTCTCTTGACTGTGAATGGTGCCATGTACAGTCTGTAAGGGTTTGTGTAAGATTTGATAAATTTAAACTTTTTATAATAGATTTGTTTATATTTTGTGGTAGTCAGTGATTAAATAGACTAGTATCTATATGTATTTTATGCATTTGTGACATACCTTTTTCTTAATTTTTTTCATATTTCTAAGCTACGTGGTTCATCTGTGAGTTTTTTCAAGTTATCATAAATCTCTAAAAAATTTTCCAATATATTTATTGAAAAACATTCACGTATAAGTGGACCCACACAGTTCAAACCCGTGGTGTTCAAGGATCAATTGTATTCTAGGTACAAGTCTTTTCTCAGATATGTGATTTGCAAATATTTTCTCCCATCGTTAGGCTTGCCTTTTCATTTTAACAGTGTCTTTTGGAGAACCAAAGTTGTTAATTTTGTTGAAGTCCAATTTATTCAATTTATTAATTTTTTCTTTGGTAGTTCATGCTTCTTGTATTCTATTTGAGAAAATTTTCCCCAACTTAAGTCACTAAGATTTTCTCCTGTGTTCTCTTCTAAAAGTTCTATGGTGTTAGCTCTTACCCTCAAGTCTAGGATTCATTCACAGTTAACTTTTATATATGGTATGAGGTAAGAGTCAAGATTCATTGTCTTACACATGGAAAACTAACTGTTCCAGGACCATCTGTTGAAAACAGTATTTTTTCCTTACTGAATTGCCTTGGCTTCTCTGTCAAAAACCAATTGATCGTGTATGTATGAAACTATTTCTGGACTCTGTGTTCCATTGATCTATATGTCTATCTTTACACAAATACCACTCTCTCTTGATTGCTGTAGCTTTATAGCAAGTGTTGAAATCAAGTAACATAACTCATTAAACATTATCCCTCTTTTTCAAAATTGCTTTGCATGTTCTTGGTCCTTTGCATTTTCACATACATTCTAGAACTAGCTTGTGAGTTTCTATAAAAAGCCTGCTAGGATTTTGATTGGAATTATTAGTTTTCTGATCTATGAACATGGCATATCTTTCTTTAGTTTCTCTCAGCAATGTTTTGTGGTTTTTAGTGTACATGTCCTGTATATATTTTGCAAAAAAATTTTTTTGAGACAGAATCATGCCCTGTCACCGGACTAGAGTGCAGTAATGGCATTATAGCTCATTGCAAGCTCATTTCTGGACTCAAGTGATCCTTCTGCCTCAGCCTCCTGAGTAGCTGGGACTACAGGCTCATGCCACCAAACACAGCTAATTTTTCTATTTTTTGTAGAGATGGAATCTCACTCTTGCACAGGCTGGTCTCAAACTCCTGGCCTCAAGTGATCCTCCTGCCTCGGCCTCCCAAAGTGCTAGGATTATAGGCATAAGCCACCTTGCCTGGCCTACTTTTGAAATGGTACGGAAGCCATCAGAGCCACTCGAAATGGTACAAGAAACCATTAGTTAGAGGAACATTCAGTCTTTGTGCATTAAAAGTATAATTTAATTTCAAAAACACTTATTGAGCACCTACTGATGTCAGTTGCTGTTCTAAAGCAAAATTTTTGCCAACGACAGCAATATCAGGGCTATTGGCATTGTCTCCAGAGACTCTCCATAGATTTCCTTATGAGAAAGTGGGTTTCAGTGAGCAAGTAGGATACTTCCTGGTGAGATTTACTACTAAAGACTTTGTCAGAGATTTCTTCTAATGATCAGGCACCTCAGGAAAATGTATCTTCTACATTTCTAATTATAATTGACCAAAGAAAAAAAGTTCAAATCAATGCTTTTTTTTTTTTCCTTTTAAGAGATAGGGTCTGGCTCCGTCACCTGGGCTGAAGTACAATGGGAATGATCATAGCCCACTACAAAGTCCTCAGCTCAAGTGATTCTTCTGCCTCAGCTTCCTGAGTTGCTGGGACTACAGGTGTATGCCACCACCCACGGCTAATTTCTTTAGAAAAGAGGGGTGGGGTCTTGCTACATTGCCCAGGCTGGTCTCAAACTCCTGACCTCAAGCTATCCTCCTGCCTCGGCCTCCCAAAGTTCTGGGATTACAGGTGTGAGCCACCATGCCTGGCCCGAAATTCTTAGGGAAGGTGTAGTCTGATCTATACTGTCATAAGTTTATGTTGGCCTTTTCTGCCTCCTGAATCCTTCTCCTGCACAGAATGCCTGGTTCGGTTTGTGCTCCCCTGGGGGCGATGGGTCATGCCCTGTGTTTCAATTTCCTCCTGTATAAAGTGAGGACAATAATAGGACCTATTTTTCAGCGTTGTTGGGAGGGTTCTGTGACTTGCTAGGTATAAATAACTGTGGACTGCATCTGGCACATGGTAAGCCCTCAACTAACACTTGCTATGATTATCCTTATTGTTGTTATTGCCGCATTGTTGTTTTGTTAATTATTGTGTTTATGTCATATGGTGAGAGCAGGATGTGCTGAAGAGGATGCTTATTTTCACCAGACTGTGATGTCCGTGAGGACGCGGTCTGCACTTTATTCGTCGTTGTGTCTCTGGTGTCCACCTCGTGCACAGGAGCAGGATGGGGTGAGGCTAAGGACAGGGGCCGGAAGACTTTTTCTGTAAAGGGCCAGATAGTAAATATTTTAGGCTTTGTGGGACATATGGTCTCTCTGTCCTTAGTAACACAAAGCATTCGTAGATAATATGAATGGGCATAGCTATATTCCAGTAAAATTATATTGACAAAAACAGGCGGTGGAATGAATTTGGCTCATGGGCCACAGTTGGCTGGTTAAAAGTGTTGCTCTGGAACCAAACCACTTGGGTTCGAATCCCACCTTTGTTGCTTTGTGACTTTGAGAGTGTTTCTTAATCTCTCCATAGTTCAATTTCTTCATCATCTCAAAATTCGGGGTGAAAGGAAGTAAAACATATGAAGTATTTGTAACTTCATACTTTCCTGGAATATAGATAACAATAAGTATTAATTTACTGAGCACCCACCTCTCCATCAGGAGTTCCACTAATAGTAATTTACTGGACAAAGCCCAATTATTACTAGAATGCCTGGCAGACAGTAGGTGCTCAATAAATGTCGCCTAAATGGTGAGCAAATGCACTCTTTTCATTTAAATCTTGCTCATCTTTCAAATCCAAAGTCGAGTTCTCTTCCTTTGGGAATCCACCCTGATGGCCGGGCTCAGGCCATACCTTCCTCTTGCTCTTCATGGCAGTTCACTGGGCATCACAGGGTAGGCGACCTTGGACTCTCCAGAGCACTTACCACCACCTACCTTGTCACCAGCTGTTTTCCATGTTTGTTTTGTTCACTGGCTGTCTCCCTCAGGACAGTGTAAGCTCTCACTGTTGTTTCTCCAGCACCCAAGATGGTACCTGGCACATGGCAGGTGCTCAATATTTTGTTTAGTGAATGAATGAATGAATGAGGGAATCCTTTCTATTGTTGTGCTCTGTTATCTTCATCATTTAACATTTCTTTGTTTATGCTTTATCTCCCAAACTAGAGACTTAAGTTTGTTGACAATACCTCTCTAATCATCAGCTCAGGATTACTATGAAGATTACATTAAATTACATGTGAAAGTGTCTAGCCCAGAGTTTGGTGTTTATAGATGCTCAATAGATGTCAATTTCTTCTTCCTAATTTATACTTTCTTCTATTCATTTCATAAATGTTTGCTTGTCAGTTACCGTGAGAAGAATTGAAAGCAAGGTTTTCAGACACATACGGCATCTCAGACCCAACGGAGGTATGTTATCAGTGTAGCTCCATGAAATTGCCATATTTGAAATCCTGCAGCTCTGCAGTAAAGTGGTGGTATTTTTGTCACAGCCCACATCAAAGTCCAGATGGAGAGAGGGAGGCATGGAAATGGGGCTCTATAACCCCCAGGAACTCTGAAGATTTCATCTCGTAAGTGCTATTGTCCATCTGTTCTGCAACTTCCTTAGCAACTTGGCAAGTAAATCCTTAAATAGTCGCTGCCGGCAGCATTTCAGCTCTTTGTCTTTCTTAGTAGGTAGGAAAGCTGTGAGGTAGAAATGGCGCCATATTTGGGATGTTTGTTGGGCTGCTTGTTTTTCTAGACCCACACACCCTTTCAGTTTGCCCCTAAGGGGAGGTCTACGCTTGGTCGTAACGAGCCAGCACTCACAGATCCTGTGCATGGGCATCTGCTGTTTCCGCCTGCCCAGCAGCCAACGCCCCTTCTTGTAGCAGCTCCCAGGCTCAGACTCAGACTCAGATGGTGAGACTCAGATGATGTCCTCTGGGTACTTATTTATTTAGGGAATCATTCTGAGAAGCATGACTTCTTTTTAAAAATATATGTAAAAATAAAGTTTGTTCTCCCAACTTTGACCTCCTGGATGATTCTGTCTTTGAAGAATTTTTTTTTAAAAAATACAGAGAAAACATTCCGTAGGACATTGTGGTTTGATTGGACGTCTGCTGGCCAGGCCTGGGGGTGTGGTGAGTGTGTTCAGACTTCAAATAGATTTCTTGTCTTAGATGATGTTTTTCAAATCAGAGCTTTGTGTTTTTACTTTATTATGATTTTGGAGATGACTCAGGATTCGATCACCGCCAGAGTGCTCGGAGCTATTTATTATTCAAACTCCCCAGTGGCCAGAATGCAGACCTGGGAGGTGAGTGTTCTAACGTTGCCAGCCATTGTGGAGTGAGGTCTGCAGACTGGAATTAGGAGCCTCGTCGTCTTTGTTCTGGTTCTAAGGCTCGTCAGCCCGGACCAAGCACATGTGAAGCCCAGATATGACAACCACATAGCCTGGGTTTTTCAAAAATGTCCCTTTGTCCCCATCCATATCTGGTTGGCCAGCTGCCTTGATTTGGGGGTTGGGATCTAAAGTCGCTGTAAGACGAGGCACCTGGTTTTAGTGTCTTCATCACCTTAATCCTTAGCTCCTCTACCCACCTCCCTTTCTCCTTCATGCGTCCCCCTTGTCCTTCCTGCCTCTGGAATGTGGGTCGTTGGCCTTCAGCCATTCCCATGGCAAGCCGACCCTGCAGTCTTAACGACCACTGCAGTGGACAATGCCAGTGCTTCTCCTCAATCGCATTGGGTCCCTTAAAAACATTATTTTGGTTTGTTTTTCACCACACAAAGATACACACAGCTCTGGAAATGCTTAGCAGTTTCTGCCTCTTCCTCCCCTCCCCCCAGCCCCAAGGCCATTAGCCACTGACTGACAGCCGGGAGCATGAAAGGCTGCTCAGGCTGGGGCAGCTTGGAGGCATTTCTTACACGGCCCCCTGCAGAGCCTGCTGCTGAGATCTCACTCTCGCTTCTGTTACGAGTTGAATTGTGTCTCCCAGAAATTTGCATGTTGAAAGTCTAACCTCCAGTACCTCAGAATGTGACCTCATGTAGAAATAGGGTTGTTACCATATATATATATACACACACACATATATATAATGTTGCCATAATAGTTAAATTAAAGTGAGGTCATCGGGAGTACACGGGCCTCTAATCCAATATGACTGGTGTCCTTATCAAAAGAGGAAACTAGCACAGAGACACCTACACGGGGAGAATGGCATGTGAATGTGAAGGCAGAGATTGGGGCGATGCATCGCAAGCCAAGGAATATCAAAGATTGACAGCAAACCCCAGCAGCTAAGAGAAAGGCATGGAACAGACCCTCCCTCACAGCCCTCAGAAGGGACCAACCCCGCCGACACCTTGATCTTGGACTTCTGTCCTCCGGAAATATGAGACAATATGATTCTGTTCTTTAAGTCACCCAATTTGTAGTGCTTTGTCATGGCAGCCCTAGGAAACTAGCACACTTGGCTCCCTGCACTTCCCAGTCCCTCACTGGAACACGCCTGTCATAAATCACTCGCTCACAAACCCTCATCTCAGGGCCCGTTCCGGGGAACTTGACCTCAGTCTGATGTCAGATGTCTCCCACCAGCCTGGGTCTCTCCTGAGCTCAGACCTCAGGGCCCACTGCCTGCTGGACGCCTCCACCTGGATGTCCCACAGACACTTCAAATTGACTGTGACAAAATCAGAAGTCCCCATGTCCCCCATGCTGTTCCTTTAAGGTGTAACAGCACCTTCGAGCTGAAGCCGGCTCCTGGCAGAAACCCAAAAGCTGCCCTGCCGCCTTGTCCTCCCTCGTTCCCTTACAGCCCATTGTTGTCCAGAGCCTGCCAGGTTTCCTCTAAGCTCCCCCCTCCGTCCTCCCACCCCCATTCCCACCTGCTCCTGCCCTGGCTGGACCTTCATTTGAGTCTGTGGGATGATTACACTGGTCTTCTAGTCCCTGATCTTCCCTCTTTTAAGCCAGGATTTTCCCATGACACAACCCAGAGATGTTACTGTTCTCTTAGAACTTGTCCGTGGCTCCCTAGCACCAACTGATGAGATCCAGACTCCTGGGCATGGCAAGCCTGCCCTCTACCCCACGTCACGCGTCCTCACAGCCCTCACTGAGCCCCCTGGAGTTCACCAGGTACACCACACCCTCTTGCGCCTCTTGCCCTTGTAGCTGTTTTCAGGTCTAGGATCCCTCCCCTCCGCACCCTCCTCTCACCGCCCCCAAAGCTCAGCTTGCTCCATGTAGCCCCCCAGCTCCTCTGCACACCGACTCTCCTACGTGCCCTGGATGTCTCGGCCACACTCCAGGATGCCGCCCACCACTCTGGATTTAATTGTCTGCTCCTTCCCTGGGCCGTGAGCTCTATGAGGACAGGGGAGAAGGCCACAGCCCGGGCGAGGGGGCTGGGCGGAGCCCTGGAGAAAGCCTTCCCAAGACCTGCTTTCAGGGGAGGCTACAAAACCTCCCGGGAGAAGCCTGGATCCCAGGTGGGTGCTACACTGTTGTTCTAAAGGTAACCAAAGCTCTTTGTTATCAGCGTAGTGGTGTTTTCTTTGACACCATGTTCCTGAAAATGACAAGCCTAGAATTCACCTCATTGCCGCGCCCTCTCCTTTCCCTGTCAGTGCCACCCTTTGCGTGGGACAGGCAGACAACTGTCCATTATTCTCTGGTGCCAAAGAAAAGATAAACTTCCTTCTAAACCTTGGGGGATTACAGACACCTTCTTGAGTAAGTGAGGAGGGTGAAATAAAAACTCAGGAAGTTGAGATTATGCTCAAGTTTAGGTCATTCATCCTTTCCTTTTCCATCTCTTGTCTATTGTTTTAGTGTAAAGGTTTCCACCCTTAAAGACATGAGAAGTCGGCTGAATTCTGAGTGCTAGATCGGGATGTGCAGGCGATGAGTATCCTCTATTCACTACTTGTATAAAAGGCGTTTTATTTTTATCCTCACAGAGTTTACACTGAAGAGTTTGTGCTCTGTGACTCTCTTCCATGATAGGCATGTATTTGGCAAGCACTACTAAGCACCTACTACTAAGCACTAAGCACTAAGCACCTGCTGTGCACCAGGCACCGGGCTGGGTTCTGGAGATGCGAACAGAACTAAGAAACGGTGGGTCTCCCCTGACGCCCAAACACTTAACAAGAACGTGGTATGACTGGCTTATGGTTAGTTGTTCCCCAATCTCCCTGCTCCCCTTCTTCACAATAGTGGAGTTTTCTCAGCCTCTCTGGACACCGGGGGCAGACAGTGAGAGAGGGGCTGGGACTCTGAGGGGCCAGGAGGCAAGAGCTAGGTGGGGGGGGGGGGGGCGTGGGAGCAGGAGCAGTGGCCAGGAGCAGAGAGGAAGGCAGCTTTGCAGCAGCACGTGACCCAGACTTCAGACTCACTCTAGAAATGTTGATGCCAGTTTATTTTACAGTCCCAAACCTTATGCTTGTGAAAAGTCATGTGGCAAGCTTGCTCAGTCAAATGCTGATGAAATTGACCCACCAACTGAGTTTGTTCCAGAGTCAGATGCAGCCCAGCTGGTCATTAAGGCTTGGTGTTTACAGCTGACTTGTAGCAGCTTTGAAACAAACAAGGAAATCGGAACTGCAAAGGAACTCAAGCTACATCTTCTCCCTTCAATTTTCTCAGTGCTAAAAAAAAGAAAAGAAAAGAAAAGAATTTGTTCCCAATACTTAAAGGCTTCCTATAAAATAAATTCTGGTATCTACATTCTCTGACTCCACTTTTAAGTTCCTTATTCAATCCCAAGTCTCTTCAGTCTTCAATATCCTCCTTTATATCTTCTAAAATGAATGAAAAGACAGTTGGATTGAGGGGGCAGCTGTTTCTTCTCCAAGTTAAGGAATATTTGTTCCAGATTTCCTGCCTACTCTGATTTTCCTTGTTGGAACCCACTTCCAACAGGACAACATTCCTGCCACCCCTTCCCCAAGCTCAGAGACTTGGTGGAACAGGGTCTCTGGGAGGCCATCTACTTCCTCCTTCCATCTTCACTTGAATTTCAGAGAGCAGATCGCTTGACTCAACCAGAAAAGGATTATGTAGTGCTTCCTTTTATTTTTCATTTTAATTTTCATATAAATACATCAAAACTCCACCATCTGGGGCTTTGATTTTCTTTTAACAATACTTCAAAGCTTTTTAGGATTTAAAGACTAATCTTTCTGTCTCCTGTTTTTATTTTGCCATTTGGATTAGTCAGACAAAGTCCTTTCTTTGCAAGGAAATTGCCTTTGTAACTTGGGGGTCATTCATCTCCTAAAAATATTCTTGGGACACACATAAATCTAGAAATGTGTGCGTAATATGCCAAATGAGTAAGTACAGAGCCACAGAATTTCTGCACATAATTTCAGCCATCCAGTTATTTACAGGTTTGTGGTTTCTTGTAGTGCTTAAACTTTCACTAGTTACACTATGGAAAACTTCCATTTCTTTCAATGGTTAAGAAATGGGATTCCTTGTTAATTGTTTCTTCTGGTTAAATAAAAAGTTACCAAAATGGCATCAATGATGACTGCATTAGTCTGTTTTTTGTTGCTTATAGCAGAATATCTCAACTGGGTAATTTATAAAGAAAAAGAATTTATTTCTTACTGTTATGGTGGCTGAGAAGTCCAAGCTCAAAGGGCTGCATCTGGTGAGAAACTTCTTGCTGGTGGGGACTCTCTGCAGAGTGGTGAGGGGGCTGAGTGTGCTAATATGCTATGCCCTGGTCCCTCTTCCTCTTCTTATAAAGCCACCAGTTCCACTCCCGTGATAACCCACTAATCCATTCAACCTCCAATCTACTAATCCATGAATGGATTCGTTCATTCATGGGGACAGAGCCTTCATGATCAATCACCTCTTAAAGGCCCCCCTCTCAACACTGCCACATTGGGGATCACGTTTCAACATAATTTTTGGAGGGGACAAATATTCAAACCACAGCAATGAACTATGTCCAGATAATCTCACAGCAAAGTGCACTTAACCCTAGAACCACCTAGAACATTCTCAGATCTTTGACGATTCAGGAGGTCTTCTCATTCTTATAGTTTGTTCCTCAAGGCATCAGTAGACACTTGATTATCCGCACTGCAAGAATATCCCAATTATTTGAACTTCCTGGAATTTGGCATTCTGGACAATTGGAAGTTTATTCTAAAACACATCAGAAAATGTGTTGATGTATAAATGGCCACATTTTGAGCATGTTAGATATCAGCAGATAAGAAATGATTTGGCCTTAAAAATAGATAAACAGATGCAGATGTTGATATCCAATTGCTTTAATTTTTTTTCCAGGTTGGGGCAGAAGGAGCAGCCAGGGAAATGCATTCAGTTAATGATCCAAACTCTGAGGTCCACCTTCTTTGCTTTTAGGAAATTTTAGGTGCAGAGACCATGAGCTCAGCTTATATCCAGCCTTGTTGCTCTCTCGTTTATTCTGTCTTCAAAGATATTTAATGCTCATATTGTTCTGACAATATTTCAGGGATCTTCAGCTGATACATCACTTCATGCCATCTTAACTGATATCCTTTCTGATTTGTGCTTACAGTGCTTGAACTTTCACTAGCCACACTATGGGAAATTTCCATTTCCATTTCTTTCAGTGGTTGAGAAATGGGATTCCTTGTTAATTGTTTCTTCTGGTTAAATAAAAGTTACCAAAATGATATCAGTGATGACTATATTAGTCTGGATGTCTGTTCTGATTACTTGGACTCATGCTATACAGGGTGTTCAATATTTTGAATAACATCCCTGCCTTATAAATTGCAATAGGATAATGGTTTATAATATCAATCAGAGTTTCTTTGTTTGTTTCTTTCTTTTTCCCACAAGAATCTCATTGTGTTCTTGGTACTTCCTCAATTAATTTGTAAGAGTATTTCAGCCTATGGTATTAGTATAGGCTAGCCTATTCTGCAATAACAAACAGTTGCAAAAATCTCAATGGCTTAACACACAAAAGTTTATTTCTGACTCATGCTACATGTTTACTGTGGGTCTCTGAAGGACCCTGCTCCATACAGGCACTCAGGAACTCAGGCTGAAGGAGGTACCACCACCTTGTAGCTGTATCATCCGTATGCGTGTCCTCCTCGGTAGCCACAGCAGGAGAAGAAGCCACATGGAGATTTGCACATGGGAGCACTTATCGTTTTTACCCACATTTAATGGCCAGAACTAGTCAAATGGCCTTGTCTAACTGCAAGGTTCTGGGGAATGTAGAGGACCAAATGGAATTTTTGCCTTATGGGAGGAAAGACCCACCAAAAATGCCGAGTGAAGTAAAAGAGTCAACTGAGTTTCAAAATAAATTATCAAAACACTTGGTAATGAGAATAGCTTGAAGGCAAAAAGGGATGGAATTACAAGGGCTGGACTTTGAGCTTCAGAAACCACACCTTAAGAACTCAGAGCAAAAAATAAAGCCATAAATATAAACTAGAAAGAAAATAGGTGAAGAGTTCTAATGATTTCTGAAGAAGAGAGGTGAGTCAAAGAGAAGAGTAATGGGGTTAGACATTGGTCTTATACACTCCTCTGAAAACATTCTGTGGGGTTGAGATCTAGGGCCTGGGGTATGCATGTTAGGGCTTGGTGATGTTCAAGAGTAGTATGGGCCTGGATCTCTCTTCCCTGGGGAGTCTTGTTGATAAGTTTCCCATGAGAGTACAGTGTGACCACAGGCTAGAAATGGCCGCATGTATGTCCAGGATATGACCCGAGATCATCCTCTGCTTCTCTCATTTCCTAAGAGATCACAAAGAAACATTCAAAAATTCTTTTTTTTTGAGACAGAGTCTCGCTTTGTTGCCCAGGCTAGAGTGAGTGCTGTGGCGTCAGCCTAGCTCACAGCAACCTCAAACTCCTGGGCTTAAGTGATCCTACTGCCTCAGCCTCCTGAGTAGCTGGGACTACAGGCATGTGCCACCATGCCCAGCTAATTTTTTCTATGTATATATTTTAGTTGGCCAGATAATTTCTTTCTATTTTTAGTAGAGACAGGGTCTCGCTCAGGCTGGTCTCGAACTCCTGACCTCGAGCGATCCACCCGCCTCGGCCTCCCAGAGGGCTAGGATTACAGGCGTGAGCCACCGCACCCGGCCCAAAAATTCTTGAGATCCCCAAGGCGGAGGTGTCAGAGGTGGCTTGGGAGAGGGCCAGAGAGGCTGAGGAGGCCTGTGGCTGGGATCAGGAGGATGCAGAGTGTGTGAAAGATAGCTAACCAGGGGGCAGATGGAAATTACCGAGACACCAGCAAGAAAGGCCAGTGACGACAGACCTGCAGGGCCACAGGCACCTCTGCGGATGGATGACAACCAAGAACGAGATTCACTCTCCTCTTGGATGGTCTTGACATCCTTGCTTTAATGTGTGGCCTCTTAACTTGTGATCAAAGCCTCCTCCACCCCGTAACCCCTGTGCACCTCCGTCCCATGACTGGCTTTTGCCCACATGCAACTCACCGGCATTTGTGGATGTGGCAGACACACCGACACTGCCTCAGACTCTCCTGACCTCACCTGTCTCCTGGACCCTTGGGGACTAGAACCCACAGTCTCTGGGTCTGTGTTTCACATTTGGACTCAGATAAGTACCACACCGCAGAGGGTGGAATCTGCTTTCTCAGAGACTACCTGAGGAAGCCAAGTGATGCACCACAGAAATAGAAGGGAGGTAACTCCTCTGCAGGCACACTTTGACCACTGGGGAGCATGTTACAGAGGAAACAATATCTCTGCATTCTTCTCCTCAAGAGACTATTCTGAAGTGTGGTGTTTCTCTATGGCTTCTTTGCAGACGTCTCACATGGCCAAGTGACTGGCTGTGTCTGTGAAGCAGTGGCACTCAGTGACAACAGTACCTTACATTGGCTCCTCATTCTTTCCTGCCTTACTTTCCTTTCCCCCAAATTTCCCAGCCCTGGGGTTCTCCTCCCATGAAAGCATTGCACTGAAGCTCTGCCTCGGCCTCTGCTTTCCAAAGAACCTGGACTAAGAGGTTTGAAGTTGTCCCACGTGCCAGGAAGTATGCCAGGTAATCTCACTTATGTTATCCCATTTCACCTTTACTGCCACCGGGACCAGGAAGGGCATGGCTTGACGAGGTCACACATGAGCAAAAGGTGGAACCCAAATCTTTATTAATTATTAACACAAAAGTGATTACTGAACGTGTTCTAAGTGTTGGGGATACTGTGGTGAACCATTCAGACACAGTCACTATTCTTGCGAAATTTACGGTCTGCTGGAGGAAGGCATATAACACACCAGTAAACAAATACATAAACAAGCCGGTCGTGGTGGCTCACACCTATAATCCTGGAACTCTGGGAGGCCGAGGTGGGAGGTTTGCTTGAGGTCAGGAGTTCAAGACCAGTCTGAGCAAGAGTGAAACCCTGTCTCTACTAAAAATAGAAAAAATTAGCCAGTCATGATGGTGTGTTCCTATAATCCCAGCTACTCAGGAGGCTGAGGCAGGAGGATCACTTGAGCCCAGGAGTTTGAGGTTGCAGTGAGCTGTGATGACACCACTGCACTCTACCCAGGGTAACAGAGTGAGACCTTGTCTCAAACAAAACAAAACAAAAATACATAAACAAGATAATTTTATAATGTGCCAATTCCTAGGGAGACAAATAGGGCCATGTGATGGAGTGTGACTGGGAGAGAGGGCACTTCAGATATAGTGTTTAGGAAAGGCCTCTCCGGGGAGGTGACACAAAAGCTGACCCAATAGCCATGGGAAGTTTTGGAGGAAGTATTATCCAGCCAGAGGAAACAGCAAGTGCAAACACCTTTAGGCAGGAAGAAGCTTGGGGAGTTTGGGAAGGAAGGCCAGTACGTTTTCCATCATACTATGCATGGACTAGGGTCTGGCTTTGGGCATTTTAGGCATGGCTGTGATAGTGATGCTTGTATTAGTTATCTATAGCTACATAACAAATTATCCCAAAACTGAGAGGCTAAAAAAATGAAGAATCCTTTTTTCATAGTTTATGTGGGTGAGGAATTTGGGAGCAACTTAGCTGAGCAGTTCTTGCTTAGGTTCTTTCATGAGGTAGCAGTCAGGATATAGGCTAGGACTAGAGTCACCAGAAGGCTTGCCTGGGGCCCGAGAATTTGCTTCTAAGATGCCTCACTCACCTGGCTAGTAAGGTAGTGCTAGCTATTGGTGAGCTGCCTCGGTGCCTCTCTACCTGGGCCTCTCCAGGGGGCCTTAGTGTCCTCAAAACATGGTGACCGGCCTTCCCTAGAACAAGTGATCCACAAGAGTGGGGCAGATGCTACGTCTTTGATGGTCTCTAACCTTGGAAGTCACATACCACCATTTTTGCATTATTCTACTGGTCACACGGACCAACTCTGAGACAATGTAGGAAGATACTATTGAAGAACATAAATAACAGACGACAAGGATTGGGGCCATATTGAAGACTATTCCCCACAATGCCCAAGTGCTGTAATCAATGCCCAGTTTTATGTGTTCTCTGCTCTCTTCTAATTTGGCTTCATTCACAAACTGGAGAAGATGGATCCCAGAAGCACCAGGCTTCCACATTTCAAGTCCGGAAGAAAAGGGCCTCTTTTTTCCCAGTATCTCCAACAAAATTCCTGGGATTGAGTCCCATTGGCTTTGATTCGTTGGCCTTGAACCATTCCTCAATTAATGTCTATGATGGGGGAGAGGGAGGCTTTGATTGGCCAAATCTGACTGAAGGGCTTACTTCTATGTCAGAAGGGTGGGGTCAACCCCACCAAAGTCACATGGCCTGAGTGGCAGGGGACGCAATGTTCTCAAAGCAAAACTAAGGTTTCATTATTAGAAGAAAGTAGAATGGATGCTGGGTGAGGAGAAACAGCAGGTGTCTGCTGCACCCTGTGACCAGGTCTCCCTCTCTCCTCCTTCCTTATCCAAATCAGCTTAGGAAGATGGAAATGGTTTGAAAAATTCACTTTTATTGAGGTGTTAAAACAACTGATGTCACATTAAGAGTTACCCTCCTTTACATTTTAAAAGGGAATATGATTTTATTTCTAAAGACTGAAGCCATGATGAAGAAATTATAGGCATTCATGAAAACGACATGGTGGTGTGTTGGAGTAGGGAAGTGAAAGTGTCCTGGTGCCCCTCAAATGAGGCCGTTTCTACAGCCATACTTCCAACCAGCCTGCATCTGTCCATTTTATGTCACTTTTTAAAAACAGCTTTATTGAGGTATGCTTGGTATATAATTACACATATTTAAAATATATGATTTGATAATTTTGAAATATGTAAACACCCATGAAACCAATCAGGATAATCTCTGTTACTGGCTACATGAACATTTAGGATTATGTCCTCTTGATGAATTGGCCCCTTTATCATTAAGAACTGATTTCTTTTTATCCCTGGTGGGTTTTTTTGCTCTGAAATGTACTCTGTCTGATATTAGCATAGCACTTGCTTTGTGCCCAGCATGCCAGTGCATGCATCACTTCATTCAACCTCAGCCATAACCCTGCACACAGTTTAAGCAGTTTGTTCAAGACCAAGATTTGAACTTATCAGTCTGACTCCAGAATCCACCTTCCTAACCAGTACACTACTAAAAGGAACTACATTGAGCTATTATATTAAAATAAAGCAATTATAATACTTTGAGAAAGAGGCACTTCATGTTAGGATATCAGATAAACAAAAATATTAATAACTGGGCAAAGTTACCCCTGCTTTTTGAATGTAGTATTTTTTCTTTTGAAGACTCACCTACTGGTCCCCCCTTGGAGGCTTGGTTATTTTGGCAGCTCATAGAGGTCATTCACTCAGATCTCTTTAGCTGTCTGCTTCTTCAGATAAAAGTGTTGGATTCACTTTAAAATAAAATGTATATTTTTAAGAGCATAACCTTACTGCACTAAATTCTATTCTTTTGTTAAGTTATTCAGTGAAAATTATTGTCCATGAACCATGAAGTTAAAAACAGACTATTCTATCATTTGCATTCTACTTTTGCTTTTAGAGTCTGTATGAGATTTATGCTTTCAAATCATATTTCTCCTATGATAGTTCTAGAGGAAATATGATGGGTGTGTGCATATTTAGTTAACAGAATAATTATTCCTTTAATAAAGGGAGACTAAGTCAATTTGTACTGAACTATATGTTCTAGGCACCATATTTACAGTATTGATTTTGCATGACTGTGCTCTATGGTAGGTTTTTTTTTTTTTTGATACAGGGTCTCACTCTGTCACCTGGGCTACAGTGCAGTGGTGTCATCATAGCTCACTGCAACCTCAAACTCCTGGGCTCAACCCATCCTCCTGTCTCAGCCTCCTGAGTAGCTGGGACTACAGGTGCACACCACCAAGTCCGGCTAATTTTTCTATTTTTAGTAGATACAGGGTCTTGCTCCTGCTCAGGCTGGTCTCGAACTCCTGAGCTCAAAAGATCCTCCCACTTCGACCTCCCAGAGTGCCAGGATTACAGGTGTGAGCCACTGTGCCCGGCCAGTGGTACATACTCTTATTTTCATTTTATAGATGAAGAAACTGAGGCTCAGATTTACACAGCCAATACATGGGATGCGGAACCCCGGTCTCCTTTCTGCACACACCATGCTTTCTCTCTGTTTATCACCAAATGATGCATCCATTATTATTTTGTGTCTATAATTTATATTTATTAAATGTAAAAGCTAAAGTAAAGTAAGAACATAAAAAAGTTAATCTTGTAATTTCTGATTTTAAATGGAGCATATTTCTGGAGAAAGGCAATGTAATTGGGAGTCCATAGTTGGTGAATTTTATAATTACCACAGTGAGCTGTGGACTGGAGCACAAATTGCTGTAATCCATATTTAGTTTAAAAGTTGAGGGCGAATACAAATTGTGAACAATTTGGTGGCCATAACTGTGCTGTGACATTTTGGCCTGCAGGTGGCGGTATTGTGTCACAAAGGGATGAGGTAAATGGTGAGATTTTATTTCCGTATCAATGACTGCATTTTAAAATAAAACAATGGGCTCAGGGTTGATTCCCTCGAACTCTGTTTCCTCACATGAACAAGGCGGCACAAATACTTGAGGCAGCTTTCTTAAAGCGGTGATTAGATGCCACGTTGCTCTCCCTCGGACCCCAGTGAACATTGGCTCAGCGCTCTGGAATCTTTGCCTTAGAGGATCCGGACTCTGACAGAGACTTCTTGGCTCCTGAAAGCAGAGGCTCCACACAGGGTGCAGAGTCATCTAATGGAAAACTAGGACCTTAATGTGACAGTGGATATTACAGTACATCGCACTTCTTTAGAGATCCCCAATCCAAGAATTGCAACTGTTAAAATCCCATTCGAAATGGTGAAGCAAGGTAGAAAATAAAAGCATTTAATAGAGATGAATTCACATACCTTATTGGTGAGGGAGACAGCTCTTACTTAGAGTCTGTCTACTCTTACTTTAGACATAATTCTAATCCAACTACTTGGTTTTCTGGTACATAGATTTTTAAAAACAGCTATTTGGAAGAGGGAAAAATTGTTAGAAGCAGGTACAAAGATAGGCTTGCATTCAGAAACGTGGTAGTAAGACTGGGAACAGAAAAATGAAAGGAACAGAAAACAAGATCTGGAAGATCTGGAACTGACAGAGCAGAGACGGGTAGTCCCTGAGTACATCGTGATGTGAGAGCTCAGCCCACTCATAAAGAAGCCCCCGTCATCGATCTGCGTGGGACTTAGATTTAAAATGCTCAGCCTTATAAAGCCAACACGTGGATAATGCAATAGGAATGAAAAGATTTCTGTCAAAATAGAGGAAATAGAAAAAATGGTTTGCTCACAGCAGGAGCCGTGTCACTGACCGGGCACACGAACACCTCGCCCTGTGAGCAGCAGTGTGGGCTCCAGGCTCCGGAGGCAGACAGGCCCGGACACAAGTCCTAGCAGACGTGTGTTATAGGAGCTTCATTAGGTTACTCAAGGTTCCTAAGCCTCTGTTTCCTCATCTACAAAATGGGAATGAACAGGCTTTGGTGAGCAGTACAAGAGCTCATGTGTGCACAGTGCTTAGCCCAGGCCAGGCATGTGTCAGTCCCCATTCTTTTATTCCAAGGGAGCATAAGTGTAAATGTGTGGCCATGACCTCTGCCACTGTGGGGCTCCTCAGGACCTTGGGTTTCCCCTTTCCTCTGACAGGTGTGGGCTGGGTCCCACATATGGATTCAGGGTTCTTGCTATGCCAGCAGTATACCGTTCTCAGTGCTTGCTGCAGAGTATCTCCAAATTGTTAATTTTCTTTATGGAGGAAGGGGCCTGGGAAAATCAGAGTATACCCCCCAGACACACCCTCTTTCTGAGCCTGGTTCCTCAGGGGGCACCCGGTATGATCATTTCTAGCCTCCAGGGCTGTTGTAAGGATTTAAGGAGATGATGTGTGGAAAACATCTGGCACACAGTACGTGCTCAATAAATGGTGCTTCTTGTATCCTCTTCCTCTTTCTGAGCTCCAAGGAGACAATCCCAGGCCTCACATATCTGCTAGAATTTTACCCCGTCCTCCCTGCAATCAGGATACAGCTCCATTGAGGTGTGTCTTTCATGACATAATCACTTCCCTAAGTCCCCACCTCTTACTTCTATCATGTTAGGTATCAGGTTCCACAGGCCTCCACTTCCCCTGGTAAAAAGCCCCTCAGTACCCTCAGCCCACTGGGTGAGAGTGAGCAACTCAGGTCCCCAAGAGCAGGGAAGGCCTTGGCCATAAACCACATTGTCCATGAGGAGGTCTGAGATGGGGCTGAACTGAGTGGGGAAAGCCTGAGATCTCTGCCCCTGGCCATGGCAAAGTGCATCGAATCCATCCTTTAAGGAAGGCACTCCCTACTCCATCCCCCTAAGTGGGGTCTGGCCCTGAGAAGATCCAGTATTCGCTTGATTTTCTAATAGTCTCCCCTTAACAGCTGCTCTCTTGATTCACTTTCATATTTACAAATCACGACTTGAAGTTGTACAGGAACATTTAAATATGAGAAAAATGATGAGAAAGGAAATGTAGATCATCTCTATAATACTGAAAATTCATAGGGAAGTAGAAGTCTGATTTGAATGTAAGATTTTCAGAATACCTGTGGGATTAATGGTGCTACTGTCCACCCTGAGGCGTTGGATTGGAACATGTGCATGCACATAATCGGGACACTTGTAGGTGCTTTGGGCAACACCACCACTGTCTTGGTCCATTTGGGCTGTTACGACAAAAAAACTTGGACTGGGTAATTTATAAACAACAGAATTCGATTGCTCACAGTTTTGGAGGCTGAGAAGTCCAAGATCAAGATACTGGCAGATTTGGTATTTGGCAAGGACCTATTCCCCATAGATGGGGCTTTTTAACTGTCCTTAAAGGGCAGAAGGGACAAGGCAGCTCCCTCGAGCCTCTTTTATAAGGGCACTAATCCCATTAATGGGGGGGGGACCTCTCGTGACTTAATCACTTCCCCAAGGCCCCACCTCTTAAATCTATCATGTTGAGTATTAGGTTCCAACCTATGAATTTTGGGGGGACACTAATGTTTAGACTGAGGCAACTATCACTCCCCAGTTAATGCCACCAATAGTCACCAACTGCCGGGCACGGAGCATGCACTTTCTCAGGTGGGCCTCAAAGCCACCCTGTGAGTTGGGCACTAGTTCCATTTTACAGGTGAGGAGGCTGAGGCTTAGAGAGAGTAAGTCCAGATTCATCCCTCTGTGCTCTACCCTGTCAGCCCAAAGCCCCTTTATATAGGAAATATTTTGTACCACCACCCTTACTTTACCAGGCTGAAATAAAATTCATAAATAATAACCTAACTGTATGCCTACTTTCAAAAAAATCAACACAATGCCCTAATATAAAGAACAAATAAAAAGGTAGTAACTTACAGTAAAATAGCCTGTATTTCAGTAGATAGATGCGGAGGCCCAATTTGGCTACAAGACAACATGAAGTAGGCAAAGGCTTGGTCCCCACGTAGACTCCTCTATACGGGGCAGCTCTGACTGTAAACCTCAAGCACCAAAATTTGCTTCTCTGAAGTAGTGAACAACTCTCAACAAAACTCTGAATAAAACTAAGTCTGTCTTTTTCCCAATTTGCATGGTACTTACATTGCTGAAAAATTCAGTGTTAATTAAACCATGTGAAAAATACTCTGTTTATACATAATACAGAGTTAGCTTCTATGCTCAGAAGTTTATTAGCAGGTTATTCAAGTACATAAAATTTTGGTGGCAGCAGGGCAGTGGCTCATTCCTGTAATCTCAGCACTATGGGAGGCCAAGGAGGGAGAACTGCTTAAGGCCAGGAGTTTGAGACCAGCCTGGGCAATATAGCAACACCCCTGTCTCTACAAAAAAATATATAAAAAATTAGCCAGGAACGGTAGTGGCATGTGCACCTGTAGTCCCAGCTACTCAGGAGGCTGAAGGAGGAGGATTTCCCTGAGCCCAGGAGTCTGAGGCTGCAGTGTGGTGATCACACCACTGCACCACTGTCGCCTGGGTGACAGAGGGAGACAGTGTCTCTTTAAAAAAAAAAAAACTTGGTGGGACATTCAGAAGTCATGAAGGAGAAGGGACAGTTCCTCATCTGGCAGGACTGTCCCACACATGGCAACATGTCCAACCACCCACCCTGCCCCCCTTAAAAGCCAGCAGTGCCCCCTCATCTTTATAACAACCAAGACACCTTTAGAGAGCACTGTGGATGGACCACACAGGGCAGTGGGCCCTAAGAACACCCTCCCTGGAGAGAGAAGCAGGGTGAGAAATTCCGTGCAGAGCTGCTAGCAGGGAAAGCCCTAAGGACCACTGAGATTTGCATCAATTTCTCTGAATTTGTTTCTAAGCTCCAGTTCTAAGAGTATTCCTCACTGTTGAACTAACTATAGATCTTTGTTCCCTGATGTAAATCTTGATGATTATTAGCTGGTTACAATGATGAATGCTAAATGGATTTTAGATTTTAATCCTATACTATTTGACAATCAGAGGACCTGCCTGATATTTATGCCTTAGATGTGGAATTTACCTACATGCAAAGGGACGCATCTACTGAGGCCAAATGCAAAGCAATCCTCTAGATGTTTCAAGGGCTCGGTAGCCTCTGGGACAGTCAACAGGCAGAACCAACAGATCCTTGGCCAGGGGAGAACTGCTGTCTGTTCTGATTCCTCTAAGCCAAGGTATCTACTAGTACCTTCTAGTCAAGTCCCTAGCTTTGTTTGTTGTGCTTTCCTATATGCAATTAACTTCACATTTGTACAGTTAACTACCCACATTTCCAGTGGCCCTGTATTCCTTTGCAGATTTGAAGAGTCCTTAGAATTTTTGCTCTTTGGAGCAAGATTGTGGGGCCATGGGCAATGAGGTGCTCCCAAACTCACCACTAGGGGACTGTGACTATCTGGCCTTGCTGAGCCAGCAGTGACTGCAGGAAGTTGTAACTAGGGAGGAGGAGCCTGGATCCTTCCCGCTGGGTCAATATTGACCTGTGGTTTTGTATCATGGCAATCAAGGCCCTCCCTGCCCTGGCCTTGCCATGCTCTGGGCTCCCACTGCCTTCTGTACCCTGCCGCCCACCCTTCTGTCTTCACAGTCCCTTAGATTGCCCATGATGATCTGATATGAGCATAAAAACCGTCTCTATTTTGTTTACTGGAGACTTTCTCCTGGATGGTCTTTCCTTTGCTTCCCTGTCTGATGGGAAGTTTTCTCCTATTTCCAGGCCTCGGAGAAGCCTTGCTGGCTCCACTTGGGTGATGTTCTACCCTAGAAAGCAGCATTTAAAGCACAGCTAGAAGTGGGATCAGGTCCCAGCCTAGTGCCACCTTCTTGGGATTCTAGGTTAGCTGCTGCTCACATGTGCTGTCTTAGCATCCTGGGCATAAATCCGCCAAGGCACTTACCTTGTTGAACCACCATGGCCCTTTGCTTTCAGCAAAGCTAGAAGCCTCTGGAAGGGGGGACCATGTTTTGTTTGTTTTCTTGTTTTTGTGGCCCCATCCTTAGCAAAGTCACCAGCACAGATAATATGTGCTCTGCTACAGTTGATTGAATTAATAAATTAGCATTTTCAAAGCTGAAAGAATGACCATCTACTCCACAGGTTATCACAGGTTCAGAGAAGCAAAATGGCTTGGCTAAACTAAACTAGCAAGTTATGGTAAAGTCTAAACCAAGTTCAGTGACTTGACTAAATGCTTGTGCAAACACTTGTTTTTTTAAGTCTAGCCTTGTGCACAAGAACTTTTTTTCCCCATGAGAAACTTGCACTGCAACTCACTAAGCACTAGATGCTCAAATTATATTGTAGCCAACCCCCTAGAAAAGTTTACTGAATGAATCAATGAATAAATAGATCAATGAATGAATGAATGACATCTATTTACATTTAAACTCTTTAATGTGAAGTAGACACAGAAAAGTGTACCAGTTATAAGTAAATAGCACAAAATTCTCACAAAGTGAACACATTTAACTACCACCTGTGACAAGAAATGAAATGATGCTAGTACCCCAAAGCCCTTTCCATACCCTGTTACTGCCTGTTCCCTCCTCTCCATGAGCAAACACTTCCCAACTTTTATCACCACATTTGTTTTGCCTGTGTTTTCATCTTTATGTGAATGGAATAATACAGTATGATTTCTTTGTATCCAGTTTCTTTTATTAATATTTAACATCATGTTTGGAAGATCCACATATGTTATAGTATATTAGCTGTGGTTTGTTCAATTGTTTTGCTACATAGAATTTCATTGTATGATACACCATAGTTTATTTTTCTACTGATAGATATCTGGGTTCTTTCTGGTTTGGGGCTATTATGAATAGTACTGCCTATGAACATTCTCATTCATGGATTTTGGTGCACATGAACATACATTTCATGGGAATATTCTCTAGAATATTCATGGGAATAGGCTTGCTATGTCATAGGTTATACATATGTTTAACTTTAGTACATAATGCCAAACTATTTTCCAAAGTCATTTTATTAATTTGCATGCTCATCAAAAGTGTGTAAGCATTCCCATTGGTTCATATCTGTATCAACATTTGGTGTTGTTAGTCTTTTCAATTTCAATGATTCTAATGGGTATGTAGTCATAATTATTGTGGTTTAATTGTTTTTCCCTGATTACTAATAAATCAGTTTACTGGTTATTTAAATATCCTTTAGACCTATTCAAGTCTATTGCCTATTTTTATATTAGATTGTCTGTTTTTTGTCTTAACTGATTTATAAGAACTCTTTATATATTTTGAACACTGTCTCTTTGTTGCTTACATGTGTTGTATCTTTTGCTCCTTGGTCATTTGCCATTTCCACTCTCTTGTCCTGTCTTTAAAAAAAATTATGAAAATTTCAACATGTACAAAAATAGAGGAAAGTAGTATATTGAACCCACATATGCCCATCACCCAGTTTCAACTCAGGCCAGTCTTTTTTCATGTGTACTCTAACCCATTTCCTTACCCTCTCTCCCATCCCCACTCCCACAACTGCAGAGTATTTTATAGCAAATCCCAGATATCATATCCTTTCATGTAAATCTTTTAGACTATATCACAAAGATATAAGGACTTTTAAAATGTAAAAATACCATTGTCAAACTGAAAGGTATTAACAAAAATTCCTTGGTATCTATCAATAAATGCCAGTTTGTTTTCATATGTACTTGATCAGAGATTTTTTTTCCCTCTAAACTTAATTATTTTGGCTGAGAATAGAGACAATGTTTTTTGTTTCCCATCTGTAAGCATTTTCTTTCTTTTTTTTTTTTCGTTATTGCACTGGATAGCTCTTCCAGTACAATGTTGAACAGAAGTGGTGAGTGTGAGTAGCCTTTAGTATTCTATTTTATTTTCACTATTGGCTTTTTAAAAAGTGGTTGCTTTAGGGCTTATAACATGTGTCTTGAACTTTGTGTTATGTCTTTAAGTTCAGGATCTCTTCTTTTATTGGATGAAATTAATAACAGATTTGACATTGCAGAAAAGATCCGGAACTTACAGACATAACACGATGGATAATTATCCAAACTGAAGCACAAAGAGCAAAGTTCAAGACACATGGCTTTGGACAAATGTGCAGTGGTGTGTATGCACCATTGTAGTATCACACTAAGTAGTTCCCCTGCCCTACAAATTCTCTGTGCTCTGCCTACTGACCTGTCTTCTTCTCCCCCAACCACCCAGCCCCTGGCAACCACTCATCTGGTTACTCTGGATAGTTTGGCCTTTTTCAAAATATATAGTTGGACTCATACAGTATGTAGACTTTTCAGATTGGCTTCTTTCACTTAGTAATATGCATTTAAGGTTTCTCCATGCCTTTTCATGGCTTATTAGCTCATTTCTTTTTAGTGATGAATAATATTCCATTGTCTGGATGTAAAACAGTTTATTTATTCATTTACCTAACTAAAGGACATCTTGGTTGCTTCCAGGTTCAGTCAATTATGAATAAAGCTGCTATAAACATCCACCTGCAGGTTTTTGTTTTGTTTTGGTTTTAGAGATGGGGTCTTGCTATGTTGCCTAGGTTGAAGTGAAGTGGTTATTCACAGTCACGATCATGGTGCACTAAAGCCTCAAACTCCTAGGCTCAAGCAATCCTCCTGCCTCAGCCTCATGAGTAGCTGGGACTACAGGTGTATTGCACCCACTCATGTGCAGATTTTTATGCAGACATAAGATTTCAGCTCCTTTGGATAAATACTAACGAGTGCAATTGCTGGATTGTATGGTAAGAGTATATTTAGTTTTGCAAGAAACCGCCAAACTGTCTTCCAAAGCGGTTGTATCATTTTGCATTCTCACTAGCAATGAATAAGAGTTCCTGTTGCTCTACATCCTCAGCAGCATTTGGTATTGTCAGTGTTCTGGATTTGGGGAATTTTGTTGTACAACTTATTAATACTTGCCTTAGGGCTCTGGGTCTTGTATTTTCCTATGCGCTCTGAGACTATATTTTATTTTTGCGTTTCTACACCATTAAAAAAAAGTTGGAATCTCTGTTCTATTTGGGATTAATTTTATCTGAGTAGTAGGACAGGAATCAGGTTTATGTTTTTTCCAAACAGCTAGTCAGTTTCCAGCCTCCCTCATAATCTAACTTGTCCAACTGGTTTGGAATGCTACCTTTACAAAATACTAAATAAGCATATGTGTTTGAACTTCTTTGTGGATTCTCTTTTCCATTCCATAGAATCATCCATTTATTTCCTCTCCAGAAGAAAACGAGACTTTACTCATTCATAGGCTTTAATATCTATTAGGGTCCCTCTCACCACTTGCTTTTTTTTTTTTCCCAGCTCACGGAGCCTCTCCATTTGGAGGTATGGAAGCAGATTCCCTTCTCTCTCCCTTCTCCCCACTGTCCCTACGAGGCACTGGGAGATACAATAAAATAAAGACACAGTCCTCGCCTTGAAAAATCCTACAATTACTTGGAGAAAGAGACACAACCCAAAACAAACACATGAAATGACATGAGAATATTTGCAAAGCAACATATCAATTTTGGGAAATACTTTTCCATGGAATGTGGAAGAATTGTTGTCCTGGGTTTCATTTATATGTGTATAATTTTAAAACAGACATACAAACCAGAGGCATGGGCACTAACGTTTATTTGTTTGAGTTTTACTGATAGGGAACATAATTCAAACGTTCAGTGACCACCGTTCTAATCCACAAAGACTGAAGCCCCTGGCAGGCTGTTCCCAGTAAGACTCATTTAAGAGCTGTGAACTCACTATAGTTTTGCACTTGATCAATATCCTTCCCAAACTGAGACTCCTGCCTTTGACACATTATCCTGGCTCTTTGCTTATCTTGTTTTACACTTTTTCTTATATTATTATCTAACTTCTTGTGGGTTTATGGCTTGTCTTCCTTACTAAGTTATATCCTTTATTTATGGTGACTGCATTTTGTTAGGTGTGATTCTAAAGTAAGAACGGCTTTATCTCCCAGTCAGGCAAAAGTACATCCAACTGAATGATGTATTTTGGGAGTTATGAGCTCATTCCAATGATGCTTGATCACTCAAATTACCCTTCAGAAATTGTGTTCATTTTGGGAGAGAGGAAGGAGAAATGTTTGGAGCAAGGTACACAAGAGACTTCCAAGTTCAGGGCTGACCTGGTGAGAGTGCAACCTGTACCATCGCATGGGGTCCCATTAAATCCGCACTTGGTTTAATGCTCTACTGTCATAGTTTGAGATTCTCAATAATATTACCTTTGAGCTTGTGTTTTGTAAGTGAAGTCCCATGGGACAATGGAGCATGTGCATGATCAGAGGAGAAACATGGAAGAAAGAAAAAGCTTTATATCGTAGCATATCAATAGCACTTTATTTCTGCTTTTTAAACAAGGGGTCCCTCATTTTCATTTTGTACTACGCCTTGGAATTATGTAGCCAGTCCTAAGTAAGGCTCTATTTCTTAACCTGAGTCATAAGTATACAGGTGTTTATTTTATCATTATTATTCCTTAGGCAGTTCATATTTATTTTACATTCTTCTGGATGTACAATACTTTTTATAAGAAAAAAAGAGTAAAAGAAAGAAGTCAAAAGCTGTTTTCAGAGCCTGAGACACTTTTCTATAATCTCAGTGAAGGCTGGTCTTTCTTTTGGAAATGGATTTTATTTTTGGAAGCAGCCAAAATTACTTTAGTGATGATTTTGGTTAATGACTTTGATGAAAAATGTCACTTTAATTCACACATGAAATCATTACTAAGACTGATTTTATCATATGGTTCATAACCTGGTTCTAAAGAAACTCTAAAAAAATGTCTTAGTCATACTTTGTAACACATAAACGTCACTAGAGTGCTTAGAAGCTTCCAAGTTGACTCTTTTGATTAGATTAATGATCTTTAAGAGCATAATTCCTCACATGATTGTTTAGATCTTAGGCAAATCACTTCAAAGTCATTTCTCCACAGTCCTTGAACACAGTGAAAGCACAATAAAGATTCATTTCACAATTTGATCTTCCAAACAATTTCAGGAATATTTACTATGCAAAGCAACATAAATGATCTTTCACTTATGAAAAAAGTGTATCTATTATTTGGCAATGATTTATGTGGCAAACATGACCATATGATGTAGAGGTTGTCCTATCAACACCACCCTCCACCTGTAGATTTGAGATAAGGTTAGAAAATAAAGTGTTTTACCTTTAACTAATCAGCATCCTTTCCTCTGCTCTGCTTGACATTCAGTAGGACTCTAGATTTATTTTTCTTTTCTGTGACAATTTAATCATTCTTGCTTATTAATTTAGATCAAGATGAACAAACCATTTCCCATCATGTCTGAATACAAATGTAATGTCTGCCATGTTTAACTTGCACACCGTGCTCTGGGTAATGACTTCCGGCAATGGTAATACAGTGGATGTAATTACAGTCAGCCCTCCGTATCCGTGGGTTCTGTATCTTGGATTCAACTGATCACAGATTGAATATATTCAGAAAAAAAAAAAAAAAAAAGGATGGTTGCTTCTGTACTGAGCACGTACAGATTTTTTTTCTTGTCATTATTCCCTAAACAATACAGTGTAACAACTACTCACATAGCATTTACATTATATTAGGAGTTATAAGTAATCTAGAGATGATTTAAAGTATAGGGGAGGATGTATGTAGGTTACATGCAAATAATATACCATTTTATATCAGGGACTTGAACATCGTGGATTTTAGTATTTGAGGGGGATCTTGGAACCAATCACCCCCATGGACACTAAGGGATGACTGTATATGCTAACAACATTCATGGGCCACATTTTTCATGATGCTGGTGTTTTATTTTCTCTGGGGCAGGAGTAGGACAGAAGAATCATTAAGGTGATGAAATAAGGCACCACGAGATTTGCCATCTGTCTTGAGTGCTTTCCTGCATGGCCAAGTCAGCAATGGGCCTGGCCCCTCCAGGAAGAGAAGGTACGGAACTCTGGCACAGTCACCAGGGAGCTGGTCACTGGGGCTAAAGACCGTGGTGTGCTGGAGCCAGCTCATGCCAGCTTGCTAGAACCCATTTGTGTACATCGCTTTGCAACTCCATGTTCAGTGAGCTCGTGTTTAATATTATAATAGCTTCAATTGGCTGTAGTGGGATTATTTATACTAGGGTAACTAGCAAGGGCAAAGCTTTCCTTTTTAGAGAGCCTGTTGTTAAACACTTACCAGCACACCACTGGCTGAAGCTCTGAGAGCTGAGACCAGAGCCTGTTGGGAGGGGAGCAGTAGCCAGCCCTAGGAAGCCTGGGCTGATGTCCCTTCCATCGTGATCTAGCTGGTCACACTGCAGGAAAAAATCCGGCACAAAGACCAAGCTAGCAGGACTGCTGTAGACAGCACAAACCAGCAGCTTGGCTGACCCTTGCAAGCTAAGGGTGATCTGAATTTATTCAATATTTCTTTCATTTTCTGCTCTGGAGAAGGGAAGCATTTGTTCTTCCGTGTGCAGGCCTGGCCTGTCATGAGAACTACAAAGCTGTCTGTGAGCTCCCCACAGTGAAAATAAATCCCTGTTTTTTATGAAAATCATATGATCTCTTTTGACATTAGTTATCATTTCTGCTTCTTCTGTGACTGAACATTAAAGAAAAACAGGAAATTAGGCAAAGAACTAAATCTTATTTGAGAAAAGGCAAAAAAGGAAAAGAAAAACTTAACCAGAAATGATATGGAAGGAAAGGGTTGCATAGCCTTTTTATATGTCTTTATCATGTTGTGAAGGTGTGTCCTTAATTTTCCACTTGATTTTGCATGTATTTACACATCTTAGTGGAATGTATAAGTGGAAACTATTACAAATGATACAAGTGCTATCATCCTCAGTGCATCTGGGTGGATGGAATGTATGCTGGGTAAAGATAAATGCTGTTGAATAAATTCAGAGCTAAACGTGTACTGGATGGAGTCTCTCCTGGCTGTTATTACCTCTGCTGATTTGAAGTCTAAGTGAGCAGCCTCCATTCCGGCTGACATTATCTGAACCAAACAGAGAGGATGATGGATTGAATCCACTTAGGAAAACGACACAGCCAAAGTAATACCCAGAAACTCATAGCTTCAAATATTTTTGTCTCAGCAGAAATGAAATGATTTCTTTCTCTCCTTTCAAGACTACTATCCAGTTTCCAGGCTCATTAAGTTGTCATTTTTTTTAATTCAAAATTGACATTTTTGGTCACATGAATTTTATTCACATTTGAATTTGTGAATACTTTTTAAAAATCACATAAAATTCTCACTTCAGAAATGCCTAGAGATTCTTTCTGTGTGAATATATATGGAGAAGAGTCTGGGGTAACAGCTGTAGGAAATGTGAGAAATAGGTAGCATTTAATTAAATGTGCTCTGGATGTTTGGGGAAAACATTCCAGGTTTATTCAACATTTAGGCAACTGCCATCTTTGTAGACTGCAGCTAATATTGGTCTCGGGAGAAGAAAGCTCCTAATCCCAGAACTTATTAAATGCTAAATACCTTGTTGAGGAAGGATTGAAGCTGAAAATGTCAACTCTAAAATGTCATAAAATTCTGAAGTTATCATAGCAATGTTAATTTGCTCTTCTCGTGAGCCATTTTAAAGTTAGTGAAAATGCCGTTAACAGACTGGGAAAATGCTCCCGCTGAGTGACAGTGAGTAAGTTCATCTTAATTAAGCTAAAAGGTTCCTCCGTTTCCTGGCTGGACACAGAAAAGACTTTGTTGGCCCCATAGAACAAGAAGAAGGCCCTTTGTGATACCACTGGGGAGAATCCATGGCTAGGAAGTGTCAGGAGGAAAGAAATGCTCTTGGATAGGCTCTGAGCTCAAAAGCCGGCCGAGGCTAGCCCCATTGTGTTAACATGAGGAAAGTTAGTGGCAATTGCATTTTGTGTCAGCTGCACCCAGTGGGAAGAAGGTGTCCTTGGGACTCTGGGAGGCTTAGAATCCAGGGAGGGCTACACGGTACTGGGGCTTTGCATTCCCAGGCTCACACTCTGCTTTCATAGGCTAAATCTTAAAAGTTTTTGCTAAACTGCCCTTGATTCCTGAATTGTCCCTGGAGCTATAGCAAACCATTGGTTTCAGACCTAGTCTTTTGTCCTCGTCCAGTACACCATTCACATACAACTGCTGAAAAGCACTCAGGTCAATGGCTAAGTCTAAAATAGACCTTTGAGATCATCTGCTCCGAGTGCTTCAGAACTGGCCTGGGGAGGGAGGTGCCCAGAGAGTGCACAAAGCCACCTGGCAAGTTAGGGGCAGGATTGAGACTGTCTTGTGTCCCTGGCCCTCACCAGCTAACTGGACAATCCTGGAGGCATCATTTAAATCTTTGACTTGTATCTCACGTGAAATGGAGATTGTGGGTCAAATCGGACAAAATAATAAATTCTAAATACTTAATCTGGTATTTGGCATAAGACATTACAATGTACGTATTTAGACTTCCTGCCAGGCCACTTCATATCTTCTTCCTGGCTAGATATGCATGTTGTTTTAAAGATTTAAAATGGTATGCTTTTTATGTACTGTTTCTTTCTCTTCAAATTCTCCAGAACTCCAAATTTTGTGTTTATCTACCTACCTGAGATTTTTTTGTTTGGGGAGAACAAGAAAGTTTGTTAAAGTGATGTCTAATTGGTTCCTTGCAGCCAAAAACACCCCAACCGCTACATCTGTTTCCTTTGAATCTTTAAAGAATTCAATTTGGATCAAATTCAATGACTTGTAAATGGAGGTTCAACGTATGTTCATTAGGGAATTAATCGGAGACACTCCACAAACTCTAACCCAGTGATTCTCCACTGTGGCTGCACGTTGTCATCCCACGGAAACCTAAAAATACGAATGCCCTTAAGAATCACGAATCTTTAAAAATTTCACGTCATTTGACTTGAAATTTCACCTTTAGGAATTAATCTTTCCTAAGAATATAGAGATGTGGACAAAGATATGTGCCCAAAGCAGCTCATGTATTTTTTTTTAAAGCATCTTCCAAGTCCAATTATAAAAATGGGGAACAGTTATATAAAATACATCTATAAACTATTGCAGATTCATTAAAAATTACACTTATGCTATGCTATGGTGTCAGAAGTCAGGATACCATCGTTTAGTGTCTGGTTACAAAAAAGAAATTAAAAAGCAGGCAGGATGCCATTACCCTTGGGGTAAAGATGGTGACTGGGAGGGGGCACTGAGGGGGCTTATGAAGTGCTGGTAATGTTTTGTCTCTTCACCTGGGTGCTGGTTATACGTGTGTATTCATTTTGTGAAAATTCATCAAGCTGTATTCTTTTGATATGTACAGTTTTCATAAAAATATGGTAAGATATACATAACATAAACTTGACCATCTTAACCAGTTTAAGCGTATAGTTCAGTAGTTGTTAAGTACATTCACATTGTTGTGACACCAATCTTTCATCTTGCAAAACTGAAACCCTGTATCCATTAAACCATAATTCCTCATTCCCTGTGCCTCTCTCCCCCAAACTAACCACCAATCTACTTTCTATCTGTATGAATTTGACCACTCTAGGTACCTCTTATAAGTAGAATTATACAGAATCATATAGTATTTGTCTTTTTTTTTTTTTTTTTTGAGACAAGGTCTCAGTCTGTTGCCCAAGCTAGAGTGCAGTGGTACAATCATAGTTCACTGCAACTTCGAACTCCTGTGCTCAAGCTGTCCACCTGCCTCAGCCTCCCAAGAAGGTGTGCCACCATACCTGGCTAATTTTTTTAATTTTTTTGGTAGAAATGGAGTCTTACTATGCTGCTCATGCTGGTCTCGAACTCTTGGCCTCAAATGATCCTCCTGCTTTAGCCTCCCAGAGTGCTGGGATCATAGGCATGAGCCACACACCTGGCCAGTAGTTGTCCTTTTGTGACTGGCTTATTTCACTTAGCATCATGTCTTTATGTTTCATTCATGTTATAGCATATACCAGAATTTCCTTCTTTTTTAAAACCAAATAATATTTTATTGTGTGGATATACCACATTTTGTTTATGCATTCATCCATCGATAGACACTTGGGTTGCTTTCACATTTGGCTCTTGTGAATCATGCTGTTACGGACATGCGTGTACAATTATCTCTTTGAGACACTGCTCTCAGTGCTTTTGTGTGTATACCGAGAAGTGGGATGGCTAGAGATATACATACTTTTTATATGTATGTCATACTTCAATAAGAATTTAACTTAAAAAACACTGATGCCTGGGTTTCGCCTTTAGAGGTTCTCACTGGATGGTCTGGGGGCAGCTTGGCCATCAGATTTGTAAAGCCTCCTCGGGGATTCTCACATGCAACCAAAGTCGGGAACCCCTGACCCAAGAGATTCATTTAGTACATTACTGCAAACAGCTTGCAGAGGGCTGTGCCAAGTAGATGTCAGGGCCAGTGCATCCCCTCTTCACACCAGCCTTTGCCTGGTGGCTTTTCTAACCCAGATCTACCCCTTCTATCTTTTAACTTAGAATCATTCCCATCACATGGTGACCCGGACCAGGATGGTGTGTCAACCAGTGCTTGTGCTTCCTATCAGTTGCAGATAGGGGAGATGGCACACGTGGGTCCTCATGTCAGCCCTTGCCAGGAGTGGGCAGGGCTGGTCTATCTACCCATGGAATAGGCAGGTGGATGGCTCTGGTGAGACCAAAGGAATAGCCAGGAAGGTCTTCCCAACACACACACATTTCTTCCAGTAGCTACCCAAAAGTCTTCATCTCCTTTTTTGCATGATTTAAATTCCTGCCAACAAACGAGAACCACTTTTAAAAGCCAATTGGGGCCTGGCACGGTGGCTCATGCCTGTAATCCTAGCACTCTGGGAGGCTGAGGCGGGAGGATCAGTTGAGCTTAGGACTTTGAGACCAGCCTGAGCAACAGCGAGACTCTGTTTCTACTAAAAATAGAAAAAATTAGCCAGGCGTGGTGATGTGTGCCTGTAGTCCCAGCTACTCAGGAGGCTGAGGCAGGAGGATCCCTTGAGCCCAGGAGTTTGAGGTTGCTGTGAGCTATGATGCCACGGCACTTTAGTCTGGGCAACAGAGTGAGACTCTGTCTCAAAAAAAAAAAAAAAAGAAAAAAGCAAATTGGCCCTGGAAGGTTTATACAATAAGCCATTCAAATCATATTGTCAATTAGTTCAAAAAGATATTTCTCAACAATACAGCTGTGATATCAGGACTTGAAAGCAGGGTTTTTCAGCCTCCGCACTGTTGATGTTTTGGGCTGGGTGACTCTTTGATGTGGGGAAATGTCCTGTGCGTGGTAAGACACGGAGCAACGTCTCTGGCCTCTGCGGACTAGAGATGCCAGCAGCACTCCACCCTCAGTTGTAATCACTAAATATGTCTCCAGACATTGACAAATGTCCCTTTGCGGGCAGAGTCCACCCCAGCCTCCACCCAATTGAGAACCGCCGCACTGAAGGAGTGGGAATTTTGATGGAAGAAGGAAGGAGGAAGAAAGTTTGCAACATAGAAAATTTGGAGGCAGTTAGGCCTGGAAAAGGTTGATACCATTTTCTTCTCATGACGACTTGCGTCTCAGCCCCAGAAAACTCCCCTTCTGGTTGTGGGGCTGAGAGCCAGGTGCACCATGGGAGACAGGAGAGCACTAAAGACAAAGTTCCACTGTTGTGACATGTTGTCTTGTGCTTACATGGAAGCTGTGTCATTTGGCACCGATCGCTCTCCTCCCAGCTCCCTTACTGCCTCCAAAATGGAAAATGTTGTGAGGTTAGGACTTATTATGGGAATCATCCTGCCCCCCTCCAACCATCCCACAAAAATATTTCCAGTTTTTCATGGTGACAAAGCTAACTCTTGTGAATACCATAAACATGGTTTGTTCGCTGACACACACCTTGTCATTTATCACATTTAAGACAATAATACACATTCCCAAAGCTCTTTAATTTAAACCTGCCCTAATGCTAAAGGACTCTGTGCAGCTAAGGTGGTGACATCTGTAAGTGCTGTGCACAGATGGCCGAGGGCTGAGCTCAGCTTTCCACAGTGACCCAGAAACTCTGACCTAGACTTCCAGTCACGCTCTTCCTCTCAGGCCCTTTTCCATGTTGCAGCAAGAATCGTAAAAGCTCCTTTCCAAGGCACTCTCACTGACAGAGCCTGTTCGATGCCTTTTTTCCCTTCTGTTCTCTCCACCTGAGGCTTCTACCTCATTAGGGCTGTGGGAGCCTAAGGTCCCCTCTGTGAGGAACATTCAGCCAACGCTGTCTCCCGCCGGCAGGGGAGCCAGCACACTTGCAGGTGCAGACACTGCCCTGTCCCTTGAGTGTCCTCTGTCAGCCGCTGTATGACTTAGACTGTGGCCCTAATGGGGCAGCCATTTTGCAATGAAAGACGATGGTAAACAAAGCGTTTGCCCCGGAGCTTGGCTCAGATTTAGCAGAGGATGTGTGTAGGCTTTCAGTGTGCCTCGGCCCACAAGCTTTAACCACTGTACAAACTGATTGAGAACACTAAAGCTCAACTGTTTGTTTAGTGGCTTTATTGACTCAATTCCCGCCTCTCAGGCAGGTGGCCTGGGCAGGCCACTCCGGCATTGTTCTGAGGCTCTCCTCAGTGACACCCTGGCCTCCCTGTTGAGAGTTCCTTTCTTTATTTCATTTTCTGGTCCTTGAAAAGTCGGGCAATCAACTCACACTTACAGGTGTACTGTTTCATTTTTAAAGAGGCATAATTCACTCCAGTCGGTATTTTCAGCTGTCGAATTGGGTTTGTGGTGTAATAGGGACTTTTCCACTTTCCTCCTGGTGAAAGGGAAGGGCTGATTTCCTGGGTGACCGCAAGGAGTGCTGTCACTGCTCTGAGCAATTAACTCTTTGCCTCCTTGGGCCTCACTTGTCAGTGGCTCCCAAAGTGCCCTAGTGTATACTTAGGATATACATTAAGACAGACACAAAGCTTTTGCAAACTTCTCGTGGCACTTGGCTCCGCTATTGATTTGGGCCAAAAAGAAAAATATCTTCGTAGTGCACTGGGAACAATAATATCGTTTATTAAGCACAGACTTTGTGCAAAGTACTATGCCTAGTGGGTTTTTTTCTTAAAAAGATTGGCTCCTTTGTCTTCACCATAAACCTTTGTGCTGGCATCATTGCTCTCTTGTATCAGACAGCGGAGGGAGGCCCAGAGAGGTGAAGGGGCTCGCCCACAGTCTCTGTCTGTCTGCAGACAGAGCAGGAAGCAAGCCCACGTCTGCCGGACTCTAGAGCCTGCACCACCCGCCACGCCTTAACTCTCTCTCTGTGCACTGACCTCTCAGGTAGGTGACAAGGAAACCCCACAGGCTCCAGGTAGGCCGCAGTCACATGGAGTGGTCCCGCGAGCAAGGCCTATAGTGGCGCAAGTGGGTTTACTGTGCTTGTGCCCCTCAGAGTCCACTTGGCAACTTCTCCCAGTGGCACAGAGCCGACGTCCTCTCTTCTCCATGGCCAGAGCCATCCTTAGACGATTTCCTCGAGCTTTCTCCTCAGAGGGCAGAGCTCACGTGTCACCTGATCTTGCTGCTGGTAAAGGAAGTTGGGAGCAGCACACATGCACACACCCAGTCACACAGTGCACACTGATTTGCATACTCACTCACAGGTCCATACACGCATGCACACGCTCAGGCACACAGACGTGCACATATATGTGCACACTGACACATTCACTCAGACACACTCATACACACACACATATGCACTCTCAATATACTCATTCACACTTTGATTTACACATACTTACTTATGCACATATATCACTCTCACACCCACTCACAAATACAGTCACAACCCCCATGTGCACAAATTCATAGGCACACACTCACATACATGCACCCACACATACTCACACGCACATTTATTCACCCCTGAATTCACACACGTGCATACTCACGCGTTCACACACACTCATGCACATGCACACTGCTTGCTTTACTGCATACAAGCTGAGTACTCACTGTGGTGCAAGGTCAGAAGGCCAGCGCCCAACTTAATAAACCGCCGGAGGGGCGGGTAGTGACTGTGGGATTGTGACTTTCCAAGGCCATTTGAAATCATTGAAGAACTTACAGGAAGGACCCAGGATTTTTTGTGAGGAAAGTTGATCTCTGCCCTAATTTGAATTGCCCATAGTCTTCATGAATCAGGTTTTTGGCACCAGGCCCTTAGCTTGGAGCATACACTTTGGAGCCTCACTTGAGGGCTCTGTGACCTTGGGCAAGTGGCTTAACTTCTCTTTGCCTCCATTTCCTCATCTATAAAATGGGGATAATAGCGGTACTTGCCTTAGAGAGCTGTGAGTATTAAACTAGCTCATACCCGTGAAGCCAGCAGACCAGGGCAGGGCATACACGTGCTCAAAAACAGTAGGATCTCTACGGCTTGGGTTTCCCCACTACTATTAACCTGCTACAACAGGTACTAAAAGCATATATCAATTTGAGATTTTGAGACAGAAATGAGATCCAAGGAGAGATTTACTAAGCTTTAAGAGCATTCTCTCCTGGTGGCTGCAATCTATAAAACCTTACACTTGAAAAAGTTTCAGGGCAGGACAGGGCTAACGTTTGCCTTCTGAGTCTCGGGGAATGTCAAACTGTCACTTGGGTCAGATGGGCGGCATCAGACTGCTAGAAAGGCCAGGATTAGTGCTTTGCTGTCCCCTCTCCCCCTCAGTTAAATGAACCCTCCTTTTGTGAGAATTTTGAGAAACCCAGCTGGAGAAGGCACCATGCAACAAATACGAATTTTACTTTTGTGCTCAGCCGACCTGTAAGCAGGTAGAATCTAAGACTTAATCTGTTTAATCTACAATTCAAAGATGTCTCCCCTTAAACGTTATAGAAGAAACTGAAAGTGTTTTAATTAAGAGTAGTTAGACCAACAACACTATTTTGTTCTATTTTTCCTTCCATCAGGTCTGGGATCATTTTTCAAATCTCCGCAGTCTTCGTTACCCCAGTCACCTTCCTCTTCCTGTTTGTTCATCTGCTCAGGCCTCCCTGACAGTCACGCTTTGGCCGTGACCCTGGGCTGTGCTTTCTCTCTCCTTCACTCTGTGAGGGTCTACACCCTGGTTGGAGTTAAGCTGCTCCTTCAGAAAGTCCCCACAACAAACCAACCAGTTAGAAGTGGTTCCTTTCTTTTCTATCCTGCCTCCCACCCCTGAGTTTGGCTAATACTTGATCAAAACGGCACTATTTGCCTTAGAATTCCAACTATTTCCTTATCAGAGCCCTCATCTCATGAAAGGAATGACCAGAAAGAGGCTTTTTTTTTTTTATTGAGACAGTCTCACTCTGTTGCCCGGGCTAGAGTGAGTGCTGTGGCATCAGCCTAGCTCACAGCAATCTCAAACTCTTGGGCTTAAGCGATCCTACTGCCTCAGCCTCCCCAGTAGCTGGGACTACAGGCATGCGCCACCATGCCCGGCTAATTTTTTCTATATATATTTTTAGTTGGCCAGATAATTTCTTTCTATTTTTAGTAGAGACTGGGTCTCGCTCTTGCTCAGGCTGGTCTCGAACTCCTGACCTCAAGTGATTCTCCTGCCTTGGCGTCCCAGAGTCCTAGGATTACAGGCATGAGCCACCAGGCCCGGCCTAAGAGGCTATTTTTATGGCCCCTGAAAGCACAAGTTCCTTTTTCTCATTCACCCCATAAAAGACTAACGTAGATTACACAAGCAATTTTCCTTTATAATTTGCTTTTTGTTTACATTTTCCCCCATGTTTACAAAATAATCCCTATCTAAGCCTAGAGAATTGTTGGAATGATATTCATTGAATGCTAGTAACAGTTACTTGTGGAGATGGCATGAAGGATGATTTTTATTTAATACATATTTCTGCTTTTTACTTTTCTGTATTGATTGATTTAAAAATGAACATGCCTAACTTTTGTAAAAAATAAAGCCATCTAAAAACATTTATTTTTTTAAGAGATTGGGTTTCATTATGTTGCCCAGGCTGGCCTCAAACTCCTGGGCTCCAGTGATCCTCCCGCTCAGCCTCCTGAGTAGCTGAGACTACAAGCACACACCACCACACCACCACACTTGGCTTGAAATAAAGCCATTTTAAGAAAGAATTTTTTAAGACACACACACACAATAATACTGCCATACTTTTTTCAGGTGCTTTGGGATGCACCATTTTTTCCCTGTTAGTTTCTGAGCACCTTGCTGTGCAGCCAGGTAACCTCAAATGCCAGGTCAGCAGCGGTTCTTCCCAAGGTCTGTTCAAGGCATGTTTTGGGCAAAAAGAAAGTTGCTCTAGATATGAAGCCAATGTTCTCCTTCATCTCAGAAGGCATAGTTGAATTATATTACCAGCTCGTGAAACTTTTGTAAAATACACCTATCAGGCATATTTTTTTTCAGGTATGTTTTTGTTGGACTTCTGTAAAGACAACCAAAATGCTCAGTTGGGAAAGACTGTTCACAGGTTACAGACTGTGGGCTCTTCCCAGCATCTTACAAAGAAAGAGAGTCCTTCTGTAAATGAATGCCAGTTTTCCCTTGGGGGACTTCATCAGCTACACTTTGGATATACATTCCTGGAGTTGATTTCAACTTTTAATTGAAGTATAATATGCATAGAAAAATGGAGATATCATAAATGTATAACTCAATTTTATAAACTAAACATTCTTGTGTAATCATAACTCAGATCAAGAAACAAAACACTGCTAGCACCCAGAAATCCACCTCAATTCCCCTTTCAATCACTAACCCCCACACCTACCTGAAGGGTAACCATAATCGTGACTTACTAGTTTTTCCAGTTTTATACTTTATGCATCAATAAGTACAGTATACAGCTAGCTTTCATGTCTAGCTCCTTTCTTTCAAACCCATGTTTGTGAAATTCATCTAATTTTGTGTTTAATTGTAGATAATTCATTTTCCTTTCTGTGTAGTGTTCTGTTGTGTAAATATATTACAATTTATCCATTCTATTGTGGATGGTCAGTGGGTAATTTACAATTGTGAGCTATTATGATCAGTGCTATGAACATTTTTTTTTCCTATTTTTATTTATTTATTTATTTATTTTGAGACAGAGTCTTGCTCTGTTGCCCAGGCTAGAGTGCCGTGGCATCAGCCTAGCTCACAGCAACCTCAAACTCCTGAGCTCAAGCAATCCTCCTTCCTCAGCCTCCAGAGTAGCTGGGACTACAGGCATGTACCACTATGCCCGGCTAATTTTTTTTCTATACATATTTTTAGTTGTTCATATAATTTCTTTCTATTTTTAGTAGAGACAGGGTCTCACTCTTGCTCAGGCTGGTCTCGAACTCCTGACCTCGAGCGATCCTCCTGCCTCGGCCTCCCAGAGTGCTAGGATTATAGGTGTGAGCCACCGCACCCAGCCTATGAACATTCTAATACATGTTTTCTGGTAAATTATATGTATACATTTCTGTTGGGTATGTACATAGGAGTGAAACAGGGTATGCAAATGTTCAGCTTTACTAGATACTACTCAACGATTTTCCACAGTGGTTGTACCAATTGACCACCATGTAAGAGAATTCCAGTGTAATTGAAATGGAGAATTTCAGTTTTGACAAGATTTGTGCTGGATGGTAGCCCTGGAAATACTAGCCTAAGCGCAAAGATGATGATATACAGGAGTCCTTCCAAGAAATCCAAAGCACCATTCATTTTACACATTAATTTTCAAGACAAATCATCTTTGCAAAATAGATGAGGATACATCTTATGCTGATTTCTCCTGAAGCTGAAAAAGTATGACAAAAGAGATCAAAATGTTTTTTTCTGAGAGCCCTCCTAAGCCCCATTTCTCCCACTTCAGCACCAGAGCTTTGATTTTAGGTCCATGTGCCCGCCTGTGAATTTGTTTCAGGAATGTCATGTTCAGGCTCAGGCTGGCATTTCTACTATAACATGTCTAGTTTCAAATAACAAAGTCTAATTCCAGGAGCCCTCATTGCATTTGCCAGGCAATCAGCCAGCCAGAGGGCATATTCATAAACTGTCTTGCCTGAGCTGGGAGGGCTTCTGACAGTTTTAAATAGACAGAGAAGCCTCCAGGCCTCCTGGCCTAGCTGCTCATCAGATGCAGCTGGGCAACTTTGTTCTTTTATTTTTAATTGACAAATAATAATTGCACATATTCATGTGGTACATAGTGATGTTTTAATACATATAAAGTATAGTGATCAGATCAGAGTAATTAGCATATCCATCATCTCAAACATTTATCATTTCTTTGTGTTGGGAATGTTCAAAATCCTTCTTTTAGCTATTTGAAACCATGTAATGTATTATCGTTAACTAACATTGTTAACTATCATCCTATGTAACCATCGTAACATAGGACACTAGAACTTATTCCTCCTACCTAGCTGTAATTTTGCATCCTGTAACAAATCTCTCTCTATCCCTCCCTTCCCTTGCCTTTCCCAGCCTCTAGCATCCTCTGTTCTATTTTTCACTTCTATGAGATCAACTTTTTTTTAGCTTCGACCCATGAGTGAGAACATGCAGTGTAGGGGACAGTTTTTTAAACTGCAGATTTCCCCATTCCCACTTTAAAACAATTGAACCGAATTCCTTGGGATTGGGACTTGGGAATCTGTATTTTATAAAGTTCTCAAGTGGTTCTGATTCGAATGGAGGCTACTAGTAAAACTTTAGAATTGCTGTTGCTCTTAGATAGTTTTAAAAAAAATTATAACCATCCAATACAAATACTATAGCAAAATCCTGAAAATAAGAAGGAAAAATGAGTTAAAGATCAGACCTTTTTCCTTCCTTTAAAATATTCCATCAAAAGACAATGTTTTGCCAAACGAAACACAGATGAGAGTGTTCAGTTGAAGACGGTCTGATTCCAGAGGAATAAGAGTGGTCAGTAACAATCACACGTGACTGAACAAGCTGCTGAATGTTCTCACATATTTTATTTCACTTAATCACTCAAGACCTCTTTAAGGTAGAAATAATAATTCCCAATCTACAGAAAAGGATGCTGAGGCTTGGGATTAAGTGAAATGAACTTTGTGTCCTAGCTCTGCCATTTCATGTGTGTGTGTCCTTAGATAACACAAACCCAAGTCCCTTGATTCCAAATGTTACGTATTTCTCACTGTCCCCCAGTGCTCTCGGAGCCAGAAAGCTACCTAAAGGCCAACAGGAATTAAGCGTTTTGACAACTCTGAATGAGGTCCATGAGTCTTTCTGGACTCCCTTCTATCCTCCTTCCTCTCCTCTTCTCCCTTCCTCCAATTTGCTTTTAGCGTCTCCCATGCAACTGGCATCTGCAATGTGCTAGGGCATCAGAGATTAAAGAAGTCCCTACCTTCAAAAAGTTCACAGTGCAGTGGGAAGGTAGAGAAATAATTGTGTGGCGATGCACCAAACGCCAGTACAGTTAGGGCAAATTGAGAAGGGGTGTTATGCTGAGATCACCCGCCCAAGTGGGCATGTGGATTCATACTCTCCACTTAGATGAAAAGTCCAAATTCCTGAAGGTAAGAAGTACTTGCTTTGATGTGTGCTCACTTCAAAGGGGGACTGTTTTATTTTGAAACAATTCCACCGCTTTCAATATCCTATTAGTACATCCTTCCAAATACGGCTTTAGATCTTTCATCTATGTTCTATAACATGTGTTTACCCTTTCCTGACTAAATTTAGAAGCATGCCATCTTATTGGTAGTTCGTTTATATACTCTTTAAAGAATTATCAATGTTCAAAAGAGGTATAGAGGCCTTAAATAAGTGTGTTGGGAGGTGGTCAGGGATTCCATTCTAGGTCCTGTGTATAGGAAAAACAACTGCCAATATACCAGGAAACAACTTTGTTTATCCTCAGCCACCGGCTAGGTAGAGCAGGTGGGTAGGTGTGTGTGTTCACCTGTGTGGGGCAGAGGTCAGTAGCAGATAAATTTTCCAACTAACTGTTTCAACAATTGTTTTCATTAGTGGCAATAAACCACCCAATTTGTTTTCAAACCCCTAAGAATTATTCAACAATAATAAATAGTTGGTAGGTGCCCTCTGGGTACCAGCAGCTTCTTAGACACAAGGCCCACAGTGGAAAAGGAGACAGATACGTTCCTGCCCCACTGAGGACCAATTAAACATTTCTAGAAGAGTGAGTGTAAGTGTTGCTCTTAAATCTAACACTTTCCATCATTGCTTAACCCGCTTGGCATTTCCGAAGCACCACACACTGTTGATGGTTCCATTTCCGCGTATTTGGTCTCCTTCTCATCATCATGTCCCCTTTGAAAAACTGTGACATCTTCTCCCCAGCTCTCTGCTCCAGGGTCTCTAACTTTTAGTCTAGTCCCATCTTTCACTTTTCCATTGAAGTTATCTTTTTTCTTCCTTTCCAACTGTAAATAATAATAACTGACAATTGCATGAACTTTTAAAACATTTACAGAGAAAGCTCCATCCACCGTCTTCATCAACAAGCACTCATGCCAAGCCTCACACGTGCTGGGCACGGTGCGTGGCACCAGCCGTCATAGTGAGTGCTGATAACACAATGTGTGACAGATAACGCGGTGTGTGACAGACACGAATACAGTCTTCTAATCCTTGATTCTGGTTCTTTGCATCTGTTGCGGGGTTCCCTCGGAAGCAGACCAGGAGACGAAGATTAGTTTGCAGGAGCTTTATAAGGAGTACTTTGACGGAACAGTGTCCGTGCAAGAGAAGGCGAGGTCGAGCTGCAGCACCATTTCGAAAGAAGTCTCAGCTGACCCGACTCAGAGTTCTGAAGATGGGATGACTCTCCAGAACCGTCTGCTTGGGAAGTTGGACTGACAGCTGAGGATCATGGGCCAGCAGCACTCTCAGCGGGGGAGGAATGAGTCCTTCAGTCGTGAAGGGGCATCTGGACAGCACATCACAGCACCCACCACACCATCCCACACGCAATCACGTTCACTGATGCAGCTGACCTGACGTGTTGCCTCGAGCTCATGGGCAGAGAGAGCTGAGCTCTCTGCAGGGCAGTGCAGGAAGCGGCTACAATGGGTCTGATCAAATCCCAGCAGATAAATGAGCAAAGACCAAGTCAGACCAAGGCAGGCAACCCTATTTCTTGCTTCAGGTCTTTCTTTAGAGGTGCTGCCTCTCTGTGTTCTTCACCCAATCTTCATGCCTCCAGGTACACATGACATTCTCTGCTGTCTCCTCTGTCCCCAATCTAAATTAAGATCCTGGTGACTCACTTGCTTAATATCCTGGACTTTGCCTTTGCAACACCTGTTACTCTGTGGCCCACTCGGGAACTATCTATCCAATGTTTTCTTTCCTATTTTACTGGGATCCTCATGAAGGCAGGCATATTCTTTTTACTATGATATCCTTCATGTCCAGTGGGGTTCCTGACACAGTAGATGCTCAATAATACTTTTAAAATAACTAAAATTGCAGTAGGGGCTCTGTCAGGGTTCTTTGGTTGCAAGCAACAGAAATGGACTCTGGCATTATTAACCAAGGGAGTTATGGAAAGAATGTGGGGGACTCCCAGGACCACAGGGGAAACTGGGAACAGGTGTGAAAACAGGCAGCACCCAGCAGCTCTGGAGTCAAGACACAGGAGCTTCTGGACAAAGGAACCATCTTCAATCTCTGCCATTCAGCTGGGAGTCACTTTCCACAGGGGTCAGAGAATGTCTGATTGGTCTCACCTGGGTCATATGCTGTCCCCTTGGCTAGAAGAAGACAGAGAGCTGACAACAGTCCCACCAGAATGTATCCAAAAGGAAACTGGGGGTGGCTGAAAAAAAAAGGTGTGGATGAAGGGCAACCAACAAAACAAAAAGAAACTAAAAACATTCCCACTACAGGATCCAGAGGGAGGAAGGAGAGTCCTAACCAGCTGGGTGCATCAGGAAAGAATTTCTGGGGGTAGGTATAGGGTCTATCTTGTTTATCTCTCACCTCAGTGCCAAGCATGATGGCTGCCGCTCAGCAGATGTTTTAAAAATCAGGCAGCTGTGGCAGAAACTATCTGTGCCCATCCCATGCCCTCAGCTCTTACTCTTTCCGTGCTTGCTGATGGCTTTCCCATTGCGAGTATCTGAGACTTTGGCCACTGGACCATGCTTGGCCTATGGGTGGGTCTGCCGGAAGTGCAGGAAGTACTGGGAGTTTACACCCTAGGAGCCGCCTGCAGCCAGTGACAGATGGAGGTGGGTGGGGGAGTATCTCAGCTCCCTTGTCCCTGCTCTACACAGTCACCCAGAGGTCCCCATGTGATTAAGCCCTTGACACCCCCAGCAGGAACCTGCTCATTAATGCACATTATAGAGCCCTCCTCCTCTTCCCTGTCTCACCTCTCCACTCCCCTGCTGGGGCTTCCTGAAATTCTTCCAAATGAACTACTTGCCGAGAGGGCAGGAGGGACGACTGGCTCTCAGTAATTCTAGGAAGATGAGCTGCACCCTGAGGTGGCATCAGAGAATATTTGCTCTCAGGCTGATACATTCTTATGTTCCACTTAGCTCTCCTACCCTCCCTTCAGCTCCAGACCTTCCGAGGTCACATCCACTGGTACCAGTGAGTGTGTGTGCCCAGAATGGTAACTCAGTTTTCAATCAGTCTGAGGAAAATGTTGGATCAGCTGCTGTCCAGGAAATTCCCTACACACTGCGTGGCCGTGACTGGCCATGCTCTGGGCACCTTGCTGCTGGATGGCCTCCCTGCGGCTCTCCTACTCTCCTACTTACCCGGGACGTGGGATTTGCACAGCTGATCCCCTGGAAGATCACCCACATCACCCCATGAATAACACCTCACTTCACTCCCTGGTCAAGGATTGGCCTCTGTGTCAGAGTGATCTTCCTTAAACCTGGATCTAGTCGATATGCTTTTGCTCAGAAAGTTTCAATGGCTCCCCATTGCTTGTAGCATGACATTCAGATTTCTAAGTGGGCTCTTCCAGCCCCAATCAGCCTCTCTAGCACTACCTCTGGCCACTCCTCCCGTGGCCCTGGGGCAGCCACAAGGGGCTGTTACCCCATCCTACAAATGGGCAACCTGTTGCCCATCCTGTGGCTTCGCCTTTGCTGATTCTCTCCCTCTCTTCTGGGTCTGGTGACACCTCTCTTCTGCAAAGCGACTGAGAACACCGCCTCCATATCCGGGTGGAAGTCATCGCTCTTCCTGCCTGCTTTGTTTATACTGTTACAGTAGCCCTTACCACACTTCGTTGCAGCAAGCTGCATGCAAATCTGATTTCTCTGATAGAATGTAAACTCTGAAAGCCAGATTTGTAGCCTTGGATCACCCATGTGACCAGAGCTCCATAAATAGTTTTATGTTTTAAATAAGTAACAAATAAACTTTTAAAAACCTCTTTCTCTTTTATTGTTATTAGATCTTTACAGGAAGAATAAGCTAGAGAGAAATTGTTTCTAGTGCAAATTCATTTTAATACAAGGCTCCCTGAGAAGAGGTTCTGAAATAAACAAAATAGCAGGCAGCATCACAAAATCTTAGAAATGTTCATGGTATAAACCTGAAGGTTCCATGAGGAGATGAGGTGCCTAGAGCCAGAATCTTGGGTGATTTCCCGCGATGCACTCTCCCTTAGAAAGAAAGGTTTTTTAAAAAGGCATTTGATACACTTCTTTCAAATGAAAAAGTCAAATATAATCAATGTACATTGAAAGGAACTTCACAGCATTCATTTTCTCCTGCTGGTGTTACCTAGCCAGGTACTTTGGGCAACTACAATTTCAACATGCTTCACTTTGCTCCGGGGAATCGGTGCAGTCTCATGAGCGACCGAGTTCATTGACACCAGGAGAGACTGGGGCTCTAAGAGGACAGGTGCATTGCTAAGCAATCCCAGCAGTCTCTGCCAACAGAAAATGAGGCAGCGACTGCAGCCAGGAACGCTTAGCCCCAAATACCGTTCTTAAGCAGCGTCGACACCACCGTGGCGGAGGAGGACAGCTGAGTTCCCTTCATAAAAGCCTTGTTGGGTACTTAGCACCTACCACGTGCCAGGCACCATGAGCTTGAGCTCCTTGCTTGCATGTCTCCTTGATCTTCACAGGAACCTAGGAGACAAGGACTTTTATGACTTACATTTTGCAGATGAGGTTTCCAAAAGCTAAGAAACTGCCCAAGGTCACAGGGCCTCTTGGCAGGAAGGCAGAACTAGAACCCAGGTCTGAATAACCCTAAAGCCTGTGCCCTGGCCCTAAACCTGCTCCTTGTGAACTTGGCCACATGTTAGAATTACCCTGGGATCACGGAAAGATGCAAAATAAATCAGACAAACAAACAACTACAACAAACAAATAAGAGATATACATCCTCATGTGGCAATAGGGTTCTCTAAAGAACAGAGCAGGGAAGAGGGATAGGGTGATGTGTGGAAAAAGGGCAGGTTGCAATTTTCAATATTATCAGGAAAATAAACAGTGAGATAACATATTAGTAAAGATCTGGGGGGAAAATCCATGTGGTTCTCTAGGAGAAGAGATGTCCACACAGGGGCTACATGGCGGGCACAGGCCCCATTATAGGACAACTGGCCAGTGCAGCTGGAGGGACTGGAGCCGGTGCTGGTAGCAGAAGGTGAGGTCAGAGGATCATATGGGACCTTGTAAACTATAGTGAGACTTCTCTCCTCTCACTATGTATGTCTACTGGCCAAATTACTACTCATAGTCAACTTTTTACAAACATTTAAAATATACATGAAAGTGGAATTGGCCTAAGCTACATTAAAAAAATATGTCTTCAAAGTTGGAGCACCTGAGCAAATGTTTGGGACCACGGTACAGAGAAGGGAGGGGTCAGAGAACCAGGGAAGATGGGAGGGGAGCAGCAGGGCCCAGTGAGGGCTCCAGGGAGTCCCTGGCCACCTTGAGGCCATCATCCCTCTGACGCTGGAGAGAGCATGGTAGGGGCTAATTGGAAAATCCAAGCTTTCTCATTAAAAATATAATAATGGTGCCATGGATGCGTGAGTGTTGTCCTCCCAATTCTTCTCTTTATAAGAAATCTGCATTTTTTTCTATCCTTGCTTAGCTTCTGCCTTGCCACTTCCTACCTCATCTCTTTGGTTGTAATTCTGCTCTCCTGACCATGCTATAGACTGTATCTGTTTAACCAGCCATAGTCCTTTTGTTCACACCCTCAGCTTGACCTCCTTATCCTTACCCTTAACTCCAGTTAGGCCACTGTCTTGGTGGTGCCATGCTCCTGTGATCACCTCTGCCCCACCACATCCCCCCACTACATCCCTCTCTCACACCTTCATCCCACCCCTAGTTCCTGGTCTTGGTCCCTTGCTGGCAGACTGTTACATTGGTGGCCCCCAGTAAACCACACCTTGAAATAGTCTGTTTAGCACCTCCTGCATTGACTCTGGAATGGGCCACGTGATTTGCTTTGGACAAAGGGACATTAGCAGATACGCAAGCCGAGGCCCCATTAGTGCCAACACATTGGCCTGTGTTCTGGAAGTCATCTGCCACATCGTCAAATCACTCAGGCTAGACTCCTGAGCATCGACAGGCCACATGCACTGAGACCCTGAAGGACAAGCACCCGCACAGACCGTCAGTCCAAACCACGCTTCCAGGTGAGTGTGACCGTGTGACACGTGTGTGCTGCAGCACGTGAAGCAGGAGGCTGCCCGGCTGAGCCTGTTCAGCCCTCAGACTCATGAAAAACTGAGAAGTGCTGTATTTGCCTTAAGCCACTAATTTTTGTGGTGTTTCATAACATAGCAATAGATAAGCAAAGCAATCCCCATCTCAGATAGGCAAAAAAACCTGTGCGTCCCAGGCCTGGCCAGGCCAGGCCACCTGCATACCTGTGACAGCCTCAGTCTCTGTACGTCTATGCAATTTCACTAGGACCTGCTGACTCAGCTTCACCTGAACCTGGGATCGCCACAGCATCTGGTTTGGGACAGTTTGGCATTCGCCCTTTCTGAGCAGGAAACAAATTGAGAGCAAACTGCGTGCACAAATGTCCATTATGCTCAGGCTATGATGTGACTCGAGCAGGACTCTCCCCATTCAATCCGGGGCCTGTATCTATGTGTCGTTGTGCTGAGTCACCGTGTGGCGATGCGTTCTGATTTGCATCGTCTGCCAGCCGGGGAGCACGGTCCTGGTTCCCGCTCATACTCTCTTGCCTCACGTCCTTTAAGGCGAGGGCTCGTTGGCAGCTTTATTTATTTATTTTTAGAAAAGGCTAGTTGTTTTAAAACAAGACTCAAATTTTTAAAATTTACTTATGGGAATACTTGAGAAAAGCCGATATTTTTACATTTCAGGAAGAGAGTTACATCCTCATTTTGGAAGGACTACCTGCAAGCTCGTGCTGATATTTCTGGTGCGCTGAATGTGCACCAAAGGGCTCCTGAATTTTGGAGGAGTGAGTGGCTCCCGTTTGGAAACTGGCCACAGGATGTCCTGAGCGATGGATTGCTAAGTATGACGCTCTGATAAGAGGGCGGCTGGTCTAGTCCATCACTGTAGTGTCAGCCTTTGGCACAGGGCCAGGTTCAGAGATGGGCTTAATAAATGTTTATTGCGTGAGTAAATAGATTATGAGAAATTTGGTGCCTTGGAAATGATATTCAGTATCCTATAGGAAACCGTATATCTTGATAAGCTACAAAAATCAGAATAAAAGAGCTACTGCTCCAAATATGATTTCAAAAAAATAGTTCAGTACTCTTTTTCAATTCCCGAATAAATATTGGTGTGAAAACAAGTTTAATATATGAATGAATGAATTCTACAGAATTATGGTCAAGGCAGTAAAACGAATTGTTTGTGTGCTTATTAGGAATCTCATTAGAAATTTGAAAGCAAAGGCAAAATTTTGCAAGTGAAAGATTTTTAAAAGTATCATTTTCTTGATTAAAAGTAACATAGGTTTACTTTAGACATTTCAGAAAATGCAGATAAGTAAAAGTGAACAAAACAAAAACTATCTCTAAAGACAATTTTTAAAAATTGTTGCCTATCCTAACTACATGTAACAAAAGTGAGATTATAATATTTTGCGATCTGCTTTATTCCTTTACCAATATATCATACATCACTTTTCATTTTGTTAAATATTCTCCTGTGTTATCATTTTTAATAGATAAATTGTATTACTTTACTGCACTTAGAGTAGGTACCATATGCTTTTTATTAATCACTATGCTAATTTTGGATATGTGTATAGTTTACAATTTTTTTTTGCTATTATAAGCAGTGCTATAATAAACATACTTGTAAAAAGATCTTTGCATGTATCCATGATTATTTTCCAAGGCCAGATTCCAAGAAATGGATTTCCTGAGTTGAGTAGTTTGCATTTAAGTCTTTTGATATGTGTTGTTAAATTTCCTTCCAGAAAAGTGTCGCTATTTCTATCCCCCACTATTAGCTCTTGGACACTCATCAGCACTGATTATTATTATTGCTTTTGTTTTCTTTGTAAATATGATAGATGAAAGTAATAGCTTATATTCAAAAGCTCTCTTATTGTTAGAGAGATTGGACACTTCTCTATTTCTTGAATTATTGGTGAGATTAGGTATTTTAACATATCTGTGGACCATTTATGTGTTTTGTTTTGTCAAGTACCAATATATGTCTTATGCCTATTTTTTCTATGTAATGTTTTCCTTTTATATTTTGATTTGGGTATGCTCTTTATATAGAAATGATACGGACTCCTTTTCCTATAACTTGCAAATATTTTGCCTGTGTGGTCATTTGTCTTTTAATACAGTTTGTAGTGATTTTGACATAGATTTTTTTTTAAGTAAATAGTCAAATTGATCTTTTTCCTTTCATAGTTTCTGCCTTTGGTGCTATACTTAGAAAGGCTGTTTGCATCACGACTGTTAGAAAAATATTCATTAATACTCATTTATATTTTCTTTTAGTACTATTGTGATTTCTTAAAATTTTAAATTTATATTTAACCATTTTTGCCCCTACTCTTCAATATGTCTTTCCTTATACTTTCTTTGGGTTTAATTTACTGTACTTTGCCAATTTCTTAAGATGGACGCTGAGAATATTGATATTCAACCTTTCTTCCTTTTTAATATGTGCATTTAAGGATATATTATGCTCTCTAAGCATGGCTTTAGCCATATCCCAGAAGTTTTGATATGCATGACTTTGTTACCATTAAAAATATTTCCTAATTTCCAGTGTGATTTCTTCTTTAACCTATAGTTTATTGAGGTGTGTATTTTTAAATTTCCAAATACATAGAGGATTTCCAGTTAAACTTTTCTAAAAAAAATTGATTTCTAGCCTACTTCCACTTCAAATAACATATTTGGTATGAATTCCATCTTGTAGCACATGGATAATTTCTGTTTATGTTCCATGTGTGCTTAAAAAGAGTATCTATCTGCAGTTGTTGGGTGTAATGTTCTACATATGTCAGTTAAATTTATTAATCACCCTGTTAAGGTTTTTTTTCCTGCTGCTTCTATCAGATATGTAAAGAAATGTGTTAAGTCTCCCACTATGATCGGGGCTTTTTCTGTTTCAGTGCTACTCAAAATGTGGTCTGCTAGCCAGTGGTAGTCTGCAAACTGTCACCTATCCAAGAGTACAGGAGTAGGAAATTGAAATAAACATTTAGAAACTTTATTAGTAATTTGACATTGCTGTGACATCTATGCATTGTGATTAGTGGGCTTGTATTTTGTGTGGCGTTTTTAGTTTATTTTTTCTATTAATCCATTTTATTGTAGTTTTGTATGATAGAAGTATTAATCTGCAACAGATTAGAAATATTTAAAATTTTCCTTCACCACAGATAGTTTGAAAAGTACTATTTTATCTTATAGTACTGTCAATTTTGCTTTGCATATTTTTATCTATGTTATTAAAGACATACAATCTTAGAATTGCAAAATCTTCCCAGTAAATTGAAAATTTTATCATTATGACTTATTCCTCTTTATCTCTAATAATATTTTTTGCCTTAAAATCTACTTTTTGTAATATGAGTATAGCTGTTCCAGCTTTCTTTTTCCATCCATTTCTATATCTTTGTACCTTAGATGAGTGTTTTATAAACAGTATGTAGTAATCTTTTACATCCTGCCTGACAAACTTTATCTTTTAATTGAAGTGTTTAGTTCACTTACACTGGCTGTAGTTACTGGTGTGTTTAGACTTAATCTGCCATTTTGCTATTTATTTCCTCTTTCCCCTACTGGTCTATATTTCTTTTTCTTCCTTTCTCGCCTTTCTTGGGACTTAGTATTTTTTATTACTCCATTTCTCTCTTCCTTTAGCTTGGCAGTTTTATATACTTTTACTCTTCTATTTGTGCTTATTCTAGTGATTATAATATGCATCCTTTCCTTAAAGGCTAACACTGCTTGGTATTTCTACTCTTTTCCAAGGTAATGCAAAAACCAGAGAACATTTTAACTCCATTTACCCCCTTGTGACTTATGTGTCATTACTGTTGTTTAGTTCTTTACAAACATTTTACCCTAAGGCACTATTATATATACTATATATGTAAATACATTATAATATTTTTCCCTAAGGCATTATTATTGTTGTTTCATACAGTCAATAGTCATTTAAATTAGTCACATATTTACCCTTTTTGTGTTCTTTATTCTTTCTTGAGTTTCTGGCCTTCATTTTTAGGTAATTTTCCTTCTGTGTGGGTAAGAACCCTGGAGTGTTGGTCAGCTATAACGTATTTCTCACTCCTTCTTGGTAACATTTAGAATTTGTGGCTGGCAATTAGCTTCTTTCAGCATCTTGAAGATACCATCCCATTGTCTTCTAGCCATTGTTTCTGTTGAGAAGTCAGCTGACAGTTTGTTGTGCTTTTGAAAGTATCTGCCTTTTTCCCTGGATACTTTAAATATTTTTTCTTAGTCTTCAGCTTTGAGAAGTTTTATTATGATAATTTTAATTATATTTTTCATGCTTTAGATTTATAGTGCATCTTAAATCTGTAGCTTGATGCCTTTGATCAGTTTTAGGCAATTACCAGCCATTATCTCTTCAAATATTGCTTCTGCTTCACTTCGGCTTCTCCTCTCCTTTAGAGACCCCATTTATCTGTATGTTAGAAGTCTCTGCCAGACACTCTGTTTTTAATGCACTTTGCTGTGTTTTTTCATCTTTTCCTCCCCTCTGTGCTTTATTCGGAGCTAGCTTCCTGCTCACCTATTATCTCTTCAACTTTCTCTAAACTGTGTTAACTCATCTATTAAATTCTTAATTTCGGTCATTTTCATTTTCAGCTTTAGATTTCCATTTAGTATTTTTATAGTCTCTAATCCTCTACAAAATTCTCAGTCTTGTATGTTATTTCCTTAAACATAGTAAGCATACTTACTTTAAAATCTGCGACGACTCCATTTTCTGTGTCTCTGGCTCTGTTCCTATTGTCTCATATTTTTCATGGGTTTTAGTAATACCATCTGGTATCATTGTGTGCTTGGTTATCTTTTATTGGGTTTTAGACATTGTATATACAAAATTATAAAATAATGTGAGGTCTATAAGGATGCGCTCTTCCCTTGGAGAGGATTTATGTTTATAGGCATATCTCAGAGATACTGTGGTTTGGTTCCAGATCACTGCAATAAAGCAAGTATTGCAATAAAGCAAGTGAGTCACACAATTTTTTATTTTCCCAGTGCACATAAAAGTTATGTTTATACTATACTGTAGTCTAACAAGTGTGCAATAGCAGTATGTCTAAGAAAAAGTACATATCTTAACTAAAAAATAGTGTATTACTAAAAAATGCTAACAATCATCTGAGCCTTTGGCGAGTCATAATTCTTTTGCTAGTGGAGGGTTTTGCCTCAATGTTGATGGTGCTGACTGATCAGGGTGGTGGTTGCTAAGGGTTGGGGTGACATTGGCAATTTCTTAAAATAAGACAACAATGAAGTTTGCTGCATCGATTAACTCTTCCTTTCACGAAAAATTTCTCTGTGGCATGTGATGCTGTTTGATAGCATTTTACCCACAGCCTAACTCTTTCAAAACTGGAGTCAATCCTCTCAAAACCTGTCACTTTTTATCAACTAAGTTTATGGAATAGTCTAAATCTTTTGTTGTCATTTCAACAATGTTCACAGCATCTTCACCAGGAGTAGATTCTGTGTCAAAAAAGCACCTTCTTTGCTCATCCATAAGAAGTAAATCCTCATCAGTTCAAGTTTGATCATGAGGTTGAAGCACTTCAGACACATCTTCAGTCTTCACTACCCGGTTTCTTTGCTATTTCCACCACATCTGCAATTACTTCCTGCACTGAAATCTTGAACCTCTCAAAGTCATCCATGAGGGTTGGAATCAACTTCTTCCAAACTCCTATTAATGTTGATATTTTGACCTCCTCCCATGAATCATGAATGTTCTTAATGGCAGGCATCAAGAATGGTGAATCCTTTCCAGAAAGTTTTCAATTCATTTTGCCAAGATGCATCAGAGGAATCACTATGGCAAATACAGCCTTACAAAATATATTTCTTAAATAATAAGATTTGAGAGTCAAAATTACTCCTTGATCCATGGGCTGCAGAATAGATGTTGTGTTAGCAGACATGAAAACAACATTAATCTCCCTGTACATCTCCGTCAGAGCTCTTGTGTGACCAGGTGCATGGTCAGTGAGCAGCAATGTTTTGAAAGGAATCTTTTTTTCTGAGTGGTAGTTCTCAACAGGGGACTTAAAATATTCTGTAAACCATAGTATAAACAGATGTGCGGTCATCCAAGCTCTGTTGTTTCATTTACAGAGCACAGGCGGAGTAGACTTAGCATAATTCTTATGAACCCTGTGATTTTCAGAGTGGCAAATGAGCACTGGCTTCAGCTTAAAGTCAGCAGCTGCATTAGCCCCTAGCGAAAGTGTCAGCCTGGTCCGTTGAAGATTTGAAGCCAGACGTTGACTTCTCCTCTCTAGCTATGAAAGTTCTAGATAATATCTTCTTCCCATATAAGGTAATTCTGTCTATTTTGACTATCTGTTGTTCAGTGTAGCCACCTTCATCAATGATCTTAGCTAGATCTTCTGGATAACTTGTGGCTGCTTCTACATCAGCACTTGCTGCTTCACTTCGCACTTTCACGTTACAGAGATGGCTTCTTTCCTTAAAGCTCATAAACCAACCTCTGCTAGCTTCAAGCTTTTCTTCCTCAGCCTCCTCATCTCTCTCAGCCTTCACTGAATTGAAGAGAGTTAGGGCCTTGCTCTGGATTAGGCTTTGGCTTACGGGACTGTTGTGGCTGGTTTGGTGTCTATCCACTCAAACTTTCTACACATCAGCAATAAGGCTATTTTGCTTTCTTCTCATTTTTATGTTCACTGAAGTAGCACTTTTAATTTCCTTCAAAAATTTTTCTTTTGCATTTTCAGTTTGGCTGTCTGGCACAAGTGACCTAGCTTTGTGCCTATCTCAGCTTTTGACATGCCTTCCTCACTAAGCTTAATCATTTCTGGCTTTCGATTTAAAGTGAGAGACATGCAGCTTTCCTTTCACTTGAACACTTAGAGGCCACTGTAGGGTTATTAATTGGCCTAATTTCAATATTGTTGTGTCTGGGGGTACAGAGAGGCTGAGGAGAGGGAGAGAGACAGGGGAATAGCTAGTTGGTGGATCAGTCAGAATACACACATTTTTTGATTAAGTTCATTGTCTTAGACTGTGGTTCATGAAAACATAATAGTAACATCAAAGATCACTAATCACAGATCACCATAACAGATACAATGATAATGATAAAGTCTGAAATATTAAAAGAATTATCAAGAGACATGAAGTGAGCATGTTGCCATCGAAAAAATGGCACCAGTAGGCTTGCTTGATGCAGGGTTGCCACAGACCTTCAAATTGTAAAAAATGCAATATCTGTGAAGCACAATAAATCAGACCACGATAAAATGAAATATACCTGTGCTTCTAAGAGGTAGCATAGGGCTCTCACAGCCCAGGATCAACCTAAAGCCATTTGAGGGTTTGAAATGATTGGAAACTTTGCTCCATGTGAGGGCTTATCTACTTCCACACTCACTATCCCCACATAGCCCTTCAGGATCCCAGACCAATGTCCTGGGAGTTTACTAAAAGTTTTCCTTTTCACTTATCCTTGCACTCCAATGTTTGTTCCCTTAGCTCCTCAAGGCTCTCAGAAGTGCTATAGTCTACAGCCTCTCAGCCACCTACTTTGAAACTGGCCAACACCTCTAGGAGTAAAGTGTCCCCAAAGGCTGGGCTTACCTCATTGTGTTTCCTTCTTCTCTTAGATCTCAACCCTGTCATTTTTTACTGACTTCTTTCTGAGGTGCCTTCAAGCAGATGTATTTTATACTTTTTTCAGATTTTCTGGTTGTTTTCAGCACGAGGGCTGATCTGAAATACCTAGCCTGTCATTGCTAGAAGACTAAAGTTCTTTTTAAAACTTTAACTCACTTGAAATTTATTTAACTTTGGGATGAGTTATATTTTTATTCCCAATATCATTCATTGAGTAATATTTTCATAATAATGTGAACCATCACCAGTAGCGTACTCTAAATGATTATACAAATATTTGGGTCCTTTTTTTTTTTTTTTTTACTTTCTATTCTCTTCTACCCCTCTTTATATTTCTGTACCACAGCCATGTCATTTACTGGTTATAGTTAATTACTGTAATTTTATAATACATTTTAATATCTAACGAGAGAAGACCTCCTTAGTTCTCTCTTCTTTTTTTTTTTTTTTAACACTTTTTTATGCCTTTGTTCTTTTGGATGAATTTTAGAATTTTAATAATGTCTATTCCCAAGAATTGGACTGAAACTTGATGGAAATTTTATTAAATTTGAATCTTAATTTGAGAATTCACAATTTTCAATTTAAGTTTTTTTTACCTTTTAAGCCAGTGTGTTACAAAAAAAAAGAAAAAAGAAGAAGTGAAATAATATTAAAATTAAAACATAAATAAATAAAATTTTAAGTTTTTAATGCAGCAACATGGCATAAATTTCTATTTACACAAGTCTTTTAAACTTTGTCCCAACCTGAGGCAAGGTGGCCAGGCTTTCATATTCCCAAACCAGTTAATCATGGGGTAAGGGTGGCCTGGCCAGGTATAAAATTCTAGATGCTTCTGGCTCTCTGTATGTGCAGCTAAAGAGTTCCGGCAATGTGAGGGAAGTGTTCCAAAGACAAGTTCATAGTTGCAGGTCATTAGAGGTGACAGCACACAAAAGCCAGGGAAAGGACACACAGAAACCGTGATGGCGTGCAAGGGGACCTGGTGGAACCAGCAGTGTCTGCTATAACATGCGTGTCTATTTTAGGTATGTGTACATTTATCAGACAAAAAATTTCATCAATTCTGGCCATTATTTTTTCTGGAAATCTGCCAAGCCTACTCAAAGTAGCTTCTCTAGCGCTGTTCCCTGGGTAAACACTAGATTATTTCAGTTCCTTCTTCCTTAACTTGGGCATTACCTACAAACAAAGTATTGTAAACTCCACCTTGCTATACTCCAATGTCTGTAACTCTTTTTTTTTTTTTTTTTTTTTTTTTGAGACAGAGTCTCGCTTTGTTGCCCAGCTAGAGTGAGTGCCATGGCGTCAGCCTAGCTCACAGCAACCTCAAACTCCTGGGCTTCAGCGATCCTACTGCCTCAGCCTCCCGAGTAGCTGGGACTACAGGCATGTGCCACCATGCCCGGCTAATTTTTTCTATATATATTTTTAGTTGGCCAGATAATTTCTTTCTATTTTTGGTAGAGACGGGGTCTCACTCTTGCTCAGGCTGGTCTCGAACTCCTGAGCTCAAGCGATCCACCCGCCTCGGCCTCCCAGAGTGCTAGGATTACAGGCGTGAGCCACCGCGCCTGGCCTGTAACTCTTTATATTTTAGTATAACTCTGACTCTAGAAGTGTCCCAAAAATCTTTGAAATACAAAGTGACCCCCAAAAAATGGTTAAGTAGAAATATTGGTACCATAGGAGAGCACTGGGAAGTGGAGGCAGATAGCTGAGGCCACAGAGAAGGTCGCGGAGGCAGTGACAGGTGAGGGTCTCATGAGGTGGGGAGACAGGAAGCAAGGGTTATGCAGGTTTGTTACATACTTACACACACGTAACAAACATACAAACAAGATGAGCCTACCAAACCCCAAGGAGAGCAACCCAGTTGGAGCCTATGCTATAAGCACTATAAAATTTAGACTTGTTTGGGGGACTCGTAAGAAGACTGAATGAAGGACTAAGGAGTAAAGAGCATTATAGGAAAACATTCATTCGAAGAGATAAGAAAGTCAGGCTCTTCCAGTGTTGGAAAGGAAGCATAATCTAAATACAGCACATCTGTCATCACGCTGTTCCTTCAGCTCAGGATTGGTCTAAGTTCTAAGGGAAAGAGACTGTGGGTAAAACAGAATGACCTTTTCTCACAAAAAGCAAAATGTATTAATGGGGGCACCACACAGCTCTACAAGGGGGCCCCTCTAACAAGTGAAAGTAAGGGACTCATCAGAGTACATAGGTCTGGACACACCTGTCCACAGTGGGCTTCAGACCATGACAGGATTCTACTGTCCCTGACTTCTGAAGCTTCTGTGGGAAGTGGGTATCAGGGATTCCACAAATAGAAGAGGTGGTAACTAACCTCATGAGGCTTTGGAAATATCAAAGACTGTGGTGTAGGCATCTCTCCAGGAAGCCAGAGCTAGGCAGGAAGGGAGGAAGAAAGTGGATGCTGTGTAGCCCATGTTCATGAACACATGTGAGACACCTGTTGGAAGGAGCTGGGAAGGGGATGGAGCTGACTTTAAAGGACAGAAAGCTGGAGTTTCTTGTGTTAGTTCAGGTTCTCCAAGAAGTAGACACCAAGTCAGGATTAGGCGAGCAAAGCATTTATTGAGAGCAATGCGTGTGAAGGAGAAAAAGGGAGGAGCCAGTGAAGGTGGAAAAGCCATAAGACCATGATTCAAGTCTGACCCCTGAGAAAGAGAATTAAGTGGAAGAATCTCAGAATGCAGCCCAGTTCTAAGAAAGTTGCAACCAGGCTTCAGGGGAGTTCTTGAGCCAGCATCCCCTGGCTGGGGTGTCCCATGTCCTGCAGGAACCCCACCATGCTCAGTGATTGGCTAGGAGCAGCCCATGGGAAACATGGCCTCGGCTTAGGTATGATGGTAGACCCAGGGGGCAGCGTTGGAGCCGGCAGACAGTCATGCTCTTACTGCAGGAGAGGCAGCATCTTCTCTTGATGCCACCACAGTTCCACACTAGCATCCTGGACCAGAACAGAAAAATATTTGTTTTAGTCTGTGAAGCCACGTTTTAACCCTGGGCTTGTGTGATCTACATGAAGAAACCTGGGTTGCAAATGGATACAAATTTTAAAAGGTTTTGGAGCTTAACGAGTTATACGCTCAGTTTTCAGAACTCTTTTATCCAGAACTGTGCCCTTATTCCCCCGTGGTGCCTATTAACTGAGGCATATTAGAGTGAATAACATTAGCAGGCATCAAAGAGGGCCTGGAATTGCCGACGACATGGGCAGAGGTAGTCAGAGTGAGATTTTTCTGGCCCCAGTATACTGAAAGATAATAGATTGTTTACATTTTTCTAAATGTACATAGGATTGGCTGTGGTGACAAAGGTGAGGCTATGTGCAAGAACCCCGGGGAAGCAACCAAGACACCCTGCTACAGCTGCTCAGAAATACCAAGGAATTTTTTTAATATTTATTGATGTCTTTTTTTTAATATTTCAGAATATTATGGTGGTACAAATGCTTTGGTTACATATATTGCTTTTGTACCACCCAAGTCGGAGCTACAAACATGCCCAACCCCCAGACATCACACGCTGGACCCATTAGGTGTGAATTTACCCATCCCCTCCTCACCTCTCCCACCTGCCCGACACCCTATGAATGTTACTTCCATGTGTGCACAGAAGTGTTGATCAATTAGTACCAGTTTGACAGTGAGTACATGTGGTGCTTGTTTTTCCATTCTTGTGATACTTCACTTAGAAGAATAGACTCCAGTTCCATCCAGGATAATACAAGGGGTATTAGTTCATTATTGTTTTTTATGGCTGAGTAGTACTCCGTGGTATTCATATACTGAATTTTATTAATCCACTCATGTATTTATGGACACTTGGACACAATCTTTCCAATTGTGATTTGTAATGCCAAGGATTTTAAAGTTGCCTGAGAAGACCTATCTAAAAAACAGAAAAGCTGTTCAGCATGTCTAAGATTTCAGAACATTGGTAACCCCTCCCTCAGAAAGGATTTTGACAGACTGAAAACCTGGCCAATATGCATTTGTAATGATGCCATCTGTCAGGACAGTCAATTCAAGAATTATTTGTTCAACTGGTGCTTCAGCCACATCAGGTTGAGTCTGTTTGCCAACACACAGCACCTTGGGGTTACCCCTGGAAAGTGAGAGAGGTAAATACGAGGCAGGTAAAAGGAAGTGCATGGGTGATGGCAACTTACTGAACTCATTATGTCAAGAGGTGATGACAGCCAAAAACACAAATAGCACCTCTGTTGGAAAGTTTAGATAAGTTCATGTTTGACAGATCACTAGCTGTGATTTGGGGGTGTCCTTTAATCTTTTGAGGTTGACATCAGATATATTGTCCTGTTTGTCCCACAACATTGTCTGCTGGGGCCTCTGTAAACACCAGATTGTTGGACCACACGTGTAATGGTTCTGATTTAATTATTCTTGAATGAATGAATGAAGGTGAAGAAACTCTAAAGCAGCTGTTAACTTGTGGTTGTGCTAGGCTTGAACCATCACACTTTTATTGGTGTTGCACAGCTCTTCAGCCAAGAAGACAATTTCAGGGGCACTGCCCAGATGTTTTCATCTGCTTAGCGCTAGAGGACCCTGGAGCCCACTTTGTGAGTTCCCTCTCATGTAAGGTGTTGAACCTTGGCACCTGGAAGAACAGAGTTGTCTAAACCATTTTAAAGTATATGATTCCAACCCACAGAAACAAGCAGCTCTGGTTGAAGGGATGGGGTGTTGGGGGTTGACTGCAGACAGCAGGTGTCCTCTGCCCATCCTCCTTCTCTGTCTGCTCTGAAGTCCCTGAGGCCCCTCTTCAGGGCATGATTTGAGAACCTCTGTGGCAAAGGCAACCAGTGTATTCAGAATTGTGCTGCATGACTGGCATCCTTCCCATCCTAGGGCTATGTGTTTGGCTGTGTGATTACAGAATAGCATGCCACATATGGCAGTCAAAGTTTTCTGGTGAATGTAGATGGACTTTTCCAAAAGGCAGCATGGTAGCCTGGACAGAACATGTGCTGTGGACTCAGAAGTCTTGGGCTCCAGTCTTGACACTTACTAGCTGTGTAACTTTGGCAAATAACCTCTCTAAGTCTCAGTTTCCCGGCCTTTAAAATGGGGAGAACAATATTTACCTCCAAGAACTGTTGAAAAGCTTAAGTGAGATGCCCACGTGGTCTTGGCTAAGACAGAACAGACCGGCACACACAAACATTTTCCAGGAAGTCTTGTCTGGTTTTCTGACACCCTTGTGTACCCTGGCTTCCCACATTCCCCTCAGGGCTACTGCCTTTGGCCACCCTCTTTGTACACACCATTACAGCCCAGTATCAGGGGTTCCTGGGGACACAGTCCTGAAAGTCACCCTTTGACTCAACCTACTGAAACCATGGGTGAAAGGCAACGGGGCAGTCATGAGACTGCCCTGCAGGAGTGGCTGCTGAGGATGGGTGGTGGGGGGTCCCGAGCCCTAAGGCCTGCTTGGTCTCTGGCCTAGCTCAGAGTCAGCTTTTCTATCAGGACTTGGATTCCGGGCCTTATCCAGGCTGAGAGAACATGCAGTGACTTCACCTCCACACTACAAAACCTTCTGCCAGTTGGATCCAGGCAGCCCAATCCTTCATCCCAAATAAGCATCTGTTCTGACCACAAACCACTGGGAGGAATCTCTAGGTCTGCAGAGAATGACATGCACAGAGAAGACTAGACATTATCTGGGACCCAAGAGTGAGAAGACAGACTGGGCTCACCCCAAATGAGTTGTGGTTGCACAGAACAAAAAGGAAAGGCCCCAAGGAGAGTCCACTCCAGCCACAAGCATAGAACGCAACAAAGCCCATGAGCAGGAAAGAGCAGTGGCCTGAGAGTCAGGAGAGCTGAGCTCCTGCCTTGGCTTGGCTGGAATCCAGCTCTGAGACTCTAGGCATGTCACCGTACGTCTTGATTTCCTCATCAGTAAAACGAAGCGGTGAGATGAAGTGATCTCCATGGCCATGGACCTATGAATGCAGGGCCTTGGCTCCCCTGCATTATTAGCTCCCTAGTGTCCCACCCATACAGGCACGTGGGAAAACAGACCGAAAGCCAAACCTTCTGGTCTGGCTTATTTGGGAGAAGAGCCCCTCGGTTCTTGAGAAATCTTGCTGAAATGACACCTCGACCTTATCACAATGTATGCTAAACCAGACAACGCTGCTACCTCCAGCACCTGTTTCCCTAATTCCTTAATCCCAGCAAACTGGCCCCTTCCATTCCTCGTGAAGGAGGTGGCAGACATGAGAGCGAGAGGCAGCGTCCCAGGCAGAGCAGGCTTGTCGAGCCATCAGTGTGGAAACTGGCAATTTAATCTGGGGAGTATCAGATAAGTAAACAAATCTGGTAATGGTAGGAAACAGAGTCCAGCTCCCCAAAGGAAGACGGGAGATTGAGCCAGATATTAAAGCACCCTTTCCTCATAAGGCATCTGTCTTACCGCTGATGGAGAAGATGAAGAGGTGTTTACATTCCACCTGGAACTCGAGGAAGTGTGGTCGCCGCGTGTTCCAAATGCTAAGAAGCCTGATAGGAAACCAGGATAACAGAATTTAGCAGAAAGGAGGTGAGAAAACAAGAAGCAAGAACTCAGCGATTCTGAAGCCAAGGGGATCCAAGGAACCAGGTCACAGGCTGCCTTCTGAGCTCTGCCTAGGGCAGGCGGGGGTGTCTCTGGGGTCATTCTCTATAAGCATCCTGGAGCCTGTACCTTCACTAACTTATTGGAGAAATTTCATTTCATCAAATCATTTATGGAAAAAGTCTTTATATCCTATGTGCCAAGAATGAATCCTTTGGTTGTTGTTGTTGTTGTTGTTGAGATGGAGTCTTGCTCTATCACCTGGGCTAGAGTGCTGTGGCATCAGCCTAGCTCACAGCAACCTCAAACTCCTGGGCTCAAGCAATTCTCCTGCCTCAGCCTCTTGAGTAGCTGGGACTACAGGTGTACACCACCACACCCGGCTAATTTTTCTATTTTCAGTAGAGACGGCATCTTGCTCTTGCTCAGGTTGGTCTTAAACTCCTGAGCTCAATTTATCCTCCCGCCTCGGCCTCCCAGAGTGCTAGGATTACAGGCATGAGCCACCGCGCCCAGCCCAGAATGCATCTTATAACAGGCTTACTGTGTTGCAGGCTGTCTTCAGAATATTTCTGAAAACAACCAGTATTAGGGAACCAATACTGGTTCTAGGGAACCAATAATAATAATGTTGATGATGATGATGATGAAGAGGAGGAGGAGGAGGATAACTAAGTGCTGGAAATTCTCCCAAGCACTATATTTCCATGTTTAGTCCTCACAACAGCCCCTTGAGGTAACTACAATTATCACTATTTTATAGTAGAGAAACTGAAGCTCAAGGAGTTGAAGCAATTTACTCATTTACAAGACTACTCAGCAGTGAAGCTGGGACACAAACCCAGAACCGTTTTGCACTCAAATCCATGCTCCTCGCTAATCTGCTATACAATGCAGCCAACAGTAGCACTGGGCATTTAATGAGCACTTATTAATGCTCAACATTTCTTAAGCACTTTGCCTCTAAGATCTTATTTAAATACTAACAGCAGCCCACAGGTATGTGCTATTGTTGTTATTCTTGTTATCACAGAAGAAGACACTAAGGCTTGAGAGGTTCAGCAACCTGTCCACGGTCACATGGGAATCCAAGCAGTGGATTTTGGTGCAACCTTGGGCAGCTTGCCATGGAGTTAAACTTAGATGGTAACCTTCTGGCTCTCACTGACTCAGCAGCACACATACCCCGTGTTGTCAATAATCTGAATTTCCAGGACAAATCCTGTTTGGCAAGTTCAATTTTATATTTTAACTGCTTAAGGCCCTTCTCATAGGAGTAATATTTGGCACCTAGGGAATCGCCAACAATTTGGACCTCGGAACAGTTTCATCTCTCCCCTACTGATGCTTGAGTTTGAAATATTTGTTATGCAGCACCAGTAAATTCCCAGGCAAAGGATAATTCCTGTGGAAACTGGAGGATGATGAGCTTTACCTCTCCCATGAGGCTTTGTCTAAACCTTTCTAAAACTGATATGGTACCCAATGCAACATTTCTTTTGCTCCTACTTAACATCATGCCAGAATCCGAGGCCTGTCATTAGCAAGGGCCAAGCTCTCTGACAAGGCTTGCTATTCTGAGTCAAGGCTTTGCGCCATAAAAGGCTTTGGGATTTTCCAGCACTAGGCCTCCATCTGACTGAAAGCTCCAACCTATTCCAGGCTTCCTGTCCCCAGACGTAGCAGTGCCTCACCCTTCCAGGCCTGTGCTTTTGAAAAGACCCACTAAAGCATTGCTAATGTCTGCCTCCATTTCCGTCAGCAAATTTGGATTTGGGTTTCCTGGAGTCTTATCAGTATGAAGAATCTCCAGCCAATTCTCATGTAATCTATCCACTTCCCAAATCCTCCTCATGAGCCCATCGTAATTTGATTCCAGATTAAGAAAATATCAGTTCTTCCGCACAAATGAATGCGCGGTGCTCTGTGGGTTTCATAATGTCTCTGTCCTTATCGCTTGCATAAAATATTATCCTTTGGCATTTGAGGAAGAAATTACTTTTGCATCCTTAATCTTTGTTTACTGTTAATTGTTTTTGTCTCTTTGGATGCTTCAAAATGGCCATTTGCATCTTTCTTCCTGTTAACTTTTTCTTCATGAACCAGGACCTTGGCCAAGTCAGTTTGCTCTGAGCTTTAATTTTCTCATCTGTCAAGCAGTTGGACTAGATCAGGGGCCAGCAACCTTTTATTGTAAAGGGCCAGATAGTAAGTATTTTAAGCTTATAAGCCATACAGTCTCCATGGCAACTACTCAACACTGCAACTGTAGTGCAAAAGCAGTTGTAGGCAATACACAAACAAGTAAGCATGGCTGTGTTCTAAGTCAGCTTTATTTATGGACACTGAAATATAAATTTTGTGTAATTTTCATGTTTCATGAAACACTATTTTTTCCCAATCATTTAAAAATGTAGGCCAGGCATGGTGGTTCATGACTGTAGTCTCAGCTACTCGGGAGACTGAGGCAGGAGGATCGCTTGAGTCCAGGAGTTGGAGGTTATGGTGAGCTACGATCCTGCTGTTGCAATTCAACCTGGGCAACAGAATGATACTCTGTTCCTAAAAAAAATATATTTTAAAAAGGGAATAGCCAAAGATTCCTGAAAATGGGATCACACTTTAAAAATACCTATACACACACACACACACACACACACACACACACACACACACACACACACATAAAATATAAAAGCCATTCCTAATTAGTGAGATATACAAAGTCAGGTAGTGGGCCAGATTTGACCCTGGACGAGATGCTTTTAAATGTCCTCCTTGTTTAGAGTATCAGGGCACTTCAGAACTAATGGGGGCCTTAGAAGCTGGCATGTGCAGTCACCCCATGTGCCACAGAAGGAAACAGCCACCCATAAAGGTGAAGTGACCGACCCACACTCATGCCACTGATAGGTCAATGGAAGCTGAATTCAGGACAAGAGCATGACAGTAGTGTGAGTCCACGACTGCACAAGCCTCCAGCACGTAAACACATATGCTGGGTCCCCTTTATTAACAGAATGAGATAATTTTAAAGAGTTACAAGTTCGGAAATGACTCTTTCTTCCTGCCTGGAAATAGCATTTCACATCGTTGCTCATGAGCACTTTATTTGAATGAAGATATAAATGACTCACTTCTGTAAAACACTAAAGATTTTTTGTTGTAGATGCATTTTTTTGTTGTTGTGATTAAAGCCAAATTAGAGAACAGCTTAAATTAACTCAGTGCAATTTATGGAAGCCCAACATTTTTTTTAGGCTAGTCAAGTGATAGAGAAGCCCAACACTGGTGACATTTGAACTAAAAAAAATAAAAGTAAGTAAATTTATCTTGAAAATTTTCTTGGATGACTTGGACTAAAGTACTAAATAAAAGAATAATCACTCCCCCCCCCACCACACACACACATACACACATAAAAGGAAAAAATTCGGTTTATTCTTCCCAAGTACCGGTAAAACTAGCAAAACTACCACAAATAAATTGAAAACTACTGTAGGTGAGCTGGGCACAGCACATGCCACCTCTATCCTCCAAGGAGCCCTACAAGGTATTAATGACAAAAACTTTGTTTCTGCAACAAGATTCAGTCAATGACAGTCTAGGCAGCTTAAACTGTGAGGCTCTATTTAAAAATCTGTCAGTCACCATCCAAATGAATCGACCAGGCAATAAGACAGATCATTACAAAAACCTGCTTTTTCATTTCCCTTTTTGTCTGCTAAAAATGGATAAAGTGTTTTGGTGGGTGTGCATGTGCGTGTGCGTGTGCGTGCGTGCGTGTGTGTGTGTGTGTGTGTGTGTGTGTGTGTGTTACGATGGGGGCCTAGCAGTTGCTTTAAAAATTCAGTGCTCTTCCTCCCATTTTTGGCAACCAGGAGGATGGGAAGCAGAAGTTTGGGATGAGAAGGAATTTCATAAAAGCAGCCCATTAAACAAGATTTAGGATGGCAGTGGAAGGAGGAAGAGATGGCCCAGAAAAAGACTGTTCCAGCAATTCCCATCTGGAACTCGGTTTATCCTTCCTGAGTACTCACACTGTTTCCGCATTTTCTTAACTTCCAGAAGAGTCCCTGTGTTCACAGCCAACTCTGGCAAGTACTGTCTCGTGATCCGGGGAGAGAGATTTATTGCAAAGAGAGAGAGATGAGAGATGCCTCACTAGCTTTTCAGAGGGACCTTATCTACCCGTGTCACCCTGCTGTGAAGTGCAGCCTCAGGATCCTTGCTGAACCCTTCCTGAGCACTCACACCTGGGAAAAAGAGGGAGTGGAAGTTCCAGCAGAAACAGCCCCAAATAATGCATGGTAAGGCCTCTACCTACCAGGCGTGAAGGTGACATCATTACTAGCCAGGGCTTCGTGATTCAGGGACTCAGCAAGATGCACTACATTTCCCAGCCAAGAGTCTGGGATCTGCCCTTACGTGTGCATCGGCTGGTTGCTAAGCCATCTTCCCCTTGCTACCCAGACTTTTCAGGCGCTTAAGGCTGCATCACACAACAGAAAGGGATCCCAGCTTTATACTGTGCAGAGTAGGAAACAAATGGCTCAGCTTTCCTTCTAGAAATCCAATGTGCTATCCATTGCACTACAGAGCCAGTCCTAGCTTTCCTTCTAGAATAAAGAGGCTCTTGGACTTGGTTAGTCATCTGTACTACAGTTGCCTGCCTTCTCTGTTCCTTTAACCACACACACCACCCAGTCAATACCCGAAAAGGAGAGTCTGGGCATCTCGCACCCATTAGTACAAAAGTCCTGTACTTTGTCACTTACCTCTCTCTCTCCTGGCTCCTTTTTTGGATATATTTAACTCCTAACCTCTCAGTGTTGTCTTCCTTTCCCTCTCCACATCCAGATCTTTGGACCTTTATTCATGTTTGTTTATTCATTTATTATTTATTTCTGCCACCAACACTGGTTGCCGTGTTGTGCAAGCGCTATACCGAGGGCATCTGTGATGGAGAACAAGATAAAGGAGGCTCCTGCACTCTTAGGATTTGCAGTCTGGCAAGGAAGAAGATAGTGAAGAAATAATTACCTATGTACCTACCCCCTTACGACGTGGTGAGTGCGGTGAAGGGTATTAGCTAACTAAATGTTTATAGAGAGCCTGCTACTCAGTGCCTGGCAGAGGACACAATGGTGAACATAAAGAGAACCCCCTCTCGCATCCCTATTTTCACGGAAACAGACCATTAAGCAAGCAATCACACTTACAAATGGTGCAATTACCACCTGAGCATATAACAGGGGAGCTTAACACAGTCCTGAGAGTCAAGGGTGGTTTCTGGGAGGAAATGGGGCTCAAGCAGAGACCTGCAGGGTAGGTAAGAGGCAGTGCGGCCCAGCTAACTCCTTTGGCTTCTCTGCAGGTACCCACCAGGTGTGACCCCGGGCACCCATCCATGGATGTGATTTCTGTACCTGCCTTTTGCCTTTATCTGGACTTGCCAGGAAACCACACAGACTAGTCCAAACCCTCACCAAAGCATCAACCTACCTGACCAGCATCCCTGGTCCCCGACAGTGGGTATCTGACACATGGGACATCTGACCGCCTTGGCTTTGCTCACCACCTAGCATGGGACCTGTGTGTAGTAGCACTCACTAAATACAAAATGAGTAATTTCCATAACTAGCTCCAGTCCTCTGTAGGTGGGGTTCTCCACTCACATTATTCTCACATTCCTTTGCTCACTAGGAAGAACTTGCTGCTAATATGCTTCTATCTGCCTTAGCTAATTACTATCCACAAAATCAAAGCCAATGGTTAATTTCTATTTTAGCCTCTGGACTAGGTGTCTGATTAGTTTGATGAACCTGAACCCCAGAGCAGTCCATTCTTCCTTGGCCTCTGTTTCAGCGGGGGGAGTGTGCAGGGCTCCATCGATTTGTAACACCAGGAAGCTCTGGGAGCAGGCAGGTGCAGGGAAGCACGACTGCTCTCTCAGGGAAGAGCTTGGGTGACAAATCCTCCCCCCACCCTGCAAACATTGGCCAGGCTCAGTGAGCTAAGAAAAGTTCTGAGGCCCAGGAACACAAAGTTCCTGCTCCAGTTGTGCCAGCGGGTATCTGAGCAAGCCACTTAATGCCCTGTTGCACCTCCCTGTGAAAGGACAGTCTCAGGACAGCCTTTAAACTGACCTCCCTGGGGGGCAGAGGGACTTCTCATTAAATTAATTTGGGAGAATTTAGCAAGGATGAAGTTCAGGGTCAGTGCTCAGTGTGGTTCCTAATAAAACCCCTGGAGCTTTCAGGAGCTGATGCTGAGGGAGGCCCAGAGAACAGGCGTGAGAGGGGGCCAGGGAGGGGCAGTGCCTGTCAGAGGAACCAGGCACATGTGCCCGTCTGGAGGATGCAGCCAGCCTTTTCTTTGGGTTCACAGGTATTTCAGGGCAGTATCCTACGATGGGAACAGGCTGAGAGATCTGACTGTGCTCAAGTGGCCACCCAGTTCTCGTCTTGGGCTATACTGAGGGACTGTAATTCGTGTCCCCGGCCAGGAGGTTGGTGTCCTCTTCGATTCAAACAACTCCTTCCTCTGATGGCCTTTTCTGGCCCCACTTCTTGAGTGACTCTTTCCTTCCTTAGAGCCATATGATCTGTGATGACTTGGGGGCCTCCTGGAAACCACCCCAACTCCCAGGTCTGAGCATTAGGAAGAAGACTTATTTTAAATTGTCTACATCATATAGCCACAGTTTATATTAAAATAGAGAAAATTAGGGGGAAACACACATGTTCCCCTTAACCTAACAAGTGACTGCTACTACCACTTTGGTGTATTTTCCCCACCTTTTTCCCAAATATATATATTTTTTTGCAACGCTATAAAAATGGGCATCAAAATCAACATCTTGTTTTGCTTTATGTTTCTATCTAGTCCTCAAAGAATTCATGTGAGTGACTAGATACTATTCATTGAAGAATAGATTGTATATATCTTAATTGTTCCCTAGGCTTTACATGTTCTTGCATTCAGTCTTTTTACTAGTGGAATGGCACTAGAAGGAACATGCACAAAATCCATGGTACAGTTCTAGCAAAGGGCCTGAGCCGCGTGGCAGCGCCGCTCTCTCTGCTGAAGCCAGCCCCTAGCAACGTGTCTTCTGGGTGTCTGGCCAGAGGCTAATTGCATGTCAATCAGGCAATGCTCCATATCATAGATAAGATTCTCCTTGCAAAAATCCGTATCTCAGTAGAGCTAAATTTAGCAAGAAGGGGACGTTTGTAGTAAAGACAAAGGGATATTTAGTGGCATATAAGAGGTCTACAGGCAGGCCTCAAGGAGGGGCTGGACTTGCAAAGTCACCAGAAGGCTGTCGTCTTTCTTTTTTTTTTCTGAGACAGAGCCCGGGCTAGAGTGAGTGCCGTGGCGTCAGCCTAGCTCACAGCAACCTCAAACTCCTGGGCTTAAGCGATCCTCCTGCCTCAGCCTCCCGAGTAGCTGGGACTACAGACATGCGCCACCATGCCCGGCTAATTTTTTCTATATAGATTTTTAGCTGTCCAAATCATTTCTTTCTATTTTTTGGTAGAGACGGGGTCTTACTCTTGCTCAGGCTGATCTCGAACTCCTGACCTCGAGCGATCCACCCGCCTCGGCCTCCCAGAGGGCTAGGATTACAGGCGTGAGCCACCGCGCCCGGCTGTCGTGTTTCCTGTCTCTGCACACAACTGCTTCATGCTCTCTCCACTTCCCTCAATACATGGTGGGTGGAAAGTAGCCACTCCTTAGTGCCTAGGTTCAAATCGCCATTCAACAGGCATTCCTAGACTGAACTCTGTTTCTTAATCCCTGCTGCAATTCCAGGGACAGACAATCTGACGGCCCCATTTGGGATTGGTATATCTCTCCTCTTCTGTCAAATACGGGCAGGGAGGTAAAGTCACCTCCCTGGAGGCCTACACTGTCACTGTTCTGGATGGTTTACCCCTGCCCTTATCCAAGGCCAGCCCCTCCAGTTGTGCCCTGCACCCTAGTCCTTCTCAGCTCAAGGACATGGCTCCTCCACCGACCCCCTCCCTCCCCTGCATCTCAGTCTCCCCCATCATTCATGTCATTTTGTTTGTCAGCAAACACGCTCTATTATCTTCCAACTTAGAATAAATAACAAACCTCTCTTCACTCCACGTCTCTCTCCATTTAACATCCAATCTCTCTGCTCCTCTTGACTGATAAAAATCTCCAAACAATTGTCGGTATTGCTGTCTCCATTTCTCATCTTCCACTGTCTTCTGGCTCTCTTCAGTTGGATTTGTGTCCTCCCAGCTCCACTGAAATTGCTCTGGTTGGGATCACCGATGTCCTCCATCTGCCACACCTGTATCCTCCTCTAACCCCACCTTTCAGAAATATTCCATACAGTTGGCCACTGCTCTTGAAACATTGTCTTCCCTTGGATTTGAGGATACCACATATAACTGATGCTCTGATGTGCTGCCCAGATTTCTCCCACAGGACCAAGGACCTCATGGCTCCAGCTGCCAGGAGCGTTGGTAGCTGGCAGCTCAGGGCTCAGCCTGTCTCTGGGAGTTGCCCTCAGATGGCAGAAGCTGACCAGACCAAACTCATGCCCCGCTCCCACAGACAGCCTGCATCCAAGGGTTGGTCAGTGTGGGGTTACAGAGTCCGGCCCCATCTCAATTTGGGAACACTGTAAAGGACCATCCCAGCTGCAGAGCTGCCCACTATATGGCCTGAGGCTCCGCTGCGACAGCGTCACAATTCACTTCCTCTCTGTGCCCCACCCTGCTCTTTATTTCCCTGAAGGTGCTGTGTCCGGGGCCTCCCAAAATCTCTTCCAGAATTTGTTTCCAGGAGTCCTAACCCAACATACTAAAGTCTCCTGGTTTCCCTTTTACCTTGTTTTCTGTCACCTGGATTTCTCACAAGTTCATTTAACTGATTTCTTTTCTGACTCAACTTTAAAATATTTTTTTACAGAAAATTATTAAACTTTATATTTTAGACCAGTTTTAGGTTCACAGGAAAACTGAGCAGAAGAAACAGAAATATCCCACATACCCCCTGCCCCGACACAGGCTCAGCCTCCCCATTATCAACACCCGCCACTGGACGGGCACATTAGTTACAATCAGTGAACCTGCACTGACAGCGCCATTATCACTCGCAGTTCGTAGTTTACGTTAGGGCTTACTCTTGATGAACATTCTGTGGGTTTGGACAAATGTACAATGACACATATCCACCATTATAATATCACACAGAGCAGTGTCATTGCCCTAAAAATCTCTGTGCTGTGCCCAGGCATCCCCCTAACCTTTAGCAAACACTGACCTTTCCACTGTCTCCATAGTTTGGTCTTTACCAGAATGTCTCATAGTTGGAATCACCCAGTGTGGAGTCTTTCCACATGGGCTTCTTTCACGTAGTAATACGCATTTAAGTTTCCTCTGTGTCTTTTCATGAAAATATTTTCTTCTCTCTTCCCTTCACTCCTTCCGTTCTCCACCTTGTTTCATTTGTATTATCTGGCAGTTAAACATGGGCTAAATAGAGAACTGATAATATAGTCCTCCTGCGCTAATGGTTTTCCTTAGAAATAACCACACTTCCCAAAGGCTGTGTTCCACTTTCCTGAAATCTAAGGAAGAAAGAAATTGCAATTTGGATTTTATCCACTAAGTCAAATGAAATTAATGCAGCAGCAACTAATATATTTATTCTTCCATTATTAAGTAGATAGAATTTACCCATGGGTATAAGCCTGAAAACTGAATATACAAATCAAACCAGTGATGGTGAAATTATATACATACTTTGCTGTTATTTTGTTGTAAGTACATTTCATTCTTTCTCTTAATTCAGCCCTAAAATAAAGAAGAAAAAGACCAAACATCTGGATTTACCATAGCTGTAAACCTCTTATTGAGGAAGGAGGAAGTAGAATACTTTTTCACAAAGAGCTTCATAATCTAAGACATCAGGAGGAAATTGGCTTCTAGACTATTACATGCAAATGAGATCACCTAGAAAATCAGAAAATAGCTATTACATAATGTAGTGTCCATGTCCTGTAGCATATTAAAAGTACATATACAACCAATGTTGAGCTCTTAGTTTGGGCAAATGTACCTACTGTGGTTACGTAAGAAGTTAACACTAGGAGAAGCTAGAGGAAGACTATAGGGGACCTCTCTACACTCTCTTTGCAACTTTTCTGCAAACCTAAAATTCAGAGTTTAAATAATATACACTTTAATATGTAAGCCCAATTTGATCAGTAAGCTGTTGAGAGAAAGTACCTCTGTGATGCTGAAATTGGATGTTTGGTGACTTCAGAGGATAGTTGTGAACGCTAAAGTCAGAGAAGAGGTCTTTGAGCAGTTAAAGGTTTTCACGAACTTCTCATAGGAAAGGCAGAGTTATTTTCAGGCCTGCTAACAGCAGCCATGCCTGTAAATACTGAAAAAACTGGAAGCTGCTGAGAAATACAGACTATAGCAAGCTGTACTGGACGGAAAACTACCAGTAAATGCACAACTGTTTGGGGACATTTGGTCCAGGGGCGGACAGTCCTACATACTTCAAGGAGTGTGGCTGAAATGAAACACACATTTCAATGGAGGGCATTTGTAGTGATGTTCTTGGGTGACAAAGAAAGGCTGAGGCTATTTTTGGCTTAGGTAGGAAATGCGTCTTAAAAGTACTGGTTCTGGGGGCCGTGTACGGTGGCCCACGCCTGTAATCCTAGCACTCTGCGAGGCTGAGGCACGAGGATCTCTGGAGCTCAGGAGTTCAAGACCAGCCTGAGCAAGAGCAAGACCTCACCTCTACTAAAAATAGAAAAATTAGGCGGGTGCCAGTATTTGGGAGGCTGAGGCAGGAGCATCACTTGAGCCCAGGAGTTTGAGGTTGCAGTGAGCTTGGAAGATGCCACTGCACTCTAGCCAGGGTGACAGAGGGAGACTTTGTCTCCAAAAAAAAAAAGTTCTGGCTCTTCTCTGCTCGTACACCCTCAGAACATGTGGAGAAGGGAGAACACAGGCTTTGGATCGGACATTCTACACCATCTGACCTGGGGCAAACTTCTTAATCTTTTCAGTCTTAGTCTCTCCATCTATTAAATGAAAATGATGACACATATCCTACACGGGTGGCTGTGAAGACTCCGGATTTGAATGTTCTTAGGAAACAGAGCAGGCATGAAGGCTCGGGGAGAGAACAAGTGCACATGTGACTGTCTGAGGTTGAGCCCTGCTGCTCCTGTCCCCTCCGGCTGCAGCACTTCAAGGTTCTCTCTCCATTCTGTCTCTGAGGACAAGATGGACCAAGATGGGTCAGATCAGTGACTTTCTCAGGTCACCATGATCAGCATGAGACTCATGGGGTGAAGAGCCAAGAGGTTAGAAGCTCTGGCCTCTTTTGTCCCTGCCTTTTTGGCTTGACTTTGGGTCATCTTCTCTCTGCGTTTTCTCCCTCTGGGAGTTCCCATGGTGGACTTGGAGGCTGGTGGAGTAGATGGGCCTGGGGCAGCCACTGGCCTCCAGCTTCTCGATGCTGGTGGGTTGCTCGGGCTGCCTCTGCTCTGGGCCTTAGGGAAGAGAACATTTTCTGTAGATAAACTTTTCTTTGGAGTAATATGACCTTTTTTGCTATAAAAGTAATAAAATCTAGAGGGCCAAGATGTGGGACTAGGAAGCCCTTAGCCTGGCTTTAACCTAGGCCAGCTGGGCCTGCCCATCTGGGAAAGAGTCCTGCCTGCTCCATGAGGTCTGTCCTCACGCAGGGCCAAGGGCCCCAGGGGGTCATGGGCACAGCTCCCTCAGGATCCTCAGTGTAGGCAGCCGGTGGAGGGTTCTCTGACAACTAACACGGTCCCTTGAGCCCCTCCAATCTGCAGACATTGCTTGACTCCCTAGATGGATGATACTTTGCCTGCTCTGGCTTGTAGGACCAGTCCATATCCCTGGTCTGGGTTGAGCCCTGGCGTACCAGTGTCCCATGATATCCTCTAAGCCTTGCCTCAAGGACCTGGTCACAGCTGCTTACTTTGTGTCTGTGGTTGCATACCCTGGTAAGGAAAGTACATCCTATGCCATAGAAAGATATCTGTTCAAAATAACTCAACAGACAAAAACTGATGCTCAAAAAGCAAAGTACCAGATATCATAAAAAATCATAAGTGTGAGCTATCAAATGAATCTAGACATAAATGAGGACATAGAAGTCCAGTATGTTTTCCCTGACTGTCCTTGACTGAGTTGGAAATTTAGAAAATAGAGCCTCCTGGGTTTGGCCCGTTACCCTTGAAGGCAGCCATCTCTTTCTACCTCTCCCGTGGCTGCTGATTTCCGGAGGCCCCGCACACCTGTCCCCACTGTCCTGACCTCTTTCTGGGACTTAGAACTGAGGGCGTCAGCCACTTCCCAATGTATGTAGAAGGAATTCTCAGCTGCTGGGCTCTAATTTCTGAGCACAAATTGACCGTGTCTTTTCAAGTCCAAAATTAGGATAATAATAACTCATACGATTTTGTTGACAGTGAGTGTCCTGGTTTGAACTACTTAAAAAAGAAAGAAGGCAGCATCCAAACAAACCGAGTCATGTAGTTGTAAGTCTCGTTCTCCTTTGGAGCTGGTGACATTCAGCTCATCTCCTTTTTTAGGAGGAGGGCCAGGTTCCCCATGCTGTCACCTCCTCCGCCTTGCTGTGAGGTCTGCCCTCGCCAGGCCCCTGGGGTCTCTCCCCGTAGGTGGCAGCTTCCTTACTCCGACAGCCCCTTCCATCTGCCCCTTTAATCAGGCCCACCCTTGACGGTGTGACCCCCTTCTCCCTCCAAGCACAGTGTGAGCCCGCTGGCCCCCAAAGACCCTCTTGTGAACACCCAGCTCCCCTGACCAGAGGGTACCATAGTAACTACTCTGGAAGGGGTGAGTAAATGACTGGTTTTAAAATTCTTTCGTAGAGCCAAGTGTGGATAATGATGCAGGGAAACGAGAATTCTATTTCAGCCAAGCAGAGTGCAGCTGTCAGCACGCATTGAAGGTGAACCCGGTGAGAGTCGTGCTGTTCCAAAAACACCAAGCCCCACGGGTGTGAAATGAATCTGTGGGAGACAGTAACCAGGAACATGAAGAAATCACTTGTGTGTTGTTCAGATGCTAAAAATAGGGCAAAATTGAGAGGAGGAACACATTCATCTTTTGCATCCCTTTCTCACCTTCCCGCATCCCTTCTTCACCAGGCTGGGAGCTCTCGCTGGGCTCCACTCTGCCTGCCTGAAAGCTCATTCTCACTGTGGGGACACAGAACCCCAAGCACTGGGTAGTGCTTGAAACAGAAGAGCAAAATGCTGATGGAGAACTTAAAAGATCTTAAGTGTTTATTTGTTTGAACTAAATATGGACCAGGGAGGTGTGGAGCCGGCCTTCCCAGCCTTGCTGTTGGTGTCTTCCATATATCCAGTTGGCCCAGAGAAAGGGAACAGCTTGAACACTTGCAGAGACATTCTTGGCTGCCAAGTCATCAGGGAGAGACTTTCTGAATCCTTACCCATTTTCTTCCTATTTCCCCAATCTTCAGATGCTTGGATGACTGAATAAAGGCAAGGTTCCAGGTGCAGAAGACACAAACATGGCTAAGATACTTCTCTGTCCTTGAGGATTTCATGGTCTAGTGGGAAGCAGGCAAACAGGTTCATTTTAATATGAACAATTTGTTTTGTTTTGTTTTGTTTAAATTATTGCAGACAGGGATCTTGCTATGTTGCCCAGGCTGGATTTGAACTTCTGGGCTCAAGCTATCCTCCTGCCTCGACATCCCAAGTAGCACTTGCCACTGTGCATGTGAACAGTTTCAGCAGGAAGAGCTCAAGATAGGACAACCATGAGAAGAGCAGAAAGGAAAGTAATCAGATGGAAAGGGCTATAGCAGGATCCTCTTCTCCAAGCCATCCCGAGCCTGGCTTGGGGAGTCTTTGGTCCTGCTCACCAGGTGAGCCTCCAGGGTTCTACCTGGATGAGAAGGTCAGCACAGGGTAGAAGCCCAGCTTGTCCCCTCCACTCTTCTGGGGGGAGCATTCTCTCAGGAAGGACACCTGCAAGCCCCTCCCATTTTGCTACATGAATCCTTAGGCCTGCCGGCCCCTGCGGCCTGCTGTGATTCAACCGGAGGCCCACTGGACCTGTCCTTAACACCTGAACTAGAGTTCTCTAGGGACACACCAGGACATTTTTCCAAGAATGTTCTATATGAAGGCTGAGCAATGACAGTATTCTGCTAATTTTATCAGGCTGCCAGCACCAGCAGAATGCTTGTTCTCTGCTGGCCAGAATCTGGAAGATGGATGTTTCCAACATGCCAAGGCCTTAGTCAAAATGCAAGATTCTGCAGCTTCTTGGACCCAGAATGTGCCAGGCTTTCTTCTTCCTCATTCTTCTTTTCACTACTGACCTTCCTCCAAATTTATGTTCCTGTGCGCTCTGGAACCTTTATTTACTGGGATCAAATTCTTCTGCATCCTCCACTTTGTTTGCACGAAACTTTCTTTCCTTTCTTAACTAAAGCCAGGCTCTCCCCCAGGGGCCACCTTATTTGTAGTCCTTTTAAGGGAAGGTGGTTCCTCTGCCTCCCCCGTGTGCTGCCTCAGACCCCTCCTCAGCATTCTCCTGCAAAAACCCTTCCTCCTTTGAGATCAAGCCATGTGAGCAAAGTGCCATCTGGAATTCACTGCTGTCAACTATAGACTGTCCCCTCAATTCCCTTCAGTCATTGAGGACGTTGTCTTCTGGCTCACACTTTTCTTTCACCCTAAATCCTGCCATCATCTCAGGGACCATAAACAGCCTTATAGACAACCCATTCTAGCCTCAAGGTTTCTGACACCTCAGTCCCAGCAACATTCCCCAGGCAGCTTTAGCAGCCTACCTGCAGGACACACCATAGAACTCACGATCCTCCCTCCCTCCCTGCCTTCCCCCTTTCCTTCCTGTCTTCCTTCCCACAAACACTTATTGAAGGTCTCTGCCAAACACTGCGATTGGCACCGGACTTTACTAATAGGAGACAAAAATGCAAACGAACAGGTGTGTCCAAGCATCCCGGGTCCGTGAGAGCAGTCTCCCTGGTAGTGTTCCCTCCTCGTCTGTGTGCAGATAGGGACAGCCGCCCCAGTCCGAGGGCGCTTGTCCTGCCTTGCCCTCTATATTACGCTCACTTCCTGGTGCTAATCGCACCTTTATACTGATACCTCCCAAATTTGCATCTCGATCATGGACCTCTCCCCTAACCCCAGTCTCATATGCCCAACTGACAGCTTAACTTGTCTCCAAACAAACTCTTCATTCCCAACTTTCCCTTTCTACTCCCTATGCCTCAGCCTGTTCCTGCTCCAGGCTTCGTCTCCGTAAAGTGGCAACTCCATCCTTCCAGCGGCTCAGGAGAAAACCTTAGGGTCATTCTTGACTCCTCTCCTATCACACCCACTTTCAATTTCTCAGAAATCTCTTGGTTCTACCTCCAAAATACATCCCGACTCTGACCCCTCATTTGGTGGATTTACTACTGACACCTCACCCAGGTCACCCTCACCTCCCACCGGGGTGTGTGCAGAGCTGCTGTCCCAGCTGCCCTGCTTGCCTTTCTGTAATCCATTCTCAACACGGCAGTCGGGGTCAGAGCCTACCAGTCTTTGCTACAAATGCCCCTGCGCCTTCCTGTGTCACTCAGCGCAGAGCCGGTGCACCACGGTGGCCCAGCCCCATTGAGTGTTCAAACCGATGATCCGGAGGAGCTGAAATCTTAACTTATATCCCTTATCCTCATTTTTAAGAAGGAAAGGAGAGGAAATAGGAGGGAGAAAGGAAAAAAGAAGGAAGAAAAGGATAAAACTATGTTCTAGAAAAATTTTCTACAAGGTAGAGAAAACCCACTTAACCAAAGCATGCCACTCCCAAAGAATTCCAGCCAATCAAGGATTCACGGCACCAGTTAAAGCTGTATCTTATTGCTTTGACTATTTAGATAAGAAAACTAGAAAATAGTGCTTATGTTTACCTGTATTTACTTTCCTTGATTTTAAAAACCACCTTCCTTTTTTAATAAAGAAAATTCTGAAATGGTTTTTGTAAATATTGTTTTGATTTCAAGTATATCTCATTTCGAAACCTAGTTCTTTCTGGATTTAGAAATAACATCCTCATCATCTGTGGTCTTTATATAACTGGAAAGAAATATGTCTGCAAAATTACACATTTGTAAAAATTATAATATATTTTAGATCAAAGTGATCTAATTTAATTCTAATTGATTTACATTATTACTGACTTTGAAAAGAGTTCTGGGTACAATCTGGTCCGTATCAAGTGCTTTGATTTTTCTGGATTGGCTAATAAGAGGCAGATGCATCCTTCTCAGAGTGAATCCAATTATGCTGAATATGACACAGGCAGGCCCCATGTGATTTTGATGCTATTTCCTTCCCATCCATAAATATAGCTTTTAAAGTCAGGGGGTAAAGGACATAAGCCTGAGCTTGCAGTAAAATTGAGAATTTCCAAATTTCTCAAAATGGAGAATCTTCAAATTTCCAATATGACAAATTTCTGTCATATTGGAGTTCATGGAGAATACCAAGTGCTAGGTCAGAATACAGGCACTCTGAAATGTTCCTGGGTGTGGTGGCAGCAGTCTAGGCAGATACAAAATCAGAGCAGTGTAACTAGTAAGAGTTGGAGTTTTACGAAGTAGTTCCAGTGGAGACGCCTGAACCATGCTTGAGGGTTCATTCTCTCCTCTACCATCAGACACTCACATAATAATGGTTAACTTTTGAATGCACATTAGGTGCTGTTCTATTTGTTAGCTCCTGTAACAACCCTGTCAGGTGTGTACCATTGTTATGCTCATTTTGCAGATGCAGAAACTGAGGCTTCATTGGATAATTTGAGCAATCATACATACTAGCATTAATAGTTGGTGGAGTGAGGATTCCAACTGATGTGACCAGCTCTAGAGGCTGCGTTCATAGACACCACCATAAAAGACTCCACTTTGATCTCATTATATGTTGGCATTGCTTATAAATTTTGTTAAAAGAAAAAAGATTACATTGTTAAAACACACAACCCCCTCCCCAAATCAGGTTTGAAGACCACCCACTTGGAGCAATCAGAACACCTCTGAGTAGTGCAGCTGTACCTTGTCAAGAGCAGTAAATGGTTATCTCCATAGAGAGGCTAAGCCTTTGTCATGGGCAAGGGGCTTAGAGCAGGGAGCCAATGGCAATAATTAATAACAATGCCTATCAAATACAAGTGCTTGCTGTGTGCTAGGCATTAATGCATTACACTTAGTAAGTTACATGGGTGTATCCTTTAATGTATCGTTCCTCAAACCTATTGTTACTCTGACTGTTAAGATGAGGAAACTCAGATTTAAGTCCTATCTTGCCCAAGGTCATGCAGGACTCCCAAGTGACAAATATTTGAAACTTGATCTATCTGATTGCAGAGCCTGAGCCCTTAATCACTAACCTCTGCACAGTCCAAGGTCAGACCAAGTTAAGTGTCATGAGCAGTTGGGATCAGGTTAACTGCAAGAGTCAGAAACAGAAAGATTAGGATCTGCTAAGAAGAAGGTAGACTAGGAGTACAGCAATTTAAATGTACTCTTCGATCCATCGGTGATCATTTTTGCATGCTCACTATTTGTTCAGCTAAGCTAGTTCCATTTATGAGCTCTTTAATTCGTTCAGCAAACATTTACTGAGCGCTTCATCCTGAGGATATAAAGATAAGTAAGTCCCTGTCCCCAGAAGCTCCAGCCTAGCAGAGAAGTTAGTTGTGTTGACACATTTTAAGGGAAATAATCACTAACCCAAGCAAACAAACAAAGGAACCAAAGCCCCCCAACCCTGGGGGCTTCCTCTCTGGACTGTGCCAGAGCTGCCCACCCCACCCCTGTGCGTGAGGGAAGTGCTCTCCGAGCTCCTGCCGTGGCTGTGCGCTGCCTAACCGTGCAGACCTGTGGGAGTCGGCATTTTATTACTTCCTAGTGAGTTTTGAATATTCGAAGATGGACCCTTAGTTAGGAGAAGGAATGAGGACTGAAACTTTCGCTCCCAAGGACTTAACAGGAATCGGGTGGGCGAGTGGAAAGCAGAGAGGATGTGTTGCCGGGCTTTCCCGTGACAGCGCAGACATCTAAGGGGGCTCTCAGAGGAATAGAGCCGAGGGCAGGGAACGGCTGGTAGAATTTTAGGACGCTGTTATCTAACACAGTTTTAAGTTGCTGCCTGTATTATGCTTGATTGCAATGTAAGCCTTTTCCTCCCAAATCTTTAGTAAATGCCTGACATGCTGATGTTATTGGGGAAAGGAGAGGGAAGATCTGCTGTGAGGACCCAGGAGGCAGCAGGGACCTGCAGCCCCATGCGGCCTCAGAAACCTTGAGGAGGGAGCTCAACTTGCCAGGCTACAAAAGATGGTTGAGTGTGCTCAGGGTCGGCCAGAGCTCGGACAGTGGAGTGACCTGCTGACACAGAAGCACTTCTGAAAGCTGGCTGACTGGGATCACTCTGCACACCCTAGACTTGGGGACAGAAGAAGGCAGTTTGAGCTGTAAAGTAGGAATTTGGTTCAGTAAATATCTGTGAAGCATCTAGTATGTGCCCGGCACCATCAGTCACAGCCAAGTAGGAGAGACAAAACCAGAGAGAGACCATGTCGGGGGGTCCAGTAATCACAGGGGCCACGGAGCACAAAGGGGGCTCCTTAGATGACACTGAGTCCGGGTGGGGGCTTGAAGGATGAGTCAGAACAGTCTAGCAGAGAAAGGGGGCGTGAGCATTCGGGCCAATGGAAGAGAGAAACAAAGGAACAGCAAGGTCTGTGGGAGTGGCCTGTGCGGCTGATTCTTGGCAGGGCTGGGTGAGAGGTGGGAGGAGGGAGGGCAGAGGCCGGGTCATGGAAGGGTGGGTGCACCCTGGGGAGGTGGTTTATCCCTCTATGGGCTCAGGGTCCTCAAACAGAGTATTTCCTGATAGGGATTTTACAGGCCCTGCCAAAATGAGAAAAATACGAACATCTGTCTAACTTAAAAGACTTTTGTTTCTAAAACTACATCCATGTTTTTTACTGTTTGGTTACAATGACCTTTCTTTTATGAAACGATAGTGATCATTAAATGGTCATTGTTGGTTTTGAACGCCTTATTTGGCAAAAAAAAAATGTTGGCAGCTCTACTTCCCTCTCCAATAGAATTTTATTTTACCATTGATTTTATTTTACTTTGCTTTACTTCACTTTCTTTTAAACTGCCCTCTGGAATTCAGGTTCCTGGGGACTAGGGTTGAGGGTGACTGAGAGCCCTTCAGCCAGGGAGCAGTATAGATTTGTATTTCAAAATGAAAACTGGTTAGGGTGTGAGGAGGACTTCAGGAGGGCGGGGCCAGTGGCCTGGAGTTAAGTAAGGAAGCAGGAGCCACCCCTGAGATGCAGAGGGGGTCTCAGCCAGGCAGTGACAGCCAGGGTGGGACCAAGAGGACAAATGCAAGAAATATTTGAGGGGTAACAGCTCTAGGAGCTAAAGACTGTCTTGTTCACCTCTGGCTTCCTGGTGTCTAAGCTGGTTGATGACCAATACACGCGTGTTGATGAGTGAATGAGCCTGAGATTGATTTGATGTGGGAAGTGAGGGAGCAGTCCAGTGTGATCGCTGGGTGGAAGGTGATGTCCATAGCTGAGACAGAGGAAAATAAGGAGAGAGGCAGGTTTGGGACAGATGACAACTGCTTTGAAGGTCTTGGGTGAAAGGGGCTTGTGGGACATCAGGCGGAACAGCACAGCAGGTGGGCCCACTGCTGCAGGTCTGGGGAGAGGTCCAGGCTGGAGCCGAACTTCAGAATGCCCATGATGCCCCTGGAGCACAGCCAGCTAGGGGGAGAGAGAGGGTGCTACCATAGGATGCTTAAAGAGCTCTCTCATGTAATTACAACCCAGCAAACCAAATTTTATTGACTATTCCAGAACATATCAGTGTAAGAAACACCTGCCATACTCATATTAAAAGGCTGAGACTGTTCTTTCTTCCCCAATCCAGACAGACCTTGTGGGTCCATGTGCTCTAGATTGATGTGATGTTTATTCTAATTTGACTTTATTACAAACATTACAGGCAGAAAAATCAATGAATAAATAAGTGTTTGGGATGGAGATGAGGAAGGACGCCTTTTTTTTGCAGCGCTTGATATTTGGCGGGCACTGTGCTGAGCACTTGCATACTCCTCTGCCTTGGCTGTGAAAAGACCTTTGCCGGGTAGCTGCTGCCCCCTTGGCCTTGGCCCCGGAGTCAACACACAGATGCAAACCAGACCCACAGAGAGGAGCCCAGGGCAGTTGGAGCTGGAGCTCACTGCAGTCACCAGCGGATCCACAGTAGACGTGCAGACTCGTAAGCGTGAGAATAAATGCCTGCTGTTGTAAACCATGAGTTTTAGGGTGGCTCTTTGTACAACATTACGAGGCAATAGCTCACTGATACAGCCAGTGACAGTGCCGAGACGCAGTTGGGAGAGTTAGCCCCTTCTTGCTGAAGCCACCCCAGAACAAACAATCTAAGTGAAAAACAATGAGTGTACTATGCAAATGCAGCATCAAAAAAAAAATCCCTTACCATATTACCAACTCTCAGCTCCCACAGGAAGTCTGGAGCAGCCACGTGAGCACAGCTTCTGCCCCGAGAGTAAGTGCTGCTGCATGGACATGGCCATGTCCAGTGGCATGGTGGCTCTTCGCGCCAGTCCTCCGCTGTGCAGTGGCTCTGACCTATGCGGTTACAGGCAGACGTTTTCATTTCCATTGTGCCTTGACATTTCGGAATCCCTGTGGGGTAGAGGCCAGGCAAGTCCTGTCCTTCCACTGTCTCACCTGAGCCGTTAGCCGACAGCACCAAGAGAAGAGCGAGGCAGAGAACATGGTCATAGACGCACGGAGCTTCACGATGGCAGCCGGCACGGAAGGAGAGAAAGGGGATTTGTGGGGGCCTCGCAGTCAGAAGGGGCTGTCACCTCCTGCCAGAGTGGACATACTGCTGACTTCCTCCCCTCATGCTCTGTTCCTGAGCTTCATGTGAGGCGTTCAGAGTAGACCTGGAAATCTGCTGCCCGGAACACTGGGGACAATCTCTTTGCTTCTCTCTCAGGTTCCCTGTAAGTGGCCGCTCCATCCCTGTCTCCTGGTATCTGCTTCCTCTGCTGTGCACTGCACGCAGGGGTGGAAGATGCCCACCGAATCCCTGCCCTTTACCTTGGCCTCATGATCCAGCCACCTCTCCTCGCCTTTCTCCTCCTTTCCTCTCGTATTCCTCTTCTTCCTTTCTTCTCCCTGCTCCTCTTCTCTTTCTCCTCCTTCTCCTCCTCCTTCTTCCTGTCTTTCTCTCTTCTGTGTCTCACTCTCCCTCCTTTCCTGGCCCCACCCCACCTGCACAACTCCTGGGAATAGGTATGACGGGTTCTCTGTTGGTCAAATGAACATCCGGGCCCAGCGCACAGGATCACGTTGATAAGCACGACCCCAGGGGCCACTTCCTGTGAGCGGGTGCGGGGTGGGGAGTTAGAGGATACCACACGCTGGGCAAACTCCCAGAGCAGTGTGTTCCGGGCAGGGCCATCTCCGTTACTCCTTTGCATCTGCACAACACTTCATTCAGTGCTGAGCACACGTATGTGATTCTCAGAAGCTGCCACTGATTGATCAATTGCACTAGGATGTTTATGCCAGGAAAGAAAACCTGCCTTACCAGTGATAATAAAACCACTTACCAGGTGGCATTCAGGGACCAAGATTTCTCAGCATCCTCCGATAGTCCCGGGCGAATAGCTACTTAATCTGTGAACAGTCTCTTCTTAGGGAGAGAAAATAGGTTTGGTTTTTGTCCCCCTTTTTCCCACTTGCTGTTGGACAGTGGCGAGATGCTCACAGAAGAGAAGGGCCTGTCTTCCCGCCAGGCTGGGGACAGGTGCTGCCAGCAGCAGGCTGGGGAGAGAAGATCTATCTCTCACTCCTTTGCCCCAGGAAATATCAGTGACCTCCGCATTCCCTGGTCTACTTCCTGAGCAAGCCCAAGTTCATCTGTGTGTAAGCCCCACCCCAGAGCCCAGCGCCAATCAGCCAAGAATTCACTGGTGGAATGGCAAGCCAAGGCAACAGTTAAACTCCAAACAGTTTCTTAAAGCCAAAAAACATTTTCCATAGAGTTGAACATTTTCTGAAGTGTATTTTTTCAAGTGTAAAAGCAGTGACTTGTTGTTCAAACCAAAGCAACATCTAGGAATCAATTCTGGCACTTGGGTTCTGGGTTACAGGTATGCATTATGGACTTTTGTCCCTCTCTTATATTAAAGGCGTCATCAAACAACCTAATTTAAAAATGGCAAAAGATCTGAACAGACATTTCACCAAAGAAAATACACGAAAGGCTAAAAGGCATACGAAAAGATGTGCAACATCATTAGTTAATAGGGAAATGCAAATTGAAACCACATGAAATACCCCCCACTCATTTTAAAGGCTATAATCATAAAAATAGACAGTAACAAGTGTTGGTAAGGATGTAGGGAAATTGAAACCTTCATACGTTGTTGGTGGAATGTAAAATGCTACAGCTGCCGTGGAGAACAATTTAGTTGTTCCTTTTCAAAAGTTAAACCGAGTGACCATGTGACTCAGCATTTCTACTCCTGGCCATCTGGCGTGGAGAAGTGAAGGCGCATATCCACACAAAGACATAGGTTCGTGGCAGCATTATTCATGACAGCCCCAAACTGGAAACTATCCCAAAGTCCATCCCTGGTGACTGGATAAACAAAATGCAGCAATCCAGATAATGAGTATTACTCAGCAAGAAAAAGGAGCAGATACCAGGATGCGCCACAATAAAAACGGATGTCAAAAACATTTTGCTAAGTGAAATAAGCCAGACAATAATTTATATAAAATTTCTAGGAAATACAAATCTATAACAGAAAGCAGACCAATGTTTCCCCGGGGTAAGGGGGCGAGCCTAGGAATTGCAAATGGGCATCAGGTGATTTTGGGGGTGATGGAAATGTTCTAAAACCGGACTTTAGTGATGGTTGCACAACTCTAGAATTCACTAGAAGTCATGAATTATACACTAAGATAAGCAACTTCCATGGCATATAAATTATACTTTAACATAATACTTTTATAATTGTTAGTAGCAATGTGAACAAATTGTATGATACGTTAAGTGAAAACTGAAAAGCCCATGCCTGTAATCCCAGCACTTTGGGAGGCGAAGGTGGGAGGATCACTTGAGGCCAGGAGTTTGAGACCAGCTTGAGTAAAAAGTGAGACCCCATCTCTACAAAAAATACAAAAATTAGCCAGGCATGGTGGTGCGTACCTGTAGTTCTAGCTACTCCAGAGGCTGAGGCAGAAGGATTAGGAGGATTGTTTGAACTAGGGAGTTGGAGGTTCTTGCCACTGCACCCAGCATGGTGACTGAGAGAGACCCTGTCTCTAAAAAAAAAAAAAAAAACAAACAAAACTAAAAAGCTAAGGCAAAATAAACACAAAGCTCATAAATGAGTACAACCATGGATGAATCAGAATAAAAATGAAGGAAGTACGAAGCAATAAAAGTTGTAATATCAGTTAAATGGGGGATTTTTTTTGTCTTTTAACAAAATATTATTTAATCGTTTTTTGTTGTATCAAAAAAGATAAAAAGCTGAAGCAGATATTTTTGTGTTCTGTCTTCAAGCTTTTCAGGGGTTGAGGGACGAGATAATGTACCTCCTAATTTTCCAGGTCTTTTCTTCTCCATTGTTAGAGAGCTTTCCAGACATTCACTCATTAATCCTGAACAATCCTCGAAGCAGGCAGAGAATAATATTACTACCCCCACCTTGCTTATTCTGGTTCATTTAAAGACATCCTTTTTTTGAATTGATGATGTGAGTTTTATGTGAAGCCGGTTATAATCATATATTTGTGGATTATAAATTTCTACATATGTGCACACCAGAATAAATGGATTATATTTTAACTACCTCCTCTGAATTAGGTTATTTCTTGCCCACTCCATTGCCTTCTTATCCATTCTGAGCTCAAGCTGAGGGCTCATGTTACCTTTGCCTCCCAACAAAAAGCACTAAGCTTGCTAAATGTTTCTGGTGGGCCTACAAGGGAATTTCTCTTTTTGTTCCATCCTTATGGTATCTGGACAGTAGAAATAAATGTTCAGGCAACAGTGTATCCAGCTGATTAGTGGCATTTTGCTGGGCTGTGGTTAGGATTTACCTTCTCTCCATCACAGACAGGTGAAGTTCCAGCTTACAGAACAAATGATTCCTAAATATCAAATCCTAAAGAATGTCCTTTTTGCACACAAATTCCACTGTATGTGCTGACGTCTTGCCTGAAATGCCCTGTCCTGCCTTATCTACCTAGTGACCTTCCTTGAGCCTTCCAGGCCTAGCATCTTTTATAACCTTTTCTTTTTTCCTTTACTTCTCTTGGAGCACTCCCCTCCCTGGAGCATTCCCTCTCCTGGGATCTTAGTGGCACTGACCTCTATTTTTGTCCTTATCCCTCTGTATGGTAAAGGACATCTGCCTTGTCTCCTCCTATTAGACCGTGAGTTCACTGAAGACAAGTTAATGTCATAATCATCTTTGAATCTCAGCATATAAATGATGATAATGATGATGACGACGATGATGATAATTGCTTTCTAGGGCTGCCATAACAAATCCCACAGACTGGGTGGTTTAAACAACAAAAATTTATTTTCTCACAGTTCGGGAGGCTAGACGTCTAAGATCAAGGTGTTGCCAGGATTGATTTCATTCTGAGACCCGTCTCCTTGGCTTGTAGATGGCCATCCTTCCTAACTGTCTTCACATGATCTTCCCTCTGTGCATGTCTGTGTCTTAAGCCCCTCTTTTTACATGGACACCGGTCAGATTGGATTAGAGTCCACCCATGTGACCTCATTTTACCTTGATTAACTCTATAAAGGTTTGTCTCCAAATCTCCAAATACAGCTACACTCTAAGGTCGTGGGGATTAGGACTTTCCATATATAAATTGGGGGGAGGGGTGCACAATTCAGTTCACAATGATGATGATGAAGGAGGGGATAACACCTGCTGTTTACTGAGTGCTTACTATGTTCTGGGCGCTAACCTTTCCATCTTTCCATCTGCTACCTCTTTCACTCTTCAATAACCCTGTAATTATGATCAATACCATTGTCATTTGGGGGTTTATATATAAAAGAACCAAACCTTAAGGAGGTTAAGTCACTTCCCCAAGGTCATAGAGCTGATGTGTAGTGGAAATGGGATTCAGTCCCAAACTACTTTGCTTCCAGAGCTACACTCTAAATCACTGTGCTCCACTACCTGGTCCATAAGCGGTATACAGTGCATGTCTGAAGAAAGAATGAACAAGTAAAGGAATGAAATAATGAACAGCATGGCCATGTAACATTCAGATTCTGTTGTACCACAAACTGTATCATGGTTCTGGAAACTTACAAAAATTACTCCTGTAAAAGTTGATAGATGATTATCCTAAAAGGTAACTTTATTCTTGTCTTCTAATGGAGACAGATTAGAAGAGATTCTATCAAATTTAAAATTTAGCACTTTTTGTTAAAAAATAGAAGTTGAGATCATGCAATCAAAGAACATTAGAGCTGGGAGAAGTTTCACAAATCATTTGTTCAGGTGGGTACAGGGTGCCATGGTTGAGCCTGTGAAAGCCACTGCACTCTAGTCTGAACAACATAGCAAGCCCTTGTTTCTAAAAATTAAAGAAAGAAGAAAAGAAGGGAGGGAGGGAGGAAGGAAGGGAGGAAGGGAGGGAGGGAGGGAGAGAAGGAGGGAGGAAGGAGAAAAAAAGAAAAATCATCTGGTTCATACTCCTTTTTTTTTTTTTTTTAAATTAAATAGAGACTGAGTCTTGCTTTGTTGCCAGGCTGGAGTGCACTGGTGTGATCATAGCTCGCTGCAGCCTTGAATTCCTGGGCTCAAAGGATCCTCCCACCTCAGCCTCCTGAGTAGCCGGAACGCCTTTTATAAACAAGGAAATAAAGGCACAATGAGATTAGTTGACTTGCCATTACTTTATTAGACTGGTAATGCATTATTAATTATGCATTATTGCTCTTATTGTAATACTTATCATCACTGTGCTCTTAGGCATGAAGTAATCAAATCAGGTTTTCCTTTTCCCCCAAGATCATTCCAGAGTAGCTGGACGTTAGATCAGTGAGGAGATGAGAGAAGGGGTTCAATCAGCAACCTTTCAAAGCCACCCACCAAATTCCTTTTTCCCATTTGCCTTCCCTCCCCACCCCAACCCCGAAACTCATCCAAAGTAGAAAAAGGGGGCTGTTTCTTCCATACACCATACGCTGGCTGAGAGGAGTATTTCCTAACTACTGTTGATGAAAAGAAAAGCCAAGTTCTGCGAAATTCCCAGGAAGATTAGGCACACTGTGGGACGGTGCCAAGGAGCTGACTTGTTCTCAGCCACCCAGCTCCTGACATCACCTGCTGCTGGGGAGCCGGCACTGCAGGCAGGATCTTGGAAAGTCGCAAATAGTCAGGGACAGAAAGAAGCTGTTTGGTCCAACTTCTTCAGAGGATGAAATTAAGCTGTACACGGTAAAGTAACAAACTAAGGATCAACGAGCCAATTAGTGTAAACCTTGGAACCAATGTGGGCCTGTTCCACGAATAAATTGGGCAGCTTCATAGTAAGGTTTCGCTCACACCCAGCAATCTCCTTAGAGTCAGGCAGTGTTTTCCAAATCGTGGTCTGCATACCACTCACGGTTACACAAGATATCTTTAGCTAGTTTTAAAGAGCAAGCCAAAATTTTTTTCTTTTAATAGTTATATATTTATTTCAATTGATATTAGGAAAAAAAAATTAGTGCATCAAAGCTATGAATTCACAGATAAAGCTGATTTGGGAAAAACTAACAATTTTATTCCAAAATATTCTATTTAGGTTAAAAAACTGTAAGTTGATTTAAGGAAAGAAACCTAAGATAGAAACCTTAGGTTTCTCAATGCCCAATCTAAGTTAATCCCAGATATCCTTAGTCTTTAAATAATTCCTTCTTCTCTTAAAATGTCCCATCAAGTCCTCACACTACAGGTACAGTGGTATGATCACATGGCTAAAGTAGTGAAGGGGTAGTGTGTGCAAGATATTAAAGTGTGGGACACACTGAACCAGGACAATTCTCTCCTTTTTACAGACACATTACCTGGTGCATGGAGAAGAGATGGGATCTACTCATGAGAACAAAAATATTTTTACATATAGTTCAGGAATTGGCCCTACCCTGCCGTTACCCTATTCCGCAAGCACTAGGACTGCTCATGTCTGTTTGACAGGTCATGGGATTTCAATGGTTTTAGAGTTGGCACCAAACAGAACTTTTCCCCCCTTTAAATGAACTTCGTAAATACATTGTGAGAAGAGCAGTTGTCTTAAAATATTCTTGATACACTTACCGTTTGCTGCTGAAATGATAGACCAGAAAAGATCCCACTGCAAATGTTCTCATGGTAATCTGTCACTTATCAGATCCCGCTCTTTTATCTGAAAATTGGCAGATTGGACAGCAACCAGTCTTCACTTGTTCCACATAGCTGCTGTTCTGACATGTTTACTGCGAACAAATACATTTTGTTTTTATAGGATGAATAATATCCTGAAAGGGCACCTTAGGTTTCTCATTACCCGATTTAAGCTTGTCCAAGATATCCTTAGCCTTTAAGTAATTCCTTTCTTTATTTAAAATGCCTCATTAAGTCCTCAAAATTCACAAAAGTTGAGTAATGAAGGAAGGTAAGGCTTTTTGTAGAGTTTTTCTGCAGTTGTTTTTGTTGTTCACAGAGTTCCCACCTTAAAGATCTGTATCTGGAACATTTGTAATCAACTAGCAGAGGCTTAACCCTCCCACCCCGCTCAGAGAAGGATCAAGCATTAATCCTCAGATGTGAAGTGTGTGGGCCCAAAACTCTGGGTCTGGAATCCTTAGCCCAGTCTCCAGAGGCCCACGGGTAATCCATTAAACTTCCCACTCCTGCAGAGAGATGTGTAGTAACGTTTTCTCTGAGATACTCCGTCAAAGAAGAATTCTGAAACAAATTGGAAAGATGCGAGCCCAGCCCTGGGGCCGGATCGGGCAGCCATGTGAATGGTATGCAAGACTACCACAAATTCCAGGACAATCCCCGGGCTGGCTTTCAAATCTTCCAAGGGAACACCATGTCCAAGGCCTGTCTAAGATGTTCCACCTCCCTTGCACTGAATGTGCTTTAAGACATCTTCCTGGTCTTAGAAGTAAAGCCTCCTGCTTCACTCCTGAACTTCCTTTGGTTAAAGGCCACGAGATCACAGTAACCAAGAATTTACAAGTGTTCGAAGTGAGTATAAGCTGCTAATTAGGGGCACGCAGGTAAGTATGGCTCTAAGCTTGAGAAAGATCTTACATGCCTCGTACATAGTGGGCACTCATCACAAACCTCAGCGTCTAGTACTCACTCAGCCCAGCTGCCGAATTCTGCCCTGACTCTCCACACTCTTTCTAGTTTCACACTAGATATTCTAGCTTCCGAGGTGGAAGTAGCAGTTCTTGTGTGGTTTCTGGTCTGGCTGGCTCTCTTCCTGCTCTAAGCTGCAGCTCCCATCTGAACTCTGTTCCTCCACAGCTCTTTGGTTCAACCCCCTTCACTTCTTACTGTCCTCTTCTTCCCATCAGCATGGCCTGAGGCTCTCCTTTCACCCCTTATTCAACTGGAAGCCAAGGCCTTTCAGTTAAACACTTCAGTGCTAGCTCAGAAATTCTACAGAACACATTCAGAAGACCCAGTTGCTTAAAGTCAACATTCTGTATCCACCACAGAAAGGGCATTTCCATATCCTCATAGAGGATCTTTTTCAAGGATAAACGACTTCTTAAAGAATTTGGGTTGAAGATATAACCCTTGGAGATTCTCTTTAAAAACTGTAACAAAATAGTGGGAAAATATGGCTCAAAGGGAATGTTTCATGGTAAAGAATGTATCTGGTACTATACTTTGATATCATCATTAAGAGGTAAGAAGCCTCTTACGGGATATCTCAAAGGTTTCCCTATCAGTTCACAGCTTCTGCTAAGTAGACAACAGACCAGGTGAGCTGTCTCCCCAGGCTCAGCTGACTATACCTGGTGAGGACATGGGTTCCAGGGATAGCTTATCCATAGGCCTAAGTAGCCTGTGACAGAGAACAGCTCAATGCCTAAGTCAGTCAAATCCGTTTCAGCAATTTAGCAAAGACTGCCAGAGGAAGGTAGTTCTGGTGTCTGGTCCTGCGAGATCACACAGATTTGGGTATTGACTGGCCATATTGAAATATGTATAGACAAATGACCAGAAATATTGAACTGGGAAGGAAGAGGATAAAGGAAGCAATCTACAGAGAATGACTTTGCTGTGAGCAGGAGAGTTAGAAATGTGACAGGAACATGTCACAGGGCTGCCTTGATTCCTGCCTTTCCTGAGGCTGGGTTTCCCACCTTTTCCAGCACCCCCATGCATGTGTCCTTTCAATAAACTCCATTATTTCTGAGACAACTTGAACGAGTCTGTTCCTGATTAAAGCCATGGCAGAATCTCTGAGCAACGTAGTCTTTATGGACGCTGACCTGGTATCCGCCCCCAGAGCTCTCTCTAAGAGCAGGTTGGTTAGTGACCCCTTCTCAATGTTGGCTTGGACATCAGCCCAGGGGACGCATCCCTCTTGCCAGATTTTGCTAATGTTTCCTGAACAGTTCCGAGCTTCTACTGTGAAAAGTGCCAAGTTCCAGGGATAGGATCCCATACTCAGGTTGGTGAGGGGACTTCTTAGGGAAGAATCAGCTCCAGCCACTTTTCCATCATCAGGTTACTCAGCTCAAGATAGTGTCCTGGGAAAAAGATTCTAACTGGGCCAACTTAGGTCACATGCTGAACTGTTGGGCTGGGGGTTGGAGGGAGGATCAAGTTGGGAGGTCACATGACTTGTTGTCCCACCAAGACTGTGCTCAATGGGAAAGTGCTACTTTCCACAAAGGAAATCAAGCCATTGCTTCCAGAAAAAGGGAAATGGACTCTGGAAAGCAAAATCAACAAATGTTTACCATAGTGGTAAAATTAGAATTGGAACATTCTTTCCACTACTTTCCACTATAAGGAATAACAGACTTGTCTTGACACAGAATCAGAATCCATCTCCCTCCAACTTCCTCTTTTGGTCCTGGTTTTCCAACTTGGAGTCACACAATGCCAGCCTATTCTTTCTCACATCTGTTTGTCTTTCAATTATTTGGAGGCAATTAGCACACTCTCCCTCCTCAATCCCCCAGCCCTAGTCTCCTCAACTCCTAGCTATAAATAGTCCTGGTTCCTTAAACTCTTCCTCACATGATGTGGTTTGAGTATCTTCTCCACTCTGGTGGTTCTCTTAAAAATAAGCTTCAGACTTTTTATTTTCCCATTTAAAATATGGTGACCAGAGGAACCCAATATAATACTTCCGATATGCTTTGTCCCAAGCAGAGTAGAGTAGAACATCTCAGAATCACAAAACCTTACAGACCAGTGGTCATTTGTTTCCACATCCTGCCTGACTCAGGCTGTTTGGTCTGATGGGTCTAGTTCTGTACCGTAGCATTGCCATTTGCTAGCTGTGTGGTCTTAGGTAAATTATTTAACCTCTGCAAGCAGTTTTCCTTAGCTGTTACCTGTAATCATAGTACATATTCATGGTCACTGTCCTTACTAACTGAGACAATGCCATGCAGAGTGTTGGGGGCACCGTGCCTAGCCCACAGTAGGTATACCTATCACCGTTGCATTTAGTATTGCTTTTTTAAAAATCTACCCCAAGTAAGTGGCCATTCAGCCTTTCTGTGACCACTGAGAGTGGTCAGTGCCAGAGCAGGCATGTCTTTCCTTTAGAGTTTGCTCAAAGTCACACCAGGGAGGGATTGGTCAAAAACCACAATGTTTAGGATTTATATATGCTACTGGAAGGAAATGTTACCAGTTGAGAAATAAAAGCAGGGCTATGTGGGGGAATGTGCAATGCTACAGGGCAAGGAAAAGGCTTCAGGGCAGTTTCCTTTGGGTAGGTAAAATGCAAGCGAGTTTTGCTTTCTTTTTTTCAGGCTATGTAGGAAGCAGTCATTATTTCAGAATCCATGGAGATCAAGTTTCAATTATCAAGTGGTGAAAAACCAACCTGTGAGCAAATATTTGTTGTAATCAAAATGGCCTCTCACACCCACAATAAGCTCTGCTTGCAGGACATTTGAACTTGAATTCGCTGCTCCCACACTAATTAGACAAATAAAACAATGCAAGGCTGGAGTATATGTCGTATATACCCTAGAAAGTGGCCATTGTCCTTTGCCATGCTGAGACGCTGCTACTGAGGTGTCTCAGAATGTCTGGGGAGTGGCAGAGGGATGGTCATGTGTTCTGGCGTGGTAATCAGAGTGTGCAGTGTGCACCACTAAGAGGCTGTCTAGGGGATAGTTAAGAGGACAGGTTTTGGAATCAAAGACAATAATTGGACTCTGTGAAGTATAATTTGTACCTGAAGAACCAACTTTATCTTGTTCATCATTGTATTGTAAAGCCCTGGCATCATGCCTGACTCAGACCAGGAGTTCAATAACTGGATGAATGAATGAACTGTCTGGGCTCAGATCCCAGCTCTGCCACTTACCAATGGTATCATCTCAGGTAAGTCCTGGAACTTCTCTGTGCCTCAGTGTCCTTGTCTGTAAAATGGACATTATGATAATACCTGCCTTCAGATTGTTGTGGAGATTAAGTGAGAAAATGTAGACAGTTGCCTCTCTTACCTCACCGCCAGGACTGCAGGGCTTTAGAGCTTTGCGAGCACACAGAGGAATGGGAAGTACCTGTCATTTCTTTGGAGCTGACTTAATTTCTGCAATGAAGAGAAACAATGTGAAAGAAGAAGGGATTTTATTTTTTTAGGAAACTAACTTGGTAAATTAAAGAAAGAAGATTAATTACTTGGAAATTTTTGAAGAGTTTTGAGTTTGTTTTAGTAATGTTCCCTATTACATTATGATGTTCAAACCCCAATCTCCCAGGGTTTGATTTTTCCCTTCTCATCAACCATGAATATGATACAGGGAAGTTGAGCTGATACTACAAAAAAACCCCTTGAATTCAAAGGAAGTCTCGTTATGGATATGGGTCCTTGTGTATATATATTCAATATTCTACTATATATTATACACATATATAATATTATCCTAATTTCCTACTATTTTAAACACCAAAAAAAAAGAACCTACTTATTTACAATTACTTTCTTTTTTTTTAAGACAGGCTCTCGCTCTGTCACCCTGACTAGAGTGCGGTGGCGTGATCATAGCTCTCTGCAACCTCAAACTCCTGGGCTCAAGCAATTCTCCTGCCTCAGCCTCCTGAGTAGCTGGGACTGCAGGTGCACACCACCACACCTGGCTATTTGTTCTATTTTTTGTAGGGGGAGGGTCTTGCCCTTGCTCAGGCTGGTCTCAAACTCCTGTCCTCAAGCGATCTTCCCTCCACAGGCTCCCAAAGTGCTAGGATTACAGGTGTGAGCCACTGTGCCTGGCATACAATGACTTTCTTTAAGTACGTTGTACCAAAATATTACAACTTTCAAAATGTATACATTGTCTACAATTTATTAAGGAAAAAAATCCCAGGATTTTGCCTTTTAAGGGAACTTCTGCAGCAAGACTAAGAGAAACAGCCAACATTTCTGGACCATCTCAGGCAAGACACCACCCTCCAAGGAGCCTGTCTTCTGATGGTGACAATATTATGACCTCTCTAAAAAGGAAAAGAAAAAAACAGTCAGAAGAGGAGGCGGATGACTTTTCATTTCTATTATCTTTGGCGTTTTGTACCAGTCTGGGGTTTCTCAAGTCTGGAGACAAAAAGCACACATTCATTTTAGACATTAAAAAAAAAAAAGTTCTGAATGCCTTTGCAGTTTCTTCCTTGAGCTGTCTTCAGGGAACTATTTATCTTGCTTCTTTACCTTGCAAATAGCTAACGGCTTCCAGCCAGGGCTCAACCCAACCCTTTTGTGCCCTGCAGTCATTGCTGCGTCTTTAAAAGAAAACCGATTCTTTGGAATGCTGTGCGTGCACATGCCTGTCGGACTCAGCAGGCCCCACCTGCAGAGCAGGTAAACCAGATCCTCCTGCCGGCCTCTGCAGCCACATTCCAGCCCGGCGAGCTCTTACTCTCTAATTGTTACCTGTCAAACAGGTCACCCAGGCACTTGGGTCTGGTCCAAACATGCGCATGTTCCCACGAAACCCTAAACCGGCAAACCTTTGACCTTTCCATAGTTCCCAGGTCCCTTGATTATTTTAGCCGAGGCTGATTTAAATCCAAAAGATGACTTTTTAACTGGCGCACAGGTTCTTTTTCCTCCCTCGCCCTGGATGGTGAAGCTGAGCGCGCACTGTTTGGGGTTTCTGGACTAGCGCAAGCTGGTCATTCAAGATGACTAGAAGGCCCGGATTGGGGCAGCAAGGGCTCCTGAAATGAAATCCACAAACCCTGAATCACTCATGGAAGTCGCAGGCTGTCCACCCCGACCGCATGGAGAACGGGTCCCCTAGGGTGGATAAAAACAGAAGTGACTCACGGGGTGAAAATTCTCTTCCTCCCCTTTCTGGCACTGGGCTAGCAGTGCAGACTGCAGCATGTGAGCTCAGCCCCAAACCTGCTGTGTGTAAGACGGTGGGCGAGTCACAAGGCTGTCGGGCCGCGGCTTCCCGTCTCCAGTGGAGTGAAGGAAGGACTGACTGCAGGGGCAAAGCCCTCTCCCAGCACCAGTGCTATGTTCTTTTCTCTCGTTGCTGCCACCCAAAGTAAGGGATCATGTCTCAGGAATGCTGATGGCTCTTCACTGTTGTTATTTGTGGCTGGGGTGGGGGGACCCTAGATCAGCTGAGGGCCTGTGTTCAGTTACCAGGATGAGGGACTTCCCTCAAGTGTGGAATAAGCCTGGGCTTCCTTCCCCCCTTGTGCAGACGTCTAAGGTGGAACACAGCCCGTCTTAACTGCGACCTCCGTTCTGTGTGTCGCCTAATGAGTTTATTCTTTTTTAATTGGGAGAGGAGATTTTTTCGATTATTCTGATCGCATTGACTATCATTTCTATTCTACCCATAACGAATTCAGAATCAAAACTACAGGTTCACTGAATCTAAGTGCTTGTTTTACAGGTACAGAAATGAAGGCCTAGAGAGGAGGTATTGAGATGCCAGATATCCCTCCACTGGGCAGGTTCCTCACTTAGGGGACCGTGGGAGTTGAAAGTTGTGGGCGAGAAAAATCACTGCCAGAGAAGTGACATCAGAAAGTGCTTCCAAGACCGCTCTGATGACAGAATTTCAAAAGTTCAGGCAAAGAGCACGAGCCTCCCGAGCAGGTTTCTGAGACCATGCAGTGCTGCCAGGCCAGTTTGCTGAGGATCTTTCTCCTCTCGGGCTGGACAGGTTATTCTACCAAGAGCTCGGGATCGCTCTGTGCAGGGCAGGAACTGGCACTTCCTGCTCTGTTCGTCCAGCTCAGACTTGTCCACTGGAGCCAAACCGGCCAGGCTAGCTCCCAGGAGGGAAACTCCCCCCAGGCCCTGGGCTGGTGGAGTCGGGCAGTCTGCAGACCTGCTTAGCATCCTTCTCACCAACTGCTCCCTTTAGGGAGAGGAAAATGTAGAGTGTATAGACTCAGGGAGGTGAACTCCAACCAGAAGCCCACCTGGATTGCCCTCTGTGTGCCATTAACTCATGACGGCTCTCTATGCTGTGGGCACCACCGTCCCCACGGAGCAGCTGTGAAGTACCGAAGGGGCCTCCCAAAGCCAAACTGGACAAACAGCCACTTCCCCTCCTTGCAAAGCTCTTGAAGAACATGCAGACCACAGTGTGGTTGCTTTCAAATAAATATTAAACAGTATTTACACAATATACCTAATTAGCATTATTTTCTTATTACCAAACACAAAACTTTCCACAAATAATAAACTGTTTCACTGTTAACTTTGATCAAACCCCAAATGTCCTAATTTTAATGCTTTTTTCCTGCTTTACTCTACCACATACTAGCTATGGAACACTGAACAAGTGACCATGACTTTCTGAGCCTAAGCTTCCTTAACTATCTAGCAAATGGGAAAAATTGTCCTAGTTCCCCTAGAGCATCATTGTGCAGAATAAATGAGCTAAAGTTCTCTACCTCGCATGGGGCCTCACACATAATTAGCATTTAATCAATATCAGTTATTTTTGCTGTTGTTGATATAAAACTTATTAAAATATTGACCCATGTGGCCCAGTTCCAGAATGGTATATCTGACAATCAAAAGTAATTTCACAATAACTCAAAGTTCTTGCTCTTTTCGAGCATCATGAAGGGGAGGCTCTAATTTCCTCACATGCAGAGCAGTTCTCTGTCCATGCAACACCTTAAGTTCTAGGCTATTTTTCCTGCCATTCCTCACGTTGCTCACTGCTTCTACTTGCCATTTGTTGGTGTGGAATCAGCGATTTTAAACAGACTTTGGCATCAAAGAATACAAAATATGATTAGAAAGGGCTCTTTGAAGGAGAGGGTATTTTTGGATTATGGCTTGGGGTCTTTTCCATGAGAACCTTCCTCCATTGGCTCTGCTCATTCCTCTGCCTGCAGGGCAGTAGCTGTGTTGTGTGATTTTTTCCTCTCAGACCCTTTCTTTAGGCCACCCCACTGATCACAAAGCAGGCTTTCAGAAAAAGGAGAAAAATTCAAAGACTGAGAGAATCTACTAACTGAGTAATCAACTCCCAAATCCTCAAGTGTTGACAGTTCTTTTTAATGTCCTGGCTTTTCTAAGAGCCAGGAATGGCCTGGGGCCACCCCGAGCCTGCAACCTGACTTCCTAGAGGATGGATGGGGCTGGACAGGACAAGTGAGGTTTGGGGGACATTTGACCCAGGACCTCTTTTGGCCCACGGGTTGGTAAGGAGGTAAGAGAGGCAAGGTCCTGCAAGGAACAGCTGAAACGCTCAGCAAATATTTGTTGAATCCATGCTGAATGAACCACTGCATGCAATAAATCACCATACCCCATCAGTTCTACCTCCTAAGTCTCTCTCAAATCCACTGGCTGCTCCATATCCTCATTGCTTCGACCTCCACTTAGAGCACCAGGGTTCTGCATTGAAACTGATACAAACCCTCCTGACTGGTCTCCTAGCAGTGGCTTCTGTGGCCTTTGGTGGTCTTGCTGAGGTTTCTCTCTTCAGCCATGCTATTGGTCTCCCATCTCTCCTCCAGGGCACGCCGCCCATGCTGTTCCCCCTGCTTCAGTACTCTCCGTGCCTCACCCCTACTCATCCTTCACATCTCTGCTGAGGCATCGCTTTCGACAAGAATGTCTATCGAAACTGGTCTGTAAACCCTCCCAGTGTCTATGCAGCATGATGGCAGGCAGGGCTTCCACCCTGGTCATCATGGCACGGTGTGCCTAGCACTGTGCCAGACCCACCACAGCTGTTCTCCATGTGTTTTCTCATTTTATCTGTATAACCACCCTAGAATGCAAGTGTGACTGTGTCCACTTGACAAAGGAAGAAACTGAAATTTATTTATTTTACTTTTTTATTATTTATTTATTTATTTTATTTTTATTTTTTGAGACCGAGTCTCACTCTGTTGCCCTGAGTAGAGTGCTGTGACATCAGCTTAGCTCACAGCAACCTCAAACTCCTGGGCTCAAGTGATCCTCCTGCCTCAGCCTCCTGAGTAGCTGGGACTACAGGCGTGCACCACCACACCCGGCTAATTTTTCTATTTTTAGTAGAGAGAGGGTCTCACTCTTGCTCAGGCTGGGAAACTGAAATTTAGAGATGTGAAATAACTCGCCCAAGGTTATCCAGCTAGCACAGGGGCAGGGTCCACGTTTTAATCCAAGCCTCTGGGCTGCCGAAGCTGGTGCCTTTAAATTCTATTATATAAGGCGCTGCCCCCCAAATACTGAATTTACCCCATAATTAAACAAGCCAGGGATCAAATAGCTAATGAGGGTCTGCCTCACTAATGAAGGTGATCAAAAGGTTCTGGCTGCCCTGGAATTCAAATCTGAGCAAATGTCTGACCACTGCCAGGATGTGTAGGCCTCTCAAGAGTGGTTGCTGTTTGAGCCACATTGGATTAGTCTTTTTTACTTCCATAAGTACCAAAGACACATTTAAGCTGTGTTCTAAAAAATATTTTTATAATGATTTAAAAAAAAAGTCTGGATGCTGATGCACATTTTTGCTTTTTAATTTACAAGTTATCATTCAGAAAGTTTTAGGAGAGAATGGGTCCTGCGGGACCATCGTCCAAATGCAGGCATGCAGGGAGTGGCCTTAGAGGAGATGCCACCCTGAGACTAGGAGGCAGAGCCTGGGAAGGGGATGAAGACAGGCACTCCAGGGCGCATGTAAAGAGCACGAGAACACCAGCACCCCACCTTCCCAGGGGCCCCCCCCGAGCGCCTGAGCTCAGAGGAGGGAGACTAAACTTGATGCCAAAGGAGCAGGACTGTCTGGGACTGGAGGCGGTTAGCAACGTAGCAGAGGGGGCTTGAATTTGGGGTGTTTTAACCAGCCTGGCTAGGACATGGGAAAGAGTATAAGCCAAACCCTTTCTAGTGTCCCACTTGGGTGTTCCTGAGAGGACTTCTGATTAACGGTCTGAGTAAGAGCTGAGAAGGACGTGAGGACATCGACTGATCCGGCCGCCTGCCCTGAAAGAGAATGAGCGTCCACGTCATTTAGCCACGGGCTTTGCTTAGGAGTAAGCATGAAGGGCTCTTCCATCCTCCTCACTTCTCGCCACTTGGGTTGCCGGTCCACAACCTCTCCCCATGCTCCTTATCACCATGTCTCAAAAAATTGAGGAAATCAAGGGTTTTCGTCTCACAGCCAGGCAAAAGGACACCAGATCTGTCAAGATCAAGAAAAATAAGGATAATGTGATTTAAAGTTCAATGCAGCAGATACCTTGGTCATCATAGACCAAGAGAAGGCAGAGAAAATCAAGCAGTCCCTGCCCCCTGGTAGTTACTAAGTATGAGTAGAAGCAGACAATTCAGACTCTAAGTATAGGCCGGGCGCAGTAGGTCACACGTGTAATCCCAGCACATTGGGAGCCCAGCATGGGAGGATCACTTGGGCCCAGGAGTTTGAGACTAGCCTGGGCATCAGAGCAAGACCCCATCTCTACAAAAAAGAAAAAATTAGCTGGGCGTGGTGTGCGTGCCTATAGCCCCAGCTACTTAGGAAGCTGAGGCAGGAGGATTGCTTGAGCCCAGGAGTTGGAGGTTGCTGTGAGCTAGGCTCAGCACTCTAGCCTACGCAACAGAGTGAGATTCTGTCTCAAAAAAAAAAAAAAAAAAAGATTAGCAACTTACAGAAGGTAGCAGGACTTATTGAACAAATGGTGTGAGAAAAGAACATTTTTCTTAAACTAGCCATCATCATGAATCCTTTCCAAGCAAGGCAAGGTATAAAATAATGAAATAAATTAAAAATTATTATTGAAGTTAAAAGGGAAAGGTGGTGAGGGTGTTTATAAAAATTCCTTGAGTATAGAAACATAGAACTAAAATCCACCAGGTCATTGGTAGCACCCATTGGGTCAGCTAAAGAAAATATCATGTGGGAAGGAGAAACATTCATTACAGAAAGGGCAACAGTGAGCTACAGAAATCAGTTTGTACTTTAAGAGTGAGCATTATGTAAGAACGTTAAGGCCATAGCCCCACGTGGAAATCATTGCTCCTGTTGATGGAAGCAATATGTTTAAACTTGACTGTCAGAAAACTGCGTGAATCAACTAGTGGCTGAGAGAAGCAATTGAAATGCATCCAACTTCCTACCCGTAAAAGGTAATAATGTTTCACAATTATGTATGATAATAACCTTTGATGGTACGAGAACACTGGGAGGCTGAAAAAATCAGTGTAAAAGGGAAGTGACTTTTTGAAACAACTACACACGCGTACACAAACTCGCATGTACACATACACACACACAATGCCTTTGTGTTGCTCAATGGCTTAATTAGGAAGTCCCTCCATGGAAAAAGTGATAGAATTGAAGATCCATCTGTTTCCAAAGCAAATCAACAGTGACCCTGGTGGAAGCTTTGGAGAGAAAGAAACTATAAGTATACCAAGGAATAAAATTGGCTAGAACTGGCCAAGAAAAAAACACCAGCTCAACTTCTTTTAAAAAGAGGGAATAAAAAGTTATATTATTCAGGTTTCCCTAATATATATATATATAATATGTACATACATATACAGAATATATTAAGAAAGTACAAGTCCTATGCTAGCAAAATTTCAAAGGGGCTTTTTAAACTAATACAAAAGGAAATATTCTACCAGTCTAATGTGTGTCCTTGAACTTGCCAAGGGCTTTCTGAGATACAAAGGAAACAGAAGACACCATCACCTCCCTCTAATTTAAATCTAGTTGGGTAGACAAAACAAATTAAGAGATACACTTTAGGAGATGAACAGTCCAAAGCAATGGGTAAGGGAAGAAGGGTTTAGATGCCGGGGGAGTCAGAGAGCATGTGCTATGGACTAGCCAGAGGAAGAGCCGCAGAGTAAGTGAATCTAAAGAAATTACCTGGAGTTGAAATACCCCAGTTCTGGCCAGGATGCCAAATAAATCATCATCACAAGGATACTTGCTAGTATCTCAAGGCTTATTACATTCTAGGGCTTTCTATAAGCAAAGTGCCTTAGGTTTGTTATTTCATTTAATTCTTACACCACCACTGACAGGCAGGGCCTACTACCACCCTGTTTTTCAGATGAGGACACTGAGGCACAGAAATGATAATCATGTTGCCCGAAGTGACAGTACTAATAAGAGGTCTGCAATATTAACCACTACAGTCTACTAGCTGGAGAGTAAACGCTTAATAACTATGGAAGCTTCTGGTCAAAGGCAAAAACTATCACAAGTCTCAGCATTAACTTGTATATTTCTGCTAAAGTAACAACTGCTTTAAAACACAGAAATCTGGGTTGGAAATTTCATAGATACCAGTGTGTTACATAACATAACTATTGTATAAAGGATTTTCAATGAACTACTACCACTCAGGATGCTTGCCAATTAAATGTTGAAGTCTTTTCAGCATTCCATTCAGCTTATAATGATGATTCTAATGAGCAGAGTTTTGGCAAAATGTCATTCTTTTCTAAACTGGAATGTGTTATTCTGCTTACATTTGTCGGTAGAGGTTAGGTTTAATGCATACAACCTGATTTCTTGAACTGGGCTTCATCTTCGGCCGTATGTAGCTTGTAAGGAGCTCTGTTAAGATTGACAGGCGTTAGAAGTTGTTTACCTAATGACATTTTTAAACAAGCCAAGAAATGGCTAAATTTCACTGAGATTTCAATTAAGGTGACCCAGTGGTCCTTACTGGAGACTACTCCTTCTGTTAAAATCCTACCTGAAAGGGTATCAGGATTAAATGACACTGAGATTCCACAACTCCCAATTCTTTTTTGTGGCATTAGGAGTGTGTTTGGTTGTTTTCTTATAACCACTCACACATACTGTTTGGGCCTATAATTATAGTCAACACATTACACAAAGCACTTGGATTTTTTTTTTTTGCATGTATTGTTGTAAAAGTAACTATTATGCAAAAACACATAAATAAGGAGACCTAAAATATATATGTCAAAGACTGGAGAGAGGGTATGTATCCTAGAGAAATTCTCGCAGAGGCCCCCGAGGGGACAGAAGCAAGGGTGATTACTGCGCTGTGGTGCTGAAGCTGGGAGCAGCGTGGGTGATGCCACTGGGGGTGTGTGTGGAAAACGTGGGGGGCAGGCACCAGCTGGAATACTTTGCAGCAGTTAGGAACAACCAACTGGATGTGCCCACAGCAACATGGATGGAGTGAAAAATGAGCAAGCAGAATGAGTCTTGAACACAATATATTTACATAAAGTCAAAATGCAGGCATAAAAAGCGGCAAAACACATTTGTACAAGAATGCGTGTAAATACAGGTATACACCATATATACATTAGATGTACTAGAATGGTTGCCTGTGGAGGAGAATGGAGATAAAGGTGAATAAATGTAGAAAACCAGAGAGGGGCCCTGCATGGACCAGTGAAGCCAATGTGCTGTGAACTGATGAAGAGGACAAGCTCAGCTCTCTGCACCTGAGTTCCAGAAGGCGGAGAAGAAATACATGCAACCCAAACAGGCTTTTAACTTGGGTGCTCAGCCCTGTGGCTCCTGAAAGAAGCGTGTAAGAGTGTGGTTAATGATTGCCAGGTGGATTTCTTAAGCACTTTGGATGTGCTTGGATGCTCCTAAGGCCAGAGGTTCCCCAGCCATGGCTGTGCATTACAGGCATCTGGGGAGACAAAAAAAATGCCACTTCCAGGCCCCTCCCCAAGAGATTCTGTTTAAATGGTCTGTGGACCCAGGCATCAGTATGTTTCGGAGCCTCCCAGGTGATTCTAATGTGCTTCTAGAGGCTGGGGCCTGGAAGGGTGGATGCTGACGCCTGAATACTCTCTACACTCTCTACAGCTGGGACAAAAAGTCTCTCCCTGAAGGGAGATTTGGGTGGCACCTCACCTTGACTGCTACAGCCAAGTCAATTACATAGCAGCAAACATTAAGTCTACTACACAGCGGGGCTATTCGTAGTGGGCTACTCAGGCCTGGAGTTTGGAAGGGTACAGAACTGGGAAATACCAGCCCATGTAGCTCAGTGTGTTTCACTCTGTGTTCCGAGGACAGAGAACAACCTGCATCTGAATCATCTGAACGCAGCCCCTCCCCTAACCTGACAAAGCAGAGATCAGGATTATTATCAGATCATCCTTAAGCTCCATAGCATTGAGACTCTCTGGATGAAGATGACATCAAAGCCACGGGAGAGCAGATGAGGTATCCCAGGGAAACTACATAGGATGAACAGAGAACCCGGGAGCACCACCATTTGGGAAGCAGATAGATGTCACACAGGTGACAGGGTAGGCGGGGGAACGCGAGTGCTTGCCCGTGGGCGCAGCCAACATTACCAAGTGCAGATGAGAGATCAAGTGAGGTGGGAACTCTGGAGTGTCCATGGGATTTGGCAACAAGGAGGTTATTGTTGGCTCTAGCCAGGACAGACAGGGTGGCTGCTGATTACATGGTACAATCTTGGTGATACTGATTCCTAGCTTCATGGCTAGGATCCCTCAGCCAGAGGAAGGAACTAGAGCCAGGAAGGAGCCCAGAGGACAGGATGGGGATTGTGTTAAGATGGCCCTCTGCTCAGGGGAAAAAGAAAGGGACTGACTGAGCGAAGGCAGTACAAGCTAAGATAGGAGAGAGTAAATGAGTGAGAAGTTAAAAGGAAAAGTTAAACAGTCCATCAGGGGTGACTAAAGACTAGAGAAAGGAGCTAAACCCAGAAGAATGTTTATTAAGCAATTACCCTTCAGGGTTTACAATAACCAAAACAAGACTACCCAGTAGAGGCTGTCACTAGAATAGTCACTTTAGTAGCCAAGAAAGCAAATGTATTTGGAATCAACAAACTGTAGTTCCTAGCACCATAAAGCAGTATCTCCATAGAAAGTCATTTCACTTTAAGCATTCATTTCCTTATACGTAAAACAGAGATGATAATGCCTAACTTACCGCTCTGCTGCAAGAACTGTAGCTGATTCAGTCATTCAATGAGCATTTACTAAGCATTGCTACGCGCCAGACACTGTGCTAGACACGGCTATCCAACAGCGAGCAGCAGAGACCAGGCCCACGCCCTCCTGAAGCTTGTCCTCTAGTGAGAAAGAGACACATGAAATGGATTATGACAACAATAATAATGTCATGACATTTGTGGGAAGTGTTATAAAGGTGAAGAAAGGCAAAGTATGTTAGATTCCAATAGTGCTTGGGAAAAAGTAGGTGCTCAAGAAATGGTATTCACAACTATCCTCACTGCTGGGAAGATGTTCAATGAGACCATATTCAGCAAAATTGTGAAAAGAGGTACTTTATCTTTGGTATCTGGCAGTTTCCCCCTCTGTTTTCCTCTTCTGGGGAACTACAGCATTTCATTTTTTTCTTATCAAAATTCATGTTTAATCAGCACCAGTAAATCTTGCAAGAAGAAGTGAGCAGATTGAGGAGAAGAGGTATTGCCTCTGGGCCTTCAGAGCCACTCATGGAGACAGTGCCTTGTGTCACTCATGATGGAAACTCACTCCTGAACTTCTTACACATAGGAACAGAGATCCTTTTTAGAGGATCTCTAAATCCTCTAAATCCTTTTCCTGCAATGGTAATCAGTGTAGTATATTGGCATTTCTTTTTTAAAAAGTTTTTTTTAGAGCCACATTGATACAAAAGTGACTCATTTGGCATGAAAATTTGCCAGTATGAGTCGGGAGTGAGTAAGAGAGACATTTTACAACTTATCAGCCAGAAATCACTGCTAATAACACCCATTGCGCTAGTGCATTCCTATCAAGCATGGGGTTTGGTACTTTCTCCAACTCCATAACATATTAACTCCATTTTACACCTGAGGAAAGCGAAACTCAGAGAAATTTAGGCAGCTCAAACATGGTCCCGGAAATGTGACTTGCCCCAGGCCTGATGTTTCCCAAAGCCCTGTCCACATCACCAAGCTATCTCAGGAAGGGGAAGGAGGGAGAGGGGGCCAAGATGCCAGGTACCCCCGGTGAGGGGCCAGCTAAGGGCTCCCACCTCTCACCCAGTCCCACTCACTCAGCACAGTTGCACTTACTTGCAGTAGCCTCTGGCCGCTCACACTCTCGCCACGTGAAGTGCAGGACCTTGTGACAGTGTGACCAGGCTCTGAGGGAAAGGTGAAGACACCATGATGGCCAAAATGAGCCTGGGCCTGAGAAAACGCCGACCGAGGCTGGGCCCTGAAAGAGACCTGGGCAGGTCAGTACAGCTGCTGCAGTCTCGCCAGAAGTATGTGTGTGCAGGTGAGAGAGAGAGTAGGAATGTGTTGTATGTAAGAGAGAGAATATGTGTGTGTGTGAAAGTACGAGTGTTACATGGGCTGGTGTGTGCTTTTGCACATGGCTATATCTGGGTGCAAGTGTGTACAAGATGGCATGTGTGTGTGTATGTATGTCTGAGAGTGCACGTGTGTGTGTGCACGTATGAAGAGTCCATCTAAGAGGTTCAGAGTTAAAGGTGCTTTCGCTGCCCTGGGCTACCCTGATGCATTATCTGTTTCTCACTGACTGCAACACTAGAACCGTTTATAACCTTAAGGGGGACTCTGAAGGAACACAGTCCCAGAGTTAGCCTGAGCCATTAATCCCCGGGAGTGAAATTCCTCCACCCTGGCAGGTATCATTTAGAGCCTTTCTCAGTTAGCAACCATAACACTCAAAGCTTTGAACAGTTGTTATATGTTTATTTTTCTCTTCAAGTTCACTCTGTTGGCTCTCATAACCAGCCAAGTTCAAACAACCTCTGTCTGGCAGCCACGAAGACAACTCCGCCAGCCCCCAGCCCAAAGCAGTCATAACTAGAGTTTGGAGCCGATTTCCATGATCTGTGTGTGTGTTCTGTTGCTTTTGTTTTTTTTTTTAAATAAATTGTGCTTTGTGATGTGCCTAATTCCATCAAGAAATTGCAGTGGCTTACAATATTAAAAATATACATCCAACAGAAAACACAAACATTCAGATCAAAACTCAACTCACAAGAAGAGAAAGATGTTCTGATGTGTGTGTTCTGTTGCTTAATTTTCACTATGGTAAAATAGAGCCATTAGAGGTGCATTATTGAGTAACAGTTAAGCATGTGTCTTGGCTGGGCATGGTGGCACATGCCTGTAATCCCAGCACTTTCGGGGGCCGAAGCAGGATGATCGCTTGAGGCCAGGAGTTTGAGACCAGCCTGGGCAACAGAAGGAGACCTTGTCTCTACAATGAATAAATGAATGAATGAATGAATGAATAAATAAATAAAGAAATAAAATGTGTCTTTAGGAGTTACAAGCTCCAGATTTTAATTATTTTTGCTTTCTCAATGTCTCAGTTTCCTCATCAATAAAAACAGGGATAATGATAGACCTACCTTGTAGGATTGAAGAATGGAATAAGGTAATATATACAAAGTGCTTAACACAGTGCCTGGCACACACTGAGCAATCAATTTAGCCATGTTGTTATTCTCACTGCCATGTTAGGATTTGAGTTACACCCACATTGCATCTCTTGTTGGTTGAGTGGATCCAGATCCAGATGGGATCTCCCCCCTCTCTGGTCCAATGGGAGGCAAAGTGAAGTTGGTGTATTACCAGAGTCCCATCATCCAATAGCCAAGAGCAGATGCTGCGGCTGGTCTTGTGCATGGCAGCCAGATGGTTCAGGCTGCACAAAAGAGGACATGACTCAGGATTTCTTCAATTTTCTCTTTTTTAGTTTTGGTTTCATTTGCAAGCTCTGCTGGACATTTGCATGGGCTGGTTTGGCCTGTGGGCTCTGCAATCACTAGGAAGGGAGCTAAGCTGAGCCTGGGTGATGGCCCGTGTTCACTTGCAGGTCAGGCTGTGGCTACCTGGGGTGTGGCCCTGGAAGATTTATAGACCTCCTTCCAAGGACCACTTGAGTTCTGCTGATCTCTGAGGAACAACAGATCTTAGGGGCAACCCTTCTCACAGAACACTGGTAACCTATTTGATGGACCCAGCCTATAGTATAAACACTGCCATATGGGTTCTTTACTCAACCCCACATACCTAGACACACAGTCACTACGTGCATTCATCCCTCCTTGTCTTCAGGGGGTGGGTGAGAGGTGATCTATGACCTCCTCAAATACTGTTAAGTGCTTGGAAGAGTCTCACCGAGCCCTCCCACTTATTCAAGAACCCCCCTCCTCCCAGCTTCCCCTTGGCATTGCCTCAGTTTCCCAGGTTCCCGAGGCAAGCACCAGCTATACAGGCCTGGGTGGGGTGTTACCCCAGGAGCTAGCAATCTAATCCTGCCCTTATTGTTATCCATGTGGATGTCTGTGTCCCATTCTCTTCCTCTAGCCAGCAAGATGGGCTCACGGCCTGGAGCTGCTCACCACTTATCTCTGCATCCCCTCCCCACCTCCCACCCAGACCTCCTTGTTGCCTGGCACTTAGTAGGTGCTCTGTTAATAGATATTGAATCAGGGTGTGAGTATGAAAGCAAGTGAGCAAAGGAATTAAGCATTTCTCTGAGTGAGAAAAAATTATAGCAGAAATAAACCCTACAGACCTTCCGGTTCAGCACCCACACATTACAGTCACAGACACAGAGGCTGCCACTCCCCTGAGAGGTGAGGAGTCTCAGTGGCAGGACCAGAGTCCAGGTGTCCCTCTCTTGCTGTGACCCTGTGCTGCTGCTTGTTTCCTCTCTCGGTCTTCATCTACCATTCTTCCCAGAGACAGACTCCAGAAAATGCCTGGGTCGCTGTCGGCCCCACCTCTCATTGAAATCCCTTATTCATTAACTAGGGCATAACCGCCTGGCCTCTTTACAAAACCAAATCAATAAATATTGATTGAGGGCCCACCATGTAGACAGCCAGGTGAGAATGAGGGAAGGCAGGAAACAAGAGAGGAGAGAAAACATGTGATTATCCGCCTTATTAATGATCAATCTGACACCCCAGTCACGTCCCCAACACAGCCCTGAGAAGGCAGCAGGAAGGCCTTTGGGCTTTCAGCACGAAAGATAAGGGGAGCAGGGTCTCTACTGGGAGAAAGTCCCCTTTTCTCCCTCCAGGTGAAGGGGAGATGAAAGGAAAATGTTATGTAAATAATAAGTCCACAACTACACTCTGATCATGTACAAAAATTCCAAGAATGATTAAGCCTGACTGTGGCTCCAGGATAAACAGAAATTTAACATTGCATTTGCCCCGCACACTTGCACGTGCTCTCTGTCTCTGTCACTCTGTGTCACACTGACACACAGACACAGACACACACAATATGTTGGTGAACTGTTGTAACTGGTCCACAAGGAAGGCAGTTCAGCTAAAGGAGGGGTAATTCTGGGAACAGTCAGAAGACTTGCTCACTGGCCCTACTCAGCTACTCACTCACTAATTCTGGGCATATCAGTTAATTGCTCCATGCTAGTACTTGTCCATTTTTAAAAAGGGAATACCAATATCATTATTTATCTGCTTTATAGGGATGCTGTGACTACAATTGTGCTTCATAGATATAAGTACTCCTTAGAAGGTGAACTACTGTGTGCTTTAAAACACAGTCCAAGCAGTCTTCAGAAGTCAGCTACATACTTCAATACACCACTTTCAATAATGGATAGAAAAACTAGAGGGATTAACAAGGAAATAGGAGACCTGAACAACACTATAAAACAACTAGACCTAACAGACATCTACAGAACATTCCATCCAGCAACAGAATACACATTCTTCTCAAGTGCAAATGGAACATTCTCCAGTATAAACCATATACTAGGCACAAAACAAACCAATAAATTTAAAAGGATGGAAATAATACAAAGTGTGTTCTCTGACCAGAGTAGAGTGAAATCAATAGTAGGAATAAATTTGGAAAACTCACAAATACACAGAAATTAAACAACACACTCTAAAATAACCAAAATAACCAATGGGTCAAACAAGAAATGAAAGTGGAAATCAGAAAACACATTGATATGAATGAAAATGAAGATGCAACATATGAAAGCTTATGGGATACAGCTAAAGCAGTGTCTAAAGGGAAATTTATAGCTATGAATGATATAGCTATATTAAGAAAGGTTAGCTGGGTGTGGTGGGATGCACCTGTAGTCCCAGCTACTAGAGAGGCCAAGGCAGGAGGATCACTTGAGCCCTGGTTGCAGGGCTATGGTTGCAGTGAGCTATGATGACACCACTGCTCCCCAGCCTGGGTGACAGAGCAAGACAAGAAAGAAAGAAAGAAAGAAAGAAAGAAAAAAAAGAAAGAAAGAAGGAAAAAAAAGGAAAGGAGAAAGATCTCAAATCAATAACCTAAACTTCTACCTTGAGACACTGGAAAAAGACCAAACTAAACCTAAAGCAAAGAGAAAGAAGGAAATAATCGAGATTAGAGCAAAAACGAGTGAAACGGCGACTAGAAAAGTATTAGAGAAAAAAAAAATCAGTGAAACTAAAAGTTGGTTCTTTGAAAAGATCAACAAAATTGACAAATATTTAGCCAGATTGACCAAAAGTTACCCATAAACAGATTGCACTGTGGTTAGGGACCTCAGACAACATACTCAACTTTATCATGGGCAAGGACGCTGAGGCTTTGAGAGCTGGTGGTGTGCCCAGGGCAGTGGTAAGACTGGAAACCAAGTGTCCTGACCCCACCAGGGCTTCTGACACTCTACCTCCTCTTTTAATGTCTAATACCAAATCGAATGCTTGAATGTCCACTCATATATGAAATGCAATAGGAAACCCACTGAAGAGAATTTTACCATAATGTAAAATAATACATATTTGAATAAACCCAATCATTGTCTCCTACTTTGTCCTCTGTATAAATCAAAAAGTGTCCTATTTTGATTTGCTTGAAGTAGGGATTACTCTTCCAAGCATTGTTCCTATTTTCTCTGGTTGCTTAAGAACAACCCAGGGCCATAATCAATGTGGCAAGAGAAAATTTAAATGATGCATCTATTAACAACTATTCTCCTGCAGGGTCATCGTGACTCTTCCGGGATTATAATCCTGAACAGGAAAACGTTGAGCAGTGGAAGGGCCCAGACATGCACTGTATTTGAGAATCAGGTTGAGTTTAGGGAATGAGAATCTCTAGAACATTCCCTGGCTCCCTCATAGTATTACAGAAACACTGCGCAGGGAGTGTGCAGCAGAAGACAGGGAGGAGTGACCCCACTCATTGTGATGTCACAGAGAATGCATCATGCTCTTTGGAGAAAGGCGAGCCTGGTATTACTTACAAGAACAAAATCAAAATCCCAGTACGGTGTTCTGATAGAGGATCCTAAGATGTCCAGCAAGCAGTTTACACAGCCCCCACTGTAGGGGCATGACCACTCCCAAACATCTAGATTTTGCCCCCATTAAGTAATATTTTCTCACAGGGTTCCAGCATCAGACATGTCTTCATAATGCCAGTTGAGCTGATTCTTCTTGATATGAATTTTATTCAGCTACAGACCTAGAACCTGAAGGCAGGGAGGATTTTTAGTTGTATTTAAATGAGCACGGGTCAAAGGAAGGAGTCTTGGAGTCATAATCACAACAGGTACTATTTATCAAGCACATGCTAGAGCCAGCTAGTGTTTGAAGTATTTTATGTGGATGAACTCATTCTACCTATGTCACAGAACATGTTCTGTGACATAGGTCCTATTACTGACTCCACTTTACAGATTAAAACACTGAGGCAGAGAAGTTTAGTAATCTGCCCAAGATCATAAGCAGCTGAGATGAGCACCATTAAGTCTGGGTTCTTAACCAGGCCACATAAATAACCCCCTGAGAGACCCAGGTTTATAATCTGGTTCTACCAAGTATCATTGTTTATTACTTTATGCTTATTTTTAGCCTCTCTCTTTCAAATTCCTACTTATTTCCTCCATCTGCTATCCTCTTCAGGAATTTGAGTCATAAAGATATTAGGAATCATAATATGATAGAAAGTTAAACCTGGGAGGCAGCTTGGAACTCATATCAGCTGAGCCTCTATTTTATAGACAAGGAGACTGAAGTCTAGATTGTTCACATAGTTGCTGGATGGTTGTTAGTGACAGAAGAACTATTTACGAAGGTACAATCAATCAAATAGTTCTAGTGTCAATCACTGGAGACTATCAAACAGCAAATCTATTTTATAGATGCTTCTAAGATAAATTCTAGATCTTTCCATAGAGGAGAGAGCCTAGCCCCAAGTGTTCTGAACCGGCTGCCATTTAGAATCACCTGAAGAACTTTTTTCTTTTTCTTTTTCTTTTTTTTGAGACAGGGTCTCACTCTGTTGCCCGGCTAGAGTGAGTGCCGTGGCATCAGCCTAGCTCACAGCAACCTCAAACTCCTGGGCTTAAGCGATCCTACTGCCTCAGCCTCCCGAGTAGCTGGGACTACAGGCATGCGCCACCATGCCCGGCTAATTTTTTCTACATATATTTTTAGTTGGCCAAACAATTTCTTTCTGTTTTTAGTAGAGACGGGGTCTCGCTCTTGCTCAGGCTGGTCTCGAACTCTTGACCTCGAGCAATCCACCTGCCTCAGCCTCCCAAAGGGCTAGGATTACAGGCGTGAGCCACCACGCCCGGCCTGAAGAACTTTTAAAAAACACTTCTACTTGGGCCCATGGGAATCAGAATCTCTGGGGCAGAGTCGGGGCAACTGCATATGTTTTTGATCACCCCCAGGTGAATCCTATATATAGTGAAGGCCAAAAACCACTTGCTCAGCCATATTTTATATACTCTTGCTGCTTGGCCAAACCAACACTTTATTTAGTCAAGGAATCCACTGATTCTTCTGGAATAGTTTTTCATTCCATAGGTAGTCCTTCCTAAACAGGGTCTGGGCATCTTAGAAAAGGAGAGTTAATATGACTGTTGGCGTCTTGAACTCTTTTGTGAGTAAAGAACCAGCTTCCTAGCATGCGACCACTTCCCAGTATCCCATAAGCAAGATGCTACGTTCAAGAAGATGAGGGTAGCAGAGGAAACATAAGCTTTTGGAAATAAATTGGCATGTGTCTGTGTAATCCAGTAAGGCACTGCAGACCCACCTGATATCCATACAGAACTGAGCATCAACCTTCCCTCCCTCAACATGCAAAATCATTCGGCTCCCAGGCCAACCATGTGACCCCCAAGCAAAAATCAAGCTAACACTGAAAGATATTTAGCTGTTATAAAAAAGTAAAGTGTGGGCAGTCTCCCAACAGACATAATCAGCCCACTTGTACAGAGGGCAAGTACTAACGTATCAAGGCAGAGGAATGAAGTGGGGAGGAAACAGAATGCTTGGTCCCCAACACCCTGTGCACTCAACAAACAAACAGCCATTTGAGTCACTTTGGTTCTCTCTTTTTATTCTTCAGAATGATAAAGACCTAAAGATTGTCCCTGTAGTGTCTTCATGGCTAGAATTACAGAAAACAGCATTTTGTCAGTTTGAGTAAGTCAACTGGAGTGAGTCAATTTTTAAAAAAAAAATCCTTGGGATCAAATGGAGCTGGAGGAAAGTCAGGGCAGGGGTGAAACGGTCCATTTGAGGTGTCTGCCTTCAGTGACAGGGGAGGGAAAGCAGAACACACAGGCCAGGTAAGCAGGATGCAAGGGAACAAGTGGAATCCAACACACCTCCTGAGGCAGAATTCCTGAAGCCATGTGAGTTCATGAAAGCTCTTTGATAAGCAGCAATGAACAGGGACTGATGCATCAGCACTTACGAATGGAAAAAATAACTGAAATGTTTCCTATGCTTCTAAATGAAAAACAAAGTGTGCACTAAGAACGTCGAGTGTTTCAGTGAGTTGTACCCAGGATCAGCTTGATATTGATGAGAGAGAACGTCAGTGAAATGGTCACAACCATAGGTTGTTGATCTTGCCTTGGATTCTGAAACCTGTGACTTGTTATGAATTGTTACTACAGCCCCTGGGCTTCTCTTTTTTTTTTTTTTTTTTTGCATATTTCATAGCATACAGGAAGATGGAACTGCAACACCCCCACTTCCCTCCCTCCCTTCCACCTCTTGTCTTCCCTTCTAAGTTTTGGTCCGTCTGGTAATGACAAAGGGAGCCCTGAGAGGGAGGGCTTCCCACCCCAAGACCCTTTTGTGCCCAGCATGGGCTGGAGTCGGGGAAGCAGCAGGCTCCCCCCTGTCAGAGGCAGAGTGTCGCAAACAGGAGCCTCTTCTGTTTTCCAAGGCGGAAAACCCTCCTGATGAGCCAGATCTTAAGCAGAGATAGGGAAACCACTAGCCAGGGTTTCTTAACCTCTCTTTATTTTTGATTTGCATATTCACTGACAAAGATCCTCACTGTTAAGAAGTGGTCTGAAACCTTTTTATATGCATTTAAGTAAAGTGATGCTGCTTTCCTTAATCCCTCAGAGCAGGGAGGAGAGTCAATGTTTATTAAATTCTCCTTTACAAACACCAGCATTTTAAACCTTGTCATTTTTTTTGACCCCATGAGGTCGACATTATTTGTCCGCTTTTATACAGATAGGGGAACTGAGGCTTAGAGAGGGGAGGTAACTTTTCCAAGGTCACACAGTAAACCAACAGTGGAGCAGGATTTAAACCAAAGTGCGTCAGGCTCTAGAATCTTCACTCCTCCTCTACTATTTTCTCCTTTCAGCCTCTCATTTTCTTAATTCTCCTGCCTCCTTTCCTATGGGGTAGTTTTACCAAGGACAGCATCTCCTCCATGCACTCTCCTAATTCCCAGTGACAGGGCAGTTGCCCCTGACTGAACCCCTGGCGGGGGGTGGGGGGTGGACTTGCTAAGAGCTTGGGAGTTTCTGATCAATTGCATTCTGGTAATATTTTATGACTAGAATAAAGGGTCCCCATCCTCTGATAATTTCAATCTCGCTCTCTCCTCTAACTGTTCTGTGCTCCTTCTTGAGAATACGATGTCATTTTGGTCCCCTCTTAGGTCATGAGGGCACTGGGATAAGAGAGAGCCAAGTTGAAATGTACCATGTGGTGTTGTGTCGGTGACTTCAGTTTTCACAATTATAAAATGAGGATAAGCATGGATTGATGGGCTGTCATGAACACTACAAGAAATAATGCAAGTAAAGAGCTTAGTGTGGTGACTGGCTTATAGAGGTGTCTCAGTAAGGTTTCTCCTGCTCCTCCTCCCCCAGAAATTGGAGACCAAGCAAGCAGGGTGCAGAACTGCACGTCTGCCCAGGGGACACAGTCTGGCCCTGCAGCTCTCAGCCGTCGGAGGTTATGAGGGGCTGGGGAGGAAGCTGACGGGGGTCAGCAGTGAGACATGGAAGGCAAGTCCTCCTGTCTTTGCCTTTTTCTCCAGTGGTCCAGACCTGGGATGACCATCTCAGAGACCTCACGGATAATATGACGAAGGATTGGGGGTGCACATTAGAGGATTGAGGGGAGCAGAGCTGAGGGGCTACCAAGATTGGATCTTGTATAAAATACAAGAACATGCATGGAAAGAACATGGAGTTTGCCCCCCCTATACCAGCTGTTTATTTTGGGGCATGTTGTGTCACCCCTCTGAGCCTCAGCCTCCCCATCCTAATGTTTATTGAGCAGCTACCATATGTCAGGCACCTGTTTGCTCAATTTTCATACATATTTCCTCTATATAGGAGGGCTTATATCACAAATGCTCTGAAAAATGTTATTATGTCCTAGTCTATTTTATGCCACTGCTTAACATTTTTTTAAGGATCATATAATCTGGATTTATTAACTTTAGGTAGCAATAATTTTTTTTTGAGACATAGAGTCCTGCTCTGTTACCCAGGCTAGAGTGCCGTGGCATCAGCCTAGCTCACAGCAACTTCAAACTCCTGGGCTCAAGCAATCCCCCGTCACTGCTTAGCGTTTACTTGTTTAAAAAATATCTAGTGAGCCGTAGACTTGTTGCCCTCATATTGCTTATATTCCAGAGATAATTCAAGGTATGAATAGGTGGTCATGCTTAGCACATATTGTGTCTTCAAAAAATATCAGTTTCTTTGGTGGACCCTCTCCCCTCCCTGCCCCTCCTTGCCCCCTCTTCCTATTATCCTCCCTCTGCCTCCTAAAAAAAAAAAAAGAAAGAAAAAAAATCGGTTCCCTCCTCCTTCAGCCTAATTCACTTTATTGTGGGCCATAGAGTTCAACTATTAAGTTGAATCACATAAAATCGACATTTTAAAAATCAAAAATGTTTAAATATTTGCAGAAATAGTAAAGCCCATCCTAAAATTCGTATGGAATCTCAAGGGACCCCAAATAGCCAAAACAATCTTGAGAAAGAAAAACAAAGCTGGAAGACTCATACTTCCTGATTTCAAAACTTACTACAAAGTTACAGTAATCAAAACATTGCGGTACACTGTTGGTGCAAATGTAAATTAATTCAAACACTATAGAGAACAGTGGGGAGAGTCTTCAAAAAACTAAACACAGAACTACCATATGACCCAGCAATCCCACTGCTGGGTATATACCCAAAAGAAGGGAATTTAGTATATCAAAAAGATATCTGCATTCCCACGTTTATTGCAGCACTACTCACAATAGCTAAGATTTGGAATCAACATAAGTGTCCAACAACATATGAATGGGTAAAGAAATTGTGGTACATATACACAAGGGAATATTGTATCATCACAAAAAAGAATGAAATCCTACCACTTGCAACAACATGGATGGAATTGGAGATTGTGTTATGTGAAATAAGCCAGGCACAGAAAGACAAATCTCATGTGTTCTCAGTCATATATGGGAGCTAAATATTAAAAACAATTGATCTCATGGAGACAGAGAGTAGAATGATGGTTACCAGAGGCTGGGAAGGGTAACTGGGAAGGGGGATAAAATGGGGATGGTTAATGGGTGCAAAAATATAGTTAGATAGTTAGATAGAATGAATAGTATTTGATAGCACAAAGAAGTGACTATAATCAAAAATAAGTTAGGGTATACTTTAACTAAGAGTAGAGTTGGAATATTCCTAACACAAAGAAATGATAAATACCTGAGGTGATGGATACTCCAATTACCCTGATTTGATTGATTCATATTGTATGCCTGTATCAAAACATCATATGTACCCTACAAATATATACAACTATTATGTACCCATAATAATTAAAAATAAAAAAAATTAAAAAAAAACCCATGTGGTACTGGCATAAAGACAGACATACAGACCAATGGAACAGAATAGAGAGCCATATATATGGTCAAACAATTTTTCACAAGGGTGCCAAGACCATTCAATGGGGAAAGGACAGACTTTTCAACAGATGGTGCTGGGAAAAGTGGATATCCCCAAGCAAAAAGATGACGTTGGACTCTTACCTAACATCAAATAAGAAAATTAACTCAAAATGGATCAAAGACTTAAACGTAAGACCTAAAATTATAAAACTCTTAGAAGAAAACATAAAGCAAAATCTTCATGACATTGGATTTGGCAGAGATTTCTTGGATATGACACCAAAGGCACAGGCAAGAAAAGAAAAAATAGACAAATTGTATTTCATAAAAATTTAAAAATTTTGTGTATCAAAAGACACTATCAACAGAGTAAATAAGCAACCCACAGAATGGGATAAGATATTTGCAAACCATATATCTGATAAAGCATTGATACCCAGAATATGCAGAGAATTCTTAAAATTCAACAACATCAACAACAAAAACCTGATTCAAAAATAGTCAAACTACTTCAATAGACATTCCTCCAAAGAAGATATACGAATGGACAATAAGCAATTGAAAAGATGCTCAACACTGCTAATCATTAGAGAAATGCAAATCAAAACTATGATGAGATACCCCCTCACACTCATTAGGATGGCTAGCCAAGAAAACAGAAAATAACAAATGTTGGTGAGAATATGGAGAAATTGGGACCCTTGTGCACTGTTGGGAGGAATGTAAAATGGCACAGCCACTGTGGAAAACAGTATGAAAGTTTCTCAAAAAATTAAAAATAGAATTACCATATGATGCAGCAAATTCACTTCTGGGCAAATTCACTTCTGGGTATATACCCAAAAGAATTGCAAGTAGAGTCTCAAAGAGATATTTGTACACCCATGTTCATACAGCATTATTCACAACAGCTAAAATGTAGAAGGAACCCACGTGTCCACTGACAGATGAATAGATAAGTAAAATGTGGTATATACACACCATGGAATATTATTCAACTTTAAAAAGGAAGAAGGTCTGACATGTACTACAATATGGATGAACCTCGAGGACATTATGCTGAGTGAAATCAGTGAGTCACAAAAAGACAAATACTGTATGATTCCACTTATATGAGGTAATTAGAGTAATCAAAATCATAAAGACAGAAAGTAGAATGGTGGTTGCCAAGGGCTGAGGGAAGGGGGAATGGGAAGTTATGATTTAATGCTGTGGTCCCCAAACCCCGGGCTAAGGACTGGTACTGGTCCATGGCCTGTTAGCAACTGGGCCACACAGCAGGAGGTGAGCAGCTGCCAAGCAAGTGAAGCTTCATCTGTATTTACAGCCACTCTCCATTGCTCACATCACCGCCGGAGCTCCGCCTCCTGTCAGATCAGTGGCAGTATTAGTTGCAGGAAAATAAACTCAGGGCTCCCACTGATTCTGCATTATGGTGAGCTGCATAATTATTTCACTATATATTGCAATGTAATAATAATAGAAATAAAGTGCACAATAAACATCATGAGCTTGAACCATCCTGAAACCATCCCCTCATCCATGGAAAAATTTCCTTCCATGAAACCGGTCCCTGGTGCATAAAAGGTTGGGGAACACTGGTTTAATGGGTACAAAGTTTCAGTTTTACAAGACGACAAATGTTATAGAGATGGATAGTGATGATGGTTGCACAGCATTATGAATGTGTTTAATACCACTGAGCTGTACACTTAAAAATGGTTAAGATGGTAAATGTCATGTGTATTTTACCACAATAAAAAATAATATATATATTTTTAAAAAATGGTTAAATAGCAGCAACTGCATATGCTCCAACATAATATGGAAGGGAGAAGGGCTTCTTTAATTTTAAGCAGTAATTACAGTAATAACTTGCCAGGGGAAGCTTGATTGGATTCTTCTTTTCTTGATTCCTAGGAAATGATCCCATCCCATGCTTTGTTAAATTTGGCTCTGAAAGCAAGGCATCAAATCAGACTGACGAGTGCTCACCAGGGTAAAAACCAGAGTCCAGCAGCAGTGTCCCACATTAGGAGCCAACAGGTGGAAGCGAGGGAATGGAAAGGCGAAACAGCAAACAGAGGAAGGTTGGCTGGCATGCTGCCCGGCTGCACAGACTGATCGTAGGCACCTGGGACAGGTGGACGCTGCTGGGGCCCTCTCTCTATCCCTGAAGTCAATCCAGTGGTCATCCCAGAGAAAATAGTACCACTTTGAACCCAGGCGAACTGCTGTCAAGGGAGGCTCCCAAAAAAACTTACTCTGCCCAAATATAACGCTCCTTCCACAAAAATTGGGCAGCTCATAGAATTAAACTCGATTAACATTTAAATGTCTCCAACCCTTGATTACCATATCTCATCAATAGCTGCTCTCAAGAGCAATTATTATCATTATGGATGTATTGCCTTACCCTTTTAACTAGAATGATAATGTCCAGTGTAAATAAAGCCTTCTTTGCTAATTTCAATTGTGCACAATGAATAGCCTGTTTTTTTTTTCCTTCCCCTAGGGTTCTTTGGACTGAATTTACTCTGGTTCCTGAAGTGTGGAAAAAGTAAACAAGGTTTTGTTTGGATTCCACCCTTCATTTTCTCTGGACTAAAACACAGCAAAGTGCTAGAAAGTTATCCGAAAGAAAATAATTGTCCTGGGGAATGATAATAGTTTTAAAGAATATTAACAGAATGACAACAAAAACAAACAAAAAAAATCTAGAGGTCTTTATAATGAAAGAGATGAGAGGGGAAATGTTTGGCCTATTTTCAGTTGCTTTGTAGTTCCACAGAAAGGTAAACAGTTTTAAAATTTATGTTACATTTTAGCTAAGCAGGTATTCAGGTCATTAAAAACAGGGTCCCTCATGGTAGATTAATTATTGCACACAATTGTATCATATTCTGACATAAGAACTTAAAACAATCAATATAAAATTTTTCAAAGAAAGATGATATGAAACAGTATCAAGGACTTAAAAACACACACACATATCACCATTGTTTTTTGTGGCTGTGTATAACTCCATGGTATACGTATTCCACATTTTATTAATCAAAGGCAATATATGTAACCTAAACATTTTTATTCCCATAATATGCTAAAATTAAAAAAATTAAAAATTAAATTAAAAAAGTAAATGAATTAAACACACACACACAAACATACACACACACATAAAGAAGCAAAAATCATCCACATAAGTGCCCTTAGCATTTCTTTGCAGTCCTTAGCAATCCACAGAGTAGTCTAGTTAGTGAGAGTTCACTTGTCTCTGGGGAATGTGTGAATCCTTCCCCAGGGTACAGGTGTCCCTCACTGGACACAGCCAGCCTGTCTCTGGAAAAGCTGCTTGGACAGAGGAGGTGGGTGTTCTCACTGACAGGCTGACTGCCTCCACGAGGAACTTACTGGAACAATAACATCTTCCTGGCCTATTCTGAACGCTGTTTTGAGGCTAAAATGAGCAAGGCTTTTAAACGATTTGAAGGTCTACAGCAGAAAATAATTTGAAACAAAAATTTCACGGGTAGTTAGATATTCTTTCTTTCAACAGTGATCACTGAAATGAATTCTATTACATTTAGAGTAAAAAAGTTAGGAAATAGAAAAACACATGGTACTACATAAGGTAACTTAAAAAAATCGTATCTTCATTGGCCCACTTAAGGAGGATTTTACAGTGGTTAATTAATTCTCACCCCAATGTCAATTTGTGTCTAGAGGTTTGTTTAATGCAGGGTAAATTCATAAAGGTGCTCTAAAAATCTATAAAATCTCTACTATTATCAAAAATGGATTTTTTTCCCCTTGTTCTAAGTCTCTCTTATCAACAAATTCCTTAAAAATTGTCTTTGGTGTATTCCTAACAAAGGCCAAAAATATATTTGAATTGGTGGTGAATAATGTGCAAATAAGTCTTTAAAAACACACATTTTCCTTTGATTATAAAAATAACTGCCAGGAGCAGGGCCCGTGCCTGTAGTCCCAGCTACATAGGAAGCCCGCTTGAGCCCAGGAGTTCTAGACCAGCCTGGGCAACACGGCAAGACCTCATCTCTAAAAAGAAAAATATCATTAAGATAGCAAATTTCTCTGGGTTAATTAGAACCCTGGGGGAAAAAAAAGTACCACCCAAAAATATCACCCATAAACCTATAAACTGGAGTCAGCCGTAGTCAATATTTCCGTGTAACAGGCAATTTGCCACACTCGCTCTGCAAAATGTTCCCACACAGGGAGCCCCAAGGGCTGTGAGAGACCCCAGCTCCCTGGGTTGGGGGGCACCCACACCAAGGCTCAGCTGTGTTTGTCACCAGAGCTGATCGTGCTCCTTATAATGTAAGTGATCTACTTGACTCTTAAATAAACAAAGGAAATATAAGTGTGAAAACAAAGAGAATTGTTCTTTCTATGTGAACTCAACTGATTCTTTAGAAAGGCTCCACCAAGTCAAGATTTTTAGAGTAAGAAGCACTCTGCACTCGGCTGTCATTGCAGGGCCTGAGTGCAGAGCACGGTGCACTCTTCCCGAGCTGCAGGCATGCGTTCCAGCATGGCGGTGGGCGCTGAGGCAGCCATGTGCATCACCCAGACGGGCGTCTCGGCCCAGTAGATGGAGACCTGGAAATGAGCACTGTGTGGACTTCACCTCCCTCCATTGGACATGAGATCACTCAGCTGGAGAATCTCCAAATCTAGAGGACTGGAGAGACTCCCAAGGGCACCTGCTAGTTCCACATACTTTTCAGGATCTACCCCAGATCCCCAGTTGAATAACCCATGACTGAAATTGATGAAAGCTTTAACTAAACACCAGCAGTTCTTCCCCCGCTGCCGCACCTCCCTGCCCTCACCCACTGGCTTTTTTCCCTTTTGGTTTTCCTGATTTTTAACATGCCAAAGGCTGTTTAGGGATAAGTCAAACTGTTAACCCAAGCTGTGCTAGTCCAGAACTCCCATGCAGATCTCCAATTTCAGAGTGTCAGATAGAAGGAAATATAAGTCAGGCAGCATTTCTGGAGGGGGGAGGGAGTGGCAGCGGGGTGCCAAAGCTGGGCGAGGTCTCAGTCTTTCCTGGGTACCTGTGTCAGGAGCTTCCCAGCTGTTTGCTGGCTGGCAGGATAAACTGAGGCAGGCAGCAGCCAGCTTACTTCCCATCCACACGTCTCCATAGGCATAACAGCCCCACTAGTAGGAAGGGTTCCTGCAGTGGGCTCTGTTACCTTCACCCACTGGGACTACATCCCTCTTCCCAGCCTTGATGTGGGGGCCCTAGCCTTGTCCCATGGATGCCATATAGTGGGACTCTCAGTCAAGCCACCAGGGTGGGGTGAATGGGGCCACTGGACCAAAGCTAGACCCCATCACATGCCTTCTCCCAGGATCTGAGTCTGGAACTAGGTGCAGAGAATGGTGTGACAGTGACCTGCACCGACCATCCACTCATCCCCACAACTGAGAGCTGGAGGAACAGCCCCAGTTCCTATCTCTCTTGACCCCAGATAATCAGCTTTCTCTTTCATTCCACCAGCTGTCCATACCCTTCCACTGAAATCCATTTCTGGTTAAAGTAGCTGGAGCTAACTTTTTCTGATTGTAACTAAGAAATCCTGAGGGGGGCCCACTCACAGCAGTGTGTGTGTATTTGTGTGTATGTATGTGCATGTGTGCATAAGTGCATATGTATGTTTTGCCTGGGAAGCACAGCCTGGGTCTGTGTATTTTCACAGTCAACCATACAGCAAACATCTATATATACAGATATATTCTCTTCACCAACTAACTAACCTAAGGCCACTAAGCTAGGTACAGAAAACAGAAAAAGGAGTAAGATGCAATATCTTGCTTCAAAGTGCCTCTCCCTCTCTCTTTCCCCTCTCCCCCTACCCCCTTCTGTGTCAGCCCAGCCCTTCTAAATTGGTGCCTCAGTTGGTGCTGGTTGTGGTGGGGCAGGAAGACTATGTTTCTGCATGGTCTTGCCTGCCTGGCAACAGTGGACTGGCCCACAGGGCAAACACCTGATCTAACCTAGGCCAGTCATATTTTTCCTCCTAGAAATTGAGAATGGGGGTGAGGCGAGAGGAGTGGCAGGGAGGAGAAAGGGTGAGAGAATGGCTGAGAAAAAGGTTGAGAGAGAGTTGGTCAGTTCCCTCCCTGTGGCTCAACCATGAAAACTAGAGTGGGATGAGAAGCCACCTTCTTCTGCCCACCAAGTAGACTTAGAAGCAGAGCAAAGAGGCTTGCCCAGAAAGAAGAAGGAACAGGACTGTCAGGGGTGAGAGGGACTCTGGGCTCTGCGACCACCCATGGCAGTGTCCCCTTTTGCCATCACTGCATGTCTGTCTTTGGATTCCATGAGACAACCTCCATCCTTATAATGCATTTCTGCCTGGGACCAGCCCAAGCAGGCTTCTGTGCTTGCAACCCGGAGTCCTAACTGATACAAGCCTAAGTTCCAAGTGCTCTGGGAACCCAACCTACAGAATTCTCTAGGCATGAGAAGGGGCCTTCTAAGGCTGCCCACAGGAGGTGGCATTTCTCTCCTCTTGTTTAGGACGAATGTTCAGTTTTTCTTATACACTGAAATCTCATCTCGGGTCTTATCTTTCATGCTTTGTCCCTTCAAGGTTAGCACTGAATCCTCTAGATGAGATTAGTTTAAATTTTATTTTATAATGGAAAACAACTATGTAAGAATGTAGGCACCTGTTTTATATTTAGGGTAATTACTCCCAAGAGACTTACAGAATGAGGTATTGGCACATTTTGCTATGGTTGCCACATTGTACTGCATTCAGTAGCTTCCATTTGTATGTTCCATGAAGGTAGAACAACATGCCACTACCGTGGATGAGGATTTGAAGCAAGGCTGCCCTTCACACTGTCTTTCACAGGAACATCATCAGCGGTCACACCTAATAGGTCTTACCAGTGTAGGCTTACACTACGCAGCACGCAGAACCAAATCTTTTCCTGTCATGGCTGCCACGTCTGAGAATTCTTTGGTCACATTTAAATTCTCATTAACACCATTCATTAATAGATCTACCTCAAAGGTAGAGTTCATACCCGCACTCTCATCAATATAACACATCATTGGTGATTTTAGAGTGACTTAACTGAATTGGAAATTTGGGAATATAAACTGGACATGTTTAATTTGGCTTATTGCTTTCCTTCATTCTTTGAACAAAATCTGCCGCAGATTTGCTCTTACATAGGTGGTTTGCAGGCCTGGGACCGTGTGGGGAGTGGAACTCTGGATGGAGTTCAGTCTGAAGCCTCAATTTGGCTCTTTCTGTTGAGAAGTCAAGACCTCAACTGTACCTCTCTTAATTGGAAAGATGACATTTAGACCTCCATCTTTAATCTTTATTTTTTTTTCTCACCTTGTTTAGACTCTAGGTGGGAAAAAGTAGTGTAACGTATGGGGGGCCTCTTTGGAGACCCCAACAAACTGTCCGTGAAGATTTTTCCAGCCCTATCTTAAACATGCTGAGTTCCAGTGTTTCCCAATGCTGGTTAGGGAAGACATATTTTGCTGTGTTCAAAAGATACTTTTATAAACCTATCATCTGTAAAAGGTTTAAATGCCCTGGCATCAAATTCATGGCTCCATTTTTTGCAGTGACTTCACTGACTTTGTTCACATGTAAAAACTTGAAATGTCTATCCTCTTCTTCAGTTTGGTAACATTTTCACCTTGCATTATTTCATTTACCCTAGCTCTTAATATGATTGTCCTAAGGTGTGTTCTTTAGATATGGTCATTCTTTACATAATAAACACATAGCAATGTTCTTTATTTCCATAGAGCAATAGGATCTCTTGTAATTTTCTTAAAATAGGTGGTCCTCTTAGTTTGCTTTTTTCTCCATTAATGATGAAGACATGGGCACAGAAAAAGAATGTTAGAAAAATGTAGAAGAGTAATTATAAATGGCAGTTGACACCCAGCTTGAGGACTGTGGAGATGCGGGGCCTGGTAGAGACTGTGCAAACAGGAAGCATCTATCTTTGCTTAGGGCCATGATGGCCACGTGAGTCCAGTGTTGTTGGATCACCTGGTTTTTTAAGAAGAAAATGAAATCATATTTTTATGTAAAATTTTCCTTTAAAAATACTGTCTCCCTTTTTAAAAATCACTGAACATATCAGCAAAGTACATTTTTGGGTGGAATCCTCCCTACCCCCAGCCCCACCGCCAAGGGCTGTCAGTTTGTCTATTGTCAGAGACAACAGGGAACCTCTAAGGTTCTTTGGCCTCGTGGCTGCCTGTATCAAGAAATCTGTGGAGGGGAGGGCTGGGGCCCCTCTTAGGGACAAGCTGTCTTCCTTTCAAAGGGCTGAGACACCTGCCGCAGGGAAAGGAGGGGGTGGGGATAGTGGGTAGATCCTGGCTAAGAAACCATTTGCATTTTGCCCGGGGCAACCCAGGCAGCGGGTGACTCATCAGAGCTTTCTCCCAGATTCCAAGGAGGCAAATTCTACCTTCAGAGTTTCATTTCTTTGCTTTGACTTTTCTTTCCCTCCTAATCTGCCCATTCGCACTGATTCTATTTTTTAAACCAGAGAAGTTCAGGCTCAGTTGAGGTTTTATAAATTGGTGGATATTTGGTAAATTCCTCCCAACTGAAGGACACAGCTAGACAGCCCAAATAAGGAAGTCAGAATTAATTCAACCAGAAAGCCAAAATGTCTGGGATGAAAGATAGTAGCCAGGAAAAACAAAAAAGAATTTAATTTATTATGGAAAAAATATAATTATTAAAAAATCCTAAATAATAAGAGACCTATAGAACACTCTATGCTCTGCTGTGAAAACTGAAGAGACTTTCTGAGAGGATACATACACACTGATATATTACACAGTATCCTCACATGTACTTTATTTTTACAAGCCCTTAGTTTTAATGAGTTGTATCAAAAACAAGTTTTTTTTAAAGCTTTGAAAACTATCCATATGTGGAAGGCAGCCTTTAGGATAATCCCCGAGGGTCCCACCATCCCGGTGTAATTTCCTCTCACCTTGCACCAAGCGAGGTCAGTGTGACCAACACAACACAGCAGAAGGGATGGTATGTCACTTCCAAGATAGGTTATAGAAGATGCTGTGACTTCCGTTTTGGTCTCTCTGTCTCTCTTTTTCTCTGCCACTTGTTCTAGGGGAAACCAGCTGTCACGCCTTAAGGATATTCGGACATTTTGCGGAAAGATGCACAAGGCCTGTAATTGAGGTCTTCTGTCCAACAGTCAATGGAACAAGCACATGAGTGAGGCTTGGAAGGAGATGCTCTAGCCTTCAGATGACCAGAGCCCTGGCCAACAGCTTGATCATAACTTCACAAGGGACCTTGCGCTGGACCCATCTAGTTGAACTGCTCCCAGATTCCTGACTCTCGGAAATTGTGTGGTATAATACATGGTAGTTTTTAGCTGCTAAACTTTGGGGTAATTTGTTACACAGCAAAAGATAACTGATATGTCATTGCTTAATTTTCAAAATGCTTACATATTCACAAATACAAACAGAACTCCTAAAATTGTTACCATTTCTGAGTTGCTTCTGTTGAAATGTCAAAGGCCCTCTTAAAGCACAAAATCATCTAATAATTCATGCCTTACATGCCACAAAATTACAGACAACTCTGACTTTGAGCACATCACGGCTACAGAAAATATGTGGCAGCAACTGACACGATGAGAGAAATAGAAGATTAAACCTAGGATTGCAGGATAATTTCTGTGGGTTCTTCCTTCTGGACTATTTATGGTTCTGGTGGAAGCCTAAGGAGTCTATTTCTTTAAAATCCCTGGAATAAAGAGCAATCATCTTTCTCTTCATTCCCACATCAGTCTTAAAGTTATTTCAGTTGAACTGCTTTAAATACAGCTAGAAATGCAGTATGTATTTAAGACACAATTTGCAGAGCCGTTTGGCTGGTGCACAGACTCGATGAACAGGAGTATTAGAAAGTAAGGCTGAGAAAAGTAAGTTAATGTCCTTTCATTCTTGGCCCTTAGTGCTGGGGTAAGGAACCCAGGAGCCACACATCAAGTGGTTGTTAGCTGTCTGGATCAAGATCCTAACCAGGTCCACAGAGTACATTTGGTTGTTGGCCTTTTAGATCTATTTCAATGTCGATTCCTCTCCTCTGCCACCTCCACAATTGTTTTTCCCACGTCATTGCCTTGTTGCAGGAACTAACTCTGTTTCCTATAGGCTTCCCAACATTCTAGATTTTTTTTTTGTTTGGTTCCTTGGAGTGTCATTCAACTTGCTTCCCTAGCTCCTTTATTTCTTATAAACAGACATTAGCTCTAGAGGCTTGATTAGATTCAGCTTCATTTTTTCTTTAATAAAAGCCTACAGCGCCTGGTATTCCTGGGCAGTCTCCCATCCAAGTACTAATCAGGCCCAGCCCTAGCTTAGCTTCCAAGATCAGATAAGATTAAGCACTTTCAGGGTGGTATGGCCATAGACTGAGCTTCATTTTTTAGGTAATAGTACCTCAAAGATAGTGCCAGAGCCTTGGTCATGTAGTTCCTCAGGAGGGCCTCAGTGTCTGGCTATTCTACTTTTAATGATGCTAAGATTGATCAATGGGTTTAGGTAGTGACCACCTGATAGCTCATTCTAAAGTTTTCCATTAACCCTTCACCATATTAATTTCATCCATTGATAATCCCAACTGATTTTTTATTTTAATTAATTAATTTTTTTTTTTTTTTTTTTTAGACAGAGTCTTACTCTGTGGCCCTGGCTAGAGTGCAGTGGCGTCATCATAGCTCACTGCAACCTTAAACTCCTGGGCTCAAGTGATTCTCCTGCCTCAGCCTCCCCAGTAGCTGGGACTACAGGCATGTGCCATCATGCCCAGGTAATTTTTCCTCTGGTTTTTTTTTTTGGTAGAGACAGAGTCTTGCTATGTTGCTCAGGTTGGTTCGAACTCCTGGCCTCAAGCAATCCTTCCAGAGTGCTGGGATTACAGGTGTGAGCCACTACGCCCAGTCCAACTGATTTTTGAAGAATAATCTCTGCTACAACAATACACTTGGTCCACTGGGGTCACAATTTATCTACAAAAATTCACTATAATTCTTTACCCTGAACCCCCAGAAGCTATGTCTTCCACTGATGGCTGTATCTTCAAGCGCTAGACAAGTGATTCTCAAACATTAATGTGCATATAAATCTCATTAAAACGCAGATTTGGTTCCGGAGGTCTGAGGTGGAGCCTGAGATTCTGGTTTTCTAACAAGCTCCTAGGTTATTTTAAGAGCTGGCTGGCCTGTGGCTACACTCTAAGTAGCAAGACCTTATAGCATCACTAACATCTAACATCCCAGCAGCCAGAAGGAGCGATAGGCCACTCAGAGATTTTCAAGATATTTTCTCATGATTTAGGCCAACTGCCCAGGAATCAGGAGGTCATTAGAATGGGGCAACACTACAGGGTTCTTTTCCTGGCAAATTTGCCCTCTCCCAACCTGGAAAACTACTACATGGGGACCAGTCATGGCCTCAGAAGCCCTTCCTTACATGCCGTCTGCCTCCACTGCCTGAGCCCATGACAATTCCGCACCTGCTGGGCTGGAACACACCCACTCCCCACCCCGTGAATATCTCTGCCTAAAGTGCTGCAACTGGAGAGGGAAAAAACTGAGAAAGATGTACTGTGCTCTGGTTGTTTCCAAAACCTGGTGAACTGAGAAGGCCGTGGACAAGAAACTATCGCAGAGGCCTGTCTGATATCTACGGGGTACCCTGAGAAATGTCAGGGCTTTCTGCCAGGACCATCTAGGGAGAACTGACACCACCTCATGCAGGGAAGACAGGGGCTGTACCAAGACCAGGGCAGATAATAAAAGCAAATGATCCCATCAGCGAATGTGCAGGTGATTGCCCTAGACTTTTACTGCCTGAATCTCACTGCTCCCATTGGCTTTCATGCCTTTGTATCTCTCAGCATGAGATCCCAGATCCAGTCTTAATATCTCTTTTTGGCCCACTTAAGTTTTTAGGGCCCTCCTCCAAATACTCTTTCTAGCATTTTTGACCCATCTCCCCAAATTTGCATTCATGATTTATGGCTCGGCACATACCTATGACTTGGGGATCCCAAGCTTTGGACAAGAATAGTTCTCTTCAGTCTGTAGCCTTGTAGACCTCACCCCAGGCCACGTGTAAGCTGGGTCTCTTTATATGGAAGACCACTGGGGATGGATCCAGGCACTTGGGGTTAGATGGAGGAGGGTCTCGATTGGTAGATTAGGTTGCCCTATGTGTACCGAGGAATTGCTGAAGGTTTTCAAATAGGGAAGGGGCAATTTCATGATATAAGGTAATTTGAATATGTTTTTCCAGGTTGAGACATTTTCAAGATGCTGAGGCATCAATAATAAGCACGCCTCATTAAAAATCTCAGCGGGAACATTCTGTTCTGCTGTAGCACCAGCCATGGTCCTTGGGTTCTCATTTCGGTATTTTCCCTTGGGTAAATGTCATCTCTTCTCAGTTTATTTATAGTTCATTTAGATCATCAAAGCAATAATAATAATCCCCAAAATAGGGAGAGATGCTCTGATGATCATTGGGATACATAAAAAACATTTCCATACAAGAGTGAAAGTGAAGAGGGTGATATTAATACAATACTCCACAACCACCCTCTCGTACTCTCTATCAACCCAATTTGTGTTATTTCCTTCAAGACTTTGCATAAAATATTATTCCTCTGTGAAGCTGTTCCTGAATAAATCTACTACATTCTTCATACTCAAGGCTAGGAGGTGGCATGGTACAGGATTTGGAAAAAAGGCAGATCTAGATTTGAATTGCACCTCGGCTCCTTACATTATCCAAAATGAAAGTCAAATTTATAACTATCTGTACTATGGAGCTATTAATATTGTGTTATCACTGTTGGTTTTTATAACCAAATGCTAGTCTTCTACTTCTTTGTTGCTAAGATAATCCTGATTTGTTCTTTTTGTTTTGTTTTGTTTTGTTTTTGTTTTGAGACAGGGTCTCACTCTGTTGCCCAGGCTACAGTGCAGTGGTGTCATCATAGGTCACTGCCACCTCAAATTCCTGGACTCAGGTGATCCTCCTGCCTCAACCTCCCCTAGTAGCTGGGACTACAGGCATGCACCACCACGCCCAGCTAATTTTTCTATTTTTGTTAAAGACAGAGTCTTGCCATGTTGCTCAGGCTGGTCTTGAATTCCTGGCCTAAAGCAACCCCCCCCTCCCCAAAGTGCTAGGATTATAGGTGTGAGCCTCCACTCCTGGCCTGATTTGTTCAAATATTGAGTGGAGATTCCTTCATCTCATGGAAAGGGGCTCTAGCTTCTGATCTATACTGGTCATTTGATCAGTTCTGGCCAGTGAGATACAAGACGAAGTCTGATGGGGCTCCTGGGAAAGATTTTCATCCCTGCAGTGAGTGCCCTGTCTACCTTCTTCAAGGCTTTAAACTGAGTTCTATAAAGACATGATACTTTCTACCAGGAGAATCAAAATTGTGTCTATACAGATATATGTGAGCATAAAATATATATATATAACTATATAATTTTAGAAGTCAAATAATTACATTGAGTAATAATATTGAAAATAACATTGTTTACAATCCATGCCTCACTCCTTCTCACTTTGCAGTTCCACTCCTAAGAGGCAACTTTTTCATTAGTTGAACTTTCTTTTAGAAATACTACCATTTACTTTTATATTTCTAAATAATATGCTGATTGGCTAACCTAGAACACGTTTCCAATTTTTCCTTTCCACCTCAGGGCTTGGAAAAGCTAGATGTGTACTCTCCCAGTCACCCTTGCAGACAGGAGTTGACTGTGTGATCCAGTCCTGGCCAATGAGAAATAAACTGAAGGTACGTTGGAGACTTCTAATTTCAATGCTGACATTGCGTTCCAGATAAGTGGCATGGCTGAGGCTAGCAAACTCCCCTTCTTCCTTCTTACTGTCTTAAAGGCAGATGCAATGGCTGGAGTTGAAGGGATTATTTTGTGCCCACAGGGAAAAGGCCAAGAGAATCTTAGAGATGCCAGAACTGACATCACTGAGCATCAGGACCAAAGCCAGGGCTAATAACTTTCAGACCATTGTTTTTTTCATATGAGAAAAACGAAATCCTATTTTTTTCAACTACTGTTAGTCAGCCTTGATGTTGCCAGCAGCCAAAAACATTCCTCACTGATACTTATATTGCTAGTTTTTGATTTGTGAGTTTTAGACAGCTATCACCTTTCTGCTGTACCAGATGATGGCTTAACTCTCTTTCTCATCTTCCCTCCACTTCTTATCCACACAACACCAGTATCTTCCTCCTTCTACCTTCCCAACTGAGTTTTATCACCAGTTTTAGTAAATTATCATTCAGTAATTCTATTATTATGATCAAAGGAATATTATTCACTATTGAGCCAGGTATGTGCTAAGATTAATATGATTATATTTCCATTCTTGTACATTTTTTTCCCCTGGAGTACTGAATGCTAAATATCTGCTTGGTTTTTTCTGTATTGATCACTAATACTTTCCACATCCATAAAGAATCTATCAGTATAATTTCCCACAATCTTAAATTGAATAGTTGGATTCTCCCTCTATGTCCCCATCCAGGGATCTCTGTTGACAGAGAAGTTCAGTTCCTCTCTAAGCCTGCTACAAAGCCATCATTCTCTGACTTCCTTCTGTCTCTTCTGTTGGCTACCCTGTGTTCTGAATCTTAAGACTGCCCCTTTGTGTGTTCTCCCATGTTTCAATAAAAGATATCATCCAATATCTTTCTGAGAAAGAGTGCATGAGAGGCAATTTTTGAGACTTTGCATTTATGAAATTAAATTTTATTCTACCTTTAAACTTCATTGATAACTTGTCTAAGCACAGAATTCAGTATTTAAAGGCATTTTTCTAATATCTTCAAGCTAGTGGTGTTGCTAAAAAGTCTAATATATCCTGATTCTTGATCCTTTGTGTGTGAGCAGTTTTTCTTTGCCTATTTGATTTTATTTTTGCTCTCTAGAAAGGTCAGTCCAGAAATTTAATGATAATCACCTCAATTTACGGCTTTCAGAATTCACTATGCTGAGCAGTAAGTAGGTTCTGTCAATCAACAGACTTATAATACTTTAGTTCTTAAAAATAATATTTTAAGTTTTTTCTAATAATTTTCTTCCCTCCTACTTTTTCTTCTCTCTTTCTGAAACATCTGTTAGCCACGTATTATATTATACCTTCTTAATTGACCCTACAATTTTCTTATCTTTTTAATTGTCCATTTCATTGTTTTTTTTGTTCTACTTTCTGGGAGATTTCCTAGATTCTATCTTTAAACATCCATTAAAGGCTCTATTTCAGCTTTTATATTTTTAATGTTCATAAGCTCTTTTTGATACTGTAATATTTGTTTTGTTGCTCTTAAATAGTATGTTATTCTTGTTTCATGGATATAATTTTTTCTTAATTATATAATTTTTATACCATTCCTATACTGTCTGTTTTTCTCAAAGTAATCCTTTTAATGAGACTTTCATTCTGGTCTTTTTTCTTATTTATTTTATTTTTTTTATTTTTTGAGACAGAGTCTCACCTGTTGCCCCGGGCTAGAGTACCTTGGGGTCAGCTTAGCTCACAGCAACCTCAAACTCCTGGGCTCAAGCGATCCTCCTGCCTCAGCCTCCTGAGTAGCAGGAACTACAGGCACATCTCCCACACCCAGCTAGTTTTTTCTATTTTTAGTAGAGATGGGGTCTCACTCTTGCTCAGGCTGGTCTCAAACTCCTGAGCTCAAGTGATCCTCCTGCCTCAGCCTCTCAGAGTGCTAGGATTACAGGCATGAGCCACCATGCCTGGCCTATTCTGGTCTTTATACTTCATTTTTAAGGCTTTTCTCGAATGTTGGTGATCCCTGACCTCAAGTTTATACTTGAGTGTGGCATAGAAAGCTTACTAGAGGCTCTCTGTGAGGTTGGGTCTGGTGGGCTTTGTTGAAAGGAGATATGGTAGGCAGCAGGCTTCTTCTTTCCTTTTTCCCCTTCCATCCTCTCTCTCTCTTTCTGATTGGGGAACACCCATGTATCCATATCTGCAGATCTTTTTTTCTAGGAGCTTATAATTTATTCAAAGAAAGATCCAGATTCCCTAATCTCCAGCCTTGGGGCAGAGGCATGGGTGGAGGTGGTATAAGCTTGGCCCCCGGGGGGAGGAAGCTAGGAGACCGTATCTCTCTGATGAGCATAGGACCTTCACTTACTCTCCTCTTTATAGGTCCAATGCCTCACTCCTGATGGGTCCCATCATGTACCCAAGTGGGAAGTCCTCCTGGTTCACTTTGACTAGAATACACTTCTGTCTCTTGCCAGCATGGAGGAGGGATGGTGTTTTGGGCTGAATTGTATCTCCACAAATTCCAATGATGAAGTTCCTAAACCCCTAGTACCTCAGAATATGTATTTGGAGTATTTGTATTTGGAGACAGGGCCTTTAAAGAGGTGATGAAGGTAAAGTGAGGTCATATGGGTGGACCCTAAGCCAATATAACTTATAAGAAGGAGACTGGGAGACAGACATATGTGCTCACAGCAAAAAGACCATGTGAGGACACAGCACGGTCACTGGTCACCTGCAAGCCAAGGAAGGAGGCCTCAGAAGAAACTAACCCTACTAGCAACCTGATCTTGGACTTCCAACCTCCAGAACTGTGAGAAAATAAATTTCTCTTGTTTGCATCACCCTGTCTGAGATACCTTTTTATGGCAGTGCTAGAAAACGAGGCTAGATGGGACCCTGATTGTACCGGGTGTAGGTGGAGATGGAGGTGTGGGTGTGACAGCTCTGTCAAGCTTTTGAATCAATCCCTCTGGTATCAGCCTTACCACTCACTCCCACCTTCAATGATAATTGGAAACTTGATTTTCTAAGTCTTTCTGAGGTTCCACCTGCCAAACAGGCTTGATCCGCAATGTCTACAGATGTTCAGATTCATCTTTCTCAACTCTGCTAAATCAATTCCTACTCTTTTGGTCACTTCCAATTTCCAAACATTGTTGTCATCTTTTTTTTGAGACAGGGTCTCTTTCTCTCACCCAGGCTGTAGTACAGGGGCACAATCAGAGCTTACAACAGCCTCAAACTCCTGGGCTCAAGTGAGCCTCCTGCCTCTGCCTCCCAAAGTTCTGGGATTACAGGTGTGAGTCACCATGCCTGGCCTGTTATCATCTTTAATCCTCTCACCTCCTCTCTTATTCTTCTATCAGTGAAGATTCAGGAAGGAGTAAAGATGTGTTCAATGCTGTTTTAACAGGACCATGTTTTCTGTTGACGGGTTACCAATGGCCAGTTCCAGCAGCAGAAACATTTGCTACCCTGAAGGAAATGTGCAAACCAGCCGGCTGAATAAGTGGCCCCAAACTGCAAGGGAACTGCCGTTTAATGCTTAGTTGGTTACCTTATAAATCCCTACATTGCTTTCAAATTCAAGCATCAAGGTACGTTTTATTCTTCCCAAGTTTCCTTCTTGGGGATAATAGCCAATTGATCCAGCTAATGTTATTATAGTCCAGAACAACCTAGGAGATATTACTTGTCACGGCTTCACAGTAGAGTCTGCGGCAGATCTGCTGTGGTGGCCCTGTATGTGATAACGTGTGGCGGAAGAGTACTCAGCCAGCAGATTTGTTCAACTAGACCTGCAGCCTTTTAAAACTGGATTCTTCTGCCCAGGTGCCCCAGAATGGCATCTTTTCCCCCACGTCTCTCTATAAAAGATTCATCATAATAAAATGACAATTTAGCTTCAAATATTAAACACTTTTTACTTTAAGAAAATGGGATTAGCCATCTTACTAGATGCTAAAGACTATTATTTAAATAATAGTTGAAATAATACTATTTTTTCCCTTATTTTAACTAAAACTTTCATCTCATAAGTGAAATAATTTAGTCTAAAAGCAGTATAATCTTGTCACTGGCTTGACTAACCACACCCATTACTTTCTGGTTATTTGCTGGGAAACTCCATGTCCCGCATATTTAGGATGATGGCCTTCAATGGCTGCAGAAGTGCTTCTTCATCCTGTCACTACTGTGTTTCTCAAACTCTAATATGCATCAGAACCACCTGGCTTGTCAGAAAAAGCGGTTGCTGCCCACACTTTTGAGTTCCTGATCCAGTAGATCTGGGTTTGGTTGGTGAATCTGCATTCCTACCAAGTTCCCAGGTGATCTGACGCTGGTCGTTCATCCAGAGACACATTCTGGGAACCACTGCTGTACTGAAGTGTTTATGGCTAAAGATGTTTGGAGGGAGAACAGTATAGTCTTATGATCAGTGTGGCAGAAACTTTCATATTTATTTACAACTCTTCTGCCAAAAAAGTCAAAACATTTGGATAATGAAAGTAATTTTATGGTTGACGATTTAAAATGGTCCGTTTGAACCTTCTCCTTTACTAATCTAACCATCTATCTAGCAGTAGTTAGCCAATCAGGATAACACCAAGTTACCTAACCAAAGTTGAGTTATTAGCTGTTAGAGAGGAAGAAAGGAGACTTTCATAAAGCAACAAAAGGAATGGTTTGGCTACAAATACTGCTTTTGTGTGCACAAACAAATTTGGGACAGTTTGGTAAAAGCTTTTGGATAATTAGGGGAAATGAACCTCAGATTAAAGATGGCAAATTGACCCACACATGTTTATCTTCATTCTTTCCTAAAAAGGACAGTGAAGGAGCATAAAAGGACAAATCCATAGGGGCAAAGAGGACGGAGGAAGAGTCATCAGTGAAAGATATATTTGAACACATTTCTGAAAGATGGGGTGGAAGGAGGAATGAAAACTGGTTTGATAGCTACACTCTAATGTGGTCATAGAGGTCAGCACAGAAAGAATCCACTTGCCCCACAAAATCCCAAAGTGGCCTGGGCCTTGGAGATGCCAGAGATCACCAGAAACAGTGCTGATGAGGGGCCCCAGGATCCCAGAATAAGGGAGAGGTGAGCAGCTAAAAGCAGGGAACAGGCCAATGTTGGCATTTGGAGTTGTTGGACCCTGAGGTCCTCTGTTCCCCTTGCAGCCAGCAGGAGAAAGAGGAGAGAGGTTTGTGCACCAGGCACAAAGAAGGGCAGGAGCAAGGCATGTGCAGGAAAGAAAAGAGCGTGAAAGATTGCATACTAAGCAGTGACTCGCCCAGACCCCTTCCCTTGAACTGTTTCCAGAACACTGGCAGCCAGGTGAATGCCCCCTGAGGCAAAAGATTGCAGGATATTTCTCATGAGAAACTGAAGAGCTCCAAAGAAAAGACATCTAGTTTCTGACATTTGGGATATCTTCCCATGAAAAAGATGAGCTTTCATTTGATCACCATATAGCAAGCTCACCAGTGAGCAAGCATACTTTCTCCACCTCTGTACAGAGTTTCTGGTGAGGTTTTTATGACCTCATTCTCAATTATGAAAGGAGAGTAAAAGGTTTGCAGACAGTTGATGAAAGCCTCTAACATGACAGGGCTAAAACAAACACAGGGGGAGAAAGGACACCAGAGGAAGCCAAGACAAGTCAGGAAGCCAAGAAAATCTCATAGTAAGTAAATACCCTAAAAAGATAGAAAAAATTATTGCAACTATGACATAATCACAGAATTCTATTTAAAAGATGAAAAGAGCTCTTAAAATAGATAACAACTTCAGTAAAAAGTAAAGTAAGGAAATATCCTCCAAAATAGAACAAAAGATGAAGAGATGTCCAACAATAAAGAACATTCTAAGATTAATCCAGGAATTTCAGAAAGAAACAATAAGAATGAACAATAATTGAGGAGTTCGTATGTGTCTGGCGCTATTCTAAGTGTCTCATGTATATTATGAGGTAATTACTATTATTATCCCCATTTTATAGATGAGGAAACTGAAGCACTGTAAGATTAAGGGACTTGCCCAAGGTCATATAGAATCACCAGGGTTTGAACTCAGGCAATCTGGTTCCAGAGCTTTTATGTTTGTAACTACTCTGCTAGGATGGCTCTCCCCCAAAGGGGAGGAAATTATTAAAGAAATATTTCAAGAAAATGTCCTCAACTGGACATAAGCTCCCAGACTGAAAATGTCCATTGAGTGCCCACCATAATGAATAAAAGAACACCTGAACGAAGGCAGTAATTATGATATTTCAGAATACTAGAGATAAAGAGATTATGTGACAAATTTCCAGAAAGAAAAATTCCAGGCCACAAAGGAATGGAAATCAGGATGACATTTAAATTCTTAATAGTCATACTGGAAGCTAGAAGATAAAAGAGCAATTTCTATAAAATTATGAATGAAAAACTTCAACTGAAAATTCTATACTTGGTCAAACTCATCAAAAGCAAAAGTTTAATAAAGACATGTCAAGTATATAAGAACTCAAACTTTTACCTTCTGTGCCCATTTCTGGGCTGTTACTAAAACATGTGCCATGGGAAATGGAGCAAGAAGGCATAAGACACAGAAATGGGGTTCTCACCCTACAAATGAATGAGTGTCCCAGGATGACAACCGGGCAGGAGGTTCATGGAACAACTCATCTCCATTGGAACACGAGGACAGTGGGATTTTGGAGGAATGTTTCCAGGAGAAAAAAATGGGATTGACCGATCATTTGGAAAATTCATTTGATAGTCATTTGATAGACCAGTTGTAGAAAAATATCAGGAGAGGTGTATAATAAACTAAGCAAATAGATAAAAGGTCTTATAAGAAAGAAAACAATAACAGTACACTAGTTGACTCTGTTGTCACTGATATTTGCACAGTCACTACTTAAACCCTTAAACTGTGAAAGAGCTGTGTTGGAAGAACGGCTGGAAGGGAAAGCTGGGTGGGGTGAAAGAGCTAAATCCTAATCTGATGCAACAAGTGGTTATAGCACATCTAAACTGATTAATCAAGGCAGAACAGTATAAATTATTTAGAAATAGGGAAGTAAAGGACAGAAGAGACAGCTAAAAGTGGGATATAGCTGCCTCTAGAAAAGAAGTGGAGAAGGTAGATACTGCATTATCTTAAAATATTATATTAAGATAGTATCTGCCATATATTAAAATGTTATATTATCTTTAAAAAGTACATGTGTGCTTATTGTTTTAAAAAATCATGAAATTTTGAAATTCATCTGCTGGCAGTGAAAGCATAGAACAACCAAACCTCATCTCATAATGTAATTTTCAGGAAATATGTGACCCATAAAGATGAAAATAATAGAAGTTGTATCAATTCTGGCAGCGTTAGTATTAAAATAAAATATGGTGAGATTTCCATGCCCTCCTTTATTTCCACAATCCATATGTATGGGCCACATCCCGGTCAGAACTTCCACAAATACTTTACTCTTTGGTAGCAGTGGTTATAAATTACACCTTTGCTAATTTGCGTTGTTCCCGCCCAGAAGAAACAGAACCACAAAAAAGTGGGTTTCATCCTGCAGTGTTTCTGTAGCAACCATATTAAGCTGGAAGGATAAAGCACCTTTGTAGTAGTTGCTTCTATCGAATTACAACGTAAATGTTGATGCCTGCCTGGAAACGTCAAATGACAACAGGTTTATGGAACGAATTCAGGGGCTGTTTCAGCTCTGGAATCCTAGGCTGCAGAGTTAAGATCCAAGAGGTGCGCCTGGGCCATCTTAGTGTCAACCCAATTTCTTCACTCCATCAAAACCACTCGCCACCTGCCCAGCTCATGAAGGGATGCTCACCTATCTGAAAATCTGTAATCTACCTGGTTATCTTTTACACACCAGGACACGAAAAGTGTTTGTTCTGGCTAAGAATGTTAGAAATTCAATTACGCAGCAGACCAGACAATCTTTGTGTTTCTTTTTCCCCTCTCAGCACAAAGTAACTTTAGTCTGGTACTGTTGTGCCACTGTCAAACTTTAGTCCTCTTAATGAGGGCATTAAATGCCTTCTGGTGTGCTGCGCATGTCATTCCGGTTGGCTTGGGATACCTGAGTTCAGCTCTCCTTCGTCCTTCCGTTCCACCCACAATCCCCAGTGTTTGCAGGTGCTGCATTCGCCGCCCCCATGCCACCCCCGCCCCCCTTCCTTCGCTTCCTCCAGTCCCCCCACCCAACCCCGGCCTCAGGGAAGGAGGAAAACGTAGCTCGACGTCCACTCGAAGAACTGACCCTCAGCTCCCACAGGCTGCCGCAGAGCTGCACGCACGCCGCCGCTCCACTCAGGTAAACTTCGGAGAGAGTTACCTGCACTTGGAGAAGGGCCTTACCTGAGCGCGTCTCTGCCAATGGCAGCTCACCTGAGGGAGCTCCGCAGCCAATCACCGCGCAGCTCGTCCCTCGGGCTTGCTCCCTTTAGTGAAAGAATTCAGCTCCTGGCGAGAAAGTTACCTGTGGCCGCCCAAGTCCGCCACTTTCTGCTCTGTGTCTGCCCATTGCCACGATCCAGGAGGACTCCGCGCCGCCCGGCCGCCTCCGAGCTCGGGCCCCATGTGAGGGGCCCTCCCCTATCCCACCTTTCCGGCTAGGTGAGGGCGCGAGCGGGCGAGCGAGCGAGAGTGGTGAGGGGGGACGGAAAAGCAGAATTACCTGTAGCTCTTGTTCTGCCATCTCGGGCGCTCTCACACACCTTCACCTGCACAGACTTGAAAGTCCAGTTTCACCAGAGGCTGAGGCTCCAGGAAAAGGGGAGCGAGTTCATTGGATCAAACATGTCACAAGAGTCGGACAAGTAAGTGGATCACACGCGCCGGCTGCTGCTACTACCACTTTGGGCTGATGGCAACTGGTTTGTTATGTTTTTGTTTTTGTTTTTTTAAGTTGCTATTGTTGGTATTTTTTTCTTTCTTTTTCTTTTTGGTGGATCCAGACTTTTCCGGATTATGTTTCTGCCCTGATTAATGGGAGAAACCCTACAAGAATGTGAATGTTTAGTATCCCCTCTGGGCCTCGATAGTAAAAGGAGGTCTCCTCCTTCCTTCCTCCCTAGCGAATGGCCTGGGCCCCGCTCCCCGGACGAACTCGGGTACTGACAGGCTTGGGCAGATGGGCGCGGGCGGCCTGTTGTTCCCTCTCCTTTAGCTGCCCCTGGCGCTTCAGGTTTCTAGGGCCACTTGGAGGTCCAGCCGAGTTCCCTCGATTTGTCCACAGGGCCTGCTGGAAAAGCGGGTCTTGGCCGCTTTTGTGTGAGCGCAACAAAGAGCTTTTATTCCCAAGCAGAAACGGCCATCTTCCCGCACCGGGCAGGAGGGCGCGCGTGTGCGGCGCCCGCGTGTGCGCCCCCGACGGGCGGCGAGGCGCGGCGGGGCCGGGGTCTCGGGGGCCGCCGCCTCCCCACGGCCCCGCCAGCCCGCCTCATCCTCCCTGCCCCCAGGCCCGCCCCCGCGTTGTCTGGCCCCCGCACGCAGGTGCCCAGGGAAAGGGCCTTTCGGAAATGGGGGCAACTCATTTGAGGCCCCGAGTTAGCGCCGCGGCAGGGCGCAAAGGGGTGCCCGCGGCCGAGCCGTTCGCGCGCGCCCCGACGGCGAGTGCGCGCCCCTTCGAGGGCCCGCGGGCCCAGGGCTGCGACGCCGAGGGCCGCCACTTCGGGCGCGGCAGGCGGGGCCGTGGGGGTCGCGCCGAGCCTTCTCCAGGGGCTCTCGATGCACAGGCGGGGTGGGGGGTGGTTGGGGCCGCGGGAACTCCAGACTCGCCGGGGAGTGGCGGCCTGCGCGGCCGGAGTCGCAGGTCGCCGGCCGGGTCCTGCCGCCTGTCGCGGCCTCCCCGCGGGCCTGGCCCACGCCTTCGGGACGGCTTTGTGCGAGCCGGGGGAGGTGGGGCCGAGGGCGGGAGCGGGAGGGAGCCGGAGGTGGGTCCCGCGGCCTTGCCCGGGATTCGATGGCGACACTCCCTTCCCTCGCCTTCGGGCGCGTCCCGGGCTGGGAACTGGCTGCGTCTTATAGGAAGTGCGCAGAGGGCCACCTTTTTGCTTTCCCCGGTCACTTTACCCTGGTGCTGTGGCCATCCCAAGGAGACCTTCCTGAAGGTGTCTCCGCCGGGGCCAGCCCCAAGCTGAGTGGGAAGGCCCTCCGGATCTGTTCAGGGGTGGAGGGGAAGGACCACACTCAAAGTAAAGCCTCTGGTAGGGTGGGCGAATCTAAGAACACACGCTGGCATACTTAAAACAAAACACAAAACTACCAGATATTTGTACCACTTTAGCCACCAGTGAAGAATTAACTGAGTACTACGTACCAGAGGAGAAGAACTAAAGTTAAAAATACAAGAGGTGGTTAGAGGTAGTGGTAGGACAAGGACAGTGAATGAGTGTATAAGAATACCCGCCGCCCCTCCACCCCCCAAATCTTTCTGTAGTTTTTAAGGAATCACTACGTTTTCAAAATCACTGAGTTTGAAAACTTCAGTAGCCAATGCTGAGATTACAGCAGGTTTTTGTGGTTTGTTTTGACCTTCGCGTCAAAAATGGTTGCATATGTAGTTTAATTAACCACGCGCAATTAACTTTTAGTTTAACTAGGCAGTGTTGTGGTACATGACTCGAATTCAGAATGAATCGGTTTTTATTTTAACCACTTATATTTACCAGCAATAAGGACAATATATTTACTATTGAAGATAAGTACCGAGTACTAGCAATCTGGTTTGACTACGAAGCATCACCTAGTTTTTATGGGTAATAACTTTGGATTATGTATGTATAATAGTATGCTTACCATTATGAAAGTTGCTTTCATCTAGTCATGGTTTCCAAGACTAGATTTTGTATCCTGGGAAAAGCAATAGTAACAATACTGCAAAGATACACGTAATCGACCCCGTTTGTCTCTCTCTCCTTGGACTGTTGAGAAATGCTTTAGATCGATACATGACTTTTAGATCATTTTTGCAAATACTAGCCTAGTTTTCTTAATGGCAGTATTCTAATGAAGGCCTGGCAGCGGTGGGCCTGAAGTTTATGCAACTGTGTGTGTCAGATGGGTGGAGACTCCTAGAAAAGAGATAACCTGAGCACTTTGCTGAGGCTTCCTCACCTAAGCAAGTGAGGGTCCTGCAGCGCCAGAGCTTCATCATCTTCATGGTGAATCCGCCCTGGGAGGCTTGGCTGTATTTTCTGGAAATACACTAAAAGAATACACATTGAATATTCTTCCATAATCCCATTGAGATTTAGGTAATCTTTTGGATAACATAGGAAGATATTTCCAGTTAGCAAGTCTGGACTGAAGTAGCATCATCTTTTTTTATGGTGTGGGCTTTTCAGATTGAAAGGGATTCTGCTTTTTATGTTCTGAAATGTTGATGCTATTGCTAATTACAACAAAATATTTTTAGGACATTTTGTCTTTGTACATATTTAAAAATTGTCTACTCCCCCATCTTAAATTTTATGAAGACTGATGATCTTTGTCAACCAGGATGTGTATGAGCAAGGCAATGATAGATTTATAAACTCTTATTTTACTGCCAGAATGTATAAAATGTACTCAGAGAATATATATTAATATATACGTAACATTTGATTTTGATACTCAGGTATTTTTCATTCAGTAAATATATTTTCAGATTACCTTCTATTTGCAATACATTGAGATAGGTATTATAGGAGCATACAAAGATATATAAAATGGGCCATGTTCTCAAGGGGCTTAGGCTGTAGTGGACATGAATTGACATAACTTAAATTAATGCAATACCTGGTAAATGCCTAAAACTTACAAAAAATACAATAGTTACAAAAAAGCTTTTAAAAAACACAATGCAGGTCATGATAAATACTCGGTTTCCCCTACCCACCCTATTTTTGCCTAGGATAATTACTGTTAGTCATTTTATGTTTTATCTTAAGGAGTCCTGCTATTCAGAAAATGCCCAAAGTTATAGGTATTTCATGAGGATAACCTTTCAAGTAATGACATGGCTATACATTTTAATTAAATTCTCTACTCTTTAGTTTTATAAATGCACATGTTTGTTTCCATTTGGGTGTATAAAATAGCTTTTAAGACCACAAATGTCAAGAATTTGTCACATCTTTTCAAACCAATACAAATATCCATTCGTTTCTCCCAGTAAACATGTCTTGGATGCTACTGTATACTGGGAATTGATGCTAGCATTGAGACTCAATAGTGAGTAGAATATAGTCCCTGTTCTCATGGTGCTTACATTCTAGTGGTGTGTGTGAGGGGAAACAGCAAACCAATCACGAAGCAAATAGATAATAAATTAGATGATGATAACTGCTATGAGGGAAAGCAAGGCAGACTAAAGGGATTGATAGGAATGGGGAGCTATGTTATATATAGTGGTCAGGTACAGCTTCTCTAATGAGATGATCTTTGAGCCGAGACCTGAAATGAGGAGACCTGGGGTAAGAGTCTTACAAGCAAATGGAAGAGTAAGTGCAAGGGCCCTGAGGTGAGAGTGTGCTTAGCATGCTCTAGGACCAGAAAGGAACCCAGTGTGGGTGAATCAGATTGAGAGATAATGGCGCTATCAAGTAAATGAACACAATCAGTTCTCTCTTATTAATCCAAACATTGGCATACTGAAAACCAGAGAAAATTATACTTGTAAATGGTTCTGGCAATCAAGAGGTAGTAATACCCATTGAGTAAATAAAGAACCAATGAACACCATCAGTCCTGTTGGATGATCCCTGTGTATCACCAATTTTAATGCTTAGGGTCCAATGTTCTGTTCCCTACAGTGGATTAAGTCTTACATACTTCTTAATTCAGAGATGAATAAATGTACACATACTAGAGGGCCTCTGGGAATTAGAACCAAAGAAGAGGGGCAAAGTACAAATAGTGTTTGCTGGGACACTCCCACCTTCCTAAAACTTTTGGTTCAAAAAGGTCAACGACTGTCTCCACTCCTTAGCATTAGCCTCAGGCAAGGGAAAACTTGCCTTTCCTGCCTTCCTCTTGCTCTTGTTCCATTACTGCATGCTGTATCCATCAGAAAACATGGACTTGTCAACTGTGTCTGAATGAGAAACACTGCAAAGAGTGTGCTTTGGTTAGTTTCCCATCTTCAGTGAAGTAAACTGACATACAGGCAAAGGTAACCTAACTGAAAAAGAAGAAAATGCTAGACAACACCACAAAAATCTAGGTTAATAAAAACAAAGCTCAAGATGACATATGTTTAATCATAGGAATCTCCATAGGAATCCTTTAAATCATTGCTCCCAAACTCATCTGAGTTTAAATTATCTGTAAAATATCACCTGAGGTACTTGGTAAAACTACAAATCCCTGGGCCCCAGCCCGGATGTGTTGAATCAGATTCTCTCAAAGAGGGCCCAGGGAATCTGCATTTGAACAATGTCCCAGGTATACTTTATGATTGAGTTAAATAGGTAAACACTGCTTTAAATGAATATTTAGCATTACATAATAAATGCAATTTATGTGCAACTTTTCAGGTGCATATTCAGTATATAAATGAAATGAAACCTGTGCGCTTTTATTTTACCTTATGCTACCTCTGGATGAATAACTTCTGAGATAATTTTAACTTGGATGTAAGAACTCTTAGGCTTTCTCTTGTGTTGTTTTCATTGTTTTGCTGAAATGCACTTTCTGGAAGAGGCATCCTTTTGATAGGTCATATGTTTCCAGAGAGGCTAAAGACCTGATTGGAAGTGATGTCACCCATATGGACCTCTGCCAGGCTTGTCAAGGGTCAAGCTAGGGTTTCTGGCTGAATCTCACTCACCTGAGAGCTGGTGTTCACTTTTTTGGGGACTGTCATTTCATTGAATTTAGATTCTATTTTGTAGTACAAAGTCAAAGATAAAGAGTTCTAATTTGAAATTGGTCCCTGGTAAAAGGATTTGATGGGGTGATGGTTGCAGTTTCAAGTCTTGGGCTCATGGTAGCTTTAAGTATTACCCTAATAAGATGGTACTAGACCTTCTGTTGGCCTGTAGTGAGGTTCTGTTTTAAACTGCCTATAGAGTCCAGGCCACCCAGGGCCCAGTGCCACCTGACTTAAGGAAGATTAGAGGTAAGTGCTAGAACAATAAATGAAGAGCTATATCAAGCAATTTCAACTAGACTCTGCAAAGTAAAGGAAAATTGAGAAAAGTAGCCAGATAAGTCAAACATACATAGAAAACATTTAAACAATAATAACAACACCCAGTCACCCAAAGAAGTGCGTTTGAAATGTATAGATAATTTAAATAAGATTTTTTAAATATTAGGTTGTTAAATTTGCTTTTTAAAAAGTCTTAGATAATTCAGGCAACTGCTTCAGTTTGTCTTTATGACTTTGGTCTAATGAGGCATACATTTCTTGTTAAAAAATGAACAATTTGGTTAAATAGTATTTTTTCCCTCACTTACTTCGTCCCTAATCTGAACCAACATTATTTCCTTCCACCCTCCTTCCCTCCCTTCCTTCTTTCATTCGTTCATTGATTTGTCTCTCTGATGTCACTTTCCTGATTTTTTATTACTTGCTGAGAATCGACACATACACAGCCTCTATGCATAGAGATAAATGTGAATCTGATTTTAGGTGTTGCTTTAGTTAGTGAATTTTGCTACATTCTTTCAGTATTTACAGCATCAGCAGCCTCTCCTTGTCACCTGAGCCCAGAGGTAAGATGATGACAGCAGATGATGTCACTTTTATCTAATTTAAGCCAACTTAGTTTAACATAGGAAAAATTTTCAGTTCTTTTCAATATAAGAAAATCCTTACCCTAAATTAATTGGACTCACCCATGATTGTTGGCATTCACATTGGGGTGCTGACACTCTCTTCCTTTTCAAGAGGTTGTCAATGACTCTTGCTCAATTATTAAAACTAAGCCTAACCTGAAACAGGGTAGCAGTTGGTTTGGCAGTCTTGTCCAGGAAAAATTTCTTAGCAAGCAGCAACAGGCTGAATGGGAATTTTTGCTTCAGCCTAGGAGGACTAGTGTGTTGCTTAGTAACAATAACATGCATCTGAGAGTCACTTAAGATGACTTCAGTGGTCTTAAAATTCAGGCCTCCAAAATTCAGATTCACCTCACTGTCTACCTATTTGCATATTTCCATCCTTTAGATAAATCCAGGCTCCTCGATTAGTTTTATTTATTTAATTTTCCACTGTCAGAAAAGTATATTTTATGCTGCAAGTTTTTTAATGGTGAAACGTACTGGATTATAATGGCTTAAGTGGGATAGAAGTAAGAAAGTATTTCTTTGAGGATCTCTATCCCCCCCACCCTCAATTATATTGGGAAGAGAGTTAGAAGTGTTTGGGTTTTGGCAAGCAGTAGTAATATTATATATTATATAATTATAAAACCAGCACATTTTGAATTACCATGTATATTATCAACCAAAGAACACATTTTAAGATTCTATGGAAAGTACTAGAAAAGCTGGTACATTTCTGGTGAAATCAGTGGTTTAACTAGAGGGCTCCCCCACAGCCTCACTGTATATTTTGAAAATAAGTTGGGGGGAGGGAGATTGTTCTTGTTCGTGCATTTGAATGGACATTCAGGGGCAGCAATCGCCCACCTGTGGCGGATGAAGTGCCTTATTTTACTTTGTAATGAGCATGGCAATGAACTTTGTGGGGAGCACTTCACTTTCACTCCCAAGGAAATGCTTCCTTTACAAGTGTGAATGCAGATACCCTCCCGAGCAGAAAAGGAAAGCCAGATTTGCTGTTGCTTCTCTTTATTTTGGCATTTGCCTTTCTTCTGAACTCTGAATATACAAATATAACTAAACCCTGGGAGCCAGAGTCTCTTCTTTTTTAAGGCCCATGAATTTAGATCTGGGTTTTAGGAGAGGGAAAGGTTGAAGTGAAGGGGAGAGGGATGGAGAAAGGAAAGGACGAGACAGCAGAAAGAAACTGCTTGAATAACTGTTGAGCTCACGGTGTTTTCTCAGTAGAGGGTGAGTGGCCAGGCATGGGCTGCTGAGCTGGGGCCTCGGGTGGGAGGGCATGTGGCTGTCTGGCCTCCTGGAAGAATTGGTTTTGATTTTAACTTGCAGCCTAAAAGCCAGAGCTAGGACGAGCCTTGGGGATTATTTAGGGCATATGAGTTAGCAAGTTTAGGATTTGGATCTAAAAATTTGGTTTGAGGAGAAAAGTGTGTTGCATTCCTTCTGTGTTACATGTTGTGATTTCAAGTATGAGTTGAAAATCTGAAGTTTTGATTAGTTTGAAAAAATATGCTTTTAAAAAAAAATTTAGGGCGATTGGGAGCAGGGAAGGCAGTGCATGTTTACTTCTTAAAACAGGAACATGAGCATATGTAATACCTGCTTAAGATTCTGATACCATTACTGTTAAAATGGTATCAGTTAAAATGGACTTCTCTTCCCACATGCACCACAAATCATTGTTTTGAGTTTTCAGTTCAGTGAGCCCCATAAAACAACTGCCTTCTGTACTTCTTGGATCTAATTTTTCAAAGAAGCAAGGAACAAAGGTAGCTTTTTTGCCTTTTTCCTGTATTGCCAATAAGATAATTAACATAAGATCAGAGGATTCTTCTTTCATTATTTTTCATCTGTAAAATGGAATTGAACTAAAACGATCTCTGAGGGTAATCACCTGCTCCAACATTTTGTGAGTCTCATTTTCTTCCTGCAGAGGAGTCTGGGCTGGTGGTGGCTCACAGGGGCAGCAAGGAACATTAGCAGGACAGGAGAGTATCAGGCACAGCAGAACTGCTTCTGCTCCCAGACTTCCTCTCCCCTTTACAGGGATCTGACTAAGATGACAAAGAAACAGATTTGTAACAGGCAGAAGGAATCCAGAGGGCCACAGGGAATTCAGAAGGGCAGCTAGGCGGTGAAATCAATGGTTTAACTAGAGGGCTCCCCCACAGCCTCCCTGGGCGGGTGGAAAACTGGTACAAGAAAATCAGATAAAAAGGGCTGGCAGGGACTCTGAGAACTTCTTCAGGGAGAGAGCCCAGGAAGTGGCTTACTCTAGGCAGGCTCATCGAGTGAGAGTGAGGCACTGTCAGAATGAATGGAACATTGAATAAAATTTAATAAGCTGGAAACTTTAAACAGGTGAAAAGCATGACCTCCTCTCCCTACCCCTCTTCTTTCTCCCCCTCCCTCTCCCCTTCCTCTTCCCCCGACTCCTCCTCCTCCTATTTCTCAGGGTGTCCTTCTTCCTTTTCCTCTTCCTCCTCCCTTTCCCTATTACTGCTTTTAATAAAACATAATTCACAGGCACCCACGGTCAGAAAATACTGTTAAGCCAGTCACTTAGTAAGTGTTTGGAAAAGATACTAAATAATACAAAGATAAGAATAGCAGCTGCAGTTTCACTTCAAGGACAAGGTAATATATTATTTTATGTCAGGGCACATAATAAGGACACATAATAATCATTCATTTAGTTCAAGAATAAGATCTTCTCTGGTATACTATTGTGTTACAGAATTTAAAATCTCTGAAATCAATTTTCTCTGAAGTTAGTAGCCCCTGGAAGGTTCTCATGTTGGAGAAGTTTTGATTAGGTTGCAAGACATGTTTCCTCTGCAGACCATGATTTTTTAGTTGCTTTGGAGTCTTGGTGTATACTTTAAAAAATATGTATCTATCTCTTGCTTATTTCTGAATACATTTTAAAAAAGGACAAATGCCTTAATAGAAAGATGGCCAAGTGGCTAATACACATAGAAAATAATATTTAGCTTTATTAATAATTCAAAAAATACAGATTAGATAACAGGAACATTCTAAGTTTCCCTGTCAAATTGGCTAAGATTAACAAAACTCGGTTTGGGTAAAATACATTTTTAGAGAATTATTAATATAAATATTACAAACTTTCTGGAAGGCAGTTTGGCAAAACTGGTTGAAATGGGTCTACTCACTGACACCTGAATTTCAGTTTTAGGAGTTTATCTAAAGAGAATAATCAAAGCTGTTAAAGTGCAGCATTTATTTTTAAAAGTGAAAAATTAGAATAACCTTAAATGCCTGGCTATAAAGAGTTGGTTTAGTAAATCACAGTTCAGTGAGATGATGGGATACTATGCAAGCCTTATAAATCACATTATGGAAAAATACTTAATGACAGGAGAAAATGTTCACGATGTATTATATTAGAATGTTTATAGGCATAAAAATAAGGAATACATTTTTCAAAACCACAAAAATTTAATAGTGGTTTGTTCTCTGTTTTGACAAAATATAGGTACTTTTGTCTCTTATTTGTGCTTCTCTGTGTTTTCCTAGTTTGCTGAAGTGAGCTTTGCGCTGCTTTTGTAATTAAGGAGAAATTTTAAAGGTTACTTATAAAAATAGTCATTCTGCCATGGAGACATTTAAAAGTAACACGCACATTCTCATATAAAACGGAAAAGCCTGCTGCTTGCTAGTTTCAGGTAGACTTGACCTGATCTGTGCAGAAGTCCCTGCCCTCTCCTTTTGTCCCCAGCGGGCCACGCTGCGCTTCATGCTGGGATGCCACGTGTAGTGCCCGCGCTGCTCCTCACTAACCTGTATATCTGTTCGATTCGTGTCTCAACAGCCCTGTCCTTTTGGATTCCGGTATGTGTTAAGTTCAATTATTAAATCCAAATATTTTTCAAAATAGCACAAGTAGGGGTAGGAGTTTCCAACATTTGTATAATTTGAAGCTGAGGAATGACTAAGAGAAAACTCAATCGCTTCTCGGCCTTTTGGCTAAGATCAAGCATAGAAAACTCGGTTTATTCCACTCAGTAGGCTGCGAGTGCCTGCGTAGTTTCCCTTCAAGCAAATTCTCTGTAGGCGAGGCCGCCTGCCACACCATCTCAGACCTCACCTGAATGTTCTTGGGAGAGATCTGGGCTTGGGTCCAATTTACTTAATCTTTTGGAGGGATAGATGGGGAGAGCCTGGGATACGACTCCTTTTAAAAACAAAAAGTAGTTGTAGGCCAGGTTGAGTTTTTATGATTTTTAAAATAATAATTTATTTTTTCCATAACGTAGATTAGCTTCTCCCCGGAGGGACGAGCATGTGACTCATCTAACTGCTTCTACAAGCTGGTACATAGATCATGCCTGACCAGCTTGAGTCTGTTAGTTAAACTGTATGCGATTGCATCATAGGATTTACTGCAGGCGTCTTTAATGGAAGCTTTGTCACAAATGTGAACTTATTTGCTTATCAGCCTATCCAAGGAGCATCCACAGCAGGGAACAAAAAGTACCTGATGTGAACTTGCTGGGGAAATGGGCCTCCCAGAGTCACTGAAGTTGCCAAAATTATGTCATTAAAAAAAAAAAAAAGGTAGAAATGAACTTTCGTAAAATGTGAACAAAACCAAAGCAATCTGTGGCTGTGGGAATGAACAGGGTTTGTGAAACAGGAACTAGTAGGTGGATGCTGTGGTTTTGTGTTCAAAGTGAACTTGCAACTGCCCCCTCCTCTCTATCCTACCTGGCTTTCCCTGCCCCCATACTTTTCTTCATATTGCACCGAAATTCATCAATGCCAGATGCTGTAGTTTATACTTTCAAAAAATTGCTGTCTATGGATGTTAAAAGTCCAAATAAAGGCCCACATGCTTAGGGGGCTTGTGGGAGGGTTGAGGGAAGGGCCACATCGTTTGTCCTTCTGTGCTGTGTTTATCTTCAATTTTAGTAAATGATCTATAAGGTGTGATTTGTATTATATTCAGCCACATAGAAAACACAAATTCCCTTTCTGAGTTTGCTCACAAATCTTGGGACACAATTCATTTATCACTTCTCATCTCCTGAAGTTGAACTGAACGGGGGTAGTAGTTGTATCTTTATGCTTTTTTGCCTTTCTGATCCTTCCTAAACAATGAAATACCTGTGTGGTCAAATCCCAGGACGTGTTCAGTTTTAAGCTCCAAGTTTTTCTGTTGTAACATACCTATGCGTGCTTAGCCAGATAAACAAAATTAAACATGCTTCCAGGGCTAACGTGATTTTGTTGTTGTCGTCATTGTACCAAATATTTCTGTAGTATGGAAGAAGTTGAAAATGCTTTTATGATACTGGAATTTTTATTGTTCTGCATACTTGATGGATTATTTTGTAAATCACTGTTTTGAAGCATTTCTGAATGACCTACCTCACAGCTCTCAGGGCTGTTGCCCAGCCTGACTTTTATTGCATCTGTTTTGTGATCTGGCTTTGCATTTGCATGTGTCTTCTTTTTACAGAAGCATTTCTTGGGGAGTCTTTTTTCTGATTATGAAAATAATAAGTGCTCATGAGGGAAAATTGGAAACGAGAGAAAAGTATATAGAAGAAAAATCACTCATAATTCCAGCACCCTGTTAACAATTATTTTCTTAGTTTCTAATATGTGCATGCATATTTTATTAATGAGGTTTTTAAAAGAGTATGCAAATTATGATCCTTCATTTTTACATCATTCATGTCCTTTTGCATTTTCCACTTAATGCTGTATGATTGGTATTGTACCAGCCCTTTAAGTATTCTATGTAGTGTTTAAAGCTGAAATATACCTTCTCCTATTTTTAATGGTTAGGTTGTTTTGATTTTTTATTATAATAAATCATATTTATACATAAATCTTTGTATCTCTGGTTATTACTTTAGAATAGGTTTCTGGAAGTAGAAGAACAAAAGACATAAATATTTTTAGGTCCTTGATACATAATTTGAAAATGACTTCCAGAAAGAAACAATTGATGTTCTCTCAACAGTGTTTGAGGTTGTCTTTCTCATATCATCTTACCAGTAAATGAGAATTATAATGTTTTTGTCTATTTAAAAAGCAAAAAAGAAATGAGTGTATTTTTATTGCAGTTTGGTAATTAAAAATATTAAACATTTTCTCAGATATTTATTGGTAATTTTAATTTCTTTTTTAGTGAAGCTCTTACTCTTATCCTGGCTCCTACCTATGGTTGTGTTGTTATTTCCTGAAGGAGGGGATTTTGCTGGGAGGGAACGGGGGACTTGGGGCTGAGATCCAGCTGTGCTTCCTTCCCTTGTAAAGGAGCACCTTCCAACATCTGTACAAATGCACCATTGGTTAACAGTGGCCTGTTCTTATTTTTCACTCATTTAAAAAAAAAATTGGGATGCTGACATTTGTATCATTGACTTGTGAGAGCTCTTTCAGACCTAAAACTACTAACCCTTTTGTTAAAATTCTGGCTATCATTTCAACTTGTTATAATTTAATTCCATGATTTAAAAAAATGTTCAGAGGTTTGAATTTTTTGATGTCAAATATATTGCTCTTGTGTGAGTACTTTCGTTGCTTTCAAAGTGGAAAGTTTGAGATCAACCTTTATGGATTTAACTCATTAATGTTTTTTCTTTATTTTAGCCTTTCTAAAGGGTGATTTAAAAGGTCTTAGAAGAGGTAGTTAATTCACACTTAAATGTAAAAATATCAGAAAATAACAATTTTCTACCACTCAGAGATGTTAACACTTAACATTTTGAAATCTATATTTTACTCCGTTTTCTATGTATGTACATACAAATATACTACATACAAAGAGATGAGATAGTGATTTATATACTTTTTGGTAACTTATTTTTTAAATTGATGTTTGTAACAGATAGCTTTCCATGCGGATTAATATTTTCAATGGCCCTATAGTTTTACATTGAATGGAAATATCCAAATTAGTGAAGCCATTTCTTCCTTGTACATTTAGATTTTTCCTTCAGTTTTTTACTCATAAAGTCAATACTTGAATGATTATCCTTATTGCTAAATCTTTGCACTCTCTTAGTTATTTCCTTGAAATACATTCCAATGAATAGAAATTCCTCATCAAAATGTATGCACTTTTTAAAGACATTTGTTTCATATTTCCAAATTGCCATCCAGATATTTTCTAATTAACACTCCCACTAACAGTGTATCTGAGAGACTAGGATTCCACATTCCCACATTCCTTCCCCCCCAAAATGCATATTATCCTCTTTTTAGTCTTTGCCAATTTGATAGATTAAAAATGGTAACTTGTTTTGAATTGCATTTCTTTCCATTTACTCATTGTATTTTTGCTCACAGAAGAGCTTTATGTTTGTTTTAAATATATAGACAGTATTTTCGTATCTTAAAAGCTCTTGAGGTTTTGTAGAAAGTTCAGCTGTAGAGAGTTTATAGTTAGTAAAAAGAGTTTATTAGCAGTGTTGAGCCATGATCTCTTCTCTCAGTACAAGTCACTGGGTGTGAGAATAATTCCTAATTCACTGCCTTCACCCTTGGCCAATGAAAGCAGTGATTCAGGTCAGTATTTCAAGTTCCCTAATCAAGGACTACAAGTCTCAGGGAACTTAGGCGAGGGATGGGGACCCATATCTCCAAGCTGACTGGTGGTGAACAAGTTCAGGATGAATATATCCAAACAACAAATCAGTGGTCACGTGTCTATTTCACCGTATGATTTATTGAGTGCCTATAGGGCAGACAGAGCTGGGCACCATGCTAGGCACAGAGACCTCAAAAAAACTACTACTAGTTCAAGGCTTAAGAATGTAATTAGAAAAAAATGCGATTGTACATTTACCTTCCATTCTTCAGATGATTAGTTATGGGAATAGTGGAGGCAGGTCCAGAATGAGACAAGGTAATGTGAGTCTTCAAATTTTCTGCTTTATTTTGTTTTGAAAAGACCTGCCACTATTTTTCACTTCTTAGGTTTGATTTCATTTTTTTTTTTCTTTTTGGCCTATTACTAGTGATTAAGAAACACTTTGGTTGTTTATCTAAATACTGAGGCTATTTAAAGCAAAGTCACTTTTCAAAATAAGTCTCTAGGGCCCTGTAATTAAACTTTATATTAAAAAACTCTTCTAGAGGTACCGGTTAAAACATCTATTTTGTTCTCTGTCATATGCATGTTGCTTATAGTGTTAAAGGTAATATCTCTGGAAAATGGCAATTTATGGAAGTAATTTGGTACTTTTCTAAACTGAGATACAACATTAAAACATGTAGGACAATTAGGAATTTGTCTTAAAAGTGCTAGTGGCATTAGAGCCAGCTGCATTAATCAGCAACTCATTATCTGGTCTGAATTATCAAGGTTGTTTTCTTCAATTTCCCTCTTATGGTTAACCTTTTGGATATATAATTTTTTTTTGTCTACAAATCTAGCAGAGAAGGCATGAAAAGGAAAATTCAGCTTAATGAGTTTGACTACTGATTACAGGGAAAAATATTTAATTCTAGTAGAAGGTTAAACTCATTATTTTAAATACATTCTTAGATTATCTAGGATTTCATGTGATCTGTGTTACACTTTTTCCTATTTTTTCAAATGTTTTGATGCTGTAAATTTAAGGATTGCTTGATTAGAAAATCTTCCATGTGCAAGCTACAAATAATAGCTTTCCTCCATGAAACCTATAAAGCACTGTATAAATGAAGGGCCATTTTAAAGTAATTGGTCATATTGCATATTTTTATTTCTTTGCAAACTAACTCTCTAAGTACTTGTCCGTGTATTTTTATAATTTTTTTCTGAATATTTTAATGGCTGCAGAGCTTTGTATGTTGTGGATTTCCTATCATCGACTTACGTTTAGGTTACAGGTAGGTTGTTACCATGGTTTTCACTATATAAAATTCTTCAGGCATAAAATCTTTCAAGATTTTTAGATTGTTTCCTAGAATGAATTTATGCAAGTGGAATTTACTGGGTTAAAATTCACAAATATTAAAAATATATACTTATTACACAATACCTATAAATTTAGGGAGAAAAAAGATAAATGCCCCTTCTGTAATTGTCTCCTACCACTTTCAACACAATTTTAACTGTTTCTTGGATGTCAGTCTAGATGTTTTTCTAGGCATTATACCACATATGAATCTGCAAGCATTTGAGTTTTTAAAATTTTCCCTGTCCTATTTTTAGCATAAATAAATGATTTTATATCTATTGCTCTATGATTTTGATTGTTCCATGTCAGTGGTAGTCATCTCATTTTTTTAATAGTTGCACAACATTCCATAGTATGAATATACAAGTGACTAAAGGATAAATTCATAGAAGTGGAACCTCTGAGGCAAAAGCTGTACATCTTGAAACTTTTGATAGTTTTCCAAAAATGCTACTTTGATTACTTTGAGTTATTCTCCAATGAATAATATTCAGATATGCCCATTTCTGCATACCCTCACAGCAATGGATCTTATCAGTCTTTATAATTTTTGCTAGCATAAAAAATGATATCTTCTTATTCTCCTAATTTACATTTCTTTTTTTTTTATTTTCTCCTACCACACCTGAGTTTCTGTATACATTTCTTTAATTTTTTTATGTATTTAAAACATTTGTATTTCTTTTTTTTTTTTTTTTTTTTTTTGAGACAGAGTCTCGCTCTGTTGCCCGGGCTAGAGTGAGTGCTGTGGCGTCAGCCTAGCTCACAGCAACCTCAGACTCCTGGGCTTAAGCGATCCTACTGCCTCAGCCTCCCGAGTAGCTGGGACTACAGGCATGAGCCACCATGCCCGGCTAATTTTTTGTATATATATTTTTAGTTGGCCAGATAATTTCTTTCTATTTTTAGTAGAGACGGGGTCTCACTCTTGCTCAGGCTGGTCTCGAACTCCTGACCTCGAGCGATCCACCCGCCTCGGCCTCCCAGAGCTAGGATTACAGGCGTGAGCCACCGCGCCCGGCCAACATTTGTATTTCTTTTCCTGTGAACTGTTAATGTTCTTTGCCTATTTTTCTATTTTGTTGTTGGTCTTTTCTTTTAACTGAGATGGAGTCTTGCTGTGTTGCCCAGGCTGGTGTCAAACTCCTGGGCCCCAAGAATCTTCCTGCCCCAGCCTCTCCAGTAAGTAGCTGGGATTACAGATGTGTCCCACTGCACCCGGCTTCTTGCTGTTTTTTTCTTGATGAATTTTAAGAGCTATTTATGTCCTGAGAGATAAGCTCATTGCCTACCAGTTTGTCATTTGTCTTTTGACTATGTTATGGTTTTGCTGTGCAGAGATTTAAAATTTTTAGGTAGCCAGATTCATCTGTTTTTTAAAATGGTTTCTAGGTTTTATGCCTTGCTTAGGAAAGCTTCCTCTGCTCTAAAATTAAAAGTAAACAACCCCCCACCCCCAACAAATTTCTCTCCAAATTTATTCGATCATTCTATTACTTTTATGGTTTCATGTTTTCACCGAAAGCTTTGATCCACCTGGGATTTATGTGATGAAGAAATTCTTGCTTAACTGTTTCTCTAGATGACCATCCTATTGTGCCAATACCATTTATTAAATAATACATATTTCCCTCACTTGTTTAAAATTCAACCATTATCATATGTTAAATTCCTATGTGTATTTGCGACTATTTCTCAACTCTTTAGTGTGTTCCACTATCTATTTATGCTGTGGAAGCAACTATTTATGACACTTTATAAACTGTTTTAACACCTGGAAATACTGTACCATTTAATTACTCTTCCTCTTTTTTTTTTTTTAATTACTTTTCTCTTAAAAATGTCTTCCTGGTTATTTGTGCATTTTTTTTTCATACAAACTTTCTTTAGAATCAGCTTCTGTAGTTCTCAAGAAATCCTGATTTGGGGGAAGGAAGGAAAGGAATACATTAAACTTTATGGATAACTTTGGTATAGAGTTGACATCTTCTTAATATTGTGTATTCCTGTAAGAACAAAGTATGTTTTCCTCCATTTATTCAAATCTTCTTTGATGTTCCTCTGTATCATTAAAACATTTTCTTCATATAGATCTTGCACTTTTATTATGTTTGTTTGAAAGTATATCATCTTTTTGGTACTATTTTAAGAAGGGTCTTTGCTTTCTTTATATGTTATATGGTTGTTTTTATATTGAAAAGGCATGGATTTTTAAATGTTATTTTGTATCCAGCTACCTTATTTCTTTGCCTTGTTGTCTGTAATAGTTGTTCAGTTGATTCTCTTGAGTATTCTGGACATGCTATCATATTGTGTGCAAATAATGTTTATTCACTTCTTCCAGTATTTACACCTTTTATTTCATTCTCATCTCTAATTGTATCAACATATTACTGTAGAACAATAGAACACTGTTAACCAGTACTAACTAATGGAGTTGAGAGTGGACATAGTTGTCTGACATCCTTAGGGTTTCAGCATTAAGTTGAAGCTCATCTTGAAGAGTCTCTTGGTTTTATATGATTTTACATCTGACTACCTGAGTTCCTATTCTAGTATCTATCCATCCTTTTCTCCTCCCCCTCTTTCTTTTACTGAATCTCAATTTATCTATTAAGTTATGTTGTTTGCAAATAATGACTTTTTTCTCCTTCTTGCTAGTATTTAGATTTCTTAACTCTTTCACTTTTGTTATGTTGGTCAGGAATTCAAGTGCAATGGTGAAAAGTATTATAAGATGGCAGAGGATGTTCTGTAAAGGAAATATGATGGTACTGTTGGTTTCTTGGCTATTTTCTTAGTCCAGTCAGGTTGCTATAACAAAGTACTGAGTGGTTCATAAACAACAGAAATGTATTTTTCACAGTTCTGTAGGCCCTAAGTCTGAAATTAGGATGCCAGCATGGCCAGGCTCTGGCGAGGACCCTCTTCCGAGCTGGTAGGCTTTCTGGCCTCTTCTTCTAAGGGCACTAATCCCATTCATGAAGGCTCCAACCTCATGGCCTAATTATCTCCCAAGGACCCCACCTCCAAATACCATCACACTGGGGGTAAGATTTCAACATATGAATTTTGGGGGAGACACATTCAGTCCATTGTAGCTATTAATAATGATTTTCATTTTGTTTTTTTTTTTCTGTTATATTCTTAATGTTGTTATATCCATAAATAAATTTCCTAATTTTTTTTTTGAAGCAGCTTTGCATTCCTAGGATAAGGCTTATATATGGTCATGATTTTTTTAATAGATTCAGTTCATCAATATTTTTCTGAAGATTTTATATCTATATGTATCCCAGCTCCACTACTTACTGGTAGTGTGACCTTGGGTAAATTACTTAATCTTTCTGAGTTTTAGTTTCTCCTCTATAAGAAAAGGATAATAGTAAGAGATCCTGACTTCTAGCATTGGGGTGAGGTTTATGACTTTTAGAACAGTCCATGGGACATGGTACAGACTCAGTACATGTTAACTCTCGTTGTTACTGTTGCGTACCTGACCCCAATGTCTTGTTTTCTGGGGGGGCTGGGGGGGTGCCTGTGTGTGTACGTGGGTTTGTGCTATTTTTGTGCATTTTCATATCTGTGTTATGCCAACTGATTAGAACAAGTTGGGAAACTTTCCATGTTTTATTATGCTCTGCAACAATTCAAACAATGTTGGAATTATCTATTCCTTGAAGGTTGCCTGGGCCTACAAGGTCCTTGACTAACCTTTCAATATCTTCTATGCTTTCTTTGTCTACTCAGGCTTTCAACCTAAGGCCAAGTTTTAGCGTTTATATTTTACAGGAAGTCGTCAGTTTCAGATCTCCTTTGTGTCAGTGGTTCTGTGTTCTCGCCCTTTCTTCATCAGATTTTACCTCTCTTGCCATTCCCTTTACCCCAGCCCCACCCTTACACACATACAAGTACTGATACATTTACACACACATACACACGTGTACACACACACAGAGCAACTCATCAGTGTCTTTATGGACACTAGAAAAATTGGGGCCACAGCAGAGGCAACTTATGCAGTGATTCCTGTAGATAGGACTGAGCCCAACAGGTGGAAATGAAAAGATTTGTCTTAGTTTATATAACTGTCAGTCCTGATGATCCCAGAAGCAGACACTGATGACAGTAAACATGTGAGGATCTTATTAAGGGAATGTTTCTGTGAAGGAATGTAGGGAGGACGCTGGGCAAGGCAAAGAGCCCCCAGACCCTGAGACGATTCCAGCCAAGTGCTGGAGAGAGGAAGGAGAGATTTGGTGGAAGCCTTTTTCATCCCAGCAGTCTAAGTTCCCTCAAAGCCTTGGGAGTCCCCTACTTTGGGCCATCAGAGGAGTCCTGTGTCTGCCTGAGAGTCTGGGCCAGTCTAGCCTCTGGCAGGAGTCCTGGCTGCAGTGCCAAGGTGCCAATGCTGCCACTGGGCCCCTGGGCAGTCACTCCGCCTGCAGCTGGAGAGCAGCAAGGTGCACTGCAGTGGCTGCCTCAAAGTAAAAGCTTCCTAACAATTAGAGCATTCTGCTAGTGGAATGAATAGCTTTTTAAGGCAGTGCCTTGTTTCTAGAGATGCTTAGAACAATTTTGGGATGGGGCTGTTTATATTTGAGGGAGAGAGTCTCAACCTTTAAGTACAATTTCTGTGCTCACAACTTGCCGTTTTCTTTTCTTGGAGACCAGACTGTCATCATAGCTCACAGCAACCTCAAACTCCTGTGCTTAGGCAATCCTCCTGCCTCAGCCTGCCTAGTAGCTGGGACTACAGGCACGTGCCACCATGGCCAACTACTATTTTCTATTTTTTAATAGAGATGGGGTCTCGCTCTTGTTCAGGCTGGTCTTGAACTCCAAGCCTCAAGCAATTCTCTCCCCTCAGCCTCCCCAAATGCTAGGATTACAGGTGTGAGCCACTGCACTCAGCCACAATGGGTCTTTTTCTCTCTCCTCCTCCTCTCCTCCTTCCTCTACTCTCTGCTCCTCCCCCTCCTCTGCCACCTCCTCCTGTCTTTCCTCTTCCCCTTTCTTCTCCTTGGCGTCTTTCTTTCTCTTTAGCTCTCGCACATGCTCTCTCTCTCCACATACATACATGTACACACGTGCACATGAATGGATATCATACACGTGGTTGTGTGTGCAACCCCCTATCCTACTTCATCAGCTTTGCTTACAAATTAAAAAATTCCCTTTAATGTTTGAATTAAGCAGTTCAATATCCCCTCCCCCTTCTGTCCTGAGAACATCTTTCTCCCCTGTCTCTCTCCCAGGGTCCTGTCTCTTCATGGATAAGATCATGAATTGGAGGCTTCCTTAAGTCTGGGTTTCAGTCCTGATTACAATACAGCCAAGAACATAAATGTAAACCGGGACCAGGAAGCCTGGATTCTCCTGCCATTTCTGCTTTTGCTGTCCTTCTGGAGTCAGTTGAAAACCAAGGCATGTTTTATGCTGGGTGCTAAATTTTCGGATGTCAATGAGAAGCACTTTAAGTGTTTCTCACACACAATCCTTTTCCTCCACTGAGGCATGCCCACGGCGCTGTGTTTGGGTCAGGAGCAATTTCCAGCATCAAGCAGGTAGGGTGTCCAGGAAAACTGGGGATTGCACCTAAGGCATTAGCCTGTACTTCCTCTCCTACCAGTGAATTTCCCGTTAAAAACTCCTTGAACCTTTTTCCAGCTGACTGGTGTTGAGACTACCAGCTTAATAATACCGAGCCTTAAAATAATGTTAACGTTAATAGCTTATATAGCTATAGTGTGTAGTGTGTCACAGGGACTCTTCTAAGTATTGTACATGTATTAACTAATTCTCAGATCACACCTCTGAGGATCGATGAGGAAATGGGAGCACAGAAAGAAAGGCTCAGTGGCTTGACCAAGGGCACAGAGCTGACAGGCAGCAGAGCTGGGATTAGGACTCTGTGGTCTGACCCCACCATCTGTGAATTTAACCTCATGCTTCACTGCCTGTGCCCCAAGAGGGAACCCCAAGGACCTTGATCTCCTACTTCCCAGGAAGTTTCTGTGCCCTTTGCTGCATGTCTCCCTCCAAAAATCTGGTACTTCAGTGGTTGGAAACTGGCAACCACTTACAGGCTGCCCCTGGGCTGCAGACACGTTGCATATGACCCACACGGTACTTTCCTAAAATGTAATTTGAATTTTTATCAAAGAAATGTATTTAGTTTTAAAATGTCAAATAATATGAAAAAAAGATTTGTGAAAAATAGCAGTTTCCTAAGACCTACTCTCCTGTCTGGATTCTTATCTCCAGAGGCAACTTTGCTGGACTTTCTGGCCCCTTGGCGCTCTTGTCTGCCCCAATTATCTCCATAATAAGCACTTCCCTTTCTGGATCTGTCCCCTGTAGGTGTTATCTATCGACTTCCAACCAGGAAGATGAAGGTTTGGCTCTTCCACGCCCCACTTGTATGTGTGAATTATTTCTTCTCTGTCGTCCTGCCATCTGAGGCCTGCTTGCATGGCCTTTCAAGTGAAGTCTGGGCACGTGAAGATGGGGCAGTATAGGAAAGCTTGGCATGTGTGCCTTGCTTAAATGTTCTGTACTGAGTTCTCTCCACGTCTGCAGGAAGCATTCTCTTCCTGTTGGGGGGATGCCTTTGGGTTTTAGGTCAGTCCTCTACTTGACGGTGGAGTCCTGGGCCTCTGCTCCCATTGGGGGCAGTCACTTTTGCTGTTCACGTCTCCTATTTCCACTCTCCCAGTCACGAGGCTTACAAGTAAAGGGGACCCGAGGGTGTTGGGGCCATGTTAATAGTTCACAGTGGAAATCTGTTGTGAAACTTCATTCACTCTTCTCCCTGCCCCCTTTCTAGTTTCAGTACCCCCAAGCCCGCTCCCTTCAGAGGGTATTATTGCATTTAGATACCGTTTTGTTTTCAATTCTGTTAAGTTTCTATTCTCTGCCAGGGGTGATTTACTGATGGCTCCTTCTTCCACTCAGCCTACCCCTTCTGGATATGCCTGAGCCCCCAGGACAACAGAGGGCAGGGAAAGTGTCCTGAAAGCTGCCACAATAACCCCAACCAAGTCACAAAAGCCACCTGGGCAAAGAGCTGTGCTGACTCTCAGTCTAGTGGCCTCTTTCCATCAAAGAAATCAGGCTGCACATTGTATTTGATTCAGCTCTGCAGGACACTTTTACCAGGCAATATTCTAACAGTTGTGGGGAGTCTATGTAATTTTTTAAAAAGGCTCATTTTCTTCAGAGACAGGGCAAAGAAGGCTAGGCTTTCGCAGAGCATCAAAAATATACAAAGTATAACAGTGGCATTTGTTTTTTCTTCAGAGTTTCAAATCTGTTTGAAGTCTTCTGATGCAAGCATCACAAGTGTTGTAATTAAGCAGCTATTTAATGTAATTCCTGGAAAGCTTTATGTCTCTTGCAGCCCCACCTCCTTTTCTGACAGGCGTGTTTGGCTAGCACCTGCTCACCATGAGCGAAGATGGGAGAACTTGCCACATTTTCATGCAGGACCAGGTGGAAGAGACCAGGCAACTTGGGCTCACCGACACCTTGCTTGCTCACACCGACCATGCCCCACGGCCAGCAGAGAGTCCACGTGTCTGCAGGGTCCTAGAAGTTCTAGAGCTCTGAGGCCCAACACGGTCTTCGTCACTGCAGCGCAGGCTCGTGTCCCTGATCTGATGCTTTGCCCACAGTGTGGCTCCCTTTTCCTGAACTTCCCCACATCACATACTGCCCTGTCTCTACTTGTCACTTCCTCTACCTGCATGTGACTTCTCCCATCAGGGAACCATTAATGTGAGGAAGGGGAGCTGGTGCCCGGGCACCCAGGAGTCAGGCCCGCACAGAATCAATTGCCTGCTCGTTTGGTGGAACTCCACCCACGTCCTGCTCTCTCCCTGTGTGTCTGGTTATAAGATGTGACCATTCTGCAGGCTCCTTGTCCCCACCTTAGCTCCTTTTGCCAGTGCCTGCCTGCTCATCACTGATGCAACATATTACCTTTTTACACATTAATCAATGTCCCTTCAATACAGAATGAGTCACTCTTAGCTAATGACAGCTATACCTGGTGGAGATAGTTCTGTGTTTCTTTTTCCTCCCAGACTAGAAGACCCCAAGTTCTTCTCATCTCTACTAAAGTCTGATGATGGAGGTAATGACTTATCTCAAAGAGTTTTCTAAGCCGTTATTCACCCCACTTTGACTTCTTTCCATACTGGGGGGACATTAGCAAAAACTCCACCTAATTTGTTGATGTAACTTCTGTCTCCTGTGCTGCTCACTGTGAGGCGTATTGGTCGAGAATCTTCGGTTTTTTCCCTGTAGCCCCCTCTGTTGGAATGTATGACACAGGCTTGTGCACCTTCACTGCGCAGTTGGCAAGTTTTCTAGACACATGTACATACACACGCACACTAGTTTGGCCATCTTTGTTAGGTTTTAGGGAAGAGAAGGTTTGTCATGCAGCCTCGCTCTGATACCTTTCACCTAAATCTCTATTTGTTTTTAGGTGTTTTCATTTTTGTGGTCAAAGTTATCAATTTTTCTTCATTGACTCTTTCATAGTCTTTGTACTTAAATAATTCTTCCCAAATCCAAGATCAGATTAAAGATTCATCTGCATATTATTCTATTTTTTTGGTATGGTTATATATGAAAAAACTAAAAAATTATCTGGAATTTAGTTTAATGGTCTCAAGTAAGGGTGTAATTTAAATAAGCCAACACACAAATGAAACACCTCAATTACCTGCCCCACGTCATTTATTGGAAGAGAAGTTCTTTCAATCCCCTCCCTTCTCTCTCTCTCTTCCTTCTTTTCTTCATTCCCTCCTTCCTTCCTTTAAAATTTCTTTACTGTATAAAATTTTACATACACACATCATGTATATAAATGCATAAAAGTGATCATATCATACACTGTGTTTTTTGTGCCTTCTCCACCTTTTTCTTTTTTCACCTCTTCCCTCCCACACTGACCCCTTCACTCACATCACGCACACCCCACCCCAACTCTAAGTATATTTCACACACGTGTGTATGTGAGGGCTGTCCGGAAAGTATCCAGCCATTGTTAATACAACAAGAACATATTACATGGCTGGACACTTTCTGGATAGGCCTTGTATATGAAGATATACGAACACGTACATTCACATAACATACACATATATAGACAAAAGGGTTTTTTCCTCTTCTATTCACTAAGAGAAGCAATTTTTAAATGAGAGTATTTTTAAATCCAAGCACAGATCTAGGACCAGAAGACTTACTCTGAGTGCTTCCGACTGTTGTCCCACAAGAGGAAAAAATAAATAATTCGTTCTTATTTTTCTGGTAGTTTCCTCAGAAGCTCATCTAAATGCTAAGCAGGCGTACCAAAGTTTAACTGGCTTTTTAACTTCAAAATGTTAAGGGAGTACAAGTGTTTTTGTTGCATAGATAGATTTTATAATGCTTAAGTCAGGGCTGTAAGTGTGCCCATCACCCCGATAGTGTTCATTGTGCCTGTTAGGTAGGTTTCCACTCCTCCCCTCTCTTCCCCTCCCCCTAACTGGCTTTTATTATTTCCAGAATTTTTGTTTTAGGTCAAATTCATTATAAGTCCTTTTATTTGCCCTATTTCATTTTACAGAAAAGACATCTTGCATAATCAATGTGTTTTGTATAGATTTTCTATGAACTTTCCCATTACTTCCTTATGTAACCTTTGTAAGCCACTAATCTTTTTCCTTATCTCTTAAAGATGGAGGTAGATTCTAACATTTTTACCAATGAATATCTGTCAATCTTGAAGACTATAGGCTGATTCACATGCTATGTGAGATTACAAATTGAGTAAGACATAATATCCACTTGGACAAAGACAGTAAAAGTTAAGACTTGTACCTAAATAACCACAGAGTAAGGCAGAAAATATTGACCACCTTGAGATAAAGAAAAGGGCTACAGAATCTTAAGGGGGATTAAGATAAAATGATATTTTTTCATTATGTAGAAAATAATCCTTAATTTATCTTACCTGGGCCATTTTAGTAGCTGTCTTATTGATCTCCTACAACCTTTTTCTCTATCCAGTCCATTCACTATAGCCAGAGTAATCTTTTTAAAACATATTTGATTAAGTTGTTCCCTTGCTAAAGACCCTGCAGACCTATCCCTTGCACTTAGAATACAATTTAAAATCCTAAAAATGAATTACAAATCCTTGCATAATCTTGCCTCTGCCTGTCTCATAACGTTCATTAGACACTGCTTTCTTCCCTCTTGAAACATTATGGTCCAGCTATACTGCAGTTCATTGAGTTCCTTGACTGGGAGAAGTTCCGTCCTGCCTCAGGCACCTGGCACATGCTGTTCCAGTGCATTGCTGTTCCAGTAATGCCCCCTTTGCCTCCCCTTTTCCTTTTCTCCCATCGACTAATTCCTCTTTCTTCTACAAGTCTCTGTGTCACTTTCCCAGTAACCCAGTCCTAAGCAGCCCCATCAAAATCTAAATTAGATCTGTGTTAGTCTGGGTTCTCAGAGATGAAGACTCTGAGATGCGATTATACATGCCAGAATCTTACTAGAGGAACCACCTGTGAGAAAAAAATAAGGGGGGAGCCAGCAAAGGTGGGGAGAGCTGTCAAACCATGATGGAAGTATGACCCGGAGTGGAGGAGTGAGGGAGGGAATGCTGAGTGGAAGCCTCCAAGACTGCCATGTGGTCTAAAGAAAGTTCAGCAAGGCCATGGCATGGGGGTGGGGGGGTCTTTGAGTCCATGTCAGCCATCAGAGGAGTCCCCAGTGTCCCAAGAATGTGCCTGCTTTAATAGTCCTGCCATACACAATCACTGGCTCAGAGCAGCCCATGGAGAAGTGTGGCCCCCACACAAGTGTGGGCATAGATTTCAGAGCCAGCCAGTGGGATCCTTGGTCCACTATGCTGTCTGTAGTTGGAGGTCTGTGAGGTGCCCATGGCCGCCATAAAATCCCCATAACGTATTCTCTCATAGCACCTCATGCTTTTTCTTCATTGATACTTGTCACATCTGCAGTTTTATATACGCCTGTCAAAGTTTTACCAGGACAGAGATGGGGTCTGTCTTTTTTATCACTGTATCCCAGTACTCAGAGTAGTAACAGCTCATAGTAGGTGCTTAGTTAAGAATTGTTGAATGAATGTGATCTTAATTTTCAAGGTTTTTAAGTAGCTGTGCTTCCAGTATATGATAAAACATACTTTCCAGGATGTAATTTTCCAGTATATCTTTATACCTGGACTTACATATCTAGGGCTTTATGCCTATTCTGAAAAAGAGACTCCAAAGTACGATATTTGTTAGCTTTTAGCAGAAGCTCTGGTGATTACTTGACTGACTGACTGAATGAATGAATGATTGAATGAATGAAATTCTCCCTAATACAGAGACTTTGTCTGGGTTGGTGAACACTGTGCCCCCTGCACCTAGACCAGAGCCTGTTGTACCACAGGAGCTCAGCACAGGTTTGTTCAATGAATTGAGGGTGAGTCAAGGGCAAGGACATGGGTAGAGGAGGCAAACTTTGTATGAAGATGTATATAATTTTCATTTTGTCATAGAAGAGTGCTCATGTGTTCAAAAAGCACTTCAAATTAGCCAACAGTATACAGTTGGCCCTCTGTATCCACAAGTTTTGCAGTTGAGGATCCAACCAACCATGGATCGAAACTAGTCTGTGAAAAAGCAATATAAAATAACAATACAACAATAAAAAATAATACAAATGAAAAACAGTGTAACAACTATTTACATAGCATTTACATTATGTAAGGTGTTATAAGTAATCTAGAGATGATTTAAAGCAGAGGTCCCCCACCTATGGTGAGTTACATAATTATTTCATTATATGTTACAATGTAATAGTAATAGAAATAAAGTGCACAATAAATGTAATGCACTTGAATCATCCTGAAACCATCTCCCCGTCTCCAGTCTGTGGAAACATTGTCTCCCATGAAAACAGTCCCTGGTGCCAAAAAGGCTGGGGACCATTGATTAAAAGTATATGGGAGGGTATGCAAAGGTTATGTGCAACTACTATACCATTTTATACAAAAGATTTGAACATTCATGGATTTTGGTATCCTCAGAGGTCCTGGAACCAGTCCCCTGTGTCTTCCAGTAGCTTGTCCTTTATTCATTTCATTGTCAACAAAGATAATTGTGTAATCCCAGGGAAATGGTATAATCTTTTTCCCCATTTGCAAAATGAGAAGTTTGAAGTAGATAATCATGATGATTTCTTTCAGCACTTGAATTCTACAATTCTATTTATAGACACAAAAACAAGTTATACCCAGGACATTGCAAGCTTTACAAGTACGCAACGCACACCACACATACACACACACACACACACACACACACACACACACACACAGTTTACATCTACCTCTAAGTAGTTCTAGAATTGCAGTTACATGAAATATGAGTTGCTTTTTTGACTTTCATTTCTCTTCTAACTAGGCCTTTTGGTCATAGACTGGTTGGATCCAAAAAACAGAAGTTTATTCTTAGAAGGAATCAAAGAGGATTTTTCCATGCAGGTGCAAAGAGAAAGGTGTACAGTAGAAGCCTGGGGAATTGCATAAAGATTATTGTGATCATGCTTTTATGCATGGAGCAGAGGAAGGGAAATGAAGAATTCTGGATGCCACAGAAAATACCGAAGCTTATTAGTTCCCCCTAGCTCATTTCTTCAGTCCATTCCTTCCCTATCATCTGAATGGTCTTTTCTTCTGTTTATATTCAGTTGCATAAGCAATATTTTTTCTTTTCTTTTCTTTTTTTTTTTTAAGAAACAAGGTCTTACTCTCTCACCCAGGCTGGAGTGCAATGACACAATCATATTGACTGCAACCTCAAACTCTTAGGCTCAAGCAATCCTCCTGCCTCAGCCTCCCAAGTAGCTGGGACTACAGGTGTGCACCACCGCACCGACTAACTTAAAAACAAAATTTTTTTTGTAGTGATGGAATCTTGCTATGTTGTCCAGACTGGTCTTGAACTCCTGGCCTTAAGCCATCCTCTCATCTCAGCCTCCCAAAGTACTGGAATTATAGGTATGAGCCACCATGCCCAGTCATAAGTAATATTTTTTAAAAAAGTAGTAAATGAAGACAAATCACTCACAGTCTCACCTTCAGAAGTTAATTGTTTTTATTTTTCTTTCCTTTCTTCTGGTTCATAACCTTATTTATTTGTTTACTCACATACTCATTCATTCATTTATTTTAACACGGCTGATACGATAGTTATCAATTGTCAGATATGCAGTAGAATGCCCCTCCACTGGGATTTGTTGTACCTTCATCACTTGGCTAAGGTAGTAGCTGCCAGATTTCGCCACTGAATAGTTACTGTTTTTATCTTTCCAAATAATTGAATCAGTTTTGATTATTTATATTTTTTCTAGAAATGTTTCTATTTTGTCTAAGTTTTCAAATTTATTGGCATAGAAAGATTCATAATATTTTCTCTTTTTTTTTTTTTTTTGAGACAGAGTCTCGCTCTGTTGCCCGGCTAGAGTGCCGTGGCGTCAGCCTAGCTCACAGCAACCTCAAACTCCTGGGCTTAAGCGATCCTCCTGCCTCAGCCTCCCGAATAGCTGGGACTACAGGCATGCGCCACCATGCCCAGCTACTTTTTCTATATATATTTTTAGTTGGCCAGATAATTTCTTTCTATTTTTAGTAGGGACAGGGTCTCGATCAGGCTGGTCTCGAACTCCTGAGCTCAAACAATCCGCCCGCCTTGGCCTCCCAGAGTGCTAGGATTACAGGCGTGAGCCACCGCGCCCAGCCTCATAATATTCTCTTTTTAAAATGTGTGCTGCATCTAAAATTGTCTTCCTTTTCTTTTCTATTATTTGCTTATTTTTCCTAGTTTATTTTCTTTGCCATTTGAAAGAATCCACTTTTGTCTTAAATTGCCCATTCTACTGTGTCTGTACTTCATTAATTTCTGTTTTTATCTTTATTATGTCCTTCTTTCTATGTCCTTTGGGTTAATTCTTTTATTTTTTCTAACATGTTATATGCTTAGCTCTTTAAGTTTTTAGCCTTTACTCCTTTCTAATATAAGCAGTTAAAGCTAGAAATTCACCCCTAAGTGCTGATTTATCTTTATCTCACAGTATGTAGTATGTATTTTATCACTGACTTCTAATCAGAATATTTCCTTTAAGAGCTATTCTTTTACCTGTGGACATTTAGAAGAGTATGTTATAATTTCTGAACATATAGTTCTTAAATTTCATCATTTTTGTTTGTTTAAAATTTAACTATGTTGAGGTCAGAGAATTTGGCCTAACAAGAGTTTTTTGCAATGTGTAGAGTTTTGCTTAGTGGCCTCTCATATGGTCAGTTTTCTTATGTATGTATCATAGGTGCTTAAAAAACAATATTGGTTTGTTTTTAATCCATTTTGAAAGTATTTAAGGTGGGATTAACTGACTCTCACTTATTGCAATTGCTATTATATAAAGTCTTATTTTTCCTATGTCAATTTATGTTTGTTTCCTTTTGTTTCCTTGATCAATATTTCTTTTTCCATTGTTTTTCTGTAGTGATTTTCTAGAGCAGTGGTTCTCAAAATTTTTGTTTTCAGAATCCCTTTAATATTCAAATTATTGAAGTTCCTAAAGAGTTGTGTTTGGGTGGTTATATCTATTGATGTATACCATATTCCAAATTAGAGCTAAAAAAATTTTAAAAATACTTATTTATGATTCACTTAAAATAATAATTATAAACCCATTACATGTTAACATAATTTTAAAATGAAAAAAATAAGTAAATCTTCCAAAACAAAAGGATTTAGTGAGAAGAATGGTGTTATTTTACATTTTTGCAGTTTTCTTTAATATCTGGCTTAGCAGATGACTGCTGGATTCTCATGTCGGCTTCTTCATTCAATCTGTTACAAAATGTTATTTTGGTTAGAAAATCCTGCTTCACACTGATAGTTGGAAAAGGAAAATGAAAATGTATTTTCATAGCCTTTTCAGATAATTGTAGATATTCTTTGATACTGCACCAAAATTCGACAAGTGGTAGTTTCTTAAAGGTTAATTGCAGTGTGGAAACTGACATCATAGAATGAACGTTCTCTGCTACATTGAAATCCGTAGGCCTGTCTTACACTTTGAATAAATCTTTTACCTGTGTGTGATTTTTAACGTCATGCATTGGCATTTGGAAGTATTGGTTGACTGAGTTATTCAGATCTTCCAAATGTTAACATCCTTCATGATACATTAGCAAAAAAATCATATCTATTAATATCTCCCATCAATCTCATCAGAAAACAAACTTTTAAGTATTAGAAAGTTGTCTATAGTGGTGAATACAAGTTTTCAAAAATTTTCATTTTTTTCTTGAAAGCTCAAATTTTATTGCTGGCAACAAATACTGTTGGGAAGTGATAGAATTACGCGGGGACTATTTCTGAGATGTCAGCCAAACACTCAAGTCTGAACACATAGTTTGTCATTCTGTTATTCTTTCAGGTAAAAATAGAATTCTCTGAAAAAAGTGGCTAGTTCAGCTTCAACTCAAACAATCTCACAGTACTTTTCCTTGAGGCAATCCCTGTATTTCAGCACATAGTCAAAGCACTTTACATGTACTTCCCGCTTTGTTACACAGAATAATAAAAAGGTACCTAAAGTTTGAAATTAAAAAAGTTAATATTTGATACTGCTTCATCAACGACATTCTCAAGTGAAGCTAGCGTTTGTTTGCTTGTTTGTTTTCCTGTTTTATTTTTATCCTGAGTGTGTGGCCATAAGAATATAATGCCTCAAGTACAGTTTGATGCCACTGCCTTGATTCATGTAAGGAACCAGAACTTTTACCTACCATTAGGTAGGACTGAGTAAGGAGTCGCTACCCATCACCCCACACAATTCTTTCAAGAAATATGTGTTGCCTGCCTGATAGATTCCCTGTAGAATGTTCCAGGACCTTGAAATTGTACAGATAATTTAAACATATTGTCTCTTTCTCCAGGGAGCTTACAAACTCCCACTTTGCACAATTTCTCTAATACTCTGACTTTGGATATCATTTCATTTACTTCCACATAAGAAATCCGCTGTCATATTGATCTCTTTTACCTAGTCTGTTCCCTAGTTCCTCCATTTTTCTATTATGAAGATAGAGCATAGTCAAGAATTGGCAACAGACAAGGATGCTTAAGAGCTCAGCCTCCGGGGGGCAATCCTGGTCTAGCTGACTGCTACGTGACCCTGGCTAGCGTCCTATTGTCCATTTCCTCATCTGTGTGGCTGGCCTGATACCCATACTCGACTCCAAGGTTATTGTAAGGAATACCTGAGTTAACCCACAGAAGGTGGACCTGACAGCTGAAGGACAGTCTTCTTTTCATAGTCAGTAACCTTTGCACAGTAGAAATTAAATGGTGGATTATGTAATAAATAATATACATGCTACAGGGGTTCTTAGTAAAGGGAGGCCCTGAACGGCTAAACTAGGGAAAACTCTGGAAAATTTGCTGGAGGATGGGATGTTACGGCTGGACTTTGGTAAGAGAGAATTTGGACAGAGAAGCAGGAAGGGAATTTCAGGCCAGGGAACAGTCTGGAAGTAGGAATGGGCATCTTTAGGAAACTGCAGGGAAAATGGCTTAATTCCTTATATTAAGCAAGTAGAAGGAAATAAATTTTAAGAAGTAGTTGGGTACTACTGTACTAAATGTCAGAGGATTTGGGACTTGATGTTACAGGCAGTAAAGAATCATAGTACACTCTTGAAAGTTATGTTCTATGAAGAGTATTTCACAAGACTGCAACATGATGGAAGGGGGGCAGGTTGATGGTATGAAGGGATACGACTAAAGCTGTAATAATGGAGATGGTGACTGACTTCATACAAGGGATAAAAACAAAGAATAATAGCTAACATGTATGCAGCTTTTACACTCTGTCAATGTTTTTAATTCTGACAAAAATAGTAGGGAGTGGATATTATTATTCTATCTAGTTTGGAGTATGTTTCCATTTTACAGGTGAGGAAACTGATGCACAGAAATATTTACTAACGTGTTCCGGGTAACACAGCTGGTAAGTGGTGCAGCCAAGATGTGCACCCCGACATCTGGCTCCAGAGTCTGTGTTTGAAACCAATACATAAGATTTGGCTCTGGGTCACTTGGGGCGCTTGATGTGGGGATCACCCCATCGAGAAATGATGATTGGCTTACTGTAGCTTAGTGCTGGATACAGTGAGTTTAAACTGACAACAGGATACCTAAATAAAATACAGAACTGGCTCTCAGGCAATACATATCTGTTAGTTATTAAAGTAGAGCAATGAAAGCAGTAAGAATCAAAAGTAGAGAGAAAAGAGCAAAGGGCCAAGGAATAATCAGAGTTAGAGGAATAAGAGAAGAGGAGAGTTCAGGCAGAATAGAAATTAGGAAAGAATAGTTGGCTAAAGAGGAGAACCACCCTAGCACAGTGTCTTGGAAGCCGGGCAAAGCAAGATTTTACAGAAGCCGGAAATGGCCAGGACAGTTGCAGGAGGTTAAGACCTGAGAACAGTCCATTGGATTTTGAGCAAAGGTCATTGGTAGAATCAGTTCTAAAGAGAAGTACTATTTCTGACCATTTATCTATTGAAGATCTGCAATGTACTGGGCACTTCGTATGTAAATATCTGAGTTATTCCTTTAGAGCAATGCAACAAGATAGATACCATGATACAGACGAAGAAATGGAAGCTCAAGGAGGTAAAGTAACTCATCTAAATTAACTAATGGATGAAGCTGAGATTTAAACTAAAGTTGCTCAACTCCAAAACCATCCTTCTGGATGAAGACAAAAACCCCATAAAACAAAAACAAACAAAAAACAAAACAAAAACAAACCAGTGCTCTTGTAGGAGTTATAAAAGAGATGGATGATGAGAAATTGATTAGAAGTGATAATTTGCATGAATATTCCACTCTCCTAGTTTTTGTTTTGGGCCCCAAGGGTCTTTTATGAGCGGATTTGTGTCTGGATTTGTTGACCATCATGACACATACTTTTAGAAGGTAATGACGTTGTGTGCTAGTTCCCTCTGCTTCTCCCCAGCTAAGCATTCCCCGCGTCAGGCTCCTATTAATGCTCAGGGGTGGGGCAGGTGGAGGTGAGCCATCCCTGCCCAATCTGCAGCCTTGCAGGCTTGCGTTGGTCACAGTTTCAATCACAGGCTGCTTCATCTCTTTCACTATTTCTGAAGGTGACCTGTCTCTCCGCTATCCTCCCAACATCCACAGAATGAAGTCTTAGATTAAAGAAAATAAGCAAGGGAAAAAAAGTTGTCTGTATGATCTAACATGGCCTTGGCCTTCCTGTGGTTGCTCTGGAACTCATCGAAATTTTTCTCCAAACAAGGACCCGGAGATCGAGTTTATGGTTGTGTTTACTGTTTTGTGTTCAGGGTTTCCCAGAGAACAGCATACCTAAAGTTTCACAAAGAATATTTTAAAAGTTGACCAGAGCAGCATTAGAATTGCTGTTCCAAAAGAACGATGATAAAACTCAACTTCAGAAAGTGTTCCTGACTGTGGTAAAGCTGCTCTGTAAAACTTTCCTTTCTTTACAAATCTACATTTTTGCTCAGTGTACCAGAGAGATTACTCTGTTTTTATTAAACCAAACTTCATTCAACAGTGCTCTGTACCGGAGAGATTATAATCTATGAAGAAAAAAAAAAACAAAGTCATTGCGTAGTTAAAAGGAAAAGCACAACAGGCCCCTTTGGCCAGCAGAAATGTAAAAAGAAACAGCTAGTAAAGTTGTGATTTCCCAGAATATATTTTTTGTTGTTGATCATGTAAGGATTCATCAACAGTTTCATTATAGGGAAAAGGCTGATGAATCCCTTAAATTTATGAGTGGACATTTGTGCTAGGAACAGATGAAATCAGCAGTCTAGGAGACTCAGCAGGAGGGAGTCAGGATTTTAAGAAGGAAAACTCAAGAAAAATCTCTGCAGCGACTCAGGACACTGCTTGGTGTAAATCAAGACTCTGCGCCTTCAGTTTGGTGCTTCCTGCTAAACTTCTGGAAAGTAGCCAGTGTTGTAATCAACACCCCACTCACTCCCCACTCTTCACTCCTCCACAGCAATAAGTGCTTCTCTCAGGCATGAAAAATAATAACACCTTCACCTTTCTCAATGGCGAGGTCACTTCAAATAGCATGAAGTCCTCCCTGCAGGACTGAGCATTTTAGGAAGTGTGCATGATGTCTGGGCCTTCAGGGGCAATGATTGGGGTTCAGAATCCTTTATTTTGCTTTTGGGGTGAAGGCTGCTGACCAGGCACTTGGAGTGGCCCCAACTAATCAACTGTGGGGTGGGTGACACTGTTACAACCTGGGCCCACCACCCCTGCCTTCTTGGTTCTCCCTGGAGGAACCATCTCTTCTGCTTTTGGAACCTTAGGAGTCCCCCAGCATTTCCTGTCTCCAACCCTGTCCTATATATTTAGAAATTTTCTACAACATGGAAATGCTATTTTATTGTTAGATAAAATATGTAAAATTTCTTTAGTGGAGTCTCCAAAATGAATACACATATGCTCCTTTTGTAAGAAAATTCCATTATTCTGCACTACCAAAATATTTTTCACTTTAAAAAGTATTTACCGTATCACCTCTTTTCAACATTAACCAGCACAACCTTACCTGTCCTGCAGATCTGTGTAGAAACTTTGACGCCTCCTTGGTCCTCTGATTACATCGGTCCCCTCTGTCTTCTGCCCTCATGACATCGTGCATCCCTTTCTCACGCTCACAGCCCTTGCAATAGCAGTGCTCTCTCTCCTGCAGGCTGGCGGGGCAGGCGACAGTGTCTCAAGCACCACTCCATCCTCAACAGCCAGCACGATGTCTGGCACCTACTGGACTCTCAATAAATAATTGTGGAATATTGCCAAATGAACAACTGCAGTTTCCCTTAAATTAACGATTATCTTGAGGACTTTTAAAATTATAATCAACTTTACCAAAAATTGATATACCCATAAATTTCACAGGAATATAGAGCTATACAAATAATGCCTGCTATTTGTATAGCACTGTGCAGTTTATAGAACCTATTTTAGCAATTATATTATTTGATCCTCACAATGACGTTATGCAGTAAGTAGGGTGGGCGTTGCTAGCCCTGTTTAAGGCAGGGGAAGCTGAAGTGCAGACTTTACCCGGCTTTCCACTGCTCTAAGTGTGGGGCCTATGCTACTCCATGTCACCGTAGTGCCTAATGATCAGTAAGCCCTTCGACCAGGGTTTTTATCATTTACTCCAAGAGATCTGATTATACTCTTTTAATCCAATTCATTGGCAATTGGGTCAATATTCTCTCTTTCCTCTCAATCAGTTCAACCAAACCTTGGTACAAAGAGCTCAGATCAGAGGCATAGTGACCATCGAGCCCAGAATTTCACTCTGCTCAATGTGTATTCCCCACCCACCACATCCCCGAGTTTATCTTACCAATGTTAGTGTCCTTTTCTGACCCTACATCAATGCTTGGCCCCATGCCAGCACATCAGGGGCCCTCAATACACTCTTTGCTGTGGGTTCACACCAGCCATCCATCACAAAGTGAGCTGAGGGACCACCTGCCACGGGAAGATCCTGTAGGAGAGTCAGCAAAAAGGGATCCCTTATGACTGCATGAACATCAGAAGGCCCTGGTGGCTGAATTGCTATTAATGTTGATGTTGTCACCAGCCTTGTCACTTGCCCATGCCATGTTACTAGGTGCAGACATAGGTGTTACTGAAATATAATGTCTCATTGTTCCATTTCAATGAACAAGCAAAAGAGGGCCAAGAGATGAGTGACAAAGTGTCTCCATCTTGACAGCTGAGTCCCAGCATGGGCAGCTGCTGAGGACTGGTATGGTCTTTGGTATTTGGGTCATGATCACACCCACCTTAAGACATTGCCTTATTTGTCAGTTGCTGTTTTATGCAAGGTTGGCTTGGTTAGGATGGATCAACTCCAGCTTCTTTCTGTCTCTACTGAAAAGTCCCCAGATACGCTCCTCACTCCCCATGATGGTCTTTATATCATCTGAATATTGTAGAGTTACTGTTGCTCCATGTCCTCAATACACAGCATTGCCTGTAATACCTTGTGTTTGCAAAGTAGCTTATATTGCCGTTTTAATTAAGAGACTTGGATTGGTCTATAATTTGCTAGCAATTTCAAGTAAAGATTAAATTAGATAAAGTAGTTTTTAATAATCATTAGTGTGTTGATCAGGTTTAATGTATTGCACATATTTATAATTAGAACTAAGAGAATTAAATGAAACCTGCTCTTTCACAGGGTTCCATTCTAGTATGCATTAGTAAGGAATAATTAAAGTTGCTTGGCCTCTAAAATGATTGGATATGCAACGCCAAGTTTGAAGAGTCTTAGTCAGTTTTGCACTGATACCTGAGACTGGGTAATGTGTAATGAACAGAAATTCATAGGTTCACAGTTCTGGAGGTGGGCAAGTCCAGGATGGAGGGGCCAGCATCTGACACGGGCCTTCTTGCTGCATATGACAAATGGTGGAAGGCAGAAGGGTAAAGAGAAGGCAAGACAGAGAGAGAGCAAGAAGGGGTGAACCCACTCCAGTCATAACGAGCCCACTCCTGCAATAACAGCATACATCCATTCATGGCCTAAACGCTTCTTAAACGCTCCACTTCGCAATACCATCACAATGTCAATTAAATTTCAACACGAGTTTTGGAGGGGACAAATATTCAAACCATAGCACCAGCTAACACTACTTTATACTACCTTTTAAGGACATTATTACTTCTCATGGACAGTTAAAAAAACAAATCAGTGGCAATCACTTTAGCTTTAATTTTCCCTTCCTTCTCTCCTATCCTGGGGAAACACAAATTAATGCCGGTAGCTACATAATTTGTGTACTATAAGTGGGAAAAAGGAACATTGCTCTCTGTGATAACGAACCTCACATTTCTCTTGCTTTCACAGTAATAAAAGACTAGTGGCCTTAGTGCCCATGCCCAGTGACCCTCCGTTCAATACCCGAAGAGCCTACACCAGTGAGGATGAAGCCTGGAAGTCGTACTTGGAGAATCCCTTGACAGCAGCCACCAAGGCGATGATGAGCATTAATGGTGACGAGGACAGTGCTGCTGCCCTCGGGCTGCTCTACGACTACTACAAGGTAGGCCTTGCAGCCCTGCCTTGCTCCTCGTCCTGTCCCAGGGCCTCCCCTTGCTGGTGGGAAGAGCCAACAGATTCACCATCCTGGATCAGGGAGTTTATAGTATTTTCAAACTTGATATGGAATTCAGCCTCTTCCTGTTCTCATTGCCTTCCTGCCTTCCCGTGTATGAAGCCCAGCCTCACCATCTATCCATAGAAAATGCTCATTTGGGGATAATTATTTTTTTTGCCCTTTGTTCACATGAATAAATATTTACATATTATTTTTACTTAACATATTACAAATACTTCCTTGCTGCTGTTTTTAACTTTATGATTATAATTTTTGGTGAATTAAGTATATTACATTGTGTGGCTATATCATAATTTAGTTATTGCTCAGTTGCTGAGCATTTAGGTGGCCTCTAGATTTTTCAGTTTTATAAGAAACAGAGTTTCTAGATTTTTTGGTTTTTCATTTTTATAAGCATTATCTTGATGAATGCTTTATGGAAGACTTTTGCAGCAATTTCAAAACCTAATTTAGTTATAACTCTAACCATCTCCATTTGTTTCAATGGGTACTAAATTTTTATTTTGAAAAACTCTTAAAGTAGAATAAATATAATTCACTTACATTACAAAAAGTACCTGCCATACAGTCCTTACAAAATAGGAGTATTTCAGGAAATCGAACAAGAAACAATGGTCTGTCTCAAGCATAAGAACTATACCTGATATGACCTGCTCTCTTTGAATCACTGAAGTGTAAAAAATCAAGTATTTACTAAATGAGATTTATTGTCTGCTTTGATTATAAACACTTTTGGTTTATGCTGGGAATTGGCACAAAGGTGATAATGACTGTGTTTATTTTGCTGTTTGGGCACAATGAACGCCTATTTTAGAATGAGAACTGAAGAGCTGGAACCCATTCTACTAAGTAAAGTATCCCAAGAATGGAAAAATAAGCACCACATGTACTCACCATCAAATTGGTTTCACTGATCATCACCTAAGAGCACACTTAGGAATAACATTATTTAGGTGTCGGGCAGATGTTGGGGGGGGAGGGGATGGGTGTATACATCAATGTATATGATGCCCACCGTCTAGGGGATGGACACGCTTGAAGGTCTGATGGGGGGGGAAGGGGGGACAAGGACAGTATACGTAACCTAAACTTTTGTACCCCCATAATATGCTGAAATAAAAAAAAAAAAGGAAAAAAAATTTAAAAAAAGGTGTTGTTAGTAAACTAATAATAAAAATGTTTTCAAGTTGTCAGCATACATTTGTTTTTGCCTGGGTTTTACTGGACATTTTTATGTTCCTGAGGTGTCAAGATTTGACATAAAGGTTATAAAAATATAAACTCAGCCAAAGACAAAATAATGTGTGATTTTTGATAAGTAAAGTAAATTTAATATTTGGTCTAATGATAATCACTCAATCTGAGTTACAAACAAAAATACCTATGTGTTTAAGGTAAAAATGCAAAAAAAAAAAAAAAGAATAAGAATAAGAATAAGAATAAGAACTGAATCCTACCTCCCCTTCTCCCTCCATCGTGAAAAAATCAGAGCTTTGGGCAAAACTACATAGGAGGAACAATTTCCCTTTTAGTAATCTTCAGTCTCAGCTTCCTGTTTCCTTCCAGCTTCCTACTTTCTATTTCCTTCCAGCAGCCTTAACTTTGCAAGCCTTGTTGTCTGTCTCCTTTCTCTCTCCTAAACTAGACTTTTCATACTCTCAAAAGATCTCCCACCACCACCAGTTCTGGCACTGTCCCCAGGCCCGCTCTTCTGCCAAGTTTTCTAAAATTACTCATTCCTTTTCCAGCTTCTTTCCCATTAAAACACCCAGGAGAGCTCCTTCCTTGGGAGATAAACGAAAACAAAGCTGGGCCTTAGCTAAGATGCAGAGCAAGATGTGAGTGACAGGTGCCAGGGACTGACAGGTAGGCCCATCCACGGTTATTTTAAATGAGGAGATTATTAAGTCAAATAGGTGCATCTCTTATTGTTAGAAAGTGCTGGAGAAATATAGGAAGTGTGTTCCACTAGTACCCTTGTCAGTCCAGGCTGACATAAGACAGCCAGAGTTGGCAGATTTTGACAGCCCTCTTACTAAGGTATAAAATTCCCAACAAGGCTCCTGACATAGCAAGGAGGCCTTAACTCTGGGGGCTTAGGCTCCAGATGAAATGTTGTTTTAGGGTCTAAACTGCATTTCAGGTAAGTAGGCCTGTTTTCTCTACAGTGAAGGGGTAACACCTGAAAAAGAAAAGTAAATTGGAAAACCAAAATAGTTTTATGGTAGGCTTTTCTTTCTTCTTTTCTGTCTGTGGTTAGGATCTATCCTTGAAACACAAGGATAAATTCTAAACTTTTTGGAGAGAAAAAATTCAAAGTTTATTGAGGATGGTACAGAAGCACAGAACTCATCAAATTAGATTGCTTCATGTACTAGGCCACTCCTCAAAGATTCGACGTTTTTAGGTCTCATCCTTAGCATGAAATTGAAAAGCGGTTTTCCTTCATGATAAAAAAATAGGCAAAACCTGACAGTTTTATTGATCTTTAAAATCTATAAACACATCAATAAAGTGGCCCTGAGTTTAATTAATCAGGTCATTACAACTTCTTTTTATCACTTTTATAATGTTAAATTAATATGTCAGTTAATAGTTTTTTAATAAGGCTTTGAAGAAATATATTGATTATATTTAGAAGAAATACATTGTTCTAATTCTTTTCAAATAGATTTTATTCTATTATTGTGAAATGGACATAATTTCACATATCTGTATTTATTTGATGGGAACTTTTTTTGTATTAGTGGAAAAGAGAAGCATACCCCCAAGACAAACATAATCGGTGATTTATGAAGGCAATGTTTTTTATCTCCCATAGGTTCAGAAGACAATTAAGTATTAGTAAACATGGATAATTAGGTATTAGTAAATGTCATACCTAGATTACCTTACCTCTTGCACATTTACTGATATTTAAAAGAAAGTTGGAATATTGCTTTCTGTAAATATTTTGAGATGCAGGGTAGGGAGCTTGCATAAAACTCAAGTTGTAGCCACAGAGTTTATAACTCTGTTGAGTTAATATTTTTCAAGACTGTGTGCACTGGTATAGCTCCTTTTATTTCACACAAATTTCACACATTTGCTGTATTTTTGCTTGAAACATTTTATTGTTTGTGGAAGAGTCTTGTTTCCAAAAACCATCTGTTTACATGATCACTTTGAGGCCTGTTTGAGTTCCCTGGATGTTCACAGTTTATATATGCTGGTGTTAAAGTGATAACAAAGTTAAATGTCCTTTGAGGATAGACGTTTTTTTCTGTAATAAAGTGAAATGTTAATGAAAAAAAGCAATTTTGGCTTGAGTATAAGCTTCAGGAAGTTAAATTATTGTAGCAATTGCTGTCACATTATTATTTAGAGTTTGTAGACTTAATGCCTCTTTGGAAATGCGAGTTGATTTTTTTTGTCAAAGACACCATTTTCCCTCTGAGGGGACAGTAGTGGGTTCTACCCAGAGAGAGGCATCCATGTGACACAAATAGGTACTCAAGAAAAGTGGTCCTTGTCCTTGGAAACTGGGAAAGACATATCTTTGCATAATGCTTCATAAATTTCAAGGTATTTTCACTTATCTTTTTTTATTGTCACCATAGGATCATTGTAGTGAGGACTATCAGATTTTAAATTGTATAGTTCAGGCAACTGAATGGGATTTACCCAAGATCACAGGACAATCTTGTATGTTTCCTAACATCCATTGCATTACAATGTCCACCATTTTAAAAAATGCCCTTTTTTGAACCCATTTACAAATGAATTCAAATTTTTAAAGATTAATATGTTGTTTACTAATTAAATGATGTTTATTTTAAAAAAATCCCAGTAGACTCTCTCATAAGGGGCTCAAACACTAGCCTAATTCTCTATCCAGTTTTTACCAATAGCAGCTCCAAAGTCGTGTGACCTTTCCATGAATTTCAGGCATGACAGAAAAACATGAGATTTAATTAGCTAGATATTTTTAAAAGTGGTTTGACTTGCTTCATCTAATTTTATTTTTCTCTGGAGAGAGCTGGTGGTTCCAGTTGTAGTGAAAATATGCTTTCCCTGGTCAGTTGGTCCCTATCTGTTGTGATGACTCAGTGCTGCTGGAAACCAGTTTGTTAGCTGATTTGTTTGTCCATCCATATATTCACCCATCCATCCATCCATCCAACAAATATTCCCTGTTGTCTGTGACCTTTCCAGCAGTGGTGGTAGACATTATGGTGGTGAATCGGACACACAAAGGGAGAAGAGACCCAGTTCAGTACCTCAAAGAGGTCCCTGCGAGTTGCAGTCCAGGACAGACACTGTCCTGCAAACCTATGACCACGGTGCACAGAGGTCAGTGCTGTGAAAGGGATATGTTCTAGGAGTCGTCAGTTGACTGACAGCCTCCCAGAGAAGTCACAGGCGTTCAGAGGAAGTGACGCCTCCTCCACCACAGAGCAGGGGAGGGCCTGTCATGTGGACAGACCAGGATAGAGCATTTCAGGCAAAGGAACAGGAGGTGAGAAAACATGGGGTGTAAACCCCAGGCTGCACTCAGTGGAATCAAGCAATCAGTATTGCTGAACTGGGGAGGGCAACCAGGGAAATAAGAGGGCTGCAGCTGGAAGGCAGCAGCTCCCCCTGAAGAGTCTTGCTAGGCCAGGCTGGAGGCCTCTGTTCTCCCAGAGGGTAGTCCAGGACTAGGTGCATGGTCTTTGCTTTTTGCAGGATGAATGAACAAGTGACCTCATAAATACTCATAAGTTGTTAAATTTTTTTAAAAATCAGCTTTTCTATTTGTCTGTTTCCCAGATTTATTGAGGTATTGTTGACACATAGGAATTGCATGTTTTTGAGGTAAGCAATTTGATGTTTTGACATATCAGCTTTTCATTTTAAGTTTATACAAGTCTGTTATAGAAAACACAGGAAAGCTTAAAGAAGAAAATGAAATATCTATAATCCTTTTATCATAATATTTGGGATCATTTCCTCTCATACTGAAGGATTTTGAACATAGGCCTTATAGATTGGAGAAATTATCCATACATATTATAGCAGCAGCAACAACAGAAAGGTAGGTTGGTAGCAGAGAGTCCAGCAAGAAGTTGATTGCAATAGTCCAGATAAAAAAATAATGAAGACCTGAAGTATGAGCATGGTGGTGGGATTCTCTGAGTCAGCAGAGAGTTCTCCCTAAATCAGCCACACAAACAGGTGCTACGTAGAGACAAGCCGTGTGTTCAGGAGATCATTAAACATTTGTTTGAATTAGAGCTGGCAGCTGATGTGTGTGTGTGTGTGTTGTGTGTGTGTGAGAGTTAGTGGGGGGAGCTCATAACTAGGAGGTAGATGCCTAAGATAATTCCTGGAGTAGTCACGGTAGGGAGTGCAGAAGAAAGGCTTTTGAGGAGAAAGATGATTGAGTTGAGATTGATGTACTTGTAGGATGTCCGGGTAGGGATGTCCGATAGACAGTACTGTGGGTCCAGGACTCAAGAGGGGATTGAGTTCAGACGTTTCAGTTCCTCTAAAGACAGTCTGCAAAGCCAAAGGTAAACTCGGTTCAGAGAGGCCCAGATTGGAGGAAACCCCAAGGTTAACAACCACTTCCTCATGTTGTATCCAACGCTGTAGACTGAGCAGAGTTGTCTGCTCAGAGCTCACGTCAATGACTCCTAGCAACAATAGCATTCACGTCCATGCATCTTTGAGAGCTGCTAACATGTTGTAGTTTCTTCTGGTTCTTTGGCTCTGCCGTTTCCAGGCCATTTCTATTGATTCATTCATTCTTCCTGTAAGTAGTTAGGGAGGGCCCACTACATTCCAGGCCCGTGGGACATAACCGTGCACAAGGTAGACACTCGTGGAGATTGCAGTCTTATCGTGGACACAGAAATTTAGATGGGACTTGACGTATGGTCATGAGTCCGCCTGGGGAAGGCATGGGTGGTGGTGGCAGAGGGCGGTGGGTTGCGGTCTAGGCAGAGGGGACTTTGTGTGACGGCTCTGTTGTGAGAGGAGCACTGCATGGTCACCAATACAGTGTGGCCCAAGTGTGGTAAGCGAGTCCCAGGGTGCCCACGTTGAGGCTGGAGACTTTTTGAAGGTGACGTGACTGAGAGTAATGGGAAGTATTGAACAGTTTTGAGTAGCAGACTTGCATTTCCAAGAAGACCACTCTGGATCTTCTTAATGGATCCAGAAAGGATTTGTGAAAATTCAACAAAGGAGAGGAGAAACCAGGCAGGGGCTGACACAGCAGCCCAGGCAAGAGACGCTGGAGGCTGGACCTGGAGGCTGGCGTCCAGGGGCAGTGGATGGATTTCAGGGACACGGGGATTCTGGTTGGAAGCGGAGAGGGTGAGGGATGCTTGGCAGTGTTGGAGAAGGTGGCTGTGCCACAGCACACAGCATTTTAGAGGAACCGTTAGGAAGCAAAGCATCCGTGCCTGGTTCAAGGCCCTTCCTCACCTGGCTTTTGCTCATCTCGGGAGCCACATCTGCCCTACTCCTTCCTCACACTGGCCATGTCTTCCTCATTCTGTCCTCCCCTCAAGCCTCCCTATGGGCAGCTTCCGAGGCTAGAAAGCCTTCTCCATCCACTGCCAATTCCTACCCACGGCTCAGTTCCTCTGGGGAGCTCTGTCCTCAAGGCTCCCAGCAGACCCTGTACGCAGCTCCTTTTACCTCCTGTCACTGGGTACTGGGTTTTTTATACACTATTAGGAATAACTATATTTTAGGAGAGGAGCCAAGTGCCCTCTGGTGGAGGGGGGTGCAGTGTGAGGAAGTTCCGGCAGAGCTGGGAGACAGGGTCTTCTCCTTAGAAACTCACTTCCTCCTTATCACCTTTCAAAAAATTGTGGTACAAAATACATAACATAAAATTTTATGTGTGCAGTTCTGTGGCATTGCATATATTCACATTGCTGTGCAGCCATCACCACCATCCACCTCCAGAACGTCTTCATTTTCTCAAAGAGAAGCCCATTAAATCATAACTTCCCTTTCCCCCTCCTCCCAGGCCCTGGAATCTATATCCTGCCTCTGTCTCTACGAATTTGACTATTCTGGGTACCTCATATCAGTGGAATCATACAATATTTGTCCTTTTGTGTCTGGCTTGTTTTCTTCTGCATAATGTCTTCAAAGTCCACCCATATGACAGTGTGCATCAGAATTTCACTCGCTTGTAAGGCTGAGTAATACTCCATTGTATGGGCAGGCCACATTTTGCTCATCAGCTCATCTGTTGATGGACGCTTGGGTTATTTCTTCCTTTGGGCTATTGTGAATAATGCTGCAATGAACATGGGTATTGTAGTGGGTATTGAAATTTTATGTTTATCTGTCATCTTCAACAGATAATGGGAACTATGTTTTATTCACCTCATTTTTATCTGGCACTTAGCAATGCCTTGTATATTGTAGACTCCCAAAGTTGACATCAATGAAGGACTTACAATTGATTTATTTTTATTCCGCAAATATAAAGTACTAGACACTCTAGGTGCTTTAAAAATATTAACTCATTTAATTTTACTGAAACCTTTTGAAATATGGGGCTATCATGATGCCCATTTTATAGCCGAGGAAAGTGGGACAGAGTTTAGGGAGTGGTAGAGCTGAGGTTTGAACCCAGGCAAGTGGGCTGTAGGTCTGGACGCAGCCACCTCGCTCTGCCCCCTGCCTAGTCCTGCCTAGTCCCCAGTCCGTCCGGGCTTGTGTGCATATTCAGGGCAGTGGAAACCGTAGGAGTTGCTTATTCAGGGCAGTGGAAACCGTAGGAGAGGGATGCTTCTCATGAAAGTGCTTTCAGATCAAAAAAGCAAAGGCTGCATTTTGGGTGTAAAGGAATTTGGCTAGAAGGAAAATATTTACATTTAGCAAAAATCCAAAAACAAACAAAGAATCCAATCAAACAAACAAATCCAAGCCTCCTTCTTCATGTGTTTGAAAACCATGGCAGCGTGAAGGATCCATGGTGCAGGAGGGCAATTAGATCACGGTCACAAATGCAGCCTGTGGGGTGTCCCTTCCCTCAATAATCTTTGGTAATAGGTTGGCATTATGGTTGTTAAGACAATCATGAAAGTGCACTGGAAAAAAAATTGTGAAAGCAAGTCCCCAGACAGGGTAGGGAGAGGGTGACAGGTGGTGCTGGTGTACTGGATGCTTGTTCCCCGTCCCCGCTTGTTCCCTGACTGCCGCCGTGCGGCTCCGTGCCCAACCCCCCACCCCCTGCCAGCACTGGAGACCCTCATCAGAGAGGAGGGGCAGTCCCTGTTCCTTAACATGATACCTGCTGTAACTCCACGATGCTTTGTCTGCTAAGAGGCACCATGCCCAGATTCACCCCCACATGTTGCTGCTTCCCCTTCCCCTCTCCCAAGGGGGGGAGGGCACGGGAGGGGCTTGGGTGTGGGGGAAATCACCCAGGTCAGCAGTGAGCAGCCAAATCCTGTCTGTTGTGGCCCTACATTTGTCACCATCCCTTTGCCTCTGGTTCCACAGTCACTGTCACTCAGGCTACTCACCTTTAACCATCTCCTCGTGATAGCAAATTTCCCACCTTTTCCTGGAGAACATTCCATTTTGGTTTCTTTGCTTATGCTTGTGTCTAGCTCTGAGCATGGTCACAGTGGCATCTATGTAAGTCTGACTGATGGTTGGTGATGTTCCAGGTTCCTCGAGACAAGAGGCTGCTGTCTGTGAGCAAAGCAAGTGACAGCCAAGAAGACCAGGATAAAAGGTATGCTGTAGGTAAAGGAATATGCCTGGCCCCCCAAATAACTCTTTGTCTGTGTTTCTTGAAAACAATGATATTAAACTATAAGTTTTGTTCTTGAGAGCAGATGGAGTTAAGTCTATCTGTCTTTTGGAGTCTGGACCAAAGCCATATTTTTCAACGGGGAGAGCAAATTGCATGTTTTGGTTGTGCATCCACAGGGTCATCAGCGGGCTGTTCCAACGCCCTCTTCTGAGGAGGCTGACAGTCCTGAGTTAGAGGAGATGGCTGGCAAGACAGCCCACTGCTGGGATTGACTTTTCTGATCAATCCCATGGCTTTATAGCTGCAATCAGGCCCTTGAGGGAGCAAGACACTTGAAAGATTGCCTTTGATGAGGGGGAAAGGAAGGAGGTTGGGCTGTTTCCCAGCTGAGGGAGGCGGCTGGTGGAGGGCTGTGAGCACTCTAGGGGTGCAGGGCAGGGAGGATAACAGGAGATCATTGGGTAAGACCCATGTGAAAAGCAAGACACAGTCAGATAAATTGAGATTAAAAAAGAAAAAAAAAACCCCAACTTTATTTCTGATGAAGCCAATTGGAGAATGTGACTTGGAATCCGCAGCTTGTAATATTTCAGTCTTAGGTAAGTCCCCCATCAAGTCCCAGGCAGGACTTTGCACCATGTGTGGCATGGCAAGGGTGACAAGAGAGTGGGTCTCCTGCTTTTGGCCAGAACGATTCAGACAAAAAGAGGGGACCAGATGGGACTGACCCACCCTGTTCAGCTACTTCTCCCAAACTCACCCATCAGTAAATGTCTTCCTCTGCAGTAGGGTGGAGAGAAGCCAAGGTATTTTTCAGTTGATTTTCTTTCATATGGAAATATGAAGTCCAGAGAAATAAAACTCCCTGCTAGCACATACATCAGTCAGAATCTTACCTGGCCTTGCTAGGAACTGCTTATGACATTATGATCTTGTTCTGCGACCAGCAGCGAGAGACACTCTTCCAACCAGCAGCCCTGTGCTGTGCAGCACCTCCAGGGTACAGCCCCAAGAGAAGATTAAGGTTATCTGCCTCTGATTCACTGTTCCATTAGGGATCTTCTGAAGCTCCACGTTGCCCTGGGGTCCTGGGACCTCACTGGCAGGGGTGATGACAGGGAGGAAGAGGCTGACACTCTTCAGGTCCTGTAACTTTTCCTCCATCCAGCCAGTTTTATTGAGCTAAGCTTGTGCTGTCTGCTAAATCCTATATCCATAATTGTGGTGGGTTCAGGGCAAAATGAGTCTAAGCTCTGTGCTCTGTCTACGGTATACATCATAGACAAGAGAGCCCATGTTTTGTTCGAGCATCTTTTAAAACAACATTACAAAATGACAGTTGCTCATTGTGTTTCAGTGGTTATTTTTGTGATTTCCATAGAGTACCTTTGAAAAAACTGGTAGTGAACTATAGACTAAACTACCTCGTACAGACTAATTATGATTTGGACTTCCCATTGAACATAATTTGGAAGAATGTCATTTTGATCTGCAGTATATTCATGAATTAAGGTGCCATGTGCTAGCATGATATCATGATGACTGTTTCTATACAGAAGTTGCAACTTGGAAAAATAACACAACCAATGACATAATCTAAATTTTTAAAAAAATGTATTTAATGCACCATTATTATTGTTATTGCATTTTCTCTTATATTTGGTTCAATTTTAAATTCTATTATAGATAAGTCAGTATTTCATAATAATTCTTACTTTTTTCTAATTATCCATTTTTGAATGTCTTTGTGAACTTCTCTGGCATTAGCTTCTAGGAATAGTTACACATTGTAGGGTGGCTATTTTCTGGTTATATGGTAATAACAATTTGACTAGATTTAAACAATCTTGCTTATTTTTTGTTTGTAAGAATACCAAAAAATATTTCGACATGTATTCTTTGTTTACAATTCATATGTTTTGCATGAGTTAAACAATTAAGAAATTTAGCCCAGCCAGGTGTAATGGGTCATGCTTATAATCCCAGCACTTTGGGAGGCCAAGGTAGGATGATTGCTTGAGGCCAGGAGTTCAAGACCAGCCTGGGCAATATAGTGAGACCCTGTCTATACAAAAATTTAAAAAAAGGAGCTGGATGTGGTGGCTTGTGCCTGTAGTCCTAGCTATTTGGGAAGGCTGGGGTGGGAAGATCACCTGAGCCCAGGAATTTGAGGCTGCAGCGAGCCATCATTGTAGCACTGCACTCCAGCCTGGGTGACAGAGCAATACCTTGTCTATAAAAAATGAATGAATAAATGAATGAAAAAAGAAATTTGACCCAAAATGGACTCTAACTATAGAGAAGTTGGTTAACTTTGAATATTTTGGCGACATTATCCACAAGTATTAATGGTTATTCCTCCACAAAAAGGTCTGGGTGAAATGAGTTTGGGAAATTCTGGGTTTTGACTTAACAGGTAGAGGAACGCTGGAGGACCTCTACTGTGTTCAGAGTGTTTGTGACCCACTCAGGGTGGTCTGTCTTGTCATGGCAATTTTTTTTTTTTGTTTTTAATACTGATTTTATCATGGACACCTTTTTTTTTTCTTTGAAGAATATCCATTAACATTCCACGCAATGTTCTAAACCAGCGGTTCCCAACCTTTTTGGCACCAAGAACTGGTTTCATGGAGGACAATTTTTCAGGTGGTGATGTCTTGCCCCACTCACCTCCCACTGTGCACCCCCTCATTCCCTAAATGTCATGGAAGACAATATTTTCACAGACAGGGGGGTGGGGGAAGCTCAGGTGGGGACAAACAATGGGGAATGGCTGTAAATACAGACGAAGCTTTGCTTGCCCACTGCCACTCACCTCCTGCTGTTTCCAAGTTTCATGGAAAACAATTTTTCAGGGTGGATGGGTTTCAGGGGGGCCCACAGGAAACAGTGGGGTTTAGGAAATGCTAATGTGAATGGGTGGTCTGGGTTTTGGCATCCTCCAGCTAACTGGATTCATATTAAACATAATTTTAAAATTTTCACTGTGTCTTATATACAGGTTTGCTCTACTGATTAAACCATGAAAATAGGTCATTACATAAAGCCAGAAAGTTTGTGGACTTGTGATTTTATTCCTTAGAGGACTATCTTCTAGAATTATTTCTACAGATCTGTGACAGACTCAGAAGTTTCAATATTTTTTCTGTTGGCTTAGTTCATGTGGAGCCATTCTTTTCTCAAGCTTTACTTTGAAGTTTCATTTGAAAAATCAAAGCTAAAATGATCAAGTCCTGCTTGATAGTTTGGCAAGATCAGAGGCTAATAGACTTCCTTCTTTACAGAGAGGAACCAGAGAACCTAATTCTTGGAGGAACCAATTTTATTCAAATATTTCTCTCAGTGAGAGATGCTAGTCAGCCCCAGAAAGCACATTCTAGATAAAAAACAAAAACGAACAAAAAACTCAGACATCTGAGCTGGGGATCTATGCAAAACATGTATTTTCTTTCCATATTAGTCAGAATAATCCATAAGTAAGTGAGAGGTGGCCCTCAAATTTTACTGATCAGAGGGACTTTGCTAGTAAAATCACTTTGCCGTCAACAACAATCTTCTATTAATGGGTTCCCCTTTGCCTCTGCTTTCTCCCAGAATTCTTTAGCAAATGAAAGTATTTCATCCTAGTCTGGAAAGAGTTAATTTTCTAAGCACTTTCCTTTCTCTCCTTACCAGCCAGGAGGTCTGAGATCTGAGATCTTGTTTTACCATAAGCCCAGCTACACTACTTCCTTAAGCCCCAAAAGGAATTCAATGCTAAGGATATCAATAAGCTCATGTTATTTCTCAATTTGGCAAAACTATTTTAATGACAGATTCTTATTATTTTATTTTTCCTTTAAAGAATTTAGCCCATAGAATGGTGAAAATTATGCTCCCTACTCCTCTCTCCTTCAAATTACCACATTTGTCCTCCTCCTCCCTTTTTTTTTTTTTTTTTTGGTATTTAAAAATTTTTTCTTTTGAAAGTTTTCAAACATATGCAGAAGTACAGAGGATAGTAAATGAACCCCCAAATAACCTATTCCATTCTGCAGTTCAGCAATAATAAATTTTTGTCACACCTGCTTGATAGCAACCTTTTCTCTTTCCCTTTCTTCTTTAATTTTTAAAATTTATTTGTTTATTCATTCATTCATTCATTTATTTATTTTTGAGACAGGGTCTTGCTCTGTCACCAGGGCTAGAGTGCAGTGGCATCACCATAGCTCATGCAACCTTAAACTCCTGGGCTTGAAGCCATCCTCCTGCCTCATCCTCCTGAGTAGCTGGGACTACAGGCACATGCCACTATGCCTAGCTAATATTTCTATTTTTTGTACTGACGAGGGTCTCACTCTTGCTCAGGCTGGTCTCAAACTCCTGGCCTTAAGCCATCCTCCCACCTTGACCTCCCAGAGTGCTAGGATTACAGGCATGAGCCACCATGCCCAGCTTTCTCTTTCCCTTTCTTTCTTTTTAAAAATTGCAATAATATTTAAAATAAATCCCTGTCATCATGTCAAGTCACCTCTAACTACTTCTGATTTGTATCTCTAAGAAAGAAGGACATTTTATTATGTAAGCTCAAAATCATTATCACCTCTAACTAAATTAACAATACTTCCTTAATACTACCTAACTCCCAGTCCATATTGAATTGCCTCCAAAATCCCGTTACTTCATAAATGCCTCTTTGGCTTGTTCAACTTAGGATCCACACAAGATCTACTCATATTCGATTGCCATGACTTTGAAATCTCTTTTAATCTAGAACAATCCTCCCACCCTTCCTCCTTTGCTCATGCCTTTGATCTGTTGACAAATTTAGGTCAGGAAGGTGTGCTACATTCTGGTTTGTCTGACTGCTTCTTTTTCATGTTGTTTAAGTCATTCTTTCAGCTCCTGTATTTCTTGAGAGCTGAAAGTGAGATCTAAGGTTTGATTAGATTTAGAGTCAATTTTTTTTCTTGACACTAAAAATAAAATTACAGTGGAGCTGAGTACTTCCCATTGCAGTTGTCCTCGTAGGGGTGCAAAGATCCGCTGCATTCCTTTAGCCATCGCCCTGTCCCCGGTGGCATCAGCATCCGCTGATTACTGTCTGCATTGGTTATTTTATTAGGAGCTGCAAAACGGTGATTTTTCTAATTCTATCATGTCACGGGGGGGTTGGGTTTGAACACACAGAAACTGTCTTGGCACCAGTGAAGCCCAGAGTAATCTGAGCGGAGGAGAGAACCGAGTGCAGGTCCTAAAGACTGTTCCGGTGAACCTCTCCCTAAATCAAGACCACCTGGAGAACTGCAAGCGGGAACAGTACAGCGCCAGCGTCCCCGAGAGCCCGGCCATCATCCCGGTGTCGGGGATCACCGTGGTGAAGGCCGAAGACTTCACGCCGGTTTTCATGGCCCCGCCTGTGCACTACACCCGGGGAGACGGGGAGGAGCAGCGAGTGGTCATCTTTGAACCGACGCCGTATGACGTGCCCTCCGCGGCCGCCCACGGCGCCTACCTCAAGGAGGACCAGCGCAGCACGCCGGACAGCACCTACGGCGAGGGCTTCAAGGACGCAGCCGCAGAGGTGGGTCCCGGAGCCCGAATGCAAAACCCCCCGCTGGTTTTGTTTTTTCTATTTCTTTTTTAAGTGGGATAAACGAATTAAACTGTGAATCTTAATTTTTTTTAAAAATGTGTTTATTGGTATTCTGGTTTACTTTCTTTCCAAACAGGTATTGAGAAACCTGAGTGCGTGTGGAGGACTATTTCAATTTTTCTTGAATCTTAGGTGACAGATTCTTTTGGTTTTAGTTATAAAATTAAATCCTTAGGAGGAATTATGAGACATTTGTGTGGAAACTTCCTGCTTCATGAAGTTTTTACCTTGACCTACTCTAGTTTGGAAACTTGCAAATGGTAGGGCCCTAAAGATGGTGCTTTTTCATTGTTTTTTTTTTTTTAAACAGTGTAACTCTATAAAACCTCTTCTGATTGAATACTCAAGAAGGAGAATTTGTGTTATTAATAATCAAGTGTGTGTATGGGTATATAGCTTCTACCTTGCAATCAGAGACTATGTATTCTTCTCAGATGCCCATAGACCTAACAGAAGCAATTATCTTTGCTTGCTTGTTTGTTTTCGATTTAAAAAGTCTAAGTGCACAGTGGAGAATTTTGGTAATGGTATACAGCTGTGTAGCCAATGTCAGACTCAAGATACAAAACGTTCCCTTGCCCTGAAAGTTTCCTTGAAGACCCTTGCACGTAAGTCCTGCTTTCTCCCATTGTTCTTGGCCTTCTGTCACTATAGTTTTGCCTTTTCTAAAATTTCATATGAATGGAATGATAGAGTATGTAGTCACCTATGTTGTCTTCTTTTGCTTAGCATATTTTTGAGATTCATTTATGTTGTTGCTTGTATTAATAGTTTGACTTTTAAAATTGTTGAGTAGTATTCCACAGTAAGTGTATATTGCAATTTATCTATTCACCAGTTGATAGATATTTGATTGCTTCCGGGTTTCAGCTATTTATGTAAACATTAATGTATATATTTTAATGTGGACTTATGTTTTCATTGCTCCTGGGTAAATGCTTAAGGCTGGGATTCCTGCCCCATGTGGTCAATCTATGCTTAACTTTATAAGGTGCTACCATACAGTGCTTCAAAGTGGCTGTACCATTTTCATTCCTACCAGCAATGTTTTAGGATTTCCTGTTTTCCACATTTTTTGACAAAACTTGGTATTTTCAGTCTTTCTAACTTTAGCTACTGTAGTGCATGTGTGGCAGTGTCTCACTGTGGTTTCAGTTTGCCTTTCTCTGTGTCTAGTGATGTTGAGCATCATTTCATGTACTGATTTGACTCTTCCTATAACTTCTTTTGTGAAGTGTCTATTCAAATCATTTGCACAATTTTTAAATTGAGTTGCTCGTCTTCTTTTTATTAAGTTATAAGGGTTCTTTGTATAATGTGAATATATCAGTTACATATTTTGTAGTCCATTAGCCTTTTTGTTTTTTTAACTGTATCTTTCCAAGAGCCACAATATTTAATCTGATATTCACCTTATCAATTTTGTCTCTTATAGTTTATGCTTTTTTGTACCATTTAAGAAGTCTTTCCTTAACCCAATGCCACACGATTTTCTCGTTTTTTTTTTTTTATTGTTTTTTACTTGAAATATTTAACAGATTTACTTCTTTCATGTAGGTTTCGGATCCATTTTAAGATAATGTTACATATATGGTATGAAATAAGGGTTGAGGACCTTTTTTCCTACAATGATATCCATACAGCATGGCTGGATATCCATTGTTCTAGCACCATTTGGGTGTTCTTGTTTTGAGCCAGAGTCTTGCTTTGTTGCCCAGGCTAGGGTACTCTGGTATCAGCCTAGCTCACAGCAACCTCAAACTCCTGGGTTCAAGCAATCCTCCTGCCTCAGCCTCCCGAGTAGCAGGGGCTACAGCTAATTTTGTCTATTTTTAGTAGAGATGGGGTCTCCCTATGTTGCTCAGGCACCAGGGCTAGAGTGCAGTGGCATCACCATAGCTCATGCAACCTTAAACTCCTGGGCTTGAAGCCATCCTCCTGCCTCATCCTCCTGAGTAGCTGGGACTATAGGCACATGCCACTATGCCTAGCTAATATTTCTATTTTTTGTACAGACAGGGGTCTCACTCTCGCTCAGGCTGGTCTCAAACTCCTGACCTGAAGCGATCCTCCCGCCTTGGTCTCCCAGAGTGCTAGGATTATAGGCAGGAGCCACCTCGCCTGGCCTCAGCACCATTTGTTGAGAAGATAATCTTGTATCCATTTAATTGCCTTGGGATCTTTGTAGAATAGCAATTGATGGTATATTTATGGGTCCTCTCTCCAAATTTTGACCCAGAATATGTAATGTGTATTTTTATTAGGCTCAGGTCAGATTCCTTCAGCATTTAGGAGCTGTGCCTCTGCACTGGAGATGCTGGTCATTGGCTCCCCACTTCTCAGTCCACCTGGGCCAATAAAAGACAATAGTAAAGGGGAGAAGGTGTGGTTCCTAATTTTTTAAAGAGAAGCAAGTGTGGTAGCAGAATAATACCTGTTTAGTTGCCCTTGGGACAAATGCAGCTACCTGAAGTTAAGATTTCATCTCTAAATAATAATATTAAAAAAAATGTATTTGATGAGCAGTTACTATGTGCTGGGTATCATTCTAAGTGATCTATATGTACTCATTTAATCTTCACAACAGCCCTATGCTGTAGGCCTGTTATTGTCATCTCTGTTTTGCAAATGAAGAAACTGGGGCACAAAGAGCATAAGTGTGCTCACAGTCATTAGGCAATAAGTGGAGAGATGGGACTCAACCCAAGCTGTCTGGCTGCAGGACCTGGATCCTTAACCATAACCTGTACATTCTCAGAGAAGGCTCTGTGGGAGCTTCCTTCCAATTCTCAGTAGTTTCATTGCTTAAGACAATGACTCACTGAAAGCTTTTTAAAAAAATCTGAGTGTCCTTTGTTCATCTCATTAGATATTATCTCATCTTTCAGGTGCTAGGCACTGGGAGAAGAGGCACAAAAGGTTGGTAAACAGGGGCTAGCTCTCTGCAAAGTTGCAGAGAGCAGCTCTTGTATACTAGGGCATACAAGTTACACTAGCAGCCTTGCCACTCCTGGCATCAGTCATTTCTGAATGTCTGCTGTATTCTTTTAAATCAGGAAGTGACCAGAGCAAGATAGGATAAGTTCCTTGCCCTTAAGAGGCTGTGATATTTCTTGGGTTCTGATAGCTTTGCAATCAAACTTTCAACATCCTTGTAATAATAATCATCATCATCATCATCATCTTAAAATTATCTTCCTTAGCTTCTTATGTCATATTGCTTAACATAGTTAACAAAGTTACTGAGCGAAGGATCTTGTAGAGTCTTTGGTATTTTTTTTTCCCCATGGTTGAAGTCTCAGCATTTGGTATTGTTGAATATTTGATTTGCCCTCAAGTAGTCAGGGGTGCTTCTGTAGGAAAAGCAAATAACTGCAGCATAATCCCATGTGAGGTACATGCTTTTTCACTGAAAGATTGCCACGGATGTGAATGTTTCTCACACCGTGTAGAAATATTCCATTAGTCACAGAAGAGTGTGTGGACGTGGTCCAATGTCAACGGAACCATGATGCTATTTGGGGGATGTGTTATCAGTTGTGTTTGTATTGTAGATAAAGAGGCTTGTGAAAGGAAGCTATTGTGTTTTGGGCTTTATTTTGAAGTAGATGAGAAAGTAAAGAAACTTACCAGAAACTAAATGTGAAGACTAGTCCCACTGACTTTGGTGGAGCTGCTCGCCTCGTCTTGGAAGTCAGTGTTTACGTTGCATATTGTATTTCACCAGACGTAAATGAAACTGAAGGATCTTCTACGATTTTTAGCCATTTCATTGCCAACTGGTTATAAGAATAAGTGATTTCAGAGTAATTTCACCAAGAAAATTTCTCTAAACTCTAGTACTCCTTTTAGGTAAACTATTAAGATGTCTAGTGCCCTTGCTGAATAAGCAAATTTCATTTGCTATTTGAGACCAATTCGTCTGTGTGTGTGTGTGTGTGTGTGTGTGTGTGTGTGTGTATGTGTGTGTGTGTGTGTGCGGTGGTGGTGACAGCAAGAAAGGGAGCAGTTTGCTTTGACTCAGGCTGAGAATTTTCAAAAGACAGTATTAGCATTAAAAAGCACTTTAATGGATTAATTTTATTTATTTATTTATTTATTTTTGAGACAGCATTTCACTTTTTTGCCCGGGCTAGAGTGAGTGCCGTGGCGTCAGCCTAGCTCACAGCAACCTCAAACTCCTGGGCTTAAGCGATCCTACTGCCTCAGCCTCCCAAGTAGCTGGGACTACAGGCATGTGCCACTATGCCCGGCTAATTTTTGCTATATATATTTTAGTTGGCCAGATAATTTCTTTCTATTTTTTTAGTAGAGACGGGGTCTCGCTCTTGCTCAGGCTGGTCTCGAACTCCTGACCTTGAGCGATCCACCCGCCTCGGCCTCCCAGAGTGCTAGGATTACAGGCGTGAGCCACCGCGCCCGGCCTAATTTTAAATAATTTGATATATGTTTTATTCTACATCTTCTTCATAACAATGTTTGGCAAGTCTTTGTTGGTTTGTACGAGTATTAGGCATTGTGGTAGAAGTGAGAGTAGAGGGCAGAAAGAAATCAGGGCATGCTGTGATTTCTGCCTTCTAGAAGCTTATAATCTGTACCTGTGAAGAGAAATAATGATAGCTATTATTTATTGAGTTCTCTGTGCCAGGCACTGTGGCTGACATGTTTTATTTCTAATCCTTACTACAATTCTGCAAGGAAGATGCTATTTTTCCCATTTTACAGATGGAGAGGCAGAGGTTCAGAGAGGTTAAGAAACTTGCCAAAGGTCACACAGCTAATAGGCACAGGGTATAGTTGATAAATCAGAGTGATATTTAAGACCAAAAATATATTTAGGAAACATTTAAAACTTAAGAGATGGAAGAGATTTTATTAAAATATCATATAGATATAGTTATAATAAGAAATTAAAGTGGAGGGAAGAATTTGCTTATTCAGTACTACAATTTTGGGTCAGTCACTTAACCATAGTTTCTGATGTAAGAATAAAGGAAACTATGATCTCAGTGATTTAATACAAGTTTATTTCTTGCTAATGGAAGTTCTGATGTGTATATACAGAGAGGTCTCTTCCAGTCAGTGACTCGGGAATCCAGGGTTCCTCCATCTTGTGACATTACCATCTCTACATGTGGCTTCCGGTGTCACCCTAGGAGGGGAAGAGAGATCACGGGGATGACATGCTGACTTGTACATACTTTGACTAAGAATTGGCACATATCACCTCTGCTCACGTTTTATTAGCTAGAACTAGTCACATGATCAATCTAACTTCAAGAGGGCTGAGAAATTTAGTCCTCCCGTGTGCTCAGGATTTGAGAAGAGCTATGGATGAGTGAGCATCAGATAGCTCTGTCATGTAGTTCATAATTCAACTCCAGGCATGTTATTTGCAGAATTAGCATAGTTTGCAGAGAATCTTGAAATGAAAGCAAAGAATGATTATTTGCCATTATCCAATAGATGTATAGTAGTCCGTTGATTTTATATTCATCAGTAGCCTGAAACTGAAAGGGATCCTGGATCTAAACCCTTTCCAACATGGTCAATTAATTACTGGTAGTCCATTCTCCCATATACATCTAAAGAATAAAATCTTTAAAGTGTGGATTCATCTACTAAATTGGAACATGGCCTCAGGTGATTAATGTACACAATTTTATTATGTTTATCTTAAACATATGATGTAGTGGACATAGTACCACCAAATGTCTGTCACTTCATTAATGTGTTTTATTGGCATCAAGCAAAACTTTGGAAAATCCCTAGCGTATACATTTTACACTTTAGGAACATTTAGGTTTTTTTATGCATAGTCAAATTTGATAATATTGGATGGCCCGCTATTCAGATTCATAGTGGTCATTTACCCACTTCAGGTATAGAATGTCTGTGAAAATCCTAGTTCTGTTAAAGCTGTTATTTAACTTTGCAGTGCCATTCGACACTGTTGATCACTCTTCCCTCTTGCAGATGCTCTTGGCTTCGTGTCCGTAGCTTCAGTTATCATCTATGTCCTAAAGATGTCCCGATTTCTTTCGCCAATCCATTGCTCTTCTCTGAGTTCCTAACCTTTGTATCCAACTGTCTATTTGACTTTCCACTTATATAAAATCTAACTTACAGTCTTTCCTTGTGTTCTCCACCTTAATAAGTGGTGCTGCTACCCTTCTGGTTGCTCAAGCAACCAGAATTTCTTCTTGACATTCTACTCTGCCCTCATACCATCTAATTCATTGTCGATTCTATCAATTTTGCATTCTTAAGATCTCTGGAATCCATCCATTTTTCTCCATTGTTCTTCCGCCATACCCAAGCTAGCATTATTTCTGGTCTATAATACTGCCATATCTGCTTCTATGCACTGTGACTGCAATGGTCTTTTTGAAATGCAAATCTGATCATGTCATCACTCACTTTTTTCCCACTGCTCCAAGATCAGGTTCTAAATCTTTCACAGGTTCACAAGGCACCGCAGACACTGCTTCTGAAATGCCCCTCCCACCTCCTTCCCCCTTGTGCTTTGTTTGCTCTGGGCTCCAGTCAGTTCTGTGAACCTGGTATCCTCGCTTCTGACCCAGGACCTTCATGCACAGTGGTCCATGTTCTAGAACTTATCTGTGCAATACCATAGCCACTTGCCACATGTGATTATTCAAAGGAAATCAAATTAGAAATTCGGTTCTCAGTTCCACTAACTACATTTTAAGTATATATCCAGCTAGAGGCTACTGTATTGGACAGTGAAGATACAAAACATTTCCATCATCCTTCAAAGTTATATTGGACAGTGCTGTTCTAGAATTTTCTTTACCTCCTTCTACATACACTGTTGCTCCTGTGTGACTTCCTTAGGGGAAGCCCTCTATATTCTGTCCCTCCACTTCTGCTAGAGTCAGTTTTCTTTGTGTTTAAGTCCACCAGCCAAAGATCACCGCAAAGACATCTGCAGTCACAGTCACACTTATGTGGCCTGCCTCAGCAGGGAACCAGTACGAGCATCTCAGTCAGGGACAGGTGGGAGGAGGTCTGCATGGTGTTTGGTCTTTTGCCGGATGAGTCTAAGGAGGGATTATGGAAGTGACAACCATCTCTGGATTGGATATTGTCAAGATGTAGGGGTACCCAGAAACTGGGTATCTCAGTAATCATTGTTCAGGACATGGGATGAACAACGCAGGTCCGAGGATATCTTTGTAAAGAAAGCCACAGTCACTCAGAAGGAGGGATGTTATGCACTTCTGTAGCTGTGTTACTATCTTGCTGGGCTCTGTTGGAAGCATTGCTTCTCTTCTGTTGGCCTTGTCTTATTCCTCTGGAAACGCTGTAGTCTCAGGAACATCAAGACTGACGCCCTGGTGCAAATTTTCACCTTATCACAGAAAGTGAAGGTGATGTGCTCTCATGGAACTCTGCTCAGAGTGCTTGGACACAGTTTGTAATTTTTTTTGAATGATTAATTGTTTGATTAATGTTTTTCCCCACTAGACCAGAAGCTTCATGAGAGCAGGGACTTCTTTTTGTTTGCCATTGTATCCATAGCACCTAGCACACTGCCTGAAACAAGGTAGATGTCCAGTAAATATTTATTGAAAGAGTGAATGAATGAATGATAGAACCTAAAAAATTAGTGGCTGATCAAATACATGAAATTATTTAACTATATATGATTTCCCCACAGTTAAAGAATACTTGTCTTTTTGCAGTAGATTCTTAGCAGATGTTTACTCTCCCTCACCCAAGAAAAAGTAGAATTCCAATATTCAGGATTTAAATGTATTTACTATTGCCTAACATCTAAGGTCCTTTAAGGACCTAAGGTAATCTATTAAATATGTGTCATCATAACTTCTTTACTATCATTTTTTCTGAGTCCAAATTTCTAGATGTGCTATATCAAATCACAGTAAGATACAGTGATGTTGGTTGTCTGCTTTTTGGCATCCTATAAATTATATTAAAAGGTCTCCAGGCAGTTGCGGAGACTTGGTAACTAACTGTAACCAGAAAGGCCCAAGCATTTGGTTCTAATTCTTAATACTAAATCATTTAGGGCCACATGACCCATCAATGTAATCAAGTCTCATTTAAAGTATTGCGATGCTTTCTAGGTGAACTATCTAATTTTTTAAAATTATAAAGATAATAGAACAGTATTAAAGAAAAAAATTTAAGCATTAAAAAAAGTAATATCTATGTCTGTAATATATATTTTTGTTTTTTCGCAGTTCTTGTTCACATGAGCTCAGGCATTGGAGTAGGATTCTGTATTTCAGTCAGCATGTAGTTGACAGTCTTTCTGAGTCTGAAGATTTGTAGTGTCACACCTTCTCACATCCCCTGGGGGATTAAAACCGTAGAATTTCTAAGTGCAGTATGCTTTAGTAGGCTAACCTGTCCTCAGGCTGCAGAGCTCTATGGCATGGACAGTAATTCTTTCTGGCCATGTTTAGTAATGCTGATTAACCATGATTTTTGTGGATTACTGTATATTCTTTCAAGCCAAGATCTTGGAAATTTGTTTCTTTATCTCAAAGTCACTTCCTTAAATGCTTTTTTCATTATGTTACCAAATTTTACTCCAAAATTTACTAATTCTAACTATACTAAGTATAAATTCCTTTTCCTAAATCGGCCTTGTTCAGTAGAACTTTTATTGCTATCCAATAAATCACACACTAGCCACCTGTGGTGATTTATACTCGAAATGTGGCTAGTTGACTGAGGAACTGAATTTGTGATTTTATTTAAATCTAATCAACTTAAATTTTACTGGCACATGTGGCTAGTGGCTCCTGTACTGGGCAGCAAGACCTAGATTTTCAGATCCTCCCTTTATCATTAAGCCAGGCCTGTGTCCTTGGGCCTTTGCCCACAACACATGTCCTCATCGTTTTGTCTTCACGCGCCTAGATTATTTTCTCTCGGTTCCTTCAATTAATCCAGGTTCTCTTTAGCTTCCATGGGTCAGGGTGAAGCTTACAGCCTCTATGAAATCTTCCCACAGTTTTGCTGATCTTCCTTTTCTGGCAATGCCCACTCTATGCTATTCTGGTTAGGACACATAAATGAATGAATGGGTGATTCAGCATGGATGTTGATACATAGTCATTTGTTGTGTTATAGTTTATTTTATTGTTGTTTTTCATATGCATTTATTCCATCCCTGAGAACCAATTTTTCTCTCTCTGGGGATATGACAGTGTCATATAATTTTATATGTCTTTTGGCACCAAGCAGATGGTGAAGCCCCAGAGGATTTGCCTATTTGTTTTACTTTTGATGATTTTTTTTTATTTTGCAGAAATTTCGGAGTGTTTCCGTTGGGGCTGAGGAGTACATGTATGACCAGACATCCAGGTAGGCTACTAGGAGATCCATCCCTAGAAACTGATTAACTGACAACCCTTTAAATGTACCTCCAAGTTATACTTTTAAACCATTTTTTCTTGTAAACTTTTACAGAACAATCTGATTTCCTTTGTCTTCAATTCTTTTCTCTGTCCAAATGACTTTGTACATCATTGTTTCCAGTCTTGACCAACTTTCTGGGGCCTATACCTTTTCTTCTTCCTTCTATTGGCTAGACATTCCTTCTTAGGTGTTCCTCTGAACCTCAAACTCAGATGCCTCCAACCCAGCAGGTATAAAATGGAACTCTTTATTTTTCTTTTCCTCTTTTTTCCCTCCTCCTCTACTTTTTTCACATCTGTTCTTCTGCTTTTGTTTCCTATTGTGGCTAAGGATGTACCCACCCTCGGAGCCACCCCAGCTAGAGGTGTAAGGGTCTGCCTTCCTTCTGTTGTACTTTTCCCGCATGTTCCAAGTGCTGAACTGTCTGTTCTACCTGTCGTATCCCTTTCAACTTACTCTTGTCAACTTTCTCTTGAACTATTGCAATACCACTGATCTCCTTGCCAACACTTCCTTCTCTCTTCTGTTCTGCTTTGCACACAGCTAGCTAGCTACCAGCTGCATGCACTCAAGGGGCCTTCCATGTACCAGCAATGCAAGTAGGATTGGAGCTAAGATATAACCTCTCCTTACAAGAGGTCCCGAGACTGCTGGAGGAGACTGTGTGATGACAAACTACATTTGCTAAATGATGAGTCCTGCTACAGGGAGACAAAAGAGAACTGAGTGGACCTATGGGCCTGGGTGGGGTGTAGATTTGGGGGTGTGGGAGGACAGGAGGCAGATCTTCCCAGGAAGTGGCATTTGAGCTGGATTTTGAAGGATTAGCAGCAGATGTTTTCTAAGAAAAGAAAGAGGATTAAGAACATTTTAGGCAAAGGGGGCATTTTTAAAGACCCTAGTTGTGATCATGCCTAAAGACAAGAGAGAATGGCAAGAAATAAATTTCTGTCTCCTGTTTACAAAACTTACCAGTGATTTCAGAATTTCAGACAGAATTAAACACAAATTCCTTACAAAGATGGTCAGGGCCCTCTATGTTCTGGTCCGTTTTTACTTAAAACCCCACATCCCACTGTTTTTCTTACTCCTTTGCTTTTACGTGTGTGGCTCTTTTCCATTCTCTCCATTCCCACTTAAAGTCGTCTGGATCCTTCAAGGTCTTTCTCCAGTCTCAGGCTCCCCACTCATCCTCCCCTGATCATCCTAATTAGAATTTGGAGTGTGTTTTGGGGAAGGTAGTGGGAGATGGCAAAGACAGAATTCCAAATCTCTTCTGAAATGTGGAAATACATATATTGCATGCTGTAAATTCAGAGCACCATGTGATCAGCTGTCGGGCCAGTGGAAAGAGCAATGACCTACCAGTCACTGGACCTGGTTTCTCTTTCTGCTGCTCCCGTCATCCTGCAGAGTGAGCACATCGCTCAGCCTCTCCTCAGCTGGGAAGTGAGGAAGGTGGGCTGAATCCTGGGTATATGTCCTGTGTTATGGATAGGTTTGGGGGACATTAATCCCTGAAATTATATAAAAAATCATTTATGTTCATATGTGCCTTTTCTAGGAATAGGGTTCACAGCTTTCTTCATGTTTTTAAAGCCGTCTGTGTCCTGGACAAAGTGCAAACTACTGGTTTAGGTAATTCCTAATATCCTGTCCAGGTCTAAAATGTTATGATTCAATGATAGTATCTTGAAATTGCTTTTTCAAGCAAAATGACAATGCAATCAATTTCATCTGGAATGATTTATTTCCCACCTTATTCCAAGACACATATTCTGGAATTTGCTTAGTTTCTTAGCTTAAGCCTGAGATTTTTTTTTCCAGAATATCATGAGGATACAGATGTTTTGGTTACATGGATTGCTTTTGTACTGCTTGAGTCAAAGTTATAAGTGTGCCCATCACCCAGATCGTGTACATTGTACCTGTTAGGTATGATTTCGCCCATCCCCTCCTCCCTCCTCTCACCTGCATGATTTCTGCTGAGTTTTACTTCCATGTATGCACGAGTGCTGATCAGTTAGTTCCAATTTAATAGTGGGTATGCATGGTGTTTGTTTTTCTATTCTTGCAACACTTCACTTAGGAGAATGGTCTCCAGTTTCATATAGATTGTTGCAAAAGGTATTAATTCATTTTTTATGGCTGCGTAGTACTCCATGGTATACATATACCACATTTTATTAATTCACTTGAGATTTTTATCATATAAGAAGAATATTATTTTGCCCTTCAAAATATTTTCTCATTATAAAAATTAAAAAATAAATAAAACATTATAGAAATACTTAATGTAGAAAGCAAGAGTCCCCCACAATCCTGTAAGGAGGCCATTTTAAGGGACATATTTTGAATTGTCTTTGCACCCAGCCTTCCAGAGACTATGAAATGAAAGAGCTAAAAAAAATTAGACCCAATGGAGAGGTTCTGATGATTCAGAACATACACAAAATGCTTGTTATTGGATCATCACTGTGTGCCATCCTGCAGTGCAGCAGAAGTAAATATTTCTGAAAGAACATGTTAAACAAAGAAGATTGTGGTTCATACCTATTATGTTTATTTCAATTGATGTATTCTTCAAAGTTGGGAAAAATTAGTGTTTTGTTTTGAAAATTAAGTAGTATTTTAAAATATTAGGAAACTCTTCAGAGCAGGGATCTGCAAACTTTTTCTGTAATGAGCTAGGTAGTAAATATTTTAGATTTGGTGGACTACAGTCTCTGTCATAACTACTCAACCCTCCAGTTGTAGTGTGAAAGCAGTCATAAATAATAAACGAATAGGGCTGTGTTCCAATAAAACTTTATTTACAAAAACAGGCAATGAGTTGGATTTGGCCCATAGCCATGATGGATTTGGACCATCAGTTGCAAACCTTGATTTAGAGCAACCCTGTCATGAATTGTTTTGCAGGTTTAAAAACAACAAACAAAAGACAAAAAAAATTCCCTGCTAAGGAACGAGATTCTCAGTAGTGAATGTTTGAGTTTTGGATTTTCACATTTTGAAATGTTTTAAAGTGGAATATAGCTATTTGCAACCTCTTGGTTAGACAAAAAGAAGCTTAGGTATGTACATGAATTGAATAAAAACGTTCATACATTTGGTTTGTTGTTAGCATAAAAGTGGCAAATTCCATCAATTCTTGAGCTTCAGGCACTCCCTAATTGCCAGCTAAGATCTACCGGGGTTTCTCCTAGCACAGACTTATACAACTGGCCGGGCACATCATGGACTTTCTCCCCTTCTAAACCATCTGGTTTATGGGCCACTATTAGAAATGTTGTATATATTGTACTAGCAGTGACCTTTGGTCTGGTCTCATGTCTTTTGCCATATGCTGTATTTTGTCTCTAAAATAGAGTAAATATTGGTTAATACTCCTACAAAATGCTATTATGAAATTGATCCGGAAGGCAGAAATGTCCAAGTGAGCGAATCTGACACACTGTTTGTTTTCTGTTCACAGTGGCACGTTTCAGTACACCCTGGAAGCCACCAAATCTCTCCGTCAGAAGCAGGGGGAGGGCCCCATGACCTACCTCAACAAAGGACAGTTCTATGCTATAACGCTCAGCGAGACCGGAGACAACAAATGCTTCCGGCACCCCATCAGCAAAGTCCGGGTATGGGCCCCGCTTCTCAAATACAAAATACAGTACAGACGGGGGGATGAGTGGAACCGCTACCTCAACACCATGTGGGACGGCAAGGCAAAGACATTCCAAAATAAATAATTCTAGAACAAATGTCAGAGAGTTGGGGCGAGAGAACTTAGTGGCTTGTAGTTTATCGTTTTAATCAGTAACCAATAAACCCCAGGGAAGGGACATGGTTGGATCGTGCTTCCTGACTGTATCCAAGCAATTTTCCCTGCTTTGTTCACTGCCTATATGCTACTTAGCTGTTGTTTCTAATCAATTGATCTTAATTTTTCCAGTAAGTAGCTATAAGTCAGAACATATCTGTGGGTGAGAAAGAGCTGTTATTCTATTATGTAAAGGGAAATGCAATTCATTCTGAGTCCCTGGGCCCTTTGTAACTCGGTTTAAAAGCCTTCTGCAGCCTGGTGCTTTCTCAGGGTTCAAGGGATGAGGCCTGATCCCCACTAGGAGTAAGCTGGAAGAATTTTTAGATTCAAGAATATTAGTTCCATTTGTGGGAAGTGAAACTGGAGCCCTAGCTCACTGCTCTGGAGGCCTGCCAGCTTCTGGCATTCTCGATAGTGCCAAGAAGGGAGGGAGGTGGTAATCCCTGTCTACTGAAAAGGAGAATTATAGCAGAGCTCTGAAAAGAGCCTGAAGGATTTTCCTGGTCTGTCGTAAAATGATTTACAGTGCTGCGTCCGTGGTGCCCAGCCCACCTTATTTTAGCCACGGCTGGCTCCCCCGAAGCTCTTCAGGACACTCAGAGAGAAGCACCGTGGGGTTCCTAGAGGAGGACAGCCGCAGTGCACCGCAGCACAGGTGGGGCCGAGCCCCCTGCCCGGAGGGAGGTCCCAGTGTGCTGTGTGCGCACCAAGAGAGTTAGTGTGTCCCTACACTGTGGTCAGGATTGTGGTGGAGAATATGCCGTAACAATAACAACAGGAGTCACAAAATAATAACTAGTACTGAGTAGCTCCTGTGTGGCGGGCACTATGTTAGACACCATCCAACTAGTAACCCACTGCAACTAATAACAACCCTACGAAAAAGGCATTATTTTTTAAAAATAATATTACAGAGAAGGGAACTTGAGCTTTTGGAGGCTAGTAACTGGCCAAGTTTACGTAGCTAAAATGTAAGAGAACGAGGATCTATCCCAGACCGTCAGACTCCTGAACCCAAGTCTCTTAAACCATAACGGTGTGCTGTGTTGAGCAGCACAGAGGGCAGAAAGGCAGAGAAATGTTAGCCTGGGGTCCCTCTCTGAATATGTCCTAGAATTGCACCCTATCCACTCACATGCAGATGTCAGGTACAAGGGGTTCCCCTCTAGGTCTATATCCCGTAATTATACCCAACCCCTCATATGTGGGTGTATGGTAAGAAGACACTTAATAAATTTGCTTTAAAAAAAAAAAGTCTTGCAAATTCCAAGTAAAGAGTATATAACTCACATATACCCTCTTAACAATACCATGGCCATTCCCTGAAAAAATGATGAATGCTTAGTATTCTACAGTCATGACAACAGTTCAGAGTACAGGAACTTTTCCAGGAATCCACGTTGTTGGAATCACAGAAATAAGTTAATGTGAAGATTTTATTTCCTTATGTTCTATTTTGGCTAAAATGAGGAGTCCCCCTTCTCTTAAGGACTGTGACCTAACACCCTTGGAGACTAAGTGTGACGGCTTTCAGAGTTGATCTTTCTTCTCGGGTGTGGGATGGCAAGCTGTCTGGAGGAAAGAAGGATGCCCTTGAAACTTACCAGCATTTATTTCTGAGAACAGTGTTTGATTCCAAGTTGAAGCCTGTAAGGCGTGTTAATAACAGCTTCATGCCACTTTTTTCTTTATCACTGAAGAAATAAGTTTCCATACCAAGAATATGTCATTATTTATGTTAATTTAGTCAGCTGCTAGAAAAAAACCTTACTTTAAATGTTATTTTTGTTTGGGGATAGAAATAAACATCAGGAAACCATACAGTAAACTTTTACAATAAATGGAAAAGTTTGAGGAAGCCCAGAAGGAAGAACGAAGAGCTGGCTGAGCTCATAGCTGCCCCAGCACAGTGAATGGTCCCTGTCACTTGTCCATGCCTTTGGAGATGGCACTGCTGTGACTTTGAATAATATGGATACATATTTCTAAACTGGTTTTTCCAATAAACTTCTGCTTTCTTGTTTAAAAAATATTCGCACGTATGCTAAGAATGAGCCAGGGTTTGAATTAACAGTCAGCCACCAGCGTGTATTTGCTGTCTTATCTGTCAGGCACCAAGGTGAGGTGCAGGCACTGATACTGTCCTGGTTGAGTCTGAAGTTAATGGGAAGACATTGCCATTGGCCGAATAATTGTAAATAAGTAAATGACTGCAAATGTGTAAACTGCTACAAAGGAGAAGTTCCTGAGGAATGAGAGTCCATGAAATATTGTCCTGGAATAGTAGGAAAGTGTCTAAGAAGGCTTTTGGATATGGAGTAAGAGGAGGAATATTCCTGATACTGTAATTAAAGGTTTTTTTTGAGGGGGGGGATGTTTTTGGTACTATCTCTATTTCATAAATGACAGTGAATTAATGTGTATTTAGTCTTGGATTTTTTTTTTTTTTAAAGACAGGGTTACCTAGCTAACTTTTCTTATTTTTTGTAGAGATGGGGGTCTTGTTATGTTGCCCAGGCTGGTCTCAGACTCCGGGCCTCAGGCAAGATTCCTGCCTTAGCCTCCCACCCAAGGTGCTGGGATTACAGGCATGAGCCACCTAGCCTGGCCTATGTATTTAGTTTAATGAGGCTGTTTGTAATTCAGAACTGAAAAAGATTTGGGATACTTATTTTTGCAAGATATAATTAGGTTCCCAAGATTCTTTTTATATAGTACATGCACATTATATTTAAATATATATCATAGTTGTCCTTCTAATTTTTTGGTGCATGAAATATCTTTAGTTTAGATCTATGTTCATCAATATGAATTTTTCATTTAGCATTTCCCTCCTTTTCTTAGTATTTCTTTCATTATTTCCAATATTCTAACTTGAAGCACTTAATTAGGCCAGAAATGGATATTTGCCAAATTCTGCCATATTTGCCAATAGTGCCAAATTCTATGTTTAAGGATATGAAATTTTAAAAGTGTGCTTATTTTCAATATGAGAAAAAATATTTTTGGTGTTCCCGCTGACCTCAGAAAATAAAAAATTTGCTGGTAATTGGTTAACCTCTTGTTCATGACCTCCTGGTAAAACTGATAAAGGATTTTTTTTTTTCCCTGTGCTGTTCTCTTTCCTAATTTTTTTTCTTTTCACTCTGTTGCCCAAACTAGAGTGCCGTGGCATCAGCCTAGCTCACAGCAACCTCAAACTCCTGGGCCCCAGCAATCCTCCTTCCTCAGCCTCCCAAGTAGCTGGGACTGAAGGCATGTGCCACCATGCCCGGCTAATTTTTTCTATTTTAGTTGGCTGGCTAATTTCTATTTTTAGTAGAGAAGGGGTCTCTTGCTGAGTCTGGTCTTGAACTCCTGACCTCACGTGATCCTCCCACCTCAGCCTCCCTGAGTGCTAGGATTACAGGCATGAGTCACCACACCCAGCCCCTAATCATTTTTTAAGACCATTTTAAAACAAAACAGACCCTACAAGAGAGCTTGTCTGGGCTTTTCTAAAGCCAGCAAAGCAACATAACAGAAAGCCCCTGTCATAGAACTCGCAGAACTGGAGCCTGAGGCAGCAGAGGCCCCGAAAAGAAAGTAAGCTGCACAATTCTCCTCTCCGCAGAGTGTGGTGATGGTGGTCTTCAGTGAAGACAAAAACCGAGATGAGCAGCTTAAATACTGGAAGTACTGGCACTCTCGGCAGCATACGGCGAAGCAGAGGGTCCTCGACATTGGTAAGTTGACCTCGGCCTCCCTGCACAGTCCTTGATAAGCTGACCTTTTGCTTCCATGCCAAGGGGAGCCCAGTGCGGTAATCGCAGCCAGGAGCCACGCGGCCCTCCTGATGTGCCAGGCGCTGGCTGATGCAGTTTTCCCGTGTTAGGACATTTAGTACACGTCAGGCTGAGAAATGAAAATTGGGCTAAGCCAAGAGCTAAACATTTTCTGTTCCATGAACGTCAACTGTGTCCCACATAATTATAGTCATACGTTGAGATTTTCAATGATCATTTCAGTTTCTAAAACATGTTTGCATGCTCTCCCTGTTTGAGCCAAACAGGCAGTCAGTAGGCTAGATGAACTCTTACTTTTGCAACATGAATTAACTTGAGTTTTTGTGGCTCTAAGGCACTTGGCAAAGGTGATGTGACTCCACAGTGAGTTTCTAGTTCTCTCGTCCATCCAGTGTTCCTTCCACTCCAACATATGCCTAGCACAAGGAGTATTAGGTGGTCAGGCAAATGGACCATCAGACAGACCTTCCCTGCCAGTCTGAAGGAGTGAATCTGCCACATTCATTTCCAGGACTGTGCACTCTCCTAACCATGGTGTGTTCTCTGGAGACCAGTAGCCCCCTGGATAGTGCATCACCCAAGGTCTGGCTGGGAAGGCAGAGCCCATGCCTAGTAGTTCAGTGGAGGGCATTCATTGCCAAGGTTGGAAAGGCTGAAGGCATAGTGAGACAATCCAGCTAGTACCTGCAGGGCTGGAGAATCAAAGAGAAGAGGAGGCGGGTGTTAGAGGAGCCACCCAGCAGGAGCTGGGACTACAGAGGGAGCAGCTTCGCAGTGGGAGGCAGATCCACAGAGGCACTCTCCATGCCGAGAGAAAGGAGGAGAAATGCCCTGGCTTCTCCTGACCTCTGGATCTCCTGCCATTGCTTCCCACTGGCAGAATTAACCTGAAGCCAGCAGGCACGTGACTCTAGGAAATGAAGTTTGCAGGAATCAACCTCTCAGATACAAAGTGGGGGAAATCAGGGAACGGATCTTAAAGTTTCCAAAGGTTGTCTGCGTGCAGTGGCTCACACCTGTAATCCTAGCACTCTGGGAGGCTGAGGCGGGAGGATTGCTTGAGGTCAGGAGTTCGAGACCAGCTTGAGCAAGAGTGAGACCCTTTCTCTACCAAAAATAGAAAAAATTAGCTGGGCCTGGTGGCATGCGCCTATAGTCCCAGCTACTCAGGAGGCTGAGGCAGGAGGATCGCTTGAGCCCAGGCGTTTGAGGTTGCAGTGAGCTATGATGATGCCACTGTACTTTACCCCGGGTGGCGACAAAGTGAGACTCTACCTCAAAAAAAAAAAAAAGTTTCCAAAAATTACTTTCAAACACAGACAGTGACATATGTGTTTCTAAGTAATTTTACCACTTCATCTACATGCTGTTTCCGTAAGAAATAAGTCATTTCTCATACAAAGGCTGTTACCATTTTGCACACCAAGAGGCAGCAGCCCCAGTGAGTGCAGGCAAAGTGAAGGTTTCTATCACGTTGAATATCAGAAGGTATTACTGAGCCATCCCAAGGATGTGTGCTTTGATTTCTTACACCCTGCAATGAGGGTTTTTCAGACTTTCCGTTTCCCCCTTGCTAGGGCCCCTTGACCAATGGCAGAGCATTTAGTGCCTAAGTTCGGGTTACAGACGCACCATAGAACATATTTAAACTATTAATAGTTACTGGTTCATCCTGCAAAATGTTTAAGCTGCTCCCCAGCCCCCATCACAGACGCACACCCATTCTATTAACTAGTCAAACATATTTATCTAATAAACAAGGAAACTGAAGCCTAGAAAAGCTCACGACCCACCCTATCAGTGATTTGTCCCAGATAAATAGTGCAAGAGCTGGGACAGGAACAGTCTTCCCAACCTGGGATGATACGTGAACCCCCATCGGCTGGGTCCTAGTGACCCCCCAGGATAAGGGGGGTTGGGAACACTTGCCTTAACTTGCTTCGTAACAAATCTGCATAGAGCAGAGGAACAATTTTACTTTATTTGAAAAGTTAGCCTTCTAATTATTACCCAAGAAAATGAGAGGGGCAATTAAATTGAAATATGGACTAGGTCCAATTAAGGCAAATAATAAGAGCATTTTACTAGCATACTTGTTGATTCGACTTTGATATTGTTACAGCATTTACTCTTCTGAGACCAGAGTGATTTTTCAGATTTTGTAAGACTTCAAATCTTATCTTTCTTCTTTAATACTTCCTGCCTGCTTTCAGACTTTTCTCCCTATACACACGTGTGAGCACACACACATACACATCCATAGACACACACATGCTTTATCTTAGAGATCTGTGACTTTTGCTAAGTAGCTTCAGGGGTCTGGGCTACGTGCTTTCAACCCGAGACCAAGGCATAAATCCGCTCCTTAGCTTAGATGGAACATGTATTTTCTGAGCACAGTCTCTATTCCTAATCTCAACCTGACAACCACTCACAGAGTGAGGAAATAGGCAAAAATCCCACATAATTCATTCTTTTGCTAGGTTAAAATAAAATATCAAACTACGCATTCTTCTACCAGTGAGTTGTAAACACCACTTCCAGTATAAAGAAAAGCTGATGCTGTGATAGCACAGATGTCTGTGTGTCACGTGTCACCATCTGCAGTGACTCCGGAGTGTGGTGTTGAGGCCACTGCTTGGCTCCACCAGGAGTATTGCAGAGGGTTATCAGCGCCTGCTGAGGGTGAAGGAAGGCAGACATGCATAGTGCATGTGCCAATTTGGGTTGAGAACCTTCTAATGGCCTAGCCAAGAAAAGGAAGAATCCAAAATTATTTAACGCATTTCTTTTTCAAAACCTCCATGAAGCTGGAGGTTAAAGGCAGGGCTTAAAAGTGGCAGTTTCAGAATCTGCACCAGCATCTATGTTCTCCAAGTTCAACTGAGCCGTCCAGGTAGTAACCCTGAAGGTAGAGTTAGAGACCAAGACGAGGTCTCCTTAGATAAAAGGGTTCTTAACCAGTGGCTCTTTGAGTCTGTGCATGATGGGCTTTCAGGGACCCTCAAATTCCCAATTGTGCACAGCACAGTTTTGTGTGTATGGGCATGTGAAATTTTTTCATCTCACTTTCAGAGGTGCCTGGGCCTCTCTCCTGCACCCTGCCTCTCTACCTGCAGTCTGAGCCTTCACCCACGGGGCTCTCGCCTCCAGTAGTGTCTTTCCTTTGCCCGGCATCCCCTCAGCACTCACACTTAGGGATGTGCATGATCTCCTGCATCCTGTAATAGCGATGCCTGGCAAACATTCTGGCGTCTTTCGTTACGTACACTTATCTCACTTGGACGAGGGGGTCACTGGTTCTTTGAGGCTGCCCCTCATCTCCTACACCTAATCCTCTGCGCAGCCCCTCTGTGTGCTGGCGGTGTGCCGGCTGCCTGGGGCAGAGGCCCCCCAGCGTCCCCAGCGGGCTTGTGTCTGTGGGTCCATGCGAAGAAGAGTGGGATCCTACAGCTGGAGGCAAAGGGAAGGAGGCCGCTCCTCAGAGGGCTGGAGCCTTGGCTCTGCAGGCTCCCCAGGAGGCCGTCCCCGCATAACCCTCGGTCTGGGATGCTCTTTTGATGGCTACTCACACCGCTGGTTCCCTCACTTCTTTACAGCCTCATCGGAGAGACCATCCCTGTCACCTTCCCTGAACAGCACACCCTTATCACTCTCTATCTCTTTTCTCTTTATTGTACTTCAGAGCACTCCTCACCACCCAACATGTTATTTATTTATGCTTCTATTTCTTATTGCCTCCCCCTCCTTCTAGAAGGTGAGTGCCACAAGAGCAGAGACTTGTCTCTTTTGTTGCCTGCTTTAGCCCTCGTGCTCAGCACAGGGCCTGAGACTAGTGTTCAGTACATATTTCATGAGTGAATGAGTGAGTGAACGTGTGCGTGAAGCTGCCGTTATACTGGCAGCAGGTAGGCCTCTTGAAGGAGTGAATTGTGTCTTAACCACAGCTGCCATGCGCTTACTGCCTCCTATGTCCAGGCTCCTTAGCTACATCAGACATTTTGTCTTTCATCCTCAAACAACCTGTTTTGTTGTTTAAAAGCTGAGATGGTGAGGGGCAAGAATTTTACCCAAGTTCACACACCTGGTAAATGGTGTAGGTGGGATGGAAACCCTAGAATGCTAGAATTTGCACACACACACCCTTTTTTAATTTGATGTCCTCTCTCCATTGTATGTCACCTTTGTATCCCACCCTTAGCTGATTCTTGGCACACACCAGATGCTGATTCCATGGAGAGTGACTGATCCACGGACATCCTGATCCTTCAGTATGTGCCTCCTCCTCCAGACACGGAGGACGTCTTACAGTCTGGGTGGTGGGACTCTTGGTGGCTGCCAGCTCTGACATTTGCGAACGCCAGTTTAGATACGCAGTTCTTGTGCATTAGGTCATAAACTGTTTGGCAGGAGTTGGAGGCAGGGGAAGAAAACATTAGCAATTAGCTCTAACTTGATAAAAGTAAACCAAACAAACCCAGGCCCAAGTGCTTTTCAAAACACACAAGCAAATTTTTCCAAGCCTCACAAGTTCTTTCTTGTAAGCTCCTTGAATAACAACAATTATTCAAGGTCATAAATAAGTTTACATTCTATAGTCCCAGGAACATTCCTATGTTAGTTATATCTCCTATGTGGAATAGCTACTTAAGTTATGTTTGTAGTTTCATTGTCTCTGAGTGTGAAAGCTCCTTTATAAAGAGACATGGAGTTAGTGTGGTCCCATATTAGTTAACACCAGTTCAAGTAAAGACATAGTCGGTCCATATTTATTTATTGAGCACTTGCTATGTGCCAGACCCTTTATTAGGCACTGACAATTCAAATGTAATTAAGGCAGAGCCCTGACTTCAAACTGCTCAAGTCCAGGGGCAAGAAAATGAACAGCTAAGACATCACATGGTAAGTAGCAGCACAGAGGAGCGTTCCCCAGAGATGTTTCTGAGACCTGTCTGAAAGGATAACAAGGGCATATGAGATCAGAAAAGTAGGAACGGATGCTGCAAGCCTTGGAAATAGCACTTGCAGAGGTACGGTGATCAAGACAAAAAAATAAAAAATAAAAATGAGATTGCAAATTATTTTATAAAGTCTGATAAGACTATCAGCAAAGGCAGGAGGCTGGATACCCTCACGCATGCTAGTGAGAGTGTTAATCTATTCAAATGAAAGAAGGAAGTCCCAAGTAAACAGTGCTGTGGAAAGGCTTGCTTTCTTTAAGGAGAATCTTGGAGTGGCAGGGATATAAAGCATAGATGGAATTTATTGGTCTCAAGTTCTAAAAGTAGGCTGTTTCCGTGTGGAAGCGGGTTGAAGCTCTGGAGGTCGGCTGAGCCTGGGAGGGAGGAGAGGAGTCCGCAGACCCAGCAAGCTCCGGGTGTCAGAGCTCCACTCATTCTTGCCACCTGATTCCTAGTGCCAAACCTTAGAGCTGCAGGTAGAATGTTGTTGAAATGCGGTTCAGTTCCTCTGCAAACACTCACCCCAGAGTCTTTGCAGAGGAATATCAATCACCATTCAGACGTTGAGATTCTCATCCTCTGCTGCTTTAAAGCTATCTTGGTTACACAAAATCTTGTTTTGCAGTTTTGTTGGGGAGGTAGTCAAGTGAGTGTGTGTGTGTGTGGGGGGGTGTTTATACTTTTTTGTATTACATACTTTGTTTTTAGAGAATCTATATTTTTCTATGGTTGAACAAAGTGGATTTTAGAGACCCAGGGATATGTAGGAGAGGGATAATAGCAATTGACTGACATATTGCCATTCATCCAAGTGGCTGTGTTAAATTTGCACATCAGTCCTCCCAGAACTCTGATAAGGACAGAAGTAATAGGCAAATAGAACCCTGTGCTGAAATGAAATTTCTCTTTAATGAGTCACAGTACTTGATTTCGGAGGCTTTGGATAACCATTGAAGACTGATGGCAGGATTGTAGTGGATTGATATCTGTATTTCAGAGAGGTCATTCTGGGCTTCCTGGGGGATGGGAGGCAATGGGGGAGAGACTGGTGATGGGGACCAGCCGGTGACAGACAAGCACTCAGAGGCATGCATTGCCAAGGGGAAATACAAGGCTGACCAGGAATGAGAGACAAACAGCAGGGCTGATAGCGCCTTGATGACTGACTGGCTGTGGGGAAAGAAAAGGATCATGAAAGAAAAGCACAGCTTTGCTAGCTGGGTGGATGCCCTGCCCCGAGAGACTGGAGATCGGAGCAGCCACGTGGCCAGTGCTGGAAAAGCAAAGGTTGGCCAGGTACTGAGTTCAGCCAGGGGCAGTTGATTTTGAAGTACCCATCTACGGATGGAGCAGGGAGGAGGTTCCCTGGGACTCACACAGTGCAGTTACCCAGTTTTGCACAGTTGTGTGAGCCATTTTAAAAATATTTGAAATGCAGCCTGAGCAAGAGCGAGACCCCGTCTCTACTAAAAAATAGAAAGAAAATTATCTGGACAACTAAAAAATATATAGAAAAAATTAGCCTGGCATGGTGGCGCATGCCTGTAGTCCCAGCTACTTGGGAGGCTGAGGCAGTAGGATCGCTTAAGCCCAGGAGTTTGAGGTTGCTGTGAGCTAGGCTGATGCCACGGCACTCACTCTAGCCCAGGCAACACAGCGAGAGTCTGTCTCAAAAAAAAAAAAAAAAAATTTGAAATGAATCACAAATTAAAAAAGGAACTGAACTAGATGTTAATCAAGCCTCCTCACAGAGCGGATAATTCCAAAGCCACTGTCTGGGGAAGGCATGTTTTTCTGTTTGTTACCTTTCAGTGAAGAAGGAAAATCAGAAGACGTTCAACAACTTATATTCACTTCATAGAATTAAAAACCAGAAGCTACAACAGTTAATTTGTAGCATATTTACATATAATTTCTCTCCACTGAACAGAATTAAGAATTCTTTTGCTACTTTGTGGTGCAGATGTTCCAAAACAATGCACATCACAGGTTTTGTACTTCAGAATGGGCAATATGGGTTGTGATGCAGTGAGCCAGATTCCACAAGCGCGTCCGAATAAGCATCATTACTCTACAGACACATCCAGGGTAGCCGTTATTGATAGAGGTTGTAGTTAATTGTGAAACCAACTGTACGCCCTTTATTCAATCTCTGTCTTAAATTCTCGTTCACAATAATCTTTCCTGTATCAGGATTTATTAGTTACATTGTTAATATTAATCCTGTAGTTTTCCATGGCAATTTGCAGGCAATTATAGTACATTTTCAGTTATTAGCATGTGATTATAGGACTTTCATCTGTGTCCTAAGACAAATGTGTTTCTTAAGAGCTGATTTTTAAATTGTGCTCTGTTGATAATTTTACATTAAGGTAAAGCTTTCTGTGAAAACTTAGGTTTCAATGAAATCAAAACACTTCTTCAAGTTAGATTCTCCACAGTCCTCTTTGCTCGGGTCAAGGGAAACCCTTCCATCGACTCTTGAACACAGAGTTTAGCTGACCACGGTGAATTTTTCAGCTTGGCTGTTCTGTTCTGGCCTAGCAGCTCTTTTCAATCTGGAGTCATACTCCACTTTCAAATAGGAATTTTCATTAAAATTAAATAATATTTTTTGCTTTGAGTTTTTTTTTTTTAGAGGAAACTGGCTTTGGGTGTGCCTGCAGTGTGCTTTCTTGCAGTGTTTATAGCCAGTCCTGGGCTGGGCCACTCTGAGAGCTCTGCAGAAAAGTGGGAGGGTGGAGATTCGAGGTGGTAAGTGGGAAGAGACAACTTCTGCCTTTTCAGAGGTCAGGCAGCCCCCAGGTAGCCAGGGAGTGTGAATTCGTGGGCCTAGGAGACAAGAGCGCCCAGCAACTGGCCATTCGCCGCACCAGGGTTTCCCACCCTCCCGCCTACTTCAGTTCTCTGCTCCGAGGGCCGTCCTTCCCCCAGAATTATCCAAACCCGCTTTCTCCCTGCAGTCTGAACAATATGGGTCTTCTCTCCTTTAAAAATTACTCAAGTAAATGGAATTTCATTTTTAGATGTTTTTTTAGGCTGTTTCCATACTGCTGAATAGATATGAAAAGTAAATTTGATTAAAAGCCAAACCAAACCTCTTGAGAGCCCCCAACTTTAAAAACAAAACCCGAGGGCGGGGGAGAGTCCAGGCTGTGAGGCAGAGCTACGTCAGAAGCCGAGCTCCATCCCTGCTTCCGCCCCAGGACCCGTGCAGGGGGAACCTGCCTGCAGTGCCCGCCGGGAGCCGCCCCTCATGCCGCTCCAGACTCTTCCTCTCTGCTTCATCAGCTCCAGCTGTCACCACACGCATGGGCAGTATAAGACGTGCTCTGTTTTATAGAGAAGTGTTGGAGCTGTAGCTATGGAAAATTCCTTTTCATCTTCAACTTTGGTTAGAAAACATTTATGTGATAAAAGTGTGGTAGGCTATGAAGGTTAAGTAATTTAAAATGCTGTAAAATGCAAGTATTCTTTACATTTACTATTCAGGCAGAAATTTTTCAATAATAATTGAGCCACTGTGGGTTCTCATTTACTGCATGCATGTCTCAGTGTGAATCTCATTCTGTTGGGGCCAACACCCCTAGGGAGAATCACTTCCCCCGCTGGACCCAGGGGTCCTTCTGCTTCCCCCTAGGGAAGGGTCCAGATCCCAGCCCCAACCCCAGTCCCTGAACCCTGCAAACTCTCTTTTAAGCTACTGCTGTGTTCTCCACTTTCCTTCCACATCACATTTCTTAAGAGGAGCCTACACTTTCTGCTTCACATCTTAAACTATTGCTCATGTCTCAATCCAGTGTATTCTGTCTTTTTTTAATATTTTTAATTGCCAAATCCATAGGGGTAATTCCATTTCTCACTACTTTTTCCTATTTACTTCCAGCCTCGCCATTCTTCCTTCTCTAGGGTCCTCCTTGCCTAGAATATCCTTCCCTCCCTCCTTCACCTGGAAGACATCTTACACCTTAAGACCTTGTTCCCCTCTCCCCACTTGGGTGAGCTTTTCCTAATCTTCCCAAGTAGTGTCATGGACACTGGATTAGGTTTTGACAATAGCACTTCACCGTGTTTCACTTGGGTCATCAGTTTAAATTTTATCCATCCCATTAGATGCTGAATTTTTTTTTTTTTTTTTTTTTGAGACAGAATCTGGCTCTGCCCAGGCTAGAGTGCAGTGGCATCATCATTGCTCACTGCAACCTCCAACTCCTGAGCTCAAGCGATCCTCCTACCAAAGCCTCCCAAGTAGCTAGGATTACAGGCACATACGCCTGGCTAATTTTTTTGTAGAGATGGGGTCTTGCTCTTGCTCTGGCTGCTCTAGAACTCCTGGCTTCAAGCAATCCTCCCACCTCAGGGTCCTAAAGTGCTGGGATTACAGGTGTGAGCCACCATGCTTGGGCTAGATGCTGAATTATTGAATGGATTTTTTTTTTTTTAACATTTGTATACCCAACACCTCGTACAGAACCTGGCACAGAATAGATGCTCAACCAATGTTACATAGTTGATGAGCACATTGCCATGTGTTGTTTTGTGTATTTAGGTGACATTTCTGGTAAACAGGCATGAGTCTAGTTAAATGAGAAATCTAGCTGGGATTGGACTCTCTCTTTCATGCTGAAAAATCATCTTTGGTAGTATATTTTTCTAGATGCTAGGAGGCTACATATGCTTTTGATGTTTTAATTTCTTATATTTAAACACTATTTTATTATACCATAGACCTTTTGAAAAAACCTAGACACCTCTAAGATGTAATTGCTAGCATAGAAACATAATATACATACTGATAAACCAGGGGAAATTTCTTCTTTTAAACTTAACTAGAAATTATTACTGTTTCCCTGAAGCAAGCAAACAAGAAATTGTTTAAAGGGAAACTTTCAAAAAAAAGAGTAGCTAGATTTGGAAATTAAAACTTACAATTAATGTGGCCCTTAACCATTTTTTTCACTGCCCCTAGGAAGTCTGTTTATCTGGTTCCAGGACATCATTGTTTAATAAGACTTTTCTGATAGTTTTCTTATTTCTGGCAATTTTATAGCTCTGAGTGGTTAATCAGAAGGAATGTTACAGAGAGAATGAGAGCATGGAACGGATGCTTGAACCCCTCTGCAAGTCTGTTTTAGTGAAAGGGTAATGCTAGCCCATAAAGAGATACTGGTTTAGATGAGATTTCAAAATTAAAACATATACATACACCCACACACCCACACACCCACACACACCCCTCAAACTGCTAATAGACCTACCATGTTCAGTACTATAAAATGCTGTATTTCCTGTCTTCTATCTTTTTGTTCCCACATTTACTGGGCATTGAGTTGTTTTTCTCCTAGTTGGTGGGACCTTTGTTATAACCATAGCTATAACATCATGCTTTCATTTCAAACGTGGAACTTATACTTTTATTTGATTTCATGTTTTTTTGCTTCAGACCTAATTATTTGCATTTAATGATGAAACCTCAGTTACTTCCATAGTCTTACATTTTTTAGTATTATTGGATTGACTTAAAAATGACAAAAAATACCTGGAGATACAGTCCAATAGTTTTGTGAGACTCATGTATTTCCTGAACAAAGCTACAGAGCTAGTCTTTTTAACCAGCCTCCAGCATCTACTAAATCTTCTCTCTCCCTGTGTCTTTCAATAGAAACAAATTTGTGTCTTTGCAGTGTCCCTAAGTGCAAATTTAGGCAAATTTAAAGTTTTTCCTCTTTGTTTACAAAACCTAAAACTTGCCAAGTTTTTCCAAAACTCTTTGAGGCTGGAGAAGCTGAAATAAGGGGAAGCTAATCTAAAGAAAACTCTTTGAACAGGTTCCAGGAATGTGGACCACCATAGTTTCTCTGCTTTTGAAAAGACAAGTACTGAAATAGCTCAGTGCTTAATAAAAGAGAGCCTCATCATTGTTCAGCAATCCTGTGAAGTAGGTGCTGTAATAGCTCCATCTTACAGGTAGGGCAACCAGCTTGGCAGGGTCCCGTAGCTTTTCCAAGGTCATTGCTGATTCAAATGACCTTGCACCTAGAGTCCCCAGATGCTGTGGTCAGCATCACAAAGGTAAATGGTAACAGCAGCAGCTTCCCTCCTTGGAAGGACAAATTTATCTTCTCAAAGAAATATATTTAAGAGAATTATAATTTCAATTTTGAAATAATATCAAAATCCTTTAATAACGTCAGAATTGATGGAAAATGAGTAAAAGTAAATAGGAATAGCAGCACGTCATTCAAATAGCAGCCAATGCAAAACACTTTCCTATAATAAACTAGAATAGTCAATGAGCTACCTCCCACCCCTATCCTCCATCCCCTATCCCGCACATAACAGATTTATCTTCCTTTGTCAGGTAACTAGTTCTGTATATGTGATTGAGCCCCCAGGAGCAATTGGGGAGGTTGAATATGGAGGCTAATCTTAATGCATCTGGAGTTGCTGAAGGAGTTGGGCTTGTGGTTCTTATTTAGTGAAAGATAATCCACTTGAGGATTTTTTTCACAGTCTTTGTAACGTGTCTGTGTACTGCACCGCTAATTACCAAAAAGTCATTTCTTTTGTTTGCCTCTATTCAGTCTGCAACTCTAAAGTACAACTATAAGTGTTTGAAAATCAATTCTGATACTGAGGGTTGTTAGACACTAGACTGGGCTTTTGAGAGAGACTGTCTTATAGAATAGCAATTCTTGAGACTCTCACGATTAATAATAATATAAAGTGCCATCATTTGAGAAAGAGTTCAATTTTCTTTTATAAATTAGAGTTGTCTTAACCAAATGTTATAGTTTCTGGAAACACATCTGGCGGTGGGAAAGGTTAGAGAGTTTTGTGCCAGAGGGAGCCCTGTTTATAGGTCTGAGATGATTATGGTGGGTTACCTACTTGGGAACTGCTAATCCTATGTGCCTATAACCTCTCGTCCCCACATCTACCCCCAAGAGTGTTAGTATATTAAGCAACAGCTTGAAGAATGGAAAACTGGAATATATATGAGTGGTTCACACAGTGTACAAGTTATGTACCAAAGCACAGTCCATGTCTTCATTCATTTAGAAAACTATCAGAAAGTGCCAGGTACCTTTTTTATGATTCACAAATTAAATTTGTGGACCAGAGATAAAATATTTAAAGTTAAATCTCCCTGAGCCACATGGACTAAGGAGAAAAGTTTAATGTTAAGCCCATCTGAGTTACTAAATTCAGAGCTGCAAGCCATGGTGCATGTATAGACACACATACATGTGTGTTTACATGTCTACACACAGGATATGACCTATATTGTCACTCTGAAACAAGTTTGCTGTCCAGGACTAGCATTATTTAAAAAATGAAATCAAATAGAATAAAAAAATACTAGCATATATGGAACATAGTTAATGGGTTACAGTGTAAAATGTATGGTCAAGATAATTTGAAAGCTATAACATTGCCTATGGAATTACTTCTCTAGAAACAGGAAGAAAATCAAACACAAATAAAATATTAGATTTAGCCTAAAGGAAAAGTTCCAAAAGATTCTGTCTTAAATGGTATCTGTGAGGATATTATAATAAGCCATGGAGAGTAAATAGTGATAATATTACTAATAATTACACATTTAATAATATCAAAAAGTCACTCTATGCCAGCCACTTATTATGTTTTCATAATTTCAGCTGTCATTGTTCTGGGTTATGTGTGGAAAGGTTCTCATCTGAGAAGAAGTATATTTCAGAAGTCAGAGGGCTCTTGCTTTGGGTGCAGACAGGACTTCTTAGGTTCTAATCCCAGTGTGGCCCCTTATAAATTAACTGAGGGAGAGGGGAGTGCACTTAATGTGTCTGCCTGTTTCCTACACTATGAAGTGAGAATAATGGAAAAAAAGCTACTGATGAGAATTGTCTGAGGTGTGATGTTTGTGAAGTGTTTATTTTTAGCACAGGACCAAGCCCACACTTGGCTCTCAAAAAATGGTTATTATTATTATTGTTATTGTTATTTGCCCATGGCCAGGACCAAATGATGGAAATACATTTATTGCCCCTAAAAATAAGCTCAAATGTCAACAGATTTAGGGAAACACAGGTTACCCCTGACTTCGTAAAGTGTTATAAAGGAAATAATGAACTCCATTAGTGAGTTCTGTTTGAGTCATTCAGCTTTTAAGAAGCTGCTTGCTTTGATTTTGAAAACAGAAGAAAATCTCGGAACCCACTTAGGCTAGAATTTATTTAGTCTACCTATTTCAAGTCAGAGCGAATGCTCCTAGAATGACTCTGTAGTGTCTTGAATCTGAGTTGATCCTATTTAGCCTTGCAGACAGGAGGAAGCCGATGTCTGAGGACAGGTAGGATGGGGGTGAGTATTGGTCCCATCATCCACTATGGGACTCTCAGGGCTCTGTTCTCTGAGCTCTTGTCTCTGTTTCATAGCTGAGGAAATATAAGTTCAGAGGGTTCACTTAACTCACCGAAGATCACAGGATTGGTGGGAGGAGGACAGAAAATTAAATTCAGTTCCTTGTGTCTCCACCTCCAGGGTCCCTTCTCTTTGTGCCGTGGTTGCCACCCTGTAAATGGACTTGTAGCATCATGACCCTAAACTAGAACTGCTAAGTTCTTAGCTTTTTAAAAAAAGCATCTTGTTAGACTGTGGTGTGTGTGCACTGAATTGGCAATAGTGCCCGGAGCTGTCTTCAGCATTCCAGCCTCATTATTTCACGAGCCCAGACAGAATCTGCACCTTTCAGAAGAGAAGCAATCTTTATATTAATTATGCCACTCCTTTTAATCTCCAGCAATATATACAAAAAATAATTAAAAGGGGTAGTTATAATTTACCAAGCATGCAAAGCTTAATTAAGGTGAAGGAATTAACATTTCCTTTGACGGTATTCCAGGATCACACTCAGACCTACAATCAGTTTGATGAAAACTCCGTCTACAAAAGTCTGAATTTAAAAACCTATTAACAGACCAGTGATTATATGCAAAAGATAAAAAATAAAAAAGATAACAAAAGGATCCACCGTCATACTTCCCATAACAATTAAAACAGAATTGAATCCTATAATATCTGTGCAAAATATAACTTGCCATAAACAGTATAGAAAGCATTGCACATTCTCTCCTATTCAGCAGCCCTTTGCTTAAGCACCATAAGGTTTGTCATCTTTTCCCCCCGGGGCCAACACCGACACCTCTTGTTTTCTTAGAAGGGCTAGCTTTTGAACTTTTCTTTCAGTCTTTGTGGTGCTTGCAGTGTATGGAGATACTACCTTGTTGGTCCCCTCTCTACTAAAGCACCCTAACCTTGCTCTTCTTTGTCAAGGAATTTGCAGTGGTCCCAAATGCCTCATTGAACTGAGGTCCCCCCAGTGCTTCTCTACAAGCTAGTAATCATTGTGGGATGTGCCATGATCCCCATCCCTGCTGACAATTTATTGTTTAATTTGCAAGCTACATTTGCAAGATAAATATAGGCAGTGGTTAGAAGTATGGCCTTTGGCATCAAAAAGACCCGGATCCAAATCACAGGTTGGCTTGTTACCAGCTGTGTGATTTTCCACAAGCTGCTTAACTTCTGGGTAGAAGGAGGACGCTGATACCTGCTTCATGGAGTGGTTGCAAGGATTAGCTAAGGTAATGTTGGCCAAATGCTGGGCATTGGCTTGGCACAGGTTTGTGAGTCCTCAATTTGTGGCAGTTATTATCCCAAGAGCATTTGCATTTTAACGCCAGGAGATGACAATGCCTTTATCCGAAGGACTGAGTGTTTCCAGATGGGATTCCAGGCATGAGAACAAGCAGACACCCTGGAGCAGGTGGTGCTTCAGTCTCACCGTGTAGTAACTGCCTGTCCTCCCATACGTGGGGTTTGGTCCTCCCAAGAAGGGAACTGTTTTGGGAAAAACTGTCACATGGACTTGGTTAATAGTTGACATGGGATTTATATGACAGATTAATTCTTTCTAAGACTGTATGGGGAGTGAACCAAATGCACCCAAAGAATCTAATAATTAAATTACCCCTTTTAATTATTTTGGCCCTTCCATTTGCTGTAGACCAGTGTTACCCAAAGTGTGGTCCAGACCAGCAGCACCAGCTCCACTTTAGAGCTTGTAAGAAATGCAAATTCTTGGCCACACTCCAGACCTCTGTAATCAGAACCTCCGAGAATGGGCCCAGGCATCTACGTTTTACCAATCCTCTCTGAGTCACTCTGATGCACCCCAAGATTTGGGGAGCACTGTTACAGAACAGTCTCACAAGCCTGGAAGCTATGGGAATCCAGAAACACTCCTACTTTGGGGGCATCCTAACAGTCCCTGGAGAATGTGCGTGGCCGTGCATCCCCACACTCCTCACTCTGGCAATCCGAGGACACACACAGCCTCAGAGAGGACCCTGGAAACTTTGGCGCTCTCACTAGCAACATGCCATTAATGAAATCAACTTCATTCTCGTTTCATTAGACAGACTCCCATTTCTTCTCCCTGTGGTTTCATTCTTTTTGATAGTTCAAGCTAGTTGTGTACCTTACGGTTGTCCCTTTGTGTGTAAATTACCAGGATTAACAAGAACTTGTTATACCAACTCAGGTCAGTTGGTATAACTTTTTAAAAAACCTGTTTTAGCCAATAATAACTTTGTTGCATCATGCCTGTTTTTGGAAATATTTAAGCCATTTTCCTATCTATTTACCTGTCCTCAACAAGCATTTTACAAACCATTGTATAAAACATGTAGTTTTTATGTGGCCTCATCACTTTTTTTTAGGAAAAAAAAAAAACTCCACTCAAAATTTAGTATGTTCACAATTATGTGTTTTATACTTCTGTTAAAGTGGGGGGATTATTTTTAAGCTGTTGTAGCTATCATGCAAAAAGAAGCCATTCACTCTAGTCACATGGTTTCCAATCATAGAAGGGAATCCCAGACTCAGGATGTTGAATGGGGACCCTTGAAAATGATATGTCCATGTCCCAACTCCCAGAACCTGTTAATATGACTTTATTTGGGAAAAAGGTCTTTGCAGATGCAATTAGTTACAGATCTCTAGATGAGATCATCCTGTCTTAAGGTGGGCCCTAATAACAAGTCCTTAGAAGAGAAGAGGAGGAGAAAACACACACACAGACACAGAAGAGAATACCATGTGAAGACAGAGGGTGAGTGTCGCAGCTGCCAGTCCAGAGTGTCCACCAGAAGCTGAGAGATGCATGGCCCAGGTCCTCCCACAGAGCGTCCGGTGGGGACCAACCCTGCTGACACCTTGCTTTAGAACTTCTGGCCTCCAGAACCGTGAGATAATACATTCCCATGGTTGGAAGCCACTAAGTTTGTGGTGATTTGTTATGGCAGCTCTAGCAAACCAATACAGTAGCTCATTGCAATACGTTTTACTGGCGGCAACTATCAGTGTTTGCAAAATTTGGGTGAAAAACTTTCTTGAGGAAATAAATTAAGGAAGGCTTAACACCAGGCTGCTGAGTTTCTCTTTCTATTATGGGTCATAAACCCGTAAGCAAACAACAATTATCATAGGACATCAACCGAGCTTTCAGAAGCAGGAGACACATACATTAGCATTTTATGCTTTGGACAGTTTATGTACGTGGACAAAGCAACATCAATGTGCATCAGCTGTTTAGTCTTTTAGAAAGCTTAGTCAGGAAGTGGGAGCAGGGCTATTTTACCATCTGTAGAGACTAAAAACAAAGAGTGGAGATGAACAGTCATTTCTTGTATAAGGCTGGAGAGGAGTGCGTGATATTAATCTCTTAGTTACATTTTCTGTTTAGAATGTCTATGGATCCATTTATTCATTCATTCAGCAAATTTACGGAGTACAACTTATGTGTATGATGTTAAGCACTAAGAAAGCAGCACTATTTAAGTTCCTCGCCCTTATATAACATATGCAGCTAATGAGAAATGCTGGTGATAAATAGTAAATAAATAAAATAATTGTACATGCTAAGAAGGAAATTAAAAAGGTAATGGAACCACCCAATAAAAAGTAATGCCCCCAGCCCTTTTGTCTTTGGTGTTAAAAAAGATTAAGGATAGTTGTCTTATTTATCTACTGTCTCCTGGACTGAGAGAGCCACACAATCAGAGACCTGGTCTTGTTTTCTACTCTTTTTCAAGCATGAGGACATTGCCTGGCACATAGAGGGCACACAGTAAATATTTCTTGAGTATGTTTGTTGATTGAGTAACTGAAGGTTTTAGAAACTGACAGGGAAGATTAGAGAACCCTGTATAAGATTAGAGGACCCAGAAAGTATTTTGTTTGTGTACACCTTTTTTAGCACCTACTTATGAGCAAAGAATATGCGATATTTGTCTTTCCATGTCTGGCTTATTTCACTTAAGATAATGACCTCCAGTTCCATCCATGTTGCTGCAAAAGACATGACATCATTTTTAATGGCTGAATAGTATTCCATTGTGTATATACACTGCATTTTCTTTATCCAGTCCTCCACTGATAGACACTTATGTTGATGCCTTATCTTTGCTATTGTGAATAGTGCTGCAATAAACATGTGAGTGCAGCTTTTTTGATATACATTTGTTTTTGAAATCTTTTCCTTTTATTGTGAGCTGATACATTTTGTAGGAGAGAAATTTTTCATGTGGAAAAGCTATGGAAAAATAAAACCTCATAATGTAGTAACTCATGAGATCGAGGGTAAATGTTTGACCAAACCACTTTGGTTTGTCTTTATATCTAGATATGAGAATTGCTTTCTTATTTACAATTGACCTAAAAGCTTTTTTTTTTTTTAAATGTGTTGAAAACTTTAAAATTGCAAGACTACTTTTAAAAACAATTCTTATAAAGAATCAAGGAATTCAATTTCTTTAAATTCAGTGGTCTACTTTTGTCTTCAGAATTTTGGGAGCTTGGTTGGACTGCTGAAAGCATAGGTTTACATTTAAAATCATCCCCAATATCGTCATAAAAGCTTATTCTAAATTTGTAGGATGTAAAATTGTTTTCTCTCATAGCTTTAAGTATTCATTTTAAAACCAGTAAGAAAATTGATGACCCTAAGAGAAAAATGGGCAAAGGACAGAATAGCAAACTGTTGTAATAAATGAATAAATTTTAAAAACAAGGAGAAAAAATGTAAAGAAATTCAAAGAGCCAAAAACAAAATGAAAGACTATTCAACACCATTAGCAATCAAGGAATTGAAAATTAAAATAATAAGGTGTCATGTTTTGCATATTAATTTAGACAGAAACAGTTTGAGGAAACAACTCATCCACTGTTATCTTGAACATAAATTGTTTCATCCTTTCTAGGAGCACTTTGACAAAATGAATTAAAAGCTTAAAAATATATTTTCTTTTGATCTCCTTTGGCTTCTGAGAATGTATCTTAATGAAATATAATTAAGCATATATGAATTTTTAGCTGTAAAGATAAATGAACTGTTATTTGAGATCGCAAAGTACTGGACATTGTCTAAATGACTAAAAAGAGCAAAATAAAGTTATGCCATATAATCCAACATAGTGATGTTTGGTCATTAAAAGTAATTTTACACTCGTTTATTGACATAGAAAGGTGCTGAAGATGTGTTAAGTTAAAAAAAAATCATTATGATATTGTATACAAATATTTATATATTTTTGAGAAAAGGAGCTAGAAAGATAGGAAAGATAAAGTATCCCAGAGATATGTTTATAGTTGGTTATTTGTTGGGCAATAGATGCTGATTGCTTTTAAATACTTTTAAATACTTATTGGTTAATGATCTCTGACTTCCCTATGGTGAACACACATGCTTTTATATTAAAGTGTGTGAGCTTTATTTAACATGTGAAGATATATAGTTTCAATTTAAAATTTCGCTAGGGAAACCATAGAAACATGACCAAAGGGCATCAGTAAGCAGTTTACATAAGGAAGCGATGCTTGGACTCACAAGTGGTAAAAGAAGTGCAAATATAACGTCAGTTTGTACCTATTAGAGTGGAAAAAAAGTAGAAATTTGGTGAGAAAGGGGGAAAATAGAATTCTAGTGAGAAACTAGATTGGCAGACCCATTCTGGAGGGCCATTCCAGAGAGCACATTGAGTAGGTTTTTCTATGATCAACCATCAATTCAACGCCCAGGAATACCGATTTTTATCACAGTGTTGTCTGTGGCACCAGAGAGTGAAGATCCCTGAAGGGTTCATCTCTGGTGAGAAGGGATAGAGAAATTGTGGCTGATGATCACTCCAGAATTCTATGCAGCCACAGCTAGAAATAGGCACATGACCAGCAACGTGGTTGGATCTGAAAACGTCCATAGCGAAGGTTGCCAGATAAAACACAGGTGCCCAGTTAAATTTGAATTTCTGATAAACAACCAGTACTTTCTGAGGATAAGTATATCCGAAATATTTGCAAAATCTGGCAACCCTAGCCCAAGAACTACAGAATTTAGGAAAATTAAAGCTATGTACATAGGCCAATCAACCCAACATATTTCACATTTTCATATTTTCTCATATCAACATGTTAATAGCTATTGTGTTTGCAGGGGAAGAGAATGTGGGTACAATGGAGACATGTTACCTAAATAAACACATAAAAGAGGGCCTTGAATGGACAGGTGTTGACAGCAAGCTGAATATAATTAATTCAACTCTCTCTAAGTCCAAAAGGAAATTTTAACAAGTTTTCTTGCAGTCCCTCGAATTTCTAAAGCCAGATATGGCCTGGCTGATAAACGGAATATTCTGTTCTACCAAAAAAAAAAAAAAAAAAAAAAAGCCCTATGGAATACTCTAGGCACTCCTAGCAAAATTAGGTAGCAGGAAAAGGAGTAGGTAGGTGACATCGGACTCAGGAGGAAAAAGAAACTTTAGTAATTTTACAAACCTAGTAAAAAGTGAAACAAACACATCAACTAAGAACGTTGGTTCATGTAGATTTACTCTTTTAATAGAGGAACATGCTTACATTCCTATAGAGTAAATATTAGCAAAAGAATATCAGTGAGCACAAACCCTTAACTGTTGCCATGGAGGCAGCCAGAAAAAATAGGCAAAGTTTAAATTTACCCATTGGAAAATGATGGTTCTGTACATGTCACAGAGTCACTCTTTTAAAACCTTTTTCTTTTTTAATGTTATAGCTGATTACAAGGAGAGCTTTAATACGATCGGAAACATTGAAGAGATTGCATATAATGCTGTTTCCTTTACCTGGGATGTGAACGAAGAGGCTAAGGTGAGTGATAAAGTAACATGGATTCACTGTTCCTACTTCTTACATAATGTGCGCATTCTCTACGGGTGATTCTTTTTCAAAAGTCTCTATGGGTGGCCTCCTATAAAAAGAAAATGAACCTATTATTTTTTGTCTTTTTGGAAGGGAGGAGAGAAAGGGAGTGTGCTTCTGCTCTGTGCCCCCTGTGGAGGTAACGAGCCTGATTGTTCAGCCCCTAAACTCCATTTTAGCTCTTGGAGCTGGAAGACTAAGCTGGAAGACCTTTTTCTCCCCGCAGCTTCCCACAAAGGCCCCCTCAGGCCTCCTCCGGAGGCAGGGAAGGGCTCAGAGCTAATGTCTTCATAGGTAAGGGACTGGGTGGGCCCCCCGACCCCACAACCCCATCCAGGCTTAAGCTGGTTGAGAGAGGAGTGTAGGAAGCAGGGTTGTGGGTCTCTGAGCTTCACTGACTCGAGTGCAGCCACCACTGTGACCTTGAGCCACTTCTGTCAAAGTTGGTTGCTTAACCTTTTTGTATTTTTCTGGGTGCCAGTGTGGCTAAGAAGTGCAAGGATAAAATCTCTGGTGAGGTAGCCCTAAGGAGAGACTTGCACTGGCCCTGGTTTGGATAAGAAAGTGGGCTCATTAATACGCAGATTTGCTTTCCAGCCACTAGTCTCTTTGGTTTTGCATTTAAGGGAAGGTCCCAGATGAAACCTAAGCTTGTTTTGTGCTTCACTTGCTTACCCTCTAGTAGGGTGTAGGAAGACTTTGTCTTCAAACTAATGAAAAGGTCAGTGCAAACAACCCTGGTCAATGCCTTATTGTCTGTGGGCAGGGGGAAGGCTGGGCGGGCAAGGAAGTGAGTTGGGAGTTTGCGGGCCTGACTATAGGAGAAGTTGAATTGCTCAGTGTCTCATTTCACTCACATATAAAACAACGTAGATGAAACTGCCTGTAGGTCCAGGAAAGGTGACCCAAATGGGCAAGCAGTGACACTCTGAGTGCCAGCGCAGCCTGGGGAAGGTTCCAGTGGCTCAGGGCCTCCCGCGGAAGGAAGCAGGCCTCGCCACAGGGTGCGAGATGGGGGCCCACACGGAACTGCAGGCAGAGCTGGCTCTGAGGTCCACTCCGCCTGCATTTCAAGTTCCCTCCCCAGGACATAAAATGCTTTCAGGATTTTTTATGTTAATCCCCTCAGCTGCCTGAGCCCCTTTCTCCTCCTGGGAACATCGGGACTCTGGTGCTCAGGGCTGTCGCACCTTTCCTCTGACGCTTCCTCCGTGCAGACAACGCTCGCCCTTCCTCCTCGGGCCCTGTTCTCTGAGAGCCCAGACTGCGGGACTGAGAGGCGCTCTGTGGTGGCACAGCACCAGGATGGGTCAGAAGCCTTAGCAAGTCACCTTACCTCCCTGGGCCTTGACTCCGCCATTCAAAACAAAACAAAGCAGACAAACCCACATTTCCACGTCTCTGCCACACCTAGCAAAGGGTGTGATGCCCGATGGCTCAGTGCTCTGGGGAGGGAGGCCTGGGAACCAATATCTGTACAATTGTGACCTCGGAGAGGCGGGACCGGGACCTACCTCAGAGTCACTGGGAAGAAACCAGAATTGTGCAACGGAAAGAGTCTTATCAGTGTTAAAGCAAGGTATAAATGTGAGCTGTGATCATCACCATAATTTTCGTTATCATGCAGTCTGAGATAATGAGCGCTAGTGGATGAATGTGTTAACTGTTGCATTTCAGTGGGGACCTTTAACAGAAAATGCCTGAACTAGAAGGGACAGTTTAACACTGGAGGCTTCAGGCTCTGTGGTAAACCAGTGAGATAATTAATTTTGGGTTGAGTTCACCTTAGCCCAGTTCATGCTGTACCACTCATTGACCATATGTAGGAGCTTACTTTTCTTGTCTACATGTGTGAGTGTGGGTGTGTATATGCATGCACATGTGTGTGCACACGTGTACATGTGTGTTCCAGGCAGGCAAGTTTAAGCTCACATGTGCTTTGATGTATTGCATGTTGTAGCAAAATTTGTTTTATTTCAGTAATATATAGTTTTAGGGACTATTGGTTGTTGCAATTGTTTGATGTCTGGGTTAATTAATAAGTAATAAAAAAATAGTTCTAAATTATTTTCTCCAAACTGCTGAGGGGCTCTTAAAAGAAAAATCATAAAAGTTAAATCCACTTCATTAGGGAGGCTGAGAGGATTTTTGTTTTTTATCTGCAGAGCCTAAAACATGTCTTCAAAATATGATTGATTTTATAGCACGCAGACTACAAAAACAAAATTGAATTGTTGTTGTAAAAAAGGTTTTCAACAAAGCAAGAAGTAAAAGGCATTCCTCTCATAGTGGAATTTTTGTGGTTTTCATATGGTGGACTTTTAGAAGCAGTTCGTTTGCTTTCAGATTCCTACTGGTAACATCCACACAGAAATCTCTTGTAGGCTTCAGGGCTGGGGTCCCATTCAGTGTCGCATGGTACTTAGGTTTGTGTGGTCAGAGGACACGAACTTGTGACTTACAGCCTTTATATGGTGCACAGAATGCATATATGTGTGTGTGTATTATGCACTTATGTACTTAAATATTTCAAATTTTAACATTTTTAGCTCACATTTAATAATCAAAAGATTCTTAATTTTTAAAACCAAGTTTTTAGATCTTTTGGATAATTAGAGATTCTGGCAACCATGGGCCTGAGTGTTTGCAAGGAAATGAGCAGCTCTTTTGCGGTACTGGCTGCTGCCCTCTTTGTTGCCTTCTCTAGCCTTCCCCATTCTGGAACTTTCCCTTCCTAGCCCTGGTAGACATTTGAGTTTTCATGCCCGACCACATCCCCCCAGACAGCTGACATGCAGCTTGGATCTTCATTGGCTTTTGGTGGTGGGGAAAGTGGTGACACAATGGAGGTTGAAACCAGAGGTAAGCTCGGTTCCCCTGTGGCTCAGAGGATCGGGTGAGCAGGGCTGCAACATTTCCTGGCCCCTTGGTTCCTTCAGTCAGTTCTCAGAGTGCTGCAATGGTGACAGGCCAGAGGCTGACTTCTGTCACCACCATTGGAGGGAGATGCTATGACATCCTTTTGCATGCCCACAGTAGTGGTAAATCTTGATCTTTGAGGGTGTTTTAAAAAACACTGCAAACCATTTGGGTCTAAATGTGAATACATATCAATAAGTTGGATTATACCACTTGATGATTAAAAATGAGATTTTTTTTTTTGCATAAGGTTTTATAAATCATCTTTGAAGCAGGCAATTTCAGAAGAGACTCAATGCAAATATGCTTTATGCCTCGGCAGCATCATTTGAGAAAACTGTCTTCCCAAGATGATTATGTTAAAGGACAGCTTTGTGTGGATATTTAAGTTTCGGTGCATTTATTTAAAAACAAACAAAGAACCAGTTCAGTATTTGGTAGTCTTGCCACAGATGTATAATCAAGTCCTGATGATAAGGTTTGTAGATTTTTCCAGAGCATCCTCCTACTTCTTTCTTTTGTTGCTGACTTGAATTATACCTCTCTCTCATGTAGCATGACTAGAAAAAAAGGAAAGGACATGAAACTCTAATCATTTAATTTAATTATAGGAAAACGTTTGGCCAGGGAAGGTGTTAAAACTATTAGTTAGAATGAGGTTTGGAGATTAATTCCAGATTTGCAGGGTGTCAATTGCAGCCTGATTCTGGCAGAACTCTTGCTCAGTTCTTCCGGCTGGAACCGGTTTTGCTGGTTGTGCCACAGTGTGTCGTTCTGCACAATGACACAAGCAGCAGAAATCGTCTCCAACAGGACCTGCTTTTGCCCTCGGGTCTGTGCAGCCTGGAAGCCCATGTAACGTGAACAGGTGTCCCTGAGTTTCTGATGTGTAGGGGGGTGAGGTTCCGAGTGTCCACACTGCCACAGTTCGGGAATTGACGGTGGACAGGGTCAGGGTGGTGCAGCAGAAAGCACTGAAATGGGGATCAGACAACGAGATTCTAATCCTGGCTTTTGACTTCGCCTGTGGAGCTTTTTTAAAACGGTGGGAAGTGTGGGTGTGTGTCTGGCAGGGTGTAGGGGTGTTGACGGGTGATTAAGGTCCCATCCCTGTGATTCTAATGGGAGGACTTCTGTGCCACATTCTCTCACATGACTCCCATTTACAAAGATGTTTTAATTTTCTGTCTCTCCTTAGCCAAACACTGGTACCTAAAAAGTAGATATGTTGGTCGCTAATCACCCCGACGAGGAGTTCCCATGCGAGACCCTACTGAGTTACTGAAGCGCTGTGAGCTCGGGTTCCTGGCACCGAGCACCGCCTTTCTCCAGGCGATGACATCACCCCCAGAGCGGGAGTGCAGCAGGCCCTAATTACAGGCTTCCCTTTCTCCCAGATTTCTAAGGAGATTCTTGAAACTGGGCCCCTTATTTTTGTCCACTCCTGTTTTCTCTGTTCACAATGATTTCAAGATTAAACCGACTTTGGTGTGCTACAAAGACCTGTCTCATGTGACTGCAGAGAAGAATGACTTGAGCATTAATGCTTTGTGCTAACCTTGAGGAGCACGTTTCCTTTTTGTGTCTTTTCACTGGAACAGCAAACCCCCATCTTTATACTTTACCCTTCTGTGGTTTATAAACTACATAAGATGAAGGAGACTTCTTCCCATGAAACTTTTGTTAATCACTCTGCAACCAAGCCTTTTGAAATGACCTTGATTCAGTGAAAATGTTCACTACAATCACCGCTAAAAAAGGAAGCAAACAAATAAGTCCACTACTGGCCTCTCCCCCTGTCCTATGATATTTCAAAAAATCTATCATAATTCAATAATATGAAACTCTGCCTCCCTGGGTTATTTTTTGCTACTTTCTAGCTCAGCACCTCTGCTTTCAGAAGTAGAGTGATTACCTTCCCGAGAGGTGTCTACCTGTCCCTTCTTCCACCCTGAGTGTTGAGTTGCAGGAGAGGGTTTAGGGGGGTTGGCTCCTCCAGCCCTCTGCATTGCCAGGTCATAAGTGGATGTTCTTCCTGCATTTTGGGGTTGGGAGGATCTTCCAGGTGGGGAGTTGTTACAATTTTAAAGAGAGCCAAGGACACACATACAGCCTATGTTTTCATATCTGTCAACAAATTTTTGTGATGAGATTGAGGGTGAGCAGGGCTGAGAGCTGGTCGGGGTGGGCTAGGGAGCAAGAGAGGCTAAGAGATATCATGCATAATTTTCCTATTCATTCTGATTCCACTATGTATAAACTTTCAACATACCAGGCACTGCAAGATTGGGCAAAGGGAAAAGTAGATTTGGAAGCTGGGTCCCTCTGAGTCCAGAGCCTATGCTGTTAACCATCCCAACAACAGGAAATCTGAATTTTTTTTTTAGACTAAAGCATGCTTTGATTTTCGTTCTTCAAGAAATCTATAGGGTACAACTTGTGTGAGTCCAGAAAGAAAAGGAGTGGCCAGCCCCATTTCCTTGAACAAAGCAGTTCAGTTGGGTCACCCTGCTTTTGCCACCTGCCCTGTCCTCACACCACACTCACCCCATGCCCACCCCGGCAAAGATGGGCTTGCTGGTGCAGCACTTCCAGCACATACAGCTCTCCCTATCCATGTCTTTTGTTGCCCCGGCAGTGGTCCCCAACCTTTTTGGCACTAGGGACTGGGTTCGTGGAAGACAGTTTTTCCACTGACTGGAGGGGGGCGAGGGGATAGTTTAGGGATGATTCAGGCACATTACATTTATTGTGCAGTCAAACCTCTCTGCTAATAATAATCTGTATTGGCAGCCGCTCCCCACCACTAGTGTCACTGCCTCAGCTCCACCTCAGATCATCAGGCATCAGATTCTCATAAAGAGCACGCAACCTAGATCCCTCTCATGCGCAGTTTACAGTAGAGTCACGCTCCTATGAGAATCTAATGCTGCAGCTGATCTGGCAGGAGGTGGAGCTTATGCAGTGATGCAAGCGATGGGGACCGGCTGTAAATACAGATGAAGCTTCACTAGCACACCCAGTGCTGCTCACTTCCTGCTGTGCAGCCCGGTTCCTAACAGGCCAGCAGTGTGTACCGGTGCTCAGCCCAGTCCCTGGGGCTTGGGGACCGCAGGCCCTAATACATTACTTGTTCATATCATGCATATCATTGGCCAGAATGGACATGGGACTGAGCATTTCTTGCCCTCCTCCAGCTGAGTGTGTGTGTGTGTGTGTGTGTGTGTGTGTGTGTGTGTGTAGATTAGCCTGACATTAGTGAGCTCCTCTGCATGATTATTACTTCATTCTGAAGATCAGTGCTTGCCTTCTAATATTACAACTCTGAGGTACATCAGTGTTTTCTTCTCTGTGCCTTTACACATTTACTCTCCATTTTCCCCATCTCTCTGCATCCTTTCCCTGGTATCCTGAATTTCATTTTTATACTCATTTACATTATTTCTGTGCATCTTTCTTTTATATATATTTCTCTGTTATAAATAGTGGAGGCTGTTCTATACTCTTCTTTGCAAAACCATGCAAGAAGCACAGTATTAAAAAAAAATCCAACTCATGAATGAGGATTATTATCAGAGAAAATCAGGGTTGCAGAAGGCATGCAATGACTGTCTTCTCTATATGTGCAATTTAAGACAATCAATGAACAAATACATTTACCAAGCTGGTAAATTGGAAGTGAATACTTACACGTATGCCAACGTTCATTTTATAGATAGGTTCCTCTAAGTTTGGGTCCCTCTGGATGCTTCAAATGAATTGGGTTTACAGAAGAGATTTACATGTAAACTGTGAGAAAATGCATGATGAGGGGACATATTGATATTTCCTCTGGGCCCTATTTCCCTAGTTTTGCCTTATTATCTTCCTGTCTGATTTTGCCTAATACCAAGGAGATATCATCTAAGAACTAAGAGCCAGTCTGAGGGATGGAAACATGGATGTGTATGTATGTGCTAAGATGAGTTGGCCAGCAGAGAAGGGAACGAAAAGTGCAGGCTTAGAGGAAAACATTCTCATCTATATTTGTAAATCCATCCTTAAGGAAGAAAATGAAGTTGACTTACTGCCCCAGCACTGCCCTGCAGCTGCCCTGCAGTTAAGGCTGTATTTGATGTGGCCTGGATCCTGGTGACTACATGTGACCACTCCTTGTATTGTGAGATGTAACTAGAGCTGTCATATAAGGAGACTTACTATTTCCGCAGAAGACCCAGGTCTCTTCCTTATCTCACTGCGTGGGTCAGCCCCTTCTCCTCCCAGTGCTGTCTTTTCGAGGTCAGTAAGCCAAGCCTAGCTTTCTGCTCCGTCAGCTGCCACTGGGAGAGGCAAAACAGTCTCTTGGGCCTCATTATCTCAATTTTGGTAGCTTAGAAGATGGGATGGTGGAACTGCAGAGCTTTGACCATAGCCTATGAAAGGCAGTAAATTGGAGAAAATGTAGGCTTTTTAACTTCTTGTACACTGCAGATTATTCAGTCTCTGGGTGAAGAATAATGTTATGCTAATTAAAAGTCTGGCTTGAAATTCAGCCCCAAACCATGGCAAATTCATTAAATTGTCTCATTTGTTATTTCTCTCCCTGCCTTCTCTCTCTCTCCCTCCCTTCTCTCTCTCTCCCTCTCTCTCTGTCTTTCTCCCAACATTTCTTTTTGGTCTAAAATGCTTAATCAGTTTTTACTGGACCCCCACTGTGTGCCAAGCGTAGCACTTTAGAAAAAAGTTTCTAAGGTTTTGGTATTCTTCATGAATTGTACCCTCCAAAGGCATGTTCCTAAATGGACAGCATTCTCTTCCTGCTGCTGGACACCAAGGGAGAAGGGAAGATGTGTTCATACTAAGTTTTAGGATGGAAAGTGAAACCATAAGACTACCTAAAGGAGACTACACTCCTGAGGGCCCTGTGAGTCCATGACCTTGCTTATTCCTCACCCTTTACCCCATAGCAGTCTGATGTTTTGGGCTGGGGAGTCCTCTTTCTGCTTACAAGACAGTCTAGGAGGATATGGGTTTGATAGATGTTACCAATTAGGGAAAAGTTATACCCCAAGTTTTTGCCCAAGTTGGGCCCAATTTTATACAGATCATCTTATGGAAGGTTAGAGAGAGCATATCCCATGATCTCAAAAGTAAAAATAGAGTTAGGGTAGGCTCTTGGGGGAGAGGGGTCTTGAAAGATTGAGTTACACACTGCAAAGCAGGGCAAATGGCATTTTTATGTGTTTGCTGGGGTGTGGTGTAGGTGAAAAAGCTTTAAAAGGGAAAGGTAAACATTTGCTGGAGTCTTTGGTATTGAACTTAAACAAAGCCATGCCTTTGTTCCAGTTTTATAAGGTAATGGATGGCAGGAAAAGCTATAAAGCTGAAGTTAATTCATCTATTGCAGGAATAATTTTTGGAAGGCATCTCACTGAAGATATCGACAGCTTAATCTTTTGTTAGAATGTGGAATATCCCATGATTTCTGGCCTGAATTTTGCTTAGTACTCTGTAACTAATATGTATGAATTGTTGTATTGTGCAGAGAATTAGATTACAGACTTGGGTTTTGTTAAATGATGGTGCTTGCATGTGTACACGATGACTAATATTTGTTCAGTGATTACCATATACCAGGCACCCTGCCAGACACTTTATATGCATTAAAATGAAGATGGATTATGCAATCTTCATAATTTTAAGTGGGTAGCATTTTTCATTTAACTAATGAGGAATTTGAAAGCCAGAGAGGTTAGCTAGCTTACCTAAGGTTGCACAGCTAATGCACAGGATAGCTGGAATTCCAACCCTCTGCTGTCTGGCTCTGAAGCATGTACTCTTTCTACAGTGCCTTTTTATGTTGGGAATAGCTCTTTTAGTATCTCTGTAGCAATAGCTCTTTTAGTATCTCTGTAGCAATAGCTCTTTTAGTATCTCTGACAAGGGTACAATGATTCCTTTGACACAGCATGTCCACAGTGGAGGTTCCTGGACAAATAAGCCAGGCAGAGTCCCTGCTCTCAGGGAATGTTTGGGCTAGGCCAGGATCTGAGGCACAGATGTAAATAATCATAATAGGAGGCAGAAAGTGACAGTGACTCTGATGGAGATAAAGTGCTAGGAGAGTTCTGAAGAGAGGCAACTCTGTTTTTTATTTTAACATTTTTTCTTTTTAAAAACTTCAAATGAAAAGTTGAAAGAATATAGTTAAAACCACTTATTCTTTACCTAGATTGACTCATTGTTAATATTTTACCAGATTTGCTTTATCTCCTCTCTCTCTCTCTCTCTCTCTCTCTCTCTCTCTCTCTCTCTCTCTCTCTCTCTTCTCTCTCTCGCGCGCGCGCACGCGCGCGCGCACACACACACACACACACACACACACACACACACACACACACACACACACACACACACACACACACACACTCACCACCCCCGCACCCCGCCACCCCCAGTCTTCACTTCTAAGTACTTCGGCATGTAGAGAGATCCCCTTTCTGTGGGATCAGGAAAGACATGGCATATGGCTGTGTCTTCAGGGCCAGGTGGGATCTGGACATGGAAGTTGGAAAGAAGAGCTTGCCAGGGGAAGAATGAGGTGGCCAAACGTGCAGAGACTGGCAAACATAAGAAGCGCCGGGAACTGTGGAGATGAGGAGAGAAGTTAGTGTTGTTTACAGAGAGAGGGTGATAGAAGTCATGAGAAAGGATGAGATTGCCATGGAGAGAATTGTAGGGTGGACAAAACCGGGTCTAGGATGGGACTTAGACTCTGTCTATTTAGGGGACGCAGAGGGAGAGGAGCTAGAGAAGGCTGGAGTGGAGAGTGAGCGTAGAGAAGGAAGGGGAAGGAGGGAAGGAGGAAGAAGAGGAGGAAGAGCAGGAGATGGCCAAGGAGGGCCAATGGTTTAGGCCTGAACAAGCAGCATCAGTGTCACCTTAGGAGATTCTTAGAAATGCAAATACTTGGGTCTCCCACCCCAGACCCACTGAACTGGGAACTCTGGGAGTGAGGCCCTGTGATCTGTGTTTTAACAGGGCTTCCTGGGGATTCTGAAACCCACTAAATTTGAAAACCCCTGCTTATAAAGATGCTGCTGAGAAGGCTGACCTTGGTTTGAAGAAAGCAATTTCAGTAGTAAACTTACACGTGTCAGTAATGTATTCGTGTACATGTGTACAAAGCCACATAGACTTGCAGCATTGTTCATGATATGAAAAGACTGGAAACAACCTAATGTTGAAGACACTGACTTTCCGTATTTCATGCTTTCTTAAAGAGAGAGAGAAAGCTCTCTTCCGATTTTATTAAGTGAAAAAAGGAAGATGCAGAACTGTTGTGTGTTCCATGCTGCCATTTGTGTGAAATAGGAAATGGTGTGTGTTTGTATATGCATAGCGTCTTTCTAAAGGATACTCAAGAAACTGAGGGTTGGCTGCGGAACAAGTAATTTTCAGTTTGCCTTTTTGTGCCTTTTGAATTTTGTGCCGTATCAGGTATTAAAAAGTCAAGCAAGTTTTAAATATAAAACATGAAGAGAAAAAGCCTAAAAGAACAACAAATGGTCAAAAAGTCAAGTGAGTGAATCTTTCAGCCTGTGCTTAAATTCTCCTTCTGACTGGGAGCTCATCATTTCACCAAGCGGCCACCCTGTTGTCGCGTGGTGTCACTTGTCTTCCTCATCCCGATGTGCCGCTTCCCCAGACCTGTGCACGTGCCAGCGCAGACTGGGAGCAACCGCTGCCATCCGAAGAGCAGTAAAGGGTGCTGCCTGAGAGGCTTCTCCCTGCTGTGGAGAGACAGATTTAATGTTTTTAAAACCGATTCACCTTCATTAAATATCTGTTTGTTCCATTAATGTGAGTCACAACGAATCTACCTTTGGATCATTTGAAGACAACGTCACACCGTGCCCTGAGGGGAGGCCAGCCAGGCAGGAGCAGTGGCGGCAGCAGTCCTGTAGGAAGGAGGGCCTCAAGTGGGGGGACCCTGGGGACCCTAAGGAAGCCAACCTCACAGGGGCACTTAGGGAGGGAAAATGCAGAGGGTGATACTGACTGTGTTGTGGAGGGGAGAGCGTGGAGTTCCAGAACAGAGCGAATGACGTGCCTGAGAGGATGGAGATAGCATGGTAACGATGGTAAAACTCCTTAGGTTGTCATGACACTTTACAGTTTAAAAACACCCTGTCACTTAAGTGTCATGGTACTGAGGTAGGAATTGTTACACAGGCCCAGAAAGGTAAACGCTTAGTCCAAGGCCATAGAGCCGGCACTTGCACCAGGTGCACCATGGTGAGCCTCTCAGCACATTTTTTTTCTTGCTGTGTTTTACTCACTCTTGGTGAGCTGATCTGGTTTATTCCCTGCTTCCAAGGCGCTCGGCTCCCACAGCCACTCTTCTCTGCAGGCGCGTCCTTGCCTCACATGCCACTGTGTGGACACCTGCGCGATCTAGGACGGACACCTCTGCTTGGCAGCCCACCCCCTGCACTCTTGTCCACTCCGCCTTTCCCTGCCAGCTGCCTGCCGAGAGCGTCCTCTCCCTCTCTGTGGCATGTCTCTCTCTCCCCGGCCTGGCGTGGACCCTCCTCACTCCTGATGGCCTTTTCTCAGTCCTCACTCTCCTGTTCTCTCTGTAGCTTGGATGCGGGTGCTGTGACCACGGCTCTATCTGCCCTTGGCCTGGGGGCTAACACGTGGCCTCTTCCAGTGTTCATCAGTTGATCACAGCAATGCAAGCATCTCGGTTCCTCTGTTCCCTTGCCAACCCTCCCTTTTCAGGCTCTTTCTTAATCTCCAGATGTAAACCCTCCCTTTCTATTAGTTTGGTCTCCTCACTATTTTCAGAGACAGCATGCACTTTGCTTCCCTCCATCTGTTTCTCCGGTCTCCAGACTCCTACAGCAGATCTTCTCTGGCTGCTGTTTTTGAGCTCTCTTCTTTTCAAGTTCTTACAGCAAGTATAGTCTGGATTATTCAACTTAATATCTAATTATATACACTCCACAACAGTGAAAACTGCTGTTACTGCACGCCCACCCCCCTTTCCTTTTCCTCGCAGGGTCCTACTGTAGGTAGACTTCTGTAATTTCCCACAGCACCTATAGATAGCACCTTCCATAGTGTGGATAGATAGATGACAGATAGGTAGATATTGATATAGATATTCATGTGGAATATATAGTTGGTGCTCAATTTGTTTGTTGATAACATTTTTGGAGGATAAATCTGGTTAGAGCAGCTAACTCTGCTGTATCATTTAACAACTTCAGCTATTCATATTAATCTCAGCTCTTAGGAGGTATTGCTTATGACAGCAAAAGCATGGATAAAGAGGGAAATGTGTATTAGACAGCAAGAGCATGGATAAAGAGGGAAATGTGTATTTAGAAAAATAATTTATGTTCTCTTTCTTTGTTAGACAAGTGTTTGTTGAACATCTATGATAGGCCTGGTTCTGGGAATAGAGTGAGCTTGAGGCAGACAAGGGCCCCCCCTCTCATGAACTTCTCAATCTCATGGAGCACACAGATAATTAAACACTACACAAAAACCAAAAGGAGATAAATTCAAATAATGTTAAGTGCTATGAAGAGAATAGACAAGAGAAAGTTGACAGAGTGTGCCACACTGGTCATGGGCCAGGGGTTGGGAGGAGGAGGATAAAGGCAAGGCAGGTAGTTCTAAGAGCTGACGCTGGACTGAATCTGAATGAGGAGGAGGAGCTGGTGCAGCGATTTGCAGGGACAGCACAGGAGGCAGAGGGCACAGCAGAGGGCAAAGGCTCTGAAATGAGAACAAATAGAAAACATTGGGTGCTTCAATGAATATGGGAAACTATGATAGAATACATGAGTAAACCAAATGTATATGTGCATCTGTATATGTAGGTACATACCCACAGTATCTGTAAGAGAAAACAAATATATTATTGGGGATAAAGAAATAAATGAAATAAATATAAATATAGTAATCACTCCCTACAAATGCTACGTATCTGGAAGTTTCAGGAAATCTAGGAGTTTCTTAGAAATTCAATAAAGTAGTGAGCTCCCTGAGGCAGGTAGTCCGCCTTGTCATTCTGTGTCCTCATCTCCTAACATGATGCCAGGCACAGAGAGAAGACACTTAATGCTATTTGATGAATTAATGCATGAAAGAAATGGATGAATGCCCAAAACCAAGATTTCACATTTTGATATTGTCTGCGTTTAGTCTAGCTTCTGTCTCAATTTGGCATTGCATCCGCACTCAAATACGATCCTATCAAAATAGAGGAAAATGATAAAACATAAGAAAACTATTTGTAAGGTCTTTAATAATTCCAAGAACCAAGAAAAGAACAGATTAGAAAAATTGGCAAGAGCACACTTATGTATTTATATGTTTGTGACAGGGTAGTGTGTGCTAGTGTTAAAATTATTATTTCTTGCTGTATACCTTGTGCTTGTAATTTGGAGGCTAATGCATATGCAATTTCTTGGAAAAGAGGTCTTTAGAGTCCCAATTGTCAGGAAATAAGTTGCTTTCTTTGTCTTTAATGAGTGAGATCTTCGTAAAAGGGAAAAACACAATTGTTTAAAGAGAAAAATAAGTATATCAAATCATGGTTGTTACAATTTTTTAAATCCCAAATTGCTTTCTAAATCAAAGGTAGAACCATTTATTTTAATGGAAAGCTCTTGGAAAAATCTTAGGAGTTAATAATCAAGTTAATGTAGCAATTCTAAAGCTCATTGATTGATTTGCATTTATTTTAATAAGTTTTACTACATGCATAATGCACAAGTGAGGGGTATTATAATCTTGGCAGTCACTTGTCTTGTGTAGGAACCACAAAATGGGAAATGTCATTCACATGTAACAAACGATTTTTATTAAAAAATGTCGAGTGTCATGAGACTGCCTCTATTTCTGGGAAAGGTTTTGGTACATTTAGAAGCAATCTTTCTATCTGAATCAATCTTTGAAACAATGACAAAATTAAAATTGTATCTATTAACTGCCTGAATGCACCCGATTTAATGAATTTTTCCTAAATGATAAATTCTGTACTATTAGAATTATAGGAAAACAAGTAACTGAGGCTTTGCAAATATACGAACATATATGACATTCATAACTCTTGGGTGACAGATCAATTGTTTACTGCATTTACACATTCTTTACATAATCAGGGCTCCTAATGAAGTGAAAATGAACTTTCTGTGCTTGACATTTGGATGAACATTTGGTGGGGAAAATCATACCTTTTCCTTAAGCCTCTCTCATACATATTTACAAACAGGTGCTCTGTAGATGTACTTCCAAGGAATTTGCTCTCACACTTGCCTGCTGTGCACGGAGTTGGGACATGGTTGGGTCTGCAAGATGAAACAAATGAATGCCAAGATTTTAGTTAATGTCCTTCTATGACTTCTCAACACCGTCCCCCGCCCTCATCACCAATTTGAGTTAAAGTTCAACTATTCGGGTTTTGAGTGCAGCACAGTGAGACTATGATTGATACCACTGGACTCAGAAACTGTGCTTTGCTACTGGGTCAGGCAGCCAGGCAAGAGGAAAACAGTGCCAACCCTATTATAAAATTCCTGCCTGTTAGCGTAGCACTGGAAGCTGCCAACACAGTGTAGCAGAGAAGGCAGATTTTTGTGTTGTTTACTTTTTATGGAATCAGGATGCCTTGAATCAAAGACAGCCTATTGGATCTTCTACTAAGGATCTTCCTCTATTAAGAGAACCTTGTCTAAATGTCTCCCAGTAGAGTCCTCTATAGGGTAACTCATTTGACCTTTAAAGACCATCTCTACTGGATGGCTGGTTTTTATAGCTCCTCTAAGGAGGATTTAGTCTATTTGTTGTAGTATATTGCCAGTAAACATTTATTATTTCAGTGGATCTGTCCCACTTAAGTGGCCCTTGTAAATACTCACAACCCATCATTCCAGCTCTTGGTTGAGACTTGGAGCTGATAAGGCCACAATTATTGTTGCTTCCTGCCTGAGTATATGTCCACCGTGAGAGATGTGTGGTTAAATCAGTGAGCCAACCATGAATCTTAATAGCTTAGGAAATATTCATCAGAACACTTTTCTCTTCTGACTTCTGTAGTACGAGGCAGGCTTTATGAGGGAGTGGAAAAAACCACTCTGTGTTGAGGCCCCTATGGACTGTAGCCACCCACAGGAAGATCTCTGCATGAAACACAAGGCCAAAATTATGAGCAACTGCATAGCTCACCAGAGTGATCATTTGATTTGCTGACGTAAAGCTGTGTTTATACATTCTGGCTAAGATAACCCAATTGTCAGTAACACCAATAACAATAAAAAAATCAAGTGTTCCTAGAAAGGTGTACTTTTTTTTTTTCATCTAAAGATTAGCGTTCGATGAAGCTGTTATAATCCTTAAGAGCACCATCATATTGTCTCTCTCCCTTCTCGCCTCTGACTTCTGTGGCTGCAGGAACCATAACCAGCGCATTTGCGCTAGTGCCTTGCTAGTCAGGCACTTGGTAGCACTTCAGAAATATCTGCTGCATGAATGAACGTTAAGTGAGAATTCTCTGCCATTAGGGCATCTCCAGGAACAATAGACAGCACTTTCCCTCTACGTGACTGAGGCAGGCCAAATACTTTTGCCTTAGAAGTTCAGTTGGAGAATCAGCATATGATGTATCCTTTCTCAGTTCCTCTGAGTCACCTGACATTTGCATCTGTCGGTGTTCTCTGTTTCTTTACCATTCCTCAGGATTTGGGAGGGTCCTGATCTGAGCCCAGCATCTATGTGGGTTTGTACATCACTAGTGTTCTCCAGGCTCTGTTCTGTCTTCTTGGGGCTTCTGTACACACCTACCTCTTTTAGACAACCGTGACCACTCTGTGTTGGTCATTGCTGGATTATTCATCTGTCTTCCCCTCGGACTGTGCGCCCCATGAGGCAGGGGTCTGGCTTTCTTCTCTATCCCAGGGACCTAACAGTGTGCTTGACCCACCGTGGGCTTGTGTGGATGTTTACAGACTGAATGAGTGAATGAATTAATTAAAGAAATGAATAAAGAAAATGAATGTGTCTGTAGTTAGATCGTCTTTTTTAAAAAAAAGCCTTTTAATTGTATATATTTAAGGTAAACATCTTACAGGTTATGTATAGATACTACAGTGAAGCAAATTCACATATCTATCATCTCACAGTTACCCAATTTTTTGTTTGTTTGTTTTTTGTGGCAAGAGGAGCTAAAATCTACTCATTTAGCATGAATCCCATGTACAGTAATACAATGCGGTTTTATTACCTATAGTCCTCATCTTGCACCTTGGATCTCTAGATTTGTTTGTGTAGTTAGATCATTGTTAGGTACTTGTTTTCAGATGGTGGCTGGAAGTGTGAAAGCCTGTGGCACAGGGCACAGGCTGCGGTCATTAGCACGTCACTAAGATGTGTCATTTGGTCCTGACCACTCTTGATGTGGTGTCTTACCAGAAGAGCTCAAAAATAAAGTAAAAAACGAGGTTTACAGAGGTGTAGCACTGCAAATGAGTACTATACCGGCTGTATAAATTACCAAAATCCTACAGGCACAGAGTTTTAAATAGATTAGAGCAGCCCTGGTAGTTAAGTCAAAAAATTTGAACGGCCTTTAAAATGCAGCCTGTGCCCATGGGTTCGTGGCTGCAGGATTGCTCTCTGTGGTGTCGCTGTGGGGCGAGAGGCTTGAAAAGCTCAGGGGACTGAATAAGATGAGGGTTAAATAATATGTAAGACGAAATAGTTTTCAGAACACATAATTGTATGATTTTAAAGCAAAGAGTGATTTAACATTTTAAATAAAAGTTGTACACATGGTATCAAGTGAGACTAGTACCAAGAATATAATGTGGTATGTCTGATTCTCCCCATGTTAATCTGGGTGCTATACTTATATCTCAATTCCGTGATAGAAATCACCTTTAAATACTGTCTATTGGACTGCCACCTACTGTGTAAAATGATGATAAATTTAGCTCACTTATACTCCTCCCTTTTTTCCTGCCAGTATTTCATAATGACATCATTCTTTTCAGTTCTTGTGTTGGCCAGTGCTGTCATCTTCAATGATTTCCTTGCATTTCCCTTTCTTTTGGATTGAAGGATTTCTACTGCAGGCCACACTTTCTCCCTCCTCCTCAGATCTCATCTTTGCCTGTTTCTCTTTTACTTTTTTCTTGCCATGGAAGTAAATGAATAGTGACACTCTGTCCTGCAGGGAGGAGTTTTAAAGGTTATTTTAAAGGGGAAATGGAAAACTGAAGACATTAAGTGACTTGTGTAAAGTCTCTTAGCTGGTTAATATTAAAGCTTGGGCTAAGAGTCAGGGCGTTTGACTCCTAATCTAATGGGTTTTCTGTAGATAAACTCATTGACTTATTCATGAAATGTTTATCAAATGCTTATTCTCTACCATGCACTATAATAGGTACCAATGATACAAAAATAAGAAATGATCTCAAATCTCATACTTCATAGTGAAGTAAGAAAGACAGATGTGTAAACAAATCTAGGTTTCAATGCAATAATGTGCAAAGGAAGGTGTTATCTAATTATTTTTTTATCCCACAGGTCAGATAGTAGATAACCTTATATAACTATTAGAAGTGACAACTTTAATATGTTGAGGATACACTTATCATGTTTAAAAAATAAGTAAGACTTTCCTGATATATTTTCAGGGAAGTAATTTAAATAGTCTGTTTCAAGATCAAGAATGAAAGCAAATTTTTAAAATAAATTTATAATTATAAATTATATATGTTTTATGTGTGCAACATGTTTTTATGTGAAAAAGTAACAAAATATTCTTCATTTACCAATATAGGATTGTTTAGTATTTTGACTTCAAGTCTAAGGTTCATACATTTATTGTGGATTCTTTTTATGGTGACTTGTGGACTTTCTCCTTTCTCTCTCCCTTCCTCAGATTTTCATCACCGTGAATTGCCTGAGTACAGATTTCTCCTCCCAAAAAGGGGTGAAAGGACTTCCCTTGATGATTCAGATTGACACATACAGTTATAATAATCGTAGCAATAAACCCATTCATAGAGCTTATTGCCAGATCAAGGTCTTCTGCGACAAAGTGAGTAAAGATGACAGTTTGTCATAAAGGTATCTTTGCTATTAGATATTACTTTTGATGGCGTTTCCCTCTTGTCACCTTCCCTTGTCTAGTAGTGTCAAAATAATCACTTTATCCATCATAGTAGGTGTGGTAATCTTTTATTCTCTATTCCTGTTCAATATCTAGGGAGTCAACTGTACTTTTTTTTTCGTTAGTCATTTTTACTGCTTATTTTATGACCAATTGACATTGCACAGTGTCTTAATCAGACCAAGCTGCTATAACAAAATACTACAGACTGGGTGGCTTAAACAACAGAAATTTATTCTTCACAGTTGTAGAGGCTGGGAAGTCCAAGACCAAGGTGCCAGCCAGCTTGGTTTTCCAGTGAGGCCTCTTTCTGGCATGCAGACTCACTGTATCCTCACTGAGGGAGAGAGAAAGAACAAAAAAGCTCCCTGGTGTTTCTTCTTCTAAGGGCATTAACTCTATCATGAAGACCCTATGCTCGTGACCTCATCTAAACCTAATTACCTCTCCAAAATCTCACCTCCAGGTGCTATTACATTGGGGGTTAGAGTTTCAACATATGAATTGCGGTGGGGGAGCACAAACATTCAGTCCATAATACACTGTGCTTTAAGTCTGATTCAATTAGGTAGTTAAAATAGCAGATTAATAATCTTTACTGGGTATAGATGCTGTCCTAGAACATATCAATGCAACCTTTATTATTTTATGGGTTTAATGGAGCCTCATCTAGGACTTTTTGAAATGGAAATAGCACTTATAAAATAAGTTCATTAGTACACATGCACTCAGAAAACATGTACTTTGAGTCTTCCTGAACCCACCATAAAAGAGACAGATTTTAGAATAACAGAGCTTAAAATCCCATGATTAGGTGACAAGAGATACTCACAAGTCCCAAATATGAGTGGGACTAAGAATCAACAATATCAAGACCTGTGTGTTATCAGCATTTGTGAGGGAAAGTAATGGGGCCACTTGATGACCAGAGAGCTGGAAACCTACAGAATTGCCCAAGGCACACACTGGAGAGTGAGGTGGGCCTCTGAGATTGGGTGGGAGGGTACAGGTTCTGTGGGCTCCAATTTACTGGTGAATGCAGGAGGACTGCGAATTGAAATGCTTGGGGCTCTGTGAATTCTGAAAAGTTATAAACTGAAGTTCCCTTCTAGGACAAAGCCCTGCTCTGGGGGGAAAAAAACCCTGCTGTGAGTAAAATCCAAGTTGAGTTGGGAGAAAAGATGAAAAGGAAAAAGAAGGTCAAAATAAGAGTGAAGAAGATTGGAAAGGACACAGAGTAGGGAGATCTCAGAAAATACAAGATGATGTTTGTATCGCTTTGTGAACACACCAGAAGAGGGAGCATGAGAGCCGTGAAGCTAGACTAACTAACCATACTCACTCATTTCCTTTAAAAATGACAAACAGAAAAGAAAAACCGGTTGAATTCCACACAGTGTTTCATGAAAATGGAGACTAGGATCAGAAGGAATGCATACCAGAAAGACATGCCCACAAACCAGGTGAAAACTATAGCCTCATATTTCAAAATGAGCTAAATGGAATTAAAGAAATAATAGAAGTTGTGAAGATCAACCTAAATCACAATTTGAAAAAATATCAGATGTGAGATGTTTGGAAAATAGAATGATTTCAAAAGGGATCTGATGGAACTCAGGAAAGAATTTAGAAATAAAACATTACAATATATCAGAATAAAGACTATACTAGAAGCAACACAAGAGTGAATAAATATAAAAGATAATACCTTAAGAAAATACAAGTTGGAAAAGACCAAAATGTAAAAATCAGAAGAAATGAAAAAACAGATGTGAAAGAAAATACAGATAAAAAAGAGAGATAAAGAAGATCCAATATACATATAATAGGAATCTTTGAGCAAAATAATAATAATTTAAAAAACAGAACAAATACTAGAAATGATGAATCAGGAAAACCAGAAATAGAAAGCATTCATAAACACCCTGCTATACACTCGGGAACACTGATCCAGGATAACCACTACCAAATAGTTAAGCTATTGGACTTTTTTGAAAAAAGAAAAAAATATTCTTTGGGCATCTAAGTAAAGTAAATAAAATAAATATTAATCACTTATAAGGGAGCTTTTGCCAGCCAACTTTTCAACAACACCACCTTGTCATAAGACAATGATATTTAAGGTAATCATGTAAAGAAAATGTGAGTCATGGATTTTCTATCCAGCCAACTTGAGTGTCAAGCGTAAAGACAAGCGTACAAACAAAACCATACAGAACAAACAAGACAAACAAAAATCCAGGGAATATTTCTTCTTGGGAACTCTAATGGAGAACCCATTTTAAACAAGCAATATGACTGTAAAGACTTGATAAACGGACCGAGGGTGCCATTCAGTATACATCTAATCCTAAATGATGGGAGAGACAGGAGGGTGATGTGTCCTGACAATGTAGGCACAGTGCATTTATTTAAAAATTGGGGAGGATGAGGAGGGTATATATTCCAAAAAAAAAGCTGACTAATTGTTTATAGGTATTAACTGTTAGTGAAAGGATACTGTTTCATATTAGATGTTGGGGAGAGAGAAGAAGGGGAAAAGAGGTTAGTAGCTAATTCACGTTTGCCCATTACTCATAAAGGTGCTGCAGTCAGTATTAAAGGTCTACTGTGCTATTAAAAAGTCTGAGAGTTCTGGCTTAGCAGTAACAGAGCAGACGGACATAGGCTCCCATGAGCAGAAAGCAGCAACAGAAAGCAGAGATGATCATCAGAGGACAGAAGGAAAACGCATTAACTGGAACTGCACACAGCTTTGGCACATGTAGCACAGAGGAAAATATCCCTAAAATCTCAATAGCCTTCCCGGCCAGGATGATTTCTGTGGGTGCCAATCATCCAGCCATCTGAGCAGCACAGCAATCTGAGGGACAGTCAGGCAGTTTCCATGATATAGATGCCTGTGAAGTCACCAGGCCCCGTAGTCATGTAGAAACGATGAGAAAATGGTGGGGCAGAGAGCCTAAGTAACTTGCCCAGAGTCACACAGCGAAATGTAGGGGAGCTGGGTGGAAATACAGTTCCAATCCCAAATTCATACTCCTTGAATTGAAAAGTAACTTTATACATAAAATACCAAAATGGCAACTGGCAATTCAAAACCTCAACAAAGAGCCAAGGTAGCCTTTAAAAACAAAACAACCAAAAAAATCAGTTTATATCTTTAATTTAGCATATTAAATATTAAGGAAACATTTTCAAATGGTGTACAACATGGACTTTTTAAAAGTACAAATAAGAAAGCTTGTAAGTGATTTGAATTCTTTTACTTTATTCCAGATATTCCAAGGGAGATTGTAAACTCTCCCTCCATGAATTAAAGAATGGGATGGAAGGACCAGGCAATCCATTTATCTTCACCCTGGTAGTTGGAATTGAAAGTGGGAGAGAGGGCTTAAATTGCTCATACAATTATTTTATATTTAAGTGTTGACATAATAAATACCAGAAAAAAGAGAGAAAATAATAGAAACATGCAGAATGCATGGAGAGTTATATTGTTATTCACCTATGTCCTAGAATAAGAGGGACTATGAGAAATTAAGAGGATTGTATGGGTTTCTCTAAAGATTCGTTTCCTGAAGTCATACTAAGGAGGTAATCTGCAGCAAAGAAAGAAATGGTTGGGAGAACCACTTACTTGTGTGATCATGTTTGCAAATATGTATAAATACTGGAAAGAATCATGTTAACAAACACTTTGCCAATCAGAAAATAGGTGGCATTTCCAATAACTCCTATTTTAAATATCAGCCTAATTAAATATCAGTGCTAGGTAGAAAAAAATGGTTGGAGAATGTGGGGTAAATGATCGGCATTTATTCCAACTATTAATAACTAGGATTGTCAAGAGTTCCTAGTGGGTAGTTAGTTGCATATCCTGATGTTAAGGGTTGGGGGTGGGGTGTCAGGAAACTCGTAAGGAGGAAATCTCAGGGGCTATGCAGGGCGGATTAACTGTTATTACTGTCAGTTTCTCCAATAAGCTAGATACAAAATCTTCTGCTCTAATTTGTCATCATGTTTGCAGCTCTAATTTCAAAACCCAGGCAAAACTCACCCCTGGGAGAGTAAAAAGAGAAATAAAAGTTTAATTTTTGTACTTTTCAAGTGGGTGTGTAAATGCAAATGCTTAACTTAAATTATCTTTTAAAGCAAAAGAGTTGAGAGCTATTCCATTTTAAAGCTGTGAATTTCCTAATCACAGTCTAGAGTTTTAAACAGATGGAATTCCGCACTATTTATAGCTCTCCAGCTTGATTTCTAATTAATACACCTGTGAGATTGATTGCAGATGAAAATAAAGGCCTTCTCTAATTTTTTTGATATTATGATACTTCTACTGAAATGAATATGTTTATGCATTAAAAATTCAGGATCTATTTATACATCTACCTATATAGACACCTATGTGTATATCTATGTATCTATATTTAATTATTTCCATAATCTTCCATGAAGATTTTGTGTTATTGCAAACAATAGCTATATATTGCAGAAACATTGAGAAATAGAGCCACATTTAAAAAACAAATTTAAGAGAAACTATTTAAGGGTGAAATAAAAAATGAAGATAGACGTCACCTCTCAATTGGTGGCAAAAGTGATCACAATATAGTTAAGAACTCTTCAGATAAGTTTTCCAAATTTAGCACTCTGTAGTGAACATTTAAGTGGGGGAAATTATTTTCAAAAGATACATTTAGTATTTGTAGCAAATTATACTCTTTTGGAACAACTAGACTTTTTTGCACTTTAATAAGGATAGAAAGAATATTTTCTAGAAGCTTCAGGTCACAAATAATCATAGGAAAGAGGAAAGAAATTTTTGGAAGGTCTTGTTCAAGGGAAGCTTTCTCCACCTTAATTGAATGTATCAAAGGTTCTCTGGATCATTGTGAAGCCCAAAGCTTTATTTTAGAAATAAGAACTGTGGTTCTTTCAAGAGTGGGTGCTGTCGGAATTGTTTTGTCACACTGATACCTGGGCATTTTGGACAGGAAACTTATACAGAAGTGGCACCAACACTATGCATTATAGAGACCTACTCTGTTTTATGCTAATCCTTTAGGTTTGTCATATCAAAGAATGCCTGAAAAATAAGCAAGTGACTTTCCTAACAATCTACATTGAACATACAGACATATTTGTTTTATTGCACTTTGCTTTATTGCGTTTTGCAGATAATGTGTTTTTTACAAATTGAAGGTTTGTGGCAACCTGGTGTCTGGCAGGTCTATCAGTGCCATTTTTTCCAGCAGTGTGTGCTTACTTCATGTCTCCATGTCTCGTTTTGATAATTATCACAATATTTCAAGCTTTTTCATTATTATTGTATCTAGTATGGTGATCTGTGATCAGTAATCATTGATGTTACTATTGTAGTTGTTTTGGGGACCCAGCAACTATGCTCCTAAAAGACAGAGAACTTAATTGATAAATGTCGTGTGTGTTCTAATTGTTCTACTAACTGGCTCTTCCCCTATCTCTCACTCTCTCTTTCTCAGGCCTCCCCCTATTCTCTGAGAAACAACAAAATTGAAATTAGGCCAATTAATATCCCTACAATGACCTATAAATGTTGAAGCAAAAGGAAGAGTTGCATGTCTTTCACTTTAAATCAAAAGCTAGAAAACGTTAAGCTTAGTGAGGAAAGCATGAACCTAAGATTGGCCAAAAGCTAGGCCTCTTTCACTATACAGCCAAGTTGTGAATGCAAAGGAAAAGTTCTTGAAGGAAATTAAATGTGCCCAGTGAACACATGAATGATAAGAAAGTCAAACAGACTTATTGTAGATATGGAGAAAGTTTTAGAGGTCTAGATACAAGATCAAACCTGCCACAACATTCTCTTAAGCCAAAGGCTAATCCAGAGCAAAGCCCTAACTCTCTTCAATTCTATGAAGGCTGAGAGAGGTGAGGAGGTTGCAGAAGAGCTTGAAGCCTTCAGAAATAGGTTCATGAGGTTTAAGGAAAGAATCTATCTCCATAACATAAAAGTGTAAGGTGAAGCAGCAAGTGCTGATGTAGAAGCTGCTACAAGTTATCCAGAAGGTCTAGCTACAATAACTGATGAAAGTGGCTGCACTAAACAACAGATTTTTTTCTAATTTTGAAAATTATTTTTAAATTTACTTCATGACCCCCTCTAACATGGTACTAAACAACAGATTTTTAATGTATATGAACAACCTTATATTGGAAGAAGATGCCATTTAGGACTTTAATTGCTAGGGAAGATAAGAGAATGCCTGGCTTCAAGGCTTCAAAGGACAGGCTGACTCTTTTGTTAGGGGCTAAGGTAGCTGGTGACTTTAAGTTGAAGCCAGTGCTCATTTACCATTCCTAAAGTCCAAGGGCCCAAGAATTATGCTATGTCTACTCTGCCTGTGTTCTATAAATAGAACAACTAAGCCTAGATGACATCACATCTGTTTATAGCATAGTTTATGGAGTATTTTAAGCCCACTGTTGAGACTTACTATTTAGAAAAAAAGATTCTTTTTAAAATATCACTGCTTATTGACAATGCACCCAGTTACCCAAGAGCTCTGATGGAGAGATACAAGGAGATTAATGTTGTTTTCATGCTGCTAACACAGCATCTATTCTGTAGGCCATAGATCAAGGAGTAATGTTGACTTTCAAGTCTTATTACTTAAGAAATACATTTTGTAAGGGTATAGCTGCCATAGGTAGTGATTCCTCTGATGTATCTGGGAAAAGTAAACTAGAAAACTTTCTAGAAAGGATTGACTAGTTGCCATTTGTGAGTCATGAAAGGAGGTCATAATATCAACCCTAACAGTAGTTTGGAAGAAGTTGATTCCAACCCTCCTGGATGACTTTGAGGGGTGCAAGACTTCATTGGAGGAAGTACCTGGCAAATATGGTGGAAATAGCAAAAGAACTAGAATTAGAAGTGGAGCCTGAAGATGTTAGTGAATTGCTGCTAACTTATGATCAAACTTGAATGGATGAGTTACTTCTTATCAATGGGCAAAGAAATTAGTTTCTGGTGATAAAATCTACTCCTGGACAAGATGCTGTGAACAATGTTGAAATGACACAAGGGATTTGGAATATTACATAAACTTAGTTGATAAAGCAGTGACAGGGTTTGAGAGGATTGACTCCAATTTTGAAAGAAGTTTTACTGTGGGTAAAATGCTACCAAATAGCACTGCATGCTACAGAGAAATCTTTCATGAAAGGAAGAGTCAATTGATGCAGAAAACTTCATTGTTGTCTTGTTTTAAGAAATTGCCACAGCCACCCCAACCTTCAGCAACCACCACCCTGATCAGTCAGCGGACATGAACACTGAGGCAAGAAGACCCCTACCATCACAAAGATTGTGACTTGCTGAAGGCTCAGATGATTGTTAGCATTTTTTAGCATTATTTTTTCTAATTAAAGTATGTACATTTTTTAGACATAATGCTATTGCATACTTAATATACTACAGTATAGTATAAAGATACAGTATAGTATATGCACTAGGAAACCAAAAAATTTATGTGACTCTCTTTATTGCTGTATTCGCTTTATTGTGGTGGTCTGGAACCAAGCCCACAATGTCCCCGAGGTATGCCTGTGTATAAATCTCGAAACAAATTAATTCTAGTCCTTTTCCTCATAGGAATAGTACAAAATAAAACATTAACTCAGAAATAAAATTGCTGGAGCAAACTTGGGGTATGTCTTGGGTTAGCTGTAATTTATATAGGTAGATAATAAATATCCAAATTTTATTTATATTAAATGTTATCCTGTACAGAGCTCTAAACACATAGAAAAATGCCTTATACATAAATATCCAATAAAAAAATATAGTTCCTATTACTATACAAACTTCAGTATTTTAAAGAGCCTTTTCTTATATTTCCCATCTATTTAAACAAGGTGATGTCTGTGCATTTAACACTTTATGTGTTTTCTAGACACAAAACTATACAAATCCTTAATATATCTTGAAGAGACTTCCAAAGCAGATATTTTTATATTTTATCTACCTATTTCCATGATCTATAAGTGTCAATGACAATTCAAAATCTCAGCTGAAGCACTATAAAATAATTACTCCCTTTGATATTACTAGTAAGTAAAATAATTACTTCCTTTGGTAGTTTTTTGATATAGAAATGTATATTTAAATTTTCTGGTTAAAATATTACAACTATCAAGTTCTAATATGTAAAGCTCTTAGAAATCACCCAGCACAGAGTAAATGCCATGTAAGTATTAGCTATTATTACTATTCTTCCAGAATTAGCTTAAAAGCCATCTCCTGTATAACACCTTCATTGACCACAAACCCTCACCATAGCCACAACTGGAAAGCTGCTGTTTCCAAAAAGCCAATTTGATAAGCAAAAAATACATCTCATTATTATAGTTCAAACCATTTATGTATCTTTTTCTGTGAATTGCGTATTTCATGACCCTTGTCCATTTTTCTATTAGTATGTCAGTTTTTTTAATTCAAATCATTACTGCTATGTTAAAGATTTAACATTTTGTGTGATATTTTATTTCACTTATTTTCAGCAATTTGTTCTTTGCCTTTTAATTGATTCTTTTGTTTTTGTATAGAGAAGGATTAAATTATTATATTGTTAAATCCATCTCTGGTGTATATGATGATTTGGGGGCAATTTCTAAAGTGTTAGAGGTTGCTGGCCAGTCTGTGCTTCACTGCTCCTTAAATATGCCACTGCAGTGGGCAACAGTTTAGTTGGGGGTATCGATCTGAATGTCACCTGTCTAGAGCGTTGTGAAAACACAGGTACAGATGGATTCTCCCACAGCAAGAATGGAGAGAGAGAAAGGAAAAGAAAACTGTGTTGGAATGTCTTTATTTGGAAGATGAGAAGAGGAAAATGAGTTAGCAAAGCTGACATAGAAGAATGCTCAAAGAAAAATGTTAATACAATTAGGGAATCATCTCAGGTCATGAAGAAAAGAGCTATAAGGTGATGGTCAATTGGTTAAGTACAACAGAATTTGACAATTTGGCAAGAAGAGCCAATAAAAAAAGTCAAATTATAAGGAACAGAGGAGCAAAAAGGAATTGAATACACCAAACTTTTGAATGAGCAACATCTCGAAGAACATACAAAAATACTGAAACAAAAACAAAAATCGTACTCGTTTGCACAAAGTGATCGTGCATCTTGTGTGGTTTCCTTATGCACTCCCTTATTTCCACCACTGTAATGATTTTTTAAAGTTCCATAGCAACAAGCAAGGGGAAAATTTTACAGAGAACTCACACTCAACTTTAAAGCCCTCTTCATGCCTAGGAATAAATTTAATGGGTCAATGCTTCATCTTCTGACATTTTATTATAATCAGTAAAGTTACTTAATGGGCTTCAGAGGGTTAGGGAACTGGGCCTGTTCTTTCCATATGGATTCAAAACTGAAGTTCTTTAAATAGGCAAGATACCAAAAAAAGAGAAAACATGGGAGAGGTGGGATCTCTTGCAGGTCAGAAATGTAGTGTAGATTCATGAGTGGTCTTTGCTTTCAGAGCTGAAGCTTGACCTTGACGGAGGGACGAAAATGGGACTGCCTGGCCTCCTCTTCCCTTGTATTGTTTCATACCTGCATGACTTTTATGTGTGACAGTATTTTTGCATGCCTTGGTAACATACCTGGCATTGTCTGTATTTGCTTTTTCCCTGGCAGGGAGCAGAAAGAAAAATCAGAGACGAAGAGAGGAAGCAGAACAGGAAGAAAGGAAAAGGCCAGGCCTCCCAAACCCAATGCAATAACTGTGAGTTTCACAGAGACTGACTTTGCTTTCTGAGGGGAAGACTCAGCTGGGCTGGGTCCACTGGGTCTACCTGGGGAAACAGGTAGAAAGAAGTGAGTTGCAGGTAAAACTGTATGTGCAAGGCATGGTTTGCTTTCCCCTGGCAGTGGAGACAGGGTGATTATCTGCGTGAAAAGCAAACAGAATCATGTGCGTAGCGCGTTTGAGCTAGGAAGGACTTTGTAATGTCATGGAGACCAACATCCTCCTACAGGCAAGGTATCTTGGGTGCACAGAGGGACAGGAGGGTATGAGGGGACCTAAGCTCCACTTAAGAATGTTTACTTGAAGTCCATGCTCTTTCTGTTGGTTTGGCTGGGGTGGGAGGTGTTAAAATGTGTTCACATCTATGGTATTTGGAAAGCTTCATAGGAGAAAAACGTGAATTTTAGTTGGTACTAAGACTTACAGTTGAGGGTTCTTAGTCATGTATAACGCTCTTGTTTATGGGTTTTGTGATCCTGTCCAGCCTCTGATGGGAAGTTGGCTGCCATACCCTTACAGAAGAAGAGTGACATCACCTACTTCAAAACCATGCCCGATCTGCACTCACAGCCTGTTCTCTTCATACCTGACGTTCACTTCGCAAACCTGCAGAGGACCGGACAGGTATGACCTACCCGCTAACATCCACTTGCCATCCGTCCACAGGGCTGGTAGGGCCTAAGACAGAAGCACTTCAGGCAGTGTTGACCTTAAAAGATAAAACCCACCTTCCATTCACCGGAAGAAAAGTCAGTCATTCCCTACAGTAAATGGATTTTTATAGAAAGGAATATTTCAGAAGAGGAAACTGACTTACTAAGGGGAAAAAGAGAGTGAGCTGATATTAGTAAAGTATTGACAAAGCAATGAAAGAGGGAGAAAATAAGAAGGCTGATAACCTGTAAAAGTTTTGTTAGCTTTGTCATGGCAGAATTATCCTGATGCAATAGAGCGCCACCTAATGGTGGGAAATTGAGCTGCACCTATAACTTCATAAAGTTACACAAGGTGAAAGAAAAATTTAGATTAAGTAAAATTCTATCAACAATTTTTCCCTTAGTAAATGAACAGTTCCCATTGAATAGTAAATCATTTCACATAAAAAGAAAAATGGGATTGTAGACAAGCCCCCCTTAAAAAAATAATTCCTATCTTCTAGGTATATCTACAAGTGAAATGAAAAATCTAGTATTAAACTAACATAAATGTCCAATAATTAACTCATTATGGTAGCTCAAGTTGATGGAATATTATGCATTCACTAAAATTTTAATTATGAAAACTATGTAGCAACATGGGAACTAGTTATAATAATGTTCAATGGGGAAAAAAGTATAATAGCAATTTGTGTTTATACTGTGATCCCAAAGATTTAACTGGATTTGAAGGGAACAAGAACAATGAGATATGGCTGATTATTTTCCTTTTGTCTTTAGTGTTATTTCTTTTACGTGATAAATTAAAATTGTGTGAAGAAAAGAAAAAAAATAATTATTTCCCTAGCATTAGCCATAATTTTCTTCCACCAAACCAGTCGGGTCTTAATGAATTTTGCATTGATTGGTTTTCTTTTCAACCCAAAGTCCTTTGAGGAAACATCTGTTTTGAGAAATAGGGGTATACTGACACATTCAAGTGTTTCTTACATCCTAAGTGTGCAGACACTCATTGGAATTGACCTCAGCCTAGAAAGAGGAATCAATACTGGCTTCACTCTCTCTCTCTGGAGGATATTTCGTCCCCTGGCATTCAGTGTGATGTTTCATTATATGTATGAGACAAAACAGTTATACAACCAGGGCTTTTTCTTTGCTATTCATGACACAACATGGTAATAAAGTACCCGTAGCTTTTTCTCAGAACACATTTTCACTAAAAATTAATTTAGCATTTGTATCTTGTCTTACTTGTTTGATATAACCAGAGACACACAGAGGAAAGGAAGAGTTTTATAATTTATCAAGATAGGCGTGCCAGCTCCTAATTTTTTTTTTTTAATTCCCAAAAACATGGTGGTGATTTGTGTGGGCATTTCACGGAGCTAGGTTTCCACACCTTCCAGAAGAGGGGATAATTGAGTTAAATTGTTCTTGCTGTTTAGTTTACTGTCAGGATTCTGGCTTCAGTTCTGTGTCAACACTGACAACCTGACTTGCTCGCTTGGCAAGATTTCGCCAGAATGTATAAAGCTGTAAATGAATCTTAAGAGGAAAAGTGGGCCGCTCGTGACCACCCGTCCTCTGGCCTCTCTTGCCCCCTGGATGTCACGAGCCTGGCTTGCAGCCTGAGGCAGATTCAGAAGGAAAGTGCAGCCTTTACAGGTTGTTGGTTTCAGCAGCTGCAAAGCAGCCCAATCAGTGTCCCCCTGGGCCACCAGTGAAGTTTATCCTGCTATCTGGAGGCCACCCTCACAGAGCCCTCAGGCTGCCCCGTGGCCTTGGATTCAGAGTTGAGGGGGTTGGTGGGGACATCTGCCCTGAGCTCCTGGTAACAAAGGAACACACTCAGCTGTGCCCTAGAACAACCCGTGAATATCCTGTGGTTGATCAAAATAATATCAAAGGGTTGCTGCCCTTTGATATCATTCTGTTGTTCTCAATTATACCATGTTACTGTCAAGAATTGTGAAAGGTCCAAGGTTTTACCTATTTGTAATCTAACAAATTTAGCCTATTCCAAGTTCATGGATGCTGGAAGAAGACATGAGACTCCTGGGTCAGAGCCAAAGGACTTTATTACTGATAACACAGCAAGCAGCAGAAACTTGATGTTCACATCAGCTCCCCTTGCACTTCAAGTCCAAGAGGACTGACGCAAAAGGGCCTGGGCAGATGCTTTGCATATAGTGAGTGTGTGTCACAGTGAGGAATCCCGAGCTGATGAGGCAACAATCTTTTAAGAGGGCTGCTGGAACACCTCCCCAACCCTGGTTTCAGACATAGACATTATTTTTCTTATACTGGTTAGGTACGTTGGGAGGCTGAGGCAAGAGGATTGCTTGTGGCCAGGAGTTTGAGACTGGCCTGGGTATCATAGTGAGACCCTGTCTCTACAAAAAATATTTAAAAATAGCTGGGTATGGTGGTGCATGCCTGTAGTCCTAGGTATTCAGAAGGCTGAAGCAGGAGGATCACTTGAGCCCAGGAGTTGGAAGCTGCAGTAAACTATGATCACACCACTGCACTCTAACCTGGGTGACATATCCAGACCCTGTCTCTTTAATAACAAAACAAACAAAAATGTTAAAAGAAATATATATATATATATACTGGTTAGGTGACACATCTGCATTTGGCCATGGGAGTCAACTTAACTAAAGGAAAGGAGCTTGGGCATTGTCTGGCTGAGGCTTTTAAGGCTGCCTTTTCTCAGAAGAGCTGGGAGATCCTTCCAAAGGGAGGAGAGAAGAAGCAGTTCCATGTCTTAGAACTGGGGATGGGGCAGGGATGGGCCGACTTTGACCTGTAAAACAAGACTCTGCAGTGGCAGGTCAAAGGATAGGGCTGGTTTACCTTAATGAGTGGCAGGGAAAGGGGAGAGACGCAAGCGGTGGTGTGCAGCTCAGAAACCACTGGGGCCTGAGTCTTGCTAGAATCAGCTGCATTGCAGCTCTGCACGGCTGCAGGTCAGCAGGCCTATAGTTCTCATGGTCAGTGAGACACCCCTGAGCCATGCTTAAAGCACATCGGCTATGGGGCAGCAGTTCCTACTCACCCAAGGACACGGCCGGGGAGTAGGGATTTTCACTGCTAGTCCACATGTCCCCCACTCCTCCCATTATGTCATTGGTTTGTCTGTGGGTTGGAATAGTCTTCAGACAATTATCAAAAACTAATGTGGGGGAATAATCCAATGTGTAGGAGCTATGGAGACCTCCAGTCCCACTCTCCTCATGTTGAAGCCCAGGTGATCAGGCCGCTTGTGTGTGGAATGCCTTTAAAGGACATGTGATGAGGGGAGCTTGGGAAAAACCGTGAGATGCAGAGGCATCATCTTGTTGGATAATATAACTTGGCAGGTATCAATCAACCCTTCTCAAAGCACCTGAGCCCAAGGAGGACACCTCTCTTCCTTCGCACTGTCAAGAACAGTCTCTTGCATTGTGGTTCATAAACAGTCTTCCCCCAAATCACAGGAGTTCTTGATATGGATTCAGATCCCCAAGTTCTATCCCCAGTCTTTCAAATTAAAATCTCTAAAATGAGTTCTAGAAATTGCATTTATGATAGGTCTCCAGATATTTTTATGCACTCTAAAGTTTGAAAAACATGCTCTAAAAATTAAGTTAATGCAATGTTTCTGACAGTGACAGGGAAGAAACAGCGGGTCTTTATATAAGAGGAGGAGAAATGACAAAGAAAGGAAGGTGATAGGAACAGTGAAGTAGCAGCCATTCAGGAGGACAAGAAAACACTTAAGAGAAGTCAGTTTCCATCTTCTGGTGGCCAACCAACTTCGCAGGGGCCAAGGAGTCAGGCAGGGGGTAGGTGCTTTCTGCCACCGCAAAGAAACCAGCAAAACACAAGCCAACATCAGGAACTTTTTCAGAACCGTCCAGATGCATGGCCAGTGCTATGGCCCAGGCTCCCTCCCTCATGTAGGTCACTCCATGTCTTTTACGTGGATAGTCCCAATGACAGCTGCTCTGAATTCCACACTGAAACTTGGGGCAGGGGGACCCAAAAAGCAAAAAACAACTTTCTGTCATTGTTTTGGTTTAAAAAGAAATAAAGTATATAACAACAGCCATAAAAAAATTAAGAGGAAAACAGTTCCCATGGAAATATGAGCTGATAGACTAGAATGACTCTCATTGCCAGAGAGTTCCAGGTAACCAGTTTTGTTATATAACTAGGTCTTTGCTTGGCAGCATCCCAGGAGCTACCAAGAGCCTTTGAGAATGTTTGTGGGGAGGTTGTCTGTCTGGGCTCAGCTGTTTCTCTCCCAGGCTGGGGCGGGGACAGTGACTAAATACACTGGAATCAGAGGCTACTTTTGACGTGAACATGTAAATGTCTCATATTAACTCAGGTGTTGTTCTTCACCCAAACACAAATGGTCCTGAAGCACACAAAGCTCATGAGGCCGACAATTAATGTTTAGAAATAACTGGGGCAAGAGGATAACATGCATAGCAGATCCCCTCCCGATTTCTCCCATAATAAGGATGCGCCGTAATTTCTTTAATCTGATTTTGCCTGAAGCCGTGCTGACCACCTAAAGGAAGTCTCTGCCCTCAGAGATCTGCCTTCTGGCCAGGAACACCTCCCACCGCTAAATGACCTTTCACAGCCTGAAGACAGTTGACCCCTAAGTTTCTGTGGTTGTGGGACGCCAGGATAACCCAGGCCCCTTTGGGAAGTCAGTAGAGATGCCTGGGGTTGCTCTTGTCCTGCTGTGGGACCTTCGTGTCCCTCCCCTCCCAGGGAGTACAGTGCCCAGAGTCAGCTGGCCTGGGGACCACATGGGATAGGTTACTCGCAGGCCAAGAGCCACCCTGCAGGCCAGAGCCTTTCTAAACAATGGATTTTAGATCCCGTCAAAATGTTTCCTTAATGTCAAAAGCAAGATTTGGCTTAGGGCCAGAGATAATCTGATCAGGGTGACTTTAGCTAGAAATAACCAATTTCTAATTTTATTTCATTAAAATCTAAGAAGTAATCCCACAGAGAAGGAGAGGAGGTTAAATTCGCATTTCCTCAGAAACACACACGCAAACCCAGCATCATTAGGCAGATTTGTCTTTTGTCTTTTTTACGAGACAGTTGATGCCTTAGGACAGTCTGTGCATCACGTGACGTATTTCTGGTTCTTGTCTCTGACCCACAGTAAGCCTATTGTTCTGCTCCACAGGTGTATTACAACACGGATGATGAACGAGAAGGGTAAGACACTACTCAGTTCTTTTCACGTAAACCCCCTAAGTCGGTTCATGTCCGTGGAAATAGCTCTCCCAGCACTGGGCAACCCTGGGCAGGAGTGAAACCCCCCTCTCACCTCGGGACCCAGTGTTGAGAGGCTTGATTCTGGGAGTGTCTGGGAGAAAGCCTGGGGAAGAGCGTTCTCCTTCTGAGCTTTCCTTCCCTCCACCTTTCCTTCCTATGATCTACCTTGGAATAACTAGTTGTTTTTTTAAGTGACCCGTCTGTTCCCGATAGCCCTTCCCAGCACCCCTTGTTTGGCCCCAACACAAGGGCAAGCTGAGCCTGAGTCCAGAGCTGGAGGAGGCAGCCTGCCTTCCTTCCAGGACCACCGGGGCCACAGGCACGTGCCTCCTGAAGCTCTCTCCCTGGGAAGTGAGCCTGGAGGGCCAGTGGTGAGGCTGGTTTGAATAGGAACTGGGAAGGCTGAGAACCTTTTCACTGTCCTCTAGGATTGTGGATCCAAGAGGGTCACTGAAGGCTCCCATTGTCTCCACTCCAAGTTTCTGCATAACAGTGTTGGGAGATGTTGTCCACCTTTGCACAGCATACATGCCCACCTGCATGTGGTCGTGCAGACTTTTAGAGGCAGCCAAATCTTCAAAGTGCTTTGTATCCATTAACTCATTTTATAGACTCGGAATTTTAAAGCCAAAAAAACCTCCTTAAGGTCATTTAGCTGACCTCCTCTCCCGGGCAATGAAAACATCTATACTACATCCTCGACAGGTGGTCAGCCAGCTTCTACCTGAATATTCCCAGTGGTGGAGAGCTCACTGTGTGTGAGTTAGCTCGTCACACTATTTGGCAATTCCAGCATGTGGGAAGTTATTTCATCTGTTGAGCTGACATCTACCTTCTTTTAACTTCTACCTACTGGCTCTAGTTCTGCTTTCTGAATAAGTCTCATCCTTCCTCATCCTTCAAACATCTCCTTCCTCTCTGCAACTGTTCTTGGTAAAATATAGTTTTACCTCTCAACATCTTAACTTCCCTCCAAGATATACTACTAAATTTGTTAGTAGTCTCCCTAAAATTGGCTGTCAGAATAAACATATGTTCTGAACCACATGAGTTGCAGATTATATTGGGGTCATTTTTTCTTATGACCTAGATGCTATTTTCCTTTTTAAACCATCTAGAAGTACTTTCATTCCAATATCTACTTTATGTTCTCGGTTTGTACTGTATCTGTGTAACTAAACTCTCTAGATCATTTTTTTTTCCCCCAAACTACAGTCAAACCAGGGCTTCCCTATCCTTATGTAATTAATATTATAATATTTACTTGTAAAACATTTCATATTTGGTGAAATGGAGCAGATATTGCTGAGCTTATTTCTAGAGCAAAGGCTGGCAAACTATAGCCCAAGGACCAATTCAGGCCCACCACCTGTTTTTGTATAGTCTGCAACCTAAGAATGGTTTTCACATTTTTCAATGGTTGAAAAAAATTTTTAAAAAGAATAATATTGAATGACATGTGAAAATGATATGACATCCAAGCGTCCATAAATGAAGTTTTACTGGCACATAGCCATTTTAATTCCTTTATGTATGGTCTATGGCTGCTTTGGTGCTACAGCAGCAGAGTTGAGTAGTTACAACAGTTACAACAGAGACCATATGGTATGTCCTGCAAACCTAAATATTTACTGTCGGGCCCTTTACAGAAAAAGTTTGCCACCTTCTGTCTTGCAGGATAGAACATCTCAAAGGAGTCAAGTGATTCTGTAGCTGGTTAGGGGTATAATCTTGTCTGGAACTTGACTACTAAATTCTGAGTTCTAAATTTTCTAAATACCTTATTAGATTGTTCTTTGTATTTTGGCACCTAGGTAACACATTTCCAGCAGTTGGAATGAACAGAATGATTAGTGCTGTCCATTCCAATCAGTTATTCACGTACTTTTTAAGGCACAGTATGATGTTGCAGAAAGAACGTTGACCCTGAGTTCAGGAAGCCCGAGTTCCACTCCTGGGCTATTGCTTACTCATGGGAAGACTTGGGCTGGTTCCTTGATGATCTCTGGGCTTTGGTTTCCTTAATTTTACATTGAGGATTTTGTATAAAACAATCTCTAAGATTCTATCTAGTGCTACCATTCTATTCTCATGAAAAACTTAGTGTTATGAGTGAGAAGTGCCTGAGATTCTGAATGCTCCTTGCTATGCGGACCTCTGTTGTAAATGTATCTCACTTCAAACTGCCCTTACTTGCAAGCTGACCATAGTTAGATGGCACTGACCTAGTCATAACTCTACTAGCTTGGCTTCTCTGTAAGTATTACCGTGTGTTCTTGCATAATCCTAAAGCCTGAGGCATGAGTCTCTTGCTCTTACACATCTTCTAATTAGAGTTTGAACGATATGGACAGCATTGGAGCCTCAGTGTTAATACATGGTATGTGCATGGCTATTGTTATGTGTCAAAGTAATGACTAACATTACTAGATACTTTGGGAACTATACTAAGTACTTTATAAGCATTATCTCATTGAATTCTTCTAAATTTCCCATTATCTCCATTTTATAATGAGGAAACTATAAAAGAAGTTTCCTAACGTTGGAAACTTCTTTGCCAAACAAGAGACTAGGAAACTTGTTCAGAGTCACACAGCTGGTAAGTGATAGAGGCAGGATTTGAACCTGGGTCTAGCTGCATTTCCCATCACCTGCTTTTAGCCATCATGTCCTACTGCCAAACTCTCTTAATTCTTGACCTGTGGCTGCAAAGGAGGCTTCAAGGGACAGGCCCTCAGTGGGATAGCTTTCTGGCCTTGACAAAGGCACACCCTTGGTTCTTCCCTTGGCATGTATGACCCAGATTGTGACAAGCTCAGATGGAGTGTACCTGGCAGAGGGCATCAGATCTGAGGCAGCCATACATGTTCACCTAGCCCGAGGAGTGCCACCTTCACTGGCGTTTGCATAGCCTTCATTAGGACTGCTTTTTGGCCAAGTTCTTCTGCCACATTATTTAATACTCACATTAGCTTATACTCATATTAATATTAAAACATACAAATGAGTATGTGAGAGCATCATTCCCACAGTGACCAGATAAAACATATAACATGCAAGAACCCCTCTCCTGGCACCTCCAAAACCATACAAGGTTTGTCAACTTCTCTTCATTATCAGTTTTGAAGAGAGGTGATATAACAGTTAGATACAAAGGCTTTTAGACAACAGTTCTCAACAAAGGGTCTCTTCCTCCACATTTGAATCACCTGGGGAGTTAAAAAATACTCATGGACCACCCCCAGGGATTTTGATTTCATTGGTGTGGGTACAACTCAGGCACTGGGACTTTGTGAAAGTCCCCAGGTGATTCTATTGTGCAGCAGTGTTGGAGAAACATTGCCCTAGAGCCAGTCAGCTGGCATTTGAATCTGGTTTTGATCTTATTAAAATAACAACTTTTTGGAGTCTCAGTTTCCTCATCTAAAAATAGCAGGATAATAATACCTACCTGCTAACATAGTTATAAGCATTAATGTATAAAATGTGTTGACACATGGAAGGTGCTTTTAAATAATTATAGCTGTTGTTATTGTTAAAATTCCTTTTCAGGCCCTGAATAAATGATACTTCATTGAGAAACAGAAAAGAGGGAGATTAAGATGAGGAGAAAGAACAGGTCAAACAGAAAGAATTTTCTATAGAGCATAGGTCCTTAACCTGGGATTTGTGGAGAGCTCTTGTGGGGGAAGAGGGAAGGGCTTTAAATCCCCTAAAATAATATGCAAATTGACAAGCAAATGTCATGCATGGTGAGAAATTCTATTTCCATTATCTCTGGGGATCTGGCCTTCATCTATATCTGGCCTCTAGTTTCTGTGAAAACCCTCTAGCCTTGATCCTCTGTCTGCAGTGGTCCCCACTGTGGTCCTCTTATTCCAGTCTGCGGCAAGTTCCCGTCAGTTCTGTGGCTTCTGCACTGCATTTGGGGCACAAGCATCCTTGGTGAGGTTGGGCTGTCATGCAGTCAGAGGTCAGTGGCTTCTCTCCAAGATCCTGCCGTTGCCTTAGGATGCTGCTTGGGACCCTCAGACCTCAATCCTCCCTAAGAATTTCTCTTCTCTCCTTGCTGCTGCTTAAAGGCACAATATACACCATTATCTCCCTTGGAACCACCTCGTGTAATCTCTTCAAAGGCAGAGGCTTTAGGAAAACCAAAGCCAGAATAAAGCAAACTCTGGACAGGCCACCCCCGTAGGTTGATCTCACACCGCTGTCAGTTGACTCCCCAGAGAAGGTTCACTCATTAGGCTCTGAGTGTCTCCAGCAGAGAGGGCCCTGCCTCTCCTGCAAGAGCGACATCCTGTAGATGCTGCCATAGTAAACCTTGAGCCCAGTCACAGCGTTGCTGAGAGAAAGGCAGTTCTACATGCTTCTCTGTGAAAACAAATACTTTGGCTAGAATTCAATGCCTTTTTGGGGAAGTTAGAGATAATTAATCAACTGCAAGAACATTTAATCCCCATAGTGTTAAATCTAAAAAGTTGTCACACTGTGTTCATCAGCAGTCCTCATGGGGTTACAAAATAAAATTCTTTTAGCATTCTACACTATTTCTCTTAAAGGAGCAATTTCCCAGAGAATCAGGTGCTTTTCTTTAATAGGATTCTCAGGGACGCCAAACAAACTGTGAAATGTAGGATAGGTGGACTGCATTTTACTACATATACATGAACATAAGGTGATTAAAAATATTGGGCAATTTCCCCAATTTCCCAAGGAGAAGAGAAAAACATAAATTAAAGCTTTGGGGCCAATTGAATAGGTAAACCGTTATGGCTATAGCCAAGAGTCAGTAATTTACTGATACTTGCTTTGCTGATTTAATTACACATACATTTGAAGAATGATATATTACATAATTTAGAAATATCTGTCACATTTTATGAAACACATTTATTCAAATTCTTCATAATTCGTCCTTGACGTTAAGTTCTTTCTCAGTATTAAAGTTACTTTTTACTTCATCTCACACTGTTTATCAGGGCAATTCTTCATTGCTATCAATGTTGAGATACGGAACAGTTTAAACGCATATACATGAGATTGTCCTTGGAAATTTTTTTTTTTTTGGAAGAGATGAGGTCTCACTATGTCACCCAGGCTGGAGTGCAGTGGCTATTCACAGGCGCTATCATGGCACACTACAGCCTGAAACTCCTGGGCTGCTTCTGCCTCAGCCTCTGGAGTAGCTGGGACTACAGGCACATGCCACTGCAGCACCTAGTAGTCCTTCCGAATTTTATTCCCAAGCTACAAATAACTGGTTTTCATAACATTAGAAAGAAATGATCACATATAAAAGAGATTGCCACAATGCTGTCTCCCATTTCTTAATATGTTTTTAATTAAACTTTTAATTAAGATAATTATAAATTCATATGCAACTGTAGGAAGCTCTCTTCCTTTCAGTGAATATGTTCTTATTTTTTACTCTTAGTTATTGCATTTAAAAATCCACTCAGTAGTACTCAAATCAGCATCAGATATACACTGGAGGTTTTAAAAAATACTTAAGAAAATGAAAATTTTACCATCCCTCAGAGTCACAGGTTTTTACCAGTTTCTTATGTTAGTACCAGTTATTCTTACTTGTATACTAGTTTGCCATTTTGCAAATTAAGAGATTTAAACTTAAGACTTTTAAAACTGAGCTTTACCTTCTTCTATACATCTTACCTACATCTATCTACCCTTTCTGTTGTTCATTCCTTACTTCATTTCTGCTCTCCGTGGGATCCTTTTCCTGCTGCCTGGATAACCCTGGCTAGTATTGCTTTTGTCATGGAACTTCTGGCAAAGAATCCTCTCAGATTCTTTGTTCTTTATTTGTTGTAAATGTTTTTATTTTGCAATCACTTGCAGCATATTTTTGCTAGATATAAGATTACAGGTTGGCATTTATTTTCTGTGTGTTTTGGTTTTCATTTCTGTTGAGATAATGTCTGCCTATCTTGTTGCTCCTTTGAATACAATGTTTCTTTTGTCTCTCTGTCTTTTTTTACTGCTTTTAAAATTTTTTCTTTCTCTTAGATTTTCAGAATTTCTGTTGTGATGTTCCTATGTCTAGATTTTCTTTGCATTTTTTTCATACTTGGCATTTTATAGCATTTATTGAATGTGTTTATTGTTCATGTCTTTATTAGTTTTAGAACATTCTCAGTCATCCTCTCTTCAAATATTACTTCGTTCCTATTCTCTCTATATACTGCTTTGAGCCTCTAAATGCATATTAGAACTTTTTGTGTCCATATGTCTTTTATATTCTTTTCAGAATTTCTTGACATCTTTGCTCCTCATCCTTCAGCCTGGATATTTTCTACTGACCTAACTTTCAAATTCTCTCTTTTATTGGGTCTGATCTACTATTAAACTCATTTATTGCATTCTTCATTTTAATTATTGCATTTTTTAGTCTGAGAATTTCCACTTAATTGGTTTATTTTTAATAGATTCCAGCTCCCTATGTATTGCCATTTATTCACGAATACAATAATTACAATTATTTTTCAATTCATATCTGATAACTCAAATAACTGTACTGTAAGTGTGTTATCTGTGGGTCTGTTTCTATCATCTATTTTTCCTTTGGTCTTGTTTATTACTCTACTTGATAAATCTTGATTCAATGGTGAACAATGTACATAAAAATTATAGAGGCTCTATATAGCCATGTTTCTCTCTTATGAAAGTTTTCCCTATCCTTTGTTGTGCTGCCTGAGTGGGTGCAGATTGGCATGATTGAGTCGGGGACAGAACTCCCCCAAACCTGGATTGCAGTTTGTATTAGCTTCAGACTATCTCTGGCTCATCCTCGGTTGTAGTTCTGAGGGACTTACTATGTGTCATCTTCCTTGGTGTGGCCTGATATCTGACTTTTGTCTCCTTAACATGGTGAGATTGCCAAAACCTCTGCTATGATTTTCAAGGGCTTTCTACCTAACTTATTCTCTTGTCTTATGCAGCTTAAGAACTTGGTAAATACCTCAGCAGGAATATTACCGAGTATCTGGCTTACTTCTCTGTGCCTCCCTACTCTCTGGAAGTTTGACCATTAGTCCTGGGTACCTTTGCAGCCCTAAATCCCAGTCTTTGTTTCTTTAGCACTGTGAGATTACCAAAAGCTATGCAAGCTTCTTTGCCTTTAGGTGTGTGCCTCTGCTGGCATTATCATCCTCTGCACCCCAGCCAAGAGCTGGCAAATACTTTGAGGGGAAAAGAGGTCATTGATTTTCAGGTCACTTCTCTGCAGTTCTTTCTCGGAGATCTCAGCTCCCTTTGCAGCAGCTCTCCAATACTTTGAATAAGGTTTCTAAAAAAATTTAGGTAGTATTTCAAGTTGTTCTTGGCTGGAACATTGGTTTGCCACAACTATAACATTTTAGCTGGAAACAGAAATGTCTGTTTTACCTTTTAAAATGAACCCTCTGGGTCCTACTGATCTGGTCATTTGCAATTCTGAGGTCATATTGCAGTAATAGTAACTAAATCTATGTTTCTTTTGTTTATTTGTTTTGGTTTTTTACTGATTCTGTTAGATGAATTCTACTAAACACCCCAATTTAGCATTGATTAAAATCATTTGGGGATGATAGGTTCTTCCCCAAAGACTAATTTGTTGAAAATAAATAAATTGAGATCCTACTCCATAATGTGAAAGACTTTGTACATATATAAAAGGGTAACATGGGCAAGAGACCTCCATTTATTTGGGGAATCCTTGGTAATTAGCGTGCATCCGCCATAAGCAGAGTTGTGAAATAGACAAGCTACGTCTGCATGGCGCCTGCATCCCTCTTCTGTACTCTTTCTGGGCTCCTCACTAGGCACCCGATGCCCAGTGCAGTTCAGCCTGGCAGGCAGGACTCAACATTGCCTTTCCTGGGTATGGCCAGAGACCCATGCTTCAGACCTGACACCTTCCCAATGCTTTTCTGATGAAACTTAACGCTCCTTTGTTTATCCCCCCCCCCCCAGACTTGCTTTCCCTGAGGTCAATCCCACAAGGCAACCGAGGTAACCTGCTGCATGTGCTGCAGGACCTAGAGTCATTCTATATATTAATCAGCACTTTGTGCTACGCAGATGGAGACTGATGTCAGAGAAAGCACCTTTTCCTTGGTCTCTGGTCCTTTTGTGGTACTATCCAATATACATTCATCCCTCGGGATCCATGGAAGATTGGTTCCAGGACCTCCTGCAGATAGCAGAATTCACAGATACTGAAGCCCCTGATATAAAATGGTGTAGCATTTGCATATAATTTATGCACATCCTTCTTTATACCTTAAATCATCTCTAGATTATATATAATATCTAATACTATGTAAATGCTATGAAAATAATTGTTATACTGTATTGTTCAGAGAATATTGACCAAAAAAGTCTGCACGTGTTCAGTACAGATGCAATTTTTTTTTCCCAAATATTTTTTATTGCGTTTGGTTTAAGCCGTGGCTGTAGAACCCATGGCTAGAGAGAGCTGACTGCAATCGTACTGGGCATGAGGAGACCTAAAGTTTGTGTTCTTTTCACCTGTCAAATGGGACAGTCACATCTGCCCTTTCTTTATTGCCTTGCTTTGAAAATAAATGAAACAGTTGAATTTGAACCACACAAACTTTTTGATTCCCACTGGTTTTATAGATTTTAAAATGTGATAAAGTATTTTTGAACTCCCAAGAGAAATGTGGTTTATCCAAGATGTTATTTTAATGGCAAAGTTTGTCATAGTTCACAACAGGGTGCTATCAAAAGTCAACAGAACTGGAAAAATATAAATCATGCTTGGTGAAAAAGAAAATCACTAGCTTCAGAACCCTCACACAGCATGAGAGAGTAGTGATATTTCAGGCTATTTATCTGTTATTAACCTATTGGTCACTGGCTGCTGTGTAAATGGATTTTCTAGTCTTCTAATTCTGAGCCCGTGGTCACTCCCGTTCTAGGACGTGACAGAGTAACATGACCTGCCTTTATGACAAGGTAGCAAGGGGGAGCAGAGGAAACAGTGCCCTAAAAACTTATTACCACCTTCAGCTAACCTTGAGTTTCAGGGTTTTCCTCCAGTTGTTTCCATAGTTTCACTCACTAGGAAATAAGAGAATGCTGGCTCTTAATAGCATCTCTCATACCCTTACTTGTCATCTCACATTTACTGAGTAACTTTATCACAAGGTTGCTCCCTCAAAGCGGGGTTCTCCGAACAGCCTATTTCACTTATTAGCTACAGTGCCCTGCATGAGACACATAACACATTGGGCCTTTGGTTGTCACTGAAATGAGGATAATTGGCCCTTGTCCTGGCTGGCCAACAAAGTGTTCATGAGACTTAAAGGAACAAGGAGATAATAAGTACTTTGTAATATCTGGGGTCTTATTAAGGACCTTGATGGATAGATATGCCTTTTGGACTAGGTAGAGTATGAGAGGGCAAATTAAAGCACCATTAGTTCAGCTATTTAAACTGTTAGAATGAATAGAAATACTACATTGACTGTCCACAGTTTTGTACCATGTGCTCTTCCTACCCCTGGGCCCCACCATTAACTCAGCTTGAGAATTGATAAATTAATTTCATAATGACAATAATGCTAATGTGGAGTTGCAGGTTTTGCATGGTCTTGAAAGCTTGGGATTGATATACTGTCCATCTCCCATGCACAAGCTTTACCACATCAGTCCTTAAATTGGACCAAAATGGCAGTTTGGACTGTTTGCTATCTGAGAGTAAATGGAAACTCTAACCTCTCTCAAGCTGTTGGCCTCATTCAGTCTTCTCCAGATCTCTCTTCCTCAAATCTCTCCAACTTGTAATCATCAGCATCATCTTCATCTTCATCTAACACTTCAAAGGTGTTTACAATGTATCAGGGGACCTTGCGAGTACTTTACATATGAGAATTCACTTCATTCTCTCAACAGCCTCCTTTTAAAGATAAGGAGACTGAGGCCAGGGAGGTTGAGGAGCTTGTCGCGGTTCCTACAGCCAGCAGATTGTAAAGCAGGGATTTCAACCAAGGTAGACTGGCCCCAGAGTTCCTGTCCTAACAGTTCCGCTGCACTGCCTGTCTGGCGTTGGTTCACGTGCCTGGTCTCAGGGTGCTTGGGCCATAATTCTGAAAGATACAATCTCGATTGCCATAATCCTGAATGCTGAAAATCCTGAAAGATCAAAATCCTGAAAAACATAACACTAGGATTATTCAGGATCATAGTGCTCGGCATTGTCTTTCGGGATTCTGATTGGCACTGTGTCCCAGGAATCCCCAGAGAGATTAAAACTTTCTAAAAATCTGCATCCACTCTCTTGAGGGTTTGAGGAATAGCAAGATTCCATGCAGGAGCATTTTCTTGGTGTTAATGACTTCTCTCCTTCCAATTTCTGTTTCTCTCAAACAATCCTCCCTTTCCTTAGAGTGCCCGAGGTGCACGGGGACTTTGGGAGGAGATGCAGAGCCATCAGAACTGGCCAAACTGGGGACATGCAGGGCCTCAGCACCACGGGATTCTAGGAGGGGGACTGAACACCTTTCTTGAGGAGGAGGAGGGCCCGGGCAGCCAGGGCCTGGGTCTCTAGGAACCTCCCCCTCTGCGGGCTCACTCTCTCCAGCCAGACGGAGAGGCTGAACAGCAGGAAATGACGGCTCCTCGTAACTGAACCAGCGAGGCAGGCCTGGGCCACCTCGTTCCCACAGGCCACTGCTGTGCCCTAAGGGGCTGGCACAGCGGGCAGGCCACCCCAGCCTCGGCTGGATGGGAGGGGCTGATGTGACTCAGACCACACAGACACCAGAGAGCCACCTTCCCCAGCCCTGACCTGGGCAGAAAGACGGGACAGGTGCAGGATGGAGCAGGTAAAACCCGAAGCCTCACCTTTGTGGTCCATAGTCAACAACAGAGAGTATGTGATAGGTCCATCCCCTGAAGATACTGGTGTGTGTGTTCTGACTTGGGACCTGCCAGGGGAAGAGGATATTGGTGAGTGGATCTGGCTGAAGAGACCCAGGGATCGTATAAACAAAGGGAAAGGATAGAAACCGACACATATGTGAACTTGTGTTTGACACCTTGCTGGCTTTACCTAACAATTTCTGCCCATCTTTTCTACCAGCAGTGTCCTGGTTAAGCGGATGTTCAGGCCCATGGAAGAGGAGTTTGGTCCAGCACCTTCTAAGCAGATGAAAGAAGAAGGGATGAAGCGAGGTATCTCTCCAGCTGGGCGCCACTGTGGTGTTGTGCCCATTGCGGAGCCTCCTGGCAGGGATGGGGGGCGTCTTACCAAAAGCAGCTTGCACCCTGGCCCCCTGCCAGGCCCCTGTGGCTCCCTGCCGGCCTGGTGACTTTTTATGCACACAGGAAGTCCTCAGTCTTCCCCTTTGCTCTACACTCTGTCCTTTTAAGCACCTTGAGTAAATGTTTATTCCGCCCAGGGTCCTTCCCTTTGCCTTGGGAGAAATGGAATGAACACACTGACTCATCTAGCAGCAAGATGCAAGGTTAAAAAGAAACTCTAGCTGTGTGTGTGACAATCACACCACAAAGAACCAGCAATCGAGACTCATTCAGTAGATGCAAACGATTCATCTCACACAAATAAATGAGCCTCAGGTTTCTGTGACATCACCACTTACTCATTTTCTATCAGTCAAGGGTCTTGCCCCACTTCACCAAGAGGGTTGGAAACAGTGTGGGCATGTCGATGTCTGGCCCAGCGTGTCAGTGTGATTCACTGTCCATGCAGGAATAAGAGGGAGGACCACATCTCGCTGCAGCCAACACTGCGAGGCCTCCCGAGACTTTAGACTTACACAGTATTGGACTTGCAGTGAGTCAGCTCACCATGTTACATATGCCCACTGTCTGCACAAGCTTCAGCTCTTTGTGACTGAGAAATCTTATTTTTTTTTTCCTATTTGTTGTAATGGGATTTGCATAACGAATGCTCTAGAGCAACCCCTCTGCAGCCTGCTCAGCCACCCAGGGTTGAGTGACTTCGGAAAGGGTCTTCCCCTTCTGCCCCTCAGAGTCCTCCTCTGTAAAATAGAGGTGGCAGGTGAACCCGCCCCCGAGTCGCTGTGAGGATGGATGAGTTAACACACGTGAGACAGCTCGTGCAAGTGCCTAGCACACCCGGGCTCTCCATGTGCACTGTTAGATCAGTTAGTTTTACCCTTAGGCCTCTATGTAGTTATGTCTTCATAACTGCAAATAAATAATTGGAGTTTCAGAATGGAAAGAGCATAAATGCATAAGTGTAACACTAGCAACATTTAAAAGTTTTTCTGGCTCTGCAGCTCACTGTCAAATATTCGAGTGCTTTGGCACCACTCCTGGATGCCTGTTCTGTTCGCTGGAGTCAGGGCAGTTACGCGGAATTCAGGAGTCACACAGGCTTGCCTCCAGAGTTGGTGTGCGGTGGTTAGTCCTAGGCTGTGTTTTTCAGATTATTTTGAGATTGTGAAGCCAGCACAAAATTTGCCACTGGCAGTTGTATTGGGCTGTGATTAAAAATAAGGCCTTTGAAACATCCGTATCATAGAGACACATGAGGGCGCTGTAACCCACCAGCACTAGAGAAAACGTCTCTCAGGAGTGACTTTCCTCTGCAAAAGGACAGTGGGGTTACTGAGCCCTTTGCTTGGAGCTGAGCTTTGAGGAATGCACAGAATCCGGGCAGTGATTTTCCTTCTTGCTTATTTGTTAGAAGTCGCCCGAGAGAAAATGATCATAATTATCACCAGTGCCGTCACTGTTGGTTGTTTTGCCTTTGTGGCTGTTTGTCAGGGTGGGTCGGTCGCAGTCCCTTAGGGGCTGGCCTGGGCAGCTGACTGCCTTTGCCTGTGTGATGTCTGGGGTGCGTGATGGTGGTTCTTGCCACCGAGGCAGAGCGATTGACATGCCTGCTGTGCCACAGACGCAGAGCTAGTGAAAGCTGCTCCTGGGGCAGGCGTGGGGTGCGCTGCGAGCCCAGCATGCCGGGCGGGCGAGTGGCTGTCAACAGCCCCAGCAGGAGAAGGTGGAGCTGCCCTGGCGCTTCTCCCACAGCCCGTGGACTGGCACCCTACCCCCTTCAACACTTGCTAGCCACACCTGAAGCAAGAGTAGCAGCCATATTATTTTAAAGACAGTGATTTCAAAGTAAGCAATCGATAAATCCAGTGGCAGCAGTACGCATTTTAGTAGAATATGGTTTGCGGTTTCCTTAGGGTCAGCCTGCTGGAGATTACTGAGTTTTTCCCCCCTATTGGCTGTGGGAAGAAGGTATAGAACGTTCATCTGTAGCAGCCACTAAGGCTCTTTTTTCCCTTGACTTTAATTATCCTTATCTGGATGTCATTGAGGTCCTGTATTCTAATTATTTTTCCTTGTACCCTAACATTGAGTCCTCTTATAATAGCCATTAGATCATTTTAGCTGAAATGGAGGCTATAAAATATTCCTTCCAAGGAACTAAATTTGGAAATCTTTGGAGATACTATCTATTTATTTAATTGGTACTTTACTTTTATATTTGGTTAAGAGAAGAAACTGCAATACGTAAGGATTTTTTTTTTCTTTCTTTCATGTGCTACGGCTGCAGAAAGGAAATGCAGGCAGGAGCCCCTGTGGCCTTTGTAAAGCAAGCAGCTTTAATGAAGTCCCTAATGACTTTGGGGAGAGCTGATTTCATTTTCTACCCCCAGCTTTGTTCTTCCAGTTGATGGTGATCGTAGCCCTGTTGATATCAGACTGTTGTTGGGATCCGGACTCAGCAGGGTTTTTGATCTGTGTGGTTTTCTTGGATGGCCAGACGCGTGGGCTTCAGTCTTAGCCCTCTTCCTTCCCTCTGAAGGAAGCATCGGAAATCACATCACTGGCAGGAGGGGGACAGGAAGGGCAGTCATCTTGCCGGGGCTGAGGGCTGCATCTGAGTGGCAGGTCCAAGTTGTTTCTGGGAGCTGAGCTGCAACGTAGCTGCTATAAGGATGGGGACAGGCAGGAAGGCCACTGGCCAGCAGGAGGAACAGCAGCCAGCAGCCATTAGTCTGTGGGACCCCCGGGGAGTGTTTCAGCCTCTCTGAACCTCAGCATGCGCATCTCTAGTAATAGCTGGGGTCCCTACCCTTTCTCATGTTCTGGACACTCTCAGACTCAGAAGGTGGTTTTGCTGAGAAATGAGTAGGAAATCACTGAGGGCACTAGAACCTCCACTGCTTCATCCACCATTTCAGGATGCTGCTGTGTGCAGGCCCTGTGCTAAGCGTGCCACGTGGCTGTTACTCCGTTTAACCCTCACCGCAGCCCTGCAAGGCAGACACAATCAGCCCACTAAACAGAGGAGAGGGAGGCTTGGAGAGGTTAAGGGGTTAGAGCCCACAGCAGGCCTGAACTCTGGGGCCAGACCAGACCTGTGGGAATCCACACCCTAAGCCTCCGGAGATGCTCCGGCTCCCTGCAGGGCATGCGCACAAGCTGGTTGTCAGCCTGGAGTTTGCCCTCCCGTTCTCTCTCTCCCTCGCCTGCCTGCCCCATGCCTACATGCGCCTCAGAACTCACATCCCTCCTTCAAGGTGACCTTTCCAGAGCCTCCCGCCCCCCACCCCCATCAGGGCAAGGCCAGGCCCCAGTAAGGACTCTCTCGTGGTGTTTTCCTTCATAGCTGTGTCTGGTCGTCTGCGTGTTTGAGGAAGGCCTGCAGACTCCTATGGGCAGGGCGATGACTTAAGCAGCCCCAGCTGCAACCCTAGCTCCCGGCACACATGGCCTCCAGGCCTGGGGTGGGGGGCATTCAGTCATATTTGCCAAATGAACAAATAAATAGAATAAAGAGGCTGCAGAAAGAAATGTCATAAAGAGATCATGGACCCACCCTGAGAAATTCAAGTGTAAACATAGGTGTTGCCCAATTGTCGTTTATCTCACTGAATGCCCCGTACCCGTCTCTAGCCATGGGATGTCTATGGAGTTGTCTCAGTCACATTTGCAGGTGTTGGCTGGACAAGGGGTCCCAGACCTGGCAGGTGGCGCCAGCCTCGGACACCTGTATGGCGGAAAGCAGTCCCCTGTTGGCTGCAGGGCTGTGCGGCCCCTCAGTCACGTGGCTCTCCCTGTCTTCCAGTGCTGCTGTACGTGAGGAAGGAGACTGACGATGTGTTTGATGCTCTGATGTTGAAGTCGCCCACGGTGAAGGGGCTGATGGAAGCGGTAAGCGATAAGCCCCTTTGGCCTCCAGGAGACCTGCGGGTATCCCCCTTCTCTGCAACCTGTTCACTGATGGCTCCAGAGCGAGCTTTATAAAGAACACGGGAAACCGGAGATCTGTGGAGATCTCTGCACTGTTGGGGCTTATTAGCATTTTAAAGAGAAGGAAACTGAAAAACTGCCAATTCCCTGTCAGCTTAAGGCTAATCACAGCAAGATGCTGTGGAGGAAGGTGAAACTGAGTTCTCATTGGTCTCTTTGCATGAAACCAAATGAGATACGTTTAACTTCCAAATATATACAGAACAAAAACAATTAAGAGGTGTCTTGCTAGCTGTGATAGTGTAACCCAAAATAAACTATGACCCCTTGGTTAAGAAAAAGACATATTGCAGAATTATGGTGATTTGGTGTACGATTCTTCCCTTCCTACCCCGGGTCTAGTCTAATATTACCCAACTTGGGCTTAGGAAAAGTTATTTTATGTTTTATTTACATAATATTCACCTGAATATAACTTTAATATGACTCTACTTTGAGTATAATTTCTAACCCCCTTGCACTTTTTTTTTCCTTTCTTTCCCCTCCATACAACCATGTTGTAGAAGATCTAGGTTTTTTATAGTGCTAGAGACAATAGGACTGCCAGGGACAGAGTCCAAAATTGTTGGTTGGTTTGGAAAACTGCTACATTAGCAGTTACACCATCTTGGGTTATGAGGGTTATGAGGTTATGGGTTACAAGGTTCAACATTAAAATGTATAGGATAGTTTCTATAAGTGCAATCATGCAGTATGATTTCTTTCATTTAGGATACATTATGGAGGTTCATCCATGTGGTAGTATAAATCAGTACTTCATTCTTTTTTATGACTGAACAATATTGCACTGCATGTATAACCACATTTTGTTTTTCCATTCATCAGTTGACGGACATTGAATTTTTTCCACCTTTTGCTATTGTGAATAGTGCTGCTATGAACGTTTATATACAAGTTTTTGTCTGAACACCAATTTCCACTTCTTTGGGGTATATACTGAGGCCTGGAATTGCTGAGCCAGACACAAAAGGCCACATATGGTACAAGTCAATTTACGGGAAGTATCCAGAATGGGCAAACCCGTAGAGACAACAGGCAGGTTAGTGTTTGCCAGGAGCTGGGGCAGGAGGTGGAGCAACTGCTTAATAGGTTTCCTTAGGGAGGAATGAAAATGTTTTGAAATTAGAGGTAATGGTGGCATGATATCGTGAACCTACTAAATGGCACTGAATTATATACTTTAAAATGGGTAAAATGGTGAATTGAGTGATTATATATATTAAAAAGTATTCAGTGTTCATCAGAAGTTTTTTAAAAAGTGCATAGGAGTGTTACCGGTGCAGATGTGGTGCTGCCTCCTGGGATTGCCTTGTCCCCAGGCAATTCTGAGCAGAGCTGCAAGGACCACCCTCTACGAAACACTGATGGAGGACTGCGTAATCTTTTCTGTTCTGCAGGATTTTTCAATGCGATGGAGTTTGCTATTACTGAACCTGCCTCACATAAAGGGAAAACAAAAATGGAAATCAATGCAATAAAAAATATGATCTATATCTCTTCAAATGAACCAAGATTTTTAAAATGACCCTAAAATTGCCAGAGGATAGACTAATGAGCTAGAAAAATCTGTACAATATTCAGACCTCTCTGGGCAACTTTGGACAATTTCATACCCTGATCTGGCCTCTAAGATCACATTACTAAAACAGACTTACCTAGGAGAGTGAATATGAAAATTACAGAAGCAGTTGCTTACATGCATATCCTACGACCTCAACCCCAGAGATTCTGGGAGAGTGGGAGTGAGGATCAGTAATCTGCATTTTTAATAAGCTCCTCAGTGTCTTCTGAGATGGGCTAGGTGTGAGAACCTCTGATCTAGACCAATTCTGACCTGACTGCCCTATGATCCTTCGTTTTTCCTTGGTGTCTATTCTTGCCCTTCCGTGACACCTGGCCAGTTCTATAGGTGTTCTGCAGGTGTGGTCTCGCTGGGCCACAGCGGAGATGCATGTCACCTTCACTCCCACCCAAACAGCAGCTCAGCAATTCCACCCACGCCCCCCACCACAGCAGCACCTGGTTGTTGATGCATTTTAGGGGAGCTCATTACACCTGCCTGGCTTTGGTTAGCTGGAGTAGGGGCTGGAGGGGTGGGGGGAGTAATGCATAGTATCCTTTGACCCTGTAGCCATGGAGAAGCCAGCTTCCCTAGGCTGGCTCTGGTCAGATTTCTTAGGGCAATTTTGACTTCATCTCTCCTTTAAGTCTGGAAAGAAAAGGTTTTATTCACGCACCAAACACAAGCTCTCTCCTTGCTTCCTAAGTTGTGCAGATGGGAAAGCAGGACAAGAGAAGTTCCTTCAGGACCCTCAGGTGATGCAGTCTGGTGATGAGCTGCCAAAGAATGACATAGCAAGCCCTGCAACTTGGGGCCACCATTCAGGACACCAGGCTCTGTTGCAGCAAAGACTCGAGCACACTGTGAAATGAGATGACCCCTGGATCCTGCTCACTGTACCTGTACCCTGAGTTTATTTGGTACCTGGGTGGGCTAAGAAAGGGTTCCTTCCAGGGGTGGCTTCTCTGAAGAGTAGGACCTCACCAGTGTCATCACACTGACACTTAGCAATACATGCTTATACACATATATAATGTAAAGGTGTATCTTTATTGGTATATATACACATGCATTGGTAATATATATGTGTGTGTATCAAGTAAAACCAATATACACATGTGTATGTAAACAGTGTAGCTTAGGGGGGCAGCATGTAGGCTTTGGCCTCGGAAAACCTGTGTTCAAATTCTAACTGTGCCCCTGACTAGGTAGACAAGTTTCTTAACTTCTTTTCCATCTTTAAAATGGAAATAATAATACTTAACTCACGGGGTGATTGTGAGGATTAAATGAGACAATATAGACATAAACTCTGCCTGGCTTCTGGTATACACCAAGTCCCTGGCTAAGATCAGCCTTTGTTACTAGAACGTTGTTTTGAGTAGGCATCAGCGCTGGGTGGGACGCAGTGGGAAGACTTCTTCCTCCTGTTCCTGAGATTTTGAATTTCTCAAACACTCATTTGCCTACTGTCGAAAAGATAGAAAGTTATTTTGGCTTGTGATTCCATTATGTAATATCCCACCAATTTGGAGTCTCGGAGGAGGCCCTGGGCGGTGCAGGGCCGCAGGTATCTGGCTGTGCACCCGCGGGCCCGTGGGCAGCCCTCTCCTGCGGCAGGAGGGAAGCTGCTCCTAAGACATGATCTTTGTGTTCCAGAGCCAAGGCCCCACGGTAAACAAAGTCTTCAAACAAGAAGTCAAGGTGACCCTGGCCTCCAGGTTTTGTTTCAACTCTTAATTTCAAAGTAAAATCATCATGTGGGGAAGGGGGTTACTTTTTTAACAACTAAAAGTTACATACAGAGAAAAAATGCGCAGTGAGTAGGAAAGGGAAAATCCTAACTTAAAAGGAAAGTTGTTTAATGAAGAGATATTGTACTTGACCTCAAGCCATCACTTTGAACGCTGTCACAGGTTCAATATGGCTTCCCATAAGCTCAAACATGGTCCCCACTCCTTACTGTGGAGCTAAGGCATTGCTTCCCTAAGTGGGCCCGTCAGATCCCCTGGGTTACATTTCAAAGATGCCATCCCAGAGCCCCACCCCTCAGCTTCAGAATCAGACTCTGGGGGTGGGCCCAGGAATCAGCATTGGTGACAAGCCCCCTGGTTGAATTGAAGCACACTAAGGTTTGAGAGCCACTAGCTGATGTGTACCTTGGCTGGGAACTGGTGTTAGGGTCTGATTCTGCCCTAAGCGCCTACATGCATATCCACTCAGAATGGGAATTGGTTGCCACATTCTAACTCTTTTGGGACCAAGTCTCTGCAGAGGTAGTTTTAAGCCAGGAAGTAGCCCTACAGACTGTTTCATAACCCATCCCTGTGGATTTTAGCAGTTGGCCCAGGTCTAGGCTACCGCCTTCATCCTTCATCAATGGTTTGGAAAGGCCAAATGCTGTCTCTGTTGAGGAAGGAGCCCACAGTCTTCCAGGGCCAGCAGACTTCACAACTCCAAATGTAAAAGTATGTGTGTGTGTCCTACAGTCGTTTTTGAAATAGGAACACCTGTTCCTATTGTTTTGAAATAGGAACACCTATTTTGAAATAGGAACATAGCAATATTCACATTGTTTTACTCCCTTCCTGAACTAGTTATTGAAAGGTTGGCTGTGCCTCAACCTCCTTATCTGTAAAATGGAGTCATCGAGAGCATTGAGTGAATTAACACAAACACTCGCAGATGTTAGCTGAGCAGGTGATGGCAATCATGGTGACAGCAGCTGCTGTCACAACAGGAAGATGTGGATTGCTTTCCAGGACAGAACCTGCTCTTAACCTCTACTGAACTCCCAATCCTCTATCTTTAGCCAGGCATTATTTAGATGTAGAAGCAAACCTGTACTGGAGGGTAAAGAGCAAAAAATTAACAGTTTTCATTTTCTTTTTTTTTAAAAAATCATTATTGGCAATTGGTGATGAGATGTTGGTTTGTCATCTTCACATGACTAGAACAGTGTTGCCACCCTTCCTTCAGGTGGGAATTGAGATTTGAGTCAGAAGGTACTACATCAGGTGGATTTGTTGAACGATTTGGGAATGGCGACAGTGTTCCTACAGCCTACACGCATTTCCTGCAGTCTGGAAGTCAAGCCACTTAATAGGATGGAGTAGTTCTGTTTTCTAGAAATTGGGCTGCTCTTACACTCAGCAGGCATTATACTCTTCCTTCCAAAGATAATATACTTGAGTTAGCCTTAATTAAAGAAGTCTCTATGTAAGACTGAGCTCATGGGTCCCACCATGGGTTGCACATGCAGCCGTGTGAGTGGACTGGGGACCTTGATTGACTTGGGTTCCAGCTATGACTGTGTGGTCTTGAGTATGCCAATCTTAGATTGTTGGCTTCCCTTCCCTGCAAAATGTGGAAAATGCCTATCTTGAAGAATAGTTTTAATTGTACCACCCTTGGCCTCTTACTGTTTTGGAAAGAACTCTTGACCACAACAAACAGGAATGGAATTTTTATCTGATCTATGTCAAGCTGAGTCACTGTTCAGTAGGACAGATTGGATGGTTCTTCTTATGCAATGGTCCTGAGCCATTCTGACCTTCATTTCACCTGCTTGAAAATCATTTTCCATACAGATCTACACACCCAGATAGAACAAGGAGAAAAAGTTCTCGTCAGCTGAACCGAACATCGTCAGCCAGATGTTACTGAATATTCCTATACTTGCTGTCATTTGGAGAATAGAGACTATTTTTCTTTTTGTTTGCATGTTTGGTATGTCAGTTGAGCCATCCATGTAACTTGGATGATTCACTTTGGCTTCTTTATTGTTATTATTAGGTTTTCAACTTAATTAAAGACAAGGATTTGGTGGTTGTGATGGTGGTAGTGGTAGTAGTAATGTTTCCAAACTTTTCTGTTGGCATTTCTGAGCAGTTTCACCTAATAATCTTACAAATAAAGCATCTCTGGCCACTGTACCTCCTTGCTAATTCTGGAGCCCAGCAGGTCCACTCATGCCTCGGGGCCTTTGCATTCGCTGTTCCCTCTGCCAGGTGTGCTCTTCCTGCAGGCCACTGCTCACGTGTTGCTTTATCAGATAGGCCTTCCCATTCCCAGGCACCTGCATCAACAGCATCTCCAGCACTCTCTATCCCTGTAGCTGCTTTATTTTCCTTCATAGCAGTTGTTGCCACTTGACGTATTTAATATTTGTTAGTTGTTTATTGTTCTCTCTTCCATGGTAGGATGTAAAGTTTATGAGGTCAGGGGCTTTGTCTCTTGTCTGCTGTGTTTCCCCAGAGCCTCTGCTGTGTCTGTGCCGCCATGCCGAGTGTGGTGGGTAGCATGATTTTCACATACACTGCTCCACTTGATCCTTCTAATATCCCTATGAACACGGCAGGTAAATAGCAGCATCATCACCTTACAGATGCAGAAACTGAGGCCCAGAGAGGGAAGCAACCCAAGGTCTCATAGCTCCACAAAGTGATGGAGCCAACTTAAGCCCTCAAGCAACTTAAGTCCAGTTGGGGAGATGTTCACATTTGAAAAGTTATTACAAGAAGAATAAACATCCCAAGTCATGGTTCACAATGACTGAAGGAAAAGAGATTAGTCAATAATAAGCCATCAGGCAAGAAGTAGTATGTGTAGTGGTTGATCCCACACAGACAGCTGGGTTGTGCAAATTACTCAACCTCTATACCCCAGTGTCCCCATTTCTGAAATGAGAATAATAGTATGGGATAATATTATGAGGATAATAAAATGGGATATAGGGTTGGTGTGAGGATTAAATGAGTTAGTATACATGGTACCTAAAATTGCACATAGAAATACTCTGTAAGTGACTATATATGAATATATACAGTAATACACACACACACAGAGCAGCTGACTAATGCTATGAGCTAGAGAGGCAGACTGAGATTCCTCCAAGCCAAACGATTAGGGATGGTCTGTCTTTGTGAAGCTAGCCAGTGTGCGCAAGGATAAAGGTTGCTTATGGCCTCAGTAGCACATACTTTTTATCTGACTGAGTCCTTCATACATAGAGGTGATTCCTGAATCCTCCCTGGTTCTCTTGACAGGTCAAATGCAGCCACCTAGGAAGTGTTTGAAAGCAAGAGTCTCCTGCTTGTTTGACGTGCACTTTAAGAGCCCATGCTGAAGAGCATATAGCTCCAAATAAAAGTAATGAAAACTAATTGGCTTCCAGAGCAGGCAGTTCTGTTAGATGTCTCTAGAGAAGGCAGACTGAATCCTAAATTGGTGAAAATCAGTGGGAATCTCTAACTTCTGCCTGTCACATACCTGAGGTTTCTGGGCAAAGGGAACTTTCCACAAAGTAAAAGTCTAAAAATTACAGATCATCACACCACTAATGACACCTTGATTAGATGCATCTAAGACCTAAGATCCTTCTGGGTACCACAGAAGCTTTGGGAATCCTTACAAATATTGATAAGGCACTTTTTAAAATTATAAAAGAGTTATACTCAGTTCGGACTTGAAACACACACACACACAAAAACACAAGCACTCCAATCACTCTGTTCTGACAGCACTACTATGTAGCACGTGTCTTCCATGCATAAAAGGGAGGGTTGCATGGGTGATCTCATCCAGCCCCCAGGCGGAGGAATGTTCTGTAACCCCCAGCAGATGGCCGCCTCCTCTACATAACATCCTGCACAGTCTCACTTTCCAGGGTTCTGAGTCTGGCAGAGAACATCTCCCTGGCTTGCGTGGAGGCCGGGAACACCATGTCAGAGTGGTGCATCATAAGCTGCCTGTGCCACTGAAGGCTGCACTGGGAGCAGGACTTTGCCCTCCTGGAGGCACAAGTGTCACCTTTGCCAGGTGCTCCTTGGTACTGGCTGAGGTCTGTGAGTCTTGCTCTCGAGCCTTCTCAACATATGCCCTCCTCCCCTAGGAGTTCAGAATCTGAAGCCACCTGCCAGGTTGTTCTCTTTCAAATCCTGGCTCTGCCACTTACTAGCTGAGGGATCCTGGGCAAGTGACTTAATGACCGGAAGCCTCAGTTTCCTCATCTGAGAAACTGAGCTTATGAAAGTACTTATTGCATTGCTATGATGTGAGCAAATTAATAGATGTAGAGCTCTCTGTGCCTATATGCTGGGCACATAGTAAGCACTCAATAAATGCTAGCCACTGCTGTGCTGCTTCTGCTACTCCCTGCTCACCCAAGTAGAAACTGTAATTGTGCAGATTTTATGCCCTTTGCTTACTTCTGACTCTTACCAATTGATCTGTGAGCTAAGGTGTTTTCGTTCGTACTTTGGGGAGCAGGGAGTCATACCCCTGAAAAGAGAGAACCCAAATATGAGATTCACTTCTTTTTCAGAAAGGGGGGGGGGGGCTAAAAAATATGAGCTTGATGTTGAGCAGAAAAAAGTTTCTATTTTTTCAGTTTGTTTTAAAAAAAGGTTCCAAGTGACACTAAACCTCAAAAACCCAAGTCTTAAAGACCAAGCAAGTCAAAATGATAATTAGATATAAATAACATAGTCTCTAGGGACTCCAAGTACACAGCAAGCAGTTATATATAGCAAAGAATGCTTATCAGGGTTCTTACCTTTTTGTGCCATGAATGTTTTTGGCAGTTTGGTGAAATCTATGGACCCTTTTCAGAATAATGTTTTTAAATGTATAAAATAAATTACATAGGTTTACAAAGAAAACAAATTATATTGATATGCAGTCATCTAAATACTAAAAAACATGCTTTGTGATATAGAAATATGTGTTCCTTATTCATGCGTTAAATATCATGATCTGTGGGTGGGAGTAATAACTACTGTAATTTCAAAGTATGATGAATGAGTATAATCAATATTTTGAAATATCTGCAGAATTCTAATGTGACATAAAAATATCTGTGATTTCCATTTATAACAAAGAAACTGCTACTTCTAATGTTACTGTACCTTCGTAATTGAAGGAAATGCTAAATTCCAGTTTGAGGTTAGTGAAAATAAGGATGAGTGTTTTCCCCATCCAAGTTCATGTACATATTCTTTGAGCACCTGTAAACCCCAGGTTAAGAAGCTTAGACCAACCATGCCGAGGAAATGACAGCTCTATAAATGACGTGGAAGCAGGTTGCTATTCAAGCATTTTTTTCTGTGCATCGGCTCTGATGACTGAGTGGTTCTAGAACCCCAGGGAAGGGAGAAGGTAATGAGCTCTCTCCTGAGAATTGGCTATGCCTGGGTCCTTTTCCCTTCATGCCTTTAGCAAAGCTGCTTCACTCTGAGCCCTTGGTGCAGAATCAGCTCACCTTGGCAATTTCCTTTTGATTTACATGTGCAAGGAAGGACACCAAGAGACATGACAAATTGTGTGGGTGCCAGGCATGGGAGGAAGAGAGAAAGAAAGCCTAAATTCTCCCAAAGGGAGCTTTGGGCGAGGAGGGATGAAAGCAATGTCAACCCTACATTATTGAGTGTCTGATCAGATTTGAAAACAGCATTAAAGATGTTCAAGGAAACTTGCTGGTGTTATTTAGACAGATAAAACATAACATCTAACCAAGCAGTTGCTAAAGGAATTTGACTTTCTAAGGAAGAGAGGGTGAGCTACTATATAGCCAAGGTAATATAGGAGTATTTCCAAGAGGTTAAACATTTCTGGTAACTTTTAAAATTTTTATTTCTAATTTTATTGAATTATGATCCAATGTGGTGTATCTTTGTTACCCAAGACATAAGAGAGTCCCTTTAGGAGATGTAAAGTTTGGATATGTGTGTGTGTGTGTGTGTGTGTTTTATTATGTTAAGTATATTAATTGTATTATTCAACTTTTTACTTATCTACTAGATTTGTTCAATTCTAAAAGAGGTATATTGGAACCTCTCAATATAATTGCATTTTTCAAGGTTTTCCTACATCTGTAATAGTTTTTGCTTAAGTGCTATGTTGCTCGATGCATAATGTTTTATGATTGCTATAGGTTTCCCATAAATTGTGCCTTTTCTCGTTATATCATGTCTGTTCTTACCCATTGACCTTAAAGTATACTTTGTCTAATATTCCCCTCATGGTTCCTCCTTTCCTTTTATTTGCATTTGATTGCTATGGTCACCCATTGGTCATTCTCTATTTACCACATTGTGTTAAGAGCTTTTCTGTTAAACAGCATATAGCTGGCTTTCTTCCTTTCTCTTCCTCCTCTTTTTTTCTTTTTCTTTTCTTTTTTACCCACTCAGCTACTCTGGCTGTTACTGGGAGAATGAAGTTCATTCTCACTTGGCATAATGACTGACACACTTGACTTCGTTTCTTCCATCTTTTTGTTTGTTATTTATTTCACTTTGTGGTTTCCTCTTACTTTTACTTTCAGTTTTCCAGTTGGATTAAGTTACTGTTTTTTACCTTTTTAATTTGAAAGTTATTTTTACTTTTCCTAATTTTTTTCAATCTCTCCTTCTCTATTATTTGAAAACAAAATTTCAATTATTCCCCTACCAAGACCCTCTACCTCCCCGACTCCCTCTGTAAGATGTGACTTTTAGAGCTTCTTTTCTCCCTTCCTCTCCCACTAGGATGAACCCATTGAAATGTTTAGCCCATCCCCACAAACTCCCAACTTCTAGATTTTGCAGAAATAGTTTAGTACTTTTGTTCTAGGATATGATTAGATTTTTCTTTGCATTATGTCCTTTTTTATTTTAGGAATCCTTAGTTAGCACTTATATTTCACACTCTCAGTTCATGTAACCATGTGTACACTCTAGTTTATGCTTGTTTTCTTCCCCTTTGCCTAGTCTCTGTTCTGATGCGTTTGCCGTTTGGGTAGTTCTTTTGTAAGTACAGTCATCCCTCAGTATCCGTGGAGGGATTGGTTCTAGGACACCATACCCCGCATACCAAAATCTGCAGATGCTCAAGTACATGATAAAAAATGGTGTTCTATTTGCAGACAGCCTACATACAACCTCCTCTATACTTTAAATCATCTCTAGATTACTTATAATACCTAATACAATGTAAATGCTATGTAAATCATTGTTATATACTGTATTGATTTTTAATTTCTATTATTTTTTATTGTTGTATTTTTAAAAATTTTTTAATTGTTTTCAAATATCTTCAATATGCAGTTGGTTGAATCCATAAATGCAGAACTTGCAGATACTGAGGGCCAACTGTATTTTTTTCAAATGACATATTTGGATGATACACCCTCTGAACCCTTGCATTTCTTAGAGACTGTTCTGTCATCCCCAGAAGTAAGGGATAGCTTGTTGGTGTATAGGATTCATGGGGTGAAGCCTTTTTTTTCTGTAGTCTTTAGGGGCTCTTCCACTGTCATTTGGTTTCTAGTGTTGCAGATGAGAAGACTGAAGCCACCTTTATCCTTTTTGGGGGGTCTTGTTCTTTCCATCCATCCAGGAGGTTCCAAACTGTTTTCTTTATACTTGGAGATCTGGCACTTTGCAGAGTGGCCAGGCATATGCGTGTTTTTTCATTGATCTGTCCTGAGATTCGGGATACTCCTCCTATTTAAAAACATAAGTCTTTCTTCTATTATTTGTTCAATTATTTCCTCTTCTCCAGCTGTTCCTTTTTCTCGTCTGGGATGATTTTCACATCTTCTACAGCCTGCCTCTATTCTTCAACATCTCTTTTCTTTTCTTTCATAATTTCCATCTGTGCTATGTATTTTTGCTTTGCCCTTTGAGATTGTTTTTCAACTTGATTTTTCCTAACACTATTTGGTTTGCTGAATTGACCACCTACCCTTCCATTTATTTGCTGACATTTTACATTTTTTTAGTTCAATGATCATATTTGTATATCAGAATTTTGCACATGAGTGCTTCACCAGTGATCTTTTAGATTCTTCTTAAGTGCTCTTTTATGTTCTGTTCAAATGGATGCCTCCAACACAAGTTCTGTCAATTTTCTTCTCTGTCTACAGCGCCTCCTTGGATGTGTTATTTTTCATACTCGGCCCATTTTGGCTCAGGTGTGGCTGTGGGGGAATCCCGTCAGTGATAGGTCAGGGTACGCAGCAGGCAGGCTGCCACCCCAGTCTTCTTTTGCTGTCCTGGCCCTTGTTCTATCTGTTCTGTTCCATCCGGGCTTATTGGAGGTTAGAAGGGATGGAAGGGTGAGAATCTGTGATTCTCTGTAGAATGAGCTCTTCCCAGGATCCAAAGTTCTTTCAACTTTGCTCTAGAGATCTTCAGCCTCTCTTTCTAGCCTCTGCTAGACTTGCCAGGAATCTAAGTCTCAAACCTCCCCTGCCCTAGCCTGTGAGCTGTTGAGCTCTGAAGGGGCAGGTAGATTTGATTTAGGAATGGAGAGACATGAAAAACATTTAGGGCAGATCATCCCAGAATCCATCTCTAAACTATTACTACTTTATATTTATAAAAGTGAAACACAATCATTATAAAAATAAAATAAACAGTACAGACTTGTACAAAGTAAATATTAAATAGTATTAATAAAAGAATCTCTTGTTTCCATTCATCAGTGGTAGCCAGTATAGATTGGTAGATCTTTCTAATATTTTCTATGTACTTACACATATATATTTGTAAAAATTGAAGTGGTATCACACTATATACACTGTTATGCAACTTGGGTTTTTTTCCCCTTAATATAATAAGGATTTTTTAAAATGTAAATTCATATAGGCTTCCCACATTTCTTTTAATGAGCATGCATGTGGTTTTTAACTGTGAAAATATCAAGATGTGTTTAATGGATATTTGTTATATGCAGTTTTCTCTATTATAAACAGTGATGCTTTGAGAATATTTGCATACATCTGAGTGACCAGATTACTAGATATGGAATCTGTGGGTCAAAGGAAATATGCATTTTACATTTTAATAACTTCTGCCAAATTTCTTTCCAAAAGGGTTAAGCTTGTTACTCTCCCATCTATGGAATATGAGAGTTGCTGTTTCTCATACTCTGACACTGTATTATCATTTTTTTTGGTTTTTATTAGTCTGAAAAATAAAGTTAATATCCTACTATTGCTTTAACTTAAAATTTTTAAATTATGAGTGAAGTGGTGCATTTTTTCATATACTTAGTGTTTGATTATATGTTTTTCCTATGGATTGCTTTTCGTGTTGTTTTCTTTTTTCCCCATTGGATTGTTAGTCTTTTTCTTGATTTGCAGGAGTTCTTTCTAACTTGAGGAAGTTAGTTCCATGTCTTTCATTTGTGTTGCAAAAATGTTTCCTAGTGCATTATTTGTCCTTAGCTTTTTATGGTGATTTTTGCAATACTGGTACTTTTAATCCTGTGTTGTTTTAATTAACCTTTTTTTTTTCAGGTTTCATGTCTTGCTTAGAAACATCTTCCTTACTTTAAGATGATAGCTATACAAATAATTAACTCATAGTTTCTTCTCGTATTTTTAAGGTTTCATCTTCTGCATATAAATCTTTGATCTATCTGAAATTTATTTTGGCATAAGGAGTAGAGAAGGGATCCAACTTAAGTTGTTAAATTTTTTCTATATGGCTACTAGTTAATCCAACACCATGATTAGAGTCCATCTTTTTCTGATTGATCTGAAATGCCACTTTTATCATAGATTGAGTTCCCTTGTGGCTGAATCTTTTGTTGAACTATTTAGGGTCTATCCAAAGGGAAAGCCTTGTGAGTGAGTGTTTTGAGAGTTTTACTCAGGAGTGAAGTGCACCCTGTGCCCCGGGAAATGTCCAGGAGAGTGAAATTGGAATTTTCTCCTTTGCCTCTATGTGGAAGTCCTTCCATGCTCATCTGCCTTCTCGTTATTGGTGTTACAGATATCTGAGAAATATGGGCTGCCTGTGGAGAAGATAGCAAAGCTTTACAAGAAAAGCAAAAAAGGGTAAGAAAGAAACTGAGCTTAAATTCACTTCTAAGTCAGATTAAGTCTGTGATGCCTTTAAAAAAAAAAAAAAGATGCCTGTGTTTTGTTCATTCTGTTGGGTACCTTTCATAAAAATTGTGTGTTGTCCTTCCAAGAGATTGCAGAGGAGCTTGCAAATGCAGTGCATTTTGAAGATCTTTAATGAGAGGGAGGGAGGACGACAGCGTATTGTCATGACGTCAGCTGAGATGCCTATTCCAATGACAGGATAAGCAGGTGGACTAGAGGGGTCTGGAGGTGGTGAAGATGCTGGGGAGAATGGCAAAGTCACCCCTCTGCAGAGAGTGGAGTTTATAGGGAATCACTTGCAGCCCTAGGGGCTGGCGTCAGGGTGGCACAGTAGGAATAAAAAATGGTTCAGGACATAGGGAATTCTTCCAAGGTAATTAACAAAATGTTCTAAAATGATCATTGGACCTGCTTGTTCTCATTGTTAAGAACAATTGCTATTATTTATTGGGTGTTTAGTAGGTTCTGGGTCCCCTGCTAAGTGCTTTACACACTTTCCTCTATTTACTCCTCACTGCTCTATGAGGTAGAATCTGTTATTATTGCTAATTTACTGATGAGGAAACTAAGCCAGAGGGAGCTTAAACATCTTGCCCAAGGTGTCATGTTCAGTAAGTAGGGTACAGATTCGAACCCAGGTCTGTGTCCTCAAAGCTCAAGTCTTAGCTCCCACTTTCTGTTATCTACCACCCTCTATGGGCTTCTTGCCTGCGAGGGTCTAAGAGTAGTGGCTACAGGAGCTGGATTTGGTGCCAGGAGAGGGTCTTCCTTGACTCAGCTTCTGGAGCTATTTTTCTACAAAAAGTAGAAGACGGGTCTTTAAACTCTTCTCTCTGGACCATATTCATAAAGGATATTTATTGCCTGGGATGCTCAGGCTTTCTGAGTGGTGGGGCCTCTTGGTTGATTGTGGGTTGAGGAGGACGCCCTTTCCACCGGAGCCCTTTTGGAAAGCTCACGAAAATGCATGTCGCACTTCTTTCCAAGGTCAGTGTAATAGGCTGGGTGCATTATTCCTTTGACCATGAGATTTGAGTGTGTCTCACCATCACTGCCAAGCAGAAATCCTTAGTGCAGATGCACGTGCTGATGATAGCATTTTGCTTTCATTGAGCTCTGTGTCGGGCCCTGTGCTAAATACGTTTATCCTAACAACATCCCTATAAAGCCGGGTGGTAGTACTTACTTTTGCAGAAGAATGAACGGAGGCTCTGAAAGGCTAAGCAACCTTCCTATTGACACATATCTGGAAAATGATTGAGTCAGTTCTTCATTCTCATACTAAGATCTGTCTGACTTCAAAGAATGGGATTGGCTCAAGGACTTTAGGCCATGGGCAGATTCTGGAAGCTGTGGGTTTTCTCAAAACTCAACCCACCAGAAATAGCCAAGGAGTAGGTCATAGGTGGCAAAGCATGAGCTTCTGAGTGAGGCCAACCCACTGTCAAATCCAAGCTCAATTGTCCACTAGCTAAATGAACTTGGGGAAATGATTTAAACTTGCTGAGCTCCGTTTTCTCATTTGCAAAATGGTTACGAAGACAACTCCCTTCAAGGTTGCCATGAGGACTAAATACAAGGTCTCTGAGCACATATTATGTGCTCAGTAAAGGGTAGCTGCAATTCTTGTTTAGTTTCGTCTTCCTCCTAAGAGCAGAGGCAATGCGTTTTTTATACGGCATTTTTGGGAGGCAATATGGTTTAATGAAAATAGGGGGCCTAACTACTTAGGTCCTGGCTCTGTCAGTAGCTGATTCTGTGATCTGGGGCCTCCTAACTTCTTCGGGCCTTAGTTTACTAATCTATAAAGCAAGAGGGTTAGGTTGAATGTTAGTTCTGAGAAATTGAGGCTTTGTTTTCCTCAAACTGGTTTTTGGGGCAAGAGAATAGAATGAGGGTCTTTCCCTGCCTTGTGTCCTCTCCCCTCCATGCCCCTCCAGCCCCCATTGCAGGAGAATAGCTAAGAGAAACCCCCACCTGGAGCCTCGCTTGCACGGGTCACACTGCTCACCGCATCTTTCTTTCTACCCTCCCCACCCCCACCTGTGGCAGCATCTTGGTGAACATGGACGACAACATCATCGAGCACTACTCGAATGAGGACACCTTCATCCTCAACATGGAGAGCATGGTGGAAGGCTTCAAGATCACGCTCATGGAAATCTGAGCCCGGGGTTGGCACCCCCTTGGCAGGAGCTCACAGTGCATTCCCCCCTGGGAGAGATGGAGGCCCCGGACCCCAGAAACCCATCTCGCCCCTCTCACGACTGCTGTTACAAGACTGCACAGGCCCCACTGACCGCCAGTGTGCTTGGCCCATCCACCAGCTCCTACCACAGACCTGAAGCCTGAGCCCCTCAGGAAGATGCCTTGGGCCTGGTGGATTCTTATTTATTGCCCACCTTTTTCCAGAGCCCGGGGTCCAGGCCCGCCAGGACTCTGCGAGTCACTGCTGGCTCCAAGTGAGACCGTCCAGAGTTCCCTGTGTAGGAGAAGCACTCCTTCCGAAGAGCCTGAAACATTCTCATCCCATTTTCTCACCTCTCCACATCCCCTGAGTGGCTGGACAAAATGAGCTACTTCCCTGTGCAGTAGTCACAGGTGGGGTAAGAGGTAGACGCCCCCTACTGGTCAAAACCTTCAGGCTGCTTGGAGAAGGTTGTCTTGCTAAATACCTCCAGGGGTTCCCGGCGGCGAGTGGCCACCAGGCCTTGTACAGGAAGACATTGAGCTACCATGTAATTAGTAACTAACACAGGACGTATGCCTGACTCGCATGTACATAGTGTTTATAATATTGCAATAATATATTTTACCTGTGGTATGTGGGCGTGTTTACTGCCCCTGGCCTAGGGGAGGCACATACCTGGAGACTCCGTTCTCTGTAAGGAGTTTCGGCCTCTGTGCCTGCTGAGGAGACATGCTGCGCAAGGGAAGGGGTGTCAGGTGGCTGCAACGGGTGCCAAGATGGACTCTCCAGCAGGTATGCCTAGGGACGCGTCCCCTGTCCCCAGAGAAGCCTCCTCTCCCTCTCCATGGGCTCGACTCTCCCCAAGGCCACCATGTGCATATCATGCTGATTTGCTTTGCTTGACTCTTCCTTTGAGCTGTCGCGTGGGAAAGGTCATATTGTCCCTGCTCCTTCTCAGCTTGGGCATCAGGCACTGCCTGCGCTTTCCAGAGAGGCTCTGTAGGGGTTTTGTCATCAGGCGCCTGTCGCTGGGGCCTGCTGCAGGCTATCCTGAGAACCCGGGACACTGTGTAGCGCCTCACAGTTTACAAGCATGTCCTTCATCTCACGTGGCCCCTTAAACGCCCAACTGCGGTTCTGAGAGCCGTGCCAACAGCGCAGCTCTGAACCGGCAGGCCAGGCCTTCCTCGCGGGCCTCAGGACGGACAGAGAGGATTATCTGCCTGGCTTTGGGTGCTGGGCTTTCAGGAGGAGAGTGAGCGAGAATGCACCGTGAGCCCTGGCCCCTCGGAATCCTGCCTCACACAGGAGGAGAGGGGGAAGAGAGGGCTGCGTCCTCCTGCTCCTGGGAGATGAAGAGGAGAAAGACACTCCCCTAAACAATCACGGGAGATGAACTGTGTGGGCCATGTTCTCTCTGAGGGGACAGGTAGGTGGTTTAGGGGTCTGCAGTCACCCTTGCAGGCTGGAGCACTAGCTTTTTGGTAGCCAGACACATTCTGCACCCAAGGCCCCAGCTCTAGGGTGGGTTCCACGAGATTTGTTTGTAAAGCACTTTGTGTCTCACCTGGAGGCCCTTCTCTCAGGGCTCCCCGTGCTCCCCCGTCTGCCCCTGAGGTCCAGAGCAGGATGGGGGGGGCTGCTTCTAGCTTAGCCGTTTCCCCTTGAGGCTGCAGAGGAATTGGATGGAACAGAGAGCAGGTGCTGTGCCCAAGAAGATCCCTGCATGGTGGTAAGGGGGTGCCCTCCCGTGTGTCCTCTGTGGCACCCCTTCCTGAGGTGCCCAAGGTTTGCATCCCGTATTCAGCTCTGCTCCAGGCTGTCCCCTCCTCTGTGCCGACAGCCGTACCCTGGGCCACCCTGGGTACCAGTGGGGCTGTGTTCTAAGATGGACAAGTTCAGTGTTGGAAATACATATGTACTATGCACTTCCCGCGCTCCTTGGGTTAGGAACAGCGATTGGCAGATGTAGCAGCACATACTACTGGGCTGGGGGCTAGGACTCCAGAGTAGGGAAAAGACAAAAGTTTTGGCAGCCTGACCCAGGCTAGCCACCCTTCTCTCTCCAGCCTCTTTGGAAAGCTGTTTGTTGGTCCTGCCCCAAGGCAGATGAAGCAGAGATGGTTTTGCATTTGTCCTAAGTCCCTGAGCAATCACTGTGGCGACCATTGCCAGAACAAAGGATATGAGGCAAGTGCCACCGAAGGGTGGTGCAGAGTGCCACGTCCCTTCTGACCTGTTCCCGTCTGCATTCCCGGAGCGCCCTTGGCTCAGCTTTGAGGTGTCCTGCGTTGTGTACTAGCAGAGCTTTGATGAGCAAAATATCCCGAGCAAAAACACTCCAGGAAGATTGGAGAGCTTGCCTCCTCTTCCTTGTTGTCCCTTAACTTAATCACACTCAAATAAATAAGCTTTTTCTTTTTTAAATCCATGGGAGACGGGGGACATGTGAAGCAAGTGTTTGTCTTACACATCCCCAAATTGTTCAGACTTTACAGGTGTTCGGAAATTGGGACCAACAGAAAATTGCAGTCAGATGTCTTCTTGGAATTGGTTCCCAAAAGACTAAGGCACGTCCCAGCCCAGAAACTTAGGAAGCGTGAAATGAATCAAACATTTATTTTCCTTCTTATTTAAAATCATGAAAATGCAACAGAAATAGAGGGTTTGTGCCAAATTCTATGAACAGCCCTTTCTTAAAGACAAGCAAGGGAGATTGATGTATGTACAATTTGCTCTCCTGTTAAAAAAAGAAAAGGTAAATGTAACTTAATAGTTTTGTAAATGGGAGATGGGGAATCTATAAACTATAAATACAGTTATTTTATTTTTTGTACATTTTTAAGAAAAAAATAAATATTCATAACAGAAGACTAAACCAGCAGCATCTGGTGCTTTCTGTGAGGTGAGTGTTGGGCTCTTTGCCTGGTTGGAAAGAAGTTTCTTTGTGGCTCCCCTGGCACCTTCAGCAGAGCTGGCATTTCCTCTTAAAGCTACTTTGTCGTGCCCCACCCCAGGGTCCAGTGAGAAGAAGCTAAGGTCGCTGAGAGGCCTCTGCGTGACCGTGACCGTGGCAGGCGCCCCGGGGCAGTGTTCCGGCCAGTCCCTCCGGCCGGGCAGAGGTTCCCTTCTGCCCTCCTCAGCCCAGGCTCACTCACCCGCCCTTAATTCCCACAAACGCTTCCTGCTCCCCTGGTTCGTCCGAGCCAGCCTCTACCTAGAGACTAGAACCACCTGGCTCTGACTCCAATTTTAACACAATAATCTCTTGCCCTGGAACCCACAGGCTCCCTTGCATCTGTCGCTCAGATGTGAACCCCTCGATGCGCTGTCCCAGTGTGTGTGGGGGTTTCCCCCCGAGGGCTGCCCACCCTCCTTTAGCCACCATCCGCTGTCATCTCCCAGGGGCAGCTCTGTTCCAAACGAGCGGCATCTCTGTGTTCTTCCACACTCCCCTTCTCTCTGTCTGTCCCTGCCCACAGCTTTCAAATCTTGGCTAAAAATCTGCCCTCAGGAAGGCTCCCCTGACTTCAACCCAGCGGCCTCTCCAGCGGCCTCTGGGCCTGGGCCAGGGGCTGGGAAATGCTCTTTGAAGGAGCCTTCTGGAGAGATGTGGGGGTCCATGGCAGTGGGGGGGGCACCATGTGGCTTCAGGTCCTGCAAGATGAAGATGCCGAGGTAAGATCAGGAGGTCAGGAGATTTATGGAGGGGAGTCACGGGAAGGATCCGGGGGAAGCAGGCAGGGCCGGCCTGCAAGGCAGAAAGTCTCAGGCCAGCGGGGAGGCCCCAGGCAAAGGCTGCCCACGGCGGCGTCCCACTGTGGGTAAGAAGGGCCAGTCTAACAGCCCCGCCATGTGCAGTCACTGACAAGGAGCCGCCCAGGGAGAGCGTGGCCACGGAGTGGCTCCAGAGGTGTGACAGCCAAGCTCATGACCAGCTCACCGCCGGCAGCAGCTTCTCCTGAAGGAACATCTGAGCGGCTCGACCCCCTTTGAAACAGACACTTATTCAGGCTCCACTCGACATTCCCCGAGTGAGTTTTCCAGACCATCACCTTGGTACAGCACCCCCTCTGTCCCCAGGGGTCCCTCGTTCCTACACTTCTCTGAGCTCCTGTAAATGGGCATGTGGGGTAATTCTGGGGACCCAGGAATTCTACAGTGGGGACCCCTGGTCAACCAGAAGCAACAAAAGAAGGGAAGGGGGTGGTGAAAAGGTATCAAAGGCAAACAGCCCTCGGGCACCGCTCAGGAAAGAACCAGGTTCCTGTTCTGCCCTGGGGCAGAGGCGTAAGCTGTGACAGGAGTCACCAGCTGGGCAGTGAGCTCGTCTCCTATTTCTTTGCTAATACCCTTCCTCACCCCACCCACCCCAATACGTCCAAGACTTTAGTGCTTGGTTGTGTGTTAGGTCACCACTCACCCCATGTGAGCCCAGTGAAGTGATTAAATACTGATATTGGAAAGATACATCTTGAGGGCTGTCCATCTGTCTTCACGAGGATGGCATGCTGGTGACAGAGGTGAGTATTTAACCAGGGTTGGCAAGCCCAGCTGCCCCCATTTCTCTTAAAGAACTATTAAAATGCCAGCCACTTCCTGGAATAGTGCTGAGAAAAGAATCCATGAAATAACCCTCCCTGAGGCCCTGGCCCCTCCCAGCTGCCCAAGTGAGTTAGCTCTACGCTGCGGGAAGCTCTCAGAGTACTCATGGTTTGTGTCCGCAGGGGCGTCTGGGGCCACGCATTGCACCTTAACGCCCAGTACAGCAAATGCCCAGGACCCACGTCCCGGCCACGTGGTCAGCATTCGACAGTAGAGAAACCTGCTTGAAATGAACAGATGGTTCGATGATACCCTCAGCCTGAACAACTTTTCCCTGCGCAACAGTTTTCCTGTTCTGGGTGGATGCCACTGGCATTCTGCTGACTTGGAAAATACGAGACTCAGTGGTTTTTCTCTTGTTCCTTCAGCCACATCAAAACCCAGAAAATTTCGGGAAAGTGCTGAGCACACTCCTGACAAAGACGAGAGGTGAGAAGCATCTCCGGTTCTCCCAAACGACGTTCTTGTGCTTCCCTCTCTACCCTGACTGAGAGAACACGTGGACTCCTCAGCGGGTACCCTCCATGCCTGACCGGGGTGTGAGGGAGCTCAGCTGGGTTGGGGCATTAAGACAACGCCCTGAAAATAGGAGCCTCAGGGCTAGAACTTTGCTAGAAGTGACCAGGGTGCAGGTGTGCAGGCTCCTGCTCAGGTGGGAGGCCCCTAGCCACTTTCCCACCATCTGCCTTGGTGTTTGTCACTCATGCTCCATACTCATGGCCAGCAGGGCCATCGCTGGCCCATGGAGACCGGCTGTGTGCAGTAGGAAGACTGTCTCCAGGCCAGCTCAACCCCCACACCGGGCTATTTGGCCCATGGAACACCTGCTGGAGCTGACACTCAAGCAGGTTAGTCGGTAGCCCCTTTTCTACATTAATGGCCTCCTGTGCTGAAGGCAAGGCCGGTGACAGCAACAAAAACCAAATACCTTGATCTGAATTGGCTTTGAGGGTGTAGCTCTGCATCATGTCATCTTTTTCATTGAGTCGGCCCAGGCTGAGAGGCCGAGATGGGGGAGAAGAGGGCATTAATTTCCTTAGGCTTACCCAGATCCCCCTGAAGGGGGATGCCTCAGTTTCTCTTTCCATTGTGCCTCATGCTTGCACTTGGGTTTCAGGAAGGAGGGAAGGTGAGAAGAAAGTGAAGACTGTGATGAGAGGGAGGGAAGATGCCCATACGCAGACCAAGGATGCTTCTGGACAGGGCTTTGGGCTCAGCAGCCCCTCGTGTCCTCCCCCGCCCCTTCCCCAAACTTGGGTTCCTTGTGTCTCTCTAGGGCAGAAACACCACCCAGGAGGAGGCCAGCATCAGAACCCAGAGCCTCACTACGCACAGAGTCAGCTGGGGCTGCAGTTCAGGCATGAAAATCCCATGTTCCAGACGATCATATTAAACAATAAACACGCTTTAATGCCAGGCAAGAGCTACACAAAAGCAACGGATATAGTGGCCACTGTATATGATATGATTTATAAATATATATATTATTAAATCCACTTGTGGAAAGTCCCCCCACGGCATACCAATGGGATGGGACAGCACCCTCAGCACCCCTTCCCCAGACGAGGTATGAACAGTCAAGCACTCTGTAGAATCCTTCAGGTCGTAAGCCACTTTATTCCAGTCCCTTGGACATCACAGGCTGGCTTTATTTGGGTCAGAACAGACCATTTCCAGGGGTCCCTGAACACAGAAATGACAACGAGCAGCTCAGCACAGGAGTGACCCAAACTTTTAGGCATTCCGCCTCTGGGTGTCGTGGAGTCCCTGGGCCAGACGAGTGCATTGGATTAGACGTACAAGGGCCTTCCTGGGAAGGAGAAGGAGAAAACCAGTCCTCGAGAAGACACAGGCAGGGTCAGCCGCAGGCCAGGACGAGGGCTGCTTGCGTACATTCTGGGAGCGTCGGCGTGCAGTGGCCAAGCGTCTGGCTCTGCTTTCTTTCCTGAACAGCTGGAGACCTTCTCTGCCTCACCCCAGCTCTAGGTTCTAGGGAACGGAGTGGGTCTAGCTCAACAAGACGTCATGACCAAGGGCGGGACCCAGGCAGGTTTCCTGGTCATTAGCTGATTGTATCCATCAAAGGAGAACTAAAGGGAGGAGTGAGGACTTCAATGCAGAGCAGGAGAAAGTGGCTGCGACTCCTGAAGACACCAATAGGGTGTGCTGGGCCCCCTCACCCCCTCTGTATTTCATGACGTAGGTTAATTCTCTATTTTTCAAAAACATTTTACCACTCAGCCTGTGGAGGAGTTTGGCAAGTCTTGGAACCACTCACTATGAGGAACTGACACTCAGGGGAAGACTGAGATTATGTTACCAAGTCCAGGTCTCAGAATGTCTTCCTACAAATTTGGTTCATTTTGGTCCACTCTACAAATTTGGATTTTTGCTACCAGATAGAACAGACTGCAGTCATATACAGGAACCTGGAGGTTAGAATGGACGCGGCAACATTTCCCTCACAGTTATGATGTTTACCTTTCTGTTCCTGTTCTACAGCAGGTGGCTTGGCAGCAGACAGGCCCACTTGGGACCTCTCTGCCTTCCCTCGGGGCAGGTTCCCCATCAACATCCTTGAGCGTCCGGGCCTCCTCATACCAACTGCTGGTGAGAGTGTGACTTGCCCGTGACCAGCAAGTTTTACTCTTAGCCTGCAACTCAAATCCATGTATATGAGGTCGCCAGACCAAACAGCAGCTCAAGTGTGTGCTGTCACTTCTGGAAACAGAAATCTAGGGTTCTCCATAGTGGGCCCTGGAAACCACAGACCCACTAGTCCATGTCTCCTTTACGATGAATTAGATCAACCCAACCTCTGACTCTCTGAAGGGCCACTGGGGGCGTGTCAAAGCGAATGTTCCAGACACGGCTCCCTAACCATACACATGGACTAAACCATTGGGAATTCCCAAGAATCGACACTATATTTTTCAAGTCCCTACGGTATCCACCTGCTCAGAAAAGCACCAGGCCTCCAATCTGATGTTGTCATCGGGCTGCTGGGTCAGGTGGGCGAACCCCCTGCCTCACCCCTCCCATCCAGGCCAACCTCCTGGCGCTCCACTTGCACAAGTCCTGGCCACACTGCTTGTCGCCTGCCCTCCCAGCACTGCGACTCCGGAAGGGCACTCAAAATTAACGTCGGGCCCTAGGCAGGGTTACTTTTGTACTTTTATGGAATATATAAAATATACTTGTTGATTGGTACATTTGTGCAAAGGCAGATATGACTTTAAAACAAGACATAGACATTCATTGTAGTTGGCTTACTTCACAATAAGCTACTAAAAACAGTCTCTGGAATAAGATTGTATTAGTGCTCACTAAACATGCATTTCATTTAAACAAGGCAAAACAATTTGGTCTGCAATACCCAATATTTTATATACAGCAGTCTTTCTTTTTTTTTTTTTTTAAATCACAATAGGCAACAAGATGGGCCTGGTTTTGGAATATGTTACCATTTGTATGTAATTTCCAAAGACACTCACATTAGCTCAACTAGTGTAAACCTGTGAAAAAATAGCTGAGCCACCGTTTTCCTCTCCTCTACTCATTTACCTTGAAATGTTCACAGCTTAGAAACTACAGCCTGCTGGGGAGGAGGGTGGAGTGGGCCCATGGGGGAACGTCCCAGCTCCTGCTAATAGCCTCGCCCCAGAGGGTGACTTGCTCTTGGGGAATGCAGCCTCTGGTGCCTCCCCCCACCCCCACGCGTGTGCGACAGCAGGCCCAGGCAGGGAGTTCTGTCTTTCAGACAAAAGCCCCTCAAACTTACAGAGGAGTCACTGGGCTGGATGGGTTTCCCTTCTCTTGCCGCCCCCACCCCGAGTCTTAGGTTTTAGAAGATAGACATTAGAATCAAAAGAAAATAATAATAGTAACAATTAAAAATCCTCAAACAACAAACACCACGAAGTCTGTCCATGCTCCCCACAAGCACGCTGGGGCTCTGGGCATTCCCACGAAGCGTCCACGACAAAAGAAGCTGAAGGCGTCACGGAGGAAAGCGCATCTGACCGCACAGGGGACAGCATCACCATCAATATTGTTTGGCAAACAATTATTAAAAAGGAGAATCGGAAGGGAACACAAGCAGCTCTACACTTGGGTCGGTGGGTGTGGGGCTCAGAACTGGCCGGCGCTGCTCGGGTCGCACTGCAGCAGGCGCACTATGGACGGGTCGCTTTTGGCCCCTCGGATGAACTCTTCCAGCGAGAGTTTTCCTAGGAAGCAAGAGGACAGGTGAGTGGCGGCTGGTGGCAGTGGCGTGAGCTTGCACCCTTCCCATGCAGCCACTCACCTTCTGCCCACGGCCTCACAGCCGCTGTGACGCGCAGCACTCACCTGTCCCGTGGAGGAGCCCAGCTGACGCTCTTTCCAGTGTAAGACCCATGAGGCAGGGACTCTGCCTTGCTCACCGTGGCACTGCCAGCCCAGGCACCGTGCACGCAGCACCACAGCACCACTTCCTAGGAGCCCACCGTGTGCCCGGGGGCTGGGGAGAGGGTGGTGGATGACCCTGACTTGGTCCCTGGCCTCGTGGCTCTTCCAACTCCAGGCACCCTGGAGGGGCTCACTCATATTTTGGGATGAGAGGCCCTAGTGCCTTTATGAGAAGGAGCTGGGCCCTCCCAGCACCAAGGCCATTCCCACGGTGTTCCTGGGGCCTTGTGGGTCCCCTCAGCCCGCTTCAGTGACTCAGGTTTGCTGCAAGAGCCCCTCTTATCTGCGGGGAGCAGCCCTGACATAGGTGTTCGTTCTTTAGGCAACACGTGAGGACAGTTGCACCTCCACCCCCCTCCCCCCAGGTCAGGAGAATGAATGTGGGGGTGTGTGTGAGTCACAGGGAGACCCCCTGGTTTCTGCCTACCCTGATGGGCTGGAGGAGGGAGACCTGGCAGCCTGGGCCCCACTCCTGCCCAGTGACCCGTTCCTTCCCGCACAAGCTGGAGCACGCCCTGAATTCTCTTCCAGGAGGGCCCCTCTGTCACTGTGGTTGTGGAGAGGAGGGGGTGGGGGGGCAGGAGCTGGGGGCCACAGAACTTTTTCCCATTCCTGGTGCTGCTTCTTTGCCTACCCTGTCCCTGGGAGTGACACAGCTCACTTGATTGGTAAATTTGGGAGGAATTGCCGGGCACTTTTGCTCAGCTTTGCCCTCCTTCTGCCCCTGGAAGGAGCTGCCCCAGAGAGGACTCCTTTCCGCCTGCTCCTCCGAGGACAGGCACCGGGCCTGCCCTGCCTGGCACAGCCTGCGGGTTTGTCAGATGCCCTTGGACTGCCACGCTTGGCCATGTCCTCCAGTGTAGCTCTATCCATTGCTCAATTTATTCCAAACCCAGACAGGAGGGGAGTTCCCCCACCTGAGACAGCAACAAATACGACTTCCCCTCAACCACAACCCTTTCCCCCCAGAACCTAGTTCTTGTTTAATCAAACCCACTTTATCTACATGAAAAAGAAAGACGCGGATTTATTCATTAATTTATCTTGAATAGGCCGGGCGCGGTGGCTCACGCCTGTAATCCTAGCACTCTGGGAGGCTGAGGCGGGTGGATCGCTCGAGGTCAGGAGTTCGAGACCAGCCTCAGCAAGAGTGAGACCCCGTCTCTACTAAAAATAGAAAGAAATTATCTGGCCAACTAAAAATATATGTAGAAAAAAATTAGCCGGGCATGGTGGCGCATGCCTGTAGTCCCAGCTACTCGGGAGGCTGAGGCAGGAGGATCGCTCAAGCCCAGGAGTTTGAGGTTGCTGTGAGCTAGGCTGACGCCACGGCACTCACTCTAGCCCGGGCAACAAAGCGAGACTCTGTCTCAAAAAAAAAAAAAAAATTATCTTGAATATGTCGAGCTGGTCCCATCTAGGTTTTGTGTGCTGACCATTTTTTATGAACTGTGCCCCACCCACGTAGTAGTTAAAATGGTGATGACTTCCTGAGGCTTTGCAAGGCACTCACTAGGGAAAGGAGACAGCAGCGGCCACCGAGCACCTTGGAATCTCTATGATGTAGGCTTCGGGAGGTGCCAGCTAGAGGTGGCAGCCGAATCCCGCCTCCAACGTGGCCCTCCAGCTTCAGGGCTGGGCTTGCCTGTGGCCCCACGATTTCCTCTCCAAGCCAGGGGTTAGACGCCAAGAGCTTCAGGCAAGAGGAGTCTAATGGCTGGAGACGCTACATGAGGTCTGCTCTGCTCCAGGCAGGGAGGGGACCAGGTGGCCTCAGCCCTGGTGTCCAGAAACCAAGCACTGAGCTAAAGTAGCCAGTCTCCTGGTTGGGCTAAGATTCCTCTGACCACTGTGGACTGACTTACAGGCCCTCCTCCTACTTCCTTCCCTCTGCTGCTCTCCGTCCCTCCCCGCCCTCGTTCCAAACACAAGGCTTTCCCGGACAGCAGCACAGGACCTTAGCAGTGAGCTGCGTTCCGGGAATCTAACCCAGCCGGGGCTCTGTGATCCTATCGTAGCAGAGTCCCAGTGGAGAGACCCTAATTCATCACCTATGACGAACACATAGTAAGGTCTTTAGCCTGTCGTGCCTTGATTTTCTTCCACCCTTTAGCCCGATTCTAAAGCGGTGTCTGGACCTAGAGCAGAGCATAAACCCACTGTGCTCCCTGGAGCACCAGCAAATCCTACAGCTTAATATCAGCAAGTTTGTTAGCTATTAAAATAATCCTGTGCTTGTTTAGTCTTTACAAACAATCAAATGTAAGGGGCAACAGGATGTAATGGCACCTCTGTGGAGGAAACAAAGCAAACAGATGGGGCTGTACTGTGCAAACCCAGATTCTCAGGCAGCTGGTGCCCCAGGGTGGGGACAAAGTGAGGGAGAGGCTGGCTCTGCCGCAGAACCTCCCGTTGTTCCATAGATCAGCACCAGGTAGGTGTGTGGGTGCATTTGCACATCGTGGACAGGAATTGCCGACTATGAGCAGAGCAAGTGAGCTGGTAACAACAGCAAGAGCCTATCACGGACCAGGCCCTGAGCTTAGCACTTTAACCTCTGGCATTACATCTAAATAGGGTGGCCAGATGTGGCAAATGAAATACAGGACTTCCAATTAACTTTGAATTTCAGATAAACAGTAAACAATTACTTTATGCATCTCAAATATTTCATGGAGTATACTTATACTAAAAAATTCCTTGTTCATCTGAAACTCAAAGATAATTGGGCTTCTATATTCTATCCGGCAACTCAGTATCTAAAATCCTTCTGTTCTCGAGTTTGAAATCCGAACTTCCTTTTCAATTTGTTGGGTTTGAAGGGTAGGTGGCACCGTCAGGGTGGGAACCCCCCTGGCCACCCCACTCCCTCCCTGGCCCCCCAGTGACTCAGGGAGCCCCATGTGTCTCTGGGAAACCCAACACCTTAGAGCATGCACAAAAGACCCCAACAAGACCCCTTGGGCAGGCTGGGGTGAAAGCTGCTAGCATCTCCCATTCTGATTGGCCTGCAGGGACCCAGCCTGCCGTGCCCTGGGCCTGTCCCGAGGACTGGTCTGTGCTAACTATGCTTTCTTGGGTCCCTCCATTCCTGCTCCACAAGACCTAGTAGAAGATGACCTAGAAGGAGGATAGAAGGGCCTAGAAATAAGGCATTTTCCCCTGGACTGGGATTAGCTCTCTAGGAACCACCTAGTCCTCTTTCTTCCCACCCAGCTGGAAGGCACGGAGGATGAGACAATCTCATAAACGGTCTCCAGCCAGGTCCCTGAGGCTGAGATTTTGTCCTCGAGTGGCATTTCCCTTCCTGAGCTCCCCTGGCCCCTCCTGCAGCCACCACCTGACAAAGCGGAGAGCCTCCTACCGTCTCTGTTGGTGTCCATCTGGCGGAAGATCTTCTCTGTCCTTTTCTCTGGGGTTGACTCGTCTTCGGGCATTTTCATTACGGAGGAAACCATTTTATAGATTGCCTGGGGACAGAAGAACATGGTGGTAAGACAGAAACACCCCGTGGCACACAATAGTCCTATTGTTAAACCTCCCAAATGCAGGGCTGAGGGACTGTCCCCATCCACTCTGGCCCCAGTCTTGTCCTTGCCGAGTTGTGCGGGGGACATGGAGGCTCAGTCCCTGGTGGGAGCCAGGCCAGCAAGCTTACTCTTGTCCAGTGAGGACCCTCGGGAGTGACAACCAGCAGGAAGACCCACTAGACTTGTCTGCAACGTGAACGTGTGTGTGAATTCCCTGGGACTCTTGTTACAGTGCAGAATCTGATTGCGTAGGGCCGGGGCAGGGGTGGGGACTGAGATTCCGTGTTTTTAACAAGCTGCCAAGCGATCCTGATGCTGTTGTTCTGAGGACCCCACTTTGAGGAGCAAGGCTGTAGGTGACATTCCTCAGGCCAGAGAGACAAGCAGATGTCTACCGTGGTCTCCACGGAGGCCCCTCAGGGACGAAGAGCACACCACGGTCTAGAAGCAGTGCCTGCGTCTTCCCCCAGGCAGACATCCCCCACCCATCCAGACGCTCCTCCCCCTGCAGGTGCCAAGGGGCCACATTCCTTCTCTGCAAGCTCCCAGGTATCCCTGGGATGGAAACAACCTGCCATCTGAATTTTAGATTAAATATGCCATCTGGGGCCTGAGATCAACTGGGTACAGCTGTGAAATCTCATGGGCAAGAAGGAGTTTCGCAAGCAGTCCTGAAACTGCCTGCGGCCTCTGCATGGAGGCCTCAGTTGTCAAAGGTAGTTTTTGCTGGGGAATAGAAATGTAAAGTCATTGCGTCTATCCCCAGATCATGACTTTGCTAATCAGATTCACTTTCAGCACCTCAGCCCTGGGAAAAAGTTCTGGAAAAAGTAGGTTTCTCCAGGAGTGGGCAGAAAATTCCAGAAATTTCTGGAGTTTGGAGGGCAACGGGGGCAGCTGGAGAGAACAGAGAAAGGAAGGCAGCAGAGGGGAAGTGGGTTCCAAATGGGAAATGTGGGAGTGAAGAGGGACACTAAAGGAGACACCGTGTGGAGGCCCAGGGTGGGAGGTGTGCAAGAACGCCGACGTGGTGCAGGGACACATGGCACAAGATGTGGTCCTACAGCAGGTCGGGACAGCATACCAGGGACTCACAGACCATGTCCAGGTATCTGTATTTTTCCAATGAGCAACAAAAAAATGGAAGTGACATTAAATTTGATTTACCTATTTATACTCACTTCCCAAATTGAACTCTATTCCCTTATTTGCAGGCAATGGTGTTCACAGAGTGGAAAAATGGTCATTCATAATTTATTTAATAATTATTTATTGTCTAGTATGTGCTAGGTGGTGAGGCACAATTATCAACAAGCCTGATGCACTGTCTCTTATTTTGTATCTCACTGATCCTCTGTTAAAGACTTGGGAGGTACCATATTGGACATCAGAATCACCTCTTTTTTAATGAGCACCATTTAGATGGGTACAGCCATTCCAGTAATGGCTTCATAGTCGTTATGAAAGCCCTCACCTAGACTACCTCCGGGTCCCGGGGGCAAATAAAATCCATTGGTCTGGAGCACACCTCGGAACTGTCAGCCTCTAAGGTTCAGGCAGGCCCAGGAAACTCTTCTTGGGATTCTGATGCAAAATCAGCTGTGAGGCTATTCCCTTACCATGCTTGGCTGAAGAAATGAAAGCCCAAGCAAACACAGGAATGTGTATGAGAGGAGGAGGTTCTCACACTCAATAGAGTCTTAAAGAGTTTTAGTCTTCAGCCCTTAGGCTAAAGGAGTGGGGTTGGTACAGAGAAATGAGGATACGTTCATATAATAACCAACCAACCACCTGCCATCTTCTCCCCACAATGAGCAGGGTCAGAAGGCTCTGACGTGAGCATCTATGTAAACGGGGCAGCAGGCACAGAGTCTGAGTACACTGTGGGTCGCGGAGGAAGTGAGGTCTCCTTTAAGAGGCTCACATCTCCAGATGGCTCTTTCATGACACCCAGATTAAAATTTTTTTTTAAAATGTGCATCAACCCACTGATAGGGATTAGTGGATCATTTACAAAGCCAGGTCTATGGCACACGTGGTACCACAGCAGAGCAAGGAGCTGAGGCCACCGTTCCATGGTCTCCAGGGTGAGTACGTGGATGACTGCTTTGCAAAGCCACATTTGGGGAATTGTCTGTCCCTTTGCTCCCTTTTCCCACAGCACCAACGACTGACAGCTGATTGTATTAGAATTTCGCAATCTGGATTGCATGGCCCAGAGAGGAAAGAGAAACGACCCAGACAGCCTTCTGAAACAAATCACATCTTTTCTTAGCTCCAGTTCCCCCCACCTCCCAAAATTTAATGGGATTAAACTGTGAAGAGACCAGGCTACTTCCCTTCTTTATTTTTAGCAATGTCGAGAGGCCTAGCGGGGGTGTCCTGTTTTTGATTAAACTCCAAGAGCCCTATTCTCGTCTCTGGGTAAATGCAGCGTTTTGGGGGCACCCAGGCGGGCGTGGGACAGCTCCCCACTGTGGCCAGGGCTCCTACCAGCTTCCTCGTGGTCTATATTTTTCTTTCTTTTTTCCTTTGAAGGAGAAAGCTCTTGGAATGCCGAAAAGGAAGGACTCAGATCTGCACTGACCAAGGTTGTGCGAGTAACCGAGGGCAGGCACAACTCCAAGAGTTCACACACAGGCTTTTCTCTGAAGGAAATCACACTGACTCTTTTCATCAGAAAATTTAGGGTCCTCTAACAGGAAGCCAGACATTCCAGGCTTTCCAACAGCAGACTAAGGGCAAGAACAGTTAAGCTGTACAAGGAAGTTTTTAGGTGACAAAGAACAGCACCCTGCTTAGAAGGATATTACATGCCAGGGAAGGCGGGGCATGAAAACCTTTTCTGAAAATACATTAAAAATAGGATTAACATCTATATGTGTGGAGTGGCATGAGTACTTTCCCATTCAGAGCCAGAAGAATAACTTAAATGGGTAACTTTCATACTTCCATAGTGTTCTCACGAGTTGCTCTAGGCACCTTCACAGCAGGGAGGTGAGAGGAGACTAGGGGTCCACTTCCTTTTCAACCAAAGAAGTGCCATTCTTATATTAGGTTTCATGTAAGATTTTACTTGGAAAAAAAACCAAATTTTTGCTGCTAAAAATGAAGTTTGAAACCACTGAGCCACTTCGTGCATTCTTCCCTTTGTGATAATTTGATCCTCAAAGGTAATGAGTAAGTCAAAGATTCGTACACGGAATCATACTCCCTGCACAGTAGGGGAGCTTACGATTTCAAAGAACCCAGCACTTGGCCTTTTATGACTTGAATGGCTATGGGAAGTTAGAGGTAGTCTTAACATGAGAAGAACTTTCTTACGTTCAGGTGTGTCCAATGGCAGAACAGTGGCAGGCTGTTCTGCAGAAGTCAGTCCATGGACACTGAAGATATATACAAGCAAAGGCTGGGCAGTCATCTGTTGATGACACTGTAAAGAAGTTTTTCCCAAAGCATTTTCCAAGAAATATTATCTTTCCAAGATGCTCTAAGATCAGAGAGATCCCATCATCAGAACAGCTTGAGAAACACTGCTTCCTTTATCCCCTTTTTGCAGCACTACGATGCACATGGACATATTAAAGATTCTGAGAATTCCTACAGTAAAGAGATCTGCTGACCTCTATTTAACCCAGGTTTTCTCAAATTGGTTTGGCCAGAACCCTTGTTGTTTTTCAACAAAGCATATGTGAACCGTTTATGAAACTAGTACCCCAAGAAAGTTCTATCTGCACCAGGACTGATTCTTACTCTGGCTTCCTTTTCAGCTGGGCGCCTTCTCTGTTCCTCTCTTTTTCAGAATAGATAACCTACAATGCTGCTCCCTGAGATTTGCCTTCCTGATAGTTTGTGGACTAGAATTGGGGGAGGGCCTGAGGGGAGGCAGGAATACCTGTTAGAAATGGGTTGCAAGAGATTGTATTTTATAAAAATGGACAGAACAGTATTCCTAGTCCTCCACAATCTTCCAGAACCTTTCCATTGCCCCATGAGGGGGTAGACTCTAGGTCTCCTCCTCCTGGAGCCTGGAGGCCTTGGTGGATGGCAGAGACCTTTGTGACTGCTGTTACTGGGGGTGGATGGGGGAAGTGACGCTCTGTGACCTCTACAGTCCAGTCAAAAAGGAGCTACAGCTCTGCGTGGTTCTCTTTCTTGGGACCTGCACCTTTCGAGCCCTGAGCTGCCACATAAGGAGTCTGGCCACCCCGAAGGCACCATGCAGGAGAGAGCATGAGGAGAGACCACATAGAGATATAGGAGGAGGCCCAAGGAGCCTCAGCTGTTCCAGCTCCCAGGCACTTGTGAGCCACCTCAGAGACGGGATCCCACTCAGAGAGGAAACAGAGATGGGATCCCACTAAGTTTTGCCTAAATATCAGACTCATGGGCTAAATAAATGATTGTTGTTTTAAGTCATTAAGTTATGGGTTGGTTTTGATATATAGAAATAGATAACTGGAATAAAGTTATCTATTCCTGGATAGATATATTCCTGGATATAACTGGAATAGGTAAGAAATGTGAAGGCCTAGGCCACGTGCAGTGGCTCATGCCTATAATCCCAGAACTTTGGGAGGCCAAGGTGGGAGGATCACCTGAGACCAGGAGTTCGAGACCGGCCTTGGCAACATAGTGAAACCTTGTCTCTACTAAAAATAGAAAAATTAGCTGGATGTGTGGTGCATGCCTGTAGTCCCAGCTACTCGGGAGGCTGAGGCAGGAGGATCGCTTGAGCCCAGGAGTTTGAGGTTGCAGTGAGCTATGATGATGCCATTGCAGTCTAGCCTAGGTGAAAGAGTGAGACCCTGTCTTAAAAAAAAAAAAATTTGAAGGCCTAAAACACAGCAACTTCATATTATCTATTTAGGAGAGTAAAGACCTCATTGGAAGGAGTTGTCTGAAGCTGCCTTTACGTTGAACTTTACATAAGACTGAAAAAATATGAAGTGTTCCTATCTGAAAGTGATGGGTACCACCACTGACTGGAAATGAGACAGTGAGCAGGAGGAATGGACAAGAATGATGGATTTAAAATAGATTAAGAAGGCAGATTTAATAGGTCTGATGACTGCCTGGATATGGAGATAGATGTTGGGGGAGTGCCAAAGATGTCTTTTTCTAGATTACAGGATGGATGATAGGACTACTTAAAAAGGTGTCGGGGTGGGGGAGTGGGGAGGATTGGGCAATGAGTTTGTTTATGGAATATTGACTTTTAGGTGCCAGTGCAACATTTTAGTGGAGATGTCTGCTAACAGTTAGATGGTGGAGATGAAGATCTGGAAGTAATCTGTTTCTTCAACCATAAAATGGCGCTGATAAGGTTGTGGTGAGGATTAAATGAGACAGTGTTTGTGGACTAGGTTGAATAGTGTTCTTCAAAAATTCATGTCCACTAGAAACCTGTGAATGTGACTTTATTTGAAAATAGGGTCTTTGCAGATGTAATCAAGTCAAAATGAGGTCATAATGGATTCTGCTAGCCTACTGCAATGACTGGTGTCTTTATAAAAGGAGGGACCTTTGGACACAGACATGTAGGGATAACACCATATGATGGTGGAGGCGGAGAATGGAGTGATGCTGCTGCAAGCCAAGGAATGCCAAGGACTGCCAACAAGCACAAGCAGCTAGGAAAGAGGCATGGAACAGATTTCCCCACAGAGCTTCTAGAAGAAACCAAGCTTGTTGAGACCTTGATTTTTGGACTTCTAGCTTCTAGAATTGTGACAGAACATAACAAGTTTCTATTGTTTTAAGCCGCCCACTTTATGGCTGCCCCAGGACACTTATACAGCTTGAGAAGCCCTCACTACTGTGCCTGGCCCCTAACAGACACTGAGAACAGACTCTCAGAGGAAATGAAAGCAATACAGGGAACCCTACTTGGGAATATCCGTATTTAGGGAGCAGGAGAAGGAAAGAAGTCCACAAGGGAGATATGGAGGGAGCAACCAGAAAGAGCTGCCTTTTAATTACTTAATGGGTACAATGAATAGTATTCGGGTGATGGTTACACCAATCCCCCTCCCCGCCCCCGACTTCACATCTATACACTATATCCAGGTAACAAAATTGCACTTGTACCCCCTAAATCTATAAAAATAAAATAAAATTTAAAAATATTTTAAAAACCATATTCTAGAAGAAAAAAGAAAGAGGTACCTTTTAGACAGGAGGCACTCACGTTTGCCAGATGCCATACTTGATGCTAGGAGTTAACTGAAACTCTTCAGCTATAGCGTGGCTTTCAATAATAAGATTAATCCCTTGATAAGAAAGGGACAAACCCAACACAACCAATACGCAACACTAAGGTCAGTTCTTAGATAAAGCCACTAGCCTAAGCAATTGCTTTCAAGAGTTTTCTCCAGGAAAGAAATCCAAGTTGCATTCCAGAGTAACATCCGTGGTCCCCATTCATAATTGAGGATTAGACCAGGGTTCAGAGCTGAATTCCCAGGGGCCGTAGAAGATTAACTAGAAACTCTTCCCTTGAATCAGAAGAGCACAGTGTTTCAAGTCTTTAAGGAACATATTAAAAGTGATATGGTGTCTATGACACCAATTTAGAAAAGTCTTTGTGGGGAAAGTGCAAATACTCTCAGAATGTGCTCCTAACAAGAATGTAGAGAAGTCTCTCTGGCCCTCACTGTCTTTCTCTGTGGCACAGTCAGACAGAATGGTTGTCTGACCTGGTCACAGCTGGCACTCTTGAAACCAGGGGGGATTAATCTGTGGGTTTGTTTGGTGCCCGTGGAGGACAAACTTCCGTTGCATGGGCACCACCATCACCACCCCCCACCCCCACCTCGATCTTCTCCACATCTGATTGTTACGTAGGTGTATATGCCTTAGTCATCACAGGGGTAGACCAGAAAAAAACATTTTTTTCCCATACTGTTAAAAGTAGCAAAACCCAAATCTTTTGCTATGGGCTGCCAGTGTATTTCCAAATTCCTTCCTTCAGTTTTCGTTCATTTAAAAGGTGTGAAAATGTGGACTAGGGGTATTCAAAGTTCCCCTTGCCTTCATCAAAAATGCCAATTAACTCTGAACACAACTAGTAGGGAAAGTCTGATTCTAAAATGACAGTTATGTGAACTCCAAATATTTTCAAAGCAATCATTAATATCCGAGTAATGAAAATGTTAGTTCCAAACTATTCTCACCTGGTCTTTAAAGTGAGTTCCCTAAGGACTGCTATGAGTAACATTACGTCAGCCTTTGGATTCTCTTGGAAAGGCTCTATGTTGAACTTAAGAACAAATCCTGACAAGCTGTCTCCCAAATAGTCCCAGTGTGTGATGTGTGACTGGGCTCAGATCAAGAGGGTTTGGGGAATTCCTGGTGCCAACCACACTCTTTCCTGGAAAGGTGATCTTTCTTTTGTCTGAGCCCCGTGAGCATCAGAGCAGCCTAGTTTTAGCTTATTCCCAGATGGGCTTGTCTTAGGTGGGAAAGACAGCAGGTAAAGAAGGAGAGGTTCTGAAGCCAAGAATATCTCTTCCACGATTTCCACCAATTAGAGATCTACTTGGATTATGTCCCTTTTCTTGGTGAACATACATTTTACAACTGGGTAAATTTAACTTAAAACTTAATGGAAGATTCTATTCATTACTTTCTCCATTGGATCAGAAATAAATTCCCTTTATTTAGCAGGGAAATACCCTGTCCCAGATTTGGCAATGGTGGTAGGAATAATATCAGCCAACATTTATTGAGTGACACTCCATGATGGGCACTGTTCGACGCTCTTTACTTGTAATTACTGATTTCACACTTGCAATCACCCATGAGTTAGGTGCTCTGATTAGCTCCAGTTCACAAATCAGGAAAGTGATGCCAGAGATGTTAAGTAACTTGTCCAAGGACACGTAGCTATTATACTCAGTGGCAGAATCACTATGGGAAGCCAGGAACTCTGCGCTGAGGTCTACACCCTTAATAACAATGCCAGGCTGGCTCTGTAAGAAAGGGAAGGTACATCCTCAGGGAACTCAAGGAGATGGGAAAGAAGGAAAATGGAGATTTGGAAAAACAAAAAGGCAAGGCAATATGGACAGGCTTCGTCTGAGGTGGCTACTCTGATGTGCCTGCTCCTCTTTTGATTCCCTGTTCATCTTTGCTTTGGAGATAATGATCGCATTTTGTCTAAGCCTATAATTTTCGTTCAATCATAAGAATAATGCAATGCAGCTTGTATACAAATAGCTGATGACAGTCCTGTAGTTAAAAACTTGACCTTTCAAAGGGTTCCAGTTAATGGCTGGGCATGGTGGCTCACACCTATAATCCTAGCACTCTGGGAGGCCGAGGCGGGTAGATCATTTGAGCTCAGGAGTTTGAGACCAGCCTGAGCAAGAGTGAGACCTCGTCTCTACTAAATCAGAAAGAAATTATATGGACAACTAAAAATATATACAGAAAAAATGCAATGTAGCTTGTATACAAATAGCTGGTGACAGTCCTGTAGTTAAAAACTTGACCTTTCAAAGGGTCCCAGTTAATGGCCGGGCATGGTGGCGCATGCCTGTAGTCCCAGTTACTCGGGAGGCTGAGGCAGGAGGATCACTTGAGCCCAGGAGTTTGAGGTTGCTGTGAGCTAGGCTGACGCCATGGCACTCTAGCCCGGGCAACAGAGGGAGACTCTGTCTCAAAAAACAAAACAAAACAAAAGAAAACAAACAAACAAAAAAACCAAAGGGTCCTAGTTAGTTACTGTTTGAGAACAAAAGGAAGGCAAGTATAATTCCCTTTTCTTCCTACGTGATCTCCCTGGGAGTGCTGTGGTCCCATTCACGGATCCGTAAGTTCAACATCCCCTCCACCCCGCAAGATCCCAGAGAGCAGCTAAGTGTTCACGGCAGAATCAGCAACACCACTTACTTGCTCACTGGCCCCTTCCTCAGTTACAGCCTGTGGCGTGTTGGGTGCAGGTATTAATATTTAGACCAGCCTCCAGCAGGGCTGAGGGACAGGGACTGTGTAGGGCAAGCACAAGTCTCCTTCCTCCTGCAGTGGTGGGCTGAAGGAGAGAATCTGCTGCAAGATGAGGAAAGGTCAGGGTTGTTATCTGGTTTAAGACTCCTGAGAGATGATTTTTGATGCAATAATAAAATAGCAAGCCTAAATCATGTTCCTAAATTTGTTACTTAAAAAAACAAACACATGAATGTAAAAATGTTCATTTCAGGCTCTAAAAATAAACCTGCATATGGTTTTGCTCATTCATCCAGATGTTGATATAGCACAAAAATATTTCTTTAAAAAGGAGCACAACTGCATTTTGGCATTTGTGGTAGACTAAATGACGGTGCCCCAAAGATGTCCACATGCCCTAATCCCTGGAACCTGTGAATCCGTTACCTTGCATAGTAAAAGAAACTTGGCAGATTGTGACTTAATTAAGGATATCGAGGTGGGAGGATTTTCCTGGCTTATCCACAGAGTGCCAGTGTAACCACAAGGATCTTTCCAAGTGGCAGAGAGTAAGACGCACGGGTGGAGGGCATGAGAAGGACTCCATCTGCTGTTGCTGACTTTGGATGAAGACAGCCATAGGCCAAGGGAACTGAGGAAGCTTCTAGAAGCTGGAAAAGGTGAGGAAAAGTGTTCTCCCTAAAAGCTTCCGGAAGGAATATGCCCTGAGGAAACCTTAATTTTAGTCTAGTGAAACTGATTTCAGACTTCTGACCTCCAGAACTGTAAGATAATAAATTTGTGTGGTTTTAAGCCACTAAATTTCTGCATGTTATAGCAGCTGTAGGAAACTAATCTGGTGTAGTTCAGTACTACACAGAATTCACAGTAGTCTCATACATTTTAGAGTCTTTTCTACTAATGTCAGGAAATACAAAAGAATTCCAGCTTGTCACTACAAATATTATTCTTTGGATACCAAAGCTAAATCACTGGAAACAACATCTGGGAAGAACTACTAGAAAATTTGTGAATTGTATTCCTACACCCCATTCATTGTCAAGCCTAATGATAAACTTGTTTTTACCCCAATCTTCACCCTGACCCATTATTAGTGTTTGTAGGTGAACAATCATGAATTTGCATTTTCCATTAATTACTTGAATTTCTGAGTCTTGAAGGGACAGAGATTCAGGTAAGAATTTGTGTATCACCACTTGTTATCAAGCTACAAGTTACATGTTAAGGAATCGAACTTTAATTTGTTTTCTGGGTCTCCTGCTCTGCAGCTTGCTCCACCTCCTCCAGCTTTCTAACAGATACTCACTCAGGCACAAAACAGAAACGACAGTGACTTTCCCGAATCAAATGAATATTCTCCTAAATGCCGTGAACCAGCTAGAACAAAGAAAAAAAGTCCCCAAAAGGAATAGAGATTCCTGCCACAGTGACAAGGCCTGGGGAGTGTGGGTTTTCAAAAAGGGGGGAGAAAAAAGGAAGAAAAAAAAATAGAATGGGCTGGGAAGTACAGTAAGATCGTGCAATATATTCCAATTCATCTAGAATAATTGAAAGCAGGGAGATTAGCATAAGAATGTGATGGAATACACGAATTGTCAGTTTTCGAAGTAGCCAAATAGAATAACATAACCTTTCATATGAAAATGGTTCTCAATTTAATTTAATCTCTTTGATGACTGTGAAGTCACCTCAGGGTGTTGCAATATTTCCTTTCTGTGGTCATGAATATTAATCATCAGGCTTAATGCTCTAGAAAACAGTTTAGGGAATTTGAGCCTTCCACTTGCAGGCTTCTTTAGAGCCCCGAGCGTATAAGCCTTTCTTAAGGAACAAATATCATTACAGCTGTGGCCTGGAAGCTTCCTGTGGCCAGTGAATGGACCAAGGTACTTCAGGGTGAAGAAAGTGTCTCTGTCAGTTTGAAGCATCTTCCTTTTTATGACCACTTGTTCCATCCCCTAAGGAACATGGTGGATTAAGTCAGCAGGTGCTGAGCGAGGGTCTGCTAGTGCCCTCTGCACGCTCTCTGCAATCTTCCGGCTCTTGCAGACTGGATTCCACGGCATAGAGATAGTTCTAGTTTCCTCCCTAGACTGTTTATTTCCAGGGCCAAGTTCTTAGGAGGTGATGAATGAATGCATGGATGATTCTTTCGTTTTCCTTTTTTAATTTTTTGTGGAGATGGGGTCTTGCTGTATTGCCCACCCAGGCTGGTCTTGAACTCCTGGCCTCAAGCACTCCTCCCGCCTCAGCCTCCTAAAGTGCTAGGATTACAGGCATGAACCACTGCATTTATCTATGAGTAAAACTCACATAATCTACAAGGTTTGAAGGTTCCTCCCTGCATCACTACTGGCCACGAAACCATTGGCCAATGACAGCCAGGACCACTGGGCAGAAGTATTTGAGGAGATACCATGGTGGCTAATGAGAATTTTTTCTTAGATTGCAGCCAGGAAGTAATTTTCTCCAAAAGGAGAACCCATTCCTTTACTACAGAGGGGTGGAGCACAGCACTCCCAGAAGAAAAAAGAACACAAAATAAAGCTAATTAAAATGAATCACCTTTTAAATGTTAATATAATTTTAATTTTTAATTAAGATTAAATTAATTAAATTTAATTGCGATTTTTAAGAAAAATGAAGAAAAATCAGAAAAGTGCAACGACATGGGAACAGCCCTTCGCACACTTTGGGGTACCTTTGGAAAAACAATTTGGCAGAGTGTATCCAGAGCCTTAGAAATGCTCATACCCTTTGGCCCAGTAATTGCACGTCTGGGACTATATTCTGAGGCAATAATCCTAAATACAGAACAACTTTATGCACAATGATTACTGATTTATTTTATATTTAAAAGTTATAGTATTGTATATAATAATAAAAACTGGGAACAACCTAAATATCCAACAATAGGGGAAAATTAAGAAAATTATAATATACTGTAGAACTATTATGCAGCCATTAAAATAGCTTGAGTAAAAGTCTTTATACCATGAGAAATACTTGTGTTATTAAGTTAAATGAAAATGGTAAGATAGAAAACTGCATATACATTATGAAATCCATTAGATATTTTTAAATGAACGGAAATAGGACCAGGAAAGATATATTAAAAAATTATTAGCAGTGATTCTCTTTGTAGGTAGGGTGGAATTATAGATATTTCTCTTTACCTTTTATATTTTTCTATACTGCCCATATTTTTACAGAAGATGTTTTATTTTGCAGATGTTTATCTTCAGGGGAAGAGAGAGACCCTTTATTTTTATTTTAAGAGCCACATCTCCGAGGGACTAATTTAAGACAATTTATTTAGAGAGGTGCTGCTCTGGGTGAAGGAGAAGCCACGGGGGCCCCAACCAGAAAGAAGGAAAGGCAGATCCTGGAGAGTCCCAGGGATGAGGAGGGTCACTTTGGATACCGGCTTCTGCATCTCGCTGATGTTTGCAGTTGTCACTTTAACTGCTCAAGCAGCTTCAGTCCCACTGGCCTCGAAGCAGGCCCTAGGCCTCAGCTTCAAGACCCACTAACAGGTCATCTTGCAAGTCTCTTTTGAGCTCTGTCCCTATTTCCAAACCAGGTTCCCTGTAGTTTTTTTTGTAGGCAAGTACCACTGTACCCCATGCTCCTCCTCATCAGTAGCTGAGTTCTTTTTGTCTCCTTGTATTACGGCCCCCACTTGTCTAGCACCCCAGCAGTTCTCCCAGGGGCTGCAGCTCTCCCTCTGCAGGACATCTACCCAGGTGTCCTGGGATGAGGGCTGGCCTCTGAGACAAACCCTCCAGGAAGCCAAAGGCCCACTCTCTTGGACCAGCCGTCCCTGCCAGATGCTTCCCTATTGTGTCCCATTTGCCTGCCAGCCTCCCCACCACCTAGTCCTTCTTGTTGCCTGCAGCTGAGGCCCTGAGGATTGTCTCTGGGTCCCACCCACTGCTGAGCCCCCTGTCATTGCCATAACCCGAGCTCCTTACCCTGCCTCCCCACATGTGCTGTGGGCCCACAAGGAAAATGTAGCCAACACTGGGGCCCATTCTCCTGTTCTGCTCAGGAAACTTGCTCTGGGAGCGTGCTTGGGGGAAAAACAGGGAGTGCCTCTTACTACAATGAGGGAGGCCTCCATTCTACAGTGTTTGCATCCCTGAGGGGTGGGGCCTGGAGTCGGATTCCTGCTGTCATTCAAGAGCCTGAGAAAGTTGTAAATTAATGATGGTGATGATGATGAGCTTTCAGTATGGCTGGCACGGTACCAAGCATTTAACATGGAGAGTCACACCTCATCTTAGAATAGCCCCACGACATGGGTGGGTACCGCTGGTAGCTCCATTTTATAGATGAGGACACTGAGGCTCACTTAGGTGAACTAACTTGGTCACAGTCACAGTGGTAGTAACTGATGATGCAGGATTTGAACCCAGGCCAGAGCTTGATTACTGAACCCCACTCCAGGGGACAGAACCCCAAAGGCCCAAGTCCAGGCAGGTCATTGCACTGAGTCGATGGAGTGGCCATGATGAGCATGTTCATCTGTAGTGTGGGGATCACCACAAAGCCCCGGGAGACTAATAACAGGCCCAGGTGGCCAGAGCTGCTGGGTTTTCAAGAGGTGCCAATCAGTGTGGATTTTTATGCACCACCCTGTACTGTAATGCGGGTTCAAACTTTTCGGAAACACTGGGTCGGCCAAATACCCTGCCCTGGCGACCCGCCAGTTTGCCACCTCCACACCTGCTACACTATGGCCTTCCAATCCTTCCTGGGACACATGCTCTTTTCTTTGAAAGGGCCCGGGCTATGTACCTGCACAATTTCTAGCATCTCCGCCTTGCTGATGTAGCCGTTTCCGTCCAGGTCGTACATGCTGAAGGCCCATTTCAGCTTCTGCTCCAGCTTCCCCCTCGAAGTCACGCTCAGGGCGATGATGAATTCTCTAAAGTCTATTGTCCCATCGCCATTCGCGTCGAAGGTGCGGAAGACATGCTCTGCGAATTTGGAAGCATCCCCGTAAGGGAAAAAGTTCCCGTATATTTTCTTAAACTCCTCCATGGACAAATGTCCGCTGGGGCAGTCTCTCAAGAAGCCTTTGTACCATTCCTGGATCTCGTGCTCCGTGAAGTCCGTGCTCTCCAGCAAGTCCTGCATGACCTCCGGGCGCAGCTTGCTGTTCTGTTTGCCCATCCTGGCAGCGGGAGTTCAGCTGCAGATAGAAAAGAAAGCACGTGTGATTTTTTAGAGCTGTTCTTTAGAAGCACGTTTTATAATTTGTGATTGTTCCTTTGGGGAAAAGAAAAAACAAACTTTATACTAGTCCAATAACATTGTCTAGGTTTTGCAACATAGCAGGCAGCCAAACAAAATAAGAGAAACACAGGCCAGTAGATAATGTAGGATAGAAATATCACTAACCAGAAAATTGATATTTCTTTTCTACAGAGCCAGCCTGAAAGCAAAGATCCAGAGGGACGAGGAGGGGGAGGGGACGGGGGGGAGGGAGGAGGGAGGAGGGAGGAGGGAGGAGGGAGGAGGGAGGGAGAATTAATTGGTTACTTAGTTCTGGTTTGTTTATCAGTTTGCAAGAGGTTGAGCCTGCATTTAAGAAGACTGGGGTTCTAATTAGCAGGGACGATTAAAGAAAAGGAAGAGAGAGAGAGAGAGAGACCAAAAAAGAGAATTTAGCATGTTTTATTGCTACAATATTTCCAAGTAAAGTGCTGCTTGGGTACCTTCCGAATATTGTAAGCACAGACATGAGGAAGGAAAATGGAAACAAACCTATCTAATACCACTAAACACCACCAAGCTAGTTCAGTAGTTTAAATTCACAGAGTAAATCACCGATGACCTTGGGTTGAGATGGTAAAGATGATGCTTCATAAAATTATTTATGCCTTATGATTGTGGCTTATGAAATAGGCAACACTTTCCTATTTAAAATACAATAGCTTTGTATTTTCTTATCATAACAGTAGCACACATCCACAGTAAAACAGGAAAACAACACAGGGATGCGTAAAAGAAAAAAGTCAGCATCATTTCAAATCCTAACCCTTACAGATAACCACTGCTAACATTTTGGTGTATATTCTCCCAGATGTTTTGTATGTATACTTATTTATATGTGCTATTAACATGTTTTAATACATTTACATTTTAAAAAAAGAATGCACATCCTTCTGTTATATATATTCTTTTAACTTAATATAGTGTGTGGAATACAGAGGACTTTTACTAGATGGAGAAATCCCTGCAATTGCCATCTTCCCAGTCACACAGCCATTCGTAGCCATTTGCCGAGCACCATTACTGGACATGTCTGGTGCTTTGGATGCAAAGAATAAGTCATGTCCCCTCCTTCCTAAGGGCACCCAGCTGTGTGTGTCGGGGGGTGGTGACAGTGAGGGGACAGTATGATAGATACACCACACACATATCCAGAGGAGACAGTGAAGGCAGTGAGAGTACCTGGGAAGGATGCCCAAGCCACAAGGGCAGGGTGCTACCAGGGAAGCTTTCTTGGAGGAGGTGGTATCTGAGCTTCGTTCCTAGTTATGGAGTCATATGATTTAAGTGTGGTTTCATAAAGGTGCTCTGCACTTACATTTTGCATTTTTATTCTACTGGAAAAAGTCCTGAAAGGCTTGGAAAATTACAGAGTATCTGAAAGACAACATATCCCCATTTTAATCACGATTGCTGGTTTTCTTTGCAATTTTACACATTACACGGTGCTTTGTTTCTCTCTGTCTCCCTCCTGCTACACGGTCAGCCCCTTGAGGGAAGCAGAGTCTCCATGGGGCTGCTTTGTCTTGCCAGGGCCACCACAATGGCACGCGGTGAACTAGTAAATGCAGGAATGACTGATAGAAAGGCAATTACGACATGGGAATATGGACTAGTCTCGGAAAAGGATGCTTTTTGCCAGAAGCATGAGGGCCTGGTTTTCAGAACGCTCTTGGACACACTAAAAGCTATCTGGTAGTTAAGACTTGGTCTCAGGATGTCTTATACCGAAATTCCTGCAGGGCAGTGTTTGTATCTCACACCGGCTCAAGCTGCTTTTGGAACATCCATAGTTCAGGCAATAATGAGAAATCCGTATTAATTGCCAAGTTGATTGGTTTTGTTTTCTGAGTTCTGCACTGGAGACAGAACCTGGCATCCCCAAGTGTAGGAGGATGGAGTGTCCTTCCTACTAGCATGGCCAACAGCTGCAGGAACGAACTTCCTTTCAGAGTTCCCTCTTTATGCAGAATCAAGCAAACACCATTTTATGCAAACGCAAAATTAAACTAGAACTCCAAATGGAGCAGAAACAGAATTTATAAATTGAACATTCCAATATCTTTCACTTTCCTTTGTGTCCTTTTTTTTTTTTTTTTTCCTGGAGATTGAAAAAACAAAGTAAGAGAGGCTGGTTTGTATTAGAATTTTAAAATTGTCATTTAGTTGCTAAGTTAGCAATTTGCCTGAAGCCAGAATTTAGAAACATGAGGTAATACATAATACATGGGTTTATAGAGCTCTGAAACATTTTATGGAATTTACAAGTAATTTCAAGTTTTCCTTCTGGGAGGCTCTTAAGGATATAGCTCTTTGGTGTGGTTTTCAATCAACTCACCGTTATTATAATCTGGTTATGTACAAATCGCTATGTGGTTAGCCTTGGGGAAAAATGCCATTTTGATATTTAAATCTATACCCTTAAAGAATGATTTATTTCCCTAGATATAAAAAGCGTTGTTTCTTCAAAACTAAACTTAAGTTCCTTTCCCAATGTTTAAAAAGTGCTTCTCATTTATTAGCTGCTTTTTGCACTAGAAACAAATTGCCTCAACATTTTGGCTAAGTCTCCCATGGAGACTGATCTGTGTGTGCAGCTATTTTTTTGGTAAACAGTAATTAAACCACATTTACAAATTCATTAGCACAGAAAGGCCATAACACAAACAAGGCAGAAGAGCATGGAATAAGTTATTTGGGAAGCGGGTGATTGCAATTAAGTCCAGAATTTGTTTCAGTAGATAACTACAAATACTTTACTTAGTATGAGGACTGAACTTGAGAAAACCAACCATCTGGAGTTGGTTAGACCATGCAACAAAACCTCAGGGACATATGATAGAGTGACTGACAATATCTTTTTCTTTTGGAAGATAGGAATTTCTGCCTGTTTGTGTTGAAGGGGACGGGGGTGGGATAGCATGGGGGAAATGGTACATTAATTAACAGTCAAGAGAAAAATAGTCTGGAGACAGAAGTTGCACCTCAGGTCAAATCCTTTCCATTACTCCAATCAGTCATTAAAACATTTATTTTATGCCAGGAAAATATGGTGGGAAAAATGCTTGGGTTCAAAGCTTGGTTCTGTTGTTTATTAGCTGCTGGGTAATTCACTAAACTTTTTGGCACACCTCAGTTGTCTCAGATTTGTAAAATGAGTTCAATAATACGAGTTCATATCTCGTTGATTTGATGTCAGAATTAAATGAGATAGTCCTACATGCAAAGCTCTGTGATTCAGTCACGGCCAGACGCCATGGTAAATGACAAGATCTTATCCTTGCTGGTCCTTCAGACATCGTTCTATCCAACCTGCACAGCAGCCGTGTGTGACGGGCAGGCAGGCTTTCTGCATTTCACTAGCAGAGAGATGAAAACTCAGAGAGGCTTACGGTCCAGTGGCAAGAGACATGCGATAAATGAAATAAATAAGTGAAATGATAGCTGGAGATGTGCCACGGTGAAGAGTAAAGAAGAGAAGGGGGTAGAGGAATGCCAGGGGTGGGTGGATGGGTGGTGAGATTTTAAATAAGAAGCCAGAGAAGGCCCCATGGAGAAAGTGACATTTGAAAATGACCAGAGGCAGTGAGGCAGGTAGCCAGGAGAGAGCTGGGAGAAGACTCTTCCAAGAGAGAGAACAGTGAAGGAGAAGGGTCTAAACTGGGGTGCACCCAGCACGAGCCAAGATGCAGCTGGAGTGGAGGGCGAGAGGGAGTCAAGGAGATGAGACCAGCATGGTCACACAGGGCCAGAGGATGTGGGACCTGGAGGTGACTGTAGGGACTTTGGCTCTCACTCTGAGTGAGACGGAGCCACTGCAGAGTTTTTAGCAGAGAAGTGATAGGAGTGATTTATAGTCTGAAGAGATCACTTGGCTGCTGTGTTGACAGTGAGCTAAAGACGAAAAGAGCAGAGGCAGGGAGACCAGTAAGGAGGCCCCTGAAATGACACAGGCAAGAGGTGATGGTGGCTGGACTCAGGGTGGTGGCAGCACAGGACAGGACACATGGTTGGATTCTGGATATAGGCTGAAGGTAGAGTCAACAGGACTGGTGGGTGGTTCAGATGTAGGGCGTGAAAAAGGGAACAGTGCAGTGTAACTCCAAGGTTTGAGCCTGAGCAACTATAAGGATGAAGTTGACATATACAGAAGTGGGGAAAACACAGGAGAAGCAGGGGACATGGATCCAGTGCTTAGCTGTGCACGTGTTGATTCTGAGATACCTATTATACGCCAGTTGGAGATGGCAAGCAGGTCGTTGAATACATAAGTTTAAAGTTAGAGGAAGAGGTCCAGGGAGACCAGATCAGTGTGGGAGTGATCAGTATATAGATAGAGTTTACAGCCCGGGACTGGATGAGTGCACCAAGGAAGTCAGTGCAGACTGAGGATGGAGCCTGATCACACTGCCATTTACACTCTGGGAGGTGAGAGGGAACCGGTAAAGGAGAATAGGAAAGAATCAGCAGTAAGGTAGGAGGAAAACACAAATTACACCCTCTTCAATGTTGTGTCCCTCATGCCCAGCTCAAGGCTGCACACTGGAGTGCTCCATGGAGTGGAACTGGCACTCTGCTTTCCTCTCTGAATCCTGTGGTCTCTTCCCCACCCTGCCTGCCCATCTGCTCTCGACAAACCCCTGGGGCTCATCTGTGATTCCTTTCATTTTTGTTCCATTAACATGTGATCTTGATTCAGTGCCCAAAATTTGTCTCGAATCCATTCCCTCCTCACCATCTCCACTGTCACCACCTCAATCCAAACTACCATTCCCTTCCTGGTCTGCTACAACACCCTCCTCCCTGGAATCTCACTTTTCACTCCTCCTCTCTCTCACTAACCACCCCTTGCCCCAATCTATTTTTCCCAGAGTGATCTCTTTTCAAAGATGGGGTCTCGCTCTGTCACCCAGGCTGGAGTGCAGTGGTGTGGTCTTAGCTCACTGCAGCCTTGAACTCCAGAGCTCAAGGGACCCTCCTGCCTCAGCTTCCAGAGTAGCTGGGACCACAGGAGCATGTCATTGCACCTGGCATCAGAGTGACACTTTAAAAACACAAATTAGACTGTGTCACTCCTCTGCTTAAAATTCTTCAAAGGCTTCCCAGCATACTTAGAATAAAGTCCAAACTCCCTCTTTGGCCCACTGTGCTCTGCGTGAGCTGGCCCCGGGCCATCTCTGACTTAGCTCTTGGTCCTCCCTCTGCTCCAGGTACCCTGGCCTCCTGCATATCCCATCTTTTACCTCTTCAGGGCCTTTGAGTCAGTTCTGCATTTCCATAAGTGAACGCACACCTAGTCCATTAAACATCAGCATCCTGTCATTCAATAGTTTGGGAAGGGCAATGTGAAATTTCCCAGCTTATTTTGGGTCACCTCCAGTCTCTTAGAGTTCAAAAAATAAATCTGGCGTTAATATTGATCACAGCTGAAAAAGGAAAAATGCATGAGAAGAGAAGACACCAAATCACCAAAGAGTACCATAATGAGGAATGCAAAATATGAAGTTAATTTTCCATTTAAAAAGAAAAATAAAGGAATAGCAACTAAAAATGACGCCACAGTGAAAGGAATGGCAGCTAGCAAATGACCTTCTGGAATGCGTGCTCTCCCGTCTGTATTTTTTGTGTCTGTGGAGGGAAAGATCTGCAGCATTGCATTTCTGTGATTCCTCGTAAGGTTCTGAAAACTCTGTGACTTAATTCCTCAAAGCCCATAGGGAAAAGTCTATAACCTACCCTGGACAGCGAGATTAACTTCAGAGGAAAGATCTCAATGCAAACTGCACTGACGTCTCCTAAAATGGAATTTACAAGACACAAGCAGCTAAAGTCAAGTTTGGCTGCAACAAGGAACACAGAATCCACAGCGGCTCCAGAGAGAGACCAGGTTCATTAAAACATTTGCCTAATTTGGGGCATGTAACCTTGCCCACTAAGAGTTGCTTTGAATGTTCAATCAATGGAATGTCTACATTATGAAAACATAACTTAAAAAAGGTTCCTAAAATGTAAGGAAGGAAATTATAAAAGTTACGGATGCACAGGAGCAGGTAGGTGTTCACTTACCACGACTTGGACGTGAGGTATTTTAGCTGCCTGAATTTTACTGGCGGCTAAAATCTCACAGATTCATTTCTAGGTCAGTTGTCTTTGATTTTTACTGGAAAAAAAAGCATGACTAAATAAAAACCTGAAGAGCACATTGCTTCAGAATTTCTTTTCAATGGAACCAGTGGGAATTTGAAAGGAGGCCACACATACAAACTGACATATTCATATATAATAGGCATATTAGGAAATAAAACACAGTGGTGCATCAGGGAAAAATTAAAATGTTAAAGAGGGAGAAATGAAGAGTTATATAACAATCCCACTGGCTTAGTCTTTACCTTGATCAAAGAATATTCTCTCCTCTTGCCTCTGGTAAGATGAGCTGCTCTAGGAAATGAGACCCACAACCCCATCTGGCTTTGCTGCAATTGTCTGGAAAGGGTTACAAGGGCACTGCTCCCAGCACGGTCTTCTTCCCAGTGAGGACGGGCTTGTGGGCTCACATCTCCAGCGTGAGGGGTCATAGCCTGGGACCCCTGGCCACACCGCTGGCTTCCACGCCCCCTGCAGAGAGGTGACTGGGCTTGAGGTGAGAACTGAACTGGCACAACCTAGCGAGCAGGAGGCTTACTAGAAACAACTTTGCTCTTCCTTTTGCCTTCCCCGTGGTATGAGATAAAGGCCAAGAGATCATGTGGTCTTCTCCAGGTGATCAGGGGTTACAGTCTCCAAAATATCGGAGTCCTTGCTCTACAGAGCATGCATTTCAGATGGAAAAGGGCCTGGCCTTGGGCTTTTCTTTTTTCAGGGTTTATTTTCCATAAAAATAAGGTTCAACCACAGAACGGTCAATAAAACATTTCTGATAAGAATCTGAACAGAAACCTATCTAACAACAACCCTCTTCCTGTCTCCTGAATGTGGAAATATCATTTTTAGTTTTGCTGATTACCAAAGTAATACATCATTACTGTAAAAAACCTAAGTAATAAAAAGATTTAAAAATGAGAAAGTGAAGACCTTCATTCTGATCCAATAGCATTCCATAAAAAAAACCCACTACTAGCAGTTCTATTTATCTATATCCACCTAGATATTTAAATGCATATATATGAAATCTGTATACTCTAACCATAAATGGGATCATTCCATACTACTCTTTAACCCTCGTTTTCACTTAAAAGCATTTTTCTTGAATGCATCTCATTCACCCTTTTAAATTGCTGAATTTTCATTTATTGATGGATTCAACAGACAGTATTGAGTGCTGACCTTATGCCAAGCATTGAATTAGGTAAGAGATACAATGGTTAATAATGTGAGGCTTACAGCCCTTTGGTCTTCCATTATATGGAATTTATTTAACTAATACCCCTTGATAGACATTTAGGTTGATTCCACTTTTCTTTTATTCCCTTGGCATTTACTTTAGTCAGGGTCCCCCATTCCTTAGGTGGAATTTATTGCAAAGAGATTCTTGATGTCATTGACAAGTACAGTGATCTCTAGACCCTTCCTTGTAAATTCCCCAATAAGCTATTTTCCCCTAGGGCCGTCATATCCTAACTATACATTTTGCAAGAGTTTACACAGCTGCTAAGATTAGAACTGAATTAGAACTGGAATGAGAATTCCACCCCACTCCCCCTGACCTGCTTGAGTTATAGGCACACAACACGCCAGTTTGGCATTTGCTATTCCAGTGCCTAGGAAGCCATGCCCACTCTCCTATTTAAAGAGAACATTATTGTAACCATTAAAATGCCTCTTCTGTTTCAGCCCAAAGAGATTTTTCACTTAAACAATACCCTGAATTCTCTCTTGCTTGATACTCAACTCTGGATTTTCAAGGCATCTCCTTTCCCAGCTACTTCAAGTCCAGCTAATGGTTAACTCTGCCTCTACCCTCTCCTAGGTTGCCAGCAATTGGAGGGGCCCTTACACTGTGTGCTTAAAGTGCCCATGAGGATGTGGACAGAGGCCATACCAAATGGTCACCTTCCAGGCCTACAGACATTGCAAAGCTGTCCCAAACAAACTGTGGGAGTGTCTGAAGTCAAGGGCTTCAGATCAAGCCCACATGTCCCCTCGCCATTCAGGCCGCCTGGCCCTCAGACCACTGCAACAGAGCTGCCTGCTGTGGCAGCCTCTCGGGCCAGATGCTGGGCCAGCGGTGGCAGCAGTGAGAAGGGAGGTGCCCTGGGGGAAGCTAGGACCCTCCCTGGGGGACTTCCGAAGAATTCTGATTGCAGTAAATGTCTGCTTAACTAAAGGTACTAAATATTCTTTTACTTAAAACACAGAATTATTGCTTTGGGTTCTGATAAAACCATAAAGCAGAACAGTAAATCCTCATGGACAGGGGGGATAAATAGACTAAGAGTGGCAATCCAAGCCTCATCACGTAGCTAGCAGCAAGAGGTATAGAGGAGCACAAGTCTCCATTTTTAGATATCCTCTAGGGGGCACAGATGCACTTGGTAAAGTGATTCAAGCCCCTCCATAGAGTCTAAGAATAGTTCATAATTTTTTTATTTATTCAGCAGACATGTGTTTACCATCTACTGTTTCCTGGCTTACAAGGAATATTTCTATAAAAATAATACCCTACATGGGTTAGGGAAATGACAGGAATCTGGGATTCTGGATGCAATTCAGAACATTTTCAATAATATGTTATCCTCACAATTTCCCTGTAGATTGATGCGAGAGATATTGTATCTTGGTTTTACTCCAAGGATGAGGGGCTTAGGGAAGCTTACTGCCATGACAAATTCATGCAACTCGTGGTCCCTGGGTGTGGGACCAGAACCACCCTCCCCACCCTCACCCCTTCCACGTCTCTGGCTAGATCACTTTGGGTGTGTGAACGGCAGTTTCTGTTGGAAGGTACGAGTTGATTACTCCCTATCCCGGCCAGCATGGCTAAAAATATTAATGTTTGTTCATCAAACATATGTGCAAGTGAGAAGCCCACTAACTGACTAACGAGAAGAGACTATGAAGTAACTTCTTTTTTTTTTTTATTCTTTTTTTTTTTTAATTTCAGAATATCAAGCGGGCACAAATGTTTTAGGTTACATGAATCGTTTTTGTAATGCTTGAGTCCTGGCTATAGGTGTGCCCGTCACTCAAATAGTGTTCATAGTGCCCATTAGTTGGTTTCTTCCCCTCCTCTCTTCCCCCCTCCCCGCCCCCCCCCCCCCGGTTGCTTTCCACATTTTCTTCCCTCTGTGCACTTGTGTGATCATCAGTCAGTTGCAATTTAACAAAAGAAGTAACTTCTCTTAGTCTCTTGCCCCTTTCACTTCCTGTAGCAAGGTGCGTGGAAAGAGAATTGACTTGGTAGCAGAAGAACTGTCATCCTCATACTGTGTTAGGTGACCTTGGGAAAGTTCTTTGATGCCTCTTGGTCTCATTTTTCTATAGTAAAATAGGCACAATAGCATCTCTCCCATAGGGCTGTTTGGAGGGCTAAATAAGAAAAATGGGGAAAATTCATTTTCCCCAATGGAGAGGGGAAAGCCCATCATGGTGCTTGGCATCTAGTAGGTGCTCAACAAACACGAGTAATCTAAATGAGATAAGAGTTCAGTCTGGTTGGGTTGTTTACAAAGATGAATCCTCCAGAGTTGGGGACATTCTGCCTCTTGCTTTATATCCATGAAGAATTGAAAGAACAAGAGCAAAAAAGTGACACAAGAGAGAAAGAAGGGAAGAGGACCACTGTTGGCTAGCAGCCTGACTCCTCTCCTTGGATGGCTAACCAGACGTGAAAGACATCTGGGTGTGCACCCAGCAAGGACCGCTGGCCCCGGCGGAGAGTTTCCCTGCATGATAGTCCTTAGTCTATCCTGAAATTAGGCAAAGAGGTGCCATCACAGAAGCAGTCAATGGACAGCAGGAACGCTGTGAGTTTTTTTTGGGTTTTCTTAGTCCTTACATTACAGCAAATACTGTAAAAAAAAAAACAAACGCCGTAGAATCAGTATAAAAAATAAGTGATCCCAAAGTATTCTAAAGTTGTTCAAAAAACCTTGTCATATTTTCCTGGAGTCTCACTCCTGGGGCTAAGGCCAGCTGAAGCAACATCAGGTAGCACTCGCCCTCTGCTAACCTGGCCAGGACAAGCGGAGGGGGCACTCTGCATTCCACATCCCTGTGCACATATGCAGTGATCCTCGTAGCATGCCCATGCAATGAACCACAAAATGTACTAACTTCGTTGAAAGAAAAAGAAAATTACATTCTGCATTTTCCTGAATAATATGACTTCTGGTCTCATTGATTTAATCTTGCAATATGTAAGGGCTTACTTGCATATATAACTTAGTATTACTAATTATGATGTCAGCAAACACAGCCCATGTGGAGCTACAGAGATGACCTAAGGAGAGGAGACTTTAGAGCTGTGCATTCATCATGTACAACCAGCAAATACCTTAAATTTATGAAGCAGGTACATGGTGTATACTAAGAAGCACAAATATAATCAGATAGTAAATGGCTGGAACTGATAACCTAAATCTTGCTCATTGATGATAGATCTAAAGGTTCAAATATGTTTACTCCTACAGTCAAATGAGGCTTTATGAATAGGATTAGCACAAAAATGATGACAGTAAAAAAAAAAAAAAGGAAATCTGAAATTCATCCAAACAATTTTACTGAAGGAGAAAGCAATAAAGGAAGGGTGTTATATTATGTGTATTTATTCCATTTGAATAACGGTGAAGATAAGTTTGCCAGTACTTCTCTCTCCCTTTCATCAGTGAATTATGATGTGCCACAATGTATAAAATGATACAGAGCATTATTCCAATTCTCTGAATCGAATGCTTGTTTCTTTAATAGTAGCATTTTTCCATTATAGGAAAATTATGCAAAAATGGAATTAGATTATGTTAATAGAGAAAGTGATGATGAAAGAACATGGAAGCATAGTAAAATACTAAATTAACACATGTCAGTGATCTACACTGAGTTGAATTCATTTTTATTTTAAAGCAAAAAATAAAAATTAAAAACCTGTATTTTAACAGTGGCATGTATATAGGTTAATAAAGTGATCCTCATTTCTCTCCTCATTAGATTATAAGGATTTAAAATAAGTATTAAAGGGCATATTTTAAAATGTTTAAATTTATCACCAATATATCAAATAATAGGATTGAAAAATTAGAATGAACACTATTCCTAGAATAAAACTGAGCTCTGTACTGTAGTACATGGGAGAAGCTTAGCGTAATGTCTTTACTCAAGGAGATCCCATCTCCCTTTGAATTATTTCATGTAAATTTCCTGAAAACTCATTATGTACCTGGATATTACAGTAGATTCAAAAAATTATATGGCAGAGGAGACTGGTAGGTGGTAGACCAGATGAACGACTGCATCACATAAAAGCTACGGTGTCTATATTCAAAGGGTGGAATCTAGTTGAGGCAATAACACAATACACATGAGGCAACCTACAATGAAGGGAGGAGTTCTCTTCACTACCAGACTGGGGTAAGGAGCAATCAGAATGGTTGGCTTTTGCCTATAAACCAACCTATTAAATAGGCAAAGGTGGTTTATGGTCAGGGCAGATGTTGACAGGTGAAGTACAAAGAGAAAGTGACACTCTCCTCTTGGACTTTCCCTGTCTTGATTCCTCAGATCCCCTCAAATAACACTGAGCTGTGAGTGACAGTACAAATGCTGAGGCTGTTTTCATTAGTCACAGATGCTAGAAAAAATAGGATAACAATAAACCAATCTCTTCACAGATTTAGGAGGATAGATTATATCAGAATCAAATTATAAAGATGCCCTGAGGATGAAGCATGTGGTAAAGTTCTGGACATAGCATCTCATGACCAAGTTTTGTGTGAAATATGCTCCTAACTTCTTGGCTGGGAACCACAAATGGGGCCAACACTGATTCCCTCAGACAATTGAGTAACAATAGTTAAAGCAAAAGGATCCCTTAGGGCCAAAGTGTTAGAGGGGAAATCACAGAGGTGGTTGGAAGTGTGTCCTCATTTAACCCCTAAAAGAAGCTAGAAAAACACTGAAAGACAAAGAGCACAGGGCCTTGACTTGGAGGAAGTGCCCATATGACTTGGGAAGGAAGGGAAGACAGATGGCGGCTCAGTCCCTAGGCCATGACTCCACCTCCGAGTGCCACTTTCTCCCTCCCTCAGCTCCCACCATCCTTGGCATTCGGGGGCCTCCCTGAGGACTCCAGTCCAGCCCCTCTCTCCACCCCCTCCCCCCCATGCACAGGGCTCACCCATGGGAGCCAGGGACGCAGGGCAGCCGGGAGCATGGGCTGCCTGTGTGAACCCACATTGGAATCCCAGCTCTGCCCTCCCAGCAGAACATCCTCGGCCCCCACCTCTTTTCAAAGCAAACAAATTTTTAGCTTCTTGAAACTAGAGCATTTTAAACATCTCTATTTCCAAAGAGAACCATGGCTTTACATTTGCATAATTCAAAGCTACTTGGGTGGTTTTCATAGTCAAAGAAATAGCCTCAAAGTAATTGAGAATCTCTATCTCTAGCAAAACAAATAGTGCTGGCAGGTCTCTAAATGGCTTTTCATTTTTGTTTAAAGCTTCTCCCTATCAAAGTTTTAAAATCATAGAATCTGAGTTTCAGGCAGGGCAGGGATCCTGTTCCACTATTAGTTGATCCACTGCATATCTTCATTGTCAAGGTTAAGCTCAGTAGGGAACTACCTGTGAGAATTTCTACTAACCATATGTCCTCACAGTGGCGGCAGGAAGCAACTGCAGGCAGTAGGCAGTTGCAGCAGCGCTTCTTGGCCTTTTATACCTCAAGACACACAGAGAAAATGACGCTATTTTCTGCAGTGCCCTGGGGTAGGTGGGTGAGGGTGCTGAGGCCGGGCACTCCTGCTGCTTGGAAGGCCAAGGGATTGACTGATACCACCTCATTCACAGCTCATCAGGGGGCCTCACACCTGGGATGGGAAGTCTTGACTTAAATGACCAAAATAAAATTTGGTAATTGTATGGTGAGAAAACCTGCTGATGCCTTTGTAAGACTCAAAGCAGCTGCTTTGAAGCAGTAATCTTTGGATCTTCACCTTCATCAGGCATTTTCAGAGTGAAAAAAAAAGTCAGTTTCATTTAGAATGCCCTTAAGAAAGCAGTAAAAATTAAAATTTTATGAACTCTCAAAAAAATTTAGTGATTGTAGGAAAGAGAAAATCGCACACATCTATGATGCATGCCCCACCACTGATTTTGAATAACTCAACTGCGTTTCCTTAGATGGCAGAGCCACTTCACCATTGTTGCCCGTCACCTCTCATTGTTTAAAATACACACAAACCCAGACTTGTGCTCCCAGTCATCATGTGCTGGTGAGCAGTAGTTTCGATTATGTGGACACGGGCTTTGAAATGTGGTGACTGAGAGTTAGGTGAAGAAAATCAGTCAACAGAATATTTTCTTTTCATCTCGCAGCCTCCTCCATACTGTGTCAGGTTTTCTTTGAAGATACAAAATTAGATATACGGACACCAAGGAATACAGCAGAGCAGTCTTTCTAAGCATCATGGAGTGGCTGGAGTTCATTAGAAACTTTCATAGTAGGACTCAGTTAAAATAATTCTGTTTTGGAGGAAAGACTGAATTATAAAGTGATATCACAATGTAGGGGGTAGACCCTGCTGCCATACGGCTGTTTCTTTCCTTGCTATTTGGCACTATCACAATCACCTGCTACAGCAGCGGTCCCCAGACTTTTTGGCACCAAGGACTGGTTTTATGGAAGGCAATTTTTCCACGAATGGTTTCTGGATGATTCAAGTACACTACATTTATTGTGCAGTCAAACCTCTCTGCTAATGATAATCTGTATTTGGAGCCACTCCCCAGCACTAGCATTACCTCCTCAGCTCCACCTCTGATCATCAGGCATTAGATTCTGATAAGGAGCACACAACCTAGATCCTTCGCATGTGCAGTTTACAGTAGGGTTTGCACTCCTGTGAGAATCTAATGTTGCCACTGATCTGACAGGAGGTGAAGGTTATGCTGTGATGCAAGCGATGGGGAGCGGCTGTAAATACAGATGAAGCTTCGCTGGCTAGCCCCCCCCGCCCCACCCCCACTCCCCTCACTTTCTGCTGTGCGACCCAGTTCCTAACAGGCCTGGGGGTTGGGGACCATAGTGCTACACAGTAAGTCTCTAATTCATCCAAGGGCCTCTTAGTGTCCCCAGGCCTAATGATCACACACACTTCATTACTGGTCACCTGCCTGGCAATGTGCTAAATGTTTCCTGCACATTATCTCATTTGATCCCTATAACAACCCTCTAAAGGAAGTATGACTCACCCCATTTCACAGATGAGGGCACTGAGGTTTAGGGAGATTAAGTAAATTCTCCAAGATCAGGCAGATAGTAAATGGTGGAGCCCCATTTGAATCCAGGCACACCAGTCTCCAGGTCCCTGCCTGTATCCTTATGCAACACTGTATCACATTTAAAGAAAGGCAGCTGGGAACAAAGAACAACCTCCACTTGCATAATACTGCACAGTTTTACAAAGCACTTCCACATCCACTGTCTTATTTAATCCTCCACGATAACACTGTGAACTAGTTATTATTATCTCCCATGTTACAGATGAAGAAGTGGAGGCTTGGAGAGAGAAAATCATTGAGCCAGAATTCAGGCCTCCAGAGAAAAGATGAAATTTAGAAATACTAAAACATGGAATGAGGGTGCACGATGAACATGGACTTCGAGGTCAAAGATCTGGATTTGGATTCCTGTTCTGTCACTTACTAGTTAGGTGACTGTGGGCAAGTCATTTAACCTGTTGAGCCTCAGTTTTACATGTGTAAAGTGGGCAGAATAATAATAACTTGTAAGGTATGGATCAAATGAGGTACTGTATGTGAAAGTGTTGTGTAAATTATCCAGTGCAATACACATATTAACAATAGCAACAGCGGCAATAATGAAAGTTGTGATACGTAAATGTTAGAGCTATCATTTCATGTTCATTTCAGCCTCTGCAGGCTGCAAACATAGGAAGAGACTCCAGGCAGATCTTCAAACAGCTCATATTGATTCAGACTCTTGTGATGAGATTTGAAATTTCGGTCTTCAAATGAAAAACAAGGTATTTTTCCTGAATGTTTGCTAGATGGGCTTCCTTGTCCTCTTTCCATCACCAAAACCAATATACCAAGTTGTCATCACCAGGCACCTCTTAAATGCAATTTTTGTATTATATCACATTTACATCTTTAATATAATTTTTAATTAGATAAATCTTTGAACAGTAATAATTATGACCTTACAGTTAGCTAAGGATTCATTTCTTGCTTGATCTTTCATAAAACTCCACCAAAAAGATGCCAAATCTGAGATGCCACGACACCCTGATGGAATTTCAACCTGGTTCTAGAACGTTCCCCCCATTCCTGTGGTGTCAGGGGAAAGAAGATTGGATTAAAGACAACGGATATGTGTTCAGGAACAGAGATGGCCCAGTCTCAATTAGGTCAACTCCAATACTGCGCTCAAAGCAGCCAACTCTACCATATCCAATTAAAGTGGTTCCAACATGAAACCCAGTTTAGACACCTCTGCTGTTGAAAGTCACCTAGTACAGACTATTGGACACACATCCAGCCGCTTTTTTCTGTCCCACACCTGCAGAGCCCTGATGTGGTTCTGATGTCTTCACCTCCTCCCCGCCGTGACGCAGGCGAATTCTCACTGGTCAAAGCCAAGGATGGTGGTTGCATCCCCCTTGCCGGGAACTGGTTTGGGGAAGGCTGATGAGTCACAAAAGGACGACTGCTAGAAGCCTTCAGGGAAAGTTTTCCTTGCTAGTAAGATGGGACACAAGGAAGAGAAACAGCTGCCTTCTGCAGTTTGACGTGATGGCTGAAACTGCCGTGATCATCTTGTGACCACAAAGCCCTAGGATGAAGTGACCCTGAGGACATGAGAAAAGAGACACAGGAAAATCATGATGATATTACTGAGTCACCAACTGGGCCTTTCCCCGTAACTTTCAGGAGTGTGAGATAATAAATTTTCCCCGTGGCAAGCCAAGGTTGGAGTTTTTGGGGCTCAGCCTGGGAGCATCCCAGCTGGGACACCGTGGAAACAACCCCAGTTCCACTGCCCAGCAAATCACCTTCTCCTGAAGCCCATTGCCAGGGCTCCCTTTCCACGCTGAGCTTGAGGGTAAATGATTATTATACGGTAATAACCGTATCAGAAAAGCTCTGATTTGAACAAATTGCCACCACTGACTAGACTGTCCTCCTCTAATGAAATGAGATATATTCCTTTCAGAAAATACCTGAAGCCTTGGCCAACTTGCTATTTGTGTGTCCCCATGGCTTATTAAAAAGTGAAGAAAAACAGATTTATAAAAATAGTGGTTTACTCTAAGTATTTACATTTAGCAAATTTATGCTTTTATAACATGTAAAAATTCAACGCACTATAATTATAATATTCACAAGCAAATTGTAGAATTGTAGATTCTATAATTCACAAGCAATTGTAGAATATTCACAAGCAATTGTAGAATATTAATTCACAGTGCACCAAGGATGCTGTGGTCCAGGAACCCAAGCTGGAGTGGCCTGACAGCCAGCCCACTCACAATCTTGTCAGTGTAACCCTACGAATTGTCATGTTAATTTAGTGGCGAGAGTGACAAAAGTCTGGACATGTGGTGCTCTGTGAATATGAGGCCCAGGTTACATAAAAAGCAAACACCTTTCCCCATTTGCCTCCCACTCTGCCCACGGTGAGCTCTGGCTGGCCACTGTGATCTTTGTGACCGACCATATTCCTGTAAAGCACCCCCTACGAACCAGTGCTGCACGCTCGCTAACTCCCCGAGTCCTCGCAACCCTCTGAAGCGGTCCTACCATCATCCCCACTTCACAGATGAAGAAACTGAAGCACCGAGAGGTTAAGCGAATTATCCAAGATCACACAGATAATAAGTGGTAGAGTCAGGGTTAAAATGCAGGGGCATAAGCCCAGAACTCTTGTTCTCAACCAGTGCATTATGCAGTCTCTGTGCTGACACAACCATAACACCATGGAGATTAAGAGAAGCAGACCTGGAGGAGAGACTTGGTTGGATGCTCTAAAGGCCGGGGAGCATGCGAGATTTGTTGGTACAAAAGGATAACTGGTGTGTAACATGTGTAATCTCTTTTGCTCCTCTCCCCCTGGAGCGGGTGCTTGCGCATGTGTGTGCCTGCACACACGTGTGCATGTGTGAGTTTTCCATATGCCGGGAGTCAATGTAATTTGTGCAGCAGTATCTTGTCAGTTACACGGGTTTAACTCCATGTGCTTTTAAAAATCCCTTCAGTAAAATTTTCTGATGCCACTGCTTTGCTTTCCAACACTTATTTCTAACCAGGCTTGACTGTTGATTAGAAAGAAACCCTCAAAATAATCACATTATCCTGAAATACGTCCATTCTTCTTTTTCTTTTAAAACAATTATGTTATAATCATTTCAATTGTTTCTAAATTAATCCTCAGAAGTGGCTCTGCAGAACGGATGGCCTCCATGGTCAGTAGCGCTTCCCCAAAGAACCAAGAAGTATTACTGGAACCGACCTGTCACAGAATTTCCGTTCTACTCTCTGAACAGGATTAGGAAGAGGACTGACTGAGGCGGCTAACCTGGGCCCATATGGAGCTCTCTCTGGAACCAAGTCTGACAAAAGGACGATCACGAATAACTGTTCAACCACAGGCCACCGTGTCCAACAGATCTGGGTGAGAACCCTGCTCTCCCACTAAGCGTATATGACAGGCTAGTTATTTACACTCTTGGAGCCTCAGCATTCTCACTTGCAACGCAGAGATAATAATAAGCGCATGGTACATACGGTTGTTATGGAGAAACATACATAAAACCCCTATCCCGGAGCCTGTGCACATACAGAGGAAGGAGGAAACCTTTGTCCTTCCCTCTGCCTCTATGCAGGTCACTCCCCAAGAGGCACTGCTATCACTGGGTGAGTCTCCAGGCCATTATTTGCCAGATGCAAAGATTATAGGTCACTAAAGTCAAATACATTCTCTGTATGTCTTGCTTTCACCTGGCTCTAGAGATAAGCAGAAATCTCTGGCACCTTCTCCTTCATTGCTTCTCCTCCCACAGATGGTATCCTTCTGGCTCAGCAGCTGGACAGTGGGAACAACGGGATTTAACTGAAAGGGGGAAAGAGGGAGGCCTCACCTGGGCCTGGAGTCCGAACCATCCACTCCAACCTCATCATCAGAGAGGCCCACCCTGGTTGTCCAACTAGTGATAAAAGGTACTTTGGTCTCCCGAGGTCTGTATATTTACAGCTCCCAGAGAAACCCCAAGGAGAGAAGAGGCAATTGGTAGAGCCGGACTTGGATATTTCCAGGTCTCTGGCTATAACATCGCTAATTCTACCACACATAAAATGTCAGCAGGCACATACCAAAAAGAAGTGTCACTCTCCTAAACAAAGGGTTCACTCAATCCTCCAAGTGGCTTCAATTCTAGAAACAGGGACACTTTCAGTCTCCTTTTAAAAATTCTCTTCTCTCCTTGCAATAGCAACAGACAACACTCGGGCTGGAGCTTTCTACCAGATCCTCCGGAGTCCATCCTGCCTAGGAGTGTTCGCTGGGAGGTGGGCAGCTCCCACCCTCATCTTCTGCCAGGCAGTGAGGCAGGGCCACCTACTTGGGAGGGTGTTTGCTCTTGGCCCTGGGAAAGACGAACTGCAAAGAGGTCCCAGTGATGACTTGCCTTCTGCACAGTGGCTTCACTAAGGAAGGAAATCATGTAACCGGGGCCCCCACTGAACAAATTGTAACGACTCCTCCGTAATCCTCTCCCTTAAGTACCTACCTCACCTTTTGAGTTGTTTCCCAGAAATGGTGGATTTTCTGCAAAACTAAGGAGCTGAGATTCTGAAGGCCCCTGGGCAGACTTCCTGACAACTCACCATCCCCTACGACCCGCCCCCAGTGCAGTAGGACCTGCCCCAACGCCTAGACACCATGACCTGCCCCAAGTCATGTGGCCACTCCTTTAAAAGCCCACAATCTATCTCCCTTTGTCAAAGAGACGGATTTGAGGCAGCTTCTCCGCTTTTCCTTGTAAGACATCTGTTGTGTTAAAAATTCCTTTCTTCCTTGGCAATCCTGTTGTCTCAATTATTGGATCTTTGTGCGATGAGCAACTGGACCTAGACCAGTTTCAACAACAATTGCAGGTTTCTAAGGGTACATAATCTAAAAGATTTTAGGTACCATAACACCTGGAATCCCCCTTTTCATCAGAAACAGATCCAAATGTAGAAATGACCAGAGTGTCATCATGTGTTTTCATGCTCTATTAAAAACCACACATAGCCAAAAGATGAAAACAACCCAAATGTTTATCAGTAGATGAGGGAATAAACAAAATGTGTTATAGAAATACAATGGAATATCAATCAGCCTTAAAAGGGAATGAAGTTCTGACATCTGCTACAACATGGACAAAGCTTGATGATATTATGCCACATGGAAGAAGCCAGACACAGAAGGATAAATATTGCATGATTCCACTTACATGAGGTACCTAGAATGGGCAAATTCTTAGAAATACAAAGTAGAATAGGGTCATCAGGGGCTGGGGAAACAGGGATGAATGGGGAGTTAGCACATGGTAAAGGAACTCAGGGAATTTCACCCCGAATATGAGTCCTTGGTATACAGAGTACTTTGAATTAAAGGCCCTTACAGATCAACAGGCATTGGAAGGGGCTTTCCTTCTATCTTCATAAAAACCGGATAGACCCATCAAGAGAACAATCACCTTTCCTTCCCCTCCCTGTTATCCTAATATATTCCAGGAAAGAAGATAAAGAATGCAATCAGACATGGCCAACGCCATTTTAAAGATAATACCTGTCTGTCAGGTTAATTTAATTTCCAAAGAGAATCATTTACAAGTCAATCTGTTTCTCCCCACCCATTCATTCTCCCAAGTATCTATTCATCCTCCCTAATAACAATGTATTGCCACTCAACTGAACTACCTATAGTCTATTCCTCATCTCCCCCTCCTCTCTAAAATGAGGGTATACATAAACTTCTGGACCCCATTGGAATATTGAGTAATCATTCTGTGATTCTCCCTGTGTGCACGGTAAATAAATTTGTAATCTCTTTCTCTTATTAATCCACCGTATTGTGAGTTGATGTTTCAGTGAACTTTCTCAGGGAGAAATTATTCATCTCCTCCAGAATAATTTCTGTTTGGGATTATGAAAAAGTTCTGGAAACGGACAACGGTGGTGGTTATAAAACATTGTGAATGTACTTAATGCCACTAAATTATATACCTAAGAATGGTTAAAATGGTGAATTTTATGTTATGTATATTTTACCAAGAAAAGAAGGAACAAAAGAAAGGGGGGGAGGGAGGGAGAGAGAGAGAGACAGAGAGAGAGAGAGAGAAAGAAAGGAAAGAAGGAAGGAAGGAAGGAAGGAAGGAAGGAAGGAAGGAAGGAAGGAAGGAAAGAGAAAGAAAGAAAGGAAGGGAGTGAGGAAGGAAGGAAGGAAGGAAGGAAGGAAGGAAGGAAGGAAGGAAGGAAGGAAGGAAGGAAGGAAGGAAGGAAGGAAGGAAAGGAGGGAGGGAGGGAGGGAGGGAGGGAAAAGAAAAATGAACAAACCAGCCAGCTGTCTAGAGATAACAGCTCCATGTAGGGGAGGGCCCAGAATGCTATCCTAACTTCCTGGCAGCCACGGCAGCCACATGTCACCAGGGCAGAACTTTCCTTAGTGACTGAGAAAAGATCAAAGCGAAAGGAAACAATGCCCTTCACCAGACCTGGCAAAGGGCACTTATGAAAGCAGTCCCACTGAAAAAATAATGGACCTCCTGATTGTTGCTGTTCCTTCGGGAGACAGCATGCCCCAGAGGTGGGAGGATCAGACAAGACTCAGCTTTCAAAGGCTGCCTGGGCCCTTTGACCAGATAGTAACCAAATAATCCTGTTGTATTATTCAGCACATGATTTATAACCATGAATAGTATTTATTTCCACATTAGAAATTTAAGTTCACTAGACATTTCTGGAAAAAAGATGATTTCCCCCAAACAATGGCATTTTTTTTTTGCTACTGTAAATATAAAACTTAATTCCTTCATTTCTGCTCATTAAAGATAAAAAAGTTTCTCTTTTCATTGAGCCATCATAAACAGATTATCTCCTAAATGTTTTCTAGAAGATGTTCATTTTCTTTGTCTTCTAAATAATCCCTAAGAATACAACAAACAATAAAAAATATATAATTCTTTCATCCACACAAAAAATGCAACTACCAGCTAAATTCAGTGGAGTTGAATAGAAACAGCATAATTTATATCTGCTTCTTTATTCCTAATAACAACTGTAAAAATAACTAAAATACTCTAGAGGTTGTAGTCATGGAGACACCACTACCTCTAAAATGTAATTTGTTGAGGAATGTCTAAGCAGGCAGAATAAGAACTAATAGAGAAAAGCAAACCTGATCAAGATTTTTGAATTCTAGTTTCTCTATTTTTTCAATTTGGATTCATTTGTAACAATTTAGTGCCCTGAAGTAATCACAGCAAAGAGTGATTTCCCAGCCTGGCAAATTTTAAAAGAAGCTCAGACAAGTTAGAACGCAGAAAAGACAACCCATGTGTCAGAAAGCCAGAAGTAGGAGTCAAATAACGTGAGATTATCAAGTGCTCTTTCATCCCCAAACTGAGTTTTCTTATACTTTATTTTAACCAAGGAAGGCGTTTTGACTAGATTCCAGCTCTTACGGACCCTGAGGTGGTGAAGAAAAGCAGATGTGATCAATAAGATTCAGCCTCCCCTCTGCAGGAGCTACCAATCTAGTTCATAGAGATATGATTCGAGCTACAAATGTGACAATGTGTGTAATTTGAAATATTCTAGTCACCACATTAAAAATTAAATAGAAATAGGTGAACTGATTTTTGTAATATATTTTATTTAACCAACATGTATCCAAAACATCATCATTTCAATATGTAACAATTTTAAAAAATCATTAATGAAATATTTCACAATCCTTTTTTTTTTTGTTATTGTTCTCAATCTTTCAGATTCAAAGTATATTTTATATTTCCAACTCATCCCAATTTGGGATAGCTACATTTCAGGTGCTCAATAGCCACATGTGGTCAATGCTACCATATTGGACAAAGACAGTGGGAGGCACAGAAGACACACAAATAATTCAAACGCATGACTGTCACTCATCAGAGTTATAAGAGACATAAAGAAAACATCTGGGGCATCTTCAAAGTGTTGGTTGGTTGCAATTGAGTCTTAAGAGTCTTTAAGATAGGAAAGGGTATAATCAGACTTGCACTGTATAAATAGCGGAGTGGTAGCCAAAGGGAACATCAAATGGGCAGGACAAGGATAGAGAGAAGGAATCAAGAGTCTAGGTAGGAGATGTTGAGAACCTGAACAAAGACCAGGGTGGATTTAAGAAATATTTTGGAAGTAGAACTAGTAGAACATAGTGGCTGGGATTGGAGAGATAGTATATAAGACACTGCTGGTGGTTATCTACAACCTTTTCTTTTCACTTCCCTATTAACAGAAACTTGGTTTTGTTCAAGTGTTTTACACCTCTGCAGTACCATGTCTTTAAGGAAGATGAAAGAATCCTCAGCCCCAGGAGGGTGGATCTGGGTTAGCATAAGGCAGTTACAGGGACTTTACCTTACCAGTGACTGGCTTAGGAAGGGACTTGGTATCCGATTTTGGCCAATGAGACTTACAAGTAAGTCTACAAGCGTGGGAGTGGGGTTCTGAGAAGGGTTTCTTAGATGTTAAGAAAAGGCACAAGGAAGAGATAGTCTCTTTCTGCCACTAGTATGTAGTGTGGCAAAGATGTAATGCCCGGAACTGCTGCAGCCAGTGTGTCATTCAGAGGTGAGGCAACCAACATCTGAGATTAGCAGGGTAGAAATATGGACTCTTGATGACATCATTAAGCCATGGAATTAACCAATCCTGGAAATACTTCACCTCTGTACTCCTTGTTCTGTGAGATAATGTATGTATGTATTATTTAAGATATTTTGAGTTATCTCTTATTTGCAGTTGACAACATCCCAGCAGATAGGAAAAGGGAAGGATCTAGACAATGTCCCAACCACTGGTAATACCCATAAGGTCTTTCCTTTGTGGAGCATGTCATAGCATGTGAAGCACTTTCACCTAATGTCCTCATAGGATCTTCCTAAGAGCCCTGGGAGGTGTTTAGGCAGAAACTGAAATCATAATTATAGCCATAATAATTATAGTCATATATATATTTTTTTATATGTCAGAAACTGTTGGATGTTTCATAGGCAAAATTCATCTTATTTTCTCATTTACAATAGCTTACAACAGCCCTACAAGTTGGATGTTGTCTTAGTCCATTTGTGCTACTATAACAAAATACCATAAAGTGGGTAGCTTATAAATAGCAGAAATTTATGTCTCACAGTTCTGGAGATTGGGAAGTCCAAGATTAAGTTGCTGGCAGATACAGTGTCTGATATGAGAGCCTGTTTTCTGGCCCATGGATGGCACCTTCTCACTGTGTCGTCACATGGTGGAAGAGGCAAGGGTCTCTCTGGGGCCTCCTTCATAAGGTCACTAATCCCATTCACGCAAAGGCCTCACCTCCTACCATCACTTTGTGGGTTAGGATTTCAACATATGAACTTTGGGGGATGCCAACATTAAAACTATATCAAGTATTAGCACCATGTAACCGCTGAGGAAATTGAAACTCAGGAGGGTTAAACTGTAAGTTCAGGGTCTCAAAGGTGGTGGCAGAGCTACAGCTTGAACCCAGGTGCCTCCGCGTAAAGACTTTGTTTTTTACCACCGAGATACCCTGGCACAGAGCAAGTCCATATTTTATTAAACAAATGAATAATTATTAATACATGAATTAAAAAATAAATGAATGTTCAAAGAGATTAAGCACCTTATACAAGTCACCCAGTTAAAGACCGATCCAGGACTTGACACAAGTCTTCTAACTCCAAGGCCATTACCCTTCACACCACATCCTGTGACTGCCATGTATTTGGCACTTGGTTAGATACCACCTTCAATGACAACTGGCAATCTCTTTGTATATGAGTCTCATCTCTATGACTAGATTGTCAATTCCTTGAGGTGGCAGAGTTTTATTTATTTTTTTGTAGCTGCCACAACAATCAGAATAACACACTGTTCACAGTTAAGAAGCTCATTTTTTAAATAAAGTACCTTCAAAATACAGATGACTCTAACTCCTAGTTTGCCCTCAACAGTCTAGGTTTATACCTGTTGTCCTGACTTTATTATTAACAGTGCTCCTTTTTATTCTCAAAAGTGTTCCTGTTTGGACAGTAAATAATATAGTCACCTTAATCATGGTAAACAAGGGTTCAGTTTGGCCTGTTCGGCTATGCTCTGTCAACCATGCCCAGCACAGCTGTCTTTGGCTAAAGATGGGAGCCAACAGCCATCAGGGTTCATGCCCAAAGCTGGAACACAGAGAGCTTTCATGCATATGACACCGCTCCACCTCTTTCCTCCATATTCACTTTCTCCTGTCTCTCAAAATCCCTTGTCCTTCCATCACTGGTTTCCATTCTAGCAGCCTGTTTCAAGCCTGCATCTCACATCCTAAGGCTTGCCAGGAGAAATAGGGAAATAGGTTTTGAAAAAAACAGGGAAATACATTGTAACATTGCTCCTATGGTCTCGCTGCTGTTCTTGGCTAAAATCCTTTTCAACTAAAGATCAACACCCCTTTGTAAACAGAAAACTAGGAAAAAGCAAACTTTTGTGGCCAACCATTTACCTGCGGCTTCTATGTCCTGTGTGAACATGTCTGTATTGGGAAAGTGGAGACACACGGTAAACCAGCGTCTGTTACCCGTGGAAACAGAGTGGTGACAACAAGGGATTCCCAACAGGTCAAACACCACTGTGAGCTCAGCTTTCACTGCTTTGAGTTCTGGAATCATGACTGATGTGGGGAGAATAAGAAGCAAAACAATTCCTAACCACACTATGTGTACTGAAGTATCATCAGTGGGGACCTACCAGAGATTAAATTTGTCCCTCTGAGACAAATGGCAAAATATCAGATCAGAAGTGGTGTCATTAATGAGTATAAATGGATAGCTAGTGGTTCCATTGTCTATAGAGATAAGTATTTCAAAATCCTTTATTTTGAGGATTTAATAGAAAAGCTGGTTCACTGGGTGAAGGACCTTGGGGAAAAGATTCCATGAGGTGGTACATCATTAAGAGGACTTGACTCAGCTCAACTGGGGTTGCCCTGAGTCCTGAGAAGTTGCTGGATAGGGGAACCTTCTTGGTTGGGACATTCCCTTAGCCTGAATGGTCAGCAGGACCAGCTAGGATTCCCTGTAGAGATGGACAGGCAATGACTATCAGACTGTACCCAGCCTGTGTTCAACAGCGCCACTGTGTGGTGGTGAGAAACAAGTGCAGGACAGACCAATGAGACAGCAGCAATCTCCACTAGGCATGTGGAAGTCAGGGGCCTTCTATGAACTAAGCAAGCCCTGGAGATTTCTGCACATTTAAGAGGAGGAAAAAGAATAAGGCAGAGATACTGGCTTGTTGCTAACAGGGTATATGGGATTTCTGAAGAATTAACTAAAAACAAGCGGGATGCAACTTCACCTGCACCCAGATTTGTGAGTAGTTCTCAACAGTTGCATATGCATCTGACAAGGGAATCTGGCTGGATGAGCTTTTCCTGGTAAGCATTTGGCTCAGTGTGCATGGTATGTCCTGTTTTATGATTAAATTTGTTTTCTTAGAATCTCTACTATGCAACATGTAAAGTACTGACTGACTCATATTCACCCCACACAATGAATTATGCCACGGTATCCATGGCCATCATTCCAATAAGGGTGTTGCTGGTAACTTCTGGAAGGATTAACACAGTCAAAGACAATAGTGGCTCCCTGCTTAGTCTCTTATGTCTCTGTCTTCTCTTTACAATTTTATTATTCTTCATGAACAACACCTTTCCAATAAGCAAAAACCACTTCATGCTGGAATCCTTTTTTCCTCTCCTCATTTCCTCCTCAGCTCCATGTCAACAGTTACACATCCCCATTCCCTCCCACTGTTTACCTACAATGCCCTCCAGATCCTGTCCTCAACCTCTCATCAAATAACCCCACATTTTCCATTATTCAATATCACCTCTCATTACATTTCCATTTCAACAGGAAAACAACTTTCCAAAGCCAAGTGCTACTCTCCCTTTAGTTGAATACTCAAGGTGCCATGGGAAGTTATGAGAATACTGGGTGAAGCTATGTGTTCCTTTCCCCCTGTTCACTCTATTTTCATGATCTCTCTGGAAGTTAATCAGGGTGCGTCCTGACCCCAGAGGGTTGCTGGAGCAACTACTCAGAGAGGGCTGGCTGTCACTAGCTCCTGCGACTTCTTTTCCCAAAGAATAAGAAGGAAGGGGAAGAGAAGGGCAAGAAGAAAACTGGCTGGCTTTCTTTCCTCCCCATGTCTGATGAAGTATTTTGGATTCCAATATTCCAAAAAATCTCATTTTTCCGTGAAATGATTTTTCACTGGTCCTTTTCCATCACCCCATCTCTAGAGGGTCACTGGTTTTTATGAATTTTATCTCAGAAAAAAATTATTGTGGTGTTTCCCTTTTCTCCATCTCTATACCTAGCAAAGTGCCCAACAAACAGCAGGCCTTTGACAAACATAATTTCTTGCTTGCACTGGTGCAGTCATGTCCTAACTAGTTTCCCCACACAGCCATCAGAGAGGCTAATTTTTAAAACACATCTCTCTATGCCACTTCCTTGCTCGCAAACACCAATCCCTCCCCACTGTACTCAATGTCAAGCCTGGTCCTTAGTCTAACAGTACAAATGGCTTCACAGTCTGGCCCCAACCTGCCTTGATGCTCTCCCCACTCACTCCTGGTCTTCTCGAGCAGGTCCTGAGCTCTCCCCTCCACATGCTGTGTCCTGGGGATGTCTCAGCCCTACTACCGCTACTCTGCCAGATTCCTACCAAACAAAGCCTGAAATGATTTCTTGCTTTCCATTGACAAGTTGCCATTGATTGAGCATGTGTTGGCTGTCAAACACTGTCTTGAGCACTTTAAATGACATTTTAGTAGTTCTCCGAATCCCCATAACAATGAAAGTTACGTATTAATTCACTCCATAACTTGTTCACCCAGTTAAAGATGGCAGATCTTTGCCCTCCAGAACTCTTTATTTAACCCCATATGTTTGCCATCAAAGACCAGGTGCTCTTACCCACCATGTGCACCGCATCCGTCCTGCCCCCATGTGTCTCTGACTCTAGGCATGTGCCTCTGGTATCACTCACACCTCTACTACAGTGCTCGCTGAATTGCAAGACAGTGGCTGTTCACAGATGAGAGTTCCCTTGCGGGATCACCAACACTTCAACAGCAAGCCCGGTTTTTATATATCTGTGCATCTTTAGTGTCCAGCATAGTGCTGGCACACAGAATGTATAAAACAACTTTTTTTTGGATAATTTAAGTTGAATCTATACATCCAATAACAGGAAAGATCTCAGTCTCTACCTAAAATGGAGAGTTGAGCCACATGTAGATCTGAAAGCTCTTTCACCAGAAAGTACAAATCCAGTGGCTCAATTGGATAATAAGGAAGCTAATTTTCCACTTCTATCTGCAAGCCACTTCATAAATTATATTCTTAACTCATTTATAGGAACCTGGCATTGTAATGTTTGTGGCAACCATCTACAATTCAACCAGCCAAGCGTACCAGCAGAGAAACCTCCCACATTTTCAATAACAGCATTGCTTAAGCCGAAATGCTTTTTGGAAGACAAAGAAGCATTCATAAAATGAAACAGTAGTGAACGTTGATAATAAGAAAGTTTTACAACAAAGTGTCCTGCTGATTTATACAGTGATTCCCAGCCAATGGCTAAAAGAAATTTTTACAAAGATTCTCTCTCCTAGGCCTAGGCAACATGCCACAAAGGTTGTTGTGTCTTTCAAGACAAAGAAACCGAGGGAGGGAGAAGGGGAAAGGAGGGAGGGAGGAAGAGGGAGATGAGGAAGAGGAGGAAGGAGGCAGGGACTTGGCTTTAATATCCTGATACATGGACGGGGCCAATTTTAAGCAGTAAAATAAGAAAACAGACCACATTTTTTCTGGAAGGAGCTCTCATCTGAATTCAAGGTAGGTCTTGAAGGTGTCCCAGGGACCTGTCTGCTCTCAGGGCTGGCAGAGCAATGATTTTATCCCTATTCTTATTTCAGTTCAGCCATACAACAAAGAGTTCTGGAGGGCAAGGAGCAGGGAGTCATGTAGCTAGACATCCATCTCCAAAGAAGACCAGACAAAATTACCAATTACCAATTAAGTGACCATACTGAATTTTCAGAAGCTACTGTTACATTCTTTGCATGAAAAACATCAAAATGTACAGCTTCCCCCAAAGTTTGATGTGAATAATAATACCTGTTGCTCACAGTGTGGATGAAAATATATCATCAGTAGGGCACACGGCAGGTGGGGTGTGGGGGAGAGATTGGCCCGATCCCTGATTAAACAATACCCAGCACTTACTCTCCCTCGGTAGTTCAATCAAGGGCAGCCAGTCCTGCACTCTGACCCTGAGGTTCCCAAGGCCACTCCAGACCCCAAGGGGTTGGTCAAGTCAAGATGGTGGCCAGTAAACGAGCTGACCTGAGGTTATGGCTCCAGTCCCATCAGCCTTGTTCTGACATGATTCTCCAAGGGCTCCTGACTGAAAATACACAGATTAGGCCTGGTTAGAGAACATCTCATCCATTTCTCCCAGCAGAGCACTCCTGATATTGACGATTTGTCACGCCAAGAACACATAGCCTGAATTTTCCACTCCTCCCACGCCGCTTGGCTGGCTTGGCTAGCAACGGGCTTTATTTTTACAACACTTATCACTCTGCAGCTTTGCCTTCGGGCCAGTGGGCTCTGATGCAGCTGGAAACAAGAGCCAGCTGGGGGCCCAGCTGAGCAGCCCCCACTCAGAGCCTGCCACACTAGGAAGAAGAAAAGGATTGGCCAAAGGCCACACTGCTAAATATTCTGGGAAGGAGAGATGACAACATGAGAGGGAAGGGATCTCCATTCATCCTAAAGTAAATGTAAACTGACATCTGGATTAGGGGTGGCTGAGGTTCCAGGAGAGCGCCTGGCTGTCTCAAACAGATGCAGCTAACTTCTTGTTAACTCAGATTAGCAAGAAAGGCCAGTGTACGTTAGTGAAATTCCAGAACCACAAAGCATAGCATTTCTTTCAAGCCACAGAGTAACTCAACTTTACATGAAACATAAGTTTTCAAATTGGGGGGGTGGCCCTATGTTACTGAAGCTATATCTCACTTGGCATAAGTAGTAGTCATTTAAATTCAACTTTTTCATGAAGTCCTGCAAAGGTTTGCTCTCATGAATATGATAAACATCACCCTTTCTACTCTTGTTTATCATATTTATTAACCCAGCTTGGCCCTTCTTCAAAGGCTTCATGGAGATAAACCAAGGGCCAGGTCAGGTCAATCATCATAAATTTCAAGTTAGCAGGGTGCAAATGGATGAAGTTTTCCCTTTTTAGTTTGAAGCCCTGTGTTCTGTCCCCTTCCTCCTGGGAGCCGTGAAAAGTTTGAACAGATGTTCAGATTCAAAGGGGAGGGATGCTTTACTGCTGCTCTATTTACTTCCTCCAGCAGGATCCGTTTTCATTTCCTTATGGACTGGAGAGAACAATTCTACCAGCTTAACTGCTACCTGGGGGAGGGGAAGTCTGAGATCCTGGTTCCCATGAAGCATGATGAATTAAGAAAGGAATGTGGCATACCATGAAACCACACTTAGCTCTGTCTTTTAGTTCTCAAAATCAGGTCAGCAAATTTGCTGGAGCAGAGGCTTAATCTTTGGGTGCATTAATGCGGCAGCTGATCAGCTGGAACACGGATCCATTTAGTCAGAGTCTGTCTTTTTCATCTGCTTTACTACAGGCGGCATCTCCGGCTTAGAATGGAGGGGTGTGTAGGTGTATGGAGAACCTATCTGTGACTGTGTTGCCCTGTCACATTTATTTTCCTGCAGTATTTACCCTAAGATTAAATAGTGTTTGTTTTGGGCATTATAATAAAAACTCTCCGTGAAATCTCTTAGATGAAAGTACATTAACCAAATCCCCTAATCGAAAAATATTTATTGACAGCTTAAAATGTTCAAGGTGCTGAGAGTGTAAAATGCAGCCTGCCCTTTAAGATGTTATTACTTAGTTGCAAGTGACAGAGATATTTGCAGATATGGCCAAGCAAGGACTTATTTGTTCCCCAATGGTCACTCTTCTGTCTTCCTTTTAGTAACAGACTCCCCTGAGCTGCGCGTGTGCTGCTGCCCTACAGACTATGCATCTCTCAGGTTGCGACCATGGGACTGAGTTCCAGCCAACCGGACGTGAGTAGAAGGAAGATGTACAATGTCTGGGTCATATCTTCAGAAGGAAGCCACTTGCTCACTTTTCCTCTTCCCCCTATCCTAGGTCCCGGAATGAATATGTGGGAATACAGGCCAGATTCCGCCATCTGATGAGACCAACACAGTAGGGGATGGTGGAGCAAAAACATGGAAGGAGTTGGGCCCCAATGACCTTGGGAGCACAAATTCCTCTCCCTTAATTGCTCACCAGCTGGGACAAGAGAGCTCAAGAGAAAACCATTGGTCTTGTGTAAGCCACTGTTATTTAGTCTCTGTTAAGTCAGCTGAGTCAATATCCCAACTATTACATATGCATTTCCTCAAGTAGACCAGGAGGTTCTGGATGCCTGTTTACCTCCCCAACCATCCCAGTGCCCGCACAGACTAAGGCATCAGTCCATAGGTGTGGACTGTAATACAAAGATATATGTAATAAAAAAATCCATTTTGCTCTGGCGAGATAATTTAATACTATTATAAGTATCATAAAAAGATAAAAGGATTAACTTAGAAGGAAAGCTCCAAAGGGATGCCTGGCTTGGCTTCTTGAGAGCTTTTAAAAAAGGCAAGAGGAACTTAACATTAATCTATTAGTTTCTGAAAGGTGGAAATATTTCAAAACAAGGGGATTTTATCAGATGACTGAAAGGCATAGAGCTAAGAGTAACAGAATAAACCTTAGCCTGTGGTCAGACATGGTCATGTAAATTACCACCGGTCTACAGACACTGCTCTAGACAAGGTCTACTTTTCATAAAAAATGGAAAATAGATGCCTAACAATAGTAATGTGGAACACCCAACGTCAGCACTTCTTGCCTATGAGTCTGTTAAGTACTGTTTTAGAGTAGCTTTATTACTTCCTGCGCGACCTTGGCAAATTACTGAATTACTTTAAGCCCCAGTTTCTTTATCCCTGAAATGGCAATTCATCCAACAGATATTTATTCCATGTATGCTACGTATCAGGCACTGGTCTAGGCATTCTACCTGAGGCAAACAGAAAAATGACAATTAGAATAAGTGAGAAAATTGTATAGTATATTAAAAAGTAATAAGTACTATGGATAAAATCAGAGCAAAGGAGATGAGGAATACTGGTGGCAACAATTTTAAATATGGTGTTCCCAATAGATCTCCTTGAACAAAGATTATGGCTCCATTAGGGTAGAAACAGTTAATCTGTATTAGCAATGGAAATGGCAAGCTACCATTGAAGTCTGGATATGTTTTGAAGGTAAACAGAATTTTTTGACAGGTTTTATGCGAGATGTGAAAGGAAGAGAGAAATCAAGGATGACTCCAAGGTTTTTGGCTTGAGCTGGGACTGGAAGGATGAAGTTGCCAACCAATGGCAGGGGACCTCCTCTACCAAATGCTGCTGATGGGTCACTGGTACTGGTAAACGCATCACATTTAGCAGTATAGTGGCCACTGGTGATATTGACAAGAAAAGTATCATTGGAGAAGTGAGGCCAAAGCCCCATCAGAGTGGATTTAGGAATGAATGTGAGGAGGGAAGTCAGAGGTAAATAGCATGGGCCTCTTTGAAAGAGCTTTGCTTGAAAGAGGTGCAGGAAAACATGACAGTTGATGGCAGGGAAAGAAGGGTCAAGAGAAAGTTTTTGTTTTTTTTTTAATGGGAGCACTAACAGCATGTAAATAATGTAATTAGCTTCCATTTATGGAGCACTTCACGGCTGGTGGAAGGTGCTTTGCATGTGACACCCAATTTAAGCCTCCTAATTGTTTTGCAATGTAGATATTAATACCTCTATCTTTCGTGCAAGCAAACAGATGCTAAAAGAAAGTGAGAAACTTTACAAAACCATAGTCAGTAAGCGGCTGTGTCAGGATTTAAACCCAGGTTGTTCTAACCTGAACACTGGGATTCGACGACTACAGTATATTGCCTCCCATGTTAGAGTCTGCTAATCACAGAGCCTGCCTCCTACACCAGGTAAACATGAACCATCAGGATTCTCATCAGTATGTAGAAAGCTCCTAATCACAGAGAGCAGTATGCAAAGAGATTTGTATTTTTCTGTGGTCCAACCTTTAGGAACGAGATGCATAATACATATATCCTAACATAGACTTCTATACACCATACTGCATGCAAGTTGAAACTTACATCACATCCAAGGTGGGGAACAAAGAATAGCATGCAAATTCTATTTTCAGGTTGAGCAGGGGAGTGGAAAGAAATCCTGCTCTTTCTTACCCAGCAGACTGGTGTGGATTTAAGGAGCTTCATAAATATTTGCTGCTCCTGCAGTTGCTCCATTACAGTGAGGGGGGCAATGTTACAGATTCCTTTAAAAAAAACATGCATGATTAAAATTTTTTTCTTGTTGAAAAGTAAGGTGCTCCTGGAATCTTTGTTCATGCTCAGCATAAGATTCGATTATCCAGCTTATGGGACCCCTGCACTGAAGAAGAGTGGGGTGTATATGTGGAGGAGGAAGTAGAAATAACGAGAGAAAGTGTCTTCAAAACCCAGCGTTACTATGTGAGATGATGATTGTGACGCATCAACTGGCAGGGACGGCAACAGTGAGCAAGTCGTGAGCATGAGGAAACTCCCTTGTTTAGCACCAGGGTGCCCTGGAAACAGCTATTTCAATTAGTGCCAGACTGAGTTGAAATGAAGATTAAGAGGTCATTTCAAACAATAGCCCAAGGATAATTTGCTTAGCGTACAGATCTCTGCTGCAATATACTTCTGCTCCTTTCCTCTGCAATGCAGCATTAACCTCATTTATGGTCCAGTTCTACAGAGCACACAGGATTAGCCAGAAACGTCCCTTGTTTCTCATGTAAAGAACTCCACTGAAAGCCTCATGCACACAGCTCGTTCACAGTGGGGACTACTGATGATGTTGTCAAAAATGCTCTTTATGACCCTCCCCAACATCTTATTTTCTGTTATTCTTAACATATAGGAAAAGTTAACTTAAAGGATTATATGAAAAATATCTTACAATCTTATCCCTTAAAGCAGTGGTCCCCAACCTTATTGTCACCAGGGACCAGTCTCACAGAAGGCAATTTTTCCATGGATTTGGCAGGGGTAGGGGAGAGATGGTTTCAGGATGATTCGAGCACATTACATTTATTGTGCACTTTATTTCTATTATTATTACATTGTAACATATAATGAAATAATTTTACAACTCACCATAAGGCAGAATCTAATGTCTGACCTGACAGGAGGCGGAGCTTAGGCACTGATGTGAGCGATGGGGAGGGGCTGTAAATACAGATGAAGCTACACTCGCTTGCCTGCTGCTCACCTCCTGCTGTGCAGCCTGGTTCCTGACAGGCCACAGACCACATGCGGACTGCAGCCTTAAAGAACATGATTAACAGTCTGGTGTATATCCGTCCAGATATTTCATTATATGTGATACATACATATCAGAGATCTCTACCCTGAACTTTTAAGTTGTGTGTGAATTTTTGTCTGCATGTATACATATACATTTCTAAGGAAAAGGGACCATAACCTTCATCAGTTTCCAAAGAAGTTTAAAAAAAAAAAGATATATATATATACACACACACACACATATATATATATACCCACTCATTCCTATTTAATTTACAAAAACCAAATCATAATCTATACATAATTCTGTAACTCATTTTTCTTCATATATGGACATCTTTTCATTTTAGTAATAGTTGTTGTTCTGTTATCATGTTATTATCACTTGGGATTTCTCCCTTTAGGTACCAGAATCCAGAGCTTAGCAACAGGCAGTCCTGGCCTGGCCTCTTGCCTCTACCACTTACAAGCTCTGTAGGTGGGGCCAGTTACTCAGTCGGCCACAGTCTCAGTTTGGACATCTGTAACCTCAAGATAATAATAGAACTATTAGAAGCATAATAGAATTATTTGCAAGGAATAAGCAGCAAAATACATTTTAGACAGTCAGCACTTAACAATGGCATAGAGTAAATATTCAATAAACATTAGTGCTTTTAGTACGTAGAATCCACTTGGACTAAATTCATATATATATGTATATAAATATAAAACAACATCTGGAGAAGGTTTTTAAAATCAGGACTTAGAATGATAATAAATTAGGCTATTGAGAATAAAGCTGAAACCACACTATGCAATCAGATGGTATTATCCATTAACTTGGGAGTAAGTTAGCAAGTTAATGATTATTTTATAGCTGTAAATATTACAATGGATAAGGTGTCAGCCCTAACCAGCAAGGTTAAGGGAATTGCCTATGGATTGAGCTGATCTGGCCCCCTCTCCTCTGGACCTTAACCCTCTTCTTCTATGATGCTGGGAAGGTCATGGTTCATACCATTCCATGGTTGGGTTTGCCTTCCCATTATGGGGCTTATTACTACATTCTCAAACTTTGCATCTGCAAATGCTGCAAGTTCAGTTTAAGTGCAGAATTCCACCTTCCTTGCATGATGCTGGTGGCCAGCCTCATTTATTAACTGGGGAATGGCTTTGGCCTGAGCCGCAGCTTTCTCTGCCCTGCTTGTGGCCTCGCTTCACTTCTGGTGTTTGTTCTCTATGGGCTAGAGCAAAGGCAGGCCCGTGGTAAGCCCCTACCATGACCACCACCAACTGGGCAACAACTATGCCAGGTATGTGCTAAGCAATTTGCATAATTTATTTTCCTAATCTCACAGCAGTTCTAGAAATTATCTCTTTTTCAGATATAGAAATTGAGACATAATGAAAATAAGGAATTTGTACATTACACACTTAGTAAGAGGGAGATTCAGCATTTGAACTGTTTCATCTAGAGCCCTGTTGCCTACAAACACTACTGCAATCAGCTTTTGATTCTGTGTAGTAAGCTACATGTTACGTTTGCAAGACTTTGGTGGAAAAGGAGAAAACATCAATTTGGTGCCCACTGGAAGTTTCCCTTGGGCAGAGCAGATTTCACAACACCAGCAGACCTTATTCTCACAGGAGGTCTTGCTGCAGAATGGCAGGTTCACATTCATGGTTCACCCCAGTGGATCCCAGCTGTAATTAACTCCTTCAGATTTGTAGGAAGACCAATCAGAAAACTGATCAGAAATGGCAAATTAATTTATCTACAATATCTACAAATATGGTAGACAGAATAATGGCCCCCCCAAAGACATCCATGTCCTAACCCCTGCAGCCTGTGAATGTGCCGCTTTACAAGGTAGAGGGATTTTTGTGGATCTGATTAAGTTAAGAATCTTGAGGATCTTGAGGTGGGAAGGTTATTCTGGAAAAGGCTCCCCTGCTGACCCACGTTAGGTTTCTGGTCTCCAGAACCATAAAATAATCAATTTGTTGTTTTTAGGCCACTAAATTTGTGCTTATTTGTTGTAGCAGCAATAGGAAACTAATACAATGTCTACTTCTCAAGTGTCCTGTAACAGCAGTGTCCAGTATTAAACCTGAAGTCCTATGCCCAATTTATTTAAATCCATATTATTTCCTAGTATTTCAAATAGCTCATTGGTAATGTACTGATTGATCTGGTTCTCCCACTTCATAAAGAAAATGAATTATAATATACTACCTATGAGATTTTAAGTAAACACACTCTAGCTATTTCTAAACCTAACAGTGGAAGACCATATTCCTTCCCTTAGGAAATAACCTAGGCATGCTATCCTCAAATTGCTGCACATTCATTCACTGACCCACAGCTTAAAAACTAAAGCAGGCAGGCATGGTTAAACGCGAATGCAAATTCTCTCTCTCTCTCTCTTTTTTTTTTTTTTTTTTTTTTTTTGCTGAGATACCTGTGAACATTTTCAACACCCACCTACAACAGCATCTTTCATCTGCTCAGTTGTATGAAGGTTAAAAACTCTTCCTAATTTTGATTCTAATAAAATGACTTGAAGAAAAGTGTGTCCCTGTTTGTTTACATATATAAATTTAGAAGCACTGTGAAATCTCAAACAAAATTAGCCCAGGGGTGGGGGGAATCAGATAACCTAATTAACAAAGCCTGAGCCACTTGTGTTCCCAGGACTCTGCACAAGGCTGGGCGCCCCGCTGAAGGACAGCAGACAGACGCTGATGGGAGAGCCAGAAGCCCAGGGACAAAACTCAGACTAACAGGAGCAAAAGTCATTAACAGATTGATGAGGCTTTTGCTGTTCTTGGCATTGAGCATGAAGGAAGTAAGAGTTCTGTAGCTCTGGAAGAATCCTAACATCATCATTATTATTTGAGTAAGCCAGGAAACATCGGATCCCAGAAACGCATCCTTTGTGGCCATATATTTCAGGAAGAAAGCTTTGATTTTCAGAAAACCTGCTGTGTGTCCCTGTGCTCTCCAACTGGACACCAAAGTAACCAATGTTTTCATACAGATACCAGACTGCTTTGGAATAGCCAAAGGCACATTCGTTGGTTCTCTTGTATTATTCATGTCTGAAAATCCAGAGCTCCAAACAGCTGAATATACCTGGCATACTAGGCTAACCCTTTAAAAGGAAATCTCAGCTAGAGGTGATGCTATGATGACCAGCCAAAATTATTATAAATATTATTTTTTTCCTGGAGTTTTCCCCATTATCTAAGGTCTCTTTGTATATAGGCTCTTTCTTCCTCTCTGATGGTAACAATTTACACTGAATCAATGATTTAAAACGACAGATTCACTACACAAACTCCTTGTTGGCTTCCTGTAAAGAAGAAGTAGGCTGGCAAGTAGTTTCTATTTCTTTACCAGGAAAAAATAAAGTTAAAGCAAGTGGCTTGTCTGTGCGTGCCAGCTGTCATCTGGGACAAGCAATACTCTTGACACACTTGGCAAGCACCACGGACTTCCAAGTCTCTTTCTCTCTCAAGGCACAGGGCAGAGACAGCCACAGTCCAGATTGCTCAGAAGTTGTGATGTCAAATAATTTTGTTTTTAATATAGTGATTGTTTAATCTCAAATTAAATGTGGTTTAATTGTTATGCTGGTGGAAGACTGTTTATATAAATACATTTTTTAAAAAATAGATAGTATCTTTAGACTAGATTATGATTCAGGGTTAAGAAAATATGGTCATTGTATTTTTATACATTGTTATGCATGACAATAAGGTTTAAATTTAACCTCCCCAAAATCAAACATAACTCGCAATGCAGACAGTTTAAATTTTTTCTCTTTCCTCATTGTTGCAGCTGTGGATCTAAGTTCAGTTCCTGCCCATTAAAGTTGCTTCCTTCTCTTTCTACCTAGCTGCCTCCCAAAAATGAAAATAAAACATGAACTCCTGTAGGGTAGATGCTGTTGGATGAAACCCATAAGCAATAACAAGATATGGCTCCAACACGAGGCAGTGCCCTGGTTAGGGCTGTGTCTGACTTGAACCTCTGCCAAGCTTTGGCAGGGACAATTCTAGCATCATGGTACCTCTAGATCAGCAAGTTCAGGGTGGAGATGGGTGGACAAAAATTCCCACAAAATACATCATTCCTAGGATGCAGCAGCACAAAGCACAGAAGAAAAGCTTTACTTATTTGGGAAACTTCTTAAAATAAACAATCTGCACCATAAAACAGTCAAGGAAAACAGCCCATTTTTGTTCCATCTTTCGTCTCCATTTATTTAATAAAATTGTAAAGCCTGTGGTTATAAAACACACTTGGGGCAGCCTTTACTGGTAAACATATTTGCTGGATGAGTGAAACTTAGCATGTTTCTTGATTGGAGGACTTTTCAGTGCTTTTAATTTGCTTGTAAATCTCTAAGAGGGAGATGTAGTCAGATGTGTTTCCCACACATGTTGAGATGTTCTGCTAGGCCCTTTGTTGAGGCTAGGTACTAAAGGGCCTAGCAGAACATCAACAGATCTAATTCCTAGGCAAATTATAGGAGTATATTTTATATTTGAGAAGATTTTAATTTTGGCAAACTATTTCCATGACTATTTTGAAGTGAGATGGGCAAGGTTATTATGAGGTCTGGATAGGTAAGAAAAGAAAGGCACCACGTTAGGATAATTCATGCCACTTGATTCTTACTTTCATACCAAATAGCCACAGCAAACATTCTCCCCAACAAGTGTGGGTCAATTGAGTACTTAACCCTGGATATACCCAAGGTGCTATCTCTGGCAGCAATTGGAGTTTGGCATGAACTAGGTTATCCCATTCATTCAATGAATAATTATTCTACAAATAGGCACCATGTGAGTTGAAATGTATGTCAGAGAGAATATGAACAAGGCAGGCACGGGCCTTACCACCAGGTGGTTTACAGCTTCATCTCATGCCTCTGCCTGAAGGGTAGGGACGTGGGAATGAGGCCACATCCCACAGAGTTTCCACATACCCCTGAGAATGGACGAAGGGCCTAAATAAAGAGGCTCCAAGTTGAGATGGCAAAAGCCGTAGGAATTGGGGATTCTAATCCCAAGAAGAAAGTTCCACGGTCAAATTAATTTGGGAAACACATCTTACTTTATCTTCCTCTTAAGAGATTTACAAGGAAATTAAAAGCACTGAAAAGTCCTCCAGTCAAGACACATGCTAAATTTTACTCATCCAGCAAATATGTTTACCATGAAACAGCTCCTAGGACCAGTCTTCTGTGGAACCCACTCTGGGAAATGCTGACAGGTCAGAGTCAGAGGACTCGGATTTAGAAATCACATTTTCCTAGCAGCACACACACTTACGAGAATGCCTGCTGAGATTCTCACTTCAGGGACCTCCCTGGCTTAAGCAACTCTCAGAGGAGGCAGAAAACAAGGAAACCCCACTTGTTCTCTAGTGTGTTCTTCCTGAACCCACTTCCCCCGGCTGTGGGCACCTTCGCTGGTTTCTGGGTCATGGATTTTCTTGGGACTTGGCTCCATAGCTTCTGGCATTGTTGGCTCTCTGTGTTCTCTGACCCAAGTCTGTTCACAATCCCGTTTAGCCTTCTGGTACCTGTTCTCATTCTTCGATCAGAGGACATAGCGACCCTGGGCCCCACAGCTCTACCCTGCAATTCTGAGGCCAAGGGGCTCCCTTGCAAGGTGTTTTCCATGAAATCTCTTGCTTCTGAATCAATCCATGGCTCACCAGCTTAAATTTAACCTTATACTCCCTTGTGAGAATTAGGTACCTTGAAGGAGAGGGTAATTAATGGTCTACCTCCACTTTAATCACCATTAATTAATCACCATTAATTTGTTTAATTCATCAATTAATTTAATCACCATTAATTAATGGTGATTCAGTGACTCTGGAAAGGGGTGGGCTGGGCTCTATTATATCATATCATATATTATCTCATTTCATTGTCCCAAAAAGTTACGAGGTTGGGTGCAGCTTTTATCTCTGTTTTCTGACTTAGGAAACTATTCATTTGAGAGGTAGTAACTCGTCCAAGGTCACAGAACTTATGTGATAAAGCCAGTGAAGCTAGGCAGTCTGACTTCAAAATGCACGCTGCTCTGAATCAAGAAGTCTCCCCTGATTTTCCTTCCCATATCAAGATCTACCGACTCATCTTCAGGAAGCCCTGCCTGGGCGCATAGCCATCCTGTGTGGTCGTGATCTGGGGCAGGCTAGGATTCCCAACGGCACCCCTTCCTCACCAGTCTGGTCAGCACACCACACGGTGGGCTTGTTCTTCCCTCCCTGTTCCTCTGCCAGAGCAATCTAGTTCTACTACAGCTAAACTGTAAGCCACCCTGTGCTAACGTTCTCTGTCTGGTAACACAGTGCTGTGAGCCAGCCTAAATGTGCATCTCCAGAAGGCTCCATATGCCACGGCTCTCGTGGCAGGAGGGTGGAAACCTGTGGAGGAGACTGCTGGGTCAGCTCTGGAACTTTGCCTAGAACAGCATTCTCCACCCTCTCTGCACCTGAGCATCACAGAGGAAGCTTTTTTTATTTTTTTTAATTCAAATGACCCAGGGCTCACCCTGAACCAAATGATTAGAATCCCTGCGAGTGAGACCCTAGTGGTGGCATTTTATTCCAGCTCTCTAGGTGATTCTCATGTGAGACTAGAGCTGAATACTCTTTCCCTAAACACAGGACTAGTTATATAAATGAAAACACACTTCCTAAATTTTGGAAATTTTAGGCTGACGAAAGAAAAAAAAAAAAGTGTTTACTCAGAGGAAGGAAGAAGTTTAAGAATAACGGACATGACTCTGATTATCGTGTGCTCCTGGGCCAGAATCCTCTTTATCGGGATTTGGTTTTCTCATCCAGTGACAAAGAATTCATACGAACTTAGCTCAACGGTAGGTAAGGAGAAATGACTGATTCAGAAGGTCATGGGGTACTGCTTACGCAAAGTTAAAATGCTGCTATGACGAGTAAGGGGGATTTGGACATTTGCCTCTTAAATATTGCCAAGAAATCTCCAATAATTACAAGTAGGGAGGTAGAGTGGAATGCAATGAATCATACAGCATAGGACACACTAATTGCCTGTGATGGCTGCTACTTTTGCTGGTATCGTTCCTCTGGGTAGCAACTGGGGAATATGAATCAAAAGAAAAGTACGCAACATCTTGAAATTTCTTTGGCACACCTCAACAAAACCAAAGTCAACATGTCTTGTTGACCACGGTTTCCTGGAAACAGGTGTGCCCCCACTTAAAGGAGGTGGAGACCTACAATGAAAGTAATAACCGAACAAAGTATTCTTCCACTTTAGAAAACTTTCTTGAAATAGGAACCTTCCTTGTGCATAGTTTATTAACTTACTATCCTTAAGGAGAGAAAAAAACAATCCAAAATGAAGATGTAACTCTGAAATGATCGACTTAACCAGTGTGGAACTGTGATTTAATTTTTTAAATCTTTACAGTAACTCGTGTGTTATTTGAAGTGAGGTTTACTTTCACAAAGCTAGAAAGAGCTGTAAAAAAAAAGAGACATATTTAGGTTACAAGACACAACTTTCAGCCCCTGCCGGTCACATCTCATCTCACAGGTGATGGAGTGGATGGGTGATGAGTCGGGTGGAGGCATTTATCCCACGGATGTGAGGAAGCCACCTGTGGCCCAAGTGGCCAGCACCTAGGTCAGTCTCGTTTGAATAAGAACCATTCTGCACTGATTCCTTGCATGCAGCTCGGTGCTACTCTAGGCTTTCTAAGGAAGGCAAAGATGAACAGGGCATGCCCTCTGCCCTTTATGCTTGTCAATTTAGGGTGCCCAGATATCCAAGTTTGACAGCCTTGATCTTTTGGCCAGCCCTACTTGGGGAATCTGTGTCAGTTCTGTTGGGAGCTTTCTGAATGAGCCCCATCCTTAGGTTGCTCCTCACAAATAGGGAACTTGCTCAGAGTTGTTTTCCAGTTTGGGTAGTGATCTGGGCAGACAACTTCCTACTGGCATCAGATGTCTTTGTAACCAATGGCATAGATCCACAATAGGAGCTTGTAGAGATGCTAGCTGGTCTATCATGTTGGGTTGGGGTGCAGATTGTGACTTCATATCTTACTGTCCCTACAGGCAAGAATTGCCTTTGAGGTCTAAAGCAGTGCCTATATTCTAGCATTACTTGTTCAATGCAAGGACACAGAACCTGTCTCCTCATGTTATGTGCTGACCAGCCACATGCTTGGCTGAAAGTCCTGGTGCTTTGTCTGCAGCAAGAGAACCCTATAGAGTGAGAAGATTAGGAAGTGCAGGTGGCTCTGAAGGTTTAATTGATGTGATTTAGGAATCACCTAAAAAATTTTATAGAGGCAGATCCTAGTTCTGAATTCAGCCTCAGGAATCACACCACTGTGATTCTGACTCCAGTGGCCAGAGGGCCCTGTTTTTAGACACTGTATCTCTCCTTACAGGCTCCTGGGAAGATTCTAAGCAGGGGCCCTCAGTGGGGGCAGTTTGGGCTGGTGCTTCTCCCCAGTGATCCAGCAGCTCAGATCCAGCTGGGACTTCAAGTAAGGAGAGACCCTCGCCTCTCTGCCTGTGTCCCCTTCATGCAGGCATTTCTCTCCTGCTGTCTCCAGCCTGACTACTGCTGAGAATGTGTCCCTTTATGCCAGTTGCTTTACACTGTTGGCATTCCCAGGCCTCATTTTCCTATTAGGACAACCTAGCGTGTCAGTGGTGGTTGCCAAGGCAGCTCCTGAGGCACAGACTGGGAATATCCTACTTTATATTACACTATCACACATCTAACACCAGCAGCTTATTCTTCAAAACAAAACCCAGTTTGACGCTGAGAAGCTGAGGACGTAGGGATGTCCCCTTTTAGTCAAGGTCTCTACCTTAGCAGGTGAGGAGTGAGACCCTGGGAACAGCATCGCCCCCAACAATGCCATTAGACACACACGAAAGGACCCTACTGAGATGTCTTGAGTGACATTCCAAATCCTGGAAGGAATTCTCTCTGCAGATGAGAGATGCATGATGTGTACAGTATGTGACTGGACTGACAATGGCTAAAACAGAAAGAGCGGGTGGCCTGTGAGCCGAAGCGGATCCCTGTACTTACCTGGGACAATTTCCAGCAAACGTGCTCCTTAACTCTACTTTCAGGAAAGGCAAACCGAATCTGCCCTCTAAGGTTAAATTCATTCTTTCACTCACTTGACAAATATTTATTGAGCACCTGCTTTGTAGATAGAATAACACATCTCAAAATTAAAATACTAATTTTAATTAACCATGAATTGAGAGTCTACTTGCTTCTGACAACTGTTAGGTTTTTTTATTTGTTTGCTTTTTATTAAATTAGCAGAAATAGGAGGCAAGGCACTCAAACCGCTGGGGCAGACTTTCAGGGGGTGAATGGAGTCAGAGACATCTGTGCAAGGAATTTCTACCAAGCAATCACATGGGCAGCAGAGCTCTATAACTGAGGGGTTCATGCGTTATCAATTTCCAGCAGGCAACAGGAGCCCAAGCACAACTTGAAAGCTCCTTTCTAAGCTGTCTGTGGTTTTGTAATGTTCCTGTGAAGTGAGGGCTCAGTATAATTAATGCTACTTAATAGAAGTGTAAGTAGATCCTTTAATGTAAATTGGCAAAGAAGGCTGGTGTAGGTTTTAAATCATGATTGTATAGAACCATGAAGGAGCCTTTGATAACACCTATCAAACTGAGGCCCCAGCATTTCCGATAAAATAGAGCAGCTCTAATTAGACCTGCACTCACTGAACTGGCAAAAATGGGAAGAACCCTGTAATCAGACCACCACAAAGCACAAAAGAACACAACAAAGATTAGAGGTTTGGATGCGCCAATAATTAACAGCCTTCTGGGAACAACTTCCGCCAGCCCCCTCCCACACAAAAAGCCATGCTCCAGTTTGCTTCTGAGCCTTCATCTTTACTGCTCTTTCTGCCTAAAACACCCTTTCCCAAAGCTTCTCATGACTAAAGAAGGTCAGTGGCCTCATTTTCAGCAAAGAAAGACAACACACCTATTTCCAAGGTCAACATCAAGCCCGTCCATTCCTTTGTTCATTCATTCACTTGCTCGGTTATTCAATCTGTATTGGGCACTTAACACCAGCCTCTGTGGAGTGCACTGAGGATGCAGAAATGAAATAAATCACCATGTTTACCTTCGGGGAGCTTAGAGTTTAATGAAGGAGACAGAGATGAAATGGTAGAACTGTGTGCTTAGTGGTCTAATTGGGGTTTGTATTATACAGGAGTATTGGGGAAGTTAGGAGCAGGGCCTGAGTCCTGAAGAATGAGACAGTACTTGGTTGAGGCAGAAATTATGGATCTGAAGATGGAATTACCTCATGTGACTCACCTTCTTTCATTTTGCTCTCTTTAGTAAAGGATCCATATTGCTCATATGGCTGATCAGGGTTGGGAGAGCTTTCTGTGGCCATGAAAAAAAGAGAAATAGCCTCGCGGAGAATAAGACATGCGCCATGCCTCATGGCAATCATGCACCAACACACTGGGACAAGCTTTCTGAATACAGATATAATCTCACTTCAAGATGGTGAAGGAAGCGTGAAAGTTTACCTATCCTTCCTCCACAGCTTATACCTACATGGCAGAAAATAGGTATGAAAAAGAATAACTCATAAAGCAGGGATGGGAATCAGGCAAGGTTACCATCGATAGAAATTTCAAGGAATTTCTGGAAAATAGCAAACAGATATGGTTGGATTGTGCCAATGAAACCTACAACATAAAATAGATTTCAGAGAGGGCTGAGGAAGAGATGAGGGCTGTTCTTCTCAATGGAAACCAGCAGCATTCAGGTCTGGAATCACAGGGAGAAGGAGCGATTGGGGTAATAAATAAAAGGACTCTTTAGAATGTTGTTTTCCCTTTTTCTCTACCCTACTCCAAGCTCTGCACAGAAAAGCAGTACACAAAAGTAGTTCACCCCCTAAAAATAAAACCTTCCTGATTTGGGCAGTTTAGGTAGTCATAAGCTTGCCTGTTTCTCTCTCTCACTATGCCTCCCATGAGTCTGTCAGTCCTTCCATTCATGAGGAGAGGCGTGGTAGAAAACCAGTCCCACATAACTGCCAAGGAAATCCCACCAGTTACCTTTCTAGGAAACCTAGCCCTTCATTTATGGATATGATTGACCAGTCAAAAGTCATCATTTATTGAAGGAAAACCAAGAACAGAAGAGAGAAGGATCCAGAAGAACAATAGAACCATTGATACCAAAGGAAATAGAGTTCAAATAGGACAAAGAAGATAACTTTTTTCTAAAAGTACTGTTTTCAGGGATCTTTGAGAGCATGTTGCATCTCTAAACATAAAAATTAAAAAATGATTTTAAAAAAGATGCTCAGTAAAAAGGCTGAATACTTGAAATGAAATGACAAAAATAAATTTGAGATTCAGAAGGGAAAATTGAGGAACGCCTCTGAATGTACATACAAGGAAAGAAAGAAAATATGAGAGAAAAGTTAAGACCACAGAGGAGAGGGCCAAGAGATCTAATATCTCCTAGAGCTAAGAGATCTAATACCCTTTCCATAATAAGAGTTATTGGAGAAGAAAACAAACAAAAAAATAGAGAAGATAAACACGTCAAATAAATACTAGAAGCATTTTTTCCTGAGCTGAATAAATCTCAAGTCTTGGATTTAAAAAGCCTGAAGAGGAACAATGAAAAAAAAGACACACTTGGATACTTCCGGGTAAAATTTATAATCTTCAAGCACAACAAGAAAATTCTAAAAGCTCACGGGGGATGGCAGGGGTGGGGAAAGCCACCTATAAAGGAATCAAGATCAAATGGCAGCAGACTTCATATCTGCTTTTCAGGTTGCCAGAAGACAGTGGAACAAAGTCCATAAAATTGTGATAGCAAGTTATTAGGAATCTATTTCTCCGTTCTGAGGGCAAAATGAAGATCTAACCCTTCTTCTGTCATTTTGGGAAAAAAAATCAAAAATATATACTCTAGCAAAATTAAAAATGAATCCAAGAAAGGGGCAGACTTGGAAACAATAGAAATAATCTAATTATGATGGAAAGAAATCCTAGTGGAACTGCCTATACTTAGTCCAAATTAGAACAGTAGGACAGAGGGCTTGAAGAACATCTTCAACAAGAAAGAGGTTATCAAAACGAAGTTGAATAATAAATCAGCATGAAGTAAACTATGACATGCCACATACGTACTGAAGATTTAAGTTTCTTCAGGATAACCAGAGAAGACAAAGATAATTAGAAACTCTAGAAAAATAAATATACGTAAAGGGCAATCATGGTCTAAATATGAAGCAAACTAAAATATAGTCAGCATTTAAATAATTAAAGGAATATAAAAAACACTGGTGTCTGGAGCAAATGAAGTTAAGCCTCTCTGGTTAAGGGAGATAGTGACTTTCTCCATATTCCTGTGCGGGAAAGAACTTCCGGGAGAAGAACTTCTTCCCCATTGTATTGTTTATTTTTCTTTCTGAAAGTGGTTTATGGCTTCATGGGCTATGGTTCCTTATAGATTACCCTTTTGTATAATTTTCTTCAAGAGAATAATCCCACAGGTGGGATTAGGTTTTGAACTCTGTTTAAAACTTTTTTTTTCACCAAAGGGTATTTTTGTTTGATTATCTATGGTCTTTTCTAGTCTTCATGAGATAGTTAAACTTTACTAACAAAAAATATAAGCCTATACTCATCAAGAAACAATAGTTGTTTTTAAAAAAGTTAATCCCCAATCTCAAAGTTTGATTGATTTTTCATTTTTAATTAGAAATTTAGTTTAGTTAGAAACCAATAATTCCTACTTTAAAGAAACAGTTATTTGAAATTTAAATCCTCCGTTTCATTTCAGAGTAATTTTTCTTCTATTGATGTAAAGTAAAATTAAATATAATGCTTTTTAGTTTAAAAATATTAGTAATGGTTACCTGTAGGCAGTAGAATATTAAGAGTGATGCTCCTTTTCTTCTGTTTAATTTTTTTTAGAGAAGGATCTCACTCTGTCTCTCAGGCTGGAGTGCAGTGGTATGATCACAGCTAATTGTAATCACAAACTCCTGGGCTCAAGCTAAGTTTTTAATTTTTTGGTAGAGACAGAGTCTTGCTATGTTGCTCAGGCTGTCCTTGAACTCCTGGCCTCAGTGATCCTCCTGCCTCAGCCTCCCAAAGCTGCAGTGAGTCACTGCACCCAGCCTATTTTCTTCTTTATGTTCCTTTATATTTTCCAAATGTTCTACCATAAAAATATATTGATTCTATACTTAAGTTACTTAAAATGAATATTAATAGAAGACTACTGTAAAACTATCTGAGTATATTATTAGAAAATCTCCCAGGTTCAATGGCTTTCTTTTTGACAAGCAGGATGGTGAGCTGAGTGATTACATAAAAACTGCACTGAATATGGTTTTAGTAGGTGATCTGGAGCACACGTTTCAGCCCACCATCTCCTTTGTCTTCACAACATCAAGAACACATCCTACTGTTGTATGTCTGAAATATCTGTCATGGAACTCTGTGTAAATTTTGCCCACTTGTATAAACCTAAGGAACTTCCACCTATTTCAGGACTTTTAATGGGGATTTTATCATTAATTATTGAAGAGCTTATGCAAGAGCAAGAGAAATGGTAGGTTTATTTTAAACTCCCTAAAAAAGTCCCTGTTTAGAAAAAGTAGAATGGTGGTTGCCAGGGGTTGGTGGCGAGGGAGAATGGAAAGTTAGTTTAATGGGGTATGGAGCCTCGGTTTGGGAAGATGGGAAAGTTTTGGAGATGGATGATGGTAATGGTTGCACAACAATCCAAATGTATTTAATGTGCTGAATCATGCACTTAAAAATGGTTAAAGTGGTAAATTATATAGATATATACTACCACAATAAAACAGTTCCTGTTAATCTTAAATCCAGGCATGATATAACCTGATTTTAGTGAGACCTTTTCTTTTTTACAGTACCTCAAAATCAGTATCTTTTAGTTAACCTGTAGCATAACTAAGTTTTGTGCCTTTTGTGACTTTAACAAAGTAACCCTCGGACGGGGGATGCTGCCGGAGTGACTAATGGACTCTTGGTCAGTTCCTGGCATTAATCCTTAAGCCGTTTTGAGGGTTGAAGGAGAAAGAGAGCCCTTTTTCCGAATAGCAATGGATTGACCTTTTAAAATTGGAAGCTGACCAACATTTTTGGAGGTGGGCACAGCAGATTCAATGACAGTTTCTTTTACAAAGTGGAATTTGGACCGGAGGTTGCATCTTTCTGAAATAACTTTTATTTTGTGAAGCATCCTCTGGATATACCAGAAGAGAAATTGCATGAAAACTGTAATTTCCACTTAAGTTTTTGTTCACGCTCTCTGTAAAGAGGAGAACCCCCAAGAGAGAGAATGGTTTGCTTTAACCACTCCTGATATTTTGGCTTGTAAGGGAGCTCAGGGCTTGCCAAGGTTCTTTGGCCATTCTCTCCCGAACAGTGAGGAGGTAGCAAGCAGCATCAGAGTGGGCAGTGGCCTCAGGGCACAGAAACGGATTTCCTCACAACGGCCAGCAGCAATGGCCAGTGATGTCCTGTAAGCAGAATGCACACCTTTTACTCGCCATCACAGCCTGAGATAACTGACTCTCTGTGCTCAATTGGTTTAAAATCTTTATGTTATTGGAGTGTTAAAAAATACATCACTGTTTTAATATCCTTCAGGCATTGGACCTTAGAGACAGTACTAATCTGCATGCTGCTGTAGTAAAGTTATCTTGGATATCAACGTATTAATATAACCTTACACTGCACTAGAATGATTAACTAATGCTGTTTTTGTTGGCTACACGGGGATTTGTTTTCTATTATTCTTCATACTGTATGTATATTACTTTTTTCATGTATAATTTATAATATTTTTCTGAAGAATGGCATGTTCTGGTTAAGAACATTTTGATAGTTGCCAAACACATATATTGATGCCCAGAATTCTAAGACTGCAGATACATACTGACATGCACTCACAACTGACAACCGAAACAGTACTGAATGAACATAACTGAATCTTTCACTGGTGACCTGTTCAGAGACTTGTTTTTTAGAATAATGATGCAATGTCCCAGGGGTTTCATTATGAATATCAATTATAATTATACAATCATTATATTATAGTTTTATAGAAAATGTTACAAAGGTTTAATTATTAAGTTGATTTGTGTTTTAGATGAATAAGACTTTGCTGAGTAACAGATAATGTATTTACAACTATGGAGTTACACATAGATATGCCTACAGGTATAACCTGGCTGCAGTCAAAAGAGCCACTCACGCTGTAGTGGGGGCAAAAGAGAACTCACATTTTTTTAATTTAAAAAGTTGAAACTTTTCTATGAGAAAAAGGGAACACCTAGCTTAGCACATATTCAGGCTCTTAATATGACTGGTCGAAAGCCAAAGGAAATAAGGTCATTAAAATATTCTCACACCAACAAGGTGTGGTGGCTCACACCTGTAGTCCCAGCACTTTGGGAGGCCAAGGCAGGAAGTTTGCTGGAGGCCAGGAGCTCAAGATCAGCCTGGGCAACATAGTGAGATCCTGTCTCTAAAAAAAAAAAAAATGAAAATGAAAATTTGCTGTGTATGGTGACACACACCTGTGAAGTCTCAGCCACTCAGGAGGCTGAGGCAGGAGGATCGCTTGAGCCCAGAAGTTCGAGGTTGCAGTGAGCTATGATTGTACCACTGCATTCCAGCCTGGGTGACAGAGGGAGACCTTGTCTCTTAAAATTCTCACACCGTTTAACACATACATCAGTTACCTGCTCCTGGCCTTTCACTAGCTTCCTGCTGTCTATCAGATCAAATCCAGCTTAAGTGGATAAATTCTAGGTCCTCCATGGACCCACCTTATAGACTATACATTTTTTCTTTTTCCTGAACATGTTCTTGATTCCAGGTGTCCTATTTCTGTTACTAGAATGTTCTCATGATGCTCACTGGATTACACTTTCACTTCTGTTGGTCATGCCAAATGTTCTCCATCCTTTAAGGCCCAACTCAAAGTTCACTTCCTCTCCAAAGTCATCCCAATGCCACACATCCTCTGTAGTTAATCTACGCATGAATCATCTAATAGAGATTTAACGTGTAAGTGCTGTGTTCAGCATGACACTAGGCTCTATGAGAGGTTATAACCAGGATGGAAGACATAGTTCCAGGCTTTGTCCAGCCTCTCAAACAAGGCTGTAACCTTTTCAAAGACTGGCTGGTCCTATACCATCCTTACAGTATCGCACTTACCTGGAACATCTTGGACGAGATGAGATGTGTCCTGGTTATTGAAAGTTCTGGGTGACTGGACCACATCTGCCCAGTGTCTATGGTAAGCAAATGAGGAACAACTGGAGGAACCTTACCAGTCCCTGAACATGAAAGGAATATTTTCATAGGTGCTCAACTCCAGGGCCCACTGTATGGAGTTAACGAGTGTCAGACGAGTAAATGAATGAGCACATTCTTAAGGGAAGGTAGGAAGACCATCAGGACGGGAAGTTTAAATGAGAAGAGAGTTGGAGTATTGATTTCTCTGTAATAGAGAGACACAGATGCCTCTTTGAGTAAGGACACAAGGGCCACATTTTTGAGGATTCCAAATGCTGGGTTTGACCAACTCGTGGAGCCAAAGGCCAGTGGGACAGCTTCCCTTTGGGAAGCTTTGTTAGGAAGAATGAGACTTGCTGAGTGAGCTAAATCTTACCTGGCTGAGGGGAATTCCTTAGCTTTACTATAAACCATTAGAACAGAAATGGCCTAGAAGCACTGGAAATGGGCCAAAAGAGAGTGTCAAGGAGACAGCAGGGTCTAACAATAGAAAAGTAGGCAGCAGATTAGATAGAGCAGGTGTGGGAGAGGGAGACAAAGGCAGACAAGGACTAAGCAGTGACCGAGGGAAAAGGCACAAGTAACGCCATCCACACGGGCTCTCCTGCAGGGTGGGTCCCAGCCAGCAGCAGGCAATAAGCAAGATTTGCTAGGGCACACAGGCCAGCCTCAGTGTTGCCCACATCTTCTCTGAGAACCAGCAACAGCATTAAGATGTAAGACACTGCTCCAAATTTACAAGCAGGATGTGTTCCTAACGCTCCTTCATAATTTGACTGGTAACAGAAATGTATTTTCTTCCAGAAATTATTTTAGGCTAGGTTAGGTACTTAGACCAAATCACATAAGCTTATTTAATCTATGTGTACCTGAAGTCTAGCCTTCTATACAGGTATTTTGCTCATTTCTAATTACCCCATACGTTCTAGTTACTCTGACTGCCTAAGACATTATTTCAAAACTATGGGCTTAAAACAGCAACAACTCTTATTTTGTTCCTGAATGTGCAATTTGGGGCAGGGCTCAAGAGGGATAGCTCATCTCTGGTCCACTTGGCACCTGGAGGGGGAAGAGTGACCCAGTGACCGGGGCCTGGCATCCCCTGAAGGCTTGCTCATTTACACGTCTAGTGGTGGATGCTAGATGTCTGCTGAGACCTGAGCTGGAGGTGTTGGCTGAGCTTTAGGAACACATCCTGCTTGTAAATTTGGAACAATGTCCTACATCTTTCTATCGTGAATGACATAGGCCCTTGGAATCTAGCCACTGTGTTGCAGGAAGCCCAGACCACATAGAAAGACCTCAGGTAGGTGTTTTAGCCATTTACATAGTGGCTGGATTCCAAGGGCCAATGTCGTACATGACAGAAAGAATAGCCCGAGAGAAAAAGAAACTGTATCCTTTTTATGATCTAGCCTTGGAAGCCACCTAGCAGTATTTCCACTGTACTCTATCAGTTGAACCAATCACAAGCCCATTTAGGTTCAAAGGGAAAAAGACATGGAAAAGACTCCGGAAGAGCAGGTGGGAGTGGACATAGCCGTATGGCCATCTTTGGAGAGTACAAGCTGCCACAACATATCACATGACTTCTAGGGAAAATACAATACAGTAACTCACTTAACGTCGTTGATGGGTTCTCAGAAACTGCAACTTTAAATGAAATAACATATAACAAAACCAACTTTTTCTCATCAAGTTACAACAAAACGATGCTAGTAGAGGACCTGCTGTATATTTCAACTTAAAAGGCAAAAAACAATGCAGTGAATAAAGAGCCAGGACTCTGAAGCCAAACACTTAGAGTCTGATATGTACTTTTGGGACACTGGGCAATTTGCTTAAGCTCTCTTGTGCTTCAGTTTCCTCATTTAAAAAACTGCAATGTTGTGAAGAAAAAAATAGTTATTTTGAAAAGAGCTCTAAAGACTCTCTAGCTCCCTAAGTGTTAGCTACTATCTTAATTCCAGGGACACACCTCCTCCAACTCCTGGCTCTTGGAGGATGGTGGTGCCAACACTACCAAGGGTAGAAAATTAAAAATAATGGTTCACGGTATTGAGTACCTAACACCTGTCAGTTACTATGCCAAGGAAGTTGACTCAAAAAATCCAAGAGGGATGTACTAATATTATTCAGATAAGAAAACTCTGACTTAGGTAACTTGCCCGAAGTATCACTAGCAACTGGTAGAGAGGATTTGCTCCCAGATCAGTTTAACTAGCTAGAAGGAGCCTGAGTTCTTGGATGACTCTGTGGAGCAGAGCTCTTCCTGCAAACCCGATTTGTGGGTGAGTGAAAGATGCATAGTGTTGTATTTTGCCATTGGGATTTGGGGCTATTTATAACAGCAGTGAGCCTATCCTGACTGCATTAGTACAGGGAAGATGGGAGAGATATACTTGGGCACCAGTAATTTAAGGATTCTTTTAATAAAAGAAGATGATTCTCATTATTTGCATAAAACAAGGTTTCTGCATAAAAGGAAATCATTCTCTAAGTCAGTCCCTACCAGTTTCATTTATCTTCTAAACTAGACGACAAATACCTTTTCGCCACCTGCGAATAGGGCTGGGTGTACTGACATGGAATCCCTGACACTGATGGGAACAGATTGCTCACAAATGAGACCAGCTGTTCACCAGCTGAAGAATGTCTCTTCTAAGGTTTGACTCAGGTATAAAATCTAATGGTTCCCAGGTTGCTTGTCTCTTTTCTGATGACGAATTTTTTTTTTCTTTTAGTACAGGTTCTCTTTTTGACTGCAGTGGCTAGCATGGAACCTTGAAAGGAAGGGAACCTTGGTTGCTGGTTCACCGGTCTCTGGGCAGGTGCCCTACATAGTTAGAGTGTAAGTTCCATGATGGCAGGGACCTTGCCTGTACTGTCCCCCGCAGCAGCCTTGGTGTCTAGTCTAATGACTGACATAATTTAAGTGCTCACAATTTGTCAGATGCATGAAAAACTGAATGTTTGAATAAAAGCTCAAGCAAACAAAAGTCAGAGTCCACAAAGTAACTTGTGTTCTCTATGCCAGTGGCATATATCACTCAAAGGAGCCCATAAGGGAGGGACCAAAATGCCTGCTACAACACCATGGATGCAGTAGCCAGTTAATCATTGTTTGCTGCACCTGATCCACGGTAAGACATAGGAAGGCGTGGGATGGGACAACTTTTGTGAGATGCTATTTTCTATGTTATCTTCAAGGATGTTGTAAATATAGTCGTCACAACATTGATCGTGGTTTTAGTTGTATGAATCATATAAAAGTCTGTGGGAGTCAGCTGAGTAAACAGCCAAAGAACATTAACACCCTTCTCAACATTTACCTCTAATAGACAGAGTTTAAATTCATAAAAATAAAGAAAATCCAGAATTCTCTTTTTAAAACTCATCCTTGTATAAAAGCAATATGAAGCCTTTGGTGTTCCTATGGTCACTGGGACAGAATTCAGAAAACATTGACAATCTTCCCACTAAGACAGACAACAGCTAGAATGTCTTTCAGACTAGAGATTTCTTTTCTGCAAATCAAATATAGAACTTCATTGTGCTCTCAGTATATTCTGTTTTGCAATAATGTAAACCAAATTTTAAAGGGATGCTGTGTCTTTAATTAAAGGCATTATGGAAATATATTCCAAAAAACTAAAGTTCACCACAGAGATAAAAAGAACAGACTGTGTTTAGTTTGGAGAATGTGGCTCCAGTGAATTTAAATATTTATCATATAATTTTTAAATCAAAGTCTTAATGAGCACTAACTTCTGGTAGTATAAAAAATACTACATTTTAGAATGCTATTCCTAGTTGGATTTCCACCATGGGGCACCAGTTAAATAAAAGTGGATTTCATGAAAAATAATGGCACATTCCTATTTGAACTTAAAATTTCAAACACTTGTCATTGAGGAGCAAACAATACAGCCTGGAGTCAGAGATTTTAGACTTTTCCCAAGTTTTTTTTTTTTTTTTAATCAAGTTGCTACAGAGACTCAAAGTCTCCAAGGCAGGTGTCCTTTTCTAATCCAAAGAATAAAAAATGTTTGAGAAAAATCTCTTTCGTAATTCCTCTGAGAACATGCGAAGAAAAATTGCTAAGCTTCCACTTCAAATGTGAGGAATTTGGATTGAGTTTAAACAACAGCTTGTGCAAAATGTCATAGCTCCCATTCTCTTACGCTGAGATGGTGGGTACTGATGTCATAGAAAGGCGGGTTTAGGACATTCTAAACACAGGGCCGTGATAGCAGCTGACCAACCGCAAAGTTATCCTGCTGGTTGGAAAGGAAAATCAGGCACTATCTTTTGCACATTGAAAGGGACAAAGGAAATGAGACAATTACTTACATAAGCCACACTAAATAATAATATTAATACGTCCTACATTGGTCTTAAAGATCCAGTAAATCAAATAAGGTTCTGTGTTCTGATTATTTGGGAGGTGTATCCATTTCCCACTGCATTTTGTATGTGTCCTACCCTAGAGACCTCTGGCAGATAAACTTTCCAGGCTTTATCTTGAATAACTGGAATTAACATTACAAATTATTAATCCACACATATGTGTGCCTTACATCAAACTGGAAAGTCTCATAAATTCTTCAGTGCTTGCTTCAAATGCTGTGAGCACACAATGTACTTTCAGAGTATTTCTTCAGTTATGGTCTCATATAACACCCAGCATTCTTCATCTAAATACTACTTGCTTATCTTCTTGAGTGGATAAAGGTCCCTTTGTAAACAGCTATGGTCTTACTTCTGCGGCCCATGATTTTAACTTGCATAACTTGCATTAATACTATGAGGTTTCCTCTTAATCCTTGTCTAAGCAGGTAAGGGTTTCTTAGTCCAGATAAAATAAGTCTGCTTATGGATCTCAACAACGGAAATAAAGGAAAGGTACACTTTGGTAGCTGTGTGGCCATATCATCCCTTTTCACACAGAATTTAGAGAATACTGTGAAATTCATACATTCAGAGAATAAAATCAAATGTGGCAGAACTGAGTGTGGAAATGGGGCTATGAATTTTGTCCAGTGCAGTTCTATGGCCTTTTGGCATCATTAGCTTACATGTCGATTAACTCAGAGGTGGACAGAATTCAAGAGGGCCCAGGGATCTTGGATAGGAAAAATATTACTTCTTTAGTTTCACTAACCTCAAACTGAAATTTAGTATATCCTTCAATTAAAATGCAGGCCACAAACCACAGTACCTGTGATATTGCTGCCAAGAGAAATCACAGATACTTTCACATCACATTAAAGTTCTTGTAAATATCTTCTGCATTCACCACTACTTCAAATTATGGTAGTTATTATACCTGCTGCTAGTCTGTATTATTTAATAATGTATTATTAACAAAACACATATCACAATTTTTAAAAATTTGGTTAATGTAGTTCAATAAAAGTGGTTTCCTTTGTAACCTTGCATATTTTATTTTATGCATCTAAAAACATCACTCTGAGAAAAGTCTATAGGCTTCACCAGGCTGCCAAAGAGCTCCACGGCACCCAAAAGGTTAAGAAACCCTGAAACTACACCCAAAGCATTTAATAATGCAATAGCCAGGTTTCTAGAGTAAATCATTTCTTGCCAGCCTCTTTTGAAGCTGAGACAAACTTGACCTTGAAATCAACACAGTCTCATTGCTGTGAATAGATGATTCTGAGGAGAATCATTTTTTTCTTATTTTGCCATACAAAAAGACCTGTAGATTCTAGAGCATCTCTGCTTTCATAGCATAGACTGATTTCTTCTAATGATAAGCTTTATCATTGACATTTTGCCATCAACACTGAATTGTTCTCTTATATTTCATACTGCTGAAATCTGGCCTATTTTATAAGAGCATTAAATAAAATCATTTTATGACTTTAATTTAAAACATCATAGAGAGCACACCAAGAAAATCTTTGCTACCTGGAAAAACTATAATGATAATTCGGAATTTTGAGTAAAAGAAGTAAACATCAAAATGTACTCCATCAAAGATAGTGCTTTTAAATGATAGCACTACTGGTCCTATCTGTGTTCAACTCAAATGTTACTTATCAATTAACATATTTCTAAAGGTGTTCAGAATATGGCCTCTGGGTTATTATAATTATGAGATCAATTAAATGATGACATGATATCCAGCAGATGTGCTTTGAATGTAAGCATGTTAGACTTTTGGAAAATCCTCCATGGAGGCTCTGACCAAAAACAGATCTATCAAATGCCAGCAATTTAAATGAATATTCACTCATTGAAAGCTATTGAGAAATTATTGGTATATCCACGATTATTCACATATCACTGCAGCTAAATACTGTTCAAAATTTTCACCTCCAAGAGTAAAACAAATGAAACTAACAGAAAACATAAAAACTAAAAACACATTCTTGCATTAAGTTGAGATATAATTCACATACTATAAATATATAGTCTTCATATATATAGTTAAACCAGCTTTTTCTACTTCTTAAAATATCAGCGATATTATATGCAGTGCTCCAAAATGTGTCATTTTTTTTTCTGTGAAATTTCTAAAGTGTAGAAACATGGTTATAAATTTAGACTTTGACTAACTTCTGTACCAGAGGTTTTCTTTGAATTACAAGCTAGAAAACAACCCAACTTGTGTATCATGAAAGAAAGTCCAAAATGACTAAACTTGGGGAAGAAATGATCTATAACAATAGAAATAAAACAATTTGTAATATATAGTGTCATTGGAATAGAGATTAAAATTCTTCTTAATCACAGTTTTCAAATTATTCATTGACAATCTGGAGCAAATTTTTGGTGACTATACCTTTGCATTAAGGTAAACCTTATATCAATGATACATTTAGTTTTAAGGCTACTGTTTTCTTCTCTAGGTAATTATTTCAATTTTTAAAAATAAAAACAGCTTACATGACTCCTCAGTAAAGAGCATCCAATGCCATTCTTTTCACAGCTGAATTTTCAGAGAGAACACTGAAAATGTGCACTTTGCTCCAACAACCAAAAAGCAACTGTATGCACACATGTAAAAGCTTCCACCCCAGCCTCCTTGGCGTATTTCAGATTATTTTTCTCTAAACAGGAAGCTGTTGACAGTTTTTCTTGGTATTTTCATAATACCAAAGGTTTTAGTTACAAGAAAAATCCCAACTTTTGTTTCAAAGTATGTTATTTCCCGCTGTTCCTATTGTTGCTAACTATGAACACTGCAAACAAGAGACAAACCAAATTCTAAAATATTTTAGGATGATTCAGAATTGGGCACCAAGTATAAGAAAGAAAAGTTAGCAACATATTGCAAGGCTATGCTGGAGTTTTTAAACCCCAAACAATACTGAAGGGAGGATTCCTGGAATTCAAGAGAGAATGTTTGGCTCCAGCTGCAAAATCTGTATCCCTAAATAATGTTACATTAGCAAGTGTTGAGCAAGAAAGCAGATTATATTTTAACCTACTTCACAGAACATTAATCCAAATTTAACCAAATTCCGGAGACTCCGCAAGAAACTCATGACCAGAAGCTGCTTCACAATTTTTCCCTGGTACAACAATAATTGCTCATGCAAAACTTGGAGGAGGTAAGAGAAAGGGGAGAATCACGATGAGCTACAAAACCTCTAACTATTGTATATAAAACAAACTAATTACCTCACACAGAAGAAGTGCAAGATTTAACAGTCCATGCTCTACAGCCCCTGAGAAACAGCAGCAGCAGCAACGTCCAGCATCCACCAGATTCTCACAAGCCTTTGACTGTGTGGACTCAGCCACAGACTCTGCCTCTAGCTGACGTCAAAGTCCCTGTCACATGGCCAGATGAAAGCCAAGAGATCATTGGTTGTCGTAGCAACCACAGACCGGCTCTGAAATTATTTCAATAGGTCATCTGTCACTGTGGGGTGTGTGTGAGAGAGAGAGAGAGAGAGAGAGAGAGTGTGTACACACACTCCGCACAAGCATCACGGACAGCTCCCGCGAAGCTGTGACTCAGGCATGCCCACAACTTTCCTCTTTAAGGCTTCGGTGTCTTTTCTTTAATGGTTACTTGCAGGAAATGCAAGCCACTCTGAAGTTAGCCCCTGATCTCTCTATCCCCAGCATGAAGCATGTGTGTCTCTCTCTGCAGAACAAAAAGAAAGAAACTGAAAAACTCTGGAGGTAGTTTTCTTTGCTGATTAATTTGTGAGCAAACGAATTAAAACAGAAGCTCGAGGGAAGTTGGAAAAAAAGATATTTTTAAAACTATGTAAGAACCCATATCGATGCACTGATATCATGCTAATGGTGGAGAGAAAATTAACATACGTAGCTGGTGGTGGCTCAAAGACAGATGAGAGGGTCTAATGATACCAACACCAAGTAGGATGTGGAAATCAGGTAAGATGAATTCGGGATTCCTGCACTGTGAAATGTCTACGCAAAAACGATGACCAAGAGAGTTTCACAATGGCACTGCTTTAAAATAACCTTATGAATAAGCTGAAAACTTTGCTTTGGGGCTGTACAAGTGACAAATCCTTCCCTTCTAAATCCTCTCATCCAGACCCCTTTGCTGGGGTCCACGTCCAGCAAACAGGACCAGTGTCCCACAAACGCAAAGCCCAATGAAAGCCTAGAGATGCAGAATAAAAGGGTAGTCTCGCATGTTTTTTCTAACTTCAGCTTCATTTCCTTCATTCCCCTAGCTTACTGTTAACTCTGCACACATGCTTATTTCCTAGTTAATTCTCCTTCTTAATTAATGGGAAGCCAATTAAACAAAATGAGATGAAACCCACAGGACTCTGAAAAAGACATTCGGAAAACGCATGTGCATTCAAAGAACAAAGGAGTTAAAAGGCAGGGGAGAAGAGACTGCCCTCAAAACCCTAAGGACCTTTACATGCCAGGGTTATCAGGACTTTTATTCTAGTTTCTTAAGAAAAATAAAGAGTAGCTATGGAAGCTAAGCCAGCTGGGCAGATTACATTTACACTGCAAAAGAATGGAATTTCTTCAGTAGAGTCAGAAATTGTTTCTTTAGTAAAAGACCGAAGTCCAAACTGCTTGGCCATAGAATCTTCGCATTCCATCTTCCTCTTCCTCTTCCTCTTCATCTTCTTTTAATTCTATCCCCACCACAATTGGAAGAAAAGACAGATTTTTATTTGAAAAGTTATTTTCCTGATGCTATTAGCTGTAGCACTGCAAAAGTAAAATCAAACTATAAAGAACTTTTCCCCTTTAATTTCAGATTAATGACAGTTTGGAATTTAGCTGTTTGGATGAGGACAGTTGAATCCAATGTCTGTCTAAATGGGTCAGGATGTCTCACAAAGGGCTGATTTCAGCAACAGCCACAATTCACAAATTTGTAATTTGTTCCAATTATAATTCTGGTTTTCTGTTCAGAAATGCACCCTAGTAATGAGGGGATGGGCAGAGGCAGAGAAATATACCCTTCTAGATTTCCAGGGCCCCAAGTTCTCTGAGCTGGCTGACTTATCTTATCTTCTCTGGCTCCAAATCCAATCATGTCTGATCAACTCTTCCTCCTCTTTACATAGCTGTAAAACTTAAGAGAGTAAAACTGCAGTGCCATACTCTGCTAATAGGTGATGTCTTCTGAAACAAGAAGTTCTCAGTTCTAAAAATCCCTAAAATCAGGACTTTAAATTGATTAATTTGAAAATTAGCAAAAACTAACACATTTTCATTTTGAATGTTCTAGCATTTTTAAGACTAAGTATACTTTATTACATACAGACTTGGGTTTAAACTCATTATAAGTTAAAATAATTAGTGGACTGACCTTTGAAATGAAAAGTGGGTGCATGTAGCCCTTTTCTCTATAACATGCTTCCAACCTGGCATCACTCATTTCCCTTGGCAATCTACCTAGGCTTAGAGATTCCTCTTAAAGCTCAGGAAGCTACCAGTCTTGCAGAGTTTAAAGCATGATGCTGATCTCTTTGGAGCTCAGGTTTCTAGAACTTTGGCTAATTAATCCAAATGCAATTGAAAGTATCATAGGACCATGCATGAGGGCCTTCTCCAAGCACAGCCCACCACATTCAAGAGAGTATGTGTCATTTTATTTTCTAATTGACAAGTTATTTGTTAAGGTGAAAATGATTCACTGACTTTAAAAATACTCATTCAAAAATAGTTCTGCACCATATTTTTCACTTCCTTTAAGAATGTCAAGACTGCTTGTTATTAGTTTGACCACCTTGCCAGAAATAACTGGTAAATACCACTAAACAAGCAGTCTGATTTGAGTTCACACACCTGAACACACAGGTGGTTTGGGCATGAGTAGACAATTCTAATCAGCCTTTTTTCAATGTTTCTAGGTAGAGATGTTGCTGTCTCTTCTGTCTTAACATTAGTAGGCAGGCCAGGGAATAATTATTTGCAGTTACTGGGTTGAAATTTCATTTCTTTTACAGTGGGACCTTGAGCAAGTTACCAAAGTCCTCTGAGCCGCAGTGCCTACACCCTAAGGTTGCTGGGAGGATTATAAAGCTAATGTATTATAAAATTTTGACACCCTGCTACAGGGTAGATGGATCAGTATATGTGTCATTTCTTATTTATCTGTCTGACTGATAAATCTATGAAGACCTTCAGGGAAAGGATGAAATCTTATTCATCTCTGCAGCACTATGGTTAGCACATAGCCCAGAATATAATGAGTGCTTAATAAATGTTGAATGACTCAACTATTGGGAAATAAGTGTTGAATAGCAGAAAGAAATGGTTTCTTTTTCTTCCTACTAACAGGGAAGAGGAAGCCTCTCCTCACTTCAAACTCCAAAAAAGGAAAAGGAAGAAAAAAGAAAAAACAAAAATGTTGAGTTATCACAAAATTTTCTAGCAATGGATGGGTCCAAATAAATTTACCAAGTAATCAAACTTATCCCTACTAAATCATAAATATTTATTATGCGTATATGTAAGTTATATGCTGATGTATTTTATGGCTACTGCTGTTGATGCTGGAAAATGTTTTACATTACCTGACATTAATTGAGTACTTACTATATGTGGAAAATTGTTCTAAGTGCTGTACATGTATTAAATCACTTACTATAATAAGCTTATAAGGCAGGTACTATTGTTTTCCACATTTCACAACTGAAGAAACTGAAGCATGGAGATTACGAAACTTGCCTACCTAGGATAGGGCAAACCCAGGATTTACACCCAGGAAGCTCAGCTCCATAAATTTCTAGAAATAATTTATAATGGATGTGTTTTTAGAAAGCATTGAATTATTTCTTATATTTATTTTACACTTTAGGGTTGTTTTTATTTTTACTTTCTTGTGAAGGGGAGAAGGCCAGCTTATTTTTCTGCATCTTAGAACTCTAAACATCTTAGTCTAGCTTTGTCTAAGGAGTAATAGAAAAAAAAAAGAAAGAAGAGAAAGAAAAGAAAAAGCTAATCAGGAAAATTTGAATCAAGGAAAAGGAGCAAAGTAAAATAGTAAAAATATCCTGAGGAAAACTATGCCCAAATTATTATAGTCTTATCTGAAGCAATATTTAGATTGCAAAGGCTTGGTGAATTCTGTTTCGCACTATGATGGAGTAGTATGTGTGCAAACCAATACTCTCAATGATACAACAAAATAGCTAAATTAAAAAAAATGGTTGGAGGACATCAAAGAGTAGCAAAAGCAGCAAAAAATTTAAGTTCCAAGATCTTAGGTAAAAGGAAAATATATTGAATGTCTTATTCCATTCGGACTGCTATAACAAAATACCATTAACTACATAGCTTATAAACAAGACAAGTTTATTTCTCCCAGTATTGCAGAATGGGAAGTCCAAGATCAAGTCTCCAGCAGATTCAGCGTCTGCTGAGGACACATTTCTGGGTTCATACATGGCACCTTCTAGCTGTGTCCTCACATGGTGGAAGGAGCAAGGCAGCTCTTTGGGACCTCTTTTTATAAGGGCATTAACCCCATTCATGATGTCTCTCCCCCCAGTTACATAATCACCTCCCAAAAGTCCCTACCTCCTAATACCATCACTTTGGGGGGTGGGATTTCAACATACGGATTCTGGGGAGACACAGACATTTAGTTCATAGCACTGAGATAATTCCACATTCTCTCCATTACCCACTGCCTTTTTCCTTAAATTACTGGCTGGTTCTTAAGTGATGCGGGGCTTTTACCATTCTTAGAGACTGTAGAGACAAAACTTGGAGTACAAATCTTTAAAAGCATCCAGGACTCAGGGGACTGAAATCCAGTTTAAAAAAAAAAAAAAAGAATCACAAAGAACAGATCCCAAAATTCTATAATGTTTTTCCCTTGAAGCATTTGCCATGGCATAAGACCAGAGGACAAGAAGTGAACCATAAAAATGCAGCAAAACAGCTAAAAACACAAAGGCAGAGTTTATCAGTCTTACAGTACTGGGGAAACAAAAATTATAGTTCAGGAGCCTCCAAGAATTTGAAGCCTGGTAAATATCCAAAGTTCTTATGTCTCAAGACTGAAAGGTTAAGTCTTAGAAATAATAAAAAAACAGGAAATAGATGATCCCTCACAAAAGCCAGGACCCATCCTAGAATAACTGTAACCCCTAATTGGATCAAGGTAATTTGCCCCTATTCTAACTACCTTTCAGAGAAAATTAACCCTCTATAAAGGAAGATGACATCTTCTAGTACCTATAAAATTTTTCATGCACCATTTATAATTCAATCCAAAGTCACTAAGCATGCCATGAAATAAGTCTAACTGACCAAAATCTATGAGGAAAAAATAGGCAATAGAAATAGACCCATAGATTATTCATCAGACAGAATCTTTAAAATACTTTTAATTAATATGTTCATGGAAAGACAAGATGGCAAGTTCTACATGCAAAAATGAAATCTATAAAAAAGGCACATATTAAAATCAAAGAACTGATGAATACAACTGAAAGTAAGAACACATTAGATAGGTTCAAGAGCAAAGAAGATACATCAAAAGAGAAAATTACTTAAATGAAAGATACATCAGCAGATAATATCTAGTCTGAAGCATGATAAGAAGAATAGAAAATACATAAAAGAATGTAAGTGACATTAGGAACATGATGAAAAGGCTAATGTGTATTTGAAAGAAGAGAGAATAGGGCAGAAACAACATTTAAAGAGAAGTGACTGAGAAATTTCCAAAACTTATAAAAGACACAAAATAACAGATTTAATAAGTCCTATATACCCCAAACAGGATAACTACACAGAAAATCATACATAGCCACATCATGGCCAACCTGCAAAAACTTAAAGACAAAGCCAAAATCTTAAAAATAACAAGAGAAAAACATCACATTAACTTTAAAGGAGCAACAAAAGACTTTTTAACAGTACTATTTAATATAAAATCCAGAAGAAAATGGAACAATAAACTTTGAAATGATAAAAGAAAGTGCCAAATTTGAATCCTATATACAGAGAAAATGTCTTTTAAAAATGAAAGTGGAGTGACTTCTGCTCCCAAGAAGAATACAAACTGCAAAATAAATAAATAAATAAATAAATAAATAAACAAACAAACAGAGCTTCAGAGACCAGTGGTACTGTAAAAAAAGATCTAATATCCATGTCTTCAAAGTGCTATAATAAAAGGACATAGAGGTTAGGGTTAATTGAAGACATAATGACTGAAAACTTCCCAAATTTTGTAAAACTCAAAAAGCTACAGATGCAAGAATCTGAGATCTCACACATGATCAACCCCAAGAAATCCATACTCACACAGATCATAACTAAACTTCTGAAAACTAAAGACAAAGAAAAAAAATCTTAGAGCAGCCAGAGAGTGATCACAATTTATCTATAGGGGAAAACAATTTGAATGAAAATGGATTTCTCATCAGAAACTAAACAGGCCATAGTAAGTGGCACACTTTTCAATTGCTGAAGGAAAATAACCATTAATCTTAAACCCAGCAAAATATTCTTCAGGAATGAAGGTAAAATCAAGATATTCTCAGATGAAGAAAAGCTAAGAAAATTTGTTGCCAGCAGACCTACAACAGAAGAATAGCTAAAGGTGTTTCTCTAAACAGAAAAGTAAAAAATAAAAAAGAATCTTGTAATATCATAATGGAAGATAAACCTGCTAACCAAAAGTCGAGTAAATTTGTAAATTATAGTCCTAAATTTTGTAAAGCATTTTTGACATTTGAAGCAAAACTTGTAACACTGTCTGATGTTATTCTAAGAGTATATATAGGGAATATTTAAGACAATTATATTATAAAAACGGATAGAGTAAAAGGACCTAAAGGGGGGTAATGTTTCTATACCTTACTCAATCTGGTAAAATGACGACAGCAGTAGCAGTATGTGTGTATAATGTAATATATAGAGCAAGCAATGAAAAGGCTGTATTAAGAGATACACTCAAAAACATTATAGATAAATTAAAATGAATTTTTAAAAATTCAGTAACCCACAGAAGGATAGGAAAACAAACCACAGAAATGAAAAACAGAGAGAACAAACAGAATACAATGCCAATGAAAAAAATGTAAAAGAATGGTTGGAAGTATCAAGCTCATGGTAATCTGCAGCATTTACTTCTTTGTGTTTGTAACTAGGTTGGTCACATTGATTGAAGTTGCAATTTCCATACAGTCCAGTTCAATTGACTTTACTTATTGACCACAGACTACATTACTAATACAAGCTTTTGCTTTAAAGGGAAGCCATGCAAGCATCTGTGGAAATCATTCCCTTCAAAGCCATGTGGTGTCAGTATCAAATAGATGTTTAGAAACATAGCAAATTTGTATAACATTGTTGATGGGGTCATTATATTCATTATACCTTCCTTAAATATAGTTATTAAAGCTCAAGCAGTTGTTTACTGCACATGTTCAGTTTATCCAGAAGAAAATGAAGCGGTTGTTAAAAAAGCACTGAAATTTCAAGATCTTGGGAATAAAGTACAACTTTATAGGTAAGAAAAGAAAGGACTCTTCCAAACAACTCAAACTATCAAATATTTTTGAAAGTGAAAAATAGGATTTTCTAAGTTGTATAAAGACAGTCTACTCTTCTCTGAGAAGATGTGGCCAATAAATTTGGTCTCCTTTTCCCATTATCTCTTAATCAAGAGTTACAGTTATCTCCCTGGTAAAGGCAGGACATCAGAATTTCTTGAGTCCTAAGATTAAATTCCTGGTGAGTGCAGCCAAGAGGATGGAGGCTCCCTTCTTCCATCTAGCCCCAATTCATAAAGCAGAGACAGTACTCCAGGCACAACAGGACCCTATTGCCATTGACACAACTTGCTTATAGAGCAAAGGTTCTATGCCAGGCAAGGCAATTCAAGACTACCAGTGGCTACCACCACTACCTAATGCCCAGAGCACTTGTTCAGAAATTTTTCCCAGAGGGAGAAGCAGTACATAATCATGGAGAGCTCTGAAGATCGCCCCAAAAATCTGACTTTATGAAACAGAGTGTGGAAAAGTTCAAGCTAAAGGGTACTCTTGTACACAATGGAGATTTTGGTGGTAAACAATTAAGAGGAGGCTCATAAGTATACAAAAGCAAAAGCTAACCTGTAGACCAGCTAGTTTATCAAAGAAAACCAGGGAAAGAGACAGCTAAAAAGATTCTTCCTGGGATCAAAACAAACCTCAAAAATGAACCTCCAAAACTACTCCTGGTAAATTTAACTGGAGCATTAATTGAAGTAATTGTGCTCCAGAGCATTTTAAGAAATACTTGAAAAATCAGCCAAAAATTAGCAGAGCCTAAAAGCTTGGTGTAATACCAAATAAGGCAGACCATGTAACAGAGAGACCAGGGAAAGAGACAAACAATGAAAGCCCTGCTAAAACCAGACATTTTCAGGGTGACTGTTGGCATGCCCAAGGTTGTGCCTCTTAAGATTGATACTAGTGGCTTTATAAATATACCTCACTAAATGGTTTAATCAACTCACTAAACAAATAAACAACAAAAGTAACAAGCCCCAGAGAAGAGAGGAGGGGAATCAGTATCCAAAATTGCTATACTACATTACCTTAAAGATCCAGCTTTTAACAAAGAGTCATGAGATATGCAAAGAAAAAGAAAAGTGTAACCTATACACAGGAAAAAATCAGGCAAAGAAACTATCTGGGAGAGGATTCAGATATCATATTTAATAAAGACTTCAAAGTAACTACTATAAATATATTCAAAGAACTAAAGGAAACCATGCTTTATGAAGTAAAAGAACTTAGAGTGACAATGTCTCATGAAATAGAAAAATCAGTAAAGAGACAGAAATTATATAAAAGAACCAACTGGAAATTCTGGAGTTTAAAAGTACAATAACTGAAACGAATATTTCACTACAGGGAATTAACAGTAGATTTGAACTGGTAGGAAAAAAATCAGTAAAATTGAAGATAGATTGGCATAGAATATGCAATCTAAAGAACAGAAAGTAAAAGAATGAAGAAGAATGAACAGAGCCTCAGAGAATTGTGGGACATCATTAAGTGTACAAAGCATATGCACTTATGCACAAACTCCCCAAATTTAAAGAAAAGCATTAATATACACATTCAAGAACCTCAATGAACTCTAAGTAGGATAAGCACAAAGAGATTTGCACCTAGGCACATCATAGTAAAAACGTTGAAAGCCAAAGTCAAAGGGGGTGGTGGTAGGGAAGAATCTTGAAAGCAGCAAGAGTCGAATGGCTCATTGCATACCAGGGAACCTTAATAAGATTAACAACTGACTTCACATCAGAAACAATGGAGGCCCAAAGGCTCTGGGATAACATATTCAAAGCACTTAAAGAAGAAAGCTTTCAACCAAGAATCTTCTATCCAGCAAAACTATATTTTGAAAATAAAGGCAAAATACAGATATTCCCAGATAAACTAAAACAGGGAGAATACATTGATAGTAGACCTACCTCACAAGAAATATTAATGGAAGTTCTTCACGCTTAAAGCAAATAACTTTGGATGGTAATTTGCATGACTTGAAAAAATTAAGAGTGACAGAAAAGGTAATTATTTAATTATAAAGACATCATAAATGCATGTTTCTTCTTTCTTTTCTTAACTCATTAAAAAAGCAATGTATACTCAGCCATACTGATTCTAAAATAAACAAACAAAAAAACAATGTATAAAACAAAATGTAGGCCGGGCGCGGTGGCTCACACCTGTAATCCTAGCACTCTGGGAGGCTGAGGCGGGTAGATCGCTCGAGGTCAGGAGTTCGAAACCAGCCTGAGCAAGTGCGAGACCCCGTCTCTACTAAAAATAGAAAGAAATGATCTGGCCAACTAAAAATATATATACAAAAAAATTAGCCGGGCATGGTGGCTCATGCCTGTAGTCCCAGCTACTTGGGAGGCTGAGGCAGTAGGATCGCTTAAGCCCAGGAGTTTGAGGTTGCTGTGAGCTAGGCTGATGCCACGGCACTCACTCTAGCCCGGGTAACAAAGTGAGACTTTGTCTCAAAAAAAAAAAAAAAAAAAAAAAAATAAGATGCAATTATTATATGTCAAACCTATAGAGCTCCAGCTCTACCCATGTGCTAGATCACCATTGTTTTTCGTGGTGGAGTAGAACTCCATAGTGTACATATACCACATTTTATTAATCCACTCATGTATCGATGGGCACTTGTGTTGTTTCCACATCTTTGCAATTGTGAACTGTGCTGCTATTAACATTCTAGGACAGACGTCTTTTTCATACAATGCCTTTTTTTCCTTTGGGTAAATGCCCATTAATGGGATTGCTGGATCAAATGGTAGTGCTACTTTTAGCTCTTTGAGGTATCTCCATATTACTTTCCACAGAGATTGTACTAGTTTGCTGTCCCATCAGCAGCGTATGAGTGTTCCTATCTCTTCACATCCACCCCAACATTTATTGTTTTGGGACTTTTTGATAAAAGCTATTCTCATCGGAGATAAATGATATCTCACTGTGGTTTTGATTTCCATTTCCCTGATGATTAGAGATGTTGAGCATTTTTTCATATGGTTGTTGGCCATTACTCTGTCTTCCTTTGAAAACTTTCCATTCATGTCCTTTACCCCCTTTTTAATATGGCTGTTTGATTTTTTTCTTGCTGATTTTCCTGAGTTCTACATAGATTCTAGTTATCAGCCCTTTATTGGATGTGTAGCATGTGAATATTTTCTCCCATTCTGCAGGTTATCTGTTTGCTCTCATGATAGTTTTCTTGGCTATGATGAAGCTTTTTAATTTGATGAGGTCCCATTTATTTATTTTTGTTGTTGCTCCGATTGCCTTTGGGGTCTTCTTCATAAATTCCTTGCCTAGGCCAATGTCTGTAAGAGTTTTTCCAACATTTTTTTCTAGAATTCTTACAGTTTCATGCCTTAGGTTTAAGTCCATTGTGCACCATGAGTTGATTTTTGTGAGAGGTGAAAGGTGAGGATCCTGTTTCAGTCTTCTACATGTAGCTACCCAGTTTTCCCAGCACCATTTATTGAATAAGGATTCTTTTCCCCAGTTTTTGTCTGCTTTGTCAAAGATTAGATGTTTACATGAGGATGGTTTTATACCTGGGTTCACAGTTCTGTTCCATTGGTCTCTGTCTCTGTTCTTGTGCCAGTACCATGTTGTTTTAGTTACTATAGCCTTGTAGTATAGCTTAAAGTCTGGTAAATTGATGCCTCCCAATTTGTTCTTTTTGGTTAAGATTTCTTTAAACTGAGAACCAAATCAAAGACTCAATACCCCTCACAATAACAACAAAGAAAATAAAATACCTAGGAATATATTTAACTAAGGAGGTAAAAGATCTCTACAGGGATAACTACAAAACACTGAGGAAGAAGAATGCTGGTCTCAAGTCACCCATGGGGTGCCCAAGCTGGATCAATGTCTCTCTGTCTTGGTATTTGCCCCACTTTGCTGGAGTCACCAAGCAAGCATCACCAGGTAGGGCCGATGGGTAGGGAGTTCATAGTCTGAGTACCCCTCAGTCCACTGCAGGACCCCAAAAGGAAAGGTTCCATTCCCTGTGGGTGCCTCCGGGTGGTGGCTAAATTGTCTCTCTCCACAGTCTCAGGTAGGGAAGGGGACGGGAGAATCAAGCAATATGGCGCCTGCCAGTCAGCTCAAGTCTGTGCGGCGGGAGGTCCCCTGAGGGAGTTGGGAGCCTGATGCCCTGTCTGCAAGAGGGTCACCGCTCACTGGCAGTCTGCAGTCTCACTGCCGTCTCTGGGCTGGTATGGGCAGGTTTCTCCAGCAGCTTGGAAGCCCACCAGCAGTCCAAGATGCAAGGGAGGGGAAATTTAACTGCTCTGCCTACCTTTGTCGCTGGTCTTCAAGCCTCTGAGGTTCAGACCCTGCCAATGGCTTTCCCCTTCCAGTTCTTCTCTGCAACTTCTTCCTGTGGAGTCTCCGGTAGGTTCAGGCACCCTTCCTCTGACCCTCATCCGATCTATGTTTGTCTGCCTGTTTGTTTCGTATTTTCACTTTCATCTAAAATCTTTCCTTCTTGCAGAGACACTCGGGCTGGAGTTGTTTCTCATTCACCATCTTGCCTGAACTCCATTCCCAACTCTTAAAATGTCCACCATCAAAAATATTTAGAACTTTGTGTAAGTGAAATGCCACATGTTCAATAAGCTATGGAATTTTATGAAATTCCTAGGAATCCCTAAAGAAGAAAGGAGAACTACGTTCCAAAAGCACTGCAGAAGAAACTGGAAAGCAGCTCTTCATTTTTCCAAGTAACTAAATTAGTAATCTTTACTGAATAGTTGGTAACATTTATGCAAAGACTCTTTAAACTCTTCCTGGATGCTGAGGAGTCACATGGGTTGATGGCAAAGAAAAAGGAGAAAAGAGACACCAAAATCACTTAAGGAATAAAAATGGCCTCTCCTTTCACCCTGCCTGCCTTTTCTTAGATTGAATGAAAGGAATAAATTTTTTTCTCAGAAAAAGAGAATTTCTAAGAATTTTGTTTTGTAGGAAAATGGTCTATAAACTACCTCTTTTTATATAATTTCTCATACCAAAGGAAAGCTCCAAAGTACCATTTTTCCAATTAGCAACATCCAGTGCAATTAGAGCAAATGTTATAACAGGGTCTTTGTTTTGTTCTTTCTTTCCTTTTTTTAAGATTGTGTTAGGACCATGAATCTTTCTTTGCTGACACCATTGCACATTTATAAATCTGGCTTTTACAGGTCATTAAGCATTCTATTCCTCTCTGCTTCCAAAGGATAAGGAAGTAGGCCTAAAAAGAGGGATGGATCTGGATGTTTTCCTTGCGGTGCCTGTGTTAACAGTGCAGTGTCTATACACAAGAACAGAGAAGCAATCCTAAAATTGATCTCCAGCCCAAAATCATACATTGTGCTCAGGTTTTGTGCAAAACATTGGCATCAAGGACTTTGGGTTAAAATGGAAAGAATATGAACTCAGATTTTAATGTGGACTCCCCAAATGCGACTTTTCATCTCTGTGACTGGGCAATTTACTTAACCTCTCTAAGCCCTGATTTGAATATCTGTAAAATGGAATTACTGATAACTACCTTACAGGGCAGTTATAAGGAGTGATGCTCAAATTTGGCAGTGTATCTAGTACAGTTAGAGAGAGAGCTAATTTCCATAATTAGGAAGAATAATTTAAAAATGTACTAATTAGGGTACAGTTTATACTTTCTCAAAAATAGATTTACTTGAACTATAATCTTCTGTTTTCACTGAATTCCTTAGTAAATTATAATAGTTCTTACAATCAGGAGAACTATGAATTTATATTTATATGTTCATAGACTGTATTTCCATTTAATAGCATTTAATGACAGCTAAATCCACAGTATAGGATCACATTTAGCCTATTAAATTATTTATTCTTTATAAGAGAGAAAAAAATAGTTTGTTGATATTAGCTTCTCTCCTAAAAAAGCCATCCCCCAAAAAGCACACACCACGTACTCCAAAAACTGTTGATGCCTAGTTATTTTTTTAATCGTACTTCAATAAAATCAAATGTATATAAATCTTCAGGCAGCAAAATAATTAATTGGCACATTTAAAGCATAACTATCTCCTCTGGTAAATTAAAAAAATCAATTTCAGAAAACAATGTTTATTGCAACTTTTTAGAAAGTCATTTGAATACAGGAGGCAGCCATCAATATTGTTCTAATAGTCACAGTACTAATTTCAGTAATTATGTCTGGGCAATGTGATAGGCAGATTAACGCTCCCTCCTAAACCACCCCCCGTATGCCCATGTCCTAATCCCTGGAACCTGTGAATATGTTATCTTACGTGTCAAAGGAGAATTAAGTTTGCCAATCAGCTGACCTTAAAATAGGGAGATTATCCAGGATTATCCGGTGACCCCAATGTAATCGCAAGAGTTCCTCAAAGCGGAAGGAGGAGGTAGAAAGATGGCAGCGCGAGAGGGTCCTGGCCCACTATTGCTGACTTTGAAGCTGGAGGCAGGGGCTATGAGCCAAAGAGGGGGGCAGCCTGTAGAAGCTGGAAAAGGAAAGGAAATAGATCCTGTGCTAGAGCCTATAGAAGCAAAGCCCAGCCTACACTTTAACCCAGTGAGGCCCATTTCACATTTCTGACCTCTAGACCTATAATATAACAAATTTGCTTTGTTTCAAGCCACCAAGTTTGTGATAATTTGTTACAGCAACAATAGGAAATTAATACAGGTAAGAAACGTGTGCTGAGCACACGTTCTGAGCAAGACCCTATGGAGGAAAAGAAGACAAGACCTCAGTGAGGTAACAGGGAAGAGAATGGGAGACAATAAATATCCCAAGGAAAGGACAGCAAAGTGCTGTGGGGCCTCAGGGGAAGGAGATTCTCTTCCAGCCACAGCAAACCCACTGCTGGAAAACGTACTGCAGTGTCTTCACAGGGGGCCTCCCAAAGGCAAAGGGTGGCCTAGTTAGCCTGTGGTAGTTCCATCAAGTCCTCTCATTCTGGAATTTCTAGCTATAAAAGGACTTAAGTTGCAATAACAATATCTTTAATAACTGGCCTGCCTGGGTGGCTGTGTCAGAGAACATGCGAAACAGCAACAAGAAAAGAAACCAAGGGAGTATACTGTTCTTCTATCATCTACAATTAAGATCAGACTGAGCATTGCAGGAAAGGGTTTGTTTTCACAATGGAATGGGATGGTTAGTATTCTAAGCTATCCTAGGGGTCTGTCCTATCAAATCTGCCTGGAGGCTATGTTAATTTCCTGCACTTTTATCTGTGGGAAACCACACCTTTTTTTTTTTTTTTAACCTAGGCATCAACCAAAGAACCAAAATATTAATATAAGTTCTTTCTAAAGAGGCAATGTGGCCAGTCAAAGGGTACTGGGTGGAGATGAAGGGGTTATGTGAAATCTAGCCCCTTACCACCGCCACCAAAGAAGTCTGTGAGTCAAGCTCATCACTGAAGCTTTCAGGGCTTGATTTTTCTATATGCAAAGTGAGATGTTCAATTATTGAGTTTCCCATAATGTAAAGTTGTCAATATCCTCCAAGCTTATCTATGATATTAGCAACTTTGCCAAAGAGAAAAGAGAGCCCAGAGAGCCTGACTCCACTTGTGCCAAGGCTGGGAAGAATTAAAAAAAATATTTCCAGAGTAATAAGACTTAACACTGGCCTTTTCTTCAAGCAATTTTTAATAGAAAATTGTACCATGAAATCCTCAATTGCCAGTAAAGAGAGTTGAAACAAGAATGGGAGCTGACAGGCAGTAGGGGGTGCTCTTGCCAGAGGAAGAGAACCACAAAGTCAACATGAAGATTTCTGACCCATGAAGTCTGTCCACTTGGGAATGAGTAACAATGGAAACTTCTAAAAGAATGAGGGGTTTGCAGTCAGATTCCTACCAGTATGAGGTCCCAGTTGCAGACCCAGAGCTCCGTAGGGCCTCTCCATTTTTACAATTCCTTTTTAGGTTCTCTGAGCCACCTCAACATCATACCAATAATTTTTCTTTTTGCCAAAGTAGCTTGAATGGGTGTTCTATAACTTGAAAGTAAATGAGCTCTAATACAAACACAATCAGCACATCTTTTTTTTTTTTTTTTTTTGAGGCAGAGTCCTGCTTTGTCACTCGGGCTAGAGTGCCCTGGCATCAGCCTAGCTCACAGCAACCTCAAACTCCTGGGCTCAAGCAAGCAATCCTTCTGCCTCAGCCTCCCAAGTAGCTGGGACTATAGGATTGTGCCACCATGCCTGGCTAATTTTTTCTATATATTTTTAGTTGTCCAGCTTATTTCTTTCTGTTTTTTAGTAGAGACGGGGGTCTCACTCTTGCTCAGCCTGGTTTCGAACTCTTGAGCTCAGTCAGCCCGCCTCAGCCTCCCAGAGGGTTAGGATTACAGGCGTGAGCCACAGCCAATCAGCACATCTTTGCTCTTTACTGAATTAGTGCCACTGACTCCTCCAAATGGAAAAAGATCTGGAGATGATCTACCTCAGTTCATTCATTTAAAAATCTTCAACAAATACTTTCCATGTGGTGGGCCCTGTGCTAAGCTGGGGGATATAGCAGACAGGACACAGACATTTGCCTCATGAAGTTTTACAGTTATTGAAGAATTTCAGCATTTAATAAATAATGAGTGATATAGAAAAATAGCTACTGGTGTTCGTCTAGGAAATCCTAGCTCAGTCTGGGGTTTTATAGAAGGGCTCCCTGAGGGCATGACCCTTGAGTCAAGAAGAAAGAAGAGTGAGATAGTTGAGGAGTTGGAGAAGTCCTGAGCAAAGAAAACAGTGTGTTTAAAACCCCAAAGACGAGAAGAAGCATGGCATGTTAGAAGAATTGAAAAAGAGACCAGACTGGCAGAATGCTAACAAGAATAAGGAGCACATCATGAACTGGGCAAATATGGGACAACATATGGAGGGTTTTATAAGCCAATATAACAAGGAGGTAACTGAGCTACCTGCTCAAGGACACTTACAGGTGGCAGATTGAAACGTAGCTCATCTTATTTCAAGACCAAGTAAAAATTTTTTAAGTAATACTCTTTTAAGGTTTCTTAACACATGCTCACTATAGAGCAAACATATTTTCTATTGGCACAAAGAGCACTATGTAACTGACCTGCAGGTGGCACAGTACACAGTTTGCACAATGTACATGGAGGACTTGGATAATATCACATGATCACCCTGAGAAAACAGAATGTCTTCAGAAACTAGACATCTTTAAAATGCCTTTTAGTATAGGATTGGTCCAGATTTTGTCATAGGAAAGTCCCAGGATTAGGGTTCATGGTGAAAATCTGTCTATGTACACAAAAGATGTCCCCCACTCCAGTCCTTCCCTACATGTGTGCTGATTGCCCATTTTTACTGTATAAAACTGCAGACTCAAAGATAATCTAATGCGGGGGTGGAGAAGCTCTTCATGTTGGAGAGCTTCTACATTAATTTAGCTGTAATCAAATAAGGCCACATTCAAGAAACTTCAATTAGATATACTTAAAAAATAAACATTAGTTTGTAAAAATCTAACTACTATGTACCTAATAATTTCAAAAAATGGAAACTATTTGTTAATTTTAAAGTTAAATAACCTTTTAATGACTTTCTTGTGTCTACTTTTTGTTGGAAAGCATTTGAATATTTGGTTGCAGCATGGAGGTCCACAGTTTTAGTTGATCCTCTAGATGGGTGTCAGTCATTTGTGACCTTAAGGGTGTCTTGATTTGGGTTAGGTAGGAGAACGTAGATTCACAGCAATAAGTGGTTGAAAAGCAAAAAAGCGTTTTTAAGACATATTGCCAAAGGCATGGGTATTCTACTGCATTTTTCCATATTTCAATTGGATCTTTCTTAGCATCAAACAATGACTTTACAATGTCACCTACTGAGAGCTCAACTGATTCCATCTGTAGTTCTTTAGGTGCCTTGGTGATATCAACTAGCTGATGCTGAAATGCTAATTTGAGTGTGATGTCATGATTCTCAAAGTCAGTAAACCTTTCATTGTATTCTCCAATTAATAGGAGAATACAGCTATAACAGCTGTGTATTCTTCAAGTGATTTGAATATATCATCCTGCTCATCAATGGCCTTTGCTAACTGGGGAAAATGTTCATCTGAAATATCCTTTTGAAGAAGAAGTGTTTTGAAAAAAGATGGCTATTTTTTTAAAAAATGCTTGAATTTTTTTTTTTGCCACATATCATATAGAGACTTAGTTTTACCTTGCAAAGAAATATTCAAATTGTTTTAATTTGACATGATACCACACAGAAATGCTGCACTCCTATAGGAATCTTCTTTCAATAATTCACATTGCTGATTCTGTTCTTCATAAAATTTAATTATCTGTTCTCGCAGAGATAACATTTTGGCTAACACCTGTCCCTGTCATAGCTAATGCACTTCAGAGTGATACTGCAAATCAACACTGAATACCTCATCCTTCAACTTTAGCATGTTATGAAACTGAGGATGTCATGTTGCATTTGCACAAATATAGTTAAAAATACTTGTAACTTGTTGCAAAGCGTCACTTAAAATAGTAGCTTTAGCACAGAGATTTTGCTGGTGCAAGGTACAATGAAAAGAAATGAGAGCACCTGGATCTGTTAATGCTTTAAATCTGTGCAATAAACCCTTCATATTTTCCTGTCATGGAATGTGCACCATCTGTACATACCCTCGCTAAATTTACCAAATTCAGTCCAACTTCATGGCATTTATCTTGAAAGTTGTTGAAGATATCTATTCCCCATGTTCTGTTTGCAAGAGTGCCCAAAGTGAGTAACTCTTCATAGCAAAGAAAATCTTCTGTTATGACCCAAAGGAAGTATAAAACCTGCACTGAATTAGTAGTATCAATTGATTCATCCAAAGCAACTGAATAATATATATATTTCCTTTTGAAGTTGTTCTGTTAAGTTGAAGGCCAATTCATGCTGTCCATCAGTTATGGTTCTCCTTGAAAGGGGCAGTTGTTTGTACTTTGAAACGTTATCAGGATCTAAGCATCTTACAACTTTCACAATGTGTTCTTTCACAATTTCTACATCACTGAATGGCTTTCCTTTTTCCCCAAGCATATAAGCTACTTTATAAGTGGTTGCCAGGGGAGAGAGGGGAAGGAAGGTTGAAGAGATGGAGCACAGAGGATTTTTGTGGCAGTGAAAATACTCTGTGTGATAGTGAAACGTGGCAAAATATGCACCCCAAAACATGCCACTGTGGTATAAGGATTATTTATAGCTAAACAACTAAGAAATGCTATGCAAGAAGGGCATTCTAATCGCCCCCTCTTCTTCCTAAAAACAGGAGATAAAAACTCCCATGTGAAAGATGCCCTCCCTGTACCAAGAGAAAAGAAACATTCTTCGATGGGAAGTCACAGCTAAAATAATTCCATACAAACAGACCTTGTTAAAATAATTCTTATCTTCCTTTAGCCTGCCCACATAATTTCACTACTTTTCTACAACTGCCTGTCTTCGTTCAATCTAATATAGAAGCATTTAGGTTTTGCCACTTCTTTGGGTTTTCATTTCCTTATGAGGGCTCCCGTGTCATGTAAAACTTATAATAGATTTGAATGCTTTTCTCCTGTTGATCTGTCTTATGTCAATTTAAATCTCAGGACCAGCCAAAAAAAAAAAAAAAAACCCTAAGAGGTAGAGGTAAAATTCTGCTCCCCCTACAATAGCATGATGGTAGATATGTGTTATTACATATTTGTCCAAACCCATAGAACGTACAACACCAAGAGTGAACCATAATGCAAACTTTGGATGATTGTGTCAATGCAGATTCATCAAGTGTAACAAGTGTACCACTTTGAATGTCGATAATGGGGGAGGATATACATGTGTGGGGGCAGGGGATAGGTGAGAAATCTGTATCTTCCTATTAATTTTGCTGCAAACCCACAAATAGTCTTTTTTTAAAAAATGAAATCAGCACATACCCCTTTCTCTTCATGGCTTGCCCTTCAGAAAGTTTCTATCCATTTCAAAGCCAGAGGATGATGTTTTTATCACTCAAGCCACAGAAGCCATTTAGGATGTCCCTTCCCCTCTCCGCATTTCTGGCTGCTCCAGTTCCTTGGTCAAACCCAAACTGAGCCCTTCTGATAGCTATCTATTCATGCGCCAGAATAGAAGCCCCTTGTTCTTCCCCCTGGGAAGGTGCACTACCAGGCTACCAGAATCGACCTCCCTTCTAGCTGGCGTAGCAGGCAGCAGAGCCTTGGGAAGACTGGCAAGCAGATCACACACTTGGTTAAGATGCCATCCTCTTCACAGTTAACTGGCAGATCATTTTCAGAGTTCATGCCTTAGAATTTGTTCTTTCCAGATTGTCATTTTATTTTCCTGCCACCCACATTAAAAGAAAGTCTCTTTTGCTTGTCCTCGCAGTTCCCAAGCCTAATAATAATCACAGTTTCAGCCTCTTGCCTTGAGTTTCTGATGGCATAAATAATGCAGGTGCACAGAAATAAAATGTAGCTATGCTGGTTTTTGCTTTTTTAGCCAAGCAGCTACTGCAAAAAAAAAAAAAAAAAAAAGGAAAGAGGCTGAATTGATAGAAAGATGCATTTTACTGTCCAGCTGCCAAGAAGGCACTGTCGACAATGAGGATTTCAGAAAAATAACCCTAAAGAGAGGAGTTCAGAGCGTCCCATTCACTGCCCCGCAGCCTGAAAGCTGCATTGTTCCCAGCAGGTCAGGTGGAAGACCCCTCCCGTGAATGCAGCATTCTGGGGAAATGCTAAGCCATTAATTTTTTTAAAGACCGTCTGACACCAGCAATTTCAAACATGATTTGGTTCTCAAGGAGCAATACTATATTCTCACAGGTGTGGAATAATCAGACATCTAAGAACAGCAGTTTCTCCCAAACCAGCTGCGGAAAGGATAAAGATACAATCGGTCCATTTTAAATCTGTGCAGTGGACTCTTCAGTTTAATGTCCTCATTTTGAGTACTTGCCGTAGGGTTGTGAAATCGAGCTTTCCAGCTGCTCAAAGGACGAGGCCCTGGGAGGAGGACTTTGCCCTGGGAACTGTTTGGATTTAGAAATATATACTTTAAAATGCCAACATGTAAAAATTATAAAACATTATAAAGTGAAATGCTCAAAAATAAAAATTTGACCCATTCCATTACACGCATGGGATTTTTCCTCTATTTTTCTCAGGCTTTCTTCTGATCTTTAATTTGACAAAGAAAAAATAAACATAGTTACAGTAATAATATTTTGGTGGTGATTTCTTTGGCTTGTTTTGCACTTGCCACTGTGCGGACTGTTTCATTTGAGTGATCTCGTTTGATCCTCACAATAGCCCCACGAGGTGAGTACCATGATTGTAGATAACACTGAATCTTAGGAGGGCGCCTGGCACCTGCCGGAGATGCCTGACTTTACAGGTGGAGCTAGACAGTTCATGCGACAGCTGGCACTCAAATCCAGAACTTTGAGAAGCCGGAGGGTTTCCCTCTTTTTTCATCCAATATAGGCTAATAAACACCCTCGAGAAGCCTTCAAAGCCTCCGTATTTGTCCTTTTCATATCCTTTTCCATTGCTCCCTGAATTCCAATGAACTGACAGGCCACGGTGTATCTAACCATTTTCTGATCACTGTCGAGTTCAATTGCTTCTAGATTTTCCTATTAAAAATGAAAACTCTTAGTTTAATAAGTACCAAGTAATAACTTGACATCATTTGGATTTTTATTTCTTGAACTACTGGAAGAGGTTGAACATTTAAGAAATACATTTGTTTGCCATTTGTATTTCCTTGTCTGTAAATTGTATCATGACTGATGCTGCTTTGTTTATTGAGAACCAAATTTTAATCCTTTACCAGATACAGCTTTGCACATTCCAAATCTGAAATCCTTCTCTCCCCAATTCCCAGTGTATCCCAGTGAGATGATGACGATGATTGTTTACCACTGTATCAGGGTCCTGTTGGTCTCCACCCAAATCCCTTCCCACCCCATGGGTTTTGCCAGAATCACTTGTGACAGTGCCAGGCCATTTTTGACACGTGTTGTCAACCACACACACATCTCTGTCTACTCTTAAAAGGATTTTGGATCTGAAAGAAGGAACGAACTCGCTGGCAGGTACACCATCCTAATGCTACACATGCTTCATGCCTGGTGAGATGAAGAGCAGCAGTGCCCTCGTGACACAGCGGAGGGGAAAGGAGAGAACCCACAGCCCCGCTGCAAACACACGGCAGTGAGTGCAGGAGCAGATGAGCTGGCTGGCATTCCACGAGATTTTCAGAAAAATGAGACTGAGGCCTTGACATCTCCTAAACCGTGGGTTCAACAGTGCCTAAAGCCACCCGTCCCTTCAACTCTCTGTTTTATTGAACTTTCTTTATTATCTAGATCATTAAACTAGGTTATCTGTTACTAGCAATAAGAAGTATTCCAACCAACTTTCCCCTTTGTAACTATGAGGGTAAATGTTTTGATTTATTTTTTATTGTTAAGAGGGACTTCAGGTATGAAGCAGAGAAGGCTGTCTGGAAGACAATTCCTCCACCTTCCACGTACTGACCTCCAGTAATTTTATACACCTATAATTGCTATCCTGCCTTAATGAAAATATGCCATCAAAATTTAAGGTGCTTTTGGAGTATTCAGAGGTTAGAGATTAGTTAGCTTTAACATTTTAAAACCAGGGACTTTTCCCTATTTTGTTCACTCTGTATTTACAGCATGGAAGAGCACCTGTCACATAATAGGTGCTCAAAATATATTTGTTAAATGAATGAATGAATGGATAGATGAATGAATATTCATTTTTGAGGGTGGAGACCCCAAACTCAGGCAGATTTATGATCTGAATTTAGAAAACTGTCTCAAGTGTGGGCTAGAGTTTTGTACTGTATAAAATAAAGGAAATCCAGTTAATATCAGTTTAGAATTTCCTGAAAATTGATATCCAGTCTGTAGAATTTTTGCTGAAGTTATATGTGCCCTGGTAGAGGAGGGATCTCAGCTGAAGAATGCGATGGGCGCTAAAGGCACTCTGGCTCTGTAATAGTGTAGGACAAGGCTAATTTCAAATTAGCTTTCGTAGGTTAAACCAAAGCTACAAATGTCAGGATATGCTGTCCCTGACTCTCTGCTTCTCCAAAACAATACACTTGAAAATGTGCAGCCAATATTTGAGTTTTCTACATTAGCACCAACTTCTAGTGCTTTTATAGAAGGAAACAGCACATAACCAGCAATTTGGAAAAACAACCAGGGAGCAAGATCAAACGGGGACATTGTAATCAAAGAACATAGAAAACTCATGGTAAATAAATCAGGACATGAGATTCCAAAGAACAGTTTTTCAGAAGAGAGTAATGTCATAAAGATACCACATACACAAGTACACACATGATTGGATTTACCCACCTTTGCACTTGAAAACTCAGATCATTTCAAATTCAACCAATTGCTTTTTCCCTACAGAAAGTTCAACAAAGACTCAACAAAGAAGCAAAGCTTGTTTATATTAATAAATAGGTAATCTCTTACTTATAAATCTTTTAAAATCAATGCATTATTTTCAAGTACCGATCAAATTGATTTTCATGTATATTAACTTCAATGAGAAATGATACCATGATAAATGGGTATTTATTAAGCACTTAGCATATGCTAGCTACAGCGCCAAGAATTTTACATACAGCAACCAACATATTCTTACAATGACCCTTAAGGGGTAGGTATTATTGCCATTTTACAAAAGAGATTATAGAAAAATTAATAACTTTCCCAAGGGCCAACAGTAAGTGGTAGGGACTGAATTTGAACAAAGTTGTCTCTGAAGATTATGGGTCCTGGGCTCTGGCCCTGCATGGCCCATGAAGGAGGCAGAGCCTTCCGATACCCACAATTAAATAGCCACACGCCCCTCTGAGTGTTAGCCCTCTGCCAGGCCCTGTGTGGGATTCAGACATGAACATGATGCCACTGAATCCTCCACATGCTTCCAGTCTGTTGGGAGGAAATAACAGATAAGCAAATGAAAACTATATAAGACAGACTGAATCCTGTGCTGTCAAGAGATTCAAGCAAAGACTTCTGCAAGTTCAAGATCGGCCCCTCTACCCACTGGAGTGTACATTGCTCCTTTGAGCTCATAGTAGCATTACAAAGTTAAAAACAAAACAAAAACATTTTGGCAACCTACTCATAAATCCTATTCTTCCTATATCCATATACCTCTTGGGTTGTAAGTATTAATAAAAAAAATTGCCATTTTCTTTTTCCAGGATATGAAGGCCCCACATACTGGCTGAATAGCATTAGGCCAAGTTCTTGTCCTGGCCCTGGAAAAGAAGAGCTGTGAAACTTTCCCTGAGACACTGTTTTGTGAGGGAATAAAAGTAATTCCTACCTCATAAGTTGTAAGTATTAAATGAGAAATGTTTGCGTGTCACTTAGCATCTTTTTAACAGCATAAGTCAAACTTTCAGAAGAAACAAATTACAAAAGATAAATTATAGAATGTATTGCTTGATTTTCATAGTTATGTTCCATCTTTAAATATTTAATAAATGGAAACTACTCAAAATTAAAAATACTTTGGGAAATGAAAAGAAAGCCAAATGGACATTTACTCATTCACAGAACTGGCAAGGGGGGTGTCACGTCTTGCATTGTTCCATGACACATCCACCCTCTCTGCGGAGGACTGAACTGAGCTGGTCCGTTGCCTGTTTGCTCTCAATTCCATTCTTTTTCTTCTAGGCTCGGCTGTTTTGCAGGGAGCTAAACCCTGCAAATTACATTCCCCAGAATCCTGCCAACTGACTTCCAGTTCGATCCAAGCAGCAGGAGTCACTGGAGGGTGTCGGAAAGGGGGAAGAGGAGAGAAGCTATTGTTCTTCTCTGTGCTCCCAGTAGTGGCAGTCAATTCTGGCAGTGGGCAGTTCTGGGCTCCAAGGGTGTCAGCCATTCCAGCAGCAGCAGCAGTGTTGAGTAGCTGTAGGTTCCCACAGCCTCTGCAGTTCCAGCAGTAGGATCAGAAGGTTCAAAATCAGCCGCAGACTCCAACAGTTCCAGTGGGCACATGCTGGGGTGCTACCCGCCCCTTGCCCTTTCGTTCTTCCAGTGGTAGCAGCTTTACAGTCTAATGTCTCAGTTGCTCTGTCCTTTTTCGTTCCTTCAGCTCGTACTTTCACAACCAGTCCCCTGTTTTAAATCTCTTTTGTTTGACATACCTAACATGGTTTCTGTTTTCCTGATTAGACCTTTAAAGACATATTAATAATTAATCAAGAAATGAATGAGAAATCCCTTTGTGGTGACCAGAATCATATTCAACCCAAACAAAACCCATAAAATGCAGTCTAATTGATTTTACAAGCCTTGTCAAGAAATAAAAATGTCCTCTAATATTTTGCCTTTATGTAGAGTTCAAAAGTTTTCTGATGACAAACGGCATGTCCTCATAGAAAGCCAGAATAATCTGGCAAGTAGTCACAGTTTTAGAAAATTAAAGATATAATGAGCACATAGAATGTAACATTATTCTTTTTCCCCCCGCCTGTAGATAGCAAGGCCATGCCATTTTCCATTTTGTCAAAAGAGGAAGAAAAAGAGAGATCTTAGAACTGGCTGAAAAGCTAGGTCCTGGAACATCTGGTTAAAAGGTTGCAATTCTAGGAGGCACCAATATGAAAGACAAGAAGTATCCTTCAATTTTCTTCGTTCAAGTCTAAGTTTTAGTCTATAAGGCCTCCCCCTCCCCATGGGTGAACATCACTCCAACCGATGGCCTGAGTTTGGCCTGCCTTGTAATTTAGCAGAATTCTTTAGGACAAAGGTTTTAAAACAATATTTTTGGACAATCCTGGAAGAACTTTGAGCAAATGAAAATGTAAAAACCATTAGTCTCCAGTCTTCTTAATGTCAACAGCATGGAAAACTCATTTCTAAAAAAGAGGGATGGAGCCAGTGGACATTTACAGGTCTGATGGGTTCTCAAAATGCAAGAAAAAATTTAAGACTATACTCAGAATGTGCTGTTCTTTACCTGGGGTTTACGATCAGAATGCAGGAAAGCTCCAGAAAGAGGCCATAGAATTCTCCAAGTATAGTGGAGGATGACAACCACTCAGTGGCAGCGCCAGTGGAGCAATTATATAGGAGAGTGCCAATCGAGTCAACTGAGGAGGAAATTTCTAGAAAGACCTCTCAGTTTGCCTTCCAAAGTCTTAGGAAGAAAATTGAACACATTAGCTTATTTATTGATCTACATGGGGGCAGTATGCCTTGAGAATTTTAATTTCCTTTTGATCAACTGTCAAAAGGAAACAATGCTAACCCTGCAATTATCCTGAACAAAATGTCATTTACTTGTCATGAAACTTCTATATCCAGTCAATTGTTTCTTTGTTCTGATCTCAAAGAATAAGGGAAGAAAAAAAAATACCTTCTGGAAGTAAAGCACAGAACCTATGCTCTATTCTAACTGTCATCTTGGCCCATTCCCATCCTTTATATAGAAGCTGGACTATGTTATTATTCCTGGCAGTACTTGGTGCAGATCAGCGCCAGCCTTCCTGTCTATTGAGCCCTCTCAGTTTCCACTGGCCTTTTGTACCATGGTCCTGATGGGGCCCAAAGCTGTGTCTATGAACAAAACATTGTTATTGCTATTTTCACAGGCTGACAACAGCTTCCAGATTTATAAATAAAACCACCATGCTGGGGTACAGATACATGCAGATCTTGCCTTCCCTTAATAATCCACTACAGATCTATCATCATTACCTTACATAAACTCTTAAAATTTATTTTATTTTATCTTGGCTGAACCATTGTTCTTACTACCTCTTCAGACAATGAGTTCAATAAATTTACTACTCTTCTTGTGAATTTTGTTTAGTTCAACAAAAAGACAAGCTGAAAAGGGCAAAGAATTGAGTGACTACTATTTGCCCAGCAGCGTGGAAGTCTTTTCTATTAACTCTTTTACTTGACCTTGATAAGAACATTATGAATCAAGAAATATTATTCCCATCTTATAGGTGATAAAACTAAAGGTAATCAAATTGACCAAAGTGGCAAAGGTAGAATGAGGTGAGCCCCAAATCTGAACCTAGATCTGCATGACTTGAAAATCTATGCTCTCTTGAATGTCCCACACTATGGCAGTCAGATTGGACAGAGGCTGTCATTCATTCTTTACAAACTAGTAGCAAACCAAACACGGTATTGAGGAGGAATCGGAACATTGTTACCCACCAGAATCATTATATAGTGGACTATATTCCTGCAACAAGATAAGGACTCTTTTCCATGAGGTGATTATATAGGTATCATTTTATTTCCCTCTCCTTTCTTTGTGATGTGTCCCAGTGTGAATACCCCCACAACGACCCAGCAGTGATTCCTCCAGACTCACAGGTGCCCAGTGTATTAAAATGGCACTTCCCAAATAGCAAGCCTAGGACCACCTGCATCCATCTGTTGTCATTCTCTGAGGAGAAGGTTGGGTCTCACAGTTAACTCAGCACATAGTAAGGGTGCTCCTTCCCCTCCAGGGTGCAGACACAATGTGCCAGAGGATCTGGAAGAAGAGCTTGTTGTCTAGAAGGCTTGTCCTTGAGCATCTTCTAGTCTAGTTCATCCACACATGAAGGAACCTGAGGACTTAAGGAAGTATGAGAAAATCTGTACAGACAGAGGGGTACAGCCTCAACTGAAGGGTCCTTGAGTCATCTATTGAGACCTGGGCCACCTTAGAACGTGGATCAATGAAGAGTAAGACATCCTTAGGATGTGTGTTGCCACCATCCCTGAAGAATGACCCTTAGCTCCAGGGAGAAGCTCGTTCATAATTTTTTCAGGAAACAAAAAGATAGATATGTCTGCAGGTGATTGGGAATCTTTGAACAGATTGAATTTTAATCATAAAGTAAATAAAATCATAAAGCAAAACGATTCAGTAGTATAATTTCCTTTCAACCACTGTTTACAATTTATAAAAATGCTAATTAGAAAACAAACTTCTCACACCCTGAATTAGGAGGATCCTGGCTGAACAAGGATACCCCATACCAAAGAGTGTTATCATCACCTTGCCTCAGCTTTAAAATCACTCTTGTGCATAGACTCATTGCTGAAATACTTATAAAAAATTTAAAGACAAAATTTAGTTGCTCTTTTGGAGGATAAATGGCCATCCAAGGAGTAAATTAAAGCTTACTTCACTACCATATTAATGTATTATTTTCCTGGGGCTACTATGGCACTATTTCTACAAATTTGCTGGCTTAAACAACAGAAATTTATTCTCTAACAGTTCTGGAGGATAGAAGACCAAAATCAGTATTGCCGGGCCAAAGTTAAGGTGTCATCAGGGCCAAGTTTCCCTGCAAGCTTCTGGTGGCTGTCGCACTCCTTACCTTGTGGCTGCACCACGACTGTCTCTGCCCCTGTGTCACACTCCTTCTCCTTTTCTGCCAGGTTCCAATCTACCGCTGCCTTTCTTTATAAGGACACTTGTGATTGCATTTCGGGACTACCTGCATAATCCAGGATTATCCCCCATCCCAAGATCCTTAATTTAATCAAATCTGCAAGGACCAAAGACCTTTTCTCCACAAATGGACATATTCATGAGTTCCAGGGATGAGGATCTGACATCTTTTGGAGCCATTATTCAATCACTATACCCAAACCAACAAGTCCATGAATGAATAGTGTAAGATTATGGCTTTTGCTTTGTTTCTGTTATGTGAATTTGTGATACCTCCCAATGCTAGAGACTTCCCAAAGATATGGCAGATAGATAGATGTCCATAAATCACGGCCACATTGCACAACCTTGGATCCACACTGCATTGCATTCTGTGGGGAAGGCACGTCCTGGAATTGTGCGATGCAGTGGGTCCAAGCATTACATTAGATTGAAACGGTTTTATGTCTTAGACCAAAATACTCAGTGATGTGTTGGGAAAGAAGGATTTTTCTTAAAATCAGCTCCTATGACCAAGAATATACTCCCTAATCATCTGCTTTCTCATTAACCAGTGATTTTTCCTTTAATCCTTAAATAAGTCACTTTTTCTATCTCAACTGCTTCTTATCCACAACTTGAGGCAATGACCTCTATATAACCCTCAAGATGAGCATGGTTCATTTCCAAAAAGGAGACAGTTCATGATTTTTATGGGCAAGCATCGTGACAGGTGCTGGGAGCGCACTGTGCAGGTGGAGGACACAGAGTGAGTGGACAATTTCAGTGTAACATGGTGACTGAGAATCCAAACTCTTCTCAGCACATCCACTCTGGTCCAAGCCACTGTGGACCATTTCTCGCCTTGGTTACTGCCCTGTCTCCTACAGGTCTCTTCCGCACTTGCCCTCATTCAGTCTACTTTTGATAACACAGCCCTAGTGATCTTGTTAAAATATAAGGCAGACCACGTCATGGCCTCTGCACGGAACTTTCCAGGGGTTTCCCATCTCATGTGGAGTAAAAGCCCAAATCTTGCAAGGCTCCCAAGGCTCTGCCCAGTCTGCCAGGTGCATCCCCACCCCCTACCCCCAGATTCCTGGCCTCAGTTCTTCTCCTCCCCCTCACTCATTCACCTCTAGCTAAAACCCAAAGCACAGTCCTTCCTGGGGGCTTTTGTACTTACTGTTCTCTCACTCGGTAACCTTCTCACCTCCACTGGGCCTTTTTTCAACATCATGTTCTCAATGATGCTCTCTCGGATTGTTGAAGTTAAAATTGCAATGTATTCCCTGGCACTCCCTAATTTCTTTCTCTCCTTGGTTTTTTCCCATAACATTTATCACCATCTAAGTTACATATCTTATTCATTTTTTAAGTTATCGGTTTTCTCCTAGTTGGGATGTAAGTTTTAAGAGAGCTGGGATTTTTGATGGTTTTGTTTACTGTTTTCTATACCCACCATCTAATACACTGATACCTGGTAAGTGAGCAACACATATTTATTGGATGGATGTGTACACAGGGTATTATGTGAGTGCAGAGAGGAGGAGGGCACTTAACCTAGCCTGAGGTGATGGGTTTGGGGAAGACAAGACATTTAGTTCACCTTGGTTACAGCCTTCTTGGGTCAGCCAGACAAAGAAAATGTCTCCTTCCCACCTTCATTCTTCAAGACAATTTTACAGTGCTAAATTTTATTTTTTTAAAAACAATTTTTCAGATAGAATAATTTTTGTCACAGAAAAGGCTAGCATATTTGGATCTCATCTGTTTCTAAAAGAAAAACAAATAACTCATCTTAAGTTCAACAATCCCTTTCCTATTTTGACAGAAGATAACTTACAAGGAACCTAGTCTACATATTACGAAAGACTTTCATGATCACTACCCATCTCATTATACAGTGTTATAAAGACTTCACTGTATTTTAAAGGTCTTGTTTTTATAAAGTTAACCCATATGGGTGACATCCTGTAACATTTTGCGCACTTCTGGCATTAACTACTTTGTCATAAAAGCTTTCCTGTGAATGAGTCAGAGAATGACTTTTATCTGGCTCAGTCTCTGTCTCAGTGGGCATACTTACCTAGGTTTTCCATAAAACATCTTTTTAATTAAGGAAGTAATTTAATTGTTGAGGAGATACATTTTCTGGTACATTTTTCCATATATCACATACACACAACTCTAAAGTCATTCTTTAGATTCTGAATTACTGAAACAGAATGTAGCAAACACCCTAAACAAACATATTGACGACATACATGCTTTAATACAGCTAAATAGCAAACACCCTCCACTGCATCATCTGTTCTAATTCGCTTCTGCAGACATTCAGCAATATTTTCTATTTCGTTTCCAACAGTGTCATGTGACAAAGAAAGGCATCTGATATTTTTTTTGTCATTATATATTTTTAAAGTATTATTTCAACTATTTTTAATGGCATCAGGAAGAACAAACATTTGCCCCATCACATGCGGCTTTTTTTTACTATAAGTAAGAAATCTCAAAAGAAGCTGCTTAATATTTATGAATAAATTTAGCAAAATTTTAAAATACTATTGAGAATTGCATGTCTTTAATTACCACTGGAGGTGGGCGGGGCGGGGGGGGTGGTGGTGTGGAGGGAGAACTGTAGAGATTTGTTTTCCATTTCTGGATATTTAGTAGCTGAATGAGTTGCTAATCACAATGGGTTCTGAATGTCATTGAGCTTATATTACAAGGTACAATGGATATTTGGGTGACATTCAACATCAAGGATACTGAAGATAATTCCCATTTCAAATCATCTTCTTGAAAATGTTCTGGCAACTTGTTAGCTTGAAAGAGATTGTCATTGTTTTCGATCTCACATTGTGGTTGACAAAGATCACATACCAGGAGTAATAAGCATTAGCTCGGCTGTCTATCCGGGCTTGGTGTGTGCTTGCATCATTAGTATTACTCTCATTCATATATATGTTTTTTTTTTTTGCAAGACTCATTTTAAGTTGCTAGCCCATTCTGCCAGTGTAAGGAAGATAATGAAATCAATAAATTCACTTCACTAGAGCTGAGTACAGGGCAACAAGAGACAATGTGCCAAAAGTGAAGACCAGGGGTCACTTCAACCCTCTGGAATGTGGAAAGTCCCCTCAATCCTCAGGAGATGTCCTCATGGACACATGTAATGTGGGGCTGTCTGACATACAACTGATGGAATACACCAGGCTTAACCCATACTGTCAATGTCGGTAAAGCTTCATTTGTTTCTTATTTTTAGAAAAGAATTATCTAAATAGTGTCCTTTTGCAAGCAATGGATTACTTCGTACATCCCACATTTAGAGGCTACTGGTGTAGTGGAAAGTAAGTACTAGCCTTGAAGCTCAAGGCTAACTAGAGGGAAATTCCTCATAAGATCGCCTGAGGACCAAATGAGAGCAGGCTGTAAACTGTGAGAAGCCATGCCACTGGAAGATACAGTTATTACTGCTCAGGAAGACTTACCTGTGCCATTTGGATTATCTTAACCTAAGTCCATTACCTTGCATCTCTCTGCTCTCAAACCTGTCTCCCATTCCCTGGTGCATCATAATTGCAACAGCCTGATGGGTGAAACTTATTAAAGGGTATTTGAAATTCTAAGCAGTGAGCTCATTGCCTCTTTGTTCCCCTCCCAATTTTTATACTTCTATACATTCTTTTGAAGAAAAACTGGGATCATCAGGCAGACTTGCTTTCCCTGAAAAGGTTGTTGGCTTTGTGGGTTCCTCCTAACCTTTCCCATGAGCCCAAGGTTACTTAAGGCCCCTGAGAATGACCTCCCCAGGTCTCTCCCTGTGACCCCAGCATCTTCTCTTCTCCCCTGGAGAGTCCAAATCGGAACTGCCCAGTGCTCCCACTGACCTCACCTAGAATATTCTAGGTCTCAATGGATCCTATCACTTCAGACTGAGGCCAAAGGAACCCTAGTCCTTGTCAGGAAATCCAAAATCCCTGTGTCCCCAGAGGCATGGAGACTGCATCTGCTGCCGCTGTTCCCACGAAGCAGCCATGATTCATAGAGCTGCTCTTTTATTAGCAGCAATGGAAACACTCTCCTTTACACTTTGCCAGTACAGATAAAGGCTTCTTGAGCAAACCAAATCTGCCTCTGGGTTTTGCCTGGACTGTGCCGTCGGCCTGACTCTCTAAAGGGAAGGGAGAAGAGCGCAAGGAAAGTACATCTATGGAGTGGTTGGTTCCTATATGCTAGGCTTCATTTTAATGTATGTTATATCTCTTTTACGTTTTTCCATCCTCAGTCACAAAGGAATGCAAATCCTCCTTTCTCTGTCTTCTTGGGGGAAAGAAACAACTCCCTCTTTCCCTCTCTTCCTCTCTTGGGGCCCACAAACCCACGGGACCTCCTGCTACAGGCCTCTAACAGCCTGACCCTTCTGCCCAAGGCAGAGAACTCAGACCTATACATGGGACAGAGTATTTTAACTTCTTCCTCTCCTATCAGAAATACATGGCATTTTATTCTCTCCATCTTGCCTTCTAAAATAACTGCTTTCATTGCTTCCAGCACATAGCAAGGTTTGACAATCAGAAATGATTTCGTTTTATAATGACAGTAAAACATTAGAATCTGCACATGGGTGACCAATTCTACTGAATTTATAGTCCTATTTACAGTGAAAATAAAATCTAACAGCCCCAAAGAGCTAGGCTACTTAGGTAGTAATTGCATCAAACTTGAAATATGAGAAATAGGTCATGTTTATTGTTTTAAGCAAACACCTGGTTTCAGGGGCCTACTCAATAATAGACATGTTTGGGATTCGTGAGGACATTTCCTCATATAAACAGTGAAAACTCCAGCATAAATATTATGGGTTCTGCCCTCCAGCTTCCCTGTGGAGTAGACGACCACATTCTTGCCACCCTTGGAGAACTATTCTCAGCCAGTAGTCTGAGTAGATGGTGACTTATTATCCACCTGTCAGCTCTGAAATTGCCACTTCAGCCCTTATCTGTCCACTAGGTAAGTATTTCACAGTTAGTTTTCAGAAAAGTACCCACCATGGCAGCAGCTCTAGAACATTCTCTTACATCATGATCATATTTAAGTGTGGTTGAAAACGGATGTCGTGGAGCTTTCAGCTACACCACGAGCCTGGATCCGGAGAGGTGATGAAGTTCATGGGGGCTTGTTTTTAAGGTATAACCTCGTTCCTGAGCCACAGCTTCCCCCGGCACTCCGAAAACCTGCCTGGGCCTCAGTTTCCTCATGTGATGAATGAAGGAGTCAGACTAGACCAGTGCGTCTCAAATTTTAATGTGTACACAAGTCACCTGCAGTTCTGTTAAACTGTGGATTCTTATTCAATGGGTTTGTGGTGGGGCCTAAATGTCTACATTTCTCGCAAGCTCTCGGGGGATGCCAGTGCCACTAACCCATGGGCACACTTTGAGTAGCAAGAGACTAGATGACTTTTGAAGACACTTGCAGCGCTGAGGTTTTATCCAATCCAAAATGACATAAAAAGATCAAGTAACAAATGTGGTAACATAATACAGGAAAGCTAAATATCTAAAGTTTCAAGTCTCTTAACAATAACACAATTCAGCAGACTGTCCAAACTGCCTTGGCCAAGATTGTTTATAGTTTGGTTTAACAAAGCACATAGGACCCCAAATGTCTATAAATTACTTTTTATCCCATGAGCAATTAAGACGAATTTTTTTTTTTTTTACAATTTTGTTGGCTCAGGACAATTCAAAAATTAACCCCCAGCTCAGACATCCTGAGGCCAAGGTTTAATTCCAAAAACTATTATCCAAACTGAAGAGAGAGGGAGGGAGAGAGAGAGAGGGTGGAGAGAGAGAGAGAGAAAGTGTTTAAAACTGGTGAATATCTCAGTTTAAAATAAAATTCGTAATCCTCAAAAAAAAAGGAGGATAATTGTTCCCCTTCTCTCAACTTAAGTTTTGGCTGGAAGGAACAGTTAGCAGAAGAGAAAAACAACGGATCTGAATGCATTTGGCAATGGTAAGGCCGACACAGCCTTCCCTGGTGGGTGAGAGGCTGGCTTCTGCTGCTTGTGAGAATTTATGGAAACTTAACCACCTGGGACAGTGATCATTGTTTCATAACAACCCCAGGGAAAGTAAGTCCATTCTTCTCTCCATAACTGGCAAAAAAGAGCAAGAAAGGGACTCTATGATGTGTGCCTTCTCGGGGGACTTGCAAATCCAGGAGAGGCACCAGGGCTACACATGCAGATCTGGCTCCAGGCGAGGGAGCACAAAGAGAGAGGAAGGAGGTGTGAAAACGTGTGCCAGGTACATTAGCGGGTGCATTTACTTCACACCTTTCTCCAGAGGAGCCTCTGTGTTGCGCAAAGAGGTGCCTGTGCCTCCCCACCAGCGTGGCCTCACCAGCTGCCCCAGGAAGGGCCTGCAAGTTGAGCACTGCTCAGGGGCTGAGCCACAGGAGTCAGGCTTCAAGTGCAGCTGGAAACATCTTCTCCACCGCTGACCCGGCTTGTGACTCAGTGCACCCACCAGTGTGGCCAGGCCACCTGATGGGCTTGCAGTTTCCTTCCCTGGTTTCCTGGTTCCTCTGCCCCTCCTCGTCCCAATGGGGACACCATGCTGGCCCTGCTTTGGGGACTGACCTGCTTAGGACCCCGTTTTAAGACCCTCCCTGTTCTTCTTGGGCGGCTGACTAATCTAATAAAGGGACCTGTACTAATAGGTGGCTCATGTAGAAGCATCATTCCCTCTGGGAATAACCTGCATTTAACAGGGTCTTTGACAAGCGGGGCAATGGCTCATCTCCAAATTGTGACTCAGATGATACAACACAATGAGTAGGTGAAGAAACATGATGGGGACAGGGGAGAAACTTAAGGCACTTTATCTACCCATCCTACCTGGGCTGACATTAGCCCAAGATTTGGCCAAGTTAAACTCTACCAAGGTTTTTGAGACAGTGTTACTTTTCAATGTGGCTGGTTTTATCATTTCTATATGTTCCTGCTTGCAGAGAGTTAAAGGAGGTGACTTCAGGTTAAGGCACTGGATAAAGCACCCAGAGGCCTGAGCTCTGGGCCTGCCTCTGCAATCACTAGCTGTGTGGTCTTGGACGAGTCACCTTGCTACTTTGTAGCTGGGCAGCATCTGCACAGGGAAGGGACTAAACTGGGTCAAAAGTTTCCAAAGGTTTTGTTCATTCATTCTTTTTGGGGGAAAGCCTTTCTTTGAAAGGTATCTTATATAGAAGTTCAACTTGCAAAGTGGATAAAAAGCAGTGTATTTGGTTAGGTATCATCAGGTACTGTAACAAGTAAACCTCAAAATTTCCATAGCTTAGCAGCCCAGAGATGTGGTCTGTGACTGAGTAGCTACTTCCCAGAAACAAATCTACAACATGATTCCTGCCTTGGGGTCTTCAGGTGTAGAGAGGAGAAACAGATCTACTTCCATTCACAGCTGGCACTCTCCCTGTGACCGTGAACTTGTTTGCCCTGTGTCCTTGGTTGATGCTATTCTGGAGCTATAAACCCACGGAGAATCAAAGCAGAGCCTCCTCAGTATCTGGCGTGGTTCTTTGCATAAAACAGATACCCAAGCACAGTAATCCCTGGTTGGAATTCTACCATCATGGGACCCATGCTGCTTCCATCTTGTGACTCTGCAGTACTCTAGGCAGGCCCCAACTGGGGGTCATTTTGTCTCCCTTCTTCCCTCCACCCTCTACCAAACCAGGGGACATTTGCCAATGTCTGGAGACACTTTTGGTTGCTCCAATGGGTCGCAGCGGGGGGTGCTACTGGCATCAAGTGGGTAGAGGCCAGGGATGTTGCTAAACATCCTATAATACAATGCACAGGACAACCAAGGATTATTCACCTCCAAATACCAATTGGGCTGAGTTTAAGAAACCTTAGTCTAGGTCTTTAAATTCTGTATATGCAGCCAACAAATAGGGAGAGAGCACTAAGGAGCAGTGCATGGGAGAGTTTGCTAGGCCAGGACTAGAAGTGACACACATCACTTCCAAGCACATGTCATGAGCTAGAACTCAGTCACATGCTGTACCTAACTTGGTGTGTGTGTGTGTGTGTGTGTGTGTGTGTGTGTGTGTGAGAGAGAGAGAGAGAGAGAGAGAGAGAGAGGGAGAGAGAGAGGGAGAGAGAGAGAATATGTGTGTGGGGGGTGGGGTGGGGAGTGGCAAGGCAGGAGGGGAGGAGGGGTACGGTCTCCGACTGAGTAGCTACCTCCCAGAAACAAGTCTATGCCACCAAGAGTGCATGCAGAGTTGGTGGGCAGTTAGCTGTCTCTGCCACCCAGAGTCTTCTCAGCTGAAGTACCCTATAACAAAGGTCAAACATTATGGAACTAGATTATTTTAACAGTAGTAAGGCAGACAGACTCATGTAGGGCCTTGCTATGCAAAGTGTGGCAACCCCTGGGAGTCTAGAAAGGATCTCCCAGTGCACATAAAAAGTATGGTGAAAGCCAACCTGCTCTAATTCCTGGATGCCAGAATCACATAGGAGCTCTCACATGAAGATCCATGTGGAAATCCGACATCTTCTGTGGAACTGCATTTCCCACTGAAGGGAGGGGCTGGGGCATGGATGGGGCTCGTGGAAGATTCTCTTTTCTCTGTGAAGAGCACAGAGGAATACAGTCAAATACAAAAGGGGGTAAAGAAAGACACAGTGGATGTAACCTATTTCCCTCTCGGCCCAGGACACAACAGTCATTCTTTTCCTCAGTTACTATCACTAGTCAGACAGTGGCCCAATTTTAGAAGCTATAGGCATTTGCAAACTCAAATGAAAAGATATGCAAATTGTGTTAGGTTTTCAGAAGAAAGCTCAATGAAATAAGCCCAAATAAGTTAAAAAAAAAAAAAAACGAAAAAACAAAAAAACCCTAGATCCTTTTCTGTACCTGACAAGCAGTACTACGGGGAGATTCACTTACCTTTTCCGGGTCTTGGCATCATCATAGGTAAAATGTGGAAATTGGCCTGGAGCAGTAGTTTTCAAACTGTGTCCTGGAGAACCCCTAGGGACTAAGTGGAACCCCTTGGAGACGCAAATGGAGCAAGTCAGTGGGGATTAGCTCTCACATCCAAGTCCACTTTTGTCTGTTTGACATATCACACTTCAGTGTAAAACTCTGTTTAAACAAAGGATTCTAAGGCTAAACAACATTTGAAAACCCCTGATACAGATAATCACTCATTTCTAATTCTAACATTCTATGATTAGACCACCAGCCTAGAATAATCTCAGGAAAAACTTCTATATGTCTCTCAATAAGATAATTTTTCATCTATCAATTTTAAATTGCCATTGAAAATACAAAGTTAAGTTGGCCCAATCCCCTAATTCTCTATATGTGTTTGTCAGGAAGCCTTAAGGTTAGTGTCATTCATGCAGAAGCATAGACAATGAAATCCCTCATGGCCTAAGGAGATCTTGGTAGATTCTAAATAATTACTAGCTAAATTACATTTTTATATACTGAATGTAGGTAACCCTGATTTCAAAAATCTATAATAAATTTGATTTTGAGTGTGACCTCTGACAGTTATTCTCAAGTCCAGCACCTGCCATTATCAACCACGCAGTTTTGATAGGATTATGGGATTCTTCTATCTGCCCTCCAGACCTGGAGGAACTGTCCATTACCAATCGCTTCACTGGGATGAGCTTTTAAAACAGTCCCACACAATACTCTTGTTTTCTCATTAGGAACCAAGATCTACTTCCACTCACAGCTGGCACTACCCCTGTGACCTTGAACATGCCTGCCCTGTGTCCTTGGTTGATGCCATTCCTAAGCTATAAACCCACTGAGAGCAAAGCAGAGGTCCCTCAGTGTCTGGTATGGTTCTTTGCACACAATAGATACCCAATAAATAAATAGACATTAGTGTAAGACACATGTGACAAAGACCACATAGGTGTAAATCAAACAACTTAATTTCATTACTGACAACATTTTTGTACCTACATAGTTCAATCATATTTTGATATATAAGCAAAATGTGCTTTCAGAAACTTCCCAAGCAGGAACTTTTGCTCCAAGCAGTAGCAGTTACTTTCCATATTCTTCGCTTAGACACAGTCCTTCTCATTGGGGCTACCACTGGGAGTAGGCACCACTAATAAGCATTGCCATTCTCCTCTACATACAGACCACTAAAAATATAAATATAAATCTTATTAGCCTTAACCAGCCTCCAAATCCTACCATAAAATACTAAGAATAACCATGTCCAGAGAAATAACTGTGGACCCTCATTAAAATCCTGATTCCTGCCATCAGGCCCTTGTCTGTGCTATGATGGTCTCTTGAACTAGTGATGGAGAGGTTGCGGGAATTCCAAGTGATCTGGTAAAGGTGGCCAACATTTTATGGGCTGGTGAAAGTCTCAAAATTGAAACACATTCTATACTGCCATTCTATTTCTTGGTCTGTCTCTCCTCTCTAAACACGAAGACCTCAAGGCAGGAATCATGTCTCACCTTTAATTCCTCAGATCTAGCACAATGCATAGTATATAGTACTTGTTGAATGACTGGGTGGATAAAAGACAGAAAAAATCATTTTTGTGGTAACAACAACCTGATTCTCTAAAGGAGGTAAAAGAAATTACTTCACAAGAAAGGTAATATAGTTCAGGTTCATATAACCTTCTACAGTCATTAAATATTTAAAAGTTCCCTTCCTGAATGTCAATACTTTTCAGAAATAGGAAACAGGAAATTTTTTGGAGAAGTTCACAGTAAATAAGATGGGAAAAGAGTGATATAGTCCAACTGCTTTATAAGTCAAGTCAACCTGCATTCAGTAATTGAAATCAAATTCTGACAAAATAGAGTAACATGTGGTGCTTCACTCGAAGGTCACTGGATGGACCAATGCTTTGTCGATATATATGTTTTATATAAAGCTGCATTGCTTGACATCATTATCTCAGGGCACCTCTAGAGGTGCTAATGCTGCTAATATCAGAGCTCAGTATAATGACCAACATTCACAGCGATATTCCTGAGTCTTGAAGTAATGTGTATTTTAGGCCTTTTTACTAAGGTAGGGACATACCTTTTTTCATCTAGAAAGTGGTTCAGCATTTCTTGGGTTATATTTCAGCTACCTGTTCATTATGTTATTGGGGAAACCTTCCTTCTACATTGATGCCGGTAAACATAAAATCCCATAGAACAATAAGAGCTTAACGCAATACACTTTTACTGAGTGCCAGTCACACGTCAGAAACCATCTGGGCACTCAGGATGCCGAAGTGAGTGAGACATGGGCCCCGCCTCCCAATCCAGCGCAGACAAAAGCTGCGTGTTGGCCAACTAGAATTCCATGCCCCACCTGTGATGACTAGTTTGCAGGAAGTGCCCTTGGCAGACAGGAGGGAGGGCTGAATCTAGACCCTGCGGACATCCAAAACTAAGGAACAGAAGGGGAAAAAAAAAAAAAAAGAGCTGTGTGTCCTGTTTACGAATGGTCCCAGCTTAGCTGAGGGGGAGGTTGGGGTGGAACCTCAGGCCCAAAGGAGAGGTTGATGGCAAACTCCTAAAAGCCACACTAAGAGGTTTGGCCTTCAGTGGTGGCACCAGAAGGAGCTTTCCATGAGGAGAGTGACCAGTGGCTCTGCGAAGGATGACTCAGGGAGCCTTGTACTCCCCTCCCCAACCAAATACCCATCAACCTCCTCACAGCCGCCTAAAAAAAATACAATTAAACTAAAACAAAATGTTTTGCCCTGAAAGCATACATTCAAGACAAGCTCCTGCCTTCTTCTATAGTGCTACCCTTAAGCTCTTAAATGGAACTTCTGGAGCTACCCCTGAAGGCTTCCAAATTCCACACGGACAGGTACGGATAAAGTCAAATGTCTCTAGAATAAAGTCAAACCTGGGCGGTGGCTTTGTTTTCCTTATTTCAATCACGGCACCAAACCGAAGACAGTGGGGTCATGAGGGACACGGCGGTCCCCGAGAAGGAAGCTGTTAGGGAAGCACGGCTCAGACTCAGCCGCAGAGGGCAGGGGCCGCATCGGTTAGCTCCAGGCTCTCTGCGGCATAAGCCGTGCACACTGGAAGGAAAGCAACCGAGAACCAGTTGTGTCCCCCCAGGCGGTACTAAATTAGATGCACAGTGCATCTTCATCAGCTATTAATAGCAAGGAGCCTAGAGCCAATTAGAAACATGTCCATGTAATACGGAAATGAAGTGCTCTTAAATGTGTAAAACATCATTATCCGTCATCCATAGGCAGCTAAATAGAAAAACACAGCTGAAGAGCATCTTCAAACTGAATGAATATTCCTTTGCAGACCCCAGGTCTATAATAAGCCAGAGACTGAATTAAAGATGACAGTTCTTATTTCTAGACACTGGCTGGTTAAAGGAAAGAAACGAGTGTTAGAAATACATGTGAACACACAGAAGCACATATAAGTGAATACATTTGTGGTGATTCTTTAAGAAATGAAGTCCACTGTAAGCTTGTTGTTAATGAATGAAGGAAAATTTAAACAAATGTGCTGCTTGGTAGGCTTTGTAATTTATAGCCTGAAAAACAGAAAATGCTTTGCAGTTTAAGCTATGTGCTTTTTACTATATCCAAAGTTGATATATTATGACATACATAAAAGTAGGTGCATGATCACTTTCAATGATATCAGATGCTATGAAATGGTTAGCCAATTTGGCCAAAATCTTCTATGTTAGTTCCTTTATTTTTATTTGAGGAGAAAATGTGATGTTGCAAACAGCAGCCATAAAGCAAACAGGAAAAACTGTATCTTTGCAAAGGATATTGTAGGTCATGGCATTGATTTTTTTTTTAATCTAGCTACCTTTGTGGAAACAAGTGTGCCCATCATTCACTTATATTAACCATATTTAAGTAACTTTTGCAAAGAAGTTTAAAAACTGCGGTGGTATTATTTGAACCGCAAAAATATTTTATTGTTACCATTTATTACTTGTAGCAAAATGTCAAGATGAGTGAATATAAAAAAAACCTAGGCCGGGCGCGCTGACTCACGCCTGTAATCCTAGCACTCTGGGAGGCCAAGGCGGGTGGATCGCTCGAGGTCAGGAGTTGGAGACCAGCCTGAGGGAGACCCCGTCTCTACTAAAAATAGAAATAAATTATCTGGACAACTAAAAATATATATAGAAAAAAACAGCCAGGCATGGTGGCGCATGCCTGTAGTCCCAGCTACTCAGGAGGCTGAGGCAGGAGGATCGCTTGAGCCCAGGAGTGTGAGGTTGCTGTGAGCTAGGCTGACGCCTCGGCACTCACTCTAGCCCGGGCAACAAAGTGAGACTCTATCTCAAAAAAAAAAAAAACAACAAAAAAACAAAAACCTAATCATTCAATGTAATGCTTAAAGAGCTACTTTTTGAAATTATTAAAGTAATTTAAATATATACCAACAATATATCAAAGCAAGATTACTAATATCTTTTAAATATTAAGAGGCATTAATTCAACACAGTGCCTAAGGCCTTATTATACTCATAGCTAGTGAAATCTAGTGACTAGAGTGACAGGGTACCATATTTTCATATCTTTAGTCTTATTTATGTGTCAGACTGCAGTCTCAGAGTATCTAAATAGACATATTCAAATTTATTTCTAAATAATCACTCTTCATCTCTTTTCTAATTTTAGTCTGCACAGATCTTTCTGATTCACTCGGGTCTCTGACAGACAGCTGTAGACCGAGGGCTGGCCGGCCAGTGTAGCCTGACCAACTTCCATCACTCTGCGATGCTGTGGCCTGAAGCCGACTAGACAGACCCACAGGGAGGCTCTGCATGTGTCGTTCCACGCATGGCGAACTGCTGCCTCCTAACAGGCATTGCTTCTTCTCTTTTTCTAACATGGGGTTTCCTCAATCTGGGCGCTATTGACAGTTGGGCCACTTATTTCTTTGCTGTGGGGGCCTTTCCCATGCATTGCAGCACTTTTAGCAGTATCCCTGGCCTCTACCCATTAGATGCTAAGAGCCATTCTCCTCTTCCCCCAGGTTGTGACAATCAAAAACATCTCCAAGATATTACCATATGCCCCTTGAGTTAGGGAAAGTATGGGGGTAAAATCACCCCTGGTTAATAACCACTGTTCTTACAGAACCCTGTTTATGATCTTGTCCCTACCATTCCATAAGCATCTATGAGCTGTAAAAGCAGCAGCTTCCATTCCAGCCCCAAAGGGTGACTCCTGACTGGTTTAGATTAATTATAGTGGTTCCATTCCCCTTTCTAGATACTGCTTTACACAAAAGCATGCAACACAATTCTGGCCAAAGAGACACAAGAAGTCTCCTGAGGGGCCCCAGGAAAGGGATTCCTCACTCTTGGGTGTCCCTTGGGTATAATACACACACACACACACACACACACACACACACACACACACACACAAGGAAAAGAAAAGAAAAGAAAGAATAGATTGGGGGGAACAAAGGCAGGAGGAAGGAATGTATTCATTTGCTAGAACTGCCATAACAAAGTACCACAGACTGAGTGGATTAAGGAACAGAAATTTATTTTCTCACAGTTCTGGAGGGTAGAAGTCCAAGATCAAGGTGTCAGCAGGGTCTGTTTTGTCTGAGCTCTCTCTCCTTGGCTTGTAGATGTCCATCTGCTTCCTATGTCTTCACATGGCCTTCCCTCTGTACATCTCTGTGTCCAAATTTCCTCTTTTTTAAGGACACCAGGCATATTGGATTGGGACCCACTCTTATTCCCTCATTTTAACTTAATCATCTCTTTCAAGGCCATCTCCAAATACAGTCACAGGCTGAAGTACTGGAGGGTAGGACTTCAACACATGAATTGGGGAACGGGACACAATTCCGTCATAACAAGGAGAAAAGGAAAAGGAAAAGGAAAAAGAGAAGCAAAAGAGAAAAGGAAGGAAGGGAGAGAGACGTATCAGTTGGGAATGATTTCCTCTGCAAGTGATAGAAATTAACAGAGGATTAAGATAGAGCTTTGCTTTTATCACTAACATCAAGTCTGAATGTGGGTGATTTGCTAACTTGGGTTGAGTTGGTAAAAAAACGTCATCAAAGACCAGGCTCTTTCACGCTACAACCTTTGCAATTTTTATCCTCAGGCTAGTTGCCTCCTGGCCACAGGATGGCTATTGCAGCTCCAAAGCAGGAAGACAAGGAAATGGGCTGTGCCAATGACCTTCCTCTTATTCCTGTTCCTTTTATATAGAAGCAAAGTCTTTTCCAGAAGCATTCCTGGCAAATTTCCACTTATATCCCATTGGCCATAACAGGGACATGTAGCCAGGTTTAGCTGTCGGAGGCAGAGCAAATGTCTGGCTTTCCAGAACCTCTGGCAACAGGCGTGCGCAAGAAGGGGGCTGAGATAGCTGTTGGATTAGCCAATCCACCACCACGTCTACCCAGGGGGCGGAAGGGAGAGAGGACGGAGAGAAAAGAATACAAGAAGGCTGGAAGAGAGATGAGAAGAGAAAAGGGAAATTATCTGCATGCATTATTAAATACTGTATATAAAAAGCAAAGTTTTTGTACACAGCCCTGCCCAGGGGGTTCCCCTAGCCTGTTGCTTAGCTATTATAACATCCAACAGCTTGCTTCAATGTCTAGATGATTGCTCATCTTTTGGCATAAACATATAACATGTATTTAACGACTGCTGTAGATAAGGAGTTGTATGTGTACAATAAACCACGTATCCCTGCACATAGTAGGTAATTGCTAAATATCTGTTGAACAAATGAATCAAACCAATCTGGATAATTGGGAAAAGAGTACATCATATCTACTCAACAAGACATCATTAGGATTTCTTTGTTGTGGGAATTTGTTAGAAATGCAAATTCTCAGGCCTCACCCCCAGTCCTACTGAATCAGAAATAGAAAGAGTCAGCAATCTACATTTTAAATACTCTGCAGAGGATTTTAAAGTGTGCGCGTGCACACACACACACACACACACACACACACATACACACTCACCCATGCACAGCTATGCTACATCTGCCCTTAATAATTTTAGGGTCATGAATATTTTAGTTACTGTAGTTTCTCTTCTTCTGTTCTACATAGATGATCTGAAGACACTATTCTATTCTAAGGATCTTGTTAAAATTTTTAAATGTTAAATTATGGAATATTAAAACAAAAAAAAGTACAGAGAAAAAATAAAACACCCACGTACACACTCCTTGGATTTGCCACAGTGGTGCGCCAGTCTTTTTACAGTTGCTAGGCCCAGCGCTGTTCCCTTCTCTCCTTCCATCCCTCTTTGACAGCAAGGCTCTATTCCTAAGCATCCTGACCTTTTCCTGCTGCTTCCTGAATCCCTGGGCCAAGAGAACACAAGCGCCGGGGAAGTGCATATTCTCACGGAGGTCCCTCCGAGGCCAAGTTAACAGCACTTTTCATTACCTGGAGCTTTGTCATCCTTTCCCTTAGGTTCCAATGATCTGTGCTGAGATGGCTTTATGTTCAGACACCCATGAGGGAGGCTGGGAGTGAACTGAACTGTCAATAGCATATGCTACTTATCTGAGATGCAACTCTAAATAAAATTCTTTTATTTCCTTCTCAAGATCAAGAGCAATGTTCTTGCAGACAAGACCCACCACAGAGTGAGAAAAGGGTGAAGCAAACACAGGCAGTGGCAAGAAGGCCAGAGCTCTCCTTCTGGCAATACCATGCAGGGTGCTGATTCTCTCCACACCTTTTATTCCATCTAAAGGAGGAAAGAGACTACTGCCTGATTCTTAATTATAACTACGTTTATAAGGTACCTCCACACACACTTTCCTACCTGACGCTGCCTTTTGATGACAACTGGTATCCTCGCTGTGTTCCCAGCACTCAGCACAACAAGGTACTGGGTACACTGTAGCCCCAACTGAACATTATGAAAGAAATTAAGGGCAGAGGATGCTTAAAGTGGCAGACCCAGAATTTCCATGGAGGGCAGGAGTGACTGTCCGGTCGGCAGGGAGCTTTGAGTGCCACTCGGAGTTGGGCTGCTGTTTGTTTCCTATTCCGCACTGATTTCTTCTTTGAGAAAGTCTTAGTATGGAAAACAGGTCAGCTGAACTAAAGAGCGAGTTTAGTAATGTACCTCACTTACATTCTGATTCAAGTTCTTTGCCTCTGTGCAGACATGTAACAAAGAGTTCTCAGGTTGGTTCTGCCTGTGGACCATGATTTGAGGAGCCCTGGGCCTGAGGACCTGACTGGAAGCTGCACATGCTCTGTGAACACTTTTTACTTAATTGTATTAGTTAATTATGGTTACTTGGGGGAGAAGCAGATGGATACTATGGGATGGCTGAAACCTCCTTCGTACAAGCCATCCTTAGTGGTCCCATTGAAGTTTGAGAATTGTACATTTCAAATAATCTTTCTTTCTGTTTTCATTGATGCACATTCCTACCAACAGTGTATGAGAATTCCCCTTTCTTCATGTCCTTGCTAGCATCTCAAATAATCTTTAATTACAAAATTCTAGAGCAGAGTAAATCCCACTTTCTGTTTTGCTATTATACAGGATAGAAGCCCCTCAACTCCATAGAACAAAAGATGGCATTTGAAGGGGAAAAGCCTTTGGCATTTGTTGGCATGTTGAGGTGGGCTGGCCTGGTTCTACTTTCATACCAGTTTTTCTTCAAGTTCCTCCTGCATCCAGCAACATCATGTCCCTGGATTGATGGCTCTGTTTGGGTGAGCTTAAATTGCTTTGTAAAAACTTTTCTAGTGCCTAGCTTGGCCACCAACCCACCCCAGCCTGCTCTGCTGATGTCACAACAGTTAAGAGTCTGAGAGTCTAGGACTCTATGCATGGTCATTCTAGGCCAGTGTTTCTTACATGGTAGCAGTATCAGAAATAAAAGGGTGTTTAAAACACAGGTTATCGACTCCATCTACTTCTGACTCAGTAGGTCTGGGATGAGGCCCAAGAGTTTGCATTTCTAACAAGTTTTCAGGTAAAGCAGCTAGTTGGGGACCACACTTTGAGAACAACTCTTCTAGGTACTCAACACAGCTACTCGTGGTGGGGGGCATGTCTCCCATTCCATCCATAAACAGAATTGTTACATACTTATCCCAGCAGAGACTTCAGGTTGCCACCAAATAGCCTTTATCTCTTTCTTCTTTACCAACAGAACCCCAATTTTATGAAGAGCAACAATACACTCAGCTTCTAAAACACTGCATTTTCCAAACTTCTTTTAGCTAGAGGTGTCCATGTGGTACAGTTTTTACCAATAAAGTGGAAGTGGATGTCACCAGGTGGCACTTCTGGAAAGCCCTTTAAAGAAGGTTGGCTGACTGTTGCTTTGTTGATGTCATCCACCACAAATTGCTCATTTCCCTTTCTTTCCTCTTTGGTAGGATACTTACATAACACTGGAAGGGGCTCAGCCATCTTGGGACCACAGGTGATAAGGAAATGCTAAGGACGCTTGAGAGGACAGAGGTGGCTGGGTCCCTGATGGCACCATGGCTGTCGATCCAGCTCTGATTGCTCACCTCTAGACCTCTGATTAAGCAAGAAAGAGAAAACCCCTAATTTACTTATTTAGCCATCATTTGGAGGTCCATGTTATCTTTAGCCAATGAAATTCTTAACTAATACACCTACCATGTTAAAGGCCAGCGCGAGATGTGAAGATGGAAAATATAAGACATGTTTCCTACCTCAGGGAGCTTATGGCACCATTGTGAATATAGGGAACAGCTTCAGGGTGAACGTGGGACCCAAGGGACCTGAAGGTCAACAGCAGCCAGAACACCAGTTGCCCAGGTATTCTGAGTAACTGTTTCAGAAAGATTTATATCAGGGAAGAGAGGGCAGAGTTGAGGTATGAGGCTGAACTTAGGGATCTTGAAATAAGACAGTTTAACTCACACATTTAAGCTCATAAGAAACTGATTCTACATAAAAAGAAGATGCTGGGAAGTTTTCAGATCTGCAGTGGGGACGGGAAATAGTAGAGAATTATTTATCTATTGTGCAAAAGGGAAACGAGAAGGAACAAACTTTGTGAAAGTTTAAGAAAGACAATGTCTCAAGAAGGAAGAGAAACAATCCAAAGCTGACATAAAGAGACTGAGGAATTTGGGCCAGTAATGCTAAGCATGACAAGCATGTGGTTTTGATGGGAGAGAGTAATAGTTTGAAAACATTTTAAAGCCATGGAGCCCTTATTTTCGGAAAATATCATAAGAAAAACAGCTAAAAATGGAGCTATTCTGGTTAAATAAGCTGTAGAGAACCCACAGGCTCAGCTATCAATCTTGCCCCTTTATGGCATCCCAGGGTCTCCACGGTGGTCCAAGGAGCTACAGGTACCAATTTATGGGGAGAAGATGAAAGGACAGGTGGAAAATGAAGTGGCTTGGATGCTATGAAGTAATTCAGAAGTGAAGGAGCAAGAGAAAACTCAAAAAAAGTATTGTTTGGGGATTTACGAGATCTGAGTTCTAGGTCTGCTGAGCTATTACTGCTCAGACTGACACAAACAAGCTGTTGGACTCTCAGAAGATCCATTTTCAATATCTTTTTCAGTAAAAAGTATTTTGGGAAAATTATGTTTAGAAAAGAAGAGGTCATGATTCCCAGAATCTGTGGGTTTTATATGAAGAGTCACATTGAACTGGCCCTAAGATTTTTAACATTCAATTACTTTCTGCTCTTGAAAGTTAAAGTTTCTCTAACTCAGTCCCTTCTCTATTTTCTATTTTAAAGGATAAAGTCTATGATGTTAACTTCAAATGCGTACATGTATCTGATAGTAACAAAGAAAAGTGAAAGGTAAAATCCAGCCTGGAAAATGTTGTTCTACAACATTGCTTCTAAGAATTTTAAAACAAATGAAAAGAATTTGTTATCTGATTCAAAGAGTGCTGGAAATCTGTGTCACCTTGTTTTTTATAAGATAAAAATTACATGTTGATATGTAGCCTGAATATGGAGCTGTTAATTTGTGAAGTGCTCTATAAGCAATTTTTTGTCCATTTTTCATAATGTTACTCTGTAAAAGGTCTTCATGACCCTGCCCACTTCTCAATGGGAAACCAGAAACACAAAAAAGTAAAATTCTGTTAATGCAGTTTGATGAAGGTAGTAACTTGCCTGGCTGCATTAGCATAGGAATAGAGTCTCCTGCATTCTAATCTTTCTAAACTTAGCCAACTGTGATGGAAAGAGTCATTCATTTCATAAACCTGCCCTGAACAGAATCATGAGCGAGCTGAGACCGGCTAACATCTACTTTTATCTTTGCTGCTGTGACTGACACGGAATTTGAAAGAAAGAGATACAACAAAGAACAGGCTCTGAGCAAGGCAACATAGTACATTCACATTAAAGATAGGGGCCCTTTCTTGTAGCTTCCCAACTGCTCATATAATTCAGGAGGCTCTTCTACATTCAGTAAAACTAATTTAACTTTTTTTTTCTAGACACTATTAATTCAAAGTACTGTCCACATCTGATTAGCCATTCCCTTGTCGCCTCTGAAGAGGCCTTTGGACTGAGCATGTCTAAGGCCAGCTCTGCTGGATGCTACCCAGAAAGATCTAGTACTGCCCTTTGGAGTCCATGTCACTGACGATGCCGTAGGCTTCCTAAAGAGCCAAAGGAGTGTCATAGGCTCTGGCATCAGTCCCTGCCCTGCAGAGGAAAATTCTCACTTTATCTGAAATCCTGTCTACTTTGGGATTTCTAATACCCTGAATGATTCCTTAGATGAAACCTAATCCAGATGAACTCTGAGCCAAGGCACTTCCAAGATACAAGGAGCTGGCTGCCCACACAGAGAACCCGGACACACCGGATACCTGCTGTGTGAATGAACCGAATCCAGAATAAACTGCTTTCTAATAGATTTTATTTTCTCTAAGGAAGTGAGAAAGAAAGAGAACAAACGTGCAGCAGAGTCTATGAGAAAAACAAAATGCTACATACTTACTCTAAAGAACGCGTGTTAGGTTATTGTTTTCCTTGAATGCAAAGCCACCTGGAGAAGAAAAGGAATATGCAAATCCATAGGTTGCTGGAGGGCTCTTGGATGTTTTGACAAAACCAAAACAAACTCAACAACAACAACAAAAACCCAAAATAACTAGGTCCTGAGCCATTATAACATAGAAGATAGAATTTCGAGAGTCTTAGAACAACTTTTATGTAGGTTGCATATGAGCTTTCTCATTTTGTATCTTTATACTTTCCAATACAGTTTGTGTGAAGCAGAGGGTAGAAAACATGCTGTTCTGGTTTTCTTTTTTAAGTTAGGTCTTTGGGAGTTAGATAAATCTATAAATATAAAATATGACACCTGTAATGAAAGCAGCAGCAAAAATAATGAATCTGGTTCTAAGGTTAGAAAGTCATTTAATGAGTAGCCCCAGATCAACAGTTCTCCAAGGGGATCCAGCAGGGTGTTAATAGGGTTTACCAGAGAGAGGACAAGTGTCATGATAAAATGCATTTGAGAAATATTGCATCACAAGTTTTTGTTGTTTTTGTTTTGGTTTAACATGTATAGCAAATCTCAAAGTGGGAGATAAAATATGAAGCATTTCCAAAATTTATTTGATCACAAAAACTTGTTATTCCTGGAGAAACTTGTGGGATTAGTGTTCCTTAGCTTACATTTTAGGAAATGCTGAATTAGATGATGAGACAAATCTGTGAATTGCTATAAGGAAGAAAGGGAGCAAAGGAGAAAGGATGTAAAGCAATAACAAAATGCAAAATTGTAAGTCATTTGAAGTTGGAAGCATCTAAGAAATCATTGTCCATACAGTATCTCAAGGTGTAAAGAGAGAGGAAAGTATATGCCATTCTAACTGAACTTTAAAAAAAAACAAAAACAAATGGTGTGACAAAACATTCAGCGTTGTCACCCATAGTCAACCCTAGCTCTCTCATCTGTCACAGTTACTTTTGAAAATAAAAAACAAACTCAATATAAATAAATGCACTAAAAATAAAAATAAAATAAACGATGGCAACCCAATGTTAAGGTCATGAATAATCAAACTCTGTCTTGGATTTGCCCCGAGATCAGATTGGACCCACCCACCTCCCACCCCCACCTCTGCATGTAGGCAAACTGCAAACACTCATCAGTGTTCTCAGCAGCCACTCAAGACCTCCTGGATGCTTTGGGTTACCATGATCACACCAGGCACCTTGCTGAGCACTTGGAGTACATTATCTCATTTAATCCCTATGGCAACTCCATGAGGCTGGAGCTTTGATTTTATTGTTAGGGTGCTATGGTCTGAATGTGTCCCTCCAAAACTCATGTTGAAACCTAATCCCCACTGTAGTGGTATTAAGAGTTGGGGCCTTTCAGGAAGTAATTAAGTGATGAGGGCTCTGCCTTCATGAATGGGATTAGTGCCCTTATATAATAGAAGAGGTTGAAGGGTGTGTCCACTAATGAGGACACAGCGATCACCCCTACTGTCATGTGTGGATGCGCAAGAATGAGGAACAGGTAGGTCCTCACCAGACGCTGAGTCTGTTGCCACCTTGATCTTAGACTTCCCAGACTCCAGGACTATGAGCAATAAATTTCTATTACTTATAAATTACCTGGTTTAAGGTATTTTGTTACGGCAGCCTGAACGTACTGAGATATACAGGTAAGAAAGTGTAAACTCAGCAGATATGAAGTACTTTCTCAAGGGCGTTTTATCCAGCCTGATTGGAGTTCCTCCTCTGATGTGCTACGCTATATTATGTTCTTTTTATTCTTACTCTCCTAACTCCTTCTGTGCCCAACTCTGAACTTCTGGCCTCTGTAATGCCCTTGGTCCCCCAAACCTAGGGCTGGTATTGACCTTCAAACCTTGCCTTTCACTACCTGGTGCAGGTTTGGCTTGTCCTGTGATCCAGTTCTGGCTCTGGCAAACCAACCCACGACATTGGCCATTGGCCAGAACCTTCACCAAAACAATGGGAGTGTGGGATCCCAGGCCAGAGCTAGTGGCTCATTCCCATTCAGCCTTTATCTTTGGGACAGATCAACCATTAGACATAACTCATCAGAAATCCAGTTACAGGGAGAAATGAGCAAACTAGGTGTCTAGAAGACCAGGGACTCCATTTTGGAGCTGGCTCTTGCTATACTGGAGCAGTGTCCATACATACCTCAGCTAGAATAGAGGTGATGAGCTCAAAAGCTGCCCTGAGGCAGACAGGAAACTTACCTGGGCCCTGTGGTCCGCAGCGGTGGGGACTGTGCAAACCGCAGAGCAGGTGCCTTATCCAAACAGCTGATTGATGCTCAGCTGTTGTTGCCAAGTGGGAACACAAGCCTAATGAGGTTTGGTATTCCCATTTTCTTTACGCATTTTTTTAGTTTCTGAATTGTGTAGGGGCCATACAAAGCAATTGTGGACCAGTCTACATCCCCTGATCTGGAATATTGATTTGGAAGCTAAGTGGCATCACACAGTAGTTAGGAACATGCACATTAGAATCAGATTGCCCGTGTCCAAACCCTGGCTCCATCACTCACTAGCTGTCATTTAACCTGTTTTTGCCTCCGTTTCCTCATCGGTAAAAATGAAAGTAATATTAGTACCTATCTCATAGGGGTTTATGAGCTATATGAACTAAATGCTTAATAGTATGGGACTATTGACATCCATAAAGTGCTTCCCATACTATTAAGCATTTAGTTACATGCTAAATAAGTGTTTAAAATAAAAGTTTAAAAAAAAAAAGCTCAGGAAAATCTGACCAGGCCAGCTGTGCAACCTCCTCTACGGCAGATATATTAACATTTTTCACTTGGGCTTAAGCTTCCTGGGATGGGAAGACATTTTGGAATAAAAGTTCCCACAAAAATAAATGGGAAGAAATAAGAAACCTTCATGATCAATTTTTGTATGTGTGTGGCAGAGCCTAAAAGACAGAGGGATCAAAACATCCTAGCACTAAAATCTAATGGTTTTATGTGGAAATGAGATTTAAGTTTATTATCATGTATTTTTTTCTGGTGTTGATAACTCTCTGCAAGACCTGGGCAATTTTGAAAGAGGAAAGCAAATGGTTGCTCCTATACACAGGGAAAAACAAATGACTACTTTGCTAATTTTGACTGAACTGAGTTGATCTTTAGGTTTTTGGTGAGGGACCCAGTGCAAAGTGAAGAGCAGTCCCTGGGGAGCTGGTGCTTGTTCTTTGCCAACAGGCAGAAAAGGAGCAGCTGAGCGTGGAACGAAAGCTCAAGAGACAATTAACTTCCATCTGTTTAAGGCTCCCCAAGGGACCCCTCTGTCCCTCCCCCCACACATCCCATTTAACCTTATTTCCACCACCCCAGTGTGAAGTTAAGAAAACCAAACCCATCTGAAACACAATCCCTTACACATCAAAAGTTCTGGGAGAGGCTTGGTTGACCTATGGGCCACCGCATGAGACACAAAGAAGAAAAAAGGGACTTTCAGGAACAACTGCTGCTTCGAGGACTATAAATCAGAGATGTCATATCTGCTTTGGCCCTTATGAAGCTGGCTTGAGCTCCATAGGATGAGGGCTATAAAATACATTTAAAAAGTGAAACCTCTAGTTCTGCATGCTGTTTACTCAAAAAGATGAAAGCATTTCCTTGTGCCAACGAAGTCTGAGTTGTCTGAAATATGGCAGCAGGTGCCGCCTGGGGTCGCCCTTTGGGTCTGTACTTGGAGTGCACACAGCTGCTGGCCCGGAGATGAGTGCTGGTGCCTGAGTACAAGCAGCCTCCTTTGAACAGATCAGATGATTCTCATGATGACAACTGTCTCACTCCACTTCCAATCTGGTTTCAAACAATTTGGTTACTTGCAACCTATGACACCAAACAGCATTTTGGGGGAGAACTGCGTTCCCGAAGTGCATGGGAGAGAAGGCTCCCACGCTCACTTTTCTGCTGCCACCACACTTTTTCTCTTCCACTCACTGCCTTTCTTCTTCTCCTCATATCTTGCATTTTACTATTCTATTATCTAATTTTCCTGGTCTCGCCTCCAACCCATTTCTTTTTCTTGATGCTTTATTCCTTCTAGCACGAGAGCAGAAATTGATCAATAGTTTAGTTAAATTCAAAATTGCATTTTACTGCTAAATAAACATATTCTTTTTCTAATCTCCCAGTCAGGGGTGGGGAACCTGCGGCCTTCTGATTTCAAGATTGTTCTTTTTTAAGCACCGAAGGAAGCAAGAAAAGCTTTGTCTTTCTCTGCTGCACACCTTTTTAAAAGGGTTTGTTCTATAAAATTTGGATTCAGTCAACAGGCCACATTTAAGGACCTAGAAGGCCACATGTGGCCTAAGGTTGCAGGTTCCTCACCCCCATACTCTTTGCTATAACATCATATGGTTTTTTTTTAAAAAAAAGTTAATAAATAACAGATTAAGACTGGGTGTGTGAATCACTCATTTAGGAATTTACAACATTCATTCATTCATCTTACCCAATAAACCTTAATGAGCATCTACAGCATAGCAAGCACTATGAGGCGCTGGGGATTCTGGGGTCAGTGATGCAGCCAGGCACTGGTCCAGCAGGGAGAGACTGGCATGCCCACACAGACACCACAGCGGGAGCAGGGCTTGGACACCTGGGTCACAGCCTCCTGATGAGGTTGCTGGGGAGGAGGTGGAGGAGCCAGGGAAGGCCGGCGGAGACGATGCTGAAGCTGAGTGTGAAAGAGGAGTAAGTGTCAGGCATCAGACGGACTGGCATTCTTAACAGAGAGAACAGTAGCTGCAAATTGATGGAGAGGGAGTACACATTGACTTGTTCCAAGATCTTCCAGTTACTGGGTCTGGCTGGAGCATGTGGGAACATCATGAGAAATGAGGCTAGACAGGTAAGCGGGGTCAGATCATGGAAGGTCACAGTAAGGGAAGAGAGTTTCTAGTGAAGGAGATGGGAGCCACTCAAACACTCTAGATCTTGCTGGAGGCAGTTAGACGGTGAATGAGAAGAGAACCAGATGGGAGGCAGGTATCCTTGTTAAGAAAAGATAGTGATAGTGGTGAAAACTGACAAGCGCCAAAATGAAGGCAGTGGTTCCGGGATAGAATAGAGACGGCTGGAGGAGATGTTTAGAGGAGGTGACCAGCAAAGACACTGGGCTAGGTGACTGTATACATAGCAAGTGGAAGAGGAACTTAGCATGATCCTAACTACTTGGTTGGGATATCGTAGAATCTTCTATCATCCCTCCATATTTGGTTCTCCTCTCCTCTAGACACATAGGAGGATAATACCCGTCCCCTTTGCTGTTGGGTAGGACCACATGACTAGATCTAGCCAATGAGTTATCAGCAGAAGTGACTTTTGTCACTTCCAGGCCAGAGCATTTGGATGCTGAGGTGAGATCCCCAGTCTTATCTTTTCTTGAAAGTGAATCATCATAAGATGAGAAACAGCTGGAAATGCTGAGCAAACATCCAGAGCATCCTTGGGACTCACAATGGATTTCATGTGGCTGAGAAATAAACTTCAGTTGCAATAAGATTTCAGTTGCACTGAGATGTGGGGGGCTATTTGTTATAGCAGCACAATATAGTTTATCCTGACAGAAACATTCTGCTGTATGCAGAGAAACAGATATACTCAAGAAATGGAAACTCAGGTTTAGAGGACACAATAATAAGAAAGTTTGCGATGACTACGGCACATCTAGACAGAGACACATTAGGGCCTGAGAGGGAAGGTGAGAGGCACAGTGGACAGGTGGAACATGACATCACCAGTATACAGAAAACATGAAACATAAGAAATAGATCAGAGTGAAAGGGCATGATCCTCAGAACAGACAATGAGGGGCCAGAAAGGCAGAAATAAAACAGACAGTGGTGTCCTGGAAGCTTGATGCTCTTAAATGTCTTTTGTCTTGCTGATGCCATGGGATTTGTTTTTAACTAAAAGGTCTTAGCAATCATTTTCCCTTCCTCTATTTGAAGTCCAGAGATGATCAAATGTCCATATCTTCTTGAGCACTCACACTTCTTGCTGTGGCAACCTCAGGGTTTCATCTCAGTCTGAGTCACTGGGTTTCAAACTCATCTTTGCAGGACACTAGGGGTTCCCTGGAGGCACCTTGGAAATAGCACAAGGTGAAGAATGTGATCTAAGCCCCACTCCCGCATCAGCTATAGCAGCTTTGAACATACATGTTTCTATATGGGCTTATGTGTAAGTTTTTATTTGAGGAGGGGGTTTTATTATTAAGAAAAAAATTAAAAACTACTGGTCTAGAAGAGCTAAAATATCACAATTTATTTATACAAATATGAAAACTTATGGTATAATTAATGAGTCAAAAAATTATACTCTATGGTAAAAAATCCTCCCCCTTACCAAGGTATAAAGGAGCCCCTGGAACCCAGGGTCATTCTACATACCCCTCCCTGCAGCTTGTCACTCTCCACCAAGCCAGACACAATCCCCAGCACATCACAGCAGTTCACAGTGCTGGTCATGACACATACAGATTCCTTATGATGTCCTTGCTCCTTCATCTCCTGGAAAATTCCTGCTTTTCCATTAGGAACCATTCAGACGTCAACCTTCAATAAAGCCTTGTCTACTTTCACTCCCTCCCCACTCCTCAAATAAATTATTCCTTCCAGCATGCTTATATTTACAGCACTTCACTAATATCCCAGGTATATTATATATATGACTCTCTTCCCCACCATGATGTGAGCTCTTTCACCTCGAGTCCCAAGTGTCAGTGGAGTAAGTAAATGAAGACAATACCAAGCCAAGCATTGCTACCATAAGGTGGTGTCATAGCAACACAATGAATAAATAGGATGCTAAGATTTGCTTTAAATTTTAGCTTTCATACAACACTGTCCTTCTTCTTCCTCTAATTGCGTCTGCTTTCCAATTCATAGTTCTTTTGATTGAGAGAGTTTCGATAGGACCTGCCTGGGAGCACAGCTCCTCAGTGTCTCTTTGGCATGGTGAATTTCCAACATGGCTGCCAGCCCAAGCACAGCCTAACACGGACACAGCCAAGACACAGATGCACGTATCTACTCACTAAAGACATTCTGACTTCTCTCTCCTACACAACTCCAATTTTTCACTGACTTCTAGTTTTCAAGAACAAGGCCCAGAGACATAATACAATACATGCTTCAGATTTCTCTCCTAATATCGTCCACCCTGCTATCACACTCCCAACAGCACCTCCAACTTGCTCCACTATCTTCAGAAGAAAAGGCGGCAGAGATTTGCATGCATAAAAGGGTGGCAAGCCACAGTGTGGTGTTTGTTGAAGGAGATGGAGGGAATGGAAGTGAAAATGGGAGAAGATATAGTTCTTTTTCCTCCAGTGTCAATAATTACTTTAGCTTCAAAGAGTTTTGGAGAAATCATAGTCAGTCAATTAAATTAAAGTGATTAGTAGGATGATGAGCTTGTTTTGGTCTACTCAGGACTTTCCTGGATTTAGCACTGAATATTCCACATCCCAGAAAACTCCTTAGCTGTAGGAAAACCAGGTCACCCTAGCAATGGGATATTTTTTTCCTGAAAAATTAGCAAAGATACAAACATATAATTATAATACCTAACATTAGCAAGGATGCAGGGTAATGGGCACTGACATTGTTGATGGGATATATGTTGATTTATTATTTTTAGAGAGAAAAAAAAACCCTTAAAACCATGCAAACAAACCTATGCCAAAAACAGTAAAGTGAATATACCCACTGGTATTTTTTCCCTGCCAAAATCCTAACAAAAAGACAGTAAAGGAATATAAAAATTTAAATTCACAGATCAAAGAAGATGAAGAAAAGATAACATCAAAAGAGAGATAACAACAAAATTTCAGAAAATGGAAAGCAGTTTTGTGAGTGTTTGGATTTACAGAAAAACTGAAAATAACCACTTGCAGAAATTGAAGTTAATGACTTGCCTCTCAGAAGTCAGAAAAAGCTCAGGAACTAGAGGCACCAGATACCTCTGAAGATAAAGGTGAGGGGTGGAACTGAAAAAAGAGTGATAGAAAGGTAGTTAGAAAGCATCTTTGTTCCAATACACTTTTCCCTACCTACCGCCAGGAAACTACCTCCCCTACCCCAGCAGGAGCCTGGAGGTTTGCTCACTAGAGACTGAATCAGAGAGGTTCTGCAGGAAAGGCACAGCAAAGAGTGGGAGTCAGACAAGAGGCTGAAAATGGGATTCACACCTTCCATCCCATACACAGCATCCAGAATGTCAGCTGCCTAGCAAGCAATTGGAAGATTTCTCTTGGGAGAAATAGAATAGCGCCAGGAAAAAGACTGCAGTGCAGATATTTACAGGTTCCACAACAAAGTGAACCAGTGTCTGGTTGACAGCCCTACAGAGAATCCCAAGGAACTTCATTCCTGTACACAGAGCTTCCAGTGAGCTTTTCCGTGTGTTGCACTTAATTATGAAAGGAAGACTGAGAATTATCAGACATTTGAGAATAGTCTCTAGTGAAAGACAAGCAACAAAACCAGATGAAAAATGAACTTGGAAGACACATACGACAGCCTTAGAAAGGCAAGACAAGATATTATATCCATGAAACAAGAAGAGGCTAAATCAAGACCCATCGTAAATCAACAAAGAGATCCTAGAAACAAAAAATATGATAGTAGAAATTTTTAAAATTTAATAAGTGACTCTGAAGATACAATTTAGGAAATCTCTCTCCACACATAATATACAAAGAAAGAGGAGAAAGGGAGGAAGACAAAGAGAAGAAGAATGAAGAGAAAGGATAAAAAGACTAGAGCATCAAACCAAGAAGTCCAATATGCAATAACACAGATTCCAGGGGAGAAAATATCAGAGAGTAAGTTTCCAAAACAGTAATATGAGAAAACTTCCCAATGTGAAGGGCACAAGTTTCCAGACTGACTGTGCCCATGCACCCGTAGGCCTGGCACCATAAGTGAAAAAAGACCTCAATGAGGCATACCATTGTAAAATTTTTAGAATGCCAGAGATAAAGAGAAGATTCCAAAGTTTCTAGAGAGAAATAATAGGTTATTTTTTAAAAAAACACTTAAAAATCAGAATTGCATTTTTGAAACTTTTCAAAAGCAACATTGGACAATGAAACGTCATCTTCAATGAAAGGTGGAAGACAATGGAAAGTCATCTTCAAAATGTTACAGGGAAATGATATCCACTGAAGAACTGTACATAAAGCTAATCTCTAAATAAATAGATTATGATAAATACATTTTCATATATGCAAGTATTCAGAATTGCCTCTTATGCACCCTTTCTCGAGTTGTTTTCTCAGAAACTACTAGAGGTTACATTCTACAAAAACAAGGATGAAAACCAGGAAAGATGAAGACATGAGAGCCACAGAGGACATCCAACACAAGAAAGAGGGGAAGAATCTTCCCAAGATGATGATGAAGTAGATTCTCAGAATGGAATTACATAGCAGATCTGGAGAACAATCAATCCTGCTTGAAATAGGTGAGTAGAGGGCTCCAACACACAAGCAAAGAAGAAACTAGCAGAACACCAGAAATGGTGAACCCTGCTGAGAGGATGTTTCAGTTCTCCTGGATGGCAGACACTGGCAATTAAGTGCAGAAGAATAACAACAGTTATACAAGAGAGAAAATGTAATCATATTGCATGTAACCATGTGGCTCATATGTTAGCCATAGTGAGGCAACTATAATACCATAAATAGTAATACTGTTTGAACCCACAATTATTAAATTGTGAATTGGGAGGACGTGGGGGAGAAGAGAAAGTTTGCACTGGAGAACTGAGGGAGATCTGGGTGGTCATGAGGGGGAGTTCCTAAAGAGCTAAATCTTCATCTTCCCTTATAAGAGGTAATGTCCAAATTGAAAAACCAACAAACAGCAGTATAAGCAGATTATTTAGAAATACTGAGGCAGTGGTGGGCTATAACTGCCTTTTACTGACTCCTGAAAGCTGTTAAATTTTCAGAAATTTTTTGACCTGATTGTTAAACACAGCCATTATCAAAAATTAAATTATATAAACTTACCGTTAAATAAATTATATTAAAAACCAAGGTTATAAATCCCAAAACACATCACTCTTCTACATGTGGGAGAGCAAGGAAAAGATTGTCCCCTGGAGTCTCTAGAGGGAATCGGCCCCGTCTACATGTTGATTTCAGCCCACTGCGTCTCAGTCTGGACTTACAACTTCTAGAACTTTAAAAGGTAATAAATTTGTGTTACTGTAAGTTATTAAGTTTGTAGTAATTTGTTATAGCAGCAAAAGGAAACTAACACAGGAGACTTTGCTCTTCCTGGCTTGAGTTCTCAGTAGGGCTGAGGGGGCAAGAGACTGAGATATCCCTGGCCCAAGGGAAGTTCACAGTGGAGCTCATTAAATTCATGCCATTCTCTGGGTCACTGAGGTTTTTCACACCACACTGGGGTAGACCACTGTGGTTCTAGCTGTCAGGGCACAATATACACAGAAATGCTAAAAAGAGGGATTGAACATATGGATGGGAGGAGCAGAGGAACGAAGAACTCATGAAAAACCTGGAAGACATAGTCTGAGCAAACCAAAATAAGTATTTTAAGACCATATGTGTGACATTTAAAAAAACAAAACAAAAACAAAAAAGCTTACCACAGTATACAAGTGCCCTACTTCAAGAAAAGTAAACATACAAAATTTGCAATTTAAAAGAACAAATACATTCAATGGTAACAAATCATTAGACAGCTCTGTGCTGAGTACCCACTGTAAAAGATAGGCTTAGGTTTCTATTGTGTTCTCTCATATTTGGTTGCATTTCTCACATATATGATTCTATTTGAGACTCTATGGGTCCCTGAGATAGGAAGGCAGATGAGAAAATTAATGTCCACCAAGAGTAGGTGCCTCGTCCACATACATTAGTTGTCAAGTCTGCATGTGTTCCCAAGTCTTGCCTTCATGTCCAGGCACTAACTTTTTCACTGTACAGTGCTGTGGTAGATAGAAAATACATTCTTTGCCCTCAAAGAATTTACAATCCTTTATCATCTCAGAGTTATATAGCCATGATTACAAAAAAAAAAAAATTCCTCAGATTTCCAAAAGAATTCATCTCTAGCCTGCCCTTAAGTAGTAAACAAGACTGTTGCATTTCAGGTATTCATTTACAGGTTTTTAACTACCATGTCTGACAAAAAATTAGAAGTTACCATGAATACAAACCAATCAGAAACAAAGACAATGTTTCACAAATGTTACAATGTAAGTTAATGGAGAAATGAATAAAATTATAAACATTTGTTTCAGGCACAGTTCTTCAGGAACACAGTTATGAAATAAGTTAAATTAAATCTACACAATAATTAATAACTACTTATAGCAGTTGTGACATTTTCTGGGACTTAGAGGATTTTCCTTAACCAAGTTATCCCTTTGAGGCTACAAAAAGCCTTTTTGGGAGCTGGTTCCAAATGAACAGTGTTTTGTTAATTATGACTCATGAGGCCTTTCTTAGGCTTGATCTTTTTAAGTCTTGGACAAAAGTTAGAAAATATTTAGCATGTGCTTCACTTTACTATTCTTTTTTCTAAAAGTAAACTATTCCCATTACAAGAAAATATTAACTAGTGACTAATTTCTGATAACATGATAAAGAAGGAACTCAGTTTTGATTAAAATTCTTAAAAATGACAAACACCCAAATACAGCTGTGTACATTTTTCACTAACTTTGATGACTGTCATTTAGTATTTAATCTAACACTAGTTTTCTCTAACAGGGACAAACAGAAAACCCTTCCAGCATCTAGGGGAGATTCAAAGTCAGGTCACATGCCCTGTTCCTGGTTCCCAAGGATTAGTCCTATGTGACTAAAAGAAAACTTTCTTCAGCTTTCTCTGGTAGTTCACTATTTCTGAATAATAAACATTCGTTAAGCATGTGCTATTTCCCCAGTGCTCTGCTCCAAACTTTTACACATTATTTCTCCTAATACTCACAACAACTTGATGAGCCAGGAGCTCCTGTCATCCTCACCTTACAGGAAGGAAAGCCGAGTGCGTAAGTCCTCACAGCTACTCAGCGGCGGTGCTGGGTTCAAGTCCAGACAGGCTGCCGCTGGAGCCTGGTATCCACACTGCTGTGCTTGCCTCTCGGAACTCCCACCTGCCTCCCCAAACCTCCCCCTCACTCCAGAACCTTCTCACTTCCTTTCATCCAAAAATTGTTCTCACGGTGTGAGGCGTAGGATGGAAGAAGATTGGAGCATATCTCACTTGTGATTTTATTTTTTAATCAACCTGGAGGTTTTTCTTTGACCAATCAGATTTACCCATTCAATCTAGATATTGGTTCTGTAACTGCAGGGATATGGTTTCTTTCCATTTGCCAACTTGGCCTCTGCCAAAAATTTGCTTTCAGTTTTTAGAAAGATTGTATGTATCCCCTTCTCTTTCTTTTTGGAATGTGTTAAAACCATCTTTCTCGCTTAAAAAAAAAAAACCAACAAAAACCCAGGCTTCCTCTATCATGGTCTGCTTTTTCCCACCAGCCAGGAGGATTTGTGCTAGCATTCCACTCTGTGGCTGCTATGCTTAAAATAATAGGGGATTGGCAATGCAGGGTGGCTCCTCGGGAGCGCAGGTCCCCATTCCTGCCCCGAATGGCATTCAGTTCCTTATCACTCCACATATGAATATCACGTCAGGTCAAATGCTTTGACAAACACAAAAGCACTTTGAGGGCATGAAGAGCTACCGGCAAGGGTGGAGAGGACTATTTCCGACAGAAGGGTGGAGGAAGGACTCTGTGAGGCAGTGACATTTGACGAACTTCTGGATGAAATGCAGGAGGGAGTCGTGTGAGCGTTTGGGGAAGATTTAGTTGGCAAGAAAGAGCTAACCAGGGCAGTGACTTCAGCACCTGAAGAGGCGCGTTTTTAAAAACACCGGGATGTCCAGTCTCCATCCTTGAGCAAAGAACTCAGAATCTCAGGGGCAAGGGGGCCTGGGCATGAGTGTTTATTTTTAAAAGGTCCTTAAGTGATTCTAACACATAAGACAGAGATCTGAACTACATTAATCAGCAATCAAATGGTATTATATACTTTTGAGAGCATTGTCACATACTGTATATCATTTTAGCTAAGCTCATTCAACCTCATAAGACACATAATACACATGAAGTTAGTCTACTGCCACTACACAGTGGTTCAGAGAACACAGAGTTTTTTGCTTCAAGTCACCTGTGGAGCTCTGAGCTCTATTCTCTTCCCAAGACAATAACAGTATATGAAAATGCATTTACTAGCTACATAAGGTTATCAACAACCAACAACAAAACAAGACTGTGACCAACCAAAGCCACCATGCATGGTAGGGTGATGGAATGCCAGCACTGACCAGGGTTGGTGGATTACTTATGGATGCCTCCCTGGAAGTGAAGAATCTCAAATGCCAAGGGAGCAAAGGAGAGGAACCTAGAGAGAGAGGTGAGCCAGGCATTTTAAGGTATCAGGAAACAGCATCTTTATAAATATTTGACAAGAAAAGCTGTATTGTACATGACCTGATAGGATTATTCCAATTTTCTAGAGGGACAAAGAGTACTTGTAATTTTTATTTACCTTGAATAAAGGAGTCACAATGTGATCCCTTGCTTGGGTAGGTCCTCCCAAGGGCAGACAAAGCAGCTCTAGCGTAGGAGGCAGGGATGGTAAAAGGGGGAGCTGGAAAATGTGGGACTGGAGAGTTCACACCCATGGTTGGCCTCCCAAAGATATCCACATCCTAGTGCCCATAACCTATGAATATGTTACCCTCCACGGTAAAGAGACTTTCCAGATGTGATTAAGTTAAGTGTCTTAGGATGGGACGGTCATCCTGGATTATCTGGGTGGGCTCAATGTAGTTATAAGAATCCTTACAGGACAGAGGCAGGAGGGTCAGAGTCAGTGGTAGGAGATGTGATGACAGAAGCCAGAGGCTGGAGTGATGAGAGGAGGGGGCCGTGAGCCAACGAGTGGAGGCAGCCTCTAGAAGCTGAGAAAGGGAAGGGAATCTAGAAGGAATGCAGCCCTGCTGAGACTTTGATTTTAGCCTCTGATCTTCAGAATTATAAGATAATTAGTCGGCATTATTTTAGGCCACTATGTTTGTATTACTTTGTTACAGCAGCTACAGGAAACCAATACAGCCTGATGGTCTGGGCGCCCTGTCATGAGGAGCCAGGGATGGGAAGGAAGAGAAAGTGAGGAGCTACAGGCTTCCATCTGTACGCTTGCCTCAGCACCCTCAAATATTAATTTACAGCAATACAGGCTCAAAAGGTCCTGTCTTAACGAAAGACTTAAGGCAATGCTGATACATGTAGTCCAATTTTTAAGTGTTCTGTTTGTGCAGTGACCAAAAGTCTAGGTATTGTTAGTACAGCGGCATTTAAGTTACCCACCCACTTATGTATTCATTATAAAATCCTTCAGGAGTGTGCTACAAAGAATGATTTAATTAAATCATGATAAATCAGATGCAATAAAGAACATTTTATTGGGGCTTGATTTCATGCATCTTTTTGACAAGCTTCAGACTAAATTTTTCTCTGTATCAAATTTCTCAAATATTTACATGTGTTTTCTGTTCCCAGGAAACAGACACCATAATATGTTATTCTAAAGTTTGAAAGTTGAGGAAATTAAAAACAGAAAATACACCAGTTCATCAGCATGGGCACAATACTAATTCCCCAGAAGAGAGGAGTGAATTAGATGGTGGGGTGTTTCCAACTCAGCCTCCCATGATCCCCCTCACTTCATATACAAAAGCTCCCCTCCAACAGAAATGTGATTGCATCAGTGGTTCAGACATACAGAAAAATGACTCTTTTCCCTACTCAAGAGCAGTGCTAGAAACGAGTGTTGAAGAGCATGGACAGAACAAATGCCTAATAAGAAAACATTTTCTCATAGTTTCTGTTTTATCTTCAGGGATTCTGTTAAATAGTGATTTGTCTGTACATATACTCACCAGAATCCCTTTGTTCATATAAAGTTCATAGGCAACAAATAAACAAGAATCAAAATCACATAAAAGAAAGTGCACTTAAGAATCTGATTTTTTTCTGGTCCAATGATTGAACTTGTTACTTTGCTTGAACCATTTCGGGAAGCAGCCAAGGGTGGCAAGATGGGCTGTCAGACTCACTTTAACTCAGTGGACCACACCGTGCGATGAATCCTCTTCTGGAAGAAGCCAACTCACTCCTGCTGCTGAGACTCATGGACTCTACACAAAGGTTTGATTTGGTCAAAGACTTGAGACAGTCATGACCTGGTCAAACACGGTCTGTTTGTTTGTTTGTTTGTTTGTTTTGAGGGAAAAGTTCTGGAGAAATAAGATTTTGTCCATGGGTCAACCTCTAATGAGACTCAACAGTAAAATGGGGAAGAGAAAATAAATAGGGAATGACGAAAAGAAGACCTTCTAGGGACAGTCCTCTAACCAAAGAAGAAGAAAGAAGAAAGAAAAAAATTCCGTAAGTTATCTAAAGAACATCTGGCAGAAATTGACCTGAAAAATATAATTTTGGATGAGTGTTCCCTCAAATCTGGAAAGAAACCAAAACCTTATTATAAATATCCTTGTTGAGGTTTTGGAAGAACAGTATATGAGACTGCATTGCATGTGCTTTGAGTGCAATCTGATTCTTGGGTTTTTCCTAAATTCATCCCAGGAAAGGGTAATCAATAGCATTCTTGGCACAGCTTAACAAAGAGCTTCTTGTCTTTCAGCTGAATTCGTTCTCTCTGATGTGTGGGCCGTACCCAACCTCCTCAGAGCCTCCCAGTCCCTGTCCTCTTTTGGAAAGGATGGAAATCGTATCAGCACTCCCTCTTGGTGGGCACTATTTTTAAATAGAAAAATCTGGAAAAATGCAAAATAATACAGAAGTTTTTCCCAATTGGCCTTTCTGCAGCTGACTTGGCTCCTAACATACCTTCCTCCCGCTCATCAAAATTCGACGAGATTAGAACTCATCAGCTTCCACAGGGGCCTAGTACAATGCACGCTGGACCCTAGCACAATCCCCCCAACAGGGCTGTGACCATCTGCAGGCACTTACTTCAGCTGTGTGCCAGGGGAGATGTTCCCAAACAGAGATATTTTAATCCTCTGGAATTCAGATTTTAAACAAAAATATTTACAATTTAAATTTGACTGACCCTTGCAGATAAGTGGGCCTAAGTCGATCAGATCTGTATTATGACAAAGGCTAAGGTCTTTCCCTTTCTAATGAAGTATGAAAAGACACTAGAGAAAATCTAGAATTGTCTCACTCCTTCTGTCCAGTAGTGTTAAATGCATCTTCCATGCAAAGGCCATATGCCAACGAGGGGCTAACTGCTCTGAGAATGAGCCCACAGCAGGAAGCGTACAGAACATCATCCCTTTGGACCTTCATGGGGAGCCCTCAGATGTGCCTAACCAGCTCTCACACTGAAAGTGATAGAGTCCAGAAGTCCCAAATGAGAAGGAAATGAGGAGCTCTGCAAAATCTCTTGCCTTCCATTTGAGGCTCTGCTTCTGCGAGCAGCTGCATGTCTCTCCAGTCGTTCCCACACCACCCTTCTCGCCTTTCTGCTACTTCAATTTGCTCCAGTTAATTGCTCTTTTTCTTCAGCCCTTTCCTCTCCATGGACTCCTATTTCTCAAGCCAGTAAAACATTAATATCTTTCTTGCCTCTTTCCAGCTCCCCTTGGCCTCTCCTTCAAAGGGAAGGCTTAGTCACTTCTGTACCACATTCCAAACCAAAATAAAGCGAATGCTCCCCAATGCCTTAGAAGGGGAGCTCTCGTGTCCTTCCTCCCAAGGTCTAAGATTATTTGGAAGAAGACCCCGGAGGGCAGTGAAACCTCCAAGGCTCTGCCCATCAGCTTCATAGAGGTGTTTCCCAAAGCGCGGAAGGCAAAGTGTTACTTGAGACTCAAGGCAGTGCACAGTTATGATGGATTATGGCTGTATATTTATTTTAATGTGCATTAGAAAAATTATATCTGGAATATCCAATTTCACCGCTATTCACAACTATTACTGCTGCTTAGGGCAAGTGTAAGTTCAAATATAAAGAGGGAATTCTTTAAAGAAAGATATTAAGTGAAAAATAGCATAGGTAGAATGTGATATGGTAGAAATCATGGAGATGGGGCATGAATGACTAACGCTTGGGAAACGCTGTTTAATGGAAATGACTTGGAACTGGGAAGAGTGGGACATGATGTCAGCTTCTGGCTCCACTGCCTCCTCCTTTGCAAAGTCCTGAGTGGGGGTAGAGGGTGGGAAAGCAGCTGTTACCCTGTGATTCACCACACTAGGATTCACAATTTCACACCAGGAACCAAAAATACATAGAAATGTTTTTGAATGGGTAAATCAAATTTTTATATTATGCTATAACCAAGGATATCATTGCCATTAAATTCACAATTAGAAGCTCCTTGGTCCAAAACCATTTCAGTTTAGAGGCTAAAGCCTAGAGAGGTCGCATGATTTGGCACAGTATCACCCCAGGGAATAGTGGCAGAGCTAGAACTTAAACCTCGGACTTTATTTATTCTAAATCATCCTATTACATTATTCCTTCTGGATAAGTGGATAAGTCTTTCTGATGCCCCAAAAGTCGTATCTATTTCTGATTATATCTAGCTAGATTTAACAGAGTAGTAGGAGATAAAATCAGAGAGGTAGCAGGGGGTAGGGGAGATTGTGTCAGGACTTGTAAGCTGCTTTGAGAACTTTCAGGAAGTTCAGCCCAAAGGTGGAACTAACTGTCTCTAGACACTGAAGAATTAGCAGTGAATAAAAGAGACAAAAATTTTTGCCATCGTGGAGGTTTACATTTTAATGGGGGAGAAAATCTAGAATATGACATTGCAAATCACCTATGTCTAAATGCCAAATAAGTAGCAGCCCAGGATGATAGAATACGCACTGGGAATGATTTCTGTGGGTTATCTGGTTAGCCATGGTCTGGTGGCCTCTTTTAGCATTTCCCACACTTCCGCTATATCCCAACAATCAGAGGTCTCCAGCTGAACAGCTGCACTTTTCTGATCCAATTTTTTAATTCCTTTCCTCTCCTTAAGTAGAATAGAGGAAGGGGAGCACATAAGGGGAGAAAATAACTGGCCCAAAAGAGAGTGGACAGGAAGGAATGGGAACAGTGACTCTCCTACAATGTATTTTAAATCCTGACCTGTGCCAGGCTAAGTACATTACCTATGTTAATGATAATTTATTATTATGACATCGTTAAATTGACAACATAAATGTATAATAATAATGACTAGCCAGTACTGAGAGTTTGCCATATGCCAGGAAGTCGTCTAGACACTCTAACCAACTTGATCTCAGTATTCCTTACCACAACTCTATGACACAAGTACTATTATTTTTCATTTCACAGATGAAGAACTGGCTGCTCAGAGAGGTAAAGTCATTTGCTCCCTATCCCACAGCTAGGAAATGAGTCTAGACACAGATGTCAGGATGTTGGACTCCAAAGTCCCAGCCCTTCACCCTGTGTTCAGGAATGTCCCCTAGCCAACAGGAGGCACCAGCGAGGCAGGGCTGTCCAGCCAGTGCACCCTCCAGCCTGGGTTTCCCGCCCCACAAATGTTCTTCTCAAAAACAGGCCCTCTTGATGACCCTGTCCCTTTCTTTTTTCTTTTATTTTGCAGCACATCTCTCACTGAGACCCTGTCCCTTTCATCACTGAGTTGTATTTTTTTTTTAACCTCTCTGCCCCAGTAACTGTCCCCCTGGTTACTGGGGTAACGGATATCTCAGGTGCTTTTTGCTGTATTTCCATGACCATTGTGGTCTCTCTATCTTTCCCAGCACCTCTTGGCCTTTTCATTCTCTCATTATTTAAACCAGCATGGAGCAATTTTTCAAAACATCCAATTAGCAAGTGCACAGAAGGAACGAGGCCCATAATTAATTAGTGATTCTAGGACACAACAAAGCAAAAGCAAAGCCAAGGATGTAGAAAGCATCAAAAACTGAAACTGTGTGAGGAAGATGTACACATTCAGGACCCCTCTCCAGGAAGGACAAAGAATTAAACCATCTGGTTACTGATTCAAATCCCTAAAGCACCTCCACGTGTCTTGGGGTGGAATGACATCAATCACTGCATGACAATCCCAAGTGGAACATCTCTCCCCTCTAGGATGAAATGACTGCCTCTGCTCTGGTGGGGAACTGATTCTTCCCCCATTGTTTGTACAAGGGAAGGTTGGCCCCTCTCTCTTCTTGAAATTGTTCTTAGACAAATTTAATTGTTCATAAAATGTCTCTTTAGAAACAGTCTTTCTTGCAAGATGGCCCCAACTCCTGGGATTTCTTGCTCTCCCCAGAGCAGAAGTCAAGTTAGAATACCAGGAGTTAAGAGATCAATCAAGCCAGGATGACTGCGGAGAAAAAGGAAAAATAGTAGGGGAATGCCAGGGTTCTCAGATGCCAGTTGTCATTCTAATTTGGAGAAGAAAGGAGGGCGTGGGTGGAACTCTGTCCAGCTCAAATTCTCCCAAACACCAATTCATTCTCCCTCACACAGAATGAAGTGTAAATGACAGGGAGGGCTAGCACTGTCCTTAGTGAAAGTGTTGCCTTTCATTAGGAGGAAATAGGGATTGTGTTCATTTTGGGTTATTATGGACTCTAGTTGTTATCTGAAAGACTAGAGACAACAAAACAAGTGGCCTGAACAGTATTACAGCAAGTCCCTGCGTCTCACAGGGTGACATCACCACTGTGATATATTTTTAAAAGCCTCATATAGAACATGAGAATTGCAGGAATTCTTTACTACCTTTTCTTACCTTCTGCCTCATTTTCTTTTGGTTCTAGATTGGGCTAATGCTAGCTTTCAGGGCTGTTATTTGGACTTACGGGAGTATGCCTAAACCCACCCCCACCAAGCCACAGACTAAACACTTTGGTTAATACCATAGCAGTGGATGATACAAGAAATGTTAGATGAAAAGGAAAATGGAAATACCCACCAGGATATTGACAAGACAAACTACTTACTGCTGCTGCTGCTCAAATACAATACTCGAATAAGATAATAGTAAATACCATTATGCATGTTGCTAAGCAATATTGCATTTTCAGTCCTTAATAACTGCATTAGTAACACAAGATGAGAAAAGCTACATTTTGATGTTGATGAGATGCTTTGCCTTACTTCTTTGAATAATCAGCCCGAGCAACCAACGGTTTCCAACACAAAGCAGAAATGATTATTCCTGTGCCCTGGCTGGTATGAGAACTCAGTGGTAAATCTCTTACTGGAAAGTCTAAGGGTTCTTTGCTAACCCACTCCCCCACAAAGTCTTCAAGTCTTAAATAAAAAAATAAACTAACAAATAACCAACATTCTTTACCTGATATGTCTCCTCTTAGCTACTGTATATGTGTATGTAGTGAGTGCTAAAAAACAGTGAATTGTAAATACACTTAAAGATTTGGAGCAAAATACAAATATTCATCTTTCTGATTCAAAGATAATACTGATTTGAAGGATCTTGTGTGAAGGTGACCAACACTGCAGGCCAGTCCCAGATTCTGGGATAACCATTCGGTTTACACATGCTAAAAAGTTGCTTAGGAGAAGCTGCTGATGACTTCTTGTCCCTCTCCCCAGTTACCCAGCATTCCCTGATTACCCAGCATTCCCCAGCTACCTAGCATTTCCCAGCTAGTAAGTAACCATTAGACAGAAATAGTCTGCAAGAAAACAACTTCTTCAGCAGGATGCTACCAATGGAATTCCAGAAGTTTTCATCTCTTTAGAGGAGCAATATTGCACAAGAGACACTGCTGTATTAACATTATAACACAGACCCTGGAGCCAGACTCCCTAGGGTGAATCCTCACTACACAATTTCCCATTTAAGTGACTTTGAGTAAATTAATGTCTTTGTGCCTTTTTCTCATCTGTTACTACAATAACTAAATAAGTTAATATATGTAAAGCATGACTCCAGAATATACCCTTAGGATCTGTATTTACTGCTTTTATATTTCACAGGAAGTCACTGATCTAATAAAACTAGAAATTACTAAATTTTGAATTCCTATAACATCAAACTGTTACTAATTATGGTTCTGGTCATATGCCATATTTTTCCCAGAAATAACAAATGTTCCATGGAAAAGTAAATGGCTAATAAGGGTGGGAAAAACATATAGTAAATGACCTTGTTTTTCTTGGCTGCTAACTTTAATATAATGAAATATTCGATGAAAACTATGAGCATGCAACTGCGACTTCTTACCATTTAAGAAAGACATTCTTGAACTACTGAAAGTTAGAGATACATTCAAATAGAATTGTCAGGTACTTTAGTCTGAATCTCTTACATTTTAAATTTTGAAAAATTTTACTCATGTCCCAGGTGTTTTTCCCAGTAGAAATTACATTGGTAGATGCTAAATTAACTCCATGTGATTCTCATTTTCAGAAATACAATTTCAGACTGTTCAAGAGTTTCAATGTATTCCCTTGAGCTGCATAAAAGAAACCCATCCTGGTTTTAAATATAGTTTTGTTTTTGTGGGGGTTTTCTTGTACTAGGAACACATTTCTCTCAGACAACATTGCCATTTAACACACCAGTTGTTTTAGATTTCTTTGAAGGTCCCCTTATTTTACTTAAGGGAACTTGAATTAAGTGAATTTTTGCATCTATCTAGTGAAAGAAAATTAAACTATTGATCAAATGATCCTCATTTATAAAGGTCATACCAGCATTAGGAAGCTAGGGTTATATTTTATTTTAGTAGATTTTATACTAAAGGGCACGTATTTTAAATATAAATCAGTCTGATATTCTCACTCATTTCTATTTTCTGATATAGGTAAGGCATGAGTATTCTATAAGTGCTAAAAATATGATCAAGATCTGATCCAAGCTACTTTGGAGGCAGGTACTGTTACTTATAGAACCTCTACATGTAATAAACGTGCTTACTATGTCATGGGCAATGCCAGGAGCTGGAATTATGATGATGAAAAAAAAGCAAGCCTAGGTTCTGTCCTCATGGAGCTTAGAGTCTAAGGCAGTACTGTGTGGAGTGCAGTCAGTGGACCAGTCTTATCAGACAGCAACAAGACAAGTACAGACACTGCAAGTAACTGTTGAGAAACTTTCACAGCAATTAGACATTGCTCCAACATCTAAATGTGTGATCAAGTGAACTTGTCTCATTGAATGGGAAATAGAATCCTTTGGATATTGTCAAATTTGTATGTTGAGTTTTATGTAGCAGGATCTAAGTACTGGCCATGGATAGGAGGACACATATTGGCTTATGATGAATTGAAAACTAAAAAAATAAATCTAGCTCTTCCCCCAGATACTTTGAAAACCACTAGTCTAGTGCTTTCAAAGCACTATAAACAAAAAGAGAGAGTTTAATTACAGCTGAGAAAATATGGGAAAGTTTCATGGAAGAAATGATTTTTAAGGATGGATTAGAATTTAAGGAGTAGAGATCACAACACAAGAGGAGTTATGGAAGCAAAAAAGGGCAAGGATGCCCCGAGCCACCTAGTTCACTGTGGTTGGAGTATGATATGGGCACAGGGCAAATGGAAGTAATGGAGATAAATGTAAAAATGTTGATTGCAGCCAGTTAGTAGAGGGCCTCAAATGCCATGAAAAGGAGTTAGAATTTTATTTTTGAGATAATTGGAAGTCCTTAAATTTCCCAAACATGAGAATGACATGAAAGCTCTATTTTACAAATAATATTGGCTTCATTTGAACTATATTCAACAGGCAGGAGGCCTTTAAGTGAGATAAATAATACCAGTAAAATGGAATTTTTTAAAAATAATCTTTTTAATGGCATCATATATTAGTCATATATCTAAGTAAATTTTTGCAATCTGAAGTCTTCCCATGTACCATAGCATAGTAAAATATCACTTTAGAAGATCTATTCATGTATGAGTAAAGTGATTTTGAAATACCATTTCTTAGCTTTACAGTGATAGAGAGAACATCTTCCCATTTTCAGAAAATTTGATTAAACCACAGATATTAAGGGAACATTAAACCAATATCCCGTTATAATAATTTACACCAAAATGTCAAGTACCGTCACCAAAGGACACAAGAACAACACTTTTTTCTCTCTGTTGCTCTCAGCTTCCTATAAAACTAGAATTGATCTCATTAAATGTGCCTTATTTAAGTTTCCATGTGTCACCAAAAGGCTATTAATTCTTTTGCGGCATTAAGATTTCCATAAATATATCTTTTAAAAAAATAGTTGAACCACTAAATAAGTTTTAAATTTGAGAGTAAAATTGAATAAGGTTTTAACAAATAAAAAAAGGCTCTCAAAGTATATAACCCCTAGGAAAATATCATGTTAGGATTTCACATGCTTGGCTGAGTAAATATCTAATGATCTTAGGCTTCTAATTCTGGTTTCATAATATTATTGTTAATTGTGATATAAGAACTATAGAACTATAAAGATTCCATCCTGTTAAACTGAAAGCTATGCATTTAGAATTGGACACGTTTGCAATATGACTATCATACAAAGCTAAAACATAGCATTGTGAGTCACTGATTATGATGTACTAAAGCAGCCAGTGGTCCTCAACTGAGGGTGATTTTTGGCCCCCACCCCAGGAGACATCTGGCAATGTCTAGAGATGGCTGTCATGACTGGCGACATACACTACTGACACCAAGATGCTTCTAAATATTCTATAATGCACAGGACAGCCCCTTGCAGCAGAATTATCTGGTCCAAAATGTCAATAGTGCTGTGTTGAACAAACTTATACTAAAGGATCATACTAACAACATTTTCATTATTCCTCCAAGGTCTGAGACTCTTGGCATATGCTGTGGTTTGAAAGTTTGTGTCCCCACCCCCCCCCCCCACCAAATTCTTATGTTGAAATCCTAACCTCTAAGGTGATGATATTAGGATGTGGAGCTTTTAGGGGGTGATTAGGTCATGAAGTTAGATTTAGTGCTCCTTCAAAAGAGACCCCAGACAGCTCATTTGTTCCTTCCACCATGTGAGGACACAGTGAGAAAGCACCATCTATGAAGCAGGAAACAGGCTCTTTTCAGAAACTGAACCTGTCAGCACCTTAATCTTGGACTTCCCAGACTGTAGAAGTGTGAGAAATAAATTTATGTGGCTTACAAGCCACTCAGTTTATGGTATTCTGTGATAGCAGCCTAAATAGACTAAGACAGCAGATAAAAATAATCACTTTGATTCATAAAATCTGAAAGTCAGAAAGAAGGAAGTTCCTGAAGATTAAAATAGATAATTATGCCTCCGTTTGATATAAGGAACTACTTATATCACACCCTCTGACTTCTGCAACCAAGACCTGAAGGTGATCCTCACAGGTGCCCTGGTTTAATTCCATTGACGTCAGTAATACTTTCTATGCAGATATGCAAACGTTCTCATCAGGAAATTTTCAGGGAGATCTTCAGAATAGACAGGCATAAATGAAAACCTCAAACAAGGTTCCAGGTATGTATTGTTTTCTGAGTGAAAAGTCACTGATGATTTTAAGAAGCAACATCAAATAACAGCTTCTGGGAATGTGGGAAAGACATCCCTCTCCTTAAATATGTACATTGATTATAAGATGTGAACCTTTTCTAGAGATGCTAAATGTGCAGAATCTATAAAGCATAATAAGTGTCTAATAAGGGATACTAAGGTCTTTTTGTAAGAAGAAACAGACTCTGAAATGCTCTCCCTCTCAGATTCTTCTCCATCAGTGTTAAACTCAGTTGTTTTCATTTGTCTTTACATTGCTCCCCTCCTCCTCATCCTTCTCCCCCCACTCCAGAAAGAGGTACGGGGACAGCAGTGGTATCACTAGTCCTCAGAAACAACAACAAACTAATACAAAGTCCACCGTTTCCCTCTCTCATTTTCCTCTCTTGGAATTTCTCCCAAGTCTTGGACTGTGAATTGAGTGCTATGAATAATACCTGTCTTGAGCTTCATCTCAGGACTGCTAGAGCATATACCTTTATTTAATTAAACAGAAGCATAACCATACTTAGATGCAATACAATATATATTTGAAATCAATCTTTAAATTCCTCCTAAAGACCACCCACACTACTTACTCAGAAACAAAAACTTACTATAAACCTATATATTTGCTTATTGGTGTATTATGTGTGTTCCATTAGACTTTAACATCGATGGGCACAGGGATTTTATCTTGTGTTTATTGGCTGAGTGAATGAACCCTTCTCCCAAACAGCAGTCATTATACAACTGTAAACTCCTTTTATTTTTACACCCAAAACAGGAGGCAACAGGACTCACTCCTGGTTATAAATTACTCATGTTCATTCGTTCGTTCATTCTCTACTAAGGCTTTCATGATCTGGCTCCTGCCACCTCTCTAGTATTCCCTCACGTCCCCTGCTGTCCAGCAACACTGGCCTTGGCTCAGTTCCTACCAAGCTCCATGCTCCCTTCTACTTTGGGTTCTCTGCCCATCCCTAACACCTTCAGATTTCTTCAGGGAAGCCTTCCTGATCCCCACTGAGACTAGGCAGTGCACTCTATCATCTCATAGTTCCCTGTGGTTTTCTTTTATTCCCGACCATAGTACTTATCACATTTGTAAAATTTATTTGTGTAATTATCTGATTAATATCTCCCCCAGCCCCACCCACCCATCTGCAGGCAGACACCACGCTTTCCTGACTCCATTAATGTCCACGTCATCTAGCACAGTGCCTGTCGTATAGCGAGTGCTCAATATATATTTCCTGAATGAATAAATGAATTATGTTTCTAGGAACATAATCTGTTACCAAATATGTAAGTCCATGTTATATCTTATCATTCTTCCCTAGTTAGTAGGTACTTACTCAACGCCATTTGGTTAATTGAAATCATCGTTTATCTCCAGCAAACTACATTTTCCTATGTCTATATGACAGGAAAAGAACTTGTCACAAAATTGCTGGGAAATAAACTGCTCTCTGTCTACCCTTTTTCTACACACTAATAAAAACCAGTTTGTTTTTGTTTTTGTTTTTCACTGAATTTATTAGCTGTTTTGGAATTAAGAACATGACTGGGTGGAAGATAGTTGGCAGGGAATCAAATCAGTATTTGTTTCTATGGCTCTATTTGAAAACATCTGGAAGCGTACTCTAATCATCCTCTGAATATTTGGAATCTCATGTTCTCAACTCTGAGATAATCTCTTTCCATATTGTTCCTAAATGAAAGGTGTTCTGTTGACAAAATAGGTGGGGTTTTTTGACAGAGAGGAATTTGTGGGGCATTGGAAATAAAGTAGTGAGCTCCCAGGCTAAGAGAACTAAAATTCAGCATTCATTTTTTTTAAAGAGGAAGAGCAAAGAAATCTTTAGTTTAGAAAACTGAGGAAAAATGTAATTCCATGCAACATTCTATAACTGAGAAGCTAGTCACATAGGAAACCTTGGGGAAAGTACAGATTTCTTGGGATTCAAACAAAACAATACTGGCTTAAAGGGTCTAAAGATAGACACCCAAACAACAGGAAATCAGTAATAACTGTAAACCTAGAGTCTATTCTCATGCTTAACTTTAAAATAACTTCTTTACATATATTCTTCCTATCTATTGCTATTTGGATCTCTGCCACTAGGCAATTTTTACTAGACTGTCTGGAATTCTTCAACAAAATTCCAAAAAGCCCAGGACATTTGGGCAGTCTTTGCTAAGTTAGGCCATTCTTTTGGAAAGCCCCAGTTAGGAAGTTTAGCCTCTGGTAGTGAGGTCATCCTCATCCCTGCTTTGCCCACTACTCTCTCGAGCCAACAGTCTCAACTCAGGAGTGGCTTCTTCACGGCCCCAAGAGCTTTTCTGTCAATTTCTTATCCAAATTGTCCTTTGGATCTGGCAGATGCTGCAAATCTGCAGCATGAACTCCTGTGGTCTTTCTTTGCTGCATGTAAGCCAGAGATGAAGGACAGCTTCTTGGGAGCTCACTCTAGAAGGGAATCTACAGCAAGGAATTACCTGCCCCTGAGATCACAGACACAGAGAAAGACCCAGACGCTTCAGGAGGGGCAGAAATGACCAGACGCCAATAACATCATATTGATTTTGTACCCCTCCATGTCAAGGGGAAAGCTTCCTATGTTAAATCACATTCATGGCTTACTATCTGTAGGCAAAAATACACATTTTCCTATTATGCTTTAGTTTGATACCAGAAAGATTCAAGGAACTAAAGCAATGGCTGCTGCCATATCTAGGGTTGTGATATCCATAAGTAGTTCAACCAAATTATCACAAGAAGGAAGAGCTTCTCAGGCTACCTGTGCATTACCAATTTAAGTGCACAATGCTATCTTGGCCTTCAGGAGAAATGCAATGGTGTTAAGACTTAGCTCTCAATGTCATGAGAGGAAAAAAAAATTTGATTTTGCTTAACATGCCTTCAAATATTTTATTACTGTTCTATAGATCTCATTAAAAGGACTGGCCTACCAAATTTGGAATAAAACTTTCTCACTTTCACTTTCTTATTACATCCAGATGAGCTGTGTTGCTCATCTAATACTTAATTAGACCACAGAAGACTTTAATGAGGGAAAAGGAAGCAGAATGGAAAAGAGTTAAGTACACTTAAGTTTCATTTTACATCAACTTACCTCCTTTCCCTGCAATATCAGCAAAATAAAAAAGGTTTTGTGCTTGCCCCCATTTATTTTTTTATTTTTTTTTGCCATTTGTTCCTCATACAAAACTGTCTGGTCAAGTAAATATTAGATTAACATTCATGCCTTGTTTCCAAATAGGTACAGAAAGTGTTACCAAGCTCTAAGCCACACTACCTTGCCTCTAAATCTTGACTGGCTTCCCATTTGAGGCCATTAGCTTATTTTGAAAAATGTCCAAGAAATGCATATACTAGTAGATTTCCCTTCCTGAAAAGCCAATTTCCTAACTTCTCAATGAGATGGCTTTTGAGACCCATATCAACAAATTAGGAAAGTAATAATGTTTCTTTCTTAACAGGAAATTCACTGTTGCTGGTGCTGCTGCCCTAATTATACTATAATAGAATTTCAAAAGAATCTTCTTTGAATTAGAAAACATCCCATCTACTTGCTGCACAATATCCTCTTCAATTTCCCATACCACATGAGTCGATTTGGACAGTAAGGAGGGGCACATATTACCTTTTTTTCCAGGAAGCAACAAGCCAGGTTTTTACTTCATTATCATATCTGTTTTGTTTTGTTTTAGTAAGTCTCTTATACTTAAGTAAGGTTTCCATTTAATCAGAGTTACCATAAAAGAGAACAGGATTTTTTTTTTACAAAATAAAATGGGTGTATAGCTTTCTTTTCAGTAACAAACAAATTCATCAACAGTGAAAAATGGAAATGGATACTCCATGGCAAAGCTTTAATGACAGATATAAGCTAGCATTTTCTATTTAGCAAAATAAAAACATACAAACACATCACAACCTAACTAGGTTAACCTACCATCTTTCCATTTTGAGTCATAATTTACACAATTTAAAACTCAGGCATTTCAAGAGGTCAAAAAAGTAACTCACAGTATGCACCTGGGATCTCAGAGCCGTCTTCAGTAGCACGACAGATTTTATCACCAGTAGATCAACAGCCCTGCAAGTGAGATCACTCATAATTAGTGAGTATTTTACTTGAACATTTGACAGCTCTGGTAAAAAGCTTATGTAAGGCTGTTACAGTTATATCTTCTGTAGTTGCGTTTGCAGACAGGAAACAGGAAACACACCTACAAGAACACTGACATACGTCAGCCTAATTGGTCTTTGGTTCAAAATACTTAAGAGTGAGTCTTTTACCATAAAGATAATAGGCACAGTCCTCAAAAGAGCAGGAATCAAGTCTGAGCATTTCACTGTCAAACCCTTTGGACAGATGCTATGCAGGCAATTGATTACAGGGAGAAATGAGCATTCTTAGTAACAGTCAAAGCTTAATTCAGTAAGGACTATAAACTTCAGAATAAACTCATTTATATATAAATAGATACATATATAACATATTAAATAATACATTATTTAAAATATATAAATTATTTTAAAAATAAATATTAATAAGATATTAAAATATTATGTATATATTTTTTCCTGGAATATATATAGAAACTTTCATTTAGGAATCTTTTGGTTATGAGTCACAGAAAACCCAACTCATACATACAAATAAATAACAAAATAAGGGAATATTGTGGTTCATTGAGCTGGGGGAAAAAAACAGAATTAGGGTTGGTTTGGGGAAACCAGAAGTCTGCTATATCATTGATTCTCTACAATTTTTCTGGCACAGGTATTCTCTGTGAACTGGCTTCACCTTCAGGCTGCTCTCCTCTTGGTACAAAGAATGACTGTAGCAGTTCAGGATTATGTATTTATCATCCGAGAGGATAGTATGAGCATAATGATAGCCCCAGTGAAAGTTCTGAGGTCGCTGAGATGGCCCTTTGCTGAATCAGTCCCTATACTTTGGAGCCTAATATGTTAAATGGCTTAAACTAGTAGAAGCTTATCCCTGGAGGTGAGAGTAGGGTCACTCCAAACAAAAATCACTTGGTGAGACATTCGGGACGCTTGGAGGAACAGGAAAAGGGAGAAGGGATCAACAAATGTCCACTACAACAATGCTCGGCAACAATCGGAAGATTGACATTTGAGGATGTGTATCTGTGTCTATGAAAACACTAGTACTTGGGTTATCTGAAGATGTCTGATAGAGAATGAGCTGAGGGTCAATAGATATTGATTACCCAAGGCTCTTCATTTAGTTAGACTTTCTATTAATACTGGATTTGCTCTCTGAGAAAATAGATGAAGATATTTCCACTCTGTTCACAAACTATGATTTATAGTATATTAAGTACTCTTGCATTTGATCTTCCATTTTGTCATCCAAACAACCCTGCTGGTGGTGGGCAGGCATCCCCACTGTAAGCTTAGACAGTGGGGCACACACTGCCAGTAGTCTCTCCAATGCCCCATCTACGCTTTTTTCTTACAGAACCTTGATTTGGTTCAGGGCAGGAATTTGCCATGTTAAAACTACAGCTAAGGACAATGGGCGGGTGGAACAATTTTGGCTCTGGAGATGTCAATTGAAGTTAGTTGGTAGGACTCCTAGAAAAACACTTTAAAAGAACTTTGGCATTCACTTCTTTTCTTTACCTATCTTCTTTGCATCTGAATCACTGATATAACACTGGAGGAAGAGCTACATCTTGCAGTGATGAACGAACAAGCATGAAGACAAAAGCCACATGCTACAAAGCCTGAACTGAAAGAAGGAGCCACTACACTGGGCCTGGCTTGCCTGCTCCTGGCCTGTTATATGAGAAAAAGTAAACTCTATTTGGTTAAGCCACTGTAGAAGGGTTTTTTTTACAGGCTGCTGAACATAATCCGAACTGACACAAAGAGGTTTCTCAACCAAGTAATGACAGATCAAGGCTTAAACCCAGGTCTGTGAACTCCCTGTCCAGTGATATTTCCAAGAAACTGCATTGCCTCTCCAGAAGCAGAATCCATAAACTCATACTCTGAGTACTATACAAACGGGAATTTTAGATATATGTATTTTTCCTTCAATAAGTAGCTTGTTTAAATGATATGAGTCATAGTTCAAATGCTGAGAGCAGATTCGTTGCTTTTAGGTTTCGTTTCGTTTTTTGACTTTTTAACATGTGACACTCAAGCATTCACAAAATTGCTAAAGCAAGAATGCCTTGGTGACAGCAAAGGAAAGCCAGATCATTTTGCCAAAATTCGTTTCAAGGCTGCCTAAGCCACCTTCCCAGATCTTGCTGCGGGTAAGGATGTTCTTTCTTGACTTTCTCATTGACTCAGCTATGAAAAGGTAACAGAGCTCTCACAAAAGCTGGAATAACTTCCTGAGACAAAAGTCAAGGAGGAACCATACCCAAAGATCAATTCCAGGGGGATTAAGGATTTGGTTGTGAAAAGCAAAAGGTTTAAACTTTTAGAAGAAAATATAAGAAAACATCTTTCTGACCTTAAAATAGGAGAGTTCTTAAGGCACGGAAGTGCTAACCATGAAAGGAAAGACTGATAAATTTGCAACTGTGATATTAAGAGCTTTGGTTCATCAGAAGGTACAATAAAGAAAGCAAAAACACAAGCCAATATCTGAGACAAGTTTTGCAACACATAAAATGAACAAAAGATCAGTATTCATATAAAGAAATGTTACATTTCAGTCATAAAAGGACAACACAATAGAAAAAAGGAACAACAGATCTGACAGGCATGTCACAGAGGAGAAAAACATGAATGGTGAGTGGACATATAAAAAGATGAACAACCTCATTTGTAATCAGGAAAATGCAAATTAAACTGATAGTGGGAGTATAAATTGATATAACCACACGGAACAATTTAACCTTATCTTATGAAGTCGAATGTTCACTTAACCTCCATCTGAGCAGATCCACTCCTACCCATATTCTCCAGTGCTATGGTTTGAATGACAATGTACCCTCCAAAATTCACATTGAAACTTAATCCCCAAAGCAACAGTATTAACAGGTATGGCCTTTAGGGGTGATTTAGTCATCAAGGCTCCACCCTCATGAATGAGATAAGCACATATAAAAAGGGCTCCAGGTTGAAGGGAGTGTCCTTTTGCCCTTCCACCCTTCTGCCACGTGAGGACAGAGCGTTTGTCCCCTTCAGAGGGTGCAGCAACAATCTTCCAAGCAGAGACCAGGCCTCACAAGACACCAAACCTGCTGGAACCTTGATCCTGGACTTCCCACCTCCAAAACAGTGAGAAATAAATTTACATTATTTATAAATTACCCTGTCTCAGGTATTTTGTTATAGCAGTACAAACAGACTGAGACATCTAGAGAAACTCTTGCATATTTGCACCAGGAGATATGCACAAAGTAAGTATAACAGCTTTATTCAAAACAGCAAAAAGCTCGATTTAACACAAATGTTCATCAGGAGAATAAAGAAATAAATTGAGTGATAGACATACAGTGGAATATTAGACAACAAGGAAAATCAATAAATCACAGCTGCATGCAATAGTTTGGGAGAACCTTAGAAACATAATGAATGAAAGAAAGCAAGTATCAGCCAATTGTGTACAAATGTGAAAGGGGCGGCCTTGCAAAAATAACAGGAAAATACCTAATCCTACAAGTTCCCCAGTAACAGTTCAAGATCAGTCTGACGAGTTCTCTCCCTAACAGGTACCCTGCAGGAGTTCTGTTTTGCACAACTTTTGAAAAAGCTGAATGGACGGAAAAGAGATGTAAATCTCTCTCTCTCAAAATTGTGTTTTGAAAAATCTGCTTTTACAGAGTTCCTGTGTAAACAGCAGAAGAACGCTACAGCCTCAACCCTATCTGCAGGACAGAGTCACATCTCCTGTGATAATCCCTTCTCCGAGGAAAGGCAGGAAACCAAGTCTTGCACTTTTGACATCTTTGTAGTTTTTGTTATCAACCTGCTGCCGCTTTTGTTGTCAACTGACAGCCATCACTATTTTTCTTCTCTTCGTCCCCCTTAAAAGCAGCGAGCCACTTGGCCTCCCTGCTGGTGTCTCCCTTCTCTTTCTTTGGATTCCACGCTGTCTCCCTGTTCACTCCCCCTTTCTCTCTCTCTCTCATTCTCTCATTCTCTCTGTCCTTCTAAAGGACAAAATAAACTTTACTTTTATATATTAATCTCTGCGTGAGAAATCTCTCTCCACCGGTGCCGTGAGTACCTACTAGGGTTTCCACCCTAACAGATGATAACTTTTTTTTTTTTATAAAGCCCAAGAATAGCAAGACTGAACAATTACCCCTATATTTACTCTTTGTATTATTCTTTGTTCTTGATATTTCAAGATTCCTCCTTTTATTAGTTTCTTTTGTTTAGAGAACTTCCTTTAGCTATATGCTAGGTCTTTCTTTAGCTGAGAATTCCTTGATTTCCTCTTCATTCCTAAAGGATATTGTCACCGGATATAAAATTCCAGGGTGACAGTTTTTTCTTTCAACATTTGAAAAGTGTTTTGCCACTTCCTTCTGGCCTACATGCTTCCTGATGAGAAATCTACTGTCATTGTTTTCCCCCTATAGATAAGGTGTCATTTCTCTCTTGTTGCTTTCAAGATCTTTTCTTTGGCTTTATTTTCAGCAGTTTGACTGTGATGTCTTAGGGTGGATTTCTTTGAGTTAATCGTTTTTGGAGTTTCACTCAACTTCTTGACTCTACAGGTCAATGTCTTTTGCCAAGTTTGGAAATTTTCAGCCATTGTTTCTTTGAATACTTTTTTAGCCTTGTCCTCTTTCCCCTCTCTTTCCAGGATGCTGATGACACACATCAGACAATTTTTATACCCCCATAGTTCCCCAGGGTCCTATCCTTTTTTATTTTCAGTCTATTTTCTCTGTTGTTCAGGTTGGGTAATTTCTATTATTCTATTTACAAGTTCACTGATTCTTTCCTCTGCCCCCTCCACTCTGCTGTTAGCCAAACCATTGAGGTTTTTCTTTTTATTTCATTTATTATATTTTCCTAGAAACTGAAAAAAAATTAATAAAGTGAAAAAGAATGCAAAGATCACGCCAATACATTTTTTTTTAAGTTGCAAGAGAAAACAACTTCTTTCTGCTTCCTAAGTAATGGATACACTGACGGGCAGGCCAGGGGTCCGGTAACCATGCAGACTGATGTAACTCGAGTTTGGAGTGGTCCTGCTTCCGCTCAACAGCCCTCTGTTAGAACACGTCCTGGAGTTCCTCTGCAGAGCAAGGTGGCTGCTCTGGGCAAGGCTGCCTCCAGGAGTCAGGGCAGGCAGTTGAGGCCTGAACAAGCAGCGTCCCAGCATTAAGCCATAGCTTACTGCAGTACTGCAGCTCTTTCCTCCTCTGGCCTTTTTAACTGCAGCCCTACCCGATACTCCAGCCCTTCAGTTCTCTCAAATCCCTGACTGTTTTCATGGATTTTAATACTTTTCTCTTCTGTGTCATCTGCTTCCTCCTGATTTCTACTTGTTTACCTGGCCTCTGACCCATTTTTGCCTGCATTATGACATTTTGTGCATGGGTGGATTCCTTGACCCAGCTCTCTGGCTGGGGTCCTTGACCTAACTAAGCATCACCTAGATAGTCTAATGGGTTCACTTTCACCAACACTTGTGTTGCTCTGCAAGGCAACTGGAATAGAGATCGTCCTTTCTTCTCTTCAAAGCGGGGGTGGGGGAGATTGATTGCAAAGGTCCGCTCTCGCTCTCGAGGACAAATGTCCGAGGTCACCAGCTGCTCTGGTGCTCCTTCCATCCCAAGCCCAGCAGGCGGAGGCAGGAAGAGAGATGGGCGGGAGGACAAAGTAACACTGAAAAGCCTGATAAATACTAACAGCAAGTACTAAAAATAACTGGACAACAGCAGTCTACTTTTAGGAATTTCATCTGTGCTTTTATGTTGGGGGCGAGGGAGAGAGAGAGAGGGCTGTGGAGAAAGGGGTGGAAACGCTAGTGCTGTCTGATGGCGGAGGCACTGAGGAGCTTCCCTAGGTGGACAGCACTACCCCACCCCCTCCCTGAAATAACTCTCTCTCTCAGCTTTCCTCGGCATCCTCGGCTCTCAAAGGCATCCCTGCTCTAACCAGCAGAGAGGAAAAGCAGCTAAGAGCACGCAGGCTGTTTTGACCCCCAACCTTGTCTTCTCCCACTTGCAGAATAGCCTGGCCACCTTTTGACCTCAGCTTCCAGAAGGCACAAGGGTGGCTGGGATCAGTGTGTGTCACCTGTATATCTGTGAGTCTCTGGTACGCTGGGTGTGAGATGGCAAAACCATTAACCCCACATGACACAATCTGCACAGTGGGGACAGAAACGCCAGGCTGGGATTTCCACACGTCTCCCAAAATACCTACAGGTGGGCATTCCTGCTGCCCCTTCCTAGGACTGAGGATGTGGATAAGCAGACCTGGTCCTTATATGGCCAGGGTCTCTTGATTAAACAAAGTAGGGGAGAGCAAATCTGTTCAATTCTGTTTCTATTATTTTCCCTTCCCTAGTGAGCAATTCAACTATGCTGTGAATCGATATGGATCACTGGGGCTAGTGGACGACACAAGATGAGGAAAATAAATTGCTCCTGCTTGGATGAATTATAAGCACCTTTGAGCTCTTCTTCATATCTGTCCTGAACAGTCAGCTAAGAGGGAGTGTTTTGAGACTGAGCCCTTCCATTCTGTTCTCGTCCTCCCTCCTTCACAATGTGCACTCTCATAGCACAGAACGCCAGCACAAAGAAATAAAGGGCCTGCCTTCCTCTTACCTGTTTTCAAGATCACCACATCTGTATCCATCTTGCCCTCCTTCCTGCACGACTCTGATGAAAAGGGAGCATCCTTCACGCACACGTCAGTCCCTCCATTTACGTCCTGATTCTCTCCTCCAGCATCAGCCCCATGTCGCCCCAGCCCTTCCCCACAACATCTCCTACATCTTCGGGATGCCACCTGGCTGGGCTCCTTCCACCAAGCTGGAAAACAGCCTCAGACTCTGTAATCCTGCAAACCTGCCTTCTATTTTGTTACCCTTTACAATCCCATCTTCCTCCTCTTCTCCATCCTGCTTCCTAAAGGAAGGGTCTACATGGGTTATTTCCATCTCTCTTTTTTTATTTACTCCTGAACCCACTGCAACCAGACCCCCATCTGCTTTCTGTAAGGTCCCCAATGATTTCCGGGTTGCCAAAAGTGATGGCCTTGACCTTTCTGCTCAACCCTCCTGAAACTCACTCTGCCCTTTGGTCCCATGAGAGTACAACAGCCTGGTTTTTCTGGGACCTATCTGTCCATTCCTAGCCTCTTCCACTGTCTCCTTCTCTTCTGAACATCCCATAAATGAGGGCGTGCCCCAGTCTAGGGTTGCCAGATTTAGTTATATATATAACATCTATTATATGATTATGTATTTTTTATAAATGAGAATATAGAATGCCCAGTTAAATTTGAATTTGAGATCAATAATAAATACTTTTTATAATGCATAGGACATTCTTATACTAAAACATTATTCTCTGTTGATCTGAAATTCAATTTTAACTGAGTTTCCTTCTGTTTTTTTTTTTTTATTTGACAATCCTACCATAGTTGTTTCTCCAGAGCCTATCTTCTCTCTCTAATACTTTCCCTTGTTGGTGTTTTCCATGCCTATGGCTTCTATGATTATCTTTATTCAGATAATTCCTACATCTTTATCTCTAGCACCAATCTGACCTTCTTTCTCTCCCTCTCTCCCCTCTCTCTTCTCCCCCACCACCTCTCTCCCTCTGTTTCATTTCTCTGTTTTCCCCTGAATATTTTACAGCATCTCTACTTCATTATATATCAAACTAACTTATTTTTGACCCTCAAACCTGCTTTTCTATCTGGACTCTCTATTTCTATTAACACCTTCTACAGCCTCCCAATCACCTCAACTCCGAGTCCAGGAGACTGTCCTCAATGAGTGACTGAATCTTGGCTGGATTTGCCCCAACCAGCACTCTCAGGTCTGTCTTTCCTTCCATTTTTATGGATGCCACTGGATTGAGGCCTTTGTCATTTCTGTACAACTACTAACCATACCAGACCATGGAAATCACCTTCTGACTACTCCTCCTACTTCTACTCCCATCCACCCTCCACCCCTCTGTACACCACTGCTTGGTTAACATCCTGCTTAAAGTGCTAGGGTGGGTATGCCACTGCCTTGATCAAGGAAGCTTCCTATGGCTACTGGTTAAAGTTCAAGCTCCCTCGCCAGCACTCAAGGCCTTCCATGAGTTGACCTTCCTCCTTTTAACTCCCTGTGGTCTCACTCGTGCACCCCAAACTCAAGGAGCATCGAACATGATTCCAGGCCTTCCTATCTCTATGTGCTCACACTCAGATGTAGACTACTATGAAGGCAACTCATACAGTTTCTGCATAAACAGATACTCCATAAATGCTTGCTGAATTGGGAAAGTCAGTCAGTCAGTTTGAAACTGACCACATTAACAGAAGGAAATAATTAAATCCATGAATCATTTATGTGATAATACAAATAAATGCACTTTTTCACAAACCTATTGTTTGCTCATGGCCAATCATGGGTGACATCAGGTTCACCTAAGCATCTCCTGTCTCTGTGATGTAAAGTTACAGGTGGACTCTAAGAGGACTCCACAGGCTGGAGCAGAGACAGACCCACCCACCCCTGCTGCTTCTCCAGATTTATTTTTTGAACTCTGATCCCTTCCCCATTTCCCCTACTTCTTACAGATGGAAGGTTATAATATGCTCTGGAAACGTCCTTGAATTCTGTTACATAAATCTCCAAACAACTAGAAGTTCTAAACTGCTGCCAAACCCACATTCTGATCCAAGAACATCTGGATGTTTTAATGATCTAAGTCAGAGGCCTACAGCTTCTTTCTCTAACAGGCTGGATAGTAAATATTTTTGGCTTTGCAGACCACACGGTCTCTGTTGCAACAACTCAGCTCTGCCATTGTGGCACAAAAACAGCTACAGATGACACAAAAACAAATGAGTGGGCCTATGTGCCAGTAAAACTTTACCTACAAACACAGCTGGCCAGGACACCAGCCATTGTTTGCTGGCCCCCAGCGTAAACCAAGCTTCTGATGGATGATTTACTTGATGTTTTCTTTCCAAACCATCTCTTTCACTGTGGTCACTTGATTGGAAAGAACATCAGAATTTCAGTTGGTACAGTCTTTTCACTAGATTATACTTAAACCAAACTCAGGACCCCAGAGTGGATCAGGGGAAAATGAGGAGTGGGGACTTGAAGGCCTCTAAGGGATTTTCCTCCCAGCCCAGTGGACGTCACCCAGGGCAGAGGGATGGGGAGGCCAGATAAGTGAATAGTGCACTCGTCCCAGGTGCAAAATTTAAGGGGGTGCCCAAAAAACACATTAACCAAGATAAATAACATTTTAATGAAATATTTTTTAAAACCACAATGAATGCAAACATCCATGATGAATAAAAGATTAAAAATTTAAAAAGACAGGATCACTGCTACTGATTTTTTTCTTTTGCCCTTGCTTTCAAGGTGGCTCTGCCCAGCTCTGTAACTGATGCCATCTTTATTTAAAATTTTGATCTTTTGTTCATTATGGATGTTTTGCCTTCGTTTTGATTTTTTAAATATATTGCACTAAATGTCATTTATATTGATTATGGAGTTTCTGGCACCCTCTAGTTTTTTACCAAAGCAAGTCCCCTACTCGCCTCCCCCAGTCTCAGCCCTGCAACACCCTCTGTGTCATCAGCATCTACCCCATTTCAGAGAGTGATGTACATCTATTCAATGTTACCTTTGGACCAGATCATTCCTCCTGGCTGCTTTGGTAGCATTTTCAGCCACCTGGATCCACCCCACGCACAGGTAGATTCGGAGCCTGTGGAAACGCTTGTGCCAGACTCTCCAGACTTGCTTCTTAAAGGACACGTTAAGGAGAGATGGGAACTAACACTCTATTAAGTACCTACTCAGCGCCCAGTGGCACTACACTATGGAAGGGATTTTATATCCATCATGTCATTTAATTCCTGTGACAACCCATGAGGTTTGATTACATTCTTTTGTATGGATAAGGGAACAGAGGCTCAGACAAACTGAGATTACAGAAAACATAAAAGCCAGGCTGAAGCTTTCTGCTACGTCACATTCCGTCAAGAAGCTATACATTTCGGACAGGGTTAAGGCACCTTCTTGCCTTCCTACTTTATATCTGCAGAGCTCCTCTCTCATTTATAAAAAGCTTTCAACTGTTTCTCATTTGAGCATTACAGTAATCCTGGGAGGTGAAAGTCTCCAATTATTTAAGACGTGTCAACATGGACTCATCAATTTCATTATACAGGCGAAGACGCAGATATTCAGAAAGGTTAAGTAACATAACCCAAGGTCACCAGCTAATACATGGCAAAAGTAAAATTAAAAACACAGGTCTTCCGAGGCCTGTTGAGTTGTGCTCTTCATTATATCCCGTCACCCTAGCGGAGCACAGCCAGCCTGGGCATCTTTGACCCAACACCATCCATGTTCATATAGCAGCATGAGCCCTAAAGGAATAATAAGCTGGGACTAGAAATTTTGGTGGGAGGAAATTAGCACCTAGGACAGAAAGACTGAAGATCAAGCGCTGTCTGCCCTGATGAGGCAAGTGTGAGTTAAATGGGCATCAGAAGCGGAGAGGGATACCCAGAAGTGAGGGCGTGGTACAAGCCCTGGAAGGACGGAGCTGAAGAGGCTCTGAAGGGCAAGGCCAAGCAAAGCCTGCTCCACCACTTTACCCAAGGCCATCCCTCCTGGTACCGGGAACTGTAATGATAATTAAAGCAATTGTAGTCAAAACAGTTTCTGCTCTACCCCTTATCCTTTCTGGGTCCCATGCTTTGAGAAACCAAATCTACAATTTCCAGCTTTCATTTCCCATTTGCTCCAGGTGCCAGCACGATTTTGAGATCAGGCAGGGCATCATCTGAACACAGGGCACAGAGGCCATCCAGATGGGTGAGGAGGGTCAGATAAAAGTGAGGGCAGGATGCAGGAGCTGGGGCCTGAGGGTGGCGGGAGGCAAAAGGACGATATCCCCAACCCAGTGCTGGGGGAAGACGCAGGTGCTCCACTTTGGAAAAATTACAGTGCATGCTACTCCAGGCAACTTCCAAGGAGGCCTCAGCCCACATGAGAAGTATTATATCTCTGTAACGAGATGCACAGTGGGCACTTTCAAGCATTTAAAATACTTGAATGTGCAAAGTTTCACAGTTGATCACAAGTTCATAATAGCTACATGCCTCTTTTATTGGGGAGATGCCATGCCATGCTGGGATGTCACAGGGCAGCAGGGCTCCCCCATTCTTCAAAATAGAGCAGCTCAAAAAATTCCTCTGGCAATTTTAACTACACGAGAATAGAAAATACCCCAGGCAGAGTATGAGAGACCAATCTCGTAAACAGCAGGATAGCAAGGCATAAACAAGAATGAAAAGAAAACATACAGCCTTTTACAAAACCATTGCTTTTGACAAGGACAATAAGACGGGAATAAATTCAGCCCCAAATATCATGGAACAACAAAAGCTCAGAGAAGTGTTAAATCACATGCCAGGTGGTGGCAGGAATTTGCAATGATCTGTTCCAATCTGCCAACTCGTCCCTTTTGGCACCAGGCTTGATTTTACAGACTCTTCTCCCAGTTTTACATGCTTGGGAATTTGAGGGGTGGGGGATTGTTTGGTTTTTGCCTCTTTTCATGCAGCACAGCCAGCATTTTCAATGGTGTTGTAACTTCCCTATGTCACATATTTCTTCTTCCTCTGACCCAACAAACAATGTTGTTTTGGAGAACCACAAACCACAATATTTCCATCTTTCATTTGACTGAATCATGTTCTTGCAGGCAGTAAAAACATGATCAGGTACTGGTACTGAGTCTTAGTAAATACAGGCGGTCCTCAGGTTATGGATGAGATCCATTCCTGGGAACTTCTTGAGGTTGGATTTGTACGTTACTCTGATCACTGATGAACAGCGCATACATAGTAATAATAATAATAACAACTATGTAATAATACTATAATGGCTCATATGTGGTAATAATACAGTTTAATACTGTAACAATAATACTAAGAATACCCTGTTACTGAAATAATAAGTTACAGAAACTGCTGTGCTCTTTCTTTTAATTCAAACAAACAAAACATAAAAACAACCTCATACAAAAAGTTTAGATAGAAGACAGGAGAAATTTCAAAAAAGAATACTAAAGGTTAGCCCTCACCTAGTGTTACATCAATACTAGGCTAATAGGAACGTCACACTTATTTTGATCTTCTAACCAAATCAGTAATAACCTATAATAACCTCTCTGTTTCAATAATTAATCCACTACGCTGCTTAGTAATAATTGATGCTTTCAGTGGAGCACTGCCTTTCACACGGCCCATTATTCTCACTTTATCCTTTGTAATTGTTCCGATAGCGGAGCGACAGAAGCCTGACGCTTTTCCACTGAATGATGGCCTCCGGCCTTTCTCTGAAGGCTCAATTATTTCTACTTCCATTTCCATTGTGATCACCTTTCTCCTCACTGCAGGCTCACCTGGACTTGCCGTGGACTTTTGTCTTGGAGGCCTGGTCATAAGGGGAAACACAGACTCACAAAATCGAATACAGAAACTAAGAAGAAAGTGATGCTGTGCGTAAGCGACCGCACAACCAATCAACCGCTCACGCCATGCGAGCTCATTTACATGCACGGAAGAAACTAGTTCCCAAATTATTAATTTAACTATTTAATTATAAATGATCCTTAGGGGGAGCACTGGGAGGCTGTTCGTAAGTACGGAAACGCCGTAGGTCGGGTCATCAGTAACCCAGGGACTGTCTGTACATCACATAATCATCTGCATTGTTAGAAGATTTAGTGCAGTAAAACTCCAGGATGGTCTATCCTTTCAACCATTCTACCAATCCTTAAACACCGAGCATGCACTGGGGATCGCAGAAATGAACAGTCAGACCCTGGCTTTGAGGACCACGTAGCCCGGTGGAGGAGAGAGACTTGGAAACAAACAGTTATAACAAGAGATGAAGCCACCCTTACACCTCAGTTGCAGAGTGATAACGTGCATGCGTTTGTTAAACAAAAATGTGCGGAAGGGCATTATTTTGGACTAGGCTCTTGCACTGGGCCCCAGCAACCCAAACCAAACCGGAATAGATTCACTCATGCTAAGTGCCACGTCATCAAACTGAACTTTGAAATGGGCTAGTTTTCCAAATGTCAAGAGATTCACAACAACCAACCAGAAGGGGCCCAGTTTACCTGAGCTGGCCTGATAAAGTCCCCTCTGTTCTAACCCTATAAGGAAAGTACCTTTGAAATGACTAATCCGCTGTTTGTCACCTGTTTCTGCCTATAAAGCCAACCCCCTCTGCTGAGGCCACCTGAACACCCATTCGGTTATACAATGAGATGTCACCTGATTCTAAAATCACAAATAAAAGCCAATGAGATCTTTAAACTCAATTTGTTATAATTTTGTCTTGTGATAGAAGAACCTCAGAACTGACCAGGGATGAGGTGCCGGTATCTGAGCAAGCACCCGGGGTTTCCTGTGAGGCAAAGACGTGCTCTTCTGTGAGGTCCTCCCCCAGCCTCCTCTACCTCGACACTCCTGCTCTCAGCCTCAGACTTCCACGCTGCCTTGCTTGGGCTTATTACTGATGGCACACATGTCATGCATATTTACTATGTGCCAAGAATATATAATTATCTCATATACTAGCTCATATAATTATCTCACTGAATTTTCATAACAACCTTGGAATAGGTTTTGTTATCCCAGTGTCACAGATGAAGAAAATGAGCCTCTGCAAATTTCAGAAACTTGCCTAAGGCTACACAGCTGGTAAGCAGAAAGACTGAGATTGGAACCCAGGATTATGTGATTAGAAAGGTTTTTAAACAGTAGATTAGTCTTTCTCTGCAGGCATGTTTAGTCTACTCCCCTAAGGAGTGAGGTTATTTGTACCTTAAGAACAGGGATCAACATTTCCACTTTTTAATAGTTACCAGGCAGGGCAGGCCCATAACCAACAGAATAGATATCCAGCTATGTGATGTGATTTAAGGGAGGTTGGACAAGTGGGTTGAACATATCTCTACCACTGCCTGTCACAGTGTCTGTAATTTCACCATTGAAGGTGCAATACTTTGGGCCTTGAAGTCTTTCTGGTCTTTAGGATTGTGCTCTTAGAACATGATGCGCCAGGAGGAGTAATCCTCTACTGAGACCTCAGTGAGGAAGAAGACCTCAGAGAGCGAGACATAGGAGAGATGCCTTTCTAGGCATCCGGGAGCTCTGGAATGGACAAAGTGGCCCTGAGAGGAGGAAGGGGAAGTTCTAAAGACAGGTGTGGATGTTTCATTTGGCTGACCCCATCTTTGTGTCCCTGAACACAGGGCAAGGTGAATGGAAGGCATGTCGTACTTCCCTCGATTTGAGGAAACGCAGTTTGGATCGGAGGTAAGAGGAGGAGGTATGAGGGATGGTGGGAGTTAGATGCCAAATGCCAAGGACTCTGAGTATTGTGAAGGTATCAAAGACAAGGAGGCAGGATCCTTGCCCTCAAAGAGCTTACAGACTGGAGAGAAAAAGTTATCAACGGCAAACAGTGGATAAAAAAGACAAGACAGGGAATGACCAAGCACAGAGTATATGTGTCATGGGAGATCCAGGAAAAGGAGAGCTCAGAGTGGGAGGAGACAGTAGGGGGACACAGGCCCCAAGGACAGTACCAAATAAAGGGAAATAACAGGGGAGCTGGTGAGTGCCTGTCTTGTGGGAAAAGACGTCCCAGGCTGCCACAGCCATTTGCTACCTTGGCACTTCCAAACAAGGCAATCCAATGTGGATTTAGTCACCATAATGCAAAATGATGTTAGGATGGTCTAGAAACAAAATCTGAAGACATATATACTGTGCAAAGATACTATTTATAAAATGCATTACTTCAAAATAAACCCAGCTCTTTTGATAAAAAGATCTAGGCTCCAATCACATAATAAATAAATCCAGAATTTCAGTAGTAGGCGAATGTACCAGAGTTATACATTAGCAGTCCTAATCTTTTTGGCACCAGGAACCATTTTCATGGAAGACAATTTTTCCATGGGCCAGGGAGGAGGGGAATGGTTTCAGGATGATTCAAGCGCATTACATTTATTGTGCACTTTATTTCTATTATTACATTGTAATATATAATGAAATAATTATACAAGTCACCATAGGTTGGGGACCTCTGCATTAAGATACATGGCAAATAAATCTGATGAAACCATTAGGTAAGCCTAACGCCCTGGTGAAGCTCAATTAAAACCATGGGCAGCAGATATGATGACCAGCATAGGCCAACAACCTTGAGAAATTCCAAGACCTTCCTCTGAGTTCAGCTCTGATCAAGAATCATATAACTCTGTGAACTTCTAGCCAAAGATCAATGAGCTTCTTCTGGGCTTTCACTTAATGTTTTCCTCACAAGCAGGAAAGGTTACTTCTATTTATTATAACTTATTTTGTATTTTTTAAAAAGACCCCTTTATTTAATTCACACAAGGAAAACAACCCCAAGGAGGAAAGGAAGGAAGCAAACAAGCTCTGACCTTTATCTGCTAAATGAGTTATTTTACTGATAGCTACAGGTGATTATGTTCTCACAATGCTGAATAACAAACCTTTGTACCCCTTGGCAGAAGAGGAACCAATTGCTCAGCCTAGGGCTTACTGTAAGTAGAAAAAAGAAAAATATAGGTAGGTAGAGACTTGAAAAAGGAAGAGGAGGAGAGGGGGAGAAGGACCCACAAGACATCCTTCCTCCTGCAAATTTCTTAATTGAATTGTTGCAATATACATTTCTTTTTCTTTTCAACTTAACTGCTAATGAGCTGCATTTCCACTAGTCACCTGCTTTCTTCAAGGTGGCTGTATATCTGGACATAAATAGCAAAGGTCTCCAGTTGAGTCCCCTAATAGGTTTGTAGCAACCTCTGTGGAGATGCGCGGACACAGTGATGACATGATCCAAGCTCATAATTAGACACGAGGTCTAACAAAAGAGGCTGTGCTTTATCTCCAGATGCAAGCAGCAAATTGGCAAATGCACTTCTGATGACTAAATACTAGGATTTCTGAGACAGTTTGGTGTTGCAAAGAACAACCAGGAAAAAAATTTTTGAGGTCCTAAAAATCAGGGTGATGATTATTACACCAGAGCAAATGGTAATACCAGTATTTTTTTTTATTTCAGCTTATCATCATGGGGGGTACAAAAGTTCAGGCCACATACACTGCCCATGTCCCGCCCATCCCCCCGAGTCAGAACTTCAAGCGTGTCCATTCCCCAGATAGTGAGCATTGCACTCATCATGTAGTTATAACCCCCATCCCCTCCCCTGATACCAGTATTTTTATAATCAATATTTTATAAGATTGGATTTATAAGATTTATAGGATATATATAAGATATATCCTTTATAAGAAAAGGATTCAGAACTCATTGAAAGAAATCAGTGAAAATATTTAATACATTTAAAATATACAAATTAATAAATTTCATGTAAATGTAAAAAAAATATATAACCTGGCCAGTATTATTCTATTAAAAATTATTAGCAGACATAATTTAAAAACATAAGTATTAAAAAAAACTAAACAGTCTCAAAAAAAAGAAATTAATCATGAAAAGCTGAAAATCAGATCACATTATTTGTACTTTTATAAAGTGAGTTCTTAAGGTGCATAAACATTGTTGCCATGGAGTTGAGAGCATATTTTTGTGCAAATTTCTTCACTGCTAAAAATAAAAAAAAAAGTACTAGTCTGGAAAATGGTGATGTATTTATGAACTACCTCCAAATATTTTTCTCTGACTCCTTCATCGTCAAATAATCCTAACTCTAATTTGATTACTCTGAGGAGTTTTTTGTTGTTGTTGTTTGTTTTTAACAACTCTGTAGGGGGCAGGAGACGAAGCCTATTTATTCACCTCCAGCTGCAGTTTGCTTGGAAGCAAGAAGCAAGTGTTTCTGATTTGCCTCTCCGTCCTTAGTTTGCTCCTCTGTGGTGGAACCTCAGTGCCCAGCCCCCGCCATCTGTTTTATCACTCTCATAGTGCAATGGCCGCATCCTCAGGTGATCCCCACTGAGTCACGCCCTAGTGTGCTCCCCTCCCACGGAGTGCAGCCACAACCTGTGACTTGCTTTTAGCAAACAGAATGTGACAAAGCCAACAGGAAAGTCCCTGCCTTGATGAGGTTACTTGCTATAAAAAACTCCAGCTTGGCAGCCTGCAGTGGGAGTTTCTCCTGCAGGCTTTGAAGAAATAAGCTTCCATGTTGTGACAAGGCTATGAGGTACCATATGGCAAGAAGCTATAGGTGATTCCTAGGACATGAGAGTGGCCCCAGGTGACAGCCAGAAAGAAAGTGGAGAGCTTAGTCCTGTAATCTCAGCTCAATTCTGCTAACAACCATGTGAGCTTGGAAGAAAAATACTCAAACTCTAAACAGGAACACAGCCCGGCCAATGCCTTGGTCACACCATCGTGAGACCCTAAGCAGAGGTGCAAGCTAAGCTGCACCCAGACTCCTGAGCCACAGAAGCTATGGGATAACTAATACGTGTCATTTTAAGTCATTATATTTGTGGCAATTTGTTATGCAGCAATACACAACTAATGCACAAGTCATAATCCACTTTGGACTCAAATAACAGTCATTCTTGCAAAAAAGTTTTGCTTTGCCAAATGTTATTTTCTTCCTCCTTTTAAGGATAACAGAACTCTAGCAGAATACTTTATAAATGTATATACCTTTCCCAATTTAAAACTTTAATGCAGAATATAATTCACCATGTGTGAATCCTGAAATACAAATGAATTGGATTCAACGTTTTTTTCAAAATATTAAAATACTTTTATTTTAGTACTTAAAAATCAGAGCGTACACCAGCAAACCACTTTTTTGGTTTGTTTTTATTGTTGGTTTTGGTTTTGGTGTTTGTACTTCACTATTTTTAAACTAAATGTTTTATTTTCAAACATTTTCATTTACAGAATTATTATAAAGATAGTACAGAGAGTTCTAGTATGCTACACACCTAGTTTCCCCTAATATTAACACCTAACATTAGTATAGTACATTTACCGTGATTAATGAACCAATATTGATACATTATTGGTAACAAAACTGCATACTTTATTCAGATTTTCCTGGTTTTTACCTAACGTCCTGTTGCTGTTACAGGATCCCACATTACATTTAGTCATTGTGTCTCCTTAGGCTTCTCTTGGTTGTGACAGTCTCTCAGATGTCACTTATCTCTGATGAACTTAAAAGTTTAGAGGAGTACCGGTCAGCTATTTTGTAGGATGTCCCTCTATTGGTGTTTGTCTTATGTTTTTCTCATGATTAGACTTAGATAATGTATTTTTGGGAGGAAGATCACAGAGGCAAAGCGCCTTCTCATCCCATAATATCAAGGGTGCCCACTACCGACAGGACTTAATCGCCCAGCTGGAGGAGCTGTTTGTCAGGTTTCTCCACCAGAAAGTCACTCTTTTCTTCCTCCTTTCTATACTGTACTCTCTGGAGGGAAGACACCATGTGCAGCCCCCACTGGGAGTTATGCTTTACCTCCTGAAAGGAAGAATATACATACGTTATTTGGAATTCTTTCACATGGGGGATTTATCCATTTTCCTCATTGATGTATTCAATCATTTATTTACATCAGTATAGATATGTATTTTGAACTTTAGATTATATCCCAAAACTTCCTTGTTTCTTTCTCTCTCTTCCTTCCTTCCTATCTTTCTCTATCTTCCTCTATTTACCTTTCTCTCTCTTCCTTCCTTTCTTTCTCTCTCTCTTCCTTCCTTCCTTCCTTCCTTCCTTCCTTCCTTTCTTTCTTCCTTCCTCTCTCTCTCTTCCTTCCTTCCTTCCTCTTCCTTTCTCTGTCTTTCTTTATCTTTCTTTCTCTACCATTCTTTCTTTGTCTCTCCCTCTCTTCCTTCCTTCCTCTCTCTCTTTCTTTCTCTTTCTTTCCTTTCCTTCCTTCCTTTTTTCTTCTGTTACTGAAATTTTCCATCTTTGAACACTGGGAGCACTTTCAGTTGGCTCCTATGTCCCTTTGACACACACTCATCACTGTGGATTTCTTTTTTAAGCACTTCCTTATTTTCTGGCACTATAAAATGCCCCAGTCCTAAATCAGCCATTTCTCCAAGGAGCCCTGGTTCTTTTTATTGGAAAATAATATTAGAAACCAAAATCTGGGCCCGGTGCAGTGGCATATGCCTGTAATCCTAGCACTCTGGGAGGCTGAGGCAGGAGGATCGCTTGAGCTCAGGAGTTTGAGACCAGCCTGAGCGAGACCCCGTCTCTACTAAAAATAGAAATAAATTATCTGGACAACTAAAAATATATATAGAAAAAATTAGCTGGGCATGGTGGCACATGCCTATAGTCCCAGCTACTCGGGAGGCTGAGGCAGTAGGATCGCTTAAGCCCAGGAGTTTGAGGTTGCTGTGAGCTAGGCTGATGCCACGGCACTCTAGCCTGGGCAACAGAGTGAGACTCTGTCTCAAAAAAAAAAAAAAACAAACCACAAGCTCTGGGTGGTAGGTACGCTTATTGTTTACAGAGGTGTCACTGCTTCTAGACCAAACTATGTTTCCAATCTTCAAATAAGAGACCTTGGGATGTCACTATATTCTTAATTCATTTTAATTTATTTGACAAACATTTTTTATAGTGTTTACTATTTTAAACACTTTCAAATGTCAACTTATTTAATCCTGGTAATAATCTCACAACAACAAAAAGACAGTATTAGTATCATTTTTTGGATGAAAAAACCAAGGCACAGAGAGATTTGGACATGTGCCCATAGTCACCCAGATAATAAGGGGCAGAACCAGGAACTGAACCTCGTGTATCTGGATCCTGATTTGGAGCAGTAACCGCTGCTACACATGGCCTCACGGTGGTGAGGACCTCACAGAGCTACCACAAACACTGGTGAATGATTTAACCCACACATTCATTCTCTAGCAAATACCTGTTATGCGCTCATTAGGTGCCAGGCTCTGCTAGATGCTAATCGGTGCTTAATGCCCTTGGAGATACTTTGTGGACTATGGCCCAGTTTAACATGAGGGAGGAAGCTGCTGTAACGTGCCCCTTAAAAGGACTCCGGCAGCTGCGTGGGACAAAGATGTCATAAAAACCACTCCCCTCAGTGGCTGCAAATATACTTTACTATGCTACAGGTAATATGCAGGGGTGCTGGGCAGTGCTGTATTTATTTCATTCCTATCCTTTTATCAATTCTGTATATTTTAAAGAAGGGGTTTAATATCTTTTCTATATATGAAACTCCTATTCATTATACTACTATTCACTGATAAAATATTTGAACAAAACTGCCTCTTGTGAAAACCATCAAACAAAACCAAAATTTCCATTTATAGCTGAATAAGAAGAAAAACTTAAATCTACACTTACTTTATGACCATCACTAGTGGATGGTTCCAGGAGACCAAAGTCAAGATGATCTTAAAGAAAACATGCAAAACATCAATGCTGAATGCAAACATCCTAAAGGACCTGTCCTAAAGTCATTTATTCCCCACCTATTTCAGTGGAGCACTGTGAGACTTCCCATGACTGGGGTATACTCCTTGTCAATAGTGCTTTCTGGAAAAGGGAGTGAGGGTTGGGGTGGGGGTGGGGCTCAGCACAGCAGACTCCCCTAGAAAGAGAAGGTGGAGGCTGACACAACAGGCCTCTTACTAATGTTTCTAAACTCCTCGGAAGAGGCTATGGGATTCTAGTGACGGGACACACAAAAACGTGGGCCTTCATTTTCATTGCAGCACGAGCAGCAAATGAGCCACCTTCCAGGTGTACTAAAGTTTAGGGATATTCAAAAAAGGTTTAGCAGACACAGTTCCTGTAATGTAATAATAAGAAATCACAATAAAATAGGTCAATAAATGGGAATAATATATTGGTTAGATTCACAGGGCAGGTGAGTGTCGGAAGAAAGGAATGATCAAAGGGATTCGATCTAATTTAGACTAGTCTTTCTAATTTGGAAAGTCTAATTTAGCATGTCTGATTGAGAAGGCTTGAGGATGTGATCTACTGGATCCCATTGCTGATGGACACAGGGAGGGTGTGTTCTCTCAGACTTTGTGCCTGACATTTATAACCTCTCTTTGAGAAAAAGTGCATTTTAGTACCTCTGGGAGCGTCCGTCTAGACAATCTAATTAGTCTATCTAATGCAGTTTCAAAACCATCAAGAGAGGCAAAGCCTTCTTAGCAGATCCGTTTAAAAAATAAATCCCAACTCATACTATTGAATTCTTAAATATCAGAGTATCACTTTCATTAGGAATGAAACACCAAGAAACATACAATTGTTTCCATTTCTAAATATCCTTCCTTTTTATTAAAAAATCAATCGTAATAATTCAAGAAAAGGCATCCCAACTGACATGTTAGAAAACAGTGTAACTACTGGTTTCTGTATATTTGATGATGTACCAATCATTGCAAAATGCATTTTCAAGGGCTCATATTCCTCTAAGTATTTAACAAGAATTGAATACAGTTAAAGCAGAACTAGGAGTTTTACCAAAGAGTTAGTAAATGCATCCCTTTGAACATAGAATAGAGGCAATATATTTCAGTAGTAAGTTATTGAACCTCAGAGTGTTCCACAAATGATAGCTATTACTTTATTTTTAGTTCCAGCAATCTAAGAATTCTGATCTAAGACAAATTCTTCCTTTTTTTCTTATTCATAATAACCTGTACATTTTAACAATACAGATGTAAATAGAAAAGATTTTGGCTTAATAAAAATAATCTTTCCAAACACAATTTTTTTTACTGAAAAAAAAATCTGTGAAATGTTTTTTATATATTTTCCTTCGTCTCAAAGTTATATTGTTGACATCCAAACATATCACAACTTGAAAAGCGGCATTCTAAGATTTTTCATTGCTAAGATGTAGAAAACAGTCTAAGTGAATCATAGTGTTTTACGTTTTAAAATAACATAGTTAACTCCATTTCAGACTTTTCAGATTTTACTGAAAAAGGCGCGGGGGGGGGGGGAGGGGGGCACTTGGTTAAAATGGCAAGGTAAATAAACGAGCGGTTCCTAGAGCTGTGAGGGGACCCTGATAGCTTTCTCTAGCGTCAGACTGGACAGCCCACTGCAGACCAAGCTAGTTGGTGGTGACAAGACAGCTAGGTGAGACCAAGGCTTCTATGCTATTGAACAAAAGTTTCACTGATGTGCTTACAGATGCACATTGAAACACATCCTATAGGCCTATTTTTTCTCAGAGATCAGTGAGAAAATGATGAAGGTGTGGTGGGAGGAGTGTGGACATATAGGAGCACAAGTATAAGTAATCCACAGTGTACATATTCCATTCTTTACATAATAGCTGCTTTCATTAAAATATATACATGAAGAGAGATTCCACAGACTACTGCTATGGTTTGCACATTTGTGTCTCTCCAAAATTAATGTTGAAACTGAATCTCTCCAGTGCAACACAGTAGTCCCCGTTATCCACAGGGGACATGTTCCAAGACCCCCAATGGATGCCTTAAAACTTGGAATAGTATCAAACCCTAACATATACTATGTTTTGTCTATACATACCTACCTATGATAAAGTTTAATTTATAAATTTGGCACAGTAAGAGATTAGTAACATACAGTATAACAATAAAATAGAACAATGATAATATATTGTAACAAAAGTTGTATGAATGTGGTCTCTCTTTTCCTCTGTCTCTCCTCCCCTTCTGGCAAAATATCTTACTGTACTGTATCTCAGAGAGCAAAACCACAGACAAGAAGGGACTACTGTCATCCTAGGGGCTGGGGTCTTAGGGAGGTCATTATGTCATGAGGGCTAGGATTAAGGCCCTTATAAAAGTGGCCTCACGTAGCATCTGGCCCTTCTTGCCCTTTCTGCCCTTTCTCCATGTGAGGACACAGCATTCAAGGTGCCACCGTGGAAGCAGACAGCAGCCCTCTCCAGACACCAAATTTGCCAGGGCCTTGACCTTGGACTTCCCAGCTTCCAGAACTGTTAGAAATAAATTTCTGTTCTTTATAAATTACCCAGTTTTAAGTATTTTGTTATAGCGGCATGAACAGACTAAGACAACCACAGATCTATCTTGCTAATTTAAATTCTCACTTTAGGGAGACAAGAGCATAAGGCAGAAAGAGCACGGAGTGGAAGTCTGGGGTCTAGCCCCACCTCGGCCACTTGTCAGCCAGAGAGGGGACCCAGCAGCCACTCGCCATCACTATCTGTCTATACACAAAGGGATGTATAATCACTGTAAAATTCCTTCCATTTCGGACATCTATTTCAAATCGGTCCTAACTTTTCTTTTAAGATCACTATCAGGAAGTTTATGGTTTACGGAAAAACAAATAAATGCAGCTGACCAAATTTGCTTTTTTAGTAGCCTGGAATGAATCCTTTTGCAATAGTGATAATGCTGAAAATACTTTATATATTTGGTTTGCGTATAAAAATTTCAAGGTTAATGCACTCTTAGAGATAGGAAAGTCTGACAACGTTTAGATAGAAAGTGGCTTTGAAAAGTTTTAAATGTTATACGCAGATACTGTGTAGTCACCAAGACCATTTAAACACTATTTCTACATCCCGTCAGTCAGCCACACCATCCGTTCATGCTCATTGTGAAATGGTTTCTGGTCTGTCAATGTTGGTATCTAATTTCTCACCCAAAACATGGCATTTTCATTGAACGGTACAGTATACTCTGACAAGCGTTTGTAAATAAAATCAATAGCTCTTTACAGTTAGTTTTAATTTGATTTCACAAGTTTGGCAATTTGTACTTCAGAATCCACCCCTAACTTTTCTCAGGAAGGGGAAAAGGGCTTAATATTCATTCATCTGGAAAAGAATGTACCATGCTCCAAAACACAACTAAACTGGAAACAGATGATATTCATCCTCTCAGGGGCATTTAGCATAAGCTAAATATACTCACAACACAGCTGACCATGTATAAACACAGCTCCCATCGGAACCAGAGGGCTGTGTCAACGGCAGCCCATTCACTGGTCTGCAGTGAAAAACCACAGATTCTGCTAAGGTGGAGGCCACGTCTGAACATCATGGCATCCACACTGCTCCGATTTATACAACTGTCTAATAAAAATATTTCAAGGCATTCCACTGCCTTGCTTTCTACTTTTAGACGGAGTCCTTAAAAGAAGATTCATCTAGTTCTCTCCGCTTTTGTAAACATGGACATTAAATACGGAGGGAGCCAGTTTAATAGGATTCTACCTGCCCTAAAGGACCACTACTATTGCCCCTGGTGCTCACGGCACAACCTCACTGGGCTGAGGTGCTCTCCTGAGGTTGCTTCAGATGCTGTGATTCATTCTGATGGCATCATTCTGTGACTTAGGTTGTGAGGGATAAATATTTTTCTCATTTATACCTCAGAGTTGGTCTTAAATTCAGAAAGCATGTATGACAAAATTAAACACACACACACACACACACACACACACACACACACAAACACACACAAAGAAACCAACCTGATTCCAGACAACAGAGACTGGCTAAATGGAGGGCAAGTAAATGTCTTACTTAGCCAGTCAGTCAGTCAGAACACTATGGAGCACCTACGAGAGCAGAGCCCAGATGGAATTCTCTCCTCTGGGCCCCACTGGGAGAATGGCTGGCTCCCAGGCAGAAAACAACCATCCAGTTGCCATGCCAGAAGGGGTGTATTTATCCATTCACCCAACAAACCTTCATTCAGCATCCACCATGAGGCAGGGCCCAGGGCACTTTAAGGTGCTCGTTCCAGAAGGGGTGAAGCCAGCTAGTCATTTATACCAGACAACTAAACAAACGAAGTAACGAAACGTGATCAGCTGAAGGACAGACACCTATCAACATGAATAACCAACCAGAGCCACACTCCCCCACACACCACATCCTTCCCTGTCTCGTGGTTTCTCTCATTAGCACTTGACTATTGGGGCCATCACCACTTTAGGAAGTATGTCCATGAGGGCACGGGATTTCTTGGTTCACTGAGGTAAACCAGCCCCCAGAACAGAACCTGATACTAGTAGGTGTTCAATAAATACTTGTTGACTAAATGAATGTATGAGTGAATCAACATAGTAAAAGTCATTCAAAAGAAGGAATGATTATCTGGAAATATGGGAGGAAATGATGTTGGGTTATGGTTAAAGGCAATTAAATTTTGACATGGAAGAAGTTGAAAAATCACGCAAGAGAAGTTTTCTGGGGAGGTGCTCAGGAATATCCCATAATGGGTGTGGGGAGAACAGGTGGTAATGTCTACCCAGTATCCTGTCCTCATGGAACTGTCCTCCCTGGCTCCATGTGGCTTTGGTGGGGCAACCAATCCCAGACTTCGGCTCCTCTGACCCCAGAGAAGGGCCCAACCCAAAGCAGGCAGTCCAATTCTCCCTCCTGGGCAGTTAACCTAGTGCCAACAAGAGACGGGCAGCAGAGCCAGCATCACCTTGGAAAGGTGGCACGGGCCTTCCTGCTTCTGAGGCGCCCAATGGCTCTGGTTCTCCTCTTCCCTCAGTGCTTTACACTATTAATGTCCTTCCAATATACTTTATTTTTCTGGCTCCAGCAGTCTCCATTTATTTCTGTTGATTACATTCTAAGCTTTCCATGACCACAGGAGCTGATTAAAAGATAAATGTGGTTTGGCAGGACTCACAATAAGAAATTTTTATTGAACACTAACCATGTGCAGGTACCGAGCTAAGCTCTTTGTAAGAGTTACTCGATTTAATTAATCATCAGAACCACCTCTATCAATGACTATTTCCATGTAAAAATGAGGGACATCAGACTTAAAGAAATTAAATAAAGTGTCCAAGCTGACACCCTACCATGTGGCAGAGCTGGCATTTGACACCAAAGACCACAGTCTTAACAAATTCTCCCCACTGGCTCTCCCCACTTAGGTTCACTGACAACTCCTGGGCGACACACATTTTAGTATGTGATAAACAACTAGAAATGCCACTGGTGTCACAGCTGGGTTAGGTGAGGTTAGGGTTAGGAACAAGTGGGTGAGGGTCTCCCTAGGGAATAGGTGGAGTTCGGGGGTAGCAGCACTAGTTTCCACGGCAACTTTCCGGAGATGCCCTTCCCACATTCTGAACTGTGTGATGGGTTATTATTTTCTGTTCCTACACCATGCAAAGAAATCAGAACAGCTTCTTACTGAGAAGAGCTAAAATGTGTGCCTGGAACAGGGGGCTCCAAAGCCTCTCTTCACTTAACAGACACAGGTCCTGTCCTCCCCTGTGGCTTCCCCTTTCCTTCTGCTTATTGCTGATTTGTAGTCGCTGCCCCCCACAGCCCAGATCCCGGAAAGTCTGCTCACCCTCCAGCACATTGTCATCCTGCCATCCTCTGTCACCCACCCTCCTCCTCCTCCCCCTCACTTTAGCTTTTCACGGGGCTATAATGTATTCTTTAGCATTCAGAAAACACTGGCTCTGTGCTAGGCACCAGACGTGTTCAGCCAATAAGACAAGCAAACTCCCTGCCCTTGTGGAGCACACAGTCTGGGTGGGACAGAAGAAACAAAAGTACACACGCGCATCCATATAACCAGCATGAGTTGCTGTCAGCACGCTGAGGCGGCGCAGTCGGACCCGGGACAGTGTAACAGGCAAGGGTTCGTTTAAGGTGAGGGTCCCTGAGGAAATATCTTCTAGGTTGAGAAGTGGAGGGTGAGAAGGAGCCAACCTTGTCAAGAGTTACGGAGGGCAATCCACACAGAGGGGACAGCTCGTGCAAAGGCCCAGCGATGAGTTGTGTTCCCAGATCTGAGCAGTGAGTACAGAACAAAGTGGCATGAGAGGAAAATGGCATGAGTGCCCCTGAGGTGGGCAGGGCCCAGGCGGAGTTCGGATTGTATTCTGAGTGCAACCTATTCTCCTATGACTCGCAGAAAAAAATATGTCAAAGAAAACAAACCTAAAAATAACAGCGAAGAAAATATTTTAACAAATATTTTCATGTCTATTTAATGCCCAGACAGCTGATGGAGTGCTAACCTTCCTCACAACGCTGGCAATCTGTCAGGGCTGCAGTTTGAATGACAAGCCAGGAACCAACTAGAAAATGATCCTGCCAAAAGCTTCACACAGCAATTGTTCTATGAATCCTTAACACAGATTAATTAATAAGTGGGCAATCTCTCAAAGATCCTATGAGGTAGAGATTGTGACCTTCATTTTGCAGATGAGGAAATGAAGCTGAGAGGGGTCCCAGAGCTAATCAGGTAGGACCAGCATTTCTGACCAGGCTCATCTGACTCCCAAACTTAGTCTTACATTTATGCTTCCCCCTAATTCCATCAATTTAATAAAATACCATCTTATTTGATCAACATTACTGAAGAATAATGTATACTATAGGAAGCAGCCTCCTGTACCACAGAGATCCTGTCAAAATTAAAACTTTAAAATTTATTCCTCTTTGGATGGGAATTTTTCAAACGTCTGCCCTTTGTATTCCAAATCCCACATTGACGGTTATCAGCATCCGGATTCCAAGACGCTGCCCTCGGGCACTTTGAAGTGTGAGCACCTGCTTGCTTCTAAACCAAATGCACTCGGACTGAGAACATTATTTTATTTTATTTTATTCATTTTTTAGTTTTCTGTGTTTTATTCGTTTCCTCTCTCTTCATTTACTTTCAGGAGTTCTTTTATTCTTTCCCTGTCTCTTTATTCACTGTTGGGACTTCTTATCAGTGGGGTTGCCTCTAGCACCTTTTCCCTAAACATTAATGTGCTAGTTGTTATTTACTTAGGATTGGGAAATGCGATGATTTAGCATTTTTAGTAAAAGAAGAATAGAGAGAAGCTGAGCAAAGAGGATTAAACGCAAAGACACAGTGCTGTGAAAAATCTGTGCACTGGAGGACTGGCTTGACCAGGCGGGAGTGTGGGGTTCCTTCAGAGGAGAGGAGGGGTGAGCTGGAACCATGGGTGGAGGCCGGATCAGGTAGGAGACGGTCATCATCCGGAAGGTCTTCCAAGGGGGAAGTTCAGAACTCAGGACAGTCTTTCATGGGTATTCCCATTTACGTGGTGGTTGGGTTGTCAAACCTTCTATAAAATCTTATCTAATCTTATTCTAATGAAATGCTTTCCCCTTGATTCTGTGAGAAAGTAAACAGGAGCAAGAAATCAGAAACCCAGGTGAATACTGCAAAGCCCCAGCCCCTAAAGAAGAGGAAAAAGAATAAAGAGGAGAAGACTGAGGAGGAGAAGGAGGAAAAGGAGAATGAAAAAAGGAAGGAAGGAGGAGAGGGAGGAGGGAGGAGAGAAGGGAGGGTCTGAGAGGTGTTTCCTTGGGGATGAGAGGACAGATCCAGGTTTAAAAAATATAAATTATGATTACAAAATTAGATACAAATATGAATATTTTTTAAAATAAGAAAAGTAAATACAAAAACTACAAATTTTATAATAAAAACTGAAAAATAGCTTAGCATCACAAATATCCAGAAAAATAACACATTTTTATTAATTAACTACCAGATACCTGTATACACAGAAGTGACTGTAAATCACATAAATATATCTCATTAAATCCAAACAAATGCATCCCCAACTCGGCTTCCCTTTAGTCTGATTCCCAAAATGCCTCTGGCTACTCCAGTGCCACCCACACTGGTATCTGTGACAGAGGGTAAGCCACAGTGGAAAGAGACAGTGTTCTCAACTAATTGTAGGCAAAATCTCTTTCTTTTGGAATTCTGACAAAAAGATACAGCATGTGAGTACAAGGCCAGGGCGCCTTAAGGTTCCAAACTCACAGTGACCCTGGCCCGGTGCCTTCCTCTCCTCCAGCTCTGCCCATCTCAGTGATCAAAGGATCCTCTTCTCCCTCATCACCCTCAATGGGAGCAGAAGATGCCTATGATCCTGGTTTAGTAAGTTAGGAGAACTCACATCTCCCAGTTCAGACCCATCAAAACACACGGCCTCCCACAGAAAACACAGTGGAAGCCGTGCCCCAGAATGAGTTGGCAACATTCATCCCACTGGAGTCTTACAGGGTCTTGGCTCTAAAATGCTTCCCAGAGATAGCGACCCAGATAGCAGCATCCAAACCTATGCTCCACCAGCACCAAGTGCGCAAGTGTATGGGAATGGGGTGAGGGTGTCCCTCTGCAGCCAGGGCACCGAGCGCCTGGGTCATTACTTCAGCCTTTGCTATTCCGGGGAGGTGGTGACATCGCCAGTCTGTGAGCCGTTATCTGTTTCTATGGCAAGGGCACGTACAACTCCTTTTTTGGGGTTTTCACCAGCAACTCTGCTTTCTGAACTAGACTCTCCTTATCAGTGTCATATAAGGACGAGGAGAAAGCTGTGTCACCAGCACCACTGTCCCCGGCGTCACAGAGCCCGAGGCCAGCCTGAACCATTCCACTGCCTTACCTCATGGGCCTTGGGGTCAGCAAGCCTATGGCAGAATAAATACTACCACCTGGGTTCCAAGCAGCAATGAGCAAGTGAACCACGTCCACCCCAAGCTGAAAGGTCATTTGCTGCCAAACGGTGATTTGGACTTTCTGAAAGATCATGGTTGATGACCTAGAGAGTTCACGTATCACTCATCAGGGTAAGAAGCCAAGGGTCCTCCAACAGACAGGGCCTGGCCTTCGTTCACAAGGCTAGTGGGGTCACTCTGGTGGCCCTAAAACAACCCTGAGTGGGGGAGTGTGCATCCAGGGAAAGCCAAGGAGGCAGAGTGGGGGAGTGGAAGGAGAGCAGGACGGGAGACTCAAGGGAAACATGCGCGAAACTCTTATTTCCTGGCCCGGAAATAGCTGCAGACATTATTGAGAAAGAATATGAACCCGTGTAACATCTGTTACAGACTTATTTCCTGTAACAGATGCCTCCAGTGACAACCAATCACCTTTCTTTTTCTTTCTTTTTGTTTGTTTTTTTTTGATTTGTTTTGTTTTGGTTTTTGCTGTCCTTTTCATTTCCTTTTGACAGGACAACTACTCTCGATTATAGGTATAGGCCTCTCTCAGTCACCACGCAAAGCACTTTCCACACATTATCTTTTACTTTGAGTGACAGTCCTAAAAAGGAGATACTGTTGTTCGCGTTTTAGACATGGGAGAACAGGCTCGGCAAGGGGACAGCTGCATTCATGGGTTGTGACCCCATATCTGTCTCAGTCGCAGCCCAGGCCTGTTCCATTAGGAACACGTGGCATCTTTCCCTTGATAAACAGATGCCCATTGTAGGGTCCTTCTTGCCACCCCCCCCCTACCATTTGAGAAGGGATTTTTCTGTCCCTCTTGCCTTGGGCACCCTAAGCCACATCCCGCCTACCGCTCTGCTTTTGGCAGCAATTTGAGGGCAGATCGAGGTGAAGGCAGACTCCTCTAGGGCCGGCAGGACCCTCTCAGTTGTGCCCCTGAGGTGGGCAACTTCTGACTGCCTGCCTGCAGGCCCTCGCCCTGCTTCAGGGACCCACAGTCTGCAGTGCCGCCGGGAAGGGGAGGAGAAAAGCCCAAAGACAGTTCTCAGCCAATGGGGAGCGGGAGTTGATGGACAAATGCCCACCTCCTGACACCCAGCCACAACTCTGGGAGACATCGTGTCTGGCCCTAAAAGAATCACATCCGCATTTGCCTACCCAAATTCATAATTCATAATGAATTCATAATTCATAATTAAAAAACAAAACAAAATTAAAAAACAAAACTAAGCCATCTCCTAATGACCCTTCGGGTCCCACATGCCTAGCAGCAGCCCTCCTGCCTCAACATGTGTGCACTTCACACGGCCGAGTCAAGCCTCGCAAATGACGGGCTTTCCTCCCAGTTTTATTCCTTAACCGGTTATTTCTGTAACTACAGCTTTCTCTAATTGAAAAGAAAAAGATGCAGAAGAAAAAAAGCAAGTTCTAAACATTCTTTATTTCCTTCGTTCCAAGTGCTGGAGCTCGCTGCCTCCTGTCCCTGTGGAAAGGAGAGCTCGTTCGGGCCGCCCAGCACCGCAGGCAGGCTCTCTGCTTTGCTAAGGTGGGGAGCAGGGCACACTGTCATCAAACTAACTTAAATGATGACAATCTAATCAATTAATTAGAGAATATCAATTTGCTGTCAGGTATTTTAGGCATAAATTATAGGTAGTTCATATAAACAACTCGAAGGTTTATTACTTTTACACAAAAAAATTTAAAATGTTTTCCCCTTCACAATATTAGTTTTCTATTACCTAGAGATAGCAACAATTGTTAGAGATAGCAACAGTTTTTCTTCCCTAATGCACACATGTACACATACATTTTGACCCTCATACCTGCTAAAAATCAAAGATTTCTGGATCTCCTTTCACTAAAAGTGGTTTGCGTGTGTTTCCACCCTGACCCGGGACCATTACTGTAGGCTGAAAATATGGCCCCTCGAATATGTCCATGTCCTGGTCCCCAGAATCTATAAATGGTACCCTGTGTGGTAAAAGAGAAATCACAGATGTGATTACGTTAAGAATCTTGAGATGGAGAGATTATCTGAGCGAGCCCATTGTAATCACGATGTTCCTTATAAGGGAGACAGGAGAACTGGAGTCAGGGGAGAAAGCAATGAGATGACAGAAGCAGAGACTGGAGTGGTGCGGCCAGGAGCCAAGGAATGCCCGCAGCCTCTAGAAGCTGGCAAGGGCAGGCAGATGCACCCTGCCCTCAGAGCCTCCAGAAGAAACCAGCCTTGCCAACACCTTGACTTTAGCCCAGTGAAACTGACGTCAGACTTCTGACCGGCAAAAATGCAGGAGAATAAATCCATGTCGTTTTAAGCCCCTAAGTTTGTGGTGATTTATTACAGCAGCCATAGGAAACTGACACAGCTGCCTTCTCATCCTGCAACTTCCTTTCCAGGCTGCCCTGCCCACCACCCACCCTGCTCCATGCCCCCAACCTAACGTCACAGTCAAATGAGGGGCTCAGGAGAGGCTCCCTCCTCACTGTCCCTAAACGGCATGTCCTGGGTGTTGGAGGCCTCAAGGCAGCAGGAATTCTGTGCCAGGAGAAGCAATGCTTGCAAGCAAGGGTAGGAGGTGCAGGAACAATCAGTAAGTTTAGGACAGCAGCGGGGGCTACAGAAAAGGCTTTGAGGGCCGTCAGCATGTGAGTTGGATGGCTGAAGGCAACCCACAGACACCACACGAATATACGATACTGACCTGGACAGAACGAGGAAGACACCACAGAAAGTTGACAAGAGAAAATGCAATCTAGACCATCATTTTTACAACTTTTTCTTGAGCTGAAACACACTCTCAGAGAGATGATGAAGAGGATTCCACCTCATTCAGAGAAAGCTCTTGCATTCCATCCTAGGCATGGGGATAGAAGAATAGTCATAGCTTCTGTCCTTAAGGAGATAGCTGATAATTTCATTATAACGTCATGTGTGGTACGGTAATGGTGTCAGCCAGTGAACTCAAGGGGGACAGTGGAGGAGACAGTCAGTCCAACCTAAGGACTGGAGAAAACCTTCCTGGAGGAAGTAATAGTTAAGTGGGTTTTGAAGGATGAGTAGGAAGGGTGAGAAAGGAGAGAAGTCAGTACAGGAAGTAGCACCAAGGCAGAGGGGCTAGTTAAATGAATATGAGTGTAACAAGTCCAAGCTCTGACTACTCAGAGATTGCCAGGACAGTCAATAAGCCGAGAGATGAGGTGTTGGGGCAAGGAAAGCGACTTTTATTCTGAGAACCAGCAAACTGAGAAGATGGCAGACTAGTGTCCTAAAGAACCATCTTAAGTTAGTATAAACTTTAGGCTCCTTTTATCTTAAGGGAAGCGGGGGAGGGTTACAAGAGGTAACCAAAGACTGACCACAGACATCTGGGTGTCAGTGAGGGTCTGAGGAGGTTGTAAAACTTTTTTGTTCTTAGTCGGTTAACTTTGAAGGACAAAGGTCAGGTTAGGATGTTCTTACAAATCTTCCCGATAGCATTGTTACTCATGTATATGCTTTCCTTACCTCCCTGGGAGCTAGCTTTGGGAAAGGGGGCAATTGTCACCTTGCTTCTAGTCTGCCTGCAGAGCTAAGCAGAAGCTTTCGACCTAAAGGATATTACCACAGGGGTTCAGAAACAAAACGGAGCCAGTTATGTTAGGCCTCCCTTCCACTGCTACATGAGGAGATGAGCTCCCCCAAGAAGCTTAGGCATAGTAAGAACAGAGGAGCAAGAATGGAGTCCAGGAGGAAAATAAGGGTTAAAAAGAGGAGGCAGAGGAAAAGATGCCCACAAGTTAGTCCAAAAAGAAAAAACAGGAGAGGAGGAAAGTCTAGAGAAAATGGCGACATGGAATCCAAGAGATCAAGGGCTTCAGGAAGGAGGTAGTTCAGCAAGATAAGCACTGAGAGGGATGATAGAAAGTCATGAGTGAATTTTCTTGGAGTAGTTTTATTAGATTATGACAGAAAAACCAGATTGGAAAGGACTTAGAAGTAAATGGAAGTGCAGAAGTGGGGGCAGTGTGTTGAGACTGCACTTTCAAGTACCTTGGTTGAGAAGGAAATGAGAACCATGCCTACTTGTCAGGTTTTTAAACTTTAACGACAAAAATAGGCTTTACAAGCTGCCACTAAAAAGAAGAGATAAGACTTATATACACAAAAAGAAGATAAGAATCAACTTGGATCATCCTCCTCAGACTTGGGCAAAACTAAAATAAGTGAAAATATCACCACAAGAACAGTGGGGCAAGCTGGCTGGGAAGAAGAAAAACATTTTAAAAGTAAGAGACTATATATAAAAAACTTGTCAAAGAAATCTCAAATTAAAGATCACAGGAAGAATTGAAGACATCTGAAAGCAGATGAGCTAGAGAAATAAATGGGAATAGAGAAATTTACAACAAAGGAATGGATTCTACATCAAAGAGGCAAAATTAACAATAATTAGACAAAATGTGAAAATTACAAGGTGAAAAAATAGACATAGGTTAAGGATTTCGGACAATCAATATATATTGATGAAGTGGGAGACAGAGGAATACATATTCCAAAAACCCGGTTTTCATAGTCAATCAGGTCCAAATTTAGCAAACATTCCCTAAACACTGACCTGGGGGATAAAATTTTATTTACATGATAACAAAACTTAATAACAAAAATGAAAGATTGAGTTTAAGTAGAATGTTAAAATGTTCTCTTTATGGAAACCAAGTGGCCAGATAAGATTTTGAAGGATCTAATATAAAACTAAAGAGTTTAAAGTCCACAACAGAAAACAGGTGATTCAAATGGTAAAGGAAAATAAAGAACAAGAAGGGAATGATCAGTGGTGCCAAATGCTGTTGAAAAGTCTAGTAGGACAAGGACTGAGAACTGATCATCGCGTTAGCAACGTGGAAATCACTGAGGACTGAGACGAAGTCTTCGGTGGAGTAGACGTGAGGAAATTCTGAGTGGAGTGGGTTCAAGAGAGAAAGGGAGAAGAGAAAGTGGCGACAGTGAGTCTGGACAACTCTTTTGCCATGAAGGGGAACAGAGAGATTGGGCTACAACTTATAGAATCACCGCCAGGTGGTGGCTCACGCCTGTAATCTCAGCACTTGGGGAGGCCAAGGCGGGAGGATTGCTTGAGGCCAGGAGTTTGAGATCAGCCTGGGCAACATAGTGAGACTCTACCTCTACAAAAAATAAATAAGTTAGAATAAAAAAGGACCATAGAATCAAGAGACTCTTTTTTAAAAGCTGAAAGATGTTATACTATGTTTGTAAGATGATGGGAATGATCCAGGCAAGAGGGGAAAATTGATGAAGCAAGAGCGACTGGCAGCCGACTGCAGGAGCTGAGCCCTGAGCAAGAGAGAATATGGGATGCAAGGGACATGGGAAGTGCTGGCTTTAGTTAGGAGCAGGGATGATTCATCTCAGTGAACAGGAGGAAGGAAAAGTACACAGGTCCAGATGCAGGTAGGCGAATAGATTTTGTAGCAGGAATCTATAGAATATTTTTGATTGCTTCATTGCCATGAGGGAAACAGAGTCATCAGCTGAGAGTGAGGAGATGCTTGGTTTGAGGTTTAAGGAGGACAAGGGTGCAATAGTTACCTACAAGAATGAGAAAGTGAATTGACTAAGGTGATTTAACATGATTTCCATGTGGCCTTTTCTACCTGATATTGGTAGTCATGAATTTTCAGTAAGACCAGTCAGCATGTTTGCATGTTTTTCTCCAGCCACAACCTGTCTCTCTTAGATTTCATCAGGGTTAGGGCTTGTCAAGTGAGTAGGAGAAGGTATTGAAGGTACATGCAAGGCAGTGATTACTAAAATGGACCATGGAGAGAAATAGGGAGATGAGGGGCATGAGGAACAGCCACAGGGTGGCAAAGTCAATGGAGATCAGAGGTCCCACAGCACAAAAATGTGGCAGTGGGGTTATTTAGAAATATGGAAGGTAATGATCAGAAAGTGGAATGCCAGAAAGATATGGAAGGTATGTAGTGACCCGTAAGAACAAAGTCAGGCTAGAGGTTCTTAACCTTGCCTATACATTAGAATTGCCTGGGAACCAAAAAAGAAAAAAGCAAAATAGAAAAATATCCGAATATTTCCCAAAACAAGTTGACTCAAAGTCTCTGGTGGTGAGGACTGGGTTGTCAGTGTGTTTTTGTTTGTTTACCAGTGCCCCGGGAGATCCTAACATGTAGCCAAGGTCAAGAACCACTGGTCTAGGGTAGGTTTATGTTAAAACCCTACCATGATGTAAGTGTTTTGGGCTCAGATTAATGTGTGGTCAGTTAAAATCCAAGCCTCTTCCACATGACCTCCTGCAGGACCTTGTCTCTATTTATCTATTTATCTGGGAAACCGAGTTTTTAAATCTAAATGTAGGCATTTTTATTTTTTCCTCTTCATTCATTCAATCTTATTGACTTGAAGTGTAGCCTATTAAGATCATTTTAAATTTTGTTTCATGATATTAGCTGCATCTTCCAGTTTCTTCCATCTACAGATATGATTAGCAAGCCCTCTATGTCTTCCTGTAAATGATTAAACTGTTAAATGAATCTAACCAAGGAGTGACACTCCCTCCTTCCAGCGATCCAGTACCCTTTGGATCACACCTTTTCAACCAGCCAAGAATGCTCTCATTTCTTCCTCATTCCCCAAATATGTAATGAGTGCCAACTGTGGGCTAGGTCCTGTATGAGTTTTTTGGGATGCAAATGTGACCATGACAGGTGTTGCTGCCCTCGTGGAGCTTACATTCTTATGAGAAGACAATCAATAAGTAAACAAATGAATCAGCAAAATAGATTTGTGGTAAGTGTGATAAAGGAAAACAAACAGAATGCTGTGCTGGAGACTATTGAAAATGATAATTGGAAGATACAGTCTCCCAACCCATGTATTAGCCCCAAATTTTCAGTTGTCCATAAGGACATTATAAGAGACTTAGAAAAGATATTTCTGACATCCATAGACCTCAAGTCTAATGAATGATCCTGCTCTAACCATGGTTTGGCATGATTCATTCTTTATGAACCCCTACTGCATCTCTCCAACTCTTCTGCTGCCCATACACCTTCTGCTTAATCATCCATCCTAAAGCTTATTGAACTCAATGAGCAATTGTTTCAAGAATCCATTATTTTCTCATTTGAACATCAGAACATTTGGCCTATTAGACTTCTGGTAGTAATGAAAAATTATTATTTATTTTGTGTTTTATATACATAATATATGTATTTGAAGACATATTAAATATTTTATGTGCAATATTGCATTTAACCTTTATAATACTCTTATGAGGTATATACTCTTATTATTCCCACTTAAGAGATGGGGAAGCCATTGCTTAGGGGGTTTAAATTCCTCTGTGGTTACGGAGTGCTTCAGTGGAGTCGTGGAGATTTGAATCCAGACAATCTGTCTCAGAGCCAGAGCTCTTAACGATTATATTCTACAGAGCCCGGTAACAGTCTTGTTGTCAAAGACAACCAGCTGTAGCTTCCAGCTCACACATATTTAGATAATAATGTGAAGCAAAGATCAAAATTGCAGCACCAGAATGGGCAGGCAAACAGCATGATCTAACTCAGTGTTGTTATTTCTAAGAATTAGAAATAAGACAAAAAAATTAACAGCAAAAATTTGCAAGTCACAATAGAAACATGCAACAAGTAATTACATCCATGAAAATGTCTTAATAATGATAATGATGTATGGTGTATCCTCAAGCCTGAAGCTGGGGCCAGACCCTTAATCTGTGCTGAGCACTGGGACATGACCCCACAGAGCCCTGGTAATTACCAGGTGATCACTAACATCTGTCTGGCTTTGCTGAAGGGCTGGGTCATTCTCGTATTCACTACTGGAAGGCAAACAATTAACTCTTGCCTCATCTTTATTCATTCAAAGAATGGAGTTTAGAGTACAATAGATGTCATTATTAAATACCTTGTTAAATCTGGGATCTTTCAGTGCTTTGATCTGATTAGAATTCCCATGTAGAGGGAGAGAGCACATTTTCACTATTACAGAAGGCAAGATTTGGCCGGGTGCGGTGGCTCACACCTATAATCATAGCACTCTGGGAGGCAGAGGTGGGAGGATCACTTGGTCTCAGGAGTTCAAGACCAGCTTGAGCAGGACTGAGACCTTGTCTCTACTAAAAATAGAAACATGAGCTGGGCATGGTGGCGTGTACCTGTAGTCACGGCCCCTTGGGAGGCTGAGCCAGGAGGATCGCTTGAGCCCAGGAATTTGAGGTTGCTGTGAGCTAGGCTGACGTTATGGCACTCTAGCCCAGGCAACAGAGCAAGGCTCTATCCGCGCCCTCCCCCCCTAAAACAAAACAAAACAAAACAGAAGGCAAGATTTATCTCTGTGCCCTAATGCTAGAAGAAAAATTCTTCATTTTAGTAACTGAGTGCCACATCCCTTGTAATAAATGTTCAATAAATTAAGGGAGAGGGAACAAGAATTACAGCAATAGTATAAATTGGTATAAGTGAATGAAGGTCTTTCCCACAGTTTTGGTGACAGCACTTTACCTGGATTGAATGCTCCACTTTTTCGGTGTTAGAGACACTCAAGGATTCAGATTCATGAAAGGAAAGCACATCTTAATTGATGAGATGTCTGAAATACAGACCAGTTTTAATGAGGCACACCATTGTAACTGATTGCACACCAGTCAGTGGCGAGCACTGCTAAATAGGTTGTCTCCCCAACCTTTTCAATGGCTTAGATAATGATTGTTTTTAATTAATTCTTTCTCTTTATCTGCAAATTGGAGTTTCTAAAAGCTTTAAGTAGCTTAACTTCTCTTCTTGTCTCCATTCTGGTTGACAGAGAAATTTGCTTAGCTAATCCTTTCTTCTTAGTAAAAAAAATAAACTTCTGCTCAACCCTATCCAAACAGCTACAAATTCTGATTTAATTAATGAGGCTTTGTAATAATTAAATTCAGTGTACTTATCAATGTATTACACAACAGTCACATTGCATTGACGAGCCCGGCAGAAAGAAATGAGCGTAGTGGAGTGCCTACCATTGGTGAGGTACCTTACATTTGATAATGTCATTTGATCCTCTAACAATTCTATGAGGCAACTATTATTAAGAGATTCCGAGAACTTAAATAATGTCCTTAACATCAGACAACTAGCAGGTGGCGGTGTGAACCTAGGTCGGTCTTACTTTAAAGCCTATAAATGCTTTTCCCATCACATTGTAAAAGACAGACCAGATTCTCTGAGAGCCAGCTCGGTGCGTGAAAGGAGCTTTTTAGAGAGTGCCAGTTGGCATGCACTTATTGCTATTTTTTATCACTTAATATTCTTTTCAAGGTTAAAGTTGTGTTTCTTTGAATACATATCCATATCTTGAGCACAGTGGGTTCTGCTCCATGTGCAATTTTCAGAGTTGTACCTAGAATAATATTCTGAATGCAGCATGTTGAAATGAATCTCGAATACTTTTTAAAAAGTAATTAAGGCAAAGATCCAAGGAAAACCGGTTGCCTTGGGTAGCAATAAAAAGGGATTGGGTTAGATATCAACAAGAACTACCTGATAATAATAAGGCAAGATAGGCACTGAAATGAATCAAGGAAATTTAGTGACACCCTTGTGTGAACATATGTAACAATCAGCAATCCATCATCCACCAGAGGAATTGTGTATGGAAGCAAAAGAGGGGTTCATTTTAGACCATCTCAGCATGCCCCCATCACACGATGACACTAACAGTTAAAGTACAAATGCACTAAACAGCACTGGATATCTGAATCTGCACTGTGCTCCAGCATCTGTTTAACCTTTGGTGTGACAGCCTTTTTCTCCAACTGAACCTGTGCAAACAGCAGAAGGCACAGCAGGTTTTTGGGAAACTCAGAGGACAAACAACACAATGAGCACGGCTGTTAAGCCAACAGACAATCCCAGCCTAGAATGAGGCAAGCTCTAGGTTTGGACAAAAGACATTATAAAGCATGACAACATATTGGATAAACTGCCCAGAACCTAGCTGATTAGCTGATGAATGGAAAAATAGAACAAAACTGAATAGTTTGCAAGTCAAAGGCACATCACACAGAAAAGCCCAATCTGCCATTGGTACAGCAAACACATTTGGATAGATCCAGAGGCTTCCAAACAGGGCCCTGAGTTGATAGAACCCACCACCAAAGCCATCAAATATTTTAAGATAAAATTAAGAATGTTTATAAAAAAGATATATTTAAGAAGAAGATAAATACCAACTTTTGGCCAAGGAAAAAGTCCAATACATTAAAGATTTTAGTGTGAAATAATAACAAACGTAATGAAGAAATTCTATCAGATAAATTTCCCTCTACAGTCTAGGCTATAATACATTTTAAACCTCAAAAGTAATCTATGCTTCTCTTTTATCAGAAACCTAATAAAATATTCATTTATTCACTCTCTACATAAACTAGTGTTTATGATTATTTCTACGTATAACATAAATGTACGAACACGATTCCAAAAATAACATCTACTATGCATCCTTCCAACCAATATGACAAACGAGAGCTCATCTTGGGAGTTTCATGGTGTATTTGTCACGTGTAAGCACTGCAAACATTTGTCACGTGTAAGCACCTGCAAACATTTGTCACATGTAAGCACCTGCAAATATGTTTACGAGAGAATGGGGTGACAGACTGACATGGGTGTTAACTGAAAATACCATCAGCCCTACTTCAACAATTTTGGAAATAAATCATTGTTTGATGTCAACTCTTTTACGGTCATTAATATCTCACAAGCATTGGCCAAACGGGTTTAAATTAGAAAAAGATATATGTCTTGTTATATAAGAAAACCCAGAACCAGTAAGTGATAAATCATTATTTTCTTTTTCTTTCTTTCCCTGAAACATCTGAAGTTTTAAGCTCGATTAAGGAATTTTGTCAGCCTTCACCTGAATGAATTATCTTTCAGATCTGACTTCTTTCACAATGAACAGCTCTTCATGGTGGTGGAATTCCATTTTAAGTCAAGGGTATAAAACCAACATTTGAAACCAAGCAAATGCTTAAAGTGGAATGACAGGGAGAGAATGCAAGTCTCACCTAATGTCATTCATTTCAAACACTGTGGATAGTTCATCTAAAGAATAGGTAACATGACCTCTCAGAACTAAAATCTATGTTCCAACCTTGCACTTGGTAAATGACATGAGCCAATGGGGAGGGGCACCCCAAATCAGAGGTCTTAACCCCTCTGCTGCTGGCCTATCACTGCACCAAGAACTTCATTATCAAACACCAATCTTGAGGCTAAAACCCTTCTGTGCTGTGGCAATTTTCATTTTAACCAATCTCAAACATTTATTAATTACCTACTCTTGCCTGCAAAGAGCTCACAGTCCAATATGGAAAACAGAATCCAAACAATGACAATACAGTGTGAAAAATACTATTGGAAGTGTGCTCAACATGCTGTGGAACACAGAGTAGTCACGACCCCTCCCTGGCTTGTTGGAGAATAACAATAAAAATGCAACATAACAGAATAACTACTACAATCATTTATTGAGAGCTGACTTTGGGGCAGGCACGATTCCAAATGCTTTACATGTTTTACCCTAACTTAATCCTTACAACTCAATGAGATGCAAGTGTTCTATGCCACTGTAGGATGACTATAGTTAATAATATATTACATAGTTTCAAATAGCTAGAAGGAGGATATTGAATATTCCCCACACAAAGAAATGATAAATGTTTGAGATGATGGGTATATTAACTACCCTGATCTGATCACCATAAATTATATGTATCAAAACATCACTGTGTACCCCATGAATATGTACAATTATTTGTCAGTTTAAAAATTCAATTAAAAACATTTTTAAAGAAAATAATAAAGTGTAACATTTATTAAAGGCTTACTCTGTGTGAGGCATTTGTTCTAAGGGCTTTTGCTTTAATTAACTCATTTAATCCTCACAACAAATCTATACACATTTCACCATCTCCATTTTTACAAATGAAGAAAATAAGGCATTGAGAAGTTCATTATCTTTCCCAAGGTCATATAGCAAGTAGGTGGTTGAGCCAGAATTTGAAACCAGACAATCTGGATCTAATGCCCACGTGCTTAACCATTGTAAATACAGCTTCATCCAATTACCAGCCCCTATTTATAGATGATGAAATTAAGGCCCAGCTGATGAGTGGTGGACTAGATAGAACATGCAAGTGGCTGACTGCAGGGCCCGCTCTCCCAAGTGTTATCTCACAAGAAGGGGCATGTGAGCTGGGACTTGAAAGATAAGAATTTGACAAGATAAAGGCAAAGGGGAAGAGTGTTCCAGAGAGGGAGGACAGAGCGCGTACAGAGAGCCAAACATCATGGGGAGCCCTGACACTGAGGAATGTTCTGGACTGGCACAGTAAGTACCCTGGGTTGCCCCACTGACTGCTCTCGAAGTAGGTGGCACAGAAGGGACTTCACACCCAGGGAGAAACAGGCACTCCAAGAGAACAGCTTCCTTGCCACCCGCAGAGGCTGCCACCCTAGAACTTTACTAACAACCAGTTGCTATCATTTTTTGCAAATTCAATTCAACATAATCCAAAATGCCAGAAAACAATCATTTCCTATTTGCAGGAGGCTTGGCAGAGCTGATTAGGACTAAAAAGGCATTATGCCCTGTTCTTTTTATCAGGAACCTCATTGACAGAGGCATTTACTTTTTATGAAAACAAGTGACTTATGGTTATTCTAATTAGAGCAACATCAGCTCATGAACCAGACTCTGAACACAACATGTGGGGCAAGACAGATATCCCAGCTACTCCTGGAGCAGGGGAGGGAGCTGAAGATGCGTCACGTGAGAAGACCCACCAATGCTGTGCGCATCTGGTGAATCCAATTAACAGAGCAACTTGTCCTGCATTACTCTAATAGTGAATTGATTTTATTATCCTTCGTATGGGAGATGATCATCATTGGGGTGGATGTGAGGATGACAATGTACTGACAAGCCATGCAAGGTGGCGTCCAGTCAGACCGCTTCTTCTGAGGAATCGGCTATAGCCACAACCCGTTTTGAGGACATCTTCACCATAGGCCAGCCTGCTTTGTAGCTGATTGGACCAGAGACGGGTGCCTGATCCAAAGGCAGTTTTTACAGGCCATCTGTGAGCACCCTGTCCAAATTGGAGGGTGCCACCATCAGATTCTCTCTGGAAGAGTTTAAATGCAAAACATACAAAGAATACTGGAGAGCGTGGAGGCAGAGAGGTAGGCAAACAGGGAGATGCTGTGAACTGCAGTCCAGGAGCAGCAGGTGCTGTGACTGGCTGGCAGTGGGGTGAGTGGGATGACCACGCGTGCAGGCAGCCTCTCTATGTAAAGTGAGAATCACAGTAATGGCACGGGCTGGCTTTTCTCCTGCCCTACACCTCCATCCCCTGCCCTCCTGTGCCCTGGGAGGCAGTGTCACCTGCGATCCCTTCGCCCATTAGGCAGTGCCAACTAGAGGATAAACAGGAGATGAAAGGGCAAGAGGGGAGAGTGTGTGGTGTTTCTTCTTGTTCCCTCCCTGCCTTGCGCCATGCGTCCGATGGTGACTGCCCCCTGCTGGAAGTTGGCTCCTGTCCATTGCCCTGTCCACACGTCCAGTTCTCCCAGGCTCCAGCCTTTACCACCAGGCCAAGGAGGCCAAAGGCTTCTCATGACTGCTGGTCCTGGTGTCCCAGCAGCCCTCTGGCTCCCCTGCTCTTGCTCACACCTCGATAAATAATCCTGACATGGTTTGGGTATTTGTCCCCTCCAAATCTCATGCTGAAATTTGATCCCCCATGTTAGAGGTGGGGCCTAGTGGCAGGTGTGTGGGTCATGGGGGCAGATCCCTCAGGAATGGTTTCATGTCACCCTTGCAGTAATAAGTGAGTTTTTGCTCTATATGTTCCCACAAGATCTGATTGTTTAGAAGAGCCCCCCATCCCTTTCTCTTTCTCTCATTCTTTCTCTCACTTCCTTCCCCTCAACATGGGATGCCGGCTCCCCTTCACCTTCTACCATGAGTGGAAGCTTCTGGAAGCCGTCACCAGAAGCAGATACTGGTGCCAGGCTTCTTGTACAGACTGCAGAACCATGAGCCAAATAAACCTCTTTTCATTATAAATCACCCAGCCTCAAATAAATTTCTTTTAGCAACACAAACGGACTAAGACAAATCCCTTCATCAAATTATCTTCAAATCCCAGCCTGGAGCCTTTTCTTTCAGTTGGGGCTGATCTATGACAGAACACAAAACAAAAAACAAGTGACACAAAAATCAGTGGAATGATGGTTGGCCTCTCAGAGCAACGTTCGTGCCCTACATGACATCTGTTAAGAGGCCTTCTTATTCTTCCTTGTTCCTCCGTTACAGTAAGTCTTTTCACCTGAGGTAACCTGAGCAGGCCTCTGTGGAGAGCCTCAGTAATGTATGCAAGAGGTCAGGGGGTCACCTGCATGCACGCCTTTCCTCATCATGCTGTTCATTCAACCAGACACTTTTAAACAAGCATTTATCAAGCCCCTGATATGTGCCAGGCATCATGCCAGGCTCTGGGGAGACAGTGAAGAAAAATAGACACAGTGGCTGCCCTCATGGGCCTCACAATGGTCAGGGCAGGGCCGGAGGTGGGGGGAGGGGAGAGGCAAGGGCTGAAACAAGGAATGAAGCAAACAGTAAACAAATAATCATGCAAACAAGCTTATAATTACAAACAAGTGACTCAAAGAAAAATTGAAAGGAAGTAAGAAAATAATAGAAGGTCTCACTTAGAAGTTCATCTCTATTTAATGACCAGTGTTGCTACTGCCAAACTCTCCATCTTCTGGATGAAGAGACTGATACAGAGGAAGTTAAACCACAGTGAGTGTGGAGAAGAGCATGAGATAAGCTGTTTAGGCCGGCACTGTGGACCAACAGCACCTCTGACAAGGCATCTTCTGCTACGGAAAACAGATGATGCTTGGTTTTTGATAGATGTTATGTTTCACGATGGCCAAGGTTAGGCCAAACACTGTCCTCAATCCCTGCTTTCAAAGCATCCTAAGTTTCTAGAGAACCTGTCTCCTGCCAGGCAAGGAGTTTAGTGTTTGAAGAGGTGTGAAATGAAGCCAAATGGTGCACCAGTCACTTCCTTTATTCAATTTGGAAAAAGGTTCTCAACACTCTCCTTTTTCTGTGGGCACAAAGCATTTAGAAACACCCTCTGGAACCCCTCCTATCCCATCTGCTATTGTCTCATCACCCCATCACTTCCCTAGGGGTACAAGTGATCCCAGTTAATAGGGTATCACAATTTCGGAAGAGAGGAAGAGGAAAGTCTGCCTTTTACTGTCTTTTGTTTCCCCAATGTCTTACATAAAGCAAAAATTTGTCTAACTTGGTGATCTATGAGGGACAAAAAAAGCACTGAATTTTAGGGAGTCTTATTTGAGAATGGGACAATTTACATTTGATGTTTTTATATAACATTCTTTTAATAGTCAATGAATAATTATTGAATTTCTGTTATGTGCCAGACATTGTGCTAGTCTCAGGGGATACAGTAATGAACTAGACCTACATGAAGCCAACCCTTAAGGGATTTACAGTGTAGCCAGAAAGACAATTAAACAAGCAATTGCATTAAATTATAGTAAGTGTTGCAGAGAGTAAAGATGAGGGGTCTTCAAAAAGTTCATGGAAAATGCATATTATGAAAAAACTATGCATGGATTTCAAATTTTTTTTGGACAAAATAAACTTGTACTAACTTGGTGTCTGAACAGCATCTAGTTTGAGGCACTAAGCAGGATAAGACTTTAGTTTGAAAAAAGCCCCTATCAGAGCAACATGAATTCTGCTAACACTGAAGCAAGAACAAACACCAAATCTATGGTGAAGCTTGGGTGGAAGAATAGTGAAATCACTGATGCTTTGTGAAAAGCTTATGGGAATAATGCCCCAAAGAAATCAACAGTTTACAAATGAGTAACTCATTTTAAGGGACCAGATGATGTTGAAGATGACACCCAAGGAAGCAGATCATCCACATTAATTTGCAAGGAAAAAATTAATCTTGTTCATACCTTAATTAAAGAACTGACTATTAACAGCACAAACAATAGCCAACACCATAAACATCTTTATTGGTTCAGCTTATACAATTCTGACAGAAAAAATTAAAGTTGAACAAACATTCCACTCGATGGGTGCCAAAACCGTTGCACCCACATCAGCTGCAGACAAGAGCAGATCTTCAGTGGAAATTTTAAACAAATAGGATCAAGAGCCTGAAGCATTCATTCAAAGAACTGTAACAGGAGATAAAACACAGCTTTCTCACAGTATGATCCTGAAGACAAAGCACAATCAAAGCAATGGCTACCAAGAGGTGGAAATGGTCCAGTCAAAGCAAAAGTGAACCGGTCAAGAGCAAAGGTCATGGAAACAGTTTTCTTGGGATGCTCAAGAAATTTTGCTTATTGACTTTCTGGAGGACCAAAAGAATGATAACATCTGCTTATTATGAAAGCGTTTTAAGAAAGTCAGCCAAAGCTTTAGCAGAAAAATGCCCAGGAAAGCTTCACCAGAGTCCTTCTCTATGACAACAATTCTCCTGCTCATTCCTCTCATCAAACAAGGGCAATTTTGTGAGAGTTTTGATGGGAAATCATTAGGCATCTACCTTAAAGTCTTGAGTCAGCTCCTTCTGACTTTTTGTTTCCTAATCTTAAGAAGTCTTTAAAGGGCACCCATTTTTCTTCAGTTAATAATGTAAAAGAGTCTGCATTGACATGGTTAAATTCCCAGGATGCTCAGTTCTTTAGGGATGGACTAAATGGCTGGCATCATCTCTTACAAAAATGTTTTGACTTTGATGCAACTTACATTGAGAAATAAAGTTTATATTTTTTATTTTTATCTTTTGATTCCATTCTTCCACAAACTCTTTGAAGTCCCCTGGTATATGTCACTTAAGGGCTAGAAAAATCCAAGAAGACTTCCCAGAAAAGATTTCACTTTATGTTACTACCTGAAGGACGGCTAGGAGCTGGGCATAAAAGTGTAGTGGGTGAGGGATTGTGCAAAGGACCTGAGGGGACAGGGGTATATAGAGATTCTGAAAGAAGTTCACCACACCTGTAAAAAAGGATGGAAGAAAAAGAGAGAGCTGAAAGCTGAGGCTGAAGCAGTAGGATGTGTCCAGGTCATGACCAGCCTTGGAAGTGAAGCTAAGGAAGTTGGCCATTATCTGCAGGTCATTAGGAGTCCTTGAAGAGTTCTAAGCAGGAAAATACATGATTAGGTTTACATGTTGAAAAGTTCATATTGATTGCAATGTGAGATAAAAACTGAAAGATTGCAAAACTGGAGGCAGAGAGACAGGGGAAGATGTTGCAATAATCTAGAGGAGAGATGTTACTGGCCTTGGACTAGCATATTGGCCCAAAATATAAAAACATAGACAATGTTGAGCTATTCAGGTGACTGAGCTGACAGGACCTAGAGATGGGATGTAAGTAGATATAGGAGGTGAATAAGGGGGAGACTCAAGGATGATCATATGCTTCTTACCTGCCCACCTAGGTGAACGGTACTGCCAGATTGAGAAGGAGCAGTTTTAGTGAATGAGAAGGAAAAATCATGAGTAAAACTTTAGATATGAGGATTTGGAGGTGATTTTAAGTTATCCAAGGGAAGACGCTCAGTAAGCAGTTGAGTAAACCCTCTGAGTGCGAAGAGAGAGGCCTAGGTTGGACACAGGTATGGAAGTCATTAGCATATAGATGGTCATTAAAGACATGGATTTGTAGCAACTGCTCAGGAGAGGGTATTGAGATGAGAAAAAAGCCTGAGGAAGAACCCAGAAGACATTAACATTCAGTGGACCACCAGGGGAAGAAGAGCCTAGAAAGGAAAGGCTGGGGAGAGCGGGAAGAGTGCGTGAAGGCCATTCCACAGCCACAGAGTGCAGGGTGAGGTCACTCTGCAGCCAGGCTGCCCCTGGGTAGGTCCTGGCTCTATTAGTAAATGAGATGAGCTTCAGCAACTTACATAGCTTCACGAGCCTCAGTTTCCCTCATTTTAAAATTGTGGTAATAACATTTACAGAAGCAACTTCATAGAGCTGTTCTGAGGATTAGATGACTTAATATGCATAACGTGCTTTGAACAGAGCCTGGCATGTCCGAAGCATCCATCAGGTGTTTCTTATTAAATGCACCTTATAGTAAGCAATTTGCAGAACTCATTCAGTTTGCCAGGGGTCCTGTGTTCCAAATAATTGAAGGCACATAAAAGGGGACTGCTTACCACCTTGTATAAGCTACTGATATTCATAACTTGTATTCTCAGATAAGACTTGTATTTGAATAGAACTTTTATTTAGCAAAGAGCTTGCATTGTGTCCTTTAATTTTCCCAACCACCCTGTGAGCAAAGAGACTTTTCTCATCCAAGAGATCAAGAAAATGACCCAAAGACATACAAATCTGAGGAGCAGTATCAGGATGGGAAGACCAGTGTTCTGGTTAAAGGTTCACTAACCATTAGAGGTCAGTCTCCCTTCTTCCCCTGCTTGGAAATCTGTCTGTAGGTCCCTGTCCCGATACCACCCCAAAATGTTCCCATTCAGCTTTGAGACGGCTTTCATCCGGGAGAACTCCTGCTCTGCTAGCTGTTATACCAGGTGCTATTATGGAGGCTGTGGGTCAAACAACTTCAGGACACAAGTGTTCTTACTGCCACAGCACTCCTTGGTCTCCCCATCTGTCAGATGGTACACTTCAACGGTCAGTCCACACTAAACAGGTGATCAAACTATGAGTTATAGAGTATCTGTCCCATCCCCATCCTTTCCAATGAACTGATAAAAGAAGATTGAAGGCAGTCAAAATAGACCAAGAAGTTATATTTTGTATTCTTTTGCATTTCAGCTTAGGATAAGAAAATACAGCTGGTTAGTGTGTGTGTGTGTGTGTGTGTGTGTGTGTGTGTGTGTGTGTGTTCAACTATATGATTTTTATTCCTCAGGTTCAGATAAAAAATATCAGCTGATATTATGTATTCAAAGCTCTGATGAGGTGGATGGTCTCTTCAAATCTATTTGTGTGTATGGACACAACATTGAGTCAAAAAGGGTTACTCTGCAGCTGACACTGTGTTCCAACAACCATGCAGACTGAGAGGTGAGTCACCGCCCGTCAGACACTTCATCAAAGTTCCTCTGCTTGGTTGTCACTGGGCAACAAGGAGCTCAAGCAGCATGTAATTAAAGCCAGAGCAGCTGAAGAGGGAAAGGCGGCGGATCATTAAGGTGTCAAGAAAGAGCCAGGTTGGCAGGATGATGGATTGAAAACATGCATTTAGCCCTGCTCCCTCCCCAAACCCCACGAAAATGACAGTAAAAGGATTTTATTACAGGCATAAACCCAGAAGGACAAAGAAAATGTGAAAAGAAACAACAGTAATGAAATTTGGGAAGCTGGAAAGCAGATGGGCAAGTGGCGACTGACTCAACAAACCTGAAAATACAAATCCTAAGGCGGTAGTGGGAAAGCCAAGCAGCAGCCAGATTGATGTTGCATAATCCCCAAATGGCTCGGGAATTAGCAGGACCAGGCGTTTCTGGAAGTAGGGGTTGATGTTGGGGCTAAAAGCAAGAGGATTAGTTGGAAGTCTTCTTAAGAGACCGTCAGACCCTCCTTGCGGCAGCAGAACTGTGATTGCATTATCTTCCCGATTCATCATCCCTCCCTCTGCCCTGTGATCTTGTAGTTGCTCCCACTAGAAGCAGAATATCTTTGCCACACTGAGGTTGTGTTTGGCTATGAGACTTGCTTTGGCCCATGAAACGCGAGCAGAAGTGCAGTAAACATGTTCTGAGCCTGGGCCGTAAAAGACATTGTGTCCCTCCACATGTCCCTGTTGAAGGGCTGACACTGCCCCAGTAGAAGAATGACAGCTGCATGGAACAGACCTGATCCAAGCCCACAGCTTAGATCCAAGCCCAGCCAAGCGCAGCTGACCTGCAGCCCCACGAGCTGGAAACACGTGCTTGTGGCTATAACAGGCCACTGATACTTTGTGGTTATTTGTTCCACAGCAGAGTTGGCAGAGATGGCAATAGGTACCTAGAAGTGGAATGTTGCTGTAATAAAAAATACAGTATGTGCTATTGGCTTTGAGGAACAGATGACAGGTGGCAATATATTATAAATATAATATGTTACAATGTATATACACACATATATTTAGAGGCTGAAACAATGAGGAGGAAAATATTATAAGAGACCAGAAAACCGATGCCCCATGTTTTGAAATGGCAAAATATTTGGTATAATTGTTATTGACAGTAACTTGGAAGATTAAAAATATACCTAATGAAAATGCAAAGGCTTGAGCAAGGAGGTTTCCAGGCAGAATGTTGACAGAGGCAACCGGGGTGTCCTCCACAACCTTAGGCCAAAGACAGTAAGGAGTCGGCAACTGTGGAAGAAGCAAGAGGGGAGGCCACGCTGCACGGAGGTGTGTAGTGTGGAAGGCAGCACCCCAGGGCGGGGCTCAGGGCAGAAACCTGAGCCCAGACTCCCTGCTCTCACCTGCCTCAGCGGGGGCTCGCAGCGTCCCAGCTTGACCAGGAGGCACCTAGGTTTGAGGAGGTGTCTGCCACTGGCTGTGGCTGGAACTACTGGAACTGCTGATTCCTAAAACACTCTATTCATGTCATATTTTAGCATTCTTCCCAGTGCCTGGTACTCAGCAAATGTTTCTTGAACAAGTAAATAAATGATCTGAAGTCACCTAAGCCCCCTGACTTTAGTTTCCTTGGTCTCTCTCAGTGTTAAGTTTCCACGGTGGGCATCTGTCCTGATTCTCAAGCTATAGAGAGACCTGAGAGCCGCTGTGGTCTGTCTGTGCAGCCTCAGACTGTCCCTCAGGCATCGTGGGTAGGACCAAGTGACCAGCACCCTCCATGCTGAGCCCCTGGTCCTCTCCAGAGCAGGCAGCCCAGGGCCAGGGCCCCAGGGCCAGGGCCACAGGCCCAGCCAAGCCTGACTGAGCAAGAGAGAGGACAGGGGTAATCTAGTTTGTGTATTGCTTAAAGACCTTATTTCTATTCCAGCTACTATAAATTATTTTTGTCATCTCAGCAAAAAAGGAGCAAGTTCCTCAGAGGGCAGGGTTAGGTCCGAGTGCTTCTTAGCTTCCCTGGAAGACACCGGGCAGGAGGGCAAGTGGGAACCAGCTACTGCATGCGTCTGGGAGAAAGCCCTAGAGAGCTGGCCCTCCTTGTCCTCTGTGCTGAGGGAACTGGGAGTCTGGGTCTTGGCCACACACAGGATACAAATGTAAGTTACTCGGACTCTGAGTCTGTCCAATGAAACCACCAACAGTCACACCTTCTGCCTGTGTGCCCACCTCACACCAGACCTGTTGAAATCCTCCAGGCCCACAAACCTCCCCCTGCCATGCTCTGACACCTCTTTCTGACTCCAGCATCTCCTCTCCCTGCGGCCCCATCTTCCGCAGGTCCCTGGCTGGCAGAACCACACTTCCTCTACCCCCGATTCTGCCAGCCGTAGGCAGTAGGCAAAACCACGCACCCACCAGACACACCTCAGCCCTCCTTCCAGGAGAAACATTCCCAGTGTGACACCCCAGGCCCCCTCCCGCCCTCCCATCTCTGATCACAGCTGCAGAGCACCTGTGCTGTCACCAGGCTCTTGACGGGGGCTCTTCACCAGCACCAAAAGCCCAGAGAGCCTGAAGGCAAACTTAGCACCTAAGGTACCCTGGCTGAGGACGAGGCAACAGGGACTCAGGGGGACACATTTGACATGAATGTTGTGATGATGAGAGGGACTTTTAAGTGTGGATGGCACTGACAGGTTTCCTGGGACTAATTTTTCCCAGGTGCTAAGGGAGCAAAGAGATGCCCCCGCTTTGTCAGGATCAGAGCAGAGCCCCCCACACCTGCCACCTGCCCACATGGTGGCAAATGCGGCTAACAGAACTGCCCATCGGGAGGCAACAGCAAAAGTTTTTTTTTTTTTTTTTTTTCTTTTTTTAGAAATAACGCCTTTTCCTTCCTGATGTTTCCTTTGTCTTCATCCTTCCTTCATCCCCACGGGTTCTGAGGAGTCTGGGTGGCTGCACATCCTGGGGCTCTGTCGGGAACGCTGCTGCGGAGGCTGGGACTCCAGCTCTCCCTGCGTGGAGGGCGCTGTTGGGACAAGCACACGCTTGCTTTGGAAGGGCGACAGTGGCTCTTCCAACCTGAGGTAGGTGGGGCAGTGGCTCGCCCCTCCAACACCCACTTCATCTGTCACCAGACGAAGAACAGGCACTGCTGATGGTGACATGGTCCTCAATCTGGGAGTCTGACTGCTGGCGCTCCCAACTTAGAGAAGTTTATAGGAGGCATGAGGTTGCACAGTCCCACTGAGGTCTTCGTGATGTGAAGGGACGGTCAGCAGACGGCTATCAGGACCCCGACCTTACACCAGCCATCTTTGTCTGCGTCTCTCTTGCCTCCAATCTGGAGAGACACTGAGAGTCAGGCAGAAATCTACCGTGCACCAAATGGTTTGTAAAACAAAGATGGCACGTAGCTGTCAACCTGCCCTTCTCAAGAGCCAAGGAAATTGTGCTGAAGAAGGATCAGAGACCTCGAGGGGGTCCTGTAACACAACAGTTCACGGAGAACCACGGCTCAGCCCAGAGCTGACTCACAACAGGCACTTGATAAACACAGGTGCCTTCGATGAGATGGAAGGAAAGTACATTGGCCCTGGTGCCATTTATAAAATGACTGTGGATTTTAGAAGGCACAGCCATCTTTGTCATGCAGCACTGTGACTGGCTTACCTTTTTTGATACAGTGAGTCATCAAACCTGAGGGGGTCATGGAAATTCCCCAATTTGCAGCCAGTTGGTCAAAAGTGCAGGTGGCCTGGAAATCCCAGCACTTGTGGCTTGTGTCTGCAGTGAAGGGAGTCTTGTGAAGAACTGAGCGCTTAACCTGCAAAATCTGACCCAACTCCATGTAGTTATAATAGCAACAGAATTGTGTTGCAGCTTCCAGGGACTCTGTAGACACCATGGTGAGAAAAACAGACACAGACTCTGGCCTTCTCGGGCTTAGAGTCCAGGCACAATGGCAGACACTGACTAAGCAATCACTGTGGGGAGCTCTGTTTGACATGAGTTCCAAGGCATGGGGGGCCTATGGCAGAAGGAGGCTCCAGCACCTAGTGACAGGGGCGAGCCTTTCTTACTCATCCATATTTTGGATGACAACTCAGGATGGTGACTTGGACATCACAGGTGCTCAATAAATTATTCCTAATTAAAGTCAATGGAATATGACAGGACTTTGTTCAGAACAGAACATTTTCTACCTTGGAAATTCCTAGGGAGTGACCCCTTTCCACTTGCTCAGGTGGGTCATGCTACATGGAAACCAGAAATATTCCTGGTCTTAGGCTGTTTCTCTCTCTTTCTCTCTCTCTCCGAAAAATATTCTTACTTTGGGGAAGAACAATCAAGAGCAATCTGGACAAGAGGGGAAACAAGAGAGGACAAGGGGAGAAGAACACAGAATTGGGGCCAGAATTCTCCCTGCAGTGCTCCAGGCAGGCCCAGCAACGTGATCCAGGTAGGACTCGAGATGAAACCTGCTAGCATCTCCTGGCAGCGTAAATACACTAGTAGACTACAACTTGTGCCAAAGACATTACAGAAATGAAAATTATCATCATAAATCTAAATACTGAGCACTTCTTATATACCAGGCATGGCTCCAGAATAACAATTAACATTTTCCTAAATGCGTATTCCAGGAAGGTTAACCCTTGCCCTAGGAGGTGGCAGAGCTGGGGAGAGAGTCCATCTATGGCTTCCCCCAAGTCTGAGATCCTCTCTGAGCCTCTGTCCTTTAACTGCAAAATGGAACTCAGATCCATGTTCAAGGTCACACAACAGCCAATAGGGGAGCCAGGCCTTGGCTCAGATCATGTGCCTCTGAGCCCGAGACCTTTCCTCCACCCCACAGCCCACGCTCTCCAGCTCACTGTAGTTTTCTTCAGGTGAGAAAATGGCAAAAGCAATGAATAAAGTGAGAGTGAAAACTTTAAAGAAAAAGTATCCTCAAATGCCCCATAGTCGTTAATTAAATGAGACTACATAAATGGGACAATAAGGTCCCTAGACTAGTTTTGTATTTTTAATGAGGAGGAAGATGTGGGCCCAAGGGAAACAGAGAGGAAATGCTTTCCAGAGCCCATAAAACATTCCCTTTTGTGGAGGGGGTCAATGTGAGCACATAAAATCTCATTAAAAAGAACAAACTTACCAGGGCTATCTCAGTGAAGTACAAGGATGTGACCCTTATGAAAAAATAAAAGCCATGGATCATTAATAATTAGGAAGATGAGCCATCTTGGGTCTGAAATTGGACTTTCATCCATTTGCTCCTTTAGCAAATACATGCAGTGAATTAAGGACTCCAGGAGACACAAAGTTTAACAACACAACACACTGCCCTCAAGTGGCTTGGGCTCACATAAAAGCTTCCAGTAAAACATAAACCAGTACTTTAGAAACCACACAGTTCTTAATATATTTTCAGTTCAATTAAATACAATAATAATGGGGGAAATAGCCAAACAAACATAGACATAGGAAAATCAAAACTGTGTTTTCAAACATAATTGACCATAGAAATAGTTATAAAAGATATTAGGATAACTGAAAAAATGTATATCTCAACTGTGGATAGATAATAGTATTGTGCTAATGTCAAATTTCCTAATTTTGGCAGGGCATGGTGGCTCACACCTGTAATCTTAGCACTCTGGGAGGCTGAGGCAGGAGGATTGCTTGAGGTTAGGAGTTCAAGACCAGCCTGAGCAAGAGTGAGACCCTATTGCTACAAAAAATAGAAAAAATTAGCCAGGTGAGGTGGTGTGCACTTGTAGTCCTGGCTACTCAAGAGGCTGAGGTGGGAGAATCACTTGAGCCCAGGAGTTTCAGGTTGCTGTGAGCTATGATAACGCCACTGCAGTCCAGCCAGGGTGACAGATCAAGGATCTGTCTCAAAAAAACAAATAATTCCTAATTTAAATCATGAAAATGTGGTTTTAAAAGGAAATATGCTTGATCTTAGAAAATATACACTCAAGTATTTAAGGATAATGGTGTGTGAGAGCTCCAACTTACTGAGAGAGACAGAAGAATAAAGTAAATAAGCCAAAATGTGAACCTATGGAGAATCTAGGCTAGGGAATTAGATCATTATTTGTACTATTCTTGAAATTTTTCTAAAAGTTTGAGATTATATTATAATTTAAAAGTGCCCCAAACCCTCATAATTGATATAATGAATAAATCATAAATGTGAAAGGAACATTGCCTACCCCCCGAAGAGACTTTGCCAGGCCAGCGCTGTGCCTGAATCATGGTTTTCCTATCTTCTGCAGCCAAAACACAGGAAAATCTCAGGCTGGTTGCATGCCAAGCATGGAAAAGTAACATATTTTAAAATGTGAGTCCAATCACTATGTTTACATGAACCAACTCAAACCAGTTTCCCCAAGAGTTTATCCAAACACAGCTGGTGGAAGGAGACACCTAATCAAAGGGGGACTGTTGAAATCCCAGTAATCGTTAACCCCTAATTGCCCCAAAGCCATAAATACTACTGCAAACATGCACCAAAGGCAATTCCTTTGAAGTTTTATAGTAACACAGGTATGTGTGTGTATCTACATACATTATGAGGAAGGAAAGAGAGAGAGAGAGAGAAAGAACATCTACTATGGACTGTAAGATAATGCTTATTTGGATGACAGTCAGAAATAATATAGACGACCAGGTAAACCCTGTAGTCCCCTATGTAACCTCACAGGACTGAGCAAGGAAAGTGACTGAAAGAACACACTTCATAAGGCTGAAAACCCTTTCACCCACGCCACACTATGGTGCCCAGCTGGAGGATGTAATCATGTAGCAATTGCACTTCACTTTCATTCTCAAAATACATTTTACCCAAGGTTCATTTAGCAGTTTACAAAAATATAAAGATACCAATTGGGGGAAAGTTAAATTCTAAAAAAGTCATACTTAAATAAAAATGTAATGTTTCTCCCCCCACCAAAGAAATAAATGAAAATAGGAAAGGTTTCCTCCTTAATAGATCTCAGAGATAAATATAGATACTATCATTAACCCAGTGGGATTCAGGAAAGTAATTTTGATTCTTGCATTATTGAGAGGGATCTAGTCCTGGCATACCATAAATTCTAATTAAATAACAAAGAAAAAAGTTTTAAAATGAACAATGCAATCAAATATAGACATTCTATTTAGACACGGTAATGTTAGCAGAACAAGTGGACTAAAAAAGGAAAAGGGAAATAATTATTAAACAGATGGGTGTTAAAAAGAAAAGTTGGTTTTTTTTTTTTTAGGACAAAACCTTAATCTGAAGCCAAGCAGATATAAAGATGAACAAGAAGTTGCCCTCCACAGCCAAAGAGCATAATCCCCAGGAAATCAAATGAAATCTGTCTAAAATACTGACTGCAGTTCATATGAACTTAGCATCCTGATGCCAAACAAAACATTAAAGCAAGTTCCCTATTTTTAGGGCTTTGTATCTTGGTGGTTGTATAATGACTCAGGATGCGTCTTGGCAAACTCGCTGGCAGCCTAGAGGATATTTGTTTTTCTACCAAAAATAGTTGGAGTCTCCTGTAATGTGGAATGGACACAAAGTGAGGAATCTGGCTCAACCACTGAATCAGAAGAGATGGGTCAGGAGCCCAATGCTAAGGGGCCTGACACCTCATCTGGTTACATAAGAGCCTGTGGGAACACAGGGATGGCAACTAAAAGATGAGGCAGTGTTTTCTCTGTGGTGTGAGAGACACCTTATGCAGATTTCCTGAGAAAAATCTGGGGGTCCCAGCCTCACCAGGCTATTGGAATGGAGCCCTCAAGTGGGGGTATAAGGTCAAGGCACCCCATAGCACAGGTCCCCGACCTGGGATCTGGCAAATTCCTCCCACCACCTCTGGAAGACGTGTATTTCTTCTCCACAAACACTCTTCTCCTTCTCTCATGGGACCTCAGCATGGCCAAAACTATTTTACTTGTGTCTGGATGTCTCAGGGTTCAAACTCCAGTAGTACGACGCTGCCTGGGGTATCTTTCAACATTCTGTGCCCAAGTCCCCTCACCTAAAAACCAGAGAGCTGGACCCAGTGATCTCTGAGGCCCTTTCTGGTTCTACAGCTGAAATTACAAGGAGCAATTCTAGATTTTAAACCCACAGAAATTAACTTTTGGCCCTCCATAGTCTTGGCTGTGGGCACAAGTGACCACTGTGTTTTTATCTGGCCAAATCTCACAATGATGTCTAGTGGCCAAAAATGGACGAACAGGCTCCCCAGTAGCTTTTAGGAAAATCTATAACTCTGTTTCCATAATCTCATACTTGTGGGAATTTCCTTTTACAACACAATCGGTCATATCACCTGGAGCTTAGTTATAACACCACAGAACAGAGGAGCCCAGTACCAGGAGGGACCTTCTTAGAGCTCATTCAAGGGAGCTTTGTTGTTAAAAGACTGAGGAGGCTAAATTACATAGATGTTTGACCTGCTTAAGAAAGAATAAGAATAATAGCTAACATTTGTTGGCTATTTACCATATGCCAAAATCTGTTCCAGGGTCTTTGCATGATGATCTCACTAAAATCTCCTCTCAACCCTAAAAAAATGAGTCATTATCCCCCATGCACTCCAGCAGAAGAGGAAACTGAGGCATGGAGAAGGTAAACAATTTACCCAAGGATATACAGAACTAGGATTTGAATCCACGCAGTCTGGTTCCAGAGCTAGCATGCTCATAACAAGGTTTCATTTTAAATACAATTGCACAACATATGAGCAATGCTAATTCCTTGAACTTCTTCTAGCCTGCTTGTATGATTTTATGTAATTCTTAAAACTTTTTATTTGGAAATAATGACAAACATAGAAAAGTTGCAGAAACAGTACATTTGAACCATCTGAAAGCCAGTTGCTGGTGTTTTGCCTCATGGCCCCTGTGAATGCTTTAGTGGAGTTACACTATCACCACAACATGACCGTCAAACTCTAGAGATCAACATTGAAGCACTACAAGTATCTCAACCTCATACCCCATTTAGGCTCATCCACTTGTCCCAATAATGTCCTTTCTAGCAAAAGGATCCATTCCTGAATCACTGGTTGCATTTAACTGTTGTGGCTATTTAATTTTGTTCAATCTGCAACAGCTTCTTGATCTTTCCTTGACTTTCGGGACCTCAGCATTTTTGAAGATTACAGGCTAGTTATTTTTTTTTAAATGGCCCTCCACTGGAATTCTTCTGATATATCTTCATGATGAGGTTCAGGTTATGCATCTTTGGCAGGAATATCACAAAAGTAATAGTGTTTTTTTCTCCCTGCACTTATTAGATGGTGCGTAATTCAAATTTGTCCCATTACTGGTGATGTTAACTGGAGAAATTTGGCAGACACACAAGAGTAAATCGCTCCTTTTTCTTTTATAATTTATATGTATTTCATAAGAAGGTACTTTGAGACTGCATAAATATCCCACTCCTCAAAAAGCTTTCAAGTTGTTTGTTAATTAATTTGCTTATTTATATTAATGTGGACTCAGATTCCTGTTCTATTCATTGGGTTATATTCTGTTACCACCTTTTTTAATGCTCAAATTATCCCAGATTTGGCCAGAGGGAGGCCCTTCCAGCCAGCTTCTATGTCCTTTTGACATGTCCCCATCATTCCTTGAGTCTTAATTTTTGGCGTAACATGATGCTGCAGGCTCATCTTGTATTTTGCCTGCCCTGGCTCTGAAATCAGTCAGGTTTCTTTCAGTGAAAAGTATTATTTAGGAACCTATGTCTGGGCACTCAGTGTGCTGAGAGCAATTACTCACTGCTGCCGATCCCCCCCACCCCCCACTAGAGACAACCTTGTCACCCCTCTTGGGCTTCAATACCTTAGGACTGTGCAGACACCCTCCTCACCTCACTTGGGCTCCAACGTCCTGCCAGAGCCACCAAAGAATCTCTCCCTACCCCCCATGAACACTGAGTGAACACCTACATTGCTCAGCCCTATCTAATGATCTTTTGGACTAAATTGTACAAGAAAGACAGAGGAAGAAGACTTAGCCTGCCTTTAAATGACCGTATTTGCTAACTCTTTCAGGTTCACTAGAAGAAACACTAAAGAGCTCCCACATTGTCCATTTCCATATTCCATACATTCTCACCGAGACGCACCAGTGCCCACTCTACCATTCAGGTGCATTAGCCTGGCCGTGTCCAAAAGATAATGGCAACACCAGTCAGAGCAAAACTCACTGAGGAGCTGCTAGAAGACTTTTTTTTTTATTTTTTTTTTTTTTTTGAGACAGAGTCTCGCTCTGTTGCCCGGGCTAGAGTGAGTGCCGTGGCATCAGCCTGGCTCACAGCAACCTCAGACTCCTGGGCTTAAGCGATCCTACTGCCTCAGCCTCCCGAGTAGCTGGGACTACAGGCATGAGCCACCATGCCCGGCTAATTTTTTTTTTTGTATATATATTTTTAGTTGGCCAGATAATTTCTTTCTATCTTTAGTAGAGACTGGGTCTCACTCTTGCTCAGGCTGGTCTCGAACTCCTGACCTTGAGCAATCCACCCGCCTCAGCCTCCCAGAGCTAGGATTACAGGCGTGAGCCACCGCGCCCGGCCTAGAAGACTTTTAAACACCAGAATCTACACCAGGAAAAAGTAAGTTCCTTCAGTGCTTCAAAAGCCGAATGCAGTGAAGCACACTGCCCCTAACCCATTTTTCAGGGGAAAAAAATTAGAGCAAACACTTCAAGTCAAAAAATTTCATTTAACATATAAGTTTAATGGTTTTACATGGAGCAATGCTGTGAGTAGAGGGGGGAAAACTGGTGTCCAGAAAAATGGAAAACAGCACAGCATGGGATCTGGAGTTGTTCAAATCAGAGCTTAGGCACCTGTGTGCCTTAGAAGAGCCAGATGACCTGGGGCAAGTCCCAGAACCTCTGCACACCTGAGTTTTTCAGTTGTAAAATGAGGAAGCATAGAAAAGGAACAATAATAAACATAAATTGTACCATTTCATTCCTCTGCTTTTAAGATCCCCCCAAGGCTTTTCACACTCTCTGAACTCCGGACCTTGACCTTGAGGACCTTCATGGTTCTTCCTTTCACTTTTACCCTCACAAATATAGTCTGATCACCCTGACTTGATTCCTATTCTTTGAATACACCAAGCTCCTTTCCTCCTTGGAGCTTTGCATTTGCTGTTTCTTCCTCCTGAAAACACTCTTCTTGTCACTCTGGTCTCAGCCCAGATGTCACCTCCTCAATTTGAAGCCATCCTCTTCCACCTCAGGCACCTTCCCTCATCATACTAGCCTGTTTCGTTGTCACCATAGCACTCACCACTATCTAAATGATCATATTTGTTGGCTTATTTAATCATTGTCTACTATTCCCACTAGAAGACAAGAATATGAATGCAGTAACACTGGTTATATCCCTAGCACCTTGGACAATGGCTGGCACATAGTAGGTGTGTATTAAAAATGTATGGCATAAATGAATGCATAAATGAATGGTAGCTATTTTATATGGTTTTATGAGAATTAAATGAGATAATACAAGTAAAATATTTAGCACAGAACCTGGCACATGGTAAATCAACAATTTTGGTATAATAAAAAATGTCAAGGAACCTGAGTTCTAGTCTTGGCTCTGTCTCCAGCTAGCAAGGTGACTTTGGGCAAGCCATAAAATTCTCTGAGCCTAACTAGTTTTCTCATCTATAAATCCTACTGGGTAGGTTAGGGTATTTCTCAGGTCTCTCCCAGGATTAAAGTTCAGTAGTTTTGCCTATCTAATAGTGAAGTTTTCAGTCCTGTCCAATGATAAGCTAATTCTTCATTGGTAAAAACTGAACTACTGTTACCATAGCAGCATTTCAGAAAGGCTGACTGTGGTATTACTTGAGTATTCTAGTGTCCACTTGCTAACTATAATTTTAACTCAAGTTTACAGGAGTTTTAGTCAACTCTGCAGAGTCCTGCATTTTTATTGTACCTCAGCTCTCTCTGTTACCCCAATTTCCACAGACAAAAAAGAGGTTGGATTTAGCTTAACAGACATTTGACTTGGGCCATACTAAAATATTTATGAAAACAACCCAAGGAAATCTCAGAAAGAGCAATAAAATTTGGCTTTTCACCCAGATATATTTAGTAAAATTTCTACACCCTGTATGGAAATCTATAGACCTAGAGACATCAGTTTGTCTCCAAAGAGAGAGTTCCTAAAAACACTACTAAAGCAAAGGACCAAACTGTGGCTCATTCTTTTTGTTATTTCAAAGGAAAAATTAGAAGTTTGTACCTAATCACTCTGAGCCCCATAATAATCTCCTCAACAACACTGAACTCAGTGACTTAGCAATCATCCACCTTTGAAAAATGATTCCTGGGCAACAAGGTTGAAAACAAAGTAATGTGTCTTATAGACAAAGCAGTGTCTTGGCAGAATCTGCCAAACTCAAGTTGGGAGTATGCATTCATCTTTTTACCTTGCTAGTCCAACATAACATATGACCAACCTACAGCAGAAACAAACACAAGAGAAATAGGATAAATATCTCATCCACTCTGCTTGTTCTCATTTCTTGATTTCCTTGAGCCAGTCAAGCCAATCTGGCTACTGGTCTGTGCAGTAACCAGCTTTAATCAAATCACTTTTAGTGTTCCCAACTGTCTGCTTCCCTCATCCTTTCCTCCTGCAACAGGTTACAGAATTAGGGCTTAAAAAGGCTTAGAGCCTTGCTATTCAAAGTCCCTAGATGCATTAGAAATGGCATCACCTGGGAGCTTGCCAGATATGCAAAATCTCAGACACTTCTCCAGATTTACTGTGTCAGAATCTGCGTTTATAGGAGCTCCAGATAACTCATATGCACACTAAAGTTTGAGAAGCACTGAGTTAGAACAATGTCTTTGAGGTACTCCAAATTAAATAAACTTAGTCCCTATTAATTTAGAATGAAAAGAAATAGATTATTAGGCTTGTCATAGATCAATAACTTATAATTGACCCCATGAGATTTCTTTGCGCTATTATTTTGGTCTTAGAATTTATTTTCTCTTTTTATTTAATAGGATTTCTCATAATCCTGGGGCAGGTTTAAAAAAAAAAAACAGATATATTGAGAAATACCAGTGGTATTTAAATTGGCTTTATGGAAGGGAAAAGCCCTGATTCACATCTTTTGCTAATGTCCATGGTGTAAATACTTTCTCACAGTCATTTCAGGCTGCCAATGGTTTAATAACCAGCATGCAAAACTCCAGAACATTTAATAATTGGCCTTTATAAGCTCTTATGAACTACTCCAACACACCTCTGAAAGACCCTCAAAAAGGAAACTTCTTTTCAAGTATGGCCACTCCTCACGCAAGCCTATTCAAAAGAAATGACATCAGGCTAGACTTTCTAAATATATCTTTCATTACGCCTGACCTCTGCTCCAGAACCTAAGTAACTTGCTTATTGATTATTGAGCACACATATCTAACCTCCTTTTCTTGTTTAGACTCCCTTTCATCTCATCATACCCCACTTATCCCACTTCATTTTCCAGATCTCCTCAACACGCACTAGATTTCCTCCTTCTGTTTACTGCAACCTACCAATTCTTGAGGTCACGAGGGAAGAGGCATGTTACTCCAGTTGTTGCTCGCATCACTTCCAATAATGAGGGGCACAATAGAACTAGCGCTGCAAATGGCAGGCAGAGGGATGGCAAGAATCTTAGTGTTGATAATACCTTTGAATTGCTGGATCAACCTTCCCTGAAGCTTCCCTTTCTTATGAACTTTTCATTATATGAGCCAATACATAGCCAGGTTTTATACCTGCAACTGAAAGCAAACCTAAGAGTGGGTCTAGAAGGAAAGTTCCTTGATGCAACAACAAGCAACATCACTGTGAATTCAAATGAGGCCATCATACACACAGCCCATCAGCCCTGCAAACCCAGAAAAAGAGAAAGTATCTGGAAAGATATCACTAAGAAGTTGATTGTAATAATAGTCCGGTACAGCAAGTAGTTCATAGTTTCACTGAGTCTTAGATATGGAAAGATCTTAATGGTCTTATAATTTTGTTTCCACCAAAGGAATCCATCACAGGTAACTACTAGCCTCTTATAGTGAATGAGAATTCACGTCCTTCCTAGCAAGTACACTCTATTATTTTAGTTTAGTTTAGTTTAGTTTAGTTTTTTGAGACAGAGTGTCGCTTTGTTGCCCAGGCTAGAGTGCCGTGGTGTCAGCCTAGCTCACAGCAACCTCAAACTCCTGGGCTTAAGCAATCCTACTGCCTCAGCCTCCCGAGTAGCTGGGACTACAGGCATGCGCCACTGTGCCCGGCTAATTTTTTCTGTATATATTTTAATTGGCCAGATAATTTCTTTCTATTTTTAGTAGAGACAAGGTCTCACTCTTGCTCAGGCTGGTCTTGAACTCCTGACCTCGAGCGATCCACCCGCCTCGGCCTCCCAGAGTGTTAGGATTACAGGCGTGAGCCACCGCGCCCAGCCTATTATTTTAAATTCTTTGTAATGAGCTAAAATATGCCTTTCTGTAATTTCTAGTCATTAGTCCTAATTCTCTTCTCTTAAGCCACACATAAAAAGCTCTTGAGACATATGTAAATATTGATCATGGCCCTCTTCCAACTGCCTTATTCTCAAGTTTCCAAACCTCTCACCATCTCTCATCTACAAATAGAAGAACAGAGCCCAATGGCATGCCTCTAGACATATCCCTGCACTTTGACATCAGCTGGTATTCATCTACTTTCTTTGTATACAATGTTACAATCTGTTACAAATCTAAATTTTCTCTAACCTGACCATAAGAATATAGTATTAGTTAAAGTAATGCCAGTTTCTGTAAACAATAATCCTCCAAATTTCATTGGCTTAACCCAACAGAAGTTAATTTTGCCCTTACATAGATTCAAAAGCAAGGTTCTGACTGGTGATGATTCAGGGTCCCAGGATCCCTCCCCTCTGTGGCTCCACCAACTGCACTGCATGGTCTCCAAAGCCACCAAGGAAACAGAAAGAGTAGAGGGTCTGGTAGAAGTTGTGGTTATGGGCCAAGTCTGGAAGTGGTGCACATCACCTCTGCTCATATGGACATTTGATTGGCCATAACCCAGTAACATGCCACACCTAACTAAAAACACGTGGCTGAGAAATGCGTTTAGCTGTGTGACCAGGAGGAAGGGGAGGTCAATGAACGGCAACCCAATCCCTTGCAGAAATACCATATTAAAATGTCTAAACATCTGTCTGAATGTCTAAACATTTATAAAAATCCAAATTATCTATAACAATAGTCAAGGATTTGCCTAACTTTGAAAAGAGAAGAGTGGCATCCCACAGGAAAATAGGTATAGCAACACATTCTTTACATTTCATAAAAATAGAAACTGTTTTGGCACAGAATGGGGAACACCTGAGAAAGAGTGCCTCCAAAAGTCTCCTAAGGAGTGTATTGGGAACACCCACTCCCCCTCAAGCATAATGAAACAGCAATAGTAGGTTGAAAGTAAAAATGCTTCTATCTTTAGAAAAGATTGTTTCCTGAATTACTTGTAAAGAATTGCAATGCTGTGCTATGTTATTCTCATATTATTCATATTTATTTATTATTTAAAAAATAAAATAGATCAAAAAGGGTAAATTGATAGACTTGAGCAGGTACAAATAGAAGCTTTTATGTAAATAAACAGAATAAAAATTAGGAAGATTCTTGGAATGATTATAACAAAGAGCTAATATCCCTAAAATACAAAGAACACTTGCAAATAATAAAAAATATTCTGATGAAAAAAACAAAGATTAGATAATCCACAAAATACAAAGTATCAGTAAAATAAAATAGTTTTGATTCAATAGCAATCAAATCAAATAGAGAAAAAAAGAGAAAAGTTACCCATTTTTCACTCAAGTTGGCAAACCTTTTTTTAAAGGTTAGTATTCGAGTTGACATGAGTGTAGCAAACCTAGCATTCTCATCTCGAACTGTTTGACATAGGTATGAACAGCCTTAAACTTGCTTTCTGATCCAAAAATGTCATATCTGAGAGTCTACCTTAAAGGAATAATCAGAGAAGATCACAGAAATTCATGTGTAAGGATGTTCATCATAGCATTATTTTTAATGGTGAATATGGAAATAACCAATGTGTCAAAAAATTACTTAAATAAATCATGATACATTTATGCAAGAGAATGTAATACACTCATTAAAATTCATGCTTTTGAAAAATATTTAATAACATGAAACAATGTTATATGGGATATATGCCATACCCCAGTGTATATATCAGCAGTATATATCTGTGACAAGTAGTTGGAATGCTTGATGAAGGGAAAGAACTAGAGTTTTCAAAACAGCTGCTGAAAAATTTTGGAACAAACAACTCAAATAATTTCCATTTTTTACTTATCTGTTGGTGATAACACAGGGCTTACTATGCCCTTAAAACCTTAAAATTTTAGCAAGTGATTCATGAGCAGTGTTATAAACCACAACAGAAGGTGCCATTATAACTAAGTATGCTGAATTCTCATTTCTCCAAGACGAGGGGAGCAAACGCCATGAAGAAATTCAAAGGAATATTAAAAATACAAGGACTTTTATTAGGGAACACTTAAATGCATCCTCACCATATTTTAACGTAAAAACAATATAACTCCAAAATGATTCCCCTTTCAGTGAGGATGTCTTCCTGCGGACTCCTTGTCTGGATGGGACAGGAATTCCAAGGCCCCCTACTCGAGCCAAGCAGTCAGATGGGGTTACTGTTCCTTCGCAAAGGAGGAGGTAGAAAGTTGTAAAATTGGGTGAAATGCCTCATTCTCTGCCACCGTGGGCACCCACAGTGGTGCTGCTGAAAGCAGAATGCAGCCCAGAAGCCGCGGGCCTAGGGCTTATCAATGCCACTCAGAGTCACGGGCACGAGGCCCTACACCACCACCACAAAGGGACCTGAGGGAGAGGATGCCTCTCTTCCAGCCTCACTCTCTTGGACTCCCCATTCCAAAGCAGGCTTGTGCTCCCAGCATTAGGGCTACTTGTTGGTACAGCTCTTGCAATTTACACAGACATACTCACACTCACACATACTCACAGAGCCATTTTCAAGCCAGACCCTGTGCCAAGGCAGGTTAGCCAGGGGAATTCTAGCATCAGCAACCTCCCCTCTGCCAAATCCGGTGCAGTGTGGAATCCAGATCACGAGCCAAGAGAACAAGTGAGAGGTTCAAAGCAATGTGGAATAAGGAGGGTTGCCCCTTACGAGGCCGTATGCCCATCTGCCCCTTACTTTAAGCTCTGCGTAATAATTGGAGAATATATGGCCACTGCTACCCAGCTGTGCACCGCCAGGTCTCTCCAAGCCCAAACTCTCCAGTAGGTGTTTGCTTTGTATCTACTAAAAGGCACTACTCAAGTGCATCTTCCCAGAATAAAGATTTGCTTCCGGGTGAGGAATCCCAAGAGCTGGAAACAAATGGTCAACAACATTAAAGGACAGTTTGTCTTGCTCAAAAGAAAAAGAATAATAGATTTAAGTTCCACCTCACCAGGCCCCCTCTAGCTTAGGGCAACCTTTCAGGATCAAACAAGGAGATCAATACATAATTTTTATGACAAATAGGTTTTTCCCAGGCCTAGAGTTTAATCATCCAGGAATAAATAAGTCATGGTAAACAAAGGTCATCTCTTTGAGGTCAGTGGTTGAGACCAAGGCACAGCCTAGAATACTTCACTGTGGGAGCTCAGTTTTTTATTGATAAGATGGGTCATAATGCCACCCGCCTCACAGGAAGCTGTGAAGAACACATGACATAACTCGAGCACTGCTGTGGCACAGACTTTGGCACACGGGAAGTGCTTGGAGTTTCTTTCCCCACTCCCCATACCTGCCATCGCCCACCCCCTTCCTCAAAACCCTGCATGACCCTTTCACATAAAAAAAAAAAAGCATGAGCCCAAATGGCATATACTTTCTTCACACTGTGCTCTTCAAATTCTATCAGTGAATTTATTTCCCCTCCAAATAAAATCTCAGCAAAACCCCAACATGTAAAATCGAGCAAACGGATGAATATGTTCCTGAAACAGCTTGTCTGAAGCTCCATTGCCTGGTGAAAAATACCTGTGACAAAATGCAATCCGAGCATCTCCGTGGACCCCAGGGTGCTTTAGAATCCAGACCTGGATGAATTGCGACTGGATTCTACTGCGTTCACAGGAGGACAAGAGGGTTGGAGCTTTCATTGGCTCAGCGATTTAAACCACCTTGGAATTTGGCAACAGGGGCATTTTCTGCAAGTAAGGAAAGCCCCCAGGGCAGAGCTGAGCATGCCACCTGTCTCCATTAGATCTGGCGACATACAGAACCATTTGTTCCCTACAGTTCTCAGCACAAAGCTAAGGATATTTTTAATTAAAAAAAATATGGTGCCATTTAAATGATGTCTCCATTTTTATCTAAGCCAAGCTCTGCGGGTCCAAACTCGAACTAAGAAGAGAAAGCTCTTGCGTGCATTAGCTGATGCATATACTACTCAGAACAGACAGAGAAATCTGGGTGAGTTTTTCTTATTCAAAATTATGTTCTCCCGTCTCTAAACAGTCTCAGTCTAATCCCCCCACACCTAATAGCTATAATACTTCATTACCCAACATAATTTTTAACTTTCCAAAGCCCTTCAATATTTATTTCATTTGACTAAAAGAAATTCTTAAAAAAGACATAGGTTGGGGGAGGGTACTTATTATATTAAATATAATCTCTTTTACAACAGCATAAGTAAAACCCAGGTCATCTTACTCCCAGGCAGGTCCACTGGCTGTGAGAGCTCAGGACGGCTTCTGCCTGGCAAAAAAGCTCAATGTGTCAAGACAAACCTCAGAAAGACTTTAATTTCTTCCAGTATGAAGCTTCATCTTGATTACTACCACCGGGTCAGAGATGGCATTTCATTCCTTTTTGTGATACATCTAGAATTTACCAAACCCTTTCACTTATTAAATCATATGAAATTATGATATTTGGCTGTTTTTGACTTACAAAAACAACAATTATTTCATATGATTTGACCTAATAATTTTCCAACTTTCAACCTTCTGTAGAATAAATAGGTCCAAGCTCTTAGGTTTATTTCAGGTCTGGGAAATGCAGAAAGCAGGAATAAATCTAATTGTGTGTGTGTGAGAGAGAGAGAGAGAAAGAAACAGAGAGAGAGAGATTATAGATAACAAAGCATAAATCATTTGGCTTAGCTACTTAGGTACAATCCCCAAAGTGCTCTCAGAATAATACTACAAATAATAGTTATGAGGAGGAGGAAGAGGAAGAAGAAGAGGAGATGCACTCTATAAACATTGAGTAACTTGCCTGTAACTTGACTCTTAGTAGCTTTATTTTTCCAATCACTGATTTATCTCTGCAGTAACTTAGCTACCACAGACGATTTCCAAGCCCAAGTCCCTAGTTACTTCAGTTTGTACTTCTCAGATACTTAGAATTCAGGTAATAACAACCTCTTTGATGCCTTTTACTTCTTAACGAGAAAATTATGGGGGTTTTATTCATTTATTTAAATTGTTTCTGATGATTCGTACTTTTCCTTCCAAGCTCTTTTCAGCCAAAATGATCCCTTAATTAAGCATTGCGTATTACCGCATTATAATAGTGTTGTAATAACAAAATCTTTCTTCAAAAATTTTCCATCACTACTGCTGCCTGAAGAGCAGATTTCTACCATTCAGAGTCTCAAAATTTTGTAGAATTTTTGTGGCCCCAAACAGAAAAAGTTCTATCTCTCAAAAAAATATTTGTACAGCTACATAGGTTAACCATATTCTAGCAGTGTTACTCTCCAGTTGCTATGTTTCAGGGCTCAAAACTTAACATGGAGTTTAACAGAAACTAGGCTGTTCTTAAGAAAGAATTCTACTTCTATCATCGTTGTATTAGAATTGACTTTTTTTAAAAATCAGAAGAAACCCATAAATACACTAAGTTGGATCAAGCGCACTTGTTACAATGCTGTTTGAATCTGCACCAAGACCACCCCACCCCACAATGCCAAAAGTCATTTCCCTGAAGGGTTTTTAAAATACTGCTATGGTTTGAATATGGTTTGTTCCCCCTGAAAGTCACATTGAGATTTGATTGCCACTGTGGTGATGTTGGGAGGTGGGGCCTAATGGGAGGTGTCTGGGTCATAGGGGCGGATCCCTCATGAATAGAGAAATACCATCTCACTCTCTCAGACTGGATTAGTTAGTTGTTATACAGCGAGGTCCCTCTTTGGGTTCACCTCTTTGCACACACCTGCCCACCTATCTGCTTCTCTGCCATGTCCTCATGCAGCACATGGCCCTCACCAGAAGCCCAGCAGAAGCCCAGAAATTTCTTTAGAAATTAGCCTCGGGCAGTCTGTTATAGCAACACAAAACTAACTAAGACAGATACAAGGCATCAGCCATCGTGTCTATCATGGTCTTCAAGTTTACTTCTGCTGTCTTTGCAGCATCACCTCTTCCCTCAGAGTATAAAGGTCACATGGTGGTCCAAAGTGGTACTGGACACAGAGTGGGCAACAATGCAAGATCTTGCCTCTGTCAATGACTGAAATGGCTTAACAAAAGACCCTGAGATCCCAGAGGGACTGACCTGACCTCATGACTCTTTTTCTTTACCTGGCTGCCCACCTGACCTCAATTATTCTCCACTTTCCCTTCATCTTCTAGCTACCATGTATGAGAAAGCTGGAAAAGGCATGAGAAAATATGTAACAGATCACAAGAAAGCCATGCCATCTTCTGCACTTGGGAGGGTGGTCCTGGGAAGAGAATTAGAACTGAAAAGGCTTTCCGTGAATTCTCACAAAATCCCTCACAGGAATCAACTGATTCACTAGAGGTATGTGAGGATGATGATGATAATGATCATGCTGATGAGGACAAAAACCAACATGCAAATTAAAACTTACCTCGGGAAAGCACTGTCAACATATAAAAGCACGAGTCAAGGACTTGGAAAAAAATCAAGTGCTTCTAATGATATGGGCACCAGGCCTGGAGGGGTGGCTGGGTGAGGAGGTGGGGCCCATGGATTGAGCCCAAGTTCCGGGGGCAGGCAGGGCTGGGCTCCAGAATCTGGCTGGGCCACTCATTGGCTGCACCCACACACATTTCGGCTTCCTTGGCTAAAATTGGGATGAAAATACCTACTTCAAAATGTTGTTGTGGGGCCGGGCGTGGTGGCTCACGCCTGTAATCCTAGCTCTCTGGGAGGCCGAGGCAGGAGGATTGCTTGAGCTCAGGAGTTCGAAACCAGCCTGAGCAAGAGCGAGACCTCCATCTCTACTATAAACAGAAAGAAATTAGCCAAAACAAATTTAAAAAAAAAATAGAAAAAATTAGCCGGGCACGGTGGCACGTGCCTGTAGTCCCAGCTACCCAGGAGGCTGAGGCAGTAGGATCGCTTGAGCCCAGGAGTTTGAGGTTGCTGTGAGCTAGGTTGACGCCACAGCACTCACTCTAGCCCGGGCAACAGAGTGAGACTCTGTCTCAAAAAAAAAAAAAAAAAAAAAAATGTTGTTGTGCGGATTCAATGAGATAACCTATGTATGTGCTACTCCAGCAAAGTCTGAGTAAGTATCTTCTCCCTTTTTTCCTTTTTTTTTCTTAGGATGGCCTTAAGGAGAACAACACAGATCAGAATCCACTTTGCAACCCCAAGAGAATTTCTGTGGGAACGATGATGTTTGAAAACTAATGTGAACTCACCTTATCTCCAGAGAGTTCATCACTAAGGGCATTTTTAAGTGTCCTCAGTGCCTCACACTGCATTGGGAGTTATTTTTTCCCAAAACATATAATAATTAATATTGAGATAAAGCCTTGAAAGATGAGCAAACCCCTGTCCCCACAGTGAGCAACGTTCCACCCGGTACAACCCAGCTGTCCTGAGCCGGGCCACAAGACTGCGATCCCAGAGTCTCATGGGACTACGTAAGACGAGCTGGATCTGGGCTGAGGACCAGCTCTCAGCAAAGCGAGAGCAACTGGATGAGCTAGGGTGGGGGGAAAAAAGCCTCAAAGTGCTCCAGGAAAGAAATTAATGGGGATGGGGGTATTTAGAGGTGCCCCAAAGCAGGAGAGGTATAATATAAGCAGCAGCAGGGCAACAACGTGGATGGTGAGGCCAGCACCTTGGCAGGAACACCAGTGCTTCTCCAATATCCCTTTTCTGTTCCAGGACCCTGTCCAGGACACCACATTACATTTAGTCATCACGTCTCCTTGGGCTTCTCTTGGCTGTGACAGTTTCTCAGGCTTGCCTTATTGTTGATGACCTTGAGAGTTTTGAAGAGTCCTAGTCAGGCATATTATAGGATGGCCCTCCACTGGGATTTGTCTGATGTTTTTCTTGTGATTAGACTGAGGTTAGGGAGATTGGGAAGAAAGACCACAGAGGTAAAGGGCCATTTCCCCACATCGGATCAAGGGCTCGTACTCTGAACATAACTGATGGCTGTTGACGTTGACTCTGACCGCCTGGTCGGGGCAGTGTTCAGGCCTCTCCACTGCAGGTGTTTTCTCCCCACCCCCACCTTTTCCACACCGTATTCTTTGGAATGAAGCCACCACAAGGAAGTTGCAAACTCCACCCAAGGGATTGGGAGCTATGATCTCCAGGAGATTTTTTTTTTTTTTTGAGAGACAGAGTCTCGCTTTGTTGCCCGGGCTAGAGTGCTGTGGCATCAGCCTAGCTCACAGCAACCTCAAACTCCTGGGCATAAGCGATCCTACTGCCTCAGCCTCCCGAGTAGCTGGGACTACAGGCATGTGCCACCATGCCAGGCTAATTTTTTCTATATATATTTTTAGTTGGCCAGATAATTTCTTTCTATTTTTAGTAGAGACGATGTCTCGCTCTTGCTCAGGCTGGTCTTAAACTCCTGACCTCGGCCTCCCAGAGTGCTACGATTACAGGCGTGAGCCACCGCGCCTGGCCCCCAGGAGAATTTTTAAGAACAAAACTAATATTTAATCCTAAATTATCTGTGTGCTTTTGTCCCCCACCTGGTATCCCTGAACGACTAGGAATGCCCACTGCACACAAATGCCATGTGTGAGAATTGTTTGAGGCAAACCAAGGAGAAGGGGCTGCTTATGGGTTTGCACAGGACAGAGAGGAGAAGAGTCATAGGTGAGACACACGTGTGACCAAGAGCTCTGGAGCACCAGAAATCAGAGCAAGAGTGGTCCTAAGACCATAAGCTTCTAGGATTGCAGAGCACCAAGGATAGAGTTCAAGTCTCCTTTATTTATATATCAAAGAACAAGGTGACCTGAGGTAACATCTGAGTTACAAATACATCTGCACTTCAAATATTCATTGAACAGCTACTATAAGACAGGCACTATACCAGATGCTGAGGAGCTGGCGAAAGACATGAAGATGAATCAAGTGCTCCCCCTTCTCTGAAGACCCTTAAGAATTAAATGCTACCAGCTTGATAATCCTTCTATTCTTGTACTTCCTCAGTTCCTTCATCAGTTTACTATTCACAAGATCCCAGGGTCACACAAGAACTATGTCAAAAAGTGGCTGGGGGCAAGACCTTCAGGCCTCCCTGCCCTCAATAATCTTCCCTGAAAGCCAGCCCAATTATTTTTAAAAAAGTATCCTTGATATAATTAATTGCCACTTTATCAATTTTCTGTACATTATAAATAAACCCATCTTTAGAAAACTTTTCTAATTTTATGATCTTTAATATACAAACTAAGAAAAACAGTGTGTGCTTGCTTTGCAAATTTACCTTAAGGACAAGTCTCTGTCTCACTTCCCACACCCAGCAAAAAGATTACTGCCCCCAACCCCCTTCTGCATAGAAATTCTGACACTACCTCATGCGACATAGGAGGCAGTATGTTAGTATGGCCCTTTGACAAATAAGAAAATGCAAACACAGAAAGGATGGGCGATTGCTCAAGCTTTGGATCTCATGTAAGCCAAATATACAATCAGGATTTGAACAGCACTGATCCTGCCTGGTGAACCATACCCCTCTCCATTTTTAAATATTTAATAGCCTAATGTTTACATGGATAGCTCAGACACACAAGTTGATGCAAGCAAAAATGCAGTGACCCTTTCTGCAATTTTGGGGGGTCCAAAACAACAATAGAAGATATTAAAACAACTAATGACATGCTGCCAAGAGGTAACTGCCATTCTAGAAATTACACATGCATTCAGGGTCGAAAGATCTATGGGAAAAACACCTTAGCTGTGCCAGAAAGGACAGGAAATGGAAAAATAGCAACTCTAGCCCATAAGCCAGTGCTAATATTTTGAAATAAAACAAAGTATGCATTTATGTAAGCACTAAATTTAGATACCACACATACTGAATCAATACAATTGACACATACACACAGCACCACAGAACATTCAAACAAGAGGCAATCTTAGGTCATCTCAACCAAAGGTTTTCAAATGCTTAAGTCTTAGAACTGTATGTACAAATAAAATATTATAAAAATAAACTTACTACTTTAGCTGAGTAGATTGGCCTAGTGACCCCCACCCCTGGCTCTAAGGGGATCAAATAAACACTGTTTGAAAAACTACTTCTCTAATCCAATTTCCTTATTTTACAAGACTATTTGAAAATATGCCATGATCAAAATAAAATTGTGTGTACTGGGGTGGTGAGGAGTGTGTTACTCACAGCCCTAAGCTTATTTCTTTGTGTTCCAAAAGTTTGCAACAGCTGCCACAGCAGTCCTCAAACTTGAGCGTGCACAGGAATCACCTGGAGAGCTGTTAAAACACGGATTTCTGAGCCCCATCCCCAGAGATGCTGATTTAGAAGGTATGGGGGTGGGTGGGTTGTATATAGCCGGCTCCCAGATGTTGCTACTCACCTTGAGTGTCTGTGTACTAAAAGGTCTACAGACACAGTCTTGCTCTAGTGGATAATGTGGGCACCAAAAATATCCATTATAAGGCTGTTGCGCCCAACACAGCAAGGTGCTTGCAAATACTTTCTGAACAAATGACTGATTTAGTGAAACCTCGAGGATTTCAGGTTAGCTGCTGCCACTGAGCAGCAACCTGATCTTGGCAATACCACTTCTCCTCACTGGGACAGTGCAGAGGTTGACCTTCCAAAGCTCTCAAATAAATGTCCTAATTTTATTACGGGATTTTCACACTTTCCAGGCTTCCTGTGTCCTCTGCTTGGTTTCAGTGGACAACATGGAAGATGTGTTTTCTATCCTTGTTTTTGACCTTACATCTTCTCTTTGCACCTCATATTCACTCTCCAACATATTCTGCCCTGCTCTGGGCCCTGTACAGCTGACCCTTACAGACTAAAGCAAAAGGGTCCCTCAGAACCCAACTTCTGGTTGGTTGGGTTGTGCCAACAGAAGGCACTGGCAGGAGATTAGGATGCGGGAGAAGAGTGAGGTCAGTGTTTGCACTCCCCAGCTTCCTCCCTGCCAAGATTCTGTGGGTTGGCTACACTCTGTTAGCATTGTCACAGCTCCGGTTAGGTGACTCACAGCTACCCTTCCTAGGTTCCAGTAACTCTCCATTCCCTGACCCTTCAGGACTAGAGGGAGGAAAGGCTCTCAGCTGTAGCTAGCCCTGGGGTGCTACACTCTCTCTTAGCATTTCTGTAAACTCTACCTTCCCTTTGATAAGTCAATCCTCTGTTAAATTCTCCTCAAATTACCAGTTTGAGAGTGCCTGTCCCTCCTGCCAGGACCCTGACTGATACACAAGCATGTATCTAGGATTGTTCTCTTGAGAGACCTCGGCTTGGGGACACACTTCTCTTCCCGTGCAGATCTCGATTTAGTAAAACTACTCACCCCGTCCCTACCTCACACAGGAGGAAAAAATAAAACAATTTATTTGAAATCAATTCACACTTTCAGAAAGTTGAATGTTCATATCCTAATTATTGTAGCATTTGATGTATGCAATGGCTTAAAAATTCAAAGCTGTAAACAAAATAACTATCACCTATAGATTCTTTTTTGGATTTTATTTGCAGTTTATTTATTTGTTTGTTTTCCAGTATTTTGAAGGCTGATTCTTTCATTAGGAGGATGCCAGTCATTCAATAAATGTTGGCTATTATTATTCAACAATATAATCTGAGCTCCTCTTATGCACCAGGCACTGAGCCAGGCCCACTGTATACTGAAGTGAATAGAACAGTCTACTCCCCTGCCCTGATGGGGATTACAGTTTATTAAAGGAGGGCAATATTAAAGAATGAATTACAAAATTTATTCTTAAATTACTATTGTGATAAGTGCACTGTAGGAGAAATACTGATGCTCTAAGAGTATCCAAGGCAAAGGGGCAGGAAGGAGGAAAGAGGAAGTCAGGGGCCAGGGGTAGCTTTGGGAAATAGGGGAGAGGGCCCTGACCATGCCTGGAAAATAGCAGGTTTTCATAAACATGCTTCATCTCACCATGGTCTTCTCTGAATCTTTTCCTAATGGAAATTTAAAGAGAAACAAAGACATAGAAGAAATGTCAGTTCTTTGGAAAAGTTGAGAAAGAGAGAGAGAGAGTTAAAAGATGGAAAGAAAGAGAAATAACTGTTTGCCCAGCATGAAACATTACCCAGAAATGGTTACAGTGAAAAAAAAAAAACAGAAAAATATTGTGATTATTACATGTGTTCTCACACCAGGAGAACAAGTCTCTATTTTCTATTTTTGTCCTAAACTATTTTTATTCAGTATTCACACTCTACTATGTTTGGATACCTCCACTGAAAAGTGGAAAGTATTCTAAGGGAAGTGGGAGACTTTTTTTCTGTCCTTCAGGACATTTTTGTTGGAATTGCTGTTGTTAAATGTCCCAAAGAGATTTTCTAAGTACTCAAATTGCTAAAAGGCATTTAAAAATGAACTAATTTTCAAATTAGCTGAATTTTCAAGTGACAAGCTTGTTAATAAAGGAATTTCAGCTTGGTCCCTTAGATACTTAACTGCTGTGTGACTACTGCAAGCAAATATCCCATTAAAGGCCATACACATGTGAACACTCACGGGCAACTTCACTGTCCTTCCAGGTGCACTCACTGTGCCCTGAGCGTTTCCGGGGTGCACAATCCATAGACAGCTGCAGACGAGTACCTGCCCTCCTGTTTATGACACACAGCGATCCTCTCAGAGGGGGATAAACAGATTTCCATCCTAGCTCGGCACAGAGCAACTGTGCATATTACTTTAGTGAAGATCCTGGTACTTAAGAGGGTCTTTAATTATTTAAAGACAAGGCTAAAAGAGCTACAGGCAAGTCCCGGTAAGTAGAGCAGGAAATGAGAAAGCCAGAGAGTTTGTCTTGTCTCCTCTTCCTTCCCTCCTCCCTCTATACCCCTCCCCAACAAACCCCGTCTTCTCTCAGCAGCCTTTTTCTCCCAGGAGATGCATGTCCCTGATATACAGCAACCACTGGCCCAGCTACACATCTTTTGTCCCTCCCCAGAGAAGTGTATATGCATGCTTGTCAGACCACCTGGTCTGAGTTTTCAAGTTCAGAAAATATGGTTACTGTACTCATATGTATCCCAACTATGTTTATATCTTCCCACCCTGCCCCACCTCCCCACCCCTTTGCTGATTTAAACAGATCCTACACTATCCTTTGGTCAAGCAATTGGAGATGAAGAGCATTTCTGCCATAACCAAGGTCAAGCTATTTCCACGTGCTCTGTCTGGCTGCCAGCTATTATCACCACCCTCATTCTCTTTACCCACATTTATTAAGAGTTGGGTCCTGTCCTAAGTGCTTTACGGAAATCGTATTTCATTTTATCTTCCCAGGAATTTTGTAAAGTGAATAATATTATTCTTCCCATTTTACCAATGAGGAAGGAAGCTGAAGCCTTAAGAAATTAAGTTTCCTGGCCGGGCGCAGTGGCTCATGTTTATATCCTAGCACTCTGGGAGGCAGAGGCATGGAGGATTGCTTGAGGCCAGGAGTTCAAGATCAGCCTGAGTAAGAGTGAGATCCCGTTCCTGCTAAAAATAGAAAAATTAACCAGGCATGGCTATTCGTGCCTGTAGTCCCAGCTACTCAGGAGGCTGAAGCAGGAGGATTCCTTGAGCCCAGGAGTTTGAGGTTGTAGTGAGCTATGATGATGCCACTGCACTCTAGCCCCAGCCTGGCAACAGAACAAGATCCTGCCTCCCCCACCCCCCAAAGAAGAAAGAAATTGAAACTGAAATTAAGTTTCCTGTCCTGCCTGAAGTCATTGGACACTAGTAATAAATGAAAGACCTAAAAAGTCAGCCCAGGTCTGTCTGATTCCACAACTCAGTCTCTACACCACAGTGATATATGTCAAAGTGGAACCTAACCCTTCAACTGAAGCACGCACAATGTGTGTGGGGGGTGGTGGCGAGGACGTTGTTTTTATGGTAGTCTCTAACATTCGTGAGTGGGCAGGCATTCTGCTCATCTGATTCACCATGTATCCACAGCACTCAGCACAGGGCTTGGCACATAGTAGGTGCTCAACAAATGCCTGCTGAAAAGAGGGAGCGAGGGAGGAAGAAAAGAAGAAAGGCAGGAAGGCAAGCTCTCAAAAGGAAAATAGTATATTTGGTACAAAACAGATAGAAATGTGTAACTATCTACAGCTCAGTTCCTGGATCCGAATGCTACGGCCCCTCGAGAATAAGGAGGCAGTGTTCCAGGTGCTCAGGGAGACACCGAAGCGATGAAAAAGACAAGGAGAAAATATTTATCAAGTGGTAGAATACTCAGATCACTCTCATCAGATCACATATATATGGGCAAGAAATGCTCAGAGAGCAAAAACCCCCAGGGAAGTATAAGGCAGTGGGCAGCTTTTCATTCTAGAAGATTCCAGGAGTGGGGGTGGGCAGATGACCACCAGCAGTGGAACACTGGGAGCCACCACAAGGGACTAATAAGTAACCAGGAGGGTGCCTTCTAGGTAGCACTCATTCTGGAAAAATCTCTCTTTTTGCTAAAACCTAACAAGGCTAATAAGGCCACCCCTACTCCAAAGTATGAAGAAGAATGCAGTCTGCACCAAGAGTGATTTAACATTCATTCAACATTCATTCCACCATTCACTGCATGTCTACCATGTCCCAGATGCTAGGGACACAGTAATGAACAAAGATACTGTTCCTACTTTAATGCAGCTTACAAAAAATCAACAAATAAACTTGAGAAATATCAGGCGATGATAAGTGCTATGCAGAGAATAAAAATAGGGTATGGAGCTTGCAACAAATCAACAACTAAACATGAGAAACATTAGGATGGGATGAGGGCTCTGCAGAGAAACCACGCTACCAACTTTAAAATAACACAAAATAAAGATGAGAAGTCATTCTGAGTTTTCTCAGCAAAGCCAAAAGCTATTATACAATCTATTCTTCTTCCTGGAATTTATGGACATAGTTTTGCTTTCAGAATGCTGAAAGAAGTGTGGCTGAGTCAGACTGTAACAGCTCAAGTCATTATAAAACTGAGCAAGAACAGCAAATAGAAAGAAGTGAGTAAAACTCCATCCCTACAGTGTTACAGATGGATTCTGCAGGCCTCCGTCTCTCCCCTTCTAGAAACTAACCTATTTTCCTGGCCAGTCTAGATGCCACGGAAGATTCTGTTAGCTTCAAGGAGTGGTGAAAATCAGAAACCCAGCCAGGGTGGCCTTTGTGTGACATCAGGGCCTGAGGGCCCCCACGAGCTCACTCGCAGGACAGGGTGGCCATGGCCCTGTCTCTGCCAAAGGCTTGGCAGCTGTGAGGAGCAAGATACATCACTGAGCTGAGGCCAGGCAGGGGGACTCCACCATCGATCGGCCTTGGCATCCCTGAAAGCCACTCACGGTGGCCAGGACAACAAAAGGCTGTGTCTACAGCACTCAGGCAATGGCTTTGCTCTCTCACCACAGGGGAATAAAGGGGAAAACCCCACCTTCTCCCTCCCTGCTCACAGGAAACAGTGGAGGTGGATGGCACAGTGGATGCTATGTCACAGCTCTGCTGCATCTTCTAGTACAGGTGGCATTTTACCAAAGTGGAGGAGGGGTGCATGATGCCAACACTATTGGTTCCCAATGGAGAACTACGTTACAGGTAAACTGGGAGCCTGCATTTATTCTGCCAGCACTGCAGAGCTGCTGGAGGCATTTAATAGGGGTGTAAGAAGATCCATGCTTTGCAGAAAAAAGGCCTGTTGGTGAAGGAAGGCTCTCCAGGTGTGTAGGGACAGCTGACAAGACAGCAAAGTCTCTGGAAATGATGAAACATGAGGAATGGCTGAAAGTGGGAAAGAAAAGAAGACTTAGGGGACACAAAACAGTCCTCTTTGCATACTCCGGGGCTCACATATGGAAGAATGGTTTAGATTTCTCTAGAAGGAAAGAACTTGAATAGAAGTTCAAGGGGGTGGGGATAGGTTTCACCTGAAGACTAAACAAAAGAACTTTGTGATGACTAATGCTGTACAAAAACAGAGCACGTTGCCTGTGAAAGCAGTGAGTCACCGGCGGTATTCGTGTACTGTCCATATTACGTGGCCAGGAAGATCCCAGCCCATTGTGAGCCTTATGATTCCTTGCTTTCCTTCTGTAATGTCCTCTGTTTACGTCCTACCCACCTTAAAAACCCACCTCAAGTTCCCTCTCCAAGTTGCTCCATGCCTTCCCACAACCACCTCTCTCTTTTCTGAATAACGCATGTATTACTCATACCATTTATCCAGAAGATATGTATGTACAGCTCAGTAGGCATTATTTCAATTGACCAGTCATTTAATTCTTGTCTATCTGTCACTTTCCATGGGGTTTATCTCTGCAATCAGATTAGCTCCTTGAGGGCAACAACCTCATCTCATATTTCTCAAACTAGCCTTGCGCATAGCAAAGGCCCAACCTGTTGGCTTATTGGCAGGATTCCTTAGCGTCTACTCTGAAAGACTGCAGATCTCAGTCTGAATGTCTCGTGTGCACACACGCAAGAAACCTTGTGGGCTCCTTCAGATGTCTCCTCTTGATTATTTCATTCCCTGGTTTTACTCAGTTATATTTTAGTTTTATTGAGCTAAATATTTCTTCAAATTAAAATTGTATTCTTCCACCACATATTTTTAAAGAAGGGGAAAAAAGATTAAAACTTTTAATTAAAAACATTTTATAACTTTTCTTTCCATCACACAATAAAAGGAATGGCTCGGCAGCAGAATGTCACCCAGGAAACCAGCCACTTATGAAAGGATTAATTTTTCCCATGGTTGAATTAAATAAGTACAATTAAACACTACTGATTTATTCTCCTGCCCGGAGGTTGCTTTTATGAATATTTGAATTCAAGACCAATGAATGACAAATTAAGGTGACTTTCAAATTAAATCACCGTAGGGAACTTTTCAGCCCCTGTGGATCTTTATATGGCTATATCTGCTGAATGTGGCTTTTTCAGGGACTGGAACCTATTGATGTGAACATTTTTTTCCTCTAAACACAGTCTTCATTGTACATGAATTCCCAGGATCGAAGAGTAGTACACATCCTTATTTTTTAGAGCAGGAGCCAGCTTCATTCCAAAGCCAAAAAAATTCAAACTCTCTTAAGATGCTGCTTTTGAGCAAGCACCAAGTTCTTTTGGTACTTAACGGTTGAGGCAGATTGAAAGGGAGACACCATAGACCCACTTAACATGACAAAAACCACTGTACAAACAGTTAGGCTTTTTATAAAAGATTATAACCTTGAAAATTCCTTTTTTGGGGGGGAGGGGGGACAGAGTCTCGCTCTGTCACCCCAGCTAGAGTGTGGTGGCAGCATCATAGCTCACTGCAACCTCCAACTCCAGGGCTTAAGCGATCCTCCTGCCTCAGCCTCCTGAATAGCTGGGACTACAGGCGTGTGCCACCACGCCCAGCTAATTTTTCTATTTTTGTATAGACCGGGGCTGGTCTCGCTCAGGCTGGTCTTGAACTCCTGACCTCAAGCAATCCTCCCGCCTCTGCCTCCTAGAGTGCTAGGATTACAGGCATAAGCCACCGTGCCCAGCCTAAAATTCCTATGATTTCTTATACTTCAAAAATTCTATATACCAGTATCACGTTCCATGTGCTCCGTGACCTGGCATAACGTAGCATATACTGGAAACTGTAAAGGGCTCAATACACACACGCTCTTCCCTTCCATCTTGGGCTGCTTCAGAACCAAAAGGCAGCTCACAGGAATCCACTGGCTATGCAGAGCACAGAACCCCAAACGGCCAGATTCTACCAGGTCAGTACATTTCTGACATCCAGGCTGAATGCCTCTCAGAATGTGCTCTCCCTTTTGAGCACATTTATCACAGAAGTTCCCCTCCCTCTGGGGTTCTGTCCCTCTGCTACCAGGTAGACAGGGCTGTTGCCATCTAACTGATGGGCATGTTTCCTCTTCTTCCCCTCTACCAAGGGGCTCTACCAAGCAATTTATTTCCTGGCACAGAACCAAGATCTCTTTTCTTTAAGAAGGGTTAGCTCCAAATACCTCAGCCCTCCTCTGGTTCTCTAGCCCCAGCTCTCACCCCATCCATGGCCTGAACAAAGCCAGAAATACAAAGTCTCGAATTTCCTTTGTTCTGGAGCTGATGACATTTTGGGAGGAATTTTTTGCAATCTGAATTTTCACCCTTATCTTACTAGAGGGAAACTTAGGTGAAATTCACCATGCAACTAGGCCCACCCGAAGAGCCTGTCTTTGTGAAAAGACAACTAACAAACCAAAACTACAGAGTTGTGCGTATCTGTTGTGCTGGATGTTTTCCACCGGCCCCTTCGAATCCACTCTCTACCCTTCTCCCCACTGCTCTATACTCCAGAAGTTTGAATTTCGTGGATGTAGCACTGGGTTTTCTTGCCTTCTCTCTGAGCTTTGGTGGGGGGTTGCCAATGGAAGGCCTCAGTGGGTGATCAGAAAGAAGAGACGCTGGAGGGCTCACTCTCACAGCTGTCTGCCTGTGAGTGGATGTGCTCCTCTGCGAGCACAGGGTCCAGGGGCCCCTCCCACGTGCAAGTTTAGTTCCCTCCCAAGGCCCCTTCAGAGTGCGTCCATCATCCTTTGTCTGTCTCCATCCCTACCCTTTGTAAACAGGTCTTCCCTTAAACTCTCCAGAATCATCTGCTTGAGTATGCTCTTTCCTGCCTGGACCCTGTGACGGTATTTTCACTTCACATTCTTCAGAAATGCCTCCACCTGAGGTTTCTACAAACCGTGAGTACCTAGGGAACTGGCGGAGAGGAAATAAACCATTAAATGGTTATATATTGTCTATAAAAATGGCTCACTCCTTATTCCTTGGACAGTTCTCTGCTTCTAATTCTTTAACTTTCCTAAAGATTTTAATGCCAAAAAAACCTCTATTTAATTAAAATATCATATACCACAATCCCAGGCACTGCATCCAATAGAAAATGCTTCTGCTTCCAAGACTAATAGTACAGATACAGACGTCTTCCAACATACGGGTTCATGATATAAATAGTTTTAATAAATATCAGTATAACAATATGTCATTATGACATCAGATAGCACTATTTATAGAAGCAATGGTCTAAACCTTTAAGAATAAACGCAAAAACCTGCTCTATAGGACTGCTGACTAATAAATGTTGAAGCTCTTCAGTGAAAGGGGTTTGGAATTTGATATGAAAATTGTTCAACTATTTCTAAATGACTCAAAAACAACTCTCAGAAACCTGGGAGATGACGAGTGCTGAAGCGTGTTCTTTCCATCAGCGGAAAGGGCTTAAAGGCCTCTCCAAACAACATTCCCTCTTCCCGTATTTGAAGTGAAAGGCAAGCCAGAAGCTCTCACGTGTAACTTTAGCCATGCAGAACCCATTTGCAGAAAACAGAGTACAGCAACAATCTCTTGATTAAGTTTCCTTATGAGCAAGGTTAAGGGAGTGCTAAAAAAAAAAAAAAGCACTTGACTTTCAGATCACAGAGAACGCTATTTGATGATTGACTTCTGTGATTCTCCCAGACAACTCGACCCAGGGAGCTTCTGCCATCATCTCAGTTTACATCTTTGTGACTCAGTTTCCCACCTCCGCTGAGAGCTCAGGCATCCCACATGCTTTAGGGGCTAGAATACCTCTCATGGACACCAGCCCCCTAAGCAGTCTATGACAGAGGACAGCACAGTCAGGGACATGGATTTTAGAGAACTATGTAGCTGAGGGGCCTCCCCAGAGATTACCCACTTTATCAGAGTCTGAAAGAATCTGTAAACAAGGTCAGCCCTGAGCCCCCTGTAATCCAGCACTCTGTCCCTTGCTGAGACTGTCACTTAATACCAGCTTCAAAACTGAAGGACATCCTCTAAAGCATGTTTCCATTTCTGACCCACCATGGGTTACATCACTGGCTATAAGGCCCTTAAAAAATAATTAAGGAGGCTGATCAGACAGCAGAGAATTCTAGCGGGGCAGTGGTGATGGCTCCTTCTGCTTCTCCATCCACCCAGAAGTCCCAGGCTGGTGGCTTCGGAGGTGAGGTCCATCTGCTGCAGGTGAGGCAAGTTCTCTGTTACCTCACCTACGTGACCTCCCTGGTCCTGTCCCGGATCCTGTTCTAGGGGTGGGTCTGTAAACATTTAAAGATACAATTAAAGAGGTCGGGTGGCAGCGGAGAATCTCATGAATGCTCTGATAGCTTTAACACATGTTGACAAAAGCTGTGTCATTTCTCCTAACTAGAAGCGCAGTTAAATTCTCCTCCTTTCGTATATGGCTTGGCTTTAGTGATTTGGGTCTAACATTTGATTATGTGGTAGAAGCTGTGCTGTGAACATGCTAACAGATTTAGGTCAGAAAGGTGATACAGCTTCTGCCTAGTTCGTTCTCTTTCTCCTTCGCCCTGTCTCTCTCTCTCTCTTTCTTTCTCTCTCTCTCACACACACACACAGGATGTTCACATTTGGAATGCAGCCACCATGCTGCAAGGAAGCCAAGAAGCTGTGGAGAGGCGCATGTGGAGAGGAACTTGGGCCCCCCTCACTTCAGGCCTCCTGACACCACACCTGGGCTCCCAGCCGCCAGCTACCTGAGTGAGTCACCTCGGAAGTGCACTGTCCAGCCTCCAGCCCGGCTGTCCCAGCTGATGCCATGCGGAGCAGACGTGGGCCCTCCCACTTGCACCAGCTCAGATTAGAGATTCATGAAGCACAGAGATTACTGTTGCGCTAAGCCCCTAGGTCCAGGGGTGATTTGTGGGGCAGCAATAGATAGCCAGCATTTTTCCTGGAAATTCCAGTATGAAACCTGCTAAATAAGTCCTCATCCAGTGAGAGCATGGAGGAACGAGACATGAGGCAAACATTATAGCATTCATATTTTTTTAAACTGTGAGAACCTAAATATACTAAAAAAAAAGCACTTGTGACCTTCATGGTTTGACATTTCACTCAGTTTTAAGGGCTAGAAAAATTGGAAGAGGAAAGGGGGTGAATGTTAATGTCCCTGAGACCAGAAGACCAGGCCTGAGTGGGCATTCCAAGCCCCATCCCTTCACGGTAGGATCCCTCGAACACGTCTTCTTTCTTCTCAACATGCTTATTTTGCCTGCCAAGATTACTTATACTTAACATTTCTTCAACCATCAGACCAGATTTTTAAAAACACCCATTGAATACAATAACATGCAAGGGGTGAAAGTCAGACGCCTGAGGAGCTCTTTCCTTTTGAAACCATCCTTCCCACCCCTGCAGTAGGAAGTTCCTAAAATTCACCCATGGCATGTCACTTCCTTGTTCAAGAACGGTCACTCCCTTTTGTTTACTGCATTAAATCTAATTTTCTTGGTCCATCTTTTATAGTAGCAGGGCTTCCCCTGGCTATTCCCACCTATAAGCTTTGATTCATGCCAAGCCATAGGCTCCTACCTATTCCTCTTATTCTGTCAACCATCTTGCGAAGTCATGGTCTAGCTCAGTCTCAAAAAAACTGGAGGACTGTTGCCTTTTCTCCCTGACCACTGCAGCGGCCAGCAACCCCCTTCTCCATTTAAACTCATACAGCTCATAATCCACAGCATTCATCTGACATTTATGCAGATTTGCCCATTCTCCACCACTAGTTACAGGTCCTTCAAGGGCAGGGCCATATCTCATGCATCCTTACATTGCTCCTCACCACTCCACACATGCCCAGAGCCCAACCCAGTATCTTGAATATCTTATGTCCTAAATTACTGCTTATTGGATTAGTGAAATGAACTAAATAATTATGGCAAATGGTTAACAGAGATCCTTCCAGGAATATTTTTATTTTAACCAGTTCCTAATCTTAAGGAAAGAATCTCTAATTGGGCAATTCTGAGCTTGCACCAGCCAGGTGGGGTTGGGAAGTAAGCGTTGGAGGGAGTGAGGACACTCCAGCAGGGCAGTGACTGCCAATGTCCTATTAGATATGCCCAGGGACCCTGGAATCACACCATCATAGAATGGACAAGATCTTAAAGATTGTCCAGCACAAAGATTTATCTTAAGTTTATCATGTATACAGAAGGATGTAGAAATTATTTACAGATGAATACAATGAAACTCAGAGAGGATATGTAATAAGCCCCCAAATCAGCAGAAAATGGCCTCAACCTCAGGTCTCCCGACTTCTGTTCCAGCATTCTTTGCACTACAAAAAAACTGGAAGACTATTGCCTTTTCTCACTAGGCACTCACTCCTCTTTGAAGACCGGACTATAGGCAGTACTTCAGACTAAGCAATTGATTGATGCTTTTAAAGTCAATTTTTACAGTGAAGACTGACCTAAATTGCTAGATATTTCCTTCTCAAGAAAAACCAAAAAATTTCCACTTTTTTTCCCCTCTAGAAAGATGTGTTCATGTATCTAACATGCAAGCAATTTTTCCAAAGGAGAAGGGGATTCTTATCTGAGCACTACATCATACACTGTCTCTGGGCTGAAAGTGGTGAACCAGATCACTTAATTAGCATGTCCAACAGAAAAATATAAAAGATAAAATTGGATGCACTAAAAATCAACCCACAAAAAAAGAAAAAAGAAAAAAATTAAAAAAATAAAACCCCAACACACCAGCAAGATGTGTGCATTTCCTTGAGAAATTGATAAAAAGCCATTTAAATTACCAACCCTTTCCTTTCTGAGGTTCAGCATTACTCCTGTCAGTCTACTAGCAAATAATTTTTTACTAGACGGATATTTCAGGTTCTAAGATGGATTACATCTTTCCACTGACTCTGTCAAAACAGGCCTTTCTCATAACAAGAAGTAATAAAAGCAATGCCATGGCCTAGATCAATAAGATCTGACAGGTAGACTGACACAGATAGTAGCTCAAAGTCACCTTAAAAAGGGATTTTTAATTAAAAGTAATAACAAATCAGAAATGGGCATTCCACAGTGTTTTCGAGTTCTACACTCCACACTTTGATAAAATGAAGGAAATTTGAAAAGTGTTATATATCAACATATCTATATAACAGATGTAACATATACACGCATGAATATATGTATGTGTGTGTACACACACAAACTGAGGCAGTACAGTACAGTAGTTCAGAACCCAGACTTTAGAGCCAGACCACCTAGTTCAAATCCCAGCTCTGTCATTTACTGTGTGCCGTCTAGAAAGTTACTTGAAACACTTTCTAGTTCAGTTTCTTCATCTAAAACATGGAGTTGATAATGTAAGTTAATTCATAAGGTTGCAGAAAGAGTCAGTGACAATGCCTATAGTAAACATATAGATGTTGCTATTATTGCTGTTGTGATTATCTGTGGTGAGGATAAAATTATTAATCTCTGACTATACATGGTCTTCCCATCCTCTCCTGCTTCTAAGGAGGGTATATTCCTGCCTGTCAGGTTAGCTACGGGGGTGTTCTCCTGTTGTGTGAAGTCTTAGTCTGAATGTGCGAAAATCCCCCAGAGAACGTGTAGACTCTGTTTCCCAGAAGAGGTTCCATGCAGCAACAAGGGTCATGGGTAGGCTGTGTGGGCTTTGGGGAAGATGGCTGCATGTATGAGCCAGACAGTAGCTGTCAGCAGAAAGGAAACAGAGAAGCCAATTAGAAGTGAGAGAAGAAGGGAGGGTGTCGAGCAACTGCAGCGTGTGATGGGATTGAAAAGGAGAGAAGGGTAGTTTTAAGAACTTCCATTTGATTTTCTTTGAGAGATGCAATAAAGATTGGAATTACTTTTTCTAATTGATTTTGATTGTTGGATGTTTCCTTGAATGGGATGCTGTCCTGGGATCCAACTTCATGGGAACCTAGTTTTATGTGGGCTGCACAGCAAGTTATAAAGAGGGATCGATTTGGAGGATATGGTTTCAGATTTATAACAAGAACAGATGATCACAAAGTGGTAAATGTCACTGAGCAGAACACACAGCTTTCAAAACGAGCTAAAATATTCCCTCCATGTATTCACTACAGCCCTTTGAAAATACTCTGGCAGTAGGCATCCAGGCCATAAAATTGTTTCTTCCCCTTAATGCAGTACTAATCCATCCTAAAGGAGAAAAGAAACTTTGTATACAAAAAGATGCTCATGGCAACATTACTTGCTATAGTAAAATAAATAAATAAATAAAAAGCAAACAACCAACCAACCAAATTAGAGCAAATTGATTTAATAGAATGATATGACTTTGTTTAAAAATGATAATGTGACAACTTCGAAAAAGTTTTACAACATAATATTAAATTATAAAAACCCTGAAAATTGACACTAATCCTGGAACTGTTCATATTCAGTTTAAAAAACAGAAAATATTATTGCTCTTAGAGTTGTGTGCTATAGCCCTGTTTGCTGATGCTTTTCTGACTAATGCTTCTGCCTCTCCCAGCTTTCAAAATTTTCTTATTTTCCTCAGACTAAATGACTTTGTGAGACTAACTCTCATCCAACTAGACTGATGGTACCTGCAATTGCCTACCCCAGTTTAAAGAGATCCCGTCCTAACCCCTCCATTCTCCTTAGTTTTAGTACAGAAATAACAAGAAAAAGCATTTACACTCATCTTCTGGTTTTGAAGCTTTTAAAATTTCACATTCTCTGACAATTGGATTCAGAGAGTTAACAAAGCCTTTCACAGCACATTTCTTTAAATAACAGTCCCAGCACGCCTAGGACAGAAAGTAGAATGCCAAGAACAGTGCTCTTGTTGAAAGCCTGTGTGATCCTGCAACATACCCTGCAGAATTAGTCCTGATTTTTTATTTAAGACTTGATGAAAAGGAGAGAAATATAACATCTTAATACCATTCATTCAGCCATTCATTCCACAAAGGAACACCAAGTATGCCCTGGACACTGATTTTGGTACCAATTATGTCACAGTCCCAACTTGCAAAAAGTGCATAGGACAGATAATTTTTGTGAAATGTGATGACAGCCTTGTGGGCAGACCTAGTGGGCAGAACTAAGCCAGCACTGAGGAAGGAAGGGAGGGAGACAGCGTTCTACTGAAATTCAGTCCTAATGAATTCAAAGCAATCAAGTGGAAAGAACGAAGGAATAGGCCCAATTCAGATTCTGTGTTCTTGAATTCTCTCCGACTCCCATAGCATTAGGGCAAGCAACATTCTCCTAAACTCAGCCCCCCACCACCACTTCGATAATAGATACTATAAAAGTAACTTGTGGAACAGACTCTCTGCAGCAAATAGTAGATGAACTAACATCCTCTGACTGCCCACTGTGGGCCGGGCCCTCACACCAACTGCTGATCTCGCCATTTTGTTTTCTCTGTCCTAGACAAAAATGATCTCTCTCCATTTTGGCCTGGCTTTAATTTAGCTCTATGGATAGCAATGGCAGAAGGTAATTTATTTGGGTCTTAGCAGAAAAGAAGATATATTTTGTTGGGGTGGTAGAGGGCATGGTGAATCATCTTTTGTCTGGCATTGTATGGACAGCATCCTATTTTTACATAAAAGATTCATCTCCTCCAATTCTGACAGTGCCTTGAGTCACCTTGGTGTAGCAGGCTGGAGAAACCACACATTGAGACGGCCTTTGTTGCAATTGCTGTGTCGTCAGGTGCTCCTGACCTCTCCTGGCCACACCACCAATGCTACTTGCTCCCAGGAGGCTCCCTTAGAGCTTCACACAGGATGGGAGTTTGAGAAAAAACAGAGTCAACATTGATCTATCTCTACTGTAATCCCATTAATACAAAAACTTTAACCTTAATCTCTGTGATTTGGCCTTCTAAATAAAATTTCAAGAGGAAAAGAAAAAACAACTTGGAAACACACAGACGTTTGCAAGAGTTATCCACGACATAAATGGTACCGACTCATGTGCCTGAGTTCTCTGCCCAGGCAGGTAGGAGCCAAGAAAGTTCAGGGAGGACCAAGGGGGTCAGAGGCTTTTGATGCCAACAGTGAAAGGTGAGACAGGACCCTGAAGAGACAGGGTGACAGAGCTCAGCAAACCATCTGCAAGTGCCAAGGCAGGAGGCATGGAGAATCCAAAACCACTTCAGAAGGTCACTGACCACCATCCAGGGCAAAGGGGATCTCCTGAAGAGGACTGGCCTCTTGAAAACCCTTAGGAAAATGTCTCATTGGGGACTTGCCATGTCACATGTCAATGATTCCAACACAGCTAGTTTTTTGTTCTAGCACTGGAGCAAATCTGTTTCTTTGGTCCAGCACCAGCTAAAGCTGCTGGCCTCATTTATGGGTCATATTGTGCGAAAAGTACATTATTAACGTAACGTAAGATGCTCACATTATGAAAGTCACATGAGAACTGAAGCCATCTGAGCAAGAGGTACGGGCAGATAGAATTGCTGGTACAATGCAAATGTCCAATGCGCTTGTTCGCATTCTCTCTCTCTTTGTCCCGCCCCCGTTTCCTCCTTCCCTTCACAGCCCTAATCACATATGGTTGAGCTCTGATAACTAAAGGTGTGTAACCTTTTCCCAAGGTCAAGTAAATTTTATGAATTTCTATTATTAAACTGAAATTATATGTATTATTTATAAAGGCTGAAAATATAAACTACTTCTAAGAAATATTAAAATACACAAGGAGAGCCAATGTATAATGGATTAATAAAGATAACCAAAGCATTAAGGAGATCTTCCCTCTGTTTTGTGACTGATGGGAAAGAGGTCAACCATGCAGGTCCACACCATAATGAGTGGCTAACGTCCCAACTTTGCCACTTACCAGCTGGCTAACCTTGAGCAAAGTCATTAACATCTCTGTGCCTAAATAACAGATGGGAATAATAACGGGTTGCTGTAAAGACTAAAGAGTTAACACTTGGGAAGCACTCAGAGCAGTTTCTGGAACAGGGTCATCGCATCGCGACTCCAGGGTGATATTCCCATCACTGTCCATCTGGGAGGCACGGCACACAGCAGGAGCTCACTCGATATTTACTGTTCTTATCATTTACTGAGTTCTTACTAGGTACTGAGTAATGGGCCAAGTGATTTTCAAGGATTTTCTTGTAAATCATAATCTTTGGAGTAATGGTATAAGATAGGTACTCATTATTTCCATTTTTGAAATAAAAAAACTAAGGCACAGAAAGTTTAAATAACTTGTCCAAAATAAGCCAAGGAATCAGAATTCAGACACTGGTGGCCTAAATCAACAGAGGAGACTTTCACCAGCCACACTGACCACAGTGACAAACATAGGGACAAAGAGACAAGTCATTCTTAAGTTAAGTTAATCAATTAACACAATTAATTCAAAAGCTCACTGTACAGAAAAAAAAAAAGAGAACAAATCAGTGCCTGCATTTCCAGAATGTGTAGCCCAGGGCTCATTACCTGCTGCCACCACCTTTTCCCTGGTGCTGAGAAAATTTGGAATGCCAAACCCCAAATCAAAACATATGGTCAGTTGTCTTCAAAGACCTTTTGTGCCCATAGGTCCTAACAAGGGCAACTGTCATTAGTGAAATAAGCAAGCCACTAGGTTGGTAGCAGAAAGGTCAACACAAATACATCGACTAACTGACTGAGGAACCCGAGTCCCAGAAAAGCTGAGAGAAGCTCCGTTGCCCAAGGGGCACCAAGCATTTCAGTCCTTAGCTTTTGGACGCTCTCTTGCCGTTCAAGGAGTAACACAGGGTGAGGATACCACATTAAAGCAGTAAGTCCCGGCGACAGGCAGCAGGGGTGGGTCTGACACAGAAGGGGGGCATGGAGCTCCGACAAGTCGCCCCCTTGGTCCCACCACTGCCCCTGCCTCTCCCTCCTACTGACTGTCCATGGCATGTGATTTCTGTTGAGTTTGGGACAATCTGCACTTTCACAAGCTAGAAGGACATAGATTTCTTGAGGCAGGGTGGCAGGACAAGCTCCAGAATCAAACTGGGTTGAAATCTTGACTCTACCACCTATCGCTGTGTGACTTGCCAAAGTCCCTTGAGTCCTCTGAGTCTCAGTTTCCTCATATATACAATTGCAGCATGAATGGTATCTTGCTTATAGAGTTGATGTGAAAATTAAGCCTATGTCAGCTCCCAGCATTCGACAAATAAAAGCTGTTCTTTGGCACTGAGGATTGATTGAAAGCAGTGACATTTTTTTTTAACTTACAAGGACATAGACATTAAAATGAGTGTTAGGCTCTTCAAAGTGATTGCCTTAAGAATATCTCCAGGCAGCACTTTTTCCTAAGGCTTCTTTTGCTTAACACATGTCTAGAACTTCTCTGGAATTGTCTTCAGCATGAATATCTTTGGTGATCTCCTTTGGGAAAGCATTGTGACCAGAATGCTCATTCAGAGCCACTGAGGAATGAGAAGAGGAGAATCCTTTTGGTCAAATGTCAGGAGTGACTATGAAGTCCCAATCTGGTCCCAACACCTGTCTACAGTCCCATCAGCTGCCATCCTCCGCACTCAGAGTCCCTCAAACCATCCCATGTCCCAGCAGAGCCTCTCCTGTTCCCAGGGCTTTTCAGGGCTACTGCTGAGAATGAACTGTCACAGCCTTCTCTTCCTGATCCATCCAGAAAGATCCATGTATCTGCCAAGCCCCAGCCCACCTGTCAACCCTCTGTGAAGCTTATTCTCTGTCAACAAGCCACAACGGCACAGCAGTTAAGAACGCAGACGTGAGATTCCAACGACAAGGGCCAAGAAAAAGAAGCAGAGCAAGGTGGTTATGGGCGCAGCCCGGGGAGCCACACCACCTGCGTTTGAATCCTGCCTCCACGACACAGTCATCAAGTCTCAGTTCCCTCAATATTGAAATAGGATAAAGAGTAGTAGCTATTTCAAAGGTTTATTTTGGAGTTTATATAAAGTACCTAGGACAGCACCCAGCAAATGTTTGTTTAATAAAGTCCTAAACCTACCATCTGTCAGCTGGGTGACCTTGAGTGGGTTATTTAACTTGTTGGCATCTCAATTTTTTGATTTTATAATGAGGATAAGAAAGATAGCACGTACTTCATAGAATCGCTGGGGATTCAATAAAATAACATATGTAACTTGACTAGTATACAATGTGTGGGCCTGTAAATAGCAAGATTTCAACAAAGTGGTAGTTTAGTTCACTTCTTCTGCACTCCACAACACGTTATTTATATCTCTATTGTGGCACATGTCAAATTATGTTATAATAGCCCAGGCTGAGAACTTCTTGAGGACAGGAACTGTGTCATTATTCTGATAAAGGGAAAACCAGTTCAGCTGGCAACTAGGATGTGAGGAAAGATCTGAAAATTAAAACAGAAACCAAAAACTTGCATAACTGTATCATGACTCACAACATCAAAAAACTGTATCAAACCATGACATATAAGACAAACTAAATTCAGACTCTTAACACCTGCTCATTCAGACACATATGTTCTAAAGAAGACTACAAACTGATCTAATGATAACTCCACACAAAGTCATGTGTCCTCAAGATAAGAACACTGATTGTTCCAGCAACTTCCTAGTTTACAGATTCTGACCAATCTCTGCCAAGAGTATCATATGACCAACTCCAGCCCTGCAAACTCTCCAGATAATTTTCCTTAACTTTCACCTGTTGGAGTGCCCCACAATTCTCCGTGCCGTGCACTCTCCCTTGTTCCAGCAAGCCAATAAACCTAACTTTGTTTGACTGTGGTGTGTTCCTGGTAGTCTTTGTTTGGGGGGCTTCAACACATTTTGTTATGCCAAGGGCTTGGCACAGTGCCTGGTACTAAGAAGGCATCCGATAAATTGTGTCTTGAACAAAAGAATGGAGTAGTGAGACTCCTTTGCTTTCATAACTTATGATTTCTGAAGATAATTCTAAATAGACAGTTTCAAAATTATCAAGAAGCCTTGAGGGGACCATGTATATATAATTTTCCAAGCTGCATACCTTAACGAGTTATCCTCAACCGAAAATATGTGATCAGCAATGCTAATTAAAAGCAAGTCTTCTTCTTGTGCACTTGTACACATCGAGTATAATTTCTGGCCTACAGGAAATTATATACCAACCAAGGACACAGGTGAATAAGCAAGGGGACATGGTCTGTGTTCCCACAGCACCGAGCATGGGGTCTTGCCCAGAGCAGCTGCTCACAAAATTTCTTCATTGGTGACTGACAGGGGTCTTACTCTGTAGCTAATAACTGGCTGAGGGTTCTCAAGCAGAGGCATATCCTAATAAATGTGATGATCTAGGAAGCCTATTATGGCAAGAGCAAGGAGACACCATGAGCAGGCAGGCTTGCTGGAGGTCACCTTGGTATCAGGCCTGCAGGAAGGTCCCTGCTTATAGAAGGAGCAATGGGAAAGGAAATGACTCTGTCTTGCAGAGCTGGTAAAGATAACCATGGCAACTAACTGAACGTGAGAGACTATGAAAGGCAACAGAGTTAAAGATACATCAATATTTACCACCACACTGATTTGGAAAATAATCCTGACACAGACAGGAAGAGTGGTAGAAAAGGACAGAGATTATCTTTACATCAGTGCTAATACCAATTTTCATGGGGTCCTAGCTCGTAATTTAGGTGAAAGCAAGCTAGCGTGGTGTTTCATTAACCACTACCCACCTGCTCTAACACCTTGCATGGTTCAGATCAGTAAGAGCAAAAAAGGTCTTGGTATCTACTTAGAGTAAGTGACTATGAGCACCTTACTGATTCCAGCTATTCAAAGTCATGACACCTCTATCATAAGGCATAACAGATTTTTTTTTTAACCTTTGCTCAAACTTTCAATTAAACTTATTTATACTCTGAGAGTTGAAGACTCTCAAACTTTATTTAAGCCAATTGAGCACTGGAGTGAATAGCTTATGACCATTTTTTAACCTTTTTCTTAACATGTTTATAATACAAAGAGAATAGCCAATATAGCTGAAGACAAAGCCAGGCCAGACATTTTTACAGGCTAGGAAATAAAGGAAACACAATCAAGCCTAAAAACTGTGTAAACTAATGAACAACATAAATAAATAATATTTTTAAAGAGCATGATTTTATTTTCTTTTATTTTGGAGCCTTTTAGAGGCAGGTAGCTTTTTGCCCAAGAATGCATCACAAATAGGGAAAGGAAAAGTTGAGTTAAATAGAACAAAAACATCACAGCAAATAGGAGGTTGATAAGTTTCCACTGTATTATCATGTTTAAAGATTTGATGTAAAGTACTTCAGAGAGGTAGTCCACCAGGAAAATGAAAATCAAGCACGAATTTCTTTTCCCAGGAATGCAACCTTCTGGGCATGCCGTTTTGTTACTCGCTAAAAACTCCCTGTTAAAGAAAACATTTTCAGGTTCCTCCATTAAAACTGTTGCAACCGATCTATTTTCAGCTCTCTTTCTCTGAGCTGCACAGCAGAAGTTCTTACACGATCCTGGAACCAGGTTTGTTTAAAGTTGCCAAAAGCATTCAAGATTTTGTTGCTTTGCTTTTGATTTCAAATAACCGACAACTGGGGGTATAGGGGCTACAGTGAATGTTTTTTCCCAGAAACAGTCCTTTCTACCACTGGGTCATCTGAGTCGATTTTCATTAAATAATTCATGCACAAATAATCAATGAACAACTGGAAATGATTGTTTAGTAATTACATTTAGCTCCAACAGAAACAGCCCATTAGGACAATGAAAGTATACAGGCTGTGATGGCCACTTTTAACTCTGAAAATGCCAGTTGGGGCAACCAATAACACATGCTATGCTGGTCCCTCAGAAGGCAAATTCAGTCCCTTCTCACCACAGAGTGAGGCTAAGAAAACTCAGGCAAACAAGGTCTGTCTTTATGCACTAAAACATCAGAACTTCAGGCTGGGGATGGGAGGTAGTAAGTCATTTTAAAGCAAAAAAAACTGGCTCTTTTTAAAAAAATTAATTTGCTCATTAATTTAATGCATCTACTTTGCATTTCTTCCAACTCTAATGTCACACATAATAATTTGGGGGGCTCAATTGCAATGCGCCATTTGCTGGTACTTCCCATCTCCCCTCCACAATACCCTCCACCATACCCCACCTCTCTCTCCCATACAGTCCACACTCCCTTGCCCTCTAGCCCCTGCTGGGCTGGACTAATAGGAGACACCAGCCAAATCTGGGAGGGTGGGAGGCGTGCAATGGGGTGCTGCTTTCCTACACTCTGTTCCACTACAGTGTCCGACAATAGTTATGTCCCTAGACAGCTCTGCTGAGTGGCCCTTCCTCCGTGATTACGACCCTCTCTAGACTCCACTCTTGGCTGCTCTTGTTCTTGTGGCCCAGGGATGGCAATGGCTTTCCACTGCTGGGTGCCAGACCACCCCGTCTGTTGCTGTAATCCTGCCCACTGGTCTGCCACAACCTTTTCATTAAACTCTCTTCATTCAAACCCTCTGAGGTGAATTCTGTTTCCTGCCAAGACCCCCATGCAACCACTTTCAAAACAGGTAAAGAAGGGCTCCTTCTCTGGCTGATAACGATGAGGAAACACAAAAGACAACCCATGTCTATGAACAATACGCACGAGCAAAACGAGCCTCCAAAAGCCTTCTGTTTTAGCAAACTTAATGTATGTAATGTCAAACAATGTCAAAAAATGGAAAATATAGCTAATATTCCCCCTTTTTATTTCTACTCCTTGGTTGAAATGAAGGGGAAAAAAATAATCTTACCTATCCATGCCCACCATCATATAAAGTAAAAGAAAAACCCATTGGATAATCCCCAGCAAAGTCCAGTTCTAAAGACTGGTGTGATTCAGTATAAGTCCCGTGGATGCTTAAATAATATGAGCTCTTTCCCATTCGAGGTCTTATTCCTTTGCAATTACAAAAAAAGTGAAGAACATTTTCTGAATCGTGTTCCTTAGTTCCCAGAATTTGATTTGCTGTACCACAGAAAGGGTAATCACCTCTTCTTTCAAAAACTTGGGCCGAGTAACAAAATAGAAAGAAAAAAAAAAAGCATTGTTTTATCCAAATCTTACAAGGTAGTATATATTACTTTTAAAATCTGTTGGGCCTCAGAAACCAAAACCCCAAATATGGCGTTTTCATATGCTGAACTGAAGAAGCCTCCAGGTCTCTCTGACATTCCCAAAGCACAGAATGAAGTCGAAATTCCTTTTTCTGCCTAAGATCCAGACCTACCAAAGGGGGCAATTGTTTTTTCTTCCCCTCCCTGTAAGACCAAGAATGTAACCACACCTGAACAGACCCTTTCCCAAGATACTATACAACTTAATCTCTACTCCCTGATCCATTCGTTCTCCCTAGTAATTCTTTCCTGCCCTCAACAGAATTCCCCTTCTCCCCACTCCCATAACTTGTTTCACCACGATGGTATATAAGCTTCTGAACCCCATTCCCCAAGCTGGGCAATCACTCTGTGGTTCTCCCTGTGCCCACGTTAGTAAATTTGCATGGCTTTTCTCCAATTGATCTGCCTTTTGTAAGTTGACTTTTCAGCAAACCTACAGAGGGTGAAGGAGTACCTTTCCCTTGGCCTTACAAATCCATTATCAATTCCAAGATGGTATCTCAGATGGCATTTCTTTTTTTCAGTCTGGATGTCTATTTATTTAGCTAGAAGCTACGGTTTTCCTTTTATCATCAACCCACCAAAAGGATATTTGTTGAATTTGCAACAAGTTGACAAACTGTACAGTTTCCAAGACTAAACACAGTTTTGGCTGGATCCCTCTTTTTAAAATTAAGCAATAGACCTCTAATAACATGGTAGCTATAAATTAATAAACAGAGGACAAGATTTAATCTAGGCACAATTAACTAACCAGGCTATCTCTCCTGCATTTTGCTTTAAGACAATTACACATCTATAATGCCAGCACACTGGGAGGCCGAGGCAGGAGGATTGCTTGAGGCCAGGAGTTCGAGACCATCCTGGACAACACAGTGGAGATCCCATCCCTACAAAAAATTTTAAAAATAGCCGAGTGTAGGGGCATGTGCCTATAGTCTTGGCTACTCAGGAGGCTAAAGCAGGAGGATCGCCTAAGCCCAGGAGTTTGAGGTTACAATGTGCTATGATTATGCCACTGCACTCCAGCCTGGGTGACAGTGAGACCTTTCTCTAAAAAAAAATTTTAAATAAAAAAACTTAACAAAACAGTTCTGGTTAATCTCACCTCAACCCCTCCCTACTCTCTAGATCACTTCTCTACCCTTCTCTCCCTCCTCTGTGCCCAGGAACAGTATGGTCCATTCCCCGCCCTCTGGCTTCTTTTTGAGTTCTGCCAATGGGAGGCACCCGTAGGAGACGCAGGATAGAGGAGATAAAGTCCAGAGACTGTCTCCCTCCTCTCCTCTGCACTGCAGAGCCTGTGGCTCCAGCAGAGGCTGGCTCTCCAACTACACATCTCTGACTACTGCTCCAGCTGGGTGGCCCCAGCTCCTCTTGTCTCTTCCCAAGGGGTCAAAGCTTTTCACAGTAAGTTGTTCCTTGTTGCCTCAACCCTTATTTGTTCCCTTAACCCTGTCCACACTTCTGTAAACAATGCTTTGTTAAATTTCTTAAATTCTATCCAGAGTCCTCCAGTGTGCCCTCTGCATGCTGCTGGGTTCCTGGGTGACATGAGCATGACCTGGGATGAAGAGCACGTCAAGTCCGGCCTCTTAGTGGACTACTATCCTGGTTCTTTGGCGCCTTGCTTGGAACATTCACAAGCAGGGCCAGAGTGACCACAGAGAAGAAGCAATTTCAAACAAATGGCTTTTATTGCAGAAAACAAGGGAGCTATACAAAGCAAGACTACATTCCAGAGAAGAATGGGGCAGTCTCCACAAATGGAGAAAGATGCTGAAGACTCCCACGTGTTATCTCTTTATTGGCCTGGTCAGGGAGTGCTTATGGGAGGTGTGGGCTGTTACCAGGTGATTGATATACATAATTGACAGGTGTTCTCACAACAAAGTTGCAGCTCCACAGGTATGTGTGCCTCAAACCTCAAGTTCCTGCTCTTTGCGGTTATGAGCTGAGTTTTCCTGCAGTCCCTTCCCCGGCTTCTCTGTCCCTAGGAGCTGCCCTCCTGGCCTGTATCTGCCACCTGCAGATCTGGTCCCTGCCTAACAAGCACAAGGCTGCCACTCGAGCTGGGGAAGGTCCTCTAGGCATGTGCTTCTTATAATCTCTAGGTGTGCTCAGAGTCTGCCCTGGCTTTGGAAGAGCAATGGGTGTTGACTTCTAGTGTCTGAGAACCTCACTAAAAAATGCATATTCAAGAAAAGACTAAGAAACGATCACAGATCCAAGGAGAGAGAGGAGATACGATGACAAAATGTCATGTGATATCCTGGATTGAACAGAGAAAGGGCATTCATGAAAAACTGGTGAAACCTGAATAGTCAATAGCTTAGTTAGTATTATTGTGCTAATATTAGTTTATTAATTTTGATGAATTATTATGGGTATATAAGAAGTTGACATTAGGTAAAGCTGGGTGAAGGAAATATAGGAACTCTCAGTACTATCTTTGCAACTTTTCTATAAATATAAAATTATTCCAAAATAAAATGTTTATTAAGGAAAAAAATAAAGCAGATTCTCAGACTCCCCCAGATCAGAATTTTGGCAGTTGATATTTCAGCATATGGTTTGAGGACTGAACTTTGGAAAGCACAGCTCTAAAGGACTCGGAAAACATTAGCTCTGGTGAGATAAAGATGGAAACAATTGTTTACTGATGCTAAATTATGGCATAATCACTTGACTATTTAAAGAAAAGAGCCAAATGAAGCTGTAACAGAAGTGAGGGTCTGATAAAGGGCAAAATGTTTTATGAGTTGTCTCTTTAAAACCCCTCACCCTTTTTGAGGAATTAAAACCTGCCTTCCTGCCCAAAGCCAGAAATCAGAGGGGCAGAGGAGCATTCTTTGTTTTCTAGTATCTGAAATCACAGGAGATGGTTTAACAGAATTCTCTGGGCAGACGTCATGAGATTGTCTTCACTGGAGATGCTATAGCTAAACAGGAATAGCCCGAAGCTGAAAATCCCCTTTAAAAACCTTGTTTTTCTGCTTAAAGGGAGGACGATGGTTCTTTAAGACAAGAGTCTGCCATTCTCCTCATTTGCTGGCAAATTAATAAACTTCCCTTTCCTTTTCCTCAAACCATTTGTCCCTGTTTTTCAATTGGCCTCGGTGACAAGTACTGAACTTTCGGTAACAAAGCTTTGTCAAGGTTCACCTTCTATTCCAGCTAATTAGAATGATTCATCCCTTGGCCAGCGGCTGAATTTAGTTTCACACGTAAAAACACTTTTATGTAGGTACAGGTAATTATAGAACCAAACAAAGAAAGTGACCGTAGAGTTCTTCTGCTTCCTCCTCCCTCTGAGATCAAGGTTTTTTGCAATGCGCGTTCCCCCACCCCCACAACTTTGAGTTTCCAAGAGGGTGGACCAACCAAACAGACTGACACTGATTTTCCTCATCTTTTCCATGGCAGGTGTTCTGTTTCTCTGAGTAGACTGTGAGCTCCTAGAAGGCAGGCGCTATATTTCAAGTTTCTTCTGCAGTTTCCCGCAGCTCAGATCCATGTCCTGCACCCAATACTTTTGACTAATTGACAACCTACACTTCCCCCTCTATGCCCATGTTTTTGCCTATTTATTTCAGATATAATTCTCCTATTCAACATTTTCTATGCCATTGGTATGTGTAAGAGGGGGATACAGAGGGGTGAAACTGTTGTCATTATTATTACTCATTTCTTAACAGAAATGTTAATTGAACACCTACAATGTGCCAGGCACTGTGATAGGCCCTGGGGATCTAAGAGTGAATAAGAGAATCTGTGCCTCAAGGAGCTAAAAGTCAAATCAAGGAGACAGACAAGTATGCAGACAGTTCCCAAACAAGCTATGGGTTCCCCCTTCCCACCCTCACACTTTGCCCATCAGGACAGGGCAACTCAAGTCTGAATTAGGAACAGGAAGCGTAGGTTCTAACTCCAAGTCTGCTCCTGGTAAGAACTGATTTTAAAAGAGGCACACTCTTTCTGACCCTTGAAGGAGTTAGGAATGTGCCACTCCAAAATATGCTGCTCTGGCATATTGACTATTTTGGATTAAAGACACTTAAGAAAAAAACCAGCACATGCAAGATCATTCTGACCTTCCTTCTGTTTCTTAAAAGCAGGAATGAAATTCCCCTGTGAAAGATGTCCTCCCTAGAAGAAGGAAAGTAACATTCTTATCAACAAGGGAAAGAAGTTGAGGCTGAGGGAGATCTGTGCAAACCATGTTAAACTGACCCTCATCTTCCTAGTCACTTCTCTACCCAATTAACTACCCTAGCTCACGCCGCTTTGCCTTGTCACATTTTCACCATCTGTCCAATTCTGTATACAATGATTGACTCTAACTGCATCTGCGGGTCTTCATTTCCTTATGAGGGCTCCTGCACCACGTAAAACTTGTACTAAATAAATTTGTATCCTTGTCTCCTGTTCATCTGTCTTATGTCAATTTAATTCTCAGGCCCAGCCAAAAAAAAACCTAAAAGGGAAGAGGTTAAAGTTTTATCTCCTCTATGCCCTTAATCTCCTCATTCAAAAAAAGGGAAATTAAAAAAAAAATCTGTCTTTCTGCCTCACAGGCGTTGTTACTCCCCTGTAGTTCAAATAACACGGATGCAAAGGCCAGGTGCTCACGCCTGGAATCCTAGCATTCTGGGAGGCCGAGGAGGGAGGATCGCTTGAGTTCAGGAGTTTGAGACCAGCCTGAGCAAGAGCAAGACCCCATCTCTACTAAAAATAGAAAGAAATTATATGGACAGCTAAAAATATATAGAAAAAATGCCTGTAGTCCCAGCTACTCAGGAGGCTGAGGCAGAAGGATTGCTTGAGCCCAGGAGTTTGAGGTTGCTGTGAGCTAGGCTGACACCATGGCACTTTAGCCCAGGCAACAAAGTGAGACTCTGTCTCAAAAAAAAAAAAAAAAAAAACAATGGACACAAAAATTCTTTGAATACTCCCAAGTGTTATACCAATGTCAAGCCATAGAAATTAGTGGCTTAAACAGTCCCTGCCTACTAACTCTAAGGCAAAAAGCTGGTGGTCCAGTGGCCTTTCCATTAAGCAGAAATTTCAGACAATAAGATTTTACAAAAAGCAATCCTTTCAAAGATCTAAGCTCTGTTGCTTTGCAGTTAGCAATTAATGGGAATTAGATTAACATCAAAGAACCATGTCAGAAGGAGAGAGGTTGCCTGTGAAGAAAGCGGACCTACCATTTCATTCATGGTAGACTCATTTTCTCTTCAGTCTCCCCGAATAAACAGAAAGCCTCAGTTACTGCAACTCTTCTCTGACATCAAAAGGGATTTCTTAGCTGGGGTCATTCATATTTCTATTTTTTTCCAAAAGAAGCTTCCAGATCAGAGATGAAAGAGAAGCTGCTACAGGTCAGTGCTAGAGCCTATAAACCGGTGGGCAGTTTTCAGCAAATGTCATATAAAAGATTATACTTGAAAGAAGTTTTGAAAATCAGATTTGCTGTTTCAGATAAATATAGTTTTTATTCTCAGCCTGTAAGGTAGAAAATGTTCTAACAGAGCAGTTTACCATCTTTCTGTCTGGAGAAATCGATGAGCTTCTAAGGACTGTCTTTAGATGCCATGGTAACCGCATGATTCAGGTCAAGTCTGTCACGTCAGGGATACAGTTTAAGGAATTTTAAAATGCTACCTGAGAAAATAAGCATTTATAACAGACCTGCTGGTAAGTTTGCACTGGACATGGGACACAGTCACTTCGGGCATGCAGACAATTGTAAGGCCCCACTGTGTCCCCAGCCATGGGCAGCACTTGGGTCACCAAGATGAACATAAGACACTATTTCAAAGCACTCACAGTGATGTGGTGCCCAGGGATGAGCACGTTAACTATAAAATATCCAAGAATATAGAGTAATTGTGACATCATAGAGTTTGAGCTTTTTAAATGTATTTTTTAACTGAATTTTTTTCTGTAGTTTTTGCTGTGACTTCAATCACGGAAGTCTTTCATGAGGATCGTGTTGGTTAAATATAATCACAAGAAAAAGTTGAGTGTGGAGCAGAACAGTGATCAGATCAGAAAGAAGTTTAAGTTGTTCATTTGGGCCTTCAAATGCACTTAGCCTGAAAAATCATCAAGAGTAAGAGGAGAACTGTCAGCCTCTAGAAAGAAACAGCATTTTCGGTTTGGCTGGTAAGGCAAAATCACCTCCAGCACGTGAGATCCTCTGAAGTCTCCCTAGACTGTCTCCCTAGAGACAATTATTCCCCTTCACTTGAAAGTAATAGACAGTTGTCAGTTGGGGACTTCCTCGTCTTCTCTGTAGCATATGCTGGTGTGTTTATGCCAACATAAGATTATATCAGGACCCACTTTGGAGGTCGCCACACGTATGAACGAATGAGCATCTCAATCATTCCTATATACGTGAAAGAGATTTGATAACTAAAACCAAGTGATCTTCACAAATCCCAAGAATGAGCTGAATTTCTTCAGGAAATATTTACGAACATGCGGTATGAGCAACACACTGAACCAAGAGCTGAAGGATACACAAAAGAAATGTCATGCCTGGCATTTTTTATTGTTTAGTTGAGGAGAGCAAAGACAGATCCACAGGAAACATAGACAACAGTCATTGTTCTGTCTCTCTTGCCCATGACCCACTGTCCATTTCTGTGCTGACCTCATGAAGTCCTCTTCTGGCCTCCGCCCACCAACCGTATCCCTTAGCCACTTTCTCCACCTTTATGACCAATCCCACAGAGACACACGCACACCCTGGCCTCCCTTCCTGCTGTGCCCAACCTGAGAACCTGATGAACAATTCATAGAATCCTCAATATCCTTGTCTTCTTGCCTTTCCAACCCTGGATCAATCCTTCATTCTTTGTTCTCTGCTCCAATACTGAGAACTCCAGGAGAAAAATCACATACCCTTTGAGGAAGTCATGAGGGCCCACTTGAGAATATTAACTTTCCAGTTAGGATGTCAGTTTTTTAAGAGCTTTATTAAGCCCAAGGGTACCCTACTAGCCTGTATAAATCTTTGATGAAATTAATTAATGCCAGAATAAGGAATCAGAAAGGTTAACACTCATTTGAGAAATAATCTCATTTTTAAAACGTTCATACCTAGCTTATGAGTAAACAAACACATAAAGTATGTATGTGTGATTCCAAAATAAAGCATTCAAAAACACAGCCTCATGAGGGACTGCTACCTAAAAAGCAACCGCTGAAAGTTATTCTGTGGATTTCGGAATTGTAAAACTCTTCAAAATTATTTTATAACTCAAACTATTTTCTAATTTAAGGTCATTCTTCTTGTTAAAGCAATGTAGTGAGATCTCACTATACGGCATGGGAAACCACCTTGAAAGCTTCACCAAATAGAATTCATCCTCAGGTCATACCTGTGTGTCTCCCATGGATAAATGAAAGGGTCTCTCTATGTTAGTCAGAAAGGCAAATATCAAAGCAATCCTTAAATATCTCATTTCAGAGAGAAGAAAGTTAACATTTTATCAAGGCAATGGCCACTGTGAGGTATAAAGTTCAGTGGGACATTTCCTGATGGAGTCCCAGCTACTTGGAGCCCACCCTGGGAATGGAGAATGCTCTTCCCTTAAGTCAGCGGCAAACCCATCTCAGAGCTGCGTGGGGACCACTGCTCTTGCAAACAGACTGTGCCACAGCCCGAGAACTGCACACCAGCTTGGCAGGAACAAACCCAAATGTCGCTGATTCTCCTACAAATGTAATAATATCCGACAAGAGGCTGATTGGACAGCACACGATGCCATTTTCTCTAATTAAGAAACTCTCAAGAAAAACCAAAATAGCCACAAAGCACTGTCAGCAAAGCAATCAGTGACGACAATTAGCTGTCTACTCAAACTCCTGGGCTGAACCTTGTGTAGGGAGCTAGTCTAGTTGTTAAGAATTTCCAAGTCAGCATTACAGCCAGAGTCAAGGATGACAAGGACATAGGGACAGGCCAGAGCCTGCTGCACACCAAGGGTGCAAACACTCCTCTGGTGTAGGGAGTAGCAGAATGTGAAATCACGGGAACTGGTGCCCAGTCATAAGCATTTGCTGGCTTGCTTGTTTCTCGTGAGGCAATGTAGAGAGATCTAATGAGGAATCCTGCAGGGAGGTTCTGAAGCAGCTGAAAGTCTCCTGGCTGTGATTCTTGCTGTTTATTTACCCTGAATCACCCTTCTTTACCTGGAACAAGTCTACACTTTCTTTAAGATCTATAAGCAGTTCATGCCATCTCCCTTACAAGGGCTTCACAACTTCGGCACACACAAATTCTCCCTCTCCGTAGCTACCATAACGGATCACTGTCTACACTCCAAGGTCATTAACAGCAGGAATGGAGAAAAATCTGTAAAGTAACGACTATGACACAGTTGTCACAATATGTGATTATATATAAAAATCATACATACACACTCCCACACACATACATACATAACAATTATTACAGAGAACATCATTTTCTCCTTCCCAACATTCTAGCCTAAGTGCATAAAATAAAAATGTTTGTCTTCTTGGAACCACCTTGCCTTCACTACCTTCCTCCACTCCTCAAGGAGTGATTTCTTGAATCATTGAGACAAAGTGCCTGGGAAGCTGGGCACCCTTCTTTCCTTCTATTTCTGGTCTCAGCAGCATGTATGTGTCTTTTCCATGAAAGATAATTTCAGCAATAGAAGTAATGGGAGGCTTAATTATAGCTGAACTTGTTCATAATTTAAGCTCATTCTCCAGTCCAGCACCGCTGGTCATAAAGCTAATATTTAGCTTCCTGCTAGTCTGATGTCTGCATTTAGTTCTCCATCCACATTAAATTCAGCCCTGATTGCTTTTGCAGCAGAAAGGTACATTTCCCAGCCTCTCTTGCAGCTAAGGATGGCCACTGAGATTAAAGCAGAATTCATTGGCCAGGGCAACCAGGACAACTCTTTACCTGGGCTGACTGAGCTAGGAGGCATGACCCTGTGCCCTTCTCTGATTACCTGCTGGGAACATATAAGTAATGGTCCCAAGTTGAACAAGATCTGTTAAAAACAATTTAATGATATTACCAGAACTTTTTGACTTCATGTCTTTCACTAAGGGGGGAAAGGAATGGGCTTAAAATACCTGAATCCCAAAACAAAAACAAAGACAAAAGGAAAGTAGGTGTTTTAATCCAGCAGTTATGGCTAGTATTTTTTATGGTATCAAAGGACGGAGAACAACTTCAGAATTGGGATAAATCTAAAATTAACCTTTATTTAAAGTTGAGAAAACTAGCGGTTTGGCAACACACCCCTATCATTGCATCACAAGATACTCAAAGTCAGGAAGAGTAAAAGCTGAGGAATCTTGGCAAGAACCTTGCTAGGACCCTGTGGGCCAGGTTTTGAAGCATCAGTAGCAGTTTCGTGCAGGAACGTATTTCTTGAGCTGAAACCAAGACGGTAAGGAGGTAGAATTGCCTGTAGGAGGCAGGCTTCATAGGTGTCTTGGTTCATTTGGCCTGCTATAACAAAATACCACAGACTGGGTGACTTATAAACATTTCTTTCTCATGGTTTTGGAGGCTGGGAAGTCCAAGATCAAGGCACCAGCAGATTCAGTGCTTATAGATGGTGCCTTTGCATTATGACTTCACATGGTGAAAGGGGCAAACAAGTTCCCTTAGCTTCTTTCATAAAGGTTTAATTCCATTCATGAGGGCTCCACCCTCATGCTCTAATCACTTCTCAATGACCTCCACCTCTTAAAACCATCACTTTTGGGGCTGGATTTCAACACATGCATTTTTGGGGGCAGGGGAGAACACAAATGTTCAAACCTTAAGAGTGGGTATAAAAAAAATCCCTTTATAACAGGAAGCACCAGAAAAATCCCTGCTATAAGAAAGAGTCAAGATTTTTGAATGTTAGGAACACAAAGCTCAAAGAGGAAGTCAAACAATAAGAAGTTTTAAATATGCATATCAATGATAATTATTCAGTTAAATTTAAGAACAATTTAACCAGAAAACGTATTTAATGCCTTAACTTTGTACACTATACCGTGGGTTATGCTTAAAGTTACCTTCACAATATTTTGACTTTGAAGGATTTTGATCTCATTATTAAAAGCACAGTTGACTACAAGAAAAATAGAAATAGTGATTATGTGAAATACTGCTTCTGGTGCATTCTAAACATTCTAGTGCACAAGAATCACTCGAGGATCTTGTTAAAATGCAGATTCTGATTCATCAGATCTGAGATGGGACCAGTGACTCTACATTTCTAACAACATCTCAGTGGAGGCTGATGCTGCTGGCCCCCAGACCACCCTTGCAATGGCAAGGATGTCATAGAAGGTTCGTATATCTAAGCAAAAGTTGAGGCAACTGTTCCTGAGACAGCTAAGGGATCATTATTTCCTACACCAACGATGGTATATTCCTTGGCCCTAGGGACATCAGTGGTTCTTCTCTAGGATCTTTAATTTTACACCCCCCTCTTCTGAAACAATGCAAACTTCTCTAGTGTGTTCTGCTGTCTTGATCTCGCCTTTTTTTCATTTGTCTCCCTTTCTCATCTCCCTCTCATGAAAGCAGTTACAGCAGGAAGAAACAAATCTTCCTCTCTGCCTTACCCAGACCTCAGAATAAAGCCCTTCTATTGTGCTGTTCTTGCTATTGTACGTCATGTATTTCCTGAGAAGGAAAAAAGAAGAATGCCAAATACAGTCAACCCAAGAAATAAATAAAATTTAAAATCCTCTCAGTTTTCCTATTACATTTTGGATTGTAGTTTTATTGCCTTCTTTTGATTCAGTTTTCATTCATTTCTGACTGGCACTTTTATTTACAACCAAAATTTTCCTTTAAACCAGTGACTCTAAAAAGATACAACATAGTTCTGCATTCACTTAAGATACAGAAAGCCGCAGAGAATATCACTCCCATCCTAACAAGAAAAAGCTACAAAATTGTACTGGTATTGAGCCTATTAGAGCACTGAGGTGACAAGACAACCAGGTGAACTAAATTTACCAAGAGTGACATGCCCTTCCAAGGAGAAGGGGGTCACACAAACTGCCACCTTGGGGAGGGCACAGTGGGAAGAGTTGACTATCATAAAAGCAGGAATAAGAAAACAGCTAAAATTGTAATGAATTTTTAAAGGGCAAGTGTGGGCTGGCATGGCCGTGTAGAATCCCCAGGAGCCTCATGAACATGAGATGAGTCCAAGCTCCTCTGAAGTGCCTCTTCCTGGGGCTGCAATGGGTGGTCATGAGAAAGACAAGGGCCAACGCCCCGACTGGCGAGTGCTCGCTTTAGTGGGGAGCAGGCAAGAAAGCCCGTCCACCTCCCAGAACTCTATTTCAAATTGAGCCAAAGCTTTCAACCACTGGGAGAGGAGCGTAAAACCTTCCCAGCCTCTAGTTCCCAGCAAAGATCCACTGATTCTTGGGAAGGGGTGGAAGCAAAAGTCTGCCATCTGCCCTGAGGGAAGGACGAGAAACTTGCAGACCCAGGATCCTAAACTGACACAAAGAAGAGGTCTGTTAACCACAGAGGGAGGGGCAGGAAACTCCTACCCCAAATACCCCAGATATATGAGGCAGAGATTGGCACCAGTCCCAGGGCCCAGAAACATAAGGCCTAAGACAGAGGCTGGACCAGGTGAACTGAGAACTCACCACCATGGCGCTCACCTGCACTGCACAGTGAGCAAGAGCAATCTGCTGAGAGATGAGCACAAACACGGAGAGATGCCCTTTGTGGAGCAGGAGGAGAGGTGGAGGGTCTGCTGAAAGCTGAGGATGGAGCTTAGGCAGGGAGAAAAACCCTCTTGCACACCAAGCCACGCCAAGTATAAGGTCACTTCAGCCCACCACTGGAGAAATTTGGAGTCTGGTAAACTGAAGGCAACTACAGCAGTCATGAGCCCAAGCCCACCCAAACCCACTACTAACTACTAATCTTGTTAACTACTAACAAGATTGACTCAACCCCTCATATCAACAGCCTTACGGAAGAAGAGGTATGCCTGATTCTCCGTAGCAATATTCTTTGCTTTATTTTCTATTGCTTTTTTATAACTACTGTCTAATAGTCAACCAAAATTATGAGACACTCAAAAAACAAATAAAAAAACTCACTGTCAAGATAAAATAGTCAACAGAACTAGAAAGAGAGATGGCCCAGATATTGGAACAATCAGAGACTTTAAAGTAGCTGTGATTAATATGTTAAAGGCTCTCATGGAAAAGGTGGGTAAAGAGCATGAAAGACGGAGAATCTCAGAAGAGAGAGGGAAACTATGGGGAAGAATGAAATAAATTCTCAAAATAAAAATGTAATATCAGAAGTGAAGAATTTTTTAATAGGTTTATCAGGAGACAGGACACAGTTAAGAAACTTAAAGATAGGCCAATAGAAATTATCCAAACTGAAATCCAAAGAGAAAGATGAAATTTTTCTTTAAAAAAAGAGCATCCAAGAGCTGTAGAACAATATTAAACAGTCTAATATGCATGTAATTACAGCACCACAGAGAAGAGGGAAAGAGAGGGGTGCCAAGGTAATTAAAACAAGAAAAGGATAGCTTTTTCAATACGTAGTGCCAGAAAATCCAGACATCCATATAAAAAGCAAACTTCAACCCTTATCTCACACCAGATAGAAAAATTACCTCAAAATGGATCATATAACTAAATGTAAAACTTAAAACCATAAAATTTCTAGGAAAAAAATAAGAAAATCTTTATATCCTTGGTTTTAGCCAAGGATTTCTTAGGACAGAAAACTACTCTTCCACTAAAAAAAATTGGATAAACTGAAATTCATCAAAATGTAAAACTTTCTGCTCTGTGAAAGACACTTTAAGAATATGAAAAAAACAAGCTAGAGACTGAGTAAAGGTATTTGCAACACACATATTTGATAAATCGTTCGTATACAGAATATATCCTATGATAGTTCCATAACATACAAATACTTTTAAAAATGGGTGAATGATTTGAACAGATACTTCAGAGAAGATATGCAGATAGCAAAACAGCACACAAAAAGATGTTCAACATCATCAGTCTTTAGGGAAATGAAAATTAAAGATACAATGAGATAATACTATACACCAACTCAAATTGCTAAAAGTACGAAGACTCATAATATCAAGTGCTGGAGAGGTTGTGGAATAGCTAAAAATTTCATATATTGCTTACTGAAATATACAATGGCACCATCACTTTGGAAATAGTTTGGGGGATTTTTTTATAACGTTAAACATATTTGCTATACTTATCACATGATGCAATAATTCCACTCTTAGTAATTTACCCAAGAGAAATGAAAACATATGTCCACATGAAGGCCTGTTCATCAATGTTTATAGCAGTTTTATTGATAACAGCCAAACACTGTGCACAACCCAAATGGTCATCAACTGCTGAACGGATAAACACACTGTGGTATATCACACAATGGAATTCTACTCAACTACAGAAAGGAACACACTACTGGTACTTGTAACAACATGGATAAGTAAACAACCAAAATAAGTAAACAGATAAATAGTGCTGTACTCTGTAATCCTAGCACTCTGGGAGGCCAAGGCAGGTGGATCGTTTGAGCTCAGGAGTTCAAGACCAGCTGAGCAAGAGCGAGACCCTGTCTTTACTAAAAATAGAAAGAAATTAGCTGGACAACTAAAAATATATAGAAAAAATTAGCTGGGCATGGTGGCACATGCCTGTAGTCCCAGCTACTCGGGAGGCTGAGGCAGAAGGATTGCTTGAGCCCAGGAGTTGGAGGTTGCTGTGAGCTAGGCTGACGCCATGGCACTCTAGCCCAGGCAACAAAGTGAGACTCTGTCTCAAAAAAAAAAAAAAAAAAAAAATAGTGCTGTACTATTTATCAGAATGGTGCATAGTCAATGGGATATTCACAAGGAAAAAAATTAATCTTGACCCTCTGCCTCACACTATGGGCAATGAAATTCCAGATATGTTATAGTTCAAATGTAAAGGTAAAATAATACAGCTTTCAGAAGAAAATTTAAAACATCTTTTTGATCTTGGAATAAGCCCAAGATTTGTTAAATAGGACATAATAATGCTAAGTACAGAAGAAAAACTGGTAATTTATAGGTTTTCTTTATTTTATTTTTTGAGTTTTGGTCTGTCACCCAGGCTACAGTGCAGTGGCAGCATCATAGCTCACTGCAATCTCAAACTCCTGGGCTCAAGTGATTCTCCTGCCTCAGTGCGCCTAGTAGTTGGAACTACAGGTGTGCACCACGATGCCTGGATAATTTTTCTATTTTTTGTAGAGACAGGGTCTTGCTCTTGCTCAGGCTGGTCTCAAACTCCTGGCCTCAAGGAATCCTCCCACTTTGGCCTCCCAGATTGCTAGTATTGCAGGCATGAGCCACAGGCCCAGCCAATTTACAGTATTTTTAAGGAATTTCAGTTCATAAAAAGAGAGTAAAAAGTAAACCACAGAAAAAAAGATATTTACAACACATACATCCTATCTAGGCTCAAATACAGAATACATATTATTTAAAATGTCTACAACTCAATAAGAAAGACAACTTTATAACCCAATTTTTTCAAATTTTTTAAACTTGTAAAGGCTTTTCACAAAACAAGACATCCAAATGCTCAATCAATACATGAAAAGGTGCCAGCCTCATTAATCTATAGCGAAATGCATTAAAGCTACAATATTATGGTACCGCATACCCACCGGGAGAGCTTAAATGAAACAACAAACAAAAACAGAAAATACCTTGTATTGGAAGAGATGGAGAAATCAGAACCCTCATACACTCTTGGTTAGAGTACAAATTTTTTAATTGATACAAACATTTTGGAGAACTGTTTGGTAATATCTACTGAAGTTAAACATGTGCCTGCCCTATGACCTAGAAATTCCCCTCTCACATGCTATATTCAGCAGAAATAGGTATATGGAGCTAAAAACATAACAAAACTGACTCAAGAAGAAATAGAAAACCTAAATAAAACAGAAACTAAATCAGTAGGCAAAATTTATTCCCTCAAAGATAACACCAGGCCCAAATTGTTTCCTGTCAAGTTCTACCATATATTCAAGTAGCAAGTAATTCCAATATTTTGAAAACCATTCTTGACAAGGAAAATACCAGAAAGAAGAATTTTAGCCAATCTCACTTTTGACTAAAACTTAGCAAATTAAATCTAGCTAAGCATAGAAAAGATAATGCATCATGACCAAGCTGGTTTTATCTCAGCAATGCAAGGTAGCTGAACATTAGAAAACCAATTCATGTAAATCACCACTAACAGATGAAAGGATAAAAATCATTTGATCATGTCAGTAGAAACAGGAAAGCATTCAATAAATGTCAATATCTATTGATGATAAGGACTTTCAGCAAACTAGGAATAGAAGAGAACGTCTTAATCTGATAAAGAATATTATCAAAATATCTCTAGTAAATGAATGTACCATAATTATAAAAAGAATTTTCCTACTGTTGGATATTCAGATTCTCTCATTTTTGTTTTATTTTATTTTGCTATAATAATTTATGTTGCAATGAAGATCTCTGTGCATGTTGATCAAGTCACCTAACCTCCCTGTGCCCCAATTTCTTCATGTATAAGATGGAAATGAGACAACACTTAAATCAGGGCTACAGTGAGGATTAAATAAAATGCTGAGTTTAGGTCTTAGGGAGTCTTGCGAGAATGCATCATTTATAAATCTGAAAAAAAACTTTTTCAGTATTTACCTGGTGGTGAATTTCTCACAGCACACCGCAGGCTCAAGTCAGAAGTCACTCTGTCAAAAATGAAGAAAGTTATTGTCTTAGGTTGTCGGGAACTGAGAATATAATATCTGAAGAATGCAATCAGTGATGGGGATTATCACCTGCTCCAGGGTCCCTGTGTATCATTTGACATCTTCTGCTCATCCAGCTTCTATCCCTCTAGTCAAGTACATATGATGAGTACCATGTTCCCGTCATCTGCTTGCGATCTATAGCACTTGATTTTGCACAGCAGCCAGAGTCATAATTCTAAAATTTGAGCATGACACTCTTGTTCTGAAACTCCTTTCACGACTTCCTCTTGCCCTTTGAATAATGGCATAAGGCCTTTCACCATCTAATGCCACCTACTACTCCAGCCTTGTCCCTCATCTCTGTACTGCTCTCTGCATTCCAGCTGCTCTGGACATCCTTCAGTCCCTCCTCACCCTCTGTCACCTCCCAGCTTCTATGCACATGGCTCCCTCTGCCAGGACTACCTCTCCTCCTTCCCCTCCACCTCCACCTGACTAACTCCTCCTTGTCCTTCCATTCTCCGCTTAAGTATCACTTCTCTAGTGGGGCCATCTGCTGTCCTTGTCTGTCTTGAGCTTCCCTATTAACACGGCCATGGAAGCCGGCACTTGCTCTTTTGTAACATCACATACACAAGTACTTATCCATATATCCTGTCTTCCCAGTGAGCCCAAGGATCATGTCTATTTCATTCACAGCTGTATCCTCAATGCCTATCCCAGCACTGGTCTCACAGAAGACACTTAATATTTATTGAGTAAAAGAATTAATAACCCCCTTCCTCAGCCCTTAGCTTTCCAACTCATCTTTTGATTCATACTGATAATTTAATAAACTTCCTGCCATATTTCATTAAGATTCACTAATTGTGAAAACAATACTATTTTATATACCAATAAAAAAGAAAAACATGGTAGCATGATGAAGTGTGATACAATGCTAAGGCTTAAAATTTTTATTTTATACTTTTTAAAAGAGCTCTATTAGATGTATTTAGACATAGATTTTTATTGGATCCATAGAAAAAGGAAAATATCATTATTTTAGTTTAGGTATTCACATAAATAAATTGGTTTAGGTATTCACATTCAGAACCACAATATTATCCAAATGATATTGTCCTCTATGCCACCTCTATGCCACCAAGAGCTTTAGTGATGTGGCATTTCTTAAAAGAGTGCTCAACCGTCATCTTTGGGACTTTCTCCTAAGCTGTTGACATCTCTCCATAAGTACTGATGTTGGCAAGGAAATCTTACTAATAGGCGTCATCAAAAGATTTCAGTCAATATCTAAGACCCACATTCCTTTCTCAGATAGCCATCGAATGGATTGCTGACTGAACAATAAGGGGTTCCAATTGTCTTTTCATGAGACCAGAATCACCAAGTTCACACATGCACAGGCATTGCAACTACAGCACAACTACCCCCTGACCAATTTTAAAACTCTGATACCATGGATGTCCAACACATTAAAATTTAAGAAAAATAAAACATGTCTTAGAATCAATGAAATATGAAAGTTCAAAAAGACCCTTCAGAGAACTTAGGAAAATCAATGAAAGGAAGAATGCAAACGCATTCTCTCTCTCTGTCTCACACACACACACACACACACACTCATTCACTCACACATGGTCAGAGGCACAATCTCACATTCTGACTCGTCACACACTGAAGTGGGGAGGTGGATGCCCTAGGCACAGGCTGAGGGAGAAATCAGCCCCCATTCTCTAGCCAAGCCTGGCACCAGGTGCTTCCACCCTGGAGGAAGAAGGCATTTTCTGACTATCTGCTAGCCCAGTGGAAGACAGTAGGCTCCCAGAGGAGGCTTTTCTCTGTAAATACATTTTTATCTTATAAAATTTTTAAGGACACAGCTTTTTGATAAATGGCAGTTTCTGGCTGGGTGCAGTGGCTCACGCCTGTAATCCCAGCACTCTGGGAGGCTGAGGTGAGAGGATCGCTTGAGCTCAGGAGTTCGAGACCAACCTGAGCAAGGGTGAGATCCCATCTCTACAAAAAATAGAAAAATTAGCTGGGCGTGGTAGCATGCACCTGTAGTCCCAGCTGCTCAGGAGGCTGAGGCAGGAGGATCACTTGAGCCCAGGAGTTCCGAGGCTGCAGTGAGCTATTATGATGCCTCTGCACTCCAGCCCGGGCAACAGAGAAAGACTCTGTCTCAAAAAAAAAAAAAAAAAAGAAGAAGTTTCTTAGAAATGGGCTATCACATATCACATTAGTGCAGAGAGGATGATAGTGCCAGAGGTCACCTGACCCCCAGTCCAGCATCTGTGACCTCACAGTCTCAGTCTGTGAATACTCAACCATGTCTAGGAACATAAGGAAAGAAACCCTAGAAAAACCAGCAGTGACTCAGTTTCCTCATCTGTGAAATGGACATACAGAATTAGATGATATATTAGTTCAGGGTCCCAGCAGGAAAGAGATGACACCCTCAAATGGGAGCTTTAATGCAGTGGACTATTTACAAGATGTGGGCAGGGTTAAGAAAACCACCTAGGGGTGATAACTTCAGTGCCTCCCACTGGCCAAATCCAAACAGAGGCCAGAAACCAGGGAAGCCCATCGCTGTGACCCACAGAGACCAGCCTCCTGGGACCTGAACAGTGTGGGGAAGGGGAGAGTGGGTGTGAAAGGACGAACAGAGAATACCCAGCACTGATGGTCTCTGAGCTCCCACAGAACTGACAATGATCCAGTATCCTATGATTTTAGTAAAGAATTAAGCTTCGCTAGAGCAAGAAGAAATTTATGAGTATTTTATTCCAAAGATTTGAGGAAAATCCACGAGGATGCAGTTTTCCATCATTCAGCGTTCTTAGCTCAGATGACAGCACTTTTTCGCGGCTCTTGGAAACAGGCCAGATTGAAAACACCACACTACACAGTCCCTGTCTTTCTCTAATTCAGCTCTTAGGAATGCAGTGGGATTCTGTTTTGAGATAGTCCTTGATGTTTCTCCCCCATTGTCTCTCCCCCTAGACCTTCCCTTTCCCAGGAGTAGGATCTGGCAGCGTCCACTGCCTCACAGAAGAGGCTCCTGCAGGAGCAGGGGGAAGGCTTTTGACTTTCTAAGCCAAGGCCTTAGCGTCTCAGGGCACAGACAACATGGTGGGCCAGAGCAGTACTCACCACCACCACCACCCGCAACGCCCCCCACCCCACCACACACATCCAGACTGGAAATGGTTATTTTATGTTGGGAAGAGGTGTGGAGAGAAAGCCAGAATGGTGTAGACATTGTGGTTCCCGAGAAAAGGGCTCCTGAACCCTCTCCCCATCAGCCCCAGACAGTGCATGGCCAGCACCACGTAAGCGCTTTTTCTTTTCTCACAACTCAGAGTAACGTCTCCCATCCTTTCCCCTGACTGGGCCAACACGCCAGGTGTCACACGCCCCACCACACGCCCACACTCTAGTGGCAGCAAAGTCCCGTAGGCATTCAGGAGTCATTAAGCACTCAGTACTAGGACCGAAGAATGAGATTTTAAGAATCAAAGGTCCTTTGGAAAGTTCCATTTGAACAAATAGTTGCTTCTAAAGAAGTTCCTAGTATCACCCGCCCTGAAGACCCAGGCGGGGTACTCACCACAGTTTCTAGAATCTGTTCTTTCCTGAATTTTGAGGGGATGCTGTGCCCAAAGCACACGGGGTTTTGCTGCACCTATGCCAACCAGGCACCACTGGCCATAAGAGAGATGTCACACTGCGCGGTGAAAGCGCTCACGGAAGAGCGAGGAATCACACTGGGCTAGAACCAAAACCCATTTGGGAAAAACAAAAACAGAACAAAAATAAGTTTTCAGAGAAAAACATGTCGTTTCTTTTTTCAAACGAGTCAGATTATTTCTGAGAGGCTTCATAAAGTGAAGGAAGAGTCTAACTTCAGGCAAATAACAAAATAAAAAGAGGAGGAAGGCTGCCACCCTGCCCACTCTGAAGGAAGGGTCTGGCCAGGGCAGAGAGTTCAGCAATTTGCCGGATAACTGTGGCCAAATTGCTTAACCTCTCTGTCTCATTTTTTCTCATCTACAAAAAACCAGGGGTTTGGATTAAGATAGTTATTGAGGTCCCTTCCAGCTCTAAGAATATATGATCTTCAAGCCGGGAAAGGAGCTTTCCAGTTCAGAGTCCAAAGATCTGCCGTTATCAGCCGACAGCGCCCTAGTCTGACAGATAACAAAGAAGTGCTGTGCGGACCTTGTCATCCTGGGGCCATGACGAATCCTAGCTGCATTCCCATCTTGAATGATACCATACAAACGGGCTATTCCAGGCATCCCAAGAATGCTCCAACCATAAAAGGAATTCTCCTAAGTGGCCCCTCTGTAACATTATGCAGGGCTGCTTCTGACAGGGCAGTTTCACTCAGCTTCAGTCCAGCTCTAGAAGAAGATACTGCAGCTGGATGATTGACAAAGTGCCAAGTCTAATCCCTGTTGTTCTTATGCCAGAGTTCTTATGAAGAAGAATGACAGATGTACTTGTATATTTCGTGGGAGACTGAATGGAGAAAAACAAAACACAGCAAGCCTAATTGTAATATTTAACTGTTTTCGAAAACCACCACCTAAACATACCAGAAATAACATTTTCAAAACTGTGACAAAGTCAAATGTCTCTCAAACACACACAAAATGTCTGTCATGAGTGATTCCAAATAAACCAATCTGTCAGTTGTAAAATGCAACTTTATAAATAGTGTGCATGCTTCTGACTCAATAAATACCATGTAATACCATGTTAACATATCAAAAAATATTCAGAGAGAACTTTGTCAACCTCAAGAAACATTAACTAATCAGGTATGTATGTAACATCAGGCTGGGTCTCCCTTATCACTTATCAGGGGCAAATCAAACTCAACATCTGTTGCCCAAAACAACCCCTCCTCTAGCTATATCCCTCTCCACTCATCACACAGCCAGGAGCCTGAGCACCCTTTAATGCTCTTCCTCCTCCTCTCATCAAAAGCCACATCCTATAAATGGTGCCTACTGAGTGGTTTTGTCTCCTAGTCTGCAATCCTGTTGCAAATGCCTTCCATCAAGTCTTCCCCCTCTACCTACTGGACAAACTGCAAGATCTTCCAGCCTTCAACATCTTCAATCAACTCATCCAACCTTAGGATTTCTCTTGCTCAAATACACATTGGATATGTCACCCCCTTCTCATACCCACCCTTCAATGTCTCCCTGTTGCTTCTAGGAAGAACTCAAAATTCAGCCTAGTGTCCTCCCTCACACCCCATGTCCCAGCCTTGTCAAGTTGCTTACAATTTTCCAATCACCATGATATTCACATCTTCACATCCTAACCAACCATCCCCATCCCAACTCCAAAAGGGTCTGTCTAACATTCTGCTTCTTCCACCATGCAAACTCCTGTCCCCTGCCTCTTTCTTCATTGGGCATGACCCTCTTCCTCCAGGGCTCAGCTCCGGCTGTGCCATTCCTCCATAGCTCTGCTTCTTTCCTCAGAAAAGACATTTCCACATGGTAGGGGCCCCTTCCCAACTACTCTTCACCTGCCTAACTTGAATTCATTCTTTGGGTTCATTATTTGACTCAGGTTCAGTGTGACTCCCTCAGAGAGATCTCCTCGGACCCATCCAAAAGGAAATCTGGTCTTCAGCTCATGCTCTGTAGCTCACTATTCTTTTCCTTCATTGCATTTATCACAGCTGATGGTTATATATTAATATTCATTATTGTGGTTATTATTTCAAAGCCCATCACCCTTAACAGGCACTTACTTTCTGTGAACCTGAGATGGTCTGGGTTCAAAGTTTATTCCCAGAGGCCAACACAGTGCCTAGCATTCAATGAAAGTTTTAAAAAAATCAACATGTGGTATCTCCAGCCTTACTTCATCTATAAATAATTTTCTGCTCACCCCCATAAATGCAGGCAAAAAAGATCACTGCCTCCCTTGCCGCTCAGCTGTGCCCTGAACAGACTGAAATCAGAGCACCCATAATGTCTAATGCACATCATTGTTTTTCCACTAGACTACAAACTTCTCATAGGCAAAAACCATGTTATGTCTTTCAAGTACGTGAATCGTTAAGTATAACAAAAGGGGCGTAGAGGGGGACATATGCCTTCAGCATCAATTTGTGAGGATGCCACAAGAATAGCAGCAAGATAATTTTGTACTTTAATTTGCATTTTAGATTTTCCAATAACAAATAACCAACATGAACCTACTATGCTTATTTACTTATGGGAAAATTCTAGCTGGGATGGAAGGAAAGAGTACAAGTAAGTTGCATTGCTCTAGGGTATCTGGTACCCTTCACTTGCCATTGGTCTATCCCCAGCACCCAGCTTAGCATCTGCACATTGTAGGTGCTCAATAAATGTTTGATGAATGAATGAATAAATGAACTATCCAAAAAAATGAACAACAGAATGAAAAATGATTGTTTCTTTTCCTTAAAGAATTTATCATTAAAGAAATAGTCCGGGCGCGGTGGCTCACACCTGTAATCATAGCACTCTGGGAGGCCAAGGCGGGCGGATCGTTTGAGCTCAGGAGTTTGAGACCAGCCTGAGCAAGAGCGAGACCCCATCTCTACTAAACATAGAAAGAGAAATTATACAGATAGCTAAAAATATATATATAGAAAAAAAAAATTAGCCGGGCATGGTGGCGCATGCCTGTAGTCCCAGCTACTCGGGAGGCTGAGGCAGTAGGATCGCTTAAGCCCAGGAGTTTGAGGTTGCTGTGAGCTAGGCTGATGCCATGGCACTCTAGCCCGGGCAACAGAGTGAGACTCTGTCTCAAAAAAAAAAAAAAGAAAGAAATGGCACACACATTAAAATTTAAAATTATGGACATCTTCTTATATTAAGTTGAACCAAAAGAAATTGCTGCTTTTGTAGGGCAGTTTCTTATGGTTCAATCTAATACTTATGTGTAGCAGTGTACATGCATACCTTTTACCCACTAATTTATAACTTTTATCCATTTGTACAAGATAAATTGTGGTGAACATAATAGGGCTATACAACCAAGGGAACCATTTGTCTTGGTTTGCCTGACATCATTCTGGTTTAAGCTATTGCCCTGGAATAATTATTTCACTATTGTATTCATATTCACTATAAATATTTCACCATCAAAAGTGTTCCAATTTGGATGATAAATCTCTGTGATCTGCTAAAATCTTCTTAAGACATCCTAAGGCATCAGACCATCACCACAAGAGAGCTCTCTCTCCCTAGGAACGTTAATGCTTTCTCCCGTGAAGAGAAAGGCATGTGCATGATCAGAATAAACACTGGCTGTTTGTGAGGCTGTGACATTCCATGAGGGAAGGACACATTCAGGGACACATCGTCCAAAAGCTACTAATAAGAAAGTGTAATCTTGCTGGTTCTTGAGGAACACGGCAGAGGACCCAGTGCATAGCCCATAGCAATGCTGCTTAAAAGCCCCTTGCACTCCTTCCCAGGCCCCTCAGGTCTTAGAGCTACTGGGCTGGGGTCGGGGGAACCTTGGCCTTTCCAAAGCCCCAGGGTTGACTTCTGAAGCACATGCCTCTCCTCCCATCTCTCCTTACTCTAGCCTTGGAGCCACCCCCACAGTCTTCGTTACTGAGCTATAAGATCCAGGGAGCAAATCTAGAAAGGTGGGGAAGCTGAGTAGGAAAAGGCTAAGTTCTTTTTGGAGAAGGATGAGGGGGAAGAATGTCAAATATTAAGTGTTAATAATATGCATCACCCCCCCAACCATACATAAAACAAAAACAGGCAGGACATGCTAGATTAAAAGAGATCAAAGAGACATAATGAAGCAAATGGATTCTGGATCCAAAAAAATCTGAGGAACTTTGAATATGAACTATATTTTAGATGATCTTGTGGAATGATTGTTAATTATCTTAGGTGTAGTAATGACACTGTTTACATAGGAGAATGTCCTTATTTTGAGAAGCATGCAGATGTATTTAGGGGTGAAGTTATGATATCCTCAATCTATATTTGAGCAGTTCAGGAAAAGAATGAACATTTATGCATAAATGTTACTTAAGCACAAACGTAAGCCTATGTGTATACACACTATACACACGAGTGAGCAAGAGAGAGAAAGCAAATGCAACAAAATGAGGGGACTGTGACTATGTGCTAGCCTGTCAACTTTTCTGTAGGTTAATTTTAAAAATATAAAGAAATGGAAAGTAAATAAAGCCCCTTTCACATGTGCACTAAATATTCCACACAATGCCCAAGTATTCTCCTTTGAAGCTCTAAATGCACTTACCACTGAGGGGAAACAATACCCACAGCCCTTCATGTTGGGAGCGATTGTTTATTAAACCCTCAGGGAACCCAACTTTCTGATGGGAAAATAATCGCTTCTGGGCAGGGCCATTTGGAAAACTATCTCTGGGAGAAATCAAAACTAATCTCTTTAGCATTTCCTGATGACCAAGGCAAAGTGCTCCTTGCCCCAGCACAAGGCAGTCTCTTTTCTGCTAATATGTGAGTTACTCGACTCCTTGTGCTAAGTGACCAGAGATTCAAACATGAGGATGATGCAGCTCCAGTCTTCCAGTTACTTATTCCAAAAGTGACCATTTAATTTATTGTTCAAACCAGGATGCTTTTGAGAATAAAAGAAGGTGCTAACAAGACAGGATGCTGGGACAACAGGTATAAACTGGGAATGTACCACGAAAATTTGGATATATGCTCATCCTATTTATATCCCATGAGTGGGTGACAAATACATAAATAATAGCAACAGTTAACCATGTAACACAATAATACAAAGCAATTGTCAGAAAGAATTTGCTTGGGAATTCAGAGGAATGGTAAAGTAATTACTTTGGAGGAATCAGGAAGGACTTCATGGAAGAGGGGGAATTTTAAAATAATAATAGGATTTCTACAGGTAGAGAGAGAAGAGAAGGTCATTCCAGATTGAAGGAATTGTGTGAGCAAAGACCAAGTAGGAATGTGTGGGGTGTGCCAGGGAAGTGGAGGCCCTGGCAGCTAAAATAGCTGCTCTGAAGAGTATGCACAGAAAAGACAGGGAGGTGAGCCTGGAGAGGTAAAAATGGGACCACAGTGAAAAGCTGATACTTAATCCAACAGACAATAGGGAGCCACTAAGGGGTTTTGAGAAGGACAGTAATGAGACTGTGGAGGACCTCAAATGTCAGGCTAAAGACTTAAAGCCAGAGAATCAGACAGATCTTTTACACAGGGAAGGGTCCTCTATAATAAGAACTCATAAGTGTACGTTCATATTACCCATCCTACAAACATGAATTATATAAGCCAAAAAAAAAAAACTGTTACAGGCATTGATGTCATAAGTTTTTCAATATCACCCTTATTCTCTCTTGTGGGTGGTTCTGCTTTATGTGCTGGGTTAAGTATTACTTTTGTCGATTTTACATTATAAACATTTTCACAGTCCTATTGCCAGAAAGTTGCTGTCACAAAAATAAAAATGAGAGAGTTAAAGTGTTCTGAATTGGCCAAGCTAGAGATGATGAAAACAGAAAACATAGCATTTGAGCTAAAGGAAAAGCAGGTCCCCAAGAGGAGAGGGATGTGATAAGTTTTCTAGGAGGACTGGAAATTACATTTTGAAGGCATAGCTCATTTTAATGCAAGTCCTTCCACCATACACACAGAAGCCTCAAGCACTCTCACATTTAATAAGATTAATTGTTTTTTCTACAGGTTAATTTGTAGATATTTACTGGATTGCATAGAAAATTTCAGGGGGAAAAAATGAAAAGACAAGGTTTCAAATGTTTTCACTTTTATCCCAGATATTTGGCTAGACCAGAGTACATGCCTCATAAAGGAATAAGTCACTCTAAAGAAAACTATTAATATCAAATCTTTCCGGAAAAGGTGGACAACACTAGTAAAGCAATCTCATTTCCAGAGGAGAATAGCCCAACAGGAAGCCCCTGCTCTGGCCTCTAAATACAAAGCCAGGAATATTTGTAAACAGAAACCATGTATTTCCTTTCTATAGAGGGTGTGCCCTGTTCTTCAAAACATATTCCCTGGTCATTTAAGGCCATAAATGAATCAGACCTGGAGAAGTGGTTCTTGATTTTTCAGTTCATGGGAGTTTTATATCCACAAAAGACATCCAGGGATAATATCCAGGAAAAATAAACAGAAGCCAACTTTGAGAGGCTTCAGCTGGTCAAGATGCAATAATTTGAACTTTCAAAAAGATAACTGCAATTAAATGGAACCATTAAATATGCTTAAGTCCACAAGTTCATGTGCATCTGTAAACCTTTGGAGGATGAAAGAGAACCAATTCATTATTTTGAAACCTCGTAAACAAAGAAGAAGAATCAAATATTTATCTTCTCTCTCCTGTATGAGTTGTACCACTGGGTAACAAAAAGTAGATGAGGGGAAGCATTTTTCAAATGGAAAAAATGTCAAAATTAGAATATCACTACAGTGGGTGGCAAAGTTCTATTTCCTGACCTGAATGGTAGTTACCAAAGTGTTTGTCTTATGGTAATTCATTAAGCTATATATTTGGTTTGGAGTGGGGGTTGTATCTGTGTTTTATTTTATAATAATGTAGCTTGATTAAAAAAACAAGAAAGATATTTTCATCAAACTCCTTAGAAACATGAAAAATCTGATATTTTCCAAATTTTTAAGAGGTATGATAGGTAAATTAGGCAATAATAATTCCTACTGAAGGAAGGTGAGTTAAAATATACGCAATAAATTTCTATGATCAATACTAGGAAAAAAGTTAGCTAGGAAGGAATATAATTTGACTAAGAAAATTTGAAAGGAAAGATGCTCATTGACATGTAGAACTCTGTAGCATCTGTTCCTCTGTTCCCTGTGATCTCTGAAAGAGTTGCAGCTCACCTCCTCATGTACAAAGGGGGTTGTGTAGCAAGCCTGGAGTACACCCTATATAAGAATCCAGCTTAGAGTACTCGAGTTTAGGAGCAAAACCAGCCTCTTCTGCTAATTTTCTCCCTCTGAGAAACAGCTGCTGATTTTTCCCCTTGATAGCATATTCCCAGGCTCTTATAGAGGCGGGACTCCTGCCCTAGGGCACTTGATGGCCGCATGAGCTGAGCTGCCCATCATTTAATCCATCACGCCATAAAAATCGGTGCAGTCACACTGTCACCAAGTGGAAGTGATACTTAAGATGGATCTGTAGAGGGTCCTGAAGATACAAATAAGTTGTATGCTTAGATGACTCAGGTGCTATGGCTACCTACTCCTGCTATGTTGCTTTCTCTCTCTCAGCCCACACCTATGGTTTCATAAGGAGTTCCTGTAACCAGGTGATGGTGGGGGGAAAAAGACTCAGATATGTTTTATATTATACATCAGCACCAGCTGGAAGTAGGCTATTGAATATCCACTAAGAGTGACCATGAAAAGCTGTGGAGAGAGAAAATCCTTTCAGTTGGTGGAAACTCACAATACATGTGGGTCTCTACTTTGTCTAGACTGAAAGATGGCTAGAAGTGCAAATCTATACTAATTCATACATAGTGGCTAATAATTTGACCAGATGGTCAGAGACTTGGAAAGAACAGAATTGGAAAACTGGTAAAAAAGAGGACTGGGGAATAAGCATTTGGATGACCGTTTGGAATGGGCCAAGAGTGTGAAATATTTGTATCTCATTTGCATGCTCACAAAAGGACATCCACTGCAGAGGAGGTCCTCAGTAATCAGGTGGACAAGAAAACATACTCTGAGGATGTCAGCCTTTATCCCCCAGCCACCCTAGTACTTCCTCATGGACTGATGTTTCAGGTGGCCATGACAATAATCAAGGTGGCTATGCAGAGACTCACCAAGGCAAATCTGGCTACTGCCATTACTGAATGCTCACCCTGCCAACAGCAGGGGCCAACAATGAGCCGAGGTAGACCAGTCAGTCACCCAGTGGTGGGTCAATTACACTGGATTCCTTCCATCACAGAGGGGGCAAAGATTTGTTCTCAGGGGAATAGAAATTTATTCTGGATGTGGGTTTGCCTTTTGCAAGTATCACCATCCACATACTTAGAATACCCTATTTACCATTGTAGTACCCTTTACAATGTTGCTTCTGATCAAAGCACTGATTTCACAGCAAAAGAAGTGCAGTAATTGGCTCATGGCCATAGAAGTCCCTGTCTTGCCTCTTGCCGTATGTACTCCATCATCCAAAAGCAGTTGCCCTGTCAGAAGGATGGTTTCACCTACTGAAGGCTCAGTGATGTCCCAACTGAGAGACAGCACCTTAAAAAGTTATGGCACTATCTTACAGGATTCAGTGTATACTTTGAACAAACAATCCATATAGGGTGGTATTTCTTCCATACCTATAATACATGGGTCTGGGAACCAAGGATTAAAATTGGAGGATCTGCTCTATTACATCTAATAACGTAAACACAAAAATTTTGCTCCCTATGCCTAAGATTTCAGGCCCTGAGGGTTTAGAGTTATTAGTTTCCAAGGAAAAATATTTTAGCTGTAGAAATGAGAATGGTTACACTACACTAGAATTTAAGGCTGCCACCTGGTCATTTCAGACTCCTTGTGCCATTATACAAAGAAAGGTTCTACTGTACTAAATGGGGTAATTGGTTTCAATTATTAAGATGAAATAAGAAGCTGCTGAACAATGGAGGCATTAAGGAAGATGTCTGTAATCCAGAAGATTCTCTGGGGTGCCATTTATTATTTCCATGTCCAGTAATAAAGTTCATATTAACAGAAGATTTTATTAGACCAACAAAGGAAGGATGACTAAAGACACAGACTCTTCAGGAGTGAAGATTATTTGTCTCAATGCACCAGAAAAAGAATCCTCATCAAGCAAGGGGCTACTTAAAGGGAAAAGCACATGGGAGTAAACAAGGGAAGAAAGACGATGTATAGACATAGATGTATAAAAATGGAAATCCTATATCTGTATCTATTGCTCTCTCTCCCCCTCGCTCTAAGTATATATATGGCCTTGTGATCAGTTACAGAAGTCAGGACTGTAGCAACCATGTGTATTCTCTTCCTTGTTTGTTACATATATATTTATATAGAGAAAACACTTTCCTCTTTTTCATTTCCCCTAGTATGTCATACAAGGAGTATGTCATAAGTTAACTACAAACTAGTTACTTAATGTGACAATTTAGTCTTTTAAGTTACAAGATAAATGGAATTTTGACTAATCTATAAGAGGAATTAACATCATCAAAACATGGATGCACTCACTGATGGAACTTCGTATCTCCCTCATCAGGGAAAGGGTGAGTACGCCTTCATTTGTGCAAGGGATACTGCATCAGCAGAAGCATTATAACGTTGCTATTGTTGTTTTATCAAGTTCATATATGGGTGGAAGGCTGGGTATGGATGAAGAAGAGACAAAGGGGTGGACTGTTCCTGACAGTGTATCTTTAACTCAAATTCACATTCATTCTCTATACCTTTCACTCCACTGATGGAGAAAGTAGCACACCACGTTTCTCAGACCAACTCACCAATTGGCTTCCTACTGGGTTCTGTCAATGGGGGTACTGAAGACAGGAAGAAGGGAGAAATGTTTTTGTTTCTTTGGGTTTCTGCAGTGCCTCAAATGGCAGTGGCAATGATAAGGTCATTGCTGGCTAGTGGGGGCTCATGGGCTCCTGCTCAGTCACCTTGGTTTAACGGCAGAAGTGGACCGTGAGCCAACTGAAAGCAGAGACTGTCTTATACTTTTGCATTCCCTATAGCGCCTGGCCTAGGGCTAAACTCATGGTAGGCACATGGTTTTTGTTTGCTTGCTTGCTTATTTTTATTATAGTAAAGAACACATAACATAAAATTTACCATTCTGGCAATTTTTAAGGGTACAGTAATATCCATTATATTCACAATATTGTATAATGAACCTCCAGAACATCTTCATTTTGCAAATCTCAAAGTCTATACCCATTAAACAATAACACCCCTTTTCCCCATTCCTCAGTCCCTGGTAACCACCATTCTATTTCCTGTTTCTATGAATTCAACTACTTTAGATAAGTAGGCACATAGTTTTTGTATGTTTTAAATTCACATTAACTGTATAATCTCAGAGTTGAAAAAAATATTGGAAGTAATGTAGCCCAAGGTCTTGCCCAGTGCATGGGCCCCGCTTTTTTCATCTTAAATTTAGTAACCTACTTTTGGATCACCTGGTCTCTTCTGAAAGAATCTCAGTGATTGCTTCAAAAAGGTGAACCATGCTATGGGGGGATACTTCTTCTGATAACAAAGTTCTTCCTTATACTAACGCAAAATATTGACCTTCTACCCATTGGTCTTAGTCTATTTTCCAGAACAGAACATGTTCCCTCCATCTCCCAAAGTTGACACGTTTTTGTGCTATTTTAAAAACCTATTTTTATCACATTTGCTTTAGCCTGTCATAAGACAACAAGAATCACATGGAGAAAATCAGAAACACAAATAAAGAATATCAACTTTGTTGATATGCAACACTCAGCAACAGCGTTCTGTGTAGCCAGAGGTCTCTAAGCCCAGAGAAAGGCAACAGAATTCAGAAACTAATTAAAACAGTGAATCAGTGTGTGTTCCTGAGGCCCTCTGCTCGAATAGGCTTCTAAAAATAAATATTTCTCCCCATGTTCAAGAGATTACTGACAGTTTCTCATTAACTACTTATCTCTTTAATAAATCAAAAAATTTTCTCCCAGGTAGTCACAATATTTACCATTATTTCAAAGATGGAAATTTCCCCTAATAAAATTTCATTCATAAAAACCTATCAATCCCAAATGATTTCTGAAGTTACAGAGGCGGCATATGGTCACATTCTTGTAGCATTTCTAGTCGCATTCATGGCAACACTTTCCCTGATGAATGCACACGTTACTTATGTTGCAAATTTACACTGCTGCTATAGAAACATAACCAAAAAATAATAATAAAGAGTTTGAAGAACACAGAGACTATGACAAAACATATCTTGTAGAAGATCAGAAGCTGGACCAGCCTTGCACGGGAACACAGCTCTTTAAGGCTGCTGTCTCTATTGGATGTGGTATGTGCCTTGGGCAACTATCTTCATCTCATTGGTTGTTGAATGCACTCAATGTGTCTTTGCTATAGAAAAAGCACTTAATGTCACTTTAAAAGAGAAATGTAAAAAAAAGTAAAGGTCAGGAAGTGATAATTTATAAAGAATAATTGTAAACTGCAAACAAACATATGGGAATATATCTGTCTATCTTGCGATCGAAAAAATGCCAATCGAATCAACGTAAGATACTATTTTTGCTTCTACAAGTGAGGATAAGAGGAAACAGACACTCTAAATACCAAAGGTGGAAGTACAAATTGGTACAATCTTTTAGAACATTAATTTGCCAAAAAATAACAGAAATCTTAGAAAGATTCATATATTTTTATACAGAAACTTTACTTGCTGGAACATAACCTAAAGAAATATTTTTTTTCCAATGGGCCCACAAAAAAAGTGTGTCCAAGGGTTTCATAAATTATAATAATAAAAATTAGGAACACCTAAGTGTCAAGCAATGGATGATAAATCAAATTATGGCTCCCTCGAAGATGGAATTTTATGCAACCATTAACTAAAGCAAACAGTTATATAGTAATTATTAATACCATGTGGCAGGCTCTATTCTAAATAATTTATAAATACATTAACTCATTCAGTCATTACTATAATCCCATGAGGTAAATACTATTATTGTCCCTTTTTTACAGAGAGAAAAGGAAGGCATAAAAAAGTTAAACTTGCTCATGGTCATGAAATTAGATAATGCTGACCCAGTATTCATTCAAACTCAGGCAATCTGGCCCCAGAGTCCATGCTTTTAACCATCAGACCGTTATGCTACATAAGAATATTTAATCACATGTTAAAAATCTCAAAATATGACTGTAGAATGTTTTAAAATGAGGTTACCAAATTGTAGTTCATCGGTGTTGTATATATTTAGTGTGTATACAGATAAATAGGTATGATATTCATATCACGCATACACTTTATATATCAAAACATCAATAGCTGTTATCTTCGGGTATTGAGATTAAGGGGATTTTTTTTCCTTTCTTCTATTTTTCCAATTTCATTTTTTCAGTTAACATATATTGGTAATAGCAAATACAAGAATGCTCTTAGTACCATCACGTAAGTATTCCTGATGGGCCATGCCCTCAGCCCAGAACTTAGAAGGGCACAGTTCTTAGCAAAAGAGTCTGGGGACAAACTGAAGTGCTTCCCATCAGTTCACTTCCTTTTTTACCATGAGATACAGGGTTTGTTTTGTTTTTATCTTCTTGCAAACAAACAGTGAACAATCGTGACCTGTACTGATAGCACTTTATAAATAAAACATCTTATGGCATTAAGAGATTTTTATTATTTCAATAGCAAAGGTTTCAAAGTGCCCAACATGTATCCCCCCTTCACCCCTAAGCCACCTGAGTTATCAATTTGCAGATATTTAAACTTCACAAACAAAATTCCAGCCCGGTAAGAATAGTGCTGCTCACTGCAGGGCTTTATGCCACATGACTCACTGGGGATTTTTCTGGCAGCCTTTGCCTTGCTGTACAAAATTGACCCTGGAGCTCCTAAATAGTGATTCCCAACTGAACCAATTGTGAGATTTAAATTGCCCCCAGGAAAAGGACAAGTGAGATGTGACAGAAATTAAACCAGCACCTTCCCACACAGACTCTGCCCACACCATGTGGAGAGAAAACAACTGCCGATGGGTCAGTGAGACAGAGGCAGTAATTACGTTCTCTCAAAGAACAATCCCTGCTCTGGAGAAGAAATGTTTACCACACAGTGCTCTGCGTGGGGCCTGCAGAGTCGATAGGAAACATGGTGAGCCCGGGAGCCTGCAAAGGATGCTGCATCAACTTTCAGCAGGATCAGGTCCAGGAATTGCCTTGGCACTTGTCACCACCTGGCACTTGCTGGTCTTGATTATTCCCAAGGCAGCAAAGCCCCTAGAAGCCCTAAGTGGAAGGGCTCCAGATTCTGCAGCATTAGCCAGAATAGTACATGGATACGCTTTAGTGGCATATCCATATTCATTAGTAATGCATTCCACAATTTCCCACAACTCCCTTTAGCAATGCTGCTGAAACCTCCATGAGCTTCCAAACCACAGCCACTATAGTGGAAAGAATTCTAAGATGTCCCTCAAGGGTACACATCTTGTATAATACTCTCCCCTTAAGTGGGTGGGACCTGTGATAATGATGGCATGGTCACTTCCTCAATTAGTTTACATTATATGGCAAATGGTGATGGGATAGTCACTCCGTACTAGCCGACTAGAGAGGGCCACTCCTGCTGGCCTGGGAGAAAGCCAACATGTGTGCTGCAAATTGCCTAGGGGGCCACTCAGCCAGGAATTGTGAGAGACCTCTAGGGGCTGAGAGAGCAGCCCTGCCAACAGCCAGCAAGAAAACAGACTTCAGTCCTCCAAGGAAATGAATTCTGCCAAGAGCCAGGAAGCTGCGAAGGGGACCCGGAGCCTCAGATGAGGATGACCACCCCTGCCAGCACCTTGATTTCAGCCTGGTGAGACCCTGAGCGGAGGACCCAGCTAACCCGTGCTGGACTCCTGCCCCCTGGGAAATGTGAGATCATAAATTTGTTGTTTGAAGTCCAAGTCCCTAAACTGTGGTAATTTTCTTACACAGCAACAGAAAAGGAATATAATGACCATTGTTAGAACATGTGTCATTCATGTTCTTTAACCCACTTCCACTGTCTTCAGAAGGAAAGAACACAGCTTTGAGGGAAGGAAGTTGTGCCCATAACATTCACCCCTAAAGAGCCTAAAGGAGAGTAATAACTGATATTTGTATGCTAGTTTGGAGTTAACTTTCATATACAATCTCATTGAATTTTACTTCATTTATATGATAGAGCCCAGGGGGTAGAGATTAGGAACAAAGATTCTGGAGCCAGATTGCCTGAACTTGACTCCCTATTCGGCCACTTACTCACTAGATGAGATCAGCCCAGTTCCTCAATGTCTCTGTGCCTAGGTCTCTTCACCGGTAAAACAGGGATGCAGTAACACCTACTTCCTAGGGGCTTGTGAGCACTGAATGAGTTTACATAAAGTTTTGCTCATAGTAATCACTGGATAACTGATTGTTGTTATTCATATCAATGTTATTATCTAAACAGACTAGAAAAGAAAATTAGCTTTGTTTACTTCCCACTACAACATGCTACCACAATGGCAGCCTAATGTTTCAGCAGACTCTACAAGAGGGAACTTACTATCAACCTGGAGAAAGGGAACCTGCAGCTGTGGAAGAATGCGCCTCCCCACCCTCCAGCTGTTGTCCCGAGTAGGGAACATAGGCAAAAATGAATGAGCTTGCTGCAAATCCCAGAAAGGATTCAGGGCTGAGCAGGAGTGTAGTTGCTTCCTTTTGTCCCCTTGAAAATAGAACCCTGGTTCCAGCAGGATTCTGAGTTCAAGAAAAGAACACAGACACAGTGGGTTTCTGCCAGTATGACCAGCGTCACACAGCCTGCGTCACAGTATGGAGCACAGGTAGGCTGGCTGTGGCTTGATGCCAGGTCAATCAGCTGCTGGAGGCGTTCCTTCCAGGAGGACTTGGCAACTGCAAATGATTAAAAGCATCTTTCCTGAAGCCTTCTGGTCACTTGGGGTGGGGAGGGGAGAGTGGGCTTCCTGAGATGCTACCAGATCCACGTGTGAGAAAGACAATAACAGTCGTGTCACTGGGACTTCTCAGGGAGGGGGTGCTACCTGCCGTACCCACCTTCATAACGGAGACAGACTCATAAAATGACTCTTTCTAGTCAAAGATTGCACCACCAAGCAGGATGGGAAGTCCCATATGTCAGGGATGCTGTGGTCCAATGGGGGGAGTTTTGGTTCCTTGGCACTGCTGTGGTTATACTCTGTAAAAGTTTTAGGGATGGTTAAAGGTCTGTGTTCCCAGTGTAGTCTTTTGTCCCAGTAAAGTACCAAAAATCTACTCAGTCATCCCTCACCTGTTCTACTAATTTCTTAATTCAAGTTTTAAAAAACAACTCTTGTTGGTAGGGGAAAAAAGTGTGAGTATCTGAGTAAATATCTAATTATGTTCTATTGTTGTTGTTGTTATATCCACTCTCTTGTTTCTATTCCTTACCTCTGCAGCCTTGGTGCCACATAGAAACACATGCCCAATGTCCCTTTTCTACTTTTTTGGGATTTCCAAAAGTCATTCCTCTTCCCCAACAAATCATTGATAAAGGAAATGGAAAATTACAATCAAAAGAGCTTTACCTTATCTCCCAATTACACAAAGGCATGTTGGCTTGTTTCAAAGAGTTTACTATTTGTACCAGAAGATAAAAGCTCCCAGAAGAGTTAAAGCCCAGATGCCTACAGGGCGTGTGCTGTCAGCATACAGGAACTCTGTGATCTAAGTTGAGCTGAACAAGCTGAGATGACTTGCCTTTTAAACACTGTGCAGACCTAACAAAACAGCCAAACACAACCCCATCAGTGGGCCATGTATGGCCTGGGGCCACCAGTTTGCAATGACACCTGACCTAGAGAGTAGGAGGCTCTTTCAAAAGCCCATCTGATATAAGGAATACAGACCCCTGGACAAAGACCAGGAGAGCTCAAAGAGAAAGTCAAAACAACTAAAACTGCTTTCTGAAAATTCCCATCCTAGTTGATCTGTGAGCTCAGATTTCTCTACTCGGCCTGTTCTAGAAGTCCAAGGAAAAGGCTGGAACAACACACCAGTCTAAAGGCAGTAATCACGAGGAAATGCCTCAGCTGCTGGCACCCAATTAATTAGCCTTGATATTTTGGTCAAAGAAAAATGTTTCTTCTTTCTAATCAAGAAAATGAAATCACCTACCAGTATAGGAGGATTCCAAACCATCTAGCAGCAAGCTCCATCAATCAGGACATTACCTATTGAGTGGAAGGTCTTTAAACGGCTTTTCCCCAGGGAAGAATTCCTTGCTAAAATCCCTGTGAGCAAACGCTGCCCTAGCAAAGCTCAGTCTAGGCCTAATAGTACATACAGTCCTCAAAGAGTTTGTTCTATTCATTACTTATATAACAAGATGCCAAAACGGAAAATCTGTCTATCTCAGTTTAGAGATGATAAACCCCAAGGCAGAATTTCAAAGTTAGTGTCCAAGAAGTAGTTAGAAGATTCACACCTCTCGCCCACAACGAGAATATCAAAGACAAAGAAAGCATTGAGAAAAGAATTTGTGAGGAGGACTTATTTGGAGAGAGCTGTACTCTAACCCCCAGGAAAGGGTTACAGGAGTGTCTATTCTCATTTCAAGCCTGGTGAAGAGTAATTCAATGGGATCACCCAGAGAGCTTAACAGACTCCTACAGTTTGGAAGACTTCATGGACTTAAAATCCTATAGGGCAGGTGATAGACTAGCAGCTGCTGACGTGAGCTCAAGGAGGGGTTCTATGTTGGAATCTAAGATGCACCTGTACTCTCAGTTTATCAGTGCAAAGGATGCTTGGATATGTCCCATGGGCCACTCACGAGAGAGCTGGTGTGAGGTCACATTAGGTCCTGTCTTGTAGGGTCTCCTAGATGTTTGATGAGACTCCAACTACTGAAAGCTGGAGGTGATGACCAGACTCCTTGGGGGTAAAGAAAGAGTAAGTGAAGAGCCAGAGGGTAGAGAGCTTACAGCATCTGCACCACAGAAGCTAGAGATGAGAACGCCCCATTGGCTAGGGTGGCAGGGGGCAGGGACAAGAAGGGGTGAGGAATGGGGGGTCCAGGGGGTGGGTAGTCTCTGGAAAATCCACAAAAATATCCAGGAGGAAAAAAGTTAGGCTTGAACACACCTGCCAGGCCCAGAGAGTATAAAGCCATCTAACAACAGTGACACTAAGTCAATACTTTCTGGCTCCCTTATCTTTCCATTCCAAGGCAGAGGACTCAGATGCAGCAGTTGGCATGGGAGGAAGAGAGGAACACGAGGGAAGGAACCCACACCCGCCTCTGGGTGTGCTCTAGCAATGCATCCACTACAAACAACATAAATTAAATGTCACTCTGACATTTATGTTAGATTTGGTCTCATCAAGGTATTAAGAGCAAAGTATGACCTCCCCCCTCACACAAGGAAGTCATGCTGGTCACCTAGGCTTATTTGTATTTTAACTCTATCTCACACAATTACTGGCATTTAACTGCATTTCCAAATTAGTATATGGCTCATGTGTGTTCTTTACCCATTGCCAGTAACTCAGTAATAATTTACTGACGCTTAAGCTTTGGAAACTCTTTTCTAGCATGAAAGGGTCTGGAGTTTTATTTTGTTTATTTTATTCTATCTTGCCCTTAACCCAGCAAGTATCTGTATTCTTGATTAAACATTAATAGGCTGTCATACCTTGAAAATCTGGATGCAAACAAATGCTATAAAAACAAAGGCTGTGGATTTAGGGCTTGGAAAAGGAAAAGTCAAAAGAGTTGAGATTATTAAGAAGTGTCCTGAAATTAGACTTAACATGTAAAAGGTAAAATGTTAGGTTTGCAATCAGCTGTTCTCCATCTCCATTACAGACAGAAATGAAAAAACAAAACAAAACAAAAAAGCTGCAAATGTTATATGAAATCAGGCTGAAGTGAGAGAAGAGGTTGGAAGGAGAAAATTACAAAACTGCTCATTTTCTTTGCTTCCCTATTCCTACCTGAAGTAAAGGGCAAGACAGAAAGAAGACATCTGGTGGCTAATCCTAAGATCTAGGACTCTGGTTACATTTCTACTGAGAAGAAAAATAATTTGAACGTTTGTTCAAAGACTCTAGTTTGCCTCAAATGACTGAAATTTAAATGGTATCAGAATCTCTGAGCACCAACATGTGGAATTTCAACATATTTTCACTTACTTGCAGCCAGTGATGTCCTTCATTTTAGGCAGAATATATTAAAACAGGGAAAATTACTACATGGATTATTTAAAAATCATCGTTTTTTAAAGAAGTCTAGTATTTAAGTCTAATAACGACTAGAAGAGAGAGAAGAGGAATTTGAAAAGATAGTTGGAGATGCTGTAAAGTTATTATTTATGAATAAATAAGTAAAAACAGTTAATCCATGCTAGAGGATGGATTAATCTGAGGACACAGAGAAATGGGTTCAGGAAGAGAGGCACATTTGGGAAACTGCTCCTCCGGGCTAAGGGGAACATTAGCTTAACTTCTACAGACAGGAGAAGGATGGTGCCATCCTTCACTCTACAAAGTTAGCAAACAGGAAAAGTGATAGTATGACACAACTGAGTGGACATTTCTATAAGTCAGGAAGTACTTCCATGGACATCTGAAGAGACCCAGAGAGACATCCAAAGACTTAGATGGAGAAAACTTAAGAAGGACTCCTTTAGCGTTTCCAGAAGAGCTTTAGTGCTGTGGTTAAGAGCATAGCTCTAGAGCAGGTCTGCATGGGTTCAATTCCAGGGCTGCCACCTAGTAGCTGTGTGAGCTTGGGCAAATTACTGGTCCTCTTTGGGCTTTGGTTTGGACACCAGTAAAACAGGGATCCTAACAGGACCTGGTAGGTGGGGTTCGGTGAGGATTTGCTGCATTAGTATGCGGGAAGTGCTTGGAACAGGGTCTGGCACACAGCAGGTGCAGTTAACTGCACTGGCCCCTCACTAGACAACAGCTCTACACAAAATAATAAAGGAAATAGAGAAAAATAAGAGAAAATAAAGGAAATAGAGCACCACGCCAGGACTCAAAAAGGTTAGCAACTGTTCGACATCACACTCGAATGTAACTGCATATCTAAACCCAGGGCTTTCTATGTGCAGTAACGCACTGTTGTCGTGAGACCGCGGGCCCGTAACTAAAAGGAATTAAGTTTAGTTTCATTCCCTTTTGCTTCTCAAGACTGTACTCTGATGGCAGGGTCATTAAGCAATGATCAAGAAATTGAGCATTGCTGTGTCCAAAAGGGTCTTAAAGCAAAACAGAGATTCTAGCCCATTAACCATGGAAGCAAATCTCATCTCAACTTCTACCAGCTGTGTGGCCTTGGGAAGGGCACATAAACCTTGCTGAAAGGTACATAGCTCACAAATAGAGTGGGAGTGTTATGTGCCTATCTTAACAGGTGAGAATGAAATTAGAAAATCCTTACATTTTATTTTTTTTATAACATAACTGAATTATATATAGCATTTTCCAAATAAAATGTGATTTGTGTCAAAAAGTTAAAAAAAAGAAAAAGAAAAAGCACTGGTCCATGGTGAATACTCAGACTTGTAGCAGTTCTTGTCATCATCGTCATTAATAGGGTCTGACTGTCCAATTGATACTGGAATTTCTTCTATACTCCTGGCTCTTAAACATTTTTTACCACAATCCATGGAGAATTAAAAAATTCATTATGATTCTGTATGTCAATACATATATATTTAAAGCAAACATTTTACAATACAGTATTTTCCCTTAATACATGCAATGCACTCAGGTATTTTTCACTCCATTTCATTTTTTAAATGTTGGTTATGACCCACTACACTGATTCCGTGATCACTAATTGGTTGCCACCCACAGTTTAAACAATGCTGTGTTGCATTGTTTCTGCCAACCACTTCTAGGAACTCACAAAGTTCAACAATGTTTATTGAGCTTATAATGCTGTAAGTGCTGTGCTAGAAACTAAATGCTAAGATAACTTTCAAATTATATAATCCATTATCCAAAATTAGAATATGTGATAATTTATCACGTGTGATAAAAATTACTCCAGGTACTGCATAAGTAACAGAGTTACTAATTTTGCTTTTATAGATCATAGCTTACTGCCCACTGATTACATTAAAATAATTCATTGTTGGGTAGACATTCCTTGATGTTGTACCAAGTATCTATAAACCCCACTTCGCCAATTCAGAAACGTATGATAAATCCTCCCAGGTCCTTAAAGGATCCTCCTAGAAAAAATTCAGCCTGTTCCCAGGGTCATGCTGGGCTTTCCTTTACTGTATCCGACCTTCCCACAGCTGCTTAAGCTTCTGTCACAGTCGTTTATTCAACTCACGTATGTTCCCCACGCAGGTTCTTAGGAAACCTTTGCGGACTAGAAGAACGACAGCAATGCATTCCACTGCCCAATTAGTTTTACCAGCTAGATAAACATCTAACCCTCTGGCCACATTTTTTTATTGCAGATTTTAATTCATTTCATAAGGAGTATTTTTTTCATTGTTATAGAGGTGATATCTGACATGATGTTAATTCATTAATTAGCTGATATATGAAAAACAACTCTTGGCTTATGAGCTACAATGCCATTGGGTATACACATCAGCACTGTCCAGGAGAGCTTTCTGTGATGGTGAACAGATTCTGTACCTTTACTGTCTAGCACAGTAGCCACCAGCCATGTGTGGTATTGAGCCCTTAAAATGTGGCTAATGCAACTGAGAAGCTGAATTTTTAGCTTTGTTTTACCTAAATTAATTTAAATTTAAATTATCACATGTGGCTAGCAGCTACTTTATTACCACAAATCTAGAGCATTGATCATAGAACCCGCTAGCAATCCTGATGGAAGAAAATTATAATAAAATGTGCCATTCACTGAGCATTTACCAGGGGCCAGGTACTAACCCCTTTTTATACACTTTATGTTATTTACTTCTCACCACAATCTTACCTACCATAATAATAGTAGGTACTATTATTTTGCCCACTTTTTGGTTGAGGAAAACTGAGATCACACACTTACTATGCCACAGAACTGAGATTCAAACCCAGCTCTGTCTCCAGAGCAGAGAGCAAAACTATATCCTTTCTCACAACAATATCCTCTGGCCATATGTGTGTGCATATGTTTTTAATTTCAATGAGTAGGAAAAAGAGCTGTACAAGAGACTAGAGAATAAATGACTTTCTCTATCATTTAAAAAAATCTCCTCCACTTAGTGCCCAAGCCTGGCCTCTGAAGGAAGGAAGAATCTATGACAGAGAACCCTTCCTTCCAGCTCTAAAAACAAACGTCTCTGTGATTTAAATAAGACAATTGAGATCAAGGGGTGAACTAGAATACCAATTATATTTATGGTTTGAAGAATCTCTGCCCACTTGAGGACATGATACTATTTTTACATTTACTTAAGATTTACTCTTGCCTGCTTCTGAGAGGATTTGAGGGGGCTTATAGACTAGACCATGCTTAAAACATTTAAGGATCATAAAGAACAGAGATCACTTGGGGAAAAAAACTGATGGAACAAAGGTCTTTTAGTACCCAATTTCTGAGACAGAGGATTGGCTAAAGCTTTCCAGCTAAAGCAAAAACTAAAAATAAGATTAATTAATGAATAAAAGTGCCTGGGCTTTACTTTATGTTGTACACGGAATCTGTTATATTGCAGGACAATATAACTCAGTAAAGGCAATTCTCTGAGGAGAGAAGTCATATAGACCTGGGACTCACCTTGTGGTAGCATGTAAGTATCCCTTTGTTCATCCAGCACTAACTCACATGTGGCTTTCCTGAGTGGTCCCCTTGGAGTGGCCTCTGTGTCCACTGTTGCTGCTGACTACTCGGTGACTCTTTCTCTAAACTAGAGTTTAGCAGCCTCTTCCACTACCCGAACAGGAAAAGAGCCAATAAGAAAAGTGTCCACTTGGCTCTGTCAGCGCGCTATTTCATGCCAGCGTGGGAAATCATTATAGGTAGAGAACTGCCCGTTTTCATTTACTTGCAATTGAGCTGAACAGTGTGTATACATGGTGTGTGTGTGTGTGTGTGTGTGTGTGTGTCAGGTTTCATTAAGTGTTTTGAAACACTGTCATGGGTTTTGCCTCCTTATGTACTTTCTTCTTCATATTTGGAGAAGAGAAATAGTCACCAAAAATACACACACGCACACACACACTTTTTCTGCCTTGAAACAATGACTTCTATGGGGACTTTCTGAGGAGAGGTGCTTTGTCTTTACCAGGTAAGACAGAGCTAGAGACTTAGTTGCCTCTTTCTGTTCAGCTGCCTCTTTCTGTTCAGCTACCTCTAACCCAACTTTGTCCTGACTACATTTCTTGAACTGGTGGTGGCGGGAGAGTTAGCGTAAAGGGGTCCAAAGCCTTTAACAGCCTTAGTGCTCCTCCAATTCCACAGGAAGAGAAAAGGAAACATTTATCAATAATTTGTCAGCTTATCATGTGTGAGTTGCTTTATATGCCTTAATTTAATCCTCACAGATCTGTCAATGGTAGGTATGACCTTTACCCCCATTTTGGAGATGAAAAACAGTGAGGCAAATCACCCCAAGATCTCATAGCCAGTAAGCATCAAAGCTAGAATCAAAACCAGATTGTCTACCCCAAATTTCATGCTTAAAGTCACTACAGTGTTAGTCCTTGTCAGGAGGGAATACGTGTGTTTTAAATACCTGTATACCTGGGGATGAGCACACAGCAAATGCTGGCTGACTGACTGGCTAAAAGGTTTTTCCCTTACCCACCTGCCTTTTTTTTTTTATTACAACACAACTACACTCTAAATCAAAAGCTTGAAAAGAACAGAAATTCTAAAAACTTTTCAACCATTGCTAAAGTATCACCACCTCCCTCAGAACAATTACAAAATCTCAACATTCTTCCTTTTTGTTTTGGTCTACTCCATTCATTCTTTCATCCCATTCTTACCCATTGCACTTAACAAATATTTCAGCACAATGTAACAACAGAAATGTACATTCTAATTAATTATGTCTCTTGGTTATGTAAGAATGAATGAATTGTTCTTTTCTAAATTGGATTGGGTTTCAAAAACAATGGTGATCTAGCAACTCTTGTACAATCCTGGATAGAGCTAGAGCCCATTCTACTATGTGAAGTATCATAAGAATGGAAAAACAAGGACCACATGTACTCACCATCAAATTGGTATTAACTGATCAACACTTAAGTGTACATATAGTGGTAACATTCATCTGGTGTCGGGCAGGTGGGTGTGGGGAGGAGGGATGGGTATATTCACACCTAATGGGTGCAGTGAGCACCGTCTGGGGGATGGACATGCTTGAAGCTCTGACCTGGGTGGGGCAAAGGCAATATATGTTACTTAAACATTTGTACCTCCATAATATGCTGAAATAAAAAAAATTAATGAATGTTGACAAGAGTAATACACTAAACCTAGATGTTGCCATAATATGTTTGCTTGTTTGTTTTTAACTAATAGACTTCATTTTTTAGAGCAGTTTTAGGTTTATTAAAAAATTGAGCAGAAAGTAGAGTTCTCATATACATCTGCTCCCCATCCCACACACCGTTTCCTCTACCATTAACACCTGGTATTAGTGTGACACATTTGTTATTAATACAATTGATGAGCCCATGCTGATACATTATTTTTAACTAAGGCCATAATTTACATTAGGGTTCACTCTTTGTACTATACATTCTATGGGTTTTGACAAATCTATAATGGCACGTATCCACCATTATAGTATCATACAGAGTAGTTTCACTGCCCTAAAAATCTCCTGTGATCCTGTTTATACTTCTTTCCCTCTTGCAGCCACTGATCTTTTCACACTTTTTACAGTTTGGCCTTTTCTATAATGTCATATTCTTGGAATCATACAGTATATAGCCTTTTCAGATTGGCTTCTTTCACTTACCAACACAGTTGGCCCTCACAGTTCTGCATCTGCAGATTCAACTAACCTTGATGGAAAATACAGTATTCAGGGGATGCGAAACTTGTGGATACAGAGGGAAAGGGGACCAACTTTTCAGATCCACAGCTTCCAAAGGGCTGACTGCGGGACTTGAGAATTCACAGATTTTGGTGTCAGCAGGGGGTCCTGAAACCAATCCCTCCATGGATACAGAGGGACAACTGTATGCCTTTAAACTTCCTCTATATCTTTTCATGGCTTGATACCTCACTTCTTTCTATGGCTGAATAATATTCCATTGTACACATATACCATAGTTTGTCCATTCACCTACTGAAGAACATCTTCGTTGCTTCCAAGTCTTGGCAACCTTAACTAGAGCTGCTATAAACATTCATGTGCAGGTTTTTTGGCATACATAAGTTTTTAATTCATTTGGGTAAATGCCGTACAATTTTGCAATCACATTCCTTGGTAACAGTATGTTTAGTTTTTTAAGAAACTGTCTTCTAAAGCAGCTGTGCTATTTTGCATTCCTACTGGAAATGAATGAGCATTCCTGTTGCTCCACCTCCTCACCAGCACTTGGTGGTGTCGGTGTTCTGAGTTTTAGATGTGTAGTGGTATCTCATTGTTGTTTTAATCTACAACCCCTAATGTCAGATTATGTTAAACAACTTTCATGTGCATATTTGCCTTCTGTATATCTTCTTTGGGGAGGTGTCTACTCAGATCTTTTGCCCATTTTTTAAAAAATTGGACTGTGTTCTTATTGTTGAGTTCTAAGAGTTCTTTGTAAATTTCCAATGAGTCCTTTATCAGACATGTTTTTCAAAGATTTCTCCAAGTTGATGGCTTCATTCTCTTAATAATCCCATTTTTGAGATCAGGACATAGCTATGTATTTATTTTGGAATATTCTATACTTGATCTTGGCCAAAAGCCCAAGAAGCAATATTTTGGAATATTTTAAATGAACAGTTAATGTTATATAACTGCAACTGAAAGATGAGATACTAAACACTGAAATAATTACCTATAGGTCAAGGTTTTTATTTATTGTATGTATTAAATAATAATATTGCTTCAAGAATATGCTATCTATAGGAACTTTCATAAAATGAGAGAAATGAAGCAATTTTTTTAGACTCCCATCTTATTAAAAACAAGAACATAGTAAAAAAGGGGTGACAAAAATTATAGTATATTTACATATTTTTATATAATATATATTCTATATACAGCATATATTATTTCCTTTATATATAGTTTATTTGTAGTATACTAAACATATATACAAAAAGTAACGTTTTGTATAAAATCACACACAAAAAAAATCATGAGTGTTTATACACTCTCACTTGGATGTAATGTCCAAAGCCTGAATGTGAGGTCCAGGCCAACTCTCCCAGCCGATCCCTCAACCCCCTAACAGATGTCCTTTGTTTCAGGTCTTGCTTTGACCTTCTTGTAGAGTTCAGCTGACCTCATTGATTCTCTGGAGCCAGGTGCTAGGTGGATCCTGGCTCCACCCCTAGGAGTTCTGTGACCTCAGGCAAGTTGTTTAACCTCATAGTGCCTACAGTTCTATTTACAAAACGCAGCTGGTAATAACTCCTACCTGGAGTGCTGCGGGGGAAGATCAATGACATAACGAAGGTGAAGGACACAGACAGGTATCAGCACACAGTAACTGTAAGAGCTCAGTAATGGCTGGTAGCAGCCTCTGTGTTCCCCAAAGCAATTCTCCCAGTTTCTAATCTTGTCAGTTTAGCTAGTCACCTCAATTGTTCTTAAGAATTTATACTCACTTTATCATTGTTATAAAAATATAAAGCTGCCTTCTCTGCACTGTCATTCTCTTCTCATTTTTGTCAACTGTTTTACTGTCACTCCACTGCTGCTGCTTTTCCAATGTAGCTGAGCTCTAAGTTGACATCTGGGCTATTTAGCAGCTCTGTAGTCCAAAGGGCCATAGGGAAAGAACAACTAGAAGAAATAATGAAACCATCTGAGCCAAGCCTTGAAGAGCCTCCGCCCATGACCAAGCTATCAGAACACAGCAGTCAAAAATCAGTGTGCCATGCGAAATCCAAACTACAGTGTATCAGGTTAGCACAATGTTTTGTTATTTCAGTATTTTTAAAACATGAGAATTGCAGAAGGTATCATTCCTCTATGTGTTCATTCTGAATGATAATGAGGACCTATGTCAAAAAAGAAATTTCAATAAAAACTGAAGTAGAATTTCAAATGGGCAGAAGAATGAACATTGTTAAACTGTAATTTGCCCCAGAGAACTAAATCTACCAGAACTTTTCTATCTACAAAGATAATGAATTTAATGTTCTTTGGATTTTTATCAGCAGCAAAGTAAACAGGAAGAATCTCTCAGAAGCACTTTATGAAGTTATACAAAGAACTATTTTTTAAGCATTTCATGGTTGGCAGCTTAAGATAATTTTTTTTATTTTTAAGGAAAAGATTTCTTAGTTCTTCTGACATGTTGATGACATGTACCACAGAGCTCAGTAATTACAGCAGATAAATCCTAATGAAGCAGCTGAGAAGATTACAGCCCAAGAATATCAGAAAAACCCCTCCCACTGGGTTATGCCCTTTAATCTAATGTATGAGGGCCTAAAGAAAACTATGAATTACGGACCTCCATTCAAAGGGCAGCAGGCCCACCTGCCATGACAACATTGTCATATCAACTCTGAAGGCATCTGCCTTTCTCTCACAGAGTGTTTCTCCCTCTCAAAGTGTTTCGACTTGTGTTATCTCAGAAGGTAAGGAGGACTTGAAGTGGTTAAATCCACACATAATCCAGGAACTTTATTTTCCTTTAAGGCCTCTGTCTCTTCCCTGACCTGCTAACAGGTTCCAAAACGGACAAAGCTGAATCTCGTCTCTTCAGCTTTGTTTTCCCACATTTGAAACTGAGCACACACTGGCAAACTTTTCCCATAAAGGCCAGATAGTAAATACTTTGGGCTTTGCAGGCCATACAGTCTCTGTGGAAATTATTCAGCTCTGCAGTTGTAGCACAAAAGCAGCCATAGAGAAAACATCAGTGAATCAGTGTGGCTGTGTTCCCACAAAATGATATTTATGGACACTGAAATTTGAATTTCACATCATTTTTATGTGTCATGAAGTATTAGCTTTCTTTTGCTTTTTTTCCAGCCATTTAAAAATTTAAAAATGTTAATACCATTCTTAGCTTGAGGGCCATACATAAACAAGTATTGGGCCAGATTTACCCCACAAGCCATAGTTTACCCTAAAAAAAAAATCTCAAAACATTTGATAGTCACAGTATAAACAGGAGCCAGATCCTTCTATTGGAGTTAACTATAGAATCCTATAAGGAAATAGGCTTCCAATTACAAATATAAGAGCAATTTACCCAAAAACTTTTGGTATGTATGTTCAGAAGTTCACCACACGTTACAATCTCATTTCATGTGTGTTATGAAATTCAAACCTCATGAAAAAAACCTTGACTTCTTTAAAATTTAATTTAATGCATCCTCTCAAAAATTGGGAAATGTTTAAGTATTATATTTAAATACCAATATTAAATATAAATTTGATATTTAAAATATTGATTTAAATACTAAAGATTTAAATATTAGATATTTAAAATTGGGATATTTGAAAGTACTATCTCTATTCTTAACTGGCTATTAAAAGTGCTTAAATAGGAAGAGAGGTGCTAATGGGTAACACCGCCTGACCACTTACCATCCATCCGTGATTAAGCATTTTCCATGTGTGACTCACTTAATCCTCACAGCACCCCTGTAAGGCTGATCACTGTTATTCCCATTTTACAGTGGAGGAAAGTGAGGCACAGAACTAATAAACACTGGGGCCAGAATCCAAAGGCAAACGATCTAGCTGCAAAGACAGCATTGTTAACCACTTAGCAATACCAATACATGCCAGAGGAATTAGATGGCACTTCTCCTTGACTGTGAATCAGTAATCTCTTAGGATTTAAATCCCAATAATTTAAATTTTATCTTTATGTATTTATATTTTACTTTGACTGACACACAAATGCGTATTTTTTAAGGACTCCCAGTCTTGAAGTTGTGGACTTGCCAATTTAGGTAAAATATACATAAAGGCCCCACTCAACCATTCATAGAAAGTGTAACTATTCACAAATTGTATCCCTTCCCAATTCCATTCATATGTGATTCTTACACAATTTGAAAAGCTTTACAGCCTGCTTTCTAAGATAGAACATGTTAACTGTGATTTTTCTCACTGACCCTCATGGCATCCCATCCGGGTAAAGAACTAAGACATTAACAGAGTCATATCTTTCTTTCAATCATTCATTCAGAAACACATGCACGGAACATGCTTACCACATCCCAGGGGCAAGCCATTGTCCCAGGGGCAGGAATGTTAACAAAATGAGTAACGTCCCATGATGGTTAATTTTATGTGTCAACTTGACTAAGATACAGCACCCAGATATGTGATCAAACACCAGGCTGTATGTCACTGTGAAGATATTTTTGTTTAGATGAGATTAACTTTTAAATCAGTAGAATCTAAGTAAAGCAGATTACCCTTGATAATGTTGGTGAGCCTCATCCAATCAGTTGATGTCCTTAAGAGAAAAAGACTGAGGTCTACCAAAAAGGAGGGAATTCAGATGCCTCTGGACTTGAGCCACAACCTCAGCTCTTCTCTCAGGCTCCAGATTGCCGACCTGCCCTACAGATTTTGGACTTGTCAGCCTCCATGTGATAAATCTCTCTCTCTGTAACTGGAGAGCCACTGTGAAGGGCAATCTGTCGGTGTCTAGGAAAGTTGAAGGTTCACTCATCCTGTGACCCAGCTCAGAAGAGCAACTGTGAAGGACTGCAGAGCCAGACCCACCAGGAATAGTTGACAAGATAACTGCCAAACATGTTAACAAAGATGGCACTTAGTGAGATAGTTTTAAAACTATCTCAAATCATTCAAGAACGAGAGACCTAAGTCACATTCATGAGATGCCCAAAAAGCCAGTGGGCCACACCTGACACTTTCAGACCCCACTGCTTCCCAGCAGAGGAGCAGCAGCTGCTCCTACTCTCCAGACACCCACAAATGTCCTGTTGTTCCCACAGCCCAGAGTGAAAAGCCTACCTTCATGACATAAAGAGAAGCCCCTAGAACAGCATCTGCATATAAGTGCTCGATAAACATCATTATGAAGGACACAAAGATATACATTTAATTGTTTTTATTTTAAGTGACTTGCTAAATAAAATGCCTGGCTTCTTTCTGGCACTTCTACCCTACTGTATATGGAGGGCTTATACCAAATGAGCCCTTTTATTATAACAGAACCACTGATTCTGTTGAATAATCAGTTGACTTAGACACGGCTTGATTTATTCTTTTTCCACCAAATTAACAAATGGTAGGAATTTATCAATCATCAGTCAACCAGTTGGTGTGCAGGCCACTCTCACTCTTAAACACACAACACACCACTGTGTGAAATTTCATGAGAAACAGATGATTAGAACAAAAGTGAACTGAATCTAATTTCTCTTTCAGCTTTCTTGTTGCTTTCTTTTTATTTCCTAGTGGGTCTTGGCGAACCAAGCTATTATTAAAGCCTCATTTTTTCCTACCCCCTGTTGTGGTAAATCAAAACAGAGCCCTTCAAATGCATCACAGCAAGTTCATGGTAGGTACAAAACAAACACTGAGAGATGCGTTCCATTACATCCTTAGTTATCTTTTGGAGACAGGTTCATATGATAAAGAACATAGATTTTTGGAAGGTAACTTGGTACTTTTCTAAGAAGCCAGTCTGCCAGATACATTTTTAAAGCCTTAACATTTTGTATACCTTTGGACTAAGCATTCTGCTTCTCAGAAATTATCCACAAGGAAAAATAATATCAAGATATATAAAAAGAGTTAAATGTATTGTTTACCTTCTCAAATTTTAACAAAAAATTTGTGTGACATTTCTAGTAAGAACAATGGGGCTTATGTTTGTGTTTGCTTGTTTGCTTGTTTGTTTTAAGAGCATGAGCTTTGGGGAGAAGCAATCCCAAGTTAGAATTCTGAGGCTGCCCCTTAAATAGCTACACGATCTGAGGAAGTCATGTGGCTTCTTCGAGTGCAGCTTTGAGATCTGCAAAATGGGGATAATATATGCCTCCCTCAGTGTTCATTACAGAGCCCCACACACCTACATTCCACTATCAATAAATGCAGTAAGCAGATTTTGAAAGAATGGGTGGATGCGTGATTGCACAATTGAACAAACCATCCCTGAGTCTCTACGTGGAGGTGGCAGGTCATGGTGAGGAGACCGGGCTGTTCCAAGGCCTAGAGCCCTGGCCTAAGGAGAACCACAGGAGCTATGGCCCTTTTTCCCTCCTTTCCTACCACACCAAAGACCTGCTCCCTTGCCCCAGCCTGGCTGATAAGACTGAAAGACTCTTTAGAGAAAGAAGCCTAATCTTATACACCCGCCATGTCCCGGCACTCGGGCCAGGCACGCCGTAGCCAGCCAGCAACTCCTGCAGCAACACTTCATTCTCATTCTTAAACATAAGGTGAAGACATCACTAGGATTTACAGCATTGATTGTGCATGCTTAGAAACAACACCGCAGGCCGGGGAGACTTCATGTCAAGTGCTTCTTTTGTTTTTGAAATACAAACTCTGAATTTATTGAGAAGAAAGAGTACGTCAGAAATTACTACAAAGATTTCACAAAATGTCCTTGACAGCTGTCCCTCAGAGATTCACTGTAACCCTTACAATCAAGTGAAGACTCTTAAAGTGACCTACAAAGCCCTTTGTAACCTGTCCCCTGCATTCTCCTCTGGCCTCATTTATGGGCACCCTATGGTAAGACACACCAGAAAGTCTTCAATTCATCATCTTCTCCCTGCCCCCTCTTGCCTCTGGGACAAGCTTTTCCTTCTGCCTGGAACATTCTCCCTCCTACTTGGCTAGTTCACACACAAACTCGCGCGCACACACACACACACACACACACACACACAGATTTATAATTTCTCATCTGTCTGGCTCCTGTATCTCTTTCTTAATTAGTTCTAAACTCAAGCAGGAAAGAAGAATGTTATTTATAGACTTCTTCAACTAATGACCTCAACATCTGCGAGTATACTAAAGAAAGTTTGCAAGAATATACAACCAGATGTTTAATAGAAGTCATCTCTGGGTAAGTTTGACCACATTTTACAGTTTTCCTATTAGAAACATATATTCCTAAAATTTTCAAACCTTAGCCCCTACTAAAAAATAACTGATTGATTTTACATTTCCACCTGTCTTCATGAGTTAGGACTCAAATTCAAGTCATTCTGTTTCCAAAGCCCATGCTCTTTCACCATGTTACCGTATGATTTATTATTCTTCCCTGTTTGGGTTAAAATTACTCATTTTTTTTTTTTTTTTTTTTTTTTTTTTTTGAGAAAGGGTCTCCCTCTGTTGCCCAGGCTAGAGTGCAATGGCATCATCATAGTTCACTGCAACCTCAAACTCCTAGGTTCAAGTGATCCTCCTGCCTTAGCTTCCCAAGTAGCTGGGACTATAGGCGTGCACCACCCCACCTAATTTTTTTTTTTATACAGACAGGAGTCTCACTATGTTGTCAGGCTGGTCTCAAACTCCTGAGCTCAAGCAATCCTCCCACCTCGGCCTCCCAAAGTGTTAGGATTACAGGCATGAGCTGCTGCACCTGGCCTAAAATTACTTCTTTAGATTCCACACACTCTGCATTTATCTCTCAGGGCCATTTAACATTCACTGTCTGACTTCCCTTCCTTCCTGTCTCTTCCCAGTGGTGAAATATTAAGGGAAAATTTTTTTAATAATAACCTACTTACATGCAGAGTGGTTTTCCAGCGTGACGCACTTAAAATACTAAGCTCTTAAAAATCTGAGTTTTTAATACAATAAAACATGTGATGGTGATTATATCAGAAGAAGGTGTGTAGGTTATGGCCAACTTAAAGTCTACTATTGCTCATAATAAGCATTCAATAAATATTGGCTGGTGACCATTTGGAAATGCATTCTAGAGCACTAAGGAAGATGATTTTCCAGCTGAGAGATGTAAATGTTAGGAACTTTGAAACAGCCAGCAAGGTCTCCTTTTATGATACACCATCTTTAACTGTGGAAGCAGCAGAAGAATGAGGACACAATGTTGTTAGAAAGGAAGGTGAGCAAGATTTACCTTTATTTCACCACAAAGGGACACTGTGTCCACCCTGGATGTGCCCCTCAGGTAATGTGAATATAAAGTTTTTTACCACAGCAATTCAATGGCTAGTTTTTTACTGTAAAGAAAGTCTATTGCACCCAAACTCCTATTACCCAGCCAATTTCTGGGTCAGTGAGTTAGACAAACAAAGTAAGAAAGGAAGAAATGGAATTTCTCTACCTGCCCACACCTGACCCTGTGGCTACCATCCATTGTTTCCCCTACAAAGAAAGGACTGAATTCTCTAAAATAGTCAATTAAATTAACTCATCCACTAATATTTCTAAAATTTGGACCTCTGCTGAGAACGTCTCTGTTTCATTTTGCAATACACAATTTCCATTTCTCAACAGCACTCTCTCCCTCACTCCTGGCCACGGCACAGCTATGCTGGGCTTTCTTATCCTGTCTAAAACAGTCTGCACTCCCAGGCATCCATGGTGGTAGCAGAAGATGGCCATGCCCTAATTACCTCTGACCATTGTAAATATTATGTTACTTTACATGGCAAAAAAAGACTTTGCAGATATAATTAAGAGCAATGACCTTGAGGTGGGCAGGTTATTCAGGGTGGTCTGATCTAACCATACGAGTTCAGAAAACCAAACAGATGGCAGCGTAAGAAGTACTACATCCACCATCACTGTCTTTGAAGATGGAGGAGGGGGCTGTAAGCCAAGGAACGCAGGCAGCCGCTCTTAGCAGGAAAGGGCACAGCAATGGACTGGCCCCTAAAGGCCTCAGAAAGAAACGCACTGTGCCAACCTTGATTTTAGCCCTGTGAGACCCACGTCAGACTTCTCATCTATAAAGTAACACATTTGTATTATTTAATCTACCAAGTTGTGGTAGCTTGTTACAGCAAATACAGTCCCGTATGTATTACCTCCACCTAGAACATTCTTGCCTACCTCAACTACCTAGTAAGTGTTTCATTCCCTTACATCACCTTCTCCATGGAGCCTTGCCAAGGCACACTTTCTTGTCAGGTCTGTGACAGGCCACTCCATCCTCTTAGCTCCCAAATCTTTCTGTTCACCTCAGTGGGCATATTGTGGTCATTGTTATAAACAGAACTCCCTCATCTCCCCATACTACCTACCCTCTATGGTAGAGAGAACGTGTTTTCATCTACGTTCAGAGTCTAGCAGAGATACCTGAATGAATGAATGAATGAATGAATGAATGAATGCTTATAAACACCTGAAGCCAGACTTGAGTTCTAAAAGAAGTCAAGGCAAACATAAACTAAATCATGCTATAAAAATGTAAAACTATTAGTAAAATATGAAAATATGATCTATTCATTTTTCTAGGTTTACGCTATGCCATGAATCACTGCTATGCTACAGTAACATGTAAGAAAAATGATTATTTAATGATTTCTTAAAAATTACCTGCTAATTTAACTATTGGGCTGGTGGGGGAAGTACTCTTTTCTAGTGTGAGCCCGGGAAATCCTAGTCCCTCCCCAAGTCTTGGGGTGCCCCTGAGCTAGCTTTAGGGTTGTGGTTCTCCAACTTTGCATGCATCAGGATCCAATGAAGGGCCTGTTAAAACACAATTGCCAGGAGGCCCACCCTCAGAGCGTGTGATTCAGAAGTTCTGGAGTTGTATTTCTAACAAGTTCCTGAGATATGGAAGATGCGGTCAGAGAACACACTTTGAGAACCACTGTTCTAGGGCCTGGCTCGCCCCAGGCCTCTGGTTCTGACCACTTCTGGCTTCCCTGGACAGGCGCTCTAAGCAGACCTCACTTCCCAGCCCACGCACTGGCCAGGTGAGGGAGGACTAGATAAATAATGACTTCCTTCCTCCTTTCCCCACCACACGGGGGTCTTTCTGATGGAACGAGACCCTCAGTTAGCTTCAGTTTCCCCGGAGCTTAGTCCTTTCCCATTGACAACTGCAACACCTCTCCCTTGACTGAACCCGGAGCCTGGTGATTAAAACAGATCAGCCACAGCATCTGGGCCCTGGGAAGCACGGGGCTGCCAGACAAGCACAGAAAATTCACCAACCTTGAGAGCAGATCCGATGAGATCTCATTACAATTGGCCGTCTGTGTCCTGACTAGTTTGGGCTTAACTCAATCAGACAAAAAAACCATTAACTTCTTTACCAGAAATAAAACATTGTTTCTAGGCAAGTGAATCATTTCCAAAATATACCTAAAGATTCCCTTCCAACTCTGCGTGGCTTGGAAGTGTTATTCACATCTGGAAATGAAGCAATAATATCTGCCTTTCCTCATTTCTCACCATTCAGATTGATCGTGTGCACTCTTCCAGACTTACAGATGGCCCAAACTTCTACCCCAACATCACGCACCAGACACAAACATTCCATTCCCTCCTCACTTTCCCTAAAGTGAAAACTCAGGGAGAGAAAGCAAAGGTTCTGAGAAAGAACAAGGAATCTTGTGCAAAAGATTATAGTGGGTTGGCCAGGCATGGTGGTTCACGCCTGTAATCCTAGCACTCTGGGAGGCCAACGTGGGAGGATAGCTTGAGATCAGGAGTTCAAGACCAGCCTGGGCAAGAGCGAGACCCCGTTTCTACTAAAAATAGAGAAAAAATTAGTGGAGTGTGTTGATGCGTGCCTGTAGTCTAAGCTACTCAGGAGGCTGAGGCAGGAAGATCACTGGAGCCCAGGAGTTTGAGGTTGCTGTGAGCTAGGCTGATACCATGGCACTCTAGCCCAGGCAATAGAGCAAGACTCTGTCTCAGAAAAAAAAAGATTGTAGTGGGTCAAGTTTAGTCTCTGCAGAGTGACAGGGCAGAGAGGAAGTACCAGATTCTCTCTGAGAACTCCAGACTCCCACTTACCACCAGAATCCCCTAGGGTGGATGGATAAATGTCTTTTGTGGCTCTTATGGACAGAAGGACTCCATGACTGTGTTCACAGGGTTGCCCCACCAGCCCCAGACCACCGACATGTGAGCCTAAACAAAAGGGAGGCTGTCATCACAGCAAAAACATTCCGAATTTCACTGCATTCCAGAGTGCAATAAATTAGTTTGCAAACTGCCTGCTATGGGTTATTACCTCCCCAGCACTAGCCTGGACAACTCCTCTGAGTTAAACCTGAAATGGGCCTTTGCAGCTTTAAGGCCTCGGAGGACTGATTATATACAGCTGCATTGCAGCCCTGCTCTCCGTGAGACAAATGTGAATTTTTGCTGCTGACTCCCAATAGTCTAAATTCATAAAACTGAACTTTTACAGTCATTTGAGTAATATTTTTAAATGTATTCAACGTTACATTCAAATTCCCTTCCCAGGACTATGTTTTCATTCCAGACCAGCCGCCACAGACCTCTACCGTCGGCAGAATTTTCAGCCGTGCATAAATATAAGCGCACACACAGCCATTTACCCTGGTGAAATTTCACGTACACAGGAGATTATTTTTAGTTATGGAACCCAGTCAAAACTTTGTATAAAGCAAAATCAACCAAGAGCAAAATTGGTAGACAAAATGATGTTCTTATTTTTCATCTATTTTTAATTCATTCTGGACATTTCTAGACATGAGTCAAGAGAAATAAATGTCTTAACAAAGGCAGTTTTGATGATAATGGTGACAACATCATTAGCCAGGTTAGTCCCTGATCTTTTTGTTCAATATAAAATCTGTATGTAGACAAGATCACATCTATCTAGATATCTTTCGCTTTTCAAAAATGTCAGTAAGGTATTTGCTTTCTGAAAAAGGGAAAAAACAAAGCCTTCTTCAGATACATAAATAGTCAAGCAAAAATTATTGAACACCCATGAGAACATAAGCTCCCTAAGGGCTGAGACTTGGTCTGCCCAAGTCTTATTCATTGCTGCAGTCCCAGCACCTACAACGATTGGCACATAGTAAGTGCTCAGTAAAGCCCATGCTTACATGCCCCAGGGTGTGGCTAACTAATACGTGTACTAGACCATATCAGTCAGCTATTGCCACAATAACACTATGTGGCAAACAACCAGGGGGTCTTGGTGTCACACAAAAATAAGCATTTGCTTCTTGCTCACACGTCAGTTGACTGGCTAGAGTTTAGCTGATCCAGGATGGGCTCAGCTGGGTTCAGGTTGGTGCTACATATCCATCACCCTCTTGGGACCAACAGCACTTGAGGCATGATCTTCTCCCAGAAAAAGGGGAGAGGATAAGAGGCCAGGCCAAACCATAAGCACCTTTAAAGCCTCTGCCTTCATGTCTGCTAACATCCCACTGGCCAAAGCAAGTCACATGGCTACGCCCAGCATCCCTGGGTGGAGAAGCGTCCCTCCCATGGAGGTGGGGTCAGGGAGGAAGGAAATATCTCCCATAGGCCAGCATTTTCCTAAACTTGAATAAGGTACTTTCCTTTAAAAAAAAAAAAATCCTCAAGGACCTCCAGAGTTGACTGAAGTTATTTTTATTATAATTCATTTAAATATACAGAAATACAAAATGACATATACATCTTGTGCTTGTAGTCTCATACCACTATAAAAACAAATGTACAAATTAAACTCAAAGAAAACTGCAAAGCCAGTAAAACTCAAAGTAACGTTAGTGGCTGTAAAGGATTATATTGTTTTGCTGAAACCAAATTGCTGCTTTCAATGTGACTGTGGTGCTGACTCTACGGCCCAAATTCCCTTGCACTCGCCGTGCCTGTGCTGTGACGAGCCATACGAAGACCCCATTTCCCAAACATTTTTCTCTCTTCTAAAAACAGCACTCTGTGATATCATTTGGCTTATACTTGACGCAAATGCATTATTTTTATACTAAGCCTATTTTTTCCTCATGAGACCATGTAATTAATGAATTTCAATTCTGTGCCAATGTTTCAGGAAATCCAAATGCACCAGAATGAATGAAAAGAGGAATAAGTGCCTGTGGTATTAAATATCGTCCAGATAATCCGGAATAAGTGGATAAAAGCATATATTTTTAAGCTCATTATTTCAATGAAACTTCAAAATTTTCCAACTTTTGTGGCCATGTTATTCTCATGTCCTCTTCCACTCACAGTTACCACCAACATGTCCACTGCAACCCCAAGCAATGCTCTAAAAGCTAAAAAAAAAAAAAAAAAAAAAAAACCCTAAATAGTCCACGAAGATTAGGAAAAAGGAGGCCTGAGAAACAAAATATCATTTTGCAATCAGGAATGAACATGTGTCAGTTTCTGCCTTCCCAGCATCCATATCTGATTTCCTTTGCAAAACTACCCTCCTTGCTGCTTGCAGTCCTGGTGGGCTTTTTGGCAAGAGCATGGGCAGAATGACCCAGCCACCTCCCCTTCCAGGAATTTGAATCCCCAGGGAAGAATTGCAGGATGGAAAACAGTTACTGATTCACCCTGAGGTAAGTCTTGAAAAGACTGTCCCTTAGTGTCCCTATATTTAGAACCCAAGAATTGCCCAACTTCCTTCTAAGACCAGGTCCATGTATAACCCATGCTTTTCCCTCAATACTTGGAACTGCCCCATGGCTTCCACTGGATTCCTTTTGGGCTTAAGTAACTTGAGTTGGTTTCTGTACCCCAACTGATAAATATTCCAACATGAATTTCTAAACATAAACAATTTCAAACAAGGCAATGATTACACGAACAAATGCAACTGTGTTTGCCTTTAGGTTCCCAAAACAGAAGTGATCTCATCCCCGAATGCTGTTTATGCTGTATATTCAGCTGCCACAGCCCTGGAGTTAACCCTTTCTCATCTATCCTTCAGCCTCAGAGCTCTGGGACTCTCCCCACCAAGAGGAAAGAGCATTGCCAAAGGTCACTCCCCAACACCGCCAGGGTTCAGTCACCAGATGCTTGCATGAGACAGGTATATGTTCCTGCAACCCATCCCCAGGTCCCTCAAACAGGTGCCACCAGGGCAAGGAGGGCCAAGGGAGAACCAACAGATGAATCCCCACATCCCCAAGGCATAGCTGGGTCCAACTCTACCAAGCACAGTCATTATCTGCTGAATCACTTTCTGTTCTTTCATTCTTTGTATGAACATTGTTCCCTCTCCTAAGATACTTGTTGAGCCCTTTCTACTTCTACAGTTGATGTAAGTCAAAATCAAACAGGATTCCACAGACAGAAAGCCCCTTGGGTATAGCAACTCAATCTTATTAATCTCTAAAACCTCAGGGTCAATGGTAGTGCCTACATGTAGCAGCTGCTCAGTGAACCTGGGCATTGTGTTAGATGATTCAGTCAATTACTCCATCACTCCCAGAATATACACAGGCACTCCTAGAACTTTACAATAGTAATAATAAAAATGGCAAATACTGATGTGGCACTTACTACATGCCAGTCAACATTCTAAAAACCTATGTATATTAGGTTATTCAATCCTCATAACAGCCCTCAAAGGTAGCTACTGTCATCATCCCAATTTTATAAGTGAAGAAGCAATATAGAGATGTTAAGTAATATGCCAAGCTCACCCAGTTAGTAAGTGGCAGAAAGGATTCAAACCCAGGCAGTCTAGCCCCAGAGTCCCTGCTCTTCGCCACTACACCGTCCTGCCTCTTATGTGACAAGAATATGCCAGGCCAAGTCCACTGCCACCCCTGGAAAACAGAGATCCTGCCTTTATCCTCCACAATACCTAACAGGGCAGAAGTTGATTCACTGACTGGTTCAAGGAGGACAGGGTTCATTTCTGCACCTACTGCAAAGGGACCTGTGAAACTGTGGAGGAAAAACTAACTACAAATGTGTATTTTAAGCAAATTTTGTCCTGAATACTGCAGGTGCCTGCCCAGTCATATCCATTAATTACAGCTATTAACTAAGCCCATTGAGAGACACTTAATGAAATGTAACACACATTAAGCCAAAGCTGAAGCTACTTTTGGAACAACTTATTTATGGATGACATGGGAATATTTACTATTTTCAATTTTATGTCCAAAAATAGACAAAAAGAATAAAATTTATATATTTTCCTATGAGATGATGATGGTGATTTTGAGGAGGAAAGGCTTTTCAGAAATTGTGACTGAAGATGGGAATTAAAATCAGCAAGAAAAAAATCAAACAACCCTATCAAAAGGTGGGCAAAGGACATGAATAGAAACTTTTCAAAAGAAGACAGAAGAATGGCCAACAAACATGTGAAAAAATGCTCAACATCTCTAATCATCAGGGAAATGCAAATCAAAACCACAATGAGATATCACTTAACTCTGGTGAGAATGGCCTTTATCAAAAACTCCCAAAACAATGAAAGTTGGCGTGGATGAGGAGAGACAGGAACAATCATACACTGCTGGTGGGACTGCAAACTAGTGCAACCTCTGTGGAAAGCAATATGGAGATACCTTAAACAGATACAAGTAGACCTACCATTTGATCCAGCAATCCCATTACTGGGCATCTACCCAAAAGAACAAAAGACATTCTATAAAAAAGACATCTGCACCCAAATGTTTATAGCAGCACAATTCACAATTGCAAAGATGTGTAAACAACCCAAGTGCCCATCAATACATGAGTGGATTAATAAAATGTGGTATATGTATACCACGGAGTATTATTCAGCTATAAGAAATAATGGGGATATAGAATCTCTTATGTTCTCCTCGATAGAGGTGGAACCCATTCTACTAAGTGAAGTATCCCAAGAATGGAAAAATAAGCATCACATGTACTCACCATCAAATTGGTTTCACTGATCATCACCTAAGAGCACATTTAGGAATAACATTAATCAGGTGTCAGGCACATGGCGGGGAGGGGATGGGTGTATACATACATAATGAGTGCGATGTGCACTGTCTGGGGGATGGACACACTTGAAGCTCTGACTCGGGGGTGGGGTGGGAGGCAAGGGAATATACGTAACCTAAACTTATGTACCCCCATAATATGCTGAAATAATAAAAAGAAAGAAAAACGAAACTTCAGCATCACTTTCTGTCATTGATACTGTAAGTAACCAATGAAAGGAAAAGTTAAATCAAAAGCAGTCGGTACAAATTAATAGGTGCAATTAAGACCTTAATCCTAGGGTATTTTGACTTAGGAAAGTTAGCAAAGTTGGCCCTTAAGAGTGAAATAAAAGAAAAAGAAAGGATAAAGAAAGTTTTTAAAATTTTAGGGTTCTCCAGAAATAAAGCACCAAAATTAAAAACAGTTCTGAATATCTCATTTCATTATCCTTTGTTTGAAATACCAGAAAGAGCCTTCATTGCTCATAAAATGCAATTCAACAAGTTTCAAGTTTTGTCTCTCTCAGTTGTCCCATCCCAGTAAACAGCCAAACACCTGCATAGCTGCTCAAGCCGGGAAAGGTACTAAGAGAGAATAAATAAATACATTAACGCAGGAATGGATACACACATGCCTTAGCCAGCTAGCCACTGTCTATAGTAACTGGACTGAGTCTTTAGTGTTCTGATGAGATGAAATGCACAAAAAGTACATACCACACAGGAACACACACTTTCTTCCTGCAATGCTAGAGCCTGTGTGCCAAGTTGTGTCGTCAGTGGGAAGCGCCTTTGCAAAGTGCCCTTACAAAGTGCCCAGCACTGAACGATTCTCATACTAGAATGTGAAGCTTTATTCTTTGGCGCTTTACTCTTCTGTATATGTTTGCTCATCCTTGTGCCCTCACCTGTTCAACTAGTATTTACAGGGGCCCCAGCTTTGCTTCTCTCTGACATGTCTTCAGCACTGTCTAGCCTATGATAAAACACCAGATTTGACAATTCTCACCCCAGAAAAAAAAAAATCAAGAAACCTCAGGCAACGGACTCTATAGCACTGGAGAAGCAAAGAAAAGCAGAAGGGGCTTTGAGGCCTGAAGGGGGAGTGGAGAAAGAAGAAAGAAACAGTTGGAGGGATGTTCTCCAGGCTCAAAATAGAAATCCTGAGCGGCTGCAACAGATTCTGATCTGCTAATCTGAAAAGTCACATTACTTGGTCCTGATGTGAATCAGTGAGGCTTTTTTTTTTTTTCATATCCGCCCATGTAATTTCCACTGCCCCATACACAGGCACCACCGCCCGGTGGAGCCCATCTGCAGCGCGCCTGTCACCTCGGGGCAGAGTGCCAGCGGGCAGCTGGGGATGTGGACAGCTCCTGGGACCACTCAGCCCCCTTATGAGCTACTGGCAGATCCCCAGGGAATGTTCGCTTCAAACCTGGGGGAGGTTATACCTCCATTTTTTAATGCTGACAAATAAAACAGAGGCCTTTAGTATTATAGCATCAAAATGGGAGACACAAAGGTCAGGGTGTCGGGGCCGCACTCTTCTGGAATTCAGCTTTTTGTTCCTACCACCTGCACCCTCCAGCCAACCTCATCCCCAGTTTCAAGCTCCCCTGGGCTACGGGAATGATCTGTTGGAGGCACTAAGATTGTACACATCACCCCTGTGCTCCCTCCAAAAATAAAAATCCAGCACATTTCCATACTACCACATTTCCAAGAAGATGGGGTGGGGGGTTTTGATGGTTTTTAATATTTTATAACTATATATAATTTTCTAACTATATGTGGCTCTCAATCATTCATGAGACGACAAATAAATAAGTCTTTAGAAAACCCCCAGGATTCTTTCAGCTATTAGTTTCACCGTCTTGGACCCGACTCACAGCTGCTGACAAGTACTAAAATGAGTCATTGTTCCTCACCCTCCCTCTCCCCTGATGGTGAGGCCAATAGATAGATACTGAAATGATCAAAAGGCAGCCAGGCAAAGCCTGAAAAGGAGGACCACAGGTCATGTGCTCCAGAATTATCACAATAACATTGATCCGGAAATAATTCCTGTCCCCAGAATTGGCCACTCTCTCCTCACTCACCCTTCCTCACATGTATTTTGTGTATCAGGTTCTAGTCTCCTAGGATCTTATGCATTTGCTATGAAGATCAGCTTAAGCTTTTTGCCCAAGGTAAGAAAAGGTTTGTGTCTCTAATAGCACTTTGCCATTACTTGAGCATTTGTTCGGCAATTCCAGGATCCTTCCCGCATCCCTACGCTGTGAGTGGCACAAGCTGGGCCTGGAGGACACACCGAGAACAAGACAGATTGGGGCATAGCCTGGGAGGTGGCCATTACCTACGCAGATAGCTATTTAATTACAACTGTGACAGAGTTTTAAAAGAATACAGCGTGTGAAGACCATTTCCTTTCAAGACCTGCAGGTAGAGAAGAGAGGGGAGACCAGCAGCAAGGCAGGCACGTGCCCACAGGTTAGGTGACTGTGGGGCATGTCGGAATAGGAGCTGTCCAGTTGATTCTTTCTCATACTCTGAGAAAGCATCGTGAGCTTCGCACTCTGAGTCACCTGTGCAAAATGCACAAATTTATGTTAAATCAAAACATTGGGAAAAAGTCTTCAACTAAAGCACATTTCAGAAAGAAAGTGCTCCTGTGCACAGCCCCAACCCATGAAGGAGGTGGTCAGCCTGACATTTGTCCTTGATGTCATCCTTCCAACCTCCAAGCCCTACCCCCTTCTCCATTTGCCACTGGACACCTGTCCCCAAGCTCATTTCTACTAATTCTAGCAGAGGGGTTGCCTGAAAGTGGCCTGCTCCAGAATTATTTGCATTTTAAAGGAAGATTCCAGAAGCCTAAAAGAAATCTTTCAGATTCCAGAAATTAAAATGATAAAATTGTGTTATCTGCTTGAGCCATCAAACCACCTCCAACACAGAGTCCCCTGAACTGTTGCCCAATCCTAATCCCTGGAGAGAAATGGGTCCGTCTCTTGTATGTGCAAACCCTGGGTCTGTGCCTTAGTTTAATTTGTGGTACACTGGCCTCTGGAGCATTAAGGTGACGAGGAAATATGTGAAGCCATTTTAAAACAAAAGCTGAATCTGAATCTGCAGGCTATCAAACTCAGATCAGGTATCATCAAAAAAATGTTACTCACTTAACTCTGTCGTTGCTTTTTTCTCATCCTTCAATGCTGTACTTTTAAAGTGGTACAGAATTGGTCTTGTCACACACACACACACACACACACACACACGAAGCAACTGTGCTCATATGACCTTGACATATTTCCTTTTAGCAAGAACTTTCCAGGAAGAATCTAGTCAAGCATCACTAGGCATTATCTTTCCGAATCACCGCAACTGCCTCCTGCTACCATAGAAGACCGGTAATTTTTAAAGTGGGAAACAATATAAACCAGATTCAGAAAGTTAAACATACACCTTTTAGGCTGCCTATGCAGCATCATCTATACCCTCTCTTCATGATTGGAGAGATTTCAGCCCAAAAGTTCATGCCAGATACTGCTGCATTAACACGCCTCCCAATCCCACAGCAGGAAGCAGGCGCCCAAATGAAATGGAAAAGAACAGAGAATGCAGAACTAAACCAAATCACACCTAGCAGACAGGCTTCCCCTTTCTCATCGTCCCAGGGCCTGTGTTTCCTGCCCTTCTCTCATTCCTAGTCTAATGATATTATTTCCATCTGGCCTCACAATGCCAGAATCCCTTTCCGCACACACTACACGTGTGCTCTGTTCTGGTGAGTGGCATTGACATTTCCAGTCCTCCACTTCTGTCGGCCTTGTTCCATACATCTGGCTTTACCTTCCAGTGTTTCACCCACAGACACACATAAGAACTAGTTTGGGGATCTACCACGATCCAAAGCCCAAAATATTTAAGGGAGAGAAATATGACCCTCCATATGTTTACATGCAGGGGTATGACACTGTAGAGGCACATCAGGCATCGAGAGGCCGGACACTGACAGGTACCAGACCAAGAGTGCCCAGGACATCTCACAATCCCCTGCTCAACCCTCCTGCGGCTAACCAGCGCACCTAGAGAAAACGCCCTCTCCCTCCAGGGCCTACGAGGCTCTTGGTGACCCAGTCTTTACCTCCATCTCCAAGCTCACTTTACATCATATCATGTGCCATTTCTCTCTCCATGCTCATGCCACTCCGGCCTCTCTGCTGTTCCTTGCACACGACATGCTGTACCTCATCCCATGGCATTTGCACCTGCTGTTTTCCCTTCCTGGAATGTTCTTCCCTCTGCTCTTCACAAGGCTAGAGTTGCTGTTGTCTTTGGTCTTAACCTAAAAAAATCACCTTCTAGTCCCCACAGAGGCCACCCCTGGCTACCTAAGTTCAAGTTGCCTCCTTACCCCTGCCCAGTCACTATAGATTCCATCACCCTCCTGATTTCCTTCATTCCATTTAGTATTCCTGAAATAATCTTGCTTTTTTAAAAAACATATCTGTTTTGATCACTGCTGTATTTCAATTTCTAGTCCATAGTAGCTGCTCAATAAATATTTGCATGCCAGGATAATTAAGTTAAAAAATTCACTTATGTTTCTTCTCTTTATATTTCTCTCTCCCATGTTCCATGCAAGTAGCCAAGCTACTTTCTCTTGGAAATATCTTGTTTTTCAAGGTCCAAAATTATGTTCCTAGCAAGATATTTTCCTTCCTTTTTTTTTTTTCCTAAAGCCTGAGTTCATTCAAAATATTAGCTAAGTGCCCTTAAAGACAGCAAAGGGATATGAGCAAAGACTAAGTGACAACAGCAAAAAGAGAAGGGCTGTGGCAGAGATAACTGACCAAACACTGACAATTCATAGCTCCCGCCCGGAGTGTAGAGCTGTTGCCCAGAAGTGGCTGCTCAGCCAGATACCACATTTCCCAGGCCCCCTTGTACCTAGGGAGGCCATGTGACTGGTTCTCACCAATGGAAAGTGAGAGGAAGTGATGTGTGTCCCTGCCTCGCCAAAGGCTTCATCGTCCATATTCTTCTTTCCTCCTTTAACATGGTGGGAACAAAGGACTTTGAGGCCATGGAAGATGGTGGATGCACAAGGAAACAGTCTGGGTCTCTGAATCAGTGCCTGGAAGAAAGCTGTTCAACCACAATATCTGCATTCAACATTGCATGAAGAAACAATAAACATTTATTATGTTAAGCACTGAGGTTCATGGGTTGTTTCTTTCAACAGTTGTCCACTATGGTTAGTAACCAGCCAGATAGGGCTGAGAGACACAAGAGTAGAATCTGATCTCTACCTGGTGAAAGTGCACGTGTGGGACAGCTAGAAAGTCAGCTAGGTCCCAGACCCTAATTTCACCCATGTTTCAAGTACCTCAATAATTCTGGTGCAACCCTCATAAGGAAAGGGGCCTCAGAATGGCTAAGATTACATTTTCAGGAGCATGGAAGATGAGAGCTTCGAGTCAAATTTAATTAAAAATAAATAAATATGTAATTTTTTTACATATTTAAATTTTTGGCCTGAAATTTATACCTATTATATTAGTTGAATAAATAAATGAATAGAGATTAACAATGCCACAGTCCTAAAGACCTGAAGGCATAAACAAACAAAACACTCAAAAAAAAAAAGTATAAAATAATGGAATTCACCATCCACACAATGCCACAGCAGGGAGGATTTGCTGATTAAAGTATACTGATGACTTTTAAATATCTTTGTCTGTATTCCTGACACACATTATCCAATTTTTTAACAAATATTTATTGAGTATCTACTATGTGTGTCAAGTGCATGCTTGAACATATCAGTGTCCAAAGCTGACAAAAATATCTTCCTTCATAAAGCTTATACACATATAATAGTAATATATAATATATATGTTTTGAGAATAAACTGAGTTGAATTTCTTAATCTACAGAACTAAGATGATAAGATTTGGGCAAATCAGTAGTGACTTGCTAGTATTACATAAAAATAACCCATATCATCTTCTAATTATTAAGTAAAAGCTCTAATTGCCAAATAAAATGTTCTATTTTTGATTAAATGTACAATCAAAAGCCAAACAGGAGCCTTAGAAGTAAAAATGTTTTAAAAATTTGACATGGAGAATTTAAGTTACTGCTGTTAGATAGTTAAAATAAAAATAAAACAAATTTCCTTGAAAACACATTTCAAGGAAATTTTCATGGGAAAAGGCAACCAACTAAAAAAATCTGTGTTATAAAACAAATCAGGTAAGAAATGCAGTTCTGAGAAAATCTGGGAGTTCAGTTTTAGTTAAGAAAGTTCAATACTACAACCACTGAAAAAGTTTTCTGGAAAATAAATCAGCTTTTCCAGGAAGCCCTAGATCCTGGGTCATCTCCACAGGAAACCATTGCCAAGAGGAAAAGGTAAATTTAAGTCAGATCAGAAGCTCTCTGAAATCAGAGCACAACAGCCCCCAAATTAAGAATGTGTCTCACTAAAGACAAAAGTATAACACTTTGCTCCAGGTGTGAAACAAACAACTTCTGTTGTCCTATCTACTCTCACTTTATGTCTACTCCCACCAGAGACTCCTTTTTCTCCCTTCTCTATTTTCTTCCCAGGCAATATCATTCACTTAGATGGTTACAATCATAATCTATCATATATGTTAAAGACTCCAATTCACAATCCAGCCAGACCCCAATCCTGAGCATCAAACCCATACTTCCAGATGTCTACTTGACATTTCCACTTGAATGTCTCATAGGAACACATATTCCTCATGTCCAAAACTAAGGTCATTGTCTTCCCGTACCAAGCCCATACTTCCTTCATTGTTTCCTGTCTTTGCTAATGGCCCTACTGTCCACCCAGACACCTGAAGGCAACCTTGACACTTCCCTCCATTCATTTTCCACTTGCATACAATCAATCCCCAATTCAAACAATTCTTCTTAAATTCCTCTAACATGCACGTCCCATCATTTCCAAGGCCAACACCTATCCTATAGAGGCCAAAACTGCTCCACCCTAACCCCACCTCAGGTTCCCAGTGCTGCAAAGACAAAGTCCAAAATCATTTACACGGCTCCACCTTCCTCTAGCTTCATCATGTTCTGCCCAGCCTTCTTCCAGTTCCTGGACGGCGCCCACTTCCTTTTCATCTCAGCTTCACATACGCAGCATCTGCTGTGCTGATTGCCCTTCCCCACCATCCTCCCAGCTGGCACCTCCTCTTCATTCTTCAGGTCTCAGCTCCCCTGCTAACACACATTGGATGAGGTTCCCATACCACACTGCATTGCACACTGTGCTTTTCCTTCCTGGCACTCATTATAATAACTATAATTAAATAATTAGTTGTATACAGTTGACCATTGAACAACATGGGTTTGAACTGCGAAGTCTACTCACATGTTAATTTTTTCCAGCCCAACAATTGAAAATACAGTATTCATGGGATGCCAGACTTTTTGTATATGTGGGTTCTGCAGGGTCAACTGCGGGACCTGAGCATGAGCAATTTGGGGATACATGGGAATCCTGCAACCAATGGACTATTGTAATTAGTTGCTTATTGTCTGTTTTCCCTGCTAGATATGTTTCAAAAAGGAAGAGGCTATATCTGTCTTGATCCCTGTTCAGCCCATAGTAGAAGCTTGATAGGTAACGGCAGAATGAAAAGATGTGTTAATACAACCCCATTATCACACACACACACTCTGTAGGATCCTCTCCTCTCTGACCCTCAGGTCTTGGCTCAGCCTGACCCCTACAGTTCACCCTCAGCACTCCATAAATAATAAACTTAAACAGACCCTTCATGAATCTTTGCCAGATTAACCCAGATTCCCTCACCATACCCACATAATCCCAGATCCTGTGTTTATCCCCTCATTTGGATGTCCATCTCCTGAAAGGTAATTTATGTATGCAATCCATGTACATGAAGTTACTGTTAGGATAAGAGGAACCTCCTAACAATATCTGATAACTATATGGTGCTATATACATTTTAATACATTCCCTACATCCTTTAGCTTCTTATCCATAAAGCACACTTAGCAAGGTGCTTAGGTGGATTATTAAAGATTATAAATGCTATGGAAAAACATAGTAATTCATCCATCACATCCATTCTTTGAGTTCCCAACAAAGTCTTATGAATGATGTGAAAGCCAGCAAGTGATCAGACCATGCTACATCCCATTTTCCTGGTTCCCGAGAAGGAACCCAAAAAAAAGACAGATTCTATGTCCCAGACTCAGGTCCTAACCAATAAGAAACAACATTGTGGTCTGAAATTGTTGACCAAGTAGCCTCCACCCACTTGAGATGATAACTTCAGTTCAACAAAGGTAGAAAATCTCGTTTTTCATACTGGACAACTGAGTTTCCAACCATAGGAAGGTTTAGAGAATGAAATATCAAGATGATGAAATAACTCAAGTTTATACTTTTGTGTTAAATTTAAGAATAAGTTTTGTAATATTCAGAACACTTTGCAAGTATTTGGTATTTAGCTATTGATAAAGTTTAAGAGCATCCGACATTTAAAAATCTGACAGATTTTCTTTGTAATTTCAATTTAAAATGTATGATGCCTTTAGACTTAAGTCTGAATATGAATATGCATCATTTAATTTAGCATTTATTCATTTATTTAACAAACAATTAGTAAGAACATTCTTTATACCTAGAACTGGAAGAAAGAAAAAGAGTTAGTATTGTATTTTAGGGCTAAATCAGCACTGTTTTAAAGAAGTTTGTGTACTGGTGTCATGGGTTGAACTGTGTTCCCTTCCCCCTTTCTCCAACTGTCCCTCCATAAGTACCCCCTTACCCTACCATCAGCCCTGGGGAAGATGGCTGCTTTTTGCTGTTATTACCCCTGGGTGACTTCAACATTTCCTTTTTGCTCTTTCAGATTTCCAACACCTATGGAACCAATCCCCCATATGAAATCTCCACTATTAGAAATACCTAGTGTGGTTTTGGGTGTTCTCCCTGAAAATACAGATCTACAAAAATTTTAAAATATAAGCAAGTCGAGATTTACAATAAACCACAACATGGTCTGGGCAATGATTTCTTGGATATGACCCCAAAAGCACAGGCAATAAAAGCAAAAATAGATAAGTGGGATTGCATCAAATTAACAAGCTTCTGAACAGCAAAGGAAAAAGAGTGAAGAGACAACCTACAGAATGGGGGAAAATATTTATAAACCATACAGCTGATAAGCAGTTAATATCCAAAATACATAAGGAACTAAAACTTAACTCAATAGCAAAAAAACCACAAATAACCCAATTTAAAAATGAACAAAGGACCTGAATAGACATTTCTCCAAGGAAGCATGCAAATAGCCAGATATATGAAAAAATGCTGAACATTAATAACATTAGGGAAATGCAAATTAAAAGTACAGTGAGCTATCACCTCACACCTATCAGAATGGCTATTATCAAAAAGAGAAAAGATAAGAGTTGGCAAGGAAGCGAAGAAAAAGAAACCCCTGTACACTGTTGGTGGGAGTGTAAATTAATACAGTTATCATAGAAAACAGTACGGAAGTTCCTCAAAAAACTAAACAATAGAATTACCATATGATCCAACAATCCCACTTATGGGCATATATCCAAAGGAATTGAAATCAGTATGTTGAAGAGAGTCCTGCACTCACATGTTTACTGCAGCACTATTCACAATAGCCAAAATATGGAATCAACCTAAGTGTTCACCAAAGACAAATGAATTTTTTAAATATGGTACATACACACAATGGAATTCTACTCGGCCTTTAAAAAGAAGGAAACTCCATCAGTTGCAACAAAATAAATGAACTTGGAAGACATTATGCTAAGTGAAATAAGCCAGGCACAGAAGGACTACTGCATGATCTCACTTATTATGTGGAATCTAAAAACATTAAACTCATGGAAGTAGACAGTAGAATGGTGGTTAGCAGAGGTTAGGGGAGGGGACAAGGGAATGGGGTAATGGGAATGTTTTTTCAGAGGGTGCAAAGTTTCAGTTAGACAGTAGGAATAAGTGTTAGAGATCTATTGCACGGCATGGTGATTATAGTTGCTAACAATGTACCATGTATTGCTAAAAGAGATTTTAAATGTTCTCACCACAAAAAAATGATAAATATTTCAGATGATGGATTATGTTAGTTTGATTTAATCATTCAACAATATAAACATATATCAAAATATCACACTGTATCTCATATATATAATTATTTATCATTTAAAAATAAAATAAAATAGCCAGGTGTGGTGGTCTGCACCTGTAGTCCCAGCAACTCAGGAGGCTAAGGCAGGAGGATCACTTAAGCCCAGGAGTTCAAGGTTGCAGTGAGCTGTGATCACACCACTGCATTGGCTGACCGAGTGAGACTTTGTCTCTAAAAAAATAAATAAGTAAATAAATAAAAATAAATAATTTTTTAGAAGATTCACAATAAATAGTGTTGACAATGGTGCAGGTAAACAAATATTCTCAATTTGATGTTAATGAGAACATAAATTAATTCAGATTTTCTGCAGGGAAGTTTGGAGACATGAATTAAAAAAATACATCATTTGAGTCCTAAAATTCTACTCTTAGGAATTATCTAAAGGAACTAATCAGATACATGCTCAAGATTTATGTACAAGGATATCCGCTGCAATGTTGTTTATAATAGTAGGAAAAAACCTAAAACAAAAATATCCATCAACAAAGAACTGGTTAGTTAAATTATTTTATGCACACACACATACATGCATGCAAGAGTCCTAAATAGCTATTAAATTAAAATAATGTAACTCTATATTTCTTGACATGGAAACATACCTATATCGTTATTAAATGACAAAAAGCAGGTTCCCAAACAAGACGTATAATATTTAAAAAGTTTGGAAAATAATTGTATTTCATAACAATTGTAATTATTTTATAAAAATGATTACAAACAGTAATTATTTCCGTACAGTAGGAATTCCGGTGATGGGGCAAAGTGCCAGTTGCTTAGAGCAAACAGAAGCATTCTATTAATAATGGTCCCAAAAATACTCATAGAACATTTTTAATGTCAATATGTAAATGTTTGAGAACTACATACATAAAATATTTGAAAAATTCAAGTATTTGAAGAAAGTAATCACTCTGCATGTATATTATTTCATCCAAATTTATAAGAGTATTCATTCTTTGGTTTTTCTCTTTTCTACTATTTCCCTATCACTTTCATTTTTTTTGTCAAGGTGATCCATATTTATCCAGCAGCAAAAACATAATTAGCTCATTCATATACTAACTCTTTATAAATGTGTGGGCCTGATTGGATAGAAAAAGGTCAACCAAAGGGGAGGAAAAACCAGAGTCAAAGACCCACAGAGTCAAACTGCTTTAAATACTTTACTCGCTCTACTGTTTAAACATCTAACAACATATTTGCAGCTTGCAAAAAAAAAAAAAAATGGAATTATATCCTTAGAAACAAACTCATCATGCATCGTCCAGCCACATGGACAATGGAACCTATAAAAGAGAAATGACTACTGCAACCACGTGCAAAAACAGGTCTCAGTGTCCAATCAATTCTTGTCCTCCTGCCCTGGGAGTCACCTGTAGCTCACAGGCTGCCACTTGACAGTCCCACGAATCTTTAGAACTGGCAAGAGTAGCTACTTACTGGGAAAAGTCCACCACCCACTCACATAAGCTCTCATTCTCACCTCTTCATACGATTTCACTCACAAATTCCTAGTGCATAATAGAAATCTGAAAATAACACTGCTTGTTGGAATTTAAAGACTCAAAGCTGAAAATTTCCAAGGCTTCACTCCAGCAATATTGAAAATGCAGATTTTTTTTTTTTCTACACCAACAGAAGCTTGGGGAATTGGGACTGAAGGCAATGAGGTCCAGGGATCCATCTGCTCCGTGCTATCCTGGGGAGAAGCAGTCACTGCTATTTTAGAATTTTCAAAATGCTTAGTAAGAGTCTTATAAAAGAACACGATGAACACTGATATAACATCAGTGTAGGATCTAGGAACTGGGAACTACAAGCCAGGCAGAATGACCTGGGAGAGTCTTGGATGCACCTACAGCAACTGGTGCAAATCAAAATGTACCAACTCACAAAAATGGTTTCTACCCAGTACCCAGTTTCCTGGTGGTGGTTCACTGATCACACAGAATAGTAAACCACATCTTTAATTTTATTATTTCCCCCATCATCATTCACATAACCAATCAAATTTCTCTTAATATTTCCATGTTCACAGCATCATGCTAGCTAGGGCTTTGGCTCAAAGGATCTTGCCTCAGGCAGCTTATAGTCTGAAGGGGAGTAAAAAAATGTACAGAAATTGTGCAATAAGGTGAAAGAAAGAAATGCGTAAATATTGGAAAGGAGAAAAACTTCTTTACTGAGTGACAAAATTATATATCTAGCAAATCCAAAGGAATCTATCTACAAACAACAACAAGAGCTAATGTGTGTATTAAACAGGGAAACAGAATAGAGTTAGCATAACAAAACAAGTTAAGTTTCTATATACCAGCAACCAGCAATCAGAAGATGAAATTTAAGAACAATATCATTTATAATGCTATAAAAAGTCAAATACATAGGAATACATTTAACAAAAGATGGGCAAGACTCCTACACTGAAAACATTGCTGATATAATGAAAGAAGACCTAAATAAATGGAGATGTATATAATGTACATGGATTGTTAAGATACCAATTCTCCCAAATTGACCTATAGATTCAACAAAGTGCCAGTCAAAATCCCAGCAGGCTTGGTAAAAATTGACAAGGTTATTCTGAAAGTTATATGGAAATTCAAAGGATCTAACAGCCAAGACAACTCTAAAAAAGAGAAATGAAATTGGAAGGCTTAAACTTCCAGACAATCAAGCCGGGAGCGCCTGTAATCCTAGCACTCTGGAAGGCTGAGGCCGAGACCAGCCTAAGCAAGAGCGAGACCCCGTCTCTACTAAAAATAGAAAGAAATTATCTGGACAACTAAAAATATATATAGAAAAAATTAGCCGGGCATGGTGGCGCATGCCTGTAGTCCCAGCTACTCGGGAGGCTGAGAAAGTAGGTCCGCTTAAGCCCAGGAGCTTGAGGTTGCTATGAGCTAGGCTGACGCCACGGCACTCACTCTAGCCCGGGCAACAAAGGGAGACTCTGTCTCAAAAAAAAAAAAAAAAAGTCAATGTACAATAAACTTGAACAGGCACATTATAAGAGCAGATATCCAAACAGACACTAGGCATATGAAAAAGTGCTCAATAACTTTATGTACCATGGAATTAAAACCACATGCCTCATTAAAATCACAATGAGATACACTACACATACAAAAGAATGCAAAAGGTACATACCATCAAATGATGGTGAGGATGTTGATCAACTCATGTTTTGGTGAAAGTATAAAATGGAATAACACCTTCAGAAAATTGTTTCATGGTTTCTATTATGTTAAACATACGCCTAGCCCATAATCCAGCAATCTAGGTATATGTCTAAGAGAAAAAAAGATTTCTTCAAGAATGTTTATAGCATCCTTATTTATTATTATGAAAAACTGGAAACAACCCAAGTATCCATCAACAGGAGAATGTACAAATTGTTTTATATGTATACAATGGAATTCTACACAGCAATAAAAAACAAGCTATTGATAGACACAATAACATATATGAAACTCAAAGCATTATGTTGAGGTGAAGTCGCCCAACACAAAATAGTATATATTGTATGAAGCCATTTAACTGAAGTTGAAGGACATGAAAAAAGTAATCAATGGTGATAGCAATCAGAACAGTCATTACCTTTGGTAGCTGGCAGTAGTTATTAACTGGGAAAGAGCATGAGGGGACTTTCTAGGGTGATGGAAATGTTCTGTTACTTGATCTGAATGGTTGTTGCACAGGAATATACATATGTAAAAATTCATCAAGTTGTACAATTAAGGTTTTTGCATTTTACTATATGTAAATGTATCTCAATATAAAAGAAAGTACCGAAATAATCAGATGGTAGGAGGAGAAGAGTTACAGAAAAGATGTGCATGTAAAGGGCTATTGGAATGGTGAAATTTCTATCTGAGGTGGCTGGGAAGGATGAAGAGGGAGGGGGTGGCACTCAGCAAGTGTGACATTTAAAATGACCCTTGAAAGAAGGAAAAGGTTTGGCTCTAGAGAGAGAAAGAAATTAAATCAGATTGTCAAGAGAAATATATCAGGTTTAACCACATGAAATTTCTGATATTCAACCATTTTCAACTTTGTAAAAATGACAGTTTCATATGGCTCAGTCTAATGAATAAAGAAAATATTGGGGCCAAGGGCAGCTCTTTGGGGCACTCTTCTGCTTAAGGAGAAGAAAAGCCAGAGAAAGAGCACATTGAAGAAAGCAAAATAATATAATAATAATAATAACATATTTTAATAGGTTCTATGCATTTGGGAAAATATATTATCTTTATTTAAAACTATCTAATTAAAAATTTTTGCCCAACGACATGAACTGACAATTTACAGAAGATATTCAAAGCCAAAATACATGCAAGAAATGTTCAGCATCACAATCATCAGAAAAATAAGCATTAAAACCATGGGATTCCATTTCAAAGACTTTTTAAAATAATAGTACATGATTATGGCAAGGGTTAGGAAAACACTCTCACACATTTCTTTCATAAGTGTAAATTCATACAGACTTTCTGGAGAGCAACTTATCTGGATGTATAAATTCTTAACATTTTTTATATCTTGTGACTCAGTAATCTCACTTCTAGGAATTTATCCTAGGAATTTATTATGTGCATAATAAAAAGTACAAATAGAGATGTATGTAGAAAGATGTTTGCCACAACCTCATTTATAATTTAAAAGATAAAATAACTCAAATGTCCAATAGGAAATTTTTAAATATTATAGTTAGTTTAAAAATCACCCTTTTATAAGAATATTTAATGATATAGGAGAGAGTTCACCATAAATCCCCTTTTTGGTGATGTGGAAATATAAAGATTATCTGAAAGAAATTATACCAATTACAGGAAAAACTTTTTTTTTTTTTACAACAGCATGAATTACCTAAACAATTTTAAAACAAAACAAAATATGTATTTTTTTTTTTAAAAATCGATTTCTCTCAAATTGCCAGGCAGCATACCAACAGTCCAACTGGTGCCGTATGTGCAGCACGTGCATCTCTTGAAAGGAATGAACAAAGATCGGTTTACCCTAAAGCTACCGAAGCTTTAGCTTCAGGACTCTCTCTTAGGGCACACAGCCCTTTTAAAGCCCTACGGTTCTAATAATGTACCTATGTGGTAATTTTTTTAAAAAAATTTGCATAAATAAGATATTTTAACAGCAATTGGTTGAAGTTGCTGTCTTTGCACCACAAATTCTCCTCCATCATACTTTGTCTCACAAGAGGTGGCATCAGAGTTGCCCTGGATATTTCTGGGATACAAAGCAGTTGAGTTGGAATACCTTGAGTTTGGGGTTTCACAGGACATATTAATGATCACATTTGTGATCATTTCTAAGTGTAGTTTTGCTGGCTGCCCCAGGATAGGTAGGATTTTCCAGAATATTCCTAGCGCCCACTGTGCTAACTTCACCCAGTGCCATTTACTGAAGGTGCAAGGCCAGAGGACATGAGCAGGTGCTCAGGCGCCCAGCTCTGTCAGTCTGTGGGTAGCAAAGGAGATGCGAGGTTTGAAATGTACACAGCCCAAGAGTCTATGGAAAAAAGTTTTCCAGTCATCAGATGTGAAACAGAAGGTTCAGTTCTCATCAGCATCTGTTCTCGTTTTTTTTTAGGACTCTATGGGACTATAGCAAGACCAAGGCAGAAGGTTAAGCTATTACGTAGAATTTTGGTGGAGGAAATGGCACTGGAAGTACAGTCTGGTCTTTGTTGGTTGCTTCTCTAATGTTGGTCCACCTATCTGGGCAAACTCCTGTTCTAATCTGTCAAGTTCTCCCTGTCTAAATTTAACTTTTACCTCAGAAGTTTCTGACCTTGGTGTGACAACTGATTCTGAACCCCTAAGAGTCTGACTTGACATCCTGTGTGTCATATTTACTTCCTTTGAGATCTTAATTCTTGTGCCCCAAACCCAGACTGATGACCTGTATACTTTTTCACTGGTGTGAGACTCAGGTTCATGGCCATGAACCCTGACTGTACTTTATCAGGAGCTCTCATGTCTGTTCCACAGGAAATCCCCACCCCTTCCTATGGGCATATTTACTTCCACAAAATATTTATTACCAATGTGTATATAGGCTTACACCTACTTCTATGAAGGACTTGACGAAGCTCATAAAAATAAATGCAATACACTAGAACAATGATTTTTTTAAAATCAATTATGGGCATATCAGTTATGATTACATTCAGCTGTGATTTTTTAATCAATTGCGGGTATATCAACCATGATTACATTCAGCTGTGAACCTCACCTTACTACTCCACTATTCCTTGTGGATGGCTTTCTTCCATAAGGTAAGAAGATGGCTGTTACACCTCTATGCATCACAGCTGCATTCCAGGCAAAAGGCAGGAGGAAGGGGCAGAGAAAGCACCGTAGACTTCTGCTTGCTTTTTATTGATCAGAACTTTGCCCCAGGGCAACCTTTAGCTGTAACATGGGCTGAGAAATTACATATTTAACTGGGCCAATTGCTGCTCTGAACAAAATCACATTTCTGTTGGTAAAAAACAACAGACATACAAAAAGTAGGAAAATAACAGCAAGAGTCACACCAAGAAAAATATAAACCATGTAGATGTCACCAAAAGGAAAGTTTTCCCTATGTGTCTATGAATATTTATATACTATAGGATTATGTAAGTCTGCTAAAATTAAAAGTATAATAACTTGGATAATTATTTATTGAACGTCATAGGGTTTCCTTTTTCTCCTTAGTATTTCTCCCTTCTGAAAATTTTCCCTCTCATTTAAATCAATAGAGTCTTAATAATAAAATTAAGAGGAGCTTAGCGATATGAATCAAGACTCATAAAAATGTTCTAACATTTTGACCTGTAATTAGGGTTGCCAGATTTTGCAAATAAAATACTGGATGCCCAGTTAAATTTGAATTTCAGACAAAAATGAAACTTTTTTTAGTACAAATATGCCTGAATACTGTATGGGACATACTTATACTAAAAAAGCAGTCATGATTTATCTGAAATTCAAATTTAACTGGTGTCCTGTGTTTTATCTGGCAACCCTACCTGTATTCCCACCCTTGGGACTTTCTCCTAAGGAAATAATACAAAAGGAAGGAAAAAGCCCTGTGGTGGTAGAGTATCAAAAACTAGAAACAAAGTAAATGTCCCAAAAGAAAAGAATAGTAAGTAAACTACAGTCATTGTAATCTATGAAATAGTATACAGAAAAATAAAATTATTATAAAAATTATAAAGGAATATGCAAGTTTGTGTATGCTGTAATTAAAATTCTAAAAATACACATAAATAGTATAAAAACCAAAAAAGAATAAGGAAAAAAAGATGTGTTTATTAGGAGAGATTTGAGAGATTTTCCCTTTCTTTTCTCAACTTTTGAAAAGTCTTTAAAATCTTTGTAAAACAGTCTTCCAAGAGAACACAGGTGAATTATTGTTAGTAACCAAGTCAAGCTAATGAGTGACCACAGAGGTTTGCAGATGGAGAAAATCAGCCTCATTTCCCCCAGGAAAGTGCTGAACCACCTGCCTTTACTGGTTATAACAGAACACCTCCCGAAAAATGAAACCGAGAGGATAGCAGTATAGAAATGGAATAGAATTTTAGCAGCCACATAGCGTTTGCCACATTTCAAGGGCATTAAACTCAATAATCAGAGTGAGAAAGGTCAACTCTATTATCCACAGTTTATATGTGAGAAATAGAGGCTCAAAATGACTCTCCAGAGAGAATGCATCCTCTCACAGCAAGGAGACTCTAAGGAACTAATGCAAAATACCTGTGTTCATCCAAGAGGCTTCTGGATGGAATACATCCGCTCTGATTGCATTTCTAAGCATGTACCCCAAATGCTGGTGAACATTACCTAAATAATTACCTAAATAATGGCAGGTAACTGTAATTACTTAAAATGAATGGCATGCCTTCCTTTTCAAACAACTCGTTCTTTAAGTTGTTTTTCTAATGGACTTGTACAATCGCCTACGCTTTTCACCCTGCTGTCCCTGGGACCCACCCATGACTCACATCTGCACAATGACTTGCTGGCAAGGGTTGAGAATTCCACCTGAGCCCAGGGAATGCAGTGAAGCAATGCTATACCCTCTTCCCCAAACACACCCCTTCCCCTACAGGGCCATCCTGAAATTATGTAGTCTCTCTTAATCAACATCTACTCACTTAATTCTCCAAATTAAGTAATGTTCTCTATTCCTTCCCTGTCTCTCCTTTAAGGAAAATTGTTCATCTGAAAGTCTCCGGGTGCCTTAGCACTATTTGGGTGAAAGGTTCACCCAAACATTAATTTCTCTCCCCACCCACGTCCTTCCCATTCCTTTCCTAGTCTTCCTCCATGTCAGTAAATGGCAACTCCATGCAGCCAGTTCCTCTGGCAAAATTAGTCACTAATTTTGATTTACTGCTTCCTCAACACCCCACATCCAACTCACCTACAAATCCTACAATACCCCTAAATGGCCACTCATCACCAATTCCACTGCCACCACCCTAATCCAAGCCACCATTATCTCAAGGGGATTATTGCAATAGTCTTCTACCTGCCCTCCTTGCTTCCACTCTTGCCCCTCTACATTCTATTTTTCAGAGCAACCTTTTAAAAATGGGAATCGGAATCAACTGTAGCTCCCCAACTGAAGACGCTTCCAATCAATGACTATGCATTTCACCTAGAAATGAAGTCCAAACTCCAGGCCACACTACAAGTCCCTTTGTGAGTTGTCCCTACTTCTCACCTCTCATTCATTATGCTCTATGTGGCTTCTTGCTGACCCGTGGAAGCACCACCTTCATTCCTGACTCAGGTCCTGCACTCACTCTGACACCTTTGCCTGGAATTGTCTCTCCCAATCTTGGCATTGGTGGCTCTGCTCATCATTCAAGTTTATTCAAATGCTCCTTTGACCACTTTCTTTAAAGTGGCACAATATCACCATCTCTATCACTCTCTATTCCATTACCTTATTTTATTTTTTATTCACTCATCAATATCTGAAAGTGAATTGTTCATTGATTTGTTTGCCTGTTTATCTGATTATTGTCTGAACTTCCCACTAGAGGGCAAGACTTAAAACAAGTCTGGGGCACAGGAGGCACTCATTAATGCTTGGCAAATGAAAGAATATGAGTCTTAGCATCTACAGGCAGTCAACGGTGAGTTCTAGACCGCAGAGGTCAGAAACATGCAAGGCTGGGGGCCATACTGAACCTAGCAGAGGGAGCTGGCTGAGAAGAGAAGACAGAGAGAAGCAAAGATGAAAGCAGCCACATCACTCCTGCTGACAGAGACCACTGCTTCATTCCCAGTGATTTCCTGCTGCAGTTCCCAGGTAGCCTGGCTGCATTTCAGTACCTATGTTTGGGAGTTTGATGTATCCTTTCAATGAAGCCCTAGCTTCAGAGAGCTTGAGTTTTGTGCACACAAACAGCACTGAGTACCAACTTAGATCAGACACTGCAAAGCTACCAGTTGCCCTTGTTATTTGTTCCTTTTCTAACCCCAAAATAGCAAAGGCATCCTGGGGAAGTGAGTTGGGACAAAAGGGGACACTCTGCACAACCATAGTATTTTCCCTATTTTATAGGGAAAGAAACTGAGACACACAGGTGTATGTGCTTCTCACGACACTGAGCTAGTTCCTGGCAAAGTCGAAATTTGAGAATAGGAAGGATTAACCCTTCTTCTCATGAAACATGATCTCCATACCTAGTACATGCAACCCACTCTTTTGGAAGACAATCACTCTCCAAAAAAGGGGGAATACAAACAACTCTGTCACCCAGAGCCCAGTTTTTATTAAATAAGGCTTTAAAGTTACAGTGTGCATTTCTTAAAGAGGTTAGGACATCACAGCAAGGAGCCCTATCTATAGCAATGACTGCTGCTGTTTTACCAGTCCTTTTCTCACATGTCTCCTACGACTAATCGCTTGACAGCTTTAAATGAGTAGGGACTGCAATGCACAATTAATAAACTGAATTACTTTCCTTTTGTACATCTGAACATATAAAGCAATCTGCCAGCGTTTAAGGAAATCTCATCATGTCACGAGGTGTTAAATCATATTAAAGGAAGTGAGAAATTAAGACACAAGGATAATGGCAAATTTGCCCAAATATTATAAAGCACAATCAGCGAAGTGCCACAGCAATGAGGCAGAACTACCAACTCTTCTGCCTCCAATTATTCATACCTTGTCAAGTAATAGGGAAGGCCTGATTGCAAACACATACCCATTTCACTGCACTTCTCCAGCCTTCTTAACAAAGATAGATCCCCACTGCCACCCACCTTCTTAAAAAAAAAAAAAAAAGCCTTCCAGGAAACATAATTCATCTCTCTTCCAGTGATTTCACATGAAAGGTAATGGCTTAGTGTGCCATCGGCAGCCAGCAGTGTTTGCTATTTTGACTTCTCCCTAAAGAGTTCCATTATTCTGTACAACCCCAAGCAAATACCTTCATTTCAACCACCCTCGACCAACCTTGATCCTAATGCTAGGTTCATCTTGACAGCTTCCTGGAAGCATTCATTTCAAGACTGGCCTGCAGAATTATCCAAAAACAATGTACCACAGCACCCCACATTTTTTTCGATAGCACAAATGTAGGGGGAGGAGAGCTGAATATCTCACTGCAGATTTAAAGAGTTGACTCCTGAGCAGACTATTGTTCTTTTCCCATCGGGGCTGGTTATGGAACTTCAGGGGACCTCAACGAACTGGATTAAAGTACGCTTGGGCTGGGTAGGGAGAAAGAATTTAAGGGTGTTCACACCCATCAAAGAGAAAGCCTTAAGTGTTTCATTTTACTCAGAAGGAAGGTTCTCAAACCACAGCATGGGCTCTGGGGAACCTCCAGGAGCACTAAGTTCTGTGAACATTCCACACAGTGGGCATGAAGGGCTTGGGGCCCCCACAAAAGCTGTGATTGCAAGCGGACAGCAGGAGACTGGTGTGTGTCACACCTAATCAATGGTTCTTGAATTATACAAGGCCAGTGGGCTATGAGGGGCCCCAGCTGGTCTAGGTCTCCAGCTCACTCATTAAACATTAAGGCAAAGCTTCTCAGAGTGTGCAAAGACCTGAGGGTTTGAGACAAGGGACAAGTTTTGGTGCTAAAAAGGTTTAGAGAAAATATTTTTTGTTTGTTTGTTTCTTCGCCCCCCCCCCCCCCCCGCCCCCGAAAGTGGTGCTCTGACCACCTGCATCATAATCAATCACCTGCAGCATTTGTTAAGTATTCAGATTCGTGAACCCCTCCCCGAGAGGTGCTGCCCTGGTATTTCATACAAGTGCCCCAAGTCGGAGAACCCCTCCCTTAAGAATAGAAGCAATAAAAAGGCTCTTTTATGACTCCTTCTCTTGGTGGCTCTTCTGAAATTAAACAAAATATTCATGCTTGTAATAATGTTAGAAAATGTACTGTCTACTACAATGTAAGTAACTCACATGAATACAATGTGTCCAGCTGAGTCTGCTTAGAATTCACAAGCATTAGCACATTATTTTTGAGATTAAACCTTTTTAATGAGTCATTTGTTTTTTACTGTCTCAAAGCCCCTTTCATACAGAAAATTGCTCCCTAATGTTGTTTGTATCACATTCACAGAAACAAGATTATGCTACGGCATAAACAGGCCCTGGGCTTAAAAATAGTTTAGCCCATTTATGCCTATTATTGATTTAACTTCAAGGAGCTTTCAGATAATGGGAAGGTAAAAAAGTCTCCTCTCCCAAATCTGCACTCCTTTTCAGGGCTCCCGTTGGTTCAGTCCGTCAGCCGGCTAAAGTCTGGCATAGTGTCTTAAGCCAGGCATCACGCTAATGTCTAAAGATGATTTCCTTTTCGCCATAAGAAGAAAAACAGAACATCACTTGATAAACATAAAAATCAAAGCTCTCAGCTGGCAGCCCTTTGCCAAGCACTGCAGAAGCGTTGCACTGGTGCTTTCACCAACAGAAGCTAAGGGGCCCCTCCAGCCGCTGGACCAGCCCTAGAGGCAATCGTTTGGTCTACTGGTGCGAATGTGAGCTATTGGAGTCTGGTGGTCCCAGCACAGCGATCCTAACCTACAGCTTTGCCTTATGTTAACAATCACAATGAAAGGAACAGAGTTGAGTGTTGTACTCAAATTGCCCTTCTACATCTGGTTTCATAACTCACAGCCCCCACCCCCTCCACGAGGATACTCACCAATGCTGCCGTAGCCAAGGTAGCTACTTGTTTTCTACCTCTAAGAGTGCAAAAAGGAATTAAAAGGCATCAGTATGTGTCCTAAGAGATCTTCTCTTGGTGCTTATTATTGTCAAATAACAGCCCTTTTGATGAGCAGTTATGTGAGAAGTAAAGCTCTTTTTGGAGTTATGATTGATTTATGAGTTAGTTCTCTGTCCCTGCCAGAAATTGATACAAATGGAAGAGCCTCCCCAAATTGCAGCTTCTCCCCAAATCCCTCTAACTAAAATAGATGTGGAGCATCCCCAGTGCCCCCCCCACAACTCCCATTCCAAATCCCCACAAGGAAAACTTATCCCTATGCATTGTTTAATACTCGGAATTAATTACTCCCTCCATCACTGCTAGAATCATTAATTTTCTTTACATTAAAAAAAACACAGGAGGGAGTTTTCAAGACAACATACGGTTCGATAGAAGCCTATCTACTTCAGAAGACTCTTGCGGGCAATAAGAGACTGAGCTCTCCCCCACAGCAGGGTGCAGTTGTAATGGGGCTACAAGTTCAAGTGTGCACTAGGCCTGGCGCCTGCCTTTCAATTCCTGGCTGAGGCCGCTCCTACCGTGGCTCTGATTCAAATTATTCCCCAGTCCACGAGTGAATAAGGCAACAGAGAGCTCAGAACAAAATCAAGAGTTACTACTGAGATGTGAACATCTCCTCTACCTACTTCCTAAAAGACAAAATAAAAGTCAATGTATTTTACTCCTTATATTTATTAACAGTGATTTTTCTTTCAGTGGATAAGGAACAAAAAAAAAAAAAACTGCAGGGGCAACACTTATAAAAGTGAAATATAACCTCAGTGTCTTCCCCACTGCTAAGTTCATAAAGCCTGACTCAATCCTAAAATAACAACTGGCTCCACAACTTTAACTCTGAAATTGTCTAATTAAATCTACAAACCCAAGCCAAGACGACACTGTTCTTCAACTGAAATAATTCATGAACAGCAGACCAGTATTTCAAACAGCTCAGCATGATTTTGGCTTATCTTTGGCAGCACACAGATCATTCTGGAACACCCTATACACCTGCCCCAAACCAGTCAAAGCCTGAGGTGACAGCTGCAGTTAGGAATATAAAAGAAAGGTGCAAGGCCTCTGTGTATGGGGATAATGAACCTTTCCTGTGTAGACGCTTAGATTACAACTTGGTGATCCCACACAAGGTTAAAGGACTCCTTTATTCTTCTGATCTTTATTTAACTTTTGTAAAATCAAACTAACACATGTGTATTGTTTTAAAAAGTCAAATAGCACTATAAGGCTGAAAAGGAAAAAGAGCAGCCCATTACCCCATCCCAGCCCCCCTAGTCTCTTTCCCTACAAGTAACAGGCTCAATCCTTTTTAGCCATTTCCTATGATCAAACTCTTCATATTTTTATGTTAACTCCTTCATTGCTATTGGATGTTTACTTTTTCCATTTGGATATTATCTACCACTTCCTACTATCAAAGAGTATAATTTAGCTATACTTTTACTTCCTCCCATTTCCCCACCCCACCATCACCTCTATATAGTAATATCACTATTTTGATTAAAGCAATATAGTATTTACATTGTTATGACTATGAACCCAGACAGCTTGGCCAAATTCTGGCTCCAACGGGAGCTGGCTATGTGACCTGGGATGTCATTTTCAATATTTATAAAATGGAAATAGTATTCATGCCTACTTCACAGGGTCCCTGTAAGGATTAAATGAGTAATTATGTACCAACATTTAATGCAGTGCCAGGCACAAAGTGAGCACTCTCTAAATGCACTGTCAGAATAGATTTCCTTCCTTGCTCATCCTTTTTCCTTTGTCTCATTTTTCATTTACTTAATTTTCTACCTTTCACTTATGTATCCTGAAAACTCCGACAAAACTCTAAAATTCCTTTCATTGCAGATATTACATTACACAGCTTTTATTTGTTTGTTTTCCTTAAAGACATCCTTCTTGGAGTGTTTCCTCCTCCTGTGACAATCTGCCCGAATTCTATGGGCCTGATGGGCACTTTAGATTGACTCTTCCCTTCTCTTTACCATGTAAGTCCTTGTCCTGATCCCATTTCTTCCTCCCTCTTGATTTATATTTCTTTCTGATGGAGAACATCAAAATAAGATACATAGAAAGGAAATTCCTTAAGTCATGTAACTTTGAAAATGCATTTATTCCATCTATACACTTGTCAGAATTTCAGCAGAATATATAGAATTCAGCGGAATTCTATAATTTTAAATGAAAGTAGTCTTCTCTCAAAATGTTGAGGGCAATGCTCCATCATCTTCCAGCTTCCAGTGTTTCTGTTGAAAAGTCTAGTGTCCCTCTGATAACCAATTTCTTATTCTCTCATAGCTCATAAGATTTTTCTTCATTTCTGGTATAAAATTTTATAATGTTCCAGCTGTGGTAGCTCACGCCTGTAATCCTAGCACTTTAGGAGGCCAAGGCAGCAGGATTGCTAGAGCCTAGGAGTTCAAGACCAGCCTGAGCAACATATCAAGACCCCATCTCTACAAAAATTTTTAAAAATTAGCTGGGCGTGGTGGTGCACAGCTATAGTCCCAGCTACTTGGGAGGCTGAGACAGGAGGATCACTTGAGCTCAGGAGTTTGAAACTGCAGTGAGCTATGATGCCACCACTATGATGCATTCTAGCCTTGGTGACAGAGCAAGACACTGTCTCACAAAAAAAAATTGATGACACACATCTTATACCGGACATCTAATGGACATTTTCAATCTGGAAACTCATACCCTTTGGGGAAATTTTTTTTCTTCTGATTTCCTTCCTTCTATGTTCTTTTTGGTATCACTATTATTTGGAGGTCAACCTCTTAGATTTTTTCCTCCATTGCTATCTTTTCTTTATTTCCCCATCCCTTGGTCTTTCTGTTATACCTGCTGAGAATTCTTCAATTTTACTTTCCAACCCTTTGTTTTTATTCCTGCTCTATTTTAAATTTCCAATAACTTCTTTTGTCTCCTCAATACTCCTTTCTTGTTAATAGCATACTATTATAATTTGAAGGAGTACAATAGCATCTCTTATCTCTCTAGAATGCTATAATCAAGTTATTTTGTTTTTTTGAGACAGAGTCTAATTGCATCGCCCTGGCTAGAGTGCAGTGGTGTCATCACAGTTCACTGCAACCTCAAACTGCTGGGCTTGAGAGATCCTCCTGCCTCAGCCTCCCAAGTAGCTGAGACCACAGATGTGTGCCACTACACCCAGTTAATTTTTCTATTTTTTGTAGAGACTGGGTCTCGGTCTTGGCTCAGGCTAGTCTTTAACTCCTGAGCTCAAGTGATCCTCCTGTCTCAGCCTCCCAGAGTGCTAGGATTACAGGCATGAGCCACCATGCATGGCCTTGATCAAGTTATTTTTAACATTTTTTCTGTTGCTTGTATTCTTTATTTTTCTTCTGAATTCCTTTTTTCTCTTCACTTTTATCTCCATTTTTCATGTAAGAGACTCTCCTCAACTATTTGGTGATATCTGGCTGTCTGTTTACATTTAAGAGAGAGTCACAAAAAGATGAATGCAGGTTCTGGGAGAGTGGGTGGAATTCACAGTGGGTGATGAGCAGGAACTTGTCATGTTATTGGGAGACCTGCAGATGTCAGTATTTTTGCTTTGCTTGTCGATTTCCCAATAGTGATATTCTCCCATTCTTGCAGTCTGTATGTGCACACATCTGTGTTGAGTAGGCGGCAGCAGTTCTCACCTTAGATTTTCAGTTAACCCAGAGGTGCTCAACCTCAACACTATTAGTATTTCAGGCCATGTAATTCTTTGCTGCGAGGATGTCCTGTGCATTGTGGAATAGTTAGCAGAACTCTGGCATCTATCCACTAGATGCCAGTAGCAAACTTCACCCAATGTGACAACAAAAACTGTCTCCAAGCATTGCCAAATGTCTGTTAACTTGCCCTGCAGTCTAGGAGATCCCCAGGTCACCCTCTCTAGACAGTAAACTATCTCTTCAGCGTGAAGGAGGGTTTGCCTAGCAAAGTGAAGAAGGGGGATACTTCTTAAACTAATCTACCCACTTTCCCAGAACTTCCATTCATCTTTTTGTAACTCTCTCTTAAATATGAACAGAAAGCCAAATATCACCACATAGTTGAGGAGAATCTCTTACATGAACAAATGGAGATAAAAGTGAAAAGAAAAAGAATTCAGAAGAAAAATAAAGAATAAGAGCAACAAAAAACTAATCTTCCTATCAGTCCTACCTTCAGAGGTATCTAGTGCCACCAATATCTGAGCCTGTCTGGAGTGTTGTGGCAAAAATCAGCTTGCTTATTATTGGCTGGGGGCTTTTAATCAAGCAGAGAAAGCAAAAACTCAAATCGGTTACTGTTCATCTATCTGCCTTCCATATCTCAAAACTTTGTTGACTCTTATATGCAGTCATCTCATTTCTTATTTTCTGCATCCTCATGATTTTCTGCAATTTAATCTTTTTTCTGACATTGTGATGTTAAGGATGGGGAAGAGTCAACAGTAAACATAGCATTTGGGCACCATATTTAAAACTTGTTTTAATTTGGGCACCAAAAACTTCTCAATTCTTTAATTTTCAAATTTTGGTAAGTGCAGAAAGCTTACGACTCTCATAGATGCAAGGAAAACATCACTTAAGCATCTCTCATCTGAATGTAGAAGACTGTACAGGTCTTTTGTGCACATTTTATCAAAATAGCACAGTTTAGGACTGGAAAAATATATGGAATTACAAATATTGCATTAAGACCAAACCAGGACCAAATCTCACCCCCAACCCAGGTCTGGTGAAGCATAGTGTTATTTTGAGATTGAACAAACCTCTAGAAAAGAGACCTGTTACTACCAATAAATCTAATATAACCACTTTTCTTCCATATTAAAGATGAAATTCTGTATCACAGAAAGATACGCCTGTACCATCATCGGCCCCCAAAAGTCATGTCACTCAAAAAACCTGCCCACCTAAGACCATCCATCTCTTTCCACATCCATAATTACCACCATCCTTGACCAAGCCACCATCATTTCCTGCCTGGACTCCTGTCTAGTCTGTCTGCCACTATTCAGTCCAGTCCAATCCTATAGGACCAATCTTTTCAAAGAGCAAATATGATCATTTCACGTACACCCAAACTTCACCCCCACCTTAAAACTCAGTGGCTTCCCATTGCTCTTGGAAGGGAGATTGAAGTCCTTAATCTTCCTAACATATCCCCACATGCCTGGACCCTCTCTCAGTTCATAACGTGCTTCCTCTTGCTCCCTGTGATCCAGCCACATTAACTAGCCTTTTTCTATGCTCCTCCCACCACTGGCCTTCCCTTTGTACTAGTCCCTCTTCCAGGAATGCCTGGAATTACTGGAATGCTATTTACCCACACATCCCCTTCAAACTAGTTATTTCCTACCTATCCATCAAATCCCAACTCATCCATGGAGTCAGCAGTCTTCCTTAATTCTATGATGAAGAGAGTTCCTTTTACCTCTCACATCATTCCTCATTATCACAATAGGAATTTTTCATGTCTTCATGTGCTTTGATTCATGCACCTCTACTCCTTCACTGTACTGTAACTCCAGGAGAGCAGGGACTATCCCTGTCTTAGTCATTGCTCTAACCTCAGAGCTTTGCATATTGCCAGACATTTAGAAGACACATAAAAAAGTAACTATTTGTTATATAATGAATGCTGTTACTAAATTCTCATGAAGTAAAGAACTATTCTAGGTGCTCTAGGAACTGTTCTTTCTATTCTTTAAGAGTGACTGTTTTGGAGTTTGATTGATAATTTTGGTTGGACAGTAGGAAATGCTTTTCCTGATGAAGGGAGTTGTCAATGAATTGAGGGAATTGAGTCAGAGATTGCTGGCTACCAACATATCCCTTCTCTCCTATCTATATTACTGGTGGCAAAATGCCCAGCTAAAAAATATTATATTTCCTTAGCCTCCCTTAAAAATAAGTGTGGTTAGTGAGATTTAAAAAAACAAAAATAAAAACAGAAGGTAAGGCCTTAGTTTAAGATCTTTAAGGGGATTGACTCAGCTGGGAGGCATGGCCCTTTGCCTCTTTCTTATTTTCTCTTTCTACTTGGAGCATAGATGTGATGGCTCAAGCTCCAACAGCCATCTTGAGACTATAAGGCTATCTAAAGACTAGAAGTGTACATACAGGTGGAACAGAAAACCAGAAGAGTTCTGGGTCCCTGATGATCAAGACACAGCCATACCGTCCCTGGTCTACCTGCAGATACTTTTTCTAAGAAAAAAATAAATCCTTTTGCTTTTGAGCCACTGAGGTCAGTTCTGTTTCCAGCAGTCAAACATTATTCCTAATTGATATGATTGTTAATGAAATAAAATAAACTCTTCCCCTAAGTACATTACAAATTCCTGAGAGTAAGATAGATGGGCCCAGAGTGACAAGAAATCATCAGAGTTAATCAACTCTAACCATATCCTTAAGGCAGTTGTTTCTAAATGAGCCTGGGTATTTGATTATCTGTAGTTTCCAGTGAGGGACATTCCACCACCCCCTTCAGGGTGAGAGCCATTTCCTACTGCATTTCCAAAATTATTTGCATCCAAAAAGAATCACTCTTCAAATACAAAACTTCAGTCATGTACAGACTAGCTAACAACCTCAATGTTAGCCAGACAGTTTTTACTTTGAAATTCTATGAAGAACACAATGAAATCTGCAACTTTATTTACATTAAATCAGCTTAATTTAAAAGGGAAGTGGGAGATAACATTAATTGAGCACTGAGTCTGTCCCAGGAACTGTGCCAGATGCTTTGTGTAAATCGTCTTATAAGACTCTCACAACAGCTCTGTAAGGCAGATATTGTGCTCATTTTATAAATAAGGAAATTGGGGATCAGAAAAGGTAAGTGACTCGCTCAAGGCCTCTCAAGCAAATAATAGGGCTAGGATTAACACATCTGCCTCCACTTCCTGTACTAATTCCACTACTCCATTCTGCCTCAAAGCTATCAATTGTTAATATCTTGAGTGTGCAGCTGAGCCCTCACCAAGTCCCATTAATGAGCAAGTGCTCTTCTTCATGGGATTTATTACTAAAAAGTTCTTGTGAGTTGAATTTTGTCCCCCAAAAAGATATGCTGAAGTCCTAACTCCCAGTAACTGTGAATGTGATCTTGTTTAGAAATAGGGTCTTTGCAGACATAATCAGTTAAGAAGGGGCCATACTGGATTAGGGAGGGCCCTAACTCAATGACTGGTATCCTTATAAGAATGAAATCTGGAAACAAAGACAGAGAGAAGAATGTTATATGAAGATGGTAACAGAGATTGGAGTGATATGTCCACAAGACAAGGAATGCCACAGATTGCTGGGGATCATCAGGAGCTAGGGGGGAGGACGGATTCTCCCCTAGAGACTTCAGAGGGAACATGGCCTTGTCGACATCTTGATTTCAGACTTTTAACCTCCAGAACTGTAAGAGAATACAATTCTGTTGCTGTAAACCACCCAATTTGTGGTAATTTGTTACAGCAGCCCTAGGAAACTAACATAGAAGTTAGCCCAGACTTTGGCTTGCGTTGGCCTTAGATAACTTATGTTTGGTTAAGTATCAAGTTATGCCCAGGTCATGCGATATGGGGGTGGTATACTGGTCAAAAGGAGCTGGGAATGTCATCAATACGTCCTCCTGCCCAGTCCAGGAAGACACGGAGGAGCATGAGAGAGATGGAGGATGGCAGATGGAATAGGGGAGGCAGAACCAGGTGTGGTAGGCAGCCTGGGTTAAAGAACTAAGGTGGGCCAGCAAGATGTGAACAAAAAACAAGTGTTCTGGTGGTGAGGCAGGAGCCCTCGTTACTCAATCGGAAGAACCGAAAGACCTCATTGTTTCCCAGTTGCCCAGAATGAGGCCATGAAGGGGAAATCAACTTAGTCTTGTATTTAGGTTTTGAGCATCTGTTAGGTTTGGACCAGCTAAAACCCATTGACTAGGAACTAGCTCCAATTCTGTATTTTATACATTGCCAAGTATTGTTCGTAGGTTCATTAAAAGGTTCAGTTAACTAAAGCAAATGCTTAGAACCTTGGGGGAGATAATTACTCAACATGTACACCCTGAAATGTATGAAAATTATTAATACAAACCCAAGCCAAGAAAATATTCTTGTTAAAATGAAACTAAGTAGAGGATAATGGAACTGAAAGATTTTTCAAGCTTGCTTTTTCATTATTTGGCTTATCTGCTGTTGGAAGCACCCATTTCAAGATGGTTTCTAAAGATACATACATAAATATTTCAAAGATAATAATTGTAACAATATTTATAACATTCTCTTAGACCAGTCACCTTTTAATAAAGTTGAAATAAGTCTTGCCAAAGCTTCCCTCTTATTCACCTGAACAACTCATTTCAGTTTGTGTAGGAGTGTCCTAGTTTTAGCACTGAAGGTTCTGCATCCCAGGTCCTGGGCAAACCCGGACATTTGTCACCTTACCTCTAATAAACAAGAACAGTGGTCATGTTGTCAGAATCTGAGTCACGGCACCAAAACTGTCAGAATCCCGGGTTTCGGCACTAAAGCTGTCAGGGTGGCAGTCTGCCTTCGGTTCTTGGTGTGCTCTTGGTCAAAGAATGACCAGACACACCAAAGTGTTAAGTCCAGACTATTATCTCGGTCCTCTGATTTCCTTCTTGGAAAAATCACCAACAAGGCCAATTCCACAGAGTAACCTCAGGCAGGGAGCAGTTTCACAGGAGCAGCTCCTTATTGTAGAATGAAACAGGTCTGTTTCCAAGAGTGGAGAGAGACAGACAGACAGACCGACTGACTGACCGACCGACCGACTCACTTACTGACTGACCCACTGACTTACTTCTGACTTCTTGTATTGTTTCCTTTTATTAGCCCAGTCTGGAGGCCGGCTCTTGGGAGGTGCAGGATGTTATCAAATGATCAACAGGTGTCCCCAAAATTTCATCTGAGTATATGAGCTCCCTCTAAGAAAGCCCATCTGAGGGGGTGAACCGCAACGCAGGATCAAGCTGTTGGTATGTTAATTACCCTTAGGTTACTCTAGGTCACTTTCTGAATCTTATTATGCCTGGGCTAGGGAATTCCCAGATTGATAAACCATGCCCTCCTTCCCCAGGTGTAGCAGTTGCTGGGATAACATTAAGGGTGAGGCAGCACCAAAATGGAGTGCCCGCCCTTATCCTTCTTCCCAGGTGGAGCAACTGCTCAAAACAGCACCAAAGCAGGGAACCCTTGTCCCGAGAAGAGCTGGAGATCCTAACTATCTACCTTACAATGTGAGCAAGCACCAAAGGGCAGACGACTGATCCAAAGATACAAAACGTATATTCAAAGAAGAATCTTACGGGGTGAATACGGTCCAAGGAATGAGTCCAAAACAAGGCCAGCAGGCTGAAGGACAAAGGTGACTTTTCAAGAGCTTCTCACTGACCACAGAGTTGCTTTCTTCTAAGGCCTCCCTCCTGGCTTATGGATGGCCATCCTCTCCCTCTGGCTTCACATCATCTCCCCTCTGTGTGCATCTGTGCCCTGATCTCCTCTTCCAACAGGGACACCAGTACTGGATTAGGGCCTGCCCAGATGACTTCATTTTAACTTAATCACCTCTCCAAAGACAGTCACATTCTGAGGCACTGGGGTTAGGACTTCAACACAGGAGTTTTGAGGGGACACATACCAACGTAGTGGATGACTTCTGAGAAGCACTGAAAACATGGGCACAGCTGAAAGTCAAGTAAGTATGTGTAGGGATGTGAGAAGACCGGCCATTCACGGATAGCTTACCTACACTTACAGTCTTAGCTTATCTAAGTCCCATCATCTAAGACATTAAAAAAGGTAAGACTAAGAGTTAGGGACCAAAAAGGAACTAGCACAAGAGGTAAAAAATAGTGAAGGACAAAAAAATTGGTTCATTTATCACATCTAATGTGCACACTGCCCTGGATAGTCTGTGAGCATTTTCCACCTACTATATTTCATGCATCTGCACAACAAACCTGTGAGCCCTGGTTCTTAGTCACAATCACGGGCCCCCATGCCCAGTTCCAGCCACAAGGGTGCTTAAGTGCAGGGTGATTGTGTTATTTCTTGCTCTTGTGTTTGTGCTCTCTGTGGTTCATCATCACGAGACATTTATTCCAGAGGTCATTATTTCCTAATTTTAAATCATGGCATGATAAGTGTTCACTCTCTCTCTTTCTCTCTTCTTTCCTTGGACTCTCCCACCCTCACCAGCAGCCAACACAAGTCACAGTGCAATGCAAGGCAGGGCCACAGAACAGGCCATGAACCGCAGTTTCAGAAGACACCATTCACACAATGTGGATGCTGCCTCCCGCACAACCATCTGCTGTACCCCGGGTAAGGGCATGTGGTGTGAGACAGCAAAAGTGTAGGCTGGGGGGTAGAAGTAGTAGGAAGATATGAATACATCTAAGATCTGCGGTAAGACTAGGTCAGAGGAGAACTGAGAGTGAGAAAGAAGACTGGGCTGATCTCTACTTGTCCTTGCAGATCCCTGGAGACTGACCTTCATATACTAAATTACTTAGGTCCCCTGTCCTCTGGCTTCTAGATGGGTTCAGGCAGTGGGAATCCTAGAATTTTCAGGTTTTGGGCTACTTTGCTCAAGCAATTTGAGCTAGATATCTGTCGCTCACAAACAAAACAGTGCTGAGTAGCAAAAATGACCTCCTTTGCTAAATCCATGCTACACCAACAATCCAAGGCACCAAAGACTTAATACAGGAAAGTCAATTGCTTCATAAAGTCATAAAATAACCTTTAGAGGCTGGGGGTGGAGGGCAGATAGAAAAGAACATTGCAAACTACAACACACTTTGATGAGACAAGAATGTTGGATCTTAACTTTAAGAAATTTTCCTTACATGTCTTAAAATGTAAATGTATTACTTTTAAAATAAGTAAACAGGGAGAGCCAAATCCTTATCAAGAGACAACATGTCCATATCAAGATACAGTGTGGATACTTGAAAATATGATTCAATGGTTAAGCCAGTTTGAAATGAACAATTTTCTCCCATACATTATGACTGGCATGTTCTCTTAAAACTGAAACCACACTGAAAACAATTAAAAGTAATTACAGCAGAAATTCAGTAATTCAGATGAAGGTTTGCTGCAATACCTTAAAAGTCTATATTATAAAACACTTCTAAAGAAATGCAATCATAAAGCTTTTAAGAAAACATTACAACTAGAGCTAGGCTCTAAAACAAATCTTATGTAGTAGGAGAGGAACTATGGGGGATTTGGCTTTAAGGAATAGAAGGATTTGTGATTTGCAGGTCAAATTGTTTGTAAATTTATATTTTTCAATTTCTATAAGTACTTGAAAACAGTTTTTCTTAAAAAGTTTAAATGTTCCCTGTGCAATATTAGCTATACTCTTAATTTCAAGGTGACATCCATAACTACATTAGTCTAAAATGCTAAATAAATATTAGCAATACAAATTCTAGCCCAGTGCCTACCTAAATATCCAAAATTCTAAGCTGACATCAAGATTTTTTTCACATAATAAAACTAAGTTGCAGCCAGGCATAGTGGCTCATGCCTGTAATCCTAGCACTCTGGGAGGCCGAGGTGGGAGGATCACTTGAGGTCAGGAGTTCGAGACCAGCCTGATCAAGAGTGAGACCCTGTCTCTACTAAAAAAATAGAAAAAAATTAGCCAAACAACTAAAAATAGAAAAAATTAGCCAGGCATGGTGGCACATACCTGTAGTCCCAGCTCTCGGGAGGCTAAGGCAGAAGGATTCCTTAAGCCCGGGAGTCTGAGGTTGCTGTGAGCTAGGCTGATGCCACAGCACTCTAGCCCGGGCAACAGAGCAGCGAGACTCTGTCACAAAAAAACAAAAAAAACAAAAAAAACTAAGTTGCCATATGCCATGTCAGATAATGACATTTAGGTTGATGTTGTCATTAGTAAAAAACAAATCAGAAATAGTAATCTCTCAAAATGAAGAGCAGAAACTCTATTTTGACCTTTCCATTTAACACTCAGTGAAAAAAAATCACACTTTTCCTAGCTTAATGCCACCTGAAAATTTGGAAATAAAACAAGTTATTTTCATATTTCCCTTTTATCAAGACTTACTACAAAAAGGTCTCATTAGCATACATAGCACACAAGATGAACAAGCTTCATTCAGATCAAGAAAATCAAATACATTGCAAATTTCTTTCTCAAACAGGAGTTTTTCATAACTAAAGTAAATCACAAAACATTATTTCCAGATATTTTTATCAAAGTAAAATTAAATCTTGAAAATCCCACAGTAAATAGTTTTTATAATTTTAAAGAATCTAAGTCATTTTATTGAGATATTGGTATCTTGAAGAATGTTTTTCAGTGCTTCCCAAAAGTTAATTCATGAAGCTTAAGCCAATCTTGGCATGTTTGGCCTCTGAAGAATCACTGAGAGAAATAAAAGCTGGAGTTACAAGAACATAGGAGGGAAATTGTTGAGAAATTTGTTAAAAACACAAATGCTTAAGGGACTCAGGTAGTTGTATTAATACATCCATATTCACGGCAGCATTTTTCACAATACTGAAAAGTGGAAGCAACCCAAGCATCCATCGACAGATGAATGGAGAAACAAAATTCCATCTATACATACAATGGAATATTATCCAGCCTTAAAAAAGACGGAAATTCTGACACATGCTACAACATGGATGAACCCTGAGGACATTACAAGTGAAATAAGCGAGTCACAAAAAGACAAACACTGAATGATTCCACTTATATGAGGCGCCTAAAGTAGTGAAATTCATAGAGACAGAAGGCGGAAGGGTGGTTGCCAGGGGCTGGGGGGAGGAGGAAATGGGGAGTTGTTTAATGGGTACAGAGTTTCAGCTGAGGAAGATGAGAAAGTTCTGGAGATGGCTGGCGGTGATGGCTGCACAATAATGTGAATGTATTTAGTGCTACAGAACTGTATACTCAAAAATGGTTAAAACGGTAAACTTTATGTTATGCGTATTTTATAGCAACAACAAAACCCGAAAATGTGTATAGGGCCAGGCAGGCCTGTGGGCACGTGAAGCCCGGCAGGGGATGTGCCAGAAGGAAGGGTGGGGGTCCCAGGGGACCGGTGTGCACGCGTCCGCTCTAGAGAGAACAGGCTTCGCTCAGCTCACCCAGCGCTGCCAGGCAGGAATTGGACACAGTATTATACGCTGATATTATGATTTCTCAAGAGAAGCTGAAATCCACATTTTTATAAAATATCCTCTTTTTTTGAAGTTGGCAACAAATTTTTAAAGTTTTAAAAACACTACAAGTCAAATAAAGCGTGTCTGCAGGCCTCTAGCTGACACCTTCTGATTTAGCCAGCGAATTAACAGCGATCTATATATGAAGGCCGCACGGGATCCAGGGGAGAAAGCCAAGTCCTGAACAGTATCAGCTTGTGTAGGCGAATTATTTCCAGACTGTTACCAGTCTATGCCTCCACAAAGGAAGGCACAGGAATATATCGCAACCATAACCGTCTTCTAGGAAGATTTGAACAAGTGGAAATTGGGTGTTTTTATGTGCATGCTTTGTTTTGCTTTTGTGTATGTACAATGAGAGTTTTTGGAATTCCTGTACATATAAGAATAAGCTGTTCATTTGCTGGCCAGTGTAACAGATTCCCACATTAATCTCAGATGAGAAATGAATGCCCCATTGAAAAAAGGGTAGAATAATAAAGATGTGAGCAGTATTTATACAAATTATTAATACATGAATGGCAACTTAACAATGTTAACACCCCTAACTCTTGCAAGGGGGGCTGTGGGAGCCTACATTTTAAAACAGAATCAATGTTTTAATTTTCTATCTCATGCAGCTGAAGTTGGGGAGGCAGAAGGAATGATAATTTCTAAATAATAAAGCACCTTAGAATAATCTAACATGAATCATTACTAAATAAATGCAACTCCAAAACAAAAGTAATAGCTCTTAAAACATATCCTCTGTTTTTCAAAATAACCAATTTAATTTTTTGTTTGTGTTTCTCTTATTCTTATATGGTAAATGAAGTAAATAATGTCTTTAGAGTAAGAATGTGATTTGAATTAGTTGATTGCTAGGCTATAACATCCAATTCAGTTTAACAAATGTTTATTGAGCACTTTTTAAATGCTCAGCATTGTGATGGGCACAGTGGATAATACATAAAGACTGTGTCTAACCACGTTCCCACCATCGCCACTCCATCTGAACAACCCAGCTTACATCTCAAATGGGGCATCAAGAAAAGCAAACACGAAGCAATTAGAGCACAGAAGAAGGCAGAACCTACGCTATAGCTCTCCTAGGGTTCCATGGGGAGGAAACATGTGCCATAATACCCCTAAGCCTTTTTGGGGGTGACCTTGTTAGTGCATAAGTGTCAGGGCCTAGAGACACTAGAGGACATTCAGCAATCTTCTGCCTTCAGATATTATCTTCAATGCACAGATAAGGCATCTGAGGCTCAGGGAAGGGGTTTGTCCTAAGGCACACAGCAAGTGGAAAAAGGTGCAGGACCCAGACCCCGCTTCCAGGGCAGGGCCCCTTCCACCCCAGTCCCCTGCCCACTCCATCGCCAGCAGCGAGCACTCTTCACCCGCTCGTTTAAGAAGCATTTCATGAGCACCTTACTTCAGTGTGCCAGGCTCTGCTCAATCCCACCAGCTGTTTGGGACAGTTAGTTGTTGCATTTATGAAAGTTTAGAGGCAAGACCAAGGTGGGAAGAGAAAGAGCGGGGCGAGCTCTGGGTTTCCGGTGGGGCCCCACAACGTCTGTGCCTGAGAGGGGTCACACGGGTCCAAGTCCTGGTCTTCAGCTCTGCACATTCAGGAATTTGATTTTAGTCAGTTCGCTCAGGGGTGATGGGACCTGAAGGACCGACTCACGCCAACTAAATGCTCAAGACACAGACTGAGAAACCAGAGGCCAATTTACTCATGGATGCTTAGAAATGTACTGTTGAGTGCATCAGGACTTGCTTCTATTTGGCTTCAACACCCCCTTTGGGGAAGCAAATCAATAGGGGGAGGACTCCTTGGAAAATACAGACTCAGAGGAGAGGAACCGGAGTGGACTGGTGTCAGACGAGCTGCACAGCTGTTCCTCTGCCTCGCCTCCCCCCAGCTGTTCATACATGTCCTCAGCCCACGACTGCCACCTCTCTCCTTCCCCAACACACCCTACTCCATTCTCTGCCTGTTAAGAAAATATTAATAGCTAACATCTGTTGAATGCTCACTATGGGCTGGGCATAGCTCTAATAGTTTCACATGCACGGTCTCATATAACCTCCCATGAGGTAGGTACTGTCATTATTCACTTTTAAGAAATGAAGGCTCAGAAGGGTTAAGTAACTTGCCCATAGTCACACAGCTAGCAAGCCAGCACCAGGATTGAAACCCAGGCAGTCAGACCCCAGAGCCCGTGCTCTTAACCATTAGGCTCCTCTGCCTGCCAGGCACTCTGGCTCCCTCAGTGCCCGTCTCACGTGGCACCTCCTCTGGTGAAGCCTTTAATGGTCCCCTGGCCCAGTGTACTCTCACCATCCTCCAAGCCCCCAATGTTCCTCTAGCTTTTGCTGCATATGTAACCCCACCCCACCTCTCCATTCAGGTTTTAAGGTAAATCCATCTCATCATAAATTATACTGTAAAGTAAACCATATCATTAGAAGATTCCAGTGAATGTCTTTAAAGCTTCCATTTGTAACTAATAACAATCATACCCTGGTTATATAAAATGTCTTCTCCAGACATAAGCCACATCCATCAGGGATATAGTCGTGGCAGAGACACAAGGTAAATCTCACCCTCTTCACCTACACTGCAAGATTCATCCTTTAAGGTGACAGCAGCAGGGGTTCGACAGAAGTCCAGCTGGCCCTCTGCCACACACTACTGGCTGAGGAAGACCCTGACGTCAGAGTGTATGCCTAGCTCCAAAGGCAGTGCTGCAGAGTTGTCAGGGGAATGGACTCTGGATACAGACTTCAGTTGTAATCACTTACAGGCTGTGTGATCTGAGGCAGGTTGGCTACCCTCTCTGAGCATCAGATGCCACATCTCTGTTTTTTAGACACGTCCCTTGCCTTCATGCGACGGAGGGAAGGGACTGCTTTAGCTGATACCGATGAGTACCCAAGACCAGTGAAGCGGTGGGCAGCAGGAGGGAACTGGATTTCCACTTAATGAAAAGTAATGAATCTCCCATATGGCATCAGGCCCATAGGTCCCTCCTGGGATGATTCAGATCATACTCAGTGAGGAGCAGCTCTCTGGCTTAAAATGGTAGTAACTGTTTTAGAACAACAAAGTATCCAGAGGTAAGATGAGGCCCCTTTCTTGGATGTGTACAGGGCACAGGCATGTGGCCTGAGCTCCACCAGTCGGCAGTGTCTGAGCAAAATGTCTCATTAGAGAGTGACATAAAGGAGGTACCACTTAGAATTCACTGTGGTGAGGACTGGCAGAGGATGGCAGAGACACTCAGCTTTCAGAGGCAACAGTGATGGAGTCCCACCAGACGGAACCTACTTGTTGCATGAGCAAAGGAGCCTGTGCTCAGTGACGGCCACACCGGGGTCTCCATAGGGCCAGCAGTGGTATAATTTGTGGAGTGTTCCTGGCTGCATGGCCTCCAAGTCTGACTCTGGTCCTCCCAGAAATTTTGTGAGCTCCTTAATATCCTTTTAAAAACTCACTTTCTGCTTAAACTAGCCAGAAGGGGCACTTCTTTGCAATTGAAAAACCTCAAAACAGCATGTAATGAAATAACAATTGCACCATTAAATGAAAGTCAAGAAAGAAGAAACATACTTTGGCATATGAAGGGACTTTTTTAATCCCGTAAATATAAAATGTTAAATAAGTGAAAGAAATTAAGACAACTCTCTAAAAAACTGTGATAGGCAAAATAAGCTAATAATTTATTCCAAAGAACATGTGGGATCATTGTAGAAGGCAGAGTAAGTAAAGAGATATGACAATTCATTAGCACAAAGTTACATCTACAAACACACACACACACACACACACACACACGAACTGAGGTTGCACAGAATCAATCTGTAGCCACAGGCATGAAGACTTGCTGATTTAACCTCCACAGGACTCAAAGTTCCTGATTATATAATTAAAAAGCATGCAATTATTTCCCATTGGGTATTGAGATCATTGATATATAAACTGGGCATTGTAATCACTAGCTGGATAAACTGGGTCTTAAATCCTAGGCACTGTGGAGGGTTTACACAAAGCCTGTATATAATTCACCAAAGTCATTTCAATGCTAGAATGGTTTAGACTTCAAATAGAAGACACCTAACAAGGGCCCTTCAAGTCTTATCCTCCTACTTGATTGAAAATTTAAAGACAAAACCATCCTGTGATTGGTTTTCTCAAAATGATGGAAGTTTTAATAAACAATAGCATCATCTTTCAGGATTATAACATAAAAACATAGATCTAGGCCTTTCCCATCACTGTGGATTTCCTGTCTTTAGATTTATCACAGACAAATAAGAAGCCTGTGGCCCAGTCTGCTTTTCCTGAGCCCCAAAATATTGATTATGGATGTCCAATTATTTGTAATAAACCTGGAAGTGTTCAGTAGTGACATGGGTTGTTTTCACCTAGACAATATCCATTCCCATTTCTTCCGGTATCACTAATAACATGCCAACTGTCGCTGGAGTGCACACTTCCCTATTCCCAGTCCATGTGCTTTAATGGTCTGGGGAGGGTTAACCCCTCTCCAGGGATGGGCAATGACCCAGGCCCGACCAATCAGTTTGGCCACCATCTTTGGTTGAGAGATAGGCATGTAACCCATCTAGGGCAATGAGAGTCAAACCTGGGAATTTTGCTGCAGCTATGGAGAAAGAGAAGTTCTCTGCTGGAGTGACTCAGCTAACAGATAAGCCTGGAGTATCTGGTGGTATCTTGATATCATGAAGAGAGGACCTGCTGAAGGATGAAACCAATCCAGAGGAACGCAGAGCCAAGAGATGGCAAGAGACAGATTTCTGATGATATTGCTTGAGACCTGGGTCCAAGCAAGCCTTTGCCTTTATAGTTACATGAACCAATAAATTTGATTTTTTTCCTAAGCCCCTTCAAATTCAGTTTCCCTCACCTGCAACCTAAAGAGATATAGATTATACAGACAGATTATGGATAGATTCTTTTAAGTTGAGGCTTTATAAAGATAACTAAAATGTTTATCAACGTATAGAATGAGTTTGAACCTGAGATGTTAATTTCCTGCTATGAACTACTTCCCACCCAGGGTGCACCGCCTTTCCCACAATCCCCTGCTCATGGAAATGGTGCTGGGAATGGCCACTGATGGACCTAGGATGGACGGCCAACCCAAAGGCAGGTAATTGTCTTCCTGGCCAGGCTTATGTCACCTGACTCAATGAGCTGGACCAACAGGAATCTCTTTCTTACAAATTTGAGTCAGGAGATACAGGGGAACTGAAGTCTCAGGCTGCAGCCTTATGGATTTGGTTGACCATTTAGGGGCCAAATGAAGAAACAGAAGAAGAAAAGAGAGAAAAAGAGAGGCTAATTGAGCAGAGACCACATGACCTCTGAGAAGGAAAATGACTACATTCCCAATTTTCCAGTCTTTTGTTTCAGATCCCACGAGGTCCAGCTGCTTTGATCCTATGGTCATGGAATCCTTTCCAGGGACAGAGTGGAACAGTGGTTAGAGATCATGGCTCCAGAGTGACCTCCTGGGTGTGAATCCTGACTTCCACTTATCACCCACATGTTTTAGGGCACATTTGCTAAGCCTGCTCCCCCTTAGCAGAATAGAGATAATAACACACTACCTCTTGGGATGGGAGAGAAGATTCTGTGAGATAATATACTCAGAACACTGTCTGGCATATATAGAGAGGTCTGAATCAATGATAATACTAGTCATTGTTACAACAGCCCCTTTTACTCAAATTAGTTTGAGTGACATCCTAGTCTTTGACCATTGATAGAGCCCAATCTAAAACAATAAGTTACTAAATGGTTAACTTAAGTATAAATATATTTTTACACAATACATATAAAACTGTCAACATATGGGTATACCGACAGTATAAAATCTTCTTTAACAAGGGACAACCTGGTGCAGCAAAGTGTCTCAGCTGTGTGGACACATTCCTGTTCTTGTCTTCATTGTGTATTATGTCCCAGTCCTTTAGGGTCCTGCACTGACCCCTTAGGGCTAGTTAATTCCATATACCAGGGCAGACACACCAACTTCTGAGACTTCTTTCCCTGTCTGCAACTGCTAGAAGCTTAGCTTCCTCTTCCCCTACACCCTACAGCTGCAGCTATTTCTGCAGCTCCTTGTTCTTGCAGAGGAGGTACCAGGTACCCCTTGGGTAATGTATGCACTCTGCAAAAGATGCAAATGCCATAGAATTATGAGAGTTTCTATAGACCATCTTGACTTTCAATATGTAGAAAACAAGCCAAATACAGAAGCCTTCTCTTATTACTGAAACTGCTGTCCTATGATTGCTTCCTATGTCAAGTGGATCCAACCCTTCTGAGGTTGGGAAAAAAAACTCAGCTAGAGGCTGGAAGGTTTGATTCTTTCACTGTTTCATCCCCTTCTGTGAAAACTATGCAAGCAACCACACAGACTTTGTTCCTTTCCAAATAAGTACCATTTAATCATTCCGTACTGCTGATGTATGCTTTCCAGCCCTTAAAAAAAAGGTTTTACTAAAGAAAGATGAAATAAATTAACTTTCAAAGAAACTTTTTATTTTAAAAAAATTCTATTTCCACAGCCAAAAAAAAGTATATATATTCACAGAAATAGTCTTCAAATCTGTTCCCCAAAATGCATTAAGAATAAGAGGCACACAATAGTCTTTTAAAAAGAACAGAAGTTTGATTTCTTAAGGAAATAAAAAGAGCCTTTCACAAGGGCCTTGATGTATTTGGTTTTTGCATTCTTTTCTAAAAGGCAATGATCAAGGAATTAAATCTATACTCCCAAGGTCTTTCTCCCTCCCTCCTTCTCGTAAAATCAAGGTGTGAATTTTTTAGTACAATTGCTATTCTAAAAATCAGAGAGCTAAAGTATTCTTAGAGCTACAGAAGAGGGCTGGGGAAAGAAGGGCTGAGCACGTTCAGCCCACCCCAAAGCCTCTGGCAAAGGGACAGTCCCATGTGGGAATAAGCCAATTTTTGGCTTCATAGCCAGTCACTTGACTCACAAGCTGATCATTTTCTAAATTTCTTCTTAACCTGGAATGTTTAGAATTTAGAATGTGTTCTCCCCTAACACCAAAGTTGTAAGCACTGACTCATGTCGCCCTAAAGGAGGCATTCCTGCGGAATCACATAGTTTTGCCCTTCGGATCCTGCACAATCCAGCCACAACTTGTGACCTTCTTTTATGAACATTCATTTAGAGTTCCAAATAAGACATAGCGTCTCAGTGCCTCTGACCCTACAGGACTGTCACCAGTGCCAAGACACCAGTGGTGGCCAAAGCCTGAGCTCCTTCCCCTTACCCCACCCACACTGACCTATAAAGGGAAACCTCAAGTGCTAAGGGGTAGGGGAAAGAAGGGTTCTTCCTGCCCCCATTTCTCTGGTCCACCAGCAGAGAGGGCAAAAAGCAGGAACTAGAGGCCAGCAAGGCAGACCCCAGGGCCAGAGAGCTCAGGATGGGTGGGGGGAGGAGAATGCTCTGAGACTTGGGCAGGCCAGCTCCCCACCCCCAGCCCTGGGCCTCGGCTGGGGCCTGCCTGTGCTCTTAGCTTTCATTTCCACTGTCGGTTGCTAAGTGCTATACATAATGCAAAAGTAAATAGTTACACAGCGCAGTTTGGAATACACAAAAACACCCATCAATCAGCCAAGGGGGAAAGAAACTCTCAGAGTTTCCAGGTTTATTTTTAGATCCTAGTTGACCACATGAGTACCTAGACTGTCCAAAGGAAAAGACATGGGGGCCAAAATGTATAGTTATTTAGAAACAGACGATATTGACACCAGAGATCTCCAAGCCCATCTCAGCTTATAAAATATGCATCGGTCAAGCCCTCGGGTGCTTTAAATACCTCTTGGTGGTTCTTTGAATAGGATTCAGCATGCAGCGCACTCACAAGACTTGCTGGACAGATAACAGCATTCCCTAGCATTGGGGTCAAGGCAGCAGAGTGAGTGCAACACAAAATACCAGCATCCTTTAGTAAGGTCTAACGTGAGTAACAGTAAGCACAACAGTGCTAAGTAATGACTGTGATTCTTCGAGGAGAGGAAAACCGTTTTATTCACCTTGAGTTTTCCACAACATCTAGCATAGTGCCTCAGACAGAGCAGACACACAATAAACGTTTCCTGAATAATAACAACGATGCTCCGGGAAGAGCCCTCGATTCTAGGCAACCTTCCCAAGATTCTCCACATGGTGATCAAAGTACCAATCAGAATTGAAATTTGAAAGATAAATTCATCACTAAAAGGGACTCAGAAGGAACACCACCACAACAGACAGAAGAGCATAAAATAATGAACTATCAGATTGGGAAGCAGGAATGACTCTGAGTGAATCACTGAGATGGACGCAGCCTCTAGACCTGCAAAATGAGATTGTACTTGTGGCCCTACTACCTCACAGCAACACAGTGAAAATGAATGAGAAATCGCCGGCAGGAGGGCTCTGAGCTTCTCAGACTGCACACTCCCACGGCATGGTGATACTCAGGTTACAAGGCAGAGATCTGGAGCCTGAGGGGGTCGGGTTACTCTCGGCGTAACCACCCAGTTGCAGGCAAATGCAAAAATCTTCCTTCCCATAGAAAAAGAACCTTCTGATTATAGTACCACTAGTTTATTGTTGAAAAAAAAATACATAAATAAGAGACATCATGTGCTTTACAGAAATGGAAAGTTTTTTTTTTCCTAGCCCCCTTCAATAAAGAGTGATAAAACAGTTGGTTAGCAAGTTAAAGGTGCAAAATAATCGGTTTGGCTCAACATTTCCTCCTCACTCTACACCAAAATAAATTTACAGTTGGATTAAATAATCATGTTTCTTTAAAAGCTGATAATTTTTTTAAGCCAGCAGACAACAGAGTTGACTATTTATCAAATCCTGCCTTATCAGTGGAAGAAATTACAGTGGAACATTTGCTCACTCGACAATGTCAAACCACGTCCAAGGGGCAAGGAAATATTTGTAGCAAATGTGCCAAAGATATATGTTGTTAAAGATCTTATGCCCAGAGTATTATAAATATTTTAGATGAAAAACAAAGCAAATTACAGAACAAATAGTATGTACACCATGATTCTGCTTTGGTCATAAAACCGACCCCCTTCTGTATCTTTGGGAAGAAGCATATTTGTTTGCACAAACACAAGAGAAAGGCAGGGAGACATGCCAGGCCTGTAACACCCGCTCGCTGGGCAGCACCGGAGAGAGACAAGGCAGGAGGGCTTTTCCTCTGTGAATCTTTGTCCTGAATTGTTTCTCTTGTTATCACAAGCATGTATTACTTTTGTAATTTGAGAAAAAAATCAAGAATTTTAATTTTAACTGATGTACAAAAAATCTAGGGCAAAAAACACATACCCAAAAACGAGGAGAAGAAATGCAACTAGTATATAATAATATGAAAAAGAAATGTTTAGCCTCACTAGTGATTAAAGAAATAAAATGAAAAGAAAAGATTTTGGGTTACTTAATTAGTAAAAGTATTTCAAAGTGCTGATGGCCAAGGCAAGGGAAAAGAAGATGAAACCCACACTATCACACAACATGAATTGCTCTAACCCATTCAGAAAGCAAAATAGCAAAGTACACTAAGATTTTTTAAATGTTCAAACCTCCGACCTATTAAATTCACTGGAAATATATCCTAGCATATAATCCTAAATAGAGCAAAAGGTATTGTACAAAAAAAAGTAAAACATATATTTAAAATTTTGACCAAATAACCAAAAATGGAATGACTACGTAAAATGAGGTATATCCAGTCAATGGATTATATATAATAAAGCATAGTCTACAAAGATTATAGGATAAAATATAAAATGCTAACAGCAAATGTTGACAACCAAAATGTATGTACCCACATAAAATTCTGAAATAAAAGAAATGTAAAATGCTTGTAACATACAGGTAAATTTTTAAAAATTTTTAAATGTATATAAATATGACTATGTAACTAAGAAAAAAATCTCTATATAAAATAATGAAAAGAAATACTCCAGGTTGCCTTTGAATATTTGGATTAAGGGTGATTTTTTTTTCTTCTTTCTAATTTTCTGTATTATGCAGGTTTTATTTTATGATAATATCTTACTTTTATAATTGTGGGGGCAATGATACGGAGGGAACACCACCCAAGATCTGGGGCACATATTCTTCAAACGTCTTCCCATTGCTTTCCTAAGAAACTTCAGAGGCCAGAACCGACTGACAATTCTCACTGCTGTCCTTTGGCCCAGCATGGAGATGGTTGTCATGTCTTCCAAAGGGTGAGATTGTGGGAACTCAACACCACAGACTTCCCACACCCCCAGCCTCCACTTCCAACAAGTCAGAATATTTAGATATATGTCTACATAAGTGTGTGTGTGTGTGTGTGTGTGTGTGTGTGTGTGTGTGTTGCTTCCTCCCTCCTTCCCTTATCCTCAAGGGCAGCAAGACAAACTCCAGGGCAATGATGTAGCAATCTGCCTTCAAAAATAGAAAAATAATGTAAGAGTGAGAACCAAAGGAACCCTGGCCAGGACAATACCCCAATATTAAACAATTATTTATTTCAATAGATTTAGGGGGCACAAGGGGTTTTTTTGTTACATGGATAACTTGTATAGTGGTGAAGTCAGGGCTTTTAATTTTTGATCCCCAATTCCCCTTTCACCCTCCCCCTTTCCAAGTCTCCAAAGTCTGTTATCCCACATATTATGACCATGTATACCTAATGTTTATAAGGCATTTATTTTTCCATTCCTGAGATACTTCACTTAGGATAATGGCCTCCAGTTCCAACCAAGTTGCTGCAAGAGACATTATTTAATTCTTTTTTATGGCTGAGTAGTACTCCATAGTATATATAAACCATGTTTTCTTTATCCACTCATCGGTTGATGAGCACTTAGGTTGATTCCATTTCTTGGCAATTGTGAATTGTGCTTTGATAAACATACGAGTGCATGTGTCTTTTTGATATAATGACTTCTTTTCCTTTGGGTAGATACCCAGTAGTGGGATTGCTGAATCAAATGGTAGGTTTACTTTTAGTTCTTTGAGGAACTTTCACACTGTTTTCCATAGAGGCTGTACTAATTTACATTCCTACCAACATTGTGTACGCATTCTCTTTTCACCACATCTGTGCCAACATCTATTGTTTTTTGACTCTTTAATAATGGCCATTCTGGCAGGGGTAAGGCGATAACTCATTGTGGTTTTAATTTGCACTTCCCTGATGATTAGTAATGTTGAGCATTTTTTCATTGTAAACAATTTCAAATGACACAATAAAGTCCATCTCTGCTTTTGAACTTGCCATATAATCCAAATTAATCATCTCAGATCCCTACTTGAGGATTTCAGGCCCTATCCCAAATACTGAATTAAGCTAAGTATTTCCCCTTCAAGTGCACACAATAGTCAGATAAACATTCAAAATCCCTTATGTAGCAGTACAGATATGTATCATATATAAATGATACATAAATCTTTATAAAAATCTTTACATAAAAATAATGGAAGAAAATACCCCAAATACTAACTCTGGTTGCTTTTGAACATTTGAATTATGGGCGATAATACTACAGTTATATTCCTAAAAGTTCTGGGGTAAACTAGAGATTTTTAATTCTAATGTTACTATAAACACATTCAAGGGTGTGCACCTTTGAAAGAAATTCTCTGAAATGTTTATGAAAGCAAAAACACTTTAGTAAAAAAAATAATGATCCCCAATTTATCTCTTTAGTAAATTTAAGTGTTACAATATCTTGTATGAAATTATTTTCTGAAAGGTAGGGTGCACCTTACCTTTGACATTAAGAACAGCAGCAGCAGCAGCAGCAGCATGACTTCTGTATGTGAGACACATTGCACCTTATCCTTGCATGTGTTAACCCACTGCACCCTCAACAACCCCAGAAGGCAGGTACTACTATTGCCCCAGTTGTCACCTGAGGACACAAGCTCCAGGATGTCCCACAGCTAAAAAGTGCCAGTACTAAGACCAAAACCACATTAATCCAGCACCAGAGGGGATGTACTTTTTCCGCTACAGAATTATAGATTGTATCCACATTCTTTTTTCTGATACCAAAAATATCCCTTGCCTAAGCTTGGTTTAGATAACCTATAAAAAAAACACATGTGTTATCAACTAACCAAAAAGAGCAGACTATCAATACATACTTAGCAACTGTGAATGAAGAAGGTACTGAATTACTATATATCAATTTTCAAAAAGTTAACCAGTCCCCAAATGAGAACTACAGGAAGGAAACTGCTATAATTTGGCTATGGTTGTTTGTCCCCACCATCTCTCATATTCATTTTTGATCCCCAATATTGGAGGTGGGGCCTCAGGAGAGATATTTGGGTCATTGGGGTTGAACCCTCATGAAAAGATTAATGCCCTTCCTGGGGGGTAAGGGGGAGTGAGTTCTCACTCTATTAGTTCCTGGGAGAGCTGGTTGTTAAAAAGAGCCTGGCACTCCGGCTAGAGCCCCCCACTGCCCTCCCCTTCCTCTCTCACCATGTGATCTCTGCACACAGCTGCTCCATTTGCTTTTCGCCATGAGTGAAGGCAGCCTGAGGCCTTTATCAAATGACCAATCTTGCAGACATCACAATCATGAGCCAAATAAACCTTTTTCCTTTATAAATTACCCAGTCTCAGGTATTCCTTTATAGCAACAGAAAATGGACCAAGGCAGAGGTATGCATGGCCTTCAGATAATGGAAACAGAAAAAATAAACCAATTAAATGGTCTAGTGGAGAAAAAGAAAGTTATAGAAGGACCTAAAAATAGTTTCCATCTTATCTCTGCTTCAATAATAGCAGATTAGCATGTATTCTCTTGGAAATGTCACCCAGGCAACCAGAAATACAAAGACAAAGATTTTCAAAAAATATATGTATATAAATCTATTTTTGCCATCTTTTGAACATAAATGATCACTATTGCAGAAATACAATAATTAGGAGATTATATTTTAAAAAGTAGGTAGAGAAGGAAATTTCATAAATAGGTCCTTAGTGTAAAATAGGGTAATAAGGTATAAAAGTCGAGCTCTATGTCTGTAAGAGGCCCTGACCCATTGTCTCAAATTTGAGCCAACAATCTATTAGAAGTGTTAAACATATTTTTTCTATGTTTTTCAAATCTCATGATTTTATCTCATATGCCAAAAGCAGGCTAATACAAAAACTGGTAGACTGGCAAGTTTTAAAAACAAATTTGGGAAGCTACCTTAAGTCCCACTTAACTAGGGTAACTGTATGTCCCTGTTTACCTGTGTTGCCTAGGACAGTCCCTGTTTGTGACTGTTGTTTTTGATATAATTATTAGAAAGCACTCCCTTTTCACTTGCAAAAGTGTCCTGGTGTGAGCAATAAATTATATAGTCACCTTATATTTAGCCAAGAAATGTTTTTGGACCACTTATCATGCCCTAGCAACTAGATTGGACACTTAGATTAGTAAAAAAATTTATAAGATAGGAACAATCTAGTTGAAACGACAGAAATAACACATGAAACAACAGTGAAAACTGAATAATCATTGGTGTAGTCTAGGCTGTAAGTGCCTCAGTTCAGATCAGAGACAAAGTAGAGAGTATCTCCTTCAGTGGCACACACCATAGAACTCATGATAACGGCAACTATGCTTCTTGAGCACCTGCTGTATACCAGGCACAATGCTAAGTATAATGCCCACGTGATCTCACTTCATGCTCAAAACAACCCTATATGCCCATTTTAAGGATGAGACTCTCAAGCACATGCTGTTGTCAAAACCATCAGCTTCTCTTTTTGCCCTGCAGCAGCACAAGGTGTGGTCAAACCCTGGCCAAAGAATGCTGAATCAGTTAGGGCCCAGGCAGGAAACTACAGAGGCTGCTCTTTAATCCTCCTGAGGAGTCCTACTGAAGAGGCTGTTGAGAAGGAAGCCATAAGGGTTTAGGAAAGCAATGAAGGATAGTGCAGGTCTCTATGGCGAGCAATAGCAAGAAGCTATCACGGCCCGCTAGGCCTGAAGGCGCAAGGGGAGGAATTGGCTAAAGGAACCCAAGGAGGGTGGCTCTATGGAGAGGACAGCTGCCAGGCACTCTGGCCTTTGGCACACAGACACCCCAGCCTGCAGCATGCAACCCAGTGGAGGGATGAGAGAATAACCACTCTGCCTCACTCTCCTCCCACCCTCCATCTCCTGCTGGACCCACATTGGCCAAATTATACCAGAAACCAGAAGACAAAGATGGCCATTGTTGCCAATGGTAGAGATTGCATCTTGGGGCACAGAGCCAGTGGAGAAGGGAGCCAAGGAGATGTGGCAGGGCTGACAGGAGCTATCCAGCTCACTTGCTGTCCTTGCCCTACAGAGGAGCTGGGCTCCAATGGAGGCAAAGTAACTGGCCTGGTCACTGTTTACGAGTTAAGGCAGTGCCAGGTAGGCAAAAGGTCACCATCCCAGCATATACATGAGGCCAGAGCCAGCTTCGTGGGCGTGTGACCACCTGTGCCATCATCACACAGGCCCCGTGCTCAGAAGGGCCCATGCTTGCATTAATGCTCTGCTAGCACTGTCTTGAAATCTCTAATATTTTTTAAACAAGGGTCCCCACACTTTCATTTTGCTTTGAGCCCCACAAATTATGTAGCTGGTCCTCTGCAAGGCAAACCATTTTCTTCAGCTGGTGAGACTAAATTCTTTAAGTATCACGGTATTCCAGATACACTATTCAAAGGAAAAGGATCCAAAGTTAGTATCAAACAGAGTAACAATGATACAGTAGGATATATAACATGGTAAAATGAAGAAGCATTTTACCTTTTTCCTTTCCTTCCTCTCTTTTGAAGTCAAACTGCAAAGCCACGGAGAAACCAAAATTAGCTGCCCCATAGAGAGAAACAGACCTTAATTACAGTCGCCTCTGCACAGCACACAGTGAACGGATTTTGGCTCTTGCCCAGTTAATGTGATCACTGCAGACAACCAAACAGAATAATTTATGTCCTGGAGTGGACTCTCCTGATACACCCCATTTGATGGACTACAGTCATCAAATTAGCCAGGTAATTGCCAAAGCCACCCTTTACCTGGCCTTGTGTGACCAGTGTACACAGGCCCAAGTTTGGAGCTGGCATTGAAAACACATGGATAAAGGACTTGCAGATGGGCCGGCAGCACTTACAAACAATAGGAAGCACTGGCTTAGAAACTTGAGCCTGTACTGCTTCTGCTTCCCTTTCCTGAAAGACTCCAACATCCTTAGCCTTCCTCTGAGGAATTACACTTCCAAAAACACTTGAGAAAGCCCCAGATGACAAGCCAGAACAGGTCAGGTGGTGGCTCTTTCACCCATTCATTTCCCCCAATGCCATCCAGCGAAGTGAAGCCCAGAAAACTTTCAGCCAAAGTCAGAGATCAAACTTGCTTTGGGCAGCCTCTTACTCCCCCCATACTTTTCACAAATACAGGATGGTAGATTTTAAGTGTTTATTTGTTTTCTTGTTTAAAGACAGAATAGGCTGGGCGTGGTGGCTCATGCCTATAATCCTAGCACTCTGGGAGGCCGAGGTGGAGGATCGCTTGAGGTCACGAGTACGAGACCAGCTTGAGCAAAAGTGAGACCCCCTCTCTACTAAAAATAGAAAGGGAAAAAATTAGCTGGACATGGTGGGCCTGTATTCCCAGCTACTTGGGAGGCCGAGGCAGGAGGATTGCTTGAGCCCAGGAGTTTGTGGTTGTTGTGAGCTAGGCTGATGCCATGGCACTCTACCCAGGGCAACAGAGTGAGACTCCATCTCAAAAAACATAAATAAATAAAGATAGAATAAAATTTCACAAGATCAAATCAAAAGCATTTAGAAAACCTCTTCTGTATCAGGGAACCTAGACTCCAGGTGGTAAATAAAATCTAGGGGCCCTGTAACAGTGCCCACTCCTGAGCCCTGTAGTGGGGTGGATGGTGGCCCCCCAAAATATCTCCAAGTCTACACCCCTGGAACTGATGAATGCGACGTTATTTTGGAGAAAGGGTCTTTGCAGATGTCATTACGTTAAGGATCTTAAAATAAAACCATCCTGGATCATGCAGGTGGGCCCTAAATCCAATGACAAGTGTCCTTATAAAAGGTGCACAGAGGAGAGACGCACAGAAAAGAGGAGGAGGCAACGTGACCCAGGAGCAGAGGCCGAGTGGCGCAGCCTCAAGCCCAGGAATGCCAACAGCTACCAGAAGCTACTAAAAGAGGCAAGGAATGAATTCTCCCCTAGATCCCCTAGAGGAAGCTCGGCCCTGCAAACACCTCGACCTCGGACGTCTGCCCTCCAGAACTGTGAGAGAATAAGTTTCTGTTATGTTAAGCCACCCAGTTTGTGGTAATTTGTTACAGCGGCCACAGGAAACAAACACGAGCCCTCAGCCCCATCTGTCACCAGTGGCCTCAGCTTCACACACTCCAAGCCTTCCTAAGCAGCCCTTCCGTGTTCACAGTGGGCCCAGTTCTGGCCCCAGAATGGTTCTGACCCCTTTCCCCCAACGCAGTGCTTTGTGGATGCGGAGACGACAATATCTAGTCCCACGGAGCTTTTTCAGACCAATAGTCCCTCAGCCATGCGTCAGGGCAGGGGGGTTCCACCTGCCACACGAGCCACTGTTCTGCCCATCCTCCAGCTCATGAGTAATCCCCTCAACTTGTCCCGGCCAGCCCAGCACAGAGGGAACTGTCCTCACCCTGCTTCTGAACAGTATTCTCTTATGTAGCCCAAGGTGTCACTGACGTTTAAGCAGCCACGTTACACTGTCATCTCCTCTGGAGCTTTCAACTTAAGAAAGAAAAAAAACTTGCATCTTTTTCACATGTGGTAAACATGATTCAAAGGCATGTTGTCACCCCCTAAAGTACATAGGAAATATCCTTTTTAATCTAATTATAATAAAGCAGGTACGAAACATTCTTATGAAGTACATGATTTCATTTCTTAAAAGGGGAGGATGTGAGAGTCACCCACTACCTACTGACAGCCAGGCCAAGTTGGTACACGTCTGATTATTCCCAAAGAATCAAAACACACAGGTGTGGGGAAAACCTAACGTTCCAGATCCAGCTGGATACACAGGAGAAATTTTCTGATTATTTGTCAGGCTTCAAATCTCAGCTCCGTAACTTAGTAGCCCCTGACTTTGGAAAAGTCATTCAAACTCTCACCTGTAAAATGGGCATAATGATCACGCTCCCTCGTGCTGGATGCTCCCTGCCTGCTCCTCCAAGTCCTCCCTTCTCCCCTTTATGGACTATAAGGCAGTCCCACATCAACGTGCTTTCTTGCCCTCTGGCTTCTGGCTAGTTTGGCCAGTTGGGAGGCGCTAGCCTCAGATAACCAGGGGGTGGAGGAGAGAGGTTGAGGACTGACTCCCCCGGTGCCTCCCTGCCAGGCCACAGTTTAGTAGTAGCCATGTTCCTGTACTGAGGACCACAGCTCCTGCCAGTAGCCCTCTCCCCCCAGCAATTCCAGAAACTTCTCTGTTACATCACTCTTGCTAGTCACTTTGGGTGGTTTTCCCTAAACTTGCCTGCCCCTTTGTAAATAGTCCCTTCATTAAACTTTCTTCAGGTCCCTCCTTTAGAGTGTGTCTTCTGCCTCCTTACAGGACCCTGGAGGATAAATCCTTCACACGGTATCTGAACTGATTGAATTGCTACTTCGGCATTTGCTGTCATTATTGCTATTATTGGCAATAGTAGTCAGTTACTGTCTGAGGAATCCTTGGCCATGAGGTATCTCAGTTCCATAGTTACCTTTCTTCCCCAAATTCAATACCATTTGGTGTAGTGATAAACACAATATTTTTAGTTTAGAGGTAGAGAAAATTATTATGTTTTCTTTCATGTGGATCATTAAACTAACCTCTCTGCTGCTTCCCTCCTCTCCCTTCCCTAATGTCAGAGTCCCTCTGATCATGCCATGGTCACAGGCAGCATGGAGTCAGTGGCTCCTCATGCCCCCAAAATGAAGTTTAAACTCTCTCACTACCCCACACAATTCAGTTCCAACCTACCTTCAAGAATGCATTCAACACTTCACACCCACTATTATGGCTATTATTAAAACAAACAAACAGAAAATAACAAGTGTGGACCAGTATGTGAAGAAATTGGAATCCCTGTGCATTGCTGGTGGGCATGTAAAATGGTGCCACTGTGGAAAACAGGATGGCAGTTCCTCAAAAAATTAAACACAGAATTACCATATGATCCAGCAATTCTACTTCTAGGTATATTCCCAAAAGAATTGAAAGCAGGAACTTGAACATGTATCTTTACACCCATGTTCATAGCACTGTTATTCACAATAGCCAAAAGTGGAAGCAACCCAAGTATCCATTGATAGATGAATGGATAATAAAATGTGGTATATACATACAATGGAATATTATTCAGCTTTTAAAAGGAATGAAATGCTGACATGTACTACAACATGGATGAACCTTGAGGACATTAAGGGAAATAAGCCAGTCACAAAAGGACAAATACCACTTAAATGAGTAGTCAGATTCATAGAGACAGAAGGTAGAAGCGTGGTTGCCAGGGGCTGGGAGGAGGAGGAAATTGGGAGTTGTTTAATGGGTACACAGTTTCAGTTGGGGAAGATGAAAAAGTTCTGGAGATGGCTGGTGGTGATGGCTGCACAATAACGTGAATGTATTTAGTGCTACAGAACTGTACATTCAGAAATGGTTAAAATGGTAAATTTTATGTTGTGTACATTTAACCACAGTTTTTAAAAAGGATGTATTCAAGAAATATGTATTGCTTGCCTATCGCACAAAGCACCGTACTGGGGCTACCTCAGCAAACAAAATGGAAGGTCACTGTCCCCGTGAAGTGAGTTCAGCTCCTGCATTTCCCCGACACACGCCACATTCTACTCAAAGTGTTGCCCAGTTATGACTTTCACTTTCACGTTAGAATATGAATTCCTTTAAGACAGGGGACTAGATCTTATTCAGCCTATATCCCTAGAACCTAACACAATGTTGAATATGTAGGAATTGCTCAAGGATATGGTTAAGTGGGTCAAAATCCAGCCAGAGAAGTCTATGTCCTCTTTTTTCTTGCAGCTTCTAGCCAATCAGTATTTAAAATTTCTTGACATTTCATGCTAAACTCATTTTAAATATTCTGTTCACAAATAACTCTACTAAATGTATAAATTGTGGATTTCAAATCAGAACTCCTCTGTATGCTAGCATGTGACCTTGGGCAAGTTACTGAGATAAGCCTGTTTCCCTTATCTGTGAAGTGGGAATGGTAACGGTATTAGCATGAACATCTGTTGTTTTGCAATCCAAAATCCAAAGGCTCATCTCCTGAGGACAGTGTAACAATTTTCTGCTGAAAAAATACCGCTCCTCCCACTTCTCAGTCCATGGCTCAGGCATGAAACTTGTGAGCAAGCCCAAGCCTAGTAACAAGTGACACCCGATCACAGGAAGGAGACACAGGACCCAATCAATGCTAATGAGTCAGATAAAGTCATTTTGTGCACTGCTGGGTTTGAGGTTCCTGCTTTCTGGCAGGATTTAAAGCCCAGACTAAGTAAAGTCTGGAGCTCTTCCAGCCATCCTACAATGAGAGGGGGCCTAAAAATCGTGAAAACTCCAAGAAATCAAACCAAGAAAAATAGAGAGAGAAATCAGGTCCCGCTAACGATGCTTGAGCCCTGGATCAAGACATACCTGAAATGTCTTCCTCTGGACCGAGGAGTTCTCAGAGCCAAAATAGCATTCCTTTTTTGCTAAAATAGTTTGAGTTTGGGGGTTCCTGACATTTGCAACAGAATTGAGTTCTAACGAAAGTAAGTACCTCCTGGAAAAGTTGTTACAAAGATTAAATGAGGTACCCCATGTAAAGCAGGAGCACTCAGTATACACTAAGTATACTCGTTAGATGGCAGCTGTTAATATTAACTATGGTGATTGTTTAATGTTGTGGTGGAAAGCTCCTGCCATCTTCTAGAGACCACTTTTAACTCATGTGCTCCATCCCTGATTTCTGTCTTCAGTGCCTTCCACTGACGCTCTCTAGGTTAGGATTGGTGAGAACAAAATCTGTCTGTCACTACTTCCTACTCCCATACTCTGACAGACATCACTAATTAATCACAGCACTGTTTCCTGCTCAGCCTGGATCGAGCCTTGGAGTCCTATTCAACCCAGCTGTCCAGGCAGCCACTACCAATCAATCAGAGATGACAGGCAAAATGAAACCGATTTGTCTCGGCTCCAGTGCAACGGTTGGCAAAGTTGTTCTATAAAGAACAAGGCAAGTATTTTAGACATGGTCTCTATCACATATTCTTCTTTGTGTTTTTTAGGGTTGTTATGTTCTATTTTGTTTACAACCCTTTAAAAATGTAAAAAGCATTCTTTGCTGTCTCAGCCATACCAAAATCCCTACTCTAGAGCCTTGAAACCAGACTCTGAGACTGCCTCAGGGAACCAGGCACTATCTTATCTTCTTTTGCAGGGCTCCTGGGAGCCCAGAAGTGGAGTGCATGGAAATGCCACCTGAGTTAGAAAAGCACCCACAGAATACACTGAATTGCCTGAAAAGTAACAGAGAGGTTTTGATGATAGGAGGTCTCCTGCTCTCGTCATACAAATCCCAGGCAATCTGAAATCCACACTGTGGGGAAGCTATAATCCAAGGAAGAGCTACAAAGCCCACGCACGTTGTGACCTTCACCTCTGCCTCCAGAACCAAATTCATTGCATGACCCCTTCAAAGAGCTGGACCTCCTTCCCCCGCAGCCAAGTCTAAGATGCCTGACCTTTTCCTGAGGGAAGTAAGGAAAGAGAAAGGGTCAGACCAACATTTCCCCATTGTTAGTCTGCCCCTCACAACTACAAAAACACCTCTGAAATGGTTCCAAGATAGCATGTCACATTTCTTTTGACTCACCCTTGATTAATTAGTATTTCCCAGAGTATTTAATAGTAGAGTATTACATATAAAGATTGGTTTGGTCTTATTCTCTACTATTCTCCATGTCTGATTCTGGCTTTAGTAAAAACGACAATATGCTTGACTGATGTTCATTTATTCATTCAACAAACATTTACCTATGATCAGAATCCATCTTTCAAAGCACTCGCAGGTAGGAAGACTGATACATAGATCATGATGCAGAGTGGTGAGAGGGGTATGTACAGGGTAACATGACAACATGAAGCAGGGACAACACAATCAGCTGGGGAGGGGGGTGCCAAGGGTCTGCAGGAAGGCACTGTTGCCAAGGCTGAGTAGGGAAGGATGCACAGGAGCTGACCAGACAAGGAAGGGTAGGGGGATGATAGGTGCTAGGCTCTATGGCTTGAGCAGAGGCTACACATGGGGAAGCTTGGGAGATGAGGCTGATCAGGAGAGAAGGGGGGGGATGATGAAAGTCTCTGGAGTCCAAACTCTATCCTGAAATCCACAGAAAAACCCTGAAGGAAATTAAGCGGAATGACTGGCTTAGGTTTGTGTTTTCAGAATGAGTGTTCACAGTCTGGGAAAGGACTAGAGTGAGCCAGTCCTAATTGGGAGCAACAAGCCCAGCTTGAAAGCAATTAGAACAATTCAGGCAAGAAGCAATGAGGATACGAACTGAACCAGTGACAGTAGGAACTGAGAGAAGGGGACGTAGAACAATGACAACAAAAATAATAAGAGCACACATTTAGGCAGCACTTAGTAATGACAGGGCACGCTGCTTAATGCTTTCTGCACATTAACTCATTTAATCTTCACAACAACCCTGAGATAGATGTGGTAGCTATTATCAACCTCATGCCACAGATCAGGAAACACAGAGGAAGGAGCCCAAGGTCTAGGAGCTATTAGTGTCTGAGATACAACTCAAACCCAGCAGTATGGCTGCAGAACCCACACTCCGAATGTCCACACTGGTGACTCTCCTAGAACAGTTATAGACAGAGAGTGTTCAGGACTGGACACCGAGTGGTTGACACAGGGGAGACTGACTGCAGGACGATTTCCAGGGACTGGCTTGGGTACCTGAACATGTGATTTTCAGTTTCTTGAGCCTCCTCTGAGGCTGGTGCCCAAGTCTGTACTTGGCCTGGCAACATCTCCCCCACCCCATATATCCACACTCCCACCATCACACCACCACCTCGGCTCCTTTGCAGTCCTTGACTCACTGCCTTTGGCCATAAAGCCAAGCATCCATCTCCTAGTTGATGTGAAAAACCTCTCCAGCACTGCCAATTAGGTCTGAGAAAGCCCTGACAGCGAACCTTGCTCTTGGTAATACAACGGCTTCGGTCTGTTATTATCAAATCAGTCAGAAGTGGGAAAACTTTGAGCAAGCTTGTGTGGTTTCCTTCTCAGAGAGTGAGACCTTAGCCCTCCTTCTGTGTTTCACCGTATTGTCCTACACAACAGAACGTGCACCTTCATTTGGGGCTGGCATGAGCACAGCAGCGCACACAGCCGCCTTGCCTGCAGCCTGCAACAGACCAGCAGGAGGAGAATGACCCTGGCGGGGAGATCTTCAGAGAGCCAAAAGGCTTTCTTTCTCCCGGCACGAAAGTTAAAGCAAGCATCTGCAGCAAAAAAAAAAAAAAAAAAAAAACTTGTGTATTTCCTGCGGACAGGGAGACCTCCTGCCCCTCCCGGGCTTATACACCCACTTTGCACATCCTGCTTCTCTGGGAGCTAAAAATAAACCGGTATGCACTGAAAAACACTCAAACACATCTCCCCAGCACACCCTTCCCGAGTCGCCGAGGGCAAGAGACATGAAGTCTTTCAGGTCCCGGATCCAAAATGCAGACCGTTTCCTCGTTTGGGTTCAACCAGCGCCTTTCGGCCGCTCCCCTACCCCCTCCCCACAAGCCCACCCCTCGCCCCGGCCACCTGTGGCCTCTCAGGGCCGACTCAGAAGGCCAGGAATCCAGCGTGTGCCCTCGACCCCTAATCCGCGACCCTCCGGGCGGGATGCTCCAGATGTCCCCGGGCCACCAGGCTCACGAACGCCCCCTTCCGACCCAGCGCTCCACGTCCCGCCTGCCCGCGAGCCGCTCCGCGGCCCTCTGCAAAGTTCTCTGTCCTTTTCTACCGCCCATCCTCAGGGTCTTTGGTTTTGCTTTATTTTCCCTCAGAGCCACTGGGGACCCGACAGAGGAATGGCCGGGGTGAACTGCACCCAGGAAGGGGCTGCGGGTCCGGGTTCCCAGGACCGCGCGCTCCTCGCGCCCACGCCCGCGCCCGCCGCGCCCCGAGCGCACCGGTACCCCCAGCCGCGGCTCCGGACGCCGCCGCCCCCGGCACGCCCACCCGCGGCACCGCCGGCTCCGCTCCGGCTCCCGAGACGCGGAGGGAAGGCGCTGCGACTCACCGCTTCGGCCGCTCCCGGCGTCTGTGTCGCGGCGGCGAGGCGGCGGCAGCGGCGGCAGCGCCTTCCCTCCGCCCGCCTCCCCCTGGACAGCACCGCCGCCAGCCGCGCCCCCCGCCTCAGCCTCGCTCGCCGCCTCCCTCCCCGGGGCCGCCGACCCTCCCCACTGCAGCCCCGCAGGCAGCCTCCCCCGGGTGGGCTGCACGGCGGGGCGCAGGGGGGCCGGACGGAGGCGCGGGGTGTGCAGGTGCTGCGGACGCCCCCACCTTGCCCTGTGCGGCTCGCTTGTGTCCCGTAGGCTCAGCGCACCGCCCAGGCCTCTAGCCAGACCGCAATGGTACTTTCCAAGGGGGGCTGTCTGCTTGCCTGGTAGGGCCGTCCGGAGGTCAGATTCAACCTAGAGCACGCCTTCAAAGCTTCAGTCAGGGGGACCCTGGTGTCCCTGCTACCTTGCAGCGAAGTTCAAGGGAGCCTTGGAAGGCGTTTCAAAAGCCTGTCAGATGGCTTCCTCTGGACCCCTCCTGCCCACAAGGTGGAAGAAGGCTGTTCTCGTCTAACCAGTGCTTTCTCTACCCAGAGCGTTCTGTGAAGGGTCTACGAAAGGCTTAACAAAAATCCGGGAGGTGGACATCTGAGGAGCCCTTCCCTACCCCTCCCCTGCAGAATGTCACCAAACTTCCCATCTGGACTAGAGATAATGAGAAACAAATGTCTTGTCAATTCATTCAACCAATATTTATCGAGTGCCTGCTGGCTGCCAGCACCTGTTCCTGTCTTGCTGTGTTGCCGCTCATGACCTCTCAAAAAGCCACTTTGAGTAACTCCTTGTGCTTGTCAACCCCAGTGCCATTTCCAGAACCCACAGAAGGTCTCAAGAACAACTCATCTTCATCAGTTAAAAAAATTGCTAGCTAAAAATAACAAGGCACCATGACCTGGCCATGCTTGTTATAATGATTGCAAAATCTTTTAATATGACTGGTTATAGAAATGACAGTTACATTTAGATCCAGACAGCTGCCAACTCTGATTTGAACATCAAGTAAAAGATTCATCTAACCAAAACCACCCTTTCCTAGTTCTGCTAGTTGCTTTCAGTGGAAAAACAAAAATTATTTGAGAGAGCATTAAATCATTACCAAATACTAAAAGCTTTGCTTGAATTGGATTAGCAGATTAGCCCAGTGGTTTGCTTACCTGAACACACAGTGGAATGACCTGGGGAGTCCTATGGGGGGTAGTTTTGATGGTTTCTGTTTTTTTAAAAAAAACTACTAGAGTTGGGCCCCACGCCCAGAGATTCTGATTGAACTGCCCAGGGGTGCAGCCTCGCATAAGACTTTTTTACCTGGGCCCCAGGAGATTCTGATGTACAGCCAGGGTTGGAAACCACCACGGGATTAATCAATCATCAAGCAGGGCCTGAGGCAATGGGACCCAGAACCAGGAAGTTTTGATGCAAGGAAAGGTCTGAGCAGGTGTTGCAAACTCAAATGTCCCTAAGGGATAAAAACAGATGACAAAGAAGTGACTTAGGCAGGTGTACAGGGCCACACTGGGAAAGACACATGGCCCTAGAGAAGGCAGCCTCATTTTTCCATGAGGGAAATGCAGGTCCAGTGTGGCCATCAAGTCGGGGTATTTTATTTTATTTTGGTTTGGAGTGGTTGTTTTTTCTGTTTGTTTGTTTTCCCAGAGAAACCAGAAATGCACATTTAATGTGAACTCTTCAAATTTCAAAATATTAACTTATTTTTAAAATATTTTATATGCTCTGTAAGGCAAGAAATAAGAATTTGTAGGCCACAAGGTGTCCCTGGACCATCATTTCCTCCCCTGTGGTCTGGACAGACTCTGGAGGGGAGGAAACAGTAGGAAGGAGGCAGTGCTTGGGGTCAGATTACTCTGAAAGAGAAGTGACTTAAAAACCCAATTTATCTACTTTGTAATTTTACTCTAATGGTCTCTGCTTTAAAAAAAAAAAGCTTTACTGAGATATAATTCACACATCACAATATTCACTCACTTAAAGTATGCAATTTAATACTTTTGGTATATGCACAGAGTTGTGCAGACCATCACCCCCAAAAGATTTCCCATACTTATTAGCACCCACTTCCTTCTTTCCCTCAACCCTAGTAACCACTAATATAATTTTTAAATGTGGATTTGCCTATTCTGGACATTTTATATCAATGGAATTATAAAATATGACGACTTTTGTGTCTGGATTCTTTCACTTAAGCATAATGTTTTGCAGAATCTTCCACGCTGTAGCATGCATCAGTCCTTCTTTACTTTATATAAACAAATAATATTCTATTGTATGGACATACCATATTTTGTTTACCCATTTATCAGTTGATAGACATTTGGGTTGTTTTCACTTTTTGGCTATTATGGATGATGCTACTATAAATATTTGTGTACAAGTGTTTGTGCTTACGTATGCTTACATTTCTCTTGGGTATATACCCGCAAGTGAAATTGTCAGGTCACATGGTAACTCGATGTTGAACATTTTGAAGAACGGCCACACTGTTTTCCAAAGCAGCTACACCATTTTACATTCCCATGAGCAGTGGTTCTAAATTTCTCCACATCCTTGCCAACACCTTTTATTTGCCTTTAAAAAAAAATTATACCATCCTAATGGGTGTGAAATTGTATCTTGTGGTTTTGATTTGCAATTTCCTAATGGTTCGTGCTGTTGATCATCTTTTCATGTGTCTATTGGCCATTTATATATTTTCTTCGGAGAAATGTCTATTCAGATCCTTTGCCCATTTTTTAATTTGGTTATTTATCTTTTTATTATCCAGGTATAAGTGTTTGTATATTTTGCATGTGAGTCTCCTATCAGATATATGATTTGTGAATATTTTCTCCATTTCTCTGGGATGCCTTTTCATTTTCTTGGTAGTATCCTCTGAAGCACAAAAGTTTTTAATTTTGATGAAGCATAAATTACCTATGTTTTCTTTTGTTGCTTGTACTTTCAGTGTTGTATCCAAAGGCCTTTGCCTAATTCAGGGGCACAAAGATTTATGCCTGAATGTTGAGTCCTACTTTTTAAGAAGCTCTTTAACAGTGTGCTATGGGAAACCAGGAATACTGAGACTGCTGGCCTTCTGCCTATAGTCAGTCTCCCACTTCCAGAAGTCTAATTTGCTGGGACAACTCTCTTACCACCTCATACGGTCAACTTTGGGCATTGAATGGCAAGTTTTTGTGAAGGAAAGCAACTGAGTATATAAATTTTGGACTGGCTAGGCCAACAATGGCACGTATTCATTCATCTACTCCAAAATATTTCTTAAGGGTCTCCTGTGTGCTTGGAACTGCTCCAGGCTCTCAGATATAGCACTAAACAAAACAGGCAAGGTTCATGCTCTTGTGGGGCTTATCGTTTGAGAGAGAAAATAGGTAGAGCACACAAGAGACGTATCAGATGAGTGCTTATGTCAAGAATTCACATAGATATATACAACTATTATGTACCCATAATAATTAAAAATAAAAAACTTTTAAAAAAGAATTCTCATAGAGTGATATGATGGAACAACTGGGGAAGGAGCCAGGCAGAAGAAACCTAGTGCAAGGCTCTAATTTGGAGTGGGGGGGATACACAGCTTACTCTGGGATCACAAAGAAATCAAATGTGGCTGGAACTCAGTGAGTGTCTGGCTGAACTCCCTAGAAGGGAGAGCCTGATCAAAAGTTTAGGCATTAATACTTCATAGGAAAGTGAAATCAGAGGGAAGTAGGACTGAGAGAAAAGGAGAATGAGTCAAGAAAAGAGGAAGAGCAGCTTGGAGGAAGCATGTCAGGCAGCTGGTCACTGCCACTAGAGTCTGCAGGAGCACTGTAAGTCGGTTAGGAGGCACATGGGGGGCATTACTGGAGAGGCTGGGAAAGATCCAGGAGAAAGGTGCTGATATCTGGTCTTCAGAGAAGCAACGTAATGCGTCTGAAGCTCCAAACATCTGCCAGGGGTGGAGGAAGACTACTGGTGTGGTAGGAAGAAAGAAAACTTATTGTCAGGCTCCCTTCTCCCATTGGTCAATGTTAACTTAGCACTCCTGGATTGCATGTGAGCTTGCATCTGATTGGTCACCAAGTAGGTGTCTGGCCATTATCAGGGAAGTCCCAAAGAGACTTCCCAAAGAGAAGGCAGAAGGCCTATAGCAGGAGGCGAGGCACCATTGGGCTGTGCGTGAGAGCAACCCAAGCGCCTGGGAGCAGAAGCCACAGTGAGCGTTTCACTCTGAGGTAGTAGCAGAAGTAGCAGCAACCTGGCTCCATGACCACAACTACAACACAAACCACTGCTAGGTTTGCTTTAGCAAATTGGTACACTATCACCAATCTGAGATGATGCATAAAATGAGTTTAGTACAGTGGGCAGAGGGGAGAGGGAAAGACAAAGTGGTCAGAGAGTGGAAGGGCCAGACCATGAACTGCTTTGCAAGTCAGTATCAAGAACACAAAGCTGGCCAGGTGCAGTGGCTCAGAGCTGTGATCCTAGCACTTTGGGAGGCCGAGGTGGGAGGATTGCTTGAGGCCAGGAATTCGATACCAGCCTAACCAGCATAGCAAGAAACTATTTATAAAAAAATTAAAAGAAAAAAAGAACATAAAATTTATTCTACTTTGGAATTTATTCTAAGAACAATGCAAAGTCACTGAAGGCTCTTTTAAATTTATTTTTTAATTGACATACAGTAAAATTCACTTTCTTAAGGAACAGTTCTGCAAGTTTTAATAAATGCATAGTTGAATAGCCATCACCACCATCAAGATTCAGAGAAGTACCATCACTCCAAAAAATGCTGCTGCCTCTTGCAGTAAAGCCCCTCCCCTAACCCTAACCCCCAGCCACCACTGATATGTTCTTTGGCTCCATAGTTTTGGTCTTTTCAAGCATGTTATATCGAATGTATAGAATGCAGCCTTTCAAGTCTGGCTTCCTTCACTTGGCATAAAGCATGTGAGATTTATCCGTATTGAATACATCAATGGTTATTCCTTTTTGTTGTACTACATGTTATTTATTCATTCATCAGCTGAAGGAAATTTCAGTTATTTCCAGTATGAAGCAATTATTAATAAAGCTGCTATAAATATTTGCCTACAGTTTTTTGTGTGAACAGAAGTTATTATTTCACTTGGGCAAATACATGGGACTGGCATTGCTGGATCCCATGGGAAATGTATGTTTAACTATAGAAAAGAAACTGCCAAATTGTTTTTGAAATTGCATTCCCAACAGTGATATATGAGAGTTCCAGTTATTCTTTTTAAAATTTTATTGTAAATTGACAATTTGTAATCATATATATATATATGTACAGAGTACAAAGTGATGTTACAATTTATGAGCACAATGTGGAATAATTAAGTCAAGCTAATTACCATATCTGTTACCTCAAATATTTAGTTTTTGTCGTGAGAAAATTTGGAATTTACTCTCTTAGCAATTTTGAAATGCATAATACACTATAATATTAACTATTAATATATTCACCACACCATACAATAATAGATCTCAAAAGAGAAACTTATCCCTCCTGCCTAACTGAGATGGTATTCTTTGACCATCATCTCCCCATCCCCGCCCCCAACCTCTGTAACTACCAGTCTACTCAATGCTTCTGTGAATTTAATTGTTTTAGATTCCACATATAAGTGAGAATATTCAGTATTTGTCTTTCTGTACCCGGCATATTTCACTTAGTATAGTGTTCTCTAATTTGATCCGTGTTGTGGCAAATGACAGATTTTTCTTCTTGTTTTAAGGGTGAATAGTATTCTATTGTGTACATACCTGCATACCACATTTTCTTTATCCATTCATCTGTTGTTGTACACTTTGGTTGATTCCATATCTTGGCAATTGTGAATAGCACTGCAATGAACTTGAGAGTGCAGGTATCTCTTTGACAAACCGATTTCAGATCTATTGAGTAAATACTCATAAGTGAGATTGCTGGATCATATGGTAATTCTATTTTTAGTTTTTAAAGAAACCTCCAGTTTTCCATAATGGCCATACTAATTTACATGCCCACCAACAGTGTACAAGGGTTCCCTTTTCTTCACTTCCTCTCCAACACTTACTGTCTTTGGTCTTTTTTATAATAGCCGTTCTGGCAGATGTGAAGTGATATCTCACTGTTTTTTACTTTGCATTTTTCTAATGAGTAGCAATGTTGAGCATTTTTTCATATATTGGTTGACCATTTGTATGTCTTCTTTTGAGAAATATCTATTCAAGTCTCTTGCCTATTTTCTAGTCTGATTGTCTTCTTGCTATTGAGTTGAGTTCCTTATATATTTTGTATATTAATCCCTAACAGATGTATGGCATGCAAATACTTTTTCCCATTCCACAGGTTGTTCTCTTCACATTGTTTCCTGTGCTGTGCAGAAGCTTTTCAGTTTGATGTTTTGCCCCAGTGTTTTCTCCTAGTAGTTTTACAGTTTCAGGTCTTATGTTTTAAGTCTTTAATCCATTTTGAGTTGATTTTTGTATATTCTATGAGATGAAGGACCAATCTTATTCTTCTGTGTGTAGATGTCCAGTTTTCCCAGCAGCATTTATTGAAGAGACTATCCTTTTCCGACTCTGTATTCTTAGCACCTTTGTCAAAAATCAGTTGAACATACATTAGTGAGTTTATTTCTGGGCTCCCCATTCTGTTCCATTGGTCAATGTGTCTATTTTTATGCCAATACCATGCTGTTTTAGTTACTATAACTTTGTGGTACAGTTTGAAATGAGGTAGTATGATACTTCCAGATTTGTTCCTTTTGTTCATGATTGCCTTGGCCATTCTGGATTTTTTGTGGTTCTGTATAAATTTTATTTACCATTTTGTTGCTTGTGCTTTATTCCTGGAGACTCAAGTGTCTGTCCATTTGATATGAATAGCATTTAACCTAAAAAACTCAGAACCCTCAAGATTACTAGTGAGATTGCAAAATCATGTAGTGACTTTGGAAAACTATTTGTTAGTTCCTCAAAATGTTAAACAGAGTTGCAATATGACCCAGTATTCTACTTCTAAGTATACATACAATAGAAATGAAAGCTCATATCTACACAAAAACCAGAACATGAATGTTCATAGTAGCATTATTCATAATACCCAAAAAGTGGAAACAAACCAAATATCCATCAACTAATGAGTGGATAAACAAAATGTGGTATATCTGTACAATGGAATATCATTTGGCCATAAAAAGAATAATGTACTGATACATGCCACAACATGGATGAAGCTTAAAAAACATCATGCTAAGTGAAAGAAAGCAGTCACAAAAGACCACATATTATTAATATATAATTCCATATATATGACATGTCCAGAATAGGCAAATCCATGGAGACAGAAAGTAGACTAGTGGTTTCCTAGGGTTGGGGGGTTGAGGAGAAATACAGAACGACTACTATGAATATTGGCTTTTTTACTGGGGTGATGAAAATGTTCTAAAATGGACTGTGGTGGTGATTGTACTACTCTGAATGTACTAAAAGCAATTGAATTAAAGACTTTAAATGGGTGGATTGTTTGGTATGTAACTTATACCTCAATAATGCTATTTTCAAAAAAATATGTAAATAATTGTAAAAAGCATTTCCAAACTATAAACTCCTGCTCACTCTAGCTTAAGACAGCACTTAGCAATCTTTAGATTCATAGAATCACTTGGGGGTAGTTCTATACATAGAATCATTTGGGGGTAGTTATATACCACAGGTGCTAATTCAGTACCTCTGGGGTGGGGCCTAATGTTCTGCATTTCTAGCAAGTTCCCAGGTGACTTTTTTTTTTTTTTTTGAGACAGTCTCGCTCTGTTAGCCTAGCTCACAGCAACCTCAAACTCCTGGTCTCAAGCAATCCTCCTGCCTCAGCCTCCTGAGTAGCTGGGACTACAAGTACACACCACAACGCCCAGCTAATTTTTACTATTTTTAGTAGAGACAGCAGTCTTGCTCTTGCTCAAGCTGGTCTCAAACTTGTGAGCACAAGCGATCCTCCCACCTTGGCCTCCCATTGTGCTAGCTAGGATTACAGGTGTGAGCCACAGCGCCCCACCAACAGATGATGCTGATATTGCTTGTCCAAGAACCACACTTAGAGTAGCAAAGGACATTTCAGACATTTTCCTTTGAGGGTAATATTCCAAAATCTCAGCAATAAGAGGAAAAGCTAGGGGCAGGGAGCTGGTCAGTAGAAAAATTTCCCAGTTATTTTTTATGTGCTCTTTCAGTTGAAAATGCCATTTATCAGAGGTTTAAAAACAGCTGGATAAAAATTTCATCAGAATCACCTGGGAAGATGGAGCTGGGGTGAAGACAAGAGAGGTGCCTGGGCCACAAAATTTAAGGTCCTTATATCAAGGATCTGTCCCTGGATAGTCTTATGAGGAGGGTACTTCGGGTTGTCTCTCTTCGAGGAAGTAAAATGTGTACCTTCTATGTGTTTTAGAATTAGTATTCTTGAAAAGCACCCCTTCCAAACTCTGCAGGTGACTCTGATGTTGAGTTAGACTTGGAGACCACCAATCTAGATCTCTTTGTTCCCATCTTGATCTTAAATTTTATGATATATATATACACACACGCTCCTTCATCCAAATCAAATATTTACTCAGAGTTTTCTATAAGCCAGGCACAGTTTGGGGCCCTCTATATAGAAATTAAACCAGAACATGCTCTCTCCAACCTTAAGGTCCCACAGCAGAGACTCACACATAAGCCTATGTTATTATATAATACAGGGAAAATGCTCTACTAGAAATACATACTTGCTTCTACTTGTTCTTAATTTCCTAGATCCTTGAGGGAAAGAACATCTGCCCACTGAGCTCTGGCTGAATCTACTGTGCCTTAGATCAAAGCCATATCCCTTATAGCCACCTAAAGCCAATCTTTCCTGGATTTGGCCTACAGATGAGTCTCCCTCTTCGTTATGGGGCCTCAGAATTTGTAGATGCCCTTTGAGATAATTTGAACCTGTCATCTTAATTAGGACTTTTTAATTTTCCCTCAGATCTTTTTTTTCCCCTTCAACTTGCAGGCACTATAAAAGGATCCTATTTCTTTTAAATGTCTCTTCTTTCATCTCCAATGGGATGATCATATCTTTATACCCTACATCTAGATCATGGTTTTTTTCCTCCTACATGTGTATTTAATAATATCTTCATTTAATTATAGCTCATGCCCACTAGCTAAGGATATGCTGACATAACCCACCAAAATCACAGTGTCCTGTGGGGAGGGGAGGGGGTGGAAAGGTTTTCATTAAAATGGATTATCCATTGCTGCAACACAGTACTACCTCATACTACTCTTCATCTCCAAAGTGAAAAAGCAGACCAGCGGTAGTTGATCAGTTATTTTCTCAATTTTCTCATGAATAATCATCTTCTAAAGTACATACTTTTCATCAATTAATACTTTTAATAATAGTAATAATTAATTTGATAATAATTTTGTTTAATATGAAAGCATTCCATAGAAGACAAATGGTAGGATGTCCTAAAAGTTTGAAGAAAATGTTATGGAAGAAAATTATGCAACTGAGAAAACTTTATCCATTAACTTTTATTTGTCTTATAGTTAGGAAAAGGCTCATTTTTCACTATTAGAGGGAATACACTTCAGTCCTGTCATTTCTTGGGAAGCCTCTTCATTGTGAAGCATGATTGGGTTACAAAGATGCATAAGCTAGTTCCCCTATCCTGAGAGAACTCTGTTTTATAGACGAAAGAGGAACATAAGCAGATGGTGACATAATATGGGGTGTGCTGCAGTCAAGCAGGACAGCTTTTTATGGGAGTTCACGAGAGGGGTCTCTTAATCCACACTCAGATGAGTGAGCATCTTTGAGGTCAGAAATAAAAACAGCTAACACTCACTCAGTGCTTGCTGCATGCCAGGTACTCTTTAAGCACATGGCACATATTAGCACATTTAACCTTCACCAAAAACCCACAAGGAAGGTAGTATTACCCCCACTATCAAATGAAGCTTTTAAAAAGGTTAGTGACTTGCCCAAGATCACACAGCTCTGCAGATGGTGGGTTGGGATCCAGAGTAAGGACATTAGATATAATATTAATAATAGTTCCTCAAAGATGTCCACATCATAATCCCCAGGACCTAAAGGGGAAATAAGAGTTGCAGATGGAATTATTAATAAGATTGCTAATCAGCTGGCCTTAAGAAGACACATTAGCCTATATTATCCAGGTGGGCTCAATGCAATCACAGGGTCCCTAGAAGTACAAGAGGGAGGCAGAAGATGCAGAGGAAGATACAAACTACAGAAAACAGGGAGAGATGCAACACTGCTGGCTTTGAAGGTGGAGAAAAGGGTCCAAGAGTCCAGGAATGGACATGGCCTCTAGAAGTTCAAAAAGTCAAAGAAATAGGTTTTGCCCTAGAGCCTCCAGAAAAGGAAACAACCTTGCCAATATCTTTATTTCAGCCTAGTGAGACCCATCTCAGACTTCTGACCTCCAGAAATATAAGATAATAAATTTGTGTTGTTTTAAGCCAAAAAGTTTGTGGTCATTTGTTACAGCAGCAATAGGAAACTAATACACAGGCCCAGGTCTTTCTCATTCCAGAGGGCAAGGCCTTGATTCCACCCTCTTCCTGAGTTTTTAGTTAGAGGAAAGTTAGCCAATACATAGCTTGGTACATTTGGCCCTGAACTCCTTACCTTATTCTTATCCACACCAACAGGCACCACCAACCTTCCTCCTCTCACATATCTCCCCATCTCTTTGGCATTTCTCAGAGTATCTTCGATTCATCCACAAACTGAAAGGATTCAAGATGTCCTGATTGTCTCCCAGATCATTGCCAAAAATATCAAAGAGAATTCTAAGCACAAGACATGATCAGAAGAGGGCAGTACTTTCATTAAACACCATGACAACTATCCACCAGGCTATCACCCATCGCACCTGCTCCTCCAACTTGCGTAGAGTGTGGGAGGAAGCCTAAAGGACTTAGTGACCTTGACCAGAGGCAGAGGTTTGCTGCATTTAGTCATGCCCTTCAAACACACTTGGTCTGGTTCTAGACAAGACATTCTAAAGAGAGAAGAATGCCTCACACATTCAGGCAGCTGCCTTGCCCACAACTCCCAAGAACCAGTGAAAAAAAGTGAGAATCCAGCTCAGGGCTCCAGGAAGGCATTCCCACCATTTGCTGCAGAGCTGCCAGGGACCATGACAGCAAGAGAAGAGGGAGGCTCTCTTCTCACTGCTTACACGGGCACCAGCCTCTTGGTCATTTTAGCATCTTTAGTGTTCAGCTCGCAGCCTTCAAAACATTCTCTAGGTCTCTTGACATGTGGCACCCAGAAGAAAGTGCAGTCTTCTGGGAAGATCCTTCTGATGGGCAGCTGAAGGCCCTGGGCACCAACCCAGAGGCCACGGTGCTGTGCTGGAGTCTCGAGAGCTGACTGTTAAGCAGTCAGGAACCTTGTGAGCTGCTGGGAGCATTTACACAACAGAAATGGACAAACGCTACAAATTAGAACTTCTCCCCTCCCCATTCCTGCCCCCACAGCTGGTTTATCAGGATGCCACTGGGTAACATCAGCTGTGTGCATTTTGCACATTGTGTTTATTTGCTTTTGAAAGCCAGCACCACAGATAAGACTGCCATTCAGGTTGTGGGCCAGGAGGACCTGAACAAAGGAGAGTCGACCACCAAGAAAAATAGAGCTTCTAAGCCCAAGTACTGGCTCTTAGACAATTCCTTAAATCACCAAGAGAGGGAAAGTTCAAGTACCAAATATGTATATTATAATGAGGATAAAAACATAATGTGTTACATTGGAAGGGCAGACACTCTCACTGGGGTTCAGAGGAAAGAAAGGACATTTGGTTAAGACCAGAGAAGTCTTCAGGTAGGTTGGAGGGAGGATTGTTTATCTGGACTTGCCTTTCCCAACCCCCCAATTTTCTAGCCCCTGTGAACCAGAGTAGCTCTACATTTATCTATTTTATCTGTTTGTGCTTTTAAGGAAGGTGGAGCCCATATTTCTTGATTTATCTTTTCTACCTGACAATATTTTGTTATGTTTCTTTTGTTTTTATTTTCTACTTTCATGGAAAAATATGCATTTCTTATTTTTATTCTTAAATAAACTCCCCACCCTACCCCCAGAGATTTGAATACTCTGGGTATCCATATATAGATTTTCCAGAGCAAAGATTCATTCTTTCAAGAAGATAACTTTTGAAACATAGATTCTTTCTTGTTTCCTATAGATCCTATGAGCCATACACAGATGTATTTGCAAGGCATATTTATGATCATGTTGAAAGACAACAAAACTGTGTCATGGCCATGTTTAAAGAAATAGAAATGGAAAAATATATTTAGATATCTAGGCAGAAAAATATGCCTTCTGAGTTCTGGAACAGTATGCTAAATTTTAAGAGTGAATTGAAATAAATGGAGTAATTATTCTCTACTGCATTCTGAATATTATGAGCCACATTCAAAAAGGTAATTTTAAAATTCAAAGTACCCTTATCAGTTCTGACATTTTTATGTTGCATTTTGCCTCTGACAGGTTTGGGGTTTGGCAGTAGTTTCTTGCAAATCAAAAAGAGAATCCATTCCCTTCTTTCTCACCGTGTGATTCAAATATATACTAATTTCTTCACAGATCACATGTTTTATTTCCATTTAAAATGCACCCCTACACAAACCTTTATCTGTCATGGCCTGCTCAAGGGACTTTTTTCATTTTATCTTTACTGGTCAGAACTTTAGATCCACAAAGACTCAGAAACGTTGCTATTGATTAATCTTTGCATGGTACTAGAGGTTGAATCCCTGCCATAACAAATTCCAAGGTGAGATTAAAATTATATGGTAATAAGTCCCATCCACCTAGGAGCCCATTTATTGCAAGAAATTCTATTAAACTAATTAAGTTGGAGTTCAGTTACAATGGGATTTAGTCAATATTTTTCATATCTTAGTGGAAATTATAGAAGTAAAACTCAGGCTCTGATAGCTATATAAACTTTAGGATTAAAAATCACAAAGGGTCTTTTATCTCATCAAGCTACACAATCTCTACTGCTAGTGCTGCCATTCACCTTCATTTCTGGTTCCAGTAATAATAAGTACAGCAGTGGACTCATGCCCACGAGATCTATACATACCATCACCCAGAAAGCAGCTGGCTTAATGGTCTGCTGAAAACTCAATTATGGCAACATTTGGGAGACAACGCTTTGAATGGATAAGACAGGATGCAGTTAGGCTTTAAGTTAACAAAGAATATAAAAATATAAGCAGAATATACAGGTCCAGGGATCAAGAGGTAGAAATGAGAGTAATTTCTCTTACTATTGTATCTAAGAACCCAATTAAATAAATTTTTCTATCCATCCTTGCAACTTTGAGCTCTGTGTATTTGGAGGTCTTGGTTCTTAAGAAAGAAATGCTTCTACCAGAAGACACAACAAAATTTCCATTGAATTGGAAACTTAAACACTACCTGGCCATTCTGGGTTCCTTATACCCCTGAACAAATGGGCAAAGAATAGGGTTACTCTTCTGGCTAGCTGGCATGATCTAGCCCAACTACCAAGGGGAAACAGGAATTACTGCTGAAAAATGGGGATGAGGAAGATTATGTCTGGAACCCAAAGGGTTCTCTAAGATACTTCTTGATATTCTCACATCCAAGAGTAAAAGTTAATAAGAATTTAACAATAGCAATAACAGAAACAAGGGCTACTAAAGATGCAAACTCTTCAGGAATGAAGGCATGAGTTACCCCATCAGGTAAATAAATGACCAGCTGAGATTCTGGCTGAAGCAAAGAAAATATGGAATAATAGTGGAAGAAGAAAAGTCAACAGCCTCCTTATGGCCATTTATAGACATGAGGACTCTAACATACATATAGTATAATGTTACAACAATATGGTTCTATTTTCCCTTTCCCAGACTTTGTGCTATTGTTTTTATATATTTTTCTTCTATATGTGTTATAAACTCCACAATCTAATAACATTATTTTTGTTTTAAATAGTCAATTATATGTTAAGATATTATAAAAATAAGAAAAATGTTTTATAAATACCCATCCATTTTCCATTTTTGGTGCTCTTCATTCCTTTAAATAGATCCAGACTTCCATTTGTTATCATTTGCTTTCTACCCGAAGTACTTCCTTTAACATTTTATGTAGTAAGCATCTGCTGTTGATAAATTCTTTCAAAGCTTGTGTGTCTGAAAAAGTCTTTATTTCACCTTCATTGTTGACATTTATTTTTGCTATGTATAGAATTTTATTGTCAAAACTGTTGACAGTTCTTTCTGTTAATACTTTAAAGACACTTCACTGTCTTCTGACTTGCATTATTTCCAATAAGAAGTCTGCTCTTGTTCTTATCTTGTTCTTCTATTCATTACGTATCTTTTTTCAATGGCTAATTTTAAGGTATTTCTCTTTATAACTGCTTTCAAGCAATTTGATTAAGATGTGCCATCAGGTAGTTTTCCTCTGATTTCTTGTGCTTAAGATTTATTCATTTTCTTCAGTCTGTGGGTTTGTTTCTTTTTAATCAAATTTAAAAAATGTTTAACCATTATTTCTTCAAATATTTTACATACACACCCACATACATCTATTTTAGAGACTCAAAGTACACATGTATTAGGCTATTTAATGTAATGCCACATTTCACTGATGTTCTGTTCTCTCCCTCTCTTTTTTTTTTTTAGTGTTTTTTTCTCTGTGTTTTATTTTGAATATTTTCTATTGCTATGTCCTCAAGTTCAGTAATCTTTTCTTCTGCAGTATCCAATCTGCTGTTAATCCCATTCAGTGTACTTTGCATCTGTAAAATTTTACTTTTGGTCTTCTTATATTTTCGATGTCTCTCCTTGACATGAATATTCTTTCCTCTATATTCTTGAACATATTAGAATGTATTTATAATGATTGTTTCAATATTTTTGTCTACTAATTCTATTATCTGCATCATTTCTAGGTCTGTTTATATAGATTAATTTTTATCCTCAGTATGAGTTGTGTTTTTCTGCTTCTTTGCATGCCTAATTTTTTTTGGATAACAGACATTGTGAATTTTACTATTTTGGGTGCTAGATATGTTTAAATTCCTTTAAATATTCTGGAGCTTTATTTTGGGATGGAGTTAAGTAACTTAGTAAGAGTTTAATCCTTTTAAGCTTTGTTTGGCAGAACAAAAGCAGTCTTTACTTTAGGCCTAATTTTTTCCCCTCCCTCATTACTGAAGCTAACATGTTTGACTACTCTGCCCAATGCCCTGTATACCACAAGGTTTTTCTACCCTGGTTTGGGGCAACATGAACTATTCTCATCTCTGTGTGAGCTCTGGAAATTGTTCCACCTATTTTTTTTTTGCTGGTATTTCTTTCCCTAGCCTCATTTTCCTCACAGCCATGCTTTAAACCGTACTCAGCTAAAGTCTCAAGGGGTTTCTGCAAATCTCTTGAGTTCTCCTTCTGCAAAGCTCTCTTCTCTCAAGTATGCTGCCTTAAAAATTCTAGCCCCATTTACCACCCCACACCCAAATTCTCAACTCTGTCTCTTCAACTTGGGGAAACAATTGAGCTCCACTTGGGTTCCTCCTCCTTGAACTTGGGTCTAAAGACTCTCCCCGCAGTAAGCTGGGATAGTATGTAGGCTCATTGGTGATCACTCTCCTGTGTTGCCTGTTGTTCTATATCTGAAAAACTGTTATTTCCTATATTTTTGCTTGTTTTTTTAGATGATTGAGGCAAGAAGGCAAATCCAGTCTCTGTCACTTGACCATAGCCAGAAGTGGGAGTCTTGTTTATTATTTTAAACTGAAAAATACTTACATATGGTTAAAAAAAATCAGACAATACAGAAGGAATATGTTGAAAAGTAAGTCTTCCTTGCACTTCCTACCACTAGTGCTCCTAATTCCCTCGTCCCTCCCTTTTCAGATGCAGTAACACCAGTTTCTTATAAAGTGTTCCAGAAATATCCTATGCATGTATTTGCATATGTATGAGAGAATACTGTACACAACATTCTGTAGCCCCTACTTTGTTATGCTTAACAATATGTCTGGAGATGTTTCCATATGAGTGCAGATAGTTCTATTTCTTTACTTTTTTATGGCTGCAGAGTTTTTCATTGTATGGCTGTAATGTGGTTTATTTAACTAGTTCCTGGTTAATGGATATTTAAATGAGTTTTCAGCCCTCTGCTATTATAAGCAATGCTGTAATGAACATTTCTGTATGTATGTCTTTGGGGACATATATGACAATACCTTCTATTAGTCCTTCTGGAATGCTATAACAAAATACCATAGCCTGGATAGTTTATAAACCACAGAAATTTACTTCTTACAGTTCTGGAGACTGGGAAGTCTAAGATCAAAACACTGTCAAATTTGGTGGCTAGTGAGGACCAGTTTCCTGGTTCATAGATGGTACCTTCTTGCTGTGTCCTTTTATGATGGAAAGGGCAAGAGGTCTCTCTGGAGTTCCTTTTCTAAACGCATTAATCCCATTCAGGAGGGCTCCATCCTCATGACCTAACCGCCTCTCAAAAGACCCATCTCCTAATGCCATCACTTTGGATATTAGGATTTTAGCATATCAATTTGGTGGGGGAGGAGGGCATAAACATTCAGACCATAGTATACCTGTAGTATAAATTCATAGAATTAGAATTGCTGGATCAAAAGGGTTATGTATTTTAAAAATGGGATAAGTATAGTTAAAATTGCCCTCAAAAGAGACTGTACAAATTTACATTCCCATCAACAATGTTATGAGGGGCTATTTAGTTTAGATGTTGCAGGAAATAGGAAACAGGAATAGTAAAGGTCTGAGTAATGACAGGATGAACTCAGTGTTTCCACAAAGCTTAGAAAGTAGGAAAAGGACAGAGAAAGGAAATGTTGAATTTCAGATTGTGTGATTTAAATCAAGTTACATTTATGACATGCAATATATCCAAGTAACAAAACTGCACTTGTACCCCTTAAATTTATGCACATTTTTTAAAATAATAATAATAGACAATTTTTCTCCTTATAAGTTTTAAAAATATGCATGACTGTTATAAGCAAAAATTATAACACTATCTGGTGGGGTTTTCAATGAATGTATATTAATACATATGAAAATTATAACATAAAGAGTGAAGAATAAAGGGGTCTATAAGGTTCAAAAGTGTCTATATTTTACTTCAAGTAATAAAATACTAACTCTTAAATAGACCACTAAAGGTTAGGAATATATATTGTAATTCCTAGAACAAGCAGTTTAAAAAATGGTACAAAAAGATATAGTGAAAAAGCCAATAGGTAAATTTAAATGGAATACTAAAAACTTTCAAAAACTCCAAAAGAAGGCAGAAAGGGGCAATAGAGAAACAGAAAACAAATAATAAAATGGTAGAAGTAAACTCAACCATATCAATAATTACAATAAATGCAAATTGTTTAAACACACTAATTTAAAAAAACAAATTATCAGGTTGGATAAAAAATAAGAACCAACTACATGTTCTTTACAAGTAACTCATTTTAATATAATGATGTAGATATGTTACAAGTGAAGGATGGAGCAATTTTAGCTCTCACATGCAAAGAACTTGGAAGTCATCACTCCTGCCTTTACAACAAGAAAAAAATGGAACAAACTGAAAATCGATGACCCTTTTTGGACTCATCAAAGAACTGAGGTTGCAGGGCAAACCATCACCCCAAAATCAAGAGACAGAAGCAAATCACAGCCAAGATCAGGTCACCAAAAGCAAAAGCTGCTGGAGACAGAAAGTGGGGACAAGACTACTAGAGCCTTATCTGACCCGGGATGGGGTAGTCACTCAACTACAGCCCTGTGGCCTTTTCTCACTGAAGGGAGAGGGGAAAGCCAAGACACTTTTGAAGGCCACAGCCCAGGGACACAGGCTCACTAAAAGACTGAGATTTAATCATAAGATTACTGCAGCCAGGTGCAGTGGCGCATGCCTATATCCCCAGCTACTTGGGAGCCTGAGGCAGGAGGATCTCTTGAGCTCAAGAGTTCAAGTCCAGCCTGGGCAACATAGCAAGACCCTGTCTCCAAAAACAAAAAAAGATTGTAGAATGCCTACTGTCCTCACACCTTACCACCTTATCAACAAGGTTCCAGTAAAATAAGAGTGAATTAGAGTTTAAGACCTGCAAGGTAAAGACTCGTACAGAGAAAGGGTTCTTGAGCAGATCTGAAGACAACAGTGGAGGCAAAAACAAGGACACTAGAAGAAATTGAAATCTCTGGCCCTTACAGATTAAGCAAACGTTAACATAAAACCTCACATTAAAACTTATTCCCCCGAGATCCTATTACCCAATACATCATGTCTGGCTTTCAACAAAAACGTGCAAGGCATGCTAAAATGCAAGAAAAAACATATTCAAAGCAAGCTTCAGAACAAGACTCAGATCAATGTGTCGGCAGGGTTCATTTCTTCTGAGGCCTCTCTTCATGGTTTATAGATGGCCATCTTCTTTTCATCTGTTCACCTGGTTTTCCCTCTACATGTGTCTGTGTCCAAATCACTTCCTGTAAGGACACCAGTCATATTGGATCAGGCCCCACCCTAATGGCTTTGTTTAACCTTAAGTATCTCTTTATCTTTATCACCAAATACAGGCACATTCTGAGATACCAGGGGTTAGAACATCCACATGTGAATTTTGGAGAGACACAATTCAGCCCATAACAAGGGACATCCTACAAAATACCTGACCAGTACTCCTCAAAACTGCCAAGGTTATCAAAAACAAGGAAAGTCTGAGAATCTGTCATGGGCAAGAGGAACCTTAGGAGATGTGACAACTACATGTAACAGGGTTTCCTAAATAAAATCTTGGAACCAAAAGAGGACATTAGGCAAAAACTAAGGCTATCTGAATAAATTAAAAACTTTAGTTAATAATGTATCAGTACTGGTTTATTAATTGCAACAAATGTACTATAATAATGTAAGATGTTAATAATAAGGGAACTGGGTGAGGGATATATGTGAAGTATCTCTACTATCTTCTCGATTTTTCTGTAAATCTAAAACTGTTCTAAAAACTAGATTTTTTAAAAAGTAAAGAATGTAAAAAGACGTACCATGGTGGAAATATTTGCAGTATCTGGAAAAGGGCTTGTATCTAGAACCGTTACACTTCAATAAGAAGAAAGTCCAATTAAAAATATGGATAAAACAGCTGGATAGGCATTTCACCAAAGGAGATATATGTATGGTAAATAAGATACAAGATACTTGGTATCATTAATTATTAGAGAAATGCAAAGCAAAATCACACATAATGAGATACAACTACATACCCATTAAAATGGCTAAAATTAATAATATTGAACATATCAAATGTTGGTGAGGATATAGATCAACGTGTGAACTCTCATTCATTGCTGGTAGGGATTATAAAATGATACAACTGCTTTGACAACAATTTGACAATTTCTTAAAATGTTAAACGTATCTCAGTTATATGACCCAGACTTTTTATTCTAAAGTATTTATCCAAGAAAAATGAAAGCACATGTCTACACAAGGACTCATACATGAATGTTCATAGCAGTTTTACATGTAATATCCAAAAACTCAAAACAACCGAAGCGTCTATCAACAGGTAAATGGATAAATTATGGTATATTCACACAATGGAATATAACTCCACAATAAAAACTAACTACTGACACATGCATGCAACCTAGATGAATCTCAGAATCATTATAGTGAGTGAAAGAAGGCACACCATCAAAAAAAAAGAGCACATTTACATAAAATACTAGAAAATGAAAACTAACCTATTGAGGCAGAAAGCAGACCAGTGTTTGCCTGGAGATGGACTGGAGGAGCAGGAAAGAGGAACCATAAAAAGGCACAAGAAGATTTTGGAAGATGATGAATATGTTCACTACTTTGAGATGATGATTTCACAGGTGTATAAATATGTCAACACTTTGAATAGGTACAGTTTATTATAAGTCAATTATCTCTTATTAAAGCTGTTAAAAAGTTTGCTAATAAAAAATTATATTTGGGAAAAATAATAAACTAACTAAATAAATAGATTTCTAGTATCTAATTAGCAAGATCCTTCAAAATATGACTCCCTTCTAGGTAGCAAGATCTACCTTCACCTCATGGCTTTACTTCCCAACACATGGGTCTCCCCAAACATTCCTGGTAGCCCAGCTTCTGTACCCTAACCCTCACTCTTTCCCTCCATTGTCCCTCCATCTATCCAGATCTCTCATCTTACAACGTCCAAGTGTCACTTCAGCTCACTCCCTCTGAAATGTCTATAATTCTCAAAGCCAATCTCTCACATTATACAGTATAACTACTCCCTATCTTGTACTGAGATTTAGATATAGTGAATGCTCAATATTCACTGAATGGAAAAATGATTTTGAACCATCAGTTGCACGAGTGTTAATCTTATTTTTTATTAGATCATCAACTGTTTGGGAGTGAAAGACATAAACTATTTTCCTGTATAAGAGGACTCCACATTGTAAATATGTTAAATCTTCCCAGGTTCAATGTGATCCCAAGTTTTAAAAGATTGGATTGACTTAAATCTAACTAGAATGTTTCTGGTAACAAGGATTTCTCTTTTTATTCAGAAACTGATATCAATGGAAATGGATTTCTGAAACTAGGTTCTTAAAGTGGAGAAAGGATTAGAGAGTGGAAAAACTGGAAGCCAAGAGGCCATTTGGGAGTATGAAACAGCTAAGAAAAAGACAGCAAAGACTCAAAATACAGCAATGGCAGTGGGAATAAGAATAAGAAAGTGAATTCAGAGATATTCAGAAGCTCTGAGACTAAATGATGGATAGAGAGGGAAAAGGAAGTCTCAAGGACAGCAGTTGGGACCACAACTGAAGAATAAGAGGTTCAGGAGAGAAGACAATGATTTCCCTCTTAGATACTTCAGATCCGAGGCGCCTGCAGCCTTCTGATTTTAAGATTGTTCCTTTTTAAGCACCAAAGAGGGCAAGAAAAGCTTCATCTTTCTCTGTTGCACCCCTCTTAATAAAAGGATTTGTTCTATAAAATTTGCATTCAGTCAAAAGGCCACACTTAAGGACCTAAAGGCCACATTTCACCTTAAGGCTGTGAGTTCCCCACCCCTCGGTATTTTTCTCACTGGACTTTAAACTTCTTAAAGTCTGTATTAGTTATTTATTCCTGTATGATAAAGTAACCCAAAGCTCAGCAGCTTAAAACAACACACATTTATTATCACACACAATTATAGGAATCCAAGAGCAATTCATTTGGTGGTTCCACTCAGGGTCTCTCGTGAACTTACAGTCAAGCTGTCAGCCACAGTTATGGCCTGAAGACGTGACTGGGGTGGAAGGACCTGCTTCCAAGCTCTCTCACGGGGCTGGTGGAAGGAGGCTGTGTTTCTCATCATGTGGATCTCCTCACAGGGCTGTTCCTGCATGCCTTTCCCCAGAGGGAGTGATCTGGGAGAGTACGCAATGGAGATGGAAGCCACAGTGTCTTTTATACCCTACCCTCGAAAGTGGCCTACTTTTACTTCTGCCATATCCTATTGATTCCACAGACCAACCTGGTCCATTGTGGGAGGAGCTGCACAAGGGCCAAATCTGTCTTAAAGACAAATGTTTCCTAGCACAGCGCCTGACATGGTGAGCACTTAACTTGTCAAACAGATATTTGTGTCAGGAACTCTAAAGAAAAAGTCTGAGGTAGAGTTTCAGATTCCAAAGGAGACAGCAAATAAACAATGGATTTGATTGTAGCAGTAGGTGAGAGACCCCAGAGGGAACACATACAGTGAAAATATGTGAACTAAGGCTAGAATATGGGGTCACAGGTGCTGAAAGGGTGAGCTGAGAGAGAAGAGGGAGCCAAAGGGACTGGAACAGCCCAGCGCAGACTAGGCTTGGCATCGGAAGGGAAGTGTGGGACAGATGCAAAGAGAGGAGAGAGGTTCACACAGGAGCAGGTGGTCCGGAGCCTCAGGTGCTGCAGACAGACCAAATAAGACGAGGCTTATGAAGAGCTGATTTGTCCAAGGGCCTTCCAGTAGAGTGGTTAGGGCAGAATTTGGATTATGTTGGATCAAGAACTGAATGAGGTGAGAAATTACAAAGAGTGGATGTAGGCAAAACTTTAGCAGCAAAGTGAAGGGATAAAGAGATCGAGAAAGCAAACGAACTAGCCTTTACCAAGAGCTTCCTGTGGGCTAAGAGGTTTTCTAGGTTCTATATATACATTACTTTATTGCGTCCGTACAACAACCCTGGGAGGTACTATTAGCCTCAGTTCATAGATGGAGAAACTGAGGCTTAGAAAGATTAAGAAAATTGCTAAGGCACACAACTAGTTAGATCATCAGCGCAGTAGTTTGATGAGAAGGCAACACAGGCAAAACAATACACAGCACAGATTGTTTTGGCCACTCAGCCTCTACCTCCCCGCTTCTTCTGATAACAATCCTAAAATCATTGCTAGGGAGATACTACACCTTCTTTACTTTCATCCCATGCATTTCAAGTGGGCCATGAGTGGACATGTGACCTAGACTTCGATCAACACAGTGGGTATCATTAGCATCTTCCTTGCAATAGTTTCTGGGCAAATAACCCAGGAATTGGCATGGATGGGAAAATGACCCAATTCCTTGAAATCTAAGGCATCCAGACTCAATTCTGAGATTTTTCATCTGAACTATCAGGAAAACAGGCACTCTTTTTTTTTTTTTTTTTTTGCAGGGAGGAGCATTGAAACTGAGAAGCGCTTCTGAGTTCTACAGGCATCTTGCCCCATAAGAAGAGACCCTAGTGGAGAATGAAACATACACAGCAGAAGTCAGAGCTATGAGATGGAAGAAAGCAGGTTCTTGTGACATTATCCGAGCCACTGCATTGGGCTGTCCCTGTGGCTAGACTAACCCTAGATCTTTGACAATATTCATAGATTCTCTTTTTGGTCCAGTCAGTTAGAGCTGAGTTTTCTGTCTCAACTCAGTTTTGACCTAAAAGAGTCCTAACTGCTATATACAGGTTTCTCTCTCAGCATAGGGATTACTTGAACATGTTTTTAGGTTGAGAGGGGGCTAGTTGAGTAAGAAACTATTTAGGAGATGATAACATAAGAAAGCTTTATATTATTTGTTTACATATTTATTTAGCTCTGGGGTAATACAGCTTGTCTTATATTTTATTCTTGCTATATGTATATCTCCATTACCATCCAGAGAAAGTGTCTCTGAGGCAAAGTAAGAGATCAGTATTCAAAGAATGATTATACACCATGGTCTAAAAAATCATTTTAGAACATCTTTTTACATTCCTAGAACTCCCTCATTCTATGTATTCACATGGTTAACTCCCACTCAGCCTCCAAGAATTAGCTCAATGATGTCAAACACTGGAAGGGTGCCCCCTTAATTTTTCCTCAACCCCATCCCATCCTCAAGCTAAATTAGAGGCCTCTCTTTGATGTCCCGTAATGTCTCCCACATATGGGGATCAGAGCTCTTTTAACAACCACCAAAACCACCACAGAGTCACTTGATTGCCAGACCACAGGCACACCTCCAGACTGCGGTGAGCTCCATTAAACTATGGTGTAGGCACAGTAAATGCAAGGAAATGAGAGTTGAGAGGAAACTTGTTTACTGCTACCCTCCCAGACACCCTTGAATTCTACAGATACTAATGAAAGTGTCTATAATTTGCCACTCTGAAATAATGAAAACCATTAAAAGAGATTCACTTTTTCTTAATGTTTAGGGTCTGTTTTTTTAATGGTCTTTTTCTTCTGGCTATATTTATCAAGCTTTGAAGAAAAAGGGAAAATAAATTGCACCTAATTCACATGAAGATAGTGGCTTAGGAAGAAACGCTTTCATCTGATTGCATGTAGTATTGTGGAAGGAGAGGGAAAAGCACATACATGCAATTATCTTATTTGTGAGCTTCCATTTATTGAAGGGGGAAAAAAACCCTACAAAATTTCTGAGTTTTGACTCCTACCCAGTGTGCTGCTAGAAATCAGAACTGGTTAGAGAAGGGAGTGGTCTGTGCCTTTCTTTGTCTGCGGGTTGCTCTTTCAACAAAGCCCCTCATGTTTTTGCTGTACTAAAGAGCAATGGCAAAAACTGCAAGAAGCCTGGCAGGATGGTGATATGGGATGCAGGCAAAAGCTTCTCCTGGACCATAATAGAATTTCACCTGGTAAGATTGTCCATTTTTAAAAAGTATTTTACTGTAATCCTAGCACTCTGGGAGGCCAAAGCAGGAGGATTGCTTGAGCTCAGGAGTTTGAGACTAGCCTGAACAAGAGCAAGACTCTGTCTCTACTAAACATAGAAAAATTAGCCGGGTGTGGTGGAGCACTTGTAGTCCCAGCTACTCTGGAGGCTGAGGCAAGAGAACCACTTGAGCCCAGGAGTTTCAGGTTGCAGTGAGCTATGATGCACCACTGTACTCTAGCCTAGGTGACAGAGTGAGACTGTCTCAAGAAAAAAAAAAAAAGTATTTTAGCTCCCTCTGTCCAGGCATTATGAAATCTAGGAGCAAACTCCATATTCACTCAAGTTTCCTTCAAAGTGATTCTTTCCTCAATCAGTCAGTATTAACACCCACTGCCATTAGCATAGAGTTTGAGAAAACTTGGAGAGGACATTCAAAACATGACAATATGTGAAACTGGCTATGTGAATTATCAAAGGTGAGTCATAGTTCTATTTGTTCTGCTAAAGTGCATTCCTCAGAAGTTGCTAATTGAGATAGACACTGAAAGCAAAAATAAACTATGAGTGCCATCTCTGTTAGCCCAGGTGCCCTAGAAAGATGAGCCAGAGACAAGGATTAAGGTACAGGTGCTTTCTTTGAGAGGTGCAACCCTAGGAGGAATTAAGGGCAAAGAACAATGGGAGTGTGACAAAGAAAGGTATAAAGCAAGGCTGTGAGATTCATTCCTGTGCTGGCTATTTCTTTACAATGAATCACAAAGAGATGTACCAGGTCACTGTGTGAGTTCCTTTGCTGGGGCTATGGGACTTTTCTGGAAGGGCTACAAAGAGGAAGTGTAACTTCTGTAGAAGGAAGAAAGGAAATGGGATTTATTTGCCCAGCTCATGCCCAGATCCAATTTCCTATTGGTCCAGGTTTACCCAATGGGCAACTGATTCTCCTGCACTGCCAGGCTGTGTCATCCAGCCCCCTGGTGGCCACTAGGGGAGCCAGATTCCACATCCTGCAAGGTGGCAGTCCTCCCAGGTCTGGAAGTAGGAGTGACCTGGCACAGATGAGCATGAGCTGGGGGTGGGGGTGGGGGAGTCCATGAAGGCCTGGGGCTTCAACTTGGGGAGCCCAGCAAAAGGCTCTCACACCTCCCATGATCAAGGCTGCATCAGGGGCAGTTCAAGTTGGAAAATATGTCAATCAATAAATACTAAAAGAACACTCACTAGAAATTTGATATTAACTTCGGCTCTGTGCAGAATACAAAGAAGTTTATAACTCAATCCTTGCCTTTAAAATATCCAAACATGCACAGAGATCAGAGTTCTGAGCTACTAAAGCCATTAAAATCTCCAGAGCAGAATACCTAACAAGAGGGAGCTGCACACTGGAGGGGCTCCAGAAGTACGTATAAGAACTCACTGCATCTCCTTAGTTATCCAGTGCTGCTCAACAACATACCCAAAACTTAGCTGCTTAAAATAACACACATTCATTACCTCAAAGTTTCTGTGTCTCAGGAATCCATTCATGGCTTACCTGGGTCCTCTCCCTGGGATTTCTACAAGGCTGCCATCAGTCAGGGCTGCAGTCTCACCTGAAGCCTCAACTGAGGAGGATCCATTTCCATATTCACTGAACTGGTCATTGGCATGATTTAGTCCATTGAGGGCTGTTGGACTGAGGGCTCATTCCTTGTTGGCTGTTGGCTTGAGGCTGCCCTCAGTTCCTTGCCACAGGGGCCTCTCCAACATGACAGCTTGCTCATCAAAACCAGCAACGCTGCTAGAAAGACAGAAGTCATGATATTTTGTAACCTAATTACATAAGTGGCATGACATTATCTTTGTTGTATTCTATTGGTTAGATCCAAGTCATTAATTCCAGACCACACTCAAAGGGAGAGGATTGTGTATGGGCATGAATACCACTGAGGGCCACCTTAGTAGTCAGCCTACCATAGTAAGGCTTCAAGACAAGATTCTGCAAGGCCCTGCAGGGATCACATGTTATAAGGCTCAGAGCTGGGAAAGACAGAATGGAAAGACCTCAGTGATAGCTAGAAAAGCTCCAAATATTTCAAAATTAAGTAATATATTGTTTATATACTTGCAAATAGCCAATAGGTCAAAGAAAAAATTACAAAGAAAATTAGAAAACATTTTAAACAGAATGATAATAAAACTATAACACATCAAAATTTGTGGGCTGCAACTAAAGCTATAATAAAGGCAAAATTATAACTTTAAATGCTTATGTGAGAGAAAAAGAAATGTTTAAAATCAATGACATAACTTGACACCTAGAGAAGCTACAAAAAGTAAGCAAATTAAACCTAAAATATGTATTAAATAGGAAGAGGAACAACAGAAATCAAGGAAACAGACAATACAGAAAATTAATAAAATCAAAAATTGGTTGTTTGAAGAGATCACAATTGATAACCCCCTAGCAAATCCAATCAAGAGAAAATACAAATTACCAATATCAGGATTCTATGAGGGAATATCACTACAGAAGCCACGACATCAAAAGTATAGTAAGGGAATAATATGAACAACTTTATTCCAATAAATGCAGTAACTTAGAAAAATGGACAAATTCCTTGAAAAATTCAACTTCTCAATTAATGGATGTGGTACATAACAGACGCTCCCAGGATCCCTGTTTGGCACAAGATCTGAAACAAGGAAGGGAAAACTACAAGAAATGCCAAAGGAAGCTCTTTAGAGTAAAAGGATATGACACCACAGGCTAATTCAGATCTACTGGAAAGAGTGAAAAGCACCAAGATGGTACCATATGGGTGAGTATAAAAACTATAGAGTTGGCTGTGGGGCTCTGGTGCGGCCTGAGCTGTTGGTCCTACACACCAAGATGCTTCAAAAACCATATGTTTTCTCTCCTCTTCTCTTAATTTATGTAAAAGACATTTGGCTCTTTAAAACAAAAATTATAGCATAGTATTATTAGGTTTTTTTTTTTTTATTTCAGCTCATCATGAGGGTACATAAGTTCAGGTCATATACATTATTATTAGGTTTAAATTTTAGGTAGCTATAATATGATCCCATTTATGTGAAATGTCCAAAATATGCAAATACTTAGAGACAGAAAATAGATTTGTAGTTGCCAGGGGCTCAGGGGAGGGAGGAATGGAGAATGAGTGCTAATGGGTAGGGGGCTTCCTTGCGGGGTGATGAAAATGTTCTGGATGAAATGTTCTAGTTACACAACTTTGTGAATATAATAACAACCACTGAATTGTAGACTTTAAAAGGACAAATTTTATGGAATGTGAATCATCTCAAAAAATGTAAATAGGTACAATTATATGATAAAAATAGCAAAAAGGACGGGGGAAATGCAACTATACTATTGCAAGGTATTTTTCCTAAAGTAATTCAGCATAAAGTATAAGAATATTACAAATTAAAGATGCATAGTGTAATCATTAGGGCAACCAATAAAAAAGTAAATAAAAGGAGCTATACTTAAAAAGCCAAAGGAAAAGCTTCTGCTTTCAATCATGGTAGAGTAACAAGGACTAGACTTAATATTTCTTGGTTATGAAACTGAACAAAATATATGAAACAGCTGTTTTCAAACACTGCACAACAGGTAGCACAGGACAATGATCCATGAGAGAAAAGAAACAAAACAACTGGGCCCTATATTGACCCCAGTTTTTTGCCAGAAGTTAATTTCCGGGTCATGGTTTCAGGTAGGCAGAGTCAAACAGAGCCTGGTAGCCTCACTGAAAGGAAGACATGGAAATTAGAGTTTGGGGAGGCTGAGGCAGCTGGAAGTTGTGGGCCAGGATATGGACAGTGGGGATCTCTGAAGACAACAAGACTCAGAAATGTGCAGAGGGGTCTGCTTGAGTCTTTGATGAGCGCTGGGTTATGCATGCATAGAGTGAAATTTCATATGGCAAAGCAAAAAAAAAAGAACCAGGGAGTTATAAACATAAAATTCCCCAGAGCTCGCACAAGGAGAAAAAATAAGAGCTCTGGCCAGCCAGGGTAGAGAGTCTTCAGTGATCACCCAGGGAATTCCTAATCACAATACAATATGATCTCAACTATAACACCTTGCTTGATGGGGAAATCCTAGACATATAGCAAAAGAATTAATATCAGTGCAAACAGAATTCCCTAGTCCATAAGAAGAAAAAAAATACATAATGAACACATGGGATTTATTTCAAGAGTGTAAAGATAGCTTAGTATTAGAAAATCTATTAATATAATTCATCATATTAAGAGATCAAAAAGAAAAATCATATAATCAATGCCATAGATGTTGAAAAGGCTTTTACAAAATTTAAACATTCTTGATTATACAAAAAGCTGCGAATAAAAATATACACATGGCCAGGCACGGTGGCTCATGCCTCTAATCCTAGCACTTTGGGAGGACAGAAGTTCAAGACTAGCCTAATAACTAAACAAGAGCAAGACCTCTTCTTTTCAAAAAATGGAAAAATTAGCCCAGAGGGGTGCCTGTAGTCCCAGCTACTTGGGAGGCTGAGGCAGGCAGATCTGACTATCCTTTGGTATTCTCCAACCACAGTGGCTTAGAGTTTCAATTTTAAAGGTTCACATGGAGATAAAGTCTAGAACCTGCACAAAGTGAAGAAAATTGAATCAGATCTTCATATCAAGTCAGGACCCCCCAAAGATGATACCCACAGTACAAGAGTTAACTAGAAAACAAAAGATGTTTCACACAGGTGAATGATAAGAAAACTTGCTTGTTTTGTTTAGTCTTATTTTTTTAAGATGCAAGTTTTACATTTCCCTTAAAAATTCATAATCACAAGTTGTTACCCTCTCATAGGTTTGGGTCTAGAATCTACCCTCCCCTGTAAAGCCAGAAAAATCCAAGCCAAGAATGTATTTTAACACAGTTCCAGATTGTTAGTGCTGCTGGGCACCTGGATATCTCCCAGCAAGCCCAGTTCCTCTGGGGAGCAATGCCCTAAATTCAGACCTCACAGAATAAAATTCCAGGTTCAGTAAGTTTACACACACAGGCACAAGGGAAATAAGCCATCCTGAATGAGAGTCAGCCTAGGCAACAAATGGAATGAAGACTACAAAGATCACAAATACTGAAACAACACATGAGAATATATATTCTTATATAAAATTAGAGCACTTAACATGAGTAAAGAAATAAAAGAGGGAATTGAAATTATGATAATAGAACACGAGTTTAAAAATGACCAAACTGATTTGAAAAAAGAAATAGAACTTCTAGACAATAAAAAAAGTACCAATTGAAGTTAGAAATCCCTTGGCTACTTTAAACCACCAAGGAGACACAGCTGAAGAATTAATATTAAACTAGTGGATACAGCTGAAGAAATTAGGGTCAGGGTCTTTTAAAATTCCTAACTCAGACCTGAAACTGTGTATCCATGACAACAGGACTTTGGTGTCAATGATGAAATGATGACAACAGACTGTGACAAAGATGACAAGAGGCCCACCAAATTGTCTGCCCCCTCTACGGAATACAGCAGTGGGTGGGGAGGCCACTGTTTAGATAAAGGTTAAATTTCCAAGTTCCTCTCCCTGCAACTAGTTGTGGCCATGTGCCTGGTTCATGCCAGTAAAATGTAAGAGGAAATGATGTGTGAAACTTTCATATCAAGGCTTTTTTAAAGTGGGAGCATCCCCTCCATGTGCTCTTTCCCTTGCCTCCAGCTTGCAGGTGTAGCTGATGATACAGTCGTAGATGGCAGAGCCATAAATGGAAGCAGCCGCACTGTCTGAAGGATTAGCAGTGAAAGGTCACACAGCTCTGAATGGATGCAGGTGAGGATGAGACCCTGGAGGACAGCATAAGATGAAAAGAGCCTGGGTTTTTACGTCACTGCGTGGAGGACAGTCACCTGATAACCAGGAATATTTGTCTTGCATTGTTATGAGAACAGACATAAACTTCCAGTTTGTTTGAGCCAATCATACAACTTGGGGCTGATTTTATCATAGCCCCTGGACTATCCTAACTAACACACAGTGAAAACAGAAAGTTTGTATAATGGCAAAGAACATGGAAACCTATAGAGACCAAAGCAGTAGCAATATAACAAACTCTCATACCAGATGGAGGTACAGATAGTCAGAGCCTCACGGCCCGTAAGAACATTCAGCTGCTAATAATACCATCTGCTTTAAATGAGAACACTGTCAGGATGAAAAAACTCATCTTTGCCATTTTTGATGGGGGATTTTATACCCTCATGGACATCCCTGCCCTAGATTCGACTCTTCTGGAGAAGCTAGGTATTTGAGCATCACCTGGTATAAATAACTAGTGCAAACAAAACCTATTTACTGTGAGACTAAGTGCAATAAAAGTCAATTTCCTAAACCTAGGCTTCAGGTGTGGCTAATTCCTCCCAACATTACTAGTAGAAGTTTAACTGGAGAAAAATTTGTCCATGTCTATCAAAATTAAAAACTCACATATTCTCTATTCTATTGCCCAGCAATTTATAAAGAATTTATCTCACAGATATACTTCTCTACATACATAAACAAATATTTCCAAGGCATTCTGTTGTAACATTTTTATAGTAAGAGCCTGGAAACATTCTAAACATCCATTAATATAGGACTGATTAAATAAATTATGATATATTCATACGATAGAATGTAAAACAGCTTTTAAAAAGAATAAAGCATGGTGGAAAATGGGTATGGCAGTTTCTCAGAAAATTAAACAAAGAATTATCATATGATCTAGCAATTCCACTTCTGGGTATATACCCAGAAGAACTGAGGCAGGGACTCAAACAGATACTTACACATCTGTGTTTATGGCAGCATCATTCACAAGAGCCAAAAGGTAGAAGCAACCCAAGTGTCCATTGACAGATAAATGGATAAAAAAATGTACTATATACATACAATGGAATATTATTTGGCCTTAAAGAGAAGAAAATTCTCATACATGCTTACAACATGGATGAACCTTGAAGATATTATGCTAACTGAAATAAAAGTCACAAAATGACAAACACTTACATGATTCCACTCACATGAGGTACTCAGAGTAGTCAAATTCATACAGATAGAAAGGAGAATGATAGTTGCCTGGGGCTGGGGGAAGAGGAAATGGGGAGCTGGTACTTAATGGGTATGGAGTCTCAGTTTATAAAGATGAAGAAGTTCTGGAAAAGATAATGATGGTTGCACAATATGAATGTTCTTAATTCAGTGTGCCACTGAACTGCACACTTAAAAATGGTTAAAATGGCAAATTTTATGTTATGTGTATTTTACCACAATAAAAAAAAATTACCCCAAATCAAGTTCATTTGGTGATGCAACAGAAATAAATAAAAGCTTAAGTTCAGAAAACAGGGGGAAAAAAAGAATTAGTTCTCTGTGTACTGATATGGAATGATCAAGAATATCTTAAGTGCAAAAAGTAAGAGCAGAATGACATGGATAATATGCTACCATTAGTTTAAAAAAAAGAATATTCTTGTGTGAGGGTGTGTGTATGTGTGTAAATACGAGGTATTTATACATACAAGGTATATGTATGCATACACACATGATTGTCCTCTAAGGTGGAAAACTGGTCGGCTGGCAGTGTGGGTAGCAGGAGTCACTCTTAATTTGTGTATCTGTCTTAGTCTGTTTTGTGCTGCTATAACAGAATACCTGAGACTGGGTAATTTATAATGAACAGAAATGTATGGGCTCATGTTTCTGAGGCTGGGAAGTCCAGGATTGAGGGCCTGAGTCTGAACTGAACAGGGCCTTCTTACTGCATCATCCATGGTGGAAGAGCAAAGAGAGGGCAAGAGAGAGAGCAAGAGGTGGCTGAACTCATCCTTTTATAAGGAATCCACTTGCGAGGTAACAAGCCCACTTCCACAATGATGGCGTCAATCTGTTCATAAGGGTCGTGCCCCCATGACCCAATCACCTCCCATTAGGCCCCACTTCCCCACACTGAATTGGAAGTCAAGTTTACAACACATGAACTTTAGGTGACACATTCAAACCATACCAATATCCTTTTTTAACCGTTTGGATTTTGAATTCTGTGCATGTATTTTATTAGCCATTGAAACGTTTTTAAAATAAGTTTTTAATAAAAATGTGTGCCATGCCTTTCGAGAAGCACAGGACTTGGTAAGGCAGAAAGGAAAGAGATCAGCCCAGCTGATGAAATAAATTGTACGAAGAAAGAAGCAGAAATGGGAACTTCCATGCTGTTTCTGAAGGGAGACAAAGAAATCATTTTGGCCTCCTGAGGGTGATTTTGGGCAGGCACAATGGAATGGTCCCACAAGCAGAATGATTGGGACCAGACTGTAAAAGTGCAGCGGGGGGGGGGGGGGGGGCTGGACTTTCCCTAGGAGGCAAAGCAGAACCACTGGAAGGATCCTGGCAGGGAAATGACAAGATGAAAGGAACGGGCTTTGGAGGAAGAGAAATCCAGTGGCAGCGTAGGTTTAACCTCCAGGGCATGAGTGGGCAACTGCCTGGGGTTTGGCAGGATGAGAATAGCAGAAAATAACCTGAGAGGGCAGAAAATAACCTGAGAGGACAGAAAAAGGGAAAAAATGAGTGCAGAATAGCTGTGCAAAAGAGGCCTAGAAGCAGAAGCCCAGTGCTAGAGGAGGAGGTAAGAACAGAGGCAGGCAAGGGGAAGACCTCAGAGGAAAAGAAGATGTGATTTTTTTTTTTTCATCCCAAGTCACTGGTTTTGAAACCCAACTATGCCAAAAACTCATCTAGAGAACTTTTTGAAAAATACAGATTCCTGGTCCCCATTCTAAATCTATTGAATTGGAACTTGCGTGGAAGGGGGAGACAGTAAAAATATACATAGTTAGGTCATCTCCACCACCAGTTCCCTAGTCCAGATGACTGTTACCTCACACCTGAAATATGACAGGGATATACTGGTCTCCCTGCTTCCATCTTTGCCCCCTCTCTCATAGTCTATGCTCTTCCACAGGACAGCCAGAGTGATCACTTCAAAACCAAAGTCAGACCATATCACTCATCTGCTCAAAATTTTCAATGCCTTCCTATCTCACTCAGTGCAAGATCCTAAATCCTTTCTATGGCCTAAAGGGCTCTCATAATCTGCACCCAGCCCTCAGCTCCCTGCTCTCAGCTCTTAACTCTCCCTCCATCCCAACTTACTCATCTTTATCACTGGTCTCCTTGCTGTCTCCTGAAAAAAAAAAGTAAAACAAACATGCTACAACCTCAGGACCTTTGCACATGCTCTTCCTTCTGCATAATGGCTCCTTGCCCAGTTATCCCCCAGATATCTAAATGCATTCCTCTCTCACTTCAACAACTGGTAATAGGATGAGAGGCTGCAATTCATATTCATGTGAGCAAAAGGCATGAAGCCATAGAGGTCAGGGATCAATAGAGGTCATGAGGCAATAGACTCTATGAAGCAACCAAAGCATGAGACATGTAGCTGATATAGGAGGAAGAACAAAGTACAGGCAGTTGGTAACCTAGACAAGTGGTAGAGATTGCAGAAAGTAGCTAGGACACCATAATGGCAAAGCAGAAGAGTAGAAAGTAACAGATTTTGCTTCTTAGAGAAAAACCAAATAGGTCTATTTCCAAAACTAAATTATATCCTGAAGGACCAGGGCTTCTTCCAAAAGCCCTAGCCATGCAACTGCTCTGTCCTTATTACTTCCCTACATGGTCATAACATGTAACCTTGTCACATGAGGAAACCTATGTATGTCATGGTTCTTTATAACTTGAAAGAATCTTTACTAGGTGGTCTATATATGTTTGCTAAAGACTATTAAATACCAAAAATGTTTTTAAAATTCCATCTGTGTGAGGACACTCAGTTTATGCTTTGTGATAATCAGGGTTATACTATGTTATGCTGTGGTAACAAACACTCTCACATCTCGGTGGTTTCCTTTTCTCACAAAATCTGCTGCAGGTCTGAATAAACATCTAGGACAGCTGTCCTCTGTGACGGTTCAGTATCTCCATATCAATTTGTGTTTTCAAGATAGCTGAAGCGGTGTATAGCAGACACTGTTGGGGCCATACCCTCACTGACATGCACCTTAAGCTGCCACAAGTTGCTCTCTTCAAACATCTGTGACTCTTTGCCCTAATAAGTGGCTGTCTACCTGCAGGCACATGCTTACAGGGAAAACTGGATGTGCTAGAGAGTGATTATGCCCAGAAGCAGCTCTCTACCAAGAACAGACAGGGAATTGGGGGATAAATACCCTAGCCTCAGTTGGAATAACTCTGAAGCAAGTTCTACACTGTCTCCAAGAGATCCCCAGTAGGATTGAAATCCAGTTGCCAACAGCAATTACTGGATTTATTATGCACTCACTTTCTTGGCTTCCTTTCCTTGCTTGTTTCACTTTCCTAGTCCCTTACTAGTGTTTTCTCCTGCTATTTGCACTCAAATCCTTGCCTCAGGGTCAGCTTATGGGGGCACCAATCCAAGACACAGGGGAAGGGAGCCCTGAAAAACTGCACCAACTATTAAAAGCTATCATACAGAAGAGACACTTACATATCTTTGACCAGAGTGAGTCATCTGGCCATGCCCAACTCTAGGTGGGTGAGAAGGTCCATTCCTTCTCACTGTCCAGAATTACTAGGAACCAGAGATTGGTGAATCAGAGTAATTCTGTCACATGCTTTTTGCAAGGTAGAGAGAACACTTGGAAAGAATTTAGAACTTTTGTCCCATGACTTAATTACCTCAACTGACCTGACACTCTGAGAAGGAGCGTGAGGCTGTTTTGAACCCCTGGAGGACTTAGGGAGTATGATCCTCCCCTTCTTAAAGAGAGCAAAAGCACATTTATTTTAGGGCATAGGAAAGCAAGCTGAGAGGGCAGCTGAAAGAGTGACAATAGGTAGTAAAACATGAGCTTAACTCAACAAAGATCTGGGCAGTGTGCCCAAAGCCAAGACAGGGTACCTCCTTGGTAAAAGGCACAAGTTGTGTAAATGCTGTCACTGTTCCATCCTGGGGGAAGACAGAGAGTGTTTGTTTGTCTTTTAACATCCCCAATTATTTATTTTTTAAACATACTGAATACCTTTGTGATTAGCACCAGATTAAAACCTGGACATGCAGAGATAAAAGATGTGGTTCTCAGGGAATACACTTTCTTCACTGAGAAATGAGAGTAAACAACATCTACGCACGAGATGGTGTAGATTTGGAAATCTGTAAGTTTTAGAAAAAAATATGTTGTACTCAAATTGCACTCCTTTGCTTCCCTTCACAGCAAAACTTCTTGAATATATTGTCTAAATGTATTAGTTTTCTATTGCTGCTATAACAAATTACTATATGCATAATGGCTTAAAGCAATACAAATTTATTGTTCTATAGGTCAGAAGACTGACATGGGTCTCACTGAGCTAAAATCAAGGTGCCAGCAAGGCTGGATTTTTTCTGGATGCTCTAGAGGAGAATATATTTCCTTGCCTTCTCCAGCTTCTAAAAAGGTTGCCCACATTTCTTGGTTCATGGTCCCCTTTCTTCCATCTTCAAAGCCAGCAACACTACATCTTTTGGAACTTTTCTCTGTCATCACTTTCCTCTCCAAACAGACTGAAAGTGTTCTCTACTTTTAAAGATTTATGTGATTAGATTGGGCCCACCCAGATAATCGAGGACAATTTCCACTGCATCCTTAATCACATTGGCAAAGTCCATTTTGCCTTGTAAGGCAACCTATTCACAGCTTCTGGGGACTAGGGTATGGACATCTTTGGGTGGCCATTATTCTTCCTACCACAATACTTTAAAATTTTTTAAAGTGCATTTTACTTACCACATATAAGAAATTACTACATGCACAAAGTCAATATTCAGAGTGTAAAGATGAGCAGTTCACAGAGATGGATTTACAGACAATGTGTCACCTGATGGAATAAAGCACATCCTTACTAATAACTAAGGAAATGCACATTTAAAGCAACTTTAATGCCATTTTATACCTTATACACTAGTAAAAATAAATAATAATGTTAAAAATCTGATGTGAATGTGGCTTCAGGGAAATATTAATATATTGTTGATGATTCTGTAAATTGTTTCAGTCTTTCTAGAAAGCAATCTGGCAATAGTTGACAAGCTGTTCAGGCCTTTTTCCAAATAATTTATCTTTAAGGATATGGACCTAAGGAAATGACCCCAAAGAGAAAATTTTAGAAGCCATGGGTCTAAACAAGTCTTCACAGTCACATTATTTATAAGAGAAAGAAACTGGAAACAACCCAAATGTCCAAAAATAGAGCTATGGATGAGCAAACTGTGGCATATTTACATTATGGACTGCTCTATAATCATTAAAGAGACAAGTTTATGGATTGTGTTGACTCAAAGTTACATGGGCTTGAAATATTATTAATAAAAGGACAAAGTACAAAATGGTAAGTGTACAGCTATTTCAAATATATAAAAATAAATATGGTGTATATATCATGGTTCATAAAATAAAGACATAGATGTAATAATTTAATGTTTAGCATGTTTTAAAATTAAAGCGTTCAATATTCTAGTTTGAAAGAGTAAAGTGGATATTACGGTGAATTATTAGAAAAAAGTTATTTAAGAGAAGTTGAACAGATACATTTATGTATATAGGGTATATTAAGTAAGAAACACTGACAGAGATCTACAATGTATTCAGCCCTAAGTACATTGTTCACAGCAAGCAGAACAAACGAAAGTAAGATAGGGTCCCTGGAAGAGTAAGACAGGGTCCCTGGGCTTGATAAATATCCAAGAAACAAAAAGCTCATAGTAGATTACAGCATAGATGATTTTTTTTGTTCTGTTGAAAAGACTAAAGGGTTTTTTAATTGTACTTTTAGAAACTCTAAGTTTTACAAACACTTGCTAGAGTTCTGTGAGACATTTTGTGAATGGAATTAGATGTTAGGTAATTTCGTGAGATCATTGCCCTTCACCTATTCTTTTTCTAAAAAAAAATGCTGATTTTTAACTATTGCTTTTATTTTAAAATGCTCTTTTAAGATACTTGGACACCATGGAAAAGAACAAAGAAGAAAGTAAAGCACACCACCTAACATCAGTTTCAGTCCTAAGAAATAATCATTGTTAACATTCTGTAAACATCATTTTAGCCAGGCTCATTTACTGAGTTCAACCCGAGAAGCAGAACCAGTAGGAGATAGAAGTATCACAGGCATTGGCTGCACAACTGTGGGAGCCGGCTAGATGAGTCCGAGAGCCGCAGGACAGGCCATCGGGAAAGGCAGGGAAGAATTTTGGGGCACAGGCAGAAGCAGCTGAACACAGGTAGAAGTTCTTCTTCAGGGAAACCTCAGCTATGCCCTTAAATACCTTTCAACTGAATAAGACCCACCTGGATTACCTGGGAAAATCTCCCCTACTTAAGCCCAATTGATTATAAATTTTAATCATATCTGAAGAAATACCTTCACAGCAACATCTAGATGAATGATTGAATAACTGGGGAGTTTAGGCCAGTGAAATCGACATAGCAAAAAGACCATCATAGTCTACCCATTGTCAACTTGACCCCCACACACATCTCCTTAAGCCATATTTAATGTCCAAATAAAGATAATAACAAAGTCATGCTTCTGCTTAACATGATACAACTATCTTTTGTACAACTGAAACCAAGCTAACCCTTTCTCCCAAAGAGGATGCAAAGTTCTTAGGTGATGTTCATTCTTCTCCTTTGATAGCCTGTAACTCAAATACTGTGACATAAAGTTAACTATTATTAACACATTTTAAGTGAGATGATAAGGGGAGAAGAGTGAGAAGAAAACAAAAATATTTTCTTAATATACATACAATATATTCATAATAAAATAACGAAGAAATACTCATAACAACTACAGTCCTCGTTTCTGCCACTGGTTACCTGGTTGTAGTAATTATGACTACATTCTTCCACTGACCATTCCATTTTCCCTTTGCCCTGAGCAAGCACCTCAGCTGGCTGTGCTTTTTTACCTCGTGAGGTGACCCAAGCCTTTATTCCTAAAGGATCTGGCACACTGGTGGTCCTACACGAATTGGGTTGTAGTTTTCCATTGACTTTGATCACAAGGTATGATATTACTAAGAGACATTCTAAGGAATCTTCTGTATTCCAAACATACTCTTCTTTACCACCACTGTGGGGTAGGGACCAAATTTCCCCTTGGTAATCAGGATCAGTCACCCCAGCCAGTACAGTAACTCCTTCTTTGCCTGTTGATTCACAGGCATGAGGAGCCCAAAATGACCAGGTAGCAGTCTCAACTTCCAGGTCAATGGACCATCATTGTATCTCTTGGTAGAAGTATTCCTCCCTTTGTAACTAAAACCTCTGGACCAGCAAAGACTAAGGACATGGGGACAGAAAGCAAAATATTGCTAGTGGATCACCAGCCACTCTTATTTCTGCTCTTTGACTCCTGGACTCATGAATTCTGGCTATGGGAGATACAACACCATACATTAGATGTTGTTTCAGAGCATGTACAACAACCTGGAAGACACTGGCCCAACCCTGCAAGGTGTTGTCACTAGCTGGTGTTGTAACTGAGTCTTCAAAAGGCCATTCCACCATTCCTATCAAGCCAACTGCTCCAGGATGATAGAGAACATGGCAGCCAAATGATGGCACTGAATTGCCAAAGGCAAGGTAGACATGGTTACTGTAATGGGCAATGATGTCCAAGCAGTGATCAGAACAGTCTGACTCACAGAGTCCTAAGTTTGGCTAGTTGATCATGGTGTCCCATGTGGCTGGTTAGTAGTTTGCCGGAGGCTGAGGGAGACTGGGGAATAACTGTTAATGGGTATGGGGGTGTGGGGGTGGGGTGATGAAAATGTTCTGCAATTCGATAATGCTTACGGTTGCAAGACTTTTATATCTATACTATATATTTTTATACTATAACATATATAACTTTTACATAATATACTAAAAGCTACTGAATTGTATACTTTAAAAGGGTGAATTTTATGGTATGGAATTAATGGCATGTGATAAAATAAATAATTGACAACATTTCTTTTTTAAAAAATACATGTAATATGTGTTCGTTGTAGAAAAACTAGACAGTAAATACAGCACAATGAAGAAAATTAAGTCACTTAAAATTCAAAAAAGATGAATAGAAAGGTGAGAGACGATTTCAACTTTCAAGTATCTCCTATTTTGGTACGTAAATCTACAAACTAAGAGCAATACAACATATAAAGTGCTATTAAAACTATGACCTGCATACTAGAAGGATTAAATACGATCTTTCTCAAGACACCGGCAGATGGGATAATCTGCCTGATAGCCTTCTACCCTCACAACCACTCATGATAAGTAATGGAGAAGATTCCAATAGTGGTCCTGTCTCAGGAAGAAAAGCAGACCCACCTCTGGCAACTGCCCGTGCTTTGGTTGGCTCTTGAAGTGGTGGCTGAACTGTAGGTGATCTGGCAGAGAAGACTGAGCCAAAAAACATGAATTAATCTAACTTTAGTCAGGTGAGCTTAATAAGAACTTTTTTGCCTTTTAAAATTTTTCTTGGTCAGGCACAGTGGCTCACACCTGTAATCCTAGCACTCTGGGAAGCTGAGGTAGGAGGATCGCTTGAACTCAGGATTTCAAGACCAGCCTGAGAAAGTGCAAGACCCCGTCTCTACCAAAAATAGAAAAAATTAGCTGGGCATGGTGGTGCACACCTGTAGTCCCAGGTGCTTGGGAGGCTGAGGCAGAAGGATCACCTGAGCCCAGGAGTTTGAGGTTGCTGTGAGCTAGGCTGATGCCACAGCACTCTAGCCCAGGCAACAGAGCAAGATTCTGTCTTTAAAAAAAAAAAAAAAGAAAAAAAGGAAAGAAAGAAAATTGTTACTTAAAACAGTGTTTGGCTATCCCCATTACATGTGCTGATTGCTCCTACACAGGCTCTTCAGTCTCTGGGGGAAGCCCAAAGAACAAAGTGTGGAGTTTTACAGGACCCTCCTAAACCTCCTACATATTCACAGCATATCAGGGCCCACCTAGCAGCTCCTGTGGTTGAAGAAACTTGAGCAAGCCCTGCCAAGTATATCAGTGTCTAAGAAATCTACCAACATCTTTCATGGATGAGGTCATGCCCAGTGCTAGGTCACCTTAGGAGCTATTCTGAAGTCTTTCTCAAATATCAAAATGGGACATTCTGGAGCTTCAGAGCCTTTCCTCTGCAGAGAAGCTGAGAAATGATTATCTGTAATCACTTCTCTCTATTCTCGCTCCGTACCCTCCTCTTCACTTTCTCCACCCAGCTAGCATTACCCTGTGGGAGGCAGCTGGAAGCATCTCTTTAGGGAAAGCCTGTCTCATTACTTAATTGTTGCATTTCAATTGAGAATTCTGTGCCTATGATTTTGTTTTTTGGTTCATTCCCCCTTTCACTTTTGTGGGAGAAAAATGTGGTACAAGGTATACCCCTAATCCCATGCCCCTTTAAACAGTGCTTTGGTGCTGATGGACCAATAAAGCCCAGGAAGAGCTAACTGGCTTCACATCCTGAGGAAACTACCTTGTAATCAGCTCCTGTCAGTGGGAATTGCCTTTTCCCTGGGGAATTTTGCAATAGCAAATGGGAGCGGATGAGCATATCAGTCAGGATAGACGAGGATGCTGCAAAAAACGACTCTAAACACTCAGTGGCTTATAACAATAAAGGTCTGTTCCTCCCTCATCCTACTTATCCAGTGAGGGTTGGCTGCTGCTCTGATTGAATTACTTTTCACTTCAGGACTCAGGCTAATGGAGCAGCCTCAGTCAGAAACATTAGCAGTCATTATGGCACTGTGAACCACACATGCTGGCTGTTAACAGGTTCTGCTCAGAAGTGGCCCACATTTGATTGGCCCAAGCCAGTCACATGGCCGCTTCTCAGTTCACCAGGACAAGAATGTATAATCTTCCCATAGACAGGGACACCACAGGGAGGAGACCAAAATTATGGGTGAACTATCATATAGTTGACCACAGTGGGGTACTTGCTTTTTCTCCCTAAAAAGTTGTCCTTACACTAGAAATTCAACTAAAGTAAGCCTGTAACTACAGTGCTTTTTGCCTTTCTATATTCCTAGGATTTAAAGAATAACAAAAGGACATTCTTTTGCTGTTTTATCATGTGATAAATGTATAGCAATTTATAATCATCAGAAATTAGAATCTTAAAATCTGAACTATAAGGGAACCAGCGAGACAGATACCCATGCTTTTCCCTAATATCTGTAATTCACAAATCATGAAGGGAGGGAGGGAGAAAGGAAGGGTGTATGCAGGGGTGGCGGGAGAGAGAGAGAGCGCACACCCTACCTAGAAATTCAGTACCATGTCTAACACGGGAAGGTCCTACTACGCCTTGTGAGTTCTGCCAGGAGCCACCATGGACAGTTCCCATGGCAGGCCTTCACTTCAGAGAAAACCACCACGGTCCTGGGGCAAGTTCATTCTGCACAACTCAGTAACTCCATGCAAAAGTGACCATATTTCTAATTGTTGAGAGGTATGAAGCTCTGGGGTAAACAGCTAGGTTTGTCATTTTCTCAAGTAAAAGGAACATTTGAGTCATGGAAAACCATTCAGAGTATTTAATAATACCAAAATACTTAGGATAAAAACAAGGTATCCCTAATAAATATTTTGGTGGAATTATAGAGCCTGATGCAGATATTTCTGTATCTTCATCTGTCAGAGAAATGCCTGAAACGTGATCCCTGACAAGGCAGAGGAAAATAGAAAGATCTTTGCCAGTGATCCTATCTTGGCTGTGTACACTAGAATCAAGATGTGAGATTAGCCCTCAAAAACTAATCCAAGCTTATGAAGTTGGCATGACTTGATCTAGCAAAATTAACAGTCTTTGGAGTCAGGCATACCTGAATCCTGTCTCTGCCACTTACCAGCCATGTGATCTTGAACAACCTAACCTCTCTGCACCTTGATTTCCTCATCTGTAAAATACAGATAGTAATGGCCCTCATTCATGTGGTCATGGAGAAGATTCAATGAGGTAATACTCCTGGCACATGGTAAGTCCTTAATAAAGTGTATCTATCATCAATCAATCATCATCATTAGCTTCATCTTCTTCTTCATCGTCATCATCATCATCATGGGCCAATCTATAGAAGGAACTAGGGAGGTACAAAAGGTAGCTCAATCATGAAGCATTTCACAGGCTGGTGGAGGTAATGTGTGTTTTCATAATATAATGTATATCCTATATTTCTGATTTTTTAAAATACCAGCTCGAACCAGATAGATTTCTGATTTTTAAAACATTGTGATTGATCTCATTAATTAACTGACTAGTGATTTAATGCTTTATGTAAAATGGTTTGGAAAAATCTGGGTACTACAATTCTAATTGTTTTTCCCATTAAATTCAGCAGCAACCGCAGCACCACAAAAATGAGTGTCTTCATAATTGAACTATTTCCATTCTATTGAGAAGTGTCTGAAATTTGTGGTTTTATTAACTGAAATGAATGTTTGTCCTCATGCAGAAAGAAAAAAACCATCTGTTCATAATAATAATGCCATGGAAAAATTACCACAGAAATCAACCATTTTGTTCCTCCTTGGATAAATTTGCAAAACTCTGTAGGGTTCCCTTGAGAGACAAATTTAAATCCATCAAAAAATGTGACCTTCTAAACATAATTGCTACTAAACTATTTAATTTGCATATTCAGATTGTTACTGGGTGAAGCACAATTTGTGGGATGGTGTTTTTCAGAAAGGCAAATGGGGAAAATTAATTATAGAGTTCTAGAGTTCATTTACCCAAAAGTACAGAAAATATATATTAATAAGTGACTTCATGTGAATAACTAGAGCTCATGGAGGTATGACTATTTCCCTCCCTGAGATAGGAATGAATTTTTCGTAGGTACTTTGGTAGCCATGGGCTATATAACTGGAATATAGTCCATAAATGGACAGGCAATTTAGGCTTGCCACTTCATTTCATCAAAATGCCATTCTATGTCAGTTCTCTGCATGGCCATTTCACTAAGAGTTTAATTTAATCTAAAATTTATTTTCTTACTTGAAAAGATAAAAATTGGAGATGCTTCCCCCACTAGCTCCCCTCTCTTAGTATTAATATACTATCCCAAGAGGGTACTGTTCATAATGGACTACTCATGAAAGAGGAACTATTGCTAGAAAACAAAAATCTGAGGACATGTCCAAAGAAAAGCAAATTTTAGGAATTGTGATTTTACTTACTTGTAAATTTATGATTTTTTAAACAAATAATTAATTCTGGTAAGAATGTTGAGAAATATATACTCTTCTACTGTGGGTAAAACTGTAAACTGATATCAAATTTTTAAAAAGTTGGTACTGTGTTTTCAAAACCAAGAATCTGGGAATCGTATCAAAGGCAGGTTAAGACCATGGGCTCTGGAGTTGGAAACCTGTCTTCAATTTCCTACCCACTCCCTGCTATGCAACTCTGGACAACTTTCTCAACTTCTCCGAACCTCAGAATCCTCATTTGTAAATGTTGGAATAATATTTAATTTAGGACTGCAGTGAAAATCAATTGATATAATATCTATAAAATATTTATTACAGAGCATATTAGTTTTCTATGGCTGTGTAACAAAATACCACAAATCTAACAAGCTAAAAGAGTACAATTCTTTATCTCAGAGAATCTGTGGGTTGGGAGTCTGGGTATCGGCCATTGAAAAATGTGAAGCAACTTAAATGGTCACCATTTATAAAATGCAAGCTCCATGTAGCTGAAGCATACTGTGTGAAGTGCAAGAGGGTAGTTGAACTACCAAACCAGGCAGAGCAGATCAAGTCTTTTGGCTGTCCACTAATGCTTTCAGACAGCAAAACCCATCCTATTATCTGAAAGTTGACCTGAGTATAATGGTAACAGGAGTGGTAAGAGTAGAAGTAACAATAGCAGTATAAAGCAGCTCTTTTCAAGCTTCAGTTATCTGGTCATACCTGTCTCCTCCTCTCCTTGCCACTGGCATCATATCTCTTTATTCCATCCCTTCATTCCTTAAGGACAATGTTGGCTGCCAAAGTTCTACTCTTCAGTTCTGCCCCATCATTATCCCTGTTTCTGTCAAGGTCTAAGCAAAGTACCCATCCTATACTCTGGCTTCACAAATCCTTTGACTCTCACAACCCACTTCAGCCATCCTAACCTATAGCTATGCTCTCAATTGTGGTAGCATCTTGGAAATCTTACATTCCATCTGCCTCCCTGAGCATAGTGTTCGATCCTTCCTGCTCTCTCAAATTTTCACTTCCATTTCATTGAGCTTCTCCCTCAGCAAGACTTCCAGAGTCTGAACCTCCATTTTATCTCCTATGGCATCGAGTTCCTTCTGTATCCATTTCTTTCCAATCCATCCAGATCCAATGGCCCATCCCTTCATATGCTCTCTTACCTCTTACCTTTCTTGTCTTACTTTATTTTTACTTTAATATTATTATTATAAAAATATGCATATGTGTACTGGTTATTCTCTATTTCTCCACCTCCGGTTCCAATCCCCACTCTTCTCTTCCCTGCTCTTGCCCTAGGAGACTGACCCCTGTGGATTGCCTCTCCCAGGACCTCTTGTCACCTGGCTTATGGCTGGATTCAGCCAATGGGAAGCACCAGCAAGAGATTGGCAGAGGGGAGGGAAAAAACGTTAGGGTGGCACGTACCTGTGCACACCCACCCCAGCACTGACACTGTGATGCAAACAGGGGAAACATGAAAGCCTGCCCACCTGCTTCTCCTCTACAAACAAAAGCCTTAAGTCACTAGTGTGGGGCAGCAAATTCTGTTTCCCCAGGGAACATGTGAAGATCTGTTACAGCTAGGAAAAGAGTAAAAGAAGAAAACTCCTCTCCTTGAGGGAAGGGCAGGAAACAGTCCTGGGCCCAGGATGTTACACCAATAATTAAAGGTCTCCTACGACTGGGATAGGAACAAGAAATTCTCTCCCGCACAAGATGTGTTAAACATACAAGAGGAGAGTTTGGCTTCCATGAGGAAAAGGAGCAGGATGACTGAGATGTCACCCTAAAACCCTGGCACAGAAGACCTAATACTGGGATTAGATCAGGATAACAGAGAAAAAACCCTGACCCCCACCACCAGACTTCACAAGGACCAAGTAAAAAGCAACAGTGGTCTACAAGTAGGGGAGGGGCAAGAGTGTGGAGAAAGACCCCTCTTTGGAACAGGTGCACAAGGCAGGCAGGAACATTGGGGAAAACTCCCTGGCACCACAGCCCCATTCTAGTAAGGTTAACCCCAGAGGAATTTGAAGCTGGTGGCACCTAGAACATAACCACAGCAACAACACTACCCAAATCCAGCTCAACTCCTGGCTCAACTGACTCATCCTCTCTCACCCACCACTACCACATACACACACTGATGGTCTCACAGAAGAAATCTGTGTGCCCATTTCCAGGCACAAATACTATATCCCTCATGTTCTACTATTCTACATACAATAGACAGCATTCAATTAAAAATCATAAGACACACACACACACACACACACACACACACACACACACACAAAGGCCAGGAAAAAAACCCAGTACCAAAAGACAAAGCAATCAACAGTTCTGGCATTAAGAAATGACCTAGGTGTTGGCACTGTCCGATAGGGAATATAAAATTACTAAAACTCATATGTTAAAGTTTCTAGTGGAAAGGCTGGATAATATGTATGAACAAATGGAAATTTTCAGCAGAGAGAAAAATCAGATGAAATGCTTAGAAGTTCAAACACACACAGTGACAGACATAAAGAATGCCTTCAATGGCATCATCAGTAGAATTGACACAGTTGAGAGAAAAAGTGAACTTGGGGACCAGCATTTTGGACCAACTTTTGCAGCCCTCAGCGGGCTGTACTCACTTTCTCTGCTCCCTGAAGCATGTATATTTTTCTAATTTGGATGCCCAGCGAGACTCAGCCCATTTGGAAACCCAGCTTCCTGGTGTTCACACCTTGTCTCTTCAGAGAGGCTGGGAGAGGAACAAAGGACAGAGGAGGCCAGATGAAACGGGGAAATAGCTAACACTAACTTACCTCTTAGTAATGCCAGGTATTGCTCTCAGCACTTTGCATTCTTATTCTTATCAATATTATCTTACTTAATCCTCATAGCAGCCCTGCCAGGCAGGTGCTTTATCCCATTTAACAAATGAAGAAATGAGGCAAAGAGATTAAACAATTCCCCCAGAGTCACAGAGTAAGTGGCGGAGCTGGGATCCCACCAAACCAGACGTTTGACCCAAAACCCTTCTTCTTCCTGCTATACCATACGACCTCCAGAGGTGGCAGGAAAGAAGCACCACTGTATTCATAACCACTCAACTTGCAACCACAATGGAAGTCTAAAACCTAGAGGGGAAGTAGATACCCCAGTTTTTTTAAAGAGACCAACAGAAGTTCCAGATGGAGAATTCCTGGCATTGACTTTTCATGAGATATAGGCACTTATACACTGAATGTGTTCAATCTAGACCCTTCTTGAATGCCCTGCTGTCCTGAGGTCATGTTTCCTCATCCAAGAGAAGCCTGCTACACATCTATAGACCTCTCCTGACAGAATAGAACAAGTAAACCACCCCTAGAAGAATGGAATTAGTCATAGAGTTTAAATAAAGTATTTCTTTAGTAATGAACACAATTTCTATCAGTCACAGCAAGCAGAATATGCTGGTTCTGAACAACCAGGGGAGAAAGTTTATAAAGGGAAACAGTAAATTATAATAAATTAAAGGTCTGTTCAGTGGCAGGAGGGACAGTCTTCTTTCTAAACAATGCTCTGTCCCAAAGATATTTATTTCCTGCCAAAGAGGATAGAATCAGTGTATCAAGAGTGTCTAACTACAGAATAAACAGAGCTTTGTCTTGTATTTTGGTTTTATTGTAACCACTACATGAGGGGAGACAGAGAACTGGTATTTCACATACCAGAAATTAAATGTAGTTTTTAGAGTGTTAGAACAGGAACTTAGCTTTTGGCAGGAACATAATTTCAAACTCTCTAAGGTTTATTTTAAGTTCAGTTGTATCTAAATTGACTAACAAATATAGTTTATGAACCATTATTACCTTCCATACTAGTCATGTTTTATGCCATCCCATAATCATCTAAAACACCTTCCATGGTTCTTGAGGGGCACAAACACAGAGTAAGTTTATATATCACGTGAGTAAAAATGGCAAAGAACTTTACCACCTACAATAGCAGAGCCAAGTTTATTTGAGGCCTTGTCTCCATCTGATTAAATAGTAAATATTTAGCTCTTGAATGTCAAAAATACACTGAATCCTTTAGCTTTTCTTATAAGCAAACAGAAAAGTAAGCATTTACAAATAGTATTGGAATGAATGGTTTGGGTGTCTTCTTCAGAGCTTCCCTATAAAAACTGATTTCTTTCTTAAAGGAAGACTCATAATTCTGTTTCCTACTTTTCTTTCTCAAAGAGGGAACTGGTTTTACTCTGTTTCCAGAGAAGAGAAACATATCAGCAGACTGATGGGGAAAGGCAATCAGAATAAACTGTAGGAATATGACCAGAAGAGTAGGACTAAGAATGCAGGCTCCTAGTCAGGAGGTCTGGGTGGCCTGAGATTCTGCATTTCTAACCAGTTCCCAGGTGATGCTTACAGTGCTGGTCTGAGGACCACACACTCAGAGTAGCAGGGATTCAGGCAGCATCCCTACAAGTGTACCCCAAGACACCAACTCCTTGATCATTGAGTGGCTGGGCCCCTGAGCTGGTCACCCCCAGCCTCTGCAGCCCGCACAGGCCCCAAGTCTTGCCAGCTTGTCACAGTGGGTGACAAAAATATCTTCTCAATGCGCCATGATGGGCAGAAGGTTGGGAAACACTGCTTCAGAGGTCTGGAGGCTGAAGATTTGGGCTTCATCAGCAGGGGTCTAAGAAAAAGTCTGTGGAGGTCACTCGGAGAGCAAAATATGGAAGAAAATGTGCGCAAAGGCAAGTCCAGCACGGGAAAGCTCAGAGGCCAAGAGAAGGTAAAGCTGGGGTAGCTGTGTAAGAACACGCTGCAGCATGGTGTCAAACTCTGGTGATGCCCTAAGAGATTTTCAAATTAAAAATTAAAAAAATAATAATAAAATACAAAAAGAGATATTCACGGATCAGAAAGGAAAAGATCCATGTGAAATTTTACAATGAACACAGGCCAGGGCCAGAAGGACTGGATTTGAAAAAAGTGCGTTAGAAACAAATTTGAGATTAGCCTCTTCTGGTGAGAAGAGTTTGCCACAATCTTGAGAATGAATTGGAATTTAAGCAAGAACACACCTGTCATGTATATTGCATTCATCATTGACATCCATGTGAATGCTTTTTTTTTTTTTAAATAGGCTATGTATCATTCATCTATAGTTATATTTTTGTTCTCAGCTAATTTTTTTGTTGTTGTTTCCAAAGATTGGAGCATTGAAGAATGTCTTCGGATGTTGTAAATGAGTCCTGGGTAGTGACGCAGCCAAGCACCTGGTCTTAATCTTAATGTCTTATATAAGGACATGCCTTAACTAGATTAGCCACATACCCAGTGCTTACAAGAGATTTCAGCATCTGGTTGCCTGCAGCAAAGGAACTGTGTGGTCAAGTCCTCCTTTCAAACTTTCCCCAAAGTCCTGTGCCAAACAGGACCTTTACCAATCTACCAGTTCCCACACTGCACATAGTGGCCCCAAGCTCTATCTTTGTTATGTTAATGTCATGATACTGTTCTCCAGAGAACTTCATCTTCGATCCCCCAGCAACATCAATTGGACTCTTTCCAGGGGTTCAGTTTTATCTTCCTTCTTTGCTCTCCCTGGAATCCTCCTTGACTGCTTGGCACTCTTTGACTCAAAGAAGTCCCAATATTTGAATTCAACCTATGTGCTGTTTGTTCCAATATAGTGAATTATTCAGACCTGGAAGGTTAAGTTCATTCAGTCCAACCCACTTAACATCTGAGTCCTTCCTTTGTTCCTCCTTTTTATGTTAAATAGCACAAACTGAGTTGTAATCAAAATGCAACTTTATTTTTGTCACCCACTGACATGTTAAAATTAATCCCCTGTGCCTGGATGAAAACTTTAGTAGGTACCATGGCCTCTTCTGTTCCTTCCTGGGTTATAGACTCATCTAGGGTCCATAAATTGCAAACATAGATCAACTGAGCAATTTGAATGTTCAGTACAAGATATTAATCAAAACTTCAAGCTGGATTTAGCATTAAATACACCAAATACAGCCCCTTCCTCCAGTTCAAACCTATTTTCTTGCAGTGGCACAAAGTGATGTGGTGGGTTTTGTCTGAGGACCCTTGCTTACAGTTGTGCAAGCTGGGCACTGGGCAATTCCAGGGGAGTGGGAGAGGGGCCCCCCATTCATACTTACAGCCCTTTTCCCAATTTTCACAAAGTTGCTGCTTAGTGGGGCACTTGTAGGCTTCTCTGCCTCTCCCCCTGTGTGGGTCAGCACAGGAGAAGGAGGCCCTGTGAGAAACAGGAAATAGTACTCGAAACTGGTGACTCCCTCAGATTTGCACTCTCTGGTCTGGCTGATGTTTAAGGCTGTTTCTTTTGTGGGCTCTTCTGAAGATTTGGGGAGGATTCCCCTGTGGGCCACTCCAGCTGTAATCCAGTGGTGTGGGCAACCCAGCTTTCCTCTATGCCTTCAGCTTTCCTTTCCCAAGCATTTACCCACACGTACTTTCATGCTGGAGAGCCAGAGGGAGCTCTGGTGAAGACCCTCTTAGTTAGGATTCAGACAGGTCCAGGGCAGCTCTTCCTACCTGGCCCACAGGAATCCTGCAAGTCCACCCCAGCATGACCTGCTGCGACCACACTTGAGTTCTCTCAGTTGTGAGAGACCTCTCTGGAGGTCCCCTGTATGCTCAACTCTCAGAGGTCACATGTCAGGCTCTCCAAGGAGTCCCGTAGAAGCCTTCTCACTAGACTTGAAACAGAGGTAGCCCTCACCTCTCCCTAGAGAGAAGTGGGGCTTACACATGACAGCAAGTGTCTTCAAAGAAATCCATCCATGTTGTCGTCTTGTTCCAGTCTGACCTGTATGTATTTCCTTAATCTGGCTAAGGAGCCCAAGCATTATGGAACAGCCCTGCCTAATTTCTTGTGTAAATTCTGCATAGCGAGGAATCGGTCTCACATTCATTTTGGTAACTGATGGCCATTGTATTGGGGCATTTTGAAATTAAGCCCCAAGAACATCCATTTAGAGCCATTCCATTGTTCCTCTCCTAGTACTAACAGAAGTAAACTTTCAGGGAAAACCATAATTCTCCTTTTAGATTTAACAGGAAAGACAATAGCTGAGCTCACTGGAGTAATAACCTCTGTCCAGACCCCTACAGGACCTCCTGGGCAGCCAAGCCGAAGGTCTCCTTGGGATTTTCTGACACCAGCTCCACAAGAGGCTGGCAGCCTTATGGTCCAGTCTGATTCTTTCCATCAATTTGGTAATTGTCCCAAGAACCAAGTGTTAAATACATGAAGTTTAAAAAACATCCTGTGAGTGAGAGACACATATACCAAGGCATTTGGCCATGAGATGAAAGTGAATTTTTATAATTACATTTTTAAATATTGTATTTCTCATTCTAAGAAGTTCCTCTCAGATTCTCTCTGCTAGCCACACAACTATTCCCCAAAGATGTCTCTTCTCTGGTGGCACAAACTTCAGCATGCACACTGTTCCAAAGAAGCCCCCTATGCACAAACCCCCCTGGCCAACCTTCTTGGGTGGAATTGAGTTTGTAGAGCAAAGGTACCAGCCGTTTATAACTGCAGGGAGTTTTCCCAGAAAGAAGGGAGATCTCTATGGCTGCTGGAGTCCTAGTTATACCACTGAACTATGAACTGGAAAACCTAAAGTCAAAGTCCTCATGTTCCTTCCCTGAAGGGCTCTAATAAACTTGGTGTCCCCAGCATACACTCAAGTACCAGGATGGCCTGGTACTTAGTTCAGTCCAGACTGGAATCTGGAGTCTAGCTCTTTGAAAACGTCACAGGCTGGGGACTCCTCAGGGTGTTTATTTGCACAGGGTGGTAGACCTAAGGGGAATTTGGGCGTGTATGTGTGCATGCTCATCCAGCCCCCCAGATTATTTTTGAACAACTCTAAAGAAAAATTTGAGGCAGACATTGGAGGAACTGTTTTCATGAGGGAATTTGTAAGTCACTGGGCACAGAGGGTATTACTTTGGGACTCTGGAGATAAACAAGGTGCAAAGTTAGGAATGGGACTATTTCCCATCTTTGCACTGAGTCTAGGACCAGGACACGACACCTGAACCCAGACACTGGTGTTCTCACAGGGCACAGACAGGGTACCACTTGGCGCTCTCCAGCTGTTCTATGAGTAGAGGGCAGTAGCTGGGAAAGGCAGAGACAGAGAAGAGATGGCAGCAGACCCCTGCAGTCACTATGCTTGACAGACTGGTCCCTGATGCAACATGTTTCAGCCCCTCAAAGTACCTAAAACTGGGGGATTTCATAGGAACAGGTGCGAGCATGAATGGGAAATTTAGGAGACTGATTGTAATGGGGCTTCATTTGTGCCCACAAACTGGCTCAGCTTTGATTCCTGACACTCACCCCAAGAAATAGCATTTACAAAATGGGAGCTTTTATAAAAACAACTCAACCTGGTTATAACATGACTCACATCGCATGGGTTATGGCTTATTCTGGGGCAAATTCTGACTGGAAACAAATCCAGCACCTACTCAAACCTTGGGGTGCATAAGAATTACCTCCAAATTCATCCTAGGCATGCAAATTCTGGGCCCACCCCCAGAAAGTCTGATTGAGCAAATGTGAGGTGAAGCCCAAGAACCTGCTAGTAACCACCCTCAGGTGCTTCCGAGCCAGTGAACCGAGGCCCTAGCTTTGACAAACACTGCCTTACAGTAATAAATCACCAGGCTGGCACATGTGGCAAAGAGTTGGAAACATTTCAACTCTCCCGATGAGATTGAAGGTGAACATCTGCACACCAAGGGTCACTGTCACCCCCGCACCCCCCACCCCCACACACAAGTTGCCTCTGGTAACAGGAGAAGCCTTTGAAGACGCTCTTGCTGCTACAAGTCTCAAAGGTGACAAAAGCGTCCACCTAACTGCCAGGTGAAGAGTCTCCTTTTGTAAACAGGAACTTCCCATCTGAGGACATCTGCAACTCTCATATAGTTGTCTTTTGACCAGAATGAGATCAGTAGTGAAAAGACCCTTGAACAAGTGAATGAGGCGGATAAGCGAGGTGCCATCAGTTTGCTCTGAGGGTTGAATGAAGAAAATATGTTAAGTTGCCCACTGAAGGGGCGGACACAAAGTTTCCCAGTGAAGGAAACTTCATGCACTTTTTCCTATGAGCTTGCAAGAGATCAAAATGTTCAAGAAGCTGAACCCCCAAGACTTCAGAGCCCTGGAACAAAAAGTGGAAGTGGTTTAGGGGGTGACGGGCAGGAGGGGCTTTCTAGACAACAGTATTATCAATTTGAGGGGGTTGGTAACTACCTTAGCCTGGGAGGGAGTCAGAGGGCATGAAGCGGGGGAAGGGCTGTAGGGTGAGCTGGGCAGAGCCCAAAGAGGGTGCTAGAGAGGTAGGGGGCAGGGCGACAGCCCGGAAAGCAGCCTTTGTCAAAACACCAAGCTAAGCCGGGGGTGGCATGCTGTGCAATGTGTTTGGCTGTATTGCTGTTGACTTATCTCCTGCTGTTATTTAGCTAATATTCCTACTTCCTTGGACAGGAATAAATTTTAGGTTTTATTCTATTCCATAGTCTACTGGTTCTCAAACTTTAGTGTGCATCAGAATTACCTGGAAGGCTTATCAAAACACGGGTCTATGGGCCCCAACTCAGGGTTTCCGGCTCAGTCAGCTGGGCCTGGGCCTGAGAATTAGCATTCTCACAAGTTCCAAGGTGACGTTGCTGCTGCTGCTGCTGCTGGTCTGGGTACCACACTTTTAAGAGCCACTGATACAGCACATCCTTCCCTCAGACAGGTGGAAGAGGATGGGGGGAAGCTGAGGACAAAAGAGGAGGGGCCTGGGAAGGGGCGTTCTGTGACCATATGCGTAGGGCAAGTTACTCTGTGGGGACTGCGATTTCAGAGGCCATGGGAAAGTTCAGAATAAAAAAATAGTTTATATAAGTGGATTGATACAATAAATTTCACATGCAGAATTTACTGCACTGCTTTGAAAGCAAATACTCTGGGAGAAATAATACTCAAAGACGTCATCAGTCATTTGCACCTTACTCTGGACAAGTTTTAAAATTCACATCTTCAAGATTGTCAGATTGTCGTCTTCAAATAGAAATAGTTTTACTTCTTCCTTTCTGATTTGGATGCCTTTTAGTTATTTTTCTAGCTTAATTGCTCTGGCTAGAACTCCCAGTACAATGTTGAATGGCAGTGGAGAAAAGGAGTATGTATCCTTGTCTTGCTCCCAAGTTTAGGGGGGAATCTTTCAGGCTTCCACCATTGAATGTGAGGCTAACTGTGGGTAAAATTAATATCCGAGAAGGCTTGGAGGGTAGTGGGGAGGGGAAAGGCACAAAGGGTGGGGACGGCCTGTAATTTATTCATTTTAACCTCCTTTTACCCATGGCTGGCAGGAGGCTGAGAGTTTTAAAAGCCAAGTTATTGAGCAGGAGTTAAAGTTAAACTGCTTAACTAGTCCTAGTTCCAGTTATTGGTCTACCTTGCAATAACTGTGGTACTTTGGCAAGGTTCATGACTTTTCTGGGCTTTAGTCTCCTTCTGTTATAAAATAAGCACACAAGTGGCACTAGATTATCAGGTGGTATCCTGAAAGTAATACAGCTTTAAGGATGGCCTAGCCTGACCACAGGATTAAAACCCACCAAGACCAGTCCAGCCACAAGCTGGGACTTTATGCCTCTCCCCTCTCTCTAGCACTTTTCCCTTTCTACACCCAGCTCAGATCCAGATTCCTTGTCTATACTGCAACTCCTTTAAACCTTGGGTCAATATATACTCTCATTTTACAGGTTAGAGAACTGAGGTTCAGAGAGGTTTAAGCCACTCAGTCAAGGTTACATGGCTAATAAATGGCGGAGCCAAGATTTTTCTCTTATCTGTCGCTCTGAGCAAAGTATTTCCTCTTTCCACTCTACCACTCTACATGACTCCCAACCCAGTGCTCTCTTCAATGCACCCCACACTGTGAACCCTGATCTCAGCCAAGTGCACCTGTGTTTGAGCCCCTGCCCTCCTTTCATTCTCAAAACATGCAGGGGGCATTTCTTAACCTGCCCGCCCCACCATCTCCCAATGGGCTGTTTGTGAAAGGTGTGGGTTACAGGATGGAATAATTTATTCCTGTAATTTATTCCTGTCACAGGAAACTTGAATATTAGCTAAATCACAACAGGAAACCAGCCATTCAGGAGTAATAACAATCAAACATTTCACTTAGTCCAAACATACCTGCAGAAGGGAAAACCATTCCAGCTGTCTTCCAATCTGAAGGAATCACTGAGTTCTTTGTATTCTAGGCACAAGTACCTGATGTACTGTTTTAAGCACAAAGGTTCTTGTTTAAACATTAATCATTTCTAACTTGGTCTCAGTTAAAAGGCAGTAGCACTTCTCCCCAGGAATGGAGGGACCTGAGGCATGGTCCAAAAATGATACACAGGCATGACAGCCCAGTGGCAGAATCCAAGAGTGCCTCAGACACCTTCTTCTTTGACCTTACCACTGTCAAGGGATGAGGCCAATAGGAAGGCATCTGACTGCTCAGGGCTACCTTGTTCCCTCTGCCAAAATGCAGAAAACCCAGGCTGAATGAGGGCTCGGTGGGAAGGAACATATGTGAAGGATCTCAGAATTGCTGAGAAATGGATCTGGGTGTCTTACATTTTTAAATGTTTTGTAAAGGCCAGGCATGATAGCTCATACCTGTAATCCCAGCATTTTGGAAGGCTGAGGGTTGAGGATTGCTTGAGGCCAGAGGTTAAAGACCAACCTGAACAATATAGTGAGACCCTGTCTCTAGAAAAAATTTTTTTAAATTAGCCAGGCATGGTGGTGTGGGTCTGTTGTACCTGCCATTTGAGAGGCTGAGGCAGAAAGATTGCTTGAGCCCAGGAGTTTGAGGTTGCTGCGAGCTAAGCTGACGCCACGGCACTCTAGCCCGGGCAACAGAGTGAGACTCTGTCTCAAAAAAAAAAAAAAAAGTTTTGTAAAGAATATACTCAGAGCATAAATATTGAAATCACCCTATGGATGGGATGTGTGGGATGAGAAAGAAGGAATAATGATCTCATTTTGAATTGTTTTAAAAAGGGAGTCTATTCTAATTAATATGTATTTAAGTAATAGAATTCATGAGCAAGTGTGGCTTAGGTAGTCTTGGTACTTACTGTCTCACAGAACAGAAAATGGAAAGTAGGAGGTTCCAAGGCTAGTCCAGCCATGAAACAGTATCTTTAAAATCCAAGCTTCTTTTTTCCTTTTACTTCTTCCATCATTACTATCTTGGCTTTTTTATTCTTCCTTATGCTTGTTGCCTCATGGTCACAAGATGGCTGCCACCGTTCCAAGAATTACATCCCCACACAACTGTATGAAGAAAGCACACAAGGGATGTGTCTGGCAGAGATTTTCTTTTCACAAGCCTCACCCTTAGCAGGGAGAAAAAAGTATTTCTCCACAAAACTCCAACAGACTTTCCTTTGTTTCATTAGCCAAACTGGGCCAGCCATTTGATAATTTCTAGCTGTAAGGGAGTCTGGGAAAGCAAGTATGTGGCTTCCCTAACTTCTGTCATTGGAAGTAGACAAGAGGTGGGAATGGCTTTGGAGTAGACAGCTAAGAGTATCTGCTGTTGGGATAAATAGAAGTGTGGCCAAAAATAAAATAAAAATAAAAATTCCTCCCCTAAGGTCAAAGAAAAGGTATTAGAATATATCTACAATTTTAATAAAAAGAAAGTTTCTATTATTAAAAAAAAAGGCCTTGCTGTGTATGTATATATACTTCCACACAGTTAAATAAAAAAAAATTTTTTTAAAGTGGAGCAGCTTCAAAATTCTACATTCCTCTTATCCAATTTATCCGAGGGAAAAACCATCGATATGTACAAAGATGTATATATGTACATGTACATGTATATGTATAATTATATATATGGATGTTCATTATATATGTTTAGAGTAGCAAGCAGTTAGAATGACCAAGCACTCCTACTACTTCATCCTGCTCTGCCAGGTACCAAGATCAATTACAAAGTTGGGCTGGAGAAGAGAATGGCCCTCTCCCCTTTGTGTTACCCTCTCTGTGCTTTGTACCCCAACATGGGCAAGGTTTTGTGAAACCACTGTCTTAAGCTCTACCTTCACCCTAGTTCAACCTGGAAGGGTTTGCATAATGGCCTCCATGTTCCATTCAGAACCTCTTCCCCATGCCATCACTTAGGGCAAACTCCTCAGGGCTGCCTCCTTCACCCAGGGTTGATTCTCTTCCAAGAGACCCCATGTGTGGAAACCTCAGTTGAGCCACCACAGCAGTCTTCCTCACATACCCACCTATGCCCAAATCCTAGAGGGTGGAACCCAGCCTCAAACTGAGCTCCATACTGCAAATGGTAACTAGTGCAAATCCTACACGGTGCAAGGAAAAGCTTTACCCACAGAGGAGCAGCAAGTCTGTACTCTTGAGCTCGCAATTCAGTTAAAGGAGCAGCAGAATGAGATCTACTGGGACTGGGGGCTCCTCTTACAGTGGTGATATTATTGTGCTGCTAAAGCTACTTGACTTTGCCACTTGTAGAATGAAATAGGCATTATTCATTATTAGGGCTTGTGATTTGTTCCTTAGCCTTAAAAGGAAATGTTCAATGATAACAGCAACAAAGGATGTTAAATCTACACAGATAATTAAGGGAAACCAAATTTCACTTGCTCCTGTCCTCAGAGTAAAGCTATCTTATTTGTTAAGGAAATACAAAAATATATTTCCCAGCCAACTAAAATGCTAGATACTAAGACCACTTAGAAATTTATGCTAAAAATTTGTACAATCAGTCTGCAAGATGGAAATGAAAACCTATATAATGAAGAAATTGTTAAAGGTGAACTAGTAGGAAGCCATGAGCTCAGTGTTAGAGGAATTATTGATTTTAAGGTCTCTTTAAGCTAATGGGAATGGTCCAGCATAGAGTTGGAAATTTTAGTACTAGATAGAAGCATTGAGATAGTAACTTCAATTATTGAATGCCTACCTTGTGCTGGGTGCTATTTTAAGTGATCTGCATATTTATACAACACGAGAAGTCCATGCTATTGTTCTTCCCACTTCACAGATAATGAACTCAAGGCACTGAGAAGGCAGCTAATTTGCCAGTCACCCAGCCTGCAAGTGGGAGAGCCAAGATTTGAACCCAAATAGTTTGGCTTTAAAGCCTGTGTTCTTCCACAGTTCACAATGCAGTGTCCCACATTTTGAGGTACTTCCTGTGGGTTGCAAGTGAGTTACCTAGGTTAAGATAGGTTTAGGTCTCATAGGATGGAGCATCATTTCATGACCCCCTACCTCCCAGGAAACCTGTTCCCCAGACCTGAATAGTGAAAATACCCCTATCCTGTCCTGACCATAGATGCTGCCCTCATCAGACTGAGATGGACGACCTGCAGCTATCCAAGGCCACGAAAACTCATGTGACCCATTCTGGTACAACAGACAAGAGCTAGTATGTCCCCCTCCGTCCCTATCTCCTCTCAGAATGGGCCAGAGGGTAAGCACCCTCTTTCTGCCATCTCTGACTCTCCCCTCTCCACCCAGACGATGGATAAGCAAATATGAAAGTCACAGGTGACTCTGAATAGTCCAGGCCACCTGATACTTAACAAAGACGTGTGGTTTTTTCAGTTGTTTTGTAACTGCTTGGGATCCATTTATGGAAAGAGGCTCTTCCTCTTTCATTTGGCACCAAAATGCAGGGTTTCCCCTGTGGCAGTGTCACCTAGACCTTCATCCCTGCACAGCCAGCCAGGGGGGACACTCCCCAAGGCTTGCTGCTGGGGGTCTGCCATTACAAAGGGCCAGTGCTGAGCTCGGATATCTTCTATGTGTCCAGAGGCATCACTCCTGACAGACCAAGCTCCTCTGGAAACAGAATCTTCCTTCCTTAAAATCTACACCCTCGGTTCCGTCAGCGAAGGAGCAGACGCTGAACCCAGAAACCAGCGGTTCAAGGGCTCCACCATGAGGAAGTTAGGAAATGAGACCTCGCAAGACACTTTCACCATTTTCTGGAACAGGTGCCATCCACAGGAAGCCCAAGGCTGGAGATGGGGACCGCCGACCAGCGCCGCAGCCAGGTCATGGCTCCGGCCTGTCTGGCGAGGAAGGGGACCTGGCACACGTCTCCCCCTGCTCCCCTGCTTTTCTGCTTCACCCTGCCCCAGGGAAGGCAGGAGGCCACGGCAGCCTCTGTTGGCTTTCTCCCAGCGCCATGCCGGGCACGTGGGGCGGTTGACCCTGAGCTCTACGTTGGTAGCAGCTGGCAGGATGCTGAAGCTATTTTTCCCTCTCAGAGAATTAGATGGAATTAGCTTAAATCCTCCCATCAGCCCGGCCCACCAAATCTCCTACTGACTGCAACAGCGCCACCTGCCAGCTGCCAGCAGGATGCAGCAGTGTCTGGTCCTCACCTCCACTGGCTTCAGCCCTGGAGCCAGAACCACTCCTGCAGCTGCCATCTCTCACCACCCCTAGCCCAGGCTGCCAGCCCTTTGGGGTGGGTTGGGACTCTGTGCCCATTAGAGCTGCAGCAACATCTTGATTGGGGGATTCGGGGGAAAGCATAATTTTTGGTATCAATTAGTACTGGGACAGAATTCGGGATCCGTCTGCATCACTTTTAAGCAAAGAGTGGAATCTCTGAAACTCATCTCAAAATGAGGGAAATATTTTATTTACTGTGCTTGTTTATGCATCTACCCCACCATCAGGACAGACTTCGTGTCTGTCTTGTTCATGGTTTTATCTCTAGCACCTAGCACAGTACCTGGCACAAAGGAGACTCTCAATAAACATTTGTGGAGGGAAGGAGGAAAAAATACCTTCCCAATAGGATTAAGAGCGTTACGTGAGATGACATATGTAAATCATGTGGGTCACATGTGCTCTGTAAATGATGGCTTCAGCTACCAGCTTATTCTGATCACATGATCCCAAGCTTCATGATTCAACTAATTATGCCTGTTGTCTCAGCCACTCATTCATCAAAGAAATATTAATACTTACTGAGCAACTACCACCTATCATGCAGGACAGTACAAATGTAAACAGCACAGTCACCATCTTAAAGTGGCTCAATTACACCTTCAATACACCACATGCCACTGCAGTCATACATATATAGAGAGAGCTATAAGCACACAGAGACTAGCCAGGAAAGAAGGTGGGAGCAGGGACAATATCTGGAAGGGAAAAAAAACTTTGTATGTTAAACTCTTATGGCTCATTGACAAAGCTTAGTTCCTGGAGATGAATAGATGATGAATTTTATCACACACAGCAAATGCGGTTGGAATAGACTTTTACCAGTCTATTTCTTTAGAGATATATCTGGATGTTGCCTTCAGCTGGTTAGACTCTGTCTCTTAGAGAACTGTGTGAAGGGCAGTCTAAGTCCTCTGACATTTTAGGCTCTAAACCTGGAGACCCCAACCAATAGGTGGCCCGAATTAGAAACAGGTGCTGCCTTACAAACCAATTGAATTGAAGCAAGCATATCTTCATTTGCCACCACGTTATTACCCTGGGTTCTGGGAAAGACTTCTTGGGAAACTCCTTGCACAGGATTTAACATTTTAGACAGTAACTATATGATGTAGTCCAAGGTTTCTAAAATTTGTCACATGCAACCACTGTCAGGATATGCTATTCTGAATTCTACTTGTACTATTACTTTACCTAATACTTTTAAATTAAATTACTTTTTACTTAGATCTTTTCAAAGATTTCCTAAATATCATTGGCAAACAAGTTTCAATTGTCCTTACAGTTCTGATGTCTGCAAATATTATTGCCACTCCAGCCAGTCCCATCAGAAAAGCCGTCTCTACCGCTCCATGCAGTGATGCTCTAACACAATTCCCAGCAGGCCGTGGGGCAGCACCGTGAGATGGACAGATGAAGCTCTAAATTGACACCTGCCAATGGAATGTGTTGTACAGGGTGTGTAGGCCAAGGGGATCATATCCCACTGAAAATCATCTTGAGTGCCACCAGCAGTAGAAATAGAAATTTGGGTGCACTCAGTGAAAAGATAATATGATTTAAACCATGACACCTGGGTGAGAGTCCTGCCTCTGCCACTTACTAGTTGTGTGGTTTTGGACAAGGAACTTCTCTGAGTCTTAGGTCCCTTATAAATAATATGATTAGGACATAGCAGTTCTTCATAAAATTAGTGAACCAATGAAATGATTGCAATGGCATGACTGCAGAATCACCTTGTAAACTCTAAAGTGTGTACAAATATTTTATTAATTTACTGAGATTTTGATTTTCAAGAGGCAGTGAAGCATACCTTTCTACTCCCAGTACTTGGATATCAGTAATGATGAAAGGATATCAAGAACACAGCCCTTGACCACCACTCAGACAACTGAGTAAGCAACTGGAAATGCTTCTTACCCCTTCTATGATTTCTGTGATGTATAAACATGGTAACCTGGGGGAATGAACAGAGAACAGGATATGTGGTTGTGAGAATTGGCACAGGATGCAGAAAGCCCAGATGCACCATGAGTGCTATCCTGCCACAAACAACTCACCTAGAAAAGTCACAGAAAACCAGGAGAGCTGTGTTTCCATTGCAGGGCGGTGGTTCTTCACTGCTGCCCCCCCCCCACTGCACCTCAACTCAGCCAGTTTTAACAAGTCAGTACCACCCACAACTATCTACAGTCACCTGCCCCAGTCCTGATCAGCCTCACTTGTCCTGTCCCTCCCAAATCCTGACCCTGAGCCTGTGGTAACCTCTGCTCCAAAATCGGTCAGCTCCTGCCTCCCTCTGCAGCCTTCTGTTATCTTTAAGAGGGCATGGCCTTCCTCAGGGAACCCTTCTTCCCATGCAGCCCTCTCAAAGGAAGCTTTTATTTTCTCACTCCCACAGACCTCTCAGGTGCATGAGGGAAAGTAGGGCTGGGCTCCTCTTTGATCCCACTGTCACCTCCAGACCATAAACACCCGCTGTTACAACCCTGCTCTTTTGGGACCCACAGCTCAGCTACACCTCCTTCTTCTCTTCATTTTGTCCTCCAGACAGTACCTCTCTTTCACTAAAGATTTGAACACCTGGCTCTTGGGATCCACCCAAGGTACAAAACCCTGGACTCTCAGCTCCTTGACATCCTCATCACTGATGAACTCCACCACTGTGCCTCAGCCACCTTCTCCCACACTTGTGACGTCCTGAATCACCAATTCTGGCATCTCACTCTGACCAGTCTCCTCCTCTTCCAGAATGCTTGTTCAACTCTTCCCCCAACCACAGTTATTAGACCTAATTGAGACCCCTTAGTCCTCTCACTCATTACTTTCTCCCAGTCCATGAGCCTCTCTTCATGTCTCTTTGTATCCAGCTAAGGTTCCCCAATCCATCATATTACTAGTGGTAGCACTCCTATCAATACCCTCAACTCTGTTCCTCATCTTCATTTTACCATACATAGAAAAATCTCCAACCCTGTTATGAATGCAACAATCTAGATTTTCCATGTTTGCACCCCAGCAGCCAAATGCTACCAGAGAAAAAGTCATGCAACTTTTCTTATGAAAGTGGATACAGGCAAACTGGAACCACTATGATCTCCATCCTCCATGATTGCTTTTTCACACTGTCTCTCTCTCTCTCTCTCTCTCTGCTCCTACGCCCACTCCCCGAGGAGGAGGAGACCTTATCATCTGTTTCACAGAGAAATTAAGTCAACTGTGATATCATGAGAGATATATATAGTTCCTGGCTTGTAACTTCTATAGTCTTTGTTGTAATGTTGGGATGTTTTAGGCTTCAGAAACAGCCTCAGAAAACAGAATGTCTCTCTCTGACCTTCCCCAATCAATCCCTTCCTTTCTCACCTGCTCCTTTTTCTCCCCAGTGCAGGACTCTAATCTTCCCCTACCTTTCTGTCTTGGAGCTGGCCATAAAGAAATTCTTTGATCTACTTTCTCTAATTGTAGGCCATAAGACTCCCCATTTCAGAAGGGGTCCTGCCCCATATCTGGGATGAAGGCATGCTGGACAGAGAGGCCCAGATGGTCAGGCCTTGCTGGTTTCCCCACTCTATTGGTATTAGGTCATTCCCTTTTTGTCCAATCACATTTCTACCAATAGCTGAACACATAGAGGTTCCTGGAGGGTGGTGCACCCAGGGAGAGCAGTCCTATGTATCTCTTAATCTGTATCCTTTGTAATATCCTTTATAATATACCTTTAAACATAAGTTAAGTGTTTCCCTGAGTTCTGTGAACTGCTCTAGCAAATTAATTGAACCCAAGGAGGCAGTTATAGGATCCCTGAGTTATAGCTGGTCAGTCAGAAACACAGGTAAAACAACCTGAGGCTTGCAACTGGCAACAGAAATGGGGTAGGAGAGCAGTTTTAGGGTCTGTGCCCTCAACATGTGAGATCTGAGGCTATCTCTAGGTAGATAGTGTCGGAATTGAATTGGAGGATATGCAGGTGGTATATACCTCCACTGCAGAACTAATTGCTTGCTGGCTGGTGGGGAGAAATCCTCACATATTTGGCCACAGAAGTCTTCTGTGTTGATTGTTGTGGTGTGAGAGCAGAGTGAAAAAAGAGTTTTAAGGGTTTTTCCAGCTCATCAACAGACAAAATATTGCCAGTGTCATGCCACTGAACTACAGACACATCCTGTCACCATCCATGACCCTTCTCTAGCTTCCCTCCTGCTATAGTAGAGCAAGTGTCCTTCCTCCTGAGATCCAGCCCTCTGCCTGTGCTTTCAATCCTCTCCCCTTCTTAGGAGGCCTACGTTACCTTTATAAACCCATATTCTTATTTTTGCCAAGACTGTCTTAATGAGTCGTCATCTCAAGGGATTTTCTCAGTCTCAACCCTTATTTTGGGAGTTTAGAATAGTCTGCTTTTTCAGCCCTGCAAGATACTGAATTTCTGGAGTCTCGATTTCTTTTTGGTTTTTCTTGCAAACCAGCCAATTCTTTCCTGAGTTCATATCTTGTAATTCTTTGAGAAAAGCACCAATAATTTCCAACACTCTTGTGACAGATGTCTTCATATGTCCCCCAGGTCCACTATGCACCCCCGCCAGGAGGCTGACCTGTATGGACTGCATCCACAGCCACCTTGCCCACTTGCTGCTCCCAGTTGGGTTTGACTAATGGGGATCCCTGGAAGGAGACAGGAGGCAAGGAGAACAAGCTGAGGGTATTTATTCCCTGGCTCCTTCTCAGCAAAGTTGCCTTGAGCTTGCTGCCTCCCTCTAACTGAAGTTCACACCTTGTTAAGGCCACCCTCTGTCCACAATTCTCTCCTTCTAGTTTAAGTAACTGTTCACTCACTTTTAACTCCCTGAGTGCAGAGATGGTAACAGCCCTCTAATTGGTAGCCCCATATACTGCATTATCTCCTATGGTTTCCTGCACACAACTTTCTAAATTGTCCTTTTATCAAAGCCCCCTTGATTATCCCAACTTGAATTGGTATCTATTTCTTGCTAGGCCCCTGACTGATATACACATGAACCCCTTGATTCTTTCCAATTACTTTTTTTCCTTTCCTGTTTTAACTGGGATACTTTTGGTTGCAAATCAAGAAACCTAACTTGACCTATCTTAGGCAAAAAGTGGCATTTATTACCTTGATAATGAAACTATGCAAATAGGACCTCTGGAGTGTTTAGAACTGAGACTCTTTCTCTAGCTTTGTCTTTAGAATAAAAGTGATCCTCTTTCTTCAGTTTCAATTAGAAAAACCCTAGGTAAGGACCTGGCCCAGCCTGGATCACATGCTTAATCCTAAGCTTAGACAGGTGGAATACTTACTGGTACTGGCACCCTGTGAGAACCATACGGTAGAAGTGGTAGCAGCAGTCCCCAGAATTAAATGTCTGTTACTCCTAGATATTTTTTAATCACTCTGATTTTAATGACTCCACAGAGCAGAAACCACACAAAAAAACTTGTTATCTTGGATTCTACTGACAACTTCTTAGGTTATAGATTTGGGGTGCTTATAATGTCAAGTTTTTCTCACTCAGAATGTCTCTGTGTCCAAAGTCCACAAAGAAAAAGATAAGGTCACCTCTTTGGGGAATAGGGATAGAGGTAGAGAGTAGAGAAGGTATGAAAAAGCAATTGTGGAGAATGGAGATCAAGTTTCCTGGGAAATTGTAGTAGGGTTGTCAGACAGTGCTGAGGTAATCATGAATTCATAGAGGATCCAATTTGCCTTGTTGTATGACTTCTCTAGCAGTGTTTGGCTGCCGAGATACAAATATGGAAAAACTAGACTGTTATATTTCTAACCCTTACTTGGCTTTCATGCAGCCCATCAGCAGCTTTATCACTGAAAATTAATTCATGACATTAGCCCTTAACTTAATCTGTACAAATGAGATCTATGAATTCTGACAGTGATATTAGCATATTTAAATGTGAAATTTTAATATTATTTTTAAAATATGCAAGCTGATATGTTTTCTCAGTAATCACCTTTTCCACACACAAATGAAAAATAAAATGGTAAAAGAAGCAGAAAAATCTGAATGTTCAAAAATGAGACAACTAGAAAAATTTCATATATCAAGACATGGCTGGGGTCAGTTTATAGGAATAACTGTTCATTGTTGCATATAACTGGACAGCAAAACCTAACCCTGTCTGAAAGCACTGGATCAAACTGTCTTCCCAAATCTCTCCAGGCCATGATTCTACCTGCTGGAATGAAACATTTTTAATAAAGACAAACTATCATAGACCTACAAGTTTTTATATTCTTAAATAATGAATTTAACTATAGAACAATTTAAATAGGTGTGCTATAAAACAGTTGTAAACATACTCTTAATATTCTTTCTTTACCTGAAAGATAATATTAGAAAGATATTCCACAATTTATTGATTCCTTAAGAAGGAAGAACAAAAGTACTAAACATAATAAATGATGTGCACCCTAGAGGCCTGGAAAAGGATACAGAATACTTAATAATAAACCAGCGTATTAAAAATTCAGTATTTCAGTATTAAGATTTCTTCATTCAAATACAGTTAGATTTATTGCTATTATAAATAAGCTTCAAATTAAGGCATCTATTATTACCTATGAAAAAGTGTTGGATTCAAAACAAAGGAAATATGTACTGTAAAACTTTCTTTCATTCTGATGTCATTACAGATATCAGTTTTAAATGTTAAATTTTTGTATGACAGTATTTAAATATCTTTGAATATATTACCTGAATACAGTTCAAGTGTTCCTCTATATTTTGATACGTCAATGGGCATGATATTTTAATTGAAGTATGTAATACTTTAATCAATGAAGAAAGAGGCAAAAGTAAATCAAGATGGATGGCAAAGGACTAAATATGAGACATATCAACCTCTTAAAAAAATAATACTGTACACACTGTGTCTATGACCAGATCTTTACCGAGTCATTTAACTTCTCTGAGCCTCACTCTTTCCATCTGTAATATTTCATTAACAGCTGCTCTGTCAAGCTCATAAGGCTGTTGTGAGATCAAATGAGACGATGCAAAAACACTTGGCAAACTGTGAAGCACTGCAGAAATAAATGGTATTATCACAGATCAAAATATCTAAAGTTTCTGATAGCCTAATATTAATAAAAAAGTTATGGCTTGTTCTTTTTGCATTCACTTGAGAACTCCCAGTTTTGATCAATTAGATACGGAATGAATGGAGTAAAAATTTATACAAATAGAAATTCTCTAAGTTTTAGCTTCTAGAATTTTATAAAGTAGTTTGCTGTGAGTATGGAACCACTGCTTGATGGGGCTCAGGTTACCTTTTAACATTTCCAAAAAATAAAGAGGGGACTGACTTCTCAGGAACCTTGGCTCCTGGCCTTTCCTTAGTCTCCCCCAGAAAGACCTCCATCAACCTCAGTCAAATGCTGGTACATTACTCAGTCTGGCATAAATTTGCAATGGTTCAATAATCCCCACCATGTTCTCCCTTTCTTAGTTCATAAACTCTTCCTCTATGTATAAATTGTTCTAGGTCAGCTTTTTCCAATCTATGTTCTGAGGAACACTAGCTGGCTGAGATATTAACAGGTGAAAACAGCTCTATGTTAAGTAAGCTGGAAACATGCCAAGTGAGCTAAGTTTATGTACCATTAGAATTTCTAAGTCTTTCATATACTGACTGCACTTTCTAAAGAGGAATGGAGTGTATAGCATTTCCCAAACTCATCTGACCACAGAATTCCTTTTTTCCCTGCAAAATATCTAGAAGGGCTAATATTAATAGCTCTTAGAATATTCTTTGGAAAATGCTATTCTAGTCAATTCATCTTGGTTTTAAACATTCCAGTGCTAAATCTGACAATAGTTACCTTTTTAATTTCTAAAGGAGAATAATAATTTTGCTTACAAGGTCAACTACCATAATAACCTCCTGGATTCCCCTCCATAAGTATCCTTCCTAGGGCAACTAAGAACTAAATATTCTTTACTACATATTGAAGAATTCAAAGAAGTTATTCTTGTGTTAATGAGAATTATGATCTTTTTAAGAAAATCTTTATATTTCTCCCCTAAACATTAAAAATACAAAGATATAAATCTGGATCTTAGGCCTCAGAATTGCAATTAGTTTGAGGAGATGGGAATATTTTATCACAACCTCACTGCAATTAACATTATCAATAATAATGACAATTACTAGTGGTGGTAGTATTGGCTAAGCACTTATTTTTGCATTTTAATCCTCATATGTATGAATTTAGGACCTACTATTACTCCCATTTTAAAGATAAGTGCACTAAGGTTTACAGAGATCAACTGCCTTGCCAAGGGTCACACAAAAGAGTAAGGGCAGAACCTTGAACTCATATCTGACTCCTCACCCTATGTTTTTAACCACTACATAATGCCATCTTATATTCCAGTGACAAAACAAAAGGATTTAGGTTACATTCTTGTTGTTAAACAGGAAAACTATATAAATCCAAATTGATTGGAATTTGGTTTTTGGATTGCCTTTGATCAAACCACCATTCCCTTAAAGGATATACTGTAAGTTAAAAAAAGAAAAATGGAGTGTTATTTACCAATGCCAAGTTCACAGGGTTTTAAAACGGGAGGTTTTTCCTATGCTACAGAAAAAGCAGAATCAATTGTAGTAATTAGCTAACCTTCACTGGTATCCACCCCCTTGGTTTGGTTAAGATGCTTTGTTTAGTTTCTATCACCAAATTTCCTTTTCTCTAATATGTTCATCTTGTAAGCCACCTCAAATCATTTTATATACAAGTATTCTGTTAATTCCCTTTCCTGCTCCAAACAAGGAAACTTTATTCATTTTTATTTTGTACTACAATATACCTGGTATGTTGTAGTACATATTAAATAAGTATTGTACTTATCAAATTAAATATTATTAGTCAAAAAAAAAAATAAAACGAGAGGTTTTTAAAAATCTGCATCCAAGGTGAAGACATTATCTGTGGTTTCTGCCATAACCGCAAAACGCTGGTACTCTGAAACTCGTTTCTCAAAGAAATTTGTTTTTCCTTGCAAAGAAATGTTTTCCATAAAATCAAAGGGATTTTCTGCCTGGAAAACCTGAAAAGAAAAGAAGTGTTATTAGACATTCTGAAGACACCAAATTATATCCCACAAGAAGAGCAAAGATGACAAAAACAGCTCAGGTTTCCCAACACGTATCTAGTCACCTATAGGATCACATTATTCCCCTAAGATCCTGGAGGCACTCAAGACTGACTGAGTCAGCACTCAAGCCTGACAAATTTTAAGATGACTGAGATCAACTACTAACCTCCTCGAGAAACTATACTAGCATCTCTGGTATTCTAAGAAATAGAAAGAAAAGAAAAAACTATTGCAGGAAATGAAATATTTAATACTAACCAAATGAAAATGTTCCCACAGCTTGAGAGATCCAATATGCCATAGAAACTATGGGCATTTTTCATAGGCATTACTATTAGTCACATGTACATGATACTACAAAATGTTAAATTACCAACAATCTACTATTGTCCTAAATATATTTCTTAGTTCATAAGAGAATAATCAACAAATTGACATTATGGGACCATGATCAGGGAAGACAGAATAAATGTTATCCATAGTGACTAGATGTCTCCAAACAAAAAGTGGGACATACACTGACAAGACGCTTTTTTACTGCTTTAGAATTCAAGAAGCAGACTTGGAGATACAGCTTGATGGAAACTATGGGATATTTCACTGACTCACAACAGGTAATGAAAGGGCATTTCTGAATTTAGGAGTATCCCAGCAGGGAATATGAATACCACAGATAGGAATATATTCAGGTAACCCAATTTTTAAATGGGCAGAGTATCCGGACAAAAAGACATTTCTTCAAAGAAGTTATACAAAAGGCCAATAAGCACATGAAAAGATACTCAACATCATTATCCATTAGGGACATGCAAATCAAGACCACAATGAGACACCACTTTACACCCATTAGGATGGCTATAATTTTAAAAAAACAGGTAAGTTTTGGTGAGGATGTGAAGAAACTGGAACCTCCATACACTGGCAGGAATATAAAATTATGAAGCTGCTTTGGAAAACAGTCTGGCAGTTCTTCTAATGGTTAAACATGAGTCACTATATGACTCAACAATTTCACTCCTAGGTATACACTGAAGAGAAATGAAAACATGTCGACAAAATACTGGTACATGAATGTTCATAGCAGCATTATTCATTATATGTAAAAAGTGAAAATGATCCAAAAGTCCATCAACTGATGAATGGATAAATAAAATTTGGTATATCTATACAATGGAATATTATTTGGTCATAAAAAATGAAGTACTGATATATGTTACAACATGGATGACCCTTGAAAACATCATGCTATGTGAAAGATGCTTTCAGTAAAATATATTTTAGGGGCCTCACTTTACTATTAATATTAATATAATATCTTAACTAGTAATAATACATTTTTAAAAATCTCACCTTTGAGAATCCAAGTTCCACAAGTAATCTGTCAGCTACAAACTCAATGTACTGTTTCATCAAAATGCAATTCATTCCAATGAGCCCAACTGGCAAAGCTTCTGTTAAAAACTCCTGGGATATAAACAAAAACAGAATAAAGTACAAACAGAACAGTAAATAAGTATGTATTTTCCAAATGGAAAGATGGTTTTAGTTTTATTAATTTTCTAAGACACTGATTTTGTTCAAGGAAAGTACACAAGGATAAATTCTTTCAACATGGCAAGTGATGTCCATCTGATTAAAAATGTTTGGGGTATTGCTATTCACATTATTTCACATTTTCAAAGAGCCAAAAATAAATGGAAACTAATACCAAATTACTGGATTTTTAAAAGCAGCATACATAGGACCTGGATCCATATGCTTTCCTAATAGAAAAAAGGAGATGTTCTGAAATATCTAGAAAAAGATTCAAAGATTTTCATGAGAAGCATGACTATAGGAGGGAGCTGGGAAAGAGGGAAAATTCAATTAACAAAGAATGTGAGAAAAAAATAGAAACAGATCTGGGAGCTGGGAGATAAATTTTCATAGGTAAGCCAATCCTATTGAAAGACAGTGATGGATTGTTAATAGAGGAAAAATAAAAACATTATTAATCACTTGGATTTAGTTCTCAAAATGTTATGCCTTTTTCCCCTTCCAATATGAAAACTATGCCTATTAAACTGTGCAGTATTAAAAAATAAAAGTTAAAAAAAACTATTTTATTTTTAAACTAGTTATTTAGCATGATCAAAACACATCGTAAGTGGAGCATCTAGCTCTTTCTAGTAAGAAATCTTTACATATTATATATTAAGTTTTACTATTCACTAATTCATTTACTTATTCATTCTATAAACATTTGGTATATGCTTCAAGCTAGGTACCTTGCTAGGTTATTGAAAATACAAAGCAAATAAGAAACCATCACTGCCCTCCAATCACATAATAAAAATATAAAGTTCCAATAATTTAAATATTTTGTTATAGCATGAAATTTGACAGATAGATCAATGAGACAGAAAAATAGCCCTGAAACAGATTTTAGTATGCATAAAACCTTAATATGTATTAAAGACTGACCTATAAACTGACATAATAATTGCAATATGTCATGTATTGGTACTGTCAGATTGACCATATAGAATTGTTGATATTTGTATTAACCTACAAAATTACAATTTCATATGAGTCAATCTAACAGTGGTACAAATATCAGAGAATGAGAGATGTGCTATCTACATAAACTTCCCTACTTACCTGCTCAATTTTGACAGCCTCAACAATGATCTCCCTGACCCTTTCTTCTGAAGGCTTATTTACTAAGTACTGAAACATCAGGCAAGCAAAGTCACAGTGAAGTCCCTAAAATAGAAGAAAAATTCATCGTCAAAAAACTTTTAGCAGCTATTCACACAGAATGATGTGTCATGTCATATAAAGTAGGTTCTAGGAATACAACATGGAACTTTTGGAAAATGGAGGAATGATTAACAGGGCTAGGAACTCCCTTCAAATTTCATTAAACACCAATACAATAACCTATAATGAAAATTTTTCAATGCTGGCAAACCTTAGCTCATCAACATTAAAGAAGAATTTATAAACAAATCAAATCTGCAAATGAAAGTATTCTAGAAAGGAAAATAAAGGCTGAAATGAAAATATATTAATTTTTAATTTCAAAAAAATTAAGGATTGAAAAATAATTAGTATTTAAATAACAGATGAAACTCAGAGAGATTTCAAAGCACATTTATATTAAATACAAATAGCTCAAGATAAAAATGTATTCAGTACAATGAAAATGAAAACTGAAGAATGATGAATACTATTTGAAGCCATATAAAGCAAAGATGACATTGCAGATAACTCAAAAGAAAAAAAAAACTTGTGAAATACCCCTGAGAACAGAATGCTTATGCAAATACAACAAACATTATAGAATTTAAGGTAACTGGAGAACAGACCAAGGAGATTCAACCTATAATAATCAGGATTCCAAAACACAGAATAGATGGTAAAAAGCTGAAAACCAAAAGAATAGAAGAAAATTTTCAAAAATTCAAAATACAAAAGAGAACAAGGTTAGATATAGAAAGATGGAATTCCCAACAAAATTAACAATTAGAGACTGACATCAAAGCTGAAAGATGTTAAAGTATTGATTAAAACTGACAGCTACCCATTATAGAGATAAATAAATCAAAGGTTGGTACTCGTACTTGTTAAATCAATAAATAAATAAAATTGATTTTGAAGTTTAAAGCAATTCCAATCAAAATCCAATGAGACTGTTCTTAATTCAAAAATTAATCTGGAAGAATAAATGGGAAGAACTTTATAAGAACATTTTAAAAACGAAAGTTTTGAGATTTATCCTACCAATTATTAAAACATATAAAGCTACAATAATTAAAATAGTCTTGCTATGGCATGAAATCTGATAGGTCAATGAGGCAGGAAAAAATAGCCATGAAACAGATTTTATTAGTATAATACAACCTTAATATACAATAAAGAACACAACACAAGACAATGGAGAAAAGATGGATTACTTAACAAAGAGAACTGGAAAAACTTCCCAAGAGTGTTTGAAATAAATTAAGTTAAATTATAACTTATTCTATACTATACTATATTTATACTAAATTCTATACTTACACTAAACAAATTCCAATTGCATTAGAGAATTAAATGTTAAAAAGCCAAGATGAAAATACATATGACTATTTAACTTACCTCTGGAAGTGGATCACATAAAACTTAAGGTTTTATGTGTTAAAAGAACAAACAAAATTAAAAAGCAAGGGACAAACTGGAAAAATATTTGAAATAAATGTCACAAAATCCATATTTTATATTATATTCATGCAACAAATATAGCAAATTCAATAAACAAATACTTATTGAAAGAGCCCAATCACTATACACTGAGAATATACCAATGAACAGGGCAAACATGACTGCTTCCTTTAACGACTATAGACTATACTGCATAAATGACTTTAAAATATTAAGAGTACTTATAGTTAAATAAGGAAAATGTTAACATCACAACAGAAATAAAGGCAAAAGATAAAAACAGGTAACTAAAAAAAATACAAATGACTAAAATCATTAAGAAAAAAATGTTCTAAGTAGTAATGAAATAAATACAAATAAAACCAATAATGAGACACCAATTACCCCTACTAAATTTGTCAAATATTTACCAAATTAACCTAAATTCTGGTGAGGATATGGTAGAAAAATGTTCATATAATGCTAGGTGGGGCTGAAAATTGCTATAAAATTTCTGGAAAGAAATCTGCAAATAAGTATGAATGGCCTTATAATCTAGTAATTCATGCTTTTTACAAAAGAAAATAATATAAAGTCGGGAAAAAGCTTATATATAAATACATTAATTTCATATTATAATAAAACAAACAAAAAACCTGGAAACAATCTAAATTTCTAATCATGGAATAAATGATTCATTCATTATTATAGTTATTACATATCTAACAGAACAACTGTTTTCAAAAAATGCTTGATATCATATAGAAATGATCACAATATTTTGCTAAGTGAAAAAAGAACATCTCAACTCATAAAAACATGAATGGCAAAAATATGATGTTTATATATCTAAATAGATTTAAATGTAGAAAAAAGTCTAAAAAGAAATACAATAAAATAGTAAATGCGGTTATCTCTGTGTGTTGAGATTAATTTTTTTATTCTCTTAATTCTTTATAATAATCATGACAGTTCTAATAAAAGTTATTAGAAATTTAAAGACATGAAACAACAAAAAGTAATTAAATGAAGCATTTTATGGCACTTAAAAAGTACTTTCACATATACTGTTTCATAGCATTCTAACAAAACTCTGTTAAGTTTTTTAGTTGAAGAAACCAAGGTTCAGAGAAGTTAAGGATTAGTGTAGGCAATAAAGGTGACCTGAATGGCTGTAATGGGCCAAACATTGAGAACAGAAAGATAAATAAGGAAAGGTCTCTGCGCTAAGGTGCTTAGGGACTAGCAGAGGAGAAAGGTAAGAAGTGCAACACATGTTATGAACTCTAAGACAGGGACAGGTTCAGGTTTTAAAGGGATACATAAAGGAAGAGTGGTCAATTTTACCTAATTGGATCAGGCAGGTTTTGAGTTGCCTCTTGTTCTCACAAGGTGCTCCAAAAAAAATGTGAAAAAAGTGGTAGGAAAGATGAAAAGGGTATCACAGACAGAGGGAGACAAGATTTAGTTATTGGTTAGATGTGACTGAAAAAGAAGAGAAGTAATCTAAAATGACTCCTAGGTTTCAAATTGGACAACTGGATAGAAGTAGAGACACTCAGTGAAATAGGAAAAACAGAAGCAAGAAGTTGTTCTGGGAAAAAGATGATGAGTTTGATTTTTGAAATAATAGTTTTGAGATACCTGAGGAACCTTCCAGGAGAACTTTCCAACACCTAACATGTACTAGATCATATGAGTTTAGAGCTCAGGAAAGAATATTTCACACAAAGATAAAATTTTGGGAGTTATGAGCATTTACATGGTAACTGATTCCATGGGAATAAATAAAATCAGTGAGGCAGTGAGGCCAAGGTGGGAATCTAGGAATACACTGATACTTAAGGATGGGCAGAGGAGACTGGAGAGGAGGAAAATGCAGTGTCTTAAAAGTTAAGGAAAAAGTGACTTCCTATTTTCTTTTAATTACCAAGATATCTGTGTCACTATAGCATTTTCCAGGAGAAAAAAAATAAATGAACATGAAATATGAATGCAAATATATTATACATAGCAAAACATCTCATTTCTTTCTTACTTCATCTCTGCTGATGAGTTCATTGGAAAAAGTGAGTCCAGGCATAAGACCTCTCTTCTTTAGCCAGAATATAGCAGCAAAAGATCCCGAGAAGAAAATTCCTTCTACAGCAGCAAAGGCCACCACTCTTTCCCCTAGGAGATATAAAATAGTTTTATTTTCTAAAATATCACATGCTGCAGACATTTGGAAGTTTATGTAGATTTTATTTTACAATAAATACAGCAACTGTTTTGCCAAGAAACAAAATATACAAGTTAGTGCCATAGTCAAGGGACTTCAGAGGAGAAAATTTGCCACCTCTACCTACTAGAGCAGAAAGGTATGTCTACGTGAAATCCTGTATCCAACAATGAACTCCTGTAGGTCTTGGTGTCTGGACGAACGATGGCATTGTATACTCAAAAAAAAAAAAAAAAAAAAAAAAAAGGTGATTTACCTGTGCATCACATGTGCCTGCGATTGGAAGTACATGTGGATGAGTGCAGTTTGTATACATACATGTGTGTGTATTGAAGTGGCAAGTACAAGATAGACTTTATGACAAATGTTTTCCTCTGGGAGGAGGGGAGGTTGCTGATGTTTATATTTTTAAAAACCTATGGTATCTATCTTACATACTAGCTATAAACATTTCAAAAAAAATTGCCATGCTGAAGATAATAAATATATCTATCAGATAAAATGTCCCATCATATAAGCAAAAATACTGTCTTTTGCTAAACATGTAAGGGCCAATTTCAAAGGTTACTCATTCTTAGGCAAGGACTTGGCAGAAGCCCATCTCCTAAAATGTCTATAGTAGCATCATATCTGTAACACTACCCCTAGGGGATGATTATGGGTCTAACCCAAAAGGTCATTCACATGTCTCTTATGTCACCACACTGCATATGCTTGAGAGAAGTATTTATACATATATATACATATATATATATATATATATATATATATATATATATATATATATATGTCTCTCTAGGGAGTTTGTGAGGTAAAGGCAGCTGAGTGCTTGAGTGAACTACAGACCTTTTTTCACTGATGACATCATGGTTTGTATCTCAGTATTTGTCACAGGACCAAACACATAGAAGTCACGTAATAAATGTGCCCTGAACTGAATCAATGGAAACTACACAAGTACTAGATAAAAAAAGATATTAAAAACCATTCTATAGAAACTCCAAAACTTTGATGCAGAAACTGAATATTTGTAATTTCCAGAACAAATGTAATTATAATATTTAAATTTCAAAAAGAAATACGACTAAGTTTAAATATTTCTGACTATCTCTAAATAATATACTGGTTTGTCCTTGTTCCAAATCAGATAACTCAATTATATCAAATATTTGGTAATCCAAATTGTCTATTAATAGACTAAAACATGAGAAAAACTTCTAAAGTGTTTTATTTTGACAGACACATTTAAAAAGTCATTTTGGAAAAAAAAAATTGAAGAAATAAATTAAGTAAATACTTACTGAGTACCCATCATGTAGAAGGAATTATGGAAGAGAAGACTCTTTAGTACAGTATATGCTAAATAGTAAAATATAATAATAATAATCACCATGCTTAAGATAGAGATTTGCCATTAGTCTAACATATAGCTTACTATATATTTTTATCTTACTATTAATAAGATAACAGATAGTTACAATTGATATATTTTTAATTGACATTAGGATAATGTCATAAGGATAATTATCTGTAAGGGAAGTAGACTATAATTAAATACAAATATGGTGAAATCCAAGAGGAAAATTGTTATTTTAACCATTCCATGCATTCATGTGAATACTAAAAAAGGAAAATCATCACAAATAGTTATAGAAGGCTATTCTTTTTCGGAGAGGATTAAAAGATCATAAGGAGTAAATTTTACAAAGTTTTATAAGTATATGTGAAATAAAAAGAGACTTCTAGAACATATCTTCTAAAATCTATAATGAATGTAAAAGCCTTGTGATTTGTTTTAGAGAGGGGTAAGTAGGTTATATTCTAAGATACAGCTGACTTCTATGATGCACTGTATTAAGATTATACGACTAGTAGTTTTTGGGGGGGTCTGAAATGTAATTTTATTACATATATTAATCTATATATTTTTTAAAGTTTTTAAAAAATATTTTAAAAACTAAACAGTATGTCTCAATGTTTTAAAAACTACACAGATATATAATTAGAAATCTTTAGCTCTACAGGACTGAATCTCCTTATAACACATAAACTTTAAAACGGACTGTGAAATAAATAAAAAAGCCTATACAAACTAGTGAAAAAGTTAAAAATATACAAAAAAGGAACAGTGGTTTATTTTAACTTGGTAATTTTTTTTGGTCTATTTTCCAGTTTTTCTTTAATGTGTTTATTATTTTCATAGCTTAAAATTAAAACAAACCCAAGAGGGAAAAACAAAAAACTTTAAAACAAACTCATGATTTTTTAAGGAGTATTGTCAGGTTCCCTTCAGTTAAAAATAAAGGATTATAGGAGTCTGGATGTAAGGAAAGAATAGTTTACTATACTGGGTCTCACTCCGTGCAAAAGTCACCAAGAAGGTCACCAAAAACGTTAGGCAAAGCCCTAGGACAGATGAAAGAGCTGCTTTTGTCAACCTAAAGCTACTAATGGTGTAGATGATACAACTAGTTCACAAAACAGCACTTCTTCAGCTGGTTAAAGCAGTGGTGTGTGGCAAAGCAAGACAATATTCCCACGTTATTGCCTTTTAGCTCCACTCCAAAAAAGGAGACCTACCAATGTGTTCCACCCCATTCTACTCCTCCTATATCATTTTGAACACGTCTTTTCCTTTGAGACCCTAAATTAGAACACTAAAGTAGGGTTTGCCTTGAAGTTAAGCAATATGGAGAATCTAACTAGAGCCCTTTATGTGGTTACATGGTGATCGATACCCTTCTCTATTTTCTCTATTTCTAGGCTATCTTTGTTGGGTAGTTCATGAAATACATGCTTTCTGTGAGCCTGTTCATCATTTGCCATCAGTACCTATTTATACTAATATTTTCAGTGCATGTTGAACACCTTGATATTTCCCTTCTTTTTTTCTCTAAAGCCAATGTTTCCCAAAGTGTGCTTCTTAAACCTCCGTGAGGGAATCAGCTGGGTATAAAATGCAGATTCCTCAGTCCCACCTGGGCCTCCTAAATCACTCTTTGGTGAGAACCACCAGGATTCTGCAAGGTTTTTCCACAAATTCTCCAGATGACTTTTATGAACATTGAGAACCACTGCTTTTCTCATTCTTGAAATGAATTGAAGGCAATGCAAACATACATGTTTCTTCCGTGATATACTACATGCTTGCCCATACATGTACTACATCACTGATTCTCAGGTATGGTCCAGGAGCCCCTGGGAGTTCCACAGACCCAGGAGATCTGTGAGGTCAAAACTGTGGATTGCTATACTACTTGTTAGATTCTATGTGACTAACTCTTATTTACCTGTCATTACACACTGACATCTTAACTTTCCAACTTTCAACTTATTAAATAGAATAGATAACAGCTTTTTTTTTAACCATCAGCTTCTAATTATTAGGAATAATGATTTTGATAAAGGTACATGCTGTAACTTTGAATAGTACTTGATAGTCACACTCTGTATAATAGTGTCATATCACCCAAGGCAAGTTTGATCACATAAAAATTAGAGCTACATACCAAAAGTAGCTTTTCTATCTGCTATCCATCGCAAGGCCCAATCTGCTTTTTTCTTAATGCATGGCATTGTTTCAATTGCATTAAATAAAAATTCCCTGTAAAAACAGAAAAATTAATGGCAAAATTATTCATTTTTCTTAATCAGAGAAATTAATTAGTTTAATTAGAGATAATAACTGTAACTCTGATATGCTACCAGATCTATAGATTTTCTATATTTTGCATGTCTGTAAAACATAGAAATAAAACTCAAATTAATGGTTTGGATCTAGTCTGATACAAAATCAACTAAATTTGAACATTTAATTTCTAAAGAGAATGTGCTAATGAAGTTTCTAAAGATACAATGTCTAAAGATTAACTGGTTCTATATAAGTTTTTTTAACCCAACATATTATTAAGCAATAAAAATATTATGCTCACAAACCTCCATATTTGAATACTCTTTCCTTAACATTTAGTTGTGGACTAAATTGTGCCCTTAACATAATCAAGCAATAAGAAAAATCTTTGTAAATAAAATCCCAGCAGTAATACCTTTTCTTGGGATCTCTGATGTAAGTGTCTATTAGCAAACTGTACATCTCTGAGTGAACATTCTCGATGAGAATTTGAAAGCCATAGAAACAACGAGCCTCTGGAACCTGCACCTCCTGACTAAAGCGCTCCACCTAAGAAAATAAGGGAAACAGATATATCCAGTTCTATGGACTCTCACTAAGCACTGGGTTAAAAACTACAAATCAGAATTTGGACATCAGAATTTTCACTTAAAAATTGCCTGTCATGCAATGAACAGGTCAGAAAGACCTTATGGGTTATTTTAAACAGTATCTTAAGCAGTATTGTTTATCCATCAATCCTCCACAGTAAATTAGTTGCATAATATATTCTTAAGCAATTAAATGAACTCACCTGGTAAGTGGAGATACTATCTATAGAGCCAAATAAATTCTAGAACATCTACCAAAAATAATGATTTTGCTGTAGTGGTACTAGAGCATATGAAAGAGGTTGGAGTGAGGGAGAGAGTAATTTAGTCATCTTTTTTTTTTTTTACAACAGTAGATAGATGTACTGAAGCCTCTTCCAGTTCACGATGAAAGTTCATCTTTCTATTCTCTTTAACAAAAAATTATGACTCCTGATCAACCATAATAAAGTCTTAAAATAGGGAGCCAGAACCCAGTGTTCTATAACAGAGCTCCAGAGGGTTATTAAGGTGCAGGTTCTCTATTAAGATTACTCTCTGAGGGTAAAAATCAAACTCATGTTAATCCATTGTAAGTAATTTTGATTGGTATAATTTTTATGCTTGATTTCATATTTTGCTGGTCAAAAGACAGAAATATATCCTTTCCTCTGACACTTCATCAGAAAAGCATTTTCAAGAGTTAAGCTTCATCCAGTTAATTTCTTAGACATCTTTTTTCAGGCTTAATCTAATGATTTTACTGACATTATTATCATTAAACTGCTGAATGGGAACAAAAACAAACATCTTACCAAATTTTCATTTACAATTCCATCACTGGCTGCGAAAAAGGCTAAGATGTGAGAGATAAAATACTTCTCATCTGATTTAAGCTTGTTCCAGTGAGGGAGATCCTTTGATAAGTCAACCTGGAATAAAAAGATTTAAAAAAATTTTAATTTGGAGTTAAATTCTTCTCAAAGTGTTAGTTTCTTCTTTCTTTGTAGTGGAACTAACTTCCACTACAAAGTTAAATAAACTGCAAAAAAGGAAAAACGTTAACATTACAAAGAAATAAAACATTATGTTAATAAGTGTATTATATTCAGGGTTTTTGCTAAATAAGTAAATTATAGCTGCTCTGGAGGATTGGAGAGAACCAGGTAATTATGTGAGATGATGGATATGTTAATTTGTTACACTATAGTAACCACTTTGCCATATATGTAGCTCATCATGTTGTATACCTTAAATATACACAAAATTTATTTTTAAAAAACTTTATGAATGAATCAAGTTTTCTGGCTAATTGAGAAGCTGGCCAGGATGTACTTTAAAAATATATATATGTATGGTTTTTTTGAGATAGGGTCTTGAGCTTTGTTGCCTAGGCTAGAGTACAAGTGGCTTCATCATAGCTTACTACAACCTCAAACTCCTAGGCTCAAGCAATCCTCCTGCCTCAGTCTCCCTGAGTAGCTGGGACTACAGAGGTGAGCCATCATGCCTGGCTAATTTTTTGTAGAGATGAGGGTCTCGATAAGTTGCCCAGGCTGGTCTCTAACTCCTGCCCTCAAGAGATCCTCCCACCTCAGCCTCCCAAAGTGCTGGGATTATCTGTGTGAGCCACTATGCCTGTAATTAAAATTAACATAATCTAGTGGTACTCGAGCAAATGAAAGAGGTAAAAGGCGGGGAGAGAGAGAGAGAGTAAAAACCAGTCAAGAAGGAACTGAAGTGAATAAAGTAATGATTTTCAACAGCCATTGCTCTAGCATTTTACATAATATTTGTTACTATGGTGTTAAGACAGATAATTAGGCACTTGTTAACCAATTGTAGCTACAACTTTACTGCCAAATAACCTGCTTTTATACTCAGAAATAATGTTGGTTAGGTTGTTAACAACCTGAGTTTTAAAGCAGTTTATAGGTATGGCTTCCTCTGGGAATAGAAATATTTGTGAAAATGTTTATTAGAACTAGTTCTTGGAATTAAGAGAGATGCACCTGGCAAAATCTACAATTTAAAAATCATCTTTAAATGAACCTTATTGTCTTCGTCAGCTCTGGCTGCTATAACGAATTATCATAGACTGGGTGGCTTAAACAACAAACATTTATTTCTCACAGTTCTGGAAGCTGGAAGCCCAAGATCAGGGTGCCAGCATGGTCAGGTTCTTGGTGAAGGCCCTCTTCCAGGTTTATAGATGGCTGCCTTCTCACTGTGTCCTCAGATGGCAGAGAAAGAAAGATTGTCTCTCTCATATCTCTTCCTATAAGGGCAGTAATCTCATTCATGAGGGCTCTGCCTTTACGTAATTACCTCCCAAGGCTTCAAACCCCACCTTCAAACACCATCACACTGGGGATTAGGGCTTCAACATACAATTTTGAGAGATACAGACATTTAGTTAGCTCTTGTAGATATTATTTTATTATTGTATTATTATTTTGTCTTACAAAGATCTTTTAAGGATGTTTCACAATAACTTCGTAAATATTTGAAATATGTAATTGTCCTTTGTCTTTTGCCCTTCGTTTATTTATTCTAACAAAGCCCCATCCATCTCTTTGACCTTTCCAAAAATATCTAATGTTCCATTCTTTTAATCATTTGTGTTCTTTTCTAAAACCCTTTCCCCATTAATTTATTCTTTAAATTTTTGTGGAACAATTACTACATGTCAGACACTGTGCTAAGCACTGGGAATACAATGGGGCAGGGAGGGGGAAATATTTGTCTTCTTCTTTTAAAATATGTAAGCTAAAAATCACCTTCTGTTCTATTAGAGCTCAATTTAGGTTTAACTGGAGGATACCCTCTTGGTTCTTATGTATTATATTGATATTAAATTTTTTATGTGAAATTTTAATATTATAATGTGCTTCCTCTAAAATATTAAACTATTTCTTTGAACACTCAGTTTCAAAAGGTCTTATAAATTTTATTTATACTACATTGGTCATATTCCCTTCCAGAAAGTTAAACCTTCCTGCCCAGCTTTATCTCATTTGAGAAAATTCTCAATTTCACCATCTAAATATTGATTCCAAACTAGCTGATTATCAGAATTGTCTGAGTGGCTTAAAAAAAAAATTCCCAAACCCCAGATCTTTTGTCTTCTGAATCAGGGCTTCTGTTGGTCAGCCACATTTAAGAATTAAGCTTAACCATTAATAAAAAAGTGGCATTCTTACTCCTAAATCTATTGAAATAAAAAAATTAAAATGCATTATAAAAAATAATGGAGTCTAAGGTTGATGAAATGGTAACTTACATAATTTATTTAATAAAAAATATGTGGAACTAAAAATGTGTTTGATTTCCCTTCAAAATATGTATTTGAATCTTCCTCTAAGCTACCTACAAAATATGCACTGACCTATATATTTTAACTTTTAAAAATCAGCGTTCTTAGTCATAGTAAAACATATATTACATTTGCTAAAAGATACAAGTAATGTCCAAATGAATTTCAAGAAGTCAAGAATCACAAGTACCTTTTAAACATGATGAACGAAAATGCCACCTGTGTACTCCACTTGTTCTCTGAACCATATCTAACAAAAAACTTTCTTAAACCCACAGACAGTTAGGGATAGCCAGGTGTGTCAAGTGTTATGACACAGTATGAAAATGCTCAGTGTTTGGTTTAGTTTTTTCCTCTACATGTCAATTATAACAAAGATGTTGACAATATAACAAAGATGAGTAAGTGGGTAAAATTAGTGTAATAGAAGTCTTCTGATTTCTAGGTTAAATCTTCCCCCCCATTCTATGTATAAAGTAATAGTTTGAATTTATTTAATACTTACTAAGTGCCAAGTACCATTCTAAACATCTCATTAATCCTCCTAACAACCCAAATAGTCAAGTACTATTAGCCTAATTTATCAATGAGGATACACAGAGAGGTTAAGCAGTTTTCCCAGTTCCACAGCCATTAAGCAGTAGAGCAGGATTTGGACCTAGGCTTTCTGCCCCCAGAGCCTGCATTCTCAACGGCATGTGTTTATGTGTAGAGAATCAATATCTTGAAAAATACATCCAAATATACCTGTCCAAATATAGACATCTATCTATAGAGATACATATACAAACATACACAGAGCAAGAGTGATAGGCAGGTATCACCCATCATTATTTAAAGATGAAAACCATAACTATTTGTCTGTTCCATTAGTCTACAGAGCAATCATTTGCATGAGCAACTGTCCTTACCAAACCAGCAAGTATTTTCTCATTTGACATGTTCAACTAACTTATTTCCTAGGTAGAACTAACAGAAAGCATTCTAGAGAGGATCTGCTGAGGGCAGCTGTGTCAGGTTTGATGTGGCTGAGGCAGGGCTAGAATGGGAGAAGCCCTGTGAATTCAGCCTGGCAGACTCAAGAGTGAGTGCACTGCCTGGATAGTCAAAGTCTTAATGTGACAGCTCCTTTTGTATAATCAGATAAGTCTCTCAATTAAAAGCAGGGTCCCTAAAACTTTCACTCTCATTTTTTGACCATAGCTGCAATTTTATTTATTCTGCTCACCTAAGTAAAGACTAGTCTTATATTTGGCCATGGAAAACTAAGTCTGTTTAAAAATAGAAAATGTTTTAAAATATATTGGAAGTAAAAATCTAGCAGAATGAGATGCCATTTTTGCAGCAGGAAATTTGTTTACAGAGAGTAGTCTAAACTAAAACGTTGGAGAACACCGTATTTAGTCTCAGGATTTCCAAAACTTATATTCTACAACTGATCTTATTCAATGTATCTTATAAGTTAAAATTTTTCAATATCCTGTAACACAGAAGTGAACACTGTACCATAGGACATGAATGCTGATGAAGGTGATACCACATACCTCTTCTGCTGTCCAGAAGGATGCTTGTGCCTGTTTATACATTTTCCAAATATCGGGGTACTGGATTGGAAAGATGACAAATCGGCGAGAACTCTTTTTCAGTAGTGGCTCTTCATTTGACATCACTTCGTTTTCGTTGGTATCTGAAGATAACCTCTTTGAAAAATAAAATACAAACACCCTTTTTATGTAGACATTTCCTCTTTATTCATACCTAAACAAACATCTGGGGAAGTTAGGGAGACAGCAAACGTTTGAGAGCCAGTCTGCCTAAGTTGAATCCTTACTGTTATCTGGTAGCTAGCTAATACTGTTTGGTTATTTGTGTGACTGTAGGAAGTAGCTTCACTTCTTTGAGCCTCAGTTTCCTCAGCCATAAAACAATACCTACCTCATAGGTTTATTCAGATGATTAAAAGTGCTTTAAACAGGCCAGGCACAGTGGCTCACGCCTGTAGTCCTAGCACTCTGGGAGGCCGAGGCGGGAGGATCACTCGAGGTCAGGAGTTCAAGACCAGCCTGAGCAAGAGCAAGACCCCTGTCTCTACTAAAAATAGAAGAAATTAGCTGGACAACTAAAAGTATATAGAAAATATTAGCTGGGCATGGTGGCGCATGCCTATAGTCCCAGCTACTTGTGAGGCTGAGGCAGGAGGATCACTTGAGCCCACCAGTCTGAGGTTGCTATGAGCTAGGCTGACACCACGGCACTCACTCTAGCCTGGGCAACAAGGTGAGACTGTTTCAAAAAAAAAAAAAAGTGCTTTAAACATAACCTACTGTATAATAAGCACTCAAAAAATACTGTAATTATTGCTAGACCCATAAATGTCATGGTGGGCAAATTTCTAAGTTTGTGAACAAAATGTCCCTCTAGTGCCTCTCTTATATAGAACGCTGGCACAAATAAACTACTGTTATAAAAAACTTTGTAGTTTTAATGCTTTTCTTTCTTGGACCAGATGCTCACTAAAATTCATTGCAGTCTAAAATTCTGTCTCTGTCTTTATGGGTCTGTATCATTGAGATGGGGATAATAAAAGTTAACTTCAGGTGTTAAGCCTGAACAACTGCTGGTGTCATTAGCACAAGCAGAAAAGTCTGAATTTTCCCATTTAAGTGGAGAAATTGGTACTAAATGTATTTGTTCCAAAAGAAAAGGAAAAACTTGAGAGATATTTACAATGTTAATCAGTTACTAAATGCTTCAAAATAAAATAAAATAAAATTCCAAACCTGGAATCTACAACTTTCTAAAGACATGTAGGGCTAAGCATGAATCTCTGTGAGCTGAAACTTTTGTTTCCTCCAAATCTTGACAGTATTAAAGATACCACACATAGCAATAGGTTCAAGTACAAAAAGTATTTCTCTTGTTCATAAACGGTTTAGAAGTATTTGCAAAATAACGGTATGAAAATTATTGAGCAACAATTTAAACTACTATACAACCCTACAGTCTAACAAATCCCAGTTTACTTACTGTTATTACAGACTTCTATTAGCATAGAAGCAGAGAGGATAAACAAGTTAACTTGGGTTTGTTATGTATCTACAATATTTGTGGCACTTTGCATAAAGCATTTTAGTTTTCTGTGAGGGTAGTAACACTTCCACGGTACAAATGAAGAAAGTGACACCCCAAAGATTCAGTTAATTAAGTAGCCTGGTCTGAGCAAAACTGGCCTCCTAATTTTTCTCACTGTTAGGAGGTTATGAGGATTTTGCGTCCCCATTCTACCTGTCATCTCCACCTTTCCACCTGTGTCAACTTCCACAAGCGTCCTCCTAGAGGTGGTGCGCATGTCTCCAGTGGCTCCGCCACCGTCCTCTTCCCTTGCCTCCATTTCCCTGGCCAGGGTTCCAGAACAGGGAAGGCGGGTAGGATAGCACGGGGCGGATAAACTAGCGGGTAAGCCTCGCACTACCTGAGGCCTCAGAGCGTTGTCCGGGCTGGCCCCGGAGCAGAGCGGCGCAGCGGGGCGGAACCCGACTTCCTCCTCGCACCTCTCCGCGGACTGACCCCCCGGCGCTGGCAACCACGACACCAGGCTGCGGAGAGGGCGCGCGGACCGGCCCGCGCCGGGTTTCCGACCGCAATGAGCAAACTTTCCCACAGCAACCTGCGATCTGTAGGACAGCTGTGACTGGGGGGCGGGAAATGAAGTGATAGCAACGTTTACCTCATCCAGCTCGGGCCTGGCAGCTTCCGGCCTTTCCGGGTCGCCCATCGCGCAGACTCCGCCAGAGCTACCGGAGCTGAGTGAACTGAGCCCCGCAAGCCACGTCCAACCGCGACAGGACTCAGGTGGCCCGCGGTCCGCCCCGCCCCCAGCTCCAGGGACGCGTCCTAACCCAGCCTGCCTAGCTGGGAGGAGGCGACCCCGCGTTGCGTTCTCGCCTGCCCATTGAGGGGCTCTCCCTGCGCCCGCCTCCCCCGCCTCAGGGCTCCGCCTACCTCGGCCGCCCCGCCCCCCCTGCCCCCCTCGCCTTCTGCAGACTAAGGGATTCTCTTGTCTTGGCCAGCCCCGCCTCACTCCAATGCCCGGGTCCTGTCCCCGGCCTTCCCACTGAGCGACACCCTCTGCCATGGACCGCCCCACCTCACTGCGTCGGCCCCGCCGTCCGCCGGCCCCCTGAGCAATTCTCCGTGCGCCGGCCGGGCCCCGCCTCCTCCCCTCGCACCTCTCCGGCCGCCCCTTGAGGGGCTGTTCGTGCGCCCTCCGGACCCCGCCCACCGGCCTCAGGGCCCCGCCCCCTCCCCTCGCCCCCTGCCCGCCTGCCCCGTGAGGAGCTAACTCGGCCTACGGCTGGGTGTCCGCCCCGGGCTCTACTGTCCTGGTACAGGGGGTGCCCGGCATGCCAGGCCGAGATTCCCCAGCTAGCCCTCCTCGTGCGCAGGAACATGGCCTGTCCTCAGAGACCAAGTGAGAACGCGCTCCTGATGTGTGAATTTGGGGGCCTGGGGTAGGGGAAGCCTACCCAAAAAAATTACTGAGGATGTTAGAGCCGGTTCCCCTCGGCCCCAGGAACAGAAAGACAGAGTCACTGAGGCTGCAAAAAGGCAAAGGAGTTTTATTGACTAGCTCGAGCTAGGGTCCAAGCCCCGAGCACCAACGCAGTGGTGGTCTCTTTCCATGGGCAGGGACCCCGCGCAGCGGGGTCGCATGTCTTTTATATCTTTTTTTAGCAGAGTATGTGCAGGGGGCGATGGATCCCCCCTCCCTCCCTTAATTCATTTGCTCTTTCAAAAGTGGCTGATTGTCTTGGCTCCTGATTGGTTGGTTGGTTTCTTTTTTTTAAGTTGCGTGACAGGCTTCTGATTATACCTTGCCCTTCTTATCTGGTTAATTGGTTGGAGGGTCCCTGGACTCTCCAGCCCTTTATCAGCAAGGCCTGTTATGACTATCCCGTCTCAGCTCCACTTAAGCTAGGTCAGCAAACCATATTTACAGAAGCAATTAGCATCTGTTAGAATCAAAGAGAGCACAATTTTTTTTTTTTAAACAATTCCCGTTCTTCAAGGAAAACAGGCTAGCTTGTTTTGTGTTTAAGCAGCCGAAAAGAGGAAGTGGTTAAGGGAAAAGTGTGTGTGTGTGTGTGTGTGTGTGAGAATGGGGCTTGGGTGAGGAGGGGAGGGAGAGACTACTAAATTCAGGAAAATATTTTGAAACCTCTGTGAAATTGTTTCAACAAACTAAGCTTTTAGTAATATTTATTGAACTCTTACAGAGTGCCAAGCACTATACTAAGCACCTTATGTGAGTTAATTTGATCTTCAGGATATCTCTGTGAGGTAGATGGAGCAATTTTCCTCACATTACAAATGAAGAAACTTGAATTTTAGGAAAGCAACTGAGGTTATCCAGCTAAAAAGTAGAAGACGCCAGAGTCGCCTTGCTACCTGCCCTTTTCCAGGCCATCACATGACTCCTGGGGAGTGTAATGGCAGTCGACAATGGCTACTGAGGGTGACAGTGATTTGGTTGAATTACTCATACCCTTCTCTCAGGGGAACTGTCTAAAGATAACTACAACAGGAAGAAAAAAATAGTTTGGTCTAGCAAAAATAAGAGATTTGTTTAAGTAGCTTAAAGCTGAAATACTGAGGGGACCTTGCTATGACTTGCACAACGTACACCTGTTTTGTGACCGTCTGAAGTATGGTAAAGTAGGATAGAAATTTTACTGTAACCTTTGAGAATGACTGAAAGGTCTTTCTAAAATCTGCCCTAGAGGGTAGAGGAAGAGAGTTAGCTTTTTTTAAATTTGATTTTTAAGGCAAGTGAGAAATGAAGTTTATTGAGGAAGGGCAAGGTAGGTTTACAGAGCAAGATAATAGATTTTCAGAACGAGTTCGCCACAGACGACAAATGGACCCCTTGCCATAATGAGAGGCCTAGAGTTAGCTCTTCTTAAAGCAACTACTAGGGGTCGGATGCTGAGTGAAATTTTTTGCACATATTGATACTAGTCAGGCCATCCCACAGGTCATGGAACAAAAAGATCAAATTGATGCCTGATCACCCAGTTTATTAAATCTATTTATTTATTTTCATTTTAAACAAGATGTTTATTTAAACAAGACATTTGACTTGAAAAACTAGGATTCTTTTTTTTAAGAGCAATTTATCGCTATTTAAAGACATAAAAAAGTTACAGTTACAATATTGTCCTTGGCTTTACGATGATAAATGAAAAACATTAAAATTCTCCAACTGAGCAAGGTAAGGAAGGATTTTTAGGTTTGTTTTTTGGTTAAAATAGTGAAAGCAAAATAACTTACTGGAATATAAAAATAAGAGCTGACTGAGCACACCACTGATGGAGAAGGGGGTATTTTTACAGAACCAGTATTTTTTCCCATTCCATCTCCATTTGATGTTGATCAAAACATACCATTGTCCATTTATTTTTTTTTAAAAAAAGCATTATGCTTGTGCACATACATCAGTTACATACAATAAAGTAATGGGAAAGGGGAAAATGAAAGGATAGAGAAAATTATACTGTAGTAGTCAGGATGTGGTGAAACCAAATTACAGTTTTCTAATTGAGAATGCATTTTTGGTCTGTGGGAACAGAGCTCTGGAATACCGTAACAGGTTTCTTTTTTAGTACACACCTCCTGTCTTTTGTTGGAACACATTATTGTATATTCAGCCTCCATTTCCATCTGTGCAGGTGAGTCTGATTCATTGATTATCTGCCCATGAAATCTGGACTCTGATCGGCCTCATTGACAAACCCTATCATTCACAATAGGCTTTCATTAGTTACTAAGTGGTGTATGCTTCTTAGACTGTACCACAGAAGCATCCTTCCCTGCCACCTTCAAATGAATATCATTGTTGTTCTCAGTCTTGACTCCTTCCTTGGGCTTTTTGTCAGCCATGGAGAGTGCCATAGTCTCCTCAGCTGCCACTTCACAAAAGGGGTACCAAGTCTGCAATGAACAAGCATACAAACTGTACCCTATTAAATAAATTTAAAACATACAGCAAAGGGAAAGAAATGGTGTTGACTATTCAGGATAGGGTATGAGGAAGTATCACACTGTCTGATTCTTAATGTTACTATTCATGTCCTGTCTTTGCTACATCAGCCTTCCTCACTGGTGGTGTAGTTATGAGGATCATAGATGAGGATAAGCAAGAGCACTCAGCAGACAAAAGGTGGAGCCAACACTTTCTCTTTTGGGGAGGTGCAGAAGCAAGCATCTGAGCACAGCTGTAACTTGCCATAAATTAGCGTGCTGAGCAGCTATGGATTTTGTCTGTGCTTCTTAAGCAGAGCACAAATGGGGCCAGAATGGATCTCATCAGTTGATGGCTTATTTAGGGATAACATAGTTGTCAATCTGGAATTGACATAATCCTTATCTTATGAATATTTAAATTTACTTATTTGGTCCTTCCAGCCCTGTCTATAAGTGGCACTCTCATTTACCCCATATTATTTATCTATGTCCAATACAGAAATGTTCCATTCTATCTTTAACATGCCTTCAATTTACTTTTTATACTTAACATATTATAAATCTCATGTCTCACAAGCTGTTTGCTCCCATACTTCGTTTCTCTCAGTTTCTGTAGCAGAATTGAATAGTCTTAAATAATATAGCAAATACACATTACAATGCTTAGAACAGTGTAGGCAGTATATATTATTTTCCCTCAAGATTTTTTAGTTTTTGAGATGAGGTCTTACTCTGTCACCCAGGCTGAAGTGCAGTGGCACGATCATAACTCACTGGAGCTTGGAACTCCTGGACTCAAACGATCCTTTGGCTTTAGCATCCTGGGTAGCTGGGACTATAGGCATGCACCATCACTCCTGACCCCCATGTTTAAAGTTATTGGGAGAGCAAATATAAAAAATTAAATATGTAACTGAAAGATCTCTGGCAATAGAAGATGCTACATCTTCATATAGCCTTTATGGCATACTGTATTTTCTAAAAATGGCCACAGCAATATTTCTCATTCCACATGCTGTTCTAGAACTTTGATACAACTCCCCTGAAAAGGTGAAGTCTAATACTCTTCCCTTTGAATATGGGTTGTCATCATTAACTTCTAACAAATAGAATACAGTCATGCACCACCTAATGACGTTTCAGTCAACATTGGATGACTGCATTATAGGATGCATAAGATTAAAATGGATCTGAAAAATTCCTATCACCTAGTAACATCACACTCATAGAACAACGCATTACTCACGTGTTTGTGGTGTTGCTAGTATAAACAAACCTGTGCTGCCAGTTGTATAAAAGTATAGCACATACAATTATGTATAGTACATAATACTTAATAGCGATAATAAATGATTACTAGTTTTTGTATTTACTAGTTTTTATTATTTTAGAGTGTAATTTTTCTACTTATATAACAAAAAAATTAACTGTATAATAGCCTCAAGCAGGTTCTTCAGGAGGTATTCCAGAAGGCATTATTATCATAGGAAATGACAGCTTCATATATGTTATTGCCCCTGAAGACCATCCAGTGGGACAAGATGTAGAGGTGGAAGACAGTGATAATGATGATCCTAACCTGTGTAGGCCTAGGCTAATGTGTGTGTTTGTGTCTTAGTTTTTAACAAAACATTTTAAGTAAATTTAAGCTTATAGAATAAGGATATAAAGAAAATATTTTTGTACAGCTGTACATGGTGTTTGTGTGTTAAGCTAAGTGTTATTATGAAAAGTGTCAAAAAGTTAAGAAAAAATTAAGTTTATAAAATAAAAAAGTTTGAAGGTTAATTCATTGAAGAGAGAACAATATTTTATAAATTTAGTGTAGCCTAGGTATATAGTGTTTATAGTCTACAGTAGTGTGCAGTAATGTCCAAGGCTTTCACATTCACTCACCACTCACTTACCTAAAGCAACTTCCAGTCCTGTACTCTCCATTCAGGGTAAGTACCCTATACAGATGTACCATTTTTTATTTTTTATACCATATTTTTATTGTACCTTTTCTATGTTTAGATATATTGAGATACACAAATATTAATACTTAACCATTGTGTTACAGTTGCCTACAGTGTTCAGTATAGTAACATGCTGTACAGGTTTGTAGTCTAGGAGCAACGGGCTATATCACATAGCCTAGGTGTGTAGTAAGCTATACCATCTAGGTTTGTGTAAGTACACTCTATGATCACACAACGAAATCACATAATGACACATTTCTCAGAATGTATCCCCATCATTAAGTGATGCATGACTGTATATAACCTGTAAACCTAGTTCATAAAGGACAATATAGACAACTTTTGCCTGGTTCTCTTTCTTTGGGGAAGCTTATCCTTGGAATGTAGGTACCATGCTAGAGGAAGCCAAAAACTAGCTCACACAGACCACATGGGAAGCTCACATGGAAAGCAACTGAAGTACCAGCCAACAGCTAGCATCAACTTCCAGATGTGTGTGATGAACAAGCCTTCCAAGGATTCCAACTCCTAGCCATCACGTCTTCCAGTTGAAACCCCAGACATTACAGAGCAGAAACAAGCCATCCTGTGTCCTGTCCAAATTCCTAACCCACAGAATCCATGAACATAGTAAATGGTTGTTTTAAGCCACCAAGTTTTGGTATAACATGTTATGCAGCCAAAGGAACTGGATCAGCCTCCGTCCTACTTACAGAGATTTGTGTGGTAATTACCTAACAAGGTAATCTAGCCTATTCTACAGAAAATATAGAATTTCAAGCTACTGCTGGCTTACTGTGTACCATTCAATGGGTAAATCCTCATTTCTCAAACTTGGTGTCTCAACCTCTTTTAAAGAAAAATGTTTTCACAGCTACTTTGGTATTGACTTAAACTATGTATGTATTGTTACTTAAGCATGTACAAACGTAAGACCAGTTATAAACTCCTTATTAAAGCTTTATACAACTAAGAAATAAAAATAAATTTATAAATTAAATACATCAAGACTATAGAAATGGTAAAATTCAAATTTACAACCTTAAGCAATGGACGATGTTGCTTTGTTGAAACTACATTGCATTAACGTGAAATTTGTAGTGACCAATTAACAAAGCATGTTCTTTTGCTTTTCAGCCATGGGGAACAGATGACAGCTTTTCCATAACAACTTCTTATCAGTTGCCTTTCATGAGGAACAAATGCACGATTTACATATTAAATTTGCCTTTTTAACTTTTAGTGTATTGCTTCAAATCAGTGTCATCATAAATGGTCACACAGGTAATCCAAGATATTGTATATGAATTAAGAATCAAAATCCTTGTAGAAAATTGTCAGATCCTGAACCCTAGTTTGAAAATTACTAAAGTAAATGGGCCTATATTTAATGAGTCATTCATTTATCATTCAGGAAGCCCTACAGTGTGGGAGAAGGTGAGGCAGAGAGATTAGAGCTAATTGGAATAGGCCAGGTGCAGGATAATGCTAGCTTAAAGTAAGGCAGTGGCAGTGGGGAATGCAGAGACTGTGCAGAGACATGCATGTGAGTTAAATAGATGTACTTACTCAAGATGACTTGATCAGTGGTTGGATAATGGAGAGTATGGTAGAGGGAGGATTCTAGGATGACAGTAAGTTTATTGTATTTTTTTGTTGAGACAAGAGTCTTGCTCTGTCGTCTGGGCTAGAGTGCAGTGGCGTCATCACAGCTCACTGCAACCTCAAACTCATGGGCTAAAACTATCCTCCTGCCTCAGCCTCTCAGAGTGCTAGGATTACAGGCATGAGCCACTGCACTCAACTGACTGCAAGTTTCTAATCGAGAGATTAGGCCATTAACAGTGCCTTTCACCCATGAAATCTTGGTAGGAAGATGATGAGTTCAGTTTGGGCTGCATTGAGATGATGCTGCTGACACATCCAATTGAGGGTGTCTGTTAATGAGATTAATAAGTGACTGGCTCAGGCATAGATCTGTCTAGCTCTGACAACCTCAAAGCCATACTTAGCCATACTTCACATTCATAATAAGTAAAGCAGTTTTCTCAAAGAACCAGCAAGCAATACAGATTTTAAAAAAAATGTTTCAAATACAGTACAAAGAACATTTTCTCCCTATTTCAGAGTAAGTTGCTAACATATCTAAGATAAATGCAGAAGAAAGGAAGTGAGACCACTGTCTTTTACTCGTAAGTGTGAGAGCATTGCAAGGACATTAAGTAGGTTTTGGTCACAGAGTAGGATAGTAAGACATAACATTTCAGAGGTACAGAACTCCAAGTGAGATAAAATCAACAGCATGTTCCTAAATTGGATTGGAGTTGGTCACTTGAATTCATTCATTCAATAATTATTAACATTATACTGGGCACTGGAGAGGGAAAGGTAAGTGAGGCACAGTTCTTACATGTGAGGAACTTAAAGACTAGGAGGGGGAAGCAAATATGTTCTGAGGGAGTACAAAGGAATAGTATCTAAACCATCTTTGTTCAGGTACAGGATGGAGGGCAGGTCAGGAACAGCTGCTTGGGGAGGTGGCTAAACTGGATTCTGAATAGGAATTAACAATTCCAAGATGAGGGGCCATAGAGAGAGGTCAGAGGAACCAGTATGTATACAGGCCCCGAGGTGACAGAAGGTGCAACCCACTAAGGGACTGCAAGTCTTTCAGTACAACAAGGGAGCAAGTAAAGATAAGGTTGTAAAGCAGGATTCCAATCATGAAGGGCCTCATATGTTAAGAAGTTTGAACTTCATCTTACATGGCTGTGGAAAGTCAGTATATTTTAAACAGGTGATATGATTAATATGCATTTTAGAAAGATTGTTCTGCCTCTGCATATTGAAGGGAGCAAAATAAACAAATCAATTAGTAGGCTGTTGAAGTAATCTAGGTAAGATGGTGGTGACTTAATGTTAGGTAATGATATTAGATGTGGATAGAAGTAGATGAATTCGAAATACAAGGATTTAGTTTAAGATGGGGTTTGATGGTTAATTTGAATGTGGAGGTAAGAAGAAATTGAAAATAATTCCATTTCCAACTTAGTAACTATTAATAATTTATTGATTTGTAAATGATTTTTGAACCAGTGTTCTATGCACTGGACTTGAGAAGTGAACAAGGATAGAGTTTCTGATGGCCTGTGTTCTTGTGGAGGGTCACTAGGAGACATTAGAAAGCAAATAAATGCATTTCAGGCAGTACATGGACCAAGGGCAGTGGGAATTGGGCCTATGCTCTGAAGATTTTAAGGTAAAGTCATGGCTGTGGGAAGGCAGGGGCTGCCAGTCCCTTGTTACTCTTTAGGTGAGAGGTCTAGGGCATAGCAGTATGGGAAAAAGTGCAGAATGACAAAAAATTGGATGAAAATCCTGGTTCTCCTCTTTCACTTCCTCAAATCACTGGCTATACCTTAATTTTGGCAAGTTATTTCCTCTTATTTAAATATTCCAAGATAGTTCTACTAAAGTTTTATTTTAAAAATAAGACAATCAGTATGCCTTGCTGTCTTTAAGGATGCTTCCAAAAAGTTCGTGTGATCAAGAAAAATTGCATTACCTCTCATCTAAGTCAAGGACCATGGCTTTCTCTATCTATAGTGCTCTACTACATTTATTGAAAATAATAATGTAGTAGTTCCATATATTTGACACCTTTACGGAATAAATTCTTCCATCCTACAAATACCTGCTTACTTTGTTCAAGGCCCTGTATCTCAGGTTATAGAATTTCATTTAACATCCTAAACTTATCAATTTTGGATATATCTTTTTAAATGGCTCCATTCTGTTGTGTTTTTTGAATGTTTTCTAGTTTCCTTTATCTTAATTTTGTAACTTCTAGCCTGTGCAGGAACTTGATCAAACACTCTAGGATCAAAGCCTCTACTTTAATTATTGTACTTGGACTTCAGTGTCTGTATTTTGAGGCTAACTGCTTTATCTTCATTCACTCCTTTCTACTATAATTCATTTCTTGGTAGCTGAGGGGACTACTATGATCTGTTTTTTATGTAGGCAGAATTTTTTAAGGAAACAACACAAATCTAGGTATTCCTTAAAGTTACTAAATGAATACATTAAAGGTGATCATCACATAAACCTTTCATTTCTGTAGGTCATAACCAGGCCTAAGATTTCATTAGACAAAACAAAAATTTTAATGTAATTGGCTATCTGGGAGCATGAGGCACTTTGTTTATACTTTCTTAGGGCTAACTCATAATACTCAAAACACATCTAACCAGAACCATATTCTTATGAGAGAATGATAATGCATTTAAACATCATAAGTAGCCAGTTTTCAGCTTTCCCCATTGAAGAAAGTATTTCAAATACAAATACATGGCCTGATAATGTTTTTCCTGAAGAGATCCAACTTGTACCAAAGTTACCATGTAACAATGCAAACTGATTTAGAGTTCAGCAACTATTAATACAAATAATCAGACACCTTCTGAAAAAGATTAAGGAAATTGAGTTATTTTACCTATGAAAGACAATATTTGCTCTTTTAGAGCAAGCAGCTCTTTATACCTTATGAGAAACCCTAAGAACAAAAAGTCAAGTTTTTCATTATATACGGTGCTTTTCATTTTAAAAACATTTGGACTTAAAGGCAGGTACCATGGTTGATTTTAGACAATTCCCATATCTTCAGATTACTAAGTATTGTCCTTAGGAAAAATTATGAAGGAAAAGTTTTTAGAAATCTTTGGCAAAAATATATGAATTACTACCTTTTCATAATAATGTAGCCAGGACTTTTATTGGAATACTTCATTATTCTATGACCAACTCACTTCTAATCAATCATACCTTTCTTAAAATAGTATAGCCCCATGTTTAGTAATGCAAGCTCCAGAATGCTTGGAGATGTAACTCACTTCAGCACTAACTAGCCGTGTAACCTTGAACAAGCTCTTTACCCTGTGACTCAGTTTTTTGTCAGTGAGGACGGTGATAGTCCCTATCTGATAAGATAAAATAATACATGTACAGCAGTTTATAAAGTGCATGGCACATAATAAGTACTCAATAAGTTACTAATGAAGAGAAACTTCATTTTGCAGCCAATAATCTAATGTTTTTTTGAATTTTGAGAGGTAACAGAAGATACTTTCCTTATAAATAAGTCACATTTTAAATATTTTTAACACAGATGGAATGGTGTTTAAAGAATTAATCTTTGTTCATGCCTACATACATTATACTTTTAATGATATAAACATTGCCTATATACATTATACTTCTAATGATATAAACATGAAAAATATCTTCAATCACTACCCAGACACAGTCTACTGAAGGTGCTTCCAACCAGCCCCTTATCAGGAGGAAGAACCCAATCTGGAACTAGATTTTCAACAGATGTAGTTTTCCATATATTGTTAAGTTGGAAAGGTTTGGCTCTCAGGAGCTTTCCAGCAGGGAGAATTACATTCCTAAATAAAAAGGAATTCTCTTTTGGACACTGTTTCAGAATCACCTGAGATGCTCTGATAAGAACAAAGATTTCTGGCCTCCACCAAAGACTTACTGAATCAGAAAAGGGGTTAAGAGGATGAACAATCCTTAAGAATCTGAATTAACAAACTCCACGAGTGAACTGTATATATACAAGAAACGAGAGAACTGCTGCCTCAAGGAAATATCTCATTTTGAGTTTAAACCTAGAAATTGCTGACTACCTTAAACACGTAAAAATAATCTTTATGGGAGGAATGTTTTGGGGGGGGCAAGTACTAAATATTGAAATTATTCTTTTAAAAGACCCTCTCAAGTCTGCCCCCGTAAGCTATTATATTGGGTAGTCTTACAATTCAAGTGATTTAGGAAAAAAAAGTTAACAAAACTTTGAAAACCCTCAGTAAAGTTCATTCTTGGTCTTCTCTTCTTAAATTTGTTTTCAGTTCTGTTGGATTTAATCACTAAACAAGACCAAAAGAGAACTTTATTTTACATGACTTTATTTTACATTTAGAACCGTTTTATGCTTTACTTTAAAAGGAAAAAAAAAAAAAAAAAAAAAAAGGACTCACTCTGCGTTTAATATTACTGAAAGCATTTTAACCAAAATCTTGATTTAGGAAGACTTAAGACATTGTGCATTAAGTTATTTTCATTCTTTCAATAACTATTAAAAATAAATTCACAATTAGGGTTTCAAATGTCCTAATCATATCTAGTTTGTTCTCATTTAATATTTTATCAATCCCATCATGTGCATACAGAAGTTATGGTCATATATAAATTTTATATCTTTCAAACACATTGCTAATCAGCTGTTAATCTAATTACTATTTCATTTATTCAGAAATAGCATTTAGACATAAAAACCAATGTCTCATTTTGTAAGATAACCTTTGGCTAATTTATACACATCTAATACAGCGTGTTATATAAGTTTTAATACAATGAGTTTCACTATCACTCAGTTTTAAATATTTTTAGTATCAACAGGGCTGAGAATATCATGTGGTTCCGTCTTTCAAAGGAAGTTATATAATGAAAGCATAGTGCCTTTGAACATGAAAACTATCCAAGGCCAGAAGTCCTATAAAGGAACTGAAAGGTAAGAGATTCCAGAGAATTTCTCTCATTTTTAATATGTAAAGTAACTAGTTTAAGTCACTTTATTGAAGACTTACTGAAGAAAACAGCATTCCTTATTATGCCATTGAATAAAGCTACTAAGACCACAAGAATTTAGAGATATTGATCTTAGCTACATAATTGATGGGTCATTAAAAAAGGACCTGTCACTTAGTTATTAAGTATAAGTTAACTTCCTATGCCAAGTAAGGGTCACACTTCACTTCCCTCATTTGTAAAAAGATAAGGTGGCCTGGCCAGTGCCATTCAGGATTCTCTGCTAACTGTAAAATGTGGACTATTTTCTTCTGTTTCTTATAGTCCATGTGTATATAAACTTTCAGTTCTTTAAATCAAAATTTTTATGCACATAACCATGTCAGTATATTTCCCTTAGTTTAAAAATGTACAACTACATAAATAAAAACTATTGTTTCTTCAGTATTACTTGACATTTCCTCTGTAATTTCTTTATTTAAAAAAGTAAATGTAACAAGATACTTAAAAAAGGCTAGATACAAAAGTAGTTAAGCTGCTCACGAACATTTAAAATTTTCCAAAATGTATCTTCAATAATCATGATCTTATAAAACATTTTACAGTTATCAGAAAGTGCCCAGGCTGAGTTTACATAACTGAAATACCTTAGTACAAATGTCTAGTTAGAACTGAAGTGCAGTAACCTCCTGACTGCTCATAGGAATACAAAGAAAAGTTGATTGTGATAAAGTATTGTGCATTGGCCCCATCGTATGTACAAAAAAAGTGCCCTCACGCAAATGAACAAATTACATGCAAAATATTAGTGATATCATTTAATATCCTAGAGCTCAATGCAGTCTAATAAACTGCAATAAAAGTGGTTTTATAGGTAAAAGTGATTTCATCTCTAAGATCTGAATGTCAAGAACTTTTTACAAGTTCCATATACATGATACACAATTGCAGCCAACCACAAATTAAACACCATAAAAAAAGTTAAAACACAGAACATACTTAATTTTTTATTTTGAAATTCCCTATTCCCTCTATACAAGAACCTTTGCTGAAACACTTTCCAGAAAGGCAGCAGTGAATTTTCAGAACATTTTACATTTTTTTCCCCTCAGCAAAAAGATAAATCACAGTGTAAATTATGTTGTTCTGCTGTCATCTTTGGCTGGGGTTAGACCCAGAAGTTGTTGCCTAGCAAACCATTATAGCCAAATGTTGCTAGTGCTCCTTAGGCCTTTAAGCTACAAACTCAGAAAGGAATGTTTGCATTTAACCTCTTTAAGGTACCACCAGGGGGATATGACAGCATTAACTTCCATAAACTTTTATAGACAAATGGAAAAAATCTACAAAATTAGCTATTAATATTACACAGCAATACACACTTTTTATACTCTACACAAAACCAAAATTCTTGGTCTTAATGGCGAGTAGCAATTTCTGTTTGAGAATCTGTTTAGAGGAATAGAGTGGGACATAAAGTCGAGAAATGCAAGTATTTGCAGTAGGAAGATGTTGGTCATCTGGTGGTCTTATTGTGATTGAGGGCATAGGCTGAAATCCTTCTTCACTGGCTGGTAATGATGGGCTTGATGTCCAAAAGTAAACCTAAATGGGAATATAATAATTAAAATTTTGGCTTTTAACACATTAATATTCAATTTTTAATTCTGGCAATATATACACAGAGTCCCATTCTGATGTTAAAACTTATGGGAGGTAGGGAGGGTATTATTTTGAATTGGGTTTTAAATGCATTTTCTTGTACTATAAAGGAAAGGGATCACTCATACCTCAATAAAGTGTTTTTTAAAAAAGGGAGTATATTTAGAGTTAGAAGAGGGAAAAGGTGTCACAAGGTAAAAAAGTGACTTTCTATCTCAGGGCCTCAGTTTTCGCATCTGTAACATGAGGCTACTGGACTAAATGGTTTCTAAGGGCCTTTCCTGTAGCTAAATTCCATGAGTATCCGTTAGCGGGAAAAGAGGCACAAGGCCTCCAAACAAAAAATAGGGTCCTAGGTTAAAAACTCACACAGGTTATCTTAAAAAGTATTTTGCATTTTATCTACTAGCAAAAATAATGCAGTATTATCAGTGCTACCTTATGATACAGAATAATTTTATAGTAACTAGGTGCTGGGGAACATCTGTACATCAAAATCCATGCAATAAACCATACTGCCACTGAGTTTTACTATACAGCCATAATAAGGTTTTGTGCAACACAGTGTTAAGTAAATGATGCTCAATAAATGTTAACTTCTGCTTTACTTTTTAACCTAGATGTAATAACCAAGGATATGCTTCCCTGAAACACTTATTTCTCTGAACACATAACGTTAATTCCTCATCAATTCATACATATGTACCATTTTTCAGTCAGAGTAAGACAGTGTCTCTCTCATGGAAAAGCTTTTTAAATCTAATGCATTTACAGTGCACAACTAAACAGTGAAGTACATCCAATTTCCCAGAATGCCTAGGAAACCTAAAGGAACTAATTTGTTATTTCCTAAAGCACAGATGTATGAATAACCTTATCTAGAATTCTACAGAAAGTGATAGAAAAAAATAAAAAACAACTCTCCTAAGTATCAGGATCTACAAAATCTGAAAAGAAACATAAAAGTATTGGAAGGTACTCCAGAGATGAAGCTGGTCCAATCCACTCATTCTTAAATGTAAAGTGTTTCTTTGAGAATGAAATGTGGTTAACCAGGATAGATGAACTACATCACTGGACCTCTAAGAAGCTGGAGTAAGAGAAATACTAGAGGACTTCTCAGAACTTTTACTAGTGAACTATGACTCTCCAAGAGTAAATTAAACTATGTAGGTCTTACTCAATAACCCCAGAAATCTTATAATTTGCAGGACTAATAATTCATGGGAAAACTGTTTAGGAAACGCTATTCTTACGTCTTTCAGCTTCTCCCTCCCTCAGACACATCAGAGTAAAACCAACAATATGTGAAGGATGACCTCCCCAAAGAGAAGAAGGGTAAGGGGGATAGGGGGAGACACCTTGATATAATGCTAAAGCCCTAAGAATAGATTTTCAAGACTTTAAGGAGTGAAGCTCACAAAATAAAGCTGTTGATAGGAAATTCTGAGGTCCTTACAGAAGTAGATTTTCTTTTTACTAAGATTTGAGTAGTTAGCAAATTTTTCTTTTAGTAGAAGGCAAAAACAGTAGTGAGATTTAACTTGGCTAAACTGAACTGAGGATATGGTTTAAAAACAGAAAATTAAAACTAGGGAATAGATTAAAGTAGTTCTAAAACTTAGACCTCAGATAGCAAATCATTCTACTTCTGAATTTGGTGGTTATTACAGAATTGATATGGGCCTTGTTCTTAGGGCAACAAGGTGCCCTGAATCCAAAGACTGACTACAGGTGGGTGGTAGAACCCAAACAAACTATTTGAGTGATCCTTAAACCAACAGGGACAGATATGGTATTAGTACTGACAGGGACTTTAGAAAGCAAGAGTGGGAAAGTTAAATACTGACCAATTATATCAAAACTACCTGGGGAACAATGTAGGTCAAAATTACCCTGATGGCTAAAAGCCAAGAACAGAATCAGGTGGCAGCTAGGACTGCTGAACAACCTGTCTCACCACAGTAGAGAAACATCAGAAGGCTCTTAGAGCCATGTAAAGATTCAGGAGTACTAAAAGCAAGAATTCCCCTCCTTCCCTTCTCCACCCCCAAAATAAGCTTCTGCTTGAATGAAAGTAAATGGGAATCTACAAGTTTTGTTCTTTTCCTGTACAAGTAACCATTTCCCATCATTTGAATAAAATGGATATATCTAGAAATTGAGTTATTTTTAAATATTCCATGAGTGGTCTGGTTTAGATTACTAAGAACTAAGGCTGGTTAGGCAGGGGCAATGTCCAAGAGAACCATGAGGAATGAGTATAGAAAATATTTCTAGGGTTTTCTGGATAAGGAATGTCCTTCAGATTTCTACAAGAAAGTCTGGAGAAGACTACCTTTTAAGATTAATGGGCAGATTGATTTGGTTATAGGTATACTTGAGGGTGGACAAAGGTTCACTGACTTGGTAGACTTTCCAAGACCAAAGCTGCTATTATCTAATTTACAATTCTAAGTTGGTTGGAGCTCTGTGCTAATAATAAGTAGAATTTAATACCCATGTATCACAATTAAACTACTCTCTTCCTAGTAAACAGATTATCAAAAGACTTTTCTGAAATTTTGCCAACGCTTGCCACTTGTCACTTGCCACTAGTCAAAAGGATTAAAGATACATATAGGGAGCAGCACATGTAAGCACTATAATGGGGAAACAAAAAAAACTATATTGCAACAATAAGTTGGTATCATCTTATGGGACTATGGACAGAATATTAATAGTTAAATGCACTTCACTTTGCTTGGAGCTTTAGTAATTCTATTACAGAATACAAAAACAAAAACTACCTTTTACTTCTGAATATTTATTTCTGAAGTTAAAATGACTAAGACTACAAACTTAAAAGGCACAGTATTTTAAAATTTTGTATTTCCTTCTACAAGTTTAACTTACAAGATCTTGTCGTTCTGTCATGCTCATCTTCTCTACTATTGACCAGAACCAGCGTTTGAACTGCAAGAGCTTCTCGGCATTTTCTCCTAAGAAAGAACGTAAACTCAATAGACAGTACTGTATCAGTTGTTATATCTTTAAAATATTGCTAATTAAAATGTTATTTAAGATTGGGAGATTCCAATTCTTAATACAGGAAATAAAGACCATTTGAAAAATGTAAAACCTCTATAGTTCATCCTGACTCAAGATGACCAAAATAAGAAAAATGAACCACTAGCCTCAGAATTGATAATCACAATGACTTTAATCCAATCTGTAAACCATAATTCGTCTCATGACCTCAAGCTAGTATTTCTCAAACTTTAATGAGTTGATAAATTACATGGGGATCTTTAATGCAGATTCTCATTCATTCACTGGGTCTTTGGGGCTGGAGGAAGGGAACACCAGAGATGTTATTTCTTAAAAGCTTCCAGATGATGCCTATGCTGCTGATCTGAGGATCATACTTGAAGTGGCAAAGTCTTATGCAGTTTCTTTGGATATTTTGTTTTCCCTCCTAAATTTGTGGTTTACAGATAAATTCTCATCTCATTTTTGAAAACTAAATTAAAAAGCAGCACAATAACTATTATACAGCAACTTAAATATTGCCAGGACAAAGAAAAAACAACATTTATCCAAATTTAACTTACTATAATTTGGCTGAAGCTTCTTGCAAAATAGGAAGAATAAAGGGGAAAAAATTGGTACCTTTATGTACATAATAATCTTGCACTATAGATATAATCTTTTTACAGTGAACTTCTTGGAGCTTCCAATGTTCTATTGTACAATAAAGGTTATTCTAAGAGGATTAAGAGTGTCGCTTTGTTGCCCTGGCTAGAGTGAGTGCCGTGGCCGTCAGCCTAGCTCACAGCAACCTCAACCTCCTTGGCTTAAGCGATCCTATTGCCTCAGCCTCCCGAGTAGCTGGGACTACAGGCATGCGCCACCATGCCCGGCTAATTTTTTCTATATATATTTTAGTTGGCTAGATAATTTCTTTCTATTTTTAGTAGAGACGGGGTCTCGCTGTTGCTCAGGCTGGTCTCGAACTCCTGACCTCGAGCAATCCACCCGCCTCGGCCTCCCAGAGTGCTAGGATTACAGGCGTGAGCCACCGCGCCCAGCCATTACTACCACTCTTTATTCTTCCTAGATTCTCCATGTGTTTGTGTGCTGTTATGTTTTCATAAGTGTGATCTGGGTCCAGCTCTAAAAAGCAAACATCATGTAATCAAATTCTTTCATTAGGGAGTCTAAGCAACATGAATCAAAAAGGAGGGCCCGTAGAGCAGTTCACATGGATTTTTTTTCTTAATTAGTATATACAAATCCTTTACACAGTTTTGCTTACCACAGAAATTTTTTATTTGTATTCATACTAAACCATATATTTTTTAAAATATAGATATAAAATATAGAAAAATTAAGCAGTAAAAGAATTAGTAACTTAAAGCTAAGCCATCAAAATATTTAGTACAACCATATGTTTAAACATAATGTAAAAAAAATTTTAATGCCAACATTTCCCAAGCCCTGTAAATCAATCTAAGAACCAGAAACTCAGAAAATGTTGACTGACCAAACTATCTAGTTTATTCCTTAAGTAAACATTTTTTAAAATGTCCTACCTGATTCATCATTGAAAGAGGTAAAACTGATCAGCATTTGCACATTAACTTCACCACAGCCATTTACCAAAAGCCTAAAATCTTCTGCTGTTAAATCTTCTAATGAATTTTTTGGAAGCACATCTAGTAGACCTTTCCTCATTGCCTAGAGAATTTCAAAAATTATCTTTTTATTGCAATCAGTACTTCATTTTCCATGTAGCATTTATTTATATTGTTAAATCCCTATATGTAAAGTTTAACAGTCTTCTTTAAGAATGTTAGTTCCCATTTTAAACCAGAGAGCAAAAAAATTTCTGTATTTTGAATTTCTTATTAATAGATTCAAAAGAAAGAAAGGCAGAGGGTGGGGGAAAAAAACATACTGAATAGGCTACAGGTTCAAAAGTGAAGTATTATTATATATTAGTAGCTAACTGAAATTTTTAAAATTATGTTAAAAACAAACGAGGAAAAAGTTAACATAGCAGGTCTGATATTACTCTTTAGAAGGATGTGATTGCAGGGCTGGCCCTTGGCTTGTGGCTGAGAACTTGGTTTTTGGAATGTTCCCTACATTACTAATTGATAAGGCTGTTTTTAATGCCTGGGGCAGTGAACCCTGCTGTACCAGACTGCCTAGACTTTTTATACAATGTGATTCAAGACAAGCAGGCACTTTCCTCTGGAAGTCTGGAATTTCAGTAATCATAGCTGGTTGTGCAGAAAGAAAAGTAGAAAGTGCCTACACAACTGGCCTCCAATAAAAACTCTGACCTCTGAAGTGGGCTTCCCCAAGCACAAACAATGCACACTGTGTTGCTACACTTCTTTTTTCTTTGGAGACAGAGTCTGATTCTGTCACCCTGGGTAGAGTACAGTGGTGTCACTGTAGCTCACTGCAACCTCAAATTCCTGGCTGGGCTCAAGTGATCCTCCTGCCTCAGCCTCCCAAGTACCTGGGACTACAGGTGCACTCCACCACACCTTGCTAATTTTTTCTATTTTGGGTAGAGACACGGTCTCGCTCTTGCTCAGGCTGGTATCAAACTCCTGACTTCAAGTAATCCTCCCAAATTGGCCTCTCAGAGTACTAGGATTACAAACGTGAGCCACAGCACCTGGCCATATTGCTGCATTTCACTGGTGGAGAGATAACCTTAGAAGCCTGTACATGGATTCCTCCAGACTCTGCCCAACGTATCTTTTTCCCTGGCTGATCTTGCTGTGGGTCCTATCACTATAATCATTAACTGTAAGTACAACTGCCTCTGAGTCATGTGAGTACCCTCTAGCAGCCAAAGTATGGGTAGTGGTAGGAACCTAAAATTATAGTCGTTTTGGTCCCACAAGCACCCTTTACAAAGTTTGTTTATCAAAGCTACTTTCTGATGATTACATGGTTTTACCAAGTAGTTTTAACCAAAAGTAAATGAGTACTTGGTTTGGATTCTGAAACTTAAGATATAGTTTACATGGTAAATAAATTCATTTTAGTTTGAAAAATTTGGCCTTTTATAAACAAGGTGAATACACTGAAATAGTTTACCACATATGAAGACACAAACAGCCTCATCAGATCACATAACATCTTCTAGAAAACACTTACATGTAATGGCTGTTCTGCAACCACTAACATTCTGTGTTCTGCATATTTTCGCACATACTCATATACATTCTGGGGAGTGACTGGTATATTTACACCATTAGGAATGAGTTCAACCTGTGAAAAATTTAGCAATGTTATTTAAAGGCAATTTTGTCAAAGTAGTAAGTTAACAGTTCATAAAACTATTTCCTAAAATTTTAAAATATAAAGACAATTTTTTATATGACAAACATCTAAGAAATGCAAATATTTTAGACCAAACAAAAAGCCCTTCTGCATCTCAGTCTGTCTCACTCTTGATCCATCTCTCTGTTTACCTCCTGTGTCCATTTCACCTTTGGTGTACGTGTGCATGTACATTTCCATCTTTCTCTTTCTCTCTCTCTCTCTTCCCCTAACTAAACTGTTTCTATATAAGACAAGCACAACAGATTAACCAAATTCTCTTCCAGAATCAGGGAACTGCGTATTTGGCTTTACCTGTCCTCCACCCTCTTCTTTACACAAGTCAATTGCAAATGCCAAATCCATTGCTGAGAAAACAGCATCAGCATCAGAACTCTGAGAGGCCAGGATTAGTTGCCGCAAACTCTCGTACATTACAGGGTCAAAAAAAGCAAAATCATGCCAATTGACCTAAGAAAGTAATCATATGAAACTCAATTATGAAAGAAACAACATCCGCACTCAATTCATTAGTAAATTAAAATCTGATAAAGAATTTTATCTAATTTGGATATACCAATAAAGAATAATTTCCCACTGAATATATATAACAACTACTTTAAAGTGGTAATAAATCTTTGGCTCTGACAATATATTCCATTTTTCAAAGTATATAAAGTGTTATATTTTGAAAAAATTTAAAGCCAATAACATAATAGTTTTTAAGTTCCAAAAATAATTTGCAAAAACCAGCACTATTTATTCCAACACCGATTATGTGAAGCAGCTGGCTCAGAAATAAATATACATCTTATTTACTCTTCACAATAATCAGAAATACAGATTTTTAAATCCAGATGATAAATATGACGCTCAAAGAAATTCACTAACTTGCCCAAGGTTACAATACTGGGTTAAACTCTGGGTCTATTTGATTCATAAGCTGTTCAATTAAACCTTGTTAAAGATTCAATATATCAACATTTTTATGTTGCTGAGCTCTGAGTCTAGTTTTTTACTGCATAAGAACATTTTAGATGGAACACTTTAAGAATTCAATAGGGTCAGAGTTGAGTAAATATATATCATAATATGATACACATGTATTAACAGAAAATAATATTCAGTGGGTTTGATTAAAGAAAATTACTAGAGTACAGCTTTAATAATGCTGTATTCTAAATAATGATTAGATGTGTGATGTGCATCTCTGGAAAACAGAGTATAAAGTAAATCCTCATTTAATGCTGTGGAGAGGTTCTTGAAAGCTGGGGCTTTAAGTAAAACAACATAGAGCAGGTCCTTGAAATATGCCATTTCACTATAATGTTGATGAGGAAAATAAAACTGGTTTTGTTTTTACATTATTTTGCTGTAAGCTGCAGTTTCCAAGAACCTACTGAAGACGATAAATGAGGGCTTACTTTATGATATTTCATTATTTGATGTCAAATACTTTCTTTAATATATTCTATCACCCACAGATAAATATTGAGCATATTTGTGTTATATTTCTTACATTTTTTTTTTTTTTGCTGCCTCCGTGTCAAACTTTTACATATATTTTTGAAGTTAGAATGTTCTTTTTAATATAATACTACTTTTACCTTCTCTACCACCTGGTACACTAATGGTGGATAAATCTTATTGAGCACTTACTATTTGCCAGGCAAATATACTATAGACTATAAACTATACTATGCTGTTTTCTTTATCACTTTATAAATGGGGACATATGCCAGAAATGTTAGGGGATTTGTTTGCAATAAGATGCAGGCCTGTCAGACCCCCCAAACCCACCTGTATTACCCACTCTGCCACGCCATCTCCCCATATGTGGAGACTTTTCCCATGTCATTATTGTTTTTATTTTTATTAATTTTATTTTAATAGATAGTAATTATATCATAAAATGTTTGAAAATTATTTATATTGGCTATAACGCTTTAAAATTTAATAGTAAGCAAATGCCATAACAGTGTGCTAGCATTTGATTATTTTGTAATAAAAAAAACTTTTACAACTGTAAGAGCAGTTAGGTTCATCAAAATCACTTACTTTTCTACCAAGCAACACTTTAATTACATGTCTATTCAATGTAATAGGACATAGTTCATTCTGTAACAGACATAGTCCAAGAATCCTAATAATAAAAAAACAGGGAAATAAGATTTAAATTCAAAAATAATTCTAGAATACGTATAACCCCCAAACACATACATAAATATACATATAATATTGAAAACTTCTCTACAGCCTTATTTCTATCTAGTATGAAATAAAGCATATTTTTATAACCAATATATTTTAGAAAATTACAAACTGAAATTTTTTTAAGAATTCAAATACAAGATTAGAGTATTTTACCTGCCAATATTTCTGAAACAATTCAACCTTGCTTCTGTGTTTTTGCCAGGCCTTGGAGTATAAAATCCTCTTTTCCCAGGTTGGTAAAACAAAGGAGCATTGTCATCACCATCATCTGTATCATCTAAATCCATATCTACTACACTTCGACTAGAGCCATGACGCTTTCGGTTTTCCTAGTATCAGAGAATATCCAAGATTAAGCCCCCAAGATTCACTTAAAAAAAAACAAACATATGAACTGGTTCTCTGAAATCATTCAAAATTAAGTCAGGTAGGCAAAGCAACATTCTTATTTAAATGTATATGTATAACAACACTAACGGAACTTTTAATTTACCCTGTCAGAACTGTGATACACAAAGCTTGTGTATATTAAGTTTTTAACATGTTATTCAAATGAAATTCCTTAATGAAATTCAGGTTAGCTTCTTTCACTTTAATGCCTGAAAGATATTTTCACTGGAGAAACAATTTGGATTGACAAAAATTCTTTCAGCACTTTGATGAGTTTCCATTCCCTTCTGGCCTCCATAGTTTCCAATGAGAAATTTACTGTCTTTCAAATAACTGTTTCCCTATAAAGTAAAGCACCATTCTTTGGCTGCTTTCAAGAGTATTTCTTTATCTTTGTTTTACCAAAATTTGATTATAATATGTCTGGACATTGTTTCTTTCAGTTTATCCTGTTTGGAGTTCACTGACCTTGAATCTATAAATCTGTGTCTTTTACCAAATTTAGGAAGTTTTTAGTCATTATTTTATTTTTTTATTTTTTTTGAGACAGAGTCTCACTTTGTTGCCCGAGCTAGAGTGAGTGCCGTGGCATCAGCCTAGCTCACAGCAACCTCAAACTCCTGGGCTTAAGCGATCCTACTGCCTCAGCCTCCCGAGTAGCTGGGACTACAGGCATGCGCCACCATGCCCGGCTAATTTTTTCTATGTATACTTTTAGTTGTCCAGATAATTTTTATTTCTATTTTTAGTAGAGACAGGGTCTCGCTCAGGCTGGTCTCGAACTCCTGACCTCGAGCAATGCACCCGCCTCGGCCTCCCAGAGTGCTAGGATTACAGGCGTGAGCCACTGCGCCCGGCCTAGTCATTATTTCTTAAAATACTTTTTCTACAGTAATTTCTTCTCTTCCTCCAAGTACTCCAATGACATGAATGTTAAATCTTTTGATATTGTCCCATGGGTCCCTGAAACTGTTCTTTTGTTTGTTTTCAATCTTTTCTCTATCTCTTCTTCAGAAGGGATAACTTCCACCTACCTATTTTCCCTCTGTCACCTTTGTTCTGCCATTGACTCATCCAGTGAATTTTTTTCTTTCAGAGGTTGTACTAAAAACTTCTCTTGGTTTTCTATTTAAGTTTCTATTTCTCTGCTGAGAACCTCTATCTTTCCATTCATTAGTGTTCACCTTTATCTCACAGAACATGAGATAAAGTCTTGGATAATTTCAACATGTAAGTCATCTCACAGTCACCAATCTATTGGTTCTTTTTCTGGTTCTTTATATACTGAGTAATTTTAGAATGTATGCTAGACATCTTAAATATTAAGTTGTAAAACTCTAGGTCTTATTAAATTGATATAGAGATGTTGACTGGGAAGGAGAGCCCTTAAGTAGGCTTATCAGCCTGGTTAGGTTCAATCTGGAAGTCTCACCTACTGTGTACCGTGGTTTCAATGCCAATTAAGTTTTCAAAGCCTTTATTATGCTGTTTGGGCTGCCCTGCATATGCAACACTCGGGATAGTCTGCCACTTGGGCAGTGGTTTGGACTGTAGGTTAGTTCCCAAAGTCTTTGTTATCCTTCAGCTAAGATAGAATAACAAAGATCAGCTTTACCCGCCTTGCCTGAAAAGATGCTACACTAGGTTATTTTTCAAGTTTTGACTTCCCTCTCCAATCTGTGTGCTACTGTTTACTGTTCAGAACTTTAGGTTATTCCCTTTTTGCATTGTGTCCAGAGTTTTTAGTTGTAATCAATGTAAGATATAAGATTATACTGGGCTTGCTCCATTTGGCTGACACTGCAAATTCTTAGGTAGCTTAAGAATGAAATGCATGCAATGAAATACATCATGCACTAAAAAGCCTCCCTTATTACTATACCATGATATGTCATGTTTTTCTGCATTGTTGGCACCAGCTGTTTTATGAGGAATGAGTCCTATAATTCTCTGCTTCTCTCCTTCTCTGCTATTCAATTCATTACATTTCCAAATTAAAGCTTAATTCAGGCTATGCTGAAATGGAAGCAGCCAATGAATGGGGTTACACCAAGCTCTGACCTAACCAGTCTCACTACTTGATTCTGAGAGCGCCGAATCCTAACCACTAGACCACCAGGGAGGACACTCACTACTTGATTCTGTACATGACACCTATATACCTATCTTTGCTTCACTCTTTACTATAACCATGCATTTTACTTATGGAGACATAGATTCTTCACAAATCCTCATTTCCTCTCTTTTATTTGAATTTCTTTATAATTTAAATTTTAAACTTAGTGCACATACAAAATGCTTCTTACCTGTACCTTTTCTGAGGAGTCTAATAATCCAAGATCTAGGATACTATCAGCTCCATTTTCCCTAAAAACAAAGAAAAAGCTTTTTACATTCCAGATAACTGGAACTTCGAGAGTTTAGTGTAAAGAAAACATTGATTTATATTTATAAGAATTTATAAATACATTTAAGTTTTGAAATCAATGCATATCTGGTGCACTTACTGGTAATAATGTAGTTCTAGGGGCACAAAAGTCAATAATTGCACATCTTTAAAAAACCATGAGATGCTACAAATATGATTCAAGATAATGGGATAAAGGCTACCTGATTTAAGATAAAATAAGTGCAGTCTTCATAGGAGTGCAGGAACTTAAGCTCAGAGGGAGCACTGTAGAACAGGAAAATGCTCAGAAAGCAATCACAATAGGAATCAAATCCCCTAGTGAATTTACTGATTCTAGAATACTAGAATACAAAGGAAAAATTTTGTAAAAAATGAGTAGTCCATTCACTAGCACAATCTTTTTAAGGCTCCTTATAATATTTGTATGACAAGCCTTTTTAAGATTTTTTATATCCATTGAATAAACATACATATACTCAATTTCCATGTTATTTTTTCTTCATCAGTCTCCTTTGTATGGAGACTACAATGTAATGAATATTTTGTAAATAAAGATACATTTAGCTACAATTTCCCATTTTCCCTATGTATGGCAACTTTTGGGACACCCTGTATATTACAGAATAGAAAGCAAATCTTGCATGAATTTTTAAGATAAATCAGGAAGCCTAAAAGAAATTCCATGCTTATGGCAAGAACAATGCAGGGCTATATCCTAAGATTTTTTGAAATTCTATGGCTCCTACTGTAAGGATATTCTGATGGAGAATCTGAGATGTACTTTTTTCAAGTAATTTCTAAACAATCAGGTACATAAAAGACTTTTAGAACCTAAGTGACTACTAAAATGCTACCTTCCTAATAATACATGAGGAACTCCACTGTTGCTCACTCATCGATTTTAAGCCATCATTTAAAAAAAACATTGAAAGTCTTGTCTGGGAGGCCAAGGCAGGAGGATTGCTTGAGGTCATGAGTTTTAGACCAGCCTAAGCAACAGCGAGACCCCATTTCTACTAAAAAAATAGAAAAAATTAGCCAGGGACGTGCCTGTAGTCCCAGCTAATCAGGAGGCCGAGGCAGGAGGATTACTTGAGCCCAGGAGTTTGAGGTTGCAGTGAGCTATGATGACATCACATGACATCACTGCACTCTAGCAGGGGCGACCAAGCGAGACTCTGTCTCAAAAAAATAATAATAATACTAATAATAACATAAATAATAAAGTCTTGTGCTTTATGGCATAAATTTTAAGATATGATGGCACCCACATACTGAAAATAAAGTAACCGATATTTCAACTGAAATGTCTTCCCAATTGTACACATTACCGTCCATGTGCAATAATGAGTTCCATGGCCTCATCCACTCTTGCTCTCAGAGAATCTTCACTTGCTAGAAGGAGAAGCAGCTGAGCTGGCGATAATTCCAACAGCATGCCGGTGATTTTACTTGCAAATGCCTGTAATAGATGAACAAATGTTACTTGCCTATTCTCTGAAAGCTCTTATCTAAATCTATAATCTTTTATTCATAAAGAAAAAATATAAGAAACTTAGATAGCAAATACAAAAATTTCTGAACTAATTAGGTCTTTTATAACACTAGAAGCTCAATTATAGAGAACACTGACAGGAAATGAGTAGTCCATTTACTAGCACAACCTTTTTAAGGCTACTTATGATATTTGTATGACAAGCCTTTTTAAGGTTTTTTTTAATCCGTGAGTAAACATATATATATATACTCAATTTCTATATTATTTTTCCTCATGAGAGAGTCAGAAATAGCTCTTTCATTTAGGTACTAAAAAATAAATAGAGGGAGGGAAACACTAAGGGAGGGAAAGGGAGAGAAAGATGCCTGTATTTAAGGCTGAGGATTTACTGAAAGACATAATTGGTTTTCTGTTTTATTATTCTTTTAATATGAAATATGTACATATAGTTATACATCAAGACAAAAAAACACAACTAGTTTGTTTCATATGACAGTAACCTGATAGAACATTCAAAATAAAAATTTTCCTGCAATACTAATCAGCAGTAAACTATTTGCAATGTGTTCTAGCTATAGCTTGCTAACAGATAAAGTCTGCTTCAAAACTAATAACTTACGCAAATAGGGACACAAATAAATATAATGCACAACTAGTTCTTTAGCACCCAAGGAACTTGCTGGGTGGAATAGGTACAGTGTTCCAATCTAGGGTTGGGGGGGGGGGATTCAAGCTATACACAGTTACCCTTCAGCCAACACTGCTCTTTTCCCTTCTAAGCTTCCTTCTTACTGCCCAGGTAAAAACAGTCCTTAACCTTGTGCCTTGCCAGTAGCTGACAATTTTTGAAAATACCAACTTTAATTCAAAAGCAAAAACATGCCACAGCCAGTTAATCGGTAGCTAAGTGCATGGTACACACTGGTTGCATTGCTTGTACACGGGGATAAAGCCTCTCTCCAAGTGCCTGCCGATGTGCTGGCAGAGGATCAGGATCATCGCTAGGATTTCCTTCAGAAGCCGGTCTGAAAGGTCTAGTGTCAATGGAAAGCTGTCTTCTAAAGTCTCTATAAGAGGAAGAAAGTCATGATTTCATTCCCTTGACTACAAAGGAGAAATATCAGGAAAACTAGTAACAAAGTTAGAAAACCAGAGCATTAGGCTGTTTAGTTATACCAAAACATAAACAACATTATCTAGATTTTGTCACTTGAAAATTTATATAATTTTCAATTATAGTCTCTCAAAAATAATTTGATTCTAAGGGAGTAGGACCTTAAAATATCAGAAATGAAGAGTCCAGAAATTTTATTCAAAAGTAAAATGGAACCCCTCCTAATGAGGAAAATTTAAAGATTTAAATAGCACAATTTGCCACAATTAAGATTGTAAGACAAACTTAAGACGGAATGATATAAAGGTTAAAGGTTTCAAATAATTAGGAACTTTTTTTTTTTTTTTGAGACAGAGTCTCACTCTGTTGCTCAGGCTAGAGTGCCGTGGCGTCAGCCTAGCTCACAGCAACCTCAAACTCCTGGGCTCAAGCAATCCTCCTGTCTCAGCCTCTAGGGTAGCTGGGACTACAGGCATGTACCACCACGCCTGGCTAATTTTTTTTTTCTATTTTTAGCTGCCCAGCTAATTTCTTTCTATTGTTCAGTAGAGACATGATCTCGCTTTTGCTGAGGCTGCTCTCAAACTCCTGACTGTAAGGCTGGTGGCGGGCACCCCTCCCCTCCCTAATGGAAAAAGAAGAAGCCCACGAGATCAGCCAAGGACAATGCCTGCAAAGCCCAAGCTAAGTTAAAGGACGACCACACCTGGATGGTTACTCTGATAGGAGTTTTAGTTCCTGGAGTCCACACATACCACCGGCCCCTCCTATTTCTCAATAACCGCCCTAAAACTGCAAGGGACAATTCCTTGTTCTCCCCACCATAAATCTTCCTGCCAAAGAAACCCCTACCCCCATCCCTAAAAACATACATAAACCCACTCAGACTTCTGGGCGATGCGACTTTTCAGGTCTCTCTCTCTCTCTCTCTCTCTGGGCGATGCGACTTTTCAGGTCTCTCTCTCTCTCTCTCTCCCTCCCCCGGGACCTGAAAATCTCGCCTGGGTCCCTCTCTTGGGACTCGTTACCCTCACCCAGGAGCGCCCAAATAAAGCCTCTTTACTTATCCCTTTCAACTCTGCTCATATTTATTTCTCTGGCGCCGGCCAATCCAAAAAACCTTACACTGACCTCAAGTGATCCTCCCGCCTCAGCCTCCCAAAGTGCTAGGATTACAGGAGTGAGCCACCACACCCGCCACAATTAGGAACTTGGGGGGGATAAACAGAGGGCAGTATAATTTCAATTGCTTCTGGGTTTTTACAGCAGAACTTTTTATTAGTTAACAGACTATTCTTTGTTTCCATACATATAACCAAATATTAAAACTGTCATTTACTTTAAAAAATAGTCCATAATTAAGTCTCCTTCATTCACAGGCCTACCTCCAATTCATCCCCCAAAATAGTATTCAATAAAAGATACAGGCCAGGCTTGAGGCCAGGAGTTCAAAACCAGCCTGGGCAACATAGTGAGACCTTGTCTCTACAAAAATAAATAAATTAATTAAAAATAAGTAAAGGACACAAAATTATCTTACCTATCCCGGTCTCTCCGAGAACCTGCTCGCAAGCCACTACTCCTCCTCATTTCCCTTTCTCTCTCCCTTTCCCGATCTCTCTCTCCTCTGTTCCTTAATCTCTGCATTAAACCTAGAAGAAAATAAGAAATATGCTTTGTTTAGATGAATGCAAATGCAACTACCTTAAATTTCTGTCTATGCAAAGAAATGAGACAAACATAGGAAGATATGACCGCTGAAGATCATCTGTCCTTAGCATCCATGTTGATGCCTCTCTCTCACTCTCCCTGTGGTTTTGAGAGTTATGGCTAATTACATACAATGTACTTGGCATGTAACAGATGTTCACTCAATATTTGTTAAATGAATTTTTCCCCTTGTCATGTCAAAGCTCTGAAATAATACATAGCAACCAGGGCTATTATAGTGTCACTGTAAATAACACTGAGATTTCTTACATGATTAGAGTCACTTAATTAACGTCTCTATTTTTAGTTTTTTGCATGAAAGCCTTATAGGCCACCAGAACAATACCTATTACTATTTTTAAATTCCTAAGTCCAAGCCAGAGTATCATTTCCTAAAAATGGGCAGAAAAGATATTTCTGAAATGTTGTGACTTCCCAGGTTTTGCATTCACATTTGCTAATTTATTTTTATATATAAGACTATATCAAATGGTGAAACTGATTAAAAGTTGGAGCACTCTCCTCATTTGTTCACCCTCAATCCTTTCTACAGTTCATTCAGCCTCCATGGTAGTGGTTTATGTTAATAAAACCCCAATGAGATACAGACAGAGGTACAGCCTAGGTAAAACACAGGATTTTCTTAGTATATAATCTCTATAAACTTTCTCTCAGTTACTGCATCCATCTACCTACAAGTCTGACAATCTTGTGTCCCTATTTCATGTGAATTATTAATTATCTCCTAAGGGTTTTGTTTGTAATTTTCACAGATTTTTAAATTTGCTAACTGTAATCTTAAAAATTAGCCAAAAATCGGCAGAGCCGAAAAAAGGAAAAAAAAAAAGGAAGAAAATTAGCCAAGAATCCTAATCCCAAAATGTTGCTCTTCAGTGAGGTAATGAGTTTGCACCAGAATGTTAAATTTTAAAAAGGGGGGGAAGGGCTGCTAAATTAAACAGTGAACTTAGTGACATAGTTGATTTACATTTTGTTACAAGCTGCCTACCTCACTGGGTACAGATAGTGAATTTGCAAATCATACTTTGAATAGCACTGCTTTAGTGAAGAGCATTTTCTTCTCAAATACCTTTATGAATTAAATATTGGGGTAGAGGAAATGTTGCAATTTGCTCACTGAATTCCTACATCACCATATATCTTATAACCTCTCACCACCTCCACCTCCAAACATGTAACAACTACAATGAGAAAGTAGTACAATCACAAACACTTATCAAAATAAATGTTGGGAAAACAGCAAATTGTTAAATTGTCAATGAGAGTAGTTTAAACGTAAGATTAAATTGTTAATCTACAATAAAATTATTTAGAAATATAAATGTACATTTTTACATATATACACAGAACCATGAATTATCACTATTGTTTTGATGCACAACAAAAGAATTTTATGATGCTTGTTATCTGTAGAGTACTTATTGTAGAGTATACACTTACTTGTGTGAGTGCCTTTGTTGGCATTCTGGATACAATCTAGATTTGGCAGTTTTTCATTTGACAAAAATGCTTGTGCAATGGCTGTATAAAAACTTCGTGCTACACCACTGCCCTCTCCTGGCTCATCCTTAAATGTGACCTTTACTCTGTGTACAGCCATTGGTGTGGTAGCACATCTTCGGCCAAAGTGATTGTTAAGCTGCCTCATAGTCTGCTGAATGAGAAGATCTCGATCCCGATCAACCTATTAAGACACACCAAAAAAGCAACAACTTTCAAATTCAATGCTGAAAACCACCTTGGTCTACGTAAGATCTGAAAATCTAATTCTAGCTTTTCTATGACAGTTTTAAAAACTACAAAATAATTTGGGTTCTTAGAAACTAGCTTATACATTCCAAATATACATTGTAAAACACAAGATGTCTTGCATTAAATTAGGACAGTGGAATTTAATTCAATTCTAACACTTTCTTTCAAAGGTCTATGGGAAAACAATAATTTTTTGTTCAATTTTGGAATGTACCAAAATAAATTTCAAATGATCAAAGATGCAAAAGAAATTTTTAAAAAATAGCAAATAATGGAAGAAAACATGGATGATTTCCTTGGTATTGGTATTGTTAGAACACTACAAGCAAAGTGGGGGGAAAAAAGACAAACTGGGAAAAATTTATACCTTCTATCACAAAGATACATATTCATGAATGAGTGTTTGTATCACCTACAGATAAAGAACTTCTGGAATGTGAGAAAAGATCAACAACTTAGGTGAAAAAACTGGGCAAAATAGATCAGCAGAGTTCACAGAAATTTAACTATCCTAAACACATGAAATAATGTTTAACCTTGCTCAAAATAAGAGAAATTCAAATTAAAACTATACTGAGATACTATTTCTTACCTATCAGATTAGCAAAAATCTAAAAATTTGACAACAAACTGCTAGCAAGACTGTAGGGAATCAGACATTCTCATATTGATGGTGAAAATGCAAAAATATACAATCTTATAGAGAAGTATTTGCCAGTATCTGGCCAAATTTTATTCACACGCCCTTTGACCCAGCAATTCCATGTCTAGGAATCTATCTCAAAGATACACTAACAAAAAAGAGAAATACACAAGAAGCTATTCATCAGACTGCTATCTATTACAGCACAAGATTGAAAACAAACCCAAATGACTAGTCAATAAGGGACTGGCTGAAAAAACTGTGATAACCATAAAATACAGTACACTAAGCAGCTGTAAAGGGAAAGTAGAACATTTCTCTCTATATAAAGGTATAGTTTTATCTCTGGGATTTACTGTTAACTGAGAAAAGTAAGGTGGAATAAAAACATATAGTATGCTTGGGGATGTTGGGGGAGGTAGGTAATGAATACACACATATACACATGCTTATATTTTTAAAGAGGGGAGAAATAAATGTTTAAAAATGGTAAAAAAGACAAGAATGGAAATTGAAACTAGACTTCTCTGGATATACCTTCTTCTGTAGAGTTGACTTTGCAACATTGTAGATATTTTACATTAATTATAAAATAAAACCTCAAAAGAGAAAGGAATCCCTAAAAACTCAAAGGAAAATGAAACAAAATGTTCCTAATTGTAAGATGCTGGTAGCAAAACCACACACAGACGAATGATTTCAAATGACTTTAAAGCAAAGTAATTTGACTGTGTATCTCTAAGCAGGATGTGATCCAAGGACAAAAAGACTGCCAACTAATTTTAAGCAATTTTCAATAATCATTTTTGTTGTTCATGGAGATGATGTTCTAATTCTAAGACTGCTGTGTATACACTGTGGAATAAAAGCAAGTGAGTAATTTTATCAATGTTGTTAGAAAGTTGGATATTCAATTGGGAAGAAAAGAGATAAAGACTTAAGATCTAGGAGGTAAAAACAAAACAAACTTGTGGTCCTAAATCTTGAGTTTGAATTGGGAGTATCAATATGAATTCATGATGAGATTTTTTTTTTCCTTAAAAGAAGGTGTATTTCCTAACTCTATCCACTAAAAAGGCCTAGATACTATGACCAACCCAGTAGCAATGTGCAACCCTCAGGTTGTAATCTCAAAATACAATTTCTTACTAAAAGGAATCAAGGTTACTTGAAGAAATGGCTGATTTAAGGTCTGTGACAAGAAATGTATAAGATGAAATGAGACATACCAGAAAGTAAGGAAGTTATCAAAGTTTATTGGGGTTGTGTTGAAAGAACTCAGTAGCCAAAATGGACTGAGGACTCTCACTAGCCAAAGAAGAGAGACAATGTGAGCCACAATATGAATAATCTCAACGGAGTGAAACACATCAAAAAAATGTTTAAATCAATATATGCATAATGATATGTTTAAAAAAAAAACTAAAATAAAAAGCTCATTGGTCATCTATAGAGGATGCCAGGGATCACCTTTTAGGGAACCAACTACCAGAGAAAACTACTACATTAAATTTGGTGATTATCATTTCCTTATTTTCTTTAAATTTTTAATTATAAATACATATCCTTGAGCAAGAGCTATTGTTATTCTTCATGTTTTAAAATTTATATAAATAGCATACTATATGTATAATGTAAGAAAATTTAAATACCTTTACCTCTAGTGATAAATCTCTTGACTGCTGGTTTCTTAGTTTTTCCATTTCTCTACGGAATTTTGATTCTTTTACCTCAAAACCACCCAGTTCAGTTAGGATCTTTTAAAAAAAAAAAAAACATTACAGAATTATTCCCTGAAATATGTTCCTATCATGCAGAACTGAATTTAAAGTGCACAAAATACATACTGATCCAGGTTCTGCTCCAACATCTTCCATAAATACCCTGCCGAACAGTTCTAAAGAAAGGCGCCAACGTCCTAGCAGCATATCATGGGAAATAACCATTCCCATAAAGCTACACTGTGGCCTGTAACAAGTTAAAAGGGAATGGGAAAAATAATTTAGCCAATTTTTAAAATTCACTGGTTTTTGGTCAATGATCATTTATTTATTTGATCATTTAATATTCTGAAGTCTTAAGTTCTTCAGTCCACATCCCTTCTAATAGAGAGCCTTTCTATAGCTACTTGTTACTTGCAGAACTTATTTTTACTCCCTTATTGATTCTGTCACCTACATATGGATAAACCTCCAGCCTACTTCCTTTCCCTATCTTTCATTGTAGTTCCTCTCCTTAAAGTCCAATACTCCTCTAGTTCAAACTTTTTCAATGAACCAGAATGTAAAATATATCCATGTCAATTCAAACTCAACATGGCTAAAACTTAACGTGGCCACTTCACCACAATGACATTTCATCCTGATTTTTCCAGTACTACCATCTCTTTTCCTATTGCACAGACTTGAAGCAAATTTTAATTTTTCTTCCTCCTATTCCTCCAGAGTGACCAAGTCTATCTTGAATTTCTCTTCTTTTTCTATGATTTCCTTTCCATACCCAAAGCCAATATTCTACCTCAGCACCTTTCCCCCCACCAACTGGAACAAATAACAGCTTTGTGAGTGGTCTCCCTATGTCTAATTCTTCTCTCCAATCTGTTTCTACACATTCTATTTCAGCTCAAGCCATATTGCCTCCAGGAAGCTTGGGCCACCCTAGTCCACAATTCTCCCTTCTGTTATATGGTTGTTAGATAACATGTATATAACAGTGTATCTTGTTTCTGAAACTAGTTTAACTCCTAAACAAACAAACAAACAAAAAATCTGATACCATGTAACCAAAAACCATAGAGGGTAAAGCAGAGACTCAACAAATCATTTAGTGATTATCCATGCTCAGCATGCTGTACAGTATATACAAGCAAATTTTTATTGTGTAAGCAAAGAACCTAACTCTTGTAAGAGAAGTATGAACTTGGCAAAGGAGCCCAAGTAAGTGTGAGCCACAAATCTAGGGAGTTCTACTCTAATTATTCACATTTTCCCCTTAATGGAGCTGCTGATAAGTCTGTAATTGGCAATTTGACATAACTCAGAACTGAACTTTAAAAATACAAGGTTTAGAACTTCCTCAACAAAGTGGAAAGAATGCCCATCAATAACAAAATAATCAATAAACCCCAAAATTCAGAAAATTCAACTTTAATATTTAAATATATGATAAACTAAGAAATCAGACTACTATATACAAATAAACAAAATTATAAAATTTCTAAATAAAAACTCTTAAAAGAATTATAATAGCCATAAAATAATGCAGTAATAGAAAACTACTTTCACTTAGTAAATAAATACCTGAAAGATGTAAGAGGTGGCCCTTCACTTTCAGTAAGTCCTATTTCTGCTAATAAACTACTTTTCAATTGTGCGGCAAGATCATGAGCAGATGGCCCTGGTTTTGAACTCTCAGCTTCTTCTGGCAGTGCATTCTGTTCTTCCCCTTCTTTTTTTTGCCGATTTTGCATGTTCATTACATTTTTCAGATTGGCAGCATAAGACATTTTAGTTGGTAGAACCTGTGAATTTTTACATTGAAAAGTTACACATTAAGGGAAAAATTTTACTTTCAACTTAGTAATACAGAAATCATATGCAAGTTAAGTAATTACTTTTTCCTTTCAGGAGCTTCAATGGTCCCTTATCTATCTGATTCCCCTGGCTGACCACCAATTCTGGTGCATTCACCACAGCAACTTCAGAGAAATTTTAAAGCTATCTTTGTATTATCTGTGATACATAAGTCTCTCACATATTTACAGTATTTTCAGCATTGCATTCTCCTTTACCACTTAAAATAATTTTTAAAAATTCTCTTCAACTACATTTCTTCTACACTTATTTTCTTTTTAATGTTTTAACTACTCTTTCAGTGGAGAAACAGGGTATTTTAGGCTCCCAAATCAGATGTGTATCTGAAAACTAGATCTGCAACTTAACCAGTTGTGTGACGATAAACATTCCCTACATGAATTTTACTTCAAGCCTCAATTTCTTACCCAGGAAATCAGGTAAATAATGCTTTTTACCTGACATAGTTATAAAGATTTAGATAGTGCTCAGGAGACAGAATTAGTCAACAATTATTAGGTATCAGTATTAATGCTACTTATTTATTTACATTCTTGATTCAAATTAATTCAGCAAGTAAAAGACAAGTTATAAGCCAAGACTGTATATGCTCACATAAAATATATAGAAATTTAAATTTTCAGCAGCATATAACAATCAACTCTGTGAAACAGACAAAGCACGTAATGAAGCTGCTATTTTACTGATGAAGTGACCTGTCAGAGCAAGTTAATGACAGTGTTGGAATTCCTTCTATTATATCATAAGGCAGGGATTTCTGACACTGCTATTATTTTGGGAAATATATTCTGAATTAATGCATTTCTAATGATCTGTATCCTGGGACAAGTGCTCATTAACAAATATTATGTTGCAAAGACTTTTACTATCTTACCTCAAGGCAGTTTCTATCCACCGTAACCTCCATTAAGCATTTCCCACTACTGGCAGATGAAGAATAAAGACCCTGACTTGGACGGCCAAAAAGATCTTCCTTTCTAGCATTTGGCTGGAATTTTAACAGAAATATTCTAGTTACAATGAACACTTAAAAGAAAATAAAGTCAATTAGAAAGAAACCTTAGACTAGTTTGTTTAATTCACCTGCAATAGATGTGGCTGATCAGCCAAGGGTATGGCTTCAGCCAGAGGCACTTCAAATGGATTTGGGGGTATACACCCAAGGAAAGTCATGGAGTCTGAACGTCGGAAAAATGGATGGTTTTGGCCAGCTTCTGCAGGAAGGGAGTCCTCATCTTTATCATTCAAAGTAGCACCTAAGCATAAAAAAGATAAAATGTTTTTTAAGAATTATTTAATTATCAGATTAGGGTAATAGAATATGTAATCTGCTCAATCCAAAATTCCTAATACCACTTTATAAAATTTTAATGCCACTCAAAAAAAAGTTAAGTCAAAATTTTTGATATTTTTATAAGTAATTCAAAATATAAGAGTTTAATATGGTAACAATGTTAAATTTTGTTATATGCAGATTTTAGGTTACATGTTATTTTACAATAAAAATGTAAAATAAAAATTAGCAGTAACAAATATCGTGCCATTCTTAGAGGTTTCCCATATCCTCCTCTCTCTCAAATCTGATTCAAACCAGAATATAGCTAGATTCCTAAAGCATATTCAGAACCCAACTCACTGATGACTCCAAAAGGAGTAGATAATCAAGAGCTGAAATCTGAGCATTTTGCTTACTTGTCAGTTCTGCTTTCTCTTATAGTAAGAGGATCAGAGAGCAGTCTCTGGCAACTCATGCATCCTAATAGTAAGTCAACACACTATTCCCAACTCTCCTTAATAGAGTAAAACTTTAACAGCGCTTAATGTGCTGTAGAAATAGTAGGGAGCTTTGGCTGAGTTCTCAAAAAATTGCAGTTAGGTGTCTTTCCGTAGGCTGAATAAACTACTAGCTGATAATAAGAAACAGGAAAGTGGAATATTTAGCCCCACTTTAAAATCAAATTAAAATAATAATTGAAAACTACAAATAAACTGCAGAAGATCCCAAAATTTTGTTCTATTGAAACTTTTAGAGAAAATTCTGGAGTTTGGAATATTTTTTCTTTTCCATACATTAATTGTTACGAGTTTTGGAAATTAAAATTGGTATTTCTCATTTTCTTGACTAAATCTATTTTGCATCAATATTAACATAGGTTTTGCTAAGATTTTATTTAAATGTAATACCTACACACTTTACTTAAGAGTAAAGGTAAACATAAAACTAGGAGAAATACAAAGAAGGGGTAGAGAGAAGATAAAGTAGGAGAAAATATTGGCTGTTGAAAAGTTCATAAATTTCTTTACTTCATCCTTAGTTATGAAACGTGTAATATAAGAATATGTAAGGAAAAATGGACAGAAAAGTAAGAAATGGGACATAGAGAAGAAAAGAGAAATTCCCACCCAGACAGAAAATAATGAAGTTAAAAAGCTTGAAGGGGAAATACTGAGGCAGCCATTTCTTGAAGTAGATTAGCAGATTTTCTGTGCACTAACTTTGATTGGTGTCATCATCATTTTCATGTTCTGAATCTTCATTATCAATACCCAGTTCCAAGAGTTCTCGCGTCCTTTAAAAAGACAAGTGAGTCATTTTCCACGAAGTATTTGTGTAATGTGAACAGGAGCAAAGGTCAGGGGAAATTTAAGCAAAAAACACCAAAAAGGTCACTGAAATATCTAACCAATTTCAAATACTGTGATATAGGTTTAGACTCTTCTAGGAAATGGTATACTGATAAGCCTAATGTACCACAATTACAAAGTGGGCTCAATAGAAGCAAAAGGCTAACCACTGAGCACATAGTGCCTACACAAACTCTACTAGAAAACATGATAAATAATCAGGCCAAACTATCTCAACCATGAAGTTTAACTGGATTCTGAGGTTTCCCGTTTTAAGTGAGGAGTAGTAACTGAGAGGAAAGATAGACTCAAGCCCACTGTCCCACATGAAATGCTGTTGCGCTATTTTTCTTCTGCAATGCTTCTTACTCCAAAATCTGACAATGTACTAATGGAGACCACACCAAGCAAGTATTTCTTAAACCAACCTCATGGCAAGTATGGCTACCTTTTGCGTTCCAGCTGAGGTGTATCCAATGTTGTCTGCTGATTCATTGCTTTAATCCAATATATAAGGGCTTGAAAAACATATGCCACATGCTTCAATGAGCAAACATCCAAAACTGGAAGAACATCAGAATGCTCGTCATTATGAGACCGCATTAAAGAGAGAGCATAATTTAGGAAGTCTCCTCGAGCAGACATCATTCCTTGACGGGCGCTAAGCAACGTGGCACGTCTAAATAGGAGCAAAAAGAAATGAAAATGTACATGAGAACACAAATGTGAAATTTACCACTATCATAAATATGCAAAATTAGAGGCCGGGCACAGTGGCTCACGCCCATAATCCTAGCACTCTGGGAGGCCGAGGTGGGTGGATTGCTCGAAGTCAGGAGTTCGAGACCAGCCTAAGCAACAGCGAGATCCCGTCTCTACTAAAAAAATAAGAAGAAATTAGCTGGACAACTAAAAATATATAGAAAAAATTAGCCAGGCATGGTGGTGCGTGCCTGTAGTCCCAGCTACTCAGGAGGCTGAGGCGGAAGGATCGCTTGAGCCCAGGAGTTTGAGGTTGCTGTGAGCTAGGCTGATGCCACGCCACTCTAGCCCAGGCAACAGAGTGAGACTCTGTCTCAAAAAATAATAATAATAAATAAATAAATATGCAAAATTAGAAACTAAGAATATTCATAAGTAAAAAGTCATTAAACCTGTGACTCTGCTTTAGAAATACAACCATTGTGTATGATTTAGAGTCCTATACTTTTGTATAGAAAAGGCAGTCCAGTATCCTTTGAAATGGCAGAAGGAACCCCTTCCCCAGATTCTCAAACTTCAGGGTTTATCAAAATTACCTGGAGGGCTTATTAAAACAGATAGCTGGCCCCACCTCTAGGGTAAGGCCCCCAAATTTGCATTTCTAAACAGTTCCCAGATGAGGTTGATGCCACCAGTCTAAGGACCACACTTTGAAAACCACTGCTTTAAAATGACACCAAAAGCACAGCCACAAACCAAAACATAGATAAACTTTATAAAAATTAAAAACTTTCGTACTTCATAGGACACCATCAAGAAAGTGAAAAGGTATCCCAGAAAATGGGACAAAGTCTTTGCAAATCATATATTTGATAAAGGATTTGTGTCAAGAATAAAGAACTCATACAATTCAATTTAAAAAAAGACAAGCCAATTAAAAAATGGGCAAAGGATCTAAATAGACACTTCTCCAAAGAAGATCTAGAAGTGGACAATTAGCACATGAAAAGATGATCAACATCATTAGCCATTACAGAAATGCAAATCAAAACCACATGGTGGCTTGTGCCTATAATCCAGCATTTTAGGAGGCAGGAGGATTGGGAGGATCACTTGAGGCCAGGAATTTAAAACCAGTGTGGGCAACATAGCAAGACCTCGAGACTCTATCTCTGCAGAAATATATTTTTTTAAATTAGGCATAGTGGCACATGCCCACCTGTAGTCCTAGCTACTTGGGAGGCTGAGGTGTGAGAGCTGCTTGAGCCTGGGAGTTTGAGGCTGCAGTGAATGATGACTGCCCTACTGCACTCCAGCCCAGGCAACAGAGCCAGACCCTCATCATTGAGGGGGAGGAAAAAAAAAAAACCACAATAAGATACTACATCACACCCACTATGATGGCTATAAATAAAAAGACAGATAATATCTCAAGTGTCAGTGAAGACGTAGAGAAATTAAAATTCTCATACACTACTACTGGAAATGTTTTCCTCTTTAGAGAACAGTCTGGCAGCTCCTCAAAAAATTAAGCATAGAGAGTTATCACATGACCCAGCAATTCCACAACCAGGTATATTCCCAAGAGAACTGAAAACACATGTGCCCACAAAAACTTATATATAAATGAAATGTTCATCACAGCATTATGCCCAAAAGTGGAAAGGTGGAAACAACCCAAATGTCCATCAACTGATTAATGAACACAACATACGATAGATATATCCATACAATGAAATATTATTAGAACATAAAAAAGAATGAAATATTAAAACAAGCAGAACATAGATTAGCCTTAAAACCATTATGCCAGGTGGAAGAAGCCTATTACAAAAGGCCACATACTGATTCCATTTATATGAAAGATCCACAATCAACAAAGATGGAAAATAGACTAATAGTTGCCTACATAGGGGAGGTAGGAAAAAATGGAAAATGATTAGCTAATAGATGTGAGGTTTCTTGTAGGGATGATGAAAATAGTCCAAAATCGATTGTGATAGCAGTTAAACAGCTGTGAAGAACTATGGAATTGTACACTTTAAGTGGGCAAATTATATAACATGTGACTTGTATCTAAATAAAGCTGAGAGAAAGAGAGGGAAGGAACACTGCCACCAATCAAGATCTATTATCACAACTCTGTGTTCTTTGAGGTAATGACTACAGCCTAATAAAGACAAGGCTTTTGTCTCTTTGTGGAGCAGGCTTCTTAGAACAGGAAAGTTGCTGCCTCCCAAATCTTTATCTGTAGCCTAGATCTCTGCCAAGCACTCAACTTTGCATATGTGACATTTCCACCAAATTTTTCCACAGTTCTCCCATGCAAGCGTTTCCATTCCACTCCTCTAGATTTTTCTCTTAATTTTCCTACTAGTTATTTAGAATCAAAGTCTAAATACAAATTCTGCCTTCTGCTCTGCCCTTTAACAAGGACTTAAATTCTGTTTATATGATTTAAATAATTCTCTCCCCTCTTTCTTGGCCCTACTTTAGTAATTAGTACTATGTAGATTTCGGCTATAGTCTTCTTGTTATGTTTTTAAGTAGTCTCCTAGACCCTGTCTTTCTCTACTTTATGATCTGCCCAAAATAACAAGGTCATTTATCCTGAGCCAGAGCTAGAATCAAATCCTAGGGCTTTGACTTTAGGTACAAGGAACTTTCACTATGTGGCACTGCAATAATTTTCGATGTTTGGGCTATTTCCTAGTCCTAAAAAGGTCATTTGATAATTGAATAGAAAGAACATAATAAATACATAGATGTATATTTTAATTATGGTTCAAAAGACTAGGGGAGGTAGAAGAAAAGAAATGTGAGTTGAGAAACCAAAGAGCAGCTTTGGTAATTAAACATACTTTCCCCTTCACAAGTACAAAGTACATTCATAATCAATTATAGTCAAAACATAAGTCTTGCTATAAATATATGCCTTTCAAAGGGGAGGTGGGGAGGCCTGGGGGATAATGAGACAAGGATATGCACCAACAACTTCAAAAGTGAAAGGCCTTTAGTATCAGATTCCTATGGTACGAATGGACTTTTTTAAAAAATAGCTTTGATTGTAACTGACTTACTCTGCCTCAACTGTACAACAATTTAGGAAGTTAAGCAAGGCATTTATTTCTTCCTTCACAGTAAGATGAGGTCTTATATAATAGCAATCAAAAAGCTCTAGCCTTCTGGATATAAAGGCTCCATCTAAACACTCAAGTACAGATGTTCCTGGACTTATCATGGGATTATGGCCCGAAAAACTCAAATCTTAAGTCAAAAATGTATTCAATACCCTGATAAATTCATCATAAAATCAAAAAATTGAACCATCCTAAGCCAAGAACTATCTGTATATATGAAGGACTTCATACCGTCTGCCTTCAAGGGTTCGTAAGCTAGCCTCTTCCCTCGCAGTCATCCTCTCTCTTCTCGCTGAATTCTGAGAAGCATGAAGAGGATGATTGGGATGTCCTGGATCACCAGCAGATGCTAATGCAGAACCATAACGTAATTGAGCTTCAGTAGAATCCATAATACTGACCATCCAGTTCCAAGTGGGAATAAGCTTTTCTTCTACATAGTTCTATGAAGACCAAACTAAAATAGTTAAAACTATCCAAATAGAGCTAAATTCAGTATAGTAGTAGCATGTCAACATTTGAATATTTGTAACATTAATTCCCATTATACAAGAATGCTCATAACTGGCAGCCAAATAAACATATTAGAATGAGTAACTAACTGTTCAATGATTTCATACCTGTAAATTTACTGCATCTTGGTAGGTCAGTTTCACAGCTGCAGGAATCTGAGAGTATACTAGGTGATTATACTTAGGAATAAGGCCCATCAAGTCCGAGATTTGTCTAATGACAATGCTGTAAGCCCTGGCTAAACTGCTTGCAGATGTTAAGTAGCTGCTGGCATTGCTAGCTTCCAAAGCAGCTGCTGCAGCTGCAGCACTTGTACTGATGGTACCACTCCGGCGTAAGTTGGAAGGATCAATATAAATCAAACCCGCTGAACTTGCTGTAAGGAAAAAAGACAACCACAATGAACTAATGTCAGTTGCTAATAATGTTTCTCTGACACTGTATGTACTTTGTAAATCTAAATGGTCAATTGCTAACACGTGGTAACTGAACAGAAAACTTTTCCTAAACTGCACTAACTTGGGGAGGAGAGTGTTCAGGTGGGCAAGAATTGATATAATGTGCTCAGCCAGGGCAATCTTGTCCCCTCCATCCCCTGCCCCACCAAAATGGGACATTTCACAATGTCTGCAGACATGTTTGGTTATCACAACTTGAGGGAGCGAAGGGGAGGGAAAAGGGAAAGACAGAGGTACTACTGGCATTTACTGAGTATAAGCCAGGGATGCTGTTTAACATCTCACAATGCATAAGACGGCCCTCCATAATTATCCAGCCAAAAGTAGCAATAATGTAAAGACTGAGAAACCCTGCTATAATCACATGTATATAATTTTTATATTTAAAACTCAACAAAGCAATGAGAAACTATCATAAAACTATTGTTCTAAAGATAGACATGCATAATTTTTAAAGACTACTTAAATATTCTTAGGAATACCAAGTTTTCAGACTTGCCTGCTGGTGTGGATGTACTAGAAGGGGCTGTGCTGGATGCTCGCTGATGCTGGGTGTTGCGGACAGCCCACTGCATGGAACGGGGAGCTTGGGCAGCACCATTGGCATGGGAGCTATTTGTGGTTCTTTCCAATGGTTCATCAAGCATAAAGGTCTCCTGTTCTATGTCATCACTCTGACTACTGCTGCTGTCAGAATCACTTGAGTCATTTGATTGGGAATCATCTTCAGAAAAGAAAGCTGGAACACTGCTCGCTCCTAATTTTTTTATTTTTAAAACCAAAAACATTGTGAATTTGTTAATAATTAAAATACAACCCCTCATTCAGGAAAATATACATAATAAACAGAATGCCGGGTTGTATTCAATAGTCCACAAAACCCACCACTAAAACAGTAAATTAGAAAATAATTCTTTCAAATAAACTTTAAAATTAATTCATTATTTAAAAACCAGAAAAGCTGGGGTAGAGGGTGATTAAAATAATACCTTCTTCTGTAAACATCTACAGAAAAAAACAATGAAGTTATAAAAAGGCTTAGCTAACCTTGTGCATATTATACTTACTAACCAATTCATGCTCAATACGTAATAGCCTTAGCATAAACAAAAAAGTTGCTGTGATAAGCAAGGCAACATACCCGCTTCTGAGCCAGCAGTTGCTGCAGTGACAACACTTCTGCGCCCACTAGCATTATCTTGGTTGCTATGGTTACTTTCACTGTCACTTTCTGTTTCAGCAGCTGCTAACAAGTCTAGCTCCATGTCACTCCCTAGAAAATAAATTTAAATAACAATAAGGGAAAAAAAGTACAAACTATGGTTCAAAACAGGGTCTGATAAGCCAGAATATTATAAGGGTGTGAATGAAAAAGGCATGGTGGGGGGCGGTTCTATTACAGCAAGAATAAGTGACTACTCAACATTAGAAGAATGGCTAGGTGAATTACAGTAGTTAGTAGACTATTAAACAGTAATTCGACAGTGCAGAGCAGGAGATGACTGAAAGTAAAACAGTACATGGATGATTTGTTTCCTTTTCTCTAATTTCCAAATATTTCATAATGTGGTTATGATGCTTTTAGTTTTTAAAAGTCTCTTAAGAAAGTGACTTAAGCCAAAAGGTAAAGAAGATAAATTATTTTACATATGCATGTAGCTCCTAAAATTTGGAACACATGCTACAGAATCCCTTGGCAGAAAATAAGCTGATCATTTCTTTATACGTCACTTGGGGCTTTTCTCTGTATTTAATACCACCCTTTAAAGGTACCTGATTTAGTCATACTGAACAATCTCTCAAATAACCTGCATACCGTCCTCATCATGCTCATCATGTTGTCCTTCTGCCTCAGCATTTTCTTCCCCATGTTCTTCCTGTTCATCATGATGATCCTCTTCTCCAGCCACACCCTCCACCACCTCAACCTAAATCCAGATGCTTATTTTTAGACTAAGTTCATAATAAACCATCTCTACCAGTGTTCCTCCACAGCAACTAGTAAATTAAAATACAAAGATACAAAGATCCCTAACTACAGGGAATTCTGTAAATTATACACCAAACAGTTTTGAAAAACTTCATTTGCTACTGACAAGTTGTTATAAAACATTGTATCAACATATCCCAAAATTTATGATTATTCTCCATATTCGGGACTCTTTATATACTTTGGCCATTATAAAACTTACCTACTAAATATGTAGTATCCTCTCTTTCAAATATACTGTGCAAAACTACTAATTTTTTTAATAGTAAAAATATCTTTACTCTTAACCCTTAGGTAAAAACAAATTTATGTGTCCAATTTCCTAATATCCAATAAATAAAAAATTATTAAAATCATTTTAATATGTATAACCACAAATGAGAACATATAACAAAAGTTTATATGGCTGAATGGAATACATACTGTAGTCTTAAACTACCATTAAAATAATTTCTAGGTCAGGTGCAGTGGCTCATGCCTATAATCCCAATACTCTGGGAGGCTGAGGCAGGAGGATCACTTGAGCTCAGGAGTTCGAGACCAGCCTGAGCAAGAAGGAGACCCCATCTCTACTAAAAATAGAAAAATTAGCTGGGTGTCCTGGCACATGCCTGTTAGCCCCAACTACTCAAGAGGCTGAGGCAGGAGAATTACTTGAGCCCAGCAGTTTGAGGTTGCAATAAGCTACGATAACACCACTGCAGTCTATCCACGGTGACAGAGTAAGACTCTGTCTCAAAAACAATAATAATACTAATTATTATTATTATTATTATTATTTCTAGTGACTACTCTCCTTTTCCCACAAAATAAAAGCTTTTCATCTACCACAATTAAAACAATTAAAACCACCTCTTCCACATCTGCTGAAACAATGTCATCCTGTTCTTCATCTCTGCCCCGAACAGGCTGTGACTGGCTGATGCGCCGCTGCTGTGGATTCCGGATGATGTAGGATGACTGAGACTGACTGGAGCTATAAGGAATCAGGAGGTTATGAGTATACCACTACCACATCTCATATATGCAGCACATAATTTTATGCTTCTCAGCTGTAAGCATTTAGCTCATTTATTACATGTGAGACACTTGCTAGGATACAATTTTAAATCTGACCTTAGAATTCTTGGAAATCAACAGTAATTAATCTATAGTACAACAGCAAATATAAATCTCAGAATTTGCTTTTACTTTTCAGTAAATGAGTCATTTCAAATCTGTGTTGACGCACATATTTGTATGAGTCCTTCCCAATGAAAAGTTCTTTGGGGGAAGATTTTTCCTTTTCCACCAGCAGTTCTCAACTTCCAAAGGCTCTGACAGAACTATTTATCCATTAACAGAAAGTGTGCCATTAAAGTGATCTGTTCCTTAAGAGACCAGACACAATTTCTACTTTGCATGAGCTTATTAACCACTGACTTGCTGATGTATGTGGGGAACATCAGTTGAAAAGTATGACTTTAAAATAAAAGCATAATCAAAGGTGAGGTGGCTAAAGTTTCACTTTCCTAAAAACCTGACTTGGAAACAACCAAGAAAAGGCAAATGACTCAATTATAAAAGGAAAGAGAGAACCAGAGAATATAGCTATAAATGCAGGCTTGCATATTAAAGTTGAGAAGTGCTGTGTTAAAGGATACCAGAAAGTTTTAGTTTCTAAACATTGTCTCAACAAGTTTACAGTCCAGTTAGGGAAACTATCAAACAAATAGAAAAGACAAATGAGATATAAGAATAATCCCATAATTAGAAACATTTATGATGGAGTTGTTTTAACCCTATCCTTGATAATACAGTTCCAGAAAACATTTTAAAACTCCAGAACTCTGGTTGTTATTTATATTAACAAGTTGCTCCTCAGCCTGAGCCTTTGGACACAAAGAAAGCTATAGGTCTTTTCACAGGAGTCAAAAGTAAACTTTCTTCCTAAATTACTTCATTAACATAATAAAAAGTGCCTTTCCAAAACAAACCACAAGCTATGTCTATTATGTATAGACACATTTAATTTTTAAACTGTTTTCACATGTTCCAAAGTAAAAAATCTGTACCATTTGTTACAATAATTATCATGTATACCACACCTGAGTGCTTACGCAAAGGATTTAGTAAAGCAAACATGACATTTCCAGAGAAAGAATTAGTCAGAATCTTTTACCAGGTAGGAATTTACCTGCTAGACTGATCAGATGATGGTCGTGGTGGCAGTGGTTCCACTGAAAATAATTCTTCACTGCCTTGCATAGCATCTATGCTAGTACTAGCCAGAGTAAATGGTGCGGTCGGGCGAGCAATCCCCATTCTGACAGGAACAATCAGTGACTCTGCTACATTGCACAATTCTTCTACAGCATAAGGCAGCAGTGCTTGGAATACACGCTTGCATTTTCCAATTGGTTGTGGAATAAAGTTGCTAGAGGAAAAAGGAAAATATAGGAATCTTTTCATATACATAATATTATCAGTATCTCTAAAAAAAGTATGAAAAATGATATCAAAGCAAAATCAAAAAGGATGTCTTACTTCTTCTTTTTGGATGAAGCCATTTCCACACTAAGAATGACAAAAACTCTTGCTACTGAACGTAGAAACCTCATTGTCACAGCAATAGCTTCTTCTCTACGTCCAGGTGTATATTTGTTTTGGAGTTCTTTCACTAGTGTACCTAGTAGAGTATCTAAAAGCTTTTAAAAATTGTAATCACTCTATTAATGTTAAAATATTTCACAAGATCTTCAGACATTCATAAAATGAAAGGTTCTAACAGTTTTCAATATTAACATTTCATAATAAAATCTCAAAACATTCACAAGGCCAATGATTAATTTATTCGGTACACCCACCACTCTGCTTGACATCCCAAATGCAAGATTTCTGATTTTGTGTTTGTCCCATAGTCCTATGCATATCGATTAATATTTAGAAGATAACATCGAATATATCGATATATTTTACTCCCTATAGGGTACTTACCAAAACAGGAAAGTAGATTCAAATATTTATGTTAATAAATTCATAATCCCATCTCTCGCTGAACCATTATTATTTGCTAATCTCTTTTCTATGCATGGTTTATCATACATACATACAGTTATGAATTACAGAGAACACCCAATTTCATGGTCTGTTTTTTTTAATGTTGCTCACAATAACCTTTATTTTTATATTGATTACATTTTAGTAAGTGGTGGGCTGTAATTTGATTCAACAGTCCACTATTATTGGGTACATAAAGTACTTCTATTTTCTAATTTTTCATTATTCTGGGATATGATTTTATCTTTCTAATATTGTAAATTATTTCTTTATGACAGGTTCTTAGGACACTAGTATTTTTATGGTACTTAACACTGCTAAGCTGTTTTCCAAAGAGAGGAACAAATGCAACTCGGTGTCCGAGTGTGTTCTTTTATCATAACCTCACCAACATTGGGTCTTATGGTTTAAATTCTTTCTAATTTCACAGCAAAAAAGTGTACTTGAAACACATACTTTTCATGTACTTGTAATAAACATTCAAAGAACTTACCAAAATATCTGCTGTACACTTGACTATAAGGCAATGAGTGAAACAGTCCAGCCGAATTGTGCCACTTTGTTGATTGAGGTATACTTGCTCTTCTGGCAAAAGATGGCCTATCCTACTGCTGGCACTAAGACTTGAGGGGATAGGAAAGACAGAATACACTGTAAAAAGCCTATACTAACATGGGAAATACATAAATCTAAAAATGTTTTAATGACTACATACGGGTCTTTATTCTCCTGTGACCCAAACATAATCATAGATTTCAAGGCATTCCAGTCCTGTAGGACGCGCTCCAATGCAAGCTGGGCAAATCTTGGAGGCTCTAAATCATGATCAGGCATATCTGAATCTAAAATGAAAAAGAAATGGCAAATAAGACAGAAATAAAACATACTGCTTTTCATAAATGTCAAGTTTACTCACCTTCAGGACTGGCTGTTTTTCGGTTACGATCCTCCCTGATTCGAGGTGGCCTATACTGGCAATGCTCCACTGTCTGCCTTGCAACTGTCTGTACTAAAAACAGTAAGAGGTGCTCTCCCCTGCAAAATAGAATGTTGTTTTGAGCAGGGGGAAAGGCTACTCAGAAGTGCTGTGCTCTTTCAATTTAACTTAGAGTACATCCTCAAAATCCTACTTGCCTGCTGTTTGGCAGAGTGACCAAATTAGTAGCAGTGAGTAGGCGATAAAGTAGATCAAGACGAGCAGATTTCTGTCCAGCAATTAAAGTTTTACATTTACATTTCTCCCAACAATCACAGTAGGCTGTTGGTGACGTTCGTTTGAGTCTATAAAGAATTCATACGTAAGTACAAAAACGGAAATTTCAAAAATATACAGAGGCTTATATATTGACATTATGGAGGCATAATTCATTGAAATCAAATAGAATACTTGTTAATTAATTACTAAATGCAAAATATAATTATTAAAGCTCACATAACAAGGATTACTTAGTGGTATGAAGTCTATAAAGCAATATAAAATTCCTGTGAGAAGAGGTACCCTGTAATGAATTGGGTATAGTCACATTTGGAATGTCTTCCCTAATTCCCCACAGCCCCAGTCCCATTCAAGTGGTCTTCCTATGTGCATCTAAAAAACCCTGTAAACCCTTAAATGGGCAGATATTTCTTGCTTATGTCCTCTGTCGGACAGAGACTGTCTCATTAACCATGATGCTAGCATCTAGTGCAATGAGTACACTTAATAAACAATTAATAGTAAACAGATTACCACATTTTTAGATGCTTAAAATAAGACAAAAATATGAGACAATTCTTTTAACAAAAATGATAAACATCAATGCAGTATCTATTAAAATGTTACACATATCATACATATTTAATAATTACTTATTTTAAGGTAAAATAGATGGGTTTTATAAGCCAATTCTCTATTACTTATAGTATCTACACATCTGTAGCCATTTATAGCTGATGTCCCTATAGATAATCCTGAGGAACTACAGATATTAGTGCCAGGGTATTTTATTGCTTCTTAGGTCTATGAAAACTAATAAAACTAGCTATGGTAACTCTATTACTAAATGAAAAATAAGTGCATTTGGTTTAAGAAGTAAATACAGCACAGTCCAAACATTTACCATGATTGGCTTAATACCTATGGTGATTTTCTTCTAGTAGGCCATACTACAGGGGTCCTAAGACATTGGCTGCAGAAGACAAAAAGATTCTGTAGATATGTTTCTCCTAAGACTAATCTCATCCTAGTCATAATGTATGATCATATATTTCTTAGCACACTGTCCTACTTTTAAGGAGGGATATGTTAGAACCAGCAAAAAATAAACATTTCAACAGTACATTCTAAATAAAGAACCACAATTTTATACATAACCTGACTTAAAAACACAAATTTAACCTCATGTTTTTTGAATTACGCAAAAAATTAAAACATGGCTTAGTATAGATTACTTCCAAAAAAATCCAACAATTCTTTTAACAGAAATGATAAACATCAACACAGTATCTATTAAAATGTTACACATATCATACATATTTAATAATTACTTGTTTTAAGGTAAAATAGATGGGTTTTATAAGCCTATTCTCTATTACTTATAATATCTACACATCCGTAGATATTATATAAATCTAAAGAGTTTATAACATTAAACTAAAGAAAACCAGAATTATACTCACTTGCAATCATGACCTTTATGACAAACCCTTGCACATTCCGTACAACAACACAGTGACTCCAGCAAGCCACAAGTTCGACATTCAAAAATATCCTGAAATTAAGAGTGTACTTTTAAAAGAATAATTATAAGTATGCATATATCTCACCACAATAATTATTTCTTGTATTTCCTAAAACAATTCAATTATCAATATGAGAATAAAATGTGCTCTGGAAAACAAGGAGTTATAAAAAGGTACAATGAATGTACAGTCTACAATATTATACAAATGGAAACCAAGTATTATCAGGAGCATGAAAATAATTTATACCATCTCCCAAAAGGTATTACAGTTATAAAATCTATAGCAACAGTTGTGGATCAGATTATGCTACACAGTGAAGATTTCTAATTTTTATAATATGCCATATTTAATTTAGCAATCAGCTCTTTTGCTTCATTTATTTAGTAATTAAATCAAAATTAATTTTCCTTAGAGAATTTTATAACTCAAAGTACAAAAACAATATATCAGATTTATAATTCCAAAACTGAAAACCCTTAAGTCTAGTGATGGTCATAGGAAAAAAAGAAAACATGAAGATAACATAAATACAGGGAGATGCAAAATACTTACCTGGTTAATGTGCTCTGCTCCAGTCCATGTGAAACTGCAGGTATCATTACAACATAAGACATACAAAGGAGAGTCATCAGGGTTGGTACCTGATGGGCAAACCATTCCCATAAATACATCTTCCTCTTTTTCACTTGAGGATACCTCAGCTAAAAAGATTAAGAATATCGTAGTTGATCTCAGGAAAGGACTTAATTAGCCACCTTATATTTTCTTTAAATGGGAAAGCCTTAATACATGTACACTACAAATCAGAAAGTGCACAGTACTTTTACAGCAAAGCATAATTATATCACAACCACATATGATAACAAAAACATCTGAATCCTTAGCTCTGTATCAGGCAGTTAATACTGAAGTCCTAGCTCTATTTAGCAAATTAGAGACCGTTTCATAAATTATTTATCACCAATGTTTTAAAAAGATAACTACTTTAATCTTTTAAAGGCTGGATGGCAGGAATTGATGTTCCTTAATGCTTTTTGTTAAGCAGGAACTCCAATTCAGAAGCGACGACAATAGACATCACCTACTATTTCTACAAACTTTTATCACTTCCATGAATTAAGCACTGAACATGTTCTATTAGTAATCTACCTTTATTATCAGAACATTTTACACTTCCCATTATGGAATATTCTTTTAAAAGTTAAGAAATTTATACCAGTTGGGTTTTGATGGTAAGTCAAAAGATACAATACAGACAAAAGTTCACATGAATTTTATACACACACGAGATTATCTTGATAGCTTCCAATCAATTATATCATCTACATATACAAAAATTAGGTCTGAATAATGATATGTGTACAGAAGAGAATCTATTCAAAATGAAAAGTAAGTAAATCATTTAAGACCTGAAATAAATTACCTTTTGCAATTTTCTGAGCTGTTTCTAAGATAGTAATTGCAGCAGGATAAGCTCGGCCACTTACAGCCGACATAAATGGGGTCATCCCTCTTGCATCCCTAAAACAAGAAAAATTGTACATAAAAGTATTACTTACTAATTACTTTCCTTTCAGATTATAAAATAAATATTCATGATGAAATAAAAACTAAATTTTGTTTCAGTCACAGAATGACTATTCTGTGATCTTTTAAACATATAAATATACTCCCTGATCAAGCTAACATAACAGTCAGTTTGGATTCATTTAGTGTACACTATGTGATATTGAGAAGGCCTCTCACTCGAGAGAGCTTAGTAGCAAAGGGAATATAATGCTTGATTCAGATAAATTATTTTAAATTCGCGTAATTGTCCATACGTTGCAAGTATATCAACCTCAACAGTAAAAGTTAAGCTAAGCTATATCTTCATATGAAAAGTACATTCAATCTTCTTACTTGGCAGAGAGGAGTTCTCGTAGATAGGGCTGTAGAACCACACTGTCACATAACAATTTTAATATAAAATGAGCATTCGCCTTTCGATCCTTGGATTCTACTACAGACGGTTCTGTGGAAGGACCTGTAATTAAGCAGATCCATTTGGTACCAAAACAAGAGTAAACAAGACAGAGTAAAAGAATACTCTGGCATAATATATCAGGCATGCATTAACCACCAAAACAATATTCTAGCATTAGTAATAAATAACTTAACTTCATTACAAAGAATTTAAACACATTAACACATTTTACAAATCTCAACTGATTTCTAAATATATGTATATACACACCACACATTTTCACTGACATATGGAAAGTAATTCAGAGAATTAGATGTTTTTCAAGAAAAAAAAAGTCTCCTTGAGATAAAGTGTGGATCCGTAGAACCCTCTATCCAAAGTATGTCCCTTTTTTCTTCCAAATGCCTAAGCAGACAAAATCGTACAGATTCTTACCTGGGATAGTAGAGGTGCTTGGTCCTTGACCAGTGCCAGTTGTTGCTGTGGTAAGAGATCCCACAGCGGGGGCCAGGATAAAATCAATGTCACCATCTTTCAGTAAACAGAACAGCAGGATGTACATCATTATAGGCAACATAGTCCTAACACATTCTCTTAACTGGCCTTAAGGCTTTCCTCTGCAAGCCAAAAGTCAAACTCAACAGAGGTTTAAGTGGAAATTTCTTTTCCAAACTATAAGAGAAGGGATCCACCAGGCAAATTCTCGACTTATCTTGACTAATAAAGGGACTATCTAGCTTCTTACCAGTAGAGAAATAAATATTTGACTAAGAGAGAAGTACCTGACAAGAGTCTAGAACTTTGATTTTTAAAATACAAACCCCTTGGATCAAATTTTTATAACTAAATTAGTTATAATACTCATCATGCTTTCAAATATTTCAAATTTCTAAATATACCATTAAAATGTTCAATTTCTTTTCCCATGACTTCATCTTTTTGTTAAACACTAAATAAAATTAAATAACAGATCTTACCAGGATCCATCGCAGGAGGGTCAGGAACCCAACTAGGGGGAGCTATAGGGGGTGAAACTGGATCCTGGTGGTCACTGGATGAAGCTCCAGCTTCATGTCTACCCAAACCAGCTGCTCTCAACGAACGTCTCATCATTTCCCGTAATCTCAAACTAAAAGAACATGGACAAAATCAGTGTTCACTACCATGTCTGAACATAATGAAAAGGTGTACAGAACTTCTCATCTGAAATCAAAGTATGTTCTACAAAGGAAACACTCCAGGCAAGGGATATGAAGTACAAATGCCAAATTCTGGAATCACAGAATAAGTCACTGAGGGACAGAAATAAAACTGGGGGGCTTCTAGTACCCCATTCAGAACTAAACCACTATATTAATCTCCTACACAAACTTAAACACAGGGAACAAAAGTTGCAGTGAAGTAAGATTAGGAGAATAATCTTTCATACAGTTAAGATAAATGAACAGCTAAACATTAAAACAAAAAAATTTTCTGTCCCGTTTATAATCAGAATTAGTTTGATAATAGACAGCAAACCTACTGATCAGCACAAAACCAATACTGTTCACCTACTAAATCCCTTTTCATGATATCAAAAGTAATTGAACTAATAGCCACACAAGTAGTTTTAAAACAAAGACCAATTTAGATTTATTTTTATACCAAAAAAAAAAAATTCAACAGTACAACTTGCATCCCAATGAAATTAATGAGTGAAACTAGAGCTTGTAAATATGTTGTTAAGATTAATGTCTGGGTGTGATTTTTTCTCTCCTGCTATAAAAAAATACTGTACAAATATGCACATCACTAAAAAGAAAAAGAAATAATCACAAACACAGACTTTGTAAGGGGAACTAGTAACTACCTATACAAAAATCTATACTTTACCTCTGAATAAGATCTCACAAAGGCTACAAAAATAACACATTTAGAACTAGCAACGATTTAAGAGAAAGCACAAAAGGCAAATCCCTTCTGCCACAATTTTAGAGCTTCTAAAGTGCATAAGGAGTAAAAACTCTGGTTTAAGGGCCAGGCAACACACAGGGACTTTATTCTCCCATGTAGACTCGATCCCAAAGATATGACATTCTGATGTGAAAGACCTAACAACTTACTAGGAAGGCATAATAAATCTAAAAATAAGTAATTTCAAAAGTTTTATTAATGTTTGAATCTCAGTTGCAATTATTATTTAATCTGAGGGTAAATGTGTTTTTCCATATCAATACATTTTTAATTTTATAAGGAAATGTTTTTTTAAGCATTCACAATAATTACGTTAGAGGCTACTTTCAGGAACACATCTATTTTATAAGGCTTATTTACAATGTACTTTTTGGAATAAAAACACTCTGTGGAAGAGTCTGCAAAGTAAAATTTCATGTCTCAAATAATATATTTGCTATTATAGTATTTACTATTAAAAAATACCTATATTTAGTTCTTTTATAGTATCAACGTCTTCTTTTTCCCAATTTAGAAATTTGAATTTAGGAGTTTTTTTTATAATACGAAAGGGAGCATGGCACAGTAATTATTTCAGTCAAGGTCACTTCCCTGTCCAAAGACATCACCCACAGGAAAAGGCGGAATCCTTACCAGTAACAGCACACACCATGGTGACTGTTCACACTGTGATGCTCCTATACAATTTTAATTAAGCTCGACACAGACACTTGATATTCTAATGTGTCGTAGTCAAAGTACAGAGGAAAAAATCAACAATAATTGGGAGGCAGTGCCAATAACCTGAAAATAAATGCATGCTTTGGCCTTATCAAGAATGCTTACACCAGGGTCACAAACTCAATGCCTAATGGGTCAAAAAGGTAAAATAAATGAGTAAAGGGTAGTCAGGTGTAAGAAACAGGGAGCAGTGAGAAACTAGAGGCATACATGCTCATCTAAAGGCATTCAAATTAAAAAAAAAAGAAATGACATTGCACAGGCCAAACAAAACATATGTGGGCTATTCCCCAACCTCTAGCTTAGAGTTCATTAAGAATAAATGAAGATAAATTGAGACCATAGTCTCATCTTGAACTTGCAAACTCCCAACTTTGTTGTTGTGATGTAGTCAATTCAATATTAAATGAGGGGGTCATTCCTTGTCATTTTTTAAATTGTCCTTAACCTCTTTTCTTCATTAGGTCTTGGGAACATTTTTAAATACAATGCCCAGCTCCTCATATAGATTCTTAAAAAACAAAAAACAAAAAACAAAAAAAGAAAATTATTCTTCAAGATGTTGTACACAATTCATGAAGATTCACCTGTATCCTCAGTGGCTGAGGACAATACTGAGGAGATACCACCTTGGCTGCTAAGATTCAGAGTTTTGACATTTCTTCGTATAGGCTTGCCTGGAGTCATCGTATTTTCTGACAATATGGAAGAATTCAAGGATGATGTAATTTCCTCTTTGTAAGCACGTTATATCCATGCTACAGAAGCCTTAGAATCCAGTCATGTTCAAACATAACACTGTGACAAAAAAGCGAAGGTCATGTGTCTTCCAGATTAACAATCTCTAGAGTACATACACCTGCAATCAGATGCATCAATCAAGCTTTCCACTACATCTGCCCATTGTACTCAGGAACTATTGAGTCACATAATAAAACTTCTGAGTCAAATCATCATCTGAAGGCATTTAACAGTATTCCATTCAATATTGAAATTGCATCAGTTTTGAGCTTACAGCTCATGATCCCAGCCTGCATACTCATCAAGGGACATCGCCTAGAAAATCCATTGTAGGCTAGAGGAGGGTTTCACTTCAATGAAGCAGAGTCTGTGGACTTCCTACTGCCCGGCGTGGATAATAAGACTCCTGTGCTTTCATCTGTTCAACCGGCAGCCCTGAGTTTGAACTGGTTAAGAGCACTGCAGTGAAATCTTCGGCAAATTCCTCAAAGGAGCTTACTCTGCAAATTATTTCTGTGAGCAACACATCACCCACTCTTGAAGCTCCTTTTAGTCTTTGCCTTCAAAATAATCCTTACAAGAAAAAAAGATGGCAGCACTGGCACTGGACCAAGCATATCAGAGTCCAACTTGATTTGTACCTGTAATTTCCCTGAGGAAATGAAATACCTGAAATAATTCAGACACTAATTTCTTCATGAAGAATTTAAGTTGCTTTCCACTTTAGACCAAACACTTTGTCTGACTAGTAAAGTCCTAAATAAATAAACTGGTGATAATTTCCACTTTGTATAGTCTACATAATGCTTTTGTGCTGTTATAAATTATAATTTGATCACCCACAAATAGTTTTAGATAAACCTCACTTCAGGATGTTTTTGAACCTGGGAAGCTATCAAGTTGGTAGCCTTCCTGGTGCCAGTTGAAGAATAAGCATTTTTAAAGGGATAGATAAATATGTAACAGAAAATAGACAAGGAGAGTCTTCATTTTAAATAGACTTTACAATCTATCACATTAGCACACGGTGAGCAGTGCTTCCATTAATGATCTGTCAGTAACCAAGAATTTTGGCTCCTTGTTATCCAGAATAAATGTGCTTTTTCATACAGAAAGAAAACTCTATCCTGAATTCTTTATATCCATCATCTAGTCAAACACCTAGCAATTTTTAATGGGTTATAAAGCTTTGTCCATCCCACAACTCAGAAAGCCTGAAAATTTAAACACCAAATATTCATGATGCACACCAGCCTTTCGTGTCTTCCCAGATTAAAAATATCTGAGAAAATGACCTAAATAAGTAATCTGAAAATAAAAGATTGAAGTTCTTTCTATTATTATATTGTTCTCCAACTAAAGAAAATAATTTCCTAGAAAGCAAGAATGATGAATTTAGAACATATTCAAAGAATCAAGCTTAAACTGCTTATCTAAATTATCTCCAATTTATAAAGTGTCCTAGAGTCTACTTTTCTATATGTAAGCTCTAATTAGTTTTTACCAGATATTTTTCCCAGGGTGTAATTGGGAGGAACAAACAAAACAAAAAAGGACCCACCAATTCATGTATATGACAGGTAAGAGACACACTGCTTTCTGTACTTTGGTGTTTTTTCCTCCAATTAAACTTTCTGGGTAAAAAGCACATTACCTTCGGCTACTTGATGATCCAGCCCGATTACCTGGGCCATTACTTGAAACAACTGATATTGCATTTGCAATGGCCTCAACAGCAGAAAGCCTTTCTGCAAATGTATTTCTTTCAGACCGCTCTGCTTCTGAAACATAAAAGAAAAAATTAGGATGGATTTAAATTTCAAAAATAACTAATATATTGAGTATGTACTGGCCAATAAATGCTAACTGCTATATATTTAGTGCTTTAACTCACATACTAGATAACCAGTCATTTAATTTTTCCTCCTTTATAACAATAAACACTTAAGACAGATTGAACTATGACCTTTAATATGTGATTCATTTCCTTATCTGTCTTATTTCTCAACCCCTAAAGGTCAAAAAGAAGGTGATTAATAAGTAGACTGAAATTTAGCTTTCACTACCAAGAAAGAAAAAGAGCCATTTATCAGTGTTTCAGTCTCAGTTTATATACCTCTTATAATCGTTCAGTGATTCAATGATAATAATATAAATAAAGGTCAGAAACCTGCAAACAACTATTCAAAACTGTAGCTACCAGATTATCAGCAGCAGAATTCTAAATAAGGAAAAACATTATGCATCACACAGTTGCACTTTAGGTTTTCAGTTTCTCCCTTCATTTAGCCAATTAAAAACTTTATGGCCAAAAAAGCTAAACTTTCCAAAAGCATCCAACAACTCAACTAAGTGACTTTTCCCATCTACATTCTAAGAATTGGGATAAAAATTGCCACAATATAACTTGGCTTAACTTGCTAAATCATTCCCATGGCAATAATAGTCGCCTGCAATTATAATATCAATAAAGCTCATTCAGTATTACATATCCATTTTGTATATATATCATAGAGAATATTATTAAAAACAATAAAAACACATTGATGAAAAATGTATTTGCTTGTGTTAACATACCCTATTTTTACCTTCTGAGAAAGTAAAAAGAAACTCCAAGATTTTACAAAACCAAGTAAAAAAGTACACACAAATTCTTTATAGTGATTTGCTTTTCTTTCCTTTAACAATATTTTCAAAACTGCCTAAAACTCCTTTTAAAGACTTTGTTTTAGCTCTTAATCTCACCCTCTTCTTCTTTAGTTTCTTTATTGCTGGTAGGAAAGCAAACTGATACACAAGCATGCAAAATATTTCGATTTCCATCACATCTGTGGCTGATGAATGTCTGTAGCATCTGTAGATTTTGCTCTAAAACAACTGCTTGCTCAAGATTCATAAGATATTGTCGACAGGCCTCATAGTCACAGCGTAGAATGTGTTGCATTAAGGTTTGTTTCTGTGCTCAGACAAATTGGGGAAAAAAAATTTCAATGAATTTGAACAGCATATTACATATGTCAGAAATTTCTCATGGCCAAAACAATAACATACAAGCAGATCTGCAAATAAGTAGAGACAATTTCAGGTGGCCTGGCAAAAGTGGTAGAACTTGGGGGTACCCTTTAAGCAGTGCGTACAATTGACAGGAATAGAAATGGGAGCATAAACTTCTATAAAGGACTAGTAAATATCTTTACCTTTCACAACTAACTCAACTCTTCCATGTACAATGAATAAACAAACGGAAGCAGCTGGATTTGGCATGTAGGCTATGGTTGGCCAATCTCTGGTTTATACTACATGTTATATAACTATCAAATTGGAACCCTCTTGTTAACCAATTAAGCAAAAGGTACAAATTTTATTCCAAATTTATTCTCACCCTCTTATGCTCTTCAAGGTTATATTACACTGTGGTACATAAAAACCAAAATCTTCAACTCTCCTAGAATCACGACAGGTACAATTCTGCAAGGTGACAACTAATGTACTTAATTGTCAGAGACGATGGTACTGATAAGTATTCATAAAACATATCATTACCTGACAAACACAGCATGAACACCAAGAAGTTCAAATGTACTTCTTTGAGAATGGAAAATGATAGTTTTGGAATATTTAATGGACTGAATATAAAGTTTTAGTTTTATAAAACAAATTTGTTCATTTTAACTACCTCTAGGAACTAGAAAAAAGGTGGGGAAAAAAGCGTGTTGGAGTACAAAAGGAAGAAAACTGCATTTGAACAACTTGCCACCTTCCCAAAAACTACCTAAATAAGCTCTCCTCTCCCCTAAACTTTATGGGGAGGAGGAGGTTAAAACTGGGGGACAGGTATCCACACAACGAAATACAGCTAGGCTGGGCATGGTGGCTCATGCCTGTAATCCTAGCACTTTGGGAGGCTGAGGCAGGACGACTGCCTGAAGTCAGGTGTTCGAGACCAGCCCGAGCAAGAACGAGAGACCCTGTCTCTATAAAAAATAGAAAAATTAGCCAGGCATGGTAGCATGTGCCTGTAGTCCCAGCAACTTGGGAGGCTAAGGCAGGACGATCACTTAAACTCAGGAGTTTGAGGTTACTGTGAGCTATGACAACACCAACACACTGTAACCTGGGCAAGAGAGCTAGACCCTGTCTCAAAAAGGAAAGGGGGAGGGAAAAAAAAGAAAGAAAGAAGAAAAGGAGAAAAGAGAAGAGAATGGAATAGGGGAGGGGAGAAAAGGGGAGGAGGAGAGAGGAGTTCAAGTTATCTTTGTTTCTAACCTGGATTATTGTGTTAATCTGATTTCTAAACTTCTGTTCTCCACCAACTGCTCTCTAAACCACTGCCCCGCCCCCACCACTATTAATCTTTTTACAAAATCAGATCATGGTATTCACCAGCTTAAAATCCATCTCCACCTAGCTTTCAGGGAAAAATTTAGTTCCCTTAGGTTAGCACACAAGGCACACTAGTACCTCTCTACAGCTATCAGTTGCTACTAACTGATCCATGACTTCTCTTTCATATCCAAAGGATGTACCCATTTCCCCAACATATTAATGAGATTCACAAAGGTTGCTCTGATAACACCTCACACCTTCATCCCTGTAAGGATCTTTATCTGATCATTCAAAATTCTATCCAGGTATCACACTTCCTCAGAGAACCATTCTGTACACAGCCTGATTTGTATCTCTCCCCATTGTGCTCCCAAAACACTGTGGCTCTCTCAAACACTTAAATTATACCATAATCACTGATATACTTGCCTCTGTTGTCCTAAAAGTAAACTATTAGCTCTTGTAGGGAAGAAAGAAGCAATGGATGATCTATCCGAGATTGTCTCTCTAGACTTTAGTAGTAACTTCTGAATTAAAAAAAGGTGAGTAGCTTCAAAACTCAAATTACCTCTACAGCCATGATGATAATAGCAGCTTTCTTTTTGATTGTTGAATTGGCAGGAAGATTTATTAAAGAATGTACACCCATTCCAAGACTACTAATAGGTGGAAGATCAAGCCAATCAGGATCCCTTATTCCTCCCATGCAATCTTTGGCCATTGGGTAGATAGTACCATTTCCATCTCGAAGAATAATAGGAGACTCCTGTAATAGAGAGATAATAATACAGTTTGATGCCTAATCAAAAAAATGTATCTCTGATTTTTATAATAGGTATAATTTATTTTCAACTTAGATGTTAGTAATAATGATCAAATAAGAAAACTAGTATTAAGATGTGCTGAATATTCCAAATTCTTCAACAGTGTACTAACAAGCAAACCAGAGTCAGATCCCAAACTTCACAAAAATGCCATTGTTGTTATAGCACTTTTCAAAAGCAAAAATGAGCCTCTACCTGGCCAGCAGTGAAAATGGCTACATTCCTCTCATTCTGACCAAGGAAAGCAATGCTGCTTGTAGGGAAATTATTTTCCTGTTCTGCTTTTCCTGTAGCAAGATCAAAGATACAGTACCGTACCCAGTTTCCAGTCTTCAAAACAGCATGCACACCTTCAGAAGCACATAAATGAAAAGAAAAAGTGTTATACATATTTAATAATCTCTAATGAGTATCTAAGGACACATTTGTAAATCAATTCAAACATCCATTCCATTCTCTAATGTTATACACAGGGGATAAAAAATGGCCAGTGCCTCAAACCACTTTATCCTACTCCCATTTACTACACAAGTATTAACAGGATATAGAATATGCTAGCTGAAAAAGTTTTAAAATCTTTACCTTTGGAATCTACATTCACTGCTAATATTTCTGTTTTTTCAGGTATACAAAGCTTTTTAGGAGTCCTTTGGAAACAGTCAGGAACTTTTGGTGTTCCACCAGTTTTGACAACCTGCATGACACAAAAGGAATTCTGCTTTCAAACTCTATAACATACTCAAGGAGTGAGTCCCAATATTCACCTACTGAGTGACTCCTCTACACTTATTTACCTGCAATTCATCAATTCTAAGTAACCTACAATCCTGCAGGAGAGAAGAAGGATCAGCATCTGGACCAGAGCTGCTCTGACAGTTTGTGTTACTGGACGTTCCTGGAAATTTTACAGCAACATAGGCACCATCCACTTTTAGCACCTAGAAGTATAGGCAAATACAGTGAATAGTAACAATAGCTTACATGAAATCGATATGCAAATTCTATCCCCTGAATTAATTTAACATTGAAGGCATTTAAATCCTTATGAGTATGTTTCTTCAATGATCACCAAGTTATGAAATTAACCTGGACAAACTCACCAAAGCTTTGCTCTTGATGTGTACAGTCAATCAGGCCTCATTTGCTAGAGAAAAACTGACCCCGATAGCCAGTGATTACAGTCTGTGAATGTTTGGCAGTCAACTGAAAAACTTAAGTATAACCCATGAACTCCACCCATTTTCTCTCCTTTTTAGTTTACAGCGGCACTATCCAACAGAACTTTCTCAACAATGGTAATGTTCTATATCGGCAATGTCCAATATGGTAGCCATTAGCCATTAAGTGGCTACTGAACACTAGAGATGGAGCTAATGTGACTGAGGAATTGACCTTTTAAAGTTATTTAATTGTAATAAATTTAAATAGCCACATATATACCTAGTGGCTACCATACTGATCAACACAGTCAGCTACTTAATGCTTTTGATTTTGAGCCAGTGGCATCTCAGAAGAAAATATCTTGGCCATAAACATTTCTATTTTGAGAACTGAATGGAAGAGTACATGAGAAAGGCCTTTGTAAATTGCAGAGCATGGCATATCTGCTCTTTAAGCACAAATGAAAGACTATCACATTTTAGTAATAGAAACTAATGAACAATACAATTTATGGAATATCTACAATTTATTTTGTAGATATTCCACAGGTGTAGGTACATTTTAAGTATGTGTCAGGAGAAAGGTGACATTAATGGCATTCCAGCTGATGGTCTCTATTTACCTGGTTTATAGGCAAAACCTTCTTCAGGAAAAAAGAAAGTGGAAGGTGACAAAGAAAGTAATAAGATTTTTTTGGTATTAAGAAAGAATTTTAAATATTATGGAACATGAACTCAATTAGAACTGTCTAATAATTACAAAGAATAGACTCCATCAAAAAGTAATGTATCTCTGTGCAAATTTCCTATGAATCTAAAATTATTCCAAAATAACATGTTTAAAAAAGCAGTATGTTACCATAAATTCTCAAGGAGAGGCATTATTTCTTAATCTGTCAGGGACAGAGGAGACAGTTCTGCATCAGATTCAGAGATGCACCTCAAGAAACCACTAAAGGTGATAAATAAAACAGCCTTGAAGAAACGACTCACAGATGCCAACCATAAATCCTTAAATAACCAGTATCATTATAGTTCTGTTAGTAATTAATTCTTAGATATTTTCAACAAACCTTGCCAACGGGAACATTCTTAACATCTTCCACAAAAACGACTTCCCGAAGAGACCACTGCTCTTCATTCACTTTTTCCTCTTCTTTAGGGGCAGGAGTTGACCGTCGTCGTTCTTAGACAACAACAAAATGGTAAGTACCAAAAAGAAAATGTAAAAGAGACTTTATAGATTTCATCTAAATATATTTTAAACAATCATCCTTAAAGGGATACATAATTGAGATTTCTAAATAAAAATTTCATTAACTACTGCTTTACGATTTGGAGTTTTACGATCAACTTCTACTTCAAATAAATTCATAGTAAAAAGCAGCTACAACCGTTAATGCCTAACTATATTAACAGGACTACAACAAACAACTGCAAAGAAGGGGGGCAGGGGAACATATTTTGGACTCTCAAAGTTAGAGTTTTCTGACCAAGGTTTGAAAAGGAAGATCTGCTAGACTGTTAAAATTATCACATAAGTATTAAAGTCTAATTTTCAATTTCCTAAGTTGTAAATCAACTATCCTGTAAAATTTATTTTGTGGAACTTAAATCTTATAATTCCACAGTGCAGTAGTATGTCTAGGTTTATAAATTATACAAATTCTGAGCAAAAGTTGTGACTAAGCTGTAACCGATTTATAATAGGAGTCTCAACAAAGATGGATAATAAATTTTCTAAGCTAGTGGCAGTTATATTTTTAAAAACTATAATTCTTAAAAACAGAAAATCAACACTGTAAATACTATTTTTCCGTTTTAAAAAAGCTGTGCAAAAAAGAAAAGTCAAAGTACTAGAAACAAAATTTTACATATAAAAAGATATAAAACATGATATGAGTTGCCGCAAATCAGAAACAAACTAAACACAGCTGTCTGCTGGGAACCTTATTTTGACCAATGCGTACAACACATAACACTTACTATATGGCATCGATGCACTGCTGGCAATTGAGGACGCATCACTACATGTGGACGCTGGAGATGGTGGAGGACCCATTTCTGTTTTCACTGGTTCCTGCTTACTCTCAGGCCTGAGATAAGAAAAAGTAAGATTCTCCTTATAATTAGGAAAATAATATAGGAGAAATTTGTCAAAGACTGTATTTTTAAGACAGGTCTATGCTTATAGGGGTACGAAATACAGAAAACTTTAAATGGTATTTTTTTAAGACTAAGGACTGAAAAGGGTATATAATACATACTTTCAAATAATGTTTTAATGCAGTTAAGAAAAATATACCACATAAAGCTATCAATAACTTGCGGCAGTGATTCAGATAAGCTTTATTCGTATTCATATATAGAGCAAACAAGGAACTGGTATAAAGCAAGATTAGTTAGGGTACAGTACTTACTTAGCTTCAGTAGTTTTGCTAGCTTTTTCCATGCTTTTCAAGCTCTCAGGAGATCTAAGTTGAAATCTACAGCTGTCATTCATATTCCAAACAGACTCCATTAAGACACCAACTTTAGGAATCCCAGCACTAATGGAAAATGCAACTGCTCCAGCATGATAAAGAGGATTATTTCTTAAGCATACCTGGCAAACAAAAGAAAACCACCATCAAGATGATACAATTTTAAAACTAACTAGAATATTTATTTCAAATGTATAAAAACACAATACATAAAAGTGCTACTTCCTAGGTTTTCCAAATCACATAATCAATAAGGCTTAAGAAAGCATCAACTTAAAGGTCTTCATCAAGAAATTTGTTCCTAAAATGAAGGAGCAGGAATAATTTCAGCATGTTTACTAGAAATTTAACATTAACTTTAAAAATTCACGAAGCAAATGCCTCAACCATTCTGCTACAAAGAAACAAAACAGAAATGGCACAGAAGAAACTAAAAGGGGTTATCATTAAAAAGATGAAATGTGAACAAAACAATCACACATTTTGTCTGTTTCCTATAATTTGAAATTATTTTCTTCTTTAATTCACGATGCTGTATACACTGTAACTTTGTCTCTGGTGGATATTCTTCCCCCCAGAAGACTTTTTTTCTATTAGCCAAAAACTTCAATGGATAATTTAATTTTTCTTTAATAAAAAAAAAAAAAAAAAGGATATGTAGACATTAGTGTTAAAGTTTCACTGAGTTCAGGAGTCAATAACCTATAAAATTCTCCCCGTCAGGAACTAACCTCAGGTCATACTCTAAAAACCAATGGCCTGCAAGATGACACTGTGAAATGTGCCAGCCATAGCTCCATCTATGGAGCCATTATTATATGAACACAATATGTAATGATATGAATATTATTTCTGGAGATCTTTTTTGATATCACCAATAGCCCAATGTTACTGACATTTTGTTCAGTCATCCCATAACTGATGATTAGGTTATATTGATCAGTGGAATCTATGATGATCGTGATTTTTGGTGGCTTATAGTTAAATGTAAGAGACACAAGATGGTGGTGCATTTGAGAAGAATAAGAACTAGAAACCAAGAACCACTGGCTTAGAGTTGCAGTTCTATCAAAGAATAGTTGTGTATCATTAATTAGTTTTGTGGTATACAATGAACAGTTCTGAAGAGCAGGCTTCTTAGAAAAGGCATGTCCTCCTTAGCTGTGACTTGAAGGAAATTTTTACCCAGAAATTTTCAGAAAAGACTGGTGAAAGCTTATAGCCTGAAAGAGGATCAGTAAGAAAGAAGACTTAAATTGAAAGAGAAATGTGGCATAATATAATACATTATTTATTAATCCCTTCTTATAAAATAAATGCACCTTATAAGACAAGGAGGTATGTATCCAGGGTTTAGCATATAACAAGATATGCAATAAATGTTTGGTAAATACACTATTCTCAACAATTATGATCTGTGAATGCAGGCACAGAAGAAAACTCTTAAGTGACCAACAGTTCTTTCTAACATTAACACATGAATACTTTCCTGGTTTTGCAAGTGTGACTGCCTTAAACCTTCAGTTTTTTACAGCACAACAAAATTTACTTTTACACCCAGGTATATTAATATGCTGCTATCTTCAAGCAATTTAGTGCCAAGTTATTTTATTTAAAGCTTTTCATCAGTGCATCTTTAAAGTATTTTTGTACCATATAAAGACATACAACTATAGTGTACCCATAATAATTGAAAATAAAAAATGTTTTTTCTGTCCTCCCTGCCTACAGTAATGCCATCCCACCTGCTAATAAGGCAGCTGCTATTATGTAAGTGCAGTTGATAAGGAACTTTGAGACTATCAGACATCAGTATTTGAACTGAATGGGAAAAGAGAAAGTCTTAGAAGAGTGGGTGGGGCTCAGGTGGCAGGGGTGCACACAAGCGCTGTCCAAAGAAACTACTATAAATAATTAGGGCTGAATAATAATAATGTTCAGAAGAGTTGGTAATTGCTAAAAACTTTCTCACTGGAAGGCCACGAAAAGAGTCAGAACAAGACAACCATGAGCAGGGCAAAAAAAATTAGAGCCATGGACAAAAAAGAACAGGCACATTTAAGCTGGGTTGTGTAAAAAAAAAAGAAAAAGTACTTTAAGTTAATAGTAGCAACCAGGGACTAGCTACTTTTTAAGGCATAGGAAATATAGCTGAAACCACCTTGTAGTGATGAGAAAAGAACTGAATTAAGGGAACAGATGAGGAAATTAACAGCACATTATATAATAAAATGATTTTGTCTAAGTTTTGAGGATTATAAAGTTCTTAAACATTCATTACAGCATTTGTTATAATAAATATAAGCATCAAGTTTTATCCTTTAACTTATATCAAATTCTTTTGATCTAAAGACCCCTTTTTCACTATTAAATATGACCGAGTATTCCAAAACTCTTTTGTTTAGGTAGGTGATATCTAATTTTAATAATTAGTAAATTAAACTTCAGTAAATTAAACACATTAGTAATAGAAACTGAGAAATTTAATATAAACAACAATTGTATGTTTTTAGAGACAGGGTGTCACTCTGTTTCCCAAGCTGGAGTGCAATGGCACAATCACAACTCACTGCAACCTCAAATTCCTGGGCTCAAGTGACCCACCCTACCTCTGCCTCCCAAGTAGCTGAGACTATAGGCGTGTGTCAACACACCCCACTAGTTTTTCTTATTTTTTTTTTTTTTTGCAGAGATGGGATCTTGCTATTGTTGCCCAGGCTGGTTTTGAACTGCTAGTCTCAAGCGATCCTCCAGCCTCGGGGTCCCAAAGTGCTGGGATTAACAGACACGAGCCACTGTGCCCAGCAAGCAACAATTTTTATGAAAAATAAGTAGATTTTTTTTAAAAAAAGGTAGTGAGAAAAGTGATATCATTTACATTTCAGCAAATCTCTTAATGTCAGATTTAATAGAAGGCAGCTGGATTCTCATATCTACTTCTGCATTCAATCTGTTGTGATAGTTATTCTGACTGAAATATATAAGAAGACTTCCCACAGAAATGTAACTTGAAAAGGAAGGAATTTGTAGATTCCTGGAAAAGACCGAGGAGCAGGCATAAATCTTTGGACCACACTTTGAGAAGCAATGGCATATCAGAAAATCAGCTTCCATAAGACAGTACCTGTAAGAGCCTAAAACCATCTCAGAAAACAGAAACTAGTAGAAATGGGGATTTGACAACTCCTGCTTCACTAAAAATAACCCCACAGAGTAGTATCTTTCAAACTGCTTAGTCATGAGAATCACCTAGGATGTTTGTTAAACACAGTGATGCCCTGGCCCTACCACCAGATAAACTAAAACAACATTTCACGTTAACGAGCTCCAGATTTTGCATTTTAGAAGTACCAAATGATTCTTAAAACCAAGCACACAAGGGAACCCTGCCCCATAGGGAAACTGACTGACAGTGGGCCAGAATCTATGTAATGTTACTCAACTACTGAGTGAAGGAAGAATGATGTGACACATACATGCAACTGGAAACTGGTTCTTCAAATGATGCTCATCTATAAAATGACTTACAGAAGAATTGATTACAAGGAATGAAAATGATTTTGAAGAGAAGCAATGTCCCTTAGGACTGGCTTAATTCTAATCACTTACTTGGGTACCAACAGTGATGTTTGGCATTGAAGAAATACCAGCACTGGATTTGGGCTTTTTATTTTTTGCTCTAGCTTTCTCTAACATTTTCTTCCTTTGACTAAAAGGGACTACACCCCTGAAAGGGAAAAACATAAATTGGTCAAATAAGCAGCAAAGCAGCCCATTAAATAGTTTTGAAATTACACATATTATCATTTAAGCATTTCTAGTATATCTCCAATATTTTTGCTTCAGAATAATATCAACATGTGTGACTTACCCTTAATTGCAACTTATTCATAGGTTTAATAAATAACTAGATCTATTTCTATTAAACCTTTAGGATTAAATTTTACAGGAAATGCATCGATTTTTTTCTTCCAAATAATTATATGTCATTAGGAGATTCCCCTATATTATTTCTGCCAATGTAAATTTACTGTTAAGTCCTTAAAATACAACTAAGAAAAAATTTAATGCCACCTTTATAACAGAAAAGCTATAATTACATAAGGCAGAAAACATTCATATATAAAATGAAAAATTACTCCATATCCTAAACTTCCTATTACATAAAAACAAAGTAGATGTTTATATATGGGAAAAAAATGATTAAAAATTCCCCCAAATGTTAATAGTAGTTACTTTGAGTTGTAGGATTCTAGATGACTTTTGTTCCTACTTTATACTTTTATAGAATTTAATAACTATAATCACTAAGAATGCATTACTTTTATAAATTTATCTTTCTAAAAGCTTTTTTTAATGTTACTTTACTCCAAAGTGAAATTTCCCTCTCTATAAAGCATTACCTTTTGATTGACCTTCCCATGTTGGCATTCTACTCAAAGCCCCTCTCTACAGGTATAAAAGCTGATAAGAAATTCCTCCTCCCTGTGAGACTCACCACCAGTATAAATTGTTCTCCAGCTGGGCACAGGTATAAAGGGCACAGCAATGTAAAGAAACTATCCGCTCTCCTTGAAGTTCAGTGTAAGTCTGTGCAGTGTGCTCTAATTTGGAAGCCACTGAACTTAAAGTTTCATCCACCCATGTGGCAACCTAAAGAATAAATATTAGAGGTTTAAATAAAAACAAATAATTTTTTCAAAAGGACTGTGGTCAAAACTAGGGCAAGGCATACATACTCCATAGACTGGAATTCTAAAATGTTTTGGGCTAACTGCTACAAAAATAAGTGATTCGAAAAATTCCTTTAAGGCATTAATCAGAAGTAAACATTTGTTCCAACAATTTTTAAGAGTTCAGTGACTTTAACGCCAAACTGATAATTTGAGGCATAATATCCATATCTTCTCAATCTGTATTTCATAGCTTCTCAATGTTTCCTCTTTTCTCAGCTCAGCACTTTTCTTGAATATTTTTCCTTCAGGTAAAGTAGAAAGCTACTTTTAAAGTTGGATCATATTAATAGTATAAACTAGGTAATGAAAAAATTATACATTGGATTATGCTACTGAGGCTTGAGATACTTTATATTTTTGTTAGATAGAAAGATAGAAAATGAAAACATGAAAGGGGGCAAGAAGAGAAAAAAAAAAACCAAGAATTTAAGCAAGGACTGTTTATCAATGAAAAGTGTTTCATACCTTGTTATTTTCTGTAGCTACAGTTGCTCTTATGCTATTTGCAGACAGGAGGACTATCTTTTCATTGGTTAACCCCAAAAATGTTGCTCGTGGATGATGTAATGAAGGATTCTTTGAAAGCATAAGAAAAATAATTACTATTTTGTATGTTGATGTGTAGAGCTATTTAATGCAAGATTTAATAAAATAAAATACCTGGGCATTTCTGTAAGGCTCAGATTCACTCCACTTCCACTGATAAAGTTCTCCTTTACTGCTCACAGCCAAAAGCTCAGAATATAGAGCCCCGATACAGATGAATTTTGTTCCATCCTGTAAAGTAGAAATGATACAATGGTATAAATATAAAAACTGCCAAATATGCTGATTTGAACACTGTCACTTTAATCACTACATCAAATCTAGATTGATGATGAGAACACACAAAGCTATGCACAGGCTTTAGCACAGCCTGCAAAGAACCCCAAAACATGACCCCGGCTCCCTCCATGAACTCACTCTCTCTCTCCTCCGGTCACACTGGCCTTCTTCCTGTTCCTGTACACTGTCCACTATGACCATACCCAAAGACCATTGTCCTTGCTGTTCTCTGCCTGTGTTACTCTCTCAGGTGAGTCACTCCCACAGAGGAGACCTTCTCTGACCATACTTTGTACAAAACCACTACGCTCACATTCTAGCTCCTTATACTTTCTTTTTAGTTCACAGCACTTCACAACCTGACACATTTACTTGCTTATAGACTATCTCACTCAAATAAAAAAGCTTTATCTTGTTCACCACTGTATCCTCAGAACTTAGTGTACAAAGTAGGTGCTCAATGAATGGGATGAGTCAGTGAAGCAAAAGAAAACAAAACAAAACAGACAGACTTAAGGAGTTAAAGCAGAGAAAACCAATGTCAAAATATAAGATTCTTCTCCGGGAGGCTCTTCCAAGGGTATTGAAACATATGTCTATATTTTGTTGTTTAAGGTAAAAGTTCATTTACTTTTAAGGTGATAAATATGAACTAAGCTGGAATGCAATTAAATTATTAAAAGCTTGGCCAATAAATATAAATAAATAATACCAATGATAACCATAAAACCAATGGTCAGAGCCATGAACGTACCCAGAAATCTCACAGCAAAACTTGCCAATAACAGATTTTTGGGTTGGTACTTTTCGAAACTTCTCTCCTCTCTTTGGGATTTTGGCTCCAGGGTACGCTAAACTAATAGTGTCTTCTGGTTTTCTGCCAAATTCCAATCTTATTTGGTCAGATGGGTTATAGTATAGTGCTCAGCTAAAGCTTATAAAGTCTACCAAGATTTATAATAACAACAAGCTATGCCTTAACATTGTACTAAAAGAATACTAATTTTAATCTTCTATTTTACTTGTACCAGTCAGCCCTATTTTCAGTTCACTTCTACGGGGGGTTGGGAGAGAGACCAAATCTGGAATTCTCGAGTTAGCAATTCCTCTCTTTCCTTCACCATGCATATCTGCAAAGCACTGTTTACTTTCTCCACGGCAGCTGCATCAAATCCTACCTTTTCTACCTCATACTCTCTATTCAACTCCTTGATTAAAAATTAAGGATGATGGAATCAGACCAAGTGAGTCCAAAACCTATATCCAACCATTTATCAAGTATGTGACTTCAAGTAAACTGTGTAATCCCCTCTGAACCATTTCTGCACCTCTAAAATGGGTAGTGTAAGAACACACTAGAGGAGCAGGGTAAAAACTAAAGTAAGTAACATATCCTCTTGACCCTAGAACAACAAGGGTTTGAGCTACAAGGGTCCACTTACACATGGATTTTCTTTGGCCTCGGCCACCTCTGAGACAGCAAGACCAATTACTCCTCTTTCTCCTCTGCCTACGCAATGTGAAGACAACATGATCAACTTCCACTTAAATAGTAAATGTGTTCTCTTCCTTATGATTTTCTTAATAACATTTTCCTTTCTCTAGCTTACTTTATAGGAAAAACATAGCACATAACACATAACATACAAAATAATATGTTAATCGACTTTGGTAAGGCTTCTGGTCAACAATAGACTATTAGTAGTTAAAACAGTCTATAAGTAATTAAATATATTAGAGGGAGTTGAAAGTTATATGTGGATTTTTGACTGTGTGGGGGTCAGCGCCCCAAACCCCTACATTGTTCAAGGGTCACTGTATAAAGTGCACGGCAGAGAGCCCAGTGCAAACAAGTGCTCAATCAAATTCAACTATGATTACTCTGCTCTCCTCTCTTCAACTCCTAATCACCCAGAAAATGATAGCTGTCAAGTGCACAAGCTTCCTCAATATTCTTACCTCTAGATTTACTTAATAAAAGCATCATTCTCATCTCTTCTCTTCCTCCCATCTCAGAGAACAAAGTGTTCTCCTTCACTATTTAAAGATAACCCCCACACACGCTGAATGCAAACCCTTCTCATATCCTCCAGCAACCATCCAAACTAATCTCTCCTTCAGTCCTACTCATGGTAAAGTGAATTACTGCCTGGCTGTGTTTCACCTTATCAGCTTTCAGTACGGCAACAATTGCATTACCAACTGCCAAATCAATATACCGTGTACTTAATCAACCCATCTTCTCTTCAAATTCTTCAAACCATTCACCTCTGTTCATCTGTTCTGGAACCTATCCTCTCCCTGTTCACAGGTCACCACTCTCTACCTTCATGACTATTTTCTCCATCTCCCTAGCAACGTCAGGCACTCCCTGCCAGATTCTGTCCTTGTCCCTTTATTCAAATTATGCTTCACCCTCAGCCTCAGTGACTGCATTTACTAGAGCACTATGCTTTTAAATGTGTAAATCTCCTATCTCCAGACTTACCTGCAAGAACTCTCATCTTGGATGTCTGTAAAAGCACAAAAACATCTCCAAAATGAATTCATTATCTCCTGCAAAGCTGCACCTCCTCTGCAGTCCCTGACTCCGTGAATGACATCTACCACCAACTGGTAACAGAAGACACAGGAACTTGGGAGCTCTCCTCAACTCCCCCTTTTCTCTCATCGATCTACTAGTAAACCAGGGTGGCACTCATCTCAAATTCTGCTCATATTCTTCCTTTCCTCTGTCCCCACTCCCCCTACTTTGGTTGGAATCCTCACAATTCCTCTCTTTAACAACTCTACCATTCTCATAACTGACTCTAGATTTTTTCCTATTCCTTTCTCCCATGAAGAAGCCAGGTGTTCACTTCCTTAAAAACAAACAACAAAAAAAATCCCACCAATCTCATTATGTCACTTCTCTAAGGACTCTGCTGGCTTCTTAGTTACTACAGAACATCTTAACTTCTTGAAGCTTGGCAAGTGGTCAAGTTGTCCCCATCCTAACTCTACTCCTACTCCCTACCACACATAGGAGCAATTCTGAACTTTTCACTGTCCTGCAAACACACCATGACCTTTCATGACTCTAGGCTCATGCTTGATATGCTTGGAATACCTCTGCATCTTGGTCAATGCCTACTTCACCTTAAAAATGCTGCTTTAGGCCGGGCGTGGTGGCTCACGCCTGTAATCCTAGCCCTCTGGGAGGCCGAGGCAGGTGGATTGCTCGAGGTCAGGAGTTCGAGACCAGCCTGAGCAACAGCGAGACTTCGTCTCTACTAAAAGTAGAAAGAAATTATCTGGCCAACTAAAAATATATATAGAAAAAATTAGCCGGGCATGGTGGCGCATGCCTGTAGTCCCAGCTACTCGGGAGGCTGAGGCAGTAGGATCGCTTAAGCCCAGGAGTTTGAGGTTGCTGTGAGCTACACTGACGCCACGGCACTCACTTTAGCCCGGGCAACAAAGTGAGACTCTGTCTCAAAAAAAAAAAAAAAAAAAAAAATGCTGCTTTAAATGCCATCTCTCCCATGACGCCTTTGCCAAATCTCTCAGGTTATTATTAGTCATTTCCCAAGCTGAACCCTTAAAGCACTTTATTCATACCTTCAGTCTAGCACTGATCACACTGTGAACACATTACATCCTATGTGAATGTCTGTGTTCCCCATGAAGGTCCATACCATACTCACCTCTACATCACCACAGGCCAGCTTAGCACCATAGCACAGGTGGAGCAGGCTGACTCACTGCTGAATGAATAAATGAATCTTAACTCCAACTTCTTGAAGTAAATGCCTTACTAGAGCAATATAATCCTGAAAAACCATCCCAACATGAGAGCATGGTGTGTGAGGCCCTCTCAGAACTGATTTGCCTATATCCTTCAGGGATAGGCCAATGTCCCCCAGGATGGTGCGTCCTGGATGAGCTAACTAAACCCCAAAGGCCCTGAAAACCCACTACGGACAAATGCAAATAGACGGCACAAGCACCAACCACAGGAAGAAGACAAAAAAAATCCACCTGTAACTTCTTGCCTGCTTCAGATTTGTCTGTGGAAAAGAAACTTGATTGTACACAGAGAAATACAAAACAAATACACACAAAAGGACAATATTTTAGCTTACTCATTTCATAAAACAATGCTTTTATTGTTTAATAAAATACTAATTGCTGCTTCTGAGCAAGTTGAGGCCTGCTCAACCCAACTCTAAAAAGTGGGTATCTGTGTTTCCTTAAAGATCAGTATTTTGTGGTGATACACACACACACACACACACACACACACACACACACACGCACGCACATTTTTAACAAAACTAGGTGAATCAGTAAATCTGCAACTGTCTAAGAAACATAAATGGGTCATCAATCTAATCAGAAATCCTTCCCCAAAAGGAGAGGGAAACTTAAAAATATGATGGAAATGACCTAGTAGCCAAAGCTTTAAAAAAAAAAAAAAAAAAAAAAAACCACTCAGCCCAGCAATATGAACTCTTACTACTACATTTAGTAATTTATATTTTGAAAAAGTTGGTCTTTCTGTTCTTAAAATTTTCCCCCACGAAACTTAATTTTCATCTTTTTTGTTTAATTTTTCTACTATCAGCAAACACTGGTTTTACCATTTAGGTACCAGCCCCAATTCGTGTCACTCAATGCAACATAGTGTGTATTATGGCTGGAATGGATTGAGAACTACAGATTATACTGTGCAATTTGGTCATCTGTGCTTATTCACACTTTCATTTCTCCTTGCCTATTCTCACTTTTCCATATTCTCCTAATATCCAGCTTTTCTCTCCCATGATTTCTCATTTTGCTCTTACTTCATTATTAAATTACATTCATAACACACCTAGCTCTTAACAGGTATTTCCTGAAAGCTCCCAAGTGTCAATAAAAACAAAACAAAGACCTCCCCCAGTCAACTTCCACTTCTAGAACCCTTTGCCTTCACTCTCATCAGTGTGGAAACCACAATGATGGCAAAGCAATACAACCAACAAGTTTGATCACTTGGTTCCAACAAGGAGGCTGCGCCAAATAGCTTAAATAAGGGCCAATGCAATGTGTCTGTTTCCTCTCCACACCATTACAAGAATCTGAAAAACATACAACTATACAATGCAAACGGCTGGTAAGAATCAATTTACTTATTATTTCTCCTAGACTATATGAAAATAGATCAGAACGGTAAGAAATATGACTTAATAAACAGTACTGACATGCTGAATCACATTTGCTTCTTCATCACCACACAACATCCACCAAGCACTTCTCTGGGAGCTTAGTAAAGATAAAGGATGTATATGCATGCTTTAAACTGAAATGGTTTGTTCAGTTACACAGCACAAAGCCAAGTTTCTTTGTTCAGCTTCAGCAAATCTCCTTAGCATGGATTTCTGTGTAATTTTTCTACCTCCTCTCCCTCTTAGCTCTCTGTACTTGACTTTTAATAGTCTTTTGTTACTACTGTGGCTGCATTTTTCCTAAGTCCCTTTAAACTTTTTATAATAAATTGTATTATGAATATTTGAGGTTTACATGTTATAGGTACATAAACAGTAAAACAGTTACTATAGTGAAGCAGATTAACATCTATTACCTCAGTTATTTTCTGTGACAAGAGCAGCTAAAATCTATTTAACAAAAATCCTCAATATGATTTTATTAGCTACAATCCTCATGTTACACATTAGATCTCTAGATATAATTCAGCCTACATATCTAGTACTTTGTTATCCTTTTACCTGTATTGCCCCATTTCCTCCACTTCCCCCCCTCCTGCCCCCACTGGCCTATGGTAACCACTGTTTTATTTTCTCTTTATATTATATGTGACCCTTTTTTCTTAAAGATTCCACATGTGTGAGATTAAGCATCTGGCTTATTTCACACTTAGCATAATATCCTCCAGGTCCACCCAAGTTGTGGCAAATGGCAGGATCTCCTTCTTCAATGGATATTTAGCTTGTTTCCACATTATCTTGGCTACTGTGAATACTACTACAATGAACGTGGAAGTGCAGATATTTTTACGAGGTATGATTTCAACTCCTCTGAGTATATTCCCAGAAGAAAGACTGCTAGGTCCTATGGTGGTTCTATTTCTAATTTCTTTAGGAACCTCCATACCATTTTCCAAAATGCCTGTACCAATTTGTTCCCACCCAACAGTGTTCCCCCCAACAGGGTTCCTTACCCTTGACAACATTTGTTATCTTTTGTCTTTTTGATAATGGCCATCCTAATGGGTGTGAGATGATACCTCATACTGTGGTTTTAATTTACATTTCCCTGAAGATTAGTGATGTTGAGCACCTTTTCATATATCTGTTGGCCATTTTTATGTCTTCTTTGGAAAATATCTATTCAGGGGCTTAGCCTATTTCTTATTTTTAACTTTTGTTTGTTTGTTTTTTACTTTCTAGGAACTGGGAGAGGATGCTCATTTTTTAATCAGGTTGATTTCCTGCTGTTGACTTTTAAGATTTCTTTTATAAATTTTGGATATTAACCCCATCCCAGATAAGTGGTTTGTAAATATTTTTCCCAGTCTGTAGGCTACTTTTTCATTTTGTTGATTTTTTTCTTTGCTATACAAAAGCTTTTCAGTTTGATACAGTTCCATTTATTTATTTTTGCTTCCATAGTCTGAGCTCGTGGTATGAGATTTAAAAAAAAAAAAAAAAATCACTCTGAAGGCCAATGTCCAAGAGCTTTGCCTCTATACTCTCTTCTAATTTTATGATTTCAGATCTTACATTCAGACCTTTTATCTACTTTGAGCTTATTTTTGTGTACTGTCTAACTTAAGGATCCAATTTCATTCTTTCATGTGTGGAAATCCAGTTTTCCCGGCACCATTTATTGAAGAAACTATCTGTTGTGCCCCACTGTGTCCTTTTAGTGCCCCTGTCAAAAATCAGTTGACCATATATATTTGGATTTATGTCTGGGGGTCTCTATTCTATTCCATTGGTCTGCGTTTCTGATTTTATGTCAGTACCAGGCTGGAAATCTGATGCCTCCAACTTTTTCTTCTGTATTGCTTTAGCTATTTGGGCTTTGTTCTGGTTCCACACAAAGTTTAGGATTGTTTTTTCTATTTTTGTGAAGAATGCCATTGGAATTTTAATAGTGATTGCATTAAATCTGTATATTGCTTTGGGTGTTATGGATATTGTGGCAATATTATTAACAATTTTTCTGATCCAAAAACATGGAATATCATTCCACTAACTTGTGTCTTAATTTCTTTCAGCAATGTTTAATGGTTTTCAGCGTACAAATTTTCCATTTCTTTGGTTAAATTTTTTCATAAGTGGCTTTTTCTTGATGTTATTATCAATCGAAGTGTTTTCTTGATTTCTTTTTCAGTTGTTATTAATATATGGGAATGCTACTAATTTTTTTGCTGATTTTTGTATTCTGCAACTTTAATAGATTTCCTTTATTAGTTCTAACAGGTTTTTTTGTGGAATCTTAGGGTTTTCTACCTATAGGATCATGTCAACTCCAAAAAGAGATAATTTCACTTCATCTTTCCAATTTGGATGCATTTTATTTCTTTCTCTTGTTTGACTGCTCTTGCTAGCACATCCAGCACCATGTTGAATAGAAGTGACAACAGTGAGCATCTCTGCTTTGTACCAGATCTTAGTGGAAAAGCTTTCTGTTTATCCCTGTTGATTATGATGTTAGCAGTGGGGTTTCCTAAATGGCCTACGTTAAGGAACTTTCCTTCCATACCCAAACCTTTAGAGTTTTTATCTGGAAAGAAAGCTCAACTTTGTCAAATGCTTGTTCTGCATCAATTAGGATGATCATGTGATTTTTGTCTTTCATACTGCTAATGTGAGATATCACATTAATTGATTTGTGTATAAACCAGCCTTGTATTGACAGGGATAAATCCCACTTGGTCATGGTGTGTAATTTTTTTTGATGTGTTGCTGAATTTGGTTTGCTAAGACTTTATTGAGGATTTCCGCATCAATGTTCAGAGATTGATATCTTTAGACTTCTCTTCTTGCATTGCTTTTATCTGGCTTAGGTGTCAAGGTGATTTTGGCCTTGTAAAATGTGTTTGGTTTAGATTTTTGTTGAAAGTAGCTTGATATAAACATACAGTTATAATTTACATGTATATACAACAAATAATTAAATTTCTAGTCTAAGAAAAATAACAGAAAAGTGAAAAACGGAGCCATGTTAAATAACTGCCTAATTGAAAAATTACCTCTTCTCATCAAAGTAACTGAATTATAATATCAAGGCTATTTCCAGAAGTACAATGAGCAGTCACACATCCCAGAAAAACAGTCAAAAACATTAGATGCATAGATGGATGGATGGATGGCTAAATGGTGGAGGGGGATTAAGGGGGGAGAGAGAGGAGTCAGGGGGGAAGGAGTAAAGAAGAGGGGAGGGAGGACAGGGAGAAGCAGAAAAGATGGGATTCCTGGGGGAGAAGTAGCATATATAAGAAAGATGATGTTTCTGGGTAAAACGCTTCACAAACCAGTATAAATCTGGGTAGTTCAACTGTGAAGATCATAGTCTTGGACTTAGAGCACAGATTCAGGTACTCCTACCACTTCTCACTTTGGTACAGACAACTTGTTAGTTTCCTATTACACTAAATTATTACTGTAATGAAAAGTTTTTATAACTTGCATTCTAGTTGAGACAGACAAGGGGTATGGACTGTATCTATTCATCCTGTGCCTAATTCACTACTAACAGAGAACCTGGCACATAAAATACAATTGGTACATGGATCTAACTTGGAAATATCCAAATCCACTGGGGTCTCTCACCTTCCCATGACCTGCAGGAACTGCCTGTTCTCTCTTCCCAGAACAGGATCATGCTTCTCCTTGCTCTATACATTTTACATATACTAACTCACTTAATTCTCACAGTAATCCCGTAAGGTAAAAAATCATTATTATCCCTATTTTACAGATTAGAAAACCAAGGCAGAAAGAAGTTAAAGAACTTAACCAAGGTCACACATTTAGTAACTTAGGGTTAGGATATGAAATCCAGTAGTCTGGCTCCAGAGTCCACATTCTTTGTTGTCACTCTATATGGCCTCCTATGATTCCCCAAAGCCTCTAGTGCTTAATTCTACTATGGTTTTTATTCAAAAGGATTAACATTATTTTTCTTCTTCCTATAAAAACTCTTGCCCTAACATCTAACAAAAGGCCTAACACACAGTGTACAAGTTACCTAAATTAATAATGACTGAATGGCACGACCCTCACTTCTTGTCTTCATGGAGCTTTCAACATCCCCATGATAATATTAGTTTTGACGTTTAACTCAAAGAATAATTTTTGGAAATAAATATTTATAGTTTGCAGTTACCTAATATTTTCAGTCCAAGATTATACTGCAAAAGCTTACAGAAAAGAGAATATTTCATCATTAATGGAATTTTATTAGCCTACAATATGGTAAAATTTTGAAGAACTGGTTGTTTCTCTAAATAGATGTTGGAAAACTAGTTACTAATCCAGTTACTTTACCAACAGAATTTCTCTTGTACCCTAAGAAAAGAGAATGAAAATTACTGTGGATACTAACCATACTTAATATTTAAGAATGTTGGATTAGGTCATTTCTGAAATTAAGCTAGGATGCATATTTTGACAACTCTCCCCCTCCCCGCCCTTCCCACCCCAAAAGCAATACTACTTTCCATGTTTAGAAGGAAACCTAATGCCACAGGAAAAGTACTAATCAGGATTTCTGGCTGCATTACTAGATCTGCCATGAAGAAGCCATGTCAGCATAAGCAAAGACATCAAGTTTCCTCATCCATAAAAATGAATGGATCAGAGATAAGCTACAAGAACTTTTCCAGCTATAAAATTCCCAAGTTTACCATTATGAACAAAATTAGGACTATCCTTTAGCAGCCTGATATGCTGAGGATGTAGAAACATACTATTCTGTCAAAACAATGCAACAGCCCACCAAGATTTAAAAAAAAATCAAGATTATAAAGAGATCCACATTTTAAGAATAAATATTAATTTGTATGAGTAATCATCATTTGTCTCCTGCACTAGACTTCAAGTTTTATAAGGACAGGCTCATCCTGGTGATAAATTTAGCCCCCGTAACTACCAAAGCACCAGGTATTTAGCAGCAATCAATCAACATATGTCTGTGGCATGGTGGAGTTAAAATGATGGATGCCTGCTCTTCAAGTGCTCTGGTTTCCAAGTGTTGGCCCATGCACGACATTCAAACTGCCCCAAGCTGCGAATTCCTCCTGGGCCCGTCATTAGACTCCACTCCTACTCTTGGCAGACTAGTCTCTTCTGGTGCTGGTACCTCCTTGGATGAGCGCTAGGAACCATATGCATCCTGACCCTATCTCCTTGCATTCTCTACCTACCTCTCCATCCCCTAACAAGCCTTCCCCCAAAATCTTCCACTCTCTAGGTATCACTACCCCCAATTTTGGGAAACCAATATGGTCTTACATATTACCTGTTTCTTCATGTGGTATTTATTTATATCCTGTTCCCCTGTGTAATAGTTTTTCAAGTTGCTCTAACGTTGCCTGAAAGCAAGGTCTTCTTTCCCTTTAACAGCTTTCTACATTCTCTGACTGTATCATTCACCCCTGCAAACAAGTATCTAATGGCATTTGTTGATGAATGTGATAATGCTTAACAGTTTAATTGAGGGTATAAGCTGTTCTTTCCCAGAATTGAAATCTGAATGTCTAGGTTTCAATCATGAGCTAATAAAGTGTTTCTTTTTCTGATGCTATTTTAAATTAGATGTTTAACAGAAAAAAGGGTATAGGGTAAGATATAGTTCGTTTCACATACTGCTGCCTTCCTTTCATTCAATGTCTAAAAAACTGAGGAAATGACACGCTAAGAGTGTATTCAGTGTCATGATGTCACAATGCACTTAGTAACTGTCTCTGAAAACAAGCTGTACCTAAAAGCGCGCCTATCAGTAAAGGCCAACAAAAGCTGGCTAAATATAACAGAGTGTATAATAGCTAGGGGAAAAGCTTGCTAAACTTGTAATATTCAAACTTGTACTTTAATTAATTAAATAAAAGGGATGATAAAGAAGCCCATACTAATATGTGATGGCACTATTAAAACATGATTCACGAGTCCTCTATTACTTCCTGCCAACACAAAATAGACACAGCCCTAACATGATCCAGACAGAAAAACAGGAAACAGTAAACAATGTACAAAAAAGAAAAAAACAGAAAAAAAAGTAAAAGCCCAATGGTTTAAATCACTCTCTACCATATGAAGTAAAAGTAGAACTTGGGACGTTTCTAGTTTTATGGAAATAAGAGAATACAATTCAGGGAAACTTTGGCAGTTGCCAAAGGAAACAGAATAACCTTTTGCTTCCAAAGAGACTGATTAAAATTCATGTTCTTTCTTGCATTCAAACTTTCCACATGAGCTGAATGCAGAAGAAAATAAATGAACTACATCAAGACTCACAATAACTACGGAAACATAAATTTAGAAAGTTAATAAGAACATGTTCTGTTTCAATATCCCAAATTCAAGTTCAAATTCAGAACAAGGAAAAGAAATCCATATCAAACTCTTCTTATCTGCTAGAGATTAAACTTAAAATTACCATCTTCTTTTAGTTTACTTCGGCTTAAGAAAATTTCCTACCCAACTAGCAGAAGAAACAGGCACACTGAAAAAACAAGTAGAAAACATATGGCTCCCCATAGGAGTCTTTGAAGATCAATTACCAATTATTTTTACTTAAGACAATGAAACATACATACCATTAGTATGTATCAACTCTGTTTCACTTGTGACATTGATAGATTTTCAAAGATTCAAATCAACTTAACAAATCCTAGATGTTTTCTAGAATCCAGTCATTGCACTATTTCTGAGGATGCAGAGCAGAACTCGTCCTAGTCCATTCCTATTCAGCCTGTTTTGTCTCCCACAGCATTCAAAGCAAAGGGCCTGTCAGAACTCACTGCCATTAAGTGGGACAGCTAACTAATCAAAACAACACAGATCCCTAATCTTGTCATGACATGCATGCTGTATCAATGACCAAAAACTTCCCCAGCAGAAACTGGTATCCACCTGACTTTTATAAATTTCATAGAACAAATTTCTACTAAGAAATGTAGCATCAGTTATTCGAGTAATTATTATCAGAAAAGAAGTCCTAGAACAGAATGCTGGTGTTACCTAGAACTACCATCCCAATTTTGCTGCTTTACTTCATCAAGTAGGAAGAAAAATAGCACCCCTGAACATATCTCACTTAGATGATTCATGCAATGCCAAATAAAGATAATCTGCTTATATTTTAAAAGAAAACAAAAATATCACTTTATATTTGTGCTTTTCTCCTTGAATGATATTAATAGTATAATAATCCGAATAAATAAAACAGAAACCTGAGGGTGGGGGTTGAGGGGACTTGTCAGAAATCCATTTTAAATGGAAAAAACTATAAATTTTTTCCAATTACCTTATCAGGCCACCACTGCAAATCTTCTCCTAAAGATACTGGACTTTGAACAGGTGTATTCTTCTTATCCATGTTGGGCTCTCCTTCCTTGCTGGTAGAGCCCCTTTCATTATCAAATGAGGCTCCATCAAGCCACCTTCGTTCACGTAAACGTAAAACGGATTCACGTTCACGCAACAGCTCAGAGTCTCTCTCTAAGGGAAGAAGGAGAACTGGTATGCAATTGGGTCACACCAGTGGGATAAAAGTAAGCCACTCTCTAGTAAAGACCCTTCAGGATGCAACTAACAGCAGTTTATCTACTCACAAAAATTTATGTAAATGTCTGTCTAATGAGGCTGACATGCAACATTCAAAATATTAACTCTTTCAAGTGAACATATAAAAATTAAAACCTAGCATTTTTAAAAACTACATACAGGCAGACTTTTCTACATTTCTGCTACATGTTTCTAGAGCAGACCTGCTTTTTTTGGAACTGAATTTAGGGGTTTCTTTTAATGGAGTTAAAATTTTGGGCTTTCATTGGAAATGTTTTCTATAAACTTTTTTTTTTTTTTTTTTTGAGACAGAGTCTCACTCTGTTCCCCGGGCTAGAGTGCCATGGTGTCAGCCTAGCTCACAGCAACCTCAAACTCCTGGGCTCAAATGATCCTTCTGCCTCAGCCTCCCGAGTAGCTGGGACTATAGGCATGCACCACCATGCCCGGCTAATTTTTTTGTATATATTTTAGTTGTTTGGCTAATTTCTTTCTATTTTTAGTAGAGACGGGGTCTCGCTCTTGCTCAGGCTGGTCTCAAACTCCTGAGCTCAAATGATCCACCCGCCTCCGCCTCCCAGAATGCTAGGATTACAGGCGTGAGCCACCTCGCCCGGCCTAAACTTTTTTTATATATTAGAAAATGTTCATAAATTAGAATTTTAACATGTTAGCCACATACAAGCAAATCAAAAATTGCACACAGGAAAAAAACTTGCAAAGGTTATGCTACAAATCCATTAACATAAACTACTTGTAAAATTTTTGCAAGCCAAGCCATTGTTATAAGCTGGATTTTTATGAGTAAGTCTTAACTAAAATTTATAAAGGAACCAGACAGGCTTTTTCTTTTTTAAAGAATCTTTAGAGGAAAATTTTCCTTACCAAAATGCTTCTGCTGCAATTGGCTTACAAACTGTCTAAAGTCAGTTTTTTTTTTCCCAGTTTGCTCATGTATTACTTTTTAAAATAGGGTAACCAAAAAAACTTTCCAAAACTTGAATAAGGACTAAAAACAAAATTACATTGAACCATAGGAAATAGCCAGTATCTGACCACTTTTAACCTGCATATATGTTAATTTTTTATATGGTTCAATGTATGCAGGTGAAAAGTGGTCAGATACTGGCTATTTCCTATGGTTCAAACTATAAGTAATGCCTATATGAAACTTAGAAAAAGAAAAAGGGAGATATTTAGAAGGAGTTATTTGTGTTAGATACTGAATATTTGAAAATGCATTACTTGATACATTTCAGGTAGTAAAGTACGCATTTATTTTAAAATTCTTACAGCTATTACAATACATTCAGTATATTAAAAGATCACCATCGATTTGTTATTTTAAAATAACAAAGACTTTAAGTACTAGATATTTGCAGCAAGTTCATAATATAACATGGCATCTTTTTCAGTTTATTAATGATTACGAAATAAAGCTGATTTTAGTCTGTGATTTGAATCAAGCAGTTTTACATTCTGGAAAGTAAACATACTGACTGAAAGTTACAACACAAGCTAAAGCTGTATACAAACATAAAAAAAGAGGCAGGATTAATGATTTCAATATCTATCTTCTAAGCTCTACTATATACTATATCTTTTAAGGATTTCAAACTTTTGAAAATAGCATTTTAGTAAGCTAATCATTTCTATATATTTAATATTGGCCAATCTCATTCTAACAAGTTTCTTCATACTTCACTTTCATCTAACCAGGATTTAAAGTGAAGAGAATAATCACTTTATTTTAATCAAATAAACTAAGGAGACTTATTTTCTGAATGCTGCATGTCAATGTAAAGTAGAATTCTGCTTTTAGTTCAGAATCCATATTTCTAATTATTAATAAACATATAGTAGGTAAGTTGTAATCCTTGATATATATCCTACAATGTAAATAAGATCACCTCTAAGATTCTATTGTGGCTCTTCAAAATAAAAAATAACTCATTTTAATGTCAACACATCCAAAAACACTAGTAAACAATGATTTCACCTACTATAATATTAAAAATTCAAATACAGTCAGTTCTACCACTATCTTTCCATACAGCCAGCCTGTGATCAAACAGAAATAAACGCAAAATTACCTCGAGATGAGCCTAGCCTGGAAAGTGATGAACGACGAAAAGAAGGGTAACCAAAATAGCTAATGTCTTCAGAAAACATGGCATCTGCATCAATAATGACACTTGGGTGGGCAGAATGAATGTCAGCATCAAGAAGAGACATAAGATCTTCTACAAACAGAAACAAACAAGTATCATTGAAGCGGCTATAGAAAGAGCACCTGCAGACCTCTGAAAATTAAAATACATTAACGCAAGGAACTGATAGTACCTGAAAGAAAAAAAGGCAACACTCAGGAAATAAGATTAACATTTTTAAAAGAGATTTTAAAGAACATCAAGTGCATAATTGTTGCCTGGGATACTACTAAATAATCACAAGAAAGATTGCTCTTTAAGATATAATACTTATGATATCACGGAGGTAAATGCAGTTATTACATATTTTCAGTAACATGGACATCACAGAACAACATTTCCAGAGTCATCTGTTAGCCAGTGATAAAGTTATGTCCATACAACCATGTCTTCCTTGGGACCAAGTACAAGTCCACTGAGCAAAAACAATTTCCCCATTTTCCCTTAAAAGGAACGTGGCAAGCAAATCAAGCAGCTCTACAGTGAGAAATATCTAACCACCTTGAAAAGAACAGTCAGAAAAATCAGATATGCTTTAAAATTCCATTCTCCAGTCAAAAGAACATTCCAGAAATGAGAAAACTACGATGGTGATCCACCAACCTCCAGGCAAATAAGATTCACTGGCTGTATCATCCCCATCATCTCCATCTTCATCATCCCGGCTAAGTAAATTATTTACAGCAAGGTTTACATCAAGATTTGTTCGCTGAAGTTCTCGAATAATGACACTTCTGGATTTGCCTTGTAAAACAACTTGGGCCTGAAATAAAAAAGAAAAAAGAGTACTATACTAACTTTCTTTTGATTAAATTCTTTATCAGAATCAGCTTTCTAAGATCAAAACAGAAAAACGGTATTTCACAATTCATGACAGGAGTTAGGACTACAACCCGCCATATTCAGTTAAACCTCACCTTGTCCTATTCTCTTATGTTAAGTGTTCTACAAGATTCATACCTGTGAAATCAGTTCCTCTGGAATGACAGATGCTGGAATAACTGGCTGGGGCTGACTGCCCAAAAGCCCAGACCCTCGATCCCGTCCTGTCCGAATAACTCGAGTCTGTCGGCGGGAATCTCGAGCTCCAGCTGATGACCTACCAGAGGATCCTCCTCCACTTCCACCTACTCCAGAACTCCAGCGGCTTCTAAATATTGGTAAATTTATAAAATTAGCATTTTAAACAATCATTCTGAAAAGATCACTTTGGCTCTCATTTTCATTCTTTTGAGCTAAGATAAAGGTACTTGTCTAATTAATATTTTATAGTAGTGTTTTGACCAAAAAAAAAAAAGGTTACATGTTAAAATTTTTTTTAAGGGACAGGGTCTTAGTACCTTGCCCATGCTGGAGTAGAGTGGCTAGTCACAGGTGCAATCATAGCTCATTGCAGCCTCAAACCCCTGGGGGCTCAAGAGACCTTCCTGTCTCAGCCTGTCAAGTAGCTGGGATTACGGGTGTGTTGCCCCAACAGCTAGCTTCACTGTGTCGAATTTTTTAATGCTTAAATATAAGTTCACTTTTTAGAAATATAAACATCACACTTTTGCATCTTTTAAAATAATTTTTAAAAGAGCCACATATGTATTTCTAGTCACAACCCTAAAAATGAACATATCTCACTTTTGCATGGAAGACCTATCAGACTTAACTACCAATAAATATTGTTACATAAAAAGTAAAACTCAGACTTTAGAACTCAAAGTGCTTTGCATGGAATAAACATTCATTTACAAAGAGTATTGCATTAATATTTAACACTATTAACCACCCTGGCCAAGGGGAAGCTACTATTTAAAACATGTTCATTAATTTTTTTTCTTAAGTATGAGAAAACAACTTAAAAAGGGCATGACACCTATATCTTCCCTTATTGCCCCAAATATGAGAATTAAGAAGCTTCAAATCAAGTAGCCTAGATAAGCATAAAATAATTGCTTTTCTACATTTAAGCAGATCTCAAACAGTCATGCAAATCACTTTAGCCTTTTAAATTAGGACAGTGCCAGTTCTCTTTAAAATCAACCCAATACTTAGAGATCATTTAACCTAGAGAGAGGTCCTTTACTCCAGAACTCCTATTGTGCTTGCCTAAGGCTGAAACCTTCATTCTCAAATTGCAAACACTTACTCTTAAATTTGATTTTCCAAAACTTTTTTTTTTCCCTTAAAAAGCTTTAAATATATTAATATTAACCAATAACAATTTTCAAATCAGTATACATCAAACTTCTTGGTTTCTCTTCTTAACTGAAAAGCTCAATCTTTGGCTAAATAAATAAAAAATGTTTTCAATAGTTCCCTCAGTAAAATGGAAAAAAATACAACAACAACAAAAGGAAAAACTGCAGAGAAACCGTTGTCAACCTTTTTTAAGGCCTTCTGCATTTGTTGATGTAAACTTATCAATTCATGTTTATGCTGTATCTATATCTATGGCCCAAGAACTGCTAAAGATAACTTTGGAGAAAACCAATATTGTGCAGCCACAGGGCTGCAGTATGAAATAGCACTTATTTCAGCTAAGTAACAGATTTTAGAAATTGCATGTTAAATGAAAAATAAAGGGGCTTCATTAAAAGTACATTACATTAACAAAAAAGGAAACTAGGAAAATAAGTCCATTTGTAGTAGAATGAAAAAGAATAAAATACTTAAGAATAAGCCCAACCAAGTAAAAGATTTGTACACTTAAAAATACAAAACATCGCTAAAAGAAATTAAAAAAGACACAGACAGGAAAGATATTCTGGGTTCATAATTTGGAAGACTTAATATTGTTAAGATGTCCACAATAACCAAAGTATTCAATGCAATCCCAATCAAAATCCTAATAGTTTTTTTTTTTCATGAATAGAAAAATTCATCCTACAAATTCACATGGAATCTCAAGGGACCCTAAATAGGCAAAACAGTTTTGAAAAAGAACAAAGTTGAAGGATTCACACTCATAATTTCAAAGCATATAACAAAGCTGTAGTAGTCAAAACAGTGTGGTGCTGGCATAGACCAGTGGAGCAGAATAGAGCCCAGAAGTAAACCCTCGCTTACATGGTCAAATGATCTTAGACAAGGTGCCATAACCACTCAGCGGGGGCAAAAGCAGTGTCTTCAACAAGTGGTACTGGGGAAAACTGGATTTCCACATGCGAATTGAAGTTGGACCCTTATCTTACATCATATACAAAGATTAAGTCAAAATGAATATCTAAACATTAAGTCCTAAAACTATAAAACTCACTCCTAGAAGGAAACATCAGGGAAAAGCTTCATGACACTGGACTTGGCAACAATTTATTGGATATGACACCAAAAATTCAGGCAACAAAAGCAAAAATAAACAAATGGCACTACATCAAATGCAAAACTTTTGTGCATCCAAGGACACAATCAACGGACTGAAAAGGCAACCTACAGAATGAGAGAAAATATTTGCAAATCATACATCTGATAAGAGGTTAATATCCAAAATACAGAAAGAACTCCTACAACTTACCAACAAAATAATCAAACAACACAATTAAAAAATGGGCACAGGACTTGAATAGACATTTCTCCAAAGATAATATACAAATGACCAACAATCATATGAAAAGATGTTCAACATCATTAATCAAAACCACAATGACATCTCAACTGACATCAATTAGGATGGCTACTATAAATATCAAGAAAACAGAAAATTGCAAGTGTTTGCTGGGATGTGTAGAAACTGGAACCCTTGTGCACTATTGGTGGGACTGCAAAATGGTATAATTGCTTTGGAATACAGCATGGCGATTCTGCAAAACGTTAAAAATAGAACTACTACATGATCCAGCAATTGCACTTCCAGCTATATATCTAAAAGAATTGAAAGCAGGGTCTCAAAAAGATATTTGCACACCCATGTTCATAGTAGCATTATTCACAACAGCCAAGGGGTGGAAGCAACCCAAATGTCCATCCCCAGGGAAGAATAGATAAGCAAAATGTGGTATACACATACAATAGAATTATTAGCCTTTAAAAAGGGAAGGAAATTCCCTCACATGCTAAATCCTGGACTTTGAAAGCATAATGCTAACTGAAATAAGCCAGTCACAAAAAGACAAATACCGAATGATTCCATATGAAGAATTTAAAGTAGTCAAATTTACAGAAACAGAAAGTAGAATGGTGGCTGCCAGGGACTGGGGGGAGGGAAAAAAGAGCAGTTGTTGTTTAATGGATATAAACTATGGAGCTTCAGGTTTACACGATGAAAAAGTTCTAGAGATCTATTTCACAATAGTGTGAATATACTTAATTAACACTACTCAATTGTATACTTTAGAAATGGTTAAGATGGTAAATTCTATGTTTTTATACCACAAAATAAAATTTTAAAAATTCATTAAAAAATGAAACCAAGTGTTTATCAAAGAAAGCACCATTGGAGAAAACAGACATGTTTTTGAGTTATATATATTGACAATTATGCAACAGAAAATAAGATAGGACCAATGAAACAAATAGGTGTTCAAATCAACTATAAAGTCAGCATTTATACTTCATAGTTTCCTATAAGTTGTAAAAACTAAGTCAGGTAGAACTTTTGGCATTTTTAAACATTCAAAAGCTAAATATATTATTTCAACTTGAAAACAGAGAGAATCACACCAAAGAGACTTAAAAACATATAATTAGGGTATAATTATATGTCCCAGTTTGCCTGTGACATAGTATCAACTTAAGCCTAATTATTAATTTCATTAAAAAAGGTCCCTGTCTGGACAATAAATTATGTGGCCAACATAGATAAAAGGGAAGACTTGCTATTTCCACCAAGGAATGCATACCATTTTTCCCCAAGCAAATAATGCTAGAAACCTCATCAGATATACTATCAAAGTACACATCTGCTCCTGGGCAGACCTTACAGGCATCAGAAACTCAAATATCTAAGAGGTAGATAAGCTACAACAAATAAGGGAAGCCAAGATAAGAGGAAGAGTGGAGAATATGTGCCTATCTAAAAACATTCAAATTCTTTTCTTTAAGCACTGCTGATTCAATCCATTATACCACCACCAGCTGCCAGTTTATAATCTCTGCTACACAAACCCTCGATTGAGTTTACATGAAAGACATCAAAATACCTCTGGTTTCTCCATTCACTTGACTGTTACCATGGAGAATGCCATGTTTTCCCATTCTGCCTGCAGTGCAGTGTTTCTCTCCTATCAGAATCCAAACCACCTACCAATCCCCACACTTCAACTGCTCCTAAACATTCCTCTAACCAGCTTGCTAATCTAGATAAAGACTGTGTTAAACTAAGCATATACTAATAGAGGTTTGTTTATATGTAGTCACAAAAGATAGTTCTGGAATCAGTGATTCCTTTTATCTATAATTATAGTGAACTATTTATTTTTTAATATTAAACTTGAAAATACTGGGAAAACCTGTTTCTACCTTCTGTGGTTTGCTTATCAAATTAGTCCTATAATTTTGATTCTATTATATAATACTCAAAGTACACAGAATGACTTGAAATCAATCACACCTAGTATGGAATTAGTCCACAATTTGCAAACTTAAAGCCCATGGGCCAAATCTTATCCATATATTTAGCTGGTTTGTTTAAAAAGTAAATACCTCATAAAAAACAAGGAAAAGTCTGAGAACCTGTCATAGTCAAAAAGAGCCTAAGGAGAAAGGTATTGCGGAATACTGAATGAGATCCTAGAACAGAAAAATGACCTTAAGTAAAAACTAAGGAAATGTGAGTAACCTATGACCTTTAGTATCAATATTCATTCATTCACTGTAACAAATGTACCACAGTAATATAAGATTTTAATAATAGTCAAACTGGGTATACGGGAATCCTCAGTACTATCTTTGTAATATTTCTGTCAAAAAAGTTGTCTAAAATTGTCCTGAAATAGAAGTTTATTTTTAAAGTTTATTTTAAAAATATACATACACAAATGCATGCATGAACATGTGCACACACAGTGCATTTGATGTCTCTGACTGTGTATGTGGTATATATTTATTTCCATGAAAACATCAATTAGTTCCAACATTTAAGTCGAGACATTTCATTTAAAAAATCCAGATTTGCAGGCTTCCTTAAGACAAAAAAAGGTGGGGAAGGGCACAGGTTTTGGATGTGGCAACAATGGCCCTGTACTTTCCAATGGTAAAAATCAGCTTGTCAGCTGCCTTCTTTAAACATGGAGTATCCATACCCTGGACAACAGGGAGACCCCATCTCTACAAAAAATTTTTTTATTAATAAAAAATTAGCCAGGTATGGTGGCACATGGCACAGGCCTATAGGCCTAGCTACTCAGGAGGCTGAGGCAGGAGGATCGCTTGAGCCCAGAGGTTGGAGACTGCAGTGAGCCATGATGACGCCACTGCACTCTAGGCCAGGCATCAGAGTGAGAGACCCTGTCTCCAAAAATAAAGGGGGGGGGGAGAGGGGCATCCAGTTTGTCAGAATCCTATTACCTGCCACTTTACCCACCTGTAGAGCTTCAACTGTTTGCAATTGCCTGCTTGGCTTCTACATTTTAAATCATGTAATTATTAGCTCAGATTAAACCCTAAAGGAATACAGTAGCTCAAGCCAATGAAAAGCAGCTTATACCTACCATCTATTAGGTCCAATGATAAAAAAATAACAAAATACAAACTTTTACTAGTAACAGCTCCATTTTAACCTTACTATTAAACACTAATAAATTCCCTTCTCTTCCGCAAATAAATTTGGTGTTCTTACCCTTTAAAGCTCGTTTAAAATGAGTTTAAAAAATACTGAGGAGATTTTTCAATTATCTCCCAGGATAAACTCGAAGTAATTATTAAAGAGAGAAAGCAGCAGCTAGAAATCTTTAGCTCACAAACCTGCCAATTAGCAAAAATACCAAAGGAAAAAACTTTAAAAGGAATGCTATGCATTCATACGAATGATGAGCCAAAATAAATGATCAATTCTCCACTTTCCATCCTATTGGAAAAGAAAAACAGTACCAATTATCCTAAAATCTTTCAAATGAAGTTGTCAAATAGAGACCACTCACTCCCTCATTCAAGACATCTCTCAGGAGCAAAAGTGAACAAGCCTGGACCCTGCAGGATGGAGGGGTGGAGACCAAGGTCTGTCAAGACAGTCTCTTTCCTATTGGATCATATTTGGTAAATTTGAGGTTAAAGAGTCCCCTTTGAGGACTCAAGATCTGCCTGTCCTAGATTCTCTAGTACATGTTATTAATATAACTTGCAAACTTCTTTGAAGTTTATTATAACTAACACAGAAACAGGAAAAAAAAACACTGTATAAATCAAGAGAAGAATTTATTATGAAGGAAAATATTTTGACTCTGAGAAACTTCTTGATTTACCAAATAACTTGATCACAATTTCACCATCAAGAAACTGAGAAGAATTTTCATACAGCACAAGAAAAACAATGAGCCTTTTAGTGCCTATACTTTGTAGACATGTGCAAACCCAAATAAGACTTTAAAAAAAAACAAAACAAAACAAAGAAAACAGGCACTTAAGCACTATGACATTTTTCAATATTGCAATTCAGGGACCCAATGCTAAAGCTTACACGGTCTGTTCTTTGTTGGGTGGGGGGAGTATAGTGTAGTATGGATAAGGGAGACTCAAAAAACTAGTAATTTTCTTTGCATTTTAAAGTCTTACAATTAGCCTTAATCTTCTTTGGAGTATGTCTACAAGGGTTTTATTCAAGCTCAAGTGTACTACTATATTATATTTCTTACATACTTTACTAACAAAGTTATAAAATTCCACTGTTCTACTTCAGTCATTCTGTCATACATTCTAGTATAACTGGTTACATCCAAGTTTTGTTTATTAAGAGAAAGGATTTAAATCTAGGACAATTTGAGCAAAATAAATAATAGTAATGGGTTATAACCCATAGAATAAAACAAATATCCGTTAGACCATGATATGAATAAATGAATAGAAAAAGAAATAAAATAGAATACAAAAGAAATAAATGGGGAGGAGGAAAAATTCTTCCTTACAGTTAAATTCCAATTCATAAATGTAAAAGAACGATGGAAATTTTTTTTAAAAAAAATCACAATTTGGCCAATGCCACAGCAACAACTGACTCAGGCAAAAAAAATCACCAATGAATGCTAAAATCAGTTAGCAATAGTATGAGAAATAGAATATTTACATAGTCCCAAAGTATCTCCTCACAAAATACAATACATATTAATGACAAAGAGGGAAAGAGCAACTTTCAGTAGAGAAACCTGGTAAGCATCACCTTAACTAAAGTAATCAGAGGTAACATCCATCCTCCCCAATAATGAGACGCATCAATGTCACATGCCACCTGATATGATGCGCTAAAAAGGAGTCACCATCACTTCTGTGGTATTCATACTAAAAATGTATCACTTGGGTTTCATTATGAGGAAGCAATATGCAAATCTAAACATTCTACAAAATGACCACCAGTTTTTCAAACTCATCAGAGTCCAGAAAGACAAAAAAGACTAAGGAACAGACCCAGAATGGAAGAGACTAAAGAAGCATAACAACTAAAATGCAACTAGGATCCTAGATTGACTTGCGGACCACAGGAAGAAAGGGTATTAGTGGGACAACTGGCAAAATTTGAATAAACTCTGTAGATTAAGCAATGATCAATGCTAATTTCTTGGGGGGGGGTTTTGTTTGTTTTTGGTGTTTTTGTATTGTTTTTTTTAAAGAAATAGGGTTTTGCTCTGTTGCCCAGGTTAAGAGTGCAGTGTCAAGATAATATAGCTCACTGAAGCATCAAATTTCTGGGCTCAAGTGATCATCTTGCCTGAACCTCCCGAGAATCTAGTACTATAGGCCCAGGCACACACCACCGTGCCCAGCTAACTTTTCCTTATTTTTTGTAGAGATGGGTCCTGGTTGTGTTGCCCAGGTTGTGTTACAAGTGCTGGGATTACAGCCATGAGCCACCACACCTGGCCAATTTCTTGGTTTTGAAAATATGATTATGTAAGATGTTAACATTCAAGGAAGCCGAGTGAAAGGTATACAGAAATTTTTTGTGCTATTTTTGCAACTTTTTTTTTTTAAGTCAAATTATCTCAAAATGAAGTTACATTGAAAAATAAATAGAGAGTATGGGACTAGGAACAAAAGCCACTATATAAACTGATAAACTAAACCAGGGATCAGTAAACTTTTTCTGTAAAGGGCTGAATAATAAATAGTTTAGACTTTAAGAGCTAACAAGTTTGACTACTCATCTCTGCTGTCATAGCACAAAAGCAGCCACAGGTGGTAAGTATCACTGTCTTTCAGTAAAAATAGGAGGGGCTGGAGTTGGTCCCAAAGGCTGCACTTTACTGATCCTTGAACTAAACAAAGAAATTTATCTTTTAAGAAAGATATTATTTGACAACCGTATGACAGGTAATATTAAATAGTTATTCTTTCTTAAATGAATATAATTTTTTCCAGGTTTATCAAATGAAATTTCATTTCATTTGGTATTACATGTTACTTTCATAATTTTTACCATACACTGTGTACCTAGGACCATTAAAAGAAGATATATATGTTCATAAAGACCACAGCTATATCTCCTACTAATAAGCTAAAGGATGCACTCAATTAAATGACCTTCCACCCACTCCAAAATAAATTTAGTTCAGCATGAAAACACACAAGCAAAAAAAGCAAGCACTTAGGGATCCCAACTTTTAAATCTAACTTTCATTTTGCCTACCAATTCACAGGGTCCAAAAAAAAAAAAAAAAAAAAATCTCCTCCCCCCTTAATTACATTTTGAAAACAATTTAAATTGCTTCTAGTTATTTTTCTCTGATCAGCCTTTGAACACATATGCTGATTTGACTGAAGTGGCATTATCTAATCATTAACTGGGTATTTTCAGAAAATCTGGCCCTTCAACAATCAAGGTATAAAATGAATAAAAGCATCTGGTTTAGGATTTGTATTTTCTTTAGTTTGTGGTATACAGACTTTAGATAAAAGTTGTTTCTTTAATTTGACAGTTACAGTATATAAACTTTAGATAAAATGGTAGAGGAGCTGCGTATCTAATTCAAAAGGTATTAATTTTATAAATACATTTTAAAAGTAAAAACAACTGTATTAAAGGATACAAGGTTTAATTACATAATTTACAAAGCTTATTAATCAGAAAGAACTACCAATTTGGACACCAGAAAGAAATAAATGTTAGATTTTTTTTTTAACAAAGAATAAGTCACAAGAAATGACCAAGGATAAAATCATTTAAAATTTTAAATGACATAAGTGGCATTATAAACTCATGTAAACATTATATACATTTTTTAAAGGTCATGAACCTGGGTTAATTATAATTAGCCTGTGTGCATTATTTTTATCACATAGTGGCTCATCATGAGCCATACGGGAGCCTGACCATAGTTCAGGAGAGTTTCCTCACTCCATCGCTAGATGTTATCAAAGCTAACCCCTCAGAGTGAGAGCACTCATAGCACAATGGCAGAGACCAAGTGATGCCTTCAAGTGGCCACAACTTACCCCAGGGTGTTTCCTGCCAGCCTGCCCAGAGTCTCAGAACCTGAGAGAAACCACGGGGAGTCACTCGTCCTACCAGGCCTTGATGTCCTCCCTGCCCCCGAGTTGCTGTTCAACTTTGAACTGGGGAAAAATAAGAGGTAAAATAATCACAGAATGGTCCCACGCTGCTTAGGAACAAACCTGGAATTCAAGGCCTCGCTGCTCTGGGACTTGCTGTGGTATTAATAAAATACCAGCCTAAGGATTCCCTGATTACTCCTACTGAAATTTATACTTCACATCAAAGAGCAAACATAACATCTTACAGCCTAATAACAATTCAGCATTCTTTTCTGGTTAAAATTGTTCTCATTTTTTAAATACAAATGAATGTTAAATAGTAAATTGTACTTTAGGTTTTTTAAATTAACCAGGCTTTCCTTAGAAGCAGCTAACTGAAACTCATCATACATTATCTAGCATCCTTTTTCATCAGCATACCATAATTTTTAAAGACCAAAATTTTAAAGACCCCTGTTGTTTTCAAATTACATTACTTGATCTGGAAATATTAAAGGAAGAAAATGTGATCTATAAAATCATTTTAGTCAGAGCAGATCTGATGTGAGACCTACCAAATATATAATATCATTATTCTGGTAACCTATTCCTGTTAAGTGATAATTGGCTCCTCTGCTACTTTTAATGTTAACATATTTTTGTTGTAAATCACTGCTTGCATAAAAATTAGAATCAAACTACAAAGTAATCATTTCAATCTATTTTAAGCCATCTGATTTTCTACAATGCTTTTTTTAACTTTAGGGTTACCAAAAACAAAACATGGGTTTAATATATTAATAATACCTTCTAAGAGCTAAATACATATTAAATAAAAAAGACATAGTATCTTACCCATCGTTATTATCAGGTTTACCCAATTCCAATCTGTCTGGTTGTACCGAAAAACCGATCCTGCAAACTCTACCATCCTAAAAGCAAAGAAAATAGAAGAAATTTTCAAAGTAAAAATGTGTATTAAAATTTGAATTTATTCCACAAACAGATTCTGTGCCTCCGACTATCAATACAGAAGACAGCAAAAAAGCTCCCTTCCAGAAGGTGCTCACACTTGAGTTGGGGAAATATGACATATATACATTATCAAGAAACCAGCAGAAAATAATTTAAAACATCTCAATCTAACACAATTCAGAGTAAGAAAATGACTGAATATCAGGAGCCTTCCCACTCTGTTAGTAACTAGGTCCAAACTCTAGCAAATCGCTTAAGCTTTCTTTGGGCCAGAGAATGTATACAATAATTAAAGAGAACTGGGCAATCTTTGAAGTAACTCTTTCGAGTAGAAGCTGTTTTCCTGGGTTAAAAAGAAATACAATGATGCACAATTGTATTTTAACTACTTATTTTCCATTTCTCTACCTTAGACTAAACAATTTACCTCAAGAAGAAAGGCAGCATGATTTGGTCCCACCACACATTGTTTAATAGTAGCCTGTTCCAATACATTCAAAGGCGGGTGGCTGGAGGATAAAAGAGAAAAAATGTATGTAAATAAAATTATTTTTTAAATGGTAAAAACATCCTAGGGGTTTTTCTTAAATCCAATTAATAAAAAATTAGCTGGCAAGACATATTTTTAAAAAAGCTATTATTTACATACTTTAAAGCAATAATTGAAGAATAAGAAATATGCTACCTCCATAATCATCATAGTTCCTTGGAATGCCAGATTTTTTAAAAAATCAGTATGAATGTAAGCTATAATTCAATAAACCCAACTCATAAAAAGCTGGTTATATTAGAAGATTCTTAATAATCATATTAATCTTAATATTAGGCTACTGCCTAAATAGGAGTTCTTTTTCCTAATAAAGAAAAATCATTCTTTGTCAGAAGATTTAAAATATCTTAACTCATACCTGTTTAAATTATATTTGTTCAGTTTCTCTGAAACTTCTCGTAACCTTTAAAAACAAAACAAAACATAAATAAACCATATGTACAGATCCTTTGTAAACAAAATAGTTCTGACAGGTACTTATATCATTATTTTGGGGATTTCCAATAGTAGTACACAGGACAATTACTATGGCAAGAATGTTTTTTATATTCTTTCACTTTAGGCTCAAAAAGATTACAAGCAGACTCTGTAATTCCCTTCCCTTGAGGTCAAGCAAGCTAATCATCATATTAATCCCATTTTAGAGATGAAAACACTGAACCTTCACAAGCAAGCTCAGTAACAATAATCATCATATTAATCCCATTTTACAGATGAAAACACTGAACCTCCTAGAGTTTAGATAACAAAAGAGGCGGTAAAGTTGGCACTTGAACCAACACCCAACTGAAAGCTCATTTTTCAAAACTGTACAATCTATGCCAAAGAGATTCTTGAGTACATATGGACATCATGAAATGAAAATACTTGGGAAACACAGATCTATTAACAATAGATACTAAAATAATGGAATAGAAAAAGCTGAAAAGTCTAACTGACTTAAGACATTGTGTCCCAAGTCCTTCAGAGGTCTTATAACACAAAACCAAACACATAGAGCATCAATGTCCTTATCTATAAAGCAAGAATAACACCTTCCATTTCTAATAGAGTTCAAAAGAATATTGAACATACTTAGAAAAATCCTAAAGAGCTACCCAACAGAGATACTAACTTGTCTTTTCTATTATGAGTCTGCTGTTTCTCTCATGGAACAGTCTTGAATTAGTATAAAATACTATAGTAAACAGCTAAATTAAACGAGGCACTTTTTCAAGCTAAGGGTATCATTTTACAATGTGAAGATGTAATCAAACAGAGATTTTCTACAAAAAAATTTTAAAATTAGCTTGGCGTGGTGGCACATGCTTGTCCTAGCTACTCAGGAGGCTGAAGCAAGAGGATCACTTGAGCCAGGAGTTTGAGGGTGCAGTTAGCTAAGACGATGCCACTGCACTCTAGCCTGGGCAAATTTTGACTTATCCATGGTTTCACAAAAATTGCTCTAAAAAATAATTTGACAGATAATCACAAGCCAAAATGTGTTTTTAAACAACTTAGGATGTATCTTCACGATAAAAATAAAATAAGAAGTGTCAAAGGGAAATGTCAGAGATATCAACTGTCAAACTTAGTACTTAAGGAAATTGGACATTTCATACTTAATAACCTAATAAAAGGGAAACCACACTAGACCTCACCAAATTCCATTTCAGAATTGTTACATGTGGTTATAATAAAAAAACAAAAAAACAATTTTAAGAGCACAACATTACAAAATAATGTCATAACTCAACAGTTGATCTCATTCAAGGGCAGACAGGTAAGCCTTTGTGAACTGGCTATAACATATACAATAGATAGGTCAGCAAAAGGCTTCTGACATTCCTTAGTGCTCCTACACTACTACTCTCTACATTTATTCTATATTCCGATTAAATAATCTACTTTACTCCTTTCAGTTTACATGGATCATTATACAGATCCAGAGACTGAAATTCTTCTTTAAAGCACCAAGGTCAGGTGGGTGCGCCTGTAATCCTAGCACACTGGGAGGCTGAAGCACAAGGATTGCCTGAGCTCAGGAGTTCAAGACCAGCCTGAGTAAGAGCAAGACCCTGTCTCTACTAAAAACAGGAAAAAAATTAGCTGGACGTTGTGGTGTGAGCCTATAGTCCCACCTACTCGGGAGGCTGAGGCAAGAGGATCATTTGAGCCCAAGAGTTTGAGGTGACAGTGAGCTATGATGACACCACTGTACTCTATCCAGCCAGGGCAACAGAGCGAGACTCTGTCAAAAACAAAACAAAACAAACAAAAAAAAACACCAAGGTAACAGTAAATTGATGTTAGAAAAGACAGGAAAACAAATTATAACAATACTTGCCATATGCTAACATTTTTCCTTGCCACTCTTGAAATTCCCTACAATTTCAGTCTCATTTTCCCCAAATTTAACATTATAACTTCAAAGATAATTCATCTTCTCACTGATCCTCAATTGGCAATAGCACTTATTGCAGGTTTTTCATTTTTACAATTCTCTGCCTATCCGTCATATATCGTATCTGCATGTTCAGACACACACACCTAAACTGGATTAAACCTAATGGATCTTTCCTGCTGAATTAAAAAAAAAAAATTGAGGTATACGTAAATCCTCAAAAGGCTTCAATTCTCAAAGACAGAAAGACATTCTTGACATCCCACCTTCTACAAGGTGATGGTTTCCATAGATGTATATCATACAAGTCACACCCCACCCCCAACTCACGTTTCTTGGCGATCACCTTAATGGAGGACATACTCTGCCACCAATGCAGTTCCTCCAGTCTCATTCCTACTTATTTCCCTTCAGGATCAAATACTACCTCCTCCTCCATGAACTCTTCCTGGTAGTCTTAATCTTCTTCCTACAGAAGTCTACAAATTCTCTCTCATATAGGACCTTCACTGTCTACTTTACATTCTAGTTATTTGTGTTTCTGTCAGAACTGTTTTCATACACTCTAAACAAAGAGTACAACTTATCAAGTCTTTCCCTAATGCTCCACTTAGTTGGATTCAGTTCCAACAGTAAAAAATGTACATTACTGGTACACAACCCATTTCAGAGGCAGAAAAGATTCCTGATCTTAATCTCAACAAAACTAACTCCCCAGGTCTTCCTTCTCAAATTAAAAAACAAGCAAGAATAGTGAGAACATACAGATTTCTTAAGATAATGGCCAATATAACTCTTATAAGCAGATCAGTTAATGTGGAAGGGAAAAAAACAATTACTTAATAATCACATTAACTGGCTTTAAAGTGATTCCCACCCCAATTCTGGATATCCATTCATGGAATATAACTTTTACAAACTCACACAATTTTATTTCGGAGTAAAAGGCTTAATAATACATGCAAAGAACCACAAGACAACAGTCAGGAAAAGTTAGCTACAATACTAAATCACAGACTCCCACAGACAATGTCTGAAAACTCACTCCTTGTCATCTATGTCAGAGAATGTAGGTATTGCCAAAACACAAATGCAATACATGAGAAATCTATGCCCAGATATATTCTGGTAGAAAAAGAAATACTGTAGGAAAACTTCTGGCATTTCTCCAAAAGCAGGCCCTCTAAATTTTAAAGCCTCAAATATATGGAGCAGTGGAATTGGCTACAAAACCCCCTCAATTCCAAACTTGTTTAAGCAACTAGTGTGTCACTAGATGGATGGTAGAGAAACGCACTAAACCCGTCTCTACAGAACATGGTCTGTGGTTATATCATCATGCATGTTCTTAAGTATAGGCAGTCAGTCCTCAACTTCCATATGCTGTTCTCTTATACAGCTATTGTATCATACTATATACACTGCCACCTCTTTTTTTTTTTCCCAGCGTGTTACTGGGGTACAAATGTTTAGGTTACATATATTGCCTTTGCCCCACCTGCCACCTCTTAACTACTTCTTTGCATGCCAACTATTTCACATTATCACTGATATAAAAAAAATCAAACTATCACATGGTGATCCCAACTGCCAGCTACTGTTAACTGGGGGAAAAGATTATACTTTGGGCAAAGTTGCAAAGGGCATTTCTTGATGGTCACTTATTTGTCCCAGCATAAGGTATATCCCCACTCCATCCCCTCCTCCAGCAAACAGAGCTGGGGGCTAGCTTATTCAATGCAGTCCAAAGGATATCCAACCCCAAAACCCTTTCAGATAGTCCCAGAGAAAGCCAATGCCAAACCACCTGAGGCAAATTCATGGGGAAGCCCCCTTTATGGGGTCTTGGAGCCAGACTTGGTGGCTCATGCCTATAATAATCCCAGTGCTTTGGAAGGCTGAAGCAGGAGGATTGCTTGAGGCCAGGAGTTCAAGACCAGACTGGGCAACATAGCAAGACCCTGTCTCTACTGAAAAATTAGCAAGGCGTAGTGGCACATTCCTGTAATCCTAGCTACTCTGGAGGCTGAGGCGGGAGGATCACTTGAGCCTAGGAGTTCAAGGCTACAGTGTGCTAAGATCACACCACTGCACTCCAGCCTGTGCAACAAAGCTGAGACCCCAACTATTAAAAAGAACAAAAAGAAACAAAATGATTTCCATGAAGAATGCGGCCAGTTAAGCCTGGAACTAAAACAACTGCATAAGTGCTTTCCTTCAAAACAACAAATGTTCTTATTTTGTCATACTGAATATTAAAATAACCTTAACACTCAAAAGATTTAGTGGAGTTAGTGGTTTTTACTTTTTCATCAAGGAAACCCTTAAATCAAACTGGCTTCCAACCCCACCAAAAATACAAGAAAGTGAAGAATACAATGACCATTAATAGTACAGTTTGGTGCCACTGATTTGATTTATGCTAAAAAGCCAGTATTTTACCCAACACCACTTTTGAACCCATAGCACAAATGCCGAAACAGTGAAAGAGACTGTGAAGAAAGTGTTGACATCAGAGCCCCTGTAAGGGTCTTGGGGCTCCCCAGGTTCCACAGACCACACTCTAAGAACTGACCTAGTACACTCGAAAATACACAGTGCCATTAAGCCAACACTAATGATTAAAAACATGAGTAATTCTTCATTCTTTTTTTTTTTTTTTTTGAGACAGAGTCTTGCTCTGTTGCCCAGGCTAGAAGGCCGTGGTGTCAAGCTCACAGCAACCAAACTCCTGGGCTCAAGCAATCCTTCTGCCTCAGCCTCCCAAGTAGCTGGGACTACAGGCATGCACCACCATGCCTGGCTAATTTTTTTTTTCTACATATATTTTTAGTTGTCCAGATCATTTCTTTCTATTTTTAGTAGAGACGGGGTGTCGCTCTTGTTCAGGCTGGTCTCAAACTCCTGACCTTGAGCAATCCTCTGGCCTTAGCCTCCCAGTGTGCTAGGATTACAGGCGTTTTTGAGCCACCGCGCCCGGCCCATTCTTCTTATTAAAACACTCACAAATGTCAACCAAAATAACCTCCTAGCTCTGTACTTTTAAAATGCTTTTCAAATTATAGGATTTATTATTGATAAATAACATTACATATTTATGGGGTATGTGATGTTTGATACATGCATACAATGTATAATGATCAAATCAGAATAACTAGATATCTATCACCTTAAACATTTACAATTTTTTTTCTACTGAGAACATTCCAAATCATCTCACCTAGCTATTTTGAAATATATAATAAACTACTGATAACTACAGTCACCCTACCAAGCTATAGAACTTATTCCTTCTAACTAACTGTATTTTTATACCCATTACCCAACCTTTCTTCATCTTGCCCTCTCCCTTTACCCTTCCCAGCCTCTAGTAATCATCATCCTACTCTCTGCCTCCAAGAGATCCTGTTTTTTTTTTTTTTGAGACAGAGTCCCACTCTGTCATCCAGGGTTGGGTTCCGCGGCGTCAGCCTAGCTCAAAGCAACCTCAAACTCCTAGGCTCGAGCAATCCTTCTGCCTCATCCTCCCAAGGAGCTGGGACTACAGGCATGCACCACCATGCCCAGCTAATTTTTTCTGTATATTTTTAGTTGTCCAGCTAATTTCTTTCTATTTTTTAGTAGAGACGGGGTCTCGCTCTTGCTCAGGCTAGTCTCAAACTTCTGACCTTAAGTGATCCGCCCGCCTCGGCCTCCCAGAGTGCTAGGATTACAGGCGTGAGCCACCGCGCCCGGCTGAGATCCATTTTCTTACTTCCCACATGTGAGTGAGAACATGAGATACTTGTCTTGCTGTACCTGGCTTATTTGACTTAACATAATTTCCTACAGGCTCATCCATGTTGCTGCAAATGACAAGATTTCATTCTTTTATATGGTTGAGTAGTATTCCATTGTGTTTGGGGGGGGATGTCACTCACACACACATACACACACACACACACACATATAAACACAACACATTTTCTTTATCCATTCATCTGCTGATAGACACTTATGTTGATTTCATATCTTGGCTATTGTGACTAGTGCTGTAATAAACATGGAAGTGCAAATATCTTTTCCATATACTAACTTCTTTTCTTTTGGATATATACCTAGCAGTGGGACTGCTGGATCACATGGCAGTTCTACTCGTATTTTTAGTTTTATAAAGAGCCTCCATTCTATTTTCTGTAACAGCTATGCTAATTTACATTCCCACCAACAACGTACGAAGTTTTCCTCTCTTCAAATTAAATTATGGATACTCTTTTTTTCAAGATGGGGTCTCATTATATTATTGCTCAGGCTGGTCTCAAACTCCTGGGCTCAAGTGATCCTGCCACATAGTGGTTTTCAATAGGGGAGAGGATACTTAAGAACCTCTTTAAGATGTATATGCAAAAGCTACAGTCAGTTACTAAAAGGTGGGGTGGGGGGCACTCTCCAACTGCCAGCTTACAAATATACTTTAATAGAATCACATGATATTTTAAAAGTTTTAAAGATTCTTGGACAACATTTAAAATTATAAGATTTCACAGAGAATTTCGGATTTCTAGCTTCTCTTGAAAAATGAGATCTAGCAACTATGCTTGTACTCCCTAATCTTAACTGTTAGTGCCCTTAGCAGCCCAGCACCTATAGGCTTCTGGGTTTGAAACCAATGAACAGAAGAATTACTATTCAATAATCTTAACAAGGTTATTTCCTTGGTCAAGAGCAAGCTAATCTAAACCTATTTCTTTCACAACTTTATAATTCAGATCTCAGCTTGCACAATGACCCATAATATATCTTAGTCACATTTCACTCAGCCTTAGTCACATTTTATTTCTTTAAATTTCACTGGACAATTTCTAAAATAGCAATCTCACTTTTCTCACTTACTGCCTATCCTAAGAAAACTTTGTCAAGTAGCTGACATCTGACTTTATTCTTGAAGTAAATAACCCCAAATTGTGAGGAAAAAAAATCCCATCTCTCAGCTTCTTGAATCACAGGTTGTAGGTAGGGTTTACACTTAATTTTATTAATGCTTATCAAGATGATGAATGCCAGTTTATATAACGTATTCTCTTTACCCTAAATAAGTGATGCAGGGCATTTACCTTCAAGATGTCTTGACCAAAAAGAAAAGTTTCTAAATAAATATAACTTTATAAAGTGATATAAATTTTTTATGTGAACTTCTTCTAACTATTCCCTGTAAAATGGTTTTTAGGTGACAACGTTAAAAGATTTCTATTTAACTACAAAGAACATTCATGTTATAGAGAAATGCCCTACAAAGTATGATAGAGAAAAATTACATTATACCTACAAATAACTTCTTCCCCTAATCTGGAAAATATTCTGGGCTAGAAATTCCTGTGTAGTATCATAAATATTTCTTGTAATAAAGTGAAAGGAGATCAAAATCCCAAACTACTGTGCCATTTGAAAGATAAACACATTTCTAAGAAACTAAATGCTGACCATACACACACAAAAAAATGAGTCACTGTTCTTTAAAGCAAAATCAACTACATTATTTTCAGTTCCACTGAAACAGGAATAGGGAAAGACTACACGTGCCAAATGGACAAGAAGAAATTTGGTAAGAAAAGATATGGCCTTTATAGATTAATTTTTCTTGATAATTTCCTAAGTCCTTCTATCTCATCTAATTTCATTTTCTTAATAGTAAGACTATACATATTAATACATACATACTAAATACATAGAAGAATCAAACTGTGCTAACAGATAGGACAGGAAGACTTTTTTAGAGCTGCTGACCAAAAAAAAAGTATAGCATCCAGCCGCAACTTTAAGAGAAAATACTTGCCTTTTTTCACCCTTAGGCCATATCCACATTCAGAATACCTGCGACATCATTCATTAAAGTATCTGCCAAATGTAGGCAATGTATTCAAATCATTATAAACCCAATTTTAATTCTACATACAAATCAAATGTCTCATTTGATAACTGACACGCTTCATAGTATAAACACTATCATTTGGCAAGTTATTCATTCCTTAAGATACAACTGCAAACTGAAATAAAATACCTATAATGAAATCTGATTTTTCCATAGAAACAAGACAATTAGAAGGTTATAGTCCTAACCAAGGCTCTTGATGCTATTAGTTTTCCAGAGAGCTTCTGTGAACAAGAGCTACTGGGATGGCTTCTTGTTGCCCTTTCACTAGCATCAAAGATAAAATATCAGCTTTACTGCTTTGAAAAGGTCATTTTACATCTTGAGCTGCCATCCTACCAGCCAGAGGCACCACACCTACCCTCCTGTGAGGGGCAGCTTGTTGGAGTGGGACAAGAATATGCTGTGGTGTCAGAAAGACAAACCTAGGTTTGATTCCACCTCCACTGGCTCTGGAACTTTGGTAGAGCTTACTTTAACCTCTCCGAGTTTAGAAGGTTTCTTAATCTATTAAAAGATAAAATTACTTGTCTGGTAGTATTGCTGTAAGGATTAAAGATAATTTTATAATATACCTCAGAAAGAGACAAATACTTGAATGCTCAATAAATGGCAGCCATTACCAATATTATTGGACTATATTTTTTGTCCTTGGATAGCCTGCTATATTGCTGCTTCAAGTCTGCCAAGTTCTGGCTTGAATTGGTTGCCAAACAAAACAGGGTCCAATTTGAATCCTGAGATCTGTTAGGAACTTGAGGATCCAGGCTATGACAGCTAAGTCTGGGAATTCTTGGAAAAGGAAATCTGTAAATGCAGTATTAACTCTCTGTTTCTTGTGCAAGAGTTTTTTTGTTTTGTTTTGTTTTTTTGGAGACAGGGTCTCACTCTGTTGCCCTGACTAGAGTGCAGTGGTATCATCATAGCTCACTGCAACCTTAAACTCATGGGCTCAAGTGATCCTCCTGCCTCAGCCTCCCAAGTAGCTGGGACTACAGGCACATGACACCTGACCAGAGTAGCTGGGACTACAGGCACATGACACCTGACCAGAGTAGCTGAGACTACAGGCACATGACACCTCACCAGACTAAGCACAGGAGCTTTTACTTTTCAGAATGAAGAGATTTTTTTCTCTTCTTGCCCCTACTATCTTCTCTAATCACATTTCTCTCTTTCAGAAGGAGCCTATACTGCAAACATCCCTATATTCTCACAATTCCCTAACTAAATTTTACTCACAAACTATTTTCTTATTTCTTTCTATACATCTATTTCCTAAGCCTAGAATAATTATATCCCCATTGCCTTCTGCACACCTAGCTATTAGTCCCTGAAGGCTAGGCTGAAAGAACCTGCAGAAAACCCTAACTCACTTTTCACTCCAGGCTAAATTACGCATTTCTCTAAATTCCAATATACCCAGTGCATACTTCTCCACTGCACTTCTTATACTGTAATTACCTGTATAATGAAATATTTGTCTCCTTTACTGCCCAACAAACCCTAAGAGGGCAGGAACCATGTTTTATTAATTTCAAAATCCCCAGTACCTAATAAATAGTAAATGCTTAATAGCTACCTACTGGTGGACAGGGAGCTGAATATAATGGAAATTCATATGTCTTAGTTCTAAATCCTACACTGCCTCAAAATGTTGAATTTACAACTTTTTTTTCTTTTGACAGTCATTTAAAAAAATTTTTTTTTAGACCAGGCATGATGGCTCACACCTGTAACCCCAGCACTTTGGAAGGCCCAGGTAGGAAGATAGCTTTAGGCCAGGAGTTTAAGACCAGCCTGGGCAACATAGGAAGACCCTGCCTATGCAAAAAATTTTGAAAAGAAAATTAGCCAGGCATGGTGGTACATGCTTGCAGTTCCAGCTGAGGTGAGAGGATGGCTTGAGCCCAGGAGTTGGAGGATGCAGTGAGCTATGAATAAGAGTAAGACCTCATCTCTTAAAAAAAAAAAATTATTTTAGATGTCCTAGTATGTAACCAATATCATGAGAGTAGGTTTTTTTAAAACATACGGAAGGAATGTTATCCTGTAAAATAATCCTGCTGGAAGCTACACCCTAATTCAAATGGTGTTCCAATACCATGAGCAATTTTTGAAACTCTTTGAGAATTAGCCCTAGAAAGAGTTTATCAGACAGACAGGAAAATCACTCAGTACTTGATAGTCATGGCTCTCAGCTCCCTCCACTTAGAGGACAGTTTTCTTTCTACTCACTCTCTCCAAACTACAGGAAATCCAATCACTGGATGTCTTCTATTGGCAAGTAATGCAATAAAATATTCTAACATCTAATGTTGAATCAGAATAGAAATAATTGGATATAAATACATACTAAATTCTGTTTAGTTTGGCCAAAGGCCAGATCCCATCCAGATACCCAACCAGTGCCAGCCAGGTCCCATCTAGATACCCAAATGAAGCCCTGGGTTTTGAGTCCCACCTCTGACACTATGTAATCCTGGGTAGGTCATTTAACAACTCTTGTTCTCAAGTTTCCACTTCTGCCAAAAATGGTGGTTACCATATGTGTTTCACAAAGTGGTTTTAAGAAATGGATAACATATTACATGTAAAAGTAACGTGTACCATCTAAAATAATAGTACCTAAATCTGCCTGGTCATCAAAATCTCTGTGGAACATTTATTATTTATTTATTTACTTTTTTTTTTTTTTTTTTTTTTTTTGAGACAGAGTCTCACTCTGTTGCCCAGGCTAGAGTGCCGTGGTGTTAGCCTAGCTCACAGCAACCTCAAACTCTTGGGCTCAAAAGATCCTACTGCCTCAGCCTCCAGAGTAGCTGGGACTACAGACGTGAGCCACCACGCCTGGCTAATATTTTGTGTCTGTTTTTAGTTGCTGGATTAATTTTTTCTATTTTTAGTAGAGACGGGGTCTCGAATTCACGAGGTCAAGCAATCCCCCAGCCTCGGCCTCCCAGAGTGCTAGGATTACAGGCGTGAGCCACCAGGCCCGGCCACCATGTGTTTCTTAATGCCTGGAAATCACTTACTAGAGTCAAAGATACATCTATACGTTCTCAATCTTGCAGCACCAGGCATTAACAAGTTTATTGGTATAATCAGCTACCTCCTCTCTTCATAACTAACTTCATTTTCCTGAAAGTGGAGAGTGGTGAGTCGGGGTACATGCAAACACTAAACTGATATCCAGCCAGGTGCTCTGTAATCACCATCTCAAACCTGTCCTAGCGATCACTAGGTTAGAACAGGAACACTTGCAAAACTCATTAACCATCATCACAACTACAACACACAGTGTAGCCCTCCTGTTTCCCACAAAAATAATTGGTATCCATTTAACATTTTGTTTACAAAGCAAAACAGTTGACAAACCTAACAAAATGCAGTCAGCCTCATTAGAGTACTGTTTATAAACACTGTCAACTCATACTAGGACCTCACAATTGCTTAGTCCCTAACTAATTTCTCTATTCCTCCTTCTTACTCTGACCACTCCACCAACCCCGATGTAGATAGTCAGTGAAAAAGCCATTCTATAGGTGTGGGTGGTCCTGTCATTACTGCGTTCTCTCCTTTCCATCCGAAGCTAAAAAAGGTAAATAAAACTAAAACAAACAGAAGGGATTAGGGGAAATGTTTAAGATACCTACCAATTAACAAATATCTACTGAATATTATGTCACATATTCAAACCAGTGGGTGGAAGAATGGTTGCAGTAGAAATGGGACAGTGAGTTCACCCTGGAAAACCTCTCCTACTCTAAATATGTAGCTATGAAAGGCAACTGTAAAAAAGAAAACCAAAAGACAAAGCTGAGACCAAATATAAGATCAACATCTCTACAGAAGGGAAACAAGAGAATGGGTACCAAAGCTGGGTTTATCATGGAAGCTGGAGCTGGGCCCAGCTTGTTAGAACACTTTGTAGCTAAAAATTTTAATGGTGACCACTAAAAGAACAGAAATACAATCTATGACTTTCAAATCAAAAGAGAAGAAAAAGAAAAGAATTCAAAACACTAGCAATCTAACAGGAAAAAACAGCAAAGAAAATGGATCAGACAATATGAAATTCAGACAGAAATAAATCTACTTATTCAAATGGTTTCATCTCACATTAAATGTCAAAGATTAAGAAAAAAGTCAAAGATTATCAGAGTGAAGAAAAAAGACAACATTAATAGGGATAAGGAGAAACACTATATAACAATAAAAGGAACAATACACAATGAACATTGGATGTCCATGAATTTGAATGTTCATAACATCATAGCCTCAAAAATATAACAAGCAAAAACTGACCATTTGAGAAGCTGTCAACTTCAATGAGAAATTTAACATGCTTCTATCAGAAACTGACAGTTCAGGCAGACATAATGTTAGTAAAGATAGAAACTTTGAAAAGGGACGTTGACAAGCTTTATCTAACAAATACATAGAAACCTGCCTGCCCCCAAACTGGGGAGTCACAGATTTTTTTTTAAGGCAGAAAAATATCTCTGCCTTCTGGATTTAACAGATCACTAAAACTTCCTTCAAATTTTAAGGGCAAATATAAGGTGCCAACTTTATTATTGTGCCAAGTAAGATTTAGAAAAAACAACCAATTATTATCACTAATATTATATAAACAGAAAGATGATTTTTGCTGGTCATGCTGGCTCATGCCTGTAATCTTAGCACTCTGGGAGTGCCAAGGTGGGAGGACTGCTTGAGGTCAGGAGTTCGAGACCAGCCTGAGCAAGAGCGAGACCCCGTCTCTACTAAAAATAGAAAAAATTAGCCAGGCATGGTGATGCACACCTGCAGTCCCAGCTACTTGGGAGGCTGAGGCAGGAGGATCACTTGGATCCAAGAGTTTGAGGTTGCTGTGAGGTAGGCTGACACCATAGCACTCTAGCCCAGGCAACAGAGTAGAGACTCTGTCAAAAAGAAAGGGAAGGAAGGAAGGAAGGGAGGGAGGGAGGGAGGGAGGAAGGAAGATATTTAAGTCAAAAAAGTAGTAAAGATATAAACTAAAATAAATTTTTCTCAGTAATCACTGTGAAAACTTTCTTAGAAACTGGCACCAACAGAGAGCTGTACTTAATTCAATACTTAACTTTTTTTGATCTCAGGAAAACAAACATACACAGATTTTTTCATTAGCTAATGAATCTCCAATATAATAGCCTCCTTGTTTTACATTTGAGAAAACAGATCACTGCAGAGGTTAAGTGATTTACCTGTAATTACTCAATTAAGAGGGAGAGAGTGTGAGACAAAACTTCTCTATCCTTGCCATCATACCACAACCTGCCAAAGGTCCTGTTCAATCAACAAATAGTTTCTGAACTTCCAGAGTATAAGGCTTGCTGTCAAGTATTATGAGAAATAAAATGCACTATAAAATAGAGGGGAGACTGATGCAATCACCCGGAGGAGGCTTTTCTGTGTACTTGAGACCACCACCCTCATGGTGAGCCATGGTTACAGAAGACAGAGTGACCTACAATTCAGGAGGCCTGAGGAAAAAAGGGAAGCTAAGAACCACTAATTTAATCCACACATCTTAAGTAGTTTACAATCTACTTATAAAAACAAATGCATATATATGAAAAATAAATTAAAAACAAAGCAGTAAGCCACATGCAAAATGAGTACTACAAGGAAAAACTACTAAGAGAAGGTGGGATTCATTTGGGGTTATAAGAGATAGCAAAGGCCAGGGCTTCAGGAGTCAAAAGATTCTGTAATGAGACTTTTTTGTTAGGATTACTCGTCTCAGAAAAAGGGGCAGAGTCCACTTGCTCAAGGCTTCTTGGGCATGGCTCCAGGTAAAACAAAAGAAAAAGAAAAAAGTTCTGAAGGAAGAAGAGAGCAGGCGTAAGGAAAAAAAAAGAAAAAAGAAAAAGGGAAAAATTCGAGTGAAAACATCTATGATGATTTATCTAACACAAAGAAAATGACTGGGTGACCAAACAAGTTAAAGTTCTCCAAAACACTTCAGGAAACCAACGAGCTAACTCTAAGATTTGAAACTATTTAATTTTTCTTACAAGGCATCTAAATAACAAATGGTACTACTACAGTATTCTACTAGTTGGAAACATAACTTCAAGCATAAATAAGAGACAACCTATAACCGCCTTACTGGGATCAACTATTCTTTTTGTAATCAAAATCTCTCTTCTAAGGCTGAATAAATATTAGAATAGATGACTATTTAAAGGCAGCTGATATAATGAAACAATAAAAAAAAAGACCAATATACTTCACAGACGTGGATCTCATTAACAGAAAGACAGGATATGAGGAACACAGATTCAACAATCCTTCCACTTTGCTACCTGCTGTGGATATAAAATCATATATAAAATGAATGCTGTTCAAAGGAACTTGAATGCTCTGAAGAGAACCTTAAAAACTGGAAAACACAGTAAAAACCTTTCTTCCAACTCCTTACCCGACGTAGAAGAAAATAATAAGGAGGAAAACATTTAAAAAAAAAAAAAAGGTAACAACAACAAGAAAAACCACAAGGCCTGTAATCCTAGCATTTAGGAGGCCAAGGCAGGAGGATCACTTGAGGCCAGGAGCTTCAAACCAGCTTGGGCAACATAGAGGCCTTAACAAAAAAAAAATATATAGGTTTGGTGGCATAGGCCTGTAGTCCTAGTTACTCAGAGGCTAAGGCAGGAAGATCACATGATCCCAGGACTTTGAGGTTGCAGTGAGCTATGATCAGGCTACTGAACTGCAGTCTCAGCAACAGAGCAAGACCCTGTCTCAAAAAACAAAAAGAAAAAAGAAAACAAATGCCCTAATTACAATTAAGTTTTGAAGAATTTTTTTAAGCCTAAAGATCAACAGAGTCCTCCCAAAATTAAATCTTGAAGAAGGCTTGAGTACATTTTGAAAAGTTATTAAACCTGTACATCCGGGAATACTCATTTTCAGGAGGAAAAATGCAGGGTTATTCCTAAGCAGGAGCAGGCTTCAAGCCTCTCTCCTTGAGAGCAAACAAGGCCCAGGCCAAGAACCACAGATACATGAGCAGAGATTACAAGAAAAGTGTGTAAGCTAAAAAGAGAATCACATTAAAAAAAAAAAAAAACTCACTGGGTATGGAGAACTGGTTTATTTAGGAAAAACAGGACTCATTTTCATGTATAGAACTTCTAGTTAAACATGTTTGTCACCACCACCTCCCTCTGCAACCCCACTAAAATGACATACAAATTTTAAAAGACAACAAATTAATTTTAAAGTTACAAGGAAAAAGAGAAAGAGAACAGGCCAGAGCATTCAAGCAAGAGATGCCAACAAAATTTTGGAAGCTGGAAAGCTGACAGAAGTGGCCAGTGACTTAGCAGACAGGAGAAAACTGAAATCCAAAGCTTTCAGGAGGAAGCCAGACATGAACAAACCAATTCTTAGGAACTGGAGGCATCAGACACCTCTGAAGTCTGGGGGTAACCCAAAACAGGAAGGCTGCTGGAAATTTACATAAGGAGCAGTTAAATCCCCGGGTCCCTACCACCCTCCATGCCGGAGACTGTCCCTCTCAGACTCCAACAAAACATTTCCTACTTAGCAAAATTCAACCAGAATAATAGCTTCAGAACACTCCCAGAATTACGGTGGGAGGGAGAAGGGGTGTCAGATACAGGAAGAAAAAGTGAAAGCTATTTACTAAAATGAGCAATCAACCAACTCCCATCCCAGAAAGCTTACAGCCATATACTGTTACCTTCCAGGATTCCTCTCTGGGGAAATTGGCCCAATAAGAGAAAAAAAAATCCTTTAACAGAATCTTATAAAAAAAGTCAACAAGATGGAAAAAGAGGAAGAAGAGGTAACAACATCAGAGTACCTATGGAGGGATTCAAAAGAAAGAAAAATGAGAAAATGGATGGGAGTGAAACATATTAAAGAAATAACATCAGAAAATTTCCTAGGACGAAATGGCATGAGCCTCCAGAATAAAGGGACCCACCAAGTGTTTCAGACTCAAAATATGATGCATGAAAAAAAGGACCTACATCAAGGTGCATCAGTGTGAAATTTCTCAACACCAGGGATGGAATGAAGGCCCTAAAAGCTTTCAAGGCATGGAAGCATAAAGTCTAAGAGTATAAGGATGTTAAGCAGAAAGAATCAGGAGTCAAAATGGCACTGAACTCCTCAAATAAATACTGGAAGCTATGAAACAATGATGCAATGCCTTCAAAACTTTAAGGAAAAATTACTCCCAACCAGAAAATATATACCTACCTAGCCAATAACAATATACGGTCAAAAAATAAATTTGCTTTCATCGAAATAAAGCAACAAAATGGCACACCAAAAACTGAGTTCAGACAAGCTTTTTTAAAAAATGAAAAAACAAATTTTAACTATCAAAACTGGACCCAAGATTCCTTAAAAATGTCACTAAAAACAGTTAACTAGTTGAAAAGCAAAACAATCAAAAAATAGCAACATCAACCCTCCTGCCTTTAAGTGCTTGCTGTACATAGACTCACCTGTCCAACCAACTTCACAGTAGTGATTCTGGTGTTTTATACATCAGTCATAGAAAATTAAAGGTAATATTTGTGTTTAAAATGTATATGTGCAGGCGGCCTCTCAGCGGTAAGTGGCAGCAGCTACGAGCCCCCCCCCCCCCCCCCCGCCTCCCCAGGGACCCACCAGAGCCGGCCCTGCCCCTGGCTGGCTGCTCCCAAGGGGCCTAGACCGGCCTCCAAGTTCTCCTATGCCCCACAGGGGTCAGGGCTGCGTCCAGTGTCTCCGTCTCCAAGGTTGGGGAGCTTCCGCCGGACCTCTGTGCTGGGCTCTGGGTTCATTTTTGATGCTACAGGATGTGAGGAAGGAGCAGAGGATGTCTGCATCTGTCCTGCCCTCCCCACCACAGGGCCTTTGCACAGACTGCCCTTGCCACGGCAGGCAAGGCCCACAGCGTGGCTGGCGTTCCCTAGCACATCTTTCTGCCACTAACTACAGTTTTTCTCTCCTGAAGACCCCTCCTCCCTATCCTGTGCCCCCTCTTCGATGCTCCCACTGACCCCCCCACGACGCCGTGCTTGTCAAAGAGCACGTTGTCATCTGCCGACGCCACGGGAACGCAAGCTCCCCAAGAGATGCGGCTCCGCTGTGTGCTTATTCCTCTGTTTACTTCATGCCGCCAAGTCCAAAGCAACTGCTTGAAATGGAACAAGTGTTTTCAGGTACACAGAGTAAAAAACAGGGCCCCTGAAAAAAGGTATTTGGTGGAAACTTTAAGTATTCTTCCCATCCCTAATCTCCAAAGCCCAGTTTTCCTCCCCTGGGGCAGACAGAAACTAGTTTCTTAAGTGTCAACAAAGAAAGTCTATGCATGTACATCAACACGTTTTTACAAAAGGTGGGTCCGCTTTCCTTGGGGTTCTTTTACTTCCCATAGCTTGGAGAGTGTTCTGTACGTTCATATGTATAGACTGGATTCATATTTAAACAGTCATTTATAGTACTGTAATTTATTTATCCCGTTTCCTGTTGGTAGAAATTGAGAGTTCTCTGGAGTCTTTCATAATGATAAACAATGCCAGGTTGACTCTTTGTACAAGCATTTTTGCACCCAAGCAGGAATATTTCTGCAGGCTATAAATTCCTGGTGCAGAAGTGCTAGCTCTAGGGCTTTAAGTAGCCCTCCCCTACCAACACTAGATGGGTCTTGGTGTTTCCTTGCCCAGGCTTGATTTTGTAGGCCTGGTAGGTGTAAGACAGTATTTCACTGTAGCTTTATTTGTATTTCCTGTAAGTATAATCTAATGTGTTAATGCTCTGTCAGACTTATTTTGTATTGATCACTTTTACCACTAATAATAATCATTTTGAAACTGGAAAATGTATGTTTATTATAAACATTTATATGTTTTAAAGCCATTTGTATTAAATATTCTTTGCTCATTTTCCTAAAAAAAAAAAAAAAAGGTATGTGTGCAACTTTAAACACCCTTACCTATTTTAAAGGTTACTGTACATCAACAGGAATCCTAAGAGTGCCTTAAAAATCTGAATTGTGTACATTAATAAGTAGAGATAGACAGCCCACTATTACAGGGTCCCTACTCTCCATGAAGCCACGGAAAAGCCCAAGGGGCTTTCAAAGAAACGACAGCACCATGGAAGACAGAAACCATGAGAACATGATACCCTAATACTCCAGCAGAGAGTGGAAGAGATAGGTAAATAGCTATAGAGCAAAGACGAGAGTTTGGAATGAGGAAGAACAAAAAGTAGAGCAAAGACCAAAATAAAACACACACACACACACACACACACACACACACACAAAACTTAAGGACAAAAGTCTCTTTAAAAACCTAGAACTCTGCCAAGCTTGCAAAGGAATTCCTTGCAAGTTCTACCTGAAACCAGCAAGTCTAAAGGGCCTTGACCTTATTTCTCTAAACTCTTACTAGTTTCTCAAGTTACTGGCTTGATCGGAGTCTGTAAAGTAGTCAAGCCAGAAAAACTCTTAACCACAATAATCAGGACCTAAAAGCCCAACCTTTAAACTAAATCAAGAGTTTTGATCTGAAATACCCAGAAAGAGTTGCTGAGTCCCACACGTGATAAAAAACAATTTAGAACATAAATTCACTTCTATTATGACAAAGTTTACTTAGCCATTGGAACCAACAGGGTATTATAGTACATAATATGTTTACTACAGAGCCCGGTACAAAATGTTAGCTGCTTCTGCTATTTCTACAGTTACCACTTCTGAACTGAATGAAAGAAAAGGAACTGCTGAGTCCCGCATGGTGGCTCACACCTAATCCCAGTACTTTTTGGGAGGCTGAGGCAAGAAGACCACGTGGGCCTAGGACCTCGAGACCAGCCTGAGTAACATAGCAAGACCCCATCTCTACAAAAAAATTTAAAAATTAGCCAAGTATGGTGACTCACACCTGTAATCTCAGCACTTTAGGAGGATGAGGTGGGAGAATCGCTTGAGCCCAGAAGTCTGAGGCTGCAGTGAGCTATGATTGCACCACTGCACTCCAGCCAAGGCAACAAAAGCGAGAACCTTTCTGAAAAAAATAAACAAGTATTAAAAGACATTCGAAGTATTAAAAGACATTCGAAGTAATCTCCTAACTAACATACAATAACAGTTCATGGATAAACTGTTCTGTAGTTCATATATACTGTAAAGATAATGTGAAGCCACGGCATCTATAAAAATCCTAGTTATCTCTGCTTCTCTAAATTATATTCAGAATTACCTTTATCCCAACCAAGTTATCTAAGAACTATCTACAGCAGGCACAATTAGGATACCCCCAATCCAGTGAGCAATTCCTCTTTTGACCTCCTACAGAACTTCTCATCACTATCAATTCTATTCTTTTTCTTTTTTTTAGGCAGAGTCTCGCTATGTTGCCCAGGCGTAAGTGCAGTGGCTATTCACAGACATGATCATAGCACACCACAGCCTTGAACTCCTGGGCTCAAGTGATCCTCCTGTCTCAGCCTCCTAAGTAGCTGGGTCTATTGGAGTGCAATTAATCATTTACTGCTTTGAAGAGTTATCTGATACCACTATTCTACCTTTTACATTTCTATTTTATTTTCCCAGTTTTATATTAATAGTAAACTTATCATTAAGGATAAGTCTTGTGACTTAGCTTTTTGGACATCCAGGTATTCAGTACATAGTTGGTACTGCATGGATTGACTAAAGATACTAGAATATTATACAAAGCTAGAGACCTTGAGAAAGAGCCTCATAAGCAAGTGCTGGCAAACTGGCTTCAGAAATGAACAATGATCCTAGTTTCAACACTCAACTGAGCGTAAAGATTGTCACTTTATACATGCTCTGCTAGCCTCCATCAAACCCCAGGCAAGAGGGAAAAAAAGATACATGATGATGATTCTGTCTTCTGCAAACAAACCAAAATTTTTAAAGCAATTAAAAAAAGGTATCAATCTAGACACAGATAACAGTTAATGTACTACTTTCAAAGACTGGAGAACAGCCCTTTTACTATCACATTTTGTTTTTATCAGCAAATGTTGAAAACGTCAGTTCACATAAAAGAGCCCATGAGCCTCAGCAACAGAGTCTGTTGATGTGACTTAGTGACTAGGGACCTGTACTCAGAGACCCACTACTCCACAGCTGTGCAGCCTGGGAACCACAGTTAATCTCCTTCCACTCAAATTTCCTCCCCAACAGTGCTGCCAGGATGTTAAATGAGATAATATTTAGAAAACACAGTGTCTCATACACAGGAATAAGAATGCTAAAAATAATGCTTAAAATGAGCAAACCTCGTGATTTACCCAATCAGCCTCTAAACCTCATATAATTGTAGCTCAGAAAGTTACATTCTTCAGTTTCCATAAAGGGGCCTCCACAAAACAATGACTTATTATTTCAGTTTTTACCAGTGGTCAACACAGTCACATACAGAAAACTTCTGTATCAATTATAAAACTCACTGTCCATTGAGTTTAGTATTTCTAATGCAGAAGATCACCTAAAAATTTATTTCAGACCATGATTAAGAAAAGGTTTCTCTGTGATACAACATAAGCATTGCAATTTTTTAGCCATTGCTTTTTGTCTTGGCTTCCAGAAAGTCTAAAAAATGATTCCTAATTTGACACTTCACTTCCTACCATCTTTCCCATCCAGAACATCGCTCTTTCCCCCTTTGAATGTTAAACCTAAGTAGGCCCTTAGAAACTGTCTAGTCCCACATCCTCATCTTATGATGACAATAAGGCTTTGAGATGTAAGGTCTCTTGATTACAAACAGACGAAACAACAAAAGGTACTGCATATATAAAATACACGGCTTTTCTTCTTCACATTCACACAAAAGATCCTGCAATTTCATCACATTCCATTTAATAAAAACTGCAAAACTCCCAACAATAGCACCTATGACTAAACCCCCCCACACCACAAATAATATCAAAATACCCCCTTAGGCAAAGCTATGAAATAATAAGGCCTACTTCTTATAAACTTTACATGCAAACACATGTCCTCTTCATATTAATCATGCTGGCAAGCTACACATTTTATTTCAACAATAATGCCCCCACCCAAAAAGTTTTTGGAGCTATCCTTTTGGAACTGGCATAAGGTTTTTTGTGAATGCCACTATAAACCCAGTACCTAGTACAATACCTGGCACACAGTAGGCATGCAAATGATTGAATAAATATACAGAGTAGCAGTAAAACCTAGTCATATCAGGGCAGATATGTCTCTGAAAATAGAAAACATTCTGTCCTAAAGCTGACTAATCAAATGGATGATGAAGCTAAGTAGTTCCTATCCAAAGAAAATACTATCTCACAGAAAATACACCCTAAGTCTGAGGACAGTCATAATAAAGAAATAATCACTAGCCCACATTTCAATCTTTTTTAAGTGTCAGAATACATCAAATGTTTCACATTTCCTAAACAATGCAACCAGTCAACCACCTGACTGTATCAGCAATACCAGTGATGGCAAAGAAACATATTTATATTGACTTCTCTTGTGATGCTGACCTGGATGCTTTGGGGGGCCTCTGTGATGTTAAATTGTTAAACTATCAAATTCAATACTCCTCTCTGGATATAGTATGTTCATCAATAGTTATACTTCCACAAGCTGCATTATGTCCAATGCCATAAATATTAATTCTTTATTGTTTCTGTTTTCAAATAAATGCTATCAGTCTTTTCTAAAACATTCATGGTACCCAAATCTCTTTCTGAATAATTATACTTTACTATTAGTTTTTCATCTCTCTTAATGACCATGGTGGTTTAAAAAAATCTGTAAATTCTTTGACACTCCTCTCATCAAGAGGTAGACTCTAATTACTCTCCCCTCAAATGTGGGCTAGCCTTAAGACTTGCTTCTCAAAAAGACAAGGCAGAAGTGAAGCTGCATGACTTCTATGGCTAGGTCATAAAAAGGCATCCCAAACTAGCTCTCTTTGTTGGGATACATGCCTTTGAAAATCTGAGTTCCCACAAAAAGTCTGGGTATTCAAGAAGTCTGGCTATTTGAAGCCTCCATGCTGAAGAGACTACACAGAGATAGAAATGCCCAAACAACCCCAGGTGTTTGAGTCTTCAGTGCAGAAAGAAGCCTTCTAGATGACTCTGCTACCATTTCACTGCAACTGTATGCGAAACCTGGAGTAAAAACCTAGGTGAGTACTGTCAATCCCCAGAACTGTGATTATAGTCATTTATAATAAATCGTCGTTTTTCCCAATTAAGTCTGGGTTGGTTTGTCGAACAACAATAAAAAAACCACGATGGGCCGGGTGTGGTGGCTCATGCCTGTAATCCTAGCTCTCCGGGAGGCTGAGGTGGGTGGATCATTTGAGCTCAGGAGTTCAAGACCAGCCTGAGCAAGAGTGAGACCCCGTCTCTACTAAAAAAAAAAAAAAAATAGAAAGAAATTAGCTGCACAACTAAAAAAATATATATATAAAAAATTAGCCGGGCATGATGGCACATGCCTGTAGTCCCAGCTACTTGGGAGGCTGAGGCAGGAGGATCGCTTGAGCCCAGGAGTTTGAGGTTGCTGTGAGCTAGGCTGACGCCACCGCACTCTAGCCCGGGCAACAGAGTGAGACTCTGTCTCAAAAAGTAAAAAATAAAAAATAAATAAATAAATAAAATAAAACAAATAAACCAGAATGATGACCAGAGAGAGAATCTCAACATTTCCTTTGGCCCTGGCTCCACTGATTGGTATATGAGTAAACCTTCATTTAGGCTTCATATTTGATATCTTCCTTACCAGCTTCCTCTAATTGTGCTACATTTAAAAAAACAAACAATAACATTTTCTTTTTTTTTTCCCATTTAGTTTGTTGCTATAAACAATAACATTTTCTATTAATCTACATCTGTGGACTTCCTTAAACATTTATTTCAAATACTTATTTACAAATCCATTTAACCACAGACTCATCTGAAAAGTAAATCTTTGCCCCAAATAAAAGCCAATCCTTATGTAACATCAATAAAAATCACACTTTTATATACCCTAGTAACTAATACAACACTGAGAGGCCAACTCTCAACGATCACACCCGGTAACATATAATGACAGAATGTTCTCATTTCCTCATCCCTGCAGTCAGGAGACTGCATAAGGAAACAAAAGCTGACACGGGTGAAACCTTCACCAACCATTAATCTCTTAGAAAAGTGGTCTCCAAAACTCCCTGCAAGTCTAACAAGTGCACAACCAGGCCTATCACTCCCATATCGTTTGAAGTCAAGCCATCACCAAATCATAAGATATTATCTGACAATACAGTGTAGTCCAATGCAAAATACTGCAAAACAAAATTGTAAAACTTGCAAAAATGCAAAGATTTTATAAGGTCTAGGGAAAGCAATATTGGGAAATTCATCAAAACACACATACACACCACTGACAAATGAAAATATCATATATAAACCAATTAAAAGTTAATGAAAATTGAAAACACAACTGTGTTTTGAAATAGAATCATCTGAGTATCACATGATCTGTGTGGCCCTTAGAAAAACCACAAATATTTTTGTAAAAATGACTCCATGATAAAATTCAAATGAAACCAAATGCAATGTGTGAACCTTGGCTGAATTCTGATTTAAAAAACCCCGCTATTATACACAGACATTTTAGGATAGAGAAAAGTGAATATACACTGACTACTGGATGATATTAGGGAATTTTTGTCAATTTTCTAAGATTTGATAATGGTACAGTGGTTGTACAGAAAAAGATTCATACTTAGGAGATAAAAGCCCATGCATTTAATGATGAAGTTACCATGACTGTAACTTTCAAACAGTTCAACAAAGTTATTTATATATATATATATATATACACACACACATATTTTATAAAGATGGCAAAATGTTAACAATTACTGAATCTAGAAGGTATATTACCAGATAATCCATGCTCATTCTCTCAGTTTTTCTGTATGTTTGAAAATGTTTACAGTGCTGGAAAAACCAAAAAATAAAAAATAAAAATCAATCTCACCAAAAATACACACACACACACACACACACACACAAACACACCCTCCAGTCAAGGATCACCATTTAAGGAAGACCTCCTACATGAAATAGAGAGGGGAAAACAAGTCCAGTGAAGTTATAATGTGTGATCTTTCGATGTTATCAGGGCTATTACATCCAAAAAAAAATTCAAACACTGGATTCATTTTTCATTGTAAAGATCAGAACTAATTTTTGTTAAAATAAAATTTTTTGCACTTAAGTAGAAAAATGTTTTGAGACCAGTTAGATTATTTTTTAAAATCACTTGATCTTGATCCTTGTGTAAAAAAAGTATGACTTTGTCCCATTATTTGAGATGCTAAGGATTGATACTAGAGGTTTATTTGGTCTACAGTCAGGTCATGTCAGTAAACTATTTGGGGATATTGGTATTTTAGAAAGACCAAATTAGTTAACATCTTTAAGCAGATGTATTCTAAAACTTCTACTGTATTTATAAAATTTAGAGATGTCACATTATTCAGAATACCAAGTCTTACTACTATACTTATGTTTGTTATTTTGGCAGTTCTTAAAGCTTAAAAGTAATAGTTAAAACTTTATTTTGTTTCTTGGTCTATGCTGTAAAATTCATTTTTCTCTTTTCTCCCAATTGTTTATAAAAATATGTTTAGATATTAAATTTGTTTAGACACGAAATGACTGTGCTGAGGGCACAATTATATCACATTGTTTGTATTGTGTGTATCTAGTATTCACAGGCTATCAAAATGGTTACATAAACTGCTACAATAAATTAGGCAAATGTAAAAGAGATAAATGTAATAAAATTGCAAGAGGTTTTACATTAAAAAATATTTTCCTTACTTTCTAAATCCTTACTAATTTAGTAAAAATATGTACTAATATATCTTAGGCATTAGGGATGCAAAGATAAGCCTTGTCATCAAAGAGATCACCTCCCAGCTCTCCCACAGAGCACTCACAAGCTCAAACTGAAGGAAGGGCAAGTTTAATGAGTGGCACTGCACCAACGATGAGAATGTTTAATAAATTACTTAGGGATATCACAAATAGTAGTTCAGTAGGCATTCCCATCATTTGTAATTGATCGTAATTTTTAATAAGAAGACATTTCAAATAGATGAAACATATGGAAATTAAACACCACAAATTTCAAAAGTATTTCATGCAAAAATCATGTCACTAGAATATAAGCTCCACAGGGGCAGAAACTTTTGCCTGCTGTCTTTACTGATGTAGTCCAAGAGTCTGGCCCAAAACAAGCCCTCAATAAATAATTTGTTGACTAACAATGAATGAATAAAACTTCAAGCCTAATTTTTAAAAATGTTTTCTGGGAGTCTTCATTTATAACGAAAATTATGGTCAATTTATCAAGAAAAAAAGGTGCTTAAATGTTATCCAATTTTTTCCCTGAGTGAATGCTAAATGTAAAATGGAAACAACAAATTCTTGACCAAAATCCAAAAGGCTTTAAATACACATCACTTCTTTGGGACAAGGATGGGACCAAATATTCCATTAGCATGAGTCAGAAATTATGCCCCTATCAGATGATCCCACTGGACTTTGTTCAATATCAAAGCTCAAAATAAATTTTTAAAAATAAATCTATAGAATCATCCTTCAATTAATCTTACACAAAGAATTATATTTCCCTCTAAGAAGTTTCTAGAGGAAAAAAAACTTTAGATGAAATTAAATCACTATTCTTTAGTCAATGCTTTTTAGGTGTATAGTTAACTAAACTACACTTTCCTGGGAATGTATTCTTTTTCTATTATTAAAATAATATGTACTCAAAGAAAAAATATACATACTCATATACAAGTATATAAAATATATATAACGTATTAAATATATAACATACTAAGAGACATCAAAAATAATTACCCATAATTCAGAGGCAAGTATACTGTCATTTTCTTTCACCACTTCTTATGAAATTTTTGGCTTTAACATGGTTAATGCCATAGACTTTCTTTTATCTCTTAGATAGAAAAATGCATCATCATTTATTCATCTCAGTGGTATTACTGGACCATCAGCAGGATTTGCAGTTTTCCCAACAGCAGTGAGGCATTTGAACTGAACCACCCATCCAAGCTTGACTGTCCTCATTAACAACAGCAAACACCAGCAACTTGTCTGGTTGTCTGGACTGAGGTGAACGATACCATTTGTAGTCATGAAATCAAGCAATCGGTCTGAACTGGGTTGGAATTCATACCCCTAGTGCACTGGTTCACGTATGCTATGTCTAACCAACTAAATTAACCAGTTATAGCCAATTTATGAATTAGCATATCAAATTTATTTTATCATGATAATACCAATGTCATTCTTGAAGATAGCAGGTATCTTTTTCTACAAGGAAACTATTCAATGCATTTGAAACCCTATGTACTCATTGCTCTAAGCATTCTCACCTTGGGGTTTTCAAACATGCTGTTCTTCTTGCCTAGAAAGCTCTTCCAGTTCTTAAAGCCCTGTCCTGCATCCCACAGCTTCCCCATCGGCCCCTCAACCTACTACCTCATTCACTACCCCAATATTCATTTTCAACAGTTGTTATTCAGGTTAAGCTTTTCCCCTTCCCAAGACTGGGCTGGTGCCTCTGGTGCAGTACCCTGAACTTCCCCTTTCACTGTACTTATCCCACTGGCTGTAATGATCTTTCCCACAGACCAGACCTCCACCACCAGACACCCAAGACTAGAAGTGACATACAGCAGAAACTCCCCAAATCTTGCTGAATAATTAAATGACATACTATTTTAATGGCTTCAAATATATATGCCTCTTTACACATATATACCCTAATGCATACATAGTATGTATTTATGTTAATATATAATAACTTTTATATATATACACACTAATATATGAGTGTGTGTCAGAAAAACAAGTAATTTCCTCCACCCTTTCCACAGGAAAAGCAATAAAGCTAAGTTAACGTAGGGTCTAGTCTTTATCACTCAACTAATCATTTAAGCACTTGAGGCCTCAATTTCCTCAGCTATAAAATAAAATCCTAAAATCCTCTTTGGTGTAGAGTTTTAGGGAACATCTCAAAAACATCAAGTCAGTCACAAGGTATTATCTATTATAGTCTAACATACAGAATAACAGGTATCGTGGAAAACAGAAGTTTAAAAGTTTCTCATTGAGCACTTGGCAGTACTAGGACCTCCTAAACAGCCTTCCCAAAGAGCAAGAGTCTCAATCCACTAGAAATCAAGGGTGAACAAACACTCCCACCCCCAGAAGGTGACATGCCACCACCCATGTCCTTTCACTTGATCACAAACTGTTTCAAATTAAGCTTTTGCCACACGGAACCTTCACCCACTAACTCTATATGGAAAGCATAATTAGAAGAAAACATAACTGGACTAAATTCATCCATGTCAAATTAAATACACCAGCTGTAGCAGTTTAAAATAAAAGGTGGAAAAACAGTACAGAAGAGTTGGGGCTCCTTTTTAAGAGCTCCTCCCCCCCCCAGTTAAACTAAACAAGCCCTATTTTTGTCCACTACTCCTAAATATCTATTAGAACAAGTATAAAAAGGGTAGAAGAGCTGGTGTGAAAAATCAAACCTTGGCTAGGCGCGGTGGCTCATGCCTGTAATCCTAGCACTCTGGGAGGCCAAGGCTGGAGCATCGCTTGAGATCAGGAGTTCGAGACCAGCCTGACCAAGAGTGAGACCCTGTCTCTACTAAAACTAGAAAAATTAGTCGGGTGTGCTGGCACGCACGCACCTACATTCCCCAGCTACTTGGGAGGCTGAGGCAAGAACATCACTTGAGCCCAGGAGTTTGAGGTTGCTGTGAGCTATGCTGAAGCCACTGCACTCCAGCCTGGGCAACAGAGCGAGACTCTGTCTTCAAAAAAAAAAAAATGTTTATTTCCTCTGTATTATCTGCTCAAATTCTTCTGTAAATCTAAAATTACTCTAAAATAAAAATCTATTAATAAAAAATTACTATATAAACAAAATGTGTATTGAATACTTTAAGGCAGCCACTAAAATAATTTAAAAAAATAAAAAGTAAAATCAAACCTTAGCCTTTCCCCCCCCCCAGCCATACTTACCTCCCTAAAAAAATAAAAAATAAAAAAAATAAAAAAAATCAAACCTTAAAATGGCAGAGCTGGCCAACATATATATCAAATACAACTTATTAGAAAAGGTTTCTAGTCACACAGATTCAAGCTGAAATGAACTTTCAGACAACAAATACACTCCCTCATCTTACAAATTAGTAAACTGAGACTCATTGCAGGAAAATGGCTTGCCCAAGATTACAGGACTGGTCAGGATACGGACCAAGCATCCCAAATCTGACTCTGATCTCTCTATTTCTCAGAGCTCTCTCACATAGGACCCATCTGCAGTATACAGTTATCTTTCAGATACACAGTATCACTCTCAAGTTCTGTAAAAATTGTAATATGTAATAATAACGAATGTCCTAAAACAAACTCTTCCAAAGATAGGTAAAATTTTATTACAAAACTTAAAGGATTAAACAGATACGTCTAAACTCAGAAACACATTTTTAACTACTTCATCTCACCTCGGGGTCTTAGAAGACTAAGTGTGATGTGAAATTCCACATCCATTAAAATAGTTACATCACATTGAATATAATAATAATTATTAGGTGGAAAGGAGGGATAAAAAAAGAAAAACTATTATTAAGTTAATAATCTTAAAATATTTACTGGCAGTGCACTGTATGAAATTAAGTATTTTAAACAAAGACAATGACAATGAAAGAGTCAGACAACGCTTGATCTCATTTCCAAGTATTTCTCTGTGATAGCAGAATTTAAGGAGGCCACAGAGTTGATCCCAGCCTATGCACAATGAGTGAACAGATTCCCCAGAAGCTTAAGGATCCCATCTCCCCTCCTTCCATACCTACAAACCAAAATTTACCAGGCTCAAGAGAACTGAAGGAAGAGGATGAACCAGTCCCCACACCCTACAACCTTGTGTTCAAAGTCCCCTAAACGCCCATGTTCAACCATTAAGTCCTCCTTCCTTATCACTTACAAGATCTATTAGCACTTAATTCTTTACTTACATGTATGTCTCCCCATTAAACTAAAAGCTCCATGAGGACAGAGGCCAATTATCTTTGTTTCCCAATGCATACTATCTAGTTGGCAAAGTATTTATTGAACTGAATAGAAGAATAAAATCTCTTTCCCCACTTTCCTTGTTCACTTTTTTCCATTCATCAACAGAATTAATTAAAAGAAAACATGGACAACCGTAAACTTACAGTTCTTTCTCCCTGTGAGCTACAAAAACCCTTTTTCCTACCACGATCACAAGAGCACAAGAATAGTTTTAAAAAAAAACTAGCAGGACAGTGGCACAAGCCTGTAGTCCCAGCTACTGGGGACGCTGAGGTGGGAGGATCACTTGAGCCCAGGAGTTTCAGGCCAGCCTTGGCAACAAAGTGAGAAACTGTCTCTTAAAAAAAAAAAAAATTAAAAATTAAAAAGAAAAAAAAAATGGCTGGGCACAGTGACTCACACCTGTAATCCTAGCACTCTGGGAGGCTGAAGTGGGAGGACTGCTTGAGGTCAGGAGTTCAAGAACAACCTGAGCAAGAGCAAGATCCCGTCTCTACTAAAAATAGAAAAAAATAGCCAGTCAACTAAAAATAGAAACAAAGAATTAGCCAGGCATCATGGCTTGTGCCTGTAGTCCCAACTACTAGGGAGGCTGAGGCAGGAGGATCTCTTGAGCTCGGGAGTTTGAGGTTGCTGTGAGCTAGGCTGAGGCCATAGCACTCACTCTAGCTGGAGCGAGACTCTGTCTCAAAAAAAAAACAACTAAGTGATCTAGCCCAACTCTCTCATTTTACAAACGAGTTATATTTATTGAAGTTCATATGGTCATCACATGGCCAGTTAGTGTCAGATACAAAAACAAATCTCTGATCTTGCTTACTCCAGTTTATATTCTATCTACCCTCATATCAAACACTGACTAAAAGTTAATCACTACATAGTGTACGTATCATAAACTTTGGGACTGGGCATGGTGGCTCACGCCTGTAATCGTAGCACTCTGGGAGGCTGAGGCGGGTGGATTGCTCGAGGTCAGGAGTTCGAGACCAGCCTCAGCAAGAGCGAGACCCCGTCTCTACTAAAAAAAAAAAAAAAAAAAAATAGAAAGAAATTATCTGGCCAACTAAAATATATATATAGAAAAAAAAATTAGCCGGGCATGGTGGCGCATGCCTGTAGTCCCAGCTACTCGGGAGGCTGAGGCAGTAGGATCACTTGAGCCCAGGAGTTTGAGGTTGCTGTGAGCTAGGCTGACGCCACAGCACTCACTCTAGCCCAGGCAAGAGAGCGAGACTCTGTCTCAAAAATAAATAAATAAATAAACTTAGAATCACCTTCTAAAAGTACCAAGTTTCTGCTATTTGGCTTTGGCAAAAAAAAAAAAAAAAATTAATAACAAGTACCAAGTTGTCTTTAAATTTGTGTCTTCTAATCTATGTTATCTTGGGAGAAATAAACAATTTTCAAAAATGCATATGGGGAAAATGCTTCATCTCTACTACTTCGACAAAGATGCCAAAAATATCTGGCAGAATTAAGATGCAATCATTGGGGGAAGCTGGGTGATGGATATATGGGGCCTCTCTACGACTTCACACACACACACACACACACACACACACACACACACACACACACACACACACACCCCCACCAAGCAGTAAGAAAATATTCTTTTCTCACACAGACAGCTATAGAACCTGTAGTCCAAGGAGAAAAGGAAGGCTGGGGGCCATGAGCAACTGGCAAGTGTGGCACGATTTGCTGTCATCAATTAATTTTAAGACAAATAAAAGTGGGAAGAACCTTTTACATGGTAGTCTTCAAGCTCTGGTGCTCCAGATGAAGTCCACTCCATGAGAAGCACTGCTTTAAATCAAGGACTCTCTTAACTGGGAAAAACCACAATAGATTTTACCACAATTTGGTTAGGTTATGTTACTCTTATAAAGTTTCAATGATTGTCAGAAAAACCTTCCACTTCAAAAAAAAATTAAAGGTTACATATATCATGCCCCCCGCCTAAAAAAATGCTATCACCTCTCAAGAATGTCCTAGAATTTACCAAAGGAAGATTGAATCTCCACTGTCAACTGAAATAGTTTTTTACATTTCCAAAGAGACCTCTGAGGAGTTGAGAGGCCCTAGAGAAAAGCAAAAATACCAACTGCCCTGGAGTCCCTGCCACTTATCAGAGTTTTATGGAACCAGAAACATTTTGGGTTGGTATGGGGTGGCTGCTAACCACATATAGTACTAACTCCTGTCTATGGATGCCAAGTGTTATATGCAGTTTTCAGTAGTCTCAGCTCTCAGAAAGTGGCAGAAAGATGAGCAGCTGCCAACTGAATCAGCCCACATGTCATCTTGGACCTGTAGACCATGGTTTGCCAACCTCCACTACAGAAGTCACCCACTCCTGTTTCTGCTTCTCCTAGGCAGTGCCAGAATCCTACCAGGGAATCATTTCATATAGTAGCAGTTTGGATTCATCCTCCTGCTAGCAACTATAGGAGGCAAAGAAAAAAAAATTGTAGTTCCTATAATCCCCCCAGAGAACCACCACAGAAACAAAAGGTCCCACTGTCCATAGCACCAAAGTACTCCCTCCCCTCAGTTATTCTCTAATCTACATACAATAATCAGAACACGATAAGCAGAAAAAGAAAAACACAATTACTTATGGAAAGCATCAGTGGATTTCTTGGAGGTGAAGACAAGTTTAACCACCCCTAGAAATATAAGCATATTAAGAGAATGAATGTTGGCTGGGCACAGCACTCATACCTATAATCCTAGCACTCTGGGAGGCCGAGGCTCGAGGATTGCTTGAGCTCAGGAGTCTCAGACTAGCCTGAGCAACAGTGACTCCCCACATCTACTAAAAATAAAAAATTAGCCTGTCATGATGAGCACCTATAGTCCCAGCTCCTCAAGGCTGAGGCAGGAAGATCGCTTGAGCCCAGGAGTTGGAGGTTGCAGTGAGCTATGATGACACCACTGCACTCTACCCAGGGAGACAAAGTAAGACTCTTGTCTTATCAAAAAAACAAAAAAGAGAGAGAGAGAATGAATGCTTAAACTAGTCCTGTTCAGGCCGGGCGTGGTGGCTCACGCCTGTAATCCTACCCCTCTGGGAGGCCGAGGCGGGTGGATCGCTCGAGGTCAGGAGTTTGAGACCAGCCTGAGTGAGACCCCGCCTCTACTAAAAATGGAAATAAAAATTATCTGGACAACTAAGAAACTATATATAGAAAAAATTAGCCGGGCATGGTGGCGCATGCCTGTAGTCCCAGCTACTCGGGAGGCTGAGGCAGTAGGATCGCTTAAGCCCAGGAGTTTGAGGTTGCTGTGAGCTAGGCTGACGCCACGGCACTCACTCTAGCCTGGGCAACAGAGTGAGACTCTGTCTCAAAAAAAAACAAAAAAAAACAAAAAAAAACTAGTCTTGCTCAAAATTTAATAAAAATCACTCCATTGGTGCTGATTCCTTTAAAGACTTAAAGTAGGGTTTCTAGATGCAGGCAATGATAAAGAGCAATAACCAGACAAGTTCAAATGACTTTTGGATGAGAAACAAAGCCATTATTACGACATGAGATTAGATAATCAACTACAGAAACTCAATACTCCTCCCCACAAAGCCTTTCATATAAAACCCTGTTTTCATCATTTAGAAATTACAATAACCCTACCATATTGTCTCTTTCTTAGCTTTCTCCACAAAATTAACTTCCTAATCTCAAATGTAGCTTTTCTTAAACCTTATAAAACCCATCATCCTCCACTTTTCAGATGACAGCAAGCAGGCTCTCATAGAAAAACATCCAAACGAATTTCCACCAGGCCCCTAAGTGGAGTCTTAGAGCCACTCAGAAAAGAGCAACTCTGGAGCTCCAGGTTGTCTGTGAGGTAGAGCTGGTATTTAAGTTCAGGTAAAGAACTGAATGCCTTGTCACCTGAATTCTGGAACAGCAGATTCATGCTGGAGCAGAGCCCATTTCTTGAAATGGCAGGTTCTGAACACTTTCTCTCCTATACACAAAAATGGGCCTGAACCAATGGGGAAGAAAATAAAAATTGATCTATTGATTTACTCATCACAGCACTTTGTAGACTGGACACTATCATAATCTTTATAACTAGAAGTCTAGAATATGACCATTACATTTCATGGAATTCTAAAATATAATCTTTTCCTATATACTAATATATGTTTTTTAATCAACACAAAAATCTGCTGTCAAGAAAAACATAAAATTCTTTTTATTAGTGGCCTTTTCCTATGAAAAATATTGTTAACAAATTAAAGTCAAGAAAAGTTTCAAGTATATAAAATTATACCCTGAATGATCACAACTATATAAAAACAAAAATATCCACGTATAAAAAAAATAAAGACTGAAGAGTCACCAAAATGCTAATAGTGATCTTATTAAACTTTTATTTAAAATTCTGTATCTTCCTGATTTTCTGTAAGAATTTCTTTTCTTTTTTTTTTTTTTTTTAAAAGACAGAGTCTCACTCTGTTGCCTGGGCTACAGTGCCGTGATGTCAGCCTAGCTCACAACAACCTCAAACTCCTGGGCTAAAGCGATCCTACTGCCTCAGCCTCCCTAGTAGCTGGGACTACAGGCATGCCCGGCTAATTTTTCCTGTATATTTTTAGTTGTCCAGCTCATTTCTTTCTATTTTTTTTAGTAGAGACGGGGTCTCACTCTTGCTCAGGCTGGTCTTGAACTCCTGAGCTCAAAAAATCCTCCCACCTTGGCCTTCCAGAGTGCTAAGATTACAGGCATGAGCCACCACACTCAGCTAAGAATTTCTTTTTATACCAAGGAATTTTTTTATTTCTTTGTTTGGTTTATGTTTTTGTAGAGACAGAGTCTCACTATGTTGCCCCGGCTAGTCTCAAACTCCTGGCTGGAAGCAATCCTCCCACCTGGGCCTCCCAAAGTGCTGGGATTACAGGCATGAGCCACCATGCCCAGCCTTTATATAATAAAGAATAAAAAATAGCCAGAAACAGAAAGCAATCCAAATTTACATAAGTTAGAGAGCAGATTTAAAAATTGTGGTATATCCATCTAATGAAATACTACTGCCCATTAATATAAAAGAAGAAACTACTACATGCTACAACACAGATCCAGAGCAAAAGCATTGTGTAAACTGAAAGAAACCAAACACATGATTCCATTTCTATGAAATTCTAAAAAAGACGGAATTACAGTGAGAGAAAGCAGAACAGTGGTTGCCAGGTACAGGATGTAGGGGGAAGGGACTGAAAATACAAGGGACACCAGGTAACTTCGGGGTGATAAAAATGTTCTTTATCTTGATTGTGGTGGTGGTTACACAACTGTATACATTTGTCAAAAACTCAAACTGTACACTAAAAATGGGTGAATTTTACTATATATAAAAGTATAACTCAATAAATATGAAAATAAGAGTAAAGTTGAAAACATTTTATTAAGGTGAATAATACTATCAGAAACTGAACAAACAGCAGTACTTTTTGCTCTGCAGGTAGGATAAATTATGTATTTACAAGTGAAATAACATTAAATGCTAACACTTTATTTAATATCCTGACAAAAATGAGAACGTTACCAAGCATAGTTATCTAAGAATTTATCTTATTTCTCATTTTGAAGGGGCTTATTATCACTATACTTATTGTATGAGGAAAGTAATATGAAATACAATCATTAGAGAATGATTTCTTATAGCCAAGTTCAACTAATATTCTCACCTCTCTATATTAACTTAGAAGAATGCTGCAAACTTTTCATATCACTTAATCTTATTTCTCAATGTCCCCCCACAGAAAATCACTTAACTTCATGAATCCTCTCTTACCATCATTACATAACAATTACAAGTGACTGCTGATAAAATGCTATCATACTAGAAGTTAAGTTGTTACAGAAACCTAAAGATTTACAGCATGATCCTGTCCCTTCTTCCAAGGTTACAACCCAAACAAGTTTCTCTTATTCTATGAATGTCAAATTGTTTAACATGTTAGAACTTCCTTAGCTTTATGAAGTAAAATTATCAAAATTGTCAATCAAAAATAAGCATTTATGAGACAACAGGAAAATGTGAACAGATTGAATTTTGATATTAAGGTATTTGGGGTTTTCCTTTTTAATGTAAATATTGTTTTCCTTATTGCCTTTCAGTGGCTCCCCTTGCGAAGAGTTTTTCCTTTTTTTTTAAGGCTTCCTCTTTGAAATCACAGTGAACATACATCTATTAAATTATCTGATAGTGGGGAATAAATGGGAGATTATTGCAATCAGATTGGACATAAGTTATATAACTGTTGAGACTGCGTGATGGGTATACAGTTGTTCATACCATTCTCTTTACTTTTGTATATGCTTGAAACTTTCCATAATAAGAAAAGCTTAAAAATGATATTCAGGGGAAAACTTAAAAATCAATTACAAAAACAAATCAACAATTCATAATCACATGAGCCAAGAAAAAAGGCTGTTTTCATTTGATCAGAATGCCAAGTGTCAAAATGACAGAAATGCAGATGATAATTGGAGTTTGTTTTCTTAATTCGGTATATGACAAAACGGGGAAAAGAAGACATTAAGTATATCCTCCTGCAATATGAAATTGCTCCTTTCAATACGCCCTATAAGATCTACCTAAATGTAATTTGACACAGTCTTCAACAACTGAACTTTCCTTTAGAGACTACTTCCTAAATAACATAATTGTTAGGGAAAAAATTCTGAACTTTCTTAATTTCATCCCATTATTCCCAGTTGTACTCCTGTGTACCAAGTAATTGTCTTCAGAATTACCTGTTTACTTTCAGGCCTATGATTTAGGTCATGGATTTCTTGATTTACAAAATTGCTCTGCCATTGTTTGTTTTGATTTTCCATTTTTTGTTTGGCTACCTTATACCCTGTTTTAAATCTTAATTTCCTTAAGCAACTTCATTTAATCATTTTCGTTAAGTGAGACTATTCTAATACAGAGTATCTAGCATTGTTTTTAGGTAACTATTGCAATAATCAAATGGTGAGATTTCCCACTGATTTGGTGATGTGATGCTCTGTCCCAGACTGCCTAATACTTGGGGGCTTTTTGTTTGGATTTTCTTGGTTTTTGTTTTTTTGGTTCAGCACACTGAAATTTCAGGCAGCTTTCAATTATTATAACCTCTACCCAGCACAACCTTTGTTCAGCTCCACATAATCCCTGGCATATTTTCTGGCTCCTACTGAGAGGGCGAGGATATGCTTGAGTCTTTAAAACCCAACAGTTCATAATAAATATCATGAACATTTACTAAATGCTATGCTCTGTGCAAAAATGCACTTTCCATGTCAATGCTATACAAGAGAACTTTTAGTGATGATGGCACTGTTCTCTACCTACACTGTCCAATATGGTAGAGACTAGCTATGTGGGGCTACAGACTGAAAATGTGACTCATTACCGATGTGTGGACTTAAATTTTTATTTAATTTTAATTAATCTTAATTTAAATGGTCATGTTTTCAGACTAACTTCAGAATTTATAGTGCTTGTTCTTCATAAAAGTTGTTTCCATTTATTTCTACAACTATATGCGTTGAAGATAATCTAGAACAGAGTTCTCAATCTTAGCACAACTGATATTTTGTGGGGGGCTGTTGTACATTACAGAAGGTTTAGCAGCATCTCTGGCCTCCACCCACTAGAGGCCAGTAGCAATGCCCCAGCTGTGAATCAAAAAATGTCTCTGACACTGCCAAATATTCCCTGGAGGGAAAAATCACCCCCATCAGAGAACCACTAATCTAGGATTAAGAGTCTGGATTCTGCACTCAATACTAAGGATATTTTAAGGCAATTTCTTTGAGTTCCTGCTTTTGCTATTTGGAAACTAGGCAACGCAGAAAAACAGTTAAAAGTAAGTATCTCTTCATATTTTCCATAGAATCCACATTATAGTATTTGTTTTCCCATTCACTATCTCAACTGTTCTTTCCTGACCTTGAGGTGGGTACTATATGCCTAATTTAGAGATTAAAGTGGGAGATTCTAAGAGGTTAAATGACTTGTCTACCAGCACATAGTTTCAAGCTCCTATGTATACTGTATCACCTTGTGTTACAGCACCTGAAGGGAAAACTCCTTAGAGAAAAATCCTTTTGATACGACAATCTCAATAAAGGCTATTTATCATTGCACAACACATTATAATGCCAAAAGGCAAAGCTCACAGGAAAATTCCACATATAGACAAACAATGAGAACTGGTTTGTATTGTAACTAACCTGCATCCTGAGTAATTCAGGACAACACACCATGCCTTACCCACACGTAACCTTAAAAAAGCCTCTCTTAACCTACTACTAACAAACGGTTAAGAGGGTCAGCCCTCTCCCCTAGAAGACATAAATTAAACTAGAGGCCTAGAGGGAGGAGTTCAGGGGAAGAGGATATCAAAAATCTAAGACAGGTGGCTGCTCTAAGGCTGGGATCTCTGAGACAGAAATATTCTGGAATACAAGCCACGTGGAAGAGTGGAATGGAGTCCTGGACTTAAAAAAAAAAAAGTCAGAAGACCCATCACGTGGACTTCAGCTGTATGTCAGTCACTTGCTGTGTACCCATGGATGAATTCTGATAAATCTCTAAGTCTATTTCTTCAACTCATTAGTGAAAAGACTGGTGGTCTACATGACTTCTCAGGCACCAGGCACTTCCAGCTCTCCCCTCAATCTCAATATGCAGAACCCTCTTCTTGGTATCGTTTTGCTGTTTCCTGAGACAATGTTTTAAATAAGAACATAGCACTAACTCAAGAAATTCACTAGAAAGAAAATCAAAATGTCACAGAAGTATCTGAGCACAGAATGGTTTCAATTCCACTCAATGAATATTTGCAGAGGGCCCAGCAACTCTGTGCCAAGGACCTTGTAATCACTCTGGGAAGCACAGCCAACATCCGAGGCTCTCTGAATTTCTCTCCTCTTTCCATCCTAGCCATCCCCACCCATATTTATCGACTTCACTCATACATCATCATTATCCATTAAGCAAGTCTGAAAACACAAATTATGAAAAAAATCAGATAAGTGTCTTTTTGTACATTTTAGATGCTTGAGACATTAGACTATTACACTGAACAAAATATTTGGGTTTTTTACAAAAGAGCTGAGAGAAAAAAATATTTGACTTTTTATAGGATGTGGGTATTTAAAGAAAGCTTAGAAAAGAAAATACTGATGTTTTGAGGACCAAAAGTTTTCTTTAACTGAGCAATTAATATATTTGCAGTACCACACTATTTAAATGTCTAATCTCACTGTTTTTATTAATTTTTTTTTACGGAACACTGTCATCCTTGCATAGGGGCCATCCTAATCTTCCCTGTATGGTTCCAATTTTAGTACATGTGCTGCCGAAACAAGCACCTCACTGCTTTTAGTGTAAAGAACAAAGTACACCTAGTTATACTCTTTCATCCTAAACTTGTTTATTTGATTCTCATAGACACATTTCTCATAATAAAAAAAAAGCCATAGTAGCCTTCTTTTCTATTACCAAAACTTACTAAAATTTGGTAAAGTTTTTATCTGAAGATGAAAATATATTCTGGGCTGCTTACTATAGTTAATTAAAAGGTTCCAGAAAACCAATCTCTTTTGGAAACAGATTTTTTTCAAGCAGTAGGTTGATCCTATTACTTTGCAACTAGGTATGTAAGGCAGATCTTTCCTTTTGAAGAGGAGACACGATAGCTTTTGCTACAAGTCAACATAAGTCAACTACTTCAAAACTTAGGGTTTTTGACTATCTCAAATGCTGTCTTCACAAATCTAAACAAACCAGACAAGCTTATGGCTAATAGGTACAACCATAGGTCTCTAAAATTTTACCTACAGTACTTTTCTATTTTTTTTCAAATATCTGCCACCTTGATGCACACATGGTATGACATGACTCAGATCCACTGATCTGTTTCCTTATTTCATGAAATGAAAACTCATTATGATCCACACACTCTTAATATTATATACTGACATTACAAGAATCAAAAATGAAGCTAAATGTTTATACTAGCAATGGAAAAAGAAAAAGTAGTTTTTAAAAGGTACATTAAAGCTGGGCGAGGTGGCTCATACCAGTAATCCCAGCACTTTGGGAAGTGGAGGTGGGAGGATCACTTGAGGCCAGGAGTTTGTGACCAGCCTAGGCAACATAGCAAGACCCACCGTTGTCCCTCTCCTTTATAAAACAATTAAAAAATTAGCCGGCACGGTGGCATATGCCTCTAGTTCTAGCTACTCAGGAGGCTGAGACGAGATCACTTGAGCCCAGGAGTCAAAGGTTGCAGTGAGCTATGGGTCACTGCACTCCAGCCTGGGTGACAGTACAAGACCCTGTCTCTTAAAAAAAAAAAAAAAAAAATAGTTAATTACTTGTAAATTCCTCAAATAATTGACACAAAAAGAATGTCCAAAAATGAATTAAAGAGGATGAGGCAGGAGGATCGCTAGAGCCCAGGAGTTTAAGGTTGCAGTGAGCTATGATGATGCCACTGCACTTTAGCACGGGCAACAGAGCGAGATCTTTTCTCAAAAAAAGAAAGAATCAAAGTGCCCAACACAACTGCAAAATAGGTTTTGACATGCACAACCAATTGAGAAAATTAGTACTAACGTAGAAAACATGCTCTACTTCTCTGTTCCCTGGTACAATTTTGTAAGTTACAAGACAAGTTACAGGACAAGCACTACCAGCATGGTTCCATCAGTGACAGTAAAGCTATCCTCACTACTAGCCTGGTTCCAATACTTACAAAAAATCTTATGTTAATGTATTTAAAAAATCTTTAATGAAATAAAGTCAAAGTAAGGACCACATAACAAAATGTTAAATAACTTAAAAAGTTATTTCACTATTTAAAGGAACTATGTGACAACTCCAAATGATCAGTATTTTCAAGAGGTATTTCAAAAGTTTCACACACATGTTAAATACAACTTGACAAGAGCAAAGATTAGACAAATCCGAACCCGGTGCCAGAAACTAAACCACCAGCTCTGGACTGAAAAGCTGTCTGCCCCACTTGAGGTGGTCAGATATACTGAGACAGAAGCCAGTATCTTAGCAGCAAGTTAGGCCTCTTCCTCTCGCCGGGAAGCGCATGACAAAGCGCGTCATGCAACTTAAGTCACCCGGTCACTTAGCAAAAATTATATCTAGCTTCTAAACTTAGGACCAGATGGCCTTCTATACTCAAAAGAAATACAGAGAGCAGTAAAAGTATTGGTAGAGAGGGAGGTTTAAAATGTCCCCACTTTCTGAGCCTGTGGACATTTAGCACATCATTAGATCTGAGTCCTAGATTCTAAGACATGCTTTAATGGAGGCCTCCCTCAACCTCCTGTGATTCTGTTTTGCAACAGTGAAAAAACTTGTCCTGCTTTACCTCAGTTCCCTGAGAGCATGCGGCCCTGCAACTCAATATCCTAAACTGGCAAGGAACGGTGGAGGAGGGAAGGAGAGAAACCCAAACCAAAACAGCCTTCTTATAAAAGACAAAAAATAAAAAAATCATAATTCCTCCTCCACCCATAGCAAACCCAACCCAGAAATTTACAGCGTGTTAAGAAAAGCAGCATTGCTGAATTGCAAACGTAAGAGTTTTCCTTTGACACTCTACGCACGGTTTTCAGCTGTCAAATTACAACTCAGGAAAACACTATCATTAGAATAAAAAAGGAAACAAAAAAGCTCGCACCACAGGGGCTGGTAGGAGCTGCCAGCACCATTTCAGGAGAAGGAGAGCAAAGGGAATCCAATCCACTTCCCCACCCCCGCCAGAATTCATCCCCTCCCAGGCCAGGCAAACCTCACCGCTGGGGCTCAAATTTAATAATAATAACAATGATCATGGCGCTTCCTCCCTCTCCCTCCCCCACCCCCCGCATCTGCCGGGAATCGGCTTCTCTCCCCCGGGATCCCCAGGCCTGGCAGGTCCAGACCACCCCACCGGACACATCTCCCCGGGTCCGGGCAAGCCCGGCCCAGCCTACCCCGGGGCCCCTTGCCCCGCTTCTCCTCTTCCCTCTCTTTTTACCTCCACCATCCCCCATCCGCATTGTCTGTCTCAATTCAACTTTGACTAATATGGATTCCTCGGGCCTGGGCCGAGAGGTAATTACAGCCTGCCCCCCGGGAGCCAGAGCCCCCCCCCCATCTCCGTCGAGTTCAACGCGGCTCCTCGCGGAAGGGGGGAAGGGGATGTGCAGCGCGCTCTCCGGTCTACACCGCGGGTCCCGTCTACACCGCGCTCCCCCAGTGGCCCCCAGCCCCCGGAACCAGAAGTTTCGCCCGGATGGGGCCTAGCAGGGGGCAGTGAGGACCCCCCCCACCCCTGCTGGACTGCCCGCGCGTAAACACACCACCCGCTCCGGCACGGCCCCGTGGGGGAAGGGAGGGAGGGAAGGGCACCCCTCCCCCCGCCCGCCCGCCGACCCGCCGGCCCTATTACCTGTCATTGAGCTGGTCCTCGGTGCCCGGCAGCGGGTGAACCACGAAATGGATGGACGTCATGGTGCTTTCCTTCTTGTCCTCCTCCCGAGGACTGCCCCCTCCCGCTCTCGCCCGCCCCCCAATCCCCTTCCCCTCCCCAAAACCCAAAGCCGCTGCCGCCGCCTCCCAGTCCCCAAATGGAGGGAAGCTAATGCGCAAGGGCCGCCGCCGCCTCCCTGCCGGGCGTGTGTCCGCGGCCCGGCGGGGCGGGCAGGAGGGCAAATCACCACGCTCCCCGCTCCCCGGCGACAGCGCGGAGTGCGAGGCTGGCTGTCGGGACCCGGGGCGCGCCGCCGCCAGCGGCAGCCGGGCGTTGGGAGAGGAGGCGACTGGGGAGGGAGGAGTGGGGCGGGCTGCGGGGACTGTACGGTCCCGGCGGCGGACGGGGTCCGGACTACGGAAGGTGGGGAGGGAGAAGAGCCCCCGCACCGCGCGTCACTGGCGAGAGGCCGCCGCCGCCACCAGCGCCGCCGCCGCCATCTTCACTTCTGCCCCAGTTTCTCCGTCTCGCAGGCTCCGCTCCGGAGCGGCGGGGGAGGGGCGAACGGGAGGAGGAGGAGGGAGGAGACCGGCGGGCGGGGGCACGGCGGCGAGGGGGCGGGGCTCCGGGAAACGGGCGGTGAGGCCCTTTCGATTGGGCGGCTCAACGTTGCCGAGCCACGACGCTGTAAGGCGCGTGCCGATTGGTCCGTTCGGCTCCCGAGCCCAGCCCCCGGGGGGTGGGATGTCTCGGGAGTGAGTGTTCCGGAGAGCACGTGTTAGGGAAGGCGGAGGCGGACGGGTGAGCCCGCCGGGAGGGAGGGTAAGTGTGCGTGAGTGAGTCCCGGAGGAGGTGGGAAGGAAGAGGGGCTCTTGCCTTCTCTCGAGCTGATTTCCCGGGGGCAGCCCTAATTATTTTGCAGACCCTTAGGGGCTTTGTGTTGTTGTTTCTCATCCTTCATCAGCATTTGTATTTAAAGTGAAAGTGTAAAAGCAGTTAAGGGGCAAGAAATACACAGCCTTTTATTGGAAAAATAAGATACTTGCGTATGGACTTTTCCAGAAAGTGATAGTGGGATCATGGAGCTGACTTTGTGGCAACTTCTTTTATCACCCTAATCTGCACAATTTCCTTACCACCACCACCATCACATACCCAAAGACAAAATGTGGAAATTTCCATTAATTTCCAATGAAATATGACATACCTATTCTACAAAGGGGTTCTTTAACTTACGATTAGTGAGATCATAACGGCAAATTCTTGACTAGATCCTTTTTCTTAAGGAACTAGTTCATAGCTTATCAAAGGTTTCTATGACCTCCTCAAAAAAATCAAGTACCTCTTTCAAGGCAAAAACTGAAAATATGAAGTCTCTTCTCCAGTCTTTGTAGATGTTCATTAAATAAGGATTTTGTAAACCGTTCTTAAGAATAAATATCACTTTTCCTCTTTTAATGCCACATACATACACACACTCTTTTGTTTAGGAAGTTCTTTTGTGCAAAGCATATGAAAATTTATTTATAAAATCAGGATAGACTAGGTACCCCTTGAGGCAGATGATGGAACACTTTTATAGGTCACCAGCTCCCAACATCAGCTCAGATTAGATTAAAAAGTGACTTCAAGGCCACTATTAGAAGGCTATGTGAGCCCTGGGGAAGCAGGGTAGACAAATGTACACTGCTAGTTTTAGTGCCACACAGATCCAGATTTCAATTCTTTTTCTGCTACTTAACTATATAGCCTTTATCAGATTATTTAACCTATTATAGCATGTTTTTCTCATTTGATAAATAATCCGTAGTGATATATTTACACAGGGTTGCAGTGAGGTCTAAATAAGATAACATATCAAGCGCCTAGAGGAATTCATACACACAGTAGGCTCAGCAAACAGAAGCATTTACTTGTCAAGTGTTCTCTATGTACCACTTTTATACCTTATATTATTTAATATTCAAATCACCCTATTGGGTAGACAATATTATTCCTCCCCATTATATGGATGAGAACACTGGGGCTCAAACACCTTAGGTAGGTGTTGAAGCTGAGACTAAAACCCAACTCTTCTGACTGATTCCATTGCTCTTTCCACTATACCACGGCTGCCATATAGTAGTTAATAATTTAGAAGGAACAGACTATTCAAAGCCAATAGAAAAAAAAAAAATGATGTGATAAATGCAGTAAGAATGCCATGGAAGTTGAAGGAGGAAGTGATTCCAGCCAAGAGAATTTAAAAAGTCATTTAAGCTGCACTATCAAGAATGTTCTGAGCAAATAGAATATCTGGCTTAAACCTAGTCTTTTTAGATTTGCCCTGAATCCACCACACCATGGCCATACCTTGCCTCATTTCTCTTTCTTCCAAATCTGCCCTTTATCTTTCATTATGCTTCTATCCAGCTTTCAGCTTGATTTACACACTCCTGGTTTCCTAGAACTGAGACTTTCTTTCCTGGCTGAAAGTTGGTCTCCTCCTTCTAGGCAGCCCATTCAAACTGCCTATGTGGTCTTTGACTGATAACCATCTTGGCATTGCTTACTTTTTTGTTGATGGCATGTTAGGAAGAATTTTACTCTTCCAGGGATCTAACACTTTGGTGGGTCACACTTTGAACAGGGAAAAACAAGTAAAGGCATGGAGTTGTGAAAGACCATCACACAGATGGGGGAGGAACAAATAGAGATTGGGGAATCAAGATGAGCAGAGGTCAGGTAAAAGCTCTTTGAAGAGTCAAAGTGCAGCACAACCTGCAAGAAGGAGGCTGGAGACTGGATTTCTAGTAATTCAGACTAATTCTCCCTTTGAGGACAACTAGAAAAGTTAGACAAAATACTTTCTTTAAATCTGCTTAAAGGCGCAAGAAAGCTAACAAAACAATGATGAATTACCAAAACAGGATCCAAGGGATGAATAAGACCCAGGGAAGAGAATCTTCTCTTTGGAGCACTTTTTCCCCAGGGACCCATGTTAATTCCAGAAATACAAACTGAGAAGGCAAGAGATTGAGCAGTTAGTCTGACAGGCACTCAGGGCTAAGACAACAAGGATTGATGTCTAGGATCCCCCCAGTGCAGTGGGGAGTGCTAACGAACCCCTCTTACTTTGTGTGGAGCCCTGAAGGACTGCATCTCTGAAGTAAGCCATGTCTTATATTTGATTTTCCCAAAAGCAGACCTTGAGACAAGGATTTGGCTATAAGTAGCTTATTTAGGAAGTGACTGCAGGAAGCACTGTGTGGGAATGGAGATAAAAGATAAGGAAAGGAGAAAACCCAATAAAAAATGGGCTGGTGAGTGTTTTACCACCATGGGCAATTTGAACTCAATCCCACCAGGAACTCTGTGAGAGACTGTGTGGGACATACTTCAGAAAACTGGAGTTATTTATCCATCAACCCCATCTCTCAGTAGTTAAGGGTTGTTCCTGGTTTGTTAACTAGCTAGGTTGTTGATAACTAGTTTAACGTCTAACAAAAATTAATTGTGTTATATACCAAAAAAATTAGAAAATGAAAATTTTGGCCAGGTGTGGTGGCTCAGGCCTATAATCCTAGCACTCTGGGAGGCTGAGGCAGAAGGATTACTTGAGGTCAGGAGTTCAAGACAAGCCTGAGCAAGAGCAAGACCCCATCTCTACAAAAAGAAAAAAAAGAAAATGAAAATTTTAAAATACCATTTAAAATAATACAAAAATCTATTAAATATCTAATATCTAAGAACAGATCCAATGAAAGATATGTAAAGCCTCTACACAGAGAGCTTGAAAACAATTTTGAAAGAAATGAAAGATGATCTAAATAAATGGAGGATATACCATGTTCATGGACTAGTAGACTGAATATTGTGAAATTGTAAAACTCCCTAAATTGATCTATAAATTTAGTGCAATCGCAGTCAAGATTCCAACACTACTTCGCCCCAGTAGAACTTTACAAGTTGCTTTTCAAACTTACGTGGATATGTAAGGAGAGACACAGAGGTCAATGAAATAGAATAAAGAGATCAGACATATACTAAAGCTGAAGGAACACATGACTTATGACAACATAGGTATTTCAAGGCAGTTTAGAAAGTAAGGTGCTTGCAATAAATTGTGCTGAGATGGTTGGATTTTTTTTAATTAAATTTAACTCCTACCCTTATCATACACAAAGATCCAGGTGAATTGTAGATCTACATGTAAAAGGCAAATAATAAAATCTCTAAGAAGATAGTATAGAAGGATATCTGTGTGACCTTAGGATTAGGAAAAACTTCCTAAACTGGACAGAAAAGCTCCAATCATAAAGAAAAGGATTATTACATTGGAAATAAGAATTTCTATTCATCAAAAACACATCAAGAGATTGAAAAATTAAGCCACAAAATGGAAGAAGATATTTGCAATTCATATTACTAACAAAGGACTCATATCCAGATAATTTTTTTAAATTCCTAGAAATTACAAAGAAAAAGAAAACCAAATTTTTGTTAATGGACAAAATATTAGAATAGGTACTCCACGAAAAATATATACAAATGTTTAATAACCATCTGAAATGGTGCTCAAGCTCATTAATCATCAGGGCAAAGCAAATGAAATCCACAGTCAGATACTATTGCACACCCTCCAAGATGGCTATAATCAAACAAACTGACAATAGCAAGGGTTAGCAAGGGTGTGGGACAAGAGATCTTACAGTTGGTGAGAGCTTAAACTGAAGTAATCACTTTGGAAAACAGGTTGTCATTTTCAACTAAAATGGAGACACACATATCGAACAACTTCACTCCAAGGTATATACTAAATGTACTATGTACCAAGAGACAAAGAAAAGGCTGTCCATAGCAACAGTCTTTGTAAAAGCTTCAAACAGGAAATAATCCAAATGACCATCAAACATAGAATATTATGGTTTATGCAATGTGATACCATACAGCAATAAATATGAATGAGCTACAGGTATTTGCAAAACCTGAATGAGTCTCACAAAAATAATGTTGAATAAAAGGAGCCAGAAGTGATACAATTCCATTGATATCAGCTTCAAAAACTGGCAAAGTGAAACTCTGTTGCTAGGGATGCATTTCTAGGATTACAGGAGTGGGCCACTGCACTGGCCTGTTAGGAATGCATTTCTAGATAGTGAAGCTAGGAAAAGCAGAGAAGAGTTTGCCTTAAAGAGTAGCAGATACTTTATAGAGGAGGAAGGAGTATTGATTGAGAAGTAGAATGCTGACAGTGTTGTTTCTTGACCTGGGTGTTGGTTACAGGATATTCATTTATTATAATTTATTTAACTATACATTCTCATTTTGTCTACTTTCCTATGTGTGTGCTAAATTTACTATAAAAGATATATTTTTAAATGCATTGTATGAAAAGAGAGAAGGTTAGCACTTCCTTAACAAGGATGGAAGAGGCCCTGGGGCCTGACAACACACATATGGTTAAGGCATTGCCACCTACTTAGGCACCATATAACCATCATTTTTCAAAAAAAAAAAAAGAAGAAGAAGAAGAAGAATGGCCCTACTTTAAACCATATAATATAGAAATATTAACTCAATTAAGTGAATTGTAAACCTAAATATGAAAACTAAAGCTTTAAAACTCTCAGAAGAAAAAAAAACAAAAAAATAAACAAAAAACAAACAAACAAAATTAATAAAATAAAACTCTTGTGGTGAGTGCCTGTAGTCCCAGCTACTCCAGAAGCTGAGGCAAGAGGATCATTTGAGCCCAGGAGTTTGAGGTTGCTGTGAGCTAAGCTGATGCCATGGCACTCTAGCCCAGGCAACAGAGTGAGAATTTGCCTCAAAAAAAAAAAAAAAGAAAGAAAAAAAAGAAAGAAATGGTTTCTTAGACATAAAAGCACAAACAGATTTTAAAAAAAGATAAATTGAACTTAATCCAATTTATTTTAATCCAGTAGAGAGCTGGACTTAATCCAATTTAACACTTTTGTGCTTTGAGGAACACTGTCAAGAAAGGCAACCCATGGAATGGGAGAAAATATTTGCAAATCATATATCTGATAAGGGACTGTCCAGAATATATAAAGAACTCTTACAACGCAACAATAAAAAGACTAATAATCCAATTTTTAAATGGGCCAAGGGGAAAGAAGGGGCTGAGAATGAGTTCAAGTTTATAAAAGAAAACGAATAAGAAAGAGTAAAGCACTGGTTTGTGATGATGTAATGATACTAATGAAAAACAGAGAGAAGACAGGAAGTTTCACTCCTGACTGCACCATCAAGGACTGCAGTCTGGAAAATATGGCAAAATAAATATTTTGAAAGTGAAAAAAATTATTTTTCTTGAGACAGGGTCTTGTTCTGTCACCCAGGCTGGAGTGCAGTGGTATGATCAGAGCTCACTGCAGGCTCAAGCCATCCTCCCTCCTCAGCTCCCCAGTACAGGCTCACATCACCATGCCCAGCCTGAAGGTGAAAAGGTAAAGCTCTTACTAGGATAAAAGCCTATCAGAGAGCACTGAGTTGTCTTGAATGAAGTCAAGCCTCCCTATAACTAAACACCACAGTGCCAAATGAAGTTAAAAATCTGAAAAAAGAAAATGGGCAAATGATTTGAATAGATATTTCTCAAAAGAATACATACAAATGGCCAAGAAGCTCATGAAAAGGTGCTCAATGTCATTAGTCATTAAAGAAATGCAGATCGAACCAATAATGTAATAATACTACCTCTCATCCACTAGGATGACTAAAATAAAAAAGACAGACAAGACAGTAACAAGTGTTGGTAAGGATGAGGAGAAATGAAAACCTTCGTACATTGTTAGTGGGAATGTAAAATAGAGCAGCCACTTTGGAAAACAGCTTGACAGTTTTGACAATTCTTCAAAAAGTCAAACCCCAAATTATCATAGACTATTCTTAGGTATATAGCCGAGAGGATTAAAAACCTATGGTTACACAAAAACTTTTACACAAATGTTCATAGTTAGCATTGTTTATAACAGAGAAAAAATGGAAACAATTGAAATATCTATCAGCTGATAATAGATAACTAAAACGTGGCATTTCCATACAATGGAATATTATTTTCCATGAAAAATAATGAAATACTGACATACTCTACAACGTGAATGAACCACGAAAACGTGGTATGTGAACGAGGCCAGACACAAAGGGCCAAATATTATGATTCCATTCATATGATGTATCCAGAATAGGTAAATCCACTGAAACAGAAAGTAGATCAGTAATTGCCAGGGGTTGGGAGGAGGGGGAAATGGGAAGTGACTGCTAATGGGCATGTGATTTTGGGGGTGCGAGGTGATGAAAATGGTTTGGAATTAGACAGTGGTGATTGTTGTCTGACTCTGAATATACTAAAAAACCACCGAATTATAACACTTTAAATGGGCTAATTTTATGGTATGTGAATTATATCTCAATAAATTTGTTTTTTTAGAAAGGGGGTGACTGAGCACAGTGGCTCATGCCTGTAATCTCAGCACTTTAGGGGGCTGAGGAGGAGGATCACTTGAGGCCAGGAATTCAAGACCAGCCTGGGCAACATAGCAAGACCTGTCTACAAAAAAATTTAAAAATTAGCCATGTGTGGTGGCACATGCCTATAGTCTTAGCTACTCAGGAGACTGAGGTGGGATCATGGCTTGAGCCCAGAATTTGGAGGTAACAGTGAGCCATGATTGCACCATTGCACTCCAGGTTGGGCCACCGAGCAAGACCCTGTCTCTAAAAAAATAAATAAACAAAAATAAAAAGGGGAGAGATGATTGTATGAGTTTATACTTCCACTAGCAGTGTATTGAGCTCAGGCTGATATGTGCAATTTTTAATCAACTAAACTAGCTTCTACCTTCTCATTACATTAAAAAAAAGGTATCATGCATCCCAAAAATGATTTGTTGAGTGACTCCTATATGCCAAGCACTAAGAGTTAGAGATAGATGCAATGGGATAAGTAAGGTTTTTGCCCTCACGGGGCTTACAGTCAGTGGCAACGGATGGAAGGGTGGGATTACAGGTATTTCAACAAGACATTAAGTCACTTACCCAAAGGCACACAATTATTAAGTGTTAGAGTCATTATGGAAAACAAGATCAAGTCTCATAGGACCCTAGTCATCACTTAATCTAATGCCCTTATTTCACAAAAGAATCTGAGGTTCAGAGAGGTTAAATTGCCCAGTGACGTGGCTTGTTACACACTGCCATAAATATACAAGAATCTTGAGTTTGGGAGCCCAAGGGAACCATGGAAAACTCTCAAGGTCAATCCACCTGAGATCTCTTTCAGGTAGCCCAAGGGCCTTAGCAGCTTAAGGTGCCCTCAGAAATGGAAGAAGATCTCCGGGATGTATTAACAAGCAGTCATTGCTGTTTGCCAGGTGCTAGGCACTGGGAACCTGGCAGGGAGCAAGTGGCTTCATGGAGTTTGGTGGTTCCCAGGTGCAGGTTTGAGAGCTGTTTCAATGGCTTACTGAAGACTTATCTTTGAAGGCAAAGATACTCACAGATTTCTGGGCCCTTCTCCACTACTGTGATTCCACTGGTCTGGAGTCATCCTTGGAATCTGTGTTTTTAGCACTCCACAGGTGATTCTGGAGAACCAATGATTTGGGGAACCAGTGACCTAGTGTACTTCACTTGGCTTTTAGAGCTGAGAAAAGCAAGACCAGGAGAGACTCACCCCATTCCCATAACTAGATCAAATCTGTTTAATCTAGTTATGGACAAAGCATTTATTCATTCATTAAACAAACACTGAGCACCTACCATGTACCATGCGGTATGCTGGGAGCTAGGGATACAGCAAAGAATAAGAGAGCACAGTTCCTGCCCTCATGGGGCTTACATTTGAGTTGATTTTTTGTTTGTTTGTTTGTTTGTTTTGCTTTTGAGACAGGGTCTCACTCTGTTGCCTAGGCATCAGCCTAGCTCACAGCAATCTCAAACTCCTGGGCTTAAGCAATCCTTCTGCCTTAGCCTCCCAAGTAGCTGGGACTACAGGCATGCACCACCATGCCCGGCTAATTTTTTCTATATATTTTTAGTTGTCCAGCTAATTTCTTTCTATTTTTTTAGTAGAGACGGGGACTCACTCTTGCTCAGGCTGGTCTGGAACTCCTGAGCTCAAACGATCCTCCCGTCTCAGCCTCCCAGAATGCTAGGGTTACAGGCATGAACCACCGCGCCCAGCCTACATTTGAGTTTGAGGTTGCAGTGAGCTATGATGATGCCACTGTACAATAGCCCAGGCGACAAAGTGAGACTTTGTCTCTCAAAAAAAAAAAAAGAGTATATTAGGTTGAACCATATAAAATATAAATAGTCAATATTTAGCCATTTTTGATCTACAGAAACAATTTCATGTGGTTTAGTTTTATAAATGGGAGTTGGAAAGAGGTGGAGTCCTTTTTCTCCAAGATAAAAAGGGAAGGTGGCCTCACAAGATGGATATAATTTGAACATACAAAGCCTAGAGGAAAGGTTTGGTTAGAGCAGTGTCTCAGAGGAGAAATTGTGTAAGAGAAGCAGGAAAGAGGGACAGGATGAAACACTGATTCCATAGCTATGGATGGAACACCGTGCTGGGAGCTGCACAGATCATAGAAGATGCATAAAGTACAATTACTACTCTTAAGAAGACTATGCTTTGGTTAAAGATACAATAAAAACTGAGTAACAAAAAATCAAATACTCACTTCCACACAAAGATGCCTGTTATACCCACTGCCCAAACAACCTTCCTGCCAGCCACTCCCCTGCCCAAAGCTGCCCATCCTCAGTCCCTAAATGCCACTTCTATGATATTACCCCCACCTCCAGAGTCAGGAGAGGTGGCTCCCTCCCCTGAACCTCCATGGCTCATTCTTCATACTTCTCTCCCCGTCTGCTTCACACCACAGTTATTCACGGGCTGAACGCCTGTCTTTTCTCAGTGAACTTCTTTACAAACTTCATGTTCACCTTGGTTTTTCTGCCAGTGTGTAACTGTCAATAGATAAGAAATGGATGGATGAATGAATGAATGGTGATGGCTATCTGAGGATTTTGCTTGTACTTAGGGTTATGTTAGGCTGTAGTAAATTGTCCCAGGGAACTGCTTTAGGGATTAAAGTACAGTTTAGGTGTGGGGTGAGCTACCTGTCAAAGTAAGGTCCATGTCCCAGGGCCACCTTTTAGCTCCATCTCATGAAGGAAAAGGTTTCACTTAGGGGCCAGCCTGTGTTTGCTCAACTTGAGTAACCTCATGGTGCTGTCTCCCCTTCTAGGCTGAGTCTGCCAGGGGCTGTCGGCTGAGGACGGAACCAGGTCACGGCAGCTCTGGCACTGGCTTTGGCCAGGCCCATTCTCTACAGTACAGAAACCTCCCATTCTACCAACCCAAACAAAGCCTCGCCAGCCGCGTGTGAGTCCCATGCTCTGTGGAAATGGTGCAGAGCCGCTCACCACATTTCCCAGGGTTGCCCTGTGTATACTTGGAGATCATAGGTTCCCTCTCACCTGACTTTTCTGCAGAGGGGATGGCCCCTTCAGCTTTTCCTCGGAGGCTCCACTTTCCAGCCACTGAAGTTGCCACTAGGGCTCTACGTTGGACCCAGCCTAGCCAAGTCTATATGATTCGGAAGGTGGTTATTCCAGTATGTGAATTATTCAGAACTTTTTTTTCTTTCTTTGTTCTTTCTCTCTCTCCACTGCTGCTATTTATGTGTGAGGAAATTTGACTGCTCGGGAGCATCTCCCTCCGTGCCTGGGAAGATTACTAACACTCGTATTTGTGTAGTGCTTTGCAGTCTACAAAACGACATTACATATGCAAACTTCTTTTGGCCTCCTGAAAGTCCTGCAGAGTAGATTTCATTATTCTCTTTTTCCAGCTAAGCAATGATAAATCATCTGTCTGTGATCACACAGTCAGAAGGTACGATTGGGCCTCCATTCTCTGTCCAGTGTTGTTACTGTTAAGCCCATTGGGGAATGCAAATTTCCCTGTTTTACTACCCATTAGAAGTCATGGAAAGAGCTGTTTGGGAGAGCGGTTTCCTGACATCTAAAACTAGGAGTTGTCCACACATTTATTTTGTCAGGCTTGGTGGCTGGAACATTGCACTTTCGCAGCCAGTGCAGCCTGTGGTACCTACCCTTGAGTGGTCCACAGCTTCAACAACCATATATGCCTTGGCCACAGATGGATATGCTTTCTGAGAAGTGTACCTTCTCACACTTATTGTCACTCCTGGGGTAATAGTGTGTATCGTACTGACATTCTTTCCATGGGATCATAGCGTACTAATCACCCAAACAAAAATCAACATCTACAGCCGTGTTTTACAACTTTCAAAGCATTTCACAACAACTCTCTGAGCTATATGTGGAAGGAAAATAACAATATTAATATTCCCACTTTACAGATGAGACAAATAAGTCTCAGAGAGCAACTCTGAGCATCTTTCCCAAGCTCACACAATTTAGGGTGGTTGGGGGGAGCAGATCATCTGACTCCTAATCTTACACTCTTTCTGGAAAGACTAGTTATCCACAATACTTATATACTATATAATGATAATAATTAGCGTGTGTATAGGGCTTTAAAGTTTTACTGGACATTTTCACGTATATTAATTCATCCAATCTTCAGCAACCTCTGTAGGTATATACTGTTGTTAATTATCCCAATATTGCTTTTATATTCTCAGCTATATTATCACTAAACCCTTTTCCCCAGGAGTAGTAAACGGAACTCTCAAGAACATCCATTTATTCATTTAACAGATATTTTTTGAGCACCTATGTGTAAGACCCTGCATGCCTTACTTTGGTCAGAGCCTGTGATTTCTGTACTCCTGGTTTTCCTGGTACACTGTTACCAGAATCAGAATGTCATATTTGTGATTAGCTGAGAAGTGACAAGGGCAGATAGACTATCCTGGTAGTTTGTAATAAAAAATGGGTGACTAGGTTCACAGAAGGGAAGTGACCTACCACAGGGCAAAAAAGTCAGGCTCACAAATGGCACCAGATACCTAATTAGTGGCTGGTTTCTACAGACTGGAAAATAGATTTTATACGTGCAGTCTAAAAAGGAACATTAGCCTAGCCTTGGTCTCTAAGCTATGTTCACACACAGAGATACCAATCATTATGAGTAATGTCATCGTCAAATGCTAACGATAATATTACAGGGCCACAGTTATTGAATCAACAAATGATTAAAGGTTGGCTCTGGAGCCCTCCCTTGAACTGGTTCAAGTCCTCAAGTTCCCACACGTAGGGAAATCAGTAGTGTGTTATTTCAGTGATTAAGAGAAGTGGCAAATGTCATACACTTATCTTTTCTTCACTTCTTCCGTCTCCTCTTTTTACTCTCTTTTCTCTATAGCTGCCCAAGGAGGAAAGCTCAATGATTAAATGGAGACACAAGAGACTAAATGGGAGAGAGATGTCAAAAGAGAAAATTACACCAAATTTAGCTATATATCTTAGTTGGCTTTTATTTGTGATTCTATTATAGAATCGGGCAACACCTCATTTCATAAAATAGAATGATTGTTTCAAGGAGCCAAACAGAGGAGTTTGATTTTATGGACAGAAAAGGGCTGAGGAAAGCAGTAACGGAAAGCAAAAAGCAGATCAGTCGTTTCAAAGTTACTTTTATTGTAAAGGTTAAATCAGAAAGGACTTCCTCATCATGTCATCTAAAACTGGCCTGTTTGGGGAGTTTAGCTATTGTCTCTCCTGATTTCTGGGAAAGTCAGATACACATCTTAGTGGCTTGGAACTTCAACATGAATAACTCTATTTTGGTTTGGTCCTAGGGCAGGAGCTCAGTCCAAACCAATAACTTCCTATCAACTTCATTGAACAGAATGTAGTAGACACTGGTGGCCTGGGCAGACTGGATTCCACTGGAGAAATGGCAAGGTTGGTGGAGTTCTAGATTTGCCCTCATATTTTAACCCATGTGAGGGCAACTCACCACTCGTCTTATTCAGTGCCACTCTGACTGCCACCAAGATGCTGAACAACTTGACAGGGAATAGGCTTGATTTTTGTCACCTTTTCATGAGTATAACTGGGCAGGGAGAATGGGGAATTGGGAGAACATTTACACCCCCAGAAGAGAGTCTCCAAAACTAGTGTTGTTTCAATAATCACTAAGGTACTATGCTGACATGAAAAGTCATGAGAGCAGAAACTGTGTGAAAGCAAAACTGTGAAAAGGGAAAAAAAGGTCATCATATGGTGTTGAGTTTTATGTGTTTGCACTGCACCCACACTAACCCACACGCCCTCCAACCAAAGGAGCAGGCCCCGCCTGCAGTGGATAGTCTGCCTCGCCAGATCTCTGTCCTCTCTTCCCTGTGGTCCTCTTGGCATCAGGCATCAGCGGGGGTGCCTGGCCCTTGAGCTTCTAGTAGTGTTAGGCCAATGAATGGAGGAGCAAGAGATCTGGTATTTGTTCCCCAGGCTTTCTCCCTACTGGGCCGATGTTTCACTGGGACTGCCTTCCAGACTGAAGACCACAGCTATGGTTCTCCCCAGCAGGTTCTAATAACTGTCCCCACCCCTCCACCCCCCCACCACATGCTTCACCAGTTCTTGTTGGCTTTTCTCAATAGACCCTTCATTAAATTAAATTTGATTTTGAGAGTGCCATGTGATTTGAGGCAGGCCCCTAACAGTTATGCATCCCAAAGCTTCAGCCTGTCTGTGTCCGCTTTCCACCCCTTCACTGAGATCTTCTCTCATTTCCTCCTTCTTTCTCCTCTGTTTCTCATTCTAGAAAATCAAAGCTCCGGATCTTTTTACTTGCCAATTCCTTTAGTACTCATCTGGGTCATTCCAATTAATCTACCTGAAAGTAATACACCCTAAGGCAATGTTTCTTGGCTTTAACAACAAAAACACCAACAAAATCTCCTTTAGCAAACAGAATTGTCAGGCCTGCTTTGGAAGTGAATTTCATCTAAAATAAATGTAGGGCAAATCAAAGCAGTGTGTCAAAGGCAGCTTTGTGAACTAGGCCCTCCTACTCATTTTAATATGCTCAATAAAAGGAGTTGCCTCCCCAATTCCTGGGAACCTCTAAAATATGGATGAGATTTAACTTCAATAAGGGTCATTTGAATTTTACAAAAAAAATGTTTTTTAATTGCAAATGAACTTGCAAAAAATTAAAATAAAAGGAGATTTGAGGTCTTTTCCCTGGAATCTACTCCCTGAGAGATTTATTGTGCTCTATAATTAACTGCATCTGGAATAAAATATTTAATCCAGGAGATCTGTGAAAGGATTTATCGTGTAAGAAGGATGACAACCAAGTTTGGAACTCTTGTCCATATTCTAGATGTGGGAGTCTTCGGTCTGAAAAATCCACTGGAGAAAGACAAAAAAGGAAAAGTAGAAGAAATGCATAAATTTCTATTTCCAGAACTATTGGGGAATAGCATAAAAATCTTCCTGCCACAAACGTCTTTAAATGCTGGATAAAACACAACAAACATGCTTTTAAATGTGTATTTGAGCTCCTGAGAAAGCAAGAGAAATTCCCAAAGGCCAAAATCAAAGATGGATCTGAAAAGGGGAGAGAGAGGGCTGCGGTTGCCGTTGCAGCAGCTTGAATGGGGGTATTTGCTCCCATCTAGGTCATGAGGGCACTTGGGATTTTATGACCACAAGGGGACAGTAGAGTAGGCAAGAGTTGGAATTGAGAGCTGTGCTTGCAGCTAAAAACTTTGAAGGGTTATGCCCTGGGGGAAGGAAACTAGAAACTATCCACCCACTGACACAGGGAGATGACAAGGAAGTGTGTCTGTTTTAGCTCAGGCTTTGGATGGGGATTTAAAAAAAGGCACAGCTAATAATTTCTCAACATGTCTTGCCCTCGAATGAGTTTGGGCACTCAGTATTCTACTTCTGTGATTTGCAAATCTTCAAACCATAACATTGATATAGAATGAGGTCTAGGCCAATGATTCCAAACAGGACTCTGGCAGAAGCAAACACACACACACACACACACACACACACACACACATACACACACACATTCCCTCTGTCTCTTTCATGTACATTTCTGGAAAACATACCTTCAACCCAGGTTGTGTGCAGCGCTCTCCAGGTAAAAGCCTGCTGAAGATGAGATTACGACAGAAATTCAATATTCACACTAAGTCCCAAGCAGAATAAATAAAATTAAATCCACACCTTGACATGTTGTAGGGAAACTTCAAAACACAAAAGAGAGTGCGAGAGAGAAAACAGTTTACCTACAAAGGAACTATACTTAGGCTGACAACAAAAGCAACAATAGAAACCAAAAACTAATGGAATAATATCTTCAAAGTGCTGAGAGAAAATCACTGCCAACCTAGTTTATCCATCGTGGTAGAGAAATAGTGAAGTATAGACATTTAAAGCATATGCGAGAGCTTACCACCAAGAGAGCTTTACTGTAGAGACTACTGAGAGGTCTATTTAGAAGAAGGCTGGGTGGGGTGGCTCATGCCTGTAATCCCAGCATTTTGGAAAGGAATTTGATTGGAATTTGGGACCAGCCTGGGCAACACAGTGAGACCCTGTCTGTACAAAAAATGAAAAAAGAAAACAACAACAATAAAAAAATGAAAACAAGAAAATGGTTTCGTTGTTTAAAAAAAAAAGGAGGACATTGAACTCAGGGGTGAGCAGCACTCAAGAAACACAACGGTGAACAAAGAAATCAGTAAATACCTGGTCAAAATTCAAACAAGTATTGATTATGTAAAACAAGAACAATAATAACACACGGGGGAGTGGAAGAAGTGAGACTAAAATATGGAGCAATATGTTAAGTGAGGGGCAGTATGATCAGAATGAAGTCACTCCACTGAGTGAGGGGTAAAGATATGGCAATGATGATTAACTTAGATATAGTCAAGTTACATATGCTTAATTAAAAATTTAAGGGTAATAACGAAAATAATAGAAATTGAACGAATGACTCCTAAACCAGAAGAGAGGAAAATGGATGGTGGTCTCAGAGAGGAGGAAAGGAATTCCACCAGGATAAATCTGGAAGGAATTTCCCACCCATACTGGCCAGTGCTCCTGGAGAAGTCCAGGCTGTGAAGGCTGGAAACTTATTTTTCGCTGGCAATGCTTCCAGAGTGTCTTCCAAGAAACCAAAGTAAGTGGCATCCCAGAAAAGCTAAGAGGCCTGAACAGAGACACAAACCTTTGAGCTCAGGAGCTAAGCATGGATGAATGAACATTGAATGCCTAAGGTTGTACAGGAAAGCTGATTCTCTAAGCTGTTTATATTACATTCAATTAATGCTTGAATTGTATGTGCTATATTCTGTTTTCTGCCAATTAAACTTCAAAAATAGCATTTCTTTCTGATTTAAAAATAATATATGTCAATGTAGAACATTTAAAAAATTCAGAGAGTACAGAGAAGAATTCAATTTTGTTTTTTTTTTTTTTTAGACAGGGTCTTGCACTGTTGCCTGGGCTAGAGTGCAGTGGCTTCATCATAGCCCACTGCAACCTCCAACTCCTGGGCTCAAGCGATCCTCCTGCCTCAGCCTCCCAAGTAGTTGGGACTACAGGCACATGCCACCACACCTGGCTAATTTTTCTATTTTCTGTAGAGACGGGGGTCTTGCTCTTGCTCAGGCTAGTCTTGAACACCTGGCCTTAAGCAATCCTCCTGACTCTGTCTCCCAAAATCCTGGGATTACAGGCATGGACCACCCTGCCCAGCCAAGAATTCAACTTTTCAATGCAATTATGTGGTTAGAGCATCTCTACTATAATTCAAGTGTCGCACCAACTCAACAATATGTCCTAAAAACCATCTCCTGTGGAATTTTGCATTCAAATACACTAAGGGAGGAAATGCCTGCAGTAAATCCACCTTGTCCCTGGAGAGACCCCTCTTCCCCACCATAAGTAGAAAAGCAGAAAAACAAAGGGTTATAACTCTAGGAAAGAACTTAGCCATCTCAGTAAAACCTGAGTGCTTTGAACTGGAAATCAAGTTCACCAATAAACCTTCCATGTTCAAATTGTACAAGAAAAACTAAATAAAAGCATTACTTTGTTCATACGTCCTCTGTAAGTGTATATTTTGTTAAATGCAATATGCCAGTTTCATCCTTGATTTCCCCCCATTATGGTTAAACAGAGTTCTGTGCTAGGTCATTTGTACCTTTATCACTTGATTTGCTTATTTTTCTTATGAGACATTCTGCTACCCATGAAAGTGATTATCAATAGTAGCCTAACCTCCCTAAGCCTCAATTTCCTCATTGTGTTATAGAGATGATTATACTTACCACACTGAGTTACTTGAGATACAAATAAATTTATTTTACGTATGTTACCTGGCACTTAATTAATATATTAATAAATGTCCTCCCTCTTCTGGTAAGCTGAATCCAGACAATGGATGAGTTTTGTTTCACTCACAGGTTTCTTTTTGTTTGTTTGTTTGTTTGAAATTGAATTATTTGCTAAATTAAAAATCAGGAGATGCTATACAAAATCCCGATATCCAAAATCACTTAAAAAATCTTGAAGATCATGCCAACCACATTCCTGTATGTCAATAGCTGTCCCCTTGAGATGGAATTCCTAGTCCCAGTTGCTCCCTGTCTCCACTCTTCCTATTTTTTTTTTTTTTTTTTTGAGACAGGGTCTCACTTTGTCACCCAGGTTAGAGTGCAGTGGCATCATCCTAGCTCACTGCGACCTCCAACTCCTGGGCTCAAGCAATCTTCCTGCCTCAGCATCCCGAGTAGCTGGGACTACAGGTATGAGCCACTGCACCTGGCCCCACACTTCCCTTTGTTCCTGTACTAGGCCACTCTCATTAATTACATCCTCTGCTTGGCCCTTGTAGTCATTTGACTTTGACATGACTCTAAGTTTTTATTTCCTGTCCTGAATTAATGCCTAAAATAATTACTCAAAAACTCAGTACTTATAGCAAAACAGTCTTAGGTGCACCTAAGTCATAAAATGTCAAAAACTAAACTCCCCTACTATATATTACATTTCATTCTCATCTAGTTACCAAGGTTTCACCATCAAATATTTTTACCCTTAATTTAATAATTAACCCGTACTTTATACAAGTTGTAATTGATTTGCCATTATTCTAAATTTTCTTTCTAGATGTTCTTGTCTATTTCCTATTAGGGAAAATTACCTCCTAATCACGTCCTGCTTCAAACTAGGTAACATCACAAGATAGCCTCTGAAATTATAATTGTTTGAATATACTTAATCTTCAGCAACCTCAATAACCCTCCAAAATATAATATAATATAATCAGAGAATTAACTTTTATACCTTTTGGTTATCGTTTGCTTGAACCATAAAGCAGAGCTCTTTCTAGGCATTTAGTTCTGATGAATTTTACTTAGTTTTTGATTTCTTATCACCACTACAACTCTGCAATTTTCTTACACAATTATCTACTTATAATAGGTTTCATGAAAAAAGGCAGTAACTGGTGTCTATTTTTATACTGCTGGCCTATTTGTTTCAGCCAGAGTTTGGCAGACTTAGCAGAACAAGATGAAACCTTGCCCTAAAACTTTTAACACTTAAATAATCAAAATACACTCAATTTTTGCTCTGCCAAAAATCTTCTCACTAATGCTTTAATGCAATTGAGTGGTAGGAAACAGTATAGGCTACTTTTTCTCAAAGGGATTCAGAAGTCATTTAAAATTAATTTCCCAACTATGATCAGAGAAGAATCTCTCAAAAAGGATTCCTCAAGGGCACATGGAAAATTTTCATGACCCTCTACAGGATATAAAACAGTATTTCCAAAGTCATTGAATAGCATTTGAACTTACCTTTCAGCAGGCTGTGTACCTACAATCTAGAAAACTATATTTTCTGAGTCAGTGATTAAAAATTTCAAAGGTCTTTTGCTAGTGCCTCTCAAAATTCTTGTTTTGCTCTTCTTTCTTAATTTTTCTACTCTACCTTCTTCAATGTCCCCCTTTTTTTTTTCAACTTTCTCTCCATGAAAAGTGTACTGGTGCTCCCAGACCTTCTGGCTCCTTCCCATTGTATGACAATACAATACAATCACAAAATAATATATCATTAAATACAACTTACAAAATACAACTTTCCTTTAGGCACCATTTGTAATTAATAGACCTTTTAGTTATTTTTAAAATTGTATATTTTTTTTTGGTCAGGTGAAGTGGCCATTTAAAAATGAAAATAAAAAAAGACCTGTAAAATGCAGCTGGTAGGGCCAGACATGGTGGCTCACATGTGTAATCCCAGCACTTTGGGAGGCCAAGGCAGGAGGATCACTTGAGTCCAGGAGTTTGAGGCAACATAACGAGACATTGTCTCCAGAAAAGATAAAAAATTAGCTGGACATGGTATGCGCCTGTAGTACCAACCTACTAGGCTGAGCCAAGAGGATCGCTTGAGCCCAGGAGTTCAAGGCTGTAGTGGCCTATGATCATGCCATTGTAGTCTAGCCTGGGCAACAGAGTGAGACCCTGTCTCGAACTTAAACTAAACTAAAATAATAAAAAGAAATCTGTGGTGGCATTCTTACTATCTGACAAAATAGAATTCAAGTAAAAAATATTTAATAGCATAAGAGTTAGTATGGAATAATATATATTACTGAATACATATACCTATAAGATGGTGTAAACATCATGTGCCTATAAGCACTTAATAAAACAGCCTCAGATATATACTAAACAACTGACAGAAATAGATGAATCAACAATTATATAATAGTTGGAGACTTTAACTGATAGAACAAGCAAGATAAAAAATAATAGAGACGTAGGAATTTCTGAAGATGTAATTAATAAGCCTGAACTGACTAAACAAAGTAAAAAGGTGAATATGATCTTTTACACAGTATCATTTGTGTGGATTAAAGTGCATTCCAAAGAATGATGATACACGTTTTACTGGGATACATACAAATAGATATGCCTCGCCCACAGTACAATAGTCGCCTACTGGAAGGACAGTGAGAGGACTGAGGAATATGGATAAATAAATTTTAAAAAACACCCACGAGAGAGAGGCCTTGTGTGAACTGCAATCACACAAGTATTAACTCAAGTCTTAAAAAATAACAACAGCAACACCCCCAGATCTGTAACTCTTCCTGCCCACTCCCAAAGACATCCCTATGTCTGAAGCCGTGTGACAAATGCGTTGAGCCTTCAGTTCCGGCCGGCGAAGTGATGAGTGAGAGTACCCACACGTTCCTGGAGATGGAAGGCAGAAGATGGAGAGGTAGCTGAGGAAGCAGAGCGTAGGAGACTGTACGGTGGAATACGTAAGGGAGACTTCCAGCTGAGGAGAGGCCGATGTGCCTGAAGAAACTCGGAGACGTTCAGGACTCAGAGAGCCCCAAATGGCAGGTACAACAGAGGGCAGAGGTGAAGTGTGGCTGGAAACAACGGTCTGCACATGGAGCATCTCCTCTCCTGCCCCTGCTCACAGAATGTCAGGCTGCCTGGTGTTTACCTCCAAGGCTAAAATAAACAGGAACATCCTTCTCTAAGGAAATCGGCCAACCTGTCTGGAGACAGCCAGGTAACAGTATAGGGCCTCTGCATTGTGTTAATATTTTGGGTCCTCAAGCACATTGGCTGACCCCCCAACTGCTTATGTGGAAGCAAAGCCTGCCATTCCTCATGCATCCACACAGTCACGCTCCCAACGAATGAGCTTTCTTGTTGCCTTGTTTTTAAATATAAATGAGCAACCAAGGATCACTAGACATTCAAGAAAAGGCTGCAGCAAAAAAGAAAAGGGCCAAATTAAACACAGAAGTTGACCCTGGAAAAGACAAATATTCAGAGAACAGTAGATAACTTAAAAAAAATACCCTTTGGTATATTCAGAAATAGCTGAGAAATAAAAACTACACCCTTAAAATAAGAAAAGGATGCTGCAAAAATGGTAGAATTAGAGAACAAGAAAGATACTTTGGAAATTTTTAATGATTATTAAATTTTAAATGTTCAACAGAAGGCTTGGAAGATAAAGTTGAAGAAATCACTCAAAATAAACCAAACAAACAGTGGTGGGACATTTGAGATTATAGTAATGAGATCTATAGAATTACAGAAAAAGAGGACAGGAACAAAGGGATGGAAATGAAATTGTGGAGGAGAATTGAGTTTTGTCAAATTCTTGTATCCATAGACAACCTAAGGTTGCAATTGCCTAATAAGTATAATTCCAAAATGAATATTGGTTAATATTTTTTTATATTAATGAATAAGGCAAAAGTGAAACAACCAAGAGGTATGTCTACACTTAACTCATTAGTCAATGATGTGAGTAATTTCTTTGTGGAATTGGGTAAGAATTTTCAAATATTGGAAGAATGTTTCCTTTTTTTTTTTTGTGCTATTTACAACGTAACAGCTGTATATGGGACATACTTTTAAGTTTAATCTGGATTACTAACATTTTCTCTATTACTTTTCTAAGTCTAGAAAATCAACAAAACAATAACTCAAGCCCTGACTTGTAGCATTTGTCAATTGCTGTGGTGCAAATATCCCCACCATGGCCGATTTCAAACTACCAGCATGGCATTACTGAATATAAAATGGGGAAGAGATGTGCACTAATGTATGTATATCTCTGTGTATCAGTATAAGTTATATATTTCCATGATACAGATACAATACACATAAATAGCTTCAAGAACATAGATAATATTTCATTTAATAAAATAAAATAAAATAAAATAAAATAAAAAGGCAGTTTCGAGTACCTTGTTTAGCATAATTTATTTAATTGTAGGGTTGGTTTTTTTTGCAACAGAGTCTCATTCAGTCACCCTGGATAGAGTGCCAAGGTGTCAGCCTAGCCCACAGCAACCTCAAACTCCTGGGCTCAGCAATCCTCCTGCCTCAGCCTCCCAAGTACTGGGACTATAGGCACGCGCCACCACGCCCAGCTAATTTTTTGTTGTTTCTATTTTTAGCTGCCCAGCTAATATTTTTCTATTTTTAGTAGAGACGAGGTCTCGCTCTTGCTCAGGCTGGTCTCGAACTCCTGACCTCGAGCGATCCACCCGCCTCGGCCTCCCAGAGTGCTAGTATTACAGGCATGAGCCACTGCATCCGGCCTAACTGTAGGTTTATATACTTTAATTTTTAATGATGGCTATATTTAACAACCAGTTCACAAATTCCTGAAAATTAAAACAATCAGCTTCAGAGCTGGTTTGTAGGGGCTCCAGCCACCATCAGAACACACCCATGCCACGAGCCCCAGGTAAGACAGACCATTGCCAATCCCCAGGGAGCCTCCTGCCCCTTCCCAGGCAAAGCCACCCTCAGGGGTAACCACCATCCTGACCTCACAGGTGGTCCTGCTGAAGCGAATTAATTTTGTTTGGGGACATTCTAAATATGATTTGTATGTTTGTAATGTTCTTAAACACCATAGCAACAAGCAAAAAACAACCATAACAAGCAATGAACATTTATAATTCATTAAAATTATGTTTAAATTATATATTTTTTGCTTTTAATTCTATTTTTCAGAATGACTTCTCTTACAATCTAGTTTTATTTTTCTATTCTTTGTCACCTTTTTTATTTTTTTAAATTTTATTTATTGATTGATTTATCGACTTGTGCAGCAACCAGGTAGCCTGGGCGCTGGACCTTGTCACTCTTTTTAAAATTTGTTTTATTCATCTTCATCTTCCAACATGAATCCGCTGTCTATGTTTATGATCTCTGCTCTTCATTGGTGACTATAGACATTAGGTATTGATCAGTCTCATAGCACAACCTTTGTGCAAGAAATGGATGCCCAGACCCAAGGAGCCACTGAGACTGAGGAAAGGCATACCACCTGGTGTGGGGCTCTTCCTCCCAACCTGGGAACATGTGGCCTGGTGGACATCACTGCTCCTCCCCTATATGTACATTTCAGAAAGAAGTGTCACTAGCAGAAAACTGTGGCCATTTTAACACTGGTCACATTTTAATCTCTGCTCAGGTTTTCTATAAGCTGTATATAACACATTATCCATTTCATTGGCTCTGAGCTCTTCATTTGCATGAGAAATGGTTTGTTCATCTTTGAAAGTCCTTAACTCTGCATGGAGTACTTCAATAGCCTGTGAAACCGTTCTCTGTATCCCTGTGATATCCCTGTCACTTTTTTGCACATCTGTGACAAATAAGGGCACTTGATATTTTGTTACTAAGCTTTGCTTCCTTTCTAGCTCTTTCTGCAATCTTGTCGTTTCTTCTCTGAAATCATTGTTCACGAACACACTGGAAAACATACTTTAAAATCTTACTGATTAGATGGCCTTGGCGACATGGACATGAGTCCGCCGTCTCCTCAGGGTACCAGCTCTTGAATAAATCCGCTTTTCCTTTCACTAACCCCTCTTCCCTTGCATTTGGCATTCGAGCGGCAGGCAGCCAGGCCTGCTTCTGGTTACATGCCTAGCAAAGCATGTTTAGATACATCAAGATTGTGGAACTTAACACAATACATACATTTGCTTATCCCAAGTATATAAAAAATTACCTATAAGAAATGCCATACCTTAACTCTGTTCTTATCTTATTAGAATCGCTAATCTATTTACTGTTAACATGGGGAGTGGGATGATGTGAAGTATCAAAGATAAACTGAAACAGTGAACAGCAAGGTGAAGTTATCATGTAGCTATACAGGATGAAAAAAAAATCTTACTGATTAAGGACCTTAAGGAAGAACACCATCCCCTCTTTTCTTAACTATGGAATAATGAAATACTTAAGCTTTTATAAAAATATATCATCTGCTAAAACCAGGCTGATGCCTGAGTGAGTGTTGCTTGGTTTCTAGAAGAACTGCATAAACACTATGTCAATGTAGGGAGAGCAGTGGGGTGGTAGAGATGGGGGGGGGCATTGGCACTCTAGGAGGTAACAGTGAATATACCTCTCAAACAAGCTATACAAATTATAAAACGTAAGTCCTGGTTCCATTTATCTCGTAAAAACGTAAAAGTATCCAATTTTTCATGTAGACAAAATTTTAAAACAAAGGAAAACTAGGGACATTACTAAGCATCTCATGTAAAGTTGCGGGGAGTTATCTACGCCCCCCGCAAAGAGGTTTTTTATTCCGATCAGGTCTCTCAGGCAGGGGTCATCACAAAGGATGAAAAAATAGTAGGAAACAGAAATAAAAATAAAATAATGATAATAATAATACACAGAGCCAAAGATATAGTTTATAAAGTAAAGGTTTATGAAAATAGATATAAGGAGGGTATCCGGATGGATATATTTCTTCCTGCAGAAAATATATCCCAGACTGAAACTCCACACAGGTATTATATAGGGTAGGTACAGGCTCCTGTTGCCCTTGGCAACGGGATTTACATACTAACAGGCAGTTTGCTTTAGGGTCAAAATCTTCTAAAAGGCTACCACAGATCCTTTAACTAACTCTAACTAGGGGACCAATGAGTTATAAAATCTTCTTGGGGCAAACTTCTAAGTTTTCTGATAAGTCTATTACTTTAGCAAAAAACAGAGACATCTTGGGTCCGGTGATTGTGTTCTTGGAGACAGAGATGATCTCAGAAGTCAACAAGAGCTGTGCTTTGTGTTAATTACTTTGCATGGTGCCGTCTGGGCCAGGCTTGGGCATTAGCATATCTCTCTGATCAGCTCTCATCTCCGGAGGTCTTTGTCAGCTCAGGCAACCCATGGCTCTAGGAAGATGCCTGTCTTGTCTTTCAAAACAGGTGAGAACCATAGGCCCAGTTTACAGCTGTCTCTTTGAAGTGCAGCTATTACTGACCAATGAGACGCCCTCCTGAGACGAGGCAGCTTTTGAACCAACACATTTCTTTTTTCTTTAAGGCAAAGCCTTATTTGACTTCTGAAATCAAATCTTGTCTCCAGAAATACAGGGGGCATTTCTATAACTCAGTATTCTTAGGCTCAACATAAAGTGATAGTGAACCTGGCATTGTTCCACAGCTGGTATTTTCCCATCTCCCTGGGGTGTGGACTTATTTGCTCTTCTCAACAACTGCACAGTTTTGCAAGACTTGGTGCACATAATTTTTTTGTTATTGCTCTCCTTTAGTGGGCTTATTTTTTAACTGTTGTCAGTTGTGTGTACCTATGTGAATTTGGTTGGTTGGGAACTGTGATTATTTTGAAACATAGTCAAAACAAAAGTCTGTTATTATCTTTATAATACAAAATGTGCTGATATTTCAGCATAAAATTAAAGAACAATGCCATCGATGGCAATGTGCAATGGAGAGCTTTATCACCACTAATAATTCATCAGAATTCATCTGTTGGCCAGAGAATGATTCAGCTTCCACTTGGGATCCTCCATATAGTTTGAAGTTCATGAAATTACGTGATAGACAATATCAACAAAAATTTACCTACAGATTACAAAACAGATTAATTTCAAAGCTTTAAGGAAACTGTTTTGGAGGTTGGAATATAGATTTCAAAGAATATGATATACTATTACTTATACTTATTATTCTCCTCCATTTTAAAAAAAAGTCATGAAGAATTTCTGATGGAAAATTGCTTTGAAAATTTGAGGAACACTGAAAATTTCAGAAATCATGAAACAGCTGAAGTATATTTTAAAACTTTGCAACTCAAGAGTGCATATTGATTTTTGGGGTAAAACCGTTGCTATTAGGTTACCTTCACTCATTCAAGACAAGTTGCAAGAGTAAAATATACCTGACATCCTTTGCTGAAAATGTTTTATTTTTCTTGGAAAACACCATTTACTTTAAAGAGTTTATTTCATCTGTATATAAAAGGATTTTTAGGCCGGGCGTGGTGGCTCATGCCTGTGATCCTAGCACTCTGGGAGGCCGAGGTGGGTGGATTGCTCTAGGTCAGGAGTTCGAGACCAGCCTGAGCAAGAGTGAGACCCCCGTCTCTACTAAAAATAGAAAGAAATGATCTGGACAGCTAAAAATATACAGAAAAAATTAGCTGGGCATGGTGATGCATGCCTGTAGTCCCAGCTACTCGGGAGGCTGAGGCAGAAGGATTGCTTGAGCCCAGGAGTTTGAGGTTGCTGTGAGCTAGGCTGACACCATGGCACTCTACCCAGGGTGACTGAATGAGACTCTGTCTCAAAAAAAAAAAAGTGATTTTTAGTGTACATGAATTGATTTCTACAAATACACAAATTCATAGTCATTGAAATGATAGAATAGTTGCAGGATGTCATAAATAAGATTATTTTCCTCAGCTTACTCAGTACTATTTTACAAGAAGACTGATAGTACAAAGAAAAAACAACTATTGGTTTATGCAAGATGACCACAGAAAATATGAAAAGCTGCTTTTTTATGAGAGGTTACAAAATGTTTTCTTATTATGTAATCTAGTTGATACTGACATCAATACTACAAGATAGATAGAGCAAGTATTTAGCATCCACATTTTTTTCTTTTCTTTATTTATTTACTTTTAAAAATTTATTTTATTTTATTTTATTTTATTTTGAGACAGGGTCTTGCTCTTCTGCCTAAGCTGGAGTGCAGTGGTGTGATCATAGCTCACTGCAGCCTCAAATTCTTGGGCTCAAGTGATCCTCCTGCTTTAGCCTTCCAAGTAGCTGGGTCTACAGGCACATGATACCATACCTGGCTAATTTTTTTATTTTTCATTGAGACAGGGTCTCATTATGTTGCCCAGGCTGTTCTCAAACTCCTGGCCTCAAGTGATCCTCCTGCCTCATCCTCCCAATGTGCTGGGATTATAGACATGAACCACCGCACTTGGCCTCCTTTTATTTTTAGTGAACAAGTAATAATTGTACATATTTATGGGGTACAGAGTGATATTTTGATACATGTATACAATGTGTAATGATTAAATCAAGGTAATTAGGATATCCATCACCTCAAACATTTATCATTTCTTCATGTTGTGAACATTCAAAATTCTCTCTTCTAGCTTTTTGAGCATATACACCAAGTCATTGTTAACCATATTCACCCTGCAGTGCTGAAGAGCACCAGAAGTTATTCCTCCCACACATCTGTAATTTTGTATCCCTTAACCAACCTTTCCCTATCCTACCCTCTCCCCTAGCCTTCCTAGCTCCTAATAACCACAATTCTACTTGCTACTATAAGCTCTTTTTTTTTTTTTAGCTTCCATATATGAGTGAGAACATGCAAGGTTTATCTTTCCGTGCCTGGCTTATTTCACTTATCAACATCTTCCAGGCTCATCCATGTTGCCAAGAATGACAGGATTTCACTCTTTATGGCTGAATGGCATTCCATTGTGTATATATACCACATTTTCTTTATCCATTCATCTGTTGATGGACATTTAGGTTGATTTCATGTCTTGAGTATTGTGAAAACATGGAAGTGCAGATGTCTCTGATACACTGACTTCCTTTCCTCAAAGACTATTTTTAAAGAGAGTTTCATTGATGATGAAGACATGGCCAAGACTAGCTCTCCATGATTATAGAATTATTTGCAGAAAATTGAGTCAATATGAATAAAATCCAAGATTATGCCTGTGATACTGCTGCTAACATGAATGAAAAGTTAACAGAGTGTTATCATCAAGTGTAGGTAAGTAAAGCCAAGATAATTTCCCTATGTGTTCATGGTACATTTGTCCTCTAAATTATTCATCATATGAGGTCTGGAAGGAAATCAAAGAACATCAAGTTTTTTGGTGATCTTAAAATTATTCTTAAACCTCAATAGTTTCAATTTTTTGTATTCTACTACTTAGGTATCTGTGAAAATACTGGCAGTATAAAATCATTTATAAATGTAGTTGAAAGTATAACACCCTAGAACATATGTAATTCTTTTTAAATCTATAGAATTGGTCATTATAGTTCATTATCATTAGTGGGGAATTCTAGAGGTTATTGAAAGACCCCAAGCTTTTGCAATTGGCTTTTTAATTACACAAGTAACTAATGAATTGAGCAGTTTGTTGGAATAAATTGCCAAATTTGACTTTCTGCTTGTTTAAATTGTCTTTATCACATGATAAGTAAGTATGTGGTTGTGTAACACACAGTTGTCACTGTTGCCATTTTAAAATTTCTAAAATAGTTTACCATTTGATGAAAATTAAATAAAATATACTCTATCATTTTTAATACAAATAACTGCCTTTGCTTTTGTTGGGTCTAACGTTAATTAGAAAATATTGGGGGGAAAAAAGAAATACAGTATGAGCAAATTTTTATGCTCTTTGGTCTTTCATTGCTAATGCAATCAGATACTGAGTCTTGTTGCTTTTGCTGAGGCAAGATTCTGCCAATGGGAACCTGAGGCCAAGAAAGCTGAAAAAACACCTGACATCTCTACATCCTAAAATATATCTCAGACAGTGTGGATTAATGAGAAGAATCTGGTTTTGGAAAGACTAGAATCTTGCCAAATGGATTCATGCCAAATCAAGAGCATTATTTTGAAGCATCTCACAAGATTGCTTATCCCATTTACTAAGCCGAACAATCTCTATCTGATTGAAGAGACCTTGGTGAAGCCACCTGTCTTGAAATTGGTCTATTTGAGGGCTTAATGCTGAGGCAGAATATTTCAGTTGATGTCACCCACTCCAAAATGTGTAAATATTCCTTTCTTATATTTTGAAGCAGATCTTTGAATAACTGAAAGTGATACCCTTTCTCTTTGGCATGGAAAAGAACAAAACTACAAACATTTCTCTGTGACCTTCTAAGCTTTGTGCATTATTTGCATATCAACCAATGTCCTCAAAAAAAAAAAATGAAACATGTTTTCTGGGCCCATTTTGGAAAATATAGATACCACTAACTTCTTCAAAACCGTGAGAAGTCTTTGCCAAGTAAACCTTGATGGAAAAAGAACTCCCAGCTCATGTTCTGCAAGGCACCGCAGCCCATCGGGTCGTATTGTCTTAAAAGCAGCTCTAGAAGTCAGCCAGCACACATTGGTGCCAAAGACCCTGTCAACAGCCTTGTCTACTGCTGTGAACATCATCATCAACTCCCTCCCAGCCGGGGCCTCGAATCACCATCTTTTCAAGAGGTTTTGTCAAATAATACTGGCAGAACCTCATCAACCATACAGAATAAGACAGGTGATGAAGTGCTTACTGAATGTGAAGATGAAGTTTGTGTGTGTACTTAAGAGAAAAAGAAAAGGAAAGCCAATTCTCCAAACAATTCTATAACACTAGGAGGAGTTTGTTCATGGCTTGGTTTGTTAGGCAGAAAGTTTTGGTCATACTGAATGAGGTCAATCTTTCAGTTCAGGTCCTGGCATCATCAACGAATTTGTGCTGGAAAAAAAAGAAAAAGAAAATCAAAAAACTACAAGCTCTTTTGGCCAAGTCTCTATTTTTGGAAGAATAATTTGGAGGGACAAAATTTTAAACTTTTCATCACTGAAGCAAATTCTTCTACAGGCTGGAATTGAGAGTGATGAAGAAGCTTTCTAGTCTACAGCCATACCACCCTGAACACGCCCGATCTCATCTGATCTTGGAAGCTAAGCAGGGTCGGGCCTGGGTACTACTTGGATGGGAGAAGCTTTCTAGATTTCTCTGCAGTTAGGAAACTGTAGCGGCCTGAAAACTCTCAGAATCCTTTGGAGTGTTACTTCTGCTTAATCTTCAAGTGGAAAGTGAATCTGTAATCTTTTCCTTGTTGACAGCAGTAATGAGGCCAATCTTGCCAAAGATGACTTCACTGACTTCAAAACAAAGGAAATGAAGTAACAGGAATTCAACTCAAAGAGTTGTAGAGGATCCTGGTGTTCTTGACCAAGCCCGTCCATAACTTGTTGCCAGAGCACTGATTCCATTTGCTAACAGACTGTAGTGAGTCAGTTTCAACACTCATTTCCATAAAAGCAAAAGTTAAAGTCAATTGTATGATAATGATAATGTTTGTCTCATTTTTTTCAAAAAACCCACACAACTTATTAAACCAAAGAGGCAGAATTGTTTTTCTTGCAATTACTTTTGAACAGAATTAAAAGTTGCTTTTTGTTGTATTTTGCTTTATGTGCACAAGTTTTATTTATTATAATTTTAATTAATAATTTATTTATTTTAATTTATTAATATTTAAATTCATTTTAATTTTTACGTATTGTAATTTAAAAGAAGTGATCATTAGCTTTTGCTTGAAAAGCCAAATTAGAAAAGCATAATTTTTTTGTAATTCCCTAAGAGAAGGAAAAATATTTCCAAAGCAATAAAATTAATTGTATGCAAAGTTGTATGTATGTGTTTATATGCATATTTCTGGGAGTGAAGTCCATAGCTTTCATTAGACTCTCAGAGTAGTACATAAGTGAGAAGTGTTTTGAACCATAGACACAATTAGAAATTACATCTCAGTTTTCAGAATCTGAATAAGAATCAAGACTGATTTTTTTGAGCTCTTTGGGGTGAGAACTCATGCACCCATTGATATCCACTTTCCTCGACTCCAAACCTCACTGTTTCCCCTCCTAGCATCTAGATTTTAGTATATTTGGTTTTTGTTTTTATCAGTGATTAGAGAACTTAAGTCGATTTTGTTTAGATGATCTTGGGTTTCTTTCATCTTTTTTTATTTGAATGGGTAACATTAAGGATAAGTTTTGAATGAAAGCAACAGACATATTATAAGATGTCCAGCTCTATTCATTTTCTGACATGTTTTTAATGAAGAGTGAAGGGCAGTGATAGAGCCTTGCAAATAAGTATCTACAAGGCTTATTCTTTATACAGACAATGATCAAACACTTCCTACTTAAATACTACTGAAGCAAGCTCAATAAAAAATTACTTCTTTGATTCATCTATTGAAAAAAACTTTATTATGCAAAACAGTCTTTCATACATGAAGGCACCACCACCCACATACCATCAATAGGGCATGTGCTTTGAGGTATTATTTTAATAGTAAGAGAGACTATTTAGTGCTGATCTAACAAGAGCTATCAGTCCATGATCTACACAGACAGGATTTATCCATGACTTAGAACAGGAAAACCAACTGGCCCACATGAAAATTTCATCTGTGATCATAGTCTCATTAGCATAGCCCTGTCCAACTGAAAGAATTGGAAACTGCTACTTGTCACAATAGTAAGATTTAATTTTTTCTAGTTCTCTAATTTCCTTAGTTGTCTGTCCCCAGCAGCCCATCCTAAGATACCACTTTTTACAAGACTGCATTTCATGTACATATCACTTCCAACAAGGTGGATTTTAAGGCTCCTTGTATCTTGTGGTTCTGCAACCTTCTAGGGCCTGGGACACCTCCACTGAACTGTTTGCATTAGGTGGCAAGTGATAGGTTTTAGGGACCAAGCCTAAAGTTGCTTACTATTCTACTGGACTACATACATTCAACTGGGCAGAACATAGTCACATGACCCGACCTGAATGCAAAGGGACAAGAAAATATGACCTACAAGTGTGCCAAGGAAGACAGCATAGGTACTGGGAACAGCTTGCCAGTCTCTGCCAAAGTCCATGCTTCTGGTAACTAAATACCTGTTTCATTCTTTCCTCCACACATAGAATACCGCCCCTTCCCCTTGCAAAGATGAACAATGCAAAGTCCCAGCTAGTTACTACATCCAGCTCAAAATGCAAGATCTGCAAGGTGATGTATTGATGTGCAGTCCTCTCCCTCAGGTCTAGATGAGGCTCCTTGTGTGCAAAGGCAGCACTTGCACCACCCTGAGAGGAAGCAGCTCCTTAAATTTTGCACCCTAGTGGTCTCACTTGCCTCATTCTGGTATCAGCCAACCGACCCGCTGCACATGCTAATATAAAATGGTGGAACACAGAATTGCTGCATTAATCACTCACATTTGGAAGAGAAAATAGAACACACATAGCAGCCACTAGGAATTTTGATATTCTCCAGGTGTTCATATTCTTGATTAGGCCCTAATTCTTCTCTCTGGGAGAAACTTCCTATTGTTTTCTGTGGCCTCTGGATACCCTCTGGCACAGTTTTCATTGTATGTCATCTTCCTTGGCCATTACTGAAGGCCAAGTATTTGGGAGGATGCTGTCCTTGGGAGCAAGATTAGGGGCTCAAAACTTGAACAGTCAAAAGCTGTTTTAGCTTGGGTTCCTGCATTCAAAAACTTTGTAGTTGGCTAGACGTGGTGGCTCATGCCTGTAATCCTAGCACTCTGGGAGGCTGACAGCAGGTGGATTGTTTGAGCTCAGGAGTTCGAGACCAGCCTGAGCAAGAGTGAGACCCCGTCTCTACTAAAAATAGAAAGAAATTGGCTGGACAACTAAAAATATATAGAAAAAATTAGCTGGGCATGGTGGCACATGCCTGTAGTCCCAGCTACTCGGGAGGCTGAGGCAGAAGAATTGCTTGAGCCCACGAATTTGAGGCTGCAGTGAACTATGATCTTGCTACTATACTCTAGCCTGGGCAACAGAGCGAGACTCTGTCTCAAAAAACAAACAAACAAAAAAAAAAAACTTTGTGGTTTACTTCCAGCTAGTTCCATGTGCCAGTAACCATACCCAAAGTTCCTCCCTAGGCATGGTTTTCAAGCCTGCCTTATTTTCTTCTGTTCTCTTCTGGCCCATTCCTCCCCTATGCCTCTTTCAATTTAATGGTGTCTACCTTCAAACTATCAGACCTGGCTTGGGAGGTCTTAATCTGATTTTGTTTTTTGTTTTGAGATAGAGTCTTGGTCTGTCACCCCAGCTAGAGTGCGTCATTGTCATCATAGCTCACTGCAATCTCAAACTCCTGGACTCAAGCAATCCTCCTGCCTCAGCCACCCAAGTAGCTGGGACTACAGGTACATGCTACCACACCCAGCTAATTTTTCTATTTTTTGTAGAGATGAGATTTCACTGTTGCTCAGGCTGGTCTTGAACTCCTGAGCTCAAGCAATACTCCCTCGGCTTCCCAGAGTGCTAGGATTACAGGCATGAGCCACCGCACTGGGCCTTAATCTGATCTTTGGAGCAAGGCTGAGCCACTTTGTTCAGCTGAGAAATTTTCTTGGGACTTTGTTGCTCAAAGCCTTGTTTGTTCTCATATCTTCCAGTTAGAGTCTAAAAATAGTTGAGTTTTCCAGCTCTGCACAACACTGAATTTCTGGACTTTCTTTATTCCTTCTTACTTCTGCTTACAAATTGGCCAATTTCTTCCTGTGCCCATGTCTTTCTTGTAATGGCCTGTCATATGCAGCCAATAACAACCAACACACACTACTTGTGTTGTTTTCTAATTTCTTTCCACAGAGCTACAAGTGGCATAGGTGTTAGGCAAGGACCAAATCTGCAGGTGGCAGATACAGGCCAGTAAGGCAGTTTCTAGGGGCAGAGAAGCCAGGGAAGGGATGGCAGTAGAACGCAGTTAACAATTGAAAAGAGCAGGAACTTGAGGTCTGAGGCACACACACCTGTGGAGCTGCAACTTTGTTATGAGAACACCTGTCAATCACGTATATCAATCACCTGGTAACATCCCACACCTCCCACAAGCCCTTCCCCATACCAGGCCAATAAAGGGATCCATCTGGGAGTCCTCAACATAGAGAAAGACCCATACTCTCACTTGGTATGGCTCCCTTCCTTTCTGCAATAAAAACTAGTTGCGTGGAATTGTGTTCACTCCATCGCACCGGCCCTGCTTGTGAATTTTCCAAGCAAGGAGCCAAAGAACCAGGACAACAGTCTGCTAAGAGGCCGGACCTAGCATAGGCATAGATGACAATTTTACTAATTTTTTTGCCACTGTAATACGTGGATCTCTAGCCATCCACCTGCCATATCTGTTTCCTTGCTGCCTACTGTGTGATGTCACATGTCTTAGTGGGTTTTGTTTTGTTTTGTTTTGTTTTTTGTAACAGCATTTTCAGTACTAATTTCTGTATTAGTTGGGATGAGAAATTCTGGCTAGTGTTACAAACAACCCAAAACCTCAATGATGGCCTCACAGTCCGGTGCGGGTCTGTGGAGGTGCTTTGCACCATGCAATTGTTCAGGGACCAGTGGTCTAGCTGGGCCTCCAATATCTTCTAGGGCTTCAGGCTCTGTCTTGGAATCCCTTGCATTTGGGGACATATGAGAGAGAGAAAGTGTGAAGTATTTTACAAGTAATTTTAAAGACCATACCTGAATGCAGCACATGGCCCTTTTGTCTACATTCCATTGGCCAGAATTCATTCCTGGGGCCCAATGCAAGAGTTAACAGAGTAAATATTCCATAAGTGTTTATCGAATGAATACCTGGTGCTTTCACCAGTGCTTGCTAAGGTGTGTGGCTCTTTGTCCTCCCATTACAGGTCTGTGGAAATCATATTTATTGGTGTTCCTTTCTATCTTTTATAGATTTCTGTCTCCTCCTTCCCCGGCAGATTGACAATCATCACTCCCTGTTGCTGTTCATGTGCCAGTCTAGAAGGCCACTCTTCCTCTAGAGTTCTAAAATACCTGGAAATTGGAAACCAGGTAACATACTTACTAGAATTTCTATGTAGTGGTAATACAAGAAAATGTGAGCTGTGAATCAGAACCCAGTGGATATGCTTGACTTCTTTGGGAGAAAAATGCGTGGGTTTTTATAACATCTACAGGCATACCTCAGAGATATTGCAGGTTTGGTTCCAGACCAGTGCAATAAAGCGAATGTTGCAATAAAGCAAGTCACACAAATGTTTTGGTTTCTGGCCAGGCACAGTGGCTCATGCCTGTAATCCTAGCACTCTGTGAAGCTGAGGCGGGAGAAACGGTTGAGCTCAGGAGTTTGAGACCAGCCTCAGCAAGAGCAAAACCCCATCTCTACAAAAAATAGAAAAATTAGCTGGGCATGGTGGCACATGCCTGTAGTCCCAGCTACTTGGGAGGCTGAGGCAGGAGGATTGCTTGAGCCCAGGAGTTAGACGTTGCTGTGAGCTATGATGATGCCACGGCACTCTCTTTGTGCCCTTCCTTTGGATCTCACTTTGCTGCAAGTGTTAAGTTTTAGTCTGAAACAGTGGGTTCTTGGCACACTCATGGCTGAAGAGTGCCCAGACATGCCAAAGTTAGGCAAGCACAAAAATGAGGTTTATTAAGGAGAGAGAGGTAGGATTATAGGGCAAGAGCAAGATACAGGTTTACAGAGCATGGTACATATGCCACAGGTGACGACCGGACCCATCATCACAGCAGGGCAGGCAAAAGGAAGGCCAAAGAGAGAGAGAATGGCTATGGTTTGCATCTTATTTTATAGCGTCCAGATAGGGACCTCCCTTGTGGTTCAGAGGTCACCATGGAACCACTTTGATTAGACAGTTGGGAGTCACATGACCTGAGCCTTAACTACGCATGTGGGTTCTAGGTCACTTTCCAGATTTTATGGTACCCATGTGGTTTGGCCCATGGGCTAGACAGTCCTCTGCATTCTTTTCCAGCTGACGTGCCAAGTTCTGATTGGCAGATTCATAGGGTATTCCCTCTTCCCCCAGGTATGGAGAATCAGAAATCAGTACTGGGGGCAACAGCACCAACTTTCATCCCTAGGAGACCCGGAATCCCTCACTATCTACCTAACACAAAAATGGGTCCAGTCATCACCTGTGGCGTATGTAGCATGCCCTATAAACCTATATCTTGCTCTTGCCCTATAATCCTATTTTTCTCTCCTCAATAAAACTCATTTTCATGCTTGCCTAACTTTGGCATCTGGTCATTCTTCGGCCATGAGTGCGCCAAGAACCGACATTTCAGACTGAAACCTGACAAGTACAGTTTGTGGTGCCCTGAAATAATTACGATGTTAACATAAATGACCACTGAGCACAGATCACCATAACACATACAATAATGATGAAAAAGTTTGTAATATTGGGAGAATTACCCAAATGTGACACAGACACAAAGTGAGCACATGCTGTTGAAAAAATGTCACCAATAGACTCGCTTGTTTCAAGGTTGCCACAAACCTTCAATTTGTAAAAAATACATTATCTGTGAGGTACAATACAGCAAAACACAATAAAGTAAGGTATGCTTGTATTAATATTTTATTTTGTCATGGACATGTGAACTAAAATAAAATCTTAAGGCTCCCGCAACCAGCTGACTGAATGGACCCCCTCCTGGCCAAGGGGATGTCCTAAAACTAAATTGCCTGCCACGAGGAGGGGGGTCAGCCATGCCTCATCATGGCCCCCTCCCTTCTTGGAGACATCCTTTGTAACTTATTAACAGGCCTAAGGCTCTGCAAGACAAACCTGTAGGTCCTCAATTTGCACAACAAATATGTCTGGTAACTTGTCTCTTATTTACAGACCTTCTTATCTTAACATTCCAAACCTTTAGACAAAAGCTTCAGGTCTTTAATTACAAGTCAAAGAGTCTTTAAACCCACCTGTAACCTGTTAGGTAATCCCCTTGGACATGGCCCACCTTTTTGGGCCAAACCAATGTGTGCCTTCCACGTATTGATTTATGACTTTAGCTGTAACCCCTGTCTCCCTGAAATGTATAAAGTGAAACTGTAACCCAACCACAGCGAGTCCACTTGCTTAAGGCTTCTTGGACGTGGCTCCAGGTAATGGTCCTCAAATTTGGCTCAGAATACTGCTCTTAAAATTATTTGACAGAGTTTGCCTCCCTTCCCCTTGTCAGACATGTGTGGTTACGTTTGTTTCTTAGCCGCGTTCCTGAGCAGCTGCACATTGCTGAGCCTGGAGAAGCGAGAGGTTGGAAATAGGTAAAGTTTTATGTTAAAGCAGAGTGTCTCGGCAGATGGTTTTTGATTTTGATAAATTTCAGAGACAGTTACTTAGTTCTTAGTCCCCAGGTGTCATGGCAAGTGGGTACCCTAAAATTACGAACGCTTTAATGTTGGGTTTTTGGGTGGGTTATCACATTATATGCTTATAACTGACCCAAACTTTAGAATAAATCTCCCTATCTTCATGGATTTATCTCTCCAATTTTTGGGGGGAATTAAGAGAAGGGTAGATTGTTCACTAGAATCTCTGCTAGATTCAGAGAGACTGGAGCTTCCTGCAGTTTTGATTTGGCTCCCTGGCAAACTGGATATGATTTGCTTTGACATTTATATTTCCCCTGCCAAGGGCATACTGTTTGCCTGCACTTGTGATCTCTTTGCCATTTATTCTATATTTATTCCACAGACTCCAAGGCAGAGTTAATCATTCTTGGAGCCTGAACAGGACATGAAGCCTGCTGGCGATTCTGATCACGCTCATTTGGAGCTGCTAGAGAAGAGACGTCCTTATGGGCCCTGCTCTTACAGACAGATGTTCCCCGATGAGGAGGCCTATGCAAACCTATCCCCAAAGTCCAAGGAAGCTGAGAGGTCAAAGAAAGAGGCTGCCAAATCCAGTTTCTCATAAAGAAACATTGAATAGGGACTTATGAACAGAAGCCACCTCTTGGGCAGCTGCGAGATGAGATGGTGGATCTCTGCACTGTTACCCCCCAGACCCAGGGCTCATATACCATAGGGAAAGAATGTGTAGGACAATTGTCGTGAACCCCTTAGGGAAAGGCAAGAATTTGCCCAAGGGCAAGATTTATGGTTAGTATATAATTATGGTAACATCAGGTTGTTTTGACCTAAGGGCAGGATTTAAAGTAAGTAGTGAAAGTGGAAATATTAATACTATAGGCATTCCCAGAACTGGGATTAATCAGAAGTTAACATAGTGTGGGCCAGGTGCAGTGGCTCACACCTGTAATCCTACCATTCTGGAAGGCCGAGGCGGGAGAATCACCTGAGGTCAGGAGTTCAAGACCAACCTGAGCAAGAGCAAGACCCCATCTCTATACCGAAAATATTAATAGAAAAAAGTTAGCTGAGTGTGGTGTGCACCTATAGTCCCAGCTACTCGGGAGGCTGAAGCAGGAGGATCACTTGAGCCCAGGAGTTTGAGGTTGTGGTGAGCTGTGATGATGCCATTGCACTCTACCCAGGACAACAGAGTGAGACTCTGTCTCAAAAAAAAAAAAAAAAAAAAAAAGTTAACATAGTGGATTGGCATCCAAGATGGGGTTGCTTTATCCTCCACAACAGGTATAGTATGGTCCATCAAATAGAAAAATCCTCAACATACTTATGAAAGGCAGCATGTGAAGGTAAATCAGGAGTCAGGGTGGTAGACAGTATTATAAATTTTTATTATTGTTAATCTCTGTGACAGAAATTGTTATCCGCCCTAATATTTATTGTCCCTTTCTCAGTAATAGACCAAATGATTACGTAGGCATATGGCCACTTGGAATAAGCTATACATTTCCTAGCCTTCCTTGCAACTAGCTGTATCCCTGTGACTTAGTTGAGGCTAGCGGGAAGGGGTGTTCATGATTTCTAGGACATATGACCATGGGGAAAGGGTACATCCTATTTCTCTCTGAACCACGATGTGAAAGCCATATGTTGAGGATGGAAGAGCAAGAAATTGGAAGAAGCCTGGGTCTCTGATAAATCCAGAGCTCCATACTAGTTCTGGACTGCCCTTCTAGATTTTTACATAAGAGAGAAATAAATTGCTATCTTGTTTAAGCCACTGTTACTGTGATCTTTCTTTCACATGCAGCCAAGTCCAGTCTTAACTGATAAAGTCCTCCGTCTTTGGAATGACTATTCTGGATCAGGCAGAAAGTAATCTTTTCTCTTTCTTTTTTTTTTTTTTGAGACAGGGTCTCGCTCTGTCACCCTGGGAAGACTGCAGTGGTGTCATCATAGCTCATTGCAACCTTAAACAAGTGACCCTTGGAACAAGTGACCCTTCTGCCTCAGCCTCCGGAGTAGCTATAGGCATGCACTCAACTAATTTTTCTATTTTTAGTAGAGATGGGGTCTCGCTCTTGCTCAGGCTGGTTCTTTTCTCTTTCTTTCTAACACTGAGTCTGAATGCCCTGAGAATGCGATAGGAATGGGGAGGTTAGACCTTTCAATGCAATCAATGACCTATTACTGGCTGAGATCTATTTAACACTTTGCCTTTGAGGGTGAAATTTCTTTCTGTTTTTTTAAGCACAAAAATGACATTTAGTGAGGAGAGAAACATAGGATTACAGAGCAAGAGCAAGATATAGGTTTACGGAGTGAGAGCAAGATATATTCGCCACAGACAACGAATGGACCCCCTGTGATGACAAAATGGGTGAGGGTGAAATTTCTTCTCTTACCATGTAGCAATGAATTGTTGATAACCAAAAATGAGTTCTATTTGAAGAGTGTCCTGGAAAACCTGGTAGACATTCTCCAATTATCTGTATTGACAAAGATTGAGGATATATATACATACATATATATGTGATTAAAATATCAAAATTAAAGTTTAGGCCGGGCACAGTGGCTCATGCCTGTAATCCTAGCACTCTGGGAGGCCAAGGCGGGAGGATGACTTGAGGTCAAAAGTTTGAGACCAGCCTGAGCAAGAGTGAGACCCTGTCTCTACTAAAAAATTAGCTGGGTGTCATGGCATACGCCTATAATCCCAGCTACTTGGGAGGCTGAGACAAGAGAATTGTTTGAGCCCAGGAGTTTGAGGTTGCTGTGAGTAATGCTGATGTCACAGCACTCTGGCCCAGGTGACAGAGCGAGACTCTATCTCAAAAAAAAAAAAAAAAAAAAAAATTGAAGTTTATTGTAAAATTCTCATCACCTAAAAAAGTAGGAACTACAAATCCCAGTGGGAGGATATGAGTTTGGCTGTCAAAGACAGAGATTAGTGTAGATTCTGGGGATCGTTAGTGAAGACATAAAACATGACAACCGAAGTTGTGGAGGCAAAGCTTTAGACATGGGTGACTCACACTATACAATACAAGGTCAACTACTCAGGTCTTTCTCTGACTGGCACCTGGTAATTGTCCCTCATTTTAAGTAGTCAGTCAAAAACTTCAAGCTGAATAAATGGCTGCAGGAGATTCCTGGCCCCCAGTTACTGGGAATGCCACCCAGTTGAACAGTTGGCTCAAATGATTTGGACGCCTTCATGAATCCCATGGGTATGGTTCTCTCTGGTTTGACCAAGACTGTGGGTTTTGTCCATTTTTCAAAATGGCTAACTAGGGACTTAGGCGACTGGGAAGATGGAATAGATATATTTTCCCTAGTTTTCCCACTAGGTACAACTAAACCTCTGAAAATTATATAAAAGCAAACATGAGAAATTCGGAAGAGCTGGAGAGGAGCCAGACCAGCTAGGGGCATTCAGTCCCAGGGAATAGCATGGTGGTGAGTTACCCGGGTTTTCTTTTTGCCTGATATATCTTGGATTTGAAGTTGAAGAAGCCAGCATCCTAGAAATGCCAATAAGCTAAGGGGAAAAAAAGTTCCAGCAAAAATATGTTTTCTGCAGCCAAAGGACCTGAAAAGGGGCAGCCTAGCAAGAACAAAAAACTTTTAGTTGAAAACCAATCTACTGTAGGCAAACACCACAGAAAAAAACCGTGGCCCCCACCACTGCCAGTGTTAGCAAAGGTTGAGTGGGGAGCCCAGATGTCTACTCCTATGCGGCTATAATGTAAATAGTGAATGTAAAACCTGCTGCCAGGGTGGTGTGAGAGAGGGCAGAATAGGGGCCAAGAATTTCATCCCCAATAGGAAGGTAATGAGCCCCCACCTCTTTATGGAATCAGTGAAGACGCCATGAGAAGCCTGGGCTTCTATCCCTGTCCTCCCAGTAATGAAGCATCCCTTTTCTTCCCACTGGAGTGGCATCAGCGGAGGCCTAGTAGAGAGTCAGGACTTTCACTACTGCTTAGCAGTAACAAGGCCACCCCCACCTTGTGGTGTCAGTGAAAGCCACATGGGGTGTAGCACAAGGTACTTTTACCTCCACCAGCTAGAGAGGTATCTGTGGGGGCCTACAGGGAAGCTGGAACTCTCACCTCCTCCAAGCAGTAATGATGAGAACCCCCTTCCCCCATCAGGTATCAACAGAGCCAAGTGGGAAATCTATATTTCCACCTCCGTTTAGCAGTAATGAGGCAGCACCTCCCCTTCCCCTGCCAGAACAATGTCAGAGAAATTCTACCTAGTTTTAATACGATCTCAAGTTTCATAACACCTTGCAATTTCAGATTGAAATAAAACAAAGTACTCATTATATGAAAACCATGAAGATCTCAAAACCTGAATGGAAAGACAGTCAATAAATGCCAACACCAAAATGACAGGGATGTTAGAATGATCTCACAAAGATTTTAAAGCAACCATTTAAAAAATGCTTCAATGAGCAATTAAGAACAAGTTTGAAACAAACAAACAGAAAGACTCAGCAAAGAAATAGAAAATCTCAGCAAAGAAGGGAAAGACATAAAGAAGAACCAAATGAAAATTTTAGAATTGAAAAATACAATAACAAATTTAAAATTCAGTGGATGGTCTCAACAGCAGAACAGAAGTGACAGAGGAATAAATCAGTGAACTCGAAGATAGAATAATAGAAATTACTTAATCTGAACAGAGAGAAAATAGAAAAAAAAATGAACAGAGCCTCAGGGACTTGTGGGACTATAACAAAAGATCTAATATTTGTATCATCGGATTCCTGGAAGAAGAAGAGAAAGAGGGCAATGCTGAAAAGTACTAGAAGAAATAATGGCTAAAATTTCCCAAATTTGGCAGAAGACATAAATCTACAGATTCAAGAAGTTGAGTAAGCTTCAAACAGAATAAAATCAAACAAAATTCAGGCTAACATACATCATAATCAAACTGCTAAAAACTAAAGACAAAGAAAAAATCTTGAAAGCAACAAGAGAAGAGCAACATCTTATCTATAGGGGACAAAAATCAATCTTAATGACAGTGAACTTTTCATTAGAAATCATGATGTCTGGAAGGAAGTGGCATAAGATTTTTCAAGTGCTAAAAGAAAAGAACTGTCAATCCAGAATCTTATACACAGTGAAAATGTCCTTCAGGAAAGGGGAAACCAAGGCATTCTCAGAGCAAGGAAAACTAAGAACATCTGTCACCATCAGACATATTTTAAATGAATGGCTAAAGAAAATTCTTGGAAAAGAAAGGAAATGATAAAAGAAGGAATCTTGGAATGTCAGAGAAGAAGAAAGTACATGGTAAGCAAAAATATGGGTAAATATAATAGACTTTCCTTTACTAAATTGTGTTTGATGGTTGAAGCAGAAATTATAACACTGATATGATTCTAAATGTATGTATATAAAATACTTAAGACAATTACAAACAGGGAAACGTAAAGAGTCATAAAAGGGGGTAAGGTTTCTACACATCACTCAAACTGGCAAAATGAAAACTGGGAGAAATTATGTATACATAATATAGAACAATTACTGAAAGAAGGTTTGCAAAGACATACACTAAAAATACTGGAGACAAATCAAAATGAAATTCTAAGAAATGTTTAATCCACAAGAAGGTAGGAAAAAGAAAATAGAGAAATTAAAAAAACAGAAAGAACAAACAGAAAACAAAAAATGGCAGACTTAAGTCCTAACATAAATAGAAATGGTCTAAATACACCAATGAAAAGAAAGAGATTGGCAGAATAGATCTAAAAACATGATCTAACTACATGCTGTCTACAAGAAACTCTCTTCAAATACAATGATAAAGGCAGGTCAAGAGTAAAAGGGTGGAAAAAGATGTATCAAAAAGATTAATCAAAGGAAAGCAGAAATGGGTATATATTAATATTCAATAAAGTAGATTTTAGAGCAAAGAAAATTACTGGAGACAGAGAAGGACATTATATAACGATAAAAGATGTAATCCACCAAGAATAGACAGCAATCCTAAATGTGTATGCACCAAAAAACTGAGCCACAAAATATATGAATCAAAAACTAATAGGACTGAAAAGAGAAATAGATAAATCTACAATTATAGTTGGAGATTTTAATACCGCTCAATAATTGCTAGAACAAGTGGGTAGAAAACCAAAAGAAAGTAAGAAGGCTTAACAACACCATCAACCAACAGGATCTAATTAAACTTTACAGAGCACTCTACCCAACAACAGCAGAATACACATTCTTTTCAAGTACCCATGGGACATATACCAAGACAGATCATATCCTGGGCCAAAAACAAACCTCAGAAAATTTCAAACAACTGAAAACATAGAGTGTGTTCTCTGACCAGTGGAATCAAATTAGAAATCAATGAAAGAAAGATAACAGGTAAAACTCCAAACACTTAGAACACTAAACAACACACTTCTAAATAATCTATGAATCAAAGAGAAAGTCTCAAGGAGAATTAAAAAATCCATTGACCTGAATGAAAATAAAATGACAGCCTATCAAAATTTGTGAGAAATAAATAAAGCAGTACTGAGAGGGAAATCCGGAACACTAAATGTAAACAAAGTATTTTTGGCAGCTAAAAAAAATATGATACATACAGAACACTAACTATATTCATTAGAAAAGAGGAAAAGTCTCAAATCAAGCTCCTGCCTAACAAACCTGGAAAAGGAAGAGCAAAATAAACCCAACCCAGAGGAAGGAAATAATAAAGATAAGAACAGAAATTAATGGAATTGAAGACAGAAAAACAATGGAGAAAATCAGTGAAACAAAGAGCTGTTTCTTTGAAAAGATTAATAAAATGGAGAAACCTCTAGCAAGAGAGAAAACACAAATTATCAGTATTAGGAATGAAACAAGACCTACTACTATAGACACTGCAGACATCAAAAAGATTAAAGGAAAACTACAAATAATTCTACACGTACAGAATTGAAAATTTAGATGAAATGGACCAACTGGCCGGGCGCGGTGGCTCACACCTGTAATCCTAGCACTCTGGGAGGCCGAGGCGGGTGGATTGCTCGAGGTCAGGAGTTTGAGACCAGCCTGAGCAACAGTGAGACCCTGTCTCTACTAAAAAAAAATAGAAAGAAATTATCTGGTCAACTAAAATATGTAGAGAAAAAATTAGCCAGGCATGGTGGTGCATGCCTATAGTCCCAGCTACTCGGGAGGCTGAGGCAGTAGGATCGCTTAAGCCCAGGAGTTTGAGGTTGCTGTGAGCTAGACTGACGCCACGGCACTCACTCTAGCCAGGGCAACAAAGCGACACTCTGTCTCAAAAAAAAAAAAAAGAAAAAGAAATGGACCAATTTTTTGAAAAATAGAAACTACCACACCTTAATCAGTATGAAATAGGTAATATTAATAGCTTATAACTAATAAGGAAATTGAATTTTTAATTAAAAAAATCCCAAAAAAAAAGTATCTAGCCCCAGATAGAGTTTTACTAGAGAATCCTACCAACATACTTAAAGAAAAATTAACATCATTTCTATATGTTCAGTTCTAGAAAACAGAACACTTTCCAATTCATTTTATGAAACAGTTTTGAGCGTGCAACCCTGATAATTTTTAAGGCATTTGAAGAATGTGGGGTCTGATCAAGAAAAAGATCTGATGATAAGAGGCAGTAACTTGCAGAAGCTCTGCAGAGGCTTATGGTGAGAGGGCTACTATCCAGAAGGGGAGAAGGATAAAGAAATCCCAGAGGAAGGAGGGATTGGAGAGGGGGCTTCTGTGTCTAGGTGATGTCACTCAGCAGCACAGTGGGGAGTCTCTGGGTCAGAGAACTCTGAAGGGCATCAGTGGCTTGGGGTCTTATAACCAACAGCCTCTATCTTATCAATGGCCAGCAAATGCTGGACAATTTTTCATGTAATATACAAAACAGGCAGGCCTAAATGACCAAATATTTGCTTGTTTGGGCAATTGTTAAAACAATTGGATGTGTAAAAATTTGAGCTTGGCGTCAGTGGGCTTTCGAACTAACAGGCTGCAGTAAAGAAATAAATAACCTAGAAGCCAATACACAGAAACCATCTTTACCTCATTTATATAATAGTACCAAAACCAGACAAAGACAGAACGAAAAAAAAAGAGAGAGAGAGAGAGAGATGACTACAGTCTAATATCCTTGTTCATGATTGAAAGATTTAACTTAGGAAAGATGTTAATCCCTCCCAAATTGATATACAGGCTTAATGTAATTACTATCAAAATCCCAGAAAGATTTTGTAGCTATTACTAGATAATACTAAAATTTATATGGAAAGGCAAAGAAACAAAAATAGCTAAAGCAATTTTGAAAAAAAATAAAGTAGGAAGACTCAGTCTATCCAGTTTTAAGATCTATTATATAGTAACAGTAATCAGTATTGTTTGGTATTGGTGGAGGAATAGACTTAGATCAATGGAACAGACTAGAGAACCTACTCAAAATGTCCAACTGATTTTGACAAAGTTGCAAGAGGAATTCAACAGAAAAAATATTTTTAACAAATGGTGCTAGAGTGATTGGACATCATAGGCAAAAAACGTGAGCCTTTACCTAAGTATCACATCTTAGACAAAAATTTAAGTCAAAATGGATCACTGGCTTAAATTTAAAATGTAAAACTATAAAACTTTTAGGAAAAAAAAGAGAAAATTTTCAGAATCGAAAACTAGACAAGAATATTTAGTCTTGAAACCAAAAGCACAATCCATAAAAGGAAAAATTAATAAATTAGATTTAATCAAAATTAAACATTTTTCTCTGTGAAATATACTGTTAAGAGGATAAAAAGACAAGCTCTACACAGAGAAGACATTTGCAATTAGAAAATGGGCTAAAGCTATGAAGAGACATTTCACCAAAGAGGATATACAAATGGTGAATAATTACATGAAAAGATGCTCAACATCATTATCCATTAGGAAAATGCAAATTAGAACCATAATGAGATACCATTACACACCTATCAACATGATAAGTAATAAAAAAAAATAGTGATTGTATCAAATGCTGGCAAAGATGTACAGAAACTGAGCCACTCAGACGTTGCTAGCAGGAATGCAAAATGGTACAACCACTCTGTTTTCCGGTGCAGTGGCTAGAGTGCAGGGGCTAGTCACACTTGCTGTCATAGTGCACTACAGCCTCGAACTCAAGGGCTCAAAGGATCTTCCCACCTTAACCTCCAGAGTAGCTGGGACTACAGGTACATGCTACTGAGCCCTGTGGTTTGGCAGTTTTTTAAAAAAATAAACATGCAACTACCAGCAATTACACTCCTGGGCATTTACCTCAGAGAAGTGAAAACTTATGTTCACAAAGAAGAAACTGCATATAAATATTTATGGCAGCTTTGTTCACAATAGCCCCAAATTGGAAACAACCCAGATGTCCTTTGATGGATGAGCGGTTAAACAAACTGTGGTATATCCATACCACGGACTACTACCCAGCAATAAAAAGGAGCCAACTATTGATATATACAACAACCTGGATGAATCTCCAGAGGATTATGCTGAGTGCAAAAAAGCCAATTCCCTAAGATTACATACTGTAATTCCATTTATGTAAATTCTTTTTTTTTTTTTTGAGAGAGGGTCTTGCTCTGTCAGCCAGGCTGGAATGCAGTGGCATCATCATAGCTCACTGCAACCTCAAATTCCTGGGCTCAAGCCATCCTCCTGCCTCAGCCTCCCAAGTAGATGTGACTACAGCCATATTCCACCATGCCTGGATAATTTTTCTGTTTTCATTTGTTTCACTTTTTGAAGAGATGGGGTCTTGCTATGTTGGCCCCTGGGGAACATAGCAAGACCTCATCTCTATGAAAAAAAAAATCAAGTCATTGGGGTAAAAAGAAAGAAAAGAAAGAAAAAAGAAATTAGCCAGGCAAGGTGGCGCACACCTGTAGTCCTAACTATTTGAGAGGCTGAAGCAGGAAAATCGCTCGAGCCCAGTTCACAGCTGTGATGAGCTATGATTGCACCACTGCACTGCAGCCCGGGTGACAGAGCAAGACCCTTGTCTCCTAAAAAAAAAAAAAAAAAAAAAAATTAAAAAACAAAAGCAAAATTCACTGTTTTGAGCAGATATTTTGCAACTTTTTACTAGTTTGTCTCAAATAACCCCATACGACCAGTAAGCTCCTTTACAGTCTGTGACTTAGGTAGAAAAGGAAGAGTGACATGCAGTGGCCTCCCAGAGACAAGGCGGTTTGCTTCTCCAGGGAAGGCAATCAGACTGTCCTCAGGAGGCCTCAAGTGGCACCTATCACCTTTGGCAATGTTCCATGGTCTCCTAGGCAGTCTTTGGTCTTACAGGCTTAGAAACCTAGTTTTGCTAATTATACTCATGTTAACCAGGCATATGAGATTAGATATAAAATCAAAACACCAATGCATTAATCTACTGAGAGACATGTTCCACATGTCTCTCAGTCACTGCTTTGAAAGTATGAAGAAGGTATTCTCTAAGAACCAGGATATGAGGGTGTCCACTGAGAACCAAGCTACAAAATCAAAACTTAATGGATGCTGAAGACTGGAATACCGGAGTGGGTATAGGAAGCCCATTTTCTCTCTATAGTCAAGCTGTATGGGAAGCCAAATCATAAACTGAATAACAATTAAATTCATTTCCAATGTCAAAGATAATTGTTATGAAAATGGGAATACATAATGTCCATATTCTCTATACAAAATTCCTCTGTAGGGATGCTGACAGGTGAAGCCAGAGTAATCAGGAGATTGTTTATAAACATGAAAGGAGACAAGAGGAGTCAGATTAATTGAATGTTTAATGGTATCAGGCTCACATAGTGCGATACATAACAGTTCACATTAGGGAAGGTCTTGTCTACAGGATCTGAACATTTATAGTCGCTTGGTGACAATCTCCTGCTTCTACCCCCAACCTTGGGAATGGCCTTTCCAGGCAAAAAATAGTCAAGATTCAAAAGTTGTTGGCTACGATTTCAGCTTCCCCAGGAGTGCTTGGCTGGGCATTGCTCAATTTCCCTCCATGCTTTTTCTAGGTAGCCAAGCTCTGTGTGAGTGTCATTCTCTTTCTTTCAAGGCGATTTTGAATATTTCTACTTCAACTCATTATGTTTTGATTTTATAGTTTAGTTCTCAGAGGACCAAGCTCTTGGGATTCTGCCTGGTAGCCTACAAATACTGACAAGCAAACATTTTGCAACTTGTTTACCTTGGAAGCCTCCCCAAGAAGCTGTGTGGCTGGAATCAATAAAGATTTTTATTTTATTGACCCAGGTGGTCATTAGTATAGCTTCTCTAAAACCTTCAAGGTCAAAATGATTTCTGTATTGTTACAAGGGTGGGGGCTTTGGGCTTTTTGCCATAGTCTGTAGCAGACTAGGCTCCCAATCATTTTTTAAGTAATCCCTCCTACTCCCAGTAGGGTATAAATAAACAAAATAACATAACATTGAGCCTGCACATGTAGGTAGGTCACTAAGCTAGATGTTATTTTGAAAAATTTATATTTAGTCTTTATTTTGTAAGAAATGATATATTTGAACCAGAGAATCAGAAAAAACTGATATATGTATATAAAAATAGTTTTTTATTTCCCTTTTTGAAGAATTTGTATTGGTCTGTTTTCTACCAGTGGTTCTGGATGTCTTACTTTTTCTATGGGGTGACATTGGAGACAAAGCATTCATCTGCCAGAAAGAAGTGTGAGCACCCTTCTTGTGGCTGGGTCCATAAACATTATCTATTTATGCTGCTGACAATAATTCCCCTTTTCAGCTTTGACATTGCTAGTGAAAAGTGCTTACATTTACTATGGAATTTTAAGCACTGAATTTCTCTAGGTGGAATGATAATGGATCTTTGTTGTACGTCCTTAATGGGCAGATGGCTTGTTCAGGGGTTTGTCATTGGCAATGATAAGGACACACACTGGCTTCTTCACCCTGGTCTTCTGGTTCAAATCAGCTTGAATGATGACTTACCTTTGCTGCCTCATCTTTGATCAGTTGTCATCAGATGAAAGAACCTGGACCAAGTGTAGGGTCCCCATTACCAGCATTCAGGAGCCAGAGGTATCTGAGCCAGACACTGAATTAGGGAGAGGCTCAGAGCAAGTATTTCTCACAGGCTTGGGCTTCTGGAGCACAACTATGTCTAGAGCTTGGAGCCCTGAACTGTGTACATTATAATATATGTGTGCCAGGCAGAAACCCCCTACTGCAAATAAAAAACCTAAGGGTTTGCTATATACATTATTCCCACTCACCTGTCCATGCCTCCCAGATTCTTATTTAAGGGTCTGTGTTGATGAAACAGAGTGTTGTTGCAGGCAGCTTGTATTGTAATGGCACTTCATATAGAATTTCTTATCTCATTATGACATTTATACATTTGTTTGAAATTCATCAATCTAGCCCTCTGCTTATGACCAGGGTGGAGGATGGGGTCCATTCATCATCTATGGCAAATGTATCTTGCCCTTGCTCTGTAAACCTGTATCTTGCTCTTGCTCTGTAAACCTCTCTTGTCCATCCTCAATAGACTTTCACACTTAAAAAAAAAGAAAAGAGGTTCATCAATTTAAAAATCACTTCATTTTTCCTGGAAAGTTATCTCCCAGAAAGTTACCTCATCAAAGCATTTTTACCCCTGGACATTTTGTTGTAGTAGCCAACTAATTGTCAGTTGTACTAATGTATTAGGCCATTTGGCTCTCAGTGGAAATGTGTCAATGCAGTTATGATATCTTTCTTTTCAACTATCACTACTCTGTCTCATGGCTTTGCAAAAATAATTTGGCTTTTTTATTCTGGGTGATTTCTGTCCTGCCTACATCATTGTGTGTTGTGGAGTTATAATAATAAAAATAACACCAACTACCACCACCATCACCACAATAATAATAGTGTGAGGGTTATTTTATGTGTCAACTTGACTGGGCTAGGGATGCCCAGGTAGCTGGTAAAACATGATTTCTGAGTATGTTTATGAGGGTGTTTCTGAGAGAGACTGGCATTTGAATTGGTGGGCTAAATAAAGATCTTCCCTCATCAATGTGGGTGGATGTGATCCAATCCATTGAGGGCCTAAATAGAACAAAAAGACAGAGGAGGGGTAAATATGCTCTCTGTTGAGTTGGGATTTCAGTGCTCCTTGTTCTTGGGCCTTTGGATTTGGACCAGTGTTTAAACCATTGGCCCCTAGGTTCCCAAGCCTTTGGACTAGCTTTCCCGGTTCTCCAGCTTGCAGATGGCAGATTGTGGGACTTTTCAGCTTCTATAATTATGTGAATGAATTCCTGTAATAAATCTCTCTCTCCCCCCATATATATATATCCTGGAGAGAGAGATATATATGTACATATGTGTATATACAGTATATGTGTGTGTATGTATGTATATATATATAAAGTTACCCCTTTCTGTATATATAGGTATATATCCTGGAAATTTACCTAACTGAAGCATTTTCACCCCCAACATTTAGTTGCAGTAGCCAACTAATTGTCACTTTAATATTGTCAGGTGTGTATATATCTCCTATAATAAATATATATATCCTATTGATTCTATTTCTCTGTAAAATCCTGACTAATGCAAATAGCATTGAGCATTTCAATGTTCTGAGCACTGTTCTAAGTACTTTACATATGTTAACACATTTAATCCTCATAGTCTAATGAAGTAGAAACTATTATTATTTCCATTTTATAATGGAGGAAAGTGAGGCACAGAGAAGTTAGCTAACTTACCTAAGATTATACACATATCAAAAGAGATGTAATTGTCCTTTTAAAAAATAGTTTTTCTGGGCCAGGCACAGTAGCTCACACCTGAAATCCTAGCACTCTGGGAGGCCTAGGTGGGAGGATCGCTTGAGGTCAGGAGTTCGAGACCAGCCAGAGCAAGAGCAAGACCCCGTCTCTACTAAAAATAGAAAAAATTAGCCGGGCATGGTGACATACCCCTGTAGTCCCAGTTACTTGGGAGGCTGAGGCAGGAGGATTGCTTAAGCCCAGGAGTTTGAGGTTGCTGTGAGCTAGGCTGACACCACAGCACTCTAGCCTGGGCAACAGATAAAGACTCTGTCTCAAAAAAAAATAATAAAAAATAGTTTTTCTGTTTTAAGGTTATAAAAATGATGCATGCTTATAGTTTAAAAATGTTTTTCATAATACTGAGAATTACAATGTAAAAGTATAAAAAAAAATTGCACCAAATTCTACCACCCAGAGATAACCACTGATGATACTTAAGTTGACTTCCTCTAATACACATCTGTTTGTGTATTTAGGGACATATTGACTTATCATAACACAAACGGAATCAAGCACACTATACATTTCTGCAATCTACTTTTACCGCAGCCGTTTTGACACTGCAGAGAACTATGTAAATATCTCTGGTTGTTAGAATGATTGGGGCTGAGTGGAACCTCCCAGCCCCATCAGCAGGGTGGACTTGAGATCAGAGTGTTTGCAGTTCCGGAAGGACTCTTCTCGTGTCTTACCTTTATAGCAAGTTTTATTTCAGTCTGATTTTTAATGTGGCCACCCCTGAGAATGCCACAAAAATCCTTTCTAGAATGTAAGCCAGGAAGGGCTGCTGACCAGTGACTCCAACCTGAGGGTCTGACCCCCAGCTCTCTGGAGAATTAGCGCCAGGCTCTGGGCTGACCACTGGTCTGGTGATGTCTGCAGGCATGTGCCAGCTGGCCCCAGGGAAGCCCAACACACAGACACATGCCCTCAGTAGTGAGGCTGAGCTGAGAGCTGTCGCCGGGCTGTGTTATTTCAGCAGTACAGGGGCACATAATGAGCTCGTGAGGAAAGAAGTTGAAACCTCCCCAGGAAACCAGATGGGTTCTGTGATAAGGGCTGCTCCCATGCACCTCGTCAGGCGACACTATCCACACCACAGTCTACGTGAATGACACCCTTGAGTTGTGCAGCACACAGCATGAGTAGTCCTAAGTGATGGCCCCACTGTGGATCATGCAGTCACATCCTGTGGCCAGCTGAAAGAAGGAGAAATCGTAATGATGATGACTAGCAACAGAGCCTCCAATGAGCCACTCTTCTACTTGTCCAGGGGTTTGGCATGTATCATCTCATCTGAGTCTTCCAGCAGCTGGTGAGGGAGGTGTTAGTATTGTCATCCCATTTTACAGATGAGAAAAGGCCAAACACAGAACATTTAGTTAACTTGTTAAAAATTTCACAGCTAGTAACTGGCAGAGCAAGGCCAGCACCTGGCGCTCCACCTTGGCAATCTGTGTGTTTACCCACCTTTCATGCGGCCTCCAGGGAAACAAGGCAGATGTTTAAGGCTCCCAATATATTTTTTTTCTTTTCTGGTGAAATGTTCCCGGCATTCTTGCTAAGGAAAACAGCAGAGTGGTTAAGACCCAGAAATGTCACTTGAGAATGGCATGGCTGCAGCCAGTAACTTACCCTCCCTGAGCCTCGGTTTCCTAGTCTGTCTAATGAAGCTAGTGATTCTTCCCTCGCGGCGTGTGGCTGCCCGGCAAGCACACAGTCAATACTCAATGCGTGGCAGTTACGGTGAGGGGCAGGATAGGGCAGCAAACCCCAGGGGGCCAAATAGGTTTTCAACAATAGTCTATTATTGGGGCAAAAACGACTATGAGCCAAACCACACTCTTAGTCTCTGAAATGTATTAATTACAAGAAACCAAAAGGCAGCCAAGCCATAGAAAAAGAAAGAACAAAGGCGCTAATGTTGCACCACAGCTCTTAAGGTTTCTAACCAAATTCTGAGATCAGAGGAGATGGGGCATGTTCAGGGTGGTATGGCCACAGACAGGTTTTTTTTTTTTTTTTTTTTTGAGACACAGTCTCGCCCTGTTGCCTGGGCTAGAGTACCATGGTGTTGGCCTAGCTCACAGCAACCTCAAGTGATCCGCCTGCCTCAGCCTCCCAATTAGCTGCGACTACAGGTGTGCCCTACCACACCCAGCTAATTTTTTGTATATTTAGTAGAGATGGGAGGGGTGTCTCACTCTTGCTCAGGCTGGTCTCAAACTCCTGGCCTTAAGCAGTCCTCCCACCTCGGCCTCCCAGAGTGCTAGGATTACAGGTGTGAGCCAGCCACCACGCCCAGCCCATAGACAGTTTCTAACCAAACTCTGATGAGTGTTTTGTCCGAGGAACGCCTCCCTTGGGCATCTGATTCTGGCAGCCCAAGCTCCTCACCTGCGCCAGGGGCTTGGGCCTCAACCCTAATGTGTGGTTAGAGTTTGGCGTTCTTGAAGCTTAGCAGGACTTGGCTTCGGTAACCCCATGGCTGGGGCTCAGCAAACAGGCTCTGAGTCTCTGTTCTCCTCCAACCTCCAGCTGCTGCGTATTCCTGGCTCTGGGTGGCCCCTTCCACTTGCTTTCTCACATATGTGTTAGTTTGTGCCTTAATGAAAGCCTGGTCTTGATCTCTAGTCCTGAAGAGGCTGTCTGTGGCCCCTGCGGAAGCCCAAGTTCTCTAGAAAACAGAGCAGCGGCAAAGCTTACAGGCAAATCCTTTGCTGGGGCACTTGGTCCTGGGACAGAAAGAATGAGGAGACGGAAGCCAGGAAAGCACAGCGTTTCTGAACTGGCCATCGCTTCTGGAGAACGAAGACCCTGCCGCTGTTTAGTCAGACAGAACATCTCAGACCATCTGCAGAGGGGAGGAAGGGAAAGCAGTTTTTCTGCCAGCTCTCCGTTGTCTCCTGAATCTCACTGGTCAAAATTGCCCCACCTGGGTCAGGTCTCATGTCTCCTGGGACTTCTGAGTCCAGGTGTCAGGAGCTCCAGCCCAGTGGAGGCAGCACTGGGGCCAGCCCTCCCCTCCCGGAAGGCCCAGACTGCCTGGGGGTCAGGGGATGGTGGCAGTCGGCCAGGCATCCATGAAGCAAGCAGCCGGGGCCCAGGAGGCGGGGGAAGCTGGGCAGAGCTGGAGAAACCCATTGACTGGGTCACTCACAACCCCGGCCCCCAACAACTCTACCCCAAGTGGCATTTCGTAGAAGCTTAAGCCTCAGATAATGGCCTTTCCAGCTGTGCAGGGGTGAACAGTGTCCCCGCAAAATTCATGTCCACGTAGGATCTCAGAATGTGACCTTATTTGGAAATAGGCTCTTTGTAGATGTAGATGTAATTGTTGAAATGAGGTCGTACTGGATTAGGGTGAGCCCTATTTATCCTATATGACTGCTGTCCTTACGAGGAGAGGACACACACACACACACACACACACACACACACACACACACACACACACGGGCAAGACGGCCACGTGATGACGGAGGCAGAGACTGGGGAGATGCAGCTACAAGCCAAGCATTGCCAACAGACACCAGAACCTGGCAGAGGCAAGATAGGACTCTTCCCTCGAGCCTTCAGAGAAAGCCTGGCTGTGATGACACTTTGACTTTAGACTTCTGTCCTCCAGAACTGTGAAAGAATAGTTTTCTGTTACTTTAAGCCACCCAGGTTGTGGTGATTTGCTACAGCAGCCCAAGGAAACTAGCACTGTTCTGAGCACAACAGCAGGTAACAACAACAGCATTTGCTGAGCACTTACGTGCCGGCCTCTACTCTTAGCACGTCACGTGTAGTGGTGGATCCTGTCCTTACAGCAGCACCGCAGGGTCCTCCACTTCAAAGGCGAAGATGGGGAAGCACAGAGGATGGTGTGTACAGACTGGCTCCAGCAGGAAGGGAAGGGACGGGAACTGGTGTTTATTGAGCTGCTGCTATGTCCCAGGCTCTTAACGTTTCACTCATGTTGGTGGTGGGGAGAAGGAGAGTTGTTTTCCTGAAAGCCGGAGACAGAATTTCTCTTGGGGAGAAATGTTATATTTCGCTTGGGTCCCTCTGGGAATAAAGGTGAGCTCCTCTTCTCACTTCACGCCCCTCGCTTTGAATAGCAAGAGCGACTGGATCTGGGGGGTGAGGGGCAAACGGCTTGGCAGGGAAGAGAGCGGGGGACAAGAGGCAGGAACTTAGTGGCCTGGGAAAAGGCTAGTGTCCACTTGAGGAGAAGGGTGGACTGTGCTGGGAATGGCTGAGGAATTGTGAAGAACAAGGATATATTAATAAAACATTGATTCTGATTTCTTTGCACTTCCCTGAGATATAATTTTCCACCATAGTCTCGAACCTTCGGAAGACATCTGGGCCACCGCAGCCTGGCCTTTTTGGGTACAGTGGGCATTGGGGCAGTGCCCACCGTGGAGCAGGGAGCTCTCGAAAGGGGGCCTCATAGAGAGGATATGAGACGAAAAGCCGCGATCCATGGAAGAATAAGTGCTGTCAAAGGAGACAAGGAGAAATGGAAGCCCTGTGACAACCCTTAAGATAAGAGGAGGCCGCTGGGTTTCTCATTGCAAGAGGAACTTTTATCTTAATGATAAAGGACTGAGTGACTGTAGTAACTCAGAGGTCATTGGGGTTAAACAGACATCTGATCTGAATCAGATTAAGACATCTGATTCTTCAGTTGTGCATTCGTTCACTTGATCCTTACGACACCCACGTGAGAGAGTCCCTGTTCCCCATTCCACACTCCATGAGGACAGGGTCTTTGCCTCCTTTGGTCATTGTCGTGTTCTCAGCACCTAGAACAGTCCATGACACACAGAAGGTGCTCAGTAAATACTTGTTAAATGATTGAAAGAATTATGCCCATTTTACAAATAAGGAAACTGAGGTATAAGAATGCTAAATAACTTTCCCAGGGTCACACAGAGCAAGTTGGTTTTAACCTGAAAGCACGTGCACTTTCTTCTTCTGCAAAGCACCCCTCATCCCTCTGGCTCTCCTTGGAAAAGATCTTGTTGAAGAATCAAGTTAGGAAAAGTGGTAGTTTATGAGTAAAAGTGCTTACATGGAAAAATGCATTCCTAGGCTGACTTTTAAAGGAGAAAAATCTCTGAGGCACACACACTTATTTTGTGAATTAAATCTCTGCTGTGCCTGTCAGTATTGGTTGATGTGGGTATGGCTCCAGCTCACCAGAAGAAATGTTTTAAATGCTATCTTCTGACCTAACAAAAAGAACAAAAAAGAAAATAAGCATCATCCATAATTCTTCCCACCTTCACCTTAAACAACCAAATATTTAGGAATACTTTCTTCAGCTTTTTCTATTCAGCATTTTATTTATTTATTTATTTATCTATTTATTGACAGGGATCTCACTCTGTCACCTAGGTTGGAGTGCAGTGGTGTGATCACAGCATTGTTTTAAAGACAGCTGAGTATCTACACAAGTTCATAATATTTTACCATAAGCATATTTCCCAATATCATTAAAAAATTCTCCATAAATGTAAAGTTTAATGCCTTACTGTTTCATTCCAGGGTTCTTTCCAAAGTTGTATAGCCACTGTTACTGTCTGAATGTGTACCCCCAAATTCATACATTGAAAGAAGTCTGAGAGTGACTCCTTCCCCTTCCACCACATGAGGACACAGTGAGAAGGGATCATCTATGAACCAGAGTGAGCCCTCAACCAAACAGAATCTGCCATCGCCTTGATTTTGGACTTCCTAGCCTCCACAACTGTAAGCAATAAATTTCTATTGTTTGTAAGCTACACAGTTTATGATATTTTTGTTATAGCAGCCTGAACAGACTAAGACAGCTACCATAAGTCTTTCAAAGCAGTTAAAGAGATTGGGAACAAATGCTTAGATCATTTCCTCCCAAATACATTCCTTACACCTCTGTAAAACATCATCCAAGTAGCCCCTGTAGTCTTGGGTGATAGTGTTAGTAAAAGGACATTTCTCTTGTTCTCATTTTCAATTTAAATATTTTATTTTATTTTATTATTTTTTATTCTTTTTTTGCTTGGTCAACAAGTTTATTGTCTTTATCTGAAAAATCCTCGTAGAAAATTGCTGTTTGGTTTAGCTTTCAGCAGCCCACCCCTGAGCTCTGAGGAAGCTTGCCTTCTTTTGAGCTACCCGACCTTTCTTCTGGGTAAGGGGGCAAGGGACATTTTGGGATGATTCCATCTCTTCTTCTTAACTTCTTTCTTGGGCTTCTTCTCATAGACTGGACTATCTCGTATAGCAGCATGAGCCTTCTTCTACATCTCCTCCATCGTGTCTGGAGTAACATTGTTCTTTATGGATTGAGAGAACTGTTTCCTGTAAGCATCTTCATCTTCTTCCATTAGATAACGCATATAAAATGCAACATTCTGACCATGGTGTGCTTCCGATGGACCTCAGCATTAAATTCCTTGCTTCAGAATCATAACCAGGGAATCGTTTGGTCCTGTGAGGGATGGACAGGCCTCCACCCACAGCTCCCTTCAGTGCCCCAAAAACTCTATTTCCAGTGGTAGTTCTGGCAAGGCCTGCATCCAAATAGCGTGTGAAAGCACCAGGATGGCTGTCAGTGTTTTCCACATTGTGTTCATCTCCAGTCACCTCCACTTGGGCTTCATAGATCTTGTCAGTGCCAAACCTACTGTGAAGCCCTCGAGCCAGCGGCAGGCCAGTACAACATGCTGCAGCATAATCTGTCAGGCCAACCTTCACAGCATATTTTGGTAGTTCGTATGCGTAAGCTTCTACACGGGCATAAGCAATCTGACAAATGGTATCTCTGTTAGTCACACGAACTATCATTCTGTATTTGGGTGTGTTGTACTTATTTTTATCCTGTATCATCAAGCATTTCCAAGCACAGTCATCAGTTTTACCCTCTCGTCGTCTTCTGAATTTCACTTGGTATCTCTTAAAGTAGGCCTTATTCTTGACAACTTTAACAAACTCCATCCTGCTGAATAGAGACCCGCATTGGCGACTCTACACGGACTTGCAGGCCCAGCAGTGCTGGGTGGGGGAGCTTAAATTTAAATATTTTAAATTAATTCCTGCACATGGAAACAAACAAACAGACAAAAACAACCAGCAAACTTCAAAGTGTTAAATGAATATATATTAAACAAAAGGCTCACTTCTCTCTTCCCAAATTTCCGTCCCTGGGGGTGACACTACAGTCAGTATTTTGGGCATCTTCCAAAGATGTTCTGTTCCTATGCAAGCACGCATGTAACAGTCATCCTGATCTCTTTTCACACCAGTGATAGTGTACTCTGCAAATGGCTCTCGCCTTGCTTTGTGCTCTTAATGTAGAGAGAGTGTGGTCTAGCGGTTTAGAGCACAGTATTTGGGAGCCAGCCTTCCTGTGTTTAAATTCCAGTCCATCATTGATTAGCCATGCATTTTTGGGCAACTTACCTAATTTCTCTGTGCTCCAGTTTCCTCATCTGTAAAATTGTACTAATAATGGTACTTACTTACCTCATTGGGTCCCTGCATGGTGCTATGGGTTGAATTGTGTTTCCAAAAAAATATGTTGAAGTGCTAACCTCCAGTACCTCAGAGTGTGACTTTATTTGGAAATAGGGTCTTTACAGAAGTAATCAAATTAAAATGAGGTCATTAGGGTGAGCCCTAATCCAGTATAACTGATGTCCTTATAAAAAAGGGAAATTTGGACACAGAGACACAGACATGCATACATGTAAATGTTGGAGTCATGCTGCTACAAGCCAAGGAATGTCTGGGGTCACTAGAAGCTATTAATAGAAGAGGCAAGGAAGGATCCTTTTCCTACAGGTTTTAGCGGGAGCATAATCCTACCAACACCTTGATTTCTGACTTTCAGGTTGCAGAACTGTGAGACAATAAATTTCTGTTGTTCTAAGCCACCCAGTCTGTATTTTGTTAGAGCAGCCCTAGGACACTAATATATGTAGATTAAATGAAGTAATATATGCCCAGAATTAAAGACTATGCTTGATACTCATTAAACACTATACAAGCGTTAGCTATGATTATTATACAGATCTGCCTCATTCTATTTATTTATTTATTTATTTATTTATTTTGAGACAGAGTCTCGCTCTGTTGCCTGGGCTAGAGTGCTGTGGCGTCAGCCTAGCTCACAGCAACCTCAAACTCTTGGGCTCAAGCGATCCTCCCGGTTTAGCCTCCTGAGTAGCTGGGACAACAGGCACACACCACCACGCCAGGCTAATTTTTTCTACTTTTAGTTGTCTAGCTAATTTCTTTCTATTTTTAGTAGAGACAGGGTCTCACCCTTGCTAAGGCTGGTCTCAAACTCCTGATCTCAAGCAATCCTCCCACCTCGGCCTCCCAGAGTGCTAGGATTACAGGCATGAGCCACCATGCCTGGCCTGCCTCATTCTTTTTAATGATTGCATAATATTTTATTTGTGGTTTTGGCAAAATTTATCATTTAAATTTTTTTTATTATTGAAATAATGCATTGGTAAAAAATTAGTACTAAAAGGCTTATAATGAAAAACAGCAGTAAATTTCTCCACTCTTCTTCAAACCCACAGTCTTACTTCCCAAAGCAAGCATTTTCAGTTACTTGGGTTGTACTTCAGATTTCTATTACTATATTTCTAAATAATATGCTTATACTGCTGCTTCTTGATTTATCAGTTTTAGACACTCTCTTCTCCCTCCATGTTATGATAAATGTGGATTTTCGTTTATGACACCCCATGTTCTACACACACACACACACACACACACACAGACACTTCCCGTCTTGTCATCTTTACAATATGATTATATAACCATTTTTAGTTATGTAATGGCCTATTAAAATAGATTTTCAAGTCTCTGAGATTCAACTGAGACTCCAGATCTGAAAACAATAGGTTTGAAGAGCCCCCACATTCTAAATAGAGATTCTAGACAATGCCTGCAGGGCTTGCAAATGAGATGTCCCCAAAGTGATTTCTCCAGCCTTGGCTACGAACTCCCTCCATTCCATAAGAAAGAAGGCCAAGAATTAAGTAGGGGTTGGAGGGGCCAGTCTTGGGGACTACTTTGGAGACAGTTATCAGAGTATCGCGTGTCCCACCCCAGCCCCAATGTGGGATGAGAGAAGGATTCCTCCCCCTCATCCTAAACTGACTGAGGAGTGTTTCAAGAGAATCCTCAGAGACAGATAGGTGTTCCCTGGAAGTTTGGGAAGACAGTCACATACTCGGTGACTGACTCACACATGGGGAAAAAAAAAAGTCTGAAGGCCAGAAGCTGACTGGAGCAACCTGCTTGGTAGCAAAACAAAGAATCAAATTTGTCCAGCATTTCCAGGGTTTGGTGGGGCAAGGATGTGGTTTTCTGCAGGTCATATTGGATTCTATAGAAGAAAGCTGCCAATGGATTGTTTTCCAAAGTTCCACGCCGAACGGTACCATCTGGAAGGGTGAAAAGTGACCCCAACAAAGAGTGACCCACCAGAAGCCAGGTACTAAGGGGACAGTTGTTGGTGGCAGGCCAAATGAGGCATCTCCCAGGTCAAGGGAAGTACATCTGAAACATCCCCAGTGATGGAGCTGGTCCCACGAGTCACCCTTGGACATCTGATACACCAAGATGGTACCCATGGCAGATAACAATCATGCAGGTCAAAAGCTTTTCTGCCCCTCACTTCACCACTTTCCATGTCTGCCACTAAACCTAGAGGAGCCGGAGACAGCACAGTGAGAAAGATGGAATATAGTGACATTGACTCTGTGCCTAGGGTTGCCAGATTTAGCAAATAAAAATAACCGGATGCCCAGTTTAATTTGAATTTCAGATAAACGATGAATGCTTTTTTAGTATGAGTATATGCCATGCAATATTTGTGACATAATTGTACTAAAAGTATTTGTTGCTTTCTGGAATTCACATTTAGCTGGGCATCCTGTTATTTCACTTGGCAGCCCTACTCATACTTCTTGCCCACAGCAAACTTCAAGCCTGTGTCAGGCCCAAGCTGCAGGAGAGAAGAACTATAAATTGGTTAAGACCTTAGTGTTCTGATATTAGACTAAAGTGGATTTTTGATTGCCTGGGGGAAAAGAGACTGTTCATTAATAACTCAATGGTACTTAGAAATGCTGTAGAAATTGCCTGATACTTCATCCATGGGGCTGAAAACGTGAGATGACAGAGAGGTTTGTAGCTGGAACATTTCAAGTCCATTTTGTTTAGTAAGCTGGTTACAGGTGTATTAAATTCAGCATTTAGGGTATTAATATTACATAAATATTATTTGTTGCTGAGCCAAGTTGTGAATCAGATTGCATTTCTTTCTTTCTCTTTCTTTTTCTTTCTTTCTTTCCCTTTCTTTCTTTCTTTCTTTCTTTCTTTCTTTCTTTCTTTCTTTCTTTCTTTCTTTCTTTCTTTCTTTCTTTCTCTTTCTTTTTCTCTCTTTCTTTCTCTCTTGAGACAGAGTCTCACTCTGTTGCACAGGCTGAAGTACAGTGGTATGATAAGAGCTCACTGCAGCCTCTATCTCCTGGATTCAAGTGATCCTCCTTCTTCAGCCTCCCAAGTATCTGGGACTACAGGTATGTACTACCACCCTCAGCTAATTTTTAAATCTTTGTAGAGATGCTGTCTCATTATGTTGCCTAGGCTGGAACTCCTGGCCTCAAGTGATCCTCCTGCATCCCATAGTGCTGCGGTTATAGGCAGGAACCACAGTGCCTGGCCTCAGATTACATGTCTTTCCTTCTGTGTTTTTTTTTTTTTTTTTAGATTACTGGGAGAAACAGATTGCATTTCTTATACAACTTTGTATTTTTTCTTTAACAATTGCCTAGTTTAAGCATTTTTTATTTTTAAAAACCATTTGTGTTTCTTTTTCTGTGAACTGCTTATTCATGTCCTCTGTTGGGCCGTTGAGCTTTTTCTTACTAATTTATAGAAGTTTCTTTATATATTAAAAAGTTAACCTAAAAGAAAGCTCTTCTATTGGGGAATTGGAAATGGCAAGTACGAGAGGCTAAGTGGATCTTTGCTGACATTTGCGTTAGGAAGCTTAGATTTTTCACTGTGCCCAGTTCTTAATATCTAGTCCTGCCCTTCCAAAACCAACTTTCTCAAATCAATAGTTTCTTTAAATATTCCTTTAATGCTTATATGCTCATTTCTTGGTTAAAAAATTCCCAAGAAGGATGTGTATGATTAAGACAAAGCTTATCAGCATTTTTCTCCTTTAGACATGACTATTCATCATTGGGACTTATTTCTATGAAATTAACCCATACCAGGAAAATAGCTGCAATTATCACCTCACTGATATTATGAGAAATTTCTCCTGAGATACTATTGCTATGTAGTAATAGTATAGTTGGAACATGGATCACAAAGATTAAAATCTTGAATCTTTTTCCTTACTCTGTTCATGACTTTCTAATTCTGATCTGATAACAAATCTTGTAATATTCAGTTTCTCATTAGACTATCAGGACCTTACTCCCTTACTTGCTGGTGAGATTTAGTGTCTGAGGTTTCTCTGAATTAACAGGAATCCCATGATAAGCTGAATGTAACATTTTAGACAACTGCCATGGCATATAAATTTTCATTGTAAATGGTTGCAAACTATTCATTTAATTTTTGCATACAATTCTTTTCAAAGAATCCCTTTGTTCTTGAGGGAAATAAGACATTCCAGAAACAAATATATTAAACTGTAAACCCAGAAATGATTTTAGAAGACAGAAAAACTGCATTTCACATGAGCTGTCAATCAAGTCTCATATTTGTCAATAATTTCTCAGAAGAGTCCAGGATGCGCTCCATTTCTTATTTTTATTCATAAATTCAATTTTAAGACTGCAATGAGGCATGCTGATTCTCCTGTTTCACTATCTAATTTATTTGTGTCTCTAGAATGAATGACATGTAGGAAGGATTCCAGAATCCCATGGCCCTGGAATAAAAAATCTTTGCATGTCTTGCAGATGCCAGCTCTGTCTAGTTTCAGCAATATTATCTTCAGCATATGTAATTTCTTGCACTCTTATTCTGCTTTTATCTCTCTATTCAATGTGAAACTAGCTTTTTGAGTACCCCATCTTAAAAATTGACAAATATTTCCTTCCTTTATTCCTCTTCAGGACACAAGTTCACTTATCAGATGTTATGCTTATTTGACAGAGTGGTGATAAGATAAAAATCTGATCAGCGTGCAAATCACTCACTCAACAAAATGCAACACAAGATATCCAAGGCCTTGTGGAAGAAGAGTGTGATGTTTATTGAGGGACGGTCATGTTTCTGGCACAATGGTAGCTGTTTTCACTTGGGTAGTTTTATTGAACTCTTCTAACAGTTTTCTCGAGGTAAATGAGGAGTCTGAAGGTCAGAAAGTTGGAGTTGCTTTCTGAAGGTCTCCAGCTGGTAAATGTCAACATTTCCTACTGCTCCCGGCCGCACGCCCAGTACTTCAGCCGTACCAAGCTGCAGACAGCCCTTCAGCTGGTTAGTTTGGGACATAAGAGTCTGCAAAATATGAATAACCCTCTTGCAGAGTTTCATGAAGGTGATGACAGTGATGTTGTGGAAATGCTAGAATCATATGCAAACAGTGAGTTAACCAGATAAGAATTAAAGAGGAAGAAATTGATAAGGATGGTAACACAATAGGATCTTTAGAAGAGAAGCATTTGACAATTATAGATTAAAGGAGGCCATTGAGAAAAACAAAGTCCTTCAACATATTTGTCAAATGTGCTACTGGACAAGCTTTCTTTTAATTTTTCAAAAAATTAGACTGGGTCTCGCTCTGTCACCCAGGCTGGAGTGTAGTGGTACAATCATAGTTCACAGCAGCCTCAAGCTCCTGGGCTCAAGCAATCTTCCTGCCCCAGCAAGTTTTTAGAAAAAGTAGTCCTCAAACCCTAAACCAACACTGACTTTGTTTTTTTGTTCTGAAAATTAGAGCATCATTTGCAGGGCAGGTGCCTACGGAAAAAAATAATAGAAATAAAAAAAAATTAGAGCATCAGTGCTGTTTGCTTGGTTAAAAAAAAAGAAAAGAAATCAATAAAAATTAGAGTAGATGTACCATTATTACCTAACTTTAGTTATATAGAAATATAAAAATGTAGTTTATTATTTTTATAATTTTTCTTTTCACTTTCTGAGGTAAAATTTTGGTCAATTTTTCCTATCATATAGGAAATTTGTGTGTGGGATTCTCTTTATGTCTTCCTTAGGCAATAACAGTGACAGTGAGACCTCCTGTTCCTTGTCATGCTGTTTCATGCTCCTGAGCCTGTGTCCGTGGTGTTCCATCTGCCTGCAGGAACTTCCTCTGTTGTTCTGCAGGAAAACACCTCGTGGCTGCTCTCAACCTTCAAGATCACCTCTTACGTGAGAGTTTCCTCCAGCCTTTCCTGCCCCTTAGCCATAGTGTTCCCTAATGCTTGTGCAGCTCTGTGGCCGCTCTCCTCTGCATGTAATGATTTGTTGGCTTCAATCTCCCTTACTGGGCTGTAACCACCTCTCTAACAGCAAGCTCATCTCTCACCCACTTGGTATCTTCAGTGCCCAGCATGTCACTTGATACCAAGTAACTGCTCAGTGAATATTTGCCTAATGGGTGAATACAGAAGAAATATACAATAGAATGGAAAATCTAAGTGGCAAATGGTGGAAAGAATTATTTGGTGCTGGGAGGTAGTTTTCCATGGCTGTTAAGGACATTGGTTCAGGCAACAGCTTTCTTGGATTGAAATCCGAGATGAATCACTTGGTAGCTGTGAAACATAGGGCAAATTATCAAATATTTAGCCTCTCTGAGCTTGATATGCTTCCTTGGCTGATAAGAGGATATACCTCAAGGTTGTTCTGAGGATTCAATGAGATTTTGCATGTGTGATGTTTATAACAGCACTATGCAATACAGCACATAGAAAGGGCTTAATACATTTTGGCTTTTGTTATTACCAACATGGGCTGATGTAGAGTAAGAGATCTGAACACTCTACCCGAAGGGCCCCTTTCTCCCTTTGCCTTTCTAGGCACTGACTAAATCCACACTATCGAGGGCAATAGTTGCTAGGCATGTGTAGCTACTTAAAATTACGTTTGAACAAATTCAAACTAATTCAAATAAAAAGTTCAGTTTGTCATCCACACTAGCCACATTGCAAGTCCTCAAGAGTCACATATGATTAGTGGCCATCATATTGGACAACACAGATATAGAAAATTTCCACCATCACAGAAAGTTCTGTTGGACAGCTCCAGAACTCACTAGTGAAAATGAAAGCAATGGATTAAAAAAAATAACAAAACACACAAAATAAGAGGAATTCTGGTGTTTTGTGTTAAAAGTAATGGTGGCATTGCTGGAATGATTATGTTGAGAGATAGTTCCTACAATCTTATAATTTCCTATCTGCTTATTAAATAACCTGTTTTTTCTTTGAGACAGAGTCTCACTCTGTCACCACAGCTGGAGTACAGTGTGTCATCTTAGCTCACTGCAACCTCAAACTCCTGGCCTCAAGCAATCCTCCTGCCTCAGCCTCCAGAGTAGCTGGGACTACAGGAGTACACCACTGTGTACCCGGCTAATTTTTCTGTTTTTGTGGAGATAGGTCTCGCTCTTGCTGAGGCTGGTCTCAAACTCCTAAGCCCAAGCTATCCTCTTGCCTTGGCCTCCCAGAGTGTTCAGATTACAGGCCTGAGCCACTGCCCCCACCCTAAATGATCTTTTAAGTCTCTCCAGAAATGGTACATATTCCACCAATCCTTCCCATTTTCCTATAACTGGAACAAATCACTCAGAACTCTCAACCTGCAATTCTCATGCCTTTTAATTGTGGTTTTTACCTCCTGTCTAGGTGACTGCTTCTTGAATTCAGGGGCATATTTTGTTGATCTTTGTTTCTTTCAATGCTTAGCACATAGGAAGTGTTTGGAGACTTAATGCATTGACATGCAACATGGTCAACTTTGGTTGTCTTAGTTACCAATTTATCACCCTACAGTTAGCTGCCAAAGTTTTAGAAGATGTTTTGTTCTGACATCCCTGATTTGGTTGGAGGGTTTCTACAGTGCTACAGCCTCTGATTTCTTCACCTCAATGTCTGTGCATGCTGATGACAGATTAATGAAATTGGTATCCCAGCCATTCAGATTCCCTTTGCATCCCTCCCAGCCCCCGACGAGTCTTATTCTACCAAGTAACATTCAGTCTAAGGGCAAAACTTGACAGCTATCCCTGCTATCTGCAGCTCAAAGAAGCCACTTTTGGTGACAATGAATGAGCTGACCTTTAAAATGGGCTGAAAATCAGAGAGGGCGGCACATCTATCCCAATTGTTGGGGATTTCAGAATTCTACTTAGATTATTGGTAGGCTTAGGTCCAAATGCACACCTGTTATAAAATCATTCAACATTCTCTCAGCAAATATTTAGCACATAATGTCTGCCATGCTCTGTGTCACAAGCTAGAGATGCAGCAGGGAACAAACAAATGCAGTTCCTGTCGTCATAGAGCTTAGCTTAGTGGGGATGAAAAGTGGCAGAATGCAGGTGCTGGGAGCTGTAACAGAAACGGACAACATGCTCTGGGAGGATGCTGGAGAGATCCTTCCTAGTGACAGAGGCAAGAGGAGGAAATGATGGTTAAGCCAGGACTAGAGTGGGAAACGACTAGGAGTGTGTGTTTGGGGGTTGAGGGCAGGGGCCGTAGCTTGCTTTGGGAAGAGAGTCCCAGGAGGAGGCACTGTGAGTGGGATGACCTGAGGATGGAGAACACAGGACGCCTCTGGAAGAAGTACACCATGCCCTGAAATGGCTCTGATTCTGCAATTCATGGTTATTTGACATTGTGCCTGTGTGGAAAAATAAAAGAATATGACCTAAATGTGAATTAAGCACACAGAGGAAATAGACTCTTCTGGTTCTACTAGGTCAGGATGATCAGAAGGGACGATGTGTCAGCAGGTTTCCTATTAATTCCTTATTTTCAGTATTTGTTCATTTCACACTTATCATATGTCAAGTGGTGGTAAGAATTCTATTAAGAAACTCATTGAGTGCCCCAAATAGACTGGAGATGTTACATAATGAATTGAAGCTCATGATCTTTCTGTCTTCAGAAGATCTTTGTTGCAGTGGAACTCACATCTTATTGATGGTCGTAGTAATTATGAGTAGAATATCAGATTTGGGTTTCCAGTGCAACGTGCCCAAAAGGTGACATTTCAGAAGCCCTAGTAATACTTATGAGAAATGTATATTCCCCTTCCCTACTGCCACCCAGTCATTAGCTCGGGTGCATTCAAGATTTAGCTCCACCTATGACCCCAGCTATGACAGAGGAAGGTACCGCTGCTGCACTGGGTGGGCCTCTGAAAAACTGACAGAGGGAAAACCTGGTAAAGTTGCAATTGTGTGGTAGTCAAAGACTATGGCAAAGAATCTCAGGCCAAGAGTGTCATCCAAGAGTATTTCAAATGCAAGAGATGAACAAATAAAAAACTTGGCATTTGTTAAAAAAAAAAAAAAAAGAATCCCCCAGGGGGATTGTACTGTACACCTACATTTGAGAACCTCCACCCTCTCGAAGGAGTTCTAAAGTGCTTCATGACAGCCTGGAGCCAAGCAGGCTACATAAGAACTGACTGCGGTTTTGTTTTTGTTTTTAATTATAACTAAACTCTACACTTTATTTGGATTTCACTAGTTTTCCCACTAATACCCTTTTCCTGTTCCAGGATCCCATCCGGAGTACCACATTACATCTAGTCATCCTGTCTCTTTGGTCTCCTCTGGTCTGTAATGGTTTCTTAGAGTTTTCTTGTTTTTTATGACCTTGACAGTTTTGAAGAGTCCCTTTCAGGTATCTTATAGGATGTCCCTCAATTTTGGCTTATATGATGTTTTTCTCATGGTTAGACCGAGATTATGAATTTGGGGAAGAATATCACAGAGGAGAAGTAGCCTTCTTATCACATCATATCAACATGACTTACCAAATTTGATTACCAATCTTCTTTGGCTAACTGGCCAAGGCAACAATTGCCAAGTTCTTCCACTGTAAAATTACTCCCCTGCACACACCACCCCCCACCCCCAACACCGTACTCTTTGGAAGTGAGTCATGAGGCAAAACCCACAGTCAAGGGGGAGGTGGAAATTAAACCTCACTTCCTAGAGAAGGGAGTATCAACATAAATCATTCGGAATTCTTAGGATTTTTCTGCAAGGGAGATGTGTCTCTTCTTCCTCGTCTGTTTACTTATTCAATCATTTTTTTATACCAATATGGGCTCATGGATATTTATTTTATACTTTGGGTTGTAACCCAATACTATGTTATTTATTTTATTGCTCATGTTTTCCAGCTTTGGCCATTGGAAGCTTTTTCAGATTGGCTCCTCTGTCTCTTTGACATGCCCCATCCTTTTATTCTTTGAGTATTTCATTACTTTTGGCACTACAAGATGCTCCAGGCTCATCTTGTACATTCCCTGTCCCAGCCCGAGAATCAGCTATTCTCCAAGTGGAGTTTTTTTAAAAAGATAAATTCCTGCCTCCTACTCCCAGAGACTCAGATCCAGTTGGTCTAGAAAGGAACTCAAGAATATGGTTCATTATTATTATTGTTAAATGATATAGCACACGCTTGCAGCAAAAATAAATTTAACAACGCAAAGGGAATATGTATATTAAAAAGTAAGAGTTGGCCAGGGGCAGTGGCTCATGCCTGTAATCCTAGCACTCTGGGAGGCTGAGGAAGGAGGATCACCTGAGGCCAGGAGTTCAAGACTAGCCTGAGCAAGAGCAAGATCCCATCTCTACAGAAAACAGAAAAATTACCCGGGCATGGTGGCATGTTCCTGCAGTCCCATCTACTCTGGAGGTTGAGGCAGGAGGATCACTTGAGCCCAGGAGTTCAGGGCTGACGTGAGCTATGATGATACCACTGCACTCCAGCCCAGATGACAAAGGGAGACCCTGTCTCAAAAAAAAAAAAAAAGAGTCTATCAGTTTTCCTACCCAAAGGCAACCTATTACCCGTTTCTTAAAAATTATTTCAGAAATAATCCACACATATATCTGAATATGCATATATGTACATATCACGCATGTTTTTATAGAAACGACAGTACACCACAACACTGTTTTGCACTCTTTTGTTTTCACTTAACCACACATCTTGGAGATTTTTACATGATCACCGATTGGCATTGTGTTAGTCTGTTTGTACTGCTATAACAAAATAACTGAGACAGGGTAATTTATAAGGAACAGATACTTATTTTACCACAGTTATGGAAGCTGAGAAGTCCAAGATCAAGGCATTGGAGAAGTCCAAGGCACTGGAATGTTCTATGTCTGGTGAGGGCTGCTCTCCACTTCCAAGAAATCACCTTATTGTTGCATCCTCCAGAGCGGGAAATGCTGTGTCCTCACATGGCGGAAGAGCAGAAGAGAGCAAATCCTCTCGCTCAAGCCCTTTTATTTATTTTTTTAAAAAACAGAACTAGAGCTTGCAATTTTTTAAAATATATGTTTATTAGCATTGGGTGAATTATTTTATCTTTTAAATTTTTATGTATTTATTTACTTTTTATATTTAGAGACAAGGTCTTGCTCTGTCAACCAGGCTGGAGTACTGGGGTGTGATCCTAGCTCACTGCAGCCTCAAACTCCGAGGTTCAAGCACTTCTCCTGCCTCAGCCTCCCAAGTACCTAGGACTACAGGCACATGGCACTACCCCTGGCTAATTTTTTAAAAAATTATAGTGAGATAGGGTCTTACTATGTTGCTCGGCTGATCTCGAACTCCTGGTCTCAAGCAATCCTCCTGCTTCAGCCTCCCAAAGTGCTGGGATTACAGGTGTGAGCCACACGCCTGGCCTTCAAGGCCTTTTGTAAGGACCCTATTCTGACTCATGAGGGCTCTGCTTTTATGACCTCCTAAAGGCCCCACCTCTTTTCCACAGTGGCATACAGCTTCAGTACATAGCCATGGTGTAATTTATTTAACTCCTTGCTTATTGATAAATATTTAATTTTTTTTTTTAAGAGACAGGGTCTCACTCTGCTGCCCAGGCTGGAATGCAATGGCATCATCATAGGTTACTGTAAACTCAAACTCCTAGGGTCAAGCCATTCTCCTGCCTCAGCCTCCCAAAGTGCTGGGATCATAGGCTTTGGCCACGGTGCCTGGACTGATAAACATTTAGGTTGTCTCTAAGTCCTGCCATTACAAGCAATGCTGCCATGAACTTCCTGTACATACATTTTCATACATGCATTAGGATATCACTGTGCTACACTCAGCAGTGAAATCACTGGGTCAAAGGAAATATGCCTGTGGCAGTTTGATAGATATTGACAAACTCCCATCCAAAAAGATTTGTCAACATATACTCTCATGTGGAGTATCTTTTCTCCACATTGTTGAAAATGCAGTGTATGGTTGATTTTTTTAAATTTTTGACAATGTGATAGGTGAAAAATGGTACCACAATGTTTAAATGTTCATGACTATACTTATGAGTGATACCAATTATATTTTTATCTGTTTATAAGAATCTAGGGCAGGCCAGGGTGGCTCACGCCTATAATCCTAGTATTTTGGGAGGCCAAAGTGGGATGATCTCTTGAACCCAGGAGTTTGGGGCTGTGGTGAGCTATGATGATGCCACTGCATTCTAGCTGGGGAACAGAGCAAGACCCTGTCTCAAAAAAAAAAAAAAAAAAAAGATATTTTGAATTTTTGTATAACTGAGTGTGTGAACTGCCTATTCACACATTTTATCCTTTTTCTCTACTGGATTAACGGTCTTTTTATTGGTGATTTGTAAGAGCTCTTTATATATTAAGAAAACAAGTATACCTTTGCCTTCCGTGTTGTACAGATTTTTTTGGAATATGTATTTTAAAAACATTTCCAGCTGACTCTGATGACAGCCAGGTTGGGGAACCACTGCTAGGGAATTGTATTTTAATCAGGGTTAATATGTCTTATATGTGGGCCACCTCCTGTTGTAGGTAAAGGTAACAGCTGCCTACCTTGGTGTGGTCTCAGGGAAACAAAATCCCTTTCTGAAATCATCTTGGCTACTTAGTAGAGGTTCCCAGTATTAAACCTACCTTTGAGGCGTAAGGCAGTGTTATCAGGGAGATTAGCCACACACTGACCCGTTCTTGTGCAGTTGCAGGACCGCCCCTTCCCCCACGTCCCTGGGACTATATACAGTACAGACTAGGGTAACAGAGGGAGACTCATTTAGCACAATGCCACCCTCCCCTTTTCAGTCTTCCACACCCCAGGTCCTGAAGCCTCATAATATCAAGATGGAAATAAACAATGCACAGCCCAGTAGAAGAAAGGAACCAAGAGAGGGGCTATGTGGGGAAGGGGGACAGGATAGGATGTCCAGGGGAAAAGGGTTTTTTTCCTCCTAAGGGAAGGAGGAAATCCTTCCCTGGATGCCAGAGGGTCACACTGAGGCCCCTTGTTAGTGAGAGAACCCCAAGAAGGGCAAGCTGGTGGCAGAGGGGCAGAGGAGCAACTGCAGGCTTGTAGCCTTTCTGTGGTTTCTGTGTCATACGGGAACATTCAGCTGAATGTAAAAGGGCTGTTTTATACATAACTTTGGGTGCGTGTATGCTTCACGAGCTGACTATAAGACCATCTGCCCTGGACCGCCGTTCCGTGATGGTTGTGTAGGGAAAGGGTGCGTTCTGGGATTGGACCCAAACTGAGGAATTAGGACACTTCAGATGAAAAAGCAAAGATCAGTGATTCTCAAAGTGTGGTCCTAGGAGCAGCAGCAGCCCCAGGGACTCCTTAGAGATGCAAATTCTGGGACCCCATCCAGAGCTGCTGAATCAGAAACTCTGAGGGGGGCCTTCAGTTCTATGTTTTCTTTTTTTTTTTTTCTTTTGAGACAGAGTCTCACTCTGTTGCCTGGGCTAGAGTGCTGTGGTGTCAGCCTAGCTCACAGCAACCTCAAACTCCTGGGCTCAAGCAATCCTCCTGCCTCAGCCTCCCGAGTAGCTGGGATTACAGGCATGCGCCACCATGCTGGGCTATATTTTTCGATGTATTTTTAGTTGTCCAGCTAATTTCTTTCTATTTTTAGTAGAGATGGGGTCTCGCTCTTGTTCAGGCTGGTCTCGAACTCCTGAGCTCAATCTACCTGCCTCGGCCTCCCAGAGTGCTAGGATTACAGGCGTGAGCCACCGTGCCCAGCCTGAGTCTATGTTTTAGGAAGCCCTTCAGGTGATTCTCAAGATGGAGTTTGAGAACCACTGCTCCAGACAGGAGCTACTGACGTCTGCCACGGTGTCCAGATTTAGCAGAATGCAGCCTGTAGGCAAAGTGCAGGCAAGACAAGGGGCACTTGCGATAATCTCTCTGAGGTTGCAGCACGCAGTGCACAGCAGCTTTGTGACCCTGAAACTTCTTTCTGGGTGAGTGTTGCAAATAAGTGTTTTCCTGGGAGAGCTAGCACCAGAGAGCCGTGTGCATTTACCAGACGGGTTTCTGAACAAGAACTCCTGCAGGAGATTCCTGGGAACCGAAGCTTATCTACAAACGAGAAATTTTTAAAGATCCGCCCCCATCTGTGGAGGTGGAATTTTTAAGGAGTTGCATTGCTGTAGGGATGGGGATGTCAATTTTTCTTGTTTCACCATAAGTGGAGTGAGGGCCCTGGGTGAGCGCCCCATGTTGATTCACTTCTCTGGATTTCGGAGTTGAACTCATTGTGCTTTAGGGCCTCTCTGATTTTACCAAATCCCCAAACAGTTCCCCCCTGGCAAATAGATATACATATATATGTGAATATACATATATTGATTTTTTTATGGCTTGAAAATAATTGCAAGGTGGGTCATTATTTTAGCTGTCTCTATCAGCAAGTAACCTTAATGAGTATCCTCCTGTGATTTATTGCCAAGTTACATTTTTTTTTTTTGCAAATAAGACTTGGAGTCTTTGGAAGGGATTAAGTTTCCTGTAAATGTCTCATGCATTCTCTAGGGTTTTGGCCACAGCACAGCCATCAGGAATCTACCGACAAGACGCTCAGCACTCTGGGATGCTGGCAGCGTGTCATCCTGACTCAACAGACCTTTGCGGTGACTAGAAAAGATTCAGCGGGCCTAAACATTTTCAGAATTCTTTTTAAATTAAATTCCTCCTATTTTTCTTTCTTTGCTGGAAGTGAAATTCAAAAACTCCAAATACCATAATGATATATTTTTTAAAAAGGTTTAAAAAGCCATCTTAGGCCGGGCGTAGTGGCTCATGCCTGTAATCCTAGCACTCTGGGAGGCTGACAGCAGGTGGATCACTCGAAGTCAGGAGTTCGAGACCAGCCTGAGCAAGAGCGAGACCCCATCTCTACTAAAAATAGAAAGAAATTAGCCGGACAACTAAAAATATGTAGAAAAAATTAGCCGGGCATGGTGGCACACGCCTGTAGTCCCAGCTACTCAGGAGGCTGAGGCAGTAGGATCGCTTAAGCCCAGGAGTTTGAGGTTGCTGTGAGCTAGGCTGATGCCACGGCACTCTAGTCCTGGCAACAGAGCAAGACTCTGTCTCAAAAAAAAAAACCCATGTTAGTCCCAGCCTGAGGTCGGAAGGCAAAAGCGGGGTGGTGTGGACCCTGGATGGGAAGGCTGTGTCCCCAACAGGGACGTTGAGTGAAACCCTGAAGCCTTCCAGCAAGGGGCGACAGAGGCTGGCCGTGCACTGAGCAAGCTGGTCATCTCGACCAACCACAGCCTGCCCACTGCATGGTCCCTGTGGGAGAACAGACAGCGTGATCCTTCTGCAAGACCAAACAGGTTTCTCTAAGTGTCCTGCTCCAGGCTGAGGGAGGCTGATTCCAAGGACTGGGGCGTTGGCATTTACACTGGCAGAAGCTGGGCTTCCTAAGGCTCAAGTTTCTCAGACTGATCTGACTTGTTTACATTCCAGTTCACGATGCAGACTGAGAGCTCTTGAGAAGCTGTGCTTATGTTTTTAGGCCTTCAACAGTTTTACACACACATACAGAATCCAAACTTTCTTTCTTCAAAGAGAACCTTGTATTTATATGTTATCTTAACAAGTTTTCTTGGTCTTTCTGCCATGCTTTTCTATTTAGCTGTTCTGGAGGTCAAAAATAAAAAGCCAACCATGTGATATTCTGCAGTAGTGCACCCTCTTAACCCAAGGGCTACAACCCGCCTGAAATTGCATGCCAAATTGTGTGCACGTGCATTTTCCCCCCTAGAGTCAATAGGACATGGCTTCCATAAAAGGGTCAAAGATGGCCTTAGGTGTTTAAAAACCTCAGCCAATTGTTCAAACTTAAATGCCACGGCAATGATTAATTTCCGTTACCTGCAAGTGGACATTCCAGAAGAACTGTGGCCAAGGTTTCTCACCAATCCCTCTCTGCCCAACACATTGCCTCACAGCACATATACATATATCCCAAACCAGACTACTTAAGCCATATTTTTGTTTTCTGAGAAAACAAAACCCTTTTTAATATAGAAAAGTGTTCTGATACTCCAACCATCATCCTGAATTCAGTTGTTAATATTTGTCCTTTGAGGCTTCAAGCCTTTTCTTCCCTTTTTCAATTGAAAGAAAGGAAGCATTACAGATAAAATATAAGTCCTTTTGGTTCCCAGTTGAATTCCCCCATCCAGAAGTAACTATGATAATGAATTTAGCATGCATCCCTTCAGCTCATTGTTTAGAGCTTGTGTGTGTATGTAGCCCCGAACAATATGTAGTATTGCTTTTATATCTGTAAATGATATACTGAGTGTGTTATTCGGCAACTTGTTTTCTTCATTTGAAATTATACTTTTGAAATTTGTCTGTATTGATATATGAAAATCTTGTTCATGCTTTACATTTGCTATTTTGTATATTAACATTTAAATGCATCAAATTGTATTTATTCATCGTTAATGGATACTGGGGTTGTTTTTAACATCTTGATTTTATGAAAAACTCAGCAATGGATCTCCTTAAACTCATCTCCTTGTATCTTTCTAGAGAGGAGACCTAGAAGTGGAACTGGTGGGCTGTGGGGTGTGTGCACCTTCATATTTAATAAATACTGCCAAGTGGGTCTCCAAGGTGGAGCATATCAACTTTCACTCCTACAGCAATACCTGAGATTGCGTGAATTCTTTCCACCTAGGCTCAGCTGGGAATGTACCTGGTCTGAGACCTCCTGCCTCCTTTTACTTCTCTGTGTTTAGGCAGCTACTTCTCTGAGCATGGAGATGAGAATTCTCCCAATAAAGGCCTCTGGGAGGAATCTTTCCTCAACAGTTTCAATCCAGGAGACTCTGGGAACTTGCTGTGGCCTGTGCCATGGCATCATGGCCCAGCCAACTATTAAGCTTCTTAGTTTTTATTTTCTCCTAACTTGGTAAAACAAGTGGAAACTCTTCATCTGCTCATATTTTTGTGCTCAACTGACCCAACCTGGGGGCCTGTTACTGAGCAGGGAGCACGTATCACATTTGTTTGAACTTAGATTACCTAAGGTCAATGTTGCTGCTTGGTTTGGCTAGCCCATTCATTACCAGAGTGTTTATTGAGCATGGGTGAAGGGTGAGAAGCTAACGAAGACAATACCCATATAGTAGTTACCACTGCAGAGGGTGTGCACTGTAGCTTATCTCAACCAGTGCTCCCAACCTGCCTGTGAAGTAGGTACTATCATTATCCTTATTTTACAGAGCAGGAAACTGAGGCTTTGCTTCAGAAGATCTCACTTGCTCAGGCCTCGCCAGGATTCCAGCCCACAGCTCTTTGTCCCCAGACACAATGTCTGAATAACTGCCTGTGTTTCCATTATGGGTTAGGTGGAGCTCTCTGTGGAGCTGGGGTGAGAGGCCACTTGGTTAAGGAGATCAGAGGAGAACGTAGAAAGGAAGTGACATTTGCAATGAGCCTAGAAGGCTGTTTCGTATTTTATCGGGAAATGTTGATGGGAAGGGCAGGCAGAGGATGCACAAAGGCACAAGGAGGGAAGGAGCAGAGAAGTTCTGCAAGTGGTGAATGGCTGGAGTAGAGGAAACTACAGGAGTGGAGGAGGACATAAACCAGAAAAACAAGCTGGGAGCTGATCACAGAGGGCCTTGAATGACAGGTGAGGGCACTTAAACCTCGTTCAGTGGAGAGGATGAGTCATCAGGGGCTTGGAGCTGGGGAGTGATGTGAAGGAGAGTCAGCAGCAGGGAAGGGAATGGAATTGTGGGAAAGGGCAGGGAGGCTGGAGGTCAGGCTTGCTCAACACCCATCCCAGCCCACGCTGACATGGTCAGAAAGCTGAAGACTACAGTTCACACACTTCTTCGGAGCTAGAGTTCTGGACAAGTATCTGAGTAGCTGGCATGGATGATACAGAGGCAGCGTGGCACTAGGGTCCCTTGCTGCTTGATTCCAGGGCTTCTGCAGTGGCGATGGTGTCTCTCCAGTTTTTGACAGAGGTAGTAGGAGTGCAAGAGTCGGACGTTGTTCATGGAAGCCCTGCTTCAAACGTCTTCTCCAGGTCTTTCAACAATTTGTGAGCCACTTGAACCTGAGTTCTGCTCAAACTAGCTTGAGTGGCTGTTTCTGCAAAGGGAACTTTAATGAGGATGCCATTGCAACAAAGGTAGTAAGGACTTCAACTTGGATGGGAGCACCAGGCTGGGAAGAAGGGGGAATGGATGAGCACGTTTCGGAGGTAGAAATGGGCAGGTGGAGGTAGATCTTTCAGTGTGGGATGGAGGAAATTGTGAAAGATGAAGATGTGGTGTGGGGAGGAACAGAGTCATTAATGGGCACAAACAGTAATTTTGAGAAGTTGCCTTCAGTCTAGAACTTCAGGGAAAGCCTAAATTTAAGGAGGTGGAAAGAAGAGTCAGTTATGAATCAATTACCTGTTGAGAAGCCTCTTTGTACTGGAAGTGGAAGCTCCATGAGGACCGGTTTCTTGCCAACTTACTCACCATCATAAACCCTGTGTCTGGCTCAGTGCTTGGCATGCAGTGGCTTCTCGGAACATATTTGTTGAGTAATGAAGTCAGGGTCCGAGATGTAAGAGGAATTATGGAAGGAAAATATCTTTAAAGAAAGTGGGTAGGAAATAGTGTAGGTGGGATAAAAGAGATTGAGAAGTGAGAAAAAGACTACTGGATATAATTGGTGCTGAATAAAATAGAACATTTTCAATGATTTTCTAAAGATAGCTTTTAAAAAATTGAAGTAAACATACACACAGAAAGGGTATATCACACATGTATAGCTTAATGAATTATTTAAAGCAAGTAACCACATTCCAGATCAAAAAACAGAATATCCCTGGCAGATCCAAAGCCTCCCTCATAACCCCTCTTAGTCATTAACCTCCCAAGGGAAACCACTATCCTGATTCTAACATCATAGATTGTTTTGCCCATTTTGAACTTTATATGGAGTTATACAGCATGTATTCACTTGTGTCTGGCTTCTTTTGCTCAAAATTATGTTTGTGAAATCCATCCATGTTGTTGCATGTAGCAGTAGTTTATTCATTTTCGTTGCTGCATAGTATTCCATAGTAGGACTATATCAGATTTATTTACCTATTCTACTATTGATGGGCATTTAGCTTCCTTCCTGGTTTTGAATATTAATAAAGCTGCTATAAACAAGTTTATACAAGTGTTTAGTATACCTATGTACACATTTAGTACACATCTAAAAGTGAAATAGCTAGAATACAGGCTACGAACATATTCAACTTTAGTGAATAGTATCAGTTTTCCAGTGATTGAATTAATTTATGCTACATCTAACAATTGTATTTTACAATTGTCCTACATATTCTCCAAAAAGGATTAATGCTTTTTGTGTTCTATTTAAGAAATCTTACCAACCTCAAAGTCACTGAGATAGTTTCCCATTTTATCTTTTAGAAGATTTATTGTTTTATCTTTCACATTTAGATCTATAATGTATGTGGAGTTCATGTTTGTATATGTTGTGAGGTCCACATTAATGTTTATTTCATTTGGACATCCAGTTGGCCCAGCCACCATTGATTTGAAATGGTTCTCTTTTCCCCATTGTTTGGCAGAACCATCTCTTTCCTATATAACGTATCCACATATGTGTAAGTCTGATTGTAGGCTCTCTATTTGGAAATTTTTACTCTGCCATTTACCCAGATCTATAACTTTTTCCTCTTAATAGTCTTTATTCTTTGTTCTAAGAGACAGATATTAAAGATTAGTTATTTATCCAATTTGCAATGAACACTGAGATTCATAATGAATGTGGTGCTGGATTGTTGTATTGGGACCTATGCTTCCTGTTGACATTGCATTTAAGACCCCAAAGTTGGCTCATTTACCCTTTTGTTCTAGAATCTTTCCTGTGCCCCATCCCTGGCTTCCTTGGATCATTCCCTGTGCCCATGTCTATCTTTCCCTCCAGGGTCTAAGCTCATTTAGGGGCTCGTCCTAATTACCTTCGCATTCCTCTGTGCCAGAAGGGCCGTGTAAACCCAGTGCCATAAGAATTCAAGGACGGAGTGATTAGTTCTGGCCAGGAGAGCTCACAGAATCCTCCATAGTGGTGTTGGCACTTGACCTAGGTCCAAATGTCTGAACAGGATCTCATTGGACAGGAAGGGAAGGAGAAGTAAGAGTAGGTAACATTTACCTCTGCATTCTGTGCCAAGCACTGTGTGAAGGGCTTTCTGCATTAACTTACTCATTCTCACATCGATTCTTTGAAGCAGGCGCTATTATATCCTCATCTGATAGGAAAACCGGGAGTTGGAGTAACTAGAAAGTTAAACCATCATCGCATTCCCCTACAAATACCCAGGCAAAGACTAGGGTTGGGGGTTAGTTTTTCTTAGAATTTGAGAATTTAAGAGCCCTTCCTTAAGAGTGGTAATTTCAAAACTTCAGTATAATCCTTGACTGTGTAAGGGAAGCCTGGAAAATGGGAGGAGTTTGTGTTTGTGAGTGTGTGTGTGTGTGTGTGTGTGTGTGTGTGTGTGTGTGTAGTGATGGTGATTTTGTGTTGTTTTGTTTTCTCCTGAGAGAAAGAAAAAGAGGCAAGAAGAGAAAAGGAAAAAAGATGGAGCGGCCATTACGTGACCCGGCAGAAGGTGGCAGAAATGGCTGAGGATGTTTTTAACAACATGACTGAGGAGGGCCATAAAGGATGGCTAATGTTCATTTTTAAGTTGCCTGACTTTCTGCAAAGTATAACCCTCCGTCTTCCTGAATTTTTAGTAACAGTAAAGTCTGCTACATGCGCAAAGACGTGTCAGTGTGAATTTATGGAGAATGAGGGAGTGGCTGAGGCTCACATTTGAGTTGTACAGAACAGCAAGATGAGCCCTAAGCTGGACTAATTCACAGGAATAGAAGGTCAGGACAAGAGGTAACCCAGACCTTAGCTCTCCTGGGAACGCAGGAGTTTTAGAGGAGGCATGGGCTTCCCAAAGTCTGTGCAATGGGTTATTTGAGATGATCCCCGTTGGATTTTGGGGGACAAGAAGGTTCCAGCTGACACTTACTTATTTAAGGAACAGGGCAGGAGGTGTGAGCTGAACCTAGAGACAGGAGGTGTGAGCCGAACTTGGGGAAGGGCTTAGCAAGTGTGGCTGGAAGTCAGGGGCTAAAATAGAGTGATAGAGTGCTGTAGGGAGTTGAGATGGGAATTCAGCGTCCATATGGGGACCTGAAATGTACAAAAGCAGTACAATAAAGTGCCTAATTCATTGTCAAAGGGAAGAATTAGTATGGCTGGTGGATCCCTTTCAAAGTATAGTCACCACTGAGTTATTTTGAATGACTTTGATAGTGAAAGCTTTTGAAAGTAGGCAACAGGCTGCTTAAAAATACTAGCCTTAATGTGTGTATATAGCATGGACAAATGCACCAGCCACCTGCCATCTTCCTTCACATTGCCCCAAATCCCACCCTGGGAACTGCCCTCTTTCCCCTCCTGAATCCTGATCAAAATTAGTAAGGAACAAGAAAATTCAAGTCAGGCCCTTTTGATCAGGAACGTATGACTTCCAAAATATTTTGACCTTTGGAAATTTTCTAGAACTAGGTCCTAACTAATCTTTCAGTGTTAATGGTCTCCTGTGAAATGTCCACCCAAGTCAACAAATGTTTACTGAGCACAGACCATGTCAGGCACTAGGGATGGTAGAGAAAGCCAAGACCCAGCCCCACACTGGAACGGTGCAATGACTTGTAAAAATCTAGGCAAGACTTTTAAATACATAATAACCTGGCCTCTAAATGGAGTCTTGGAGAGACACTCAACATCGAAATTTCAAAATACTTTCTCCTAGACTTAACCCTCTTTTTTTGGTGGCTTTCTTTATCAAAAGATTTTTCTTTGTTAAATATTAAAATATCAGGGCTTAGCCAGGCACAGTGTCTCATGCCTGTAATCCTAGGACTTTGGGAGGCCTAGACAGAAGGATCACTTGAGGTTGGGAGTTCAAGACCAACCTGGACAACATAGCAAGCCCCAACTCTAAAAAAAAAAAAAAAAAATAGAAAAATTAGCTGGGCATGGTAGCATGTGCCTGTAGTCCCAGCTACTCAGGAGGCTGAGGCAGGAGGATCAGTTGAGCCTAGAAGTTTGAGGTTGCTGTGAGCTGTGATGATGCCACTGCCCTTGTGCCTGGGCAACAAAGCAAGACCCTGTCTCAAAAAAAAAAAAAATATATATATATATATATATACACACACATATATATATCAGGGATGTTCTCTCTTTTAAGAGATTTCTCAACGGGGCTTTATGTTTCTCAAAAGGGAAGATATGTACAAGTTCAGTAACTACTGGGAACAGAATGACAGGCACTATCATGCTGACAGCATGCCTGAGGTTGAGTGACATTAAATTTATTTTTCAGACTTAATTAAAGCTAAAGGACACAAATATCCCCACTCCCAAACCACCATTTATTACAGAAGATAAAAGCAAATCACTTGAAGTAATGAAGAAAAACTTCGGAACAACATCTTAGCGTTTTGTCAGAAAACACTGAATCCTCCGAAGACAGTTAATGGCAAAGTTAATCCCAAAGAGCCAATACCCACCCCGTGTACTGTGGTGGAGACGCTAATCTCGACTTCCTCCGGCCTGAAGACTGCTTCTGGAAATTAGCACGGGCCCTGCCCTTCCCAGGTGAAGCGCTCTCTGGTGGGTTGTACTTAGTAACAGCTCCAAGGCAGGGACAGCCACTGGCCCCAGCCCACTTCCTGCTGCCCAACACGGCCTTTCTCTCCTATCTCAGGGAAACGTCACTGTCTTTTCCGAGATCACTGTGAATTTCCAGGGCCCTTGTGGCCCAAGCATCTGCCCCTGTAACATTAGGTAAGTTCATGGATCTCCTGCTGCTCTGCAGTGTGGTCACTGCTTTGCCCTCTATCGATGCAGACCTAAAACTTGACTTTTAAAAGCCTCTCGCACAAGGGGTGTGTGTGTGCATATGTGTGTGTGAGAGAGAGAGAGTGTGTGAGTGTGTAGCAAGCTTCATGGTGGTTTGGTAAAACGGAGGGCCTCACATTGCAGCAACACAACAGCAAACATGTTATGGAGCTTCCTTCTTCCAAGTCTTTCAGCCACCCCTCTTGTTGCCAGGCTCCTGCTCTCTCTCCTCTCTCCCCCCTCCCCTTCTTTCCTTCTTTTCAAATTCTTCCCATTTGTTTACATGGAACAATTTAGCCCTCCTCAGCCCCTGCCCCTACATTCATCTCCAGACTTCCTTTTTTCCCCCACCCAGAGACAGGGTCTCATTCTGTCACCCAGGCTGGAGTGCAGTGGTGCAGGTGATCCTCCTGACTCCCGAGGAGCTGGAAGTACAGGAGTGTATCACCACATTTGGCTAATTTTTTTATTTTTTGTAGAGATGGGGTTTCACTATGTTGCCCAGGCTGCTCTTGAACTCCTGGCCTCAAGCAATCCTCCCACCTGGGACTCCCAAAGTGCTGGGATTACAGGCGTGAGCCACCATGCCTGGCCCAGGCCTCCCTTTGCATCACTCCTAATGGCTTGGCCAAATGGCCTGATTAGGTTCTTAGACAAGGGCCATCTTCCCCTCACCCATGGGGTAGTATGGTAGTTTTTAAATATGTCCACAGATTCTTTGACACTTCTCCTTTCAAAGGGTGACACCTAAAGGAACCTCCCCTTTAGTGTAGGCTACACTTAGTGACTCAAATCCAAACAATGAAAAGGTGGCAGAAGTGACAAGTGACTTCCCAGATGAGGACAGAAGAGGCAGCAACTCCCTCTTCTCTTAGATCACTCACCTAGGGTGCAAGTCAGCTGCCCTTCACCAGGACTCTCCAAGAAACTTCTCTCTCTCTTCCCATTCTGCATTATTAATTCTTCCCACCAAAAGCCGCCAGGCACAGCCCTGGGTCAAAGTGCAAAGTGAGGGGGTGAAGGAGGGGAGGGGCTGGGTTGCAGCAGAGCAGTAGAGACAAGACCAAGACATTCAAGTGCAGTAGAGCAGGGCACGGGCTCCCAGTCGCAGCCTCCTGAGACGGAGCCCAGTTCTGGCACAGATGGGCTTGGTGTTAAGGCCTGGCCCAATGTGAGTGCTCACTTGTTGGTAGTAGTTATTACGGCGATAGTCATTAAATGAGCACCTTCTCTGTGTCAAGCTCTACGCTAGCTGCATTATGTACATTTTCATATCATTTTTATTACTCACAGAGCAACTCAATAAGGTTGATATGCTGTAGTGGTTGAACAGAGCCCCCTGCCCCCAATCCCTCCTAAAGTATGTCCAAATTGTAACCGCAGGTACCTGTGAATGTCACCTTATTTGGAAATAGCTGTAATTAAGTTACGGATCTTGGGATGAGATCATCCTGGATTTAGAGTAGGCCCTAAATCTAATGACTGGTGTCCTTGGGAAGGAGAGAAAGCTTTGCGGCAGGAGAGCCCCAGGGAAGAGGGCCATGTGAAGACAGAGGCAGACAGTTGGAACTATGTTGCCACAGCCAAGGAAGGGCAGAGCCTTCCTTCTCCTGTTAAATTAAGTGTAGCCTACAGCTGTCCCCTACGTATTTTAAGTTCGGGCTGAAAGTTTCTCCACATAGTGAACTATAACCTAACCGGATGTGTTCACAGGCTGTAACCTTCTCTTGTGCCAATTGCTGAGTTCCTGCCATGCAGAGGTGGCCAACTGTGGAAGTCGTGTTCAAATAAGGCAGACGCTGAACTGTAACCAATCGAGCTGTATCCATACCTCACTTCCGTTTATTCTATCAATAAATTCCCTCTGACCACGCTGACCACGCCACAGCACAGCGCCGGAGACCCTCTGAACCTATTTAGTTGGCAGTGGGGGCCCAATTCTCGAATTGCTCTTTACTTAATTAAACTCTGTTAAATTTAATTCATCTGAAGTTTTTCTTTTAACACTCCCTTTCTGGGATTCTCTTTGGAAGGAGCAAGGCCTTGCTGACACCTCAATTCTGTGCTTCTGGCCTCTAGAACTATGAGAGAGTAAGTGCTTATGGTTCTGAGCCACCAAGTTTGAGGTCGTATGCAACAGCATCCCCAGGAAATGAACCCATGTTTTTATCCCCACTTTACAGGTGAGGAAATGAAGGCTCAGAACGATGAACAAATCTGCTCACAGTCTGGTTTTATGCAAACAACCAGTTTACTCTGGTTACATGTGAAGCTACCGAGTGAGAGTAGGAGAAATGATCAGGAACCAAAACAAGAAGATGAGGATAAATGTGTAGCTCTAGGTCTCTACTGAAGAAAGGAAAATAAGCTCACATCATTTCATGTAATGTGCCACTTCGCCCAGACACCAGAGCTCATTTAATTAGGTCAGGAGAAACCGTGGCGGAAGGAGAGCACTAGCAACACAGAGCTCAGGGTAACATGTGAAGCAGCGAAGCAAAACTCTCTGCGGAGGACCCCAGTCTAGACCAAACAGGGCCAGCTCAAAGGCCAGTGACTTAGATGCTTGGGAGACTTTGCACAGATTAAATTAATTGAGCAATTAGGGGCAGGAAGCAGGCTAAGCTTCTTAAAATCTGAGGCTCCAAGGGGAAATTTTCAGAACAATTTGGTTGGTGGGAAGCAGTCAAGTCACGCACGTAAATTTCTCTTTGTTTGGTTTCTTTTGAAGATGCTGAAATGGTAAGTCTGAAGAGCAATAAATAAACACAGGTTTCTTCTGAAAGGCAAAGAGCAGGGAATCATCAATTTTTAAGGTCCATGAATTTCCCAAGGAGCCATGGAGCTCTGCCTGGTCTTGGGGGGTTTAATCAACTCGAAGAGCACAGGGGACAGGTTTCTCCTAACCTACACCAGTATCATCCCATGAGGCTTCTCTTGTCTTCTTTTGGAAAAAACCCTGCATTTTCCATAGTTGCAGAAATAACAAATGCTCAATGTACAAAACTTGGAAAACTTGAAAAGGCACAAAGAAAATAAAAGGAAAAAATAAACACTATATTTTGAAATACATTCTTCTGGTAGTTTGGATATAACTATAAACATGTAATTCAAAACCAAACTTAAAGCCCGCAGGGTGGCCCGAGCCTGTAATCCCAGCTACTTGGGAGGCGGAAGTGGGATGATCCCTTGAGGCCAGGAGACGGAAACCAGGCTTGGAAACATAGAGAGACCCTCCTCTCTGAAAAAAAAATTAAGAAATAGAAAAAGATAAAAATTAGCCACACCTTACCAAACTAACCATAGCTGCTCCTGCATTTCATGGAAGGAGTGGGGTGAGGACATAATTCATATTTGTGCAGAAAAAACCCTAATATTTAATATTATTTACTATGTGCCAAACACTATTCTAAGTACTTTATACATATTAACTCTAAGGAACTTTGCCTACTACCAAATCAAAGATATTCTTCTATATTTAACTCATTTAATTCTCAGCAACCCTATTACATTAGTGCCATTCCCATTTTGTGGATAAAGAAACTGAGGCATGGAAAGAACTGTGCCCCAACCCACACATTTGGTAAGTCACGGAGCAAGGACTTGTTCTGGAGTCTGGCGGGGAAGCACGTGCTGCGCTGGGCCAGCATTGCTTTCACCCTCCTTCCCTTAGCCAGGCGGGTGTGGGAGGGAGGCACCGCTGAGTTTCCCCTGTTCTCTTCTGTCTGAGACCTGACATGTGTCAGAGTCATCAAGTGTTACCAAAAGCTTGGTACTTGTCCTCAAGGCCACATCAGAATAAGCGGTTGGGAAAAAGGAGGGAGAGGTTTATTAATTTGCCAGCAAATGAGGAAAATGGCAGACTCCCATCTAAAAGTAGCAATTTTCCTAATCATAAGCAGAAATACAGATCTTTTAAAGGGAGGCCAATCAGCTTCAGGCAATTGCTGTTCAACCACAGGTGATGATTCTGACATTCCCATCTCTGTCTCATGTCTGACAACAATCCTGTGACCTCCACCTGGACAGGTCCGTGGAGCCATGTCCTGTAGCACAAAGAACAAAGGATATTCCTCTGCCCCTCCCGACCACTGGCCTGAGGCAGGGATGCAGGTTTTAGTTTTCCAAAAGGAGTGGGGGATGTTTTAAAGAGACAGAAAATATTTTTGCAGTTTTTTCAGGCCATTCCCTCTGTTACATATTCCCCACTGTCAATATTACCCTTTCATATCTACGGAAGGAGGGGTGGCTACTCTGATACACAAGGAGTGCTACAATTACAATGCTGAGGTTGAAGAGCATGAGATGGGGCAGTGCCAAGGCACTGGCCTGCCCTTTCCCCGCGCACACACCCCACCCTGGCTCCCCACCCCGCCCCCTGCCCCGCCCCCTCATCCCACCCCTGCCCCCACTCCCCACCCCACCCCAGCTCTGCCCAGCCCCTGGCCCCACCCTGGCAGTCAGAGCCTGAGAAGGAAGCTCAGTTTACTACAGGGGAGGCAGCCACACAGTGCTCTGAATGTTAAGAAAAAATCCACCACACGTTCACTTTCCTTATGCAGGTGGTTTTGGAGAAATCCAGAGAAATGTCTGAATGCCACCTCTGAGCTGGGGCGGCCAAAGGAAGAGTGAAGCCTGGCTGCACTAATATCGAGCCCGAGAGTCTGGAGGCAGCAGGGAGCCACCGAGAATCTGCATAAACTTGGGGACACTGTACATTGTGGGCTAGAGGATACAACCAATTTTATTTCAGTCCCAAAAGACTGAATGCCCTCAGCTGACATCTGGGAGAGAGCTATACATTCATACACGTATATACGTGTATGTTATTTCTAACGTGTATATTGTGTTATATATAACAAATACATGACATAAACATGTACAAGTAGATATGTAATAATTCTTTACAAAAAGTGACATATATAATAAATCAATGTAATATACAGTATGTATAGTACATAATCTATTAATGTAACATGTATGATTATCTTATATAACTTATATGTTATATATAATATCTACACAACTTAACACATGATGTTTTATATGTAAAATATACAAGTATTTTTTGGTTTTTTTTTAGAGACAGGGTCTCACTCTGTTGCCCAGGCTGGGGTATGGTGGTGCCATCGTAGCTCGCTGCAGCCTCAGCCTCCTGAGTAGCTGGGACTACAGGCGCACACCACGACACCCAGCTAGTTTTCTAATTTTTTTTTGTAGAGATGAGGTCTTGCCACACTGCCCAGGCTGGCTAGTACTTTTTATATGTTTCGTTTCCTTTTGAGAATTGCCTTTGCCCATCAGGGGGTTCATCTTTTTCTGCTTAGTTTGTGGAGTGTTTTATATTATAAAATATATCAACTATTGGTTTGTTTCCTCAAGTATTTCAGCAGGTTTGTTATTTTTTATATGTGGTTTCTGTTGTCGTGATATACAGTTTAAAATTTTTTTGTTTTGTGATTTAATTTAATTTAATTTTTTTGCTCGTGCACAGCTTCCCATTGGCCAATAAAATTTTTATGTTGTTAAACTATTAATCTTTGCCTATATGTTTTAGAATGATGCCAATTTTAATGACTCTACAAATTGAACTTATAGTTCTTTTTTAACCTCTAATTCTTGTCTTCTTAACTAAAACTATTGTTAAAACTGTCATTGTCAAATAACCATTTATGCTAAACCTGAAAAAACTATGATTCTTCTCCCTAAAAAGTATTTTAAATCTTTATTTGTACTTTCTCACTTACCTGCAATGAATATGTATTAACTATGTAATAAAAATATACTATTTGTAAAATCAGGTTAATAAACAGAAACTGTTCCTTCAATCAAGTTGATCAATGTGTCACTAGGAAAAATATTGTTTTATTCTCGCCAGGCAAGTAGGCTCACTTCTATGTAATGTATTGTCTTTCTCATCAGGAGTGGAAAATTGCATTAAAGCTGAGGACTTCCTATGAAGAGAAGCCCTTGTGTTTTTCTTAAAACCACATCACAGCAGAGAACTTCCAGGAGGACACTTTTCATCATTACAAGGATGGTAGAATAAGACTTTTAAGAAGCCCAGCTCATGCCAGGAACAGTGGCTCACGCCTGTAATCCTAGTGCTTTGGGAGGCTGAGGCAGGAGGATTACTTGAGGCCAGGAGTTCAAGAACAGCCTGGGCAACATTGCCAGATCCTGTCTCTACAAAAAATAGAAAAGTTAGTTGGTCATAATAGCACACATCTGTAGTCCCAGCTACTTGGGAGGCTGAGGCAGGAGGATTGCTTGAGCCCAGGAGTTCTAGGTTGCAGTGAGCAATGATCATGTCACTGCACTCTAGCCTGGGTGATAACATAAGGCACACATACACACACACACACACACACACACAAACACACACACACACACACACACACACACACACACACACACAGCCCAGCTCAGCCTTCTGAAAAGGAGGCAGAATGGGCAGCCCCACAGGCAGCCTCCAGTCATGGAATCTGACATCCTGCCCCGTGAGAATGCTTATACCAGACTGCACGTCTGATTGCAGGTAACTATTCCAAGACTGATCCAAAATCACAGGTTAGAGGAGATAGATGGGGGTAGCCGAAATGGAGATGAAAATTAGCTGTGTCAATTTTGCCCAGTATCGGCCTTAGCCAGTGGTGGTCTCATATGGTGGTTTGTGAAACTTTCATCAGTTTTCAAAAGAAATTTTACACAGAGTCCCTATCTGTATCTATATAAATCCGCTATTTTATCTGTATAAAGATATTTTGTAATTTCAAATGGCAACATTTATAATAATCAAACAACAAAACAAATGAGGCTCTTCTGATAAAAATAAAAAATTTAAATTAGTTTTGGTTCAGCCTCAGCATGAAGTGTTTCCTCTTGTATTATGTTTCTGTTGCATGGAATCGATAAAATCCTGATTCCCACATATATGTGATTGCAAATGATAACAGTCTTTAACAACTTGCTTTGTAATCTTAGAATATCCTTCAATTAAACTGATGCAAAAGCTTGAAAGAAGGGTAGTAGAAAATTTTTTTTTATAAATTGAATCACAGGCCGGATGTGGTGGCTCACACCTGTGATCCCAGCACTTTGGGAAGCTGAGGCATGAGGATTGCCTGCCTGGGGAACATAGCAAGACCCCATCTCTACAAAAAAATTAAAAATTAGCCAGGCACAGTGGCATGCCTGTAGTCCCAGCTACTCTGGAGGCTGAGACAGGAGGACTGCCTGAGCCCAGGAATCTGAGGCTACAGTGACCTATGATGATGCCAGTGCACTCTAGCCTGTGCAACAGAGGGAGACCCTGTCTCTAAAAGAAAAACAATAAACTGACTTATTAAATTAAAAAAATAAAAATAAGAATTGAATCACAGGCTGGGCATGCTAGCTCACGTCTGTAATCCCAGCACTTTGGGAGGTTGAGGCAGGAGGATCGCTTGAGGCCAAAAGTTCGAGACTAACCTGGGCAACATAATGAGACCCCATCTCTACAAAAAATAAAAAAATTACCTGGGCACTGTGGCACATGCCTGTAGTCTAGTCCTAGCTACTTGGGGGAGGTGGAGGCAGGAGGATCACCTAAGCCCAGGAGTTTGAGGCTGCAGAAAGCTATGATCATACCACTGCACTGCAGTCCAGGCAACAGAATAAGATCCTGTCTCTTAAAAAAAAAAAAAAAAAATTGAATCACTAGCATTCTCTTTCAACTGCCAACATTTCTTATTGTGAATACAAAAGTCAGTCATGTAGCAACCAAATTATAATAAATATTAAAATGATTAATATGATGTGTTTACCACCTGAAGTGCTCTGCACTCATCAGTTCTTGCAAAACTCACTATTTTGATGGGTTTGGTTTTAAGTGAATGGATGTACACAGATCTGAATTTTTTTTTTTACTTTTTTTTTTTAAATATAAAACACTTCATGAATTTGTGTGTTACCCTTGTGCAGGTGCCATGCCAATCTTCTCTGTATTGTTCCAATGTTAGTATATATGCTGGAAGCAAACACCAGACCTGAATATTTTTAAGAAATGAGGGTAAGGACATGATCTTCCTAATCAATGCAGTTATAGGAAGGTCATAGAAGCATGCAGTACATAAACATTTATTAATTGAATGAATGAATGAATGAATGAGGTTTTTTTTCCCAAAGGAGTTAGTCTGGCAGCACTAATTTATGCTGTCATGGTCTCCAACATGTTAAAATCTGATATGGAACATCTGAGTGTGCATGTGTGTGTTTGTGTGTGTTTGTTATCATTTTTATTTTATTTATTTATTTATTTTTTGAGACAGAGTCTTGCTCTGTTGCCTGGGATACAGTGCCACGGTGTCAGCCTAGCTCACAGCAACCTCAAACTCCTGGGCTCAAGCGATCCTCCTGCTTCAGCCTCCCAAGTAGCTGGGACTACAGGTGAGAGCCACCACACCCGGCTAATGTTTTCCAATTTTGGTCTCCAGGCTAATTTTTTCTATTTTTTTTACCAGACACTGGGTCTCAGCGGTGGCTCATGCCTGTAATCCTAGCACTCTGAGAAGCCGAGGGGAAAGGATCGCTTGAGCTCAGGAGTTTGAGACCAGCCTGAGCAAGAGTGAAACCCTGTCTCTACCGAAAAATAGAAAAATTAGCTGCATGTGGTGGCATGTGCCTGTAGTCTCAGCTACTTGGGAGGCTGAGGCAGGAGGATCACTTGAGCCCAGGAGTTTGAGGTTGCTGTGAGCTAGGCTGACTCCATGGCACTCTAGCCCAGGCGACAGAGCAAGACTCTGTCTCAAAAAAGAAAAAAAAGAAAAAAAAGAGTCTGGGTCTCACTGTTGCTTAGGCTGGTCTCGAATTCCTGACCTCAAGTGATTCTCCCTCGTTGGCCTCCCAGAGTGCTAGGATTACAGGTGTGAGCCACCGCACCTGGCCTGTTATAGTTTTTAGAGACAACACAGTGAAGTTACCAATGAAAGCTCTGGGGTCAGATTTCTTGACTCCATTTCAAAGCTACCATTTACTAGCTTTGTGGCCTTGGGAAAACTGCTTAACTTCTCTGTACTTTAGTTGCCTTATCTGTAAAATGCTAACTACAGCACCTGCTTCATAGGATAGCTGTGGTGACTAAATGAGCTATTCATGTAAATAAAATCGTAAATGTGTTTAATATGGTTCCTGCCTGGCATCTATTTTTAGGCCTGACATAAATTGTTTGAAACCTGGTCACCCATCACCTTTGGCCTAGTTAAAACTTCCCCTTCCTGTGTGGTTATTTTCCATATAACCTGCTTGTTCCTCATCCCATTGGCACAAAACCCAACACACCCCACAGCTGCTGACCATAATAAAACCTCTTGGTCAACGCCAGAGTCATGTAAATAAGTTCCTCCCTTTGCTCTTTAAACCAGGCAACCCACAATCCTGGTGGGAAAGCCTAAGGGGTAAGGCCTATGGCCCTTAACAAAGACGTGGTCCTACAGGTCATTTCTCTCCCCCATCCCCCTTCTCTCTCCACCTGATGGTTGAGTCACTGCCACCTCCAGACTTCCTGTTGGCCTCCTGTTGGCCCCCTAAACCCTCTGGGACCTGTAAGTAATACATTTCTGTACGATGACTTTTGGTTTCACTTCCCCATTGTGTCTCGCCTGATTCACATCTGAACCTAACCTTACCATCCGCCCCCATCCTCCATCCGGGCGCTCCCAGAGTGTGGCTATCTTGGCTTAGGCCACGCTCAAGAGAGAGACCTCAAGACCGAATGAGAAAAAAAATTATGACATAACTTGATAAAGATTTGCTATTTAAAGCTGGTAAAAATAATTAAAATATATAGAAGAAATGTATGGAAAGCAAATGTCTACAGAATTCTCCAAAAAACTCTAAGATTTCAGGGAACATAATTCAGAAAACACTGGTTTGGGAGAAAATGGGTGTGAATGTGCGGCTCAAAGCAAAATGATCTCCTTTGGCTTGCTTGCTCAGTTTATCTCAGAGGACGAGTGCCCAATATGTACTGCAAGATGTTTTTAATTGTAGAAGAACGTGGAAACTCCATGCTACTGGGCCATGTGTCAGAGACAGTAACAAGAACCAGGTAGGACTCACTCTGTGCTGGGCCCTGAATCAAAGCATGGATGTAAACGTTCCCATTTGATTCTCAGAAAATGCTCAGTGAAGTTGGTATTTTAACCCTATTTCCAGATGAAAAAATTGCGGCCCATGGCCCATTTGAAGCTCTTTTAAGCGGAGGAGGCAGGTTGTGTCTGATTTGAGAGTCCGTGCTAAATTATAACTGGTCCCAGCCACACACGCAAAACAGCAACACACACTCAGCAGAGTACAAGTTAGGGGAATGCAGAGAACTTCACCTTGACAATGTTCACGCCATGCTCTCCAGAACCCAGAAACTGGATCCCTGCGGGGAGTGGGGGGCGTGGAGGAGGGCAGGACAGGGGACAGTGGGAGCAGGGAGCCTCTTGCCCTGCAGGACCAGGTGGCTATTTCTCCTTGAATGTCAGAACACACAGGCTGAGGTTTCTCTCCACGCAGCAGAGAGGTTTCTCTCCCCACCCCCACCCACACCCTGTACTTATTAACACCACAGGCTTACACAGCACCTTTTATTTTTAAGATCTCAGAACGGTTGAACAAGACATTTTTCTTATTTTCATGTGCCTATGACTGGGAAAATCAGAATCACAAAGACTATTAGGATCATAATGACTCTGAGGGTTATGCAACAACGATTCAAGATAAAAGCCTTGGAGGGGAGAAGCCCTGCCAGGCTCCCAGGCTCCCGGGGAGGGGGAAGGGACCTGGTTCAGAACCAGGAGCAGAACACAGCTGCACTCCACTGCCAAACCCGCTGGCCTGGCCCTGGGACTGGGAGCTGCTGATCTGCGTGGGAGCTGCTGCTTCCTACCAGGGGCATTGTTGACAGGCAGGGAGGACGACAGCTGGGCTGCTTCGAAGTGATGCTCTCTGCATTAGCCACTTTAACAGTAATTTAAAATGCATTTCAAATACTAGGAATAGCAGTTTGTCACTTTCTCTGTTGTTGTTTTTTCCCACAGACATATTAATATGGATGTGGCTAGCAGGTTCCAAGCTTTGAATTGTGCTCATTAAGTCACAGCTGGCTGGGAATACGTGTCAATCCTATGCCTTTATTTCTCAAGCTGGTTTTATAATGAAATTAAAATGGACTCTTCCAGACATCCCTTTCCCTGGAAGCAAAGCGGCTTTGCCCTCTGGGGAGCGAGTACTGTGTTCTGATATGTTCTTCTCTCGGAAGAAATGCATATGTATTTTTGGTAATTAAAACATTTAATTTGGTGATTACCCTCACAAACAGAAACCGCTCAAATTAACCCTGATGGGGGAACATTCCATCCAGCTGTTCAGGGGGGCCTTTCTGCCCCCTTCCTTGCCCTCCTTCCCTTTAAGGGAACAGCCCACCTGCTTGGGATGTTGCCTTGTCACTCACCGTATCCCTGTGCTCTGAGTGCAAGTGCTGGCCAGATGGCCCCAGCATTACTCATTTTCCTCTGCTGAAATGCATGGTTTGATTTCTGAAGCTTAGGATTTATTTTTAAAAAAAGCTAAGGAAAAAGCTGATTCATTGTTACTCGAGAGGAATTCCTTTAGGGAAGATAATACCCCTAAAGACAACCAGACATTTCATGAAAAACATTTTGGCTTAAGTGAAACTAGCTACATCAGGTGAATTCACCTGGGGAGCTTGTTAAAAGAGGGGTTTTCTGGCCCCCAGCCTGGCCCTACTGAAACAGGAACCTGGGCAGGGACCCAGGAATTTGGCTTTTCAACAAACTCCCCAGGTGATTCATGCACAACCTAAAATTTGGGAGCTGCTGAGACGGGGGACACCCACTCATCACCAGCGCGGGGTTGGGGTGTAACTGTGAGTCACTCAGGGAGTGATGGGGTCTGACTTTTTTTTGATTGGGTGCAGCCCAGCTCACCTGGCAGCCTGTGCTTCATTTGGAAATGACAGATTAGAAAAGGATGTGCGATTTAGCTTTTCACGAGGCAGTTAATCAGTTCACCTCCTCTTGTACCTCAGGGCCAGCCTTTGTGTCCCTGGGTAGTCGGGAAAATCACTGAGACTCCCCATGTCATGTGGGCTGAAGGATGACAGAGCAGAAGCCCTCTGACGTCAGCCCCAGAACAGGAGAACAGGCCAGGCGAGTCCTGCAGCCTCACCCCAGCTGGGCTCTAAGGCCCAGAGGCTGCTGAGGAAGAGCCCAGCACATCTGCAGCTGGTTTAGCTGTGGTTTCTAAATGACACCCCAAGCCCAGCCTGGCTACCCCAGAGCCACCTGGGGAGCTCATGTAAAACGTAGATTCCTGGGCCACAGAGTAAGTGGGTTGGAGGCTGGGCCCTGAAAGCTGTATCCTCCCTGGGGTCTGGGAACCACCGTGAACAGATAGCACTGCTTGTTGGATCATGAAGTTATTAGAGATGCACCCACAGAGAAGTTGATACGTAGGAAAGAAACAAGACCTCCCATGGCATGGGGCATCTCCCACAGGGCCTAATAAGAGGAAGGCAGCCAATGAGGACTGGACAAACAGTCGTCCCTTCCTCAGAGTTTGTGCAATTCACATTTGTTGTGCTCCCATTTAGCACCAGGAGCACCCAGAAAATGATGGGGAAGGTGGGACGGGGAGGATTCTAATCGCACAGGCTGCTGTGTCTCGTGAGGGATTTTTAAAAAGGGGATATTTGCAGTGGTGTGCTGTACGTGGGTGGTGGTGGAGGGGAGAACCCTGATTTGTGATGTTTGCTGATATCCTTGTCGACAATATGAGGTCATCGAACGTGGAACTGGGAAGACGCACGCGTCATCGGCCCTTCTGTTGGCACGTGCTCGCTCCAGCACACCTCTGGATAGTTCCCCACGTTCAAAGCTCTTCCTGAAATGATCCAGCAGTATCTGCAGCAACATCACCAAAGTGTGCCCATACTAGAATCCCAGAGGGACGCAGGGATAGGCAGAGGGACTGGGCCCGACTGGGAGCGGGTTTCTCACAGGTTTGCAGAGATCCACTTGTCCTAATGGCCACGTTGGTGCTCTCTGAACCCGAAGTCAGCAGCCTGCCGGAGGCAGAGCCCAGTTTCCTAAGGAAGTCCGGACGTGCAGAGGAAGCAGGAACCAGGAATTTCGGGTGGGGAAGGGGCCCTCTTTGAATTCAGCTCATAATCACTCAGTAAAGACAAAGAGTTCACAACAAAGGAAGTGGAGATGCTGCCCCAGTTCACAGACAGGCAGATTCTTCACAATTAGCGGCAGCTGAGGCAGAGGGTGGATTCTGCACCACCTGAAATGGAGGAATGGAAAATATTCAATTAATCATTCAAATTTGTGTCTAAGGAACCGTAACACTCAGTTATGAATTTCAAGCACTTTTAAAAACTGCTCTGGGGAGAGATGTAAAATCCATGATGGTTATAAAATTAGCACATATTTTCCCAAATCGGTTAAAATGTTTTAGGTAAGTTAATAGGAGGGAAAGAAGAGGTTTCTGGAAAATACCTCACTTGTGTGAGTGAAAAACACAAAAATGTACACGGAGGGGGGGGGGGACACAAAAATGCAGATCCCAGGTTTGATGGGACTATCTTTCCCCTTCTCGGCCCTCCTGGAGAGCTCTTTGGCTCTGAAACTAAAGCCGGCCGCTTTGTGCGAGTCTGTTCCTATGTTCAGACAGATTAGGCATGAAAAGTGAGGAGTCGAAGGGCAGCAGAACACATGGCCTGCTATATTTTCAAGTCTCTTGCTGTCGTGAGAGCCCCAGTCCAGAGTATGCAGGTGCCCTTTGGGGTGGGGGTGAGGGTTAGGGTAAGCTAGGATAATACTATTTTATTTTTCAAAAGATGAGATCCTGCCATACAATGTGCTATTAAAAATATTTGCTCCTGGGATTGGCTGACAAGCAGGGGTGTGCTGGAGCCAGCTCACATTGGCTCGAAAAAGCCGATGGTGCACATCTCATCTCAACTTGATATTCCGTGATACCACACTGATAGCTTGACGCTGGCCATTGTGCGAGTACTTAAACCACGGTAATTGGCAAATCCTACAAATCAGGCCATTTGTTCCTAGAGAGCTGGTTGTTAAAGATTTATAATCACACAGCTGCTGGCAAGTCATCCTATTGAGAGGATGGGTCACAAGCACGTGCATGCGTCAGCTGGGGCTGCCGTAACAAAATATTGATACTGCAGACTGGGTGGCTGAAACAACAGAAATTTATTTCTCACAGTTTTGGAGACTGGAAGTCCAAGGTCAAGATGTCAGCAAGGCGGGAGTCTCCTGAGGCCTCTCTCCTTGGCTTGCAGGTGGTTGTCTTCCTGCTGGGATCTCACGTGGCTTTTTCTCTGTGCACACACATCCCTGGAGTCTCTTCCTTTGCTTATAATGACACCAGTCATATTGGATTAGGGCCCTGTCCTTATGACCTCATTTAGCCTTAATCACCTCTTTAAAGGCCCAGCCTCCAAGTACAGTCATGTTGGGGGTTAGGGCTTGAATATATGAATTTAGGGGGTGGGACACAATTCAGTCCATAACATCACAAGACAGGCACTTGGGGAAGATGCATTTTATTTTCCAGGAAGTGGTATTTCAACTGCACTTCATGGAGTACATGAAATTTTAAAAGAGAAACAAAAACTCAGGCATTAGGAGTGTTCTGACTGTACCCTGGGTCTCCTGGGCCCAGAGGTGCCCCCACAGGGGTACCTTCAACAGTGACAAGCCACATTTCTTTGCACGGCATCCACAGGGTTGAACACCTCAGCCTCCTGCTGGCCTTCCCCAGTTAGTTCTGGGAGCTCTGCAGTGATGTCTCTGGAAGCTCACAACAGCCCTTGCTCATCCTCTGCTTCAGCTCACTCTGTGGCGGTTCCTGCCCCTCTAGCTAGCCATCACTTGTGGGTTTCTGGTCGCTTTCCCAGGGCAGTTCTCTCTTGAGGTCTCTGGCACCCTTGCCAAGGGTGCCTGTCCTGGGCTTCTGGCAGTGGTGCTGCCTCTGGCAGCTGCTCCGGAGCAGCAGTGCTCCTAGGTGCCTCCATTAATGCCACTGGGACCTCCTCCAGGTCAGCTCGGGGCAGCCGGGGCCACTGCTAACAGGCCAGAGCTTTGCTCTGTTCTCTGAAGCACCAGAGCTGCCCCATGTTTCATGCCAAGGTTGGAAGACTGTTTCCCGCTTGGCTGTGTGTGACTCAGCAGTCATCTGGGGCACCCTTGGCCCTGGTGACTATAGGCTGGGCCCTCCGTGGACTCTCTCCCTGAGAGCCCTAGAGGAGGCTGGCATTCTCATAGCCACCTCTCGGCCTGACCACTTTGGGTCACAGTTAGGTCGGTTATGGTTTTGCAACATCTCCCACATGCAATTTTCTGTTCTACACCTGTTTCACCCCACCACTAACCTCAGCTCATTCTTTGTTTTTTCTCAAAAACAAAACAAAACAAAAAACACTCCACTTATATAAGTGATCTGTGAGATGTGCTAGATATTATCGAACATTTGGAAGGGCATGGAAGGTTATATCATAGCAGCACAAACTCAAAATGAGATTACACATTCCTGAGTCTTAAAAATAACACACCTTTGATTGTACACGGCTACATATACCTTTTAACACTGTTTAGCAGTGTCTAGTAGAGCTGAACAAATGTTTACCCTGCAACCCGGCAATTCCATTCCACAAAAACACCATGAATGTTCACCAAGGCATGGACCAGAATGACCACAACAGCCGTGATCCCAACCATAGTCCCAAAGGAAAAATGCCCAAATGTCCATCTCCAGAGAAAGCATAAGTAAGCTGTGGTAAATTTATGCAATGGAATATCATGCAGCAATGAAAATACATGAAATGCAGCTACAGGCGACCCCATAGATGGGTCTCACCTCTAATGTGAGTGAAAGAAGTGAGACATGAAAGGGTGGATTATTACATATTTCTGTTTCCATAAAGCTCAAAACCAGGCAAACCGACTTCAGGCTCTAGAGAACAGGACAGTGGACCTGTGGGGGGAGGCCAAAGCCGGGGGCGGGGCGCAGTAGGCATGATCAGGGCCTTTAGGGACCCTGCGAATGCCCAGTTTGTAGGTACAGGCGCTGGTTACAGTGTGTTCATTTGGTGAACTTACAATTCGTTCCCTCTCCTGTATGTATGTTTGTCCTCAATAAAATTTATATTACATAAAAGGGATTTCCCACTGGCCGTCTTGTCTCTCCTCCTTGTGCCCTGCGGGTCCTGGTTGTCCTCTCTGGGGCACAGGAGGTCAGCTGCCTCCGCGGGGTTCACCCCACCACACCCCTTCACCACCTCCTCTTCTTGAATAAAGACTGTCCCCTCCCTAAGAGAAATTCTTGTGCCAGCTTTTAAGAGTAAACTTTCCACCCTGCTGGATGTGTTATGAGGCCCAGGGTGGAGCAGGGCAGCCCTGGCAGTGCCGTGTGGCGGTTGTGCCACGTGGGGCCACAGGGCTGAGCTGCTGTGGGGACTCAGAAAACAACACCCCAAACGAAGGCCTCCGAGCAGCCTCAGAAGCCAAAGTGTCTCTGCCCTTCTCCTGCCCTCCTGTCTCCCAGTGCCTTTCTCCCCGAGGCTGGCCGTAGAACGTAGACTCCCTCTTCCCCCAGGCGGGTCATAGAAACCAGAACCTCTTTTCCCCAAAGCCAGCCATAAAGCCTACAAATATTACTCTGACTTTCCCTTTGCCTTTCTGAGTAAACACCGGCTGTAAAGAAATTATCTGACCTTCCTTGTTCAGCTGTAGGTCATAAGACCCCCACTCCAGAGAGGGTCCTGCCCCACACCCAGGAGGAAGGAAAGCTGCTCAGAGAGGTCGAGAAGAATCTAGACAGACAGGCCTTGCTGGATTCCCCACTTGGTCTGTTAGTATGAGATCACATGCTTTTTGTCCAATCATATTTTTACCCAGGTGGCCACACTTTGCTGAACCTAAGCATAAAAACGGACAAGTTCCCCTGTACCTTTGGGTCTTCATTCAGAAGGTTCTTAGGTACACGTTAAATAAACGTGTGTGACTTTTCTCCAATGGGTCTGCCTTTTGTGAGTTGATTTTTCAGTGAACCTTCCGAGGGCCAAGGGGAGCTTTTCCCTTGGTCTACACCACCCTGTGGTCTGCCCCCGAGCGGCCATGGGAAAGCTACTGTGCTGCTCTGCACTTCAGATTCCTCCTGAAACGGTGACAACGGTACCATCTACCTCAAAGGGTCAGCAGGGAGGCCCCAAAGCACAAACACCTGCACCTAGAACACTGCCTGGTACGTATAGCCATTGTTACTACTTCCAACCCCTTGTCTTATGGAATCTTTAATAAAATGAGCTCTGTTTTTGTTTTGTTTTGTTTTTTGCTTTCATATGCCCTGGCCATCTTCCTGTACTAAGACTCCAGCGCGAATCTATGCAGGGGATGGGATGGGCGTAGACCGGGACCAAGAATAAAATCAAGCCGTAGACTCCATGCTGTATTCAGAGTTCAGGCTTCCCTCTAAGCCCAGCGTTACACTCCTTCTTCCTCCAGGTGAGTTCTTTCTCAAGGAGCAAATGGACCTAAGCCGGATCTACCAGTCTAATCCACACAATGGGCCATACCCAACTCAACCCTAACGGGATTACAACTTGGCTGAAGCTGGGATCTTGCCACATATGCTTGTAAAACTCCTCTTATACAACTAACTGGTAAACTTCTTCCCTCCTTTCTTTCACAAATCCACATGCACGTTCACATGCATTTTCACAACTGGAATTTGAACTTTTAACTCCTACTTCTTACTCTTTTGAGATCCACGGTTGCTATTGACCTTTTTTCTTCCCCTAGAGATCCTGAGGCTTCCTAAAGCTATTGACTTTATTTATTACAGCTCACTGTGACTGTGAACTCCTGGCCTCATCCCATCCTCCTGCCTCAGCCTCCCAAATTGCTGGAATTACAGGCATGAGCCACTGCACCAACTGCGCCCAGCCCTACCAGCTGCACTTTAAGGCTTTTTCTGCTAATGACTTTTGAAGTGTTTGCTAAAAGATAGAATGAACGGAATAACAAATTAGCAAACTGTTAAAACAGGAGCATCCTCATCGTCCTCATCAGAAAGCTTTGAAGCGGCCCTGAAAGCTGTTAAAGACCAAGGGTTCCAGGCTTAAAGAGGTTGCTCCACAGTGGCAGCCTCAATTTCCAAGTTCAAGCTCCTACAATCCATATCCCACAATACCAAATTCCCAGAAGAAAGGACCTGGCTGGCCCAGTTGTCACTGGAGTTCTCTCTTGGTGCAAAAGCTTGTATCCAGGCTGGGGACAGGTCATGTCTTAGAAGGATGACCTTCCAACCTTCCCGCTATAGGTGGGGGGTTCAGTGTTTAGAAAAGGGGATCAGTGGACAGACAGATTCCCCAAAAGTTCTATAACAGAGTTCTGCACTTGAGGCTGAATTAAATGTTTTAGGAAAAGTGTAGTTATCATGGCTTTGAGGCACTATGTAGCTTTCAGAACTATGAATTAAAGCACTGAGTCTCAACACGGGACCCCCAAGACTCTTTCAGTGGTATATGAGAGGTCTTGTTTTATCAACTACACATCTGTGTAAGGCTGGATTTTCTTCTCTATTTAAACCAAAACACCATATTGCAACAGATTGAAGGCAGAAGACATTTCGGCTACTCTCTCTAAAGCCAGACATTAGAAAGATTTATAAAAATGTAAAGCAGGCCAGGCTCGGTGGCTCACGCCTGTAATCCTAGCACTCTGGGAGGCCGAGGCAGGAGGATCGCTCAAGGTAAGGAGTTTGAGACCAGCCTGAGCAAGAGCAAGACCCCATCTCTACTAAAAATAGAAAGAAATTATCTGGACAACTAAAAAAAAACATATAGAAAAAATTAGCCAGGTATGGTGGTGCATGCCTGCAGTCCCAGCTACTTGGGAGGCTGAGGCAGGAGGATCGCTTGGGCCCAGGAGTTTGAGGTTGCTGTGAGCTAGGCTGATGCCACGGCACTCTAGCCCAGGCAACAGAGCCAGACTCTGTCCCCCCACCAAAAAAATGAAAAAAAAAATGTAAAGCAATGTACCTGTTCTCAATTTTTTGTTTGTTTTGGAAAACATAGTTCCCATAAAAATGTTATTTGTATTAAATTGTAATGAGTTATTTTTAAATTAATACATATTTTGAAAATTCCTCGGTTTTAATTCCTAATATGGTAAATATTGATAGATAAAACCCACATAACAAAAAGCTCGTTGGGGTCCTCGATATTTATTAAGAGTGTCAAGTGGTGTTGAGGCCGGGAAGTTTGAGAACCACTGAATTAGATCAAGAAGACAGGTTCCACATTTCCCTCACCCTGCTCTCTTCCATCCCCTCCTCTTCCATGGGCCATCTAGTCCCTTAGCTCAAAGGGACCCTGGGTCTTGGCCTCCCTCCAGCTTTTGGCCTCAGGAGTCCCACCTGGTTCTCACTGTGCTGGGCTCCCGCAGGGAGTTGGGAGTCGGGGATCAGAACGTACCTCAGCGCCTGGAAGCTTTCCCTGGAAAGCTGAGTCACACAGAACATTAGGTAAAAAGGGGGTTTTGGACTCCACGTTCTCTGGTTAAAAGCAACCCCAGCTGGAGGTGCAAAGTTCAGGCAGAAAATCTACTCCCTGTGCAGAGAAGCCCCAGCAGAGAGACTCAGTGTTCTTCTCTGTGCAAATGTTTGTTCTGAGTGTTTGGAATGAAATGACAAAGACAATTCAACTCCTCTGTAAAAGAAGCGATCCACGCCATGTGAGGGAAAGCATTCTTGGTAAGAAACGTTCCTTTGGGAGAGAGGAAAACCCACATTGCCGAGAGGGGAGAGAGGGTGCTAATCACTGAAGGCAGCCCCATCCATCACAAGGTGACTGCAGGCAGGACGGGCGGGGCCACAGAGCAGAAAGCACATCACTGCATTTGAACAACAAGATGTGCAGCAAATCAAGCTCTAGGCGTGTGGATAATGGGAGAAGCAGGAAATCTGAAGTCCTCATGTTTGACTCTAACCGGTCTTTTATCCTTAAGGTCAAAGTCAAGAGAAATTTTCTTCTCCAGTCATTCGTCTTCTAAGACAAAGAGACTGGAAGCTGCCTGCCTGGAGGAAGCCCTGGCTCTGCCTCTTCCTGTGGGAAACTCTGTTTTGGTGTCCTCGTCTACAAAATGGGGATAATAATAGTCCCATGTCATGGGGTCATTGTGAGGATGAGCCTGGCACACACTCAAGCATCATTAAGTGTGAGATATCATTATTATTCAAGTAAGCATCTATTAAGAGGCAGGCTGTTATGGTGACGGTGGTGGTAGGAATATAACAATTCTCAACCCTCTCGAGCTAATCAGGCCACTGGCTGCAGCTGTAGCAAGCCCTTCTGTTCCTGGGCAGATGTGGTAATGTGCTTTTTTGCGTTTGACTCCAGTGTGAAGTTCAAGGAAATTTTTTGGTCTCTATCCACATCAAGAACAATCCAGATTGCTGCTGATGATTTTTCTCAGAGAATTCATGAGACTGAAAGGTGGGGAAGGGCAAATGAAGATGAGGGGGTGGGAGAGAGAGAATGTAGAAACTACAGTTGTCGCAAAGAATTCAGAGTGATAAGACTCCTTACGACCTTTAGAGTCAGAGGGTTGAACACAAGTTTGCACCCCAGAAAAGTGTTCCGTCCTAGGCAAATCAGGATGGTTGGTCACCCTAACACCACCATCTTCTCCTCAAATCTTAATTTGATGCGCCAGGTGTGGTGGCTCACGCCTGTAATCCTAGCACTCTGGGAGGCTGAGGTGGGAGGATCGCTCAAGGTAAGGAGTTTGAGACCAGCCTGAGCAAGAGCGAGACCCTGTCTCTACTAAAAATAGAAAGAAATTATCTGGACAACTAAAAAAATATATATAGAAAAAATTAGCCAGGCATGGTGGCACATGCCTATAGTCCCAGCTACTTGGGAGGCTGAGGCAGAAAGATTGCTTAAGCCCAGGAGTTTGAGGTTGCTGTGAGCTAAGCTGACTCCACGGCACTCTAGCCAGGGTGACAGAGCGAGACTCTGTCTCAAAAAAAAAAAAAATCTTAATTTGATGAATTTATTCATGTATTTATTTAGTATGCAAAACTCCCATGGCTCCTTCTCAATGACTGAATGACTATATTTGCTGAAAGAAAAAGGAAAATACATCCTGAGCTGCATTCTGGCTTTCAGACCCTGCCAGGCAAGAGCAACCTCCCTGCTGCAGCAACTTGGGCTTTCAAGTTCACTCCCGTTGGGTGCAGCTGTAAGCAGATATACAGACATCCTCCTCCTCCTCATTCCTTACCTTATTTAGCAGGAAGATATTTGTTAACAACTTTGTGGGGCAAGAGGGTAACAGGGAGAGATCTACAAGCCAACGTGGTTGGTTGTAGGAGGATGGGCCGTACAAGCCAATAAGGGGGCACCTCAGCCTTTTCTTCCCTGCTCGTCTGCCCAGGGTGCTCTAGCAGAGATTCTCTGCTGAGTAGGAAGCTGTCTGGATGACTTGGGTTTCCCAAAGCTAAAGTTCTGAGATTCTGGCCCCAGTGAAGCCTCTCTTGCTCTAGAGACAGTGTTCATGGGTGGGTCTTCCTGGCTGTTTCTAGTCATTTTCCCTAGTTTGGGTCACCATAATTTTCCTGTATCCACAGGGCCTTCAGGAATGGCAGCTGCCCTGGTGCAGCTAGAACTGGGTTATGAAGGAGGAACCAGACAAGCATGGGACGGTGAAGTAGCAGCTGACTTACAAATTCAGCCTGGAGTGGCTCCCTGGGGGTAGGTCCAGGGGACAGGCTGTCATCTCATTTGGGTTCTTTAGATACAAGAAACAGAAACTGACTTGGTAACTTAAGAAAAAAAGGAGCTTTTTGGAAAGATTTGGAGGAGTTCATAGTCCCAAAGAAAAGCTAAGGGCCAACTTGAAAATGACAGAGCAGGGCAGGGACTAAGGTGTCACCTCATCAGGGTCCACTGTCAGAATGAATCACCTCCGGCCATCTTCAAGCTTTATGTCTCTCTGCTAAAGATCAAATTCCCAGAAGAGAGTTGGAGTGGCCAGCTTTGGCTGTGCGCCTGCGCTGTGGCTGGGCAACTTTATTGGCGAGAACCCAATGAGGGCGAGAGTGGGAGGGAGAAAGTTATTTTACCAAAAGAAGGTGCCATGGATGATGGACAGACCAAACATTAGACGTCCCTTCCGGGAAGACTTCCCCAGTGGCCTGCTCAGGGGGATGGCCCTGAGGCTTACTTGGATTTTAGAGGCAGGGGCCAGAGGTGGGCTTAGCAATTCAGTCCAAAGCTGATAGTGCTGGACAGCACAGTATCAGAAAATGTTTCATTATAAAACTGGTGATATTCTGGTTGAAAACACTTAGAAATCACAGAAAAGTCTAGAAAAGAGAATTTTAAAAGCCATCTATAATTCTACTAGAGATAACCACAGTTAATTTTTCAAGGTGTTTCTCTCCTTCCATGGGTTATTCTGGACAGAGCTGAGGTCACACTGTGTGCATAATTTTGTATTTAATGTCTAAGCACTGTATACTGGTCCAGCAATGGTCAGAGGAGTGTCTTTGTAACATTGGCCGAGCGGATGGACTTGACCTAGAGCTGGTTTACCTGGAGGAAGAGGCAGAGGGGACCCTTTTTGGCCCATGGTTCCACCAACACTGGGGACCAAACAAGTGTTGCCCAGCCTGGGAAGCTGCCAAGGCCTGCCCTCCCCCCCAGAGGGGTTCTATCTGGATGCCAGCCAAGGGGGGTGGGAGCTGGACACAGTCCTGCGTAAGGAAGGGCCCCCACCTCCACACTAGAGTCCACAAACACGCTTTGTGTTTATGCTTCAAGGAACTGTGATTTTAGACCATTTTTATGGGTTTTAACAGGTTCTGATGAATTTCAACATGTTCCTTCTGACATGAATAGATCACATTTCCACCTGACCTTTAAGGAGACCCCACCTTTGTTTAGCCTCTTGAAATGATGTCAAGAATATACAGGCAGTCGCCTGGTTACGAATGAGATATGTTCCTCACAATGTCTTTAGGTCAGATTTTTATGTAACTGGGATCCCTGATGAACAGTGCATATGTGGTAATAATAACAATACTGGAATGGCTCATATGTGGTAATAATAATACAGTGTCATACTGCAGTAATAATAATAGTTCTGTACTGTAATCATAAGTTACAGAAACTATTGTGCTCCTTTTAAATCAAACAAACAACCTAAAAACAAACTCACACACAAAGTTTAAATGGGAGGTAGGAGAAACTTCAAAAAAGAATATTAAAGGTTAACATCTAATGTTGTATCAATCTCTTGCTTACTGGGAGGGCTATTTTTTTTAATTTATAAAGAAAAGAAATTTATTTATTATGGTTATGTAGGCTGACAAGTCTGTTGTCTTTCTTTTTTCTTTTCTTACTTTTTTTTTTGTTGTTGTTGATGTTTTTCTTTACTCGGAAACTATCTATCTAGAATAAGTCTATTGTCAAAGGGCCACATCTGGTGAGAGCCTCCTTGCTGGCTGACACTCTCTGAAAAGTCCCTCGGCCCTTCAGGCTATGAGCTGGCTGGAGGGCTGAGCAGAGGGGTGTTTTTGATAAATGTAGCTGCCATTTATCGGAAGGCGATGATGGAGACGGCGCTGGAGGGGACGGAGTGGGTGCTGGAGAGTCGGGATTTGGTTCTGCTGCTGGAGGAGGGGAGCTGACCACTGAAGGCGGTTTCCTGGAAAAGGTTTCTAGGGTTGTCTGCACAGACTTTTTCTTTTCATCATAGATGGCCTCATAGCATCTGATGTTCTCAGTAACTGCAGGGTAAACCTTTGTAAACCGCTGTGAGGATCTTGCTTCTCAAGCTTGGCAAATCCTGCTTAAATGAGAAGAAAGGCTTCAGCTAATTCTTTTGTCATAAATTTTCTCGGCTGTGGAGCTTCTGATTCTTCGTGTTGTTGTGTGTCTGTTGGCTGCTTCTCTACCTAGGAGACCAGCCTCACCCACAAGGACGCTGCGTCAAGGAATCACTTACATCATGAAGGTTTGTTTACATGTGAGGAAGAAACTCATCCCCGAATTATTTATTTAATTATATGTTTTCCTTATGGGGAGCCTTGGAAGCCCATCTGTAAGTAGGGAACGCTGTTAAGTTGGATCGTCTGTAACCTGGGACTGCCCGTACTTCATGATGAAAAGTAAAATCACTAGGCAGGTGAGATAATGGAAGAAACCACATTGAAATATAGATATAACCATCTTAATAATGTGCCGTGTATATACACATGTGTGTGTTTAAGCTCTTGAACTTGTGTACTTAACAATCTCAAACTGAGAGCCTGTCTATTCCAACCTTTGCTGACATTTGCTAAGGGATAGAATTCAGGGTGATCTCAAGAGTTCATAAGTCTATCACTTGGAGCTAGAGAAATCTGCACAACTGCAATTAACTCTCAGGACAAAGTAGGCCATGTTCCTATTAACAGAGTGTACCCCTCAGAATTAAAACACAGTGGAATTGCTCTTGAAAGAGGTTAGAATTTGTCCAGAGGACTATTATTCAACTTTGGTTTTTGACTCATTCCACCTGACCCAAGGGGCCAGCCTCCCATTCTAACACCTCCAGGAACACTTGTTTTCTTTGCTAAGATACTTTATCTGCACAGAAAGGAGCTTCCTAGCTCAAGGCTAGGGAACAGGGAGCCACTGGGAATGCCACACTTGGTCTAGCAGTACAGGGACTTCCACTTAGGGGCTCTCACCTCTCCGACTACTTCTTCTCTGAGTCTTTCATGAGCTCCTTTACTTCCTCCATTTCCAGTTATTTTTCCTCGGGTGTGTGCCTCAGCCCTCTTCTTCCATCCTGCATGACCTTGCCGGCTCTCCGGGTTCCAGCTACCTATGGAATTGGGGCTCCTTAATACACATCTCTAGCCAAGCTTTCCCTCAAGCTCCAGCCCCCTTATCCACAGGATACTCCACATCTCTACCTTAAATTGTCATTAGCACCTCCTGTTCACCAGCTCCCCCAAACTGACTTTCTTCCTGTATTTCTTGTTTCAGTGGCACCACGAGTTTGCAAAGCTAAGAAACGTGGAAGTCATTACTGATTCCAACCTCACTCCATCCTCATTCTGTTCACAAAATCCTGTTTAATTCATTTATTTGGGCTGGGCACGGTGGCTCACGCCTCTAATCCTAGCACTCTGGGAGGCCAAGCAGGAGGATCGCTTGAGTTCAGGAGTCCGAGACCAGCCTGAGCAAGAGTGAGACCCCCCATCTCTACTAAAAATGGAAATATTAGCCGGGTGTGGTGGTGTGTGTCTGTAGTCGCAGCTACTTGAGAGGCTGAGGCAGGAGGATCACTTGAGCCCAGGAGTTGGAGGTTGCGGTGAGCTAGGCTGACGCCAAGGCACTCTACTCAGGGCAACGGAGTGAGACTCTATCTCAAAAAAACAAAAAACAAAAAACAAAAAAACAGTCCTTTATTATTTAAAAAAGAAAAAAAAGAAAAAAATTCACTTATTTGGTCATTCGGTGAACAAATTTTAAGCACACGCCATGTGCCAGGCATTTTGTTGCATATCTACTAGGGAGCAAAAATAGACAAGGTCCCTGCCCTCCTGGCTCTGGTTTGGGGAAACATACAAATAATGTTATAAAAGAAATGTACATACAGTGAGTTAGGAGAGTGTTTCGTTTGGGGGACAGGGAAGGCTTCCCCAAGGAAGGGACATGCAAGAGAAGAGTTGGAGGGTGCCGCAGGAATTAACTAGATCCAGGGTGTGGGGGACAGGCAGAACAGCGTGTAAGTCCTAAATGAATCAGAAGGAGTGAGGAATGGTCTTCGAGGAAGTGAGTGGCCTTCAAGGAAGGCCGCTGTGGCTGCAGCCCAATGAATTACAGTAATACTGATGGGAGAGGAAGGCAGAGGCCCTACTGTTCAACACCTCGTTAGGATTTTGGTCTTTCTTTCAAGAGGACGGAAAAGACTTTGAAGACTGTTAAGGCAGGTGGGGTAGAGGTGGGGAAGGCTGCATGATGACAGATTTATACGTGAAAGTCACTCTGGCCACAATATGGAGAAAGAACTGGGTGCGGCCTGAGTGCAGGTGGGGGCGGCAGTCCAGCTGGCTTCCTCCTGGCCAGTCTCATGGCCACAAAAATTTTGTTGTCTCTTGTCCTGCAGCAGAAGACACCTCTACTGTTGTCCCCTGGCAACTGACCTTCAGTGTGGCGGTCTGATTACCTTTCTACTTCCATCAGTAGAAAAGAATATTGATGATCCTTCACTGGGCTCAAAGTAAAGTTTAAAGTCCTTAGTTTGGCCTACAAGTCCCTTCACACCTGGCCCTTGTCTCCCTCTCACGTCACTTTTGGCTACCTGTGATCAAGCACCTTGTGCTTTAGTCCATGCAGGGGGGATTTGAGAGCTGGGCAGCAGTTTGAGGGGAAGAACCAGAGAGGAGAGGCACCGAGGGCCAGGTCTGAGGCTGAGTCAGAGGTCCAGGATGTTGACCCAACTGAGCACAAAGGAAAGTGGCTCAAGTGGGGGTTCCAGGCAGTTGGCTACAAGAGAATCAAGGACAATCACATGGGAAGCACTTGAGGACAAGCCATCTGGAGGCTTGGATGTGAGACCAGAGGTGTAGTTGCTGGGAGATGGTAACCAAGGGCAGGACCCTGAGCACTGAGAGATGGGAGCTTAAGGGCAGGACACACCCCCACCCCCACCCCCACCAGTGGAGAACTAAGGATAACCAGGATAACCATGACCCCTACCAGTAAAGAATGGGCAGGACTCAAAGACTTGGGACTCAGAAGGTCAAGGACAAAGGCTGACGTGAGGATGACTTGGTAGGAAGAGAACCATGAGAACATTCTTTATTTTCTACCTGCCTGGAGCCAGAATGAATCCCACAGTAAAAGGAGAAAGGCTAAGTCTCCAGTGAGGGCTAGAGCTGGAAGTGGGGGGAGAAACGGAGCCAGGCAGCTCCTGCCATCACCCACACCAAGTTCAACAAGCACAGTCGCAGCCATGGCTTGTCCTCAGAGCACACACAAGTCAAGGACATTCAAGGTTAACCCCATGAACCCCATGTGATTGCTTGGGAGACCCATCCCACTTCAAAGTGAGTGAAATCTCAACCTCAGTGTGGTTCTGAGAGTAGCTCTGTAACTCCAAGGAGGGGCTCTGAAGCCCATGACTGTGTGCAGTTCACATGGCAACCAGAAGACTATGACATACTCAGGGGCTGGTGAGGTCATAGAACACAGGCCTTAAAGCAAGTGAATCATGTGGGCCTCATTTATTTTTAAAAGAAACTTCTGAGAAGAGCTTAGAACAATTTTTTCCCCCGAGTGCCATTTCCCAAAGGTACTCGCAAAACAATAAGGTGTGACTGTAATGGCTGCACTGAGTTGTCTTCTGGACAGCGTTAGAAGGGACATTAAGAAGGTGGACAGAGAACTGAGGCAATTGAGATGCATCGACGAATTTGGCACACGATGCCTGTGCGACTTATACATGCACCCATACTGCTGCTGCGACCTGCACCCTTACCCGTACTGCCTGTGCTACTCCAAGCGATCGCGCTCCTGTGGCCTGTGTGATCTCTACTACCCGTGTTGCCTGTGTGATTACAAGCTTTACTGTCTTCGCCCATCTCTCAGAAGTTTGGAGAGGAAAGCCATTAGAGCCATAGAGGATGAAAAGAGAGAGATTGCCAAGTAAAATAACTTATTTTTAGACTTTTACAGTTGGTATCTTAGCCTTATAAGTTGGAGTAAGGGGGAAAAAATGTGACAGTTGATACTTCAACAAAGATTAAAAGAGTTCAAGATAATGACTCTGGTGACTTAGGAAAAATTTAAGAAGAGTAAATGAGGTCATAATGGGAATTGTAAGATTCTCAAAAGACGGTGTAATGACGCTGATTGGCAAGGTCGTTGGTGGTTTGGAGCGGGAGTGCCAATGTGATAAATAATGTGGCTTTAATGAGGGGAAGAAACAGGGGGTGTCATTAAAAAGCCATTGGAAGCAGCAAACTAAACATTTTTCCTGGTTATGAGGAAAGTGATTTGAGTATATTTGGACTTACAGAAAATGACTACAGGAGAAGTAATAATAATTGATCAAATCCTTAATGTTTGCCAGAGGCTTTAAGAGCAGGGGGAGCAAATTGAACAATAGAGGCGTTTCCCTGGCTTTGTAGGAACGCTTTTCTCCCATCCCCCTACTCCAGACAACTCAACATTTGTCTGCAGTTGGGTCTATCATGTCGGCTCCCAATCCAACTCTAGCAAGGGTTGTGCAAATGAACTAGAGGACCAAGTCACACCTTTCAAAATAGACCTGAAAGGGTTTTTAATTGAATTGGGCAATTTTTAAAAGCCACTTTTTAGACATTTTGTTTTTAATTACATTTTTTTATGCCTGGAGGAAGCTTTCCTTTTCTAACTCTCTACATACGCCATTTAGTCGATTACATTGATGAAAAAGCTGGGTGAAAGCACTGTCCCCGGTTAGATAAATGATGTACATCCATACATATATAATATGAATATATGAATAATATGTAGAGGTAAAAAGGATTGATGAAGCATTTTTACATATTGATGTATTAAGCGCAAAAACAAGGTACAGAAAAACTGTTCAATATGTACAATTTTTTAAAAGATGGGCATAGATAAATAAGTAAATAGGTAGGTAGAAGCAGAGATATAGTCTTTTGACAACAGTTGATAGTCATGTTTCATTGGAAAGGGCAATAGGACAATTATTGTCTAGGTCATCAGACAATCAAAGCTCAACAACAGACCTCCCATAGTCTGGGATGGGGCTGTCACCTATAAATTCATCTACACTCTTTTTGAACCAGTGTTGATTTTTACTCTTTAAGGAATCAAGTTACGTAAATTGCTCACATTGTGAGGCAGGGACTCTTTTTAATACTTAGTCCAAACTGAGGATTCCTTGTGAGCAGATCTGTGTCCACTCTCCCCATACCTTTCAGTGCTGGATTACCCTTGATCCAAGTCCTTTCAGCCTTGGTCTGGCTGCTCTGCTGTTCCCAGATTCTGCAGGTGAAAAGTCCTCTCTGTCCTTTGCCATCTGGGCTCTTCATGCCTCCTTCGGGCATCCCTGTTTCTTGGTGTGCCATAGACACAACCTCAAGCTTAATTCTCGGCAGTGTAGTTGAGACAAGAGGTAATGCTTTCTCTGGTTTCTGACGCTTTTCCTGACAGTGTCTGGGTCTTCGCCAGTTTTTTTCTGTGCCTGCAGCAGTATGTGAAACTGGCGATGTCTTTACATTAATTCCTGGATCTCTGAACTGATAATTCCAAGTCCATTTTAGAAATGACCTCAGGCTTACCCCCTTTTATCTCTTCCCAGCCACTTTTCTTCCAATTCATACCACTCTGTGAAATGTCTGTGCTCTATTTCTGACAGCTTGACATTTCACTATCCAGAAGGGCTTAGTGTCACTTGCAAACCTAAATATTCAATTTTCCTGAATATGGGTGAAAATGTTAAGCCATGATCCTAGCCCCAATCCCAGAGGGCTCCCACTGCTAATATTTGTTCTGCAAATGAAATGCCTTTTTTCTTATCTCTAAGCTAGCTCCTGATTCATCACTATATAGACCCAGATATATCATGTGGATTCAATTTTTTAAAAACAATCTTTAGTGTGAAATCTTGCCCAAGGCCTTTTGAGTTTAGAACTCATATTCACATGACCTTTCACCCCTTTAAAGAATGCTAAGGGGTTGGTTAGTTATGACATGTGCTTTCAGATGTCAGACTGTGTTGTCCAGAAGGTTCTTTGCCCAACGAGAATGTAAAGACTGCCTCGTCTGTAGTTGCCTCCACCCCATTGAAATTGTTTTTCTGTGTAAGAGTCGATCTGCTCTGTCTCTGGGTGTTCCTTTAAACTGGCAAGGAGCCTTGGCCAACTTCCCCCCATACATTTCTTGAGCATTCCCGAGTGTATGTTATTTCTGATGCGTGCGCGCGTGTGTGCGTGTGTCTGTGTGTGTGTGTGTGTGTGTGTGTGTGTGTGTGCGCGCGCGCGTACGCGCGCGTATGGCGTAGAAGTTCCGATCTGTTTCCATTGTTCATTGAGCAGCTACTTCAAAGAACCCTTAGGCGATGTCTTCCTTAGTAGAGAACCAAGTAAGCACTTTTGTTGCCTTAGCTTCTTTAATATTTCCTTTTCCTTCCCCAGTTAGCTCTTGCACCCCAAGCACTAGCAATGCCCCTGACTCTTCCTTCCTCTGCTGGATTTAGGACAGTCTGCACCTGATCCCCACCCCCACCACCATTCATGGGCTTTCCTGTCCTCTCCTCCAAAGCTGGAGAAACAAAAAAAACCCAGCCCCTCCTCAATCCTGGCCCCAGGAGTTTATTCTCTGATGAATGGATGACCGTGTGGCTCTGATGCCTGCCACCAGTCCTGGTGAACACTCGAAACTTGACTTGGAGCTGCACCCTGGACTGGGACCTAGGAACTAATCCTGAGACTATTTCTAACCGCTCACCCGAGTGTGTCTGTGGTTGGCCTGAAATCAATGAAAAATTCCCTTAAAAATCCCCACACCAGGGGCATCATCAAAACTTCAAAAATCTGTCTTCTCTTTTCTCTTCTTGATTCCCCATTCAAGCTCTTAGTATGAGGTTTCCATGGAATCCACTTTTACACGGTGAGGCTGACCACAGGCCTCATGATGAGCTCTTTGTGATTCGGTGGTGGCTCGCCCAGGTCTAAGCCCTCAGAGAAATTCCCCAGAGGTCAAAGCATAGCTAAACTGTGCGGAGGGTAGAGAGGAAACTTGGGGCTTTCTAGCTGGTGAAAAGCTGACTTTCCCACAGAGACGAGAGCCCCTTTGTTTCCGTCCACATCCTCTGCAGAGGTGGAAGTGAGTTGGGCACCTCGGCCCCTGTCATCCTGACCTCTTCATACCCATAGTTCTGGGAGCCCCATCACTCCATGGCTGCTGCCCATCTAGGCCAAGTGCATTGCTATTATTTGATTTGATGTCATTGTTTAATGATACAAGACATAAAGCCACAGATTTAGGACTAGTCCATGGAAGGTGGAGCCTGGTACAGCCTGATAAAGAAGGCTTACCCTGCATCGGTGCAAACCCTGTGCCTAGCACTTCATCCTTATAACATCCCCATTGGGCGATATTGTCATGGTCATCTTAGAGACAATGAAACAGATCCAGGGGCAATGGTCTTGATCACTAGTGGGTGGTAAAACCAAGACTTGAAGCTGTGTTTGCCTGAATCTGGAATCCCTGAGCTTAACCACCTGGTCAGTGGTTTTCAAAGTGTGGTTCCTGGACCAGCATTTAGCAGCATATCTGGAACTTGCTAGCAACGCAAATTTGCACCTCCACCCCTGACTTACTGAACCTGAAACTCGAGTGGTGGGACCCAGCCATCTGGTAGCTGTGCAGAGGAGTCAGATGCACCTGTGCTGTGCTACCCAGCTCCCTGCTGAGTGGTATTGTCTTCAGTAACAACCCAAAAGTCTGGAGAAGAGAGAAGAGGCAGGAAGGAAAGAAGAGAAAGGGAGAACAAAGGAGAAGAGAAAGCAAAAGATGTGATGGAAAGGAGGAGTTGAGTTGAATTGGGTCTTTGGAATGGGGCTAAATTCAGGAGGAAAAGCAAAGTACTCCAGTGAAGCCTAGAGGAAGGCCTGCCTCCCTTGGCTCCCTGGCAGAGACAGGCATTTCTGATGTCTTTATTACTTCATTCATGACCAAGTGGACTCTGATTTATACATTTGCGAAGATGGCTGACTGTATAGCTCTTCGTTGTGGTCAGCACGTTTAATATTCAGGAGCTTGGTTGTACATACAGGTGAAATTCAACTTCAACAAGGAGAAGAGGTGGCGGCACACAGTGACAGACACGGGCACTGCTGTTGTTGGCTTTCCCTAGCTTTCCTAAGAGGCTTCTGCAAAGAACCAAAGGGGCTGACTTAACCCATGTTTACCACGGCTAATATTCACCCCCATGGTAACTAGTATAGGAGGCAATCTGCCTTTGCTCAGAGCCCCAAAGAGCCATGGAAAATTCTGTGTGGGGGGATGGGTACATCACCAGGCAGGAGTCAAGTTGCAAGTTGAGAGTTGAGTCTGACGAGTGAAATGTGGCGCCTGCATTTCCCCTAAACCCACACCCCCTCACTGCTAACCACTGACCTAGCAGCAAGAGCAGCAGCATGACCTGGCCGAGACTTTTTAGGCTACTTTCTCAAGATTCACCTCTGTGAGACCCCTGCGCAGCTTCCGCAGAGCCAGAGGAGCCAAAGTGACAAAAACAGAGCCAAAGGAGGAACACAAGCATTACAATACACGACACTGCACTCTGGGACTCAGGTTGCTTAGAGGAGATGGGTCTGGGAGCTGACTTGGGCTTATCAATCTGATTCCCAGATCCAGCTCGCACAGAGGGCGGGGGGCTTTGTCTGGCAGAACCAACCATGGCACAGCTGGCTGGGGCCGCCAGCAGTTTTGCTGGGGTCCTTGGCCCTCCTTTGTGAGGCCTAGCTCCATCTTCATGGCAGGATTTGATGTTTCTCATCTCGTACGGGAAGGTCTGAGATGAACAGAAGTTTGACTCTCAGCCCATGTACACACCATGCAAGGTTCTTGAGAGCCCCCGGATAATGGCCATCCTGCTCCGTGCTTCACCTTGGCCTTGGCTGCTCTGGCCTGTGACCCATCTAGAGAGGGCACCGTGTCTGAGTCTGGGCTGGTTCCTTGCATCTTTGTGAGCTATTCTCTGCCCATCCAGAGAGATACAGCACTTGTTCCTCTGCTTACATCACAGAGAGAAAGATTTCAGAGGCCAAAATTCTCTTCCTTTCTCCTTAGTATAGCCAAGGGTATCCTGGCACACGCAGGGCAAGAAAGACAGCCATGCCCATGACACCCCCATGTTCCATGGGGCTAGGGGTGGAAGTGGAGCTGAATGGCTGTTACAGTCCTCTGGTGGTATTACACAAGTTGTTTCTGTTTGCCTCAGTGTCTTCAGGGACTGAGCTCTACTTGATCATTTTGTAATTAGCCACTAAGAGTCTTGGTTTGTTACTTTCAGTACAAGGATAGTGAACACTCACACTGTTAAACCAACCACGTTAGGGCTTATCAAATGAAAAGTACAGACAAAAAACAGTATGCATAGCATGATTTCATAGGAAGACACACAAAACTCTCTTTCTATATGTATATAGAAATAACCCCCCACACACACATGCACACACACACTCCTCAAAGAAGGTTTAATTCCAAAATGCTAAGTGTTATATGGAATTATAGGTATTTTTAAAATATTCTATATTTTTGTTTAGTCTTCTACAATTAATTTGTATAACTCATGTAACAAAAGAAATAAATGTACAAACAAAATTCAGCATAAAAAGGTGACACAGTCATAATTACATATGTATCACAAAGTTATTGTGAAAATTAAATGAAATAATGGCTTTAACATGCTTAGCACCTTCCATAACACATTGTTTAAAAAAAAAGGCAAAAGCCTAACCATGTGCCAAGCACTATCATAAATACCTTTCATGCATTAACTAGTTGAAGCCTCACAACAACCCAATGAGGTAGGCTACTATTATTGTCTCAGTTTTACAGATGGGGAAACTAAGGCATAGAGAAGTTAAATAATTTGTCCATCTGGCAGAGCCAAGATTTAAACCTAGATACTCCAGGTCTACAGTCTATGCTCTTAGGCACATTACTTTACTTTTTATTGGTGAATCCTAACTGATCAATTAGCGTGAGGTGCTGTTTTTCTTATTACTAAGGATTTACCAGCAGGATGCCAAATAGCAGCTGTGTAGGATCCATGGCAGTGCTATCTAACCACCAGCTCTGCGGACAGGGGAGGGGGCGGGGTCCTGATTTGTAGCATTTATCAATTTCCATGGTGCAAAACCCCACCATGACCATGATTGATTGCAAGTCATCAACATGAAGTCACTGAATGAGGAGGTGGGAAGAGATGTGCACAGTCAGCTCTTGCAAGCTGGCGGCATCCTGATCTGGCACACCACTGGCAGGCCACTCTGCAGCTGCTCTACACGGCCCCTCCCTCTGACTGGGCCTCTGCTGGTGCCAGCTGTCCAGAGCCTAGAGCAGCCTCCCAGCAGCAGGAGGAGCTAGGCCCTGGGGGGCAGAGCCAGGCCGGGGCTCTCCTGCCATGTCATTTCTTGATGGAGCTTTAAGGCTGAGTCTCTGTGTGATCGCCCAGTGGCGGCATCTGTTCTGTAAACCAGCAGGGTTGGGTTCTAAAGCTGACAGCCATCTTTAAAATGCATATTTTAAATGGTATCTTTTTAGTTATGTCTCATTTTTTTTTAAAAAAGCTCTGTCTATGTATAATGTAATTGTAATAATAATGAGTATGGTAATAATTAAGCAGATTTTCTAATGTGCCAAGCACAGAGTTAAGTAAAATTCCATAATCTCATCTAATCCTCCAAGAGCCCTATGATCTATGTATTATTATCTCCATTTTACAGATGAGGAAACTGAGGCACAGAGAGGTTAAGGAGCTTGTCCATCTCCATAACTAGTAAGAGGAAGAGCTGGGATTTAAATACAAGAGAAAGATCTGGAAGGCCAAGCCCCTATTTATTTAACAGAGGTTTACCTGTGGGGCAGTGTGATTCACATGTGGGGATGCTCAATTTTTACTTTATATATTTCCATACGTTTTGAGTTTTCAAAAAGACCAGTGTTAACTTTTGCAATTTCAAAAGAATAGAAATCAAAATAATTCTGAGTTCTGAGCTTCCTCCCATGCTTTCCTTGTTCTCAATTCCAGACTGAGAAGAACAACAAATAGAATTCTGGCCTCCTCTTGCTGTAGCAGTAACATTTTAGGATCAGTGAACGTATGTGGCTTTGAACCTGATCAAGTCAAAGTTCGAGTGAAGGACGGAAAGGTATGTGTGTCAGCCGAGCGGGAGAACAGGTACGACTGCCTGGGATCGAAAAAGTACAGCTACATGAACATCTGCAAAGAGTTCAGCCTGCCGCCATGTGTGGATGAGAAAGACGTAACCTACTCCTACGGGCTCGGCAGCTGTGTCAAGATCGAGTCTCCGTGCTACCCTTGCACTTCTCCCTGCAACCCCTGCAACCCCTGCAGCCCCTGCAGCCCCTGCAGCCCCTGCAACCCCTGCAGCCCTTGTAACCCTTGCAACCCTTGCAACCCCTGCAGCCCCTGCAGCCCATGTGACCCCTGCAACCCATGCTATCCCTGTGGAAGCCGATTTTCCTGTAGGAAGATGATTTTGTAAAGTGTGCGTAGGAACGTATGTAGAAGTCAGGTACTCCAGCCAGGCAGCTCTTCCAGTGTTTCTCTTCCCCTTACCATGGCCCCTGTTGTTCAAGTACGTAGGAAACTGAATACATAACTGCAATCTGCTGGTGTTGTGTGAAAGTCTTCTTTTTGAATCCACTATGGGAGCTCTGGAAGAATTAATGGATGGGAACGGAAGATGAGATGGTGAGATGCGCCCTCCAGTGCTCTCCTCCACACCCAGCTACATCCAAGGGCATCCCCAGACACTGGTTTTCCAGATGATACAGTGAAATGGCCTGGCCCAGAAACCAAACTGTCACAGCAGAGACAGAGTAGTTAGGGTTGAAGACACACACTTTTTCAAAGCTATCACAGCAGGGAGTTTTGGAGGGAGAGTGACTCCCCAAGCACAGTGCAGTTGAGGTTTTTACTGGGCAATAACCAGAGTAAAAAAAATATGTGGCGGGGGAGTGGGGGGACGGGGAGAGCACGTTCACTGACCGAGGGTGGAATGGCCATGCGGCTTGTCATTTTTCAACCTTCCTGTAATTTGGGGGGGTTGGCCTGCTCTGGTTCAGGGTGCTTTGCAACTTCTTCAAGATTTATTGCAACTATCTCCTTTTCTCAATTCCTGAAACTGCTTTTAGGCACAGAAATTCAGTTCAAAGTTCAGGAGTGGAAAAGCGCAGCTTTCTTAAGATGGTAGCATAGATTGCCTGAACCCATGAACACAGCTGCGAGCCTTTTTTCATCACCAGGACAGAAATAAGTATAAAGGAAGAACAAGATGATGGGGAGGGATAAGAATGAAGACACTGGCTGGTTTCAAACCTGACTTTTAGAGGGAACATAAAACCCTCCAGATTGCAAAGCGAGTCTATTCACCAGTCTCAGCTGCATGTGGGTTAAGGTGTTGGTTCTCAGCCGCACATGGGAATCACCTGGGGAGCTTTAAAAATATAGATGTCAAACAAAGCACACAAAACGAAACAAAAACAAAAACAAACGAAAAGCTAAAACAATTTAAGACAAAAATGTTTTAAAACCCAGATATCTGGGTCCCCTCTCCAGAGTCTAATGTAATAGAGTTGAGATGTGGCCTGAGCATTGAGATTTTTCAAATCTTCCCCAGGTGACTCAAGCACGCAGCAAAGGTTGATAAGCTCTAGACAGGATCTTAAGGCTCTCCCAGCCTTTTCTTTAAAACTTTCCTTTAAGTTCAAGGTTGAAGAATACTGAATGGTGATAGTGAACATATTTTGCTTTTAGTTAGGGCCTCTAATTACAGGTGTGAATTAAAAACATTGAACATTTCAAAAATTTAAGTTACCCTTAAAGTGTCTTGCCATGTTTTGACTACATATTCATAAATATTTTATTTTCTAAGTTATAAATTTTTTGAAAATGATTATGAAAAAATTTCACCCTATAGAGTCATGGGATCCCACGGAGGTCTTAACACCTGGAACATGTAAAAGCCTGTGTCCTGTGGAAGGGGCCATTCCGGGGCACTCGTAAGAACAGTTCATTCTTTTTTATTCACCCACCCACTGACCCATCTGCTTATCTGTCAGCCCAAGCAATTCATCCATCCATCAACTGGCCAGACAGACTATCATTTCAAATGTCAGGTACTATGCTTTGCAACGGGAGGGGGGTGAAGAGAAAAAGTACCCTTTTCAAAAATGCCTCAAACTAAATTCAAGAAGGGATACTGTGGAGGAAGTTGGGATGGAGGGTAGAGAGTTCCACAGAAACTGAATTTATGAGGGCCCTTCCAGACTGGCCTTAGGCATTTCCATGGTGTTTATTGTTGACATCACTGCCTTGCATGAGGCCTCATGGAAGCCAGAGCCTGGCTTTGTCTGCTCCCCACCCTCACAGGGAAAGGCTTCCTAGAGAGACAAGAGTTTATCCACTGAGTACCTGCTCTGGGCGACACACTGTGCCAGCAGCTATTGTCAATAAGTACCTTTCCAGGAATTCTGTAGGTGAAGGCAAGACCAACCCCGTGATATAATTGTCAAAGCATTTGGCAGTTTGTGATCAAGAACTAAATTGTAGGGTGTGGATGTTAAGTGCCCTCCAACCTCAGAGAAGGGCTGTGGCAGGTCGGACTTGGGTGTGGGCCCTGTCCGAGGCCTTGAGGAAAGACACATAGCAGCGCTGATTCCATGAGCTAACTGGGTTCCTGCGAACAGGGAGGAAGTAGACACAGGGAGAAGAAAGAAGAAACATTTAGCACACTGGGAGGCCGAGGCAGGAGGATCACTTGAGGTCAGAAGTTTGAGACCACCCTGAGCAAGGGCAAGACCCCATGTCTACTAAAAATAGAAAAATTAGCCGGGCACGGTGGTGCATGCCTGTAGTCCCAGCTACTTGGGAGCCTGAGGCAGGAGAATTGCTTGAGCCCAAGGATTTGAGGTTGCTGTGAGCTAGGCTAATACCAAGGAACTCTAGCCCAGGTGACAGAGTGAGGCTCTGTCTCAAAAATAAAGAAGCATTTGCTGTTTCCAAAATTATCTTTGGCTGGTCAAATGGATCCCTGGGCTTGGACAGCTCTGCTGTGGCCTTTAATAAAATTTTGCAGATCAGCATCCAACTATAAACACCCTACTCCATCTACCTAGGTGGGAGACAGGAGTGGGGGGAGACTCTGGAAGGGACAGAGGCTAGAAATTGGCCCAGATGGGAACTGGGAGATGAGGGAGGCACATGTGGAATAAATGAACTTATAAATCAGGCACATATGTTGACTTCTAACAAAGACTGTAGAAATAAGGTTGGAGAGGAGGATAATTGCACTTCTTAGTGTTCATGGAACGCATTCCAGAGCTGAAGAGCTATTTAATTGTATCATGAATTAAAATTTTCTCAGGTATAGGATGGAGGGGGATTTGTACCCAGTGGCTATCGTGTATTGTTTGTTTTCTTTCAAAACTCATGTAGTGATATTTCGTAAAATGATATTAAAGACCCTCAGTTGACTATTCTTCAGTCATTGTAAAATAGTTTTATTTAGTGAATTGTTCATGTCCCCAGAACTAGTGGAATAATTTCCTACACAGAAATTCCTTCTCTCTCTATCTCTCTGTCTCTCTCTCTCTCTCCATCTCTCTTTGTCTTTCTCTCCCATTCTGGTGCCTATGAGTGTCACAGGCTGGAAGTCTGGGACACTCTGATATAGCCCTTTGGCTGAGGACATTTAACTGAAAGTTAAGCTAAAATTGATACTGAAACCAGAAGACTGGATTTGTAAGAAAAGTAAGCGGGGAGGGTGTTGCTGGGTGACCCAGATGAATTTCAGTGAAGTTTGTAGGGTTTTTGGCCTTGACAGAACACAGTTTCCAACAGAGGCCTGGGTGGGTCACATGGTTTGTGATCCGGGCTGGAAGATCAACTCAGAAGTTATCCTCAGGGACCAACTGCTTTTAATGCTAAGCCAGAAGCACTTCTTTCCTGGCTGGAGATGTACAGTAAGTATTAGTTCCTGTCTCTAAAGATATAAAACAAAAACAGATACATCCATTGCTTAGGCCTCTGGATCCTGATGGATGTATAAAATTTGACAATCAGACTAAGATCCCCCTCTCCCTGAGCTACACGAAGCCCTGGTACCCGCCTTAGTCACGCAAAGGTCAGCAAATCCGGGGGGTGTACTACCACCCCTTGCAGGCTTGGAAACCTGGCTTTGGACAGATGATAGAGCCCGTGATTTCAGGGCCCTGGGTGTGCTTCAGAGAATGTGTCAGTGACAGGAAGAGTCCTGGAGCCAGAAAGCCAGGCAGGGTGCCTGAAATCCAGCAGCCACTGGTCCACCACTTAGAATCTCTTGCAGTTGGTCACCTTTCGCTCTGCACAGCAGAGAGCACCCTCAGTGAGATGCAGTGACCCCACAGGGCTGGAATAACATCGCTTTCAGTGAGCTGAGGCCCACCACGCATCAGAATACCAGGAATTTCTAGTGTTGAAGGTTCTGGAGGAAGATAGCTCTTCTTTTCAACTCCAACATCAGCAATGACTGCATTTTCATGCACCAAACTAAAGGAAATGGTCTAAAAAGACTTTTATTCTCTGGTCTGTGAATTGCAGGGGAGGGTGTAAACCATTTTGTTATGCTCATGAATTTTATAGGTCAGAAATTCAGACAGGACATGGTGGGGATGCTTTGTTTCTGCCCCGTTTGGGAAGGTCCAGAGGGCTGGAATCTTCCAGAGGCTTCTTCATTCACTGTCGGACACCAGCACTGGGATGACTCCAGGGCTGAGCTGAGCTGGTGCTCTGATCTAGTTTATGATTTCAGATGAAAAGCCTTATAGGAGTGTAGAAAACACCATACTTTATTATACACATAACTGCTTTTATTGAAAACAATACAACATAGAAAGAATAACAATATTCAGCATTAAAAATGTTTCCACTAATAGAACATTTGGAATTAATACAGCTTTAGAACAAAATACGGTTGCCACATCTGTGGAAATAAACTACAGTTGGACACAAACAAGCTTTGCTCACTATTTCTTTCCAATTATTTTTGTGGTTATTAAAAAACCATTTTAATCGAAATGGATCAAGGCTTAGTGTTGGTTCTATAAATATAATGGGGATGTAGTCCAGATTTTCTGGGACCACCAAGATTTCAGCTGACCATATCCTCGTTTGGTAATGGGAGACTGCGGTCCCCTCGTGTTTTTGGTGTGTAGTCAGGGTCTCCTGAGCAAGGTGTTAAGGAGCCAGCACAGATCCTTCAGATACAACTGAAACAAAGACAGGAGAAAGGGTACAAGGACAACAAAGGCATCAGAGACAAGCTGGCACCCTTGGAGAATCATGCAAAGGCGGAGGAAAGCATGAGGCCAGGATTTGTCTGAGCAAAACAATAGATTAGGCAACTCTCTTGGAAGAGGAAGTTGGTTTTCTGAGTCAGCAGCTTAGTCATCTTCCGGTTTTATCAGTGTCAAATGTTTTTAGCTTTCAGGGGCTGGCCATGGGCTTCTGACGTGGTTTTACCTCCGAGGAAGGGGGTGGATTCTAGCAGGAGGGACCCATGGAGTTCTTTTGTGGGGGAGCCTCTATTCCTCCTTCACGGGAAGCCACGCGGGAACCGCCTGTGGTCAGCAGCCTGCGAGAAGCTGGGCAGGATGCAGCCATGGCTAAGCGTGCGCCTTTGGCTTTGGGGAGTGTTCAGTCCAGTGTGGGAGACAGACATGTACCTGATACATCCCAATGCCACCTTATCAAGGACTCCTACCAGGACAGGAGCAAGCACTGACAGGACAGGGGCCACGTGGTGATGGGCCTCACTCAAGTCCTTTCCATGAGGGGGATAACAAAGAACTTACTCCCCAGTTGAATTTCTCCTTCCGGGTTCATTAAGCTCTTCTGAGAAGCCCATATCCTTCCAGGCTCCCTTTGCTTCTCTCCCTATTTTCTCCCCTTTAGGGACCTGTGAGAGTCCAGGCAGGAAACAGAGTACAGCTGGGATTTGGGAAAGACTTTTTAATGCCGGGATTTTGGAAAGACTTTTTAATGCAGTGACTTTACAGAGGTGTGGGCAGCTTCACTTGAGTAATGAGGCATGTTGATGCACAAACAACGAACAGCAGAGGGATGCTGCTCTTGCACTGGACCCAGAGACAAGGGAAGAAATGGTGCTACTGGTGCCCAGGGCAAAAATGCTGAAGTTCTAGACTGGGGGCTGCTGGACAGGAGCCAGGGTGGTAGAAGGATACTGCCCCGCCAGGACTGCCCAGCGGGTGCACAGTGAGTGAGAAGAATAAATACTTCCACCTCTCTTTCCTCCCAACTTCCAATTCCTTGATTGGCCGACTCCAGTGAGACACCAGAAGGCAAGAGGGAGCTGATGATGGAGTTCGATGAGGTTAGCCACCTGGGCACGCAGGCCAGAGAACCGAAAGTGGGATTTCAGAGTTAATGGAAAATAACAAGCACTCCCTTCCTTCCTCCCTCCTTCCTTCCTCTTTTATTCTTCCTTCTTTCCTTCCTTCCTTCCTTCCTTCCTTCCTTCCTTCCTTCCTTCCTTCCTTCCTTCCTTGCTTCCTTCCTTCCTTCCTTCCTTCCTTCCTTCCTTCCTTCCTTCCTTCCTTCCTACCTGCTTTTCTGCCTCCCCTCAGGGCATCATGCCAGGCATTGAGGAATCAAAGATCAAAAAGCCAGACCTGGTCCCGAATTTTATGGAGCTTGCAGTCTGGGAGGGAGACAAATATGGAGCACACAAATAAAGGGGTACAGGAGGGCTGGGCGCAGTGGCTCACGCCTATAATCCTAGCACTCTGGCAGGCCGAGGCGGGAGGATCGCTTGAGGTCAGGAGTTCAAGACCATCCTGAGCAAGGGTGAGACGCCTGTCTCCAAAACAAAATAGAAAAATTAGCTGGGCATGGTGGCGCATGCCTATAGCCCAGCTACTCAGGAGGCTGAGGCAGGAGGATTGCTTGAGCCCAGGAGTTTGAGGTTGCAGTGAGCTATGATGACCCCTGCACTCTAGCCTGGGCGACAGAGTGAGACCCTGTTTCAAATAAATAAATAAATAAAAATAAAGGGGTACAGGAATGGGATGGATGGGTTCAGGGAAACAACCCTGGCTCTGGATTTTCTTCTCCAAAGTCAGGCCACATAGCTCCTTGCCCCCAGAACTACAATGACTGATGAGACCGCATGAAAACTCTTACTTGGAGCTGATCCTGGAAAGCTCAGGTGATGGACCACTCAGGATTAAGAGGCAGAATGCTGTATAGCCCTCCGTCACTAGCCCCCTGTGCCCTCTGCTATTCTCCAGCATTTCTGTCCCTTTTACTTAAACCTGTGCATGCTCTCTTAAAGTGTGATGGAAGAGAAATTCAGAAAAACATCCTTTAACCTTGGGGTGCCAAAATGCAATCTAAGCAAGACAGCATATCCAGAAGCCATAATTGAAATATAGATATATTCAATTACATTTCTAAATATTGGGAGGCAAAAAAATCATAAAGTCAGTAGAGAAATAATAGGCTAGAAAAAATAGTTGAAACTTGATAAAGCCTATATCCTTAGTAGACAATTTAAAAGCCAGGGGAAAAACAACTTTACAATGGGCAAGAAGAACATTTATAGCAGCTTTATTCATAATCTCCAAAAATTAGAAGCAAACAAGACATCTCTCAATAGGTGAATGGATAAACAAACTGGAACATACATACAATGAAATATCATGTTATAAAAAGAAATGAGCTATCAGGTACAAATAAAAAACAAAAAGGAAACTTAAATGTATATTGCTAAATTTTAAAAAGCCAATCTGAAAAGGCTATATACTTTATGATTTCAATGATGCGACATTCTGGAAAAGGCAAAACTATAAAGATAGTAAAAAGATCAGTGACTGCCAGGGGTTTGATGGGATTGGGGTAGAGGGTTGAATATTTAAAGCACAGGGGATTTTTTAAAGGTGGTGACACTATTATGTATGATACTGTGATGGTAGATACACGACACTAAGCATTTGAGAAAACCCATGAAACTTTATAGCACAAAGAAGTGACTCAATGTATAATTTTTTAAAAAATCACTTAGGAGGTCAAAGGATTCTAGAATAGAATGAGATTGTGACGAGAGAATCTGTTACAAATGTATCCAAACATCTCACTGAAGGGTGTGTGGGGGGTGGGGGGGGAAGGTGCTGACCTAAGGGACTTTGGAAAAGAGGGAAGTCCCTAAGTTAAAAGGAAAAGGAACTGCACATAAACACTGTACTCTAGTTGATAAAAGTTTTTTCCCATCAGGGTACAGGTTAACAATTCTGATACTGCTATACATATATACTGAGTTGAAACAATTGAGTAAATATTAATGGATGGTGGGAGCCAGGTTTCTCACCACTGAAGCAGGAATTTAGAAATAAGCAAGGGGAGGAGGCTAGAATGATCCATGTGGTAATAGATTAGAGGTGCAGACATAGAAATGAACTCATATTCATATAGAAATATTTATAGATATGTATATTTCCTTGCTCTATTAGATCAATGGGCCTTGAAGTAACGACATACCAGTAGCATTGAGCAGATCTTGTACCCAGACCTTGGTTTTTAATACCATTCTCCAATTAAAGGAACCAGGGATCCTTGGGAAAATGGCTGATTCTAGAACTGGGGCAAGAAATACACAAGAGGAACCTGCAGCATTTTGTAGTGTCAGAAAGTAAGGAAGTGTTTAAAAAAAAAATCACATTGAAGGGGACATGACAAAGGGACATGAGAGCAAACAAAAAGAGCTCCCAATGGTCACAGCTGGAACAATTTGAGTAACAAAAGTAAGTTGTATGGGATTGTAACCCAAACTATAAAGCAAATATCCATGCATCTATGCTAATAATTAAGTGGAGGAAGAGAGACGCAGATCTCTCCCACGAAGAATTCCAAATAATTTATGAAGACACTCTACCTTCAAAGAGGTAGAGTATAACTCTCCTTAAGTGTGGGCTGCACACAGCGGCTTCCTTCCAAAGAGTACAGTGTGGAAAGTGGGGGAAAGAAGAACTTTACAATGAAGAAACCTGACAAACACTACCTCAGCCAGGTGATCAAGGTCAACACCAACAGTGATAAGTCACATTGCTGGTAAGCACCATAACAGCAGTGTGGTCATGAGAAGAACATCAGACACAGCACAATACGGGGCCATTCTACAAAACGCCTGACCAATGCTCCTCAGAATGCTGTCAAGGTCAACAAAGACAAGGAAAGCCTTCGAAACTCAAAGGCAAGAGGAGCCTAAGGAGACCTATGACTAAATATAATGTGGCTTCTGGAATGAGATCTTGAAACAGAAAAAGGACATTAGGTAAAAACTAAGGAAACCCCAAGAAAATGATTCCCTTCCCTTCCCCCTGCACGTTAATGAATTTGTGCCTTTTCTCCTCTTAGTCTGCCTTCTGTCAGCTGATTTTCAGAGACCCTCACAGGGTGAAGGGGAAGTTTTCCCTTTGCCCCTACAAAAGTATAGACTTTAGTCAATAATAATAAATTAATATTTTCTCATTAGTTATAGCAAATGTACCACACTAATATAAGAGGATAACATTAGTGGAAACTGGTGTTAGGTATAAGGGAACTCTCTATTATCTTTGCAATGTTTCTGTAAAATTGTCCTTAAAAATAAAGTTTATCTTAAAATAATAAAATTTAAACACAATGGGCAAGAATACAAGCAGGCAATTCATAGAAGAAGAAATATAAGTGGCTAACAAGTGTACAAAAAAAAAAAACCCCTCAACCACTGTGGTCTTCATGGAAAAAGAATTAAAACAATAACTGCATACTCTTTTTCACACATTAAATTAGGTAAACTATAAAGAGGAATACTATTTCACTCTGGCTGGGAGGCTATTTTTGCAATAAAGAGGGCACACTCATTTCTTGCTGGTAAGAGAGTATATTACTAAAAGTTTTAGAAAATAATCTGGCATCACCTACTAAAAATGTACATATCTCTGGATGATGCAGTCTACTGTGGGCACCTTGCAGCAATAAGACCCCGGCTGAATACAAACAAAACGGTGGGTTTTGAAGCTTTGTTTCAAGGAGTAGAAAATGGGAAACCAGCTGAGTATAAGGGACTAGCTGAATCAATTCAGTTGACTCATCCTGTGGAATATTCGACTACCTAACAAAAATGATGGGTAAGATCCCTATGGACTGATCTGGAGGGATTCCATCATATAAAACATTAAGAGGAAAAGTTGTAGATTAACACATCTGATCTTGATTCTGTAAAACAACAACCATCCAACACAAAAACACCCAGATCTGCATGTGTGAGGATGGGCATGGATGAAAGATCCAATTCAAATTTATCATATTGTTTACCTGATGGGAGTTATTAGGGGAGGGTAGGCTAAGCCCATCATCTTTCTCCTTATACATCTTTGTATTGTTTGTAACATAAAACAAATGTGTTACTTTTTAATTTTAAAAAAGCTAATAGGCAGGACCTGGTGGCTTAGCCCTATAATCCTAACACTTCAGGAGGCCAACGCAGGAGGATGGCTTGAGCCCAAGAGTTTGAGACCAGCCTGGGTAATATAGCAAGATCCCATCTCTACAAAAAATAAGAAAAATTAGCCAGGTGTGGTGGCATGTGCCTGTAGTCTCAGCTACTCAGGAGGCTGAGACTGGAGGATTGCCTGAGCCCAGGAGTCTGAGGTTGCAGTGAGCTATGATGATGCCACTGCACTCTAGCCTGGGCAACAGAGTAAGACCCTAAATCTAAAATAAATAAATAAATAAGCTAATAAAGTTAAAATGAAAAAATTCAGTTGTCATATGGTAGGCAGAATAATGTCCCCCTCCCCCAAAATGTCCACGTCCTAATCCTTGGAACCTGTGACTATCTTACTTTACAAGGTAAAAAATATTAAGTCAAATTTGTGTGTGGGATTAAGTTAAGGAATTTAAAATGAAGAATTTATCCTGGATTATCCACATGAGCCCAATGTAAGGGTCCTTAGAAAAGGGAGGAAGGAGGGTCCCATCTAGTAGAAGATTTGAGGACAGGCAGAAGTCAGAGTAATGTCAGGCAAGGGGCCACAAGCCAAGGAAGGCAGGCGGCCTCCAGAAGCGAGAAGAGGCAAAGAAATGGATTCTCCCTTTGAGTCTGTAAAGGGAATGCAGACCTGCAGATATCTTGATTTTAGGATTTCTGACCTCCAACATTGTAAGAAAATAAATTTGCATTGTTTTAAGTCACTAAATTTGCGGGACTTTGTTACATTGACAATATCAAATGAATACAGGGTCCCACCTAAAATGTGATCCAGGCCAGGTGCTGTGGCTCACACCTGTAATCCCAGCACTTTGGAAGCCTGAAATGGGAGGATTGCTGGAGACCAGGAGTTTGAGGCTGCAGTGAGCTATGATCAACCCACAGCACTCCAGCCTGGGCAACAGAGCCAGATCCTATCTCAAAGAGAAAAAAACCCAAAAACCCAAGATGCAATTCATCACTTCTACTTTAGTATTTCTGAGTCCTTGAAGGGAGATTTTTATGAAGATTAAAAAAAAATGTAGTCTGAGAATCTTAGATTCTATTTGGGAGGAATCAATCCTATAGGAGAGAAGTGTGAAGAAAACCTTAAAAGATCATAAAACTTGTTTAGGCACAGCAGTGGTCTTTAACACTGGCTATGCACGAGAATGGGCTGAGGACTACTAGAACATGCCTCCAGGGGGGTTCTCACACAGGCCCACAGGGAGACATGCACACAAGGATGCTCATTGCAGAACTGCTGCTAGCAGAAGGCTGAAGGCCACGTGGGCAGCCATCAGCAGGAGAATGGCAAGTAAGAAGCAAGGGCTGCTCTGCAGAATTCATACATCAATGATGATAGAGCCTTAAAACATAGCATGAGGGAGAACAGGTAAGAAATTTAATGCACATTAAAAACACATATATCCAAACAACAGTACACATTTATAAGGACTGATGCACATTTAAGAACATATATCAAATCCACAGGGTACCCATAACAGTGGGAGCGGAGATGAGAGATGAAGAGGTCAAAAATAACATATAAAATAAAAAGACAGGCACTAGGAATGCACCGGCGACGGTACAGTGCTATATATTGAGAAGACTGATCAATGCAATTCTGCACCTGGATTTTGAAAAGGAAGGAAAAAGCATGTAGGTTTAAGAAGATCCAGCTCAGGCCTAGGCCTCAGTCATTTTTAAAAGCTCCAGAGGTAATTCTCTCTCTTTCTCTTTTTTTTTTCTTCCCTCCTGCTCCCTCCAGAGGTGATTCTGATGTGCGCCCAGGACTAAGAGTCCGTAGCAGTGCCTAATGCAGGTGATCTGTAAATAACCCTCTAGAGAAAACAGGGCTCTGGAGAGAGCAAGAAGTGGGAGGGGGCCCCTGAAATGGCAGCTCTTGTGTTAGGACAAAGGCATTATGGGGAATTCTCTTCCTGTATCTTCTAAATTACTTTTAATGTCATTATATTGTGGGGGGAGGGGGCTACAGGTTTTGTTTTTTTCTTCAGATGGGGTCTCACTATGTTGCCCTGGTCTTGAACTCTGGGGCTCAAGCGACCCTCCTCCCTCAGCCTCCCCAGTAGCTGACACTCTGCCCGTAATGTCACTACATTGCTTATATATTTTTTAAGGCAATTGGGTTTTTGTTTCTAAATAGTTCACAGTTTCTAGGGAGAGTTAAGAACAAAACGAACTCAACAGCCACTTGACATCTTAAAATCAGATTGAATAGTGGTAGGTGCCGAATTCAGGGGGGAAAAAAGTTAAACTCCAATTGAAACAAGAGTTGACGCTTTAATGTAGGAAGAAGTCTTAACAGTTACACTTAAAACATTTGTCCTTACATGCTTCGTTTCACACCTTAAGTACAGGAAGTGAATTGAGCTAATATTTGCTATCTAAATGAATGATATGCTTCGAAAGGAAAAGTGAGTGCATTCAACGGGGAGAGGCTCTTTGGCAGGGTCCTCCCAGAAGCAGATGTGAGACAAGATGAAATATGCAAGAAATTAGGGGAACACCTGGGAGACGAGCCTGGGAGGGAGCCAGAAGAGGCTGAGAGTGTGGCTTCAGACCGCAACGCAGAGCTGATGCCGAGTGAAGGCGCGAGGGAAGAAAGGCAGGCCCTGCAGTCTAAGGATTGGCATGGCTGTCAGGGAGTCCTCCAGCCCGTCACCTGCCAGAGGAGGCCACGCCCCCAGCAATGGGCCCGCCTCGATAGCCCTGCCGAGCCCCGTCATTGGCCGGAAGTAGCCTGCGGGAGGCGTGGCCTCGGTGCAAACAGCGCAGGATTTCGGAGCCGGGCAGCCGGGGCTGTCGGTCAATGCCGCTCCCTGCAGTTGGAGGAGAGGCGTGCATGCTCATGGCCGCCACAGGGCTCCTCGGTTCTGCCAAGCAAGTGTTGGCGAGCGCTTAAGGCGCTTGGACCCCGGTAACGACATCTCTCATTGAGTGGTGGCACTTCTTAATTGTGGGGTACAGTAACCAGGTGGAAGAAATTTAAAGTTTTTCTAGGACTTGCCTGAACCTTTCATGCAACTTTTTTGTGATGACAAGATTAAGGAACATGCAAGGTGGAGGACAAACGTCATCCACTTGGAAAGGTTTTCCACGCATAATAATGGCCAAGAACGAGCTCTATGCCTGGCCCAATGCTGGCCTCTTTCCTCATCCTCACAGTAGCCCTAAGGGGTTGATGCTGCTATGACCCTTGGTCAGTGAGACAGTAATTTGTGTTTGGTTCTCCCTGAATTTCAGGCCCCTCACCCTTTGCCTCAGGGGGAGGTTTGTGTTGCTGGATTAGGAAGCAGAAGCTGTCCCCATCTAGCCTGTCTTTCCGGCTTTAGTTTTTCAGAGATATAAGTTGCTCAAGGGGAGAAGGGGTGGGGCAAAGACTGGGTCCTGGGCAGTAGAAAGGGGCAGGGGGAGATCCCCCGAGGCTCAGGGGTTCCTCAAGTAGTTAGGGGACTTGGTCCTATTCTTAACATAGCCCATGGAGGGACTGCAGAGGACCCTGGGTGCTCCTCTTGAATCAAAGACGACAGGTCTTCCCTCATCTGGGGCACCTTGCTGGCCTCCTGGATACTGTGCAACATTAGGGAGGAGAGGAAGCACCAGTAGTGCTTGGAACTGACTTCCCACCAGCTTGGCAGGGTGGAGGCATTGAGACTAAATTTGATTTAGAGCAAGTAAAAATGTGTCATTTTTTGGCATTTATAAAGCATGAGTCATAGCCATTCCAAACTCATTTTGTGTATGTGTGGTGGGAAGTCCAATGGCAGTTATTTTTCAGGGCACACTCAGGGTTGTGAAAGGGTCCTGGGGCATACAGGGATAAGAAGTCTTTTAGCTTGCAGCCACTTCTGTGCAGCGCTGCCCCTCCTCTGCCCATCTCTGGCTGTAGTGGGTCACCCTTGTCCAGGTCCTGTCAAGGCCAGCAAGGCATTTTAGGTGGTGGGCTGCTCCCCTAGTGGCCCACTCATACTGCTTCCCAAGCCTCAAACCCACAACACCTGGATTAGATTGGGTAACCCTCCATGTTGCAACAATCAAACTCCAAATTTTCAGTGGCTTGAAAAGTAAATGTTTATTTCTTGCTCACATAGAAGTCCAGGGCAGGTATTCTCGGTTGATGGATAGCTTTCAGGTACCTTTCATCTTGTGGCCTTTCCCTCCTAGAGCCTTGAAGTTCTCTGTACCAGCAGCTTGTGTATAGGAAAGAGAAGATGGAGAAAGGTTTACCTGCTTCTTAACCTCCCTAGCCAGGAAATGCCACATAGCGCTTCTACTAGTAGTCTACTGGCAAGAACCAGTCACATGGTCCAACCCAGCTGTTGGGGAGTCTGGGAAATGTAGTTCCTGGCTGGACAGCTCATGCTACAGAAGGGGAAGGTGAGGGAACGTGAGTCTTTGCTGTATAACTTGTCATCTTTGTCACATCCTCCAGGATTCAAGTTCTAGCTAATGACTACACTTTATCTTTCCAACACTAAGTCCACCAGCATATGTACCCACACTCTGCCTTCTCTCTTGATACTAGTGTAATAGGATGTCACCTGGTCCTTTCCTTGTCTCCGTTTTGATTGAAGTCATAAAGACAAAAAACAATGCCATAGGTGCTAAGTACTGCTAAAGTAGAGTGCTGGACCAAGTGGTAGGCGGCCCCGAAGGTAGCTCCCAGTGGTCCTCATCTCCTGGTATTCATGCATTTGTGTGCTTTCTTCCCCTTGAGTATGGGCGGGGTCTAATGACTCACTTCTAATAAACAGAACACTGCAGAAGTGATGGGTGCCCTGTGAGATTAGGTTATAAAGAGAGTATGCTTCTGTAGGGCCCCCTCTCTCATCCCATCCCTTGCTCACTCTGAGGGAAGCTAACTGCCATGTCAGGAACTGTCCGATGAAGAGGCCCACATGGTAAAGAACCACCTCAGTCTGGACTGGACATTTTGTTTTTACCCAAGATAAGCTGAAAAGCTGTGGAATCTACCTGAGACCTTGCTCAGGGGCTGAGAGGAAGCAGCCCACACAGTGGGTGAGCAGGCCACTGGGAGAAGGTAGCTTCCTGCTTGCACCCGACTGCGCTCAGCTGGTTCCAGAGGAAAACAGATGAGGTGGCCCCTGCTGCCGTGAGCCCTCACCAGGGGCCTCAGTTCTGTCTCCTCTGCCCCGCCCGCATGCCCCAAAGCTGTCTGCCCTCTCCTGTATTATCAGTTTCTCACTCTGTTAGATCATTCCCAGCAGCACAGAAATTCGAGGATTCTTTTCTTTAACAAGCAAAAACAAAACAAATCCTTCCTCAACCCCTTGCATCATTCAGCCACAAATCCTAATAAAACTTCCCCATGAAAGTCCCCATTTTTTCCACTTCCTTGCCTCTCAATCACTTTTTTTTTTTTTTTTATTAGAAGCAGGGTCTTGCTCTGTCACCCAGGCCGGAGTGCAGTGGTGTGGTCATAGATGACTGTAACCTTGAACTTGTGGGCTCGAGCAATCCTCCTGCCTCAGCTTCCCGAGTAGCTGGAACTACAGGTGCATGCCACCACACGTGGCTTATTTTTAAAATTTTTTGTAGAGTCAAGGTCTCACCATGTTGCTCAGGCTGGTCTCAAACTCCTGGCCTCAAGCAGTCCTCATTCCTTGGCCTCCCACAGCACTGGGAATACATACAGGCGAGAGCCACTGCTCCTGGCCTCAATCACTTAAAAAAACCAAAACAAAACCCAACACATTTAAATAGGAAAATATGTGTATGAAAGAGGGTTAAAAATAAGTTTTTTTGTTCCTTGGTTGACTGAGGCTTCCTTTTCTCAACTATAGCAGAGGCTATGGCCTTGCTGTGTTTTGAGAGTACTAAATAAAATAACTCTACCAATCACCAGAGACAACAGCAGGTATGTATTCAATAAATGTCCTGGCAAGTCCCTAGATTATCTTCTTCTCCCCCCACGCCCGGCTCCAGCCCTCATTCTCTGAGGCAGGGCCTGAGCTGAGAATTGCAAAGTGGAACCGGCAGCAGGAGGGGCAGTAGTAACAGTAATCCCCCAGACCGTGAATTCTGCCTGCCAGCCTGCAGGACATACACCAGTGCACAGCCTGGCTGTCTCCGTAGATCCATAGGGTCTGGTGATTTCTAGATCTCTCTCCCTTGTTCCAAGTAGTCACACCCCCTTCTTATACTCTACAGGTGCTGAGGGCCTCTGGCGGGCCTGCTGCAGCTGCTGGGCCAGGTGCTGAGGGTTTTCAGAGATGTACCCAACACCTTGCAGTCCTCCGTGGGTTCACCAGAGGGGAGGGCAACGCTGTCCAGACTTCACCCAGGAACAGCTGTGTGGCCTTGGCCAAGACACCTCCCATCCCTAAGTGCCCGTTTCTTCATCTACACAATAGACAGAGTAAGAACTACCTGGCAGGGCTGTTGTGAAAACGTCACAGGGCAACCTGGCTAGCAGGATTCACACAACAGGAATTATTTTGTTTTGTTTTGCCTATCAGTTGAAAATGCATCAGCCTCATGAAAAAGAATGGAACTTACTTCTTCTAAAGATATATAAAGAAGTTGGAGATGAAAAAGAATGCATAAGAACACATAGAGAAAGCCGAGCGACTGACAGCCAAGCAGCTGGGGGCTTTTTCAGTTCTGTTGATGAGTAACCCCCAACTTGCCCTGTGAAAGGTGAAAGGATATGTCAACCTCCCGGCTCCGGAGCCGCCGCTAGGGGGCATCGGTGAGCACGACCCGGACTCGGGCTCCACGGCGGCGCGGTTCCGGGATTCCGTGGTCCCTGCGCAAGGGCGGGGACAGCACTGCTGATTGCCAAGAGCCAAGCTCAGGCAGGGATTGCATTTTCATTTTCATTTCATTTCTAAATTTAGGTCTTAAACCATGTGACAAATATAATAAAAGAGACTGCCGAGTGCCAAGGGAGTGACAGAAACCTGCATTTTGGTCTTTTCCTTACAAAATACCTTCTCCAGAACAAACGGTGTTCCCTGGCAATGCTATTAGATTTACCAGGGCTTCGGAGGACACGTTATCAGAGGAATGTATAAATACAGATTCCACCATAATAAATGGACACTGAATAGCTTGCTTTGGAAGGTTTCTTGTTTGATTTCCTGAGGGAAATCAAGTGATTGCTTTGGATTCACTTCTACCTGGAAATACATGTTAAAACGTGAAAATCTAGTTTGCATTAATTTCTCTCTTAAATGCTTTCTGTTTTATTGTGGCTTCTGCGGGTGTGCGGAGCAGTGAGCACCCTGGGAGCTGTGCTTCCCCCCCACTGTATTCAGAATTAAAAGGAGGGTGCTCGCCACCCTCTAGTGGCTGGCTCTGGTCTCCTTGCTGGGCAGAAACTGCTCTGGGAGCTGGACCAGCATCCCACAGAGTAAGTACCGTGGGCGTCCAGGGCCTGGAGAGGAGGCTGGGAGTGTCCAGGCCGGGCAGGAGAGGGAGACAGGAAAATTACTTCCGCAGAGGACCGATTTCTTCTGCTCCCCACCCCACTCCCAGGCAGGAGAACAGGCAGGTTGCCGGCAGCTGCGGCAGCACCGAGGCGGCCCCTGCTGGGGAGGGCGGCGGGGCCTGGAGGGAGGCCAGTGTGGAAGCCACTCCTGCCTTGCACGTCTGTGCTGAGAGTGGAAGCGGGGGCTGCGGCCCAAGGGCACCGCTCACGTTGCTGCACCCCCATGGGCATGCCTCGAGAGTTGAATGTCCCCATGGTCTCATGTCCCACAGTCACTGTGCCACCCAGATGGGCTGCTGACAAGCCTTCCATCTATGTACGAGCCTGCGTCTGCTGTCTGTCCGGGTAGGACTAGGAGATTTGAGGGAGATTCCACGCAAAGGGGGTGCGTTCCTCTTGTGGGAGCATCCCCGTGGACCCTGAATCCTGCCACAGACTGCCCCCGCCTTCTCAGGGGAATGGCTTTGGTCATCTGTGACTGCACTTGGTATATTTTGAATGTAGAGAAGGGCAATGCTGCCTCTGAAGTCTTTAAGGAACATTCTTTGACTTCAGAGAGGAGGACACTGAAAAGCAGAGCCCCCGGTGAGCTCTGCAGGGCACCCAGGGAGCAGCTGGAGGAGATCCCAGGGCCGGGGTTTGGAGGCTGTAGCTCAGCATGGTGAAATAGAATCTGCCACTGTGATGGAAATGTTTTATATAATACCTGCGCATCCAGTACGGTGGCTGCATGTGGCTACTGAGCACTTCTCCCAACTCTGGAGGCCCGTGGATGCCTGTTCTGCAAGGTTATTGGCTAGTGCAAGTAAGATTGTATTTTAAATTATATTTACTTGCAATGAATTTAAATTTAAGTGGCCATATGTAGCCATTGGCTACAGTGTGGGACAATGCAGTTCTAGAGAGACAATGAGAAGGAGACTTTTGAAACCCTAACACTGTTCATGAAAAGGCCAATCTTAGGATGAGACATCCTAAGGGTTTTTAAGGGTTGAATTCTTGATTAATTGTGCAAGTTTTAGAGTGAAGGTAGGCATCAGACAGGGTGCACACATTCCTCTATCTACTATCCAATAAGCCTCTTCCACCCTACCTTGGTACAATGTTCAGTTATGATTTATTGGGCTATATAGTTGGCTTCCCTACTAGACACAAGCCAGAGGGCTAAGGCCCTGCCCTATTCATCTTGGTATCCCCAGCACGACACCCAGTACCTGCTGTGTTGTAGAATCTCAGAAGCTGTTTGCGTTCAATGAAGGGAGCTGTGCCAGGCCTTTGGGGATATGCATAGCGCTGATCTAAAATACTAGATCAGTGAAAGCACTGCATTATACCAGACAGGATGTTGGCCCACAATAAGTGTTACTTTCTTTCCTCCCTTGTTTCTTTTACTCCCTCTAGAACCCACCCTCCAGAGATTTCCACAGGAGGGAGAAAGTACTCAAGGGTTTAAAAGAGGCCAAGATTAATTTTGTCTGGAGAATGAATGAAGGCTTCCTGGAGGAGGCAGCATCTGATCTAGCTTGCCCAGAACTTTGAGCAGCATGAACAAAGACAGAGGTATGCAGGTAGGTGGGAAAGGGTGTGACGGAATGGGCGTAAGTTTAAAAAGCACTGTGGGGGCTGGGCATGGTGGCTCACGCCTGTAATCCTAGCACTCTGGGAGGCCAAGGTGGGAGGATAGCTTGCGCTCAGGAGTTTGAGACCAGCCTCAGCAAGAGCAAGGCTATTTCTACTAAAAATAAAAAGAAGTTCGCTGGGCAACTAAAAATAGAAAAAATTAGAGACACTCAGGAACCAGTCTAGGGGCCCTGCTTAGGGGAAGAGTATGTATTGATCTAGGTGCCTGGAATATTTGGGATGTCATTTTACCACAGTCATGTGAGTTATTGATATTCTTGTTTTTCAAATGAGGGAACAGAGGTTCGGAGAGACTTGAGTAAGTGGCGCACGATCACACAGCCAGGAAGTGGCAGTGCTGGGATTTGCATGCAGATCTGGCTGCAAAGCCTGAGCTCATTCTGCCCACTGTAGTCGTGATTCAGAGGGGGAAACAGGGCTTTCGGGAATTATTGAAGAACAGCTTTTCAGTCTTTGCTTGTTCTTCATTCCTTCCCTCCAAGCCCTCCTGCACTGTGGCAGTTAAGTGTCTGTAAAGCAGAAGAGACTCCTTTTTGTCAGTGCTTGCTGCAGATGCCAGAGCCATCAGGGATAATTATCAGCTGCCAACTGGCCAAGGCATCCATGGCTAGAAGACAGAGAGTCTGTCCCAGCAAAGCTGCCTACTAATCAGGAACAACAGCAATAAGCTGTTCCATCAACAAAGAATCAACTTAGATTGTGTTCACTGAAATTTTGTGGTTGTGGCTGATTTATAACAGCAGCTAGTATTCACCTAAGTACAGTCACACACTACATAAGGACATTTCAGTCAATGATGGACTGCACATACGACAGTGGTCCCATATGATTATACTGCCATGATTTTCCTGTACCTTTTCCATGTTTGGATATGTTTAGATACACAAATACTTACCATCATGTTACAATTGCCTACAGTATTCAGTACAGTAACGTGCTGTACAGGATTGTAGCCTAGGAGCAATTGGTCATACCATATAGCCTAGGTGTGTAGTAGGCCAGACCCTCTAGGTTTGTGTAAGTGCACTCTACGATGTTCACACAACAAAGAAATTGCCTAACGACACATTTCTCAGAACATCCCTGTCGTTAAGTGACACATGACTGTACTACAATTGCTCACTAGGGACAGAGCACACGGAGAAGATTGAGGGTAGCTCATCTCAGATCTCTTCCTCCTGTGCACAGGTTCTGGAGGCAGTGGGTCCTTCCCCCAACCCTGCCCTGGCAGCCCCAGGGCCTCCCTCCCCTCCTCCGTCTTCCTCCCCTCCTTCCTCTCCTGTCCCACAGTCTATTCTGTGCAGTTCTTTGAGAGCTAAGGAGCTCACTCAGCAAGCATGCATCTGAATGTATTCTGAATCACTCAGGTCTGAGGTTGTTAAAAATCTCCATTTCTCCTTTGCATGGGCTGAAGGAAAGGAAAGGGCCCCTGGGGGAGCAGTGACGGCAGAGAAACCCACAGGAAGCGCTCCAAGGTGCGCCCTTCCATCTGCACAGTCCCAGCCGGGCCTGCTGCGGGCTCTAGTGACTAACTCCTCACTGGGCCCTGTGAGCCGGACACAGACCCAGCAGGGCGTCTGTCTCGGCCTGATGATGATATCCAGCTTTTGTCCCTGTGCTTTCCATGTCTTATCTGTGGGGAAAAGGGCACAGGCTTTAGGCATGTGTCCAAAGATAGGAGTCAGGTCTCATAGCAGCTCTTTGGCCCAACACATGTAAGTTACGCTTTGAGAGGTCAAATTTAACAAGAGGAAGGTTAGGCTGCCTTGTAGATGGTGGGGTGGTAGTAGCAAGGGCATGGGGAGAGCTGATGGGACTGATATTGGCGAGGGCAAGGCCCGGGAGGCCAGATGAAGTCTCTGTAGGAAATGAACAATGTCTCCATGGGAAAAGGAAAGAATTATGGTTGAAGTCCGGCAGGCTATTTGCTTTCTGATAATAATGCCTCCTGTCCTTCCGGCTTTGAGGAGCATCACAAAGGGTGACGTGAGCCACTCTGTGCTGACCACTCACTGACCTTGTCGAGTAACTACTAGAAATCTTTTTGCCTGGAATTCTTTCCATGTTAAAACCGCCTACTCACTCCTTAAGCACCGCCCAGGATGCACAAGGATAGAAGTCCATTTGTACCTTCCCAGCTCTGGCTGACGTATCTTTTCTCTACAGCTGTGCTTGGGTCCTCTCTCCCAGGAGAATCTCTCAGATTCTGTTCACTCTCCAAGCCCAGGGTCTGGTCTAAACCCCTGTCTCTGTGCCCCTGGCTCTCTGCACATACTTTTAACATCCCCTCACCCTCTGTTCGTACCAGTCTCTCTCGTCAGATAGTAAACTTCTCGAAAGCAGGAATTGTTCCTTACCTGATTCTATACAGCACCTCATCCCAGTGCCTGGCAGAAAACAAATGTTCAGTGTATTCAACTGAATTCAACCTTCCTAGCCAAAGTGAAATATTTTTCAACAGGTGGTGTTAGAAAAACAAGCATTCAATTAAATGAAATTGAATCTCAGGACTGTATGGACCTAACCCTCCACAAGGGGAAACTGAGGCCCTGGAGATGAAATGGCATGGCCAAAGCAGAGCAGCGTGACAGTAGCCAGGCTGAGATGAGGGCAGCTTTACTGGCAGAACAACGCTAGTTAGTGACAACAGAAATCATCCCTGGGCTTAGGTCTTTATGTAAAACAGACTGAAATCTGCTCATCAGCAGCCGTTGCGGTCTTGTCCCCTAAAGTCTAAAAAATTCATTGGCTTCTGTATTTTCTGTTTTTATCATTTCTACTACATATTTTTCTTTTTAAAATTTTTTCTTTTATTAAATTTTGATTATCAAAGTAGACATAGAAGTATAGAGATTCTGGAATGTGCTGAAATGTAAAAGAAAGAGAGAAAATTAAAAATTACCTGAATTCCACCAGGCAGAGACAGCCTGTTATTATGAATGTTATAGTATATTGTCACAAATAAATATATACTGTGATCAAGCTATATGTTAAAGTTTATGTTTTTCTTTTTTCAATTACTGTTGGATTGTGAGCATTTCTCTCAGTCCTAAAAAATTCAATCCGTATACTTTGTACTGAGTTAATTTTAAGTAAAAAGAATAATAATAAAAAGAAAAAGAAAAAATGCTACATACTATATTATTTGTGATAGCTACACTTTAGTCTATATGGATATACCATATTTTACCTAACATCTAGGTGGTTTGCAATTTTGCATTGTGATAAATGAAAAACATGTTTATTTCCTCATCTCATTATGATGAAACAACATCTTCAGATGAAATCTCTGCCTGTACTTCTGATTATTACTTTGGGAGTAACATATTGTTTGTGTTCTCCACTTTGAAGAAAAGATTTTTAAAAGGAGAACTATTTCAAAATTCAGGATTAGCTCAAAAGATAATTCTATTTTTCAAGTTATCTTAAAAGCATTGATTACTTTTCAACCAGAAAAAGGAAAGATTATTTTTAGCAAACAGCAGAAGACATACTATAGTGAAATTGTGTTAAGCATGCAATGTAAGAGACCTGGATCTTAACATCTGAGGAAAGGATTGATTTCTCTTTCTACCTGGAGGTGTAAATTCGGTGTTAACTGCCATTATGTAATGCTGAACAAGATGTGTTGCTTTTTGAACTATTTTTTGCATTTGTATAAAAGTTAAATAGCTTGAGTTCAAAGGTAAAGTAACTAGCAAGAATATTCTGGTTCATACAATATGGATGCCAGCTACTATATTTAAGTTTGTAGCCATAGAAAATGCCAAGCTAAAATAAAACTATTACCCAAAAAATATGATCACAGGAAAGACTTTCATCTTAAGCCCCAAATATGAATTTAAAATATCATAAACAGATTAAAAAACACAAGCAAGTAATAAAATAGCCCCCTAAATGTTTCTATTTTTAGGTTCTAAATATATTTGTGTTATGGAAATCATACAGATACCAGATTATGGTGATTGTACATTTATTTCACAGACATATAAATGCATTTTTATTATATTATTATGGCCCAAATGTCAAATCTTAGCTTATTATGAAATGAACAACAAAAATAATTTCAAAAAGATAAACATACCTCAAAACAGCTTTTGATGTGGCATGTGTTTTCCAATCTTCTCTTGCATCATTTTTTTTTAATCACTAGAGGAAACTGCTTAAAAACAGGATTAATGATGGACAAACAAGATTGCTATGGATGTGATTTCGAGGCTACAAGACAATTTTGAACTCACACGGGACTAAACCACTGAGACTCTCTTCAAAACAAAGACTCATGTTTCAGGAGAGCTCCCAGGGACAAAAACCATAACAAGGTGAGCCCTCCATACGCATCCTTCACAGATTTCTGGAAATGAAACGATCGTTCACATTTATTGACTAGTTACTATGTACCAGCAACTGTGCAGGGCACTTTGCAAACATTATTTCATTTAAACCCCCCCAACCTGCTCTGTCCCACACAGTAATTACCGTTATGATCCCCTTTTTATAGGCAGGCAAAAAGCAGATGCCCAGAGAGGTCTGGCTTCTTGCCCCAAAGTCACAGGCTAGGAAGTGGCTGGGCATCAGTCCCGGTCTGTGTGATGACAAAGCCCCAGCCTTTAACTCCCCACCCCCCAATGGGCACACCCATTAGGCAAATTTTTTTTTTCTTCCAGAATCTGGGAAAGCCAACCAGTAGGCAAATTTTAACATGGAGAAAAATAAGAAAACAGAGTAGAAATAAAAGTAGAAAGGAGGGCAAAGTCCCCCAAAATTGGATTTCTAAACTAAAATGCAAGAAAGATGCAGTGCTTCAGCAAAAGAAGAATCTGGGTTCTCAGAGGACTCTCCTCAGATATGTGGTCGCGGATGAGAACTATATATCCAGTAGCAAGTGAAACACTTGGGTCAGCAAACTCAGACCTTCTCTCCCTACCGCTGGCCTTCTTGGAGAGGGGCTGCTCTGCCTGGCCCCAGTACTGCAGTCCATTGTTCCTGCTTCCAGAGGTGCCTCAGACTCCAGACAGTCCTGGGGCTATGGATCCCTGGGGCACTCGTGCTGGCTGGGTCAGGGTGCAACATCTGCCCTGCGGAGAGGGTGGAAGCAGCCCTGTTGCCACCCCAAGTGTCCGCTGGGTTCTTTGGTCTAGCTTTCCTGGTGATGACACTGATGCTTCACTTTGCCACTTTGTGAGGTTAAGTCCCTTTGCTCTCAAGGCCTGAAGGAGCTGGGCTGGACTTGGGCTCTTGGATCTCTCTGGGCCCTAAAATCCTGTGCAATTGGCTTGAAGAAAAAGAATAGACCAGAAATAGGAATATGGTGGGTCACTCACACACATCCACACACATTGATGCTTTGGCTTTTGGCTGTTAAAAACCTAAAATATTTATAATTTAGAACCTAGAATATTAAAAACCAACATTCTTTGAAAATATCATTTTTGAAGACGGTTCAGCCCAACTGAGTTGATAAAGGTGTCCAGGGATAGTCACAGATGAAACTTTGGATACCCTGGCCTTTTAGTTTTCTCTACCTCAACTTGACTTCAGCCACCCAAAACACAGCCACTCCTGGATCCTCCTTCATCATAGAGCTGCAACGTCACTGAGGCTTCTAACCCCAAAATTCCCCTTTTTGGTCATAATCCCATATCCTCCTCCTAAATCTATCCTTCCACCTCATTCAACCTTGAGTTCTTCCATTCCAGCTTTTCCAGCCTTCTAGAGAACATGGCTCACTTGCCCACCTGGGATCCATTTTCCCTTTGTCCCCCACTGATCATTCCTCCCTCTACAGTCATTGTGTGGCCTAAGGGGGTGGCAGTGGGGGACTTGTGACTCAGGCCTGGCCAACGTATCTGCTCAGCAAATATTTATATGCTGCTGACACTGAACTAGGCACTGTTCTGTGCATTCTATAAATGTTGGCCCATTTAACCCTCATAACAACCCTAATGGATAAGTACTGCTATCATTCTCATTTTGAAATGAGAAAACTAAGGCACAGAGAGGTTTAAGTGACTTGCCCAAGGCACCCAGTTAATAAGCTTCACTTTCTCTGACTGGTATGATTGGTTTAGGAATGGACACGTGATCCAGTAAGAGCTAACAAGACCCAATTGCTGGGGCTTCTCAGAGAGAGACTTTTGTTTTTCTCCCCTGGACGGGAAGCTGGGGTGGAGATGAGGAGCAGTGCAGCCAGCTGGTGACCGCGGGGAGAAAGATTTGTTGAGGATGGAGCCTTCATAGAACTGAGGGAAAGAAAAACAGTCCCAGCGACAAAACGGGAGTTCCTGCTCAAACAGTGTCTGAAGCCAGCCTACTCCTGGCCTTTTCTGTTTGGTGGGTTAATCAATTACCTTTTTGCTTAAAATAGTTTGGGTTGGGTTATCTTTCACTCGCCAGCAAAAGATTCCTAACTGGTACAGCTCAGTTCATCAACCTTAAAATTCAGCCCCCATAGACCTTTTTCTATTATAAGGTTGATTGATGAGAAAAATAAGCATGCTTTGATGAATATAAATGTGCAAATATTTAAAGTTTTTGTTTTGGCAGCACAATATTATACCAGAAAAATCATGATTCATACAGATAAGCACCAGTAGACACAAGCATTCATGGCTCTAATTTGTTTTTATCCAAAGGGCAATGTAGAACTATAAATGTCTAAATCGGTGACATACTTACCAAAAGTGTGCACAGAGATGGCAGAAATTTATTCTTACCTCCATTCTCGTGTAAGCTCCTATGCCTAACTTAAGCTCCCATGAACCTGCTGAAATACTGGCCAAATCAGAGTCCCTTGATAATCTTTGTTTTTGTGGACTTTTCTACTGCATTCGACCCTGTTTGCCCTGTGGCTGCTTTACTCTCTTGCTTTGGATTCTATGAAAGCTCACTTCTTTGGTTTTTCTCTTCTCCTTTTCTGTCTCCACGTTTCCCACTTCTATCACCGGAACAAGGTTTTACTCCCAAGAGAATTATTAGTATTAGTATGAGTACTCCTTAGGATACAGGCCTAGCTGCTGTAACAAAAGACCCAGTCCCTTCCCCACAAATGGCTCCAACAAGGGAGAAGCTGATTGCTCCTCCGCTTGCTAGTCTAAAGCTATAATACAAAGGCAGTCCAGGGCTCCTCTGTGCTCACAGGGCACCCAGGAGCCCAGGTTCTTCCCGTCTTGCTCTTCCACAATTCCTAGGGTGTATCCTCATTCTCATGCTCAATGCTGATGCCAGCACCATATCAGTGCTTCAGCTATTGCAGGAGGGACAGAGAATAAGGAGAAAGAAAACGGCTTCCTTTTTAAAGGACATGACCTAGAAGTTGCACATTACTTCCACTCACATCCTATTGGCCAGAACTTGGTCACATGACTACACCAAGGTGCCAGGGGCTGGGAACTGTAATCTCAAACTGGGTGTCCATGTGCCTATTTCAAACTAGGGAGTCCTATTACTAATGTGAGGACCGCAGAATGGATTCCGGAGACCCTTGTCTTTACCCCACACTTTCTCTCTTCTTCCTCTTTGCTCTCTCCCTTGGCCATCCCACCCTGTCTCCTGGATCTAGCCCTGCCCTCCCCACAGTGGCTCCCAATTCTCTAGCCCAACGGCCTCCTAGACTTCTGCATTCCCAGATCAACCTGCATGTTCTCCCTTCAACTTCCTCTGCCTTCCCTGTCCTCTAGGGAGACCGCCCCCCTCCTGGTCATTCAGGCTCCAGATGTTGCATCATCTTCAACTCCGCTCCCTGCCCCCTGCTCTCCAGCATCTACTGAGTAGCCTCCACCTATGGCCTCCCTTTCATTCTTGCCGCCTCCTGAGCTGCTGTGAAAGCTTCGCGCCGGGACCCTCTGCGTCCGGCCCCTTTTTCTAGCACATCCTTACCCGCATCTATCCAAGAAACATTTAAAAATTACAACTCAGATCACATTACCCCCTGTTCAAAAACGTTCTTTGACTCGGTTAGCTATGGCTGAAGGTTCAAACTCCTGACAAGCAGTTACAAGGCGTCTCACCATCCCCCCAATGCGCCCTGATGGCTCTCATTTCTGGTTCAGGCAGTTCCTTCCGCTGTCATTCCCCCTAAGTCCCCATCTCCCTTGCAAATCCCAGCCAGCCTCCCGGGCCCGTTCTCATGCCACCCCTTCCTAGTCTCTCAGCCACATGTCCCAGCACGCTGCACCCCGCTGCCCCTGCCCCAGGCACCCCAGGTCCTTGCTCAGTCCGTCTAGACGTGCCCAGGTGCCTCCCCCTTGTGGGCCGGGCCTGAGCCTGGTCCCCGCGCGCTCCCCGCCCTGCACCAAAGGGTCGGGCGCAGGGCGTCCGCTCCAGACGCGCCACACGTCTTTTTAACTAAAGCACGAAGCTTCTGGAGGGGCAGGGGGCCGCGTGGCGGGGAGGGGGGCTTGGCGTGGGGCGGTTGCCACGTGGCTGCCCCGCGGAGTCCGCACTTTGGCGCGGCCACTGCGCCCCGCTGAGCTGCGCGTGGTCGGCGCGACCGACCCGAGTCGGCTGCTGCGCCCCTCCCGCCCGCGCCCGCCCGCGCCGCCCGCTGCCTTCCGGAGCTGTGCAGACTGCGGGGGGATGGCTGTCTGGAACCCGATCCAGGGTTTAAAAATAACTCAAAGGTGTGACCCAGTAAGAGCCTTCTCGAGATCTTCCAGGTGGGGAAGCTCTTTCTGGCAGCGCTGGTTCGTGCTTTAAAATCCCCGGGATGCAGACGCCCCCGGGCCACCCCACGTGGAGCCGAGCTGCCCGGGGCCTTTCCTGTCTCAGTAGAGATCCTCTCTTGGCCCAAGTTCCAGGAAGGCCCCTGGCTTTCCCCCGCCTTCCTAGGCCGTGGGTGGAACCCCTGAGGTCACAGCCAGATGCTGCTAAGGCCAGTCCCTGCAAGCTGGCCTGGCTGAGCGCCCTCTCATCCTGCCCCACCCCCGCCACAAGCCGGCCAGCCTGCTGGGCCCTCAACCGGCAGCCACAGCGGGGTGAGCTGAGGGCAGCCACTTTCCCGTCTGTCACTATCTCTGCCCCCAAAGCATTCTTTCCACCCAGAGTCAAGGCCGGGGGAAAGTTCCAGCTAATGTTTTTCTTTGGGAGGCTGCCATTGGAAGTAGTAGCATATGGAGACTGGGCTTTCTTTTCCTGCCCAGGGCCAGAGCCTCATCTTCAGCAAAAGAGAAGCTTCAAACCTCTGCCATTTGGAACATGCTTTCAGGCAGCAGATGACACCTGCAGCTCTGACTAAGGCCACAGCAAGCCAAGTCCCCCAGGCCATGGGACTCTGGGGTGGAGGTGGGGATGGGGGAGTGGAAGAACTACAGGAAGGAACAGGAGAAACCCGTTTAGAAGCTGGTCATGAAAACCCAAGACTCCTTTGGGTGCCTTAGTTCCAGAATTGTCCCCTCTGGTAGAATCCTAAAGAATTCCATGTATTCTTAACACAGTCTGACCCCTCCCCTAGCCACCACACACACACACACACACACACACACACACACACACACACACACACACACACACACACACATATCACCAACACCAGCTAAAGCCAGAAAGAAGAGGCTAGAATGAGGGTGGGGTCAAAAGTTACCCAAGAGAAGAACCTGGAACAAGTGGAGCTTGTACTCCTGGTTTTCCCTTTCCCAGTTCCTTTAGGTTCTCCTTGACCTGAGGTCCCCTTGGTGTCCCATCTGGGCCAGTTCTCTCAATCACTCAACAAATAATTAATCAGCAGTGATTAGGTGCCAGGTACTTCTGTCATGAGTGTCCTGGGTATAAATCTCGGTCCTTAAATCTAGAGGGATAAAAAATGTAACCTTATTTTTCTGAAACTCAAAACTATTAAATTTACTTAAATTCTTTTTTGAGTCCCCATTTAGGTGGTGAGTTTGTAATGATTCATGGGAAAGAAGCTCGTGTTTTTAGCTCTCAGAGGTTAGTGCTCTTCCCTGGGCTCATGTAGAAGACAAGTGGCTGCAAAGCTGAAGAGTAGGTCTCCAGTCATCTGCTTGGCCAATGAAACTCCTTCCCCAAGATATCTGATCTTGGGACAGAGGGAGTGATTGTCATTCTCTAGTACTAGTGACAGTATGGGGGGGGTGCCCAGGACCTATGAACAGCCATGTGTCATATAAGCAAGTCAGCCTGAGAGACTGAAGCCGACAGACAGAGAGAATCAGAGTTGGCCACAGAGATGGAGAGGGCTGGCAGTGATTTAGAACCGGCTCTAAGTGTCCCTGAAACGCAGCAATGCTGCTCCCCTTCCTGTGGTCCCGTGAGTGAATACAATCCACTGTTTGCTAACGAAGTTGGATTTTTGCTAATTGCAACAAAAAGGACCTGATAAATACATCTCCTAATTGGTCTCCCTGCTTCCAGGCCTACCAACCCCCAGCCCCTCCTCCAAATAGCTTCCAGATGGGTCTTTCTAAATCGCTGATCCAGACATGCCAGAACTCTTCCATGATTCCCCACCATTGAAGGAAAGGGTCCAAACTCTTTAGCATGGCATTCCTGTAGACTCTGGTGTCTGAACCAGCATTTCCAACCTCCTCTGCTGCCTTTTCCGTTTCTTCACCGTATGTAAGCCCACTTCCTGGCACCAGAATCATGCCATGCATGTTCCCAGCTCTAGCGCTTAGACTTTTTCCTTCTGCCAGAAAAGCCATTTCCCTCTAAATGGACTCCTGCTTGTTCTTCAGGATTCATCTCAGATGATGATGATGACTTCCCCAATACCCAAACCAAAATCAGTTTTTTCCTTAGCTTCAATTTCAAAGCATTTTATTTATTCATTCAAATATTTGTCAAGCAATTCCTATGCGCCATGCACTGTGTCAAGGGCTGATGAACTGAAAAGACACACTTCTTGCTTTCACCCATTTAAGGTGTACACTCCAGTGGTTTTTAGCATATTCAGAGTTGTGCAACCATTTACCACAATCAATTTTAGAACATTTTCATCACTCCAAAAGGGACCCCACTGTACCCATTACTCTAGGGCCCCCCGACTGCAGCCCTAGGCACTCATCAATATACTTTCTGTCCTTTTGAGTTTGCCGATGCTGAATATTTCGTACTAATGGAATTATACAACATGTGGGCCTTTGTGTTTCTCTTAGCATAATGTCTTCAAGGCCCATTTATGTTGCAGTAGTCTTATTCTTGGGACTCCATCCATTCCGTAGCAATAAAAGCACCAGCGCCCCAGGACATACGTGCAAGGGTGTTTATTGTATTGTAGAATTTTTCCTAATGGTAAAAGGGCAAAAAAGGAAAGAAAGAAGAGAAAAGAGAAAGAAAAAGAAAAAAATGGGAAATGCCATGAATACCCCACTAGTTGGAATGGAACAAATATACCGTAGAATGCTACACAACAACTCAAGAAGAATGCATTAGCTTTACACCAGTTGAATTGGAGAGAATTCCTTAAGCAAGAAAAAACAAGACACAGAAGAATGTGTATAATCTTCTAATCCAATTTTGACATACCAATTTATTTTTTTAATTCTCCTCTATGTTTAAGCCTTATGCCTGACTAGGAAAAGACCTGAAGTGGGTTGGAAGATGGGGGAGATGAAACCCTTGAAAACTGCTTGGTCTTACTCAAGCTTCATCGAGCCTAAAAAGTATGACAGCAGTGCAGACAAAGGGTATGTCTGAGAGAGGGTGGCTCCCCGGGGGTCCCCTTCTATTCCTCCCTTAGAGGGTCCCAGTCAGATGGGGAGGCTGCCTGAGCAGTAGCCTCCTGGGCTTTTGCCTGAGACCCCTGTAGGGGCTCACCAGCATCTGGCTATGCCACACTTCAGTCAGTAACTCTGAGGAACCACACACAATTGCATTTATGCATCTGGATAAAATTTTACATATTTTAGGCATATATAAAGAAATTAAATTTAAAAATTAAAAAGACAAAGGGAATAGATATGCTACTTGAGTAATTTAAAAAGAAACAAAAGAAAAAAATGCCAGCTGGCCAAATGCAAAAAGAACTCGATTCTTCCCTCCTGTCTTCCGTATCTTACCCCAGGGAAGAATTTTATAACAGAGGACCGTGAGCTCACGAGCTGCAGTCTGGCTTCACGTGTTCCCTTAATGAAGCTTCCTGGAGCATATTAGCTGTTTTCTTACAAAATTCTACCATGAATAATTGAAATTAAGCGTTTCCAGTCAAAATAAAGTAACACTGAATGATGCAGTACACTCATTTTCCTGTCTCTTACCTCCTTTCTAATCCACCCAAAGTGGTCATTTAAATTAAATTGAATTTCCTTGTCATGTTGCTGAATCTTCCAGGTTCCACCAAATTGATTGCTAGATTAAAGCAGCAAATGAACTACAGGGAAATGGCAAGGCAGAGGCTTACCTGATATGAATCTGAGGAGGAATTATTTATTGGCTCTCTTTCTCCTGGGGCCCCAGACCTTCTTGATTAGTTGACACAAGTCTTAGAGGTGAGAAAATCCAGGCTCAGATGAGTGGCTCAAAGACCATTGATGAGTGGATGATGTCATCAAAAAGCCTGATTCTTTCTAACATTCTTCTCTGTCACTCTCATGTGTTGACTTTACATCCTTAGCCTTGTTGTCTCATTGTAGTGGATAAAGTGGTGGCCTCCCCAAAGATATGCCCACCCAGAACCTGTAAATGTGACCTTATTTGGAAAATGTAATTAAGGATCTCGAGATGAGATTACCCTGGATTCGGAAAGGCCCTAAATCCAGTGACAAGTCCTTATAAGAGAAGAGCAGGGGAGGAGAAACAGAGAAAAAGGTGATATGCTGACAGAGGGAGAGACTGGCGTGATGCATCTACAAGCCAAGGAATGCCAAGGATTGCCCGAGAGAGGCCTGCAAAGGACTCTCCCTCAGAGCCTCTAGAAGGAACTAGTCCTGCTGACACCTTCACTTCAGACTTCTGACATCTAAAACAGTGAGAAAATTAATTTCTGTTGTTTTAAGCCACCAAGTTTGTGATGATGTGTTATAGCGGCTCTAGAAAACTAACACATTTATGGTCTAAATACAGCTGCCACATCACAGACATCATGTCCTCACATGCACGCCACGGTATTCAAAGCAGAAAGAAAGAGAATGGGGAAAAGAATTTATTTTTTATTAGCAAATCTTTGCTCCTCTAACTTCTTATTAGCCAGGTTATGCAGCCACTTCTGGCTGCAAGGAATTATGGGAAAATGAATAGCTGGCAAAAAGGAGTAGTGGGAATTTGAAAATGTGGAGAGAGCATTGTTAGTCGTCAGCACAGCAACTGCCATTTAATGGGTGGCAACCAGAGATCCTGATGGTTCTCTTCTGTGCAGAATATCCCTACACAGTGCAATGTGTTGAGACACACCGGAGATCAATTATGAGTTATCCCTGCAGGCTTGTACCTGGATGCCCTGTTAACAAAACCTGGGAAGGGAGAAGGTCAGGAGGGTTGGCAGGTGGGCAGGCAACTGGCCACGACTGCCACACGTGGGAATAACTCACTATAGCTCTATAGGGAAGTGGAGGTTTTCTACGAGGCCATACGATGGAAGCTGACTGGGATTGTAACAGGTGTGCTTGGTTTTTGTTGATGTGAGGCCAGGTTCATTTACTCGTTCATTCATTCATCCCGCATTTATTTATTCAATAAACACAACTTGAATTGACTTAATTGAAAAAAGGGCTAGGTATGGTGGCTCACGCCTGTAATCCTGGCACTTTGGGAGGCCAAGGTGGGAAGATTGCTCTAGGCCAAGAGTTCAAGCCCAGCGTAAACAACATAGTGAGGTTTCCCCGTCTCTACAAAAACTAGAAAAATTAGCCAGGTGTGGTGGTGCATGCTATTTGGGAAGCTGAAGCAGGAGGATTGCTTGAGCCCAGGTGGCACATAGAGCAGAAAGGACGGTGTGTTGGGACTGGGGACATGGATTCTATGATGACACCACTGCACTCTAGCGTAGGCAACAGAGCGAGACCCTGTCCCCCCCAACAAAAAAAAAAAAAAAAGAAAAAATGTTCAACTATTAGTACATGTAACCAAAAGTCCAGCAGGAGATTTTCAGGGGCTTAGGGGCTCCAGTGCTGTCAACAAGACTTATTGTCCCTCTGTATCTGTCCCTTGGTTTTGCTTTCTCTGTGTTGATTTCATTCAGTCTCTTCCCACTCAGAGGTAAAATGGCCACCAGCCTTTCCAGGGTTCACGATGTGATCTCCCAGGTACCCTGGGAAAAGAGGGCTTCTCTTCACAAATGTTCCAGTAACCATCCCTGCATTGAGTCTCAAGGGCAAGTACCCATTCCTGTGCCATCTCTGTGACTGGGGGCGGGGTGTAGATTACACAGTCCATCAAGGTTTGGAATATATGGCGGCACATAGAGCAGAAAGGAGGGTGTGTTGGGATTGAGGACATAGATCTGGCCACTCAAAACACTTGCACTCAGAGTAAGTAACAAATGCCTGCTGCACTCCCAATTTGTAAAATGAATGCCACTGTGGACAAGCATGAGATAGATGTATATGGGTTCAGTGCAAATTCATCATTACTCTTGGGTGGCAAGGAAGATAACTTCAAAGGACCTTATAATGGGGGAGGGTTAGTAGCATCATCTAGACATATAATAATAATCATGCCCCATGAAGGAACAGCTGCGGATGCTATAGGAAACCACACTGGAAAATTACATTCAATTAGGATCTATAACACCTAACAATATATAAGGCATAATGTTGGGCATTAATCAGATTGGTTTCATGTTTGATGTGCACCCCAAACATCAGAAATATCAAAATGAGATCCAAAGGCCTCTTCTGTTTAATAACTATGAATGGTCACACAAATTACCTGGCTCATTTGTGAAGAATGGTATGAGGTATGAGTGTTTGGGAAGATTTTAAAGGCGGTGCTTTTGGTTTACACTTTAGTAAGCATATTAGCCTATTGTTAAATACCTATTAACCCTACTAGAAGAAGAGGAGGAAGAAAAAGAGGAAAAGAAAGAAAAAGAACTATGAAGTAAAGAGTAGCATGTTACCAAGCAACAGCTTTAACTAGCACTGTTGTCAGTGGTTTCAGAAAGACAGTTACTGAAATGATTTGATCCCCATAAATGGAAATCATCTTCTTTGTATAGTTCTACATTATGTGAGCATCTCACACCAAGAACCTAAGCTTTGGCTTTTGTGTATCACCAGTTTTTCACCAGAGTATGGCAAACATCCCTGTACTGTGTTTAGCCAGTTCCCAACACCGGCAAAGAGAGAGTTCTATAATAGTTGACTGTCTTGGTTCATTTTGCATTGCTATAAAGGAATACCTGAGACTGAGTAATTTGTAAAGAAAAAAGGTTTATTTGGCTGATCATTCTGCTGGCAGGAAGATTGGGCATCTGATGAAAGGTTCGGGCTGCTTCCACTAATGGCAGGAGGTGAAGGGGAGCTGGTGTGTGGAGAGATCACATGGTGAGAATGGAAGAGAGACTCACCTCTACTAGGGAGGGTGGTAAACTATTCATCAGGGATCCACCCCCAGGACCCAAACACCTCCCATTAGGCCCCACCTCCAACACTGGGGATCAAATTTCAACATAAGGTTTGTGGGGCAAACATCCAAACTACAGCATTCACCATGATGTGACTTGGATTCCTTCTGGAGTTATTTCTCCAGCAAACTTCTGTCTTGCCCTTAAAGATGACCCTTCCATAAAAGACTGAGGAACATGGAGAACTCCAACCTGGTCTCCCAGGAATGGCATGGTGGTGGGAGGTGTACATTAGAACTTGCATTCTTCAGAGGGCAAGGTCCACAACTTCAAGTGCTCTGCCTGTGGCTGCCTCCCTGGACATGCCATTCAATACTGAGCACACGCTGCTTTTAGGTATTGCTTGTTTGGAGAGTGGAAAATCAAGTATATCTCAGACATACTTTCTGTCTCTAAGATTCCCTGAAAATTAGGGACATGGAATCTGCCTAGAAATGCTCAAAGGCTTCCAGATGTCAAAACACAGCACTTGAGTGGGCGGGGCACCTAGATGTTGGGAGAGCTGTGATACTGCCAAGGTACTTCTCAATGTTCTGCATTCTGATACTGTCAAGGTTTTCTCTGCTTTTTAGTGCATATTGATTACTAAAAAGATATATAAGGCTGGGTGCGGTGACTCACGCCTGTAATCCTAGCACTCTGGGAGGCCGAGGCGGGTGGATCGCTCGAGGTCAGGAGTTCAAGACCAGCCTGAGCAAGAGCGAGACCCCCGTCTCTACTAACAATAGAAAGAAAATTAGCTTGTCAACTAAAAATATATAGAAAAAATTAGCCGGGCATGGTGGCGCATGCCTGTAGTCCCAGCTACTCAGGAGGCTGAGGCAGTAGCTTAAGCCCAGGAGTTTGAGGTTGCTGTGAGCTAGGCTGATGCCACGGCACTCTAGCCTGGGCAAAAGAGTGAGACTCTGTCTCAAAAAAAAAAAAAAAAAAAAAAAAAAAGATATATAGATCTGGCAGGGAAATGTCTTAGAAAACATCAAGAATCAAGTTATAAGTGAACATATTATTCTGCTTGAATGTCAATAATAACAATAACTAACATTCTGTTCTAGACACTGCTGAGCATTTTATATGCAATATCTTATTTAATCTTCACAATATCTCAGTGAGGTACCTATTCCTGTTTTACAGATATGGGGAATGAAACTAAAAAGATGAAGTAACTTGCACAAGTTTACACAGTGACAACAGTGGAATTTGAACCCAGCAAGACTGACTTTTCACCACCATCCAATACTAACAATCATCAGCATTTGGTTCACAGGAGTTGAGCCCCTTTCTTGGCAGAACTTGTGTGGTAGACCTGTCATTGGTGGCCTCTTTAAGAACAATGCCTCTGACCCCTGGCAAATAGCTGGATTTCTAATCCAAAACAGATGAATACCCACCCAATGATGTCCCAAGCATTGCCCTTTCCTAGAAACGTGTACTGCCTTGCTCTAGTCATCTGATTGGACATCTTTAGCTGTGGATCCTAGCCTGGAATGGTAATCATGATAACTACTATTTGGTGACCACTCACTGTGCAAGCCCATGAGGGGCATATTGCTACTGATTCTTACAGTAATCTGCATTAGGATAGTATATTTCCCACTTTGCCAGTGTTTCAGAGGAGTGCAAATGATGGGCTAAAACCACATGGATAAAGCACAGCAAATGTTAACATTCAAACTCAGCCCTGGTGACTCCAAAGCCCATATTCATTTCATTGCTCCCAAGTTTGCTATGCCCCATTAAACACTCTCAGCTGAACAGTTGGCCACTCCCCTTGGGGGACAGTCTCAAGCCCTGGTTAGTTCCCTAACCCTAGCCCTGTTTCCTCTCCTTCCCTTCCTTCCCCTACCCTATGTCCCCTGAGTTCACATGTGACCTTGAGATTGAGCTCATCCAGGGTGTGACGTTTTATTAAGCCAAAATTTTCAAAAAACTTTCCATAGACTACAACTCAGAATTTGTTTTTAAAAATTACCAAGAAGGGTGGTGTGGGGGCAAGGGCAATATATTGTACCCCCACAATATGCTGAAATAAGAATTAAAAAAAAATAAATAAAGACTAAAAAATAATTACCAAGAAAACAAAAAACTCAAGTATTATCTTCTCTGTTTTGAGCTCTCATTGCCATTTTTCCATAATAAAGGTACATGGGCAATTTTAGCTCCTTGCAACTCTCAGGAGGCAACTGTTTTTCAGGACTCTAGGGTGAAAAGGACAGAGACTCAATTAACTTAAGAGGGAGAAAAGAGAGACCGTATTAGCTCATGCAGCTTGAAAGTGCAGGGCACAGCTGACTTCAGGCATGACTTAGTCCAGGGCAATGCTGGCTAATAGAAATGTCAGGCAAGCCTAATATGTAATTTGAGATTTTCTAGTAGTCACATTTAAAAAAGTGAAAAGAAGCAGATGAAGTTAATTTTAATAATATATTTTCTTTAACCTAATATAACTGAGATATTATCATTTCAGTATATAATCAACATAAACAGGCCAGGCGTGGTGGCTCATGCCTATAACCCTAGCACTTTGGGAGGCCAAGGTGGGAGGATTGCTTGAGGTCAGGAGTTCAAGACCAGCCTGACCAAGAGCGAGACCCCGTCTCTACAAAAGAAAGGAAAAGAAAGGAGAGAAGGTGGGAAGGAAGGGTGAAAGGTAGTCCTGTAGTCCCAGCTACTTCGGAGGCTGAGGCAGGAGAATCACTTGCACCCAGGAGTTTGAGGCTGCATTAAGCTATGATGACGCCACTGCACCCCAGCTCGGCTGACAGAGCGAAACTGTCAAAAAAAAAAAAAGAGAGAGAGAAGAGTAGAGTTGAAATGGAAACCAAACTGCTAAAGTACAAATCTGGGACTGCTGGTGGCCATCTTGCCCAACAAATGGAGAGTCTATAGACAGATGGAGACACAGTGGCATCATTGAGTTTCTACATCTGCACGGCCCAATACGGTAACCACTAGCCTCACGGGGCACTCACTGAGTACTTGAAATGTGCCTAGTTTGACTTGAGATATCTGTAAGTTTATAATAGGCACATGGTTTCAAAGGCTTAGTGTCAAAAAAAAAAAAAGGAATGTATTGTATAGTGGTGAAGTCTGGGCAAAAAGAAAAAAAGGAATATAAAATATCTCAATAATATTTGAGACAGAATCGCAAATTTAAGACAGGCCCTACTTTACCAGTTTGCAAATCTCAGTGAGAATAGATCTTTTTTTCCCAATAATTAAAGGGGGAAAAAATGATAATAACTGTTTTGATTGGCCCACCCTGGGTCACATGCCCATTCCTGAACCAATCACAATGGCCAGGGAAATAGGACACTCTGATTGGCTGGGCCTGGATCTTGTGACCACTTCTGTAGCTGTGGTGCAGGAGGAGGCTGGGCCCCACTTAAACAACCAAAAAGTCGTTCCCCGTGTGAAAGCAGGGCAGCAATGCTGGCCAAACAAAAACACTTTATTTTTCAAATGAGGCTTGAATAGGATACCTGTCTATTGCCTCCCACTATCGCTTTTTCCTTCTTCCGTCCTAATATCCTATTTGGATTGTGGTAGATGTTAGTGCTTTTCATCAATATTTCTGCAGGGCACATGGAAGGATTGTGCTTTATTGCCTTCTGGACGTTAGGCACAGACATATGACTTGCTTTAGCTAATAACATCTGCACAGAAGTAACGTGTCACTTCCAGGTGGAAGTTTATAGGGCTGGTGCATGGATCTCCAAGCTCTCTCCTCGCCTGCCATGATGAAACTTGTGTTGATTTGGAGGTGCCACACATTCAGCCTAGATCACTGAGCCAACTCATGGAGAACAGCTGCCCTGCAAAGTCATCCTGAATCACAGTGGACTTTATGTAAGGAAGAAATAAAGTTTTGTTGTACTAAGCTACTAAGGTTTTGGGGTTGTTACTGAAGCATAACCTACTCAACTAATTCAGGGATTCATATGATTTTAGGAGTTGCAGAATCCATAATGTGACATAGCCTAAGCCCAATCAGGATTGCATACCCTGGCCATAGATAAATTCCTGTCAGAAGTAATCATATGTCCTAAGTAGGACTAGTCAGAATTGCTGTTAGGACTTTTGTTGACAAAAGTTGACACCTGGGACACAGGTGTTTTCTTTTGCTTTAGACGATGTGGTGTTCAAATGAAATGCCTGCATCTTGTGCAACAATTTTGCTATGATATGGAAAACCAGGCTGAGGACAAATCCATCACAGAGAAGGCAGAACTAATAGAATTACAGAAGCACCTAACTGGAGTCCTGGATCATACTGTGCCTGAAACCTGATCTTCCTTTGGATTACTTATGTAACCCTATAAATGCCCTTGATGTTTGTACAAATTTGAATTGGATTTTCTCTTACCCACAACGAAAAGTATCCTAACTGATATAAACCTTGATCACAAAGCACCCAGGGAAGAGGAGATATAGAAACTCTCCAGCTAATGTGCTAAATGTTCACAATTAAGACACTTTTCAGAAGTGACCAGTAAGGATTAGCTGTTTTTACTTATCAAAATAGCCTATAAAAGATTCTTATCATTTCTTTTCCTGTTACTGGGTAGGCACAGAGCTCTAAATTTAAGGCTGCTAAGCACAAAACCAGAATCTTCCTAGCATTTTTTTTCTGCAAAGAGAGCCTTCCTTCTTTCAAAGATGACATGTATAGAGTTACTGCTATGGAACCTCCATTGGTTTTATTAATAGAAATCCTCATAAGATCCGTTCCCCAAATGGCCTTATCCACACCATTTTCTGGTCTTCCTTTATGTTCTTCCTAAAGTTGTGTTAGCTATTGTTATAAACAACCCCCAACACTTAATGACTTAGAACAGGGGTTGGCAAACTTTTTCTGTAAAGGGCCAGCTAGTAAATATTTTAGGCTCACCTTTGAAGTTGACATTGAAAGCAACCATAGACAATATGTAAACAAGTAAGTATGGCTGTGTTCCGGTAAAACCGTATTTACAAAAACAGGCGTTGGGCCAGAATTCGCCTGCAGGTGGTAGTTTGCTCACGGTAACCTTAAAACAATATACTTTTAAAAAAAATCTCTTCCAGTTTCTGCGGATCAGGAATTTGGGAGTGCCCTGCTGGGTTGTTCTGGGTCAAGATCTCTCACGAATTGCAGTCAGATGTCAGCCAGAGTTGCAGGATCTATTTTTTGCGGGCTGAAGGATCTGTTTCCAAGGTGACTTACTTGGTCAGTAAGACAGTGCTGGCTGATGGTGAGAGAACTTAGTTTCTTTCCACAGGGTACTTGGGTGTCTTCATGGCATGGCACCTGGTTTCCTCCAGAGCAGGTGGTCAAGGTGGAAGTTGCAATGTTTTGATGACTTAGCCTCAAACTCACAAACCATCGCTCCTGAGTATCCTAGTGGTCACACAGGTCAGCCCTATTTGTCGTGGGAAGAGAGTACGCACAAGAGCATAAATACCAGTAACAAGGATCACTGGCCGCCGTCTTGGAGCTGTCACCACCACAGTGGTTCTCAACCCTGCTGCACATTGAAAACTCCTGAGGGGGCTTTTAGAAAACAGAGATACCAGCCTCTCCCACCCTCCCCGGAGAGTCTGTTTCAGTCAGTCTGGGATGCAGGCCAGGCAGCAGAACTTGCTAAAAGCTCTGCACATACATGACGCTGGTGTTCAGCTGGGCTTCAGAACCACTCTCTTAAAGGCTTTGCTGGGTCACGTTGTGGGCAGCAAGCCTCCTGAACATGTATCATAAATAGCAGAGACAACAGATCATAGCACCCAGGAATTTAAGAATGTTTGGCCATTTTACCTCAGGTGCGGTTGAAGAAGGAGGAAAGCAACATGCTGTGTCCTCACCAGGACTCTGAATAAGTGTTCCAGTCTAAGCATGGCTAGAGTCACAGCCACTCAGCCCATCTCTCCACCTTGCCTCACATCGGGGATAAGCTGCTTCTCACTGTGAAGGATTTTGTCCCAAGAACTCAGCTCCTGGTAATTGGGTGGCTGCTCTTGTAGCATGTGGCATCCTGTGTCACAAATACACACCTCCAGAAGACAATCACATGCCTGTCTGGTGTGGTCTATGGGGTAGCCTCCACTCTTCTGTGCTTTTCTGGGAAATATAAGAGAGAGAGAAAGAGCAGTGAGGGGTCTGTCATCTCTGGAAAATCACTGGATTTGACTGTCCTTAAATGAAATAATATTTGTAAAGTGCCCAGCACAGTGTCTGACACAAATTAGATGCTCAACACTCAATGGTTGTGTATTTCCTTCCCTCCTCTCTTCCCTCCTTTCCTCTTCACCTCCCTCTCTCGATCCCAATCTGCCGTCTATGTGTACCTATGTGATTTTTAAATCCCTTCTCTTGGGCAGGCTTTGGGGCTTCCATAGCACATGGAAAAGGCATTCACACAATGTTGATAATGACATACCCTGATGCCCCCACATCCTCATGCAGAGAACTGGATGGAAGGGGGGGGCCCCTGCCTCCTGAGGTTTGGCCTGATGGTTTAAGCAGTGAACCCATTAGCTTAGTAGTCATGCACTGCGTAATGACGTTCCGGTCAGTGATGGACCAATGACAGAGGGTCATCCCATAAGATTGTCACGGAGCTGAAAAACTCCTATCACCTAGTGACATCGTAGCTGTCATAATGTCGTTGCTCACGTTTGTGGTAATGCTGGTGTGAACAAACCTCCTGTGCTGCCAGTCATATAACAGCACGACACAATTATGTACCCACATAATACTTAATAGTGATAAAGGATAACTAGGTTACTTACTGGTTTGTGTATTTATTATATTTTTATTATTATTTTAGAGTATACTCCTACTCGTACTTTATTTCTTTCTTTATTTTTTAGAATCTGCCTTGATCTTGCAGTCTATTCATATCTTTTTTAAAAAAGTGAACTGTAAAACAGCCTCAGGCAGGTCCTTCAGGAGGTGTTCCAGAAGAAGACATTGTTGTCTTAGGAGATGACAGCTCTGTGCCTGTTACTGCACCTAAAGACCTTCCAGTGGGACAAGATGTGGAGGTAGAAGGCAGTGATGATGATCCTGACCTGTGTAGGCCTAGGCTAACGTGTTTGTTTATGTCTTAGTTTTTAACAAAAAAAGTTTAAAACATAAAGAAAAATAAAACATTTTTTTGTTTTTTGAAGAACTCCAGAAATAAAACATTTTTAAAAGCAGAAGAAAAAAAAAACTTAAAGAACAAGGATATAAAGAAAGAAAATATTTTTGTACATCCATACGATGTGTTTGTGTTTTAAGCTAAGTGTTATTACAAGTCAAAAAGTCAAAAAAAATATTGAAAAAGTTTATAAAGTCAAAAAGTGACAGTAAACCAAGGTTAATTTATTATCGAAGAAATAAAAATATTTTAAAATAAATTTAGTGTAGCCCAAGTGTCCAGGGTTTATAAAGTCTGCAGAAGTGTACAGTGATGTCCCAGGCCTTCACTGTCACTCACCACTCACTCGCTGACTCACCCAGAGCAACTTCCAGTCCTGCAAGCTCTGTGCATGGTAAGTGCCCTATACAGGTGTACAATTTTTAATCTTTTATGCCATATTTTTCCCGTACCTTTTCTATGCTTATATGTGTTTAGATACACAAATACTTACCACTGTGTTACAATTGCCTACAGTATTCAGTACAGTAACATGCTGTCCAGGTTTGTAGCCTGGGAGCGGTAGGCTATGCCATGTAGCCTGAGTGTGTAGTAGGTTGTACCATCCGGGTTTGTGTAAGTTCACTCTACAATGTTGGCACAACAATGAAATCACCTAATGATGAATTTATCAGAACATATCGACATGGTTCAGCGAGGAATGACTGCATAATGTTTCCTAAATTTGCTGATCAAAACAACCAGGTGGGGAGCTTGTTAAATATCCAAATTCCTAGGCCTTACCCCAGGGCTATGGAATCATAATATGTAGGGGAAGGGCATCTGAGTGTGTATGTGTGTGCATGTGTGTGTATGTGTGTCCCTGACCCAGGCTTCTGTAAGAAAAGCGTGATGAGTGATATGAAGACTAAAATCAAGAGCATCATTGAACTTCACCTTCCCTCCAGCCAGTTCCTCCCACACTCCATGCCCCCACTCTTTGTGTTCCCAAATCCTTTCTCAGTAACGAAGAACATAATCCCCAGAGCCCTGCATAAACTCCAGCGCTCTCTCTCCCCAGGTTCTCCTCTTTTCTGCCCCCATTCCTGAGAAGGGCCAGCACCTCAGTCTGAGTGCGTGGAGCACCCAGCATGGTGACAGAGACAAGGGAAAGGGACGGAGGGGTACAGTGTAGTGAAGTCAGGGCCCCCGTAGCCTGGGTACCAAAACGGGGCACTGGGGCCCCGGGAAAGGATATTGGTTTCCCAGGGAAAGGAGACCCAGCAGCCTCAAAATCCTCGTGTTGCAAATAGTCACTGCTTGATCGTTTGCCCTCTGACGCTGGTTACAGCACCACACGGACCACATCCTCCCCAGCCCCGGCTGCTGGGCGATGCGGCTGATCTGCTGCAGTGTGGGCTTTGGGCACCACGGAAACACGTTCCCAGGTTGCTTCTCGCTGAGTTCTCAATACCCATTTGCTTTCTATTCTCGGCCTGTATGAGGGTCTCTGCTTTGCACATCTCCTAAAGATTGTGTTGTGGTCAGCTTCTTCCAGCCGCTTCTGCAAGAGAGGCCGCAAGTACACTTGTTCTTGAAACTGAGCTGCAGAGTCTAGAACAGCGAGGTGGTTTGGCTGAACACCCTCCCAAAGAGAACCCCGGGGTGAGCCCCGCGCTGGCCTGGGGATATCCCAGGGCGATCCCCTTCCCTTTCAGGAGCTTGGCAGCTTGCTGCAGGGCTTTTGGCAGAGCTTTGATGTCCTGGGACTCCTCAGGTTTTGCTCCAGTTTTTTCTTGTCCAGCTTCATGGCACAGAGAGGCACTGCAGGGCTCCAGGGACGTCCCCGTGGAGTTGCTCTCTGCCCCGGCTCTTGCCTTGCCCTGGGCCCGAGAGGTCCCCAGGCCACCTCACTCCAACCTGAGGTCCACAGCGCGCCATCCCACTACAGAACTCATAGGGCAGAGGGGCCCTGGGGACCCCCCCATGGCATCTGAGTTTTTGATAACTGTCCCATGTGACTGCTGTGGCCAGGCACATCTGGGGATACTGGCTTAGTGCAAAGAGCTTTGGGCCAAGGGTTGCCATCAAGAAGCTCAGTTACCTCGGTGAGGACACTCCCTGTCTGTGGGCCACAGTGTCCCCATCAGTAAAGCAAGGAGGATCAGTTCTTAACCCTTCTTGGGGTCACATTGAGAACCTAATAAAATTGTAGATCTTCCTTTCTTATATGTCTATTTCTTCCCCCTCCTTAAAACAGAACACACAATTTTGCTCACAATTTCAAGGAATTAACAGACCTCAAAAGGTGATCCGCAGATCCCTAGGGGGTCACAGGGGCCAGGCTGGGACACCTCCTCCCCAGACGTTCTGTGCAATCCCCCCCTACACTGATTATATTGTATCTGATTCTAGCCACACAGGACCACACACGGTATATTATCTTTCATTAATAACACATTGCTCTACATGTGATGCCTTCTTTAATGATTATTTCCAATAACTACAGGAAATCCTTAGTTCCCACATACTTCAGGTTCCAGGACCTGGGAAGACTGGGGATAATGAGGGATCCAGATGAACAGAACTGTCAGCCCAGCCACCCCGCACTGGGGTGGGAGTGTGCTCTGCGGGCCCAGAAGCTTCTCATGGTGCAAGCTGGGTCCTACGTTTCTGACACTCAGAATCCCAGGCAAAGTGACAGAGGATAGGATGGTAACAGGAGCATTAATTTCCCTTCTGTTCTAGATCAGGGTTCTCCTTCTGAAAATAGCTGGGCTACTCTGGAAGTCAACGCTGCATCAAAGGCTTATCGAAATTCAAACAATGCACTGGCAGCCAAAGCCCTCCCTGAGAGGTCAGCAAGGAGTCTAGAAACGGTGCTCGTGTTTCTTTAAAACATATTTCATCAAGTGCCCTCCACGCCTACCACGTTGGGTTCAAAAGCTTGGACTTTCCTGTGTACCCAGTGGGTGGAAGAGTGGGGGAGGATCTTTCCAGCTCACTGCTCTCTCCGGAAGCAGGGGTGGGCTGAGCCACAAGGTGACTGACAACCACAGGGCCCCAGGACTCCAGCTACCGCAGGACCAGGAGGCCCAAGGACAGGGCTGCTGCTCTGGTCTTACTGCCAGTAGACACCCTGAGTCTTTGGTAATTACCAATTTTTCCACAATTAAAGGAAAAAAATATACTCCTGGAACAACATATATAAGTCTTTCAGCATCATTTAAGCTGACGTCTTTTTTTTGTTTTCTGTGAATGGACGTTGTAGCCTGTCATCCCTGTCTCCAGGGAGTACCTGAAGTGAGTCCTACCTCTCCCCGTTCTCCTCTGCTCCATAATAATCCCTGTGTGTCCGGGGTCTCCACGTTTAAACCTCACACATTACTCCGACAAGATGCTGGCTTGGGCTGAATGTAGGAGAAAGACGCTTTTAAAGGTGGTTAAGTTATTTATTTATTTTTTTGTTTTTCTTTCTTTTTTTTTTTTTGGAATAAAATTTACATAACACAGAATTGCTCATTTTAATCACTTTTAATTGTATAATTCAGTGGCATTAAGTACATTCACATTGTTGTGCAACCACAACCACTATCTACTTTCAGAATTTTTTCAGCTTCCAAACTGAAACTCTGTACCCATTAAACAATAACTCCTCATTTCCTCCTCCCCACAGCCCCAGGCAAGCACCATTCTACTTCCTATCTCTATGAATTTGACTAAGTACCTCATATAAATGGAATCATACAGTATTGGTCCTTTTGTGACTGGCATATTTCACTTAACATGCTTTCATGGTTCATCCATGTTGTAGCATGTATCAAAATTTCCTTATTATTTATTTGATAATTTTTATTATTAATTTTTTTTTTCAATTTAGAGACAGTTTTTCCCTCTGTCACCCAGGCTGGAGTGCAGTGGCACCATCATAGCTCACTGCAGCCTCGAACTCTTGGGCTCAAGCTCCCAAGTAGCTGGGACTACAGGCACGTGCCACCATGCCCAGCTAATTTTTTTTTCATTATCTGTAGAGATGGGGTCTCACTATGTCACCCAGCCTGGTCTGGAACTTTGTGTATCTATTCATCAGTTGCTCCTACCTTTCAGCCGCTGTGAAAAATGCTGCTACAAACATGGGTGTACAAATTACAGTTTGAGTCCCTGCTTTCATTTCTTTTGGGTGAATATCCAGAAGTGAATCAGGTTTACTTTTTCAGTTATGAAAGTTACCTTCACAGACTATTTGTGGTGTATGCTCATCCTCAGACCTTGCACACCACGTTACAAGAGGAGATGAAGCCAGCACGCAAACACCAGCCTCACACAGCAAAGTGTGGCACAGGCATCTGAGTGGAATCGAGAAAGTACCGTGAGGAAGCAGAGGGCACAGAGATCCCACTGCCAGACCGTGAGCAACCAGAGGACGGGGACTGTGCTCATTATCTTGGGTCCCGGCATCTCGCACAGCACCTGGTGTGATCCCTCAGGTGGGCAATCAGCAATGCCTGTGGATTGAATTCAAGAGTGAATGAGTGAATAAACAACACCTAAAGGGGGGATTTGCAAGATTTTATCAGGGACACAGCATGCAAACAGGACCCTGAAGATGTAGAGAGCCCCGAAAGGCAGAGATGTGGAAGGAAGGCATTCCAGGGAGAACATATTGCCTAAGCAAAGGCATGCAAGCAGCCAAGCCCAGTGGTATTCAGCAAAGGAGGGGCCCAGATGGCTAGAGCTGTGATTTAGACAACCCCTCCGAGGGCTGCTTTGGGGAAGAGTGGGTGGAGGCAGGGGAACAGTGAAGGAGGTGGTAGAGACCTCTGATGGTTCCTCATATATGCTCTCCTCTTCTTTCATAACATTGAGAGATGATGGTGGTGGTGGTAGTGGTGGTGGTGGTGGTGACGGTGACAGTAGGCACTTGTTTGGTACATCTCTGTGTCAAGCACTGTGCTAAACTCTTTATACAGAGCATCTAGGTTCATCTTCATTGATAAGCCTACAAGGCGGTGCTCATGTCCCCATTTTACAAATCAGGAAACCTAGCGTTCCAGACACGAGGAAGCTTGCCTGAGGCCACACGGTAAGTGGTGGAGCCTGAGGGCGCCCAGGCGGTCTGATGGCAGAGCCCAGCACAGCACCAACCACCCTGGGTAGTTTTCTAGTCCTTTCTAAACCAGCGCAATCAATTTCAGAGCTATTTTTCCAAGAACTCAACAAACCATCTGAACCTTTCTAGAATGTGGAAAGTTTTGCTTTTGGTTTTTTCAACTCTTTTCTTTCTTTTTCTTCTTTTCACAAATTGCCAATTTTTAAAGAAAAAAAAGTATTAGAAAAACTCTTTAAAATAATTGGAATTGAAAAAAAAATAATTGGAATTGAGATCCATTAAGACCTTTGTCCCAAACACAGCAAAAATCTTATCCAAATGTATCGGGACACAAGAATTAATCAATTTTCCTCCAGACTAAAATTTAAAAAACCTGATTATTTACCTTTTAAATAATTGTTCCAGTTTTGATTTTTTTTTAATTTTTATTTATTTATTTATTTTGAGACAGAGTCTCGCCTTGTTGCCCAGGCTAGAGTGCCGTGGCATCAGCCTAGCTCACAGCAACCTCAAACTCCTGGGCTTAAGTGATCCTACTGCCTCAGCCTCCTGAGTAGCTGGGACTACAGGCATGCGCCACTATGCCCAGCTAATTTTTTCTATATATATTTTTAGTTGGCCAGATAATTTATTTCTATTTTTAGTAGAGATGGGGTCTTGCTCTTGCTCAGGCTGGTCTCGAACTCCTGACCTCGAGCAATCCTCCCCCCTCGGGCTCCCAGAGTGCTAGGATTACAGGCGTGAGCCACCGTGCCTGGCCTTAAATAATTGTTCCAGTTTTGATGCAGAATTTTAAAGCTTGCTGAGTTCTGATTTCATTGTGTGCACTTAATAGGCTTCCTAATCTATATTCTGAATTAAAATGGTTTTGAGGGTGGATCACAATAGCTTCCCAAGTCTGAAAAGAAATATTGAGATTCTGGAGTGGTGGCAATTACAAAATTGCCTAGACTCACAGTTTGCTGGAAAACCAGATTGGAAAATAAGAGGCAAGATGTCCAGGAAAAAAACCAAAAGTCACCAGTCAGAGCTGGCTGGGACAATTAGAAAGCGTGGGGCCTCACCCGTGTGAAACATCCTGCCAGGCAGGACATCTCCCCTCTCTGAGTGCTGGAAATCAGCTGTTCAGGAAGAGGGCAGGCTTCGGGCAAAGGAGCCCTCCTGGTGGAAAGCGGGTTCCCCACCCAGAGAAAGTGCTTCTCCAACTCCCAACAACCAGTTCACCGGTAGGCACCCTCTTCTTCCCCCTCTAAACCTGACTCCCTGGGTGGTCCCTGTAAACCAGGGACATTCTCAAGGGCTGAATCTCACCAGGTTCTCCTCCAAAGGATTTGAGGCCAGAGCCGCATTTCTGCAAGACTGGGGAAGGGGGAGGACCTCCCACAGCACCATCGTCTGAGATGCTCTTTGACATGTGGTTCCTTCTTCCCCTCCCAGACCTGCTGAATCAGAATCTCAGAGGCTAGGGCTCAGGCATCAGCTTTTTAAACAAGCTCTCCAGGGATTTCCATACACATTCAAGAGTCAAAACCACTAGACCATAAGCAACTTAAAAAGAAGAATGGTGTGTTGTCCACTGCAGTCTTCCTAGCGGCTGGCACAGGGTCTACGACTGGTAAGGGATCGGTGATGAATGGATGAATGAGTACCAGAGGCTGCTTCACCACCATTGGGGTGGGGGTATGGGCTTAGCTCGAAGAGGAAGGGTCTCCAGGAGGGCTCGGGTCTGCCTAGGCCAGGGCAAGGCCTCAGGGACTCTTGCTTGGGCTCTGGCATCTCTGGGTCTGTCCCTTTCACCTCCCTTTGCCCTGCACTAGGGCTCAACCAGCTGGGCAGCCCAGCTCTGGCCCAAAGCCCAGCGAGGCCACCCTGCAGTCAGACACTTCCCTCTCTGACAAACTGCCAGACCAACCAAGCTTGGCTCTGAGGATTGGAATTTGCCAGACTAGGAACCAGCCTCAGACTCGCAGACAGCCACACCGCCTCTTGCCGGGAGCGTGGTGCTGGGGGCCAGCCCCAAGAGAGGCCACAGGAACTCTTGGCAGTTTAACCCTGATTAAACCACACAAAGCTGCCATCCAGACTTCCCAGCAGTAACGTCTGCCCTTCCTGGGCTCGCTCTAGTTTGCCAAAGCCTCTGGCCACCCCCTCGCTACCTCTGGCTTGCAGACCTGCAGGCCCTTCCTACTCCTCCCACAACCTCACCTAACCCCCTAGAACAAGAAGTCCTGAACCTTCCAGGCTAATGAAGTTATTGGATGCAGCCCCACGGCCTCACATTTGCGGGGAGCAGCTCACTGTCAACACGCCTTCATTTCTGTTATCTCTATCACCTCATTTCGTTCTCCTGACAGCCTTGCGTGGAAATTATTATTACCCTTCCTAACAGTACAGAGAGACAGAGCCAGGGCTCAAGGTTGCACACCTGAGTGGCAGAGCCAGCGCCAGGACCAAAGTCAGGGCTGGCACCTTTGCTCAGACCTTGGACAGACCTGGGAGAAGGCAGCGGGCCACATGGTTCTCAACTGTGATTGTGCTTGACACTCACCGGGGATCCCCAGACCCTCCCCAGAGCATTCTGTGGGTTCAGTGTGCCTAGGAATCTGCCTTTTAGTAAACACTTCCCACTAGTGTGGACAGAGCATTTTAACACACTCCTGGAGACCTCACCTATTTATGTGGTCTACAAAAAAGAATAATCTTATTGGTGAGAATTTGAAAGCCCTTAGAAAGGAAAATTGTGCCTGAATCCATCAGATCCTTGGCCTGAGCTGCACTAGGACCCCCTTCAGACTGATTAACGTGCTAAAAGGAGATAAATATGCCCTAAAACCTTTAGCCTACTGCCTGGCAGATTGGTGATACTCAACAAGTTTTGGTTTCTTCTTCCTTCTCTTCAATGCCAGCAACCTCTGGTTGTATATGCTTACACTAATTTTGAGTTTCGCTACATTTTTGCTTTTAGCTGTTTTTTAAAAACACTTTTAGTTGCCACATTTTTTTTTCCTGTCTTTTAAATTCCTTGACCTTTTCTTTCTCACACTGAAAAATGTCTTGGAGCTCGAATTGGACCAGTTTATTTCCACCTGCAGCCCACTTGAATGGTGCTGTCGTTCCACAGCCAAACCTTGGGGCCCAAGCCAGCTCTGCCACCCACCCCACCAAGGCCATGCGGTGTATTTTTATTCACTGTGTCCCCTGCCTTGAATGCTTCCTAAGGTGGGGAAGGTGCAGAATGGTGTCTCCAAGCCTGTACTGCCCCTCAGGTCTATTCCTACATAAGATGCTCCTCAAGTGAGTGTGACAAGATGATAGTTATGGAAAATGAAGGAAAATATAAATTGGCTCTAACTGTGTCTCCTAAGCTCTCACAGATCTAGAAAGATGCTGCTGGTGCATCTGAGATTTTTTTATTTTTTTTTTTAGAGACAGGGTCTCACTCTGTTGTCCAGGCTGGAGTGTAGTAGTGCAATCATATCTTGCTGCAGCTTCAAACTCCTGGGCTCAAGTGGTCTTCCTGCCTCAGCCTCCCAAGTACGTAGGACTACAGACACGTGCCACCATGCCTGGCTAATTTTTTTAAAAAAATATTTTGTAGACACAGGACCTCACTATGTGTTCAGGCTGGTGTCGAACTCCTGGCCTCAAGGGATCCTCCCACCTTGGCCTCCCAATGTGCTGGGATTATAGGCATGAACCACTGTGCCCAGCCTTAGGTTTCAATAAAGTGATCTGCCATCAATTTCTTCTTTCAAATGTAGTGCAGGTTCACTCTTGAAAAGCTTGTTATTAAGACGTTTCTCTCAACATTTCTGTTTTGCTCACTTCTAGTCCTCTTGCAAATCTTCGAATACTTGCTTTCTAATTATAAAAATGCATGTTCATTTAGAAAATTTGGAAATCCCAGAAAAATATAAAATAAAGTATAAAACAGAAAAATATCACTAATGATCCCACCACCTAGAGTCCTATTAACATTCTGCTGTCTATAGTTCCATTTTTTATATACACAGAATTGTAAAAAACATATCTGGAACAGCTGGCTCCCTGTGGCCTCCCCAGACAGCAGTCTGGGTGCAGCGTTCTGCAGCACGAGGACCTGTCAAAGAAGACAGAGGTCCCTGAGGATGAGGGTTGGAAGTGCCATGCCTGATGTCACAAACATAGCCATCCCCCCCACCCCCCCGAATAATGTCCCAGCATGCTCAATTTGTGCTCCAGGAGGGCAAGCCCAGGCTTTTGAGCAAAGGTGGCTCAGTCACCAGGCAGGCAGCTCTGCCTGTCCGCTGATGTGGAGATTTCAGGCCACGGAGCTTTCCCTGGAATGCAGTTTTGTTTTTTCTTTCCATCTCTTATTTCCTTCTCTCCTTTCTCTTGTCGGGCCTGAGGAGCCAGTTTGTGGTTCTTTGTTAAGGCAACCCAAGCACTTAACTGACACAGACTCTTTCTAGGTGGTTCTAGGATGGGCCCTTCCCTTTCCCTGCCGTGCAATGGGCATTAATTAGGAACAAGATTGGTATGTGTGCAGTGGAGAGGAAAGAGACATTCTAGACAAGAGAATTAACAGGAGCAGAACAGGCACAGATGGGATGCTGCTGCAGTGGGGAGAAAGGTAGGGGTTAGGATAGCAGTGCTAACCAACATTTATCGAGCACCTCCTGGAAAAACGTGGCTCAGAGAAGTTAAACACAATGTCCAAGATTAGGTAAGTGGGGAAGCCATAATTTGAACCCAGGATCATAACGGTTTCTTTTCAACTTTCCAAGCAGAAAATGGAGTTGGTGCTTTAAGGCTCACGCTGGTCTTCCCTTGGGGGTGTTTCGCCTGGGGCTGAGTTGGTTTCCTAGGAGTAGCCTGACCTAAAGCAGTTCTTGCCTATTAACCTCCATTCCAGACGTGGCCACTGGGCAGGCCCAGTGCTAACCCAGCCAAACTGGAGCAGAGGAGTCAGGGCCAGAGCCAAGTTCTTGCTCCAGTTCTGTCCACAGTGGCTGCTGGCCACTGCAGACCACCCAGGGTGCCTGCACACCTGCCAAGAGATGCAGGGAGGTTTGGGCACAGCCACACTTACTCCTATTAAAAAGGATTTGCTACACAGCTGCTTAAGAAAGCCTCAAAACAAAAGCAAACAATCTCCCAAAATGTTCAGATTCAGGGAAAAAGGTTGAAACCTTCACCCAAGCAACAGGCCTGGGGAGAAGGAGCCAGCTTGTGGCTCCAGCTTTTTTTCCCTAGTTCAGACAGTCAGGGACTCAGCTGTCTTGCCTACCTCTGGAGTTTTTATGATCAAACAGCACATGCGTCACTCCAAGAACTGTGCCTATAAAATCTTCCAATAGGAATCTCTTTTTTGCCCCTGGAGGCATAGATCCCAAATAGGTCACCCTTAAACCCAGACAGATCCTTGTGGCTACTGAAATGCAGACATGGTCATTCTCATAAACACTTCAGCGTGGTGCTCACTGTGTGCCAGGGTTCCTAGTGCTTTGTATGTGCTAATTCGTTCCATCCTCATATTTCCTCCTAACTTGCCCAAAGTCACATAGCCAGGAAGCAGTGGGATTTGGGTTTGAAACCCAACAGTCCAGAGCTTGTGCTTTTAACCGCCATATTATTCTGCCTTTCTTAAAATATTTGGGGAAGAAGATCAGCACTTTACCTGTTTAGCATTTGTATTAATAATATCTTCACCATCAAAACCAGGCATCAGGTAGCAATTGTCAGCCCTTTGTTCTTTCTTCCCTGCTCTGTAGAGCTGCTAAGTGCAAAACTCTAGGTTACCTGCTTGCCCTTCCCTGCTTTCTTCAGCACCTCCCGGAGGGCTTCACCTTCCAGTTGTCCGTTCTACACATAAGATGCTTCAGGGGAGAGGAGTAGATTATCATCATGAAATACCTGCGAGTCCCCAAATTAAGCCATTAATTCCGGAAGGCTTCATGAGTTATTTAGACAGTGTCATTGCAACTATTAAAACAATGGTTCATGAGCTTTACTTTGGTCTCCACCAGCTCACCCGTGGCTCTGGTAAAGTGCGAGGGGGAGGCTGAGGCAGCTTGCTTCTGTGTCTGGGTAGACCAGGTAGACACTCCCAAACACCCTGCAGCAGAGCTTCTTTGTCCAAGATCCAGTGAACTGGGACCTGCTCCCTCTTTTTTTTCCCAATTAGCACTAATCGCACCTCGGGTAAACCTCATTGGCTACGATACTGCCACTGCGCAAAGCTGCTCCCTCTTAACTGCGCAAATATAAGGTACCCATTATGGTGGGGGAAGAGTTTTACAGGTTTTTTTGGCCTTTAAATTCACCCCTTTCAATACCTCTTGACATGCAGAAGTGGTCCCTGGTAGAAGGGAATAAATTCACTTGGAACAGAGCAGCCTCATTGGACAAAAGGAATTGTATTAGTCAGACAACATCATGTAAGTCAAGGTTATGCTGCGGTAACAAACAATCCCTCCAATCAAAATGTCTTAAAACCACAAAGGTTTAGTTCTCTCATGATTCCTTGTCATACTTGCTCCAGAACAAAGGCTGGCTAGCCAGAATATTGCAGGTCACCACAGTAGAGGGACAGAGAGCTCTGGAGCGCCTGTCACTGGCAGTTACACATTGTGGCCCAGGAGTGGACGTGTTATTTCCACTCGTAGCCCATTGGCCAGACCTAATGCATGCCCCTGCCCAGCCACAAGGGAGAAGTCAACACTGCCATGTGTCTGAAAAGCAGAGTCTGAAATATCTGAGGGACTCAGCCATATGATCTCTATAGGGGTGGGGACCCAGGCCCCCTTTCTGCTTGAAAATCATTATTACAACCACACTGACTAAGCATAGCATGGACATGATGAATAGTATCAGAAGTCATCATGGCCAGGTATAACTCCAACCAGCAAGGCTGACTAGAGCCTTGATTGAATTTTCCTGGTTGAACTAAATTAAAATTTGGGACAAGAATATATAATCCCTTAGAAAAATCAAACTGAACAGACCTAAACATGGATAAAAAAGACCATCGTGATGCCTATTCCATTAATGATATTGTGATCAGAGAGAGGATCCTGAATCTGATTTATGTCCAAGGCAGGACAAGCTTATCTTTTGGGATAATTAGACAAAAAAGGGATTGTCACAAATAATGCTTGTAAGTATGTAATGAAGGAAAACTTTGCTGAGAATAAAGAATATTCCTCTATTCTTTAAGAAACACCTGAGTGCACAATTGGAAATTATGTCTCCCTGTTGGCTGGACATTACAAACTGCTGCGTACCATGTCACTTCGTGACACAGGATAAAGGGGTGGAAGAGGCACTTAGCTCCCATAGGGAATTTACCAGATACTAGAGATAGGCACTTTGGACCAGTTTAGACAATACTGCTATTGGAGTATTAAGATGGAACGATATAGACTGACATATGTTGGCTACTGTTATCGGCTGAATTGTGTACCCACCCCCTCACATTCATATGTGTAAGGTCCTAACCCCCAGTGCCTCAGAATGTGACTATATTTGGAAATAGGGTCTTCAAAGAGTTAATTAAGGTTAAATGAGGTCATTGGGACAGGTTCTAATTCAATATGACTGGCATTGTTAAGGAAGAGATTAGGGCACATTCAGACAGAGAAGGAAGACCATATGAAGACACAGGGGGAAGATGGCTCTATACAAGCCAGGGGGAGAGGCCTCAGAAGACATCCTACTGACACCTTGATCTTGGACTTCTAGCATCTGGTACTTTGAGCAAGAAAATTGTTGTTTAACTTGCCCAGACTGTGGTTCTTTGTTATGGCAGCCTAGCAAACTATTAATAACACAACCAGTGTTTCAGACACTTTTCTATTTTAAAAAAAGTAATCGAATCTTACAAGTTTTGATACTATTGTCTCAATTAGTAGAAATCCCTAAAACCTATATGCCCACTGTTTCTCTATCTTGCTTCTCCCCAAAATATATTGTCCAATTAGAGAGCTAAAGGCAGCCTGGAAACTGGACAAAACTGAACATGGTCTTTATTTCAGGACTTGGGGTTTTACTGCCTACTCCGTAGGGATACTTCCTGTTTGTATTATCTGTTGTAAATTTGTATTAGCAAATTATCCTGAAATGTAGTAGCTTAAAATAATTATGTATATTTATTATCCCTCACAGTTTCTATAGGTAAAGAATCTGGGGGTGGCTTAGCTGGATAGTTTGGCTATGGTTATCAGAGGTTGTAGTCAAGATGTCAGTCAGAGCTGCAGTCATCTGAAGGCTTGACTGAGGCTGGAGGTGGCTTTTTCACATGGTTGGCATGATAGTGCAAGCTGTTGACAAAACGTCTAGCTTCTCCCCTGTAGACTTCCCCATAGAGCTGCTAGAGTGTCCTCACAACATGGCAGCCGGCTTCCCTTAGAGTAAGCAATCCAAGAGGGAACATGCTGGAGACCACAGTGTCTTCTATGAGTCATCTTGGAAATTTTGCACCATCATTTTTGCAGCATCCTATTGGTTACATAGACCAGCCCTGGTTAGCATGGGAGGAGACTAAACAAAGGGATGAATACTGGAGAGCAAAATTCACTGGGTGCCGTCTTGGAAGTGGCTACTATATTGCTCCATCCCAATTTTGTCAACATTTGAAATTTGGCCTTTCTTCCTAACAGGAACCACACCACGACAATTTCTATACTGACATCAGATTGCTGGCCCACCTACAGGGGCCTTTTCTGTCTTAATATTTCATCTGAGTTGTGACAATGCAATACCTACCACTGGCATTTGGATTGCCTTCTTAATGTCTACCCACCCCCAGTTTTCAAATTTAATTCTATCTTGGAAACCAGGTTAAATGAGCAGTATGATCCCCATTTTTAGATAAGGAAACAGAGCCATGAAATAGTTAAATTGCTTACTTGGCTCACCATGATGGCCAGCACAGAGCTGATACCAGCACACAGGCCCATGACCCCAGGAGAAGGTTCCTTTCACAAGGCCACACTGTTTACTTTGTCTAGTGGTAATAAACACTCAGTACTTGCTTTTATCTTTTCAATGAGACTGTGCAAACTAAAAGGGTGCCTTTTTGAAACCGATATTCAAGGTTCAGATAATCTAATCAGAGAAATAGGAAACTGCTTCTATCAAAGCTTACCACTGGGTCATCTTTTCTTCACTTCATGTTATTTCTTAACTTTTTATTTTCTTCTCAGAATTTCATACGGATTTTTTCCAATCCCAGGCTGTGCCTTTATTAACTAGTGGGTGAGCTTAGAATTAAAAATTAAACTTTTCCAAGAAATTCAAAGAAAGAGAACGTATCACCTTTTTATATTTCGGGGTCTTTTTTCCCTTTCAGCATCCCACTGCAAGCAGGTTGATCAAGGTCAAACTGGGATTGCTGGCATCCATTGAGTAGAGGGCTGTGAATTTCTAATCTCTGTGAAGATCAGGATGCCAATTGGCAGGGGAAGCTCATGACAGCGGATGACCCCATTTAATTTTATTCCTTCATTAGAACAAGCCAAAGATGAGAGAGAGTTGTGCTTCTTTGGAGTTCTGTGTCTGTCAATGTGAAGCCACACTATTTGGGCAGACCTGGCACAGGTACGGTCTGATAATTTCCTGGGGGCAAAGATGTTTTTGTCACTCATGCTGATCCTCATTCCCCTGGGATTTTGACTCCTAAAGCTCTGGGCATAACTTTATACCATTTTTAGTCCCATGCTTGATGGAGCATCTGAGATTGGGCACTTTGTCATGAATTAGCTAAATTCAGATTTGGAGAATTCACTCAAGCTGGAGTCATTACAAGGAGAACAAAGAGAACTCAGTAAACTGACAAACAGTTCATATATCAGATGCTTCTATGGTAACTCTGCCCAAACTTGTGCTTTCTCTGTCTCTGTCTCTGTCTCTCTCTCTCTCTCTCTCTCTCTTTTTTTTTTAAGAGATAATGTTTTTCTCTGTCACCCAGGCTGGAGTACAATCAATGGTGTGATCATAGCTCAGTGCAGCCTTGAACTCCTGGGCTCAAGCAATCTTCCTGCCTCGGCCTCCCGAAACTTGTGCTTTTGATCCAATGTCAAGTACGTATACTTTAGCTCTGCCCAGCAAATGGCCATGGCCATGGTTTTATGCTTTGTGCTTCTCTTCCCAGCAGACTGGCCTCGTTGCAGTGAGATTTTTGTAAATGGGAACCTTGGGTATTGAAATTCTCTAATCACCCAATTCTGGGTGGCTTCCCTTTTTCAGAATAGGCAGCCACCCCAGGTGGGCATTCTAGAGCATTCACTGCCATGAATTGTTCCCAGACATGGGTGCTGTAACAATGCCAACAAATGTAGAATTTGGCTGGGCACGGTGGCTCATGCCTGTAATCCTAACACTTTGGGAGGCTGAGGCAGGAGGATCACTTGAGGCCAGGAGATCAAGACCAGCCTGAGTAACATAGTGAGACCCTGTCCCTACAAAAAATTAAAAAAAAAATTAGCCAAGTGATAATACACCTGTAGTCCTAGCTACTTAGGAGGCTCTAAAAAACAAACAAAAAAACAGATGTATTACACTTTCCAAGGGTTTTTGTGTACGTAACTTTCTTTGAGCTTGCCAGTAGCTCTATGAGCTGAATAAAGGCAGATGTGGTTAGCCCCATTTTTAAAGGTGGACATTGAAACCCACAATGATAAAGCAACTTTCCCAAGAAATAAACCAGTTATCAGTGTAACCAGGACTAGAACCCAGGAGTAATGGTGAATTTTATGTGTCAACTTGATTGGGCCACAGGATGCCCATATATTTGGTTAAACATTTTAGGTGTGTCTGTGAAGGTGTTTCTGAATGAGAGTGACATTTGAGTGGGTAGACTGAACATAGCAGATTGCCTCCCTAATGAGGGTGGGCCCCATCAGATTGGATGAAGGCCTGGTTAGAACAACAGGCTGAGGAAGGGGAACTCCATACTCAGGAAGGCTATCTGGCTGCCTTTGGGCTGGGATATTATTGTGTTCCTGCCTTAACATTGACTCTTCCTGGGTCTTGAGCCTGCTGTCATTTGGACTAGAACTACAATATCCTGGGTCTCCAACTTGCCAACTACAGATCTTGGGACTTGTCAGTCTCCAAAATCACATGAGCCATTTCCTTATAATAAAATCTCTCTCATATATGTATTATATATTATATATACACACATTCTTTTTTTTTTATTGGTTCTGTTTCTCTAGAGAACCCTGACTAATACACCAGGTCTTTTAATTCAATCAGTGCTCTTTCCCTGACACTGACACTTTCTCCAGGACACAGCTACCGGTGTGGAAAATTAGAGGCAGTGCTAATGACAGAGAACCAACTCTGTCATTTCTCAAGTTGGTCTTAAGTTGGTTAGAAAAATGCCAGGACTGAATTAAGGCACCAGAACAAAATCAGTGGGACATTTCCGGAAGAAAGATTTCCTCAAGGTGTCCCCTGATGTCATCTCCCAAAAGATCTCTACTAGCTCCAAGGCTTCACTGACTGCCCAGTAAAGAAAGTCTCCATGTCCGTCCCTGCCTCATTCTGAACGTCTTCCAGAGAGAAAGGGTGAACTGAGGCAACATTTCTAAGCCATTCCAGGTTGAGGTATTAGACTCACATGACGGGCCTTGGTGACCTTGTGTATGTCTGTCTTGATCAGATTTCTTCCCTGCTTTCTTAAAAATGCAACGAAGACAACCTAAATGCCAGGAGACTGTTTAAGAATTTGGAAGGTGGAGTACATAAATGGTCCTTCCAGCACTGTTGTGGAATTACGGGAATAAGAAAAAGGCAGTTTTCAGCTTCTTATCACCTTTGAGTGACATTTGTCTGTCTGTATGTCATTTAACAACTTCCTGATTGTTCTCCCTCCCTAAAATCACATAGGCCTCCTCTTGGCTCAATTTTCAGTTTGACAAAATGTATTAAGCCCCTGGTATGTGTTAGGCACTGTTCTAGATGCTGGTGATATAGCAGCGAGCAAGACCCCAGGTCCTTGTCCTCGAGGAGTTTTACAGTCAAGGGTAAAAGATATTCAGCAATTTCATTAAAGGGTAATGATTGTTATGATAGTGGAAATGTCAAGGTGAATGGCAGGGGAAACATTCCCAGCAGAAGAAATGGCATATGTGAAAGCTCGGGGCTTGGACACAGCATAGAGAATAAGGTGGAGGTGCTACGGCAGCTGGGGGAAACCTGGTGGTGCAGGTAGACCTGCTCAGCACGCGGCAGCAGCCAATAGCCACCTGTGGCTGCTGAGCTCTTGAAATGAGGCCAGTCCCAGTGGGGCTGCGCTGTGAGCATACAACGCAGACTGGATTTCAAAGATTAGTACCAAACAAGGTATAATCTGTCTCATTAGCAATTTTATATTGATTATATGTTGAAATGATAATATTTTAGATATATCGGATTATACAAAAATGTTAAAATTAATTGTTTTCTTTTTTTTAACGTGGCTACCAGAAAAGTTCAAATTATACGTGTGGTTCACATTATGTTTCTATTAGACAGCACTGTTCCAGATCTTGTTATGGAAACTGGGTTTTATCCTGAGAGCACTGGGAAGTTTCTAAAGTGTTTTAAACAGGGGAAGTGACATGGTCGGATTTGCATTTTCAAGACTCTGTGGTGAGGGGACTGACCGGTAAGAAGATGACGAGACCAGAAGCCTGGAGACCGGTCTGGGGCAGCTGCACCGCTTGAGTGAGAAATGCTGGCTTAGACAGGGTGGTAGCGATGCAGGTACTTTTAAAAAGGGGAATCACTAATACCAAACAGCTCTCACTCTGGTGAGAAATGACAGGTTCAATTTCCATCTCTGATATAAAAAATGCTTGAATACTGAAGGAGCTAACAAGGGCCAAAGTTGGAACAATTGAGTCACAAAATAAGTACAGTGTTATAACTCAGAGAATGACATAAATATTCAAGTCAATGCTGACATAAATAACTGAATAATAAATGGAGAAGCAACAACTCTTTCTTACAGAATTCCAATTAATAAACAATGAGAGAATTAGCATATCACAGTAATAATTGCCTCAGGCAAGATGTAAGGATACTAAGATGAATAGGGAAAAGTTTGAGCAGAAACAGGTTATTTGCATAGTCTTAAAGTATCTCCCTCCAAATTTTTAATAATTATAGGCCCATTGCGGTGGCTCACACCTGTAATCCTAGCACTCTGGGAGGCCAAGGCAGGAGGATCACTTGAGCTCAGTTCGAGACCAGCCTGAGCAAGAGTGAGACCTCATCTCTACCAAAAAGAAAAAAAAAATTAAAAAGAAAAAAACCCACAAATTTTTAATAATTATAATAATTATAAGGAGAAAAGTAGTAAGTTTACAGTGGAAAATTCCAGCAGTCATCCCCTTAGCCAAGTGAGTGAGGTTAGCCTCGCCAGCAGTGCAGACGGACATCATGTGTTCATTGGTACGGTGCACTAAGAAGGGCATTATCACTCTGGGTGACTAGTTGATGCGTAGTCTTAATATAATCATGAATAAACATCAGACAAACCCAAATTGAGGGTCATTCTACAAAATAAGTGACAAGTACCATTCACAAGACAAGACTGAGAACTACTACAGATCGAAGGGGGTTGCATAGATTTGACAGCTAAATGCAATTTGAGATCCTGGGTTAGGTCCTATAATAGAAAAAAGACAGTAGTGAAATCCAAATAAGTTCCATACTTTAGTTAATAGTATTATTCCAAGGTTAATTTCTTAGTTTTGATAAATGTTCTACAGCTATGTAAGATGTTATCGGAAGCTGGATGAAGGGTGTATTAGAACTCTGCACATTTCTCTAAGTCTAAAATTATCTAAAAAGCAATTAACTATTAAAAGAGGACAGCTGAATACCAGGAATTTCTTATAGTTCATCTTTTTTTTTTTTTTTTGAGACAGAGTCTTGCTCTGTTGCCTGGGCTACAGTGCCGTGGCGTCAGCCTAGCTCACAGCAACCTCAAACTCCTGGGCTCAAGCAATCCTCCTGCCTCAGCCTCCCGAGTAGCTTGGACTACAGGCATGCACCACCATGCCCAGCTAATTTTTCTATATATATTTTTAGCTGTCCAGATCATTTCTTTCTATTTTTAGTAGAGACGAGGTCTCACTCTTGCTCAGGCTGGTCTCGAACTCCTGAGCTCAAACAATCTACCTGCCTCGGCCTCCCTGAGTGCTAGGATTACAGGCGTGAGCCACCGTACCGGGCAGTTCATCTTAATATATGTCAAAACAGGAAACATTCAGAATTGAAATGCTAAGGCTACACTAATGACATTATCTTAACATGCTACAAATATACTTGTTTCTGGGCAACTTTTTCAAGATCAGAGCCTGCAACCACATTCAACTCAAATATAACTTTCTTCGAATGATTTATTTATAAGATCCCTAAGGAGAAGTCTCAGATGCCAACTAGGACTGGGAAGAGCCAACAACCAGGTGACACTGTTTGGCCACAAAATCACAAAGGACTGTGCATTGAGGTAGGCAGACAATACATCAGTCATCTTCTTCCATTCCTCTTTTGGAGACTTGTACCCATAAGGAACTCCAGGGGAATTAGGATGGTCCAGGTTCCCAAAACCGAAGCTACACCAGAGCTGCAGAATGGAAAGTCCTCTCTCTAGCAGCTGTGTTGTATTTAGGTGGTATTAAGTTTCCAAGAAAAGAAGTAGCAATAGGTACACAGATGACTTGAGACACTTGTCCTACAACTGGTGCCAAGTGAGTACACTGCCCTTTACCATGGTGTTCAACAGTGGGCCAGACACTAGGTCAACGGTTACGCTGGGCATTGTGGAAGATGTTCTCATGATCACAGATTTCAGTGCAAACTAAAATAGTAATCTACAAAGTTATACTCCAACAAGTAGGATCTACAGCCCCTAGTTCTTTCTACTGATGAGTGACTAACGAGCGTTTCTCTTCAGAGATGGATTGCCTTTCATGCAGCTCAAGTACCAATGTTTATTGTATTTAAGGCATCACTTAATGGTCTGAGTTAATTTAACTTCTAGAGGTGAGCAATTTACTCTTTATTTAATAAGTTGGCATTCTTTTCATTTGCCACAGCAGTTTCATTGCTTCTAATTATTCACTGCGGTGTTCCCTTTAACTTGAATGCTACTTAATATGATTTTGCTGAGAGCCAGAGCTATATTTCAACCCCAAATCATCAAAATGTATAAGAATGTTTAAAAATTAAAATGTGGTTTCTTAAAACTGGCTGGCTCACACATTACCTCACCAAATATATAGATATCTGGCTTCACATTGTATAGTCTCTAAATTGATTCATTTTAAACATACTCCTACAGTTCAAAATCTGAATGAGACTCTTAGAGAAATTCAGATACTAAGTCCTCGGATAGTATAAATAACCAAGGTCAAGGTGAGAATGAGAATGGTTTTTAACAAACACAATGAACCAATTATATATACCAAAGGAAATTCTTTATTGTAAACAAGATATAAAGTACAACAAAAGAAGTATTGTGCAAATTTTAAGTCACAAGGATCTCTTTTTTTAAAGAGAAAACTCTTTTTTGTTTTCCAAGGGTCCAAGTTTTGATGTCAGAAACCTACACTCAATATACAGAAAAATGTTAAATGGGAAGATATAGTGACACTTTTCACTATATATTTTGAACAATTTACTTTTGTTTTACCATTGTGTGTATCATCCACTATATAACAGAATATGAGAAATACTGTTAACAAAAGTGAATGTTCTAATAATAATTTTTCTACCTACCTACCTCCAAATCCCCCAAAACTCCTATAAATTAACAGGACATTTGCCCAATCTTTGAATAATGGTCACTAACTTTCTAATTCAATAAAGCACACATTATATCCTCATAACATAAGGGTACTTTACCGATGACATAAGCCATCTTTTCAAGGAGTTATCTAAAATTCTTGATATCCCTTCTTTACAATACATATTTTCATCCTCAGATTTTTTTCCTAAACAAAGTGCAGTGTATCTTAGAGTCTACAGAAAACACATTTGTATACAATTTTCAAATCTACACAAGAAATTGCAGGCAAACTAAAGTCCAAAGCATAATAAAATGCCTAGATATAGTCACTTCTTAAACTTTCAAAACAAAAATGCAAAAAAAAATTGTAGCTATACTTCAAAGCAATTAAATTAAGGAGGATTCCAATTCTTTGGGCCCTCTTAGCAATATACAGCCTTTCAATTCCAAATATTAACAATAGTGTAAAAATGATAGTTCTAGATATATTTAATAACTACACCCACAAAGTTGACCGGAAAGACTAGGAATAGTAAACAAGATAACTCTAGAAAAAGATGACAATATCTGTAATAATACAAACTGATTTTACATCTCCATCTCTGTACCGTAATGTTTATTTCCAGTCTCTATATTCTTGAAACCAGTGCTTTAGAAGAATCACATTGAAAAGTTGGTCTCAAGTATAAACAGCAAAAGTAAAGTAACAAATGTGCACACAAATTCAAAATCTGTGCTACCTGTGTCAACCTCATCTGAAACCTTCAAAAATATTCAAAGGAATAAAAGCTTTCTCATCTCTCTTATGTGATAAGAAATGAAACCTGCCATTCTGTGACCTGCCTGTGGCCAAAGCCCTTCTTGTCATCTAACCCAGGCTGGGCCTTCACACCAGGCTGTCGGGCTTCTGCTCTAAGCCCGCACTGGAGGGCCACAGACTTGCAGTGGAAGCATTTTTACATCACCACTGGCTCCCAGCTGTGACCAAAGTGAGTTCTGATTCTTCTCTTTCCGAGCTGTCACTGTGTGGGAGCAGGAGTTGGAGGTAGAGCAATGTCATTTAACTTGCTCACTTCCATTTGCCAGTTTGGTAGCTTCTTGGCTGACAGATGGCGCCGGGCATGCTTGGTCAAATGGTCACTCCTCATGAACCGCCGGTCACACATGGGACAGGCAAATTTCTTCTCACCTGTGTGGGTTCGCCGGTGTCTGGACAGTTCATCAGAACGGGCAAACCTCCTTTCACAACCTTTCCAGCTACAGCTGAAAGGCTTTTCTCCTGAAAGGAAGAAAGTCAGATCGTTGTTATACATTTATTAAATTCCTGAATATGATATGTTGAATTAGATCTAAAGGTATATGAGAAGATACATTTTAAAATAATACAAACTAATAAATTAATAAACTGTCAAATGAGTATTGGATGTGTATTGTTCCAATTTCAACTTGTCACTCTATCACGTTTATAAAAGTCTTCCCCTTACAGAAGCCAGACAGGCGTGGTGGCTCATGCCTACAGTCCCAGCTACTCAGGAGGCTGAGGTGGGAGGATGGCTTGAACCCAAGAGTTCGACATCAGCCTGGGGAACATGGAAAGACCTTGTCTCTTTAAAAAAAAAAAAAAAAGCCAAAAGTAAAAAGATTTTCTGTCCTCAACAACTGTGTTTCAAAGGCTTTAAAGATACTCTATTAAAGTACTCAGCCATCTACAGAATCATTTGACAGATTAAAACAAGAGCACCTTGATGCAAGTCTTTTAGAGGACCTTGCACTGGTATCACCCACTGAACTAGGATGTGTACCTGTGATTACAGCCCAAGACTCTTCATTTAAACAATTTTCACTTACACATTTAAACATTAAAGACACAAACATGAAACGGTTGGTACCTGTATGCGTTCTTGTGTGGGCCTTCAGATGGGAACTTTTAAAGTATGTCTTGCCACATCCTGGGTGGCTACAGATGTGACTTCTTATCCTTGATGAGTCAATCTGAGGAGTGACTTTTGCTGCTGAAGGGGAAAACCCAGGAGCAGGGGCAATGGGAGAGAGTCTGGTGCCATTTGGGCTCACGACTGGAGGCTTTGGGCTCTGCACCACAGGCTGGGGCACCACAAACATGACGGCACCTTTGGGTACCTGAGTGCCCATGAACACGACAGGTGGGCAGACAGCTGGCGGCTGGCTGGGTGGAGTGCTGGGAACGACTGTTGTCACAACAGGGTTGTTTGCAGGAAGGGGAACCATCTGGCAGATGACCGGCATAGGTGGCACTCCCCCTGGGGATACTGCAGGTGGAGAGACCAACACTGACTTCTGTTGTGGGGACGAGGGGGCTGGCTGAGACCTACAGATGACTGTCTCTGAGGAAGGCACGGAAAAGTCATAAAGTGCAGCGCTTGTTTTCTCATCAACATCCGCCACTGTGTTTCTCTCACATTTGGATCTGTTTGGTGACACAGCAGCACATGGTATGTTTTTTCTTGGAGCCTCAACATTAAGGTAGGTTCTTCTTCTAAAAGAATTGTCCTGATAGTTGAGGATACTGGCTGCCTTCACTGGGCAGGACTGATGGTTACATAGCTGGGCGTCAGCTGTATGACGAATCACACTTGTTGCCTGAGCCTTGGGAAGTTTAGGGTCAGATACTGGGCTCTTTTCTTCCTCTTTGAAAGGTGCAGCAATGTGAGGCTTGGCAGTATCTGACAGTGCTTTGAAATGTCCAGTAGATGGCGCCGGTGCCATCAGATTCGACACTTGAGAGGGTTCAAAGTCAGAGGGGCTGTAAGGTGGCGTCAAACACTACAGAGAAGGGAAATATACAAGCAACAGCATGAGAAATTTAGAGTTCATTATGTAAGTTATATGAAATTGAATAATTTCCATCCATCTTAAAAAGTAATAATACTTACAAATGCTGGGATTGTATGAAAATCAGGCGTCCCTGGAAACAGATTCTCTTCCTCTGACATATCAGATACTGGTGTAACAGGCCTGTTTTCAATGTATTTCCTAAAATCAGATTTCCAACTGCAGCTCATTGACATAAGTGCTTCAACAGCTTCAAAATCACTTTTTTCTGCAGTTTTGTTCCAGGAATACATACTCTCTTTTGACCTTTCAGAAATCATTTCCATTCTTTCCTCCTATAAAAACAAAAGATTAAAGCTTATAAGCATATTTTTTGTCATCCAAATGACACACAGAGGAATGTACAAATATTTTGTTTTTTCTACAACTTGCACAACCTTCCAAGTTAAAATTTGACATTTTTTCTCTGGCCCGTACTCTGATACTTAGAAAGCTCAGCTACACTGGTCAGGCAGGTGACCCAGACTTAGTGTTAGTGGTAATAAATCTTCCTTTCTTCAGCTCACACTTAGCTTGAACATTTGATATCCTTGCAAGCTAGAGAAGAACACCTTATTACCAGCAGTAAGAGGACCAAGACCAGAGTTATCAATGCACTTGTGATCCAGAAAAAGGGAAACATTTGGCTTAGAAGAAAAAATAGTGTTTTATAGTCTTTCCAGAGTAGCCACCTGCAACTGGGGTCAGACAAAATAACTAAGGGAGGGCTGTGGAAAAAGTTATCTTTTTTCAATACTATAGGTATAGTATGAGATCTTTTGATGTGAAAAGCAAGCCAGTATTTTCTTATAAAGACAAAGTGTAGTAGACAGAGCTCTGGCCTGCTGATATGGGTCTGACCTTTGGAAAGTCCACTTTGCATTCTGGGATAAAAATCAAAGGAAAAGGGATCCTCAGGGTCTCTTTCAAGTTAAAATTATATCAGGTTATTTGAAATCTAAAATTATTTGATAATTTGATTATCTATGGTAAAGAGAGATCAAGTGAAATATGTAGGAAAAAATCCCAAAGCTTTATTTTAGTCAAGTTTCAACCTCTTCATTTTCGTTCCCTTTTATTGTATCCATCTGACACAATGGCTTGCTATGCCTAACTATGACTGGCTAATACAATAATTAAAAAAACTGGATAATCAGAAAATTTAATATCCTACTCGGAATTTGCAAAAACCCTGACTATAGTCTACAATAGTCAAAACAATCTATTTTCATTTCTTAAAGAACTGCTTGATGACAAAAGAAAATAACCACATGTTTTCTACTTATTTGTACAACTCCTTCTACCTAATGTTTTATATTAAACTTCTTTGAACTACACTTTTAAAAAACGGTGCATCTCTTTCATTTTCCATTAAAAGAAAAAAACCTGCCCAGATTCGTTTGGTCAAAGTAGAGATTGTGTAAAAATACTGAAAAACGTTCTTTATGTTGCAAGGTATTATTCTCAAGGATTGTTTTAAAAATGCATGATCTCTTCGCGTTGAAATCCTAAGAAAACAAGCCACTGCTCTTGAAATGTCGCTAACAATGCAATTGCATAATCGCGCCCGCCTTTATGTAAGCGGCAAGGGACAGCGCGCGTGTGTGTAAAAGCCTCCAGACGCCAAAGCGCAGAAAGGAAAAGAGGCAGGCGGGCAGCAGGCAAGGAGACCGGGAGCTGGGGAGCACAGGAAAGGGAAGCGGGGAGGGAGGAAAGGGAGTGGGTCTCGAGGCAGGAAAGGGAAGAGCGGGCGGAGGCGCGGGCGGGGGAGGCAGACGAGAGGCGGGGGCGGACGGCGGGGGAGATCCTCGCTGGCGAGGACAGACGGATGGGGCCGCCCTAACCTCAACGAGGCTAGCGGGTGAGTCACCGGGAACATTCCTCGCCGCTCGCACGTCCCCGCGCCCCTGCCCCCGCTATTGGCCAGCCGGCGCGGCGGCCCGGGCCCGGATTGGCTGCGCGGGGCGGGGCGGGGGCGCGGGGAGGAGGGGGCGAGGCATGTGAACAAAGCGTGATCAGCGGCTGCTCCGGGCGGCGCAGGAAACGTGAACTGGGAATTGCCGCGCCGTCACCTTTCCCCTACTTCCTGAGCCGCGGGCCCCCGCCCGCGCGCCGGCCCCGGGGAGGGGCCGCGGGAGCCGCCGCCAACCGCCCGGCAGTTCGCGCCGGGCCCGTGGGGAGGGGCGGGGCCGCGGGCCTGGCTCCCGGAGACGCCCGCCCCTTCCAGCTCCCCGTGAGCCGCCGTTCCCTTAGGAACCGACAGCGGGGCCGGGCCTCGCTCCCGCCCCTGGCGGAGGCCGGGGCTGGGTCACTTGGGGACGAGAGCTCCCCGGGCGCACCCGCTCGCGGCCCACCCCCGGCCTTCTGCTCAACTGCGGGAGGAGGAGCCGGGTCCCCGCGGAAACCCGGCCGCCGCCCTCCTCCTGCCTGCAGCCCCTGGGGACCCAGCCAAGCCCTCGGCGCTTCCCGCCCACGCTGCCCACGGGACCTCAGACCACCCCGTCTCTCCCAGCAGAAGTGCGCCTCCTCCCCGCGGCTTCCGGCAGCTCCGGCCCCCGCCCGCCGCGCGTCTCCACGGGTTCCCAGACGTGCAGCCCCCACAAGCCCCGGCTCCAGACGCGCTCCCCCGCGTCTCGCGGCCCGGCTCCCCCCGCCCACCTTCCCGCCCTAGCTCCTGGGTCCCGCTTCCCACTCTCTGGTCCTTTCCAAGGGGTCGTCAGATGGCGGCCACCTGCCCCTGCCGTGAGAGTCCCCTCCTGACGCCGGGGTGGGGGACAACTCGTCCCCCTCTTGGGGGTTGCCGGGCCCGCATGTCATCCCCCACACCGACGCCACGCGCCCCTTACCCCAGCCCCGGGCTATCTGCTGAGCAGCCCCCTCCCCGTGGTCCTCAGCTGACAGCCCCCATCTTGCAAGCCTCTGTTCAGACCCCCAAGATGGGTAGCCCACTCTTCTCTCCTGTGGACACCTCGCCCCTCAAATGCTTGCAAGCAGCCCCCTCCCACTCTAGGTCGCATTCCTGATCAGGACGAGGGCATCTCTCCCCCGTGCCAGGTGCAGGGTAACCCCCATATCCCTCCCTTCCACACCTTCCCCTAACCTCGCTGCCAGGACAGCAGCCCCCTCCCCACTGCTCCCGCCCCTCCACAATCATCCTCTCCCTCACCTGTCTCCTGAGGTCTCCCTGCAGAGCTGCCCCTTCCCCTCGTCAGTACCCCCAGAGTAAGAGCTCTCCCCCCGTCTCCAAATCCCTGTGCACCTCTTCTGACCCCCTGCCCACCATACACGCCCTCACTAATGCCTAGTCTGCAGGCAGGAAGCCCCTTCCCTCTCCGCGACTCGGCTGCAGCCCCGCTGCTCGGGCGCTGCTGATGTCAGGTGCTCAGGGTTCGCGCCCTGGCTGACCCCTTCCTACGACAAGGCAAGGAAGGACAGGGGCATCCCCAAGTGACTTACCGCAGTGTGCTGGAGAGAAGCGCCGAAGTTGAGCATGGTTGGCTGCGTGGCTGCCGGCGGCGAGCTGACTGGCTGCGAGGCTGTCGGATGCCTGGCCACAGACGGGCTCCCGGAGACACTCGACGCCGCTCCCGCCGCCGCTGCGCTCCGCGCCGTCTGCCCCCTCCCCATTCAGGTAGCCGCTCAGCCAGCCCCGCGCCGCGGGCGGGGGCGGGGGCGGAGCCTGAGACCGGCCAATCAGCGGCAAAGGTGTGTGAGGCGCCGGCCAATGGGTTCGCGGGGCCACGCGTGATCAGCGGCTGCCCGGCAGCGTGAAGCTTGTGTCAGTAGAGCGTGTACACAATCCCCGGCAGCGTGTTCCCTTGGCCCTGCCCGGGGGAACTCCCGCGGCCACCTGATTCAGAGACGCCCCTCGCCCCTCGCCCACCCCTCGCCGCTAGTCCCCAGCCTCGGCCTAGGGGGCGGTGCCGCAGGCGGGGTCCTAACCCAGAGGCGCAGCGACGGCGGCGCGCCCAGGCACTACGGAGGGCCGGCCCCACGTGGGGGGTGGGGATGGTTGCCCGCTCCGCCCAGTCCCCTCCGAGCCCGGCCTCTGCTCTGCCCGCCACGGAGTGGGCGGGACGCCGGGCGGGCGGTGGAGGCGGTGGCTGCAAGCCGAGAGGCTCGAGCCAAGAGATTTGCATTGGAAGCGCCGTCCTCTTGCGCGTCTGGCGAGAATGAGGAGCCCGGTGGCCGACTGAGCTGCATTTCTGAAACATTTGCTGGGTTTTGCCTCGCTGAGCCATGGGGAGCACCAGGGCGGGGGGGTGGGGGTGGGGGGAACCCTGTCACTGAGCCGACACCGGCCCGTGCGCCCTCCGCCCACGCCCCGACCGTCGGCGCAGGCTCTCCCTCCCCATCCGCTGCGCAGGCAGCAGCGCCCGCCCCGGTCCGCCCCGCCCAGCCTTCCTCCTGGGCAACCGAGAGGATGGTGTGAGGACTGCAGGAAGCCCCGAGAACTGGACCAATGTGGCGTGGTAGGGATCCGTAGACTCGCGTTTTTATCCTTCCCGGGCGCTGCGGAATCGAGTTTGAGCTCGGTGTAGTTGAAGTTTAAATTGCAGTCTACAAGCTGTTTCAAAGGTAGACCCCACCTTCTCTAACCCACCCCACACCACCCCTACCCGAGGCCTCTGGAGACGCCCAGCCTGGAAACCGCTTGTGGGGATGGGGTGGGGAGGGGCCTCCCGGGGTCTGGAGGCTCCTGCTGGACACGCCTGGAGGTGGGGTTACTGGCCGGGTCAAAGACACTCTGTCCCCTGAAACCGCCCCCACCACTACCACCCCACCCACTCCTCCAGCCAGTCGGAGGCAGGCTGGGTTTCTGAAAGGAAACCCGCCTGTGTGCTGCGCCAGGGACTGGGGATGGGGCCTCCTGCTCAGGAAAGCCCATGGCTCTGTCTTGGCTCCCTGTTTGCCCCCTTTTGGCCGTTCGTGCCCGTTCACGGCAGCTGTTGTTGGAGAGGGGGACAGTGATAATGGGTCTTAAAGCAAAGCGGAGATTTTATCTCCTTCAGACAGGCTGAACAGGAGGCAGAAATCACTGTCCCTCCTGCAAGCAATCTCACTTCTCTGTAACTGAAAGGCTAATAATGCAAGTATCCTTTCTGTCCCAAAACCACAGAATAAGCCTAGAAAGGGAGTTAATTGTTTTAGAAACTGCCAAATCTATGACCATCTTCCAGTGGTTCCTTCTGATATATCTTAGGCCCAGGCTAACCAACAACAATAGTAATGATAATACCATTGGCCTGGGCCAGAGAGACCCGGGATGGAGATGAAAACTGAATGGCCTCCTGTCACTGCTGTGCTGCATTAGTTGGAGGGGCGCCAGCTCAGCTGCCCTGCAGCTCTTCCTGCCCCCTCCATCCCTTGCCCCTGCCTCTGTCTGCAGGGTGTCCCTCCCTGTAGGCTTCCTTCCGCCTGGGCTGTCCCATCCTGTTGACCTGAGCCCGAGGGCGGGAGCAGCTGGCCCTAGGCACCTGTGGCAGCAGAGGAAGCTCCTGTGTGTGCCCCGCCAGCAGGCGTGCCTGCCTTCCTTCCTGTCAGGGAGCCGCCCCCTGGGGTGGCCACTGCCAAACTGTCCAGGCTTGAACCCTGTCCCTTCCTCAGGAATGTGGGGCCTGCTGGCACAGTGCCTGCAGCATGCTGAGAAGCAAGGAGCATTCATGACTTGTGGAAGTGATTCAAAACAGGAAAGAAAAGAGAAAAGGGGTAGGAGGAACACTGTGGTGGTGGCACAATTCCTAGAGATTCAGAGAAAGGTGTTCCCCAGGCACCTCAGACTCAAGGTACCCAAAACTAAAATTGCGTTTCTATTGCTTCCCCTGTGTGCACGGTGTCTTCCTCAAAGCCCTGTTGCCAGTTAGTCCCCGGGTCCCAGCAATTTTGCCTCCGAAACATCTCTTTCTTCACTTTCTATTTCTGCCAGTCAAATGTTGCTCTAAGGTCAATCTGTCATCAACTCTTGCTTGGATTAAACAATCTGCAGTTCTCCCCCCCCCCCCCGCCACCCAACCTCCACCCACACCCCAGCTGGTTTTCCAGTGCCCAGACTCCACACCTTGACCAAAATGGCTTTTTTAAAGTCATGATCCAATCACAATGCTCCCTACTTAACAATGATCCTTGGCTCCTGTAGCCAGGAGATAAAAGGGCATTCCATTCTGAGCTATAAAGTCTGTCTCTGACCACAGTGACAGTATGCTCCCAGCACTGCTGACCTCATCTCCCTCCCAGACTTACTCTTGCCGGCAGCCACAGCTTGCTATTCCTCAAACATATGGTACATTTCCATGTCTCCATGCCACATCCTCATTCAGAAAACACTGTGTTGCTCATGCCTTTGTTCGTTTATCCACTCCATTCAACAACTATTTGTTGAGCATCTACTCTGTGCTTGAGGCACTGTATTAGGCACTGGGACAATAGCAGTGAGGAAGACAGTTCAGATCCCTGCTTGCAAAAAGCTTGGATGAGGAGACAACATATATATATATATATATATGTGTATATATACACACACACACACACACACACGCACACAAGTATGAATTAGGAAGGCAAGTTCATTGCATTGCACAGAATTGTAACAGGGTGGTATGATTGCACCTGAGTAGCTGGTTTGGTGTGGGAGATAGGAGAAACTTGCTCTGAGGAGGAGACTTTGAAGCTGAAAACCTCATGAGAGGATAGGAAGGTTCAGGGAAAGTGCACCCTAGTGGAGCAAACAGTGAAGGCAGAGTCCCACAGCAGGAAGAGCTTGCCCTGTGTGGTACGGTGTGGCTGGTGTAGAGGTGCTGGGGAAAGTGGGAAAGGATGAGGCTGGAGAGTGAGGCAGGAGGAGCCAGACTGCTGAGGAATTTAGAGGCCATGGTATGAAATGGGGATTTTCTTTAAAGTGCAAGAGGAGGCCATGTTATCTTGGGAGAAATGTACAGTTTTATCTTTGAAGGGCCTCTTTTCCTTCTTGGCCTTCAAGGTCTTTGCTCCACTGCCACCTTGTTGAAACCTTCCTTAACAACTCAGGATGAATTCATAGTTCTCTGCCCCCCGTAGCCCTTTGTCCATATCATCATGCTGGGAGTATAGCACTTATCACATCTATTGCAAGACAGAGGTTACAATACTGAATCTTGCCCATGTTCCACCCAGATCTGAGCTCCTTCAAGATGGTGGCCTTGGCATAATTATCATTTCAGTCCGGTATCAATTCTATATTAGACACTCAAGATCTTTTTTTTTAATGGTGGAAGTAAAATTGTAGGTTGTCTCTGAAGACCCAGTGGGGTTACAGACAGAATGTGGGCAAACGCCTAGACAGAAGTGTGGGTCCTTCTGTACCTTTTCCTTAGCTTTCGTCATTGCAGGGTGAGACATGGAAATTGTCATCTTGGGCATGAATAAAAGAAAGTCTTTGGGCAGTATTCATAAGCAGTACCTCAGGTAGATGCTGATCCTTCCTGCTGATGGTGCTGGTTTCTCATTAGATTGGAATAGTGAAGGAAGTGGGAGGGGGCTGTCACATAAAGATCCCTCAGTTCAATTACAAATGTTCAAACACTTTGTACCCCGCAGTCATCTTCTCTTTGCTCCTTAGTCAGTGGGTCTCGTCACCATTCATTCATTCATTGCCCCACCATATGCCAGGCATTAGCTGAACACTGTGGTACAACTATCAAAAAGGACACAGTTCCTGTGTTGAAGGAGCTTCCAGTGTAGTGGAGAAGTAAATAAGTGAGCCAGCCATTACCATAGAATCTGGTAAGTGCTAAGATACGGGTGTGCACAGAGAGTTCTGGGAGCCTGGGAAGGGCCAGAGAAGCCTTCCCCCAGTTGATCTCTAAGCTGGGGAGTAGAGAGTAGAGTGAGCACTGGAGATTCAGGATGCTGTCAACTGTCTGGATCACAGGTTTGAGAGGCAGGATGAGGAGCTTAGGCTGTGAAGAAAGGCAGCCCAGAACCTAAATGGGGTTTGTGTGCCATGCTAAAGAAAGTAGCAGTGGAACTTTTATCCTTAGGACAATGGGGACCTACTGACAGGTTTTAGCAAGGGACGATGGTATAGGACACTCATTGTGGCCCAGTGTAGAGGGTAGACCAGAGGGGAAGGGGTCTATCACCAGTGAGAAGGTTTTTGTAATAATGGGGATGGCAAAGATGATGCTGGCCTAAACCAAGACGTGGTGGCAGGCCTGGAGAGGAGGGACTAGAGAGTCCAAGAGCAAGCAGGATTTGGTCATTGATCAGATGTGGGCGTGAGGTAGAGGGAGGTATCTAGGAGGACTGCCAGGTTTCTGGCTTCATTCATTGGATGAAACAGGGCAAAAGTAGGACACCATTGCCTAAGGAAGAGGCCATTGAGAGGTAGTAGGCTATGATGGAGGGGAAGAAAATGCTAAATTTCAGGCCTGCAGCTCAGGAGAGAAAGATCTGGGCTGGAGACTAAAATTTGGGAGTCATCAGGGTATTGGTTGTAGTTGAAGCCAGGGGAGTGGGTGAAATCCCCTAAGAAAAGTAAAGAACCAGAGAAAAGAAAAGACCTATGGGTGGACCTCTGGGGAACGACAGGCAGAGAAGGAAAGAGACTGAAGGAAATGGGAACATGGTGAAATAATAACAAAGGGTGACACAGCAAGGACTTGCATCTTATACGCCATACACAAGAGTTTGTGTCCTAGTGCAAAATAAAGTGGAGATGAGAGGCACACGAGGTCTGATTCAGAAAGTGAAAGTTGTCAAAGTAGAAAAAAGAATATCCCCTCCGACTGGAAAATATTAATTATTAACTATTTCATTATACTATTATGGTTTTTAAACCATTAAAAAATTTTAAAATCTTGACCACACACAGTGCCTTATGCCTATAATCCTAGCACTTTGGGAGGCTAAGGCAGGAGGATTGCTTGAGCCCAGGAGTTCAAGACCAATCTGAGCAACATAGCGAGACCCCCATCCCTATAAAAAGTAAAAATAAAAAAATTAGCCAGACATGGTGGCATGTGCCTGTAGTCCCAGCTACTTGGGAGGCTGAGGCAGGAGGATAGCTTGAGCCCAGGAGTTTGAGGTTGCAGTGAGCTATGATCACACCACTACACTCCAGCTGGGACAACCGAGCAAGACCGTGTCTCAAAAAAAAAAAAAAAAAAAAATTTAAATCTTGAACTCTGTATGTTGGGTAAATTGTTTCTAAAGATAAAGTCTGTTTCCCTACCCCTTGATTCTGGGCTGGGCCCACCTGTGACTTCCTTTGACCAGTAGAATCGGAGGTGGTGCTGTGGGACTTCCGTGCTAGGTCTTAAGAAGATTTTGAAATTAACGTCTTCATCCTCTTGGAAACCAGCCAGCCACTAGGCAGAGGGACTCAGGCTAAGCTACTGAATAATGAGAGAACATTTTGGAAGGAGAATGGCCATATGGAAAAGACTGAGGCACCCCAACCAACAGCCAGGACCAACACTCCAGACACAGCAGGGCTACCTGGGACCCTCTCTAGCCCATCACACACACTCAGCTGATACCACATGGAGCAGAGATGAGCCATCCTGCCGAGCCCTGACCCACAGAATCATGAACAATAATAAATAGAAGAGCAGCCCCAGGCTGCAGTTCCTGCCTCCCCCCCCCCACCCGCTCCCCTACCCCTGCTTCCGTCTGTAGGCGTGTCTCTGGGTTTGGGGGTGGTTTGCTACACTGCAAGAGATTACTGAAACATTGGGTGTGTGCTTGTTTCAGCTCTGGACTGACAGCCACAGTTTTCAAAATATTCATTTTGTAAGTGTTTTTTTTTTTTTCCAAGAATCTTAAACACCTGGGAGAAAGCCCTAGGAAGGAGGAATAAAAAAATTGATAAAGTAAAAAAGGAAGAAAAATTGGAGAGAGTAAGAAAAATATCCATACCACCAACAAGCACTCTCCTGAGTGCTCTGAGATGGAAATAAATGTGTATTAGGAAGAAAGGGAGTTCATCTTGATCGGGTGCCTGCTGTGCACCAGTTGTTGCTTGGTTCACTAAGAATATGGAGGCCCTAATTGGATCCATTATATAAAGTCCATGGTATAACAGTTTTCACTAGGGATTTTTTTTTTTTTTTTTTGGTAAAAAAATTAAATTCCTCCACTCTCTGTTTGCTCTTGTTATCTCCCCAAGAGGTGAGAAGCCAGTTAAATGGCTCAGTGGCTCTGCAAGGTCCCAAATAGCAGTAAATATAGTTAACATTTTGATTTTTGCAAAATGAAAATAGTTGTATTGCTTTATTTTTTTAACAAAAGTAAAACACGCTGATTCTAAAAAATACAAAAAAGGAATAAAAAAGATGAAAATCCCCTGTAGTCCCATTACCCAGAATTAACCTCTGTTAACATTTTGATGTGCATATTTTCAGACTCTTTTTGTGCCTTCTCATTTCTCTTTCTCTCTGTATTATAAAATATGCTATTTTGTAACCTGCCTTTTTTTTTCACTTAATCTATCATGAGCATCTCTCTGCACATCAATAATTATAATGGTAGAGTTCTTACAGCTTGCTTTTTGTTTTTGTCTTTAAGAGGGTCTTGCTTTGTCAGGCCAGGAGTCTGAGACTAGCCTAGGCAACATAGCAAGACCCCATCTCTATAAAAAAATAAGAAAAATTAGTCAGGTGTGGTGGTGTGCACCTGTAGTCCCAGTTACATGGGAGACTGAGGCAAGAGGCAATATTGCTTGAGCTCAGGAGTTTAAGGCTGCAATGAGCTATGATTGTGCCACTGCACTCCAGCCAGAGTGACAGAGTGAGACCTTGTCTCAAAAAAAAAAAAGAAATTCATAAGATCACAAAGGAAATTATTATATTGATAATATAGTTATCAAAATGTCAAAACATACAATGGTAATTTGCCGCTATAGTGCTCCTTTATTAACATATTTAATAACAAGATCTAGTGTGGGTCAAATAACTGAAGTAATATCGAAGTTATAATGAGCATAAAGGAGACTTCGAGGTATGTAACAGTTGTAATGTAATTTCCTTTATTAGTGACAAAGTCACAGGCCCTGCCGATCCTACTGTGGTTTGTTTTCTATAGTTATGGTGAAGAAAATGCTAAGGTTTGGTTAGAGGCTAGTAAAATAGGCTGAATAGCAGTGAGTGTTTCTTGGTCTCAAGCAGGCAATTTGCATGCATGAGGACCACAAGACTTAGAGGCCCAACCTCCAATTGGACTTTGAAGTGAGGAAAAATGAGGCTTGGGGAGAAGGGGTATAAATAAAATATGACCTTGAGAGTTTGAAAACCTGTTTTCATGGGGCTCTTCTGGGTACTCTTAGGCTAGTTATTTTAAATTGCTCAGCCTCAGTTTCCTCGGCTATAACATGGAATTTACATAACTATACCCAAGGAAATCAGGGGTGTTGAGAAGGTTTTAAACAAAATAATCCATGTTAAAATGCTTGGCAGAGACTGAAGCAGGGCTTCTTAACCTCTAATGTGCACGGAATCCCTTAGGGATCTTACTCAAAGCAGATTCTGATTTAGTAGTTCTGGGCTGGGCCCCAAGATTCTGCACTTCTACCAAGTGACATCCCAGGTCAGACCTAAGCTGCTACTCTGAGCACCACACTTTGAGTAACAAGGGTCCATCGTACTCTACAAATATTCATTGTTATTACTTACTGTCACTTTAATATTCTACCCAACCCTCAGAATGGCAGCTGGAGATGGGCAGGGAGACACAGCTCATCTAGTGAGGCCAGGCTTCTGCGCAGCAGGACACTCTGGTCTTGCAGCTTCACCTCCCTTTCCCTGCCTACCAATACCAGGCCATGGTGAAAACTGGCCATGGCCAAGTCAATAATGCTTCAGGCCAAGTCAGTGGGAAGTAAACAAACATGGGGAGTGGGAGCAAAGATTAAATGGGATATTTGTGCATAACAAAAGTATATGCAGAAAATATTTTGCATTTGTAATGCTGAATATCTCACAGAATTCCCAGAGAATACACGTATGCTTCATCTTTTGGTTTTGAGTCAGATTATTCATTTCCATGTAATTCTTCTAAAGCATCCCCTTTCTCATGGCTGTCATGAGGTGAAGAGCCTTAGAGAGCTCCTATTGATTGCATCTAATTTAAGCTTCTGTCTAAGAGTGACCAGTATGATAAAGGAGATAATAGTCATTGCAGCTGAGAATGTGGAAGGTGGAACTCTTGGGCACTGTTGGAGGGAGAGTCAACTGGAGTTGGTACCACCATTTAGGAAAGCATTCTGGCTTTGTTGAGATTAAGCATGTACATGTCCTATGACCTGTGAAAAACTCAGGAATATGTATTTATTCCAAGGAAATTCTCCCACAAGCCCGTAAGGACATTCATCATGGGATTGCTTGGGGTAGCTGGATGTTGAAGGCAGCCTAGGTGCTTATTACTAGAGAAAGGTGTTAGTAAAATATGGCTGATGTGCACTGTTGAATACTAAATAGCAGTAAGAAACAACCAAGCAGAAGTATATAGCAACACTGACAAGTCTTAGAAACCTAGTGGTAAGGGGAAAAATACAGGAAACAGAAAAAGACATATAGAACATTACACCATGTCTGTAAAGACACACATAAAATACCTTTTGTAAGAAAGTATGCATGCATAGCTAAAGATATAGTAAACATATCAGAGTATGTGCTATGGGGTGGGGAATTTAACAAAATAAGAAAAGAAATTTGCATGAATTAATGAAATGCTTAAAAACTGAACTTTTAATTCACATTTCTTCACCTGAAGTAAAAACAAATATATAAGGGCAAAACCCACTCCCAGCCCCAAAACCTTCCTCTGTCAGACATACAAGGGCCTTTACAGTCCAGCCCAGCATGACCTAGCCCAAAGCTAACTCCCCATTTCAGGTGCCATCTTCCTCAGTGTTACTTCACAACAAACAGGTCTTGGACTTCCTCTCTTGACTTTTTTTTTTTAGCTGCAGTCAACATCTTTTCATCTTGGCTCCTTGCTACATTCACTTTCAGTATGTCCCTAGCAGACAGGTGCTGACAACCAATGTGATGTGGACACTTCTGACAAAGATGTGTCAGGCTATGTTAGATCAGGGAGTTTGCTTTCTCCAGCTTTGGTGACACCATTGATTTGAGAACCTTAGGAAGTCACTTAATTGTGTTTCTTTCTCCTGTAGCACATGCCACACAGCATGGTCATCTATAATTCAGGTATTTCTGTTCTCCATTAGACTGTAAGTTCACTGGAAGGGTCAGAACGTTATTTGCCTGTGTCCACTGCCCAGAACTAATCACATAAGTGGCCTGTCTCTAATAATGTTTGACAAATGAATGGATTCCCTGGTTTCCTAAACCAAATGGTGGAACAATCTGGCCTCTAACTAACTTACACAATCTAATTCCCAAAAATTTTCATGGGTAGAAGTTTCAACACAGGGGTAGTACATTGTGTTATGGACCTAGACTATGCCACAAAATTAATATATAATAATAAGAAGTGTTGTCCAAGTTCTTGTGTTCTGACGCATCAAGTAGCATGTCTGTTTCCCTTTCCTTCAAGACATTGCAGAATGTGTACTTCAGAAATGAGTGAATGAAATTAACACATTGCCACACTAGAAAAAAATTTTTTTCCTTGGGGCCACGGTGTTTTATTACACAAATAGAATAAAAACTTCTAAAACAAAACGACCCTTTCTAATTTAATGAAAAATTTGTTATTTTTTATTGTTTTCTGTGCATGAGTTATATGCAACTTGAAAAATAGTTCTCCCGGCTCCCAAGATGAAGAGATGTGTGAGTTACATATACTTCATGAGACCCTGGCTCAAAACTAGTGTGAGTTAAATACAACTCACACTGCAGTTAATGTGTTAAAGAGAATCTGGATACCCTTAAAGTGTGCAACTCTTGGATTCCCACAGTTTGGGATTGAAAGCAGAATGGGGTGAAACTTTGCAGGTGAATAACTGTGCAGGAAAACAGTGTGTATACGTCACTGAGAACTCGCATCTTTAAGAGAAATCGAAGCTACCTTCTGTGCAGTCAGATCTGGCATGCACCTTACCAGCAGGGTCGGACACGTGCTAGGTTAGCAGCTCACGGGGAAGTCTGCATTTCTTCGCTTTGCGGGTGACGGATGCAGGCAGCAGCGCTGCACCCACCGCTGGAGACACCGTCCCTCACGTCGCAGAACGTCACGGGAACCCCCACCTAGCTCGGACTGCCAGTGGGCCCGTCCTCATTGGCACAGGCCCCATGAAGCGGGGCCAGAGCCTCTCGCGACATCTGGGAGGGGTGTGGCCTGATGGAGGGGAGGGTCACTCCCTTTTATGACCACTGTGGACACAAAGCCTTTGGTTTTTGGAACTGGCTTTTCTCGTTGTACTGATCACTTTTCTCAAAAGGAAAGGTTAATTTTTAAATTTGCTCTTTCACCACTGCCCTTCTCAGGGGTCCAACACTCATTTTTACACACGCAACCAAGTGGAATGAAAAGACCCTCTCACAGCTAAGGGAAGAGCAGTTAGGCGGTGAAAGGGGTTGCTCTTGGGCCTGGCCCGCAGGTCCCGTCCGCGCGGCAGTGGGCGGTTTTCGGCTGCGAAAGTCATCTGCGGTCTGCGGGGCTTCCGGGTGGTTAGCGCTGCTGCGGCTGCTCCAGGATGGAATCCAAACCTCAGGCATATGCAGAATGTTTAAATTGAAGCTTGAGTATATGGCTGCTGTGGGAGCAGCGCCGGTTCCCTGGTGCAGTGAGCTGTGAAGTCCGCCGTCTGTCCCGTCTGTCTCGTCATAAGCAGACTGCGAGGACTCGGAGCCTGCTGCTCCCGTGCTCTCTACCCTTCCTCTTCTCCCACTCCCGGCCTCCAGCCCTCCCGGCCTCCTGGGCCCACTGCCTGCGAATTCACCCAGCTCTGCCTTTGGGGCATTGGACTTTAATAATTGTTGGGATGTGGCAACACTAAAGAAGGAATAGAATTAATTAGGAGGGAAAAAATGGAAGGGTAGGGAGATGGGCTGTAGTGGAGAATGATATAGGTCCTTTTGCAAGAGCAAAAGCTAGGAAAGATCGTATCTCAACCCCAGCTGTGTATTAGAATCACCTGGGCGGCTCTTAAACGTCCCCAGTTCAGCCGCACCCAAGACTAATTTAGTCAGCATCTCTGGTGCTGAGACCCAGACATCAGTTTTTAAAGCTCCCCAGGTGATTCCAAGGTGTAGCCAAGGTTGAGAACCACGGCTCTAGATTCAGGAGACTTATGTCTTGGTTCTAGTTAAGCTATTAATAGTCAGTGTGGCATAGTCAAAGTTATTTATCCACTTTCTCTTTAATTTTCTTACCTATAAAATGAGGGGATTACCTTGCAAATGTATTCAGCCAAAAACACAATTTCAACCCCCAGGGACCATTTTCTAAAAATCGTTTTCTAGCTCTGAAACTCTGAGTCCATTCAAATGGCAATTGAAAGTCAAGCTGAGACTTAAATTCTGAAGTTTTTTGAAGTATTCGATTTGAGAGTTCCTCTCTACTTCAACCTCATTCACAAACCCTTCTAACAAGTCTGATAGAAGAACTGGGTAACTTCTAGGGCTTTCTCTAATAATAGGAAAGAACAGTGGGTCAATTTGTCCCTCTCTCTTATTGCTAGTTAGCTAAAGAATTAGGCAACTGTCAAGAAAGATGTCTGGTACTAGCTCATGCTCTCTCTCTCTCTCTCTCTCTCTTCCTGCATCTGAGGATAATTGCTACCAGGCAAAGATATTTAAAATAAATCCACTTACAAAGAGAATCACGGCTTTGTAATCAGTGCGAAAAAAGTTTGGATCTTCCTACTGACAGTGAAATTAAAAGATATTAAAATGTATTTTCTTAGGTTTAACAAATCTAGGTTATAATTCCAATTATGCACTTATTGTTAAAAAATGAATTATGTGTTAGTTACTTTTCTCAGTAAATTTTGTAACGTTTATATCATAACGTTGCTCACTTTACTTGGACTTCTAAAGCCTTATCACAAAATAGAGGTAGGGTTTTTTTGTTTTTGTTTGTTTTGCAAAAATATTTAAGAGTATATTAGTTTTCCCTAAAGCCTTCTTTATCCTTTGATATCTAAATCATTTTCTTTTGAAGGGCCTGTGTGGCACCAGTGTTCTCAGTACTGTGTTCTTCCATTGTTAACCAGTCTAAACATCTCAAATCGTTATTTGTCAATATCTTTGCTTGAGATTCAAGCAATTCTCCAACATCAGTTTTGGCAACTTCATGAAATCTTTTAACTTTTGTAAGTTTTGCAGCTTCACTCTGCAGGTATTGTGCAAAATATTTATGTTATATTTGCTGAATTTTTATGATGGCCGGAGACTAAGCCACAGAGACCTCATCGGTGGGGTACTAATGTTAGCTGAGAAGTGATGTTTTAGTAGGGATCAATTTTAGAAATGGTTGATTTATTAATGAATATTTTCACTACTCAACTTCCCAACTTCATGAATTGGAGAATGAATGCTTGAATAATTATAAATATACATATACTTATGCCATATTGTTGTCCCCATATATACACAAAAGAGGTAAATGTACACTGTTAAGTGTACTAGTTAACACGAATTATTGTGCCTTGTACTTGAATGTGCCATTACAGACAATGTTACTATTTCCTGTGCCTGGGAAGTGGGTACATTAACCAAATCCTAGTGACTGTGTCCTTAGAAAATGACCACTAATTTTTATGTATAGTAATCATAATCTCTATCACTTAGCCAAGTCAACACTCTAAGCCCATTACCATATTTACAGCAGCTCTGTGATTGACATGCACAATAAGTTCACGTGCATGCTCTATGTTCTTAACTCCCCATTGAGATATTAATAACTGGAAGTGTTCTGTAACAGTTCTTCACATGTAGAAAGCCCTTCTCCTTAGTCCAGTCTGAAAAAAAGCATTTGCTTGGCCCTGGACAGGAAGCTAATTCTGTGTATATAGCCTTCTAACCCAAACATTCATCACAGAGTCCTGGAGCTGTGTTGGACTCCTCTGGCATCAGCTCAAACCGGATCAGCATGGCCCCTCAGCCCCCTGCTGTGACATTCCTAGTGCTCAGATGCCTACCAACTCACCAGGCGACTTGCTTTTTTTATTCTTTTTATTTTCTTTTTTCTTTCTTTCTTTTTTCTTTTTACACTTGCTAGAAGCTTTTTATTTTTTTAATTTTTTTAAGTTAATTTTATTTTTTGAGACAGGTTATCCCTCTGTTGCCCAAGCTAGTACAGTGGCATCGTCGTAGCTCACTGCAACCTCAAACTCCTGGGCTCAGGTGATCCTCCTGCCTCAGCTTCTTGAGTAGCTGGGACTATAGCTGTGCACCACCACACCTGACTAATTTTTCTATATTTTGTAGAGATGGGGTCTCCCTCTTGCTCAGACTGGTCTTGAAGTCCTAGCCTCGGGCAGTCCTTCTGCCTCAGCCTCTCAGAGTGTTAGGAGAGCCACAGAGCCTGGTGTGAGCCACTGAGCCCGGCTGAAACTTTTTATTTTTAAATAATTTTAATTGTTAAAAGTTTTTCCTTGTGCCAAGAGAATATCATCCTCCCTATAGCTTCTATCCCACCATCCCCAGTTCTGTGATCAGAGAGTTACTACCCCAAACAAATAGCATTTCTTTTCTGGGTCAACGCCCTTCATACAGTGGAAGGCCCTATCACCTGAACTGGGGTGAGAAGCTCCCTGCTGTGGATTTACACATCTTAATCACTTCTTCAGCAGGCTGTAAACCTAGAACCAGAGATTTTACTGGAATTGAGCAGTCAATTAGTAAATTAGGACCAATTGAACAAGGTTAAACACAGGCCAATAAATCACTTGTAAAAGTGTTTGCATAATCTTCTAAAACAAAGGTAGTTTTTTTCCCCCCCAGACACCTGTGTAAAAGGTGCCTCAACCTACTAACAAGAATGTGGTATAGAAAGGTCACAAGGTTGATAATCCACTTCCAGGATCTGACTGCTCACGCTTTGAGACCCACCAAGGCTAGTGCTTCTGAATCAGTTTGTTTTGACAGCCGACCTCTGTTGAAAGCACAGGTCCTCTAAGAGACAGCCTTTGAGTGTCAGTAGCCACCATCCAGCTGACTCCTTCCTTTTAGGAGTACAAGAAGCTTGGTACGAGGAAGAAGGAGCCTCTCAGGAACTTTCTTTACCTGGGCACAGAGGAGGAAGGCGGTAGACGGTGCACAGAAGGGAGGAGGCAATCTTTTAGCTGTCTCCCTTTCTATGATGACGGTGTTTCTGAATTTGGGAGTTTAGGGGCTTCCCTTTGTCCAGCTGTTTCCTCGCCTTTTACCTGCGGAAGGAATCTGCCTAAAAGAGCAACATGAAGGATGGCACCTCCTCTCCTTGTGCAAGGAATAGAGGCCTGCTGAGGGCACCCCTGTGGTGGCTGTCTCTCTGGGGTGCCCATCTAAATGGAGCAGGCACCCCAGCTGCGGGTGAGGGCAGGAAAAGCAGGGGTTCTGGAAGAGGATTTGGAAAGGATTCAGGGAAGAGACAGGGAGTGGTGGATAAGGCTGTGTTTGAGACAAAACAGCAGTAAGACTGGTGCTACCCTATGACCAGGGTTCTGAGCCCCACTGTTGGGTCCCAGGGGGAAGCTTCCCCTCCGGGCGTCATCACTCCCCCAGGGTCTCCTGAGCGTCAGGGAGGCTTCCACCATAGGCATCCCATCCTGTGATGCCACATCTGACTTTGGTAGAGGTTTCATTTGTGTGTGATCTGCTTTTCAGCCAGACTCTGAAGTCTTATTCTGGTCTGTCTCTTCCTCCTCTTCCTTCCCCACCTCCACAAGCATTCTGCCTCATGCAGTGTTTTCTGGAATCTTGTCCCTGACCATCTGCCTGGAAATCCCTGGTAGCACTTGTTTAAAATGCAGTTTCCTGAGTCCCACCTATGTATTGAGTCAGGTTCTTTGAGGGTGGAACTCAGGAATCTGCATCATCGACAACCTCCCTGGGTGGGCGAGGCATAGAGGACCCCTGGGCCACTGGTTGTGCAGTCAGTCAGTGGTGCTAACCTGACCAGTCCTAGGAGAAGAGGATGGGGGAGGACGACAGGCATTTTAATGGGCATCAGCAGCTTTGTGGTTCTGTTTGCAAAGGCAGAAAAGGAAGGCAGGGGAAGAAGGCAGTCTAACAGATGAGCATGCTGGCCTGGACTCTGGCCCTGTGCACGCTGCAGGAAGCTCTTGCTCAGCTTGGCCTTACACCTTAGCCTGGCTCCTCTGGGCCCTACCCCATCCTCCTCTGACTCTTCTTGAGTTGCCCACACTGCCTGCCCAAGGAGCTAGAGGCTGGCGCTGTCACTTGCTTGGGCAGCTGGGTCAAAATTTCTATGGGCCGGGCACGGTGGCTCATACCTGTAATCCTAGCACTCTGGGAGGCCGAGGTGGGAGGATCGCTCAAGGTCAGAAGTTTGAGACCAGCCTGAGCAATGAGCGAGACCCCATCTCTACCAAAAATAGAAAGAAATGATTGGACAGCTAAAAATATACATAGAAAAAAAAATTAGCCGGGCATGGTGGCGCATGTCTGTAGTCCCAGTTATTCGGAGGCTGAGGCAGTAGGATCGCTTACGCCCAGGAGTTTGAGGTTGCTGTGAGCTAGGCTGATGCCATGGCACTCACTCTAGCCTGGGCAACAGAGCGACACTCTGTCTCAAAAAAAAAAAAAAAGTTTCTATGGTGCTGGGTAGGAGGCAGTGTGGGTAGGTGGGTGGCTGGGAGTGGCTCTGAGAGTGGCAGGGCAGACAGACAAGGCACACGGGTGCTCTGTAAGTGCACCATCTCTGACCTCTAAGGTAGGTGCCTATTATTCTCACTTGCTTCACAGAGTACCCCGAGGGGCTACCCACACACCTTGGGGTGTCAGATGTGCACTATTTAATGGTGATCATCTGAATGAGATAAATCACTTGTGTGAGTTACCAGTAAACCCAGTTTGCAGGGTGGAGCATACCTTTGGCTTTCCCAATCCATCAGCCCCTGGCTGTGTCAGCGTGAGATTCCTCTCGCTGTGCAGCCACACCCAGCTCCCTCATAGCAGAGTTAGGAATGGGTCTTGTGTCTGCATTTTACCTTGTTCTTAAAAGTATCCAGGCAGGGAGATGGAGGACCCAAAGTCCAGCTGAGGAGGCAATTTGGGTTAATGTAGGCATCTGGGTCGCCATCCCAGTGTCTTTAAATAGCAGGTTATTGATAGAGGGCTTCTGACAGCCAGCAATTAGACTTGAATTAATTGATAACCTATTTATTTGCTCATAAGGTTGAGGACAGTGGTTTTCAAGCTTTTGTGTATATCAGTGTCACCTATTAAGCTTGTTAAAACAGGTGCCCCACCCTGGACTCTTAAGAGATAAGACCTGGGAATTTATGTTTTCAACAACCCGTCATGCAATTCACACACACACACACACACACACACACACACACACACAGAGAGAGAGAGAGAGAGAGAGAGAGAGAGAGAGAGAGAGGGATGAGAACCTCTGCTTCCTTGAACTAGGAACTTCTGCAGTGTTTGTTTCTTAATTAAAGCAGGGTATTCTGCTGCCACCCACGGCCTTTTCTTCAAGTGTGGTGGTTTGCACCCTGTCAACTTGGCTAAGATGGAGCTAGCTTCTCCAGATCCCCTTTCCTGTGTGGTTTTGAATTAGAGTTGGCCAGAAGAGGAATTTGTACAGGATTTGGAAGATGTGAGGCGGTGGCCATTACTCTCTGAAGGTCTCCAGGGTCAGATGTGGTGACAGACAGACACAGAGGTGCCAGCAGGTTCCAGCTTGTCCTCGCTCTCCCCTGCTCCTCATCCAGCTCCCCTTCCTGACCAATGATGCTAAGACCAGCAGCAGCCCAGCCCCACCCTCAGACGCTTGGTGGCATTTGCACAGAAGAGGGACCTGCACAGGGCACAGCTCCCCAAAGACCTGCCCATGGGCTTCTCTTTACAGTCCCTACCCAGTGGCAGGATGTGTTTAGCTTGTGCAGTTGACTTCTTGGTGGCTCCTTCTGATCCTCTGATTCCTCCTGGGCGTTCGCCTCCCCGGGTCCTCCCACAGTTTCGTAAGGTCTAATTGCTATACTAAGTCCCTTGTCCCATAACTCAAAGGGGTTCTGCTTCTCTGATTGAACCCTGACTGATGAGTCAAGAAACACTTCCCGCATCTGAACTAAAGCAAGACTTGGGAATTAGCCTTCCATTTAGATGCAAAGGAAAGTCCATGGGATGTTAAGATGTGTAGACACGATGAAGGCAGCTAAAAGGTAACCCATCAGTCTTACCTTCCATGGTTATAGGGTAGTTGAAAAATGTGATTCCCCCAAGTTCTCTGCTGGCAAGTACAGTACTTGGGCAACAGTAGTAAAAGTCACCCACTCCTTTCCTCCTCCCTTTCCCTTTAAGCCAGGTGCACTTGTTCAGGCCACAACCTGCACAACAGTATGTGGCAGTCTTAGGTACCCATCCTGCCACTTTTCGCAAGGAGGACCTGAGTCCAGTCGGTAACTTCTTCCTACTATCATCAAGCATAGACAGGTCACACGATGGCCCCATCAAAATGTTTCCAGGAGGGATAGGAATTCTTTGGCTCATTGTAAGATTTTTCCCTGCCCCAGGGCTGTGGGCAGCCATCCTTTTCTGACCACCCACGTGAGCAAGCTCTGTGAGCACCCTTAGGACAGTGTCTCTGATTTAGTCACCTTTGGATCGCAGTGTCCAGCATAGCACCTGGCACAGAGGAGCATGCAGTAAATATTTGTGGAATGAGTGAAGGTACCATGCAAAGGGCACACTTGGTTTGGAGCTAGGACTTTCTTATCCGGCTGTATCTGGAACCAGGCACCAGATCTTTGCTTCCCTTAGAGCGTGCGGCACACACACTGAGAGACAGCGCTGTAGACAGGCCCACCGCTGGCCACCGTGGACCTGACTGATCTGAGGCCCCCAGGGGGCTTGGTCAATCTTAGCTGATGACAGGCTACATCAGGGTTGATAAATATGTAACACAAGAGCCCCTGCCTCGTCCTCCAGAGCCCATGGTTGCTAATTTATTGTAGCCCTTGGACTTTCTCAAGATAACACCCCAGACAGCTACTGCTATCTGATCAGAGTTGCCACTCTAAATGGAAGCCATTTTTCACCCTCGGGCAGCCTCTCATTTCTGTCTTACTGTCATCTACACCATCTGAGGCTTCCATATTTTTGTTTATGGGGAGGTCTTTACCAAAGAATACCAACAAGGGAAGCAGAAATTGAGTTGTAAATAAATGGGACCAACTTTATCCAGCTTAAGCAACCAATAAACCAACCATGAAAAAGGAAAACAAAACCAAACATTTTTTCCCAATCAAGTGGAAAAGGCAAAAAGATGCCTTGGTTTGTATGATGTGGTGCAACTTCAATATGGGGGTTTAGTGTGGATCCAAGTGCCTGGGGCCAGGGCTGTTCCCACTGGGGACTGTTTTGTTGTAGAGAAATCTACCCCCCCACACACACACACATACACATGCACGGCTGTCACGGTCTCCAGAGCCTGCCCATCCCCCTGCCCTGCAGTTTCCTGGCTTCACCTGTAGAGCTTGGCATTGGGAAGCAGTGAGTTGAACCCCTGGCATGCTGTCAGGTGAGGTGAGGAGGGGTGAGGCACCGTGGTACAATGGAAGGAGGTGACAAGAGGTAAACGCTTGGCTTCTTGCCTCTGTTCTGCCACCTACAAACCATGTGACCAGGGACAAGTCAGCATTTTTGAGCCTCCACTTCCTCATCTGTTAAAGGAAGTGGAGGGTAGTATTACTAGTATTAATTGCTTGCATGTATCTCACTGGGATATTGAGAACATATGAAAATTGAAATGTCGAATGTGAAAGTGCTTTAAGTAAGGGAGGGGAAAGTTTTTGTATTGTTCACTACTTTATAGCACTACATTATAGGCTGACCCATAAGTATAGTGGAGTGTTTTGTAAAATCTTTGTTGAATGAATAAAAGTGAACACAAAAATCTTACTCCCCCGGGAGTGGGGAGGGGCATGAGATCAGGAAGGGGCACATGGGAGGCTTCAGAGGTGGAGTTGGCATTCTACCTTTTTGTTTGTGTGTTGAATGTTCTTTTGTACATATTCAACATCTAATGAATGTACTTTTTAAAAATTAATGCAAAAAGAAAAAAGTGGAGAGAGAAAACCCTTGTGAAGTGCCTTGCCAAAGGAAGATAGTGTTACTGTAACTCTTGATGTTGCTTCTGCACTAGCACTGAAACTCTGCTAAGTTATCTCACTTAATTCATGCAGGTTCTGTTTGGGGCAAGCATGGCTGGAAGCTGGAGGAATTCATGGAAAGAAGGTTCTATCAGGGACTGAGGCTTGGTAGGGTCCACTTTTCTAGGAGAAGGTATGTACGGTGATTCTGTGGTTTGAATGCACTGCCTTTCACTTGTGTGTGGGTCACTCCTGTGCCTCACCAACGTGAAGTTCAGGTAAGCTGTCATGTCTTTGCTTGTGCAGAGCCTTTCTTCACCTTGCTAATTCTTACTCATCTTTCAACACCTACTCTAAGTGTCATCCTTTCTGGGAAGTTTCTCTGAACCACCACTATGGATTAAGCAGCGTCTTGCTACCTTAGCACATGTATGGCAGTGGTTCTCAATTGGGGGTGATTTTGTTTCCCTGGCGACATTTGGCAATGTCTGGAGACATTCTGATGGTCATGACGGGGGGTAGGGTGGGCAGAGGATGTGCCCACTGGCATCTAGTGGGTAGAGGCCAGAGATGCTGTTGAACATCCTACAGTGCACAGCACAGCCGCCCCTCACAATAAAGAATTATCTGTTCCAAAATGTCAGTAGTGCCACTGTTGAGAAACCCTGCTCCATGGAGTGAAAGTCTCTGCTCGTGTCTCACTGAGGCCCAAGCTCGTCCTGGGCAGGGACCTTGTTGATTCAGCCTTTCATCCCCAGCACCCAGCACAGAACCACACACACACACACACACACACCCGCACGTGCATGTATGTATGCATAAACTATGTATCTACATCTATTTTTTTTTATTCATTTATTCACCTATGGTGTGTGTCAAGTGCCATACTTAGCTAGAGATGCACAAAGCTAAAGTCCCTGCTGTCAAGGAGCTTTGTAATTGAATGGAGGAAAAGGTCATGTATTAATAAATACCTGATTATTCACAAGACAGGTTGAAGCGGGGCCACCATGGAGGATAGGCAGAGTGCCTTGGGAGCCTGATTGTTAGGTTGAACCAAATGAACTTGTTGACATTCTACCTTTTTGACTGGAAAAACAGCAGTTTTGTATGATTCACCCCAAAATGTGGTTTAAACTACATACTTGGACCAGGATGGGGTGACGTTCAGACTTCACAGAGGAGAGGCACAGGAAATGTGTTTCAGGTCTCCTCTGCATGGTCCCTCCCTAAAAATAAGGACCATTTTTAAAAATAATTTCTTTGTATTTTCTTCCCCCACATCACAGTTCCTGGAAGAGTGCCTCACATTTATAAGGCTTTAGTAATTTTTTGTTGACCAGGGTTCAGGTAATTATTTGTACTGCAAGTTTTTATCACTGTGACTGCACTTTAACCCCCAGGAACTCTGGTGAACTGTGTTATATACGCACAAAATATAGAATGCTTTCCTGGTGGCAACAGGTACAAGAAAACACAGTCCCCCCAGACTCTCCAAAGCCACAGCCTGTCAGAGGAGCCATCATGGTAACTGACAGGGGCTAAAAGCCCAGAAGCACAGCTGGTGGCCATCTGTGTGGTCACATGCCCCAGGGTGTCAGGCAGCCCCACACCTGGCCACAAGCCTTGGCCACTTACTCACCTCGTGTTCTGGAGCAAGTGGTAGCAGATAAACATTTCAAAGCTGGACTCAGAACTTGGCAGAGTCCTGCTTTCAACCATGTGCAGCCAGAAAACTCTGGAAAACTGAACTGTTCAGAAGGGTCAAACTTCGGTAAGTCTGATAAAGTCTGGCTCCAGGTGCCGATCTAGTCTCTTCAAAGAATTTCCTGGAAGCTCATTGCTGACTGGCCGGATGTTACCAGTGGTGGGTAGCCTCTGCTTGTGGGTGGAATCAGGCAGCTGGGACACCACCCCACGGCCCCGATGCAAGCCCGGGCGGGCAGGAGCGGGAGGCTTGCGGACAAGAAGAAGATAAGCCTGGGACAGCCCCGCAGGCTATCCAACCATCTGCCAGTTGGATCTATTCCGGGCCACTGGTGACCCCTGCAATGACACCAGACACCAGTAGCAAGAAGGCCTGGAATCCAATATGCTTCTCCCCTCTCTTTGGGACTCCCAGAGAGCAGAGGTATCTCCTATCCTCCCGAATGCAGCAGTGACATTAAGGACATTTGTTCACATAGATTGCAGTTGATGTTTGAATGTTGTCCTAACTGGATATTGTTGTCAGAGCCATGGACTAAAATACTTGATTGTGGCCTAGATAAAGCAAGCTGTAGCTGTTGAGGACTGTTATAGTAAAAGAAGAATTCAGACGATGGATATAGTATCTTCTTTAGCTGTTTCGTATAGATATGTGTTTTTTTGTTTTCATGCTGGTCCATTGGGAAAAGGTTTGCGGAAATTTGAGCAGCTGATGATTGTGCACTCAGATTCTTTGGAATTTATCTTCAAGACTTGGTGAGGCAACAGGGCTTCCTCCATATCCCCAGGGAAAAGGTTACTCAATTTTGAAGCCACATGGCTTTCCACCATGTGTTATTGTAAACTTGCAGTCCTTCAGATTTTAAAATGCTGAAACTGTGGCAATTGCTCTGTGCAGTCATCCCCTCCCAAAGGTACCCACTGTCCAGTTTGTCCTGTAGAGTATGCCCTTGGCAGAGTTTGGCACTGTTTGTTTGTGATCAGGAGGATTTGACTTATGTAAAATTGACTTAAATCATCCATAAGGAAGACTTTGTTTTAATTTGTATTTTCAGGCCGGCACAGTGGCTCACACCTGTAATCCTACCACTCTGGGGGGCCAAGCTGGGAGAATCTCTTGAGGACGGGAGTTCAAGACCACCCTGAGCAAGAGTGAGACTCATCTCTACTAAAAATAGAAAAAAATAGCTGGAAGTGGTGGCATGTGCCTGCAGTCCCAGCTACTCAGGAGGCTGAGGCAGGAGGATCACTTGAGCCCAGCAGTTTGAGGTTGTAGTGAGCTATAGTGACGCCATGGCACTCTAGCCCCAGTGACAGAGAGAGACCCTGTCTCAGGAAAAAAAAAATTTATTTTTGGAGGGAGAGAAATATTCTTTGGTATGGCTATAATAAATCTCAACAACTCATAAATGTAGCTTCATTTCTAGGCACTGAATGTTAAAGCCAACAATGTTTCAAGGGCAAGGGCCATATCTGATTTATCTCTTTCCCTGCCATGCTAAGAGCATGATAAATGTTTGTTGAATGACCAAGTGTTCTAAGGATCATTTCTAGCCTTCATATTATTGTGCTACTATTATGACAATAAGTATGAAAGTTATAAAGAGTCCAAACCCATAGTTTGTTTTTTTTTTTTCATTTTTACACACAAAGCCCCTCAGTAAATAAACTCATAGTTTGATAATTGAAATTAAATATCCTTGATGATTTGTAAAGTTTTCTAGCCTGAGCATGTCTCACGGGTAAAGAAACACTTAAAAAAAATCATTCTACTTCATCCATACTGGAGGTTCCTGAGACTCCTGTGTGATCATGCCCACAGTTTGTTGCAATTAGTATTTAAACCTTTTAAAGGTCACAGGGATAATTGTGGCAGTTTGCTGGAGGTGGCCCATACTAGCTCTCAGGAGCCAGCTATGTGCCTGTCTTCCTAGCTCTGTGCTCAGTGATTTCATATTGGTTGTTTGATACCAGCCCTGGTGGAGTATTTACACCAGGGAAATTGGCAAATGCTACAAATCAGGACTTTTTTTCCTGGAGAGCTGGTTTTTAAACATTTACTACCAACCCACCAAACAATTATCTTAAATATCATATAATTGTAGGTTATGTTCCTATATCATGACATTTTTTTTAATTAACTAGTTTTTTAACTGAAAAAGCCATACATACATATGTGTGTGTTAGATAGACTTCAGTAGAAACTTTGGTTAAAAATGGACTTAAAAATAGAGTGGCTTAAATAAAATAGAAGTTTATTTTTCTCTCAGGTAGGGGTCTGGAGGGAGGCTGCCCAGAGTTGATAAGACAGCTCTATTATCCTCAATCTGTGGCTTCTGTCTGCAGGTTATAGTAGCTGCTCCAGCTCCCACCATCATGCCTGCATCCCAGGGATGCAGAAGGGATAAAAGGCAAGGCAAGCTTTATCCATTCCTTTTAAGGCCATGGCCCAGAAGTTACACATATCCTTTCTATTCTCATTCCACTGTCTAGAACCTATTAATAGTTACTTGACCATACCTAGTACAAGGGAGGTTGGGAAGTATGATATCTAGTCAGTCTCCCACATGCCCAGCTAAAACTCAGGATTTCTATGATTAAAGGAGGAAAGGAAGAATGGACATTGGTGGCTAGCTGACAGTCGTGGTCACTACAGCGTAAAAAATTCAAGTGATACAAAAGAGCAGACAGTAACAGTTGGCATCCCTCCGTCCCTCCCACTCTGGCTTCTAGTCTTACTACCTAAAGGGAATTTCAGAAGTTTTCTGTGCATATAATAACACATATGCGTATGTTCTCTCTTGAGAGGCCATGTAGCTCCAATGGTTTCAGTGTGGATTTAGGTGTCAGAATGGCCTGGGTTTTAATCCCAGTTCCACAGGTGAACTTGGGCAATATGCTTAGCCTCTGTGCTATAGTTCTCCATATATAACATGGAGATAATGATAGTACCTACCTTTCTGCATTGTTATGAAGACCAAATACACTTGTTGCTTTGATCAGTTCCTGGCCCATAGTAAGCACTCAGATATGGGCCGTTGTTGTAATTACACGTGTATCAATTTAATAATATGGAATGCTTATCTATTTAAAAATAAAAGCATTGATTTCATTCATCTTAATTGTATGGTCTCCTTGGCACTTTTGCTCAGAAGTTATCAGTTCTCATCATAGAGGAAACAGATGGGTTCTAGAGTCAGAAGACCTGGATTTGAAGAGGTTCTAATATGAATCAATCATTCAAACTTCAAACTCTCTGAGCCTGAATTTCTTTCTTCTTCTTCTTCTTTTTCAATCAGGGGAGCCTCCATTCTGCAAATAGAATGAAAATTCCCCTGAATTTCCTAATTTATAAATAGGAAAAATAATATGTACCTCCCAGAGTTGCGATGAGGCTCTAACAAGACCACGTAGGTGGAAATGTGTCATAACTATTAAATTGCTATTCTATATAAAATCTGAGAATCATTGAGTTGGGAAGGATTTTAGAGGTCATTTGGTCCAACTAGTTATATGGCTGAGACAACAGGATGGATTTCTCGGAGCACCTGCTCAGCTCACCCACACAGGCAGGTGGCCAGCAGCCGTCAGTGGGTAACTAGGGAATATATGTTGGATTCATTCTTTTCTGTTTCCCTCCACTGCCATCTCTCCAGGCCAGGCCAAGCAAATACCAGTCTACATTAGGAGTACTGCAGTGGACTCTTAAATGGTCCTTGTCCTCAGATTTCACCCCCTAATTAGTTCATTCTCCACATAACTGCCAGAGTTATCTTTTTTTTTTTTTTTTTGAGACAGGGTCTCACTCTGTTGCACAGGCTAGAGTGTGGCAGCAAGATCATAACTCACTGCAGCCTCAAATTTGTGGGCTCAAGTGATCCTTCCACCTCAGCCTCCCAAGCAGTGGGAACTACAGGCACGTGCCACCATGCCTGGCTGATTTTTCTATTTTTTGTAGAGACAGGGTCTCGCTATGTTGCTCAGGATGGTCTTGAACTCCTGCCTTAAGCGATCCTCCCTCCTTAGCCTCCCAAAGTACTAGAATTACAGAGTTATCGTTTTTAAAACACAAAATGAAAGGTCTGATGCTATGTGACTCCTCTGCTCAAAAACATTTCATGGACTTCCATTCGTGTAATACGGTGAGACAGGCTTCGGACTGACTTTCCATGGTACAACATAGACTCCAAATCTTAAAGGTAGCAAAGACCTGGCAGAACGATAAAGAATCATCTGATAAAATTGGGAACTCAGGAAGGTAAACAGAGGGTGGGAGCCACTTTTTTTCCTGAGGAGATTTGCTATAACTTGTAAATTCTGTCATGCACGTTATTATCTAGGAGTGATATTCAAAATGACATCAACAAAATCAAGCCAAGGCCAGATCTGGCCTCCAGACTACAAGTAGATTGTGGGGGAAGATGTGGATGGTGGTTGGTGTTCCCTAAAGGCCTTAAGTTTATGTTTATTACCACTGTACTCTTTTGATAATGACTCTCAGAGACTTCCGCAAACCCCTGGCTCTGTGCCTACTACTTCAGGAGGTTTCTCCTAAACAGGTGAGAGGGTTACATCAGACAGAGTTACAGAGCTTTTGTCTTCTAAGCGGTTTTTAATTCTCTGGCTTTCTTTTCCCTTCATGGTTTCTGAGTCATTTCTCTGTTTTTAGGCAAGGCGCCCAACACCTAAGAGCTCATAATTCCTCTTCACTTTTCAGGAAGTACAAATCTAGTCTGCAAGGCACATCCTCTGGCTGGCAGAGCTCACTTACCAGGGGCTTTGAAGTGGGGTAGTGGCAGAGATGCGGGCTGTCCAGGTAGCCAGCACCTGCGTTGACCGGAGGGCTCCAGGTTTTTAAATCAGAGAGTATCAGTGTTTCAGCATCTCTGTACCCCGGCTTAAAAGAATATGTGACATATTCCTGGACAAAACAGATGGACAAAAAATTTCAAGAAGAAAACAGTGAAGGTCTGGGAGGCAAAATGGTGCAGTTTAGACATTAAGAGCATGGACTTGAGGATGAGAGGTCTAAGATGGAATCCTGACTCTGCCACTTTATAACTGTGTGACCTTTGCCAAATTATATAAGCCTCTATTCCTTCATCTGAAACTAGGAATACGATTAGTTTGAACCATATGAAATTGCTTTCATGTAATGGTCAAATTATTGCCAGATATTGTCAATTTCATGTGAGCACAACCTAATAATGGCACCTACGTCATAGGGTTGCTGAGGATGAAACTCGATCATTGTGAAAAGGGCACAGCTCAATTTTTTAGAAGTATTTGAGCAGAGAACCAAACAAAGGAGGTGAGCAAGGCTGGTGGAAGGAATGGTGAGGGCCAAGTCTCTGAGGCAGGAGCATGCTGGATGGTGTTCGGGACAGCAAGGAGACCGCTGTGGCTGGAGCCTGTGAGGGAGAGGGAAGGGAGGGGCTCAGAGCTGGATCACACAGGGCCATGTGGGCCATTGTGAGGGCGTACCCGTGTGTGTGTGTGTGTGTGTGTGTGTGTGTGTGTGCGCGTGTGCGTGTGTGTGTGTGTGTGTGTGTGTGTGTAGCTCAATGATGGAAACAGGAGCTAATATTTATTGTGAATGACACTCTGGTCATTTATGCAGCACAGCGCAGGTGCTTAATAACCAGAAGTCAAAGAGGCTGAGGATATAGATGGTATGTAGACAAATAAGACACAGTGAAGAAAGAGCAGTGACTCTAAATGAAGGGGTAGGCAGCACAAACTGGGGCTTTCTGGAGGAAGAGCTGCTCCCGGGCGCTGTAAGGAAGGACCCGTGGGCCCCTTAGGTGCAGGGTCCAGGATGAAGAGCTGCCTCATGGTGCCTGGCACATCGTGCACTGAGGGCAGGCCAGGAAGTTATTCTCACGTGGTAAATTGGGTGGTAAATGAGCATCGTTAGCCGTTGGGCACACAGGCTCTGGGCGCAGCTCTATCAGTTCCTAGTTCTGTGACACGAGGCAGGCTACTTAACCACTCTGAGCCTTAGTTTCTGCTTCTGTGAAATGAGGGTAATGGTATTACCTACCGTATGGAGTTGCAGAAGGATTAAATGAGATAACTCAAGCAGAGTACGTGGTAAGCACTCAGTAATTATTCTTCCTGGATCAAATATACGGATGTTGACAAAGCATCTCCAAAGATGTTTTGAGCCCATTAACAACTACTTATTTTCAGGGACTTGTGTGAGGACACAAATCCTATGCCAGAAGAAATGTGACAATCATCTCCAAGGCCCAGGGAGTCATGGATAGGACACTGCAGGCTTTGAGGACAGGCTTCAAGTCAAGTGTTGGGATGAGGGGAGAGAGGAAATGTGAGGGGTACTCTGAGAGAAATGTAGACTTTTTTGCAACATAAGATGTGGTTTATTGAACAATGAGTTACTAAAGAAGAATGAATATCTCCTGGCTTGGCCAGGCCAGGTGGCCGAGGCGGGAAGATTGCTTGAGCTCAGAAGTTTAAGACCAGGCTGAGCAAGAGCGAGACCCTGTCTCTACTAAAAATAGAAAAATTAGCCAGGCCTGGTGGTGCACACCTGTAGTCCCAGCTACTCGGGAGGCTGAGGCAGGAGAATCGCTTGAGTTTGAGGTTGCTGTGAGCTAGGCTGACACCACTGCACTCTAGTCAGGTCAACAGAGCAAGACTCTGTCTCAAAAAAAAATAATAATAATATCACTATTATTTGGGGGAGGATCTCAGGAAGAATGAACCTGCAAATTTCAGAAGGAACCGAAATGCTGGAGAGAACCTGATGGGCCCAGCTCGGTTTGAGATCCACACCGGGCTGCGTCAAGGGGCGGGGCCTACAGGACCAACGCAGCTGCCCCCAGAAGCCGTCCAAGGTACAGTGGGTTTCAGCAAGATTCAAGAATGGGATCTGGCAATGGGAGATTAAATCTTAAATTTTTTATTAAAAATAAATTTAGTAATATTTTTAGTTTTAATAAAGTTCATTATATAAACTTATTAAGTGCCATTTATATATAACACAGACTGTCCAGATGGCATTGTCAAGGGTCCAGCTAGGTGATAATTCGGGGAGTCCAGGCAGTAATTGTCTGGCATGAGGTTACTGTTCTGGTGGTACTCCCTGGGGCTTAGGGACAGAGGAGCAGTGTCCAGGGACAACATCTAAAAATATACTTTATAAGTATATTTCTGGGACTCAGGAGAGGGAGAGGGCAGGCCTGGGACAGCCTAGTGCAGGGGCACTGCCCAGGGCTGAAAGGGCCCATTGAACGGGCAGGGGTGGAACAGGTGGGGTGGGGCATGCAGGGATGCCGGCCTGTGAAGAAGGAAAAGGAGACAGGTGATCCACAGTGTGAGAACTGCTCCTGACACAGGACGGACACCGAAGACAAGGCCACAGAGCACAGGGGCACAGAGGGAGGCTTGGGGAACAGGGAAAGCTGGCCCAAAGCAGCCCTCCTGAGCCACAAGTCCCTCCTTCATGCCCCTCCTCTCCCCGGCCCTCAGCATTGTCACGAGGCTCACACTGGTTTTATGAGATCTTGGGTGCTTTGGCTCCCCTGGGACTCCTCTTCAGGAAAGGCCACTGTTTTCTTCTCTGGACAGTCTGCGCATTGGCGCCCACCCTATGCGGCCCCTGGAGCAGCTCCCAGTCTGTGCTGAGGGCTGGGAAGCACCAATGTGTGATCTTCACTGGTGACTTTGATCTATCACATTCCATTGTCTCTTTGTGAGCCATTTCTATTCTCCCCAAAACTTTAAGTGAGCTGGAAAGAAGTGATATGTAATAATTTGTTTGGCTTCTATAAATAGTACAGAAGAAGAAAAGGGAGAGAGTGACAATAAAGAACACTGTGTGGGAATGTAGATATTGGAAAAGTGAGAAAAGGGACCAAAGTGAAGCAAGCAGTGGAAGAAAGACAATGTTTTGCAATGCAGCCTTGGAGGAACGAGGCTAGGTCAAAACTGGGGGCCTTAGAACTTGATCCTGAGATGTGGAGGGGGCGTTGAGGGACCTGGGCTGGAGGAGCCTACTAGGTTTTGCTTAGCCTGGAGCCACCTAAGCTGTGAAACTTCAAATCATGTAGGGTGGCTGAGAAATGTTCTAGAGTCTTTCAGGAATTTCTTACAGTTGGTGGAAGACTTGTGTGTGCTGCAATTTGTGATTTTTCTGGGAGGAGGGTACAGAGCCACCTGTCTTAGTCTGTGTTGCTATAACAAAATACCCAAGACTGGGTAATTTATAAAGAACAGAAATTTATTTCTCACAGTTCTGGAGGCTGGGAGTGCCAAGATCAAGGTGCCGGAAGGTTTGGTTGTTTGGTGAGAGCTGCTCTCCTCATTCAAGATGGCGCCTTGTTGCTGAACCCTCCTGCAGGGAGGGATGCTGTGTCCTCACAGGGCTGCAGGTGGAAGGGCAAGGGAAGAGGGCTGAATGCTGCCTGAAGCGTCTTTTATAAGGGCCTTAATCCCCCATTCATGAGGGGAGGAGCCCTCCTGACCTAATCAACTCTTAAAGGCCCCACCTCTTAATACCATCACCTTGACCACTAAGTTTCAGTATCTGAATTTCAGAGGGGACATATTCAAGCCATAGCACCACCTTAGCCTGCAGTTGTATGTGGACCATGGGAGGAACTAGACTGAGAGAATGGTCAGCGTGGACATGGTGGGGGAGGCTCCCTCTGGGTGGATGGTCCTGGAACAGGGCCTCACATGGCCTCTGGTAAACACATCCCAAAGTGAAAGAGGATCCAGAAAGAGCTAGAAAGGTAGGGGGAGGGGCCTTGGAAAGAGTGTTTTATAGCAACCAGAAGAAATGGGAGTTTCATTAATAGAGAGTGAATAATGGATCCGATCAGGTAAGATAAAGGCCTAAAAGTGTCCATTGGATGTTAGTAACTGTGAGATCAATGGTGTCGTAGGTGGGAACTGTTTCCCTAGAGTGGGGTGGCTGGAAACCAGGTAATGCCACGAGAGCAAATGCCAGGAGAAGGAGTGGAGAGAGCAAGTGCCAACTGTTCTTGGAGAAGTTTAGCTTTGAAAAGCAAACCTACAACACTGACTGGGAGCTGGATGCAGAATCAAAGAGTTATTTTTCCTTGGGTCGTTTATATTAAGGTGCCTGATTCTTGAGTGTGGCTTATAGGCCCATGCAAAGGAGTCAGGCCCGGCCAGGTGAGAAGGGTTCAGGAAAGAGAGTGGACAGTGATGGAGTGAAGACCCCAGGTGGGCCACACGGGATGGGATGAATGCAGGGCCCACAGTGGAGGTGGTTGGGTTTGTCTTGGTCGGGAGGACGCAGGAGTGCAGAAAGGTGCAGCTGTGTTCTTCAGCACAGAGGCTGGCCGTGGAGGTCATTCATGCCCAGTAAGCTCCTTCCCCCTGAAGGAGGAAGTGTGGTCACTGGCTCAAGAGATTGGGCCAGGGAAAGGGGGACTTGCTGGAAGGAGTGGGGCAGCACCGACAGGACTGTGCGAGCAGCAGGGGGGCCCGGCTGCTACTGGAGACCACACGTGTGCAGCGGCACCACCGATTCCTCACTTGGGTCCTCTCTGCAGCAGTGCATGCCCTGTCAGGCCGTGGACACCCTGTTCTCCTTCCCAGCCTCCCAGGGCCCAGCCCTTACCTCCGCACCATTGCCCCTTCAGGAAACTGTACTGGGCTGAACATCAGGGGTGTGTGTGTGTGTGTGTGTGTGTGTGTGTGTGTGTGTGTGAGAGAGATAAAAGCCCTTTCATTACTCCATTGCCTGAAATGAGTGAGTCCAGTCTCATTTGAAAGTTCTCATCATGTTGACCCAAAACTCTCTTCTGCGACAGTATATGTTTTGGGGTCCTAAAATCTTCCACAAAACTATTATAATTCTACCTTCCAAAATCAGACTAATCTAGGTTTGAATGCTATTTCTACCCCTCAGTATAGGGGGTAGATAGATCCTTGGGCGGAGTTTGACCTAACTGTTCTCTACCTCAGTTTCCTCAACTGTAAAATCAGAGTAATAACACTGTCTTATGAAGGTGTTGAAGGATTAAAGGAGAAGGCATGGAAAGCATTTTGCATGGTGTCTGGCCTATAGCATGAGATCAATAAATGATCGCCATAACAAAATATCAGTGACAATGTCTAATGTTAATCTTATTAAGGTTAACAGTAATTGTAATCATAGTTCTTCAAATATTTGAAGTCAGCTAAGTTGCCATGAAATTCTTTTTTACAGTTTAAATGTCTTCAGTTCTTTTAACATTTTCTGCTAGGGCAGGTTTCAAGCAGCAACTCTGTCAGGGGGTAGTAAGTCCCACGTCCCTGGAGGAATTCAAGCAGAATGTGGAGGGTCACTGGGCAATGATGTAGAGGACTTGAACTTCTGACTGAGGCTTGGTCTGGAAATCCTAGGGGTTCTTTCCAACTAACTCTATGTCCTTCCAACCCCCCGACTTCAAAAACAAGGTCAGCAAATAAAATGTGCTACTCAATATCATAAAAGTATCACTGTCAGTGCCAGGGTTTTAATAGCACCACCTTTCTTCTAAATTCTAAAATTAATGAGAGGGATCTCATTAATTTACAAAGCCTCGACAGGAGTGTGCTTGATTCCTAGGGCTATAAAGGTATATAAAGCGTTACTTTTCTTGATAAAAATAATAGCAACACTGATACAGTACTTATCCTTTAGCCTTAGGTTCTTCGTGTTTCACATGTATTAGTTTCCCTAGTTCTCATGCAACTTGTGAAGAAGGTACTACTATTGTCCTCTTACAGAAGGGGAACCGAGGTTCAAGAGGTTAGGAGACATGTCCAAGGCCACAGGCTCGTGAGTGCTGGAGCAGCACTTGGACACAAGCCATGTGGCCACAGAGTCCTTTCCTTTCTTTCTTCTTCTTCCTCTTCTTCTTTTTTTTTTTTTTTTTTGAGATACGGTCTCACTCTGTCGCCCTGGGCTAGAGTGCAGTGGCATCATCACAGCTCATTGCAGCCTCGAACTCTGGGCTCCAGTGATCCTCCTGCCTCAGCCTCCTGAGTAGCTGGGACCACAGGCCCACCCCAGCATGCCCAGCTAATTTTTCTGTTTTTTGTAGAGATGGGATCTCACTCTGGCTCAGGCTGGTCTCAAATTCCTGGCTTCAAGCGATCCTCCCATCTCGGCCTCCCAAAGTGCTGGGATTACAGGCGTGAGCCATCGCGCCCGGCCAGTGTCCTTTCTTGACCACTAACTGTGCTGCTTCTTTGGTGAGAATGGAAACTGCACACATTTCACTTTGCGTTTTTGCACCTTTTCCCAGAAGAACTCAAGCCACTTCACCTTATTTTCTAGCTAGAAAGGAGTCTTTGAAACCACTTTGTCCAGCCCCCATCCTAAAATAAGCATATTGAAACCTGGGTGCGTTTAGGGCCTTGCCAGAGCCCAGGTCTTCGGTTCTCAGTGCAGTAGCTTTTCACCCACCAGTTGTTCATCCCCCTCACTGCTATTCAAGGGGGCCGGATCTGTGCCCCTTGCGGGCACTGACACCTCTTCTCTGACCTAACCAGATGCTGGCTGAGAACCAGGAGGCACAGCTTCCTCAACACAGGGACTGGGGGTTTCTGGAACTCATTGGAGCCTGTTGAGAGGAATAAACTCAGTCCCATTAGTCCAATAGGAGCTCCTCTAAGTGGACACCTGAACTCAAGACACAGGCCCTTCCAGGCCAGACCCGAGGGGCTGTGCTGATCTGCCCCACCCCCACCTGCTTGTGCTGAAGTCAAATAAACAACTTCACCGCCAGGGCAGGGTGAGGAGTACACTGGGAATTCTTCATCAGAAACACAGCTTGATTGGGAACAACTCCGGATGAGTAATTATGACTTCAAGGGGAATTGGTGGAGTCGCTGCAGCTTTGGAAGAGGGATTCTTAGCATGTAAACTGGGCCATCTCGCAGCTTTGAGTCTAATAATTTAATTAGCTCCATAGATAGTTAGACGTTATCAAAGCCAGTGCAGCATGTCAAGTAAATAGACAGTTTTATGATCACCGTGTATGCGCCTTCCGATGCGTGCTCGCGGGAGCAGACGTCTGGAATCTCTGTGTGGCGCTCCCCAGGGCTGCCGCCGGAAACCTTAGAATCTCACCAGCTACCTCTCTTCCATCTGATTTGAACTCAGAAAACTCTTCAGTTCGGCTCTCAAGATTTTTTAAATTGATTTTATTCATTTTACTCTTTTTTGGACGATTGTATGCAACTGTCTCTACACAAAGGTAGACAGAAGGGCAGTGCGGCCCCAGGTGCTCACACCCTCCTTCACCCAGCATGGCCCGGGTTTCTCCCGGTCATTTGTTTCCCTGAGCCCTCCCTGTCCTCCCCAAACAATTCTGTTTCATTGTTTGTTTTCGCTGAAGTATTTTAAAATGAATTCCTGAAGACATGTCATTTCACCTGTAAATACTTCGGGATCTATCTCTAATCAATAAGTAGTTTAATAAAAACATAACACAATGCTGTTATCACACCTACCGTTACCAAGAATTCCTGAACATCTATCCTGTCTGGGTTCAGTTTTCCCCAATTGTCTCAAAAAATGCCTGTTAACAGTTGGTTTATTTGAATAGAATCCAAACAAGCTCCACACATTGCATTTCATAAGTCACGTTAAATCTCTGACAGGTTCCCTTCCCAACCTACCCCCTTTGTCATTTATTTGCTGAAAAATGAAGTCATTTGTCTTATAGAGTTTCCCTCACGCTGGGTTTGGCTGATTGCATCTTTATGGTGTCATTTAACATGTTCTGTTTCCCCTGTGTTTCCCATAAAATCAAGAGACTTGATTGGAATCTGGTTCAGTTATTTATTTATTTGCAAGAATTCTTCTTAGGCAGTTCCGAGCTGTTCGAATTGAGTCACCCCAGGAGGCACATGTTTTCTGATGGATTCAGCCTTAGTGAAATTCAGATTGATGAGGGGCTTCAGGTGACATGGCATGATCCGTCCACGCTGAAGTTGCCATCATTGCTTAGGTCCGTTCTTTAATTCGGGACTGCCCAGTCAGCCAGACTTATCAGAACCTTTAAAGAAGAGGAAACTGAAGTTCTCGTATGTTGTGATTTTTCATTCCTAGCATCAGATTTCTTTTGCTTTATGATGCCATTGCTTCTATGTGCCATTGTGAGTGCTCTGTGCTTCTGTCCAGAAATGATCTCCTTTAGGGGAGCAACTCTGACCTCTCACCTTCTCTGGGGCGGGTGAGCTGGGATCTCCATTTGGGGCATCTTGCATTATATCGAAGCTAACTCCACGGCCCACCACCAATCCCAAATCGATTCCATTAGAAAATCAAACTTTTTGATTGTGTGATTTCCTTCCCTTCCTCCCTCTGGTGATTTTAAATTGATGAGACAAAGAGTATTTTCACAGAAAGTCTGAATACTCAGGTTTCTCATGGCTTGACTCACAGTTCAAGTTAAAATTTGTTGATCACATCCATGTGCCTGGCTCTGGGCAAAGCATGTTCTGTGAATGATTTCACTCAGTCCCCACAACATCCTTATGATGTAGGACATGCTTGCTAGCCCCATTTTTCAAATGGAAAAGCTGAGATTTTGAGAGATTCAGACTCTAGAGCCCATGCTCTTAGCTACCATGTCTCTGTCTCCCAGGCTGTACTGGGAGCTCTGTCAAGTTGTGTTTGCCTGTTTTCCAGGAATGTCTACTCTTGGGTATAGGTACCTAATCTGGAGGTCATCCAGGCTGCAGAGCCAGTGTGGAGTCAGGCAGAGCACCTAGCACTTAGGCTCTTGATAATAAAAATGTGTTGAATGAATGAACCCAGTTACTTAGTTGTTCTGATCCTGAATTTATTTTTTAAAATGGAGATTAAAAAAAGACCTTTTCGGGATTGTTATAAGATTCAATGAGATGCTAACACAGAAATTGACACAAAGTAGGAGCTTGATAACTGGAAGTTATCATTGTGAATAAACCAAAAATACAGATAATCTCAGTTATCCCTATATTCAGCTTTGGGAATGCATTGCTATGGTCTGAATGTATCCAAATTCATATGTTGAAATCCTAACCCCCAAAGTAATGGTATTAGGAGGTGGGGCCTTTGGGAGGTGACTGTGTCACAGTGATCAGTGATTGGGATTATGCCCATTATAAAAGAGACTCCAGAGATCTGGCTAGCTCCTTCCATCCTGTGAAGTTACAGTGGAAAGGTAGCTACCTAGAACTGGGCTCTCCCCAGATACCAAATCTTCCAGAGCCTTGATCTTGGACTTCCCAGCCTCTAGAACTATGAGAAATAGTATCTGTTTTGTTTTGGGGTTTTGTTTATGTTTTTGTTTTGTTTTAGAGACATGGTCTTGCTCTGACACCCAGGGTAGAGTGCAGTGGTGCAATCATAGCTCACTGTAACCTGGAACTCCTTGGCTCATGTGATCCTCCTGCCTCAGCCTTCTGAGTAGCTAGGAGTAGGGTCTTGCTATGTTGCCCAGGTTGGCCTCAAACTCCTGGCCTCAAGCGATCCTTCTTGTCTCAGCCTCCCAACATGCTGAGATTACAGGTGTTGAGGCACTGTATTTAGTATGTTTCTATTGTTTATATTATAAACTGCCCATGCTGTAGTATTTTGTTATAGCAGCCAAAATGGACTAAGACATGCATTTCTGATTTAGGCAAAGTTTCACTTTCCTAATTATGTTTACCCTAGGCTAGTACCACTGAAAGCCTAGTCCATGAAATTCTTGAGATGATCTGCAAAGAATGTAATAAATACTTTGAGAAGGCAGGCAATAAAGAAACCTATTTAATTGAAAGTGTCCCAAACACTTAATTATGGAACCACCTTTTTAAAGTAATACTCATTGAAGTCCTACCAAACTATTTTGTGTAGACCGCCCTAAGGGAATGCTGGTTTAGGCAAATGTGAATAGTTTATGTCCCTTCTGAGCCTGGGTGGGGAACCTGCGGCCTTGGGGCTACATGTGGCCTTCTGGATCCTGAAGTGTGGCCTTTTGACTGAATCCAAATTTTACAGAACAAATCCTTTTAATGAAGGGATTTGTTCCATGAAATTTGGATTTGGTCTCCACTTGGGGATCTGGAGGGCCACATGTGGCCTTGAGGCTGCAGGTTCCCCACCCTGCAAGACCTCATTGAAGTTTGCCACCCACAATGTAAAACATGGGTAAGAAAGACAGTTTATAGACAGTTTGTGTTTATAGAAACATAACAAAGGGTGAAAAAAGATGAGCACATTTCCAGCGCAGGACTCAAGGCTAGATCTTCCTAAAAGCTGTCACCTTCCCAGGAGCAGGAAGCCTAATGTTCTAGGACTGTGTGATTTCAATTATTTCAATTTATCTGTTTCGCATTGACTTTTCTCAATTGGTTGCCTAAATTTCTGGCTTCTGTCCATGAGATATGAGCTAAAAACATTAGAGAATATCACAAGAGAAAACGGCGATCTGCTCCCGAAGCAAGCAGCTTCTGCAGAATTGCCACTTTGACACTTTTTCCTCCCTTGATTGAGGATCTTGTTGTTGACAGTGATTTTCTGTTATAGAGAAAAACACCCACAAAAACTACACAAATGATGCTTGCTTATTTGGTGTGAGGGAGCAGCCCGGGGATAGCTCCCTCGTAATTTTTGTTGTATCAGTATAATCTATATTATTACTTACATATTATTTTTCTTTAAATCGTCTCACCTTTTTTAATGTAAAGAAATGCACTTAAGTGGAATTTTATAGTACATTATGAGTGGAAAGCCAGTATTATTCACCAAAAAGAAAGAAATTTAAAAATTATAATAAAAATAATTTGTTAAATTAAAAAAATAAAAAATATTAAAAGAAAACAATGAAAAAGAATAACACAGCTAATTATTTTTCAAACATGCATATCTAGAAATAAAGAAATATTTATTAAATATGTTAGCTAAACATAAGGTTCTATATTTTTAAAAGATTTCTAGTTGGAAAGAGTAAAAGAGGGCAATTTAGCACTGGCTGTCAAAATGACAAAGGCACATACCCCTTGACCCTGACATTCTGCTGCTAGGGGGTGATCCTACAGAAGTACACCCTTGCCAAATAACGAGGGTTCAAGGCTGTTTGTTACAACATTGTTCGTATTGCAAAAGATGGAAAACAACTAAAACATCGGAGACCCCCTAACTGTCCTGTGTGACGAGTGAGGTTCAATACATTATAATATACACCCACACAGTGGAATACGATGCAGACAAGGAATATGGTCTACGATGATGCAGTTTTGTTGTTTTTCTTTTTTTAAGAAATGAGGTCTTGCTGTTTCCCAGGCTGGCCTCAAACTTCTGGGCTCAGGCAATCCTCCTGCCTCAGCCTCCCCAGTAGCTGGGACTACAGGCATGTGCCACTGAGATGCAGATCTTTATATGTCACCCCAAATGATCTCTGGGACCTATTTTTTAAGTGAAAAAAGCAAGATGTAGAACTGTGTGTTTAGTGAAGGTGAAAACAGAAATAAAATAAAGTGAATATGCATATTTGCTCTTTTATGTATAAAATAAATCTAGAAGGACACACGAGATGACATCACTTGCTTCTGGGGAAAGGAATTGTGTGAGTAGGAGGAAGACACATAAGGGACTTTTTTTTGCTCTATGTCCTTTTTTTTTTTTTTGTAATTTTTGAATTTTGAACTAGGTAAATTGTGAAAGGCAGAATAATGACCTTTCAGTGATGTCTACTTCCTAATCCCCAAAACGTGTGAATATGTTATGTTGCAGGGCAAGAAGGAATTAAGGTTGCAGATGGAATTAGGGTTGCTCACCAGCTGACCTTGAAATAAGGAGATTACGCTGGGCGGGGCCGGTGTGATCGCAGGGTCCTTGTGAATGAAGGAGGGAGGCAGGACAGTCAGTGTCAGTGTCACAGAGAGAGAACTGAGGATGCTGCGCTGCCGACTCTGAAGATGAAGGAAGGTGCCAGGAGCCAAGGAATGCAGGCAGCCTCTAGAAGCTGGAAAAGGCAAGGAAACGATTCTCTCCTAGAGCCTCCAGAAGAAATGCAGCTTTGGCTATACCTTGATTTTAGCCCAGTGAAACTCATTTCAGACTTCTGACCTCCAGAAATCTAAGATAATAAATTGGTATTGTTTTAAGCCACTAAGCTTGTAGTAATTTGTTGCAGCAGCAATAAGGTATCATTTTAAATGCACATGCACATTTATATATTTAAAATATACAGTGTAATAGTTAAAAGCTTGGCCTTGGATGCCAGAATTGTCTAGGTTTTAATCTTGGGTTTCCTAGCTGTGCAATCTTGGGCAAGTTGCTTAACCTTTTGTGTCTAAGTTTCATCTTTTATAAAATGGACACAATAACATTTATTTAGTAAGTAGGTAATACCTACCTCACAGGATTGTTGAGGATTAAATGAGTTCATACATGCACTTCCAACAGGGCTGTATGCAAAGAAAGTGCTAGTAAATGTTGACTACTACTGTGTTTAACCCTCTTCTCTAACAGGTTCAGTTGCTGAGAAGTGATTCCCATTTAAAATGATGTAAGTGGAATAAAATGATGTAAATGACTATATTCAAAAGAAAGAAAGAAAGAAAGAAAGAAAGAAGGAAGGAAGGAAGGAAGGAAGGAAGGAAGGAAGAAAGGAAAGGAAAGGAAAGGAAAGGAAAGGAAAGGAAAGGAAAGGAAAGGAAAGGAAAGAAGGAAGGAAGGAAGGAAGGAAGGAAGGAAGGAAAGAAAGAAAAAGAAACAAACCAAAAAAGTGTTTCAAGAAACCATCTGAAGGTGTCTCCAGAATGTGTTCTGAATAAGGTCTGGAGTTATTTGGCGATGTCCTAATATAAGGGAATAAAGGTTTCCTTGCACACTAAACCACCACCAGTTCAGGGAAAATACTTATGAACCCTTTTTCATTAAGTATCTTATATCTCTTCCTAACACATCTTCAGATGAGTTAATAACCAATCTTTCAGGGAATGGAAAGAATCTCAACTCCCCAAATCAAAGTCTTTGCCCCAGGATGCCAGACTTGCCCCAACTTCAATCCCTTGGTCCTAAATATGGAATACTCCTACACTTGCCTTGTAACAATATACACAGAGGTTTAAATGAGCAAGTAGATTAATTTGTAAAGCCAGACCCTTTCGGTCATAATATCTCACAAAGGGAAAGTTTTCTAAGAAAAAATGAAGTTCTTCTTATGACTTAAATGAATGAACAAAATCTTTTCTAACAAGACAATGAACTTCCACTTGAAACAGTGGTTCCTCGTAGCCATGGCCTATCTCTTCACAAAGCCTAGAAAAAAAGATCAGGTATTTATTTAACTGCCGGCTCATGACATGATTGACAATTTCATGGGCTTCATTAAGTACTTGTCTTAAATCAACATTCCTGTTGTGGAGGGTGTCGGTTTCAATGCACGAAATGACACTGAGGAGATACAGCTCTGGAACAGCTCGACTACAGAGACAGATCTCATGTTACCAACCAGAGCCTCAGCCCATCCATCCATGCCTATCCCAAATGCTCATTGCTAGTCTGTGCCGTGAGTGATCAGTGGGCTGTCTGTTCAAGTTGCAAAGGCTGGCAGCATAAAACATCTTCATGGACTTCTTTACTCAGCTCGTGGCTGACGCCCCTAACAGAACACAAGCATTCAGAGTATCACAGGATTTGTCAGTTTGCAGTGACTGATTTCACTTCAAAGTGCCTTATATCAGCATCAAAGTAAATAAGTTACCTCTCTGTAATTCAGTGATGAGGCAGTTACTGGACAGAGGTATCTTGTCAATCATTTGGCTTCACTTGGCTCTGATCATCACTCAACCCATTTATTTGGCGTCAGGACTGACAACTTAATAAACTTAGCAGGTCCAGGCTTCACAATTAAATATGATCGTATAAATTTGTCTTTCACAGAGTTTGCATTTTTATCTCCTAATACGCTGTGTTCTTGTCCTAACATTAAATTATTTTGATAGTTTTTATATGGTATTCTATGTAAATTTCAAAATGATGCTTGAAATTCAATAAATTTATCCCAGAATTTAGGAGCATCTCTAAAAATGTGTAATTGATGATGGCATAGGTTCATTTTCATTGCCAGTGCATCGAAAATCCAGATTTCAAATAATTACCACTGTGTGTGTGTGTGTGTGTGTGTGTGTGTGCTATTCTGCTTTGTTGTCATTTGTTTTGTTTGCATCTGATACCTTTGAAACACTAATAGTTCATAAGATTCATTAATTTGCTTATCACACTTGTCCAAAGACAATGCCCCCATCTCCATCACAAGTGTCACTGTTTTCAGCCACTTATCCACAGTGGCTTCAATTGAATTAAAAAAAAAAATCAAACAGAAGCCTAACTCCAGTGCACAATTATGCATTTTTATACATTGCAAACAAAAAGATTGTCAACTTCTAAAAGGAATGTTTTAATTTATTATTGAAAAGAATGCTCAATACATATAGGAATTCGGTATTTGAGAATCTGTTCTGGCAAACTGCTTTATTTTTTCCATAGCACTTAAAACTTTCTGACATATTATTTCTTGTTTATTTTAGTTGTTTTTTTTTTTTTTTTTTTTGAGACAGAGTCTCGCTTTGTTGCCCCGGCTAGAGTGAGTGCCGTGGCATTAGCCTAGCTCACAGCAACCTCAAACTCCTGGGCTTAAACGATCCTACTGCCTCAGCCTCCCGAGTAGCTGGGACTACAGGCATGCGCCACCATGCCCGGCTAATTTTTTTTCTATACATATTTTTAGTTGGCCAGATAATTTCTTTCTATTTTTAGTAGAGACGGGGTCTCGCTCTTGCTCAGGCTGGTCTCGAACTCCTGAACTTGAGTGATCCACCCACCTCGGCCTCCCAGAGTGCTAGGATATTTTAGTTGTTTTTATGGTCTGTCACTTCTCTCTTTCCCACACAGTAATGTAAGTTTCACAAGGTAGAGATTTTCATCCGTTTGTACCTACTGCAATATCCCCAGCATGTAAAACAGTGCCTGGCACATAGTAGGCACTCAATAAATACTTGTGGAATGAAGGAATGAATGAACCAGCCATGCAGACGTAGGGTAGGCTTCTGAATGGACCCTGTAACCAGCAGCACAGAGATGGCATCGAGGACCCAAACTCTGTTTATCTCTCAGCTCTGCCATCCTCAGTGAGAGCTTTGTCCCCAGCTAGTTCTCTTTGTGGTTGCAAGATGGCTGGGAGAGACAGGTGGCATTACAGCACATCTGTGCAGAAAGAGAAGGTGCTTGATTGGATCAGCTGGGGTCCTATGCCCCCGGTCTAGGGGAGTAATGACAATATACGTGCAGAGAATATCTTTAATCAGGACCCACCCTCTCTCTGACAGCTACGTTGCGGAATTAGAATCAGCTTCCTCTGAATGTGTCCAGGGCTGTGTGAAGGCTGACAGATACCTGAAGGAAGGAAGGGGAGACAGAGAATGAATGGGTGATGGACGGGAAACCAACACTGCCCACCACCACACTATTGATTTTTTTAAATATCACATAACTCAGCGGGACAAGAGGAGAAGTAAATCATCCTCTCTTCCCTCCACCCCGGTTTCCCACACTCCACATTCCGGAACTCCAAGCAACCTGAGAGCCCTGTTTGATCCTCACTTCCCGGGCATTGGGAAGTTACTGGTCAAGGCAGGCAGACAGGATCTAGTCTGTTTAACATTTTGCAGTTTAATGCTCTGTAGATACTTACACATGTGGAATATGAGCCTCCAGTTATATTCTTGCCCTGGGCCCGGCAAGTGTTAGAGGCAGGCCAGGTGTGAAGGGGGGATGACGCTTTTGCAATATTTATGGATGGACACAGTTTGAAGGCAGTGACAAAGAGGAGGTGCAAAGGCAGCTTGTGCAACAGAAGCGCTTCCTCGGCCCACTCGGGGGCACAGGGAGGAATTTATGAAACACAATGCCGATACTGATAAATACGGTTCCTGCGCTCGCCTCTGCCAGCCTTTCCTTACCAGTTCTCAGTTGTGTCGGATGTCAAATGGGCCGGCCTCACGGCAGGCCAGAGGGAGTGCAAGGAGGCAAAATCACTACTGATTTAGGAAAATAATCTGACAAAATATAATTTATTGGGAGCTGTTAAAACGCATATACACATACTCCCTGATATGAACATTGCATTTCATTGATTAGATAGTGTGGGTGTTTGGTTCTATCAGTGAGTGAAATCTGTTAAAAGAAGAATCTGGAAGGCTTTTTGTTTTGTGTTTCTGAAAAAGAGCTTCTGGAGGTGTTTTCTTTCTTTTTTTTTAGAGGGGTTTTCTGACTGGCGTTGTTCCCCCTCAAGAATGACACTGGTTTAGGTGGCCACCTGTAAGCTCGAAGGGCTTCCGGGGAGCTCCTCACCAACACCTGCCTGAGCGACACCTCCATGCGGCTCCTTGCACTCTTCGTGGTGTGGTCTGTGTTAGTCCTGCGGGTGCCGTCACAAATCGCCACAAACCTGGTGGCTTAAAACAGCAGACATTTATCGTCACAAGGCTGAAATCAAGACATCAGCAGGGCTGCGCTCCTGGGGAAGGCTCTAGGGGAGAGTGGGGCATCCCCAGGCCCTCCTTGGCTTGTGGCAGCAGAACTCCAGCCTCTCTACCTCCATCTCCACGTGGCCTCCTCCTCGGTGTGTCTCTGTGTCCCGCATCTCCCCTCGCCTTTCTCTTGTAAGAGCGCCTTCGTTTTCTTTGCCTGTTCCGAAAAAGCTACACAGTCTTTTAACTGTCTCAGGTCAAATCTGATCACACCTCTCCTGGGCTTAAAAGTCATTCACAAGTTTCCACAGGATCATCCTGGCTCCTTGGCGTGGCGTGAAGGCCTGGGTGAACTGCCTGCCTGCTCCCAGCCGCCCCGCACGCTCCCTGCACCTCTCCCTCTGCTCAAGCCTCAGGACTGGCTCTGACTCAGGTCTCAGCCTTTGCCCCTGGTGTCCTCTCTTCTGATGGCCTCCTCGCCTTTCAGCTTGGGGTCTGTCTTTGACTCCTCTCTGCCACCCTGACACTGCTTCTTTTTATTGTTGCCCCATTTGGTGGCATCGCTTGCCTTCTTCACTGCTTTCTCTATTTGGCTATGACTCCCTGAGGATAATCTCTCTCTCTTTTTTTTTTTTCCTAAAATATTTTATCTTTCCTTTTTTTTTCTTTTTTTCTCAAAATAAGATAATTACATTGCTGCACCCGAGGATAATCTCTGCATCGCCAGCGTCTAGCACATCACAACCACTCTGGAACCAGCACCCACCCTGCTCCCTCAGTCCGGTGACACTCCTGTTGGCCTGGTCCCAGACACTCGCTGTTCAGGGCAGGTTCAGCTCTGGTACAGCATGTTGCGTTGTGTGCTCCTGGGAGCTTCACCAGGCTGCCGTTTGCCTCTGGAATGCCTCCTGGCTTTGCCCTCAGGGCATGTCTTCTAGAATTGGTTGTCTGAATTGGCTTCTGACTCACTGAGGCCGCCTTAATCCCCTGCATTTATGTGGGCTCAGGTTCCACGGTTTCCAAATCCTTGCCAACTCCCCAGCACCTGCCTGCAGTGGCTGGTCTTCACTTAGCCAGAGCGGTAGACACTGAACCAGGGCCATGGAGTGTCCCAAAGCCAAGGATGCGAGTTTCCAAGCCTGCAGAGAGCGGAGGCAAAACAGGTTCTGAGAAATATTTATTCAGTTTAGCAGTGATGACTTCATGGGTGATCTCGGCAAGGGTGGGGCAGTTCAGAGGCACAATGAGGGAGGCCAGATGCTACGTGGCTGGGGGACTGGGTACCAAACACGTGTAGGCGGGGGATGGCAGCGCTTCAGCTGTGCGAGAGTAGAAGGAGAGAGAAGCTGCAGTGGAGCTTGAGGGGTATAGCCAGGTTGAGAGAATTTTGTTGTTGGTTTTAGACTAGAGTCTTGAGACCCTCGAAGATGCTCCAGCCACCAGTGCCTGCATTGCTGTTAAAGGTGGGGTTTCTCAACCTTGGCTTTCTTGACATCTTGGACCAGATAATTTTGGGGAGGGGGTTGGGGGTGAAGTCTGTCCTGTGCATTGTAAGATGCTTAGCAGCATCCCTGGCTTCTACCCACTAAATGCTAGTAGCACCCCCTGTACACACGTCCAGTTGTGACAAACCAGACTGTCTCCAGACATTGCCAAGTGTCCCCTGGAGAGCAAAATCACCGCTAGTTGAGAACCACTGGTTGGAGGGGCTGGAAGCCCCTTTGGCCAGCACAGGGAGGACAAGAGTGCCTGGGAATTAACATCCCCCCCCAATCCTCTGCAGCCCTTGACCAACGCCTGACACGCATGGGCAGGATGTGATGGTTGATTTTATGTGTCAACTTGACTGGGCTGAGGGATGCCCAGGTAGCTGGTAAAGCATGATTTCTGGGTGTGTCTGTGAGGGCGTTTCTGGAATTGATTAGCATTTGAATGGGTAGACTGGGTAAAGAAGATCTGCCCTCACCCATGTGGGCAGGCATCATCCGATGCATTGAGCACCCCAATAGAACAAAAGGCAGAGGAAGGGTGAAAGAGCTCTCTCTTCTGGAGCCGGGACATCCGTCTTCTCCTGCTTTCAGACGTCGGTGCTCCTGGTTCTCAGGCCTTTGAACTCAGACAGAATTACCGACTCTGGGTCTCCAGCTTGCAAATGGCAGACGGTGGGACTTCTCAGCCTCCATGATCACGTGAGCCAATTCCTGTGGCAGTTCTCTCTCTTTCTCATCTCCTCTTCGTCCGTTTGTCTGGATAACCCTGATTAATACAGACAAACACTGAGCTCCCTCGCCCCTTCCCTGGAACACCTCTGAGGAATGTGTCTGCTGATGGTCTCCAGTTTGCCCCGCGGTCAGCTCCACTTGCTCGCTGCGGTGCCTGGCATAGGACTGCGCCCGTCCTTGGTGACTCTTCCTTCCCTGGATGGCTCCCTCCCCACTCTGCCCCCTTCACAGCACCCATGTTCCCTACACCTCCCGCCTCTGCTGCGAGGGGAATCCAAACTACGACGAGTAGAACTGAAAGCAGAGGAGGGAGATGCGGAAAGAGAGACGAATGAGGACGTGAATGGCGCAGGGAAACTCGCAGCACCAGAGTCCACACAGACAGGGAGAAACACAAAGAGCGGGGAGAATTTGTGCTGGGGAGGAAGCTGGGTCAGGCGGCGAGTATTGCCCGGCTTCAACTTCTTCCGTAATAGGAGATGGAGTCAACTGCCGTAGGAGAGGAAAGGCAGGGTAGCAATCCCACTCTGTGTTTCAAAGTAAGTAACTATTCTTCAAGATGTAATAGGGCACGGTCGACAAAGGGATCCCATGTTCAAGTACATGCAGGAGATGTGCAGGCTACTAGGTGTGTCATGGTATTTGTCACTGAGCGAAAAGTTCTGATAACCTATTCCACAAAAGACCAGTTTAACTGTTTATAACCTGGCATTTCCCAAATTTATTTGGGAATCCTTTCCTTCCCCACTCTCCTCCAAAACAAAACAAAATGAAAACACACACCAAAAAAAAACAAAAACAAAAACAAAACGTCAAAAACCAAACCATTCACATCTCAAAGGACACCTGAAATTTGGGGGACATATTCTGGGAACCACCATGTGAGGAGCTCAAGAAGAGAATAATCATGAGACAGCCTGGGGGGCTCTGCTAAGGGTAGATGGATTTATTAGGGTGCAGAATTAACATAATTTCCTGTTTTTGTTTTATCCAGAAATATTAACTGACCTGGAGGAAAACAGGCAATAGGAATGCTCCCAGCTGCCAGGAGGGTGGAAGGTGAAAGGGACAGGGGAGTTGGGTGTACGTGACAGCAGTGTTGAGTTCGCTGGGCTGGGGGACATGGCTGAGGCCTTCCTGGCTCAGGGTCTCTTCTCACTCATCTCCAGAGGCTCCAGAGGAAGGTGCTGAGGGAGTGGACAATCCCATGTGAGGTGCCCCTGAGGAGGGGACAGTCGAGACGCTTCTTAAAGAATAAACAAGAGTTTGCCAGGCATTCCAGGCAAGTGAAATAAATGTGCAAAGGTGTGGAGAGGTAAAGGAATGCAGCAGCTTCAAGTGCTGTTGAGAAATTCAGTAGCTGGAGCGAACGAAGCACAGGGACCAGAGAAGCAGAGAGGGCATTGGACGGGTCAAACCAGACAGGGCGTTTTCAGCCGTGGTAAGGGAAAGGGAGCCTTGAGAAAGGTTCTATGTCGTCATTCTTGATGTTTCAGACATCTATTATTATTTTCTAGATAATCTTCAGTTTTGGTTTGTATTTACTCTTTAACTCAAGTTGTTTTGGATAAATTTTTCAAAAACATTTCCAGGTGGTAGTGACTTTTACTCTTCTGATGGTTATTAAATTCTAGTTTTATTCCATTGAAGTTAGAGAAGATTGTGTTCTGCCTACTTTTTGGAATCCATTAAGGTTTTTTATATGGTCTAAAATATGGTCAATTTTGGTGAATATTCCACAGGCACTTGTATTATCTATCTTTAGAGAAGAATATCTATACATAAACTAGTCCTACCTTGTTATTTATGTTACTAGTTCTATCATATTCTTCTCGCTCGTGTATATGTGGGTATGTGTCCACATCTACTCCTTCTCTCATGGACCAAGAGTCCTGAATTAAATTCTTCTATCACTGAGGAATTTTTTACTATTTGTCCTCGTATCTCTTGTAGCTTTTTTTGGCGAAGTTCTCAATCTTGAGAATACCATGCTCATGCTGCATTTTAGAAAGAAAGCTCAGGCGTGGTGGCTCACGCCTGTAATCCTAACACTTTGGGAGGCCAAGGCGGGAGGATCGTTTGAGGCCAGGAGTTTGAGACCATCCTGGGCAATAGCGAGACCCTGTCTCTATAAAAATAGAAATAAAAAAATTATCCAGGCGTGGTGCTGCATACCTGTAGTCCTGACTACTCAGGAGGCTGAGGCAGGAAGATCACTTGAGCCCAGGAGTTTGAGGTTGCGGTGAGCTAGGATTGCCAGTGCATGCTAGCCCAGGTGACAGAGTGAGACCTGTCTCTAAAAAAAGCTCTGGAAGAAATACAAAGGAGGTGTGGAGCTGGAGACTGGAGGCGGCAGCCTGGAAGTCCAGGCAGAGGTTGTGGAGAAAGAAAAGGAGGGGACACACCCAAAAGACACATTTAGCTCGTGAGCACATGGGCGTGCAGGAGAAGGAGAGGGCAGGGGACCCCGGACTCTGGCTGGCTCAATGCTGGTTAATGATGATGCTGTCATCCAAGGCTTGGAGTGGAAAAGGTCCTCACACTTCACTGTGATAAAGTTGCTGCTTATTTTAGCTATCTCCCTCCCGACAGGGCAGGGGCCACTTCTGCTTGCTGTCGGTTGTCCCCTCTGGGCCTGGCACAGCAGTTCCCAGCACACAACAGGAGCTGAAAGAACATTTTTTTAATAGATGAATGAAATGTTGTCATTAAGGTGTCTGGGAGCCTGGGGTGGAGATGACCAGAGGGAATACAGGTCAGAGAGAAGTCAGGGCTGTGAGTCCTGGGTGAGGGAGAGGGTTCATTAAAACATGGGCTGAACATGTGGGGAATGACGAGAGAAAGGGGTCAGGATGGGATCACGGCCGGGCAGTGGGGGGCTACCCTTCATGCAAGGATCTTGTGACTGCCTCTGGCCACGGCACCCATGCACAAGGAATGCTCTGTTTTTTTTTTTTTTGTTTTTTGAGACAGAGTCTCACCCTGTTGCCCAGGCTAGAGTGCCGTGGCGTCATTATAGCTCCTGCAACCTTAAACTCCTGGGCTCGAGCAATCCATCCACTTAAGCTCCCCAAGTAGCTGGGACTGCAGGCACACACCACCATGCCTGGTTAATTTTTCTTGTTGTTTTTTTTTTTTTTTTGTAGAAACAAGGTCTCACTATGCTGCCCAGGCTGGTCTTGAACTCCTGGCCTCAAGTGATTCTCCCACCTTGGCCTCCCAGAGTGCTAGGATTACAGGCATGAGCCATCGCTCCTGGCCAATTTTCTCTCATTTTGTCAGTGGCATTCTGATTGTCTTCGTTCATTTAAAGATTCAGCTCCATCTCTGGCTGGTGCTTACTCTACCCACATCGCTTCATCACCTGTTCCCCCCTTGCTGCACCAACTCTTCTCCAGGTTTTTTCTCTCTCTGTATCCCCCTATTTCCTCTCAGGTCTTTATCCTTGCGTGTAGATGGCAGAGCCTCCCCCATCGCCCCTGGGGTTTAGAGGCAGCTTTAGCCTCTGTCTCTGGTTCCCGTCTGTAGAATGGTAATCAGACCTCCCATCCCCTGGTCTCCCGCTCTTACACGGGCCTCTATTTTTATAGACATAAAACAACTATTTAATGGCAGTAAAGACTGTTCACCATCTTAATCCAGCATTCTGTGGAGATTCCTACAATAATGCTTCTAAATGCTGTCAACTCCCCAGGGTCACTCAGGTGGGGATTTTGTCTCTGAAGCACACCTGTGGCGCAGGGAGCAGGCGTCAGCCCTCCGCATCCGGTATCTAGCCCTGTACCTGGAATGCTGTGGTGCTTAGCAAACATGTGTTGAGTAAATGAATGAAGACCATGTTCTACCTCATTAACATGCATTAAGTGACAAAGTGTAAGAAGTGAAGAGAATTCTTACCAGATAATCTCTCCATGGGTGGGAGGTGAAGGGAACATCCTAAAAATAGGCCCACAAGGGAAGGCTCGGTGCCCAGAGGCCTATAAGGCCCGAATCAGGGGCGTGGCTGGAAGCTTGTCCTTATGTGGTCACGCTTGGGGAGCCCAGACTCCAGGCGTGAGCTGTGGGTCGGGAGGAAGAGCCTTCGAGAAGCCACACTGGTGAACGGGATTAAGGAACCTTTCCCGCTGCGGTATCTGGAAGCAGCTGATTCTGAATGCAATTGGTAAAAAGTAATCTGCAAATCTGGAAGTTGTCACATGTTATCAAAATCTTTTCAAATGAAGAAGGGGTGCTTTAATGGCTGCTGTAAGATTACTGATCAGCTTGGGGAGCTGGAAAGAACAGATTTTGGGGTGAGGACACTTAGGTACCAGAAAAGTGCTCCAAGGAGCAGGGCTTTGCCAGTGTGCCGTGGGCATCGGGGAGTTGTGACTGTCCTAACAAGTGTGTGGAAACCACGCATATATGGGTATGTGCATTTTTCTGGGGTGAAGAGTCTCACCCTGGGGTGCCCAAGGAAAGACCAGGCATTGCTGACCCAGTTCTGCTGCAGCCTGCATGAATCTCTTTGCAAGATGATGCCACCTCCTTTCTTAGTTCCATGACCCGAAACCAACCCTCTCAGGACAATCTTTACCAACATTTCTTAAATCTCCAACCTTATTTCTTCCTGGCCCTGGGGAGTTTGACTCATCGGTAATCTCTTTATTGCCTGTCGATTTCTCTCTCCAGTGGTTTCCTCCCTGTCAGGTCTGGACATGCTCAAATCCCTTCCATACCCAGTGGAGGCCGGGAGGGGCTTCCTTCCTTCCTGCTCCCTGTAGCTGCCCACTGTGTCTTCCAGGGCAGGCTTCTGGAAAGACCTGTACATGTTTGTTATCTCTACTTATCTCTTACTCAGACTTCAGCTTGATCCAATCTGCTTTCCACCTTTTCCCCCAGAAACTTCTCTCTCCAAGCTCATCCATTTGCCACATCTAATTCCATTGGACCAGTTTCTGCCCTTACTATACTTGTTAGTCCTTTCTATGGGATTTTATGCCATATTTCCTCCTCCCTGAGGCTTTCTCCTCCTTGACCCCCTAAGTATGGTGACTATATAATTAATTCATCATCCAGACTGGTCACTGTTTAAAGTGAAAGGGGAACCAATTGGTGCTTAAGCCAGGCTCACTGTCATAAACCAAGACTATCCCAGGCTCAGACGTATGGTCACCCTCCCTGCAAAACCCCCTTTCCCTTCTCCGGCTGCTTGTGCTCACACTGTGTGGATCCTTTGCCTCCATCCACTCCTTAAATGGGCCCTGGGGCCTCTGCTCCTGGCTGCACCATCGCCCCACGTGCTCTCATCCATCCCTGGCTTCAATCTCCCTCTGTCCGCGGACGACCCCCCACCTGTGTTGTATGGACAGTGTCTAGATTGCTTTACTCCATGTACAAATCCATCTCCTGACCAGAAGTCTCTACCTGGATGCCCTAGAGGCCCCTCCAAATCTACATCTAAAACCAAACGCATTCTCTTCAACCCCAAATGTGCGCTCTGCTCTTGGAGAAAGGTAAATGGGAGATGTGGAGGAAGTGGTGGTTAAGAGAGTGGGTTCTGTGGGTTCTGACTGCCGGGGTCCCAGGCCCAGCTTATCCATATACTAGCCATGCATAGCGGAGTCATTATTAACCCCTCCAAGCCTCAGTTTCCTTACCTGTAAAGTGGAGATAAAAGTGCCTACCTCATGGTTTGGTTGTAAGGATTAAATGAGACAATAATGACACTAGCAGATATTTATAGGGCACTTTATGAGCCAAGCACTGGTATGTGGCTGTCTTGAGTTATATTTCGTGTATTCCTCACAACAACCCACCAAGGTAGGTGCTGTTATTATGCCTCTTTTACAGATAAGCAACCTGACGCACAGGGAGGCTGAGTAACTTTCTCTGCCTTAGTAGCAGAATTAAGGTTCAAATTCAGGAAGTCTGGCTCCAGAGACATCCTGTCAAGCACCTCAGTGTTCTGTATGTGCAAAGTTCTTAGAACACTATCCAGCATGCAATAAGTGCTCAGAAAATTATTTCCAGCCTTCAGTTCATCAAACCAGGTACCCAGGAGGATTGGCCTATTTCCCTCATTCTTCCTCATTCTATATCCATCAAGTCCTATCAAATATACCTTAGCTTAATAGGTGCTTTGCCAGAGTGTACTTATTTAATTATTATTATATATTCTTAGTTCATTGTCCATGGTGTCTTGATATTGAGGAGCCAACTACCACAGTGCCCGATGTGAATGGAAAGGCCCAGATCTCTGCCTCTAGTTTGAGGCTCTTGTTTTTAAACCTCCACTCTGCTTGCTTTCTTGGGATCTGCTCTACTGCCATAAATACAAGCCCCAGCCTGCCTGGGGCAGAGTTGAGCCACCCCAGCTGAGGTAATCATGACCAACTAGTGTGCAGACCACCTAGCAGCTGACCACTGACACATGAGAGAGCCTGGCCAAGACCAGAAGAACCACCAGCTGAGCCCAGCCCAAAGTACTGATATGCACAAAAATGAGCTAAAGAAATGGTGGTTATTTTTAGCCACTAAATTTTGGCATGTTTTATTATGCAGCAAAAGCTAATGGATATATGTAAATATAGTATTAGTTACCTTGGGCTGCTGTAACAAGATACCACACACTGAGTGTCTTAAACAACAGAATTTTATTTTCTCACAGTTCCAGAGACTAGAAATCCAAGATCAAGGTGCCAACAGGGTTGGTTTCTGGTAAGGCCTCTCTTCCTGGCTTGCAGACAGCCAACTTCTCTCTATATCCTCATGTGGCTTTTTCTCTGTGCTCACATGGAGAAAGAAACCAATCTCTGATGTCTCTTCCTCTTCTTATAAGGATACCAGTCTTACTGGATTAGAGCTCCAACCATGACTTCATTTTACCGTAATTACCTCCGTAAAGACCCTGTCTCTAGATACAGTCACATTGGGGGTTAGGCCTTCAACTTAAGAATTCGGGGAGGACACAATTCAGTCCATAACAGGTATCAGTCCTTGAGTGGAAGTAGAAGTCATGAGAGTTGCTGAGATCACTTGAAAGGAGTGTGAGGCCAGTAGAGGACAACTCAGGGTAACAGCAGCACTCTGGGGCCAGCAGAGGATAAGGAGACAGAGAAGGAAGGGTGGGGAAGTACAAGGAGAGCGAGGCAAATGATCAGAGGCACTGATGCCAAGCCATCCACTGTGTAAAAAGGAGGAAATGATCAACGAAGCCAAATGCAGCAATAGAAGGTCAGAGCCTGAGACGTGCCTACCGTTCACTTCTTGATCTCAGCAAGGACCTTGGTGGCCCTGGCTGTAGCAGAAGTACGGTAAGGCCAGAGCCAGATCACAGTGGACCAAAGAGTGATGGGGGAGAAGGGAAGGAACCAGCTAATACAGAATGCTCTGGAGAAGTGTGCATGAGAAAGGACAAGAGAAATCAGGAACAAAGAATCAAGAAGAGGTTCTCAGATTGGGAGGGACTTGTGCATCTTTAACGACTAAGAGGAAGGAGCCAAAAGCAAGGGAGAGGTTTCAGAATGATGGAGCCAGGCTTGGAGGGGCAGAGTGGCAGCAACACTAACTAGCCATCGTTAGCATTTGCTATGTGCCAGGCCTGTGCCAAACCCTCTGCGTGGCTTATCTCAATCCTTCCATCAACTCCTTGTGATAAAGGCAAGTCTTACTTCATTTCAGTGATAAGGAAACTGAGGCACTGAGAGATGAAGAAATCTGCCTATGATCACACAGCCACAGGAAGTGATAGAAGCAGGCTTTGAACTCTAGCAACTTGAGTGTCAGCTTCATGGGTGGGGGGTGGGGCAAGCAAAAAAATTTTTTTTAAAAATGAACTCTGACAGCCTGACTCTGTAGGCTGGGGGACTTTGACCTGCATTTTGGCCTGCTTCTAAAATTAACAGGGGCTGGGCATGGTGGCTCACACCTGTAATCCTAGCACTCTGGGAGGCCGAGGTGGGAAGATTGCTTGAGGTCAGGAGTTTGAGACCAGCCTCAGCAAGAGCGAGACCCCGTCTCTACTAAAAAGTAGAAAAAACATTAGCTGGGCAACTAAAAATAGAAAAAATTAGCCGGGTGTGATGGCTAGCACCTGTAGTCCCAGCTACTTGGGAGGCTGAGGCAGAAGGATCGCTTGAGCCCAGTAGTTTGAGGTTGCTGTGAGCTAGGCTGACGCCACGGCACTCTAGCCAGGACAACAGAATGAGACTCTGTCTCAAAAAAGAAAAAAAAAATGAATAAATAAATTAAATTAATGGGAAAGCAGTAGGGTCAGGCAGTAGCAGAATTGGCTGGGAGCAAAAGTTGGATGGAGACCGTGTGATCCCAGTGGCCTCCGGAACAGTAGGCCTGGGCTTGGAGGGGAGCACGGGGAGAGTGACGAAGGCCCAGGACAGTGAGTGGTGGAGACCAAGGACAGTGCGGGCGCTGGCAGGTGCTGCTGAGATGGGAGACTGCGTTCACAACGGCGCCAGTCCTGTGCGGCAGGGGCAGCTCTCCGGCGGTGCTCAAGAGCTGGGAGAGGGGAGAGAGACACGCTGGAGCCTGCAGCAGGGTAGGTGCTGTGCAGCGGGAGCCGCAGAAGTGGGGAGCCAGGGAGAAGGGTGTCAGTGAGCAGCAGTGGTCTCGACCCCGCTGCGTTTGACAGCGCAGGAGGACTGAGCCCCACTGCACGACAACAAAACCTGGCCTGGCTCTGCTCTGTGCTCACAGTCCCCAGTGATGACCCTAAGAGGTAGCCAGGGCCGAGGAGCTCTGGATCCAATCCAGTATGAAGGGCAAGTCGAGTAGGAGGGACTGATGGACTGGCTGCACAAAATCAGAGGTGGACGTGGAGGGGATTCCAGGGCAGGACTCCAAGAAAAGTAAAAGTGGAGGTGTGAACACTGGCAGACGTGGGGGCTGCCTGAGGGGTCCCCACTGTCCTGCTGAGAGGCCTTGGAGGGCTGAGAGAGAGTGACCGGGTGGGGAGTTTTCATACCCTCTTCCACACCCATGCTCCTGCTGCCAAAACCAGATGAATTGTCTCAGAACTTTCATGCTTGGCAGAGAAACCTCTGCGAGGCTGAAATAGGAGAGTCCTCAGGAGCTGCCTGGCAGGAATTTTCTTCCCACAGCCCAGTAGACCCACCCTAGGGCTGACTTCAGGTTTGGGCTATCTTCCAGAGCTGAGTAACTCCACAGGGAAAGGAATATTGGGGAATGGGCTAAGGTGACATAAAATGGGGGAAATGTTCTTAGTTTAAGGCAACTAATGTTTATTGAGCTCCTAATATGTGGCAAGCAATATGTGAACAAGACAATAATGTGATCTTTGTGACATTTCCCAAAGTACATTCTCTGGGATATTAACAGTGTATCACTAAAAGGGCAGGGGGGCAGGGATCCCAAGTGAAAATAGGTTTAGAAACATTGGATTGAGAGAGTTAAACAGATCTACTCACTGCAGGACTTCTCAGAGCCTTTAATTTGTCAATATGGTACAAGACTTTCCAAGAGGTAAGGTTGAATATAGAGTACTTCCCAAGTGTGCGTGACCATAGATCTCTTTCAATCCTGACAGACCTTGAGGAACGAATAACCCATGAAACGTACTTTGAGAAGTGTAACACAGTGGCCAAGAGGTCAGTTTTGAAGTCACCACACCTGACTTCCGGCACAGGCTCTGCACCTAGTAGCTGCGGGACTTAAGCCTCGTTGCTTATGTCTGTGTCACATCTGTAAAACAGAGCTAAATCACAGTGTCTCCCCTACGCAGGCACTGTCAGGATTAAATAATGCCTTGAAGCACTGAGCGCCGTTCCTGGCCCCCAAAAACTGCTCATTAAAGGCCCTAGCCTGGCTTAGGGTTCCCGTGTCTGCTCTAAAATCCTATGACACGTTGGCCTGAAAAACTCTGAGAGGGGAAGGGGTGGGAGCATCTGCCCTCTACTGCATTAGTTAGAAACAAGGCTCAAACGGGCTTCAAAGCCGTGACAGGACAAGGGGTGGAAGAGTCCAGGGCAGGGGGGGCACACTTGCCTTTCCATTCCATTCCTGCACGGAGACGACGCAGGCTTCAGGAACAGGGGGTGGGGAGGGGGGTTGGCTTCTCGGAGAAGGTGGGGCCAGGGAGGGGAGTGGCGAGCCAGCCAGCCCCCAACCCCATGGGCCCCTGGGTCACCGCAGTCCTGGCGTGGGCACACAGGAAACCCCCCCAGGCAGGTGGGCGAGGAGCAGCTGCTGGACTTGGCACAGGTCCTGGTGCTGTCCTTCCAGGAGGTGGGCACTTCTAGGAAGAGGTTACCAGAAAAGCTCCGCCGAGGCTGCTTCTGGCTGACGTCAGCACCTCTGGACCACGTGGGCTTTAGGGGATTTGGGAAGAGGCTGCCTCCTCTCCCAAGTGCTTTGCATCATTTCTTTGGGGCCTTGGAGAAGCGAAAACACATGGTGGTGCCACAAGGGTAGGGGGTCTGAAATGGGGGACATTGAATAAGGGCCACGCCACCACCCTGGGACTGGGGGTGCTGTTTCAGACCGCACCTCTCCCCTCTGACCCCTGGAAACCAGCCCCCACGCCTCTCCTGACACGGGGAAGGACTGCCCGTGTGCCCGATGGTGTCCACCTTCACAGCTATTATGTCTCCTTTAAGCCGCTGTCAACAGCAACCTGGGGTGGGGTGGGAGGGAGAAGATGCCCCAGCGCGCGCCCGCGTACACACGCACACACACACACACGCACGCACACATGTACACACACGCACACATGTACACACACGCACACACACGCACACACACACACGCACACATGTACACACACGCACACACACGCACACACACACGCGCACGCACACATGTACACACACGCACACACACACACGCACGCACACATGTACACACACGCACACATGCACACGCACACACGCACACACGCGCACACACACACACGCACACGCACATGTGAGTTACAACACTCAGAGGTCAAGCCTCCTGCCCAGCACCAGGCAGAATTTGAACATACCTTTGTTCAGCACCAAAGTTCTCTCTAATTAGGAAGGAAGTGCAGATCCCCATTTTAAACTTCTGGCTAGGTCCTGGTTTATTGGGGGAAATATCATCTGTACAAATTATTAATAGTAGGACATCTCTGATTGAAGGAATGCTAATCCTGCTTTTTGTCTCTCTTACAAAAAAAAAAATCGCCAAGCCCTGGGACACAGAACTCTGCTGGCCACCTCTGCCAAGGCTCTGATGGCTTTTCCGGGAGCGTCCCCATCACCACCCCCAGACGGCTCAGACAGGCCCCCTCCGCTCTTGGCTCCTGGGCTGCCCCCCACACCCCTCCCAGTCTCTGTTTCTAGCCAGGGTGGAGCCTCCCAGGGCTCACAGCCTCGGCCCAGGGCGCGCCTCCTTTCTTGGCAGCTGCTAGAAATCTCCAAGGTTTCTGGCCTAGTAAAACCCTTTTTGCTGCCCAGGGGAGAGTTTTGATTGGCTTCAGCCATGATGACCTCGCCCTCTCCAGAATTTGGGGGTGTTCCCATTTTCCGCACTCCACCTCCATCTAAGGAGTTCCCTCTGGCCACCCTTCCTCTGCAGGCCGCCCCGCCCTGGTCTTCCTGAGCTCTGGGATTCCCTGTCCTCATTTGGGAAGGCAAGTGTGTGCTGGGGACTCTCGTTCTGTCCCTACACCCACACTTCTGGGCTGACTCGGCTGCCCCGGCACTGGCAAGTCCCCCCTGCACAGAGAGTTCCTGGTCATTCTGCCCCTGCCGCACTGACCTCTGCCCTGCATCCAGGACTCAACGCAAACTGCGTTATTTAAAATAATCTAATTACCTTTGTGCTAGCCCTTCTGTTACATGAGCTCATTTAATCTTCTCAGTAATCCCATGATACGAGGATTGTTAGCCCAGTTTACAAGTGAAGACATGGAGACTGGGGGAGCTGACATAACCCGCCCAAGATGAGCCACTTGCGTGCATGTAGACCAGACCCAGGTGTGTCTGCCTCCAAAGTCCATGTGACGCGGTTTGTCACACTGAGAAACGCTGCCGGCTGCACCCACGTGCGCAATCCTGCCAGCAGCACAGCTGGCTCCCCTGGGAGGAGCAACAACAGATGCCATTGGCTCTACCTTCAAAATACCCCCAGACTCTGACCCCTTCTCCCGCAGCCCCTCGGCTGAGCCCCACCAGCTCCCACTGGATTCACTGCAGCTGCCTAAGGGGTCTCCTCTGCCTCTCCCCTCCTGGGCATTCTCCCATGGCAGCCACAGCAATCCTTTCAAGTGTTCGTCTCTCCTGTGCTCAGAGCCCTCCAGCGGCCCGTCTCAAGCACAGTCCAAGCCAAAGTCCCTGCAGTGGCCTAGGAGCCCCTCCACAACCTGCAACCCCATCATCCCCCTTCCCAGAATCCCTGGTATGGCTTCTTACTGCTCTCCCTCTGCTCCAGATGCACCAACCTCCTTGCTATTCCTTGAGCACACACAGCAAGCGCGTGCCCCAGGGCCTTTGCACTTGCTGCTCCTGCTGCCTAGAGGGTGCTTCCCCAGGTAGCTTCATGACTAGATCCCTAACCTCCTTTAGGTTTGGCTCCTATGTCACCTTTTCAACAAATCTTCCTGTTTACTTTCTCTCCTCCATCCTGCTCCCAAGCCTTCCCTGCTCCCTGCTTTTTCCTCCCCACAGTTATTACCAACAAGTGACGTTATTTTGCTTATCTCTTAGGTTATTGTCTGCTCCCCTGCTAGAATGTAAGCGCATGAGGACAGGGATTTTTCTGTTTTACTTCACTGTTGTATCACATAGAACAACACCTGGCACATAGAGGATGTTCAGTAGGTATTTGTGGCAGGGCAGGAGGGAGAAGGACGCTGGTCAGGTGATTGCAGGTGGCGCTGCGCAGAGGGAGTGTGGACAGGCCTCTGAGGCACAGCCTCTCAGCCAGGCCGTGGGAAAGCCGGCGTTTGGGGCCCACACTCCAGGTACAAGTGGCCTCTGGGCTCTTAGTGCCTCCTCTTTGCAGCTCTAGGACCAAGTGCTGACTTGAGTCTCTGGAGAGGCCAGTTCCGGGGAGAGTTCCCAAGAACAGACTGTGAGATGGGGTTCAGGGTGCAGCAGGCTTTTGAGGGAGTGCTCTCAGGAGCAACACCCGAGGAAGGGATGGAAGGAAGCAGGGGTGGATGGAGAAGTCAAGATTTAGGCTCAAGGACAACCTCAGCTGACCCCAACCTCAGCTGAAATGGTTCCTCAGAATGGTCGCACAGAGGTTGAAATCCCAGGCCTTTCTATGCTAGCCTCAGTCAGTCACTGCAGGTGGCCTGACCCCAGGTGTGGCGAGGTGCTCTCTGCAGGTGAGGCGCTCCCCGTAGCTGGGGCAGCAAATCCTTCCTTGAAGGGGGGACTGGGCACACGCGGCCATACCTACCACAAGACCCTCACGCAGTGGCGTCCTCACCCGCTGTGGTGTCAAGACCCCGAGAGAGGATGGACTGGATCCCAGTGCTACAGAAGCTGGGCAGACACAGTCAAGATCAGAGTTGGCCATCTCCTAGTAGAGAACCAAAGTCTGACTAATTTAGAGAAGTACCCACAGTGCTTTTTAAATAAAATAATAATAATAATAACAAAGAATAAAGGTGCAGCTCCTGGAGTTGTAGTGAGAGCTGAGCACTTTGCCTGCCCCCCTTCCTCCTGCACCTCTGCCCCACGTCTCTGTGGCATCTGCAGTCTCCACCCTCCACACACAGAGTGACAGGTATAGGATGTCACTGTGAAAACCAAGAAAACTAGGTGTGTCGTGCTCATTAGCATAAAAACAGCGGCACCCTTTTTCTTCTCTGGTGGTGGGACGGTTGTCTGGGTCAGTGGTGCCCTGGCGTGGGAACGTGAAGTTCCTGCAAAAGTGGTCCGTAGACATGGGAACATTCCTTTGCTAGAGCAAATGTCCATCAACATCTGTGCTGAGTTGTGCTATTAGCATGTCCCTCCGGAGGAAGGCACAGAAAATAAGAGATTATACATAGGCACTCCTCCAGAGAGGTAGGTGGGCTCCACCCTCCCCTGCCACCGATCTCCACATGGCAGATGTGTCCTGAAGGGGAGAGGCAGGTGGCCAGGAAGGGCCAGGTAGGAGGGCTTTGGTTCAGAGCTTAGGCTTGGGTGTCACAATGTCTGTGTTTTGGATGTTGGTGCCATCACTTACCAGAGGTAGGATCTTCATGTTATGGGTTAAATTGTGTCCCTCCCTAAAAGAAATTGTTGAAGTCCTAATCTCCAGTGCCTGTGAATATGACCTGATTTGGAAATAGGGCCTTCATAGAGGCATCCAAGTTAAAATAAGGTTGAGTGGGCCCAAACCAATATGACTAGTGTCCTTATAAAAGGGGAAATTTACACGTGGAGACACACATTCCGGGAGAAGGCCATAGGAAATGGGGGAGGATGGGGTGATGCCTCTCCAAGCCAAGGAATGCTACAGGTGGCTGCAAGCTGCCGGAAGCCAGGAGAGAGGCGTGGGACAGGTTCTCCCTTGTGGCCCCCAAAACCAACCCTGCTAACACTCTGATCTCAGGCTTCCAGCCTCCAGAACTGTGAGACAATAAATCCCTGATGCTCTAAGCCACCTAGTTTGTGGCACTTCATTAAGGCAGCATAGCAAACTACTAATGCACTTGGTGAGTTCTTAGGCTCACGAGCCTCCACTTTCTCATGTGTGACATAGGGGTGACTTTACTTACCTCGCACAGTTGTGACAATTACATGAAATAAACCATCTCTGATAGTTCCAGGCACAGAGCTCGTGCTCTGTCTCGTCAGCGGTGGTGGTGGCTGTTACAGGTTGGAGCAGCGCATGGCAAAGGTCCCTGCCTTCCCGGACATACTTTAATCCTGTGCCTCCACAGGTGGGGCTTGATGGGCTCCTGCGCCTCAGCTGCCATCGCCCTCCTTTCCTGCCACGGCCCAGATGGAAAGAGCTAAACAGCAGCAGCTGCGGCCGCGGCGTGTTTCTGAGCTCTGACAGCTGTCAGTTACGGCGGCCCAGTGGTCCACGGGGAGGGAAGGATGGGGAAGGCTGTCTTCACAGCCTGCGGCTGCCTTCCTGGAACATGTGTTAACCCTGACCCCAAGCCCTGCCTTGTAGCTTTCAATGCACAGACGCAGAGGAAGGAGAAGAATGCTAGGTCAGCCCTTCCGGATATTTAAAACAATTTCAGTCAAAGAAACAGCATTGTTATCATCAACGACCAGACACCTAAATTGCACCCTTCATCCTCAATTAGCTCGGCACTGAGCTCCAGTGAGTGATTTTGAACATCCCTCTTGCTCAGAGAAAAGGAAGGTGATAGATCAAGCATGACACCACTTCCAAAGTGGAAGATGAATGAAACTTGTCAATTAAATGTTTATTGTAGTCAATCAACTATGCTATGGTATGTTGTAAAAGTTATGTGTGTTTGTGTGTGGGTTTTGAGACAGAGTCTCACTCTGTTGCCCAGGCTAGAGTGCCGTGGCATCAGCCTAGCTCACAGCAACCTCAAACTCCTGGGCTCGAGCAATCCTCCTGCCTCAGCCTCCCGAGTAGCTGGGACTACAGGCCATGTGGCACCATGCCCAGCTAATTTTTTTATATATATTTTTAGTTGTCTAGCTAATTTATTTATTTATTTTTTATTTATTTATTTATTTTTTATTTTTTTCAGTAGAGACGGGCTCTCACTCTTGCTCAGGCTGGTTTCAAACTCCTGAGCTCAAACGATCCACCTGCCTCAACCTCCCAGAGTGCTAGGATTACAGGCGTGAGCCACCGCGCCTGGCCTGTGTGTGTGTTTTAATGTGTGATACATATACTTAAAAGTTCATTGTAGTCCCTTATATAATCAATGTGATAGACATATTTTATAGAAATAATTTTACTCTTTTGAATAATTGTGATTTCCAGTTACTATGGTGTTGGTTCTAGGATATATGTTTGGCTATATCTATGATTAATTTGTTCAGGAACCATAAATTATAGTGTTATTCTTTTTGGAAGCTTTTCTCCTTTGCCCTAGGTACCTCAAGTTCATCCTTTCTTCCTCTTAGTTTTTACAGCTTGTGTTGTCAATTTTGCATTTTAACAACATTGTTATCATCAGCTTTTTTTTAAACTGAAAAAGTGATAATTGCTTATTTTTTAAATTTCGGAAAAGATCGCAGAGCATAAAAAAGAAAATTAAGACCTCTCAGAATCAATGTCTCTTGGAGTATTTCCTTCTTGTCTTTTTTCTAAATCTGAGCATAAATAGTGTGTGTGTGAGAGGAGCAGGTGGGACTAGCAAGTGTGTTTGTGGCAAAGCTGGGGCACGTCCAGCTGGTGCAGGGACATGGGGAGGCAGCCCGCCAGGAGCTGACACGGCACAGCGTGTGCATCATGAGGCGTGAACGCAGATAATACACGTAACACACTCAACATAGTGCCAGGCACGTAATGAGCATGCAACAAATGTCAGCCACCGCTTTGTTATCAGGAAGCGCAGGCGGGGCGTGGAGAGTGGAGAGGCTGGGAAGACCAGCTGAGCCTCTGCAGTAGTTCAGCTCCACTGAACACGTGCTCATGAAATGCCTCCCGTGTGCCAGGCATGGTGCTTGGTCCCCTGGTGGTGGAGACACAGGCCACGCCCCCAAGGAGCCAACAGGCAACATAACAAGTAAATAGGTGATTACAACAAAGCAGGCATATGGGGGGACTGTAGGCTCACAGAGGTCACCAGGCTACTGGTAGTCAGAGAAGCCCACGCAGGCAACTGCATCTCAGCCGAGATCGGCTGTGAGCAGGAGGCGGGGAGGCCTGCTGGGGGTGTCAGTGGCAGCGTGGGAGTGGTTGGGCAGGTGCAGGTTTACACCGGTCCTTGAGATCCCGCAGTCTGATCCCAAGGAGCACCGATGCCATAGGCTGCAGGAGCCTTCCTGGCCCTGAGAGGGCTGCAGGCGGGAGCACAGGCAGCAGCCTGCAGGGCTGACCGGGACGGAGGGAGCCAGAGTGCTGAAGGGCAGATGTGCTGGTCTGGGCCCAAGGGGCAAAGGGGAGGAGGAGAGAGTGGGAGAAAGAGACTATGCAGGAAGCAACTTGGCTGATGAGGGAAGGAATCCATCACAGCCCCCAGGGGTCTGCAGTGACCCTGTCAAGACAGGGCGCTGGAACCGGAGTGACGCCAGCACAATGAGGCAATAATGGTGGCTCTCCCTTCCTGAACGCCTGCTACAGCCAGCCCTGGGACGGGGACACTGTGGATGTCACCACACCACTTCACCCTCACCTTCACCGTCAGAGGTGTTGCTAGTGCCCATCTCACAGATGAGGATACTGGGGTGGGGTTCAAAGAGGTTAAGAAACTCACCCAGGTGCACAAGTGACGTGAAGCCTTTAATTCAACACATCCTGAGAGCCGATGCTGTGAGTCAGGATTCAGTATTAAATATGTGAATGTGTGTAAAGAATGTGGAACAGGGCCTGGGACGGAGCGAGCGTTTGCCAAGTGTTTCCTGTTATTGCTGTTTACCAGACACAGGGGCAGCCCTGAGGACACAGTGGATAACAAAACATATGCGACTCCTGCCCCCACAGACCTTAGCATCCCGTAAGGGAGACTGACACGCAACAGAGAAAGTGCAAGGAAAAATATAAGGTCAATCACACAGAGTGACAAGAAGGAAGGTGGACTCCATGCTAAGAAACCCCCCCATGACCCCAGACCCAGGCCACCGGGCCACAAAGGAGGGAGGTGCAGGTGGCTCCCCAGCCCATTCCAGCGTCATGGTGGCGCCTCCAGGCCAGGGATTCTTTACTGGAAGAAGCAGAGGCAGGCAAGAGAAGTGGTTTTCAAACTCCATCATAGTTGAGGAACCTTTTATGCAAACACAATCTTAAGCAAATGCCAAGTCCAATGTGCTAACAAATCCATGTGCAGCTGCTCTGACTTAGGGCAGAGCTGCACCCCTTGCTCTCCCTTCCCTCCCCTCCTCCGCAGCTGCAGAGGAGCCTCACAGAACCCCCAGCATTCGGTAGAGCCCAGTTGGAAAACCACAGGATCATGATAGGACTTACCATTAAATGAGCACCTATTAAAAAATCTATGCTCGTTATGTTATCTCATTCAATTTTCTCAATAACCCTGTGAAGTCATCATTTTACCAGTGAGGCATCTGAAGCTTAGAGGGATTAATAGTGTAAATAAATGAATAGCTGCTTGAAACTGGCTGATGGTTTCCCATTGGTCATGGCATAAAAATAAAGTTATTCCCATGGTCTGGGCCCTGCCCCCCATCTGTCCAGCCTCATCACTCCTGCCCCGACACACACACACACACACACACACACACACACACACACTCACACACACTCACTCACACACTCGAGTGCCTGCACTCCAGCTGTACCATCTTCCTTTAGATCACAGGTACACATCTCTCAGTCCGGCTTGGCACATGCTTTTCCATTCTTCTCCTAGTGCATTAGTTCCCTATAGCTGTTGTAACAAGTGACCATAAACTTAGTGGCTTAAAGCAACACAGATTTATTATCTAACATGTCAGAAGTCCAAAATGGGTTGGCATGGCGGCGTTGCTTCGGGAGGCTCTAGGGCAGAATCCATTTCCTTGCCTGTTCCAGTCTAGAGGCGTCCTTGGTTTGTGGCCCCTCCCAGCAATGACACCATCTGCCCTCAGCTGCCCTCTCCACACCTCCTCCTCTGACTCCGACCTCCCGCCTCCTCCTCGTGAGGGCCCTGTGACTCCACTGGGCTCCCCCAGACAACCCAGGACAATCTCCCATCTCCAGATCCTCAACTTAATCACGTCTTCTTGTCACCCCAGTAGCACAGTCACAGATTCTGGGGATCAGGGTGCAGACACATTTCGGGGATCTGATTCAGCGAGTCACATCTTGTGACTCTGCTCATTCTTTGGATCTGAGCTCAAAGTTCATGTCCTCCAGGAAGCTGTCCCTGACCGCCCTGATAAGACCGTCTGGGGATGGGTTCTCAGGGCATCTTGTCCCTGTCCCTCGCCTGGCTTTCACAGTCACAATTTAACATTTGTTTGGATAGCTAGTTGATGGATGCCTCTAACTAAACTTCCCACGTGTGGGCAGCCACTTTGTATTTCCATTTGTATTTTCAGTGCAGGGCAGAGTCTGGCACAGAGTCTGGGCTCAGTTAACATTTGCTAAATAAATGGATGAACAAATCAATGAACTTGCCCAGGTCGCAGCAGCAGGGCCAGTGAGTTTGCAGATTCCTTTCCTCTCAGCCGTACTCTAGATTGCCTCACAGACCTGGAGGAGCTCAGGCTGGGGGCGGGGCGGGGCTCTGGAAACCGTGGCAATGTGGGCCTGGGACAGTGGGTGGCCCAGGCTAGAGAGACAGAGGGGCGGTGGGAGGTGGTAGGAGGCCACCAGGGGCTGAGCCCCCCAGGGAAGCTGGTGGGCACACACGGAGTGGAGGGAAAGCCAAGGGCAGTGCCTTGGGCACACCCACGGTGAGAAGCTGGGAGAAGGCATGCTGGCAAGGAGGAAATGAGCTGTCAGAAACCTGGGAAAGTGCAGTGTCATGGAAACCAGGGGAGGGGCCGTCCATGCATCTACAGGGGGAGGCGGCCCAGGATGGCCTCCTGGCCTCCGGCCACCTCGGGGCTGCAGGAGGTAGGAGGCCCAGGGCCGCTTGTCCTGCTGGGCAGGCCAGCTCTGGTGACCCTCAGCAGGGCGATTTCAGCAAACTGCAAGGGAGGCAGAGGATGAGGTAGAGGCTGAGTGGGTGCTTCAAGGATTCAGGAGGAAACGCAAAGAGACCACACATTTCCGGATTTGGCAGGGAAAGAAGAGGATGGTTGCTGGGAGGGGGGCAGCGAGGACATGGGGAGACGCGCGTGGGTTTGCAGGCGCCTGGGAACTGCCTGGAAGGAAGCAGTGGAGAAGCAAGAAGGAGGGCATGCCGTGGGCGTGCACCAGGCTGGGCAGGAGAGTCCGGTGATGAGTCAGCGCTCCGTGGGCCTCCGTCAGTGAGCGATGGGGACTGCGCCAGCACCACCAGCACCGTGGCTAGGGCCTGGGAGCCAAGATTTCTCCCTCCACGGTCACACTCCGGTTGCTTTGGAGAGGAGGGACAGGCCAGGGAGGCTGGGAGCTCAGACCACTGAAGGCAGAAGTACAGCACAGCCTCTGCCAGAGGCGCCTTTTCAAAGGGCTGAGTGCTCTCTGGGCTCTAGGAGACCTCAGAGGGCCCCATGCCCTGGGCCTGGCGCCCAGCCTCACGCCATGGGGAGGGCTGGGTGGGGGAGTGCAGCTCCTCTCCTGCCTCCCTTCTCCAAAAGGTTCTAGAACTGCCTCCCCTTCCCAAGGGCTCTGACAACTATATTTTGAAGATATGAGTCCAATTTTTGGACCTCTTTGGCAGGCTCTTGAAGCCTATGAACCATTCATCAGAATAAAGGCATAAAATAAAATACCTAGGATTACCAAAGGAAACAATTATTAATATACTGAAAAACAGTTCTCAAGAAATATTTTAAAACCCAGATTTCTAATACACGTGCTTCTTATCAAATGCATAAAGAACAAGCTCCAGCAGTGGGCCATGATCGCAGAATGGTGATGAGCATAGACAACATGTGGACGTGTCTGCAAACCTCGAATGTGATATGAAAATGTCTGGGATTTCTTCTGGTGACAGTGACAGATCGTATTACTACCGTGGTTGCTGCCTACACTCATAATGGAAGAAATGCTCAGTTTTAGGTAGAGGTCAGTGAAAATAAAGATGTCATTTTTTTACCCATCCAAGTTCTTGGACCCCCCTGAATTTTATCCAAGACCTTCAAAATGTTAAGAACTCCTATTCTTTGGCAACAGGCGAGAGCCTCAATGCCTACAGGCGCCAGACAGGTGACATCACAGAGGCCAGACAATGGGGAATGGCCACAGGCTAGTGCCCTGCAGAGCAAATGCTCATTCTAGGGGCAGCAGCACCAGGGACAGCAAGCCTGGAACTACCCAATCTTCACATTTTTAAGAAATGCCAGAAATACCAATTCTTACGTAAATTCTCCTAATTTTTAAATGTTAGCAAAAATATTCATTTTCTAAAGGGTACTTTGGGGGCCAAACATAACACAGCTGCAGCCGTGAGACATCAGGTCTGGATCCCTCTGGATGGGACCCTTTCTGGGGTCTGGACACCCTGCCCCCTGCCAGGCCTACAGTCGTCGATTGGATCATACAGAACCTATGGCTCCATTCTAAAAATGGACTATGCAATAACCCCAATCCACAGCAAATCCCCACATTAAACCTAGCAATTGTCTGGCTGTGCCACCTCACGGGCTCTGCTTTCCCTCCGGGACTGTCTCCATGCACACTGCTCTGTAGGAGGGGGCTGGATCCGGGCCAGGATCCCTGAGTTTCAGTCTTAGCTCTGCCACTCACTCATCGGTCCAGTGGGCTTGAGAAGTCATGAATCTCTTTCAACCCCTCCAAGGTCTCACCTACAAAATAGGTTTTATGGGTCAATAGCACATTCTAGGTTGCAGGATGCTGTCCAAATGCAAGGACTTCTGGCTATTTCCCATTTCTTTTTGTTCTCGGCTCCACTCAGCTGTGTCCCTGTGGGGTTAGGGTGCAGGAAATGAGGGAAAACATGTTTTTCCCAAAATATAGCCAGGTGCATAACATCTGAAAATGCCCAAAGCAAGCGTGTAAGGCAATTGTCTGAGTTATTCGAACAATTATGACTTTGGAAGTGCCCAGGGATTGGGCGGTTACCTCCAGTTTTTCCAGGAGCAGAGAGAGATCTGAGTGTTGTGCAGATTTAAGAGGGAGAAGCCACAGGCCTGGGGGATGCCAGCTGCTTTCACTTTGCACACAGTGCTCACCCCAGCTCCTGGGCAGCTCTCTCCTTTTCAGATGGTGCAAACTGATGCTCTGAGCTGCCCAGGGACAGGTTCTCTGGGGCTGGGTTGTTATGGGAGCTGGGAAATGAGACTGGAGAAAAATCCTGCCACCACGCTGTCACATCCGAGCCTTTATTTTAAAAAAGAACGCCCTGTGGCTCTGTGGGTGTTTCGCCTGCGTTTTCCGGGTAATTGCCTCGCCCGCCTTCCACGAGCCGGCTGTGGCAGGCGCTGCCAGCGGGGGTGGCAGTGCAGGCGGAGCCTGCTCCCTCCTTGCGTGCAATCCGTGGGGCGGGTGCCAGGGACATGGGCCGCTGTGGAGCCCCAGCCCCCTGGGCTGGAGCATGAGAATGAATTAGGGCCCTGGGGATGTGGGACCACAGGGGAATGATCCATCCAGCAGGCACTGAGGGAAAGCGGGAGACATTGTCCCCAAAAGGGACTGCCAAGAGTCACACACAGGAGGCAGATCCCAGCTATGCCCTGTGTAGCTGAGACCCTGAGCACACACTTAGGTCTGGTTCATCAGTGCAGGGAAAGCATTTAGAGCAGCATGTCATCACAAATGCTCAACAAATGGTAGGTCTTATACTACCAGAAACATCCTCTTCAGCCTCGAGTAAAGCATGGAGACACCCTGCAAAATCTGGGGGGTGCTTGTGTTCCTGGTGCCCTATCTGGAACCTGGAAAACCTTACTTGTCCAAAGAGACCCAGCTGCGATGGCACCTTCTCTGTGAAGCCTGTTTTGCAGGCCACTCATTCTCAAGTAATTGCTGCATGCCGGGATCTGTACCGAGCACTTGACACATGTCCGTGCAGGGCACATTCAGGTCTTGTGGGGCCTGAAACGTATACAGTTTAGGAGGCCTTCTTTTTAAAGAAGAATACAAGCCTGTCTGATTTTATTTCTATAGTTTTAAAACAAAAATGACCTTGTGAGTGCATAGCTAAGAAGGAGCCTGAGCAAGCGAGGGGCCTCGATGCTTGGTCGTCTTCACGGTGAATCCATCCCTGGTCTCAAGCTGTCCCCACCGCAGCCCAGTGAAGCTGGTTAGTGTTGTCCCACTTTACAGATGTAGAGCGTGGGACTCGGAGACAAGAAGTAGCTTGCCCCACATCATGCTCTTGACCTCTGCTCTACTTGGGTGTTCCCTGCTGACTCTGATGGGTGGAGACTGTCACCACCAGGCTCCTGCCTCCATTCAGGACTGTGAAAGCATGACAGCATAACCGCTGGTGTGCCTATGTGTCCCTACCATAGTGTCAGCTTCTCTGAGGCTCTGAGATTCAGCTTTGTGTCTGGGTGGCCCATAGAAGGCACTGGACAGATGCACGCGGTGAATGTGCACACTGCACCTTCCCCATTCTGTGCCCTTGGTCTCCACCAGCCCCTGCTCATGGGTTCCCAGCCTCAGCCTGATGTTTTGGGGGAAAGTTTCCAGGGTGCAGAGGGGAAAGAAAAAAAAGAACAAGGAAACCTTCCCCTAGGACCTAAATGGGGCTGCAGAAGAGAATGGTCAATTCATACACTGAACAAATGTTTGCTGAGTACCATTCCAAGTACCAGGAGCCAGAGGCGAACAGAACAGCAAATACCCCTGCTCCTAAGGAGCCTGGACACTACTGAGGAGAAATAAACCATAACAAAATAAATAAGATAGTAGTAGCCTGACAGATGGTGGTAAGTGCTAAGGAGAAAAACGAAGCAGGAAAGGAGGCTCGGGTCTTCTGGGTGGAGTGGGGTGTGTGGGAGCCACACGCAGAGTGGCAATTTGAGCAATGCTCTGAACGAGGTGAGGGAGGAGCCCCGTGGCCATCTGCAGAAGAGAAGGCGGCAGGAACTGCAAGTGCCAGGACAGGGCCGCCTGGTGAGCAGGAGGAGCCGCAAGAAGGAACGCTGTGAGGGATGAGGGAGGTCAGCCAAGTGACGGGTGCCAGACGATGTAGGCTTTGCAGGCCACTGGGGAGGACTGGACTTGACTCAGAGATGGTGGGGACCGAGCCACGGGAGGCTGGTGCGCACAGTAGCCCGACAGACCTCCACTGTGAAAGGATCCCTCCAGCTGCCAAGTTGGGAATAAGCTGCAGAAGGCCAGAGTGGGCCCGGGGAGACCTGTTAGAGACCATTTCAAGAATCCAGATGCAAGATGAGTGCAGTGTAGACAAGGCTGGTGGCTGTGGAGGGGGAGAAGTGGTCCATTCCTGGGTGACCTTGAAGACAAAGATGGCGGGACGTGGGACGTGAGGGAAAGAATGGAGTAGTGACAGCTTGGAGGCTCCTGGCCCGAGTGCTAGAACGATGGGAGTGCGGGGAGAGGATGAGACCAGCATGATCGGGATTGTGAGTTTGGACGTGCTAAGCTTGAGGCCCAAGGTCTGGGGCTTGCCTGTGTTGAGCGGTCAGGGAGATGACACTGAGAAGGAGCAACTGTCATGGTGAGAGGGAAGCCAGGGGAGCGTGCTGTGCTGGCAGCCAGGGAACGCCCGCTTCTCAAGGAAGTGGCAGTGCTCCCCTGGGTCCACTGTTCCTGGTGGGTCAGGTGAGAAGGGACAAGTGACCCTTGGATGGACAACAAGAAGAGCTTTGCTGAGCTTGTCGGTGGACGTTTCCGTGGAGCCGTGTGGGTAGAAGCTGACCGGTGTGGGCCTGGGAGAGGACAGGAGAGGCACTTGAGACAGCGAGGGGGGACAATGCTGTGCTGGAGTCTTGCTGCCAAAGGGCACAAAGAAAAGGGACAAGAGCTGCCTGGGGAAATGAGGGCAGGAGAAGGTTCCTGACAGCGAGGAAGTGGCAGCATGTGGGCGCATTGATGGGAGTGATTGAACAGACGGGGCATCGATGACGCAGGAGAGAAACAAGAGCCTCACTGGGGCAGCGGGCTGAGCAGCTGAGACGGCTGGAGCCCGGGCCCAGTGGAGGCGCGGCCTGAGACGGAGCGTCCTGGAGTAGCAGCAGGAAAGGGGACGAGGCCTGGGCCCTCACACAAAGTGAGAGAGGACAGGGAGCTAAGGGTGCAAGAAGACTGCCAAGGGCTGGGTCGGAGAACCAGAGCTGGGTGAGAAGCGAAGCCCTAAGGTGGAGGAGGGACAGTAAAAAGAGGGTGGGCTCACAGGCTCCCGGTCCTGGTGGGCAGGTGAGATTGTTAGAGATTGTGGCACACTGCGTTGGGCCCCCAAACCCTCTCCCCTTTCTTCCCTAACAATAGAGTCTTGCTGAGCACATTCTTGACCAGGCAAAGACTGTATTTCCCAGCCTCCCTTGCAACTGGGTGTAGCCATGTGACTACATTCTGGCGGTGGAAGGTGACAAAAGTGAAGTACGCAAGTTCCACATCCCTTGCACGAAAGGAATTTTTTTGCCCTGCACCGTTACCTTCTCCTTTTCTTTCTTTTTTTTTTTTTTTGAGACAAGAGTCTCGCTTTGTTGCCCAGGCTAGAGTGAGTGCCGTGGCGTCAGCCTAGCTCACAGCAACCTCAAACTCCTGGGCTCAAGCAATCCTCCTGCCTCAGCCTCCCGAGTAGTTGGGACTACAGGCATGCGCCACCATGCCCGGCTAATTTTTTTCTATATATATATATTTTAGTTGGCCAGATAATTTATTTCTATTTTTAGTAGAGACGGGGTCTCGCTCTTGCTCAGGCTGGTCTCAAACTCCTGAGCTCAAACAATCCACCCTCCTCGGCCTCCCAGAGTGCTAGGATTACAGGCGTGAGCCACTGCGGCCAGCCAATTACCTTCTCCTTTTCTAGAACGTTGGCATGCAGCGGCCCTGCTTCAACCAAGGAGCCACACAGGGGCGGGGCTTCTGGGCTTTTTTGTGCCTGGTGCCCCTTGGCTGCCTGGTGAAGCCTGCGGACCCCTCTCAGAATACTGTTCTTAAATTCATTAAATGAAATAATAAGATTACAAAGGAAAACAACTATCTTGATATATCAAAATATTGAAGAATTATGATCTAATAATAAAAATATATGCTGCCTCACTAATACATTAAAGAACAATCTAGCAAAGGATCTAATAACCACCCTGCTTTCAAGATAATGGTGAGCACAAATGATATTTCACAATATGTGCAACAATAAATATGATAAGAAAATATCAGTGATTTCTCTCCGAGACGAGATAGCAGGTACTACCAAGACTCCTGTGTCTGTGGCCTGCTGGCATCATGAAAGAAAATGCTGATTTTCAGGTAGGCATTGGTGGAAATCAGGATGTAATTTTTCCCCATGCCGGCTCTGAGAGCCCCTGAATTGTGGCCAGCCCTGTTTAGATCATCCGTCTTTGGGGATGGCAGAACCACAGGATGGATGAAAACTGCACTATTGAATGACAGCACGAGGCAAAGCCATTCAATCTGGAGCAGCCAGACTGTTATGTAGGAGAGAATCAAAGTCCTGCCTTTTTTTACACTATTGTCTGTGGGGTCTTTTTGTTATAGCAGCTTATCTGGTACCCAAATAGAGAGACAGGTGGTGACTAAGCAATTGTTAATAGATCATTACTGAGTTAGCTGACTGCCTTGCCCCAAAGCAATCCAAAACCCAGCTGAAGGCCTCCAGACTCAGCAGCCTGGGAAATCAGAAGTAGGTTCCCCCGCCCCCCTTTTCATTCCACCATGTTCCTCCTAATGCCCAGACATGGGCCTCCCCCACGCCCCACCCCGTCTGGGCCTGGCAAAATCCACCTGGTTCCTGTTCTTGGTCTGGACAGGCCTGTGCCCTGGCCTCACCCTTGCTGTGACTGGCTGACAAAGGAGCAGCTGCAGCTCCCCTCCCTCTACCCCTCCCTCCCTGGCCCAGGACTAGACACACCCGGACTGGGCAGATCCCTGACTATAGTTAACAGGAATGTTACTGGAGGACTCGGGTTGGTTGGGGCTGTGATTGCTGGCAGCCTCTCAGGACTCCAAGAGGGTCTGAACTGGAGTTGAATGTGCAGCCAGGAGCGGCAGAAATATGCCCTTAAAAAGGGAAAGGAGAGAGATGCCAAGGGGAGAGCCAACTCGGCCTGTGCCAGGAGCATGGAAACATCCAGAGGTGGGCAGGGGGAACAAAGCCAGAAACAATTACAACGATGAGAACTGACATTAAGTGAGCACCTACTAAGTGCCAGGATGTAGCAGTTTTCCATACATGACTTCTTTGAACCTCACATGGCCTCATAAATTAAGTTCTACCATATTTACTTTACGACTATGCAAACCAAGGCTCAGAGAGGTTGAGTCACCTGCCCAAGGTCACACAGCCAGTAAGCTAATAAGAGTTGAAACCTCCTCTTGAAAACAAGGTCTGGAGCTAAGCATGAGGTGCGTCCTTCCTTCCTGGGAAAGAGGAGGTCCGGCTCTCACTTAGGAAGTCCTGACAGCACAGGTCCTGCTGCTCTGAGTAAACGTGTGGCCTTTGAAGAAAAGGACAGCCTGGAATCTCCAGGGAAACTATTCTCTCTTCTGCGGTAGTAGGGGAGGGACCACAGCTATGATGAGCCGTAGGATGATGATAGAGCCAGAGCCAGTGGCCTCAGCCCCGGCTTCGACCAGGCCTGGCTGGCTGTCCTTCCTCATCCTTCTCTCTGGGGCTACAAGAAGAGGAAAGCAGGTTGAGGTCCCAAATGCTAGACAGACACGGGACAGGCTGGACAGGACCTCTGTTCTGGCAAAAGCCACAGACGGTGGGTTGTGGAGTTCTAAGAGCCCAGTGAAGGGAAAGGGACAGCCCCAGATTTTGTCGAGTCCCTAATTTCTGGGAAGGCTGGAGCGGGAGAAGGCAGCAATGGGCAGTGGAATGAGCACACACGGTAGGTCAGCCCCCAGACGTGTGGTACAGACAAGCACGTTTCCTCACCTGTAAAGAAGGGTCGTTGTTCCTGCAGCATTGGCTGCCGGCTTAAAGAAATGAGATTATATAGACTCGACATTATAGAGGGACGCCAATGTGTGTGCTTCATGGCCTCCATAATCGCTGTCCCAGAGCCCTGAGTGAAGGAGTTGGGGACGTGCTGTGACAGAGCAAGTCCTGAGAAATGGGCTCAGGGGAAGGTGGAGGAGCAGATGCCGATGCGCCCGGAATGGGCTGCCCAGCTCCCTGACGCGCTGGCCTGCAGTGCCGGTGACAGAGGCTCTCACCTCCAGGGCAGGGGCGTGGGGACCCATCTGGCTCCTGGACAGAGAACTACAAGGACCACATCAGCTTCACAGAGGAGCCTGTGCTGGACTTGCGCCCACTTTCTTCCTTGCTGCCAAAGCTCTGCCTTGTGCTCATGTTGGAGAGAGGAAGCCCCTGCTTTGTGGTCCCTGAGGGTGTCTGGCTGGGCCCCCCAGTACCTCAGTTTCCCTGTACCCAGCGCTCCCAGGCTGCTCTTTACCTGTGGGCCCCTCCTGCAGCCACGGCTTCGTGCTGCCAAGTGCTCACCTTCCCGCCGCCTGGGCCTGCCCCTCACCCTCTGACCAAGCGCTCTGCCTGCTCAGGGTCCCGCTGCCTCTGAGGCAAAGCCCAGTGCTCAGGTGAGGCCAGCCCAGGACTGCGAAGAGGAGCAGTGAAGGGCTAGGGTGGAGGTCCCCAACCTCTTTCCACAGCACTCTCAGGTGGCCGCACAGTTTGGGAACCCAGGTGTTAGGGCGAGTCATCCATCCACCCATTCATTCATTCGACAAGGCATTTGTGGGGCACTTCTATGAATGAGACCCTGAGCCAGAAGCTGGAAACACACCAGTAAGATCCAGCCCCAGACCTTAAGGAGCTCCCTGTTGAAAGTAAGAGACAGACAAGGAAACACGCAATTCACGTGACCCCACAGTCGCGGCGAGTGGAGAGTGCAGGGGCATCTGCCCACCCCTGGGTGTCCAGACGAGGCTTCCTGAAGGAGACAGCGTGGAGAGCTAAATCCCAGAGCTTCTGAGGCTCGCGCGGGAAGTGCTTAGGGGGAAAACACAGAATGAACGAGGAAGGTGCTAGAGGGAGCTTGGCATGGCCTTAAAGACCCACAAGGAATTCAGTGCACAAGCCAGTAAGAGAGCAAGCGGGCGGAGCAGGCAGGAGCAGGTCAGTGGGGAGCCGCTGAAGGGTTTTACAGAGGAAGAAACCTGATTGGATTGATACTGTAGAGCCAAGACCTAGCTGCATTGTGAAGACTGGGTGGGAGGACGAGACTGCACCAGCAGGAGGGTGGCTCAGGAGGCTGCTAATTCTGGGGCCAGGTAGTGGTGGAGGGAACTGAGGTGATGGCGACAGGGATTGTAGGAGACTGGGTGGTTGAGCGGGTAGGGGGCCAGGGGAGCAGGAAGAGAGGAACCACTCCTGGATTTTGGGCTCGGGCTGCTGGCTGGACAATGGTGGGGTCCCTCATGGGGATCCCAGGAGACAGCAGACTCAGGCAGGAGGGGAGTGATGATCCCATGTGGACTTGGGTTTAAGGTGCCTGTGGGGCCTCCAGGTGGAGGTGGAGACAGTCCATGGGGGCAGGTATAAACGAGAGTCTGGAGCTCAGGAGACCCTCTGGGGAAGGGGCTTAAGGGAGCACAGGCGAGGGGCAGTGGATCCAGTCTGGGAGGCTCGAGAGAAAGGGGAGGTGCTGGGGGCCCAGGTGGAAGGAACATGTTCATGTCCAGCTGCAGGCTGGATAAAGCCAGACACACCTGGGAAACTAAAAGTGGTTCCATGCACCCGGGACACAGAGCCTGGGGTAAATAAGAAGCTTCCAGAATGATGAAAAGCTGAAAAGTCCTAAGCAGGGGGATTATAAGCCATGTTAAAGAATCTGGGCTACACCTTAAGGGCAACAGCAAGCCACTGAAAGACTGTCAGCAGGGCGGTTCCTTGGTGAGATTGGCTTGTGTGGGGTGTGAACTGGTGGGGAAGGGGGGGCTGCTCGTAGCAGGAGCTGCTGGAACATCACAGAGACTGCAGGGCCATGGTCAGAGGAGCACTGTCCTGCCTTGTGAGCTGGGCCAGGACCTTGGATTCCCTCAGCCTCAGTTTCCCCATCTGTGGTACAGGAGTTTCAACACTTGCCTTCTTGGGGGCGTGAGGAGGATAAGGTGGGCGGGTCAAAACTGCTCCGTAAGGGGCTCCGTGTTGGTATAAGGGGTGTCCTGTGATGAACGGAGCCCACAGCACCTCCAGCGCCAGAGCCCCTGGGAAGTGCTTGGGGGGATCTTGGAAGTGAGGCCTGAAGAGGATTTGGAATCCCAAATCCCAGCAGGCTATCAGACTGGCCACACGTCCCTTTACTTGTCAAGGCTGGACAGACTGCCAGACTAGGAAAGGGACTAGGGACATGAGGGGAATTGGGTATCAGTCTGAACACTCTGGTTGTAAATGACAAAAAGCCCAGCTCCACTGGGTTAAGTACAAAAAGACTTCGCTGGCCACATCTCACATCACTCATTTACTTGCTTCACCTCACCCTGGATCTAGGATCTGAAATGACAGCGTCAGGGCCCAGTATCCCTTTTTCCAGCTCTTAGCTCCACTTCCTCTGGCTTCATGCCAGTCTCAGACAGCTCCTCCGTTGGGGGAGGGGGGCAAGGGGGCCGCACCAGCCTCACACCCTCCCAGGCTGGGGTAAGATCGCCAGAGCAAAATCGTAGGGATGGCAGAAGGGCTGTGGCCGCCTGCAGGTGTGCACTGCGGCCTACTTCTCATTACTCCCCTGGTGGTCTCGAGCTATGCTTCCCTCTGCTCTGCTGGAGAAGCCAAGACCAGAGGCCAAGCGGCGTTCTGTGTCCCCTTCCCAGAGCCACGCGCGCCTGCTCACTGTCTTCAGCTGCAGCTCCTGTTCTCTAAGGGGCTATACTTGTGCATGACGGGCAGCCTTTTATGGGAACCATCACACGTGCACCTATTTCTGTGCTGGCACTGCCTCCCTGCCCTCAGGGTGTGTTCCAGAAAGCACTGGGTCTGGCTGCAACTGCACGGGCGGCCTGGGTCCCAAAGAGCCCAAAACCCAGTCCCTTGGGCCCATCGTGAGCTCTGTGAGGGCTCTGGCCTTGAGCTGGAAGGACTGCACAGACCAGCTGTGCCATCTCTAGCTGTGGGACTCATCCCTGAAGCTCTCTGAGCCTCCATTTTCTCTTCCACAAAATGGGATTAGTAATACCTCTCTCAGGGCCAAATGAAATGATGTGAAAGTTAACAGAATTCCTGGGGCTTAGACAGCACTTCTCAAACTATCCATGATGAAGAAACAGTTTTGGTTGCTTTTTTTAATCTGTCATGGACCAGCACTTGTGTAAAATACAATACAAATAAATTACTAGAAAAATTAAATTTTAAAAGATATGTAAAATACAAGCTCCATTTTTTTACTATTATATTCAACTAATAGAAAATTATTCCATCAAATAGCTATAGCAGTGTCTAAATGCTCACTCTTAATCTCTGTGCTTTTCTCATGGGCAAACTGGTAACAGTTACTTCCTAGACCAGCACGGACCCAAGGACCAGCTCCTCACAAATGGCTGCAGATTTTCCATAATCCACTCTGCCTGTGTGATTACTACTTGAAAACTGGCTTTTTCTCTTTCCCCTGTTGCAATTCCAGGTTTCACTGGAGCGTGGACTAGGCCTGTTGAGAGGCTGGTGGCATAAACAGGGTGCGAGAGGCCAGGGGGGCTTCAGCACCGTCCCCCACCCAGGATATCGTGAGCAGCTGCAGCAGCACAGACTCTGATCTCACCAGGTTGTATAAACTCGCGGTGGCAGAACCTACTGATCATTCCTCAATATCCACCCTTCCTTCTTTCATAATAAGAGTTTTAGGTAGGAACATGGTTTCCCAGCTAAATACTACGTTTCCCAGCCTCCCTTGCAGCTAGATAGTCATGTGACTCAATGGCCAGTGAGATGTAAGAGGATGTGATTTCTTTTTTCTTTTTTTTTTTTTTTGAGACAGAGTCTCGCTCTGTTGCCCGGGCTAGAGTGAGTGCCGTGGCATCAGCCTGGCTCACAGCAACCTCAGACTCCTGGGCTTAAGCGATCCTACTGCCTCAGCCTCCCGAGTAGCTGGGACTACTGGCATGAGCCACCATGCCCGGCTAATTTTTTGTATATATTTTTTTAGTTGGCCAGATAATTTCTTTCTGTTTTTAGTAGAGACGGGGTCTCACTCTTGCTCAGGCTGGTCTCAAACTCCTGACCTCGAGCAATCCACCCGCCTCGGCCTCCCAGAGCTAGGATTACAGGCGTGAGCCACCGCGCCCGGCCAGAGGATGTGATTTCTATTCTCTTGGCTGGGTGACTGCTGCCCTGTTTCCCTTTCCCCACTTCCTATCAGCTGGGAGATCACAAGAACTAAAGACCTAGAGATGGGATTTGTGTAAGGAGAATGGTAGAGTCACCCTAAAAGCTTTGGATCACTGACCTACAGGCAAATAAACTCCTACTTTGTCCAAGCCACTCTACACGGAGGTTGTTCTGCCACAGTAGCCTCGCCTGGATCCTAATACTGAAATGAGCAGATGTGACAGACACCAGTGGGTCTGTGATTTCACCTGGATTCTGCACCCTTCCTTAGTATCTGAGGAAGGCCTGGAGGATCCTGTACTCTCAGTGAGCAAGTCTGCGGCTGAGATCTAAGGTCTGAGAGATGTGCAGAAATAATAAACAAACACATTGCTCTAATGTCTTTCTTTTTTTTTTTTTTTTTTTGAGACAAAGTCTCGCTTTGTTGCCCTGGCTAGAGTGAGTGCCGTGGCGTCAGCCTAGCTCACAGCAACCTCAAACTCCTGGGCTTAAGCGATCCTCCTGCCTCAGCCTCCCGAGCAGCTGGGACTACAGGCATGCGCCACCATGCCCGGCTAGTTTTTTCTATATATACTTTTAGTTGTCCAGATAATTTATTTCTATTTTTAGTAGAGACGGGGTCTCGCTCTTGCTCAGGCTGGTCTCGAACCCCTGACCTCGAGCGATCCACCCGCCTCGGCCTCCCAGAGTGCTAGGATTACAGGCGTGAGCCACTGCGCCCGGCCTAATGTCTTTCGAGTACTAATATACCAGATGTGATCCCTTTTAATCTGCACAATAGCCCCTTGACACAGGGAGGTATCAGTATAGCAGGACATAGGTAGGAGAGTTGCCTACCCATTCTCTGGGCTTCTCCCGACGTTTACCCTGTCTCTGATGGGGAACAAAGTCAGGAGGAACTGAAATCAGGGTGCCCGGGGAAGCAGAACAGCCACAGAAAACTAGAGTCGGGACGCAGAGCTGAAGCCATTCAGTTCACTCCTTCAGCAGCTAAATACATTGAGCACCCACTGTTTGCCAGGCTCTGAGCTAAGCACTGGATGTTTGATGGTAAGCAAGCTAACTAGTGCCTGCCCTCCTAAAGCTTGCCGCCTAGGTGGGAGGAATCTAGGCTAAACAGAAAAGTATGCAAGTGATAATTAAAGTTGGGAAGAAAGTTAGGAAGGAAAAGAGGATTGGACCAAAGTCACTGAGAAGTTTCAGGTAGGGGGTAGATATGGAGTCAGGTATGGAAGACACAGTAACTGGGATGGGGGCTGGACTTCTGGGAGTCTGGAACAATCAAGAGGGTGTTGGTTCCCCCAATATGGTAGCTTAGGAATCTTGCCAACACAAGGAAGCCATATGCATGTTTTTTGTTTCTTTCTTTCTTTGGAGACAGAATTTCACTCTGTTGCCTGGGCTAGAGTGCAGTGGTGTCATCATAGCTCACTGCAACCTCAAACTCCTGGGCTCAAGTGATCCTCCTGCCTCAGCCTCCTGAGAAGCTAGGACTATAGGTGTGCATCACCACGTCCAGCTATTTTTTGTAGAGATGGGGTCTCGCTTTGTTGCCCAAGATGGTCTCAAACTCTTGGCCTCAAGGAATCCTCCTGCCTCGGCCTCCCAAAGTGCTGGGATTACAGGCATGAGCCACCACGCTCAGCCTTGCATGTTTTTTATGACACCCTACGAGTATGGCAGCTTTGCCCAGAGTTGTCCTAAAAATCTGTGTCCTGTGTCCTAAAAATCAGACCTATAGATTCCCTCACACTTCTATGGTTTTACCTGAAGATGATTATTTTCAAAATGTATTTTTTTAAAAAGGAGCTGTGGCTTCAGCTATTAACAAAATAAAACTCCATATGTTCTTATCGAAAAGGTAACTTTTTGTAATTGAAGAACTCAGAGTCCCCTTGCCGAAAGGTTAAAAGAGCCTGAACTATGGGCTGGGCTGCTTCCTATTTGTGCTTGTCCATGCAGCCAGCACAAGGGGGCTGAGAAGTTTCTGGAAACGGGTCTGCTTTACCATTTAGGGACGAATTTGTCTGGGAGTCTCCCACTGATAATCTAACTCCCAAGGCCTGGCATGTCTTCCTTTCCCAGGGTTCCTGTATTTGCTTTTGTGGCCCTCCAATTTAACTTAGGGAGTAAGTAAGGCAGGGAAGTATTTTATGGAAGGGTTAGCAGTTTACATGTTAACCGAGCAAAGTTCTATCTGTCCTGCCAGCAGTTCAGGAGTGAGTGGCCAGCTTTGGGGGCATCTGATGCGGAGCAATTGTCAGCCCAGCCCTTGGGTTTGAGTCTCTGAACAGGCACCAGCTCTGTCTGGTCTGGACAGTACTGGAACCCAGTTTCCCGGTGTGCAGGTGCTGCCCGTTTCCTCTTCTGCGGGACTCTGGGCCTGGCCTGGGCCCGGGGAGGATGCAGCAGCACTGAGGCCTTCCTTTCAGGTGCAGGTGGTGTCAGGGAGCCCAGGAGGGAGCGAAGGCAGGTGGCTGGGGAGGGACAGTGGCTGTGGGAGGGACGTGGAGTGAGGCCCACGTTGGGAACACCCCAAGTAACAGTCTCTACTCCAGCAGAGCCCCTGGGAGGCGTGCCCCAGCCTTGAGCCCAAGGATGGGCTCCCTTGTGGTCAGAGATGTTCTGGTGGGTCCTCAGATGGGAGCCAGCCCCAGGCCTGTCCGAACCCCTCACTCCAGGATCAGAGAGGGAGAGGCCTGGAGGGGAGGCGGTGAGCTGAGTCAGTGCTCCAGACCCCCACGCCTCTGCTTTCTCGCTGACCAGCCCTCCCTCCTTCCCTCCCAGGCCAACACCACCCCTGGGGCCCAGCAGTCAAGAGGTTCAGAGAGTCTTCAACTCAGCCAGCCCAGGAGCTGCCCAGCCCCCAGGAAAGAAAACCACTGATGTCCCACCGGGCAGCAGCACTGAGAGAGGGGAAGCCCCAGCACACATCACTCCGCATGCTGCAAAATAAGAACTCAGTCTGGATCCTCGGTCGCTGATCTGTGGACGCATAAATGGGACACACATACATGCATGTGCACATGCAACTTAAGTTAAGGGTAATAAATTCTGGTCACATGATTTTAAAATTGAGAGCAGTGACATAACAGCTGTTCAGTAAATGTTTGTCAGTTGCTTGATACAAATGTTAGCAGAATTTAGGCAGTGGGCCTTTCCCATCCAGTTAAAGGAAAGGGAGGGGAGAATCCAAGAGGGGAGAAGGGAAAGAGGAGGGGAAAGAGGCCAGACAGAGGGAGATGGGGTGGCAGTGACATGAGATGAGTTGAAGGGGGGAAGCCCCTCAGTGTTGCTTGAGCCTCAGTCACCACGGGCACTGACCACCACAAGCACTGTCCCTTCCTATGATAACTGAGCACCTACTATGTGCAGGCTCTTTACTTCCATCATTTATTTTGACTTTCACAACAAACTTGGAAGAGGAGTACAATTAGCCCCACTTTGCAGAGGATATACCTGAGGCTGAGAGTCTAAATCCCACGGTTGAGCCCCACCCTCCCCCAGCCTCCACTCGTGTCCCTTGCTGGTGTGCCCGTGAGTGCCTGAACGGAGGGGATCCTGGTGTCTTATCTGCGTCCCAAATTCCTAATGCCTACCGTGATGCCTGGCACACAGTAGGCCCTTCCTCAATAAATGTGCAACGAATGAGAGAGAAGATTTGGGACGGGCGCTGGGGAGAGCTACTGCACTGCTAGTGAGACAGAAGGAAAGGAAAGAAAAGCTGAGGATGCCAAGCCAGGCACCTGGTCCTGAGGGAGCTGTGCTTCTGCAGCACCCACTGGGCAGGCAAAGCTGGGCTCGTGCCATCCGATGTGGGTCTGCGCTTGCACTGCCGGCTCTCCTGCAGGCTGCCTTACAGTGAAGCCCGGTGAGGAAAGCGGGAGTGGAAGAGGCACAGTCAAGGTAGGGGCCAGCCAGGCCGTGCCAGACCCGCCGTGGCTGTGGCAGCTGGTGCATTCTATGCTCCAGCCACTGTTCTCCCGCTGGCTGCTCTCAGGGATCACCCAGGGAGCTTTGAAAACAACTGCAGCTCCAGCTCCACCCTCAGAACTTCTGCATTAATTGGTCTGGGAAGGGGCCGAGGCAGCAGAATTTATTAAGTCCCCCAGGAAACTCTAATGTGCTGCTCGAGTTGAAGACCACTGCAGGCCCAACCTCCCACTTAAGGGGGAAAGAGGAGAAAACATTCATCAGGCCCTTACTGTGTGCTGCCCACTGCCCCACAAGGTAGATATCCTCATGCCCTGCAGTCCCCCAGGCCACAGACTGGTACCACTCCATGGCCTGTTAGGAATCAGGCCACACAGCCAGAGATGAGTGGCAAGGGAGGCAGTGAAGCTTCACCGGTATTTATAGCCACTCCCCATCGCTCGCATCACCACCTGAGTTCCACCTCCTGTCAGATTAGCAGTAACGTTAGGTTCTCATAGCACAAACCCCACTGTAAACTGCGCATGCGAGGGGTCTAGGTTGCACGTTCCTTATGAGAATCTAATGCCTGATGCTCTGAGGTGGAGCTGAGGCTGTGATGCTAGTGCTGGGGAGCGGCTGCAAATACAGATTATCATTAGCAGAGAGGTTTGACTGCACAGAGACCATGATAAATCACTGTCTCCCAACACCCCCAGATGGGACCGTCTAGTTGCAGGAAACAAGCTCAGGGCTCACACTGATTCTGCCATTACCGCGAGTTCTGTAATTATTTCATTATATATTACAATGTAATAATAATAGAAATAAAGTGCACAATAAATATAATGCACTTGAATCATCCTGAAACCATCCCCCCACCCTCCCCACCTTGGTCTGTGGAAAAATTGTCTTCCATGAAACCGGTCCCTGGTGGCAAAAAAGTTGGGGACTTCTGCTCATGCCCATTCTGCAAGTGACAAATTGTCTGCAAGAGTTGTCACTACTAAGGTACAGAGCCATGAGGGGAATTCAGATATGACTTCAAAACTCCAGCTTCCTCCAGCCAACACACAAAGGCCCACCATTTGGAATGGACCCTAACTGGGCTTGCTCTGGCGTCCTTAGTCTGCTGTCCCCACTCCGGTGTGACAGTCTCCTCCCCCCCTTAGCCAGGGAGGCCCGCGAGAGAAAGTTTGAGCTGATCCTTACAAAGCTTCCTCGATACAACCCTTAGCATTGCCACAGCTTACTCACACATCATCTCATTCGATCCTCACTCCTGCACCCCCCGGTGAGTGCGGCAGGATGATCATTAAGTCCACTTTACAGTGGAAGGAACCGAAGCTCTGAGAAGCTAAGCGATTTGCCCAGGGTCACAGAGCTAATGAACTGGCCCAGGGAAAACTAGAATCCAGCTCTTCTGTCTTTAAGACCAGCACTTTTTCCTAACTCATTCCTGAATTAGGGTTTGGATGATCTGGCATTGCTGGAGGCAGCCACAACTAGTGACAGCGCAGGCAGCAGGCAGCGTAGCACAGCTGGGGAGGAGCCACCCTTCCATAGCACAAGGCACTTAGGAAAGTGCTGAAATGCAATTGTTGATGTAAGTGTTAGTTATTATCATTATTACTGTTGTGCAAAAGTGTTGTGCGCCCTGTGAGTCAAAAATCAGGAAACACTATCTGGCAAGTTCAGATTTTAGTGGGAACAATTTTTTTTTAAAATCAGGATTAAATTGGAGACCCGTCTGGATTTATCTCAGTTTTGAAGTAACCCTCCCAAGCAAATGTCAGTGGGCCATCCGGGCCAGGGCCCGAGCAGTGTGATCTCAAGGCCTTCCGACTGGTGAAGTGCTCTCTGACCTCCAGCTCGTCCTGTGACCTTGGTAGGCGAGTCCTGTCCTGTTGGAAGGGGTGTGGCTGGGAACCAGCTTCGGCTCTGCAGGGTAAGACCTCGGTGAGAGGGGGGTTGAGCACATGACTCAGAGGATAATTGCTGCTTGCCACAGGTCCTCGGGGACTTTTGACTCACCTGTCTTGGCCAAATGAGGTTGTTAAGAGGCCCGAGAAAGAGAACAGAGTTGGAAAACCAGGAGGCAGATTCCCAGGCTATTAGAAGCAGTTCCTGAGGCCCCAACACCCCGGGAAAGTGCAGGGGGACACTGCAGCCCTCAGGTCTCCATCCTCAGCTAACCTAGCTGGAGCTGGCATCTGAACTCTGGAAGAGGGTGCCGTGGCACAGTTGGTCCTTGATGCTGCTCACAGTGGAGCTGGGAGGCAAGACAAACTCAGGGACAGCAGTGAGCGGTGCACGGCCCAGTCACGGCCTCTGGGCAACCCAGCACTGCCAGGAGTGGGCACGCACAGCTGGAGTGTGAGGGCGGTCCTGCAAGCTCTGTTGGGGCGTAGGCTTATCAGATGGGGAGGGGGTTTGGATCTAAGCCACAATATACAAAATACAATTCTCTGATCCAAGTACTAACCAGGCCCAACCCTGCTTAGCTTCTGAGATCAGCAGAGATCAAGCGTGTTCAGGGTGGTATGGCTGTAGACCAAAATGCAATTCTAACTAGAGCAAAAGAGGAATTTACTGGGCACATATAATCAGTGTGTGAATAATGGTGAATAAAGGTTGAATGAATAGAGATATAAGTTGACAAATAGCTATACACAAATCAGAAAGGGACAAATATTAAAGGTCAGAACAAAGTGCTACTGAGCAGAAAGTGGTCATATCTAGTTGGAGATGGAGAACCATCTCCCAATGGAAACTCACGCAATGGAAAGAATGACTCAGGAGCTCAGGAGGTCTCTAGAAGGTAACCAGCAATGTGGTGGCCCTAGGGCCCTTGGAGGATCTTCCCCCAGGAGTGGAATTCTCAGGCAGAGAACTGATTGGCTTATCTGGGGCCAGGGGTCCAGCCCCGGGGACAGGGGTTCTTTGATTGGCAATTCTGGTGGAATAAGACTAGTTCCCCAAAGGATAGTGGTCATTCCCTAGAACAGGGTGCAGCAGCAGGGGATTCTGGGCAGGCAAAACAACAGACGTCCTGCGCAGGAGAGGAGAGGAGGGTGAGGGCTTGAAATTAGGTGACTGATTAAGGACAGAGCTGAGTCATGGTTGAGACTCTGGCAGGGAGGAAATGGGCCTGGCCAGAGCCCAGGGCAGGTGTTGGAATAGTGGACTCCTACTGCATTGATTCATCTGCCTGGAAGTCACACCCTCCACCCCTTCCTTCTTCTGGGAAATTTTCCTCTCTCCTTCCCCACTCCAACCTGTATCTCTAAGATCACCTTGGAAGCTGCTGTGACATCCTGTCCTAGAGGATCAGTCCAGGGTGGCACTGGACCCAGCCTGGGCCAACTGTGGTACTCAGCTCTTCATGCAAAACCCTTCCCTAGTAGGTCCCTAAATGAGTTTGAATTGCAGTTGTCTAAATTTAGGGTCCTATCTAATGCACAGTTCTTGCCCTCCCAGAGCTCAAAATAAAGCAAGGAGACACCAGTTACAAACATGAGTAGAATACGGTGTGAGTATACTTAGCCCATATTTATATTTGTCCCCATAAGTGAGTACATGAGTACACAGGTAAATACTTAGACACAAGTGCAGGTCATATTATGCATTTATGTATGAAGGCTGGAAACACAGATGAGATTTCATAGAGGAAGAAGGGGATTCCAGGAGGGAGAAAAGCTTGAGTAAAGAATGAATCTGGGAAAGTCCTTGACAATTTTAGATAGTTTCCCCCAGCTTGACGGGAGGGTAGCACACACGACAGGGAGTGGCTGGAGAAGTGGCAAGAATCTGCTGGAGATGAGCCTCAGGCGTGTTGTGAAACAGTTTGGACTTCATTCTCAGGCATGGGGAGAACTGGGGAGCTGTGTTTGATGAACAGCACACAGTAGTGGGCGGTGAAACGGAGGTGTGAACAGTCAGGTGATCGGGCCAGTCAGGTGAGCGTGGGGAGCCCCAGAGCTAATGCAGGCACAGAGGGCAGACACCAGGGGCTGTGTCTGAAGATGTGCTGGGAGTCACGGCCAGCAGCTCCCAAACTGCTGGTGGCAGGAGGCTGTCTGGGAGGTGAGGCCAAGGGAGCGGAGGTACTAAGGAAACGGGAAAGCCAAGAGCAAGAAGTGGCAAGTTGCTGGCAAGCAGGACATGAGCAGAACTGATCCTGGAGCTCAGGTGGACTCTCATTGGCTGTTTGCGTCACCTGGGAGGGAGCTCGCAGGACCCCCCAGATCCACTTAAAGGGGCCTGAGCTGGACAGGAGCGCAGTCATGTTATGAAGCTACGATGTCACTAGGTGATAGGAATTTTTCAGCTCCATGATAATCTTATGGGATCACTGTCACATATGCGTTCCCTCACTGACTGGGACGTCATCATGTAGCACATGACTGTATATACATTTATTGCATCTTTTTTTTACTAGCTACATATATATTCCAATGGATTTCCCCCAACTTATTTCAGTATTCCTCAGTAGAGGAATATGTAGATTATTTCTCATTTTTCCTATTACAAATTTTGCTTCAGTAAGCATCCTGGAACAAAGGTAATTGGATATGCCATATGCAAGAGACACGTATATATTTTTTTCATGTCAGACAGGTAATGTGCCGATGTCATAATGAGGATTGAGGGAGGCACATCTCATGCATGTGTGTGAAAACCCAATCATCATGCTTATGAACTACAAAAGGATCAAGATATATTTCTAATAATGATCAAAAGGTATACACATTTCCAGTGTAGTAGATACTGCTAATTCCTCTCCAGAAAGGATGTACCTACCAATCTACAGTCCCCAACAAAGTGCATAAAGTGACTATTTTCTTACCAACACTGGATAGCGACAATCTTCTATAATCTTTGTCACTATGATACTTCGTTGTTCTTTTAACTTGTATTCCTTTGATTATTAGTGAGGTTGATCATCTTTTCATCTGTTTTTCAGACATTTGCGTTTTTTCTTTCGCAAATAGTCCACAAAATGAAATTTATCCATTTTTCTACAAAGTAGTCTTTTTTATTGTTGAATTCTAAGAGCCCTTCACATATTACAGAAATTTACACCTTTGCACATTCTCTGGCCCACCCCCAGTCTGTATGTGTATTTCTCTCTCTTACCCTTTTTTTTGTTTGTTTGTTTTCCTTCTTATTAGGTGTTTTAACTCTTCACATAATCATATTTATCAATCATTTCCTTTATTAGAACTGGGTTTCATATGATTTCATGCTCAGAAAGGCTTTACCAGTTTCAAGATAATATTTCTTCTAGTACTTAAATAGTTTCATATTTTACATTTAAATTTTGATCCATTTGCATTTGATTTATTTGGCGTTTGGAGTGTGGTAGGGATACAAGTTTATTTATTCAAATGGTTATCTAGTTTTCCCAATGCCATCTAGTGAACCGTCCATTTTTCTCATTTGGTTTCAAATGCCAACTTTTTCATAGGCTAAAATGTTACGTGTTTTATCCCCATTTCACAGATAAGGACAGAATCTCAAAGTGATTAAATAGCTTGCTTGAGGTTGCACAGTGAGCTAGGGACTGAGCCCAGTATGGCCAAGCCTAAGCTGGTTTCAGCACAACCTGCCAAAGTCAAGTCAACGGGACCCAGCGGCTGGAAAGAAAAAGGACAGGTTGCCTCAGAAGTGAACCTGGCAATCATGCCACTGCCAGTTAGGAAAGTTGATCTTTTAAGTCAGTTTTAAGATAAAAGATGCTTCATGTGATGATGAGTATGGTTTGGGATATCTGGCACCTAAGTAGAGGAGTACCCGGGTGGAAATTTCCAGTACCAGAGTTTGGGAGCAGAGACAGCAGCATGAGTCCTGTTGGGGAGTCACGGGGAATTAGAGAGCGTGAGGTGCCCAGGACAACTGCCAGGTTTCTCGCTCAGGCAGCGTGGGGACAGTTGGTATGCTTCTACCACGACAAGGTGAGTCAGAAGAGAAGCAGGTTGGGGGGCGTGGGCTGGAGAGTTCGCTTTGGGGCCTGTTGGCTGGAAGTGTTTGCTGAGTCCCCCAGCAAGCAGTCAGATGCACAGACCCGGAGGTCAGCCTAAGCAATTTCCTGAGGAAGGTGGGGTGGAGTGGCATGGGGCTTGGTGAAAGAAGGGTAGGCCAAGAGGGACAGGGGAGCCATTTGATTAGAAATGGAGAAAGGACCATTCATTGCCAGGGGATACAGCAGGGAGACCGAAAGTCCCCCAAAAACGTTGGTGCCAAGAAGTAAAGACTTTTAGGCAAAGCGAGGAAATTTGTAAGCTGACCTGCAGTGACAACCTGTAAATGGTGAGTACCCATATGATTGCCAATCTTTGTCGTAAAGCTTTGTTGTCACACTTGTGGAGGCTGGGTGAGTTTAGTGTACTGTCCTGAGGAGAATGGGGCAGGAGAAAAGAGCCACGTTGCCTGCTGGCTCCTTGTAAGAGGCAGCTCAGATGATGTGCTCAGTTGCAGTGGGAGAGACCCAGTGGGTAGGAGCAGAGGAGAGAGTCTGGCTGAGGCTGGGAGTAATAAAGTGTCGCTTCCTCAAGGCTGAGTCCTGACAGCTGGGTAGAAGTTGAAGGCCTGTGAGCAAGATTAGTAAGGTAAGGAGAGGACAGCCTCGAAACTCAGAATTCAGACCCGGTAGGGACAGTAAATAAAGATCCATGAAGGTTTTTGAGCAAGGGAATAACACCAAGAAAGTGGCATTTTGGGAAGAATTTTCTGGCAGACAACGTGAGACAAGATTGGAAGGTCCAGACATGGCTTGTGGGGAATGTTTGACAAACACTTCCTGGGAACCAATTATATACCAGGTGCTTGGTATTGACAGAGATGAGACCCAGAGAGTGATCTGTGAGGAGGGTCAAGAAAGGCTTCCTGGGAGAGCTGGGTTTAAAAGGATAAATATGAATCTGCCAATTAAGCTTTCTCCTGCTTGGAAATGCCTTTATCTTTAGAAATACACACTAAAAAGTCAAACAATACAAAAAGTTATGCAGTAAAAGTAAAGTTCCAACATGACAGTGCTCCCCTCCCCAAAGGCAGCCACTTATCCTTAGCTTCTCGCACAGAGTAAATCGTTCAATTCATAGGCTTTGGTACTAACCTGCCTAGATTCAGATCTTGGCTTCATCACTTGCTAGTTGGTGACGTTGGGTAAGTCGTATTAATATAATTTCTCTGTGCCTCAGTTTCCTCATCCAAATGAAGATGGTGATGATTATAGAACCTACCTTCAGAGTTGTTGAAAAAAATTAAACGAATTAAAATATGTAAAGAGTTCAAAATGGCACCTGGAGCAGAATGGATAATAGGACTCTGTGGTAAATGACCACAAATTTGGTGGCTTTAAACACTACAAACATACTCTTTTATAGTTCAGGAGGTAGGAAGTCTGAAATCAACAGGGCTGTGTTCCTTCTGGAGGCTCCAGGGGAGAATCTATTTCCTTGCCCTTCCCAGCTTCCCGGGGCTGCCTGCACTCCCTGGCTCCTGGCCCCTTCCTTCTCTTCAAAGCCAGAAACGTAGCAACTTCTCTCTTTTCTGACCTCCTGCCTCCCTTTTATAATAACTTTTTGTGATGACATTGGCCCCACAGGTAGTCCAGGAAAATCTTCCCATCTCAAGATCCTTAACTGAATTACATCTGCAAAGTCCTTTTTATCATGTAAGGTTCCAAAGATACAGATGGGAACATTTCCGCTGGAGGCGGGGCTGGGGGGGGAGGCATTCTTCAGACCCCATTAGGTGGTAAAGAGACCCTACCCCTGGAGGGTAGAAAGGGCCCTACTGACACAAGGAGCCTGCCACTCGGAGAGAAGGGAGCAGGGGTCATTGTGCGAAGGCCCAGGCCGGCCTGTCCTAAGCCCTCCCCACGCTGTGGCTGGTGGGCTGGTGGGGCACCTCAGCTCCAAGGACAGAGGGAGGCAGCCCTGAGGGCAAAGCAGCCAGTCTCCCAAGGGTGCCGGCTCTGGGCTGGGCGGGGCCGGCTCTGAGGAGCCTTTCCAGGAGGGCTGTGTTTCTCCAGAAGAAAACTGACAGAGGGACAGCCACCGCAAAAGAAGAACTAAGTGAAAGCTCCAAAGACATCAAGATGGGCTTTGCGTCCCTCCCCCAGGGAACCCCCACATCACAGCGGGCCACAGAAAGCTCTCAGGACAGCTGGCTTCAGAGCGTCACCCTCCAGGGCCGGCGGCCTGGGCTGAGATGGTCCCGGCCAGGACGCACGGTCAGCCCCCAGCAGCTTCCGCAGCGCGCGTGTCCTACGTGTGCGGTGGGGCCACTGGGGAGGCTGTGTGTCGGGACAGCCGGAGCCTTCCACACGGTCTTGCTCTGGCCTGTTCTCATCCCACTGTCCGCAAGAGAGAACGTGCAACAGGCGTCTTGCCCACAAGGCTCGAGGACCACGAGTAAGGCCGTGGGCTCGGGGAGGGGGTGATGGAGCTGCCAGGAGGGAGGGCTCGGGCTCCCTGGCCTCAGTGGCTCACCGTCTATCTGGGGAAACAGGTGTGAACGTGTGAGGACCACAGAAGGTAGGACACACCACCCAATGCTGGCTTTGCTTTCAGGACTCTCATTTGTGTGTGGAAAATACACAAGAACAATGAAGTTCGTTGCTTTCCGCAGAGCACTTCCCCGACCCGCAGCGACTTTCTTACTGCAGGAACTGTCACAATAAAGCTCCTTCACACATGGCTTCCCCTCCTGCCAGCTGATGGCAGCTCACCAAGGGGCTCCTTTGCCTGGAGGCATTGCTGAGCTTTTCTTGCCTGCCTGCCGGGAAGATTCCTCTTCGCCACCTTGATGGATACCAACTCCGTCAAACATGAGTTCAGGTCTGCACGTTGCCTGTGAACACAGCTGGGGCCAGCGTCACGCGGCTGCAGGTGCAGAGGGCTTATTTTCTTAGCAACCCTTTCTTTTCTTGACAACAGCAGCCCGAAGCCATGCTGCAAGTGACAGGTGCAATCAGTGATTCTCCACAGTGGCTTTTGTCCCAGCCCCCTCCCAGAAGTGTGATCTGGGCATGTTTGTTCCTATCCCTCATGAGCCTGTGCCGGGACAATCCCTACGCCCCCGACTCGACTTCCTTTCGAACCTGGCCTTGCTTCAGCCCCCGGAACCTTCCCCAGGCTGGGCAAGGGCCTACAGAATGCAGACCTGTCCCAGGAATTAAGTCAGGGAAGGGGAAGGGAACGTTGAGAATGGGGGTGGCAGAGGCAGAATTAGCGCCTCTCATTCCTACACCAGTGAGCAAGGGTAGCCCAAGGCTCCTTCTGACTCAATTTCCTTCCCTGAAGGCCAGAGCTGTGAGGGCACACACCCAGCTCCCCTTCCTGAGGGAGAGCTTACCCTCTGGGCATGTGAGGGCAGTGGGCACCTAAAGGTGATCAAGACCAACCCTGTGGTCTAATAGATGAGGAAACTGAGGCCCAGAGATGCTAAAAGACATGCTCAAAATCAGACAGTGGGCCAGGCATGGTGGCTCACACCTGTAATCCTAGCACTCTGGGAGGCCGAGGAGGGAGGATTGCTTGAGCTCAGGAGTTCAAGACCAGCCTGAGCAGGAGTGAGACCCTGTCTCTACTAAAAATAGAAAAATTAGCCAGGTGTAGTGGCACATGCCTGTAGTGCCAGCTACTCGGGAGGCTGAGGCAGGAGGATCACTTGAGCCTAGAAGTTTGAGGTTGCAGTGAGCTATGATGATGCCAGTGTACTCTAGCCAGGGTGACAGAGTGAGACTCTGTCTCAAAAAAAAAAAAATCAGACAGTGAGTGGGGGGCAGGACTAGGATTAGAATGTGGGACCCACCTAAGAGAAACCAGCAGAGCTGGCCTCCAGCTCCCAACACTGCCCCAAAACACACACTCACAGGTTGCAGGTGACCCTTCTGTGACACTCAACACCCTATCAAGAGTACCGGATGACCTGAGCACATGTGCATCTGCATACAAGTGAGGTCTCAAGGACGCCTGCCACCCACTCAACGATAATTACAGCACCATTCCACTCTTTGCAGCTCAGCCCTGCGCCAGGTGCAGGGCCTGGGGCCTCCCTGCATTAGCTCATGCAGTCCTCACAGCGTCTCCAGGGAGCAGTGATCAGCCCCAGTCTATAGAGTGGCATACTGGGCTTGGGGAGGTTCCTTTGCTTGCCCAAGTCATTCTGCCAGAAGGAAGGAGAGCCAGAATTTGTGTCCAGGTCTGCTGACTGCAGACCCCCACTCCTAGCCATGCCAGGATTCTGCTCCTGTTGGAAAGGACCTGCTTCTATTCTGCCCTTCCTGGAGTCCTCCCCTGGGCCTTCTCTCCAGGTAGAAGGCATATTTTTTGGTAGAAGGAGAACATCAAGGGTTGGAAAATGGGCAATGTATCAATCCGCATGCAAGTGTGTAGGAAGCCCATGGACCAACATGGAAGTCATGCAGGTCCCTCCAGGTTACGGGAACCCAGACAGGGGGGTGGCTTGGGGAGGAGGCAGGCCTGGGGCCCTGGGGCCAGGGGCAGCAGGGAGATTTACTTGGCAACATCTACCATTTTATAGCTTTTAAATCTAGTATTGAGTGCATCTCTTGCCTTTTCAAAAATAAAACATGTTTTTAAAACAAAGCTACCCAGATGTATTCAGAGAGGGTGATGAGCTCAAACTGACGGTTAATACATGCTTTTTGTATCGCAACCCCCTTATGAGGCCTGCCAGCCTCTGGAACCAGCCAAGAGCTTGGTGCTTTGGGAATTTATTGTGATAAATAATAACTTGTCACCACCTTGGCAGAGCGGGACAAATGGGTTCTCACATCTCCTAGCCCAGTCCACACTTTGACAAGTCTGAAAGCTCCACTCAGCAGAGGCCCAGCTTTCTACACTGCTTCTCAGCATGCCAGGAGGGGGGGTCAGAGGCCCAGGAGATGTGGTTGTCATCAGCATGGTCCCTCCCACCCCAGCACCTCCATATGTTACCTCTGCATAGCACCTAACACTACCTGAAATACACTATTTATGTACTTGTTCCTGTCCACTTGTCTCTCAATAAGCAAGTGCCACAAGAGCAGGAACTTACTCCTGTGCCTGGAACCTAGAACAGTGCCTGGCACATAGTGGGCACACCAAAAATCTTCTTGAAGAAATGAGTATTTAATAGTTCTGCCTCTCCCTCATAGGGCTGTTGAGCAGGCTGTCAGAGCAGAACCGAGCACCTGCCTTAGAACTGTACTGAGAGTTAAACATGACGATCTGTGATATATGTTAAGTTCTTAGGAATGGCCACTTTCTGTCTAGCACAGTGCCTTGCACAGAGGAGCTTAAGAGATACTGAATGAAGGAATGAACAAATGAATGATAATGAGTCATGATCCATGACGAATGAACACATGAAGAAGAAAGGGACCTTGGAGACCAACTAGCTCAACACAAATATTCGAAGACAAGAGAAGCTAAGTGGCCTTCACTACAAGCCAAATTTGGGGATCTCCTAAGAAAACACCAAGCCCTGCCCTGGCCCCGAGTGTTCAGAACCCTGTAGACTGCCCCACTGTCCCTGGGCCTTGCTGAAATGGCAAAGCAGACCGTGAGTCACTCTCTCCCACTGGCCGGCGGGGTTTGGAAAGATTGATTTTGACACTCTCGGGCCAAGGGCTGTCGTGCCTGGAGTCCTGAGCCTCTCTGTATTCTGGGAGCAGCAGGCTGCCTGCACAGCGCCTTCTGCTGAGGGCTCTTGGGCTCCACAGCTCCCAGGCTGGCTCCCCAGGGAGCCACCACACCATCTCCACTGTGAACGTGGGAGGCTCAGACCCATCCTGCTCCTTCCAATCAGAGCCACGCTGGGAACCGGCCTGGGGCTCCCAGGCTACCTTTTGGACCTCAGTGCCATTGTCTGGCCCTTCTCCTGGGGTTGCCGCTGCAGCCTCCACACTCGCCCATATCTTTGCTCGCTCCCCTTGCCTTCACTCTCCTTCCCTCCCAGCAAGCCCCAAGCCCCTCCTGGGCGTTAGAAGGGGCAGCAGAGACGGGATGGGAGTGGAAAGGGGTTGTGCTGGGGGGAGCCCTCTGTCCATGCCTCTGCCAGTTCCTGTTCTTTCCACGTGATACACACACACAGTAGCTTCCCTGCAGATCCCCAAGGAATTGTATTTCCTTTCATTCTTTCTCATCCCAGAAGTTCTTTCCTTCCTCTAATTCAGTGACCTGGCCGTTGGTGAGTGCAGACATTTAATAGAGGCCAAGTGACCAGATAAGCTGACAGAGCTAGAAAGAAAGTGGAATAAACACCCTGAGAGATAGTATTCTCTGCTCCCTCCGTCATAAACCAGCCTCACATCTGGTTTCCTGTGGGCATAGAGACCTGGGCAGGGCCAACACCCAGGAAGGAGGGGGTCTGATTTCCAAATCAGAGGGCAGAAGTATATAAACAGCTTGAGTAAGCCAAAGGGCAGGGACACGAGCCATGCCGGCTGCACCCTTCCCCGAGTGGGAACAGGACAGTCCCGCAATGGATGGCATATGCCAGACCTGGGCATGGGGTCTGATTGACACTCCCCAGCATACCCGAGTAGCTTGTAATTTCCAGTTCCTGGGACATACGGGTGCTTAGGAACATTTTAACCCAGAGGCAATCAGGGAAGGTTTTGTCTTGATAGAGACTCTTCTAGTTGAAGTAACAGAAAATCCAACTCAAGTAAAAGTACGACTAGGTACTCAGACGGTATTTCCTACACATCACCCCCAATCTGAGCCCTCTATACATTAACTGCTTTCTGCACTCCACAACCTATGAGGAAGGAATTATTACCCCATTTTACAGATGAAGTCATTGAGTAACATGCCCAAGGTTACACAACTTGGAAACGAGGATTAACATCCAGCAATGCGTCTCCTCCTGACTCAGACGGCCTCCTGCCTCGAGATCAAACAGGCAAAGAGAGGGATGTGTGGGGCTTGTGTAACAAGTCGTAGGAAGGCTGACGCAGGTGGGCCTCGGAAGACAGGTGTCAGGAATGCGTATACCTCTGAGCCTCCTTTTCGGTCTTTAGTCCTATTTTGCTATAGGCTAGATTTATTCTCATCAACTGCAGACTGATTTCCTCTACACAAAAAGGGAAACCTGGCTCCGACAGCTCCAAAGCAACTTTCAGCTCTCATAGAAAAAACACACCACCCTCTCTGTCTTCTCCCAAGTTCAAATTTTCCAGAAGGGGACTCCGACTGGCCTGTTGGGTCAGGGCTCGCTCCTGGCCAGTCTCCAGAAGGAAAGAGGAAGAAAGCCACAAGGAGACGGTAGTTCCCATTCAGAGCCTTGGTGGGAGGTGTCAGTTCCAAGAGGAAGCGGGTCGGGAGACCTTTCTGGACACACAGTGCCTAACATGCACGGTGCAGCTGGGGGAGTGAGAAAGGTCTCCACGTCCAGGCCCCCCCAACACTGTGGGCCAGGGTCCTCTGGGTGGGGGCAGAGGGGAGAAAACGGGACGTGGAGGGGTTGCTCTGAAAGGGAATGAGGTGAGCAGGGAAGGGCAGGAAGTCACAAATGGACCCTGGCTCGAAAGGGGTCCTTGTGACAGGCTGGGAGAGCACTTGTGAGTATGGGGGAGAAGATGACCCTGATTCCCAGCAAGGGAAAAGAGCCAAAGGGGGTTGCCGCTCTGCTCTTTCTTTCCAAATGACAGTCTCAGCGGGACCTCAGGATGCCTGCTGGAAATGAGCCTGCGTGCTTCCTCCCAGTTGGTGCTGGACTTATTCGTGACAACAGATCACCCCAAAGCTTAGCTGGAAACTACAGCTACCATTTCTTATCTCTCACCGTTTCTGAGAGTCAGGATCTGGGGGCTGCTTGACTAGTCGATTCTAGCTGGGTGTCTGTTACTTAGTCTATTTTCTGTTGCTTACAACATAATACCTGAAACTGGGTCATTTATAAGAGAAAGAATTTTTTTACAGTTATGGAGAAGTCCAAGTTGAAGGGGCTCCATCTGGGGAGAACTTGCTGCTGGGAACTCTCTGCAGAGTCCCGAGGCAGTGCAGAGCATCACGCAATGGGGGGCTGAGCGTGCTCACGTGCCAGCTCAGGTCTCTCTTCCTCTTCTTATAAAACCACCAGTTCCACTCCCATGATAACCCACTAATCCATTAATCCATGAATCCATTAATCCGTGATGGATTAGTCCATTCATGAGGGCAGAGCCTTCACGATCCAATTACCTTTTAAAGGCCCCACCTCTCAACACTGCCACGTTGGGGATTAAGTTTCAACAGGAATTTTGTGGGGAGCATTCAGACCACAGCAGGGTCTTCCGTGGGACTGCAGCGCCACAGTGGCTAAGGCCAGGTCATCTGGAAGGCCTCCACGCCCACTTGTGTGCTGCCCGGGCTGGGAACTGCTGGGCAATGTTTCTCAACATTGCTATGTGGCCCTTCCACGTGGTCTCCCCAGCGTGGTGGCCTCAGGGTACCCAGACTTCCGTGTTGGCTCAGGCCTCTGAAGGCACAAGATCCGAGAGACAAGCAGGAGCCACGTTACCTTTTATGGTCTAGTCTTGGAAGTCACAGGCCATCACTTCCACAGCCCTAGACTAATAGGGGCAATTTCAAAGGTCCACGCGGGCTGATATAGTTTCACCCCAAGCTATGCCTTTATTTTGCTATGATCCAGAAAATATAGAACATAAAGTAAAAAGTGAAAGTTCCTCTCTTATCCTGCTCCCCAGGGGAAACCTCTCTTAACAGTTTGGTGTTCGTCCTCTCAGATCCCTTTTCTAAGCACTTATAAATAAATCTTTAAGTACGAAAATGCTGGACACTTTCCACCGGCCCTCCAGGTCCACTCTCTGCACTTCCCCACCCTGCCCTGCGCTCGGGGAGGCTGACCTGCAGCAATGGGCCCCTTTGCTTTCTGGCTTCCAAGTGGGTTTGACAAATGGGGCCCCAGGTGGAGATGAGCTGAAGGGAGGAGAGGGAGGTGAGGGTATTGATTTCCCCGCTCCCTCCCTGGCTGTCTCAGGGTGGTGATTGTGTTCCTCTATGCAGGTCTCAGCTCCTGTGAGAAGGCCCCACTGCATAGGCCCTCTGTGGGTTCCAGCAGGTGATAATGGTGCCTCCAGTATTAGGCACCCCAGGGTACTGCACTCTGCCCAGTGGTTTCCCTATATCCTGCCCACAACTCTATAAATATCCCTTTTATGAAACTCTCCTTATGTGCCCCTGAGCAATACAATATAATGTGCCCCCATAGTTTTGATAGAGAAATGGAAAATTCCACTAGACAAAACCCCTCCCTATGGACAATCCCCCATGTAACCGCCTTAGCAACCTTGGTGGAGCCAGGGCCATCCACCTGTTGCAGAAAATCCCCTGCTCCCTGCTCACTGGGGCCCCACTGACTGCCGGGCCCTGAACTCGCCCAGATGAATGTGAGGGTGCAGACAATCAGCCAGAAGACTTCGGACATGGTAAGGTCCCAGGACCCATCCCAGTCAGGCCTGTCCTACAGATGGAAGAGGAGCTTGATCACCTCCTTCAGGTAGAGGTTCCCCGGGAGGGAATGCTGTAACCTCTTTTGCATGACTGCTTGCATGAATGTATAGGGTTCCACAGCCCCTGGGCTATGGAACTTGATTGGGTCCTCACCGAGGCATATCTGTGGCAGAGTCCTGTGGCATACCAGTGACTCACTCCCCAAAAGCGAGGTGCACCTTAGCCAAGATGTGCCTAAATCCCCAAGAGGGGAGCAGCTCGGCAGACAACTGAAAGACCTCCCCCACCTTGTGCAACGCCATTCACGAATTCATCATGGAAGGGACAGAGTTCAAGCCCACGGTCCAGAGGTGCATGTTGAAGAATTTTAAGAAAGGGTTCTTGGGTGACTATGGAGTTAAGATGACTCCTAATCACCTTCTTGCACTCTGTGAGGTCGAATGGCCCTCCTTTGGAGTCTGGTGGCCCGATACTGGCACACTTGATGTCCCGACTGTCCGGGCAGTTTGGAGAGCAGTTATGAATACTCCAGGACACCCAGACCAGTTCCCATATATTGATTCCTGGCTGGAAATAGCCCAGATCCTGCCCCCCTGGGTTCAGTTCTGTGCAGGAAAGGGTCAGAGTAAGGTTCTCTTCACCCAGTGGTCTGGAGGAACTAGAGCAGATCAAGTCCCAAGAACTCAGATGCCAAAACTGTCTACCAGGGATCCCCAGAAGATGACTTAATTCTGCCTCCACCATATAATCCCACTGACCCAACCCCAAGGCCACCACCGCTTATGGCACTGGACACCCCACCGCCATCCGTCTCACTGCCTCCGTTGCTGAAGCCACCCATAGAAGGGACCCCAGTGGCACACCATCTCTGTTCTGCCCAGAATCCAACCCTAGCCCTCCAATTACCAGTTTGTGAGGTCCAAGGCCAGCCCCGTGTTGCGTTGCAGATGATGGAACCATCCAGCCCAGGCAGCCCGTCCTCTACTATCAACCTTTCTCTACCACAGACCTTCTGAATTGGAAACAACATACTCTCTCCTACTTCAAAAAGCCACAGGCCATGATAGATCTCCTGGAGAGCAGCTTCCAGACCCATCAATCAACTTGGGAGGACTGCCGCCAGCTACTTCTGACACTCTTCAACACGGAAGAACGACGCTGAATCACCTCGAGTGCCCGAGATGGATTCAAGACCACGCACCAGCAGAAGTCCTTGATGTGGAATGGTGGGCCCAGCATGCTGTGCCTGACATTGGATCAACATGGGACTTCAATGCCCCGGGAGGTCCAGACTCACTGGCCATGTATCGAGAAGCCCTCCTACACCATGTCCGGGAAGGGGCTAAGAAGCCCACTAACATGAATAAGGTTGTTCAGGTTACACAGAAGGCAGACAAGACACCTAGCGACTTCTACGAGCGCCTCTGTGAAGCATACAGGGTCTACACTCCTTTTGACCCTGAGGCACCAGAAAACCAGCGAATGGCAAATGCAGCTTTTGTGGCACAGGCCTACCCGGACATACAATATAAATTAGAGAAATTGGAGGGTTTCACTGGAATGAACATCACTCAACTGATGGAGGTGGCCCAGAAGGTCTACAGGAATGGGGATTGGGTTGCCCAAAGAGAAAGTGACAAAAAACATGAGACAAAAGGTCTCACTCCTAGCAGCAGCACTTGGAAATCCCACAGCCCTCCAGAAACCTGGCCAACACACAGAAAGAGGACCTCGAAGGAGAGGGATGCTGAGACCAGACCAGTGCGCTTATTGCAAGGAAACCGGACACTGATAAAATGAATGCCCCCACCAGAAGACCAGCCCTCGTCAAGACATAACCCTCCCTGAGGCTTCCAGCTGGAACCAGAAACTCAAGACCTCATCGGACTTGCCGGCGTCAGCGCAGAATAGGGCCGACCAGATTCCTTCAACCTTGGCCCCTGGGAACCTATGGTCGTCATGAATGTGGGGGGCTAACCAGTGACCTTCATGGTGGACACTGGAGCAGAACACTTGGTGGTGACAACCCCAAAAGCCCCACTCACCAGATGGGAAACAACTATAGTAGGGGCCACCAGGGACCGAGTTGCCCGATGCTTCTGTCAAGCCCAGATTTGCCAGATGGGGGGACATAAAGTGATACATGAATTTTTATATCTCCTGAACTGTCCGATCCCTCTACTAGGGCAAGACCTCTTACACAAATTAGGAGCCCAGATCACCTTCCACTCGGAGGGTTCAGCCAACCTCTTGCTCCAGGCCCTGGGATCCCTCATCATAGCAGTCCCAAGAGAGACAGAATGGCAGTTATATAGCGAAGCCAGAAAGGAAGACAATCCTCCTGATTTCAGATGGGACTTCCCAACGGTCTGGGCAGAAGACAAGCCTCCGGGCTTGGCACACCTTTGGCCACCTGTAATAGTGGAAATAAAGCCAGAAGCCCAACCCACGAGAAAATGACGATATCCTATCCCAAAGGAAGCCAGGGAAGAAATCCAGAAACACATAAACAGGCTCCAACTGGAAGGCATCATAGTGGAATACCAATCTCCGTGGAATACTCCTCTGCTCCTGGTGAAAAGGCCTGATGGGAGCTACCGGCCTGTCTAGGACTTACGGGTGATTAATGAAGCCCCAGTAATCCTCCATCCTATAGTGTCCAACCCTTACACCCTTTTGGGACTCATTCTACCAGATGCTGTGTGGTTCACTTGCCTGGACCTAAAGGATGCTTTCTTCTGTTTACGTGTGGCACCAGTAAGTCAGCCCCTTTTTGTCTTTGAGTGGGAGGACCCTGGCCCTGGGAGAAAGAGACAGCTAACCTGGACGCGATTGCCACAGGGCTTCAAAACTCACCAAGCCTACTCAGAGAGACACTAGCAGCGGACCTAGCCTCATATCCAAGGGAAAAGTTCAACTGCACTCTCCTGCAATATGTAGATGATCCTCTCCTGGCAAGCCGGACCGAGGGAAGTTGCCATCAAGCCACTCGGGCCCTACTCCAGCTACTCGCCGAAAGGGGATATAAGGTCTCCTGGAAAAAAGCCCAAATTTGCAGAGAAAAAGTTAAGTACCTAGGCTTCCACATCTCTCAGGGACGGAGAGCATTAGGACATGGCACACAATCTGTGCCATCCCAAGACCCAAAAATCGGAAACAACTCCGAGAATTTCTGGGAGAGGCAGGATTCTGTCGTATCTGATCCCAGGATTCTCATTACTAGCAAAACCACTCTATGAAATTCTACATGGACCCAAGACTGGAAAATTCAAATGGACCAAAAAACAAGAAGACGCCTTTGAAGATATAAAAACCTTCCTACAAAAGGCTCCAGCACTAGGACTGCCAGATCCCACTAAGGACTTCAATCTATTTGTGTGTGAGAAAGAACATGTGGTGGCAGGGGTCGTGACTCAAACTGTGGGCCCGTGGCAAAGACCTGTGGCATATCTGTCCAAGCAATTAGACTCAGTGGCATCGGGATGGCCTTCATGCCTCCGAGCACTGGCAGCCACAGTGACCTTAGTTAAAGAAGCTGACAAGCTTACCCTGGGGCAGTGGATGCCCGTGCAAATCCCACACACTGTTAGAACCCTTCTCAATAACACAGGGCACCAGTGGCTCTCCAGCAGCCGACTGGCCCAATATCAGGGACTGTTATGTGAGAATCCACAGATAACCCTTGAAGCCGTGTGGACTTTCAACCTGGCTACCCTCCTGCCCATCCATCCAGGACTCCCAGACCACGACTGCATGGAGGTAAAGGAGGAAGTTTATGCCAGCAGGCCAGACCTCAAAGATAACCCCCTGCCGGCCCCAGAACTGGAGCTTTTCATGGACGGCAGCCGCTATGTCAGGGATGGAAAATGGAGAGCAGGCTATATAGTTACTACACATGAAAGAGTGGTCATGGCAGGCCCATGCCAACTGGATGGTCTGCACAAAGGGCAGAGCTATGGGCCCTGATCCAAGCTCTAAAACACACAAAAGATAAAAGAACAAACATTTATACTGACTCAAAATATGCCTTTGCCACCATACATGTCCATGGAGCACTCTACAAGGAAAGGGGACTACTCACTACAGGAGGCAAAGAAATCAAAAACAGAAGAAATCTTCCAATTACTGGAAGTGTATGGGAACCAAAAGAGGTTGCGGTCATTCACTGCCGGGGACATCAGAAGGGGACAGACCCAGTGGTCACCGGTAACTGTTTGGACCAGGCAGCTAAAATTGCACCTAATCAAGAGCCCCCTAAAGGTGACCCCCAAGACATAAGTCAAATCCTGCTAGCACCAGAGTGGCCAGAAAACCCAAATTATGCACTGGAAGCAGACCGGTGGGCAGAACAAGAAGGTGCTATAAAGGATGAACTGGGATGGTGAGTTCAGACAACTGAGTTTTCATTCCTGGGAAACTAGCATATCCTGTTACTTCCCAATATCACATTTTGTCCCACATGGGAAAACAGCCCTCACCAATTTGCTCAACAAGTATTACTACATTGCCAGACTCCCATCCCTTGCTGTAACCGTCTGCACTCGCTGCTGGGTCTGTGCCAAGAATAACGTGACAACACGACCCAGGCCCTCCCCAGGCATCCAATACACGGGAACCTCCCCCTTCAAAGACGTAGAAATTGACTTTACTGAAGTAAAACCATGCAGGGGATACAACTACCTGCTGGTTATGGTGTGCACTTTCTCGGGTTGGGTCGAGGCCATCCCCACATGGACTGAAAAAGCCAGGGAGGTAGTGAAAATCCTCCTAAAAGAAATCATTCCTTGGTATGAACTACCACTCTCATTCGGCAGTGACAATAGGCCCAGCTTCATGGCAGAAATTGTACAATCTCTGACTAAAATGTTAGGAATCAAATGGAAACTCCATACTGCTTATTGACCACAAAGTTCAGGGAAAGTAGAACGCATGAACTGAACCCTCAAAACCACTAGCAAAGTTGTGTCAGGAAACACAACTACCCTGGATAGATTTACTTAGTTTTGCACTCCTCAGAGTCAGATGTACCCCAGGGCCAACAGGGTACTCACACTTTGAAATTCTATTTGGAAGATCCCTACCCATAATTAAAACTATCAAAGCAGACATCAGACAGCTAGGGGAAATAAGTCTACATACACAACTTACCCTCCTGTCTAAAACCTTAAAACAAATCAGCCGCACTGTCTTAGAAAGAACTCCCATAACCTCAGGACTCCAGGTCCATCCCCGCCAGCCTGCAGACTCAGTCTGGATTAAGGACTGGAAAAGACTCCCTTAGAACCTACTTGGACAGGCCTTTATACTGTTGTTTTAGTCACCCCTACTGCTATTAAAGTTATAGGTATCACATCTTGGATCCATCACTCGAGAGTGGAAAAGGCTGTACCTGATAGCCGCCTGGATTCCTGGACGGTGCAGCAGGACCGAGAAAGTCCACTGAAGCTCCACCTGCGTCCGAGACCCGCCGAGGCCGAGACACCAAGGAGTGCATTAGATCAATGAACCAGCTGGCTCTAGACATCGCCACTGGACTTTTAACCTTACTGCCGGGAATCGCACTCTACACAACAACTCCTAAAGACTGGACAGCGGTGGGAAAGTGACTTCTACTGTATTGTATTGGGCCACAACAGGATGTTCCTTCTACCTTTGGCGATCACTCTAACCCTCTTAGGCTTATCTACCAAGGCAGACACCCCCCCCATGCCAATGCACAGTAGGGAAAACCTGCTTCCGACTGCCATCCGGGATCAAGTACTGCTCCCTCGCGCCGGTGGATTTGTTGCTAACCCCTATATGTCAAGCAGTTGCTATAGCACAGCCACCCTGTGTGCCCATGGGGGAAAGACATAGTGGGCTAAACCGCTGCCGATCTTGCTTCTTCTGTAAACCGCTTGCAGCAACTTCCTGCTGTGATAAGATAAAAGAGAAAGAAATCCGGAATCTGGCACTCAGAATTTGGTGGCATGTCCCCTCTGAGCCCACCGGCGTAATAAAGCATGGTCCTCTGCGCTTTCCTTGTGCCGCTCGGTTTATTCTCGGTCAATTCTGCTATAACAGTTTATTTATTTATTTTTTTATTTTTTGCCCCATGTGTTCACAGGAACATAACAGTTTAAATGCTATTCTGCTGTGCGTATTATTTAGCAACTTGCCCTTTTCACTTTATGTCATGTCTATCTTCCCACATCAACACAGAGAAGATCCACCTTGCTCCTTCTAACATTTGCACGTACCACCTGGAGTACGTGTTTCCTAACGTGTGTGACCTTCCGCTATTGCTGGACATTCAGGTTGTCGTCAACCTTTTTCCCATTTCGAAGTGCTGACACAATGAGCATACTTGCACGTATCTGTCTGTCTATGCTGTGTCTCTTTGGGGGTAAACATGCCTGCTATAACTTAAAGGTCAAGGGGTGGGTTCTGGAGCCACTTCTCCCAGGGTTCAAATCCCATCTCCTCTACTTAATGGCCGTGGAACTGTGGGTATATTTAGCCACGACCCCCTTCAGTTTCCTCATCCATGAAAAGGTGACAATACCTTTCCATGAGGCTGCTGGGAGGGGCACTCTCATAGGGCCAGCCTAAGAATTGAATGATATAAAACATCTAAAACATCTAGCACCTTCACTTTCTCTAAGATCGTCTCCCCATCTGTAAAATGGTGATATCACTTCCCTGGTTGAGAGGTTTTGAGGATTAAATCTTATAGTGTTGTAAAGATTATAATCTGAGTAAAGCATTTAGTACTATGCCTGGTCCCCAGTAAGTGCTCCATAAACATTAGCTCTTGTTATTATTGCCCATAATCTCTACTAAAGTTGGTATTTTATTACAGGTATTAAGACAACTATATAAGCTTTACGGCAGTTGTATTTTATGTTGATTATGGTTCTTAACAACTAGAAATATTTGCTCAGAGTAATTTAGGCAGAAGACTTTACTTAAATAGACCCTTTAGGCACAGAAGTGTACATAGAAACTTAGTTTATTAATTTGTTCCTTGTTATTTCCTATTGGGGAAATTAACCAAAGTGTTTTCCTTAGCTGCAACACGTTCAGTGAGAGTTTGGGGGCTGGTGGGTGAATGGGATGGATGGTTCTGATGAGTATTCCCGTGAAGATGAACCCCACATTTCCATTTTCCTCCATCTGGCTCTCTTCTGCCAACGTGCATATTTGCTCCTTCTATACCCATCACCACTACGAGAGCTGGCAGAGGACGCACAGGGGAAGGACCCCGTCCTCAGTCCTTGAACTACGGGACTCTGTAAATACTGGGTTGGAGTGCTAATCCCATGGAGCATTCTGAGCTACCAAGTGAACCAGATGAAGTGTCTGCGGCAGCTTCAGGATAAACTACGGAGGCTGGGGGCTCACAGGGGTTAATGAGGAGCCTGTGGATTTTCAGAACCAACACCTGTGCCAGAGAACTGCTAGTTTTAACTGCAGCTGTGACAATTAAGCAAGAGATCTACATACTGCTTAGCACCCATCTGTCAACACTCAAGCTGTCCTTAGACCCCTGGCAGCCTTCTTATAGAACTTGACATCTCTATTTGGACCGTTTCCCCCACAAAGGGTTTCCATCCAGAGAAAGGTGACCAGGAAGCAAAGGCATTAGGGTTTGCAATCCCACTGCCCACTGGGGCAAAAGTCACCGGGGTGGGCATCTAACCGAGTGGGGCTTTGGAGAGCCACATTCAGGCTGGGGGTGGGGTGGGGTGTTCATCGTTCCTCCCCCATTCCTTGTACACAGAGGTATGTGCTCTGGACAGCACCAGAGAAACCGGGGCCAGGCCACGAGGTGCTCAGGCACATACAGGAAACATGATCCTGCGCTCAGCCCTCCACTAGGCAGGAAGCCATTGTCCTTACAACTCTGGTTTGGTGGTTCTCAAACTCCAGAGTGCATCAGAACACCTGGGAGGTGGGGGAGGAAGCTTGTTAGGAAGGCAGATTCCCAGCCCCACCCCTAGAAATTCTGACCCTGTGGGTAAGACTCTGCCTCTGAGAAACACCATCCCAGCCAGAATCACAAGCTAGTGGCCAGCTCGCCCAAATTGTCCCCAGTGTTTTTAAAATGTCCGTGCCATTGTTGAAAAATTGTGAGATTTCATTTAAAAATCTTATTTCCATCCAGAGCACCACTCGGCAGTATGAAGCCAGTATTTTGTTTGTTTGTTTTTGGTTTTGGTTTTTAATTTTTATTTATTTATTTATTTATTTTTGAAATATTTATTTATTTTAAATCAATTTCTTTTTTCTCTGTGAATTTATTATTTTTTTATTTCAGTGTATTACAGGGGTACAAATGTTTAGGTTACATATATTGCCTTTGCCCCACCCGAGTCAGAGCTTCAAGCGAGTCCATCCCCCAGACGGTGCACACCATACCCATTAGGTGTGAGTATACCCATCCCCTCCTCCCCCCCTCACCTGCCTGACACCCAGTGAATGTTACTGCTATATGTGCCCTGAGGTGTTGATCAGTTAATACCAATTTGATGGTGAGTACATGTGGTGCTTGTTTTTCCATTCTTGTGATACTTCACTTATAGAATGGGCTCCAGGTCTATCCAGGAAAATACAAGAGGTGCTATATCACCATTGTTTTTTGTGGCTAAGTAATACTCCATTGTATACATACACCACATTTTATTAATCCACTCACATATTGATGAGCACTTGGGTTGTTTCCACATCTTTGCAATTATGAGTTGTGCTGCTATAAACATTCTAGGGCAGATGTCTTTTTTACAGAATGTCTTTTTTTTTTTTTTTTTTTGAGACAGAGTCTCACTTTGTTGCCCGGGCTAGAGTGAGTGCCGTGGCATCAGCCTAGCTCACAGCAACCTCAAACTCCTGGGCTCAAGTGATCCCACTGCCTCAGCCTCCCGAGTAGCTGGGACTACAGGCATGCGCCACCATGCCCGGCTAACTTTTTCTATATATATTTTTAGTTGTCCAGATAATTTTTATTTCTATTTTTAGTAGAGATGAGGTCTCGCTCAGGCTGGTCTCGAACTCCTGACCTCGAGCAATCCACCTGCCTCAGCCTCCCAGAGGGCTAGGATTACAGGCGTGAGCCACCGTGCCCGGCCTACAGAATGTCTTTTTTTCCTTTGGGTAGATGCCCAGTAATGGGATTGGTGGATCAAATGGTGGTTCTACTTGTAGCTCTTTGAGGTATCTCCATATTGCTTTCCACAGAGGTTGTACTAGTCTGCAGTTCCATGAAGCCAGTGTTAACGAACATCCATCCACCCCTTGAGGCAGGGCTGGTAGCTCCGCCCCCACCCCCCCCACACACACGGTGCACACACACACTCACCCTTCTGGCCATGCCCCATACATACAGCCTTTGAGTTTTCAACCTTTCTTCCACCCTGCCAGGAGAAGAGCCCAAAGAGCTCTTTCTTCTGCTTCCCCAGGTGCAACCGAGTGGTATTAACGTCCCTGCTGCCTGGCTTCCTAATGCCACTCTCCTGTGCCATTCTCCCCCGACACCCCCAACCCCAACCCCCCCCCCTCCCCACTCCCCCACCTCCAACAATGGAACTTCCCCAGGAGCAGAGCTTTGTTACTTTTCTCTCTGTAGTTTTCCCAGTGCCCAACATGGTGCCTGGCACAAAGTAGGAGGTCAAAAATATGTATCAAACAACCACAATGATACCACTTCACACCTACTAAGATGGCTATTAAAAAAACTACACACACATGCAGAAAGTAGCTGGACATAGTGACATATACCTGTAGTCCCAGCTACTTGGGAGCCTGAGGCAGGAGGATGGCTTGAGCCCAGGAATTTGAGGCTGCAGTGAGCTATGATCACACCTGTGAATAGCCACTGCACTCCAGTGCAACACAGGGAGGCTCTGTATCTTTAAAAAAAAAAAAAATGGCCAGGTGCGGTGGCTCACACCTGTAATCCTAGCCCTTTGGGAGCCAGGTGAATCGTTTGAGCTCAGGAGTTTGAGACCAGCCTGATCAAGAGTGAGACTCCATCTCTACTAAAATAGGAAGAAATTATATGGACAACTGAAAATATATATAGAAAAAATTAGCCGGGCATGGTGGCGCATGCCTGTAGTCCCAGCTACTCGGGAGGCTGAGGCAGGAGGATCACTTGAGCCCAGGAGTTTGAGGTTGCTGTGAGCTAGGCTGATGCCACGGCACTCTAGCCCAGGCAACAGAGTGAGACTCTGTCTCCAAAAAAATAAATAAATAGAAAGAAAGAAAAAAGAAAGAAAGAAAGAAAGAAAGAAAGAAAGAAAGAAAGAAAGAAAGAAAGAAAGAAAGAAAGAAAGAAAGAAAGAAAGAAAGAAAGAAAGAAAGAAAGAAAGAAAGAAAGAAAGAAAAACAAAAACAAAAAGTAACATGTTGGCAAGGATGTGGAGAAATTGGAATCCCCATTGCAGGTGAGAATATAAAATGGTGCAGCTGCTTTGGAAAACAGTGTGGCAGTTACTCAAAATGTTAAATGTAGAGTTACCATGTGACCCAGCAATTCCACTCCTAGATATAGACCCTAGAGAAATGAAGACAGGTGTTCAAAAAAAAAAAAAAAAAAAAAGAACTTGTACAACACAGTTGGTAGCTGCATTATTCACAATAGCCAAAAGGTGGAAACAACCCAAAATGTCCATCAACTGATGAATGGACAAAATGGGGTACATCCATGCAATGAAATATTATTCAGACATAAAGGAATGAGGCATTAATCCATACCATGACATGGACTGTGCTAAGCAAAAGAAGCCAGACCCAGAAGGCTACACATTGTATAATTCCATTTGCACTAAATATCCAGAATAGGAGCTGCGTAGAGACAGAAAGTGAATTAGTGGTTGCCAGGGCCTGAGAGGAGAGGGAGATGGGGAATGACTTCTTCCCACATACAAAGTTTCCTTTGGGGATTAAGATATTCTGGAACTATAAATGGTGCTGGGAAAACTGGATAGCCACATGTAGAAGACTGAAACAGGACCCACACCTTTCACCTCTCACAAAAATCAAATCACGGTAGATAACAGACTTAAACCTAAGGTGTGAAATTATTAGAATTCTAGAAGAAAATGTGGGGAAAACTCTTATAGACATTGGACTAAGCAAAGAATTTATGAAGAAGACCCCAAAGGCAATCACAGTAACAACAAAAATAAATAAAAGAGACCTGATTAAATTAAACAGCTTCTGCACAGCCAAAGAAACTGTCACGAGAGCAAACAGCCTACAGAATGGGAAAAAATTTTCACATGCTATACATCCGACAAAGGGCTGATAACTAGAATCTATTTAGAACTCAGGAAAATCAGCAAGAAAAAATCAAACAACCCTATCAAAAAGTGGACAAAGGACATGAATAGAAACTTTTCAAAAGAAGACAGAAGAATGGCCAACAAACATATGAAAAAATGCTCAACATCTCTAATCATCAGGGAAATGCAAATCAAAACCACAATGAGATATCACTTATCTCCAGTGAGAATGGCCTTTATCAAAAAGTCCCAAAACAATAAATGTTGGCGTGGATGCAGAGAGACAGGAACACTCATACACTGCTGGTGGGACTGCAAACTAGTGCAACCTCTGTGGAAAGCAATATGGAGACACCTTAAACAGATACAAGTAGACCTACCATTCGATCCAGCAATCCCATTATTGGGCATCTACCCAAAAGAACAAAAGACATTCTATAAAAAAGACATCTGCACTCGAATGTTTATAGCAGTACAATTCACAATTGCAAAGATGTGGAAATAACCCAAGTGCCCATCAATCCATGAGTGGATTAATAAAATGTGGTATATGTATACCATGGAGTACTACTCAGCTATAAGAAACAATGGTGATATAGCACCTCTTATATTTTCCTGGATAGAGCTGGAACCCATTCTATTAAGTGAAGTATCCCAAGAATGGACAAACAAGCACCACATGTACTCATCATCGAATTGGTTTCACTGATCATCACCTAAGAGCACATATAGTAGCAACATTAATCGGGTGTCAGGCAGTTGTGGGGGGGAGGGGATGGGTGTATACATACATAATGAGTGCAATCTGCACCATCTAGGGGATGGACATGCTTGAAGCTCTGATTTGGGGTGGGGGAGGGGCAAGGGCAATATACGTAACTTAAATTTTTGTACCCCCATATATGCTGAAATAAAAAAATTAAAAAAAAAAAGAAATGGATGGTTACATCTGTAAAAAAAAAAAAAAAAGATATTCTGGAACTAGTATAATTGTACAATGTTGTAAACATACTAAATGCCACTGAATTGTATACTTTAAGATGGTTAAGATGGTGAATTATATGTTAGGTGTATTTTACCACAATAAAATGATATATTTGGAGGCTGGGTTTGGTGGCTCATGCCTATAATCCTAGTACTCTGGGAGACCGAGGCAGGAGGATTGCTGGAGGTTAGGAGTTCAAGACCAGCCTGAGGAAGAGCGAGACCCCGTCTCTACAAAAAATAGAAAAAAAATTAGCCAGGCATGGTGGCATGCACCTATAGTCCCAGCTACTTGGGAGGTTGAGGCAGGAAGATCACTTAATTGGAGGAGTTTAAGGTTGCAGTGTGCTATATTGACACCACTGCACTCTAGCCAGAGTGACAGAGTGGTGAGACTCTATCTCCAAAACAAACAAAAAAATGTATTTGGATGGATGAATGTGTAAGTGAATAAATGGATCTGCTACTGCCATGGTTGTCTCCAAAGGCCACGTGCTGATGAGGGAAGTCTGGACTTTCAAGAGTCCAGTGCCTGCCCCCACCTTCATCCCTACCATACACCATCTGTCCTGGGAGGGCAGGCTGGGGGCCAGCTCCAAGCCAAAAATGGGGCAGAACAAAGCTACCTAGCTCTCCAAGCCTGTTTCCAAATCTGGACAATGGAATGGGCAGTAACACCCACCTTTCAGGATTGTTGAGAAGACTAAGTAAGAGAACATAATTGAAAGGTTTTTGCACACAGTAGGCCCACAGTAAGTGCTGCTTTCCTTCAGGTCCCCAACAGTGGCACTAATGCAGAAGGGGATTCCACACACCCACCAGCATCTGGCAGGAGGTGAGCTGGCTGAATGGTGGGTGAATGCTGGAGGATCTTGATGGGGTCTGGACCTTTGCTGTGCAGGCCAAGTGCTGAGAACACCCTCAAAATGCTGTCTGGCAGGTGCATCTCTATTAGAAAACTCCACAGCTCCCAGTGCAGTGCTGAGCACAGGCGACACTCAGTTACAACCTAATTTCTTAAGGATCAGTGAGAGCACACCTACTTTCAAGCAGTGGAAACTTCGTTCCCAACAGCTGGCCCCTGCCACAGGCTGTGCCGCTCTTGAGTGACGAGTCTGGAGGGGTAGGGCGCAGTGGGCAGTGGAGACTGGGCCCAGTTGTACAGGAGAACTGTGGATGCCCCTAGACTTAGAGTCCTGGCTCTGTCCCTGATGGGGTAGCCTTGTACCTTGATGCTCTGGGCTCTTGTGAGAACTTAAGGGGCTCCTTTAGTAAAGACTAATGTGCCTAAAATGGTGTCATTGTGCAGCCCTGCCTTCTATACATTTTACCACAATCGTGTGCCTCATGTCGGTGATCACTACATATCAACTTCAGTATCATTTAACATCCTGCTCTCTGTGCATCAGAGCTGAATATAAGTCAAAGTTCTACTGTGTCCACACTTAGCACCCACCAGGGAATCTTGGTCCTGATGGATGGAAACCGGATTACATTGTAGAAATGCCACCAGGACTGGAGTGTCTACTCATGTCAGCCACTGTGCTGGGCATTTTCTTGAAGCTATCTCTTTTGGTTCATTCTTCCAGGATCCTTAACAAGATAATTATTTACCCCTCTTTATAAATGAGGCTGAGAGGTTAAGTCACTTGTACAAGATCACATAGCTAGAAAATGACGGCAGGACTGGACCTGGAGTCCATTGGCCGTCAAAGCCTGCCCCCTTTCTGGTCATTTTTTCATTCACCCAACAAGATTTATGAGGGGCTGACCGCGGTGCTGGGCCCCAGGGGACAGACTACCCCTGGCCCTGGGCCTCACCGAATGTGCTGGGTAGAAGGGCAGCAGTAGACATGATTTCAGTACAGAGGGGTCTCAAGTGACCCAGTGAGGAGGGCTGGGGGTGGGCTCCTCCAGGACAGTGAGTGGCGTGTGCAGAGGCAGGCGTGGGAGACAGCGGAGGACATGGAAACCCACGGAGAGTTTTGATTGCCTGGAGAGCAAGGCAGGGGAAGCGGTGGTCAGGCTGATTACAGAGGAGCACCTGGGTCACGCTGAGGAGCTCGGTCTTCTGTGGGCAAGTGGGGGAGAGGACACACTCCCCTAGAGGGGCCCTAGGGAGCTCCTGTGCCTCGGTGCACAGGGTCAGCCCCTTTACTCAGCCCCCCTGAGGTTGGGGAGTTAAAGTACCTAAAGCTGCCAGTAGAATCCCCTGGGAAATGTCTTAAAAATATCAATGCCTGGGCCCCACCCCAGCCCAGTGGCCTCAGGAACTCTGAGGGTGGGGCCGGCACTGTGTGTGGTTTATAAAACTCTCCTGGTGATTCTAATAAGCAGCTGGGGCTGAGAACCGGTGACCTTGATTTTTATTTATGACGATCAGTCGGGGGCTGAGGAGGACAGAGAAGATTCAGAAGAGAGCTGTGAGGCCTGACCCTGGTCTAGAGATGATGTGAGTGGAAAAGAGGAAGGTAGAAATTCAGAAATAGAACGAGCAAGGGCCAGGTTAAGGCAGAGCAGGGAAGAGTTGCAGGGATCACCCAGGGGGTGAAAGAAGTGCTCAGGGATCCTGATTTGATCGGTTCAGGTAGCTGAGCACTGGGGGGAGGGGTGGTCAGAGTGACCCAGGTGATTCCAATGGGCAGGTGACACTGAGAGCCACAGCTCTAGGCCATCCACAGCCTCCTGCCTGGAGCCCCACCAACCAGGTGTCCCGGTGGCTCCGCCCAGTGTTGACAAGGCAGCCTTGCTTCTCACCACCTGGACCCTGCCTGGGGTGAGGTCTTGAGCAACACCAGTTTCCATCCAACCTAAACTCAAACACGGGCACACCCGGCCTCCTGCTGGGAAGGCGGCTGAGGGAGCTGCCCTGCAGGATGTAGAGCTGCATGGCCTTTGGTGGCTCTTGTTCTTGGGGAACTAGGTGTGCTGGGCTGCAGCCCTTCCTGCCAAATGCACTGGCACATGGTTTACCCGGTTTAACATTTTCCTGTTAGGTTATCTTTTCTAAAAACGAAATAATTTTTTTTCCTAAAGGTAAATGTATTAATAATACATGATATTTTTTCCCAGAATATGAAGTAGAAAGTGAAAATCACCCTTCATCCCAACACCCGGCGGTGACCCCTATTGAGAAAGGACAAAGCAGCCCCTGACAGTCAGGAGCTGGCCTGGTTCTCGCAGTGGGGCCTTGGTGTGCCGTCAGGCACAATCAGTTTCTCAGAGCACCAGGAACTGCCAAGGCCACTGTGACTGCAAAGATCAAGACGAAAACAAGAGCAGGGTCCAAACGACAAAAATAACCAGTCACCCCTTGCCTCATCCTGGCTACTGGGTGACTGTTCTCTTTATTTTTGCTTGTTGCTGTTGCTGTTGTTGTTACCAATTACAGCCTCACTCCGTTCGTCTTGATCAGAATTGTTAAGATACCCAGTCACACAATTACCCCTGCCTCGTAGAGGCATCCAACCCAGAGCAAAGATCTGCTTCCTTGCACCATCTTCCAAAGCCCCTACCACAAGCCCAAAGTGTACAATGATTCCTTTCTAGCATCTTCCTACTGAGATGCCCACCTGCGGTTCCCCATGGTGTGCAACAGGCCAGTAAACCCAATTCCACATGTGTTCCGGTGGCCTTGGCTAAGGAGCATGGACACCATAGATTTTGGAATATATCCTTCCAGACATCATTTCTTCTATGAACAAAGATATATTTTTATGTAAAAAATGAGAGGGGACTATAAGACTATTTTGCACTTTTTAAAAAGTAGCAATCTCTTGGGAATATTATCATTTTAAACAGCTGTATCTTTTGTTGTACAGATGTTGTGGGCTCACTTACACCACTTTCTAACTGTGCAGTCATGTGTTCCTTTTTAAGCCCTTTGAGAGTGGGCGTTTATGCTTTTTGTTATGAGCCACGGGCTGCGGGCTCTCTCTGGCAGATGCTCAGAGGGATCCCCTCTTTATGAGGCTTTGGGTGTGGGGAAGCCGCAGGGGAGCCATGGGGCAGGGCACAGGGCCTCTCAGGTGTGGGAGGAAAGCAGCCGCAGATGCAGAGCCAATCTTCAGCACTGGCCTTGAAAGGAGGTTCCCATTCCCCAGCCGAGAAGGTGGCCCACCCAAAGACCAGGGATGTGGAACACGTTTGACTCTCAGCTTTCAGAACACCCACTGCATTAGAGGGGGTTCCATTTGGGCTAATAGAGTTTGGAAACCATTTGTCAGATTTATATTTCAGAAGAAGTTTCTCCAGGGCAGTGAAGCCAACAAAATTCTGAAACAGCAAGGTCAGTTCAGCTCCGTAACTAATTTAACACAAGTCCATTAAGTCAGTGCCCAGGCCTTGTTGTCACTCAGTGCCTCTCAGCCCTCACCTGGGATGTGGGTACGAGGAGTCTCGATTCCATAGGTCTGGGTGGGTCTGAGATTCCGCATTTCTAACAAGCCCTGGTGATGCCGACGCTGCCAGGGCGTCACCAGGCCCTCACTGTCTGCCTGGAACTCCCCACCCCACAAGTCTCCGGCATACCCACCCTCGCTGCCAACAGGAGTGGAGAGCGTGATGGTGACCAAATGACATACTGAGACTTCTCTTCCCACATCGGAGAAGACTTCAAGTCTCTTCAAGGGATGACGCCACAGCTGGTTAAACGTCCTCTTCTCTGGCAGTTAAAACAGCAGCCCTGACTCCACACCCTGCTCACGGGCAGCTGTACTTGGGTGATGTGAGGCGGCACAGACAGGGAGGGCTCCCGCCTTCCTGCAGTGGAGTTGACCCGGAGCATAAATAGACCTGCTCCCCAAGAGCCCCTGTCAAAGAGCAGGTGACCTAGAGCCCCAGGAGCCCCCAGAGGGGCCCCCCCTGCCCATCTCCAGAATTATCTCCTTATCAAAGCTCATTATTCCACACTGAGAGATGAAGACACAAATAGGTTCCGAAGAGTTTGGCTACCTTCATGAAAGAGTCACTAAGGAGGGGAATCTCTCACCTCCTCAGCAAGCCTTTTCTCTTCCTCCTTCTGTTGCTGGCCCCTTGCTCCAGCCCCTGGGGGCGTTTCTCATACTCCCTGGCACTTCCTGCTGCCTGTGCCACCTTGGCCATCACCTTGGGCCCCTGTTTGACCCCCTCACCCCCACCAAATAAGGAGTGCAGTTGCAGAGGTGCCTCTGAACAATATCAAATGAATAGTGTTTGTGCCTGTGGTGACTAAATTCTCCACTAAGTAGTCCTGAGCTTCCATTTTCTCGTCCTAAAGCTACGTATCCAAGATGGTGGTGACCACCCGCATGTGACTATTTTACACTAATTAAAATTAAATAAAATTAAAAATTCAGCTTCTCAGTAACATAGGCCACATTTTAAGTGCTCAAGAGCCACATGGGACCAATGGCTACTATATTGGATGGTGTAGCATCTCCATCCTCCCAGGAAGTTCTACCGGACAGCTCAATCTAGATGTTTCTTGCCAAAACCCGCCAAGGTCTCAGGATGCCTTTGTGTGTTTTAGGAAAAGACACCCCTTCCTCAAGACACTTTATCGACCCCTCTGCAGGAAAAATATAGGAATAAATATACAAATATACAGCCATGCTATAAGCTGCACCCCACAGCTGTGCAGTGCACAACCTGTACTGCTGTCTACAGCAACCCCGACAAAAGTCCTTCATTGAGCCTTTGAACTTCACTTGTCTCTGTCTTCCCCATTTTCAGACCATGGCTCCTGCTGTGGACTGAATGTCTGTGTTCCCCAAAAATCTGTATGTTGAAGCCCTAACCCCAATATGATGGTATTTGGAGGTGGGACCCGTGGGAAATAATTGAGTTTAGATGAAGTCATGAGGGTGGAGCCCCTATGGTGGGATTAGTGCCCTAATAAGAAGATGAGGAGATGGCCCTCTCACCACATGCACACATCACGGAAAGGCCACGTGAGGACAGAACCTCAAAGAGGGCCCTCACCAAGACCAGGACCATGCTGACACCGCGATGTCAGACTTCTAGCCTCCAGAAACGTGAGAAAGTAATGTTTAAGCCACCCAGTCTGTAGCAGCCTGAGCTGAATAAGACACCCCTTATCTTCTCCTTTCTGGGGGTGGGGGGAGTTTGCAGTTGTTCCTTGTGCAGCTGTTCCTGTGGCTGTTGTAACAAATTAACACAAACTGGGTGGCTTAAAACAATAGGACAGTTTCAGAGGCCAGGAGTTCAAGGTCAAGTTGTCAGCAGGCCTGCTGTCCCTCCACACTCTCACCCCCTTGCCTCTCCCAGCGTCTGGGGCTCCCGGCCTTCCTTAGCTGAGGCTGCACAACTCCAATCTCTGCCGCTGTCTCCACACGGTCCTCTCCTCTGCTGCTCTTATAAGGACATTCGGCATTGAATTTAGGACCCACCTGGACAACTCAGGATGATCTCATCTTGGGATTCTTAATTGCATTTGCAAAGTTCCTTTTTCAAAATAAGGTCACATTCACATGTTTGGGGGGGCGAGGACATGAACCCATTAGAGATCTGTTCCGTGAGTGTCCTGATTGCTTAACCCCCATCTGGACACACTCGGCCATCCTCTGACTGACTGGCTTTCCTCTAGCCTGAATCGTTTGGACCTGACGCAGAAGCGGCTCTCTCTCACCTCCAGGAGACACTCCCGGCTGCAGGCACGGGGGTCTCAGGCCCTTCATTCCCCCCAGTGCAGTGGGGGCAGATGGGCTCCTTCCCACCTCAGAATCTTCTGGAGGGGTTGTGCAAGGGTCTGCAGCCTTCCAGCCCAGCCCACTCTTCTTCTCCACCACTCTCTTTGGTGGTTCTGCTCAGCCGGCCCCCCGGGGCTGTGGAAGGACAGGGGGCGGGGGCGGGAAAGGAGTGGCCTGGGAGGGAGAGAGGGACGCTGGTAACAGTAACAACAATAGGTGCTAACCTGATTTAGTGCTGCCCACCCGCGGGTGCGATTTTAGGTATTTCCAGACTATTAATGTTATAATCCCCAAACAGCCCCGGCAGTAGATGCCCTTTGCCCCTCTTCAGAGGTGAAGGAGCCCAGGCAGAGAGGGACTACATGAGGGGCCCACGGCTGGGAAGCCTCAGAGCCCGATTCGAGCCCTGGCAGTCTTGTTCCGAAATCCACACTCGGGCTAAGAGGAGGCAGTGTGTGGGCTGGACGTTTCTGGAGACTCGGGGGAGCCGTAGGATGTGAAGGAAGAAAGGTGCTTCTGAGAAGGGCTGCCGAGTCCACCCTCAGCCCAGGGGGTGCTGGCAGAGCATGGAATTCCTCTCCAACGGCTTTTGGTTGCTGGGCTGAGCTTCACTGGATAGACTTTGAGCAGAGGGACTGGGCCGTGTGGGGCCCGGGCCTGTTTCACCACGTCCAACCGCTGTCTCCTCCCTCATCCCCCCATCCTGCCAGCACACGCGCGCTATCAAATAAATGAAGACACGGCTGAAGTTCATGATTGGAAGAGCTGAGCTCTCTCATCGCTCCCAGCCCTCTCTCCTCAAGCCTCCCCCAGCCCTACCCCTATTGTCCCCACCCCACAGCGCTCACTGTTTCTCCTCATCCTGCTGCCGTGCGGTGGTGAGAGGGAAGCCCAGGGTCCCCAAGGGGTGGGAATGTCAGAGGGCATGAGAAGTGGCCAAGGCCAAAAGGGGAAGATGAGGAAGGGTTGACCCCCTCTGTGAGGAGGGTCTGAGAAGGACCCAGGGGCAGGGCCCATCCTGGAAGCCCCTGCAGGTTGTGAGAGCCACGCGGGCCAGCTTGGTGAGGTGGGTCACCAGGGAGTGTGGTTTTCAGTCTGTCAGGAATTACTAAATAAGACGTCCAAGGGCAGGGACTGGAGACAGTTCCCAACGTGCTCAGACCCCCACGGCCTGGCTTGGCAGCCCGGGAGACGGAGTTCCTGGCGTGGACACAGACAAGTACAGCTGTTTCCTTTCAGCTTTATTTTCTAGTGGAAATTTCACAGTCACAAGCCAACTCTTGGCGGTGGGGAGGTAGGTGGGAAACTGACAATGTAGAATAACTGAGTTGACAGCAAACGTTTCCCCCTGAGCTACCCCAGAATTTTCCTGGGCAGCAGAGACAAATAGAATGGGCCCAGGTTTTAGAGTCAAAGTGATCTGGGTGGGATTTTTGACCCCACCACCTGCTGTGTGCCCTGAGGAAAGTTCCATAACCTCTCTGGGCCTCAGTTTTGTCTTCTGTTAACAAATGGGTCCAAAAGCACCTCATAAGATTGTCAAAGAGAGGCTCTGCTCATAGCGGTCCTGCCTTCCCTTCTCAGCCTCCAGTGAGCACTCTGGTCCCACATTTCAAGTTGAAGACCCCCAGCCAGGCCCACTCACTTTGTTTCCTCCCTCTCCCCTCCTTGTTCACTGAAAAAGGACACAGAGCAGCTAGCGGAGGCCTGCCCTCAGGGCTAGCTAGCAAGGGGCCTCCAGGGAGGTTGGCCTGCCGCTCCCCTGGGCCCTCGCACCGGCAGGTTCCACTCACCTTCTGGGAAAACACCCGAACTCTCACCCAGTGACCCTGCCCCAGGGCTCCTGGGGAGTGGGTGCTCACACCCCTCTTCCCAGGGTACCTTTGGGTGGTACACAAATAGCCAGTTACCCAGCTAATGCCCCAGATGGGCACTTCAGCCCTGCAGGCTGGGGGTGTTCACTGACCTTAGACCCAGAGGATGTGGGGGAGCCCAGTGAGGGGCCAGGCTGAATGGCCAGGCCGGGAGGGAAGGTCCTCGCAGGCTGGGGAGCGCACAGGCCAGCTGAGGCGCAGAGCAGTGGCACTGTAACGCCAGGTGTCAGGGAGGCCCCTCAAGCCCAAGGAAGCCAGGTGGGCCTGTGGTCTGGGGCCTGTGTAGATGTTGCCACACAGAGCCTGCCTCCCCGCACCAGCACCACCGGGACTGCCTCAGAAGCCTGAATTGTTTTCAGGTTGTTTTCCAGGCTTCCTACTGCAGCTGTTGGGCCCCACCTGCTTCCTCCAGGGAGACATCGCTGGAGAGGAAGCCCAGGGGCTTTTCCCAGGGCCCCTGGCAGCCCTGGAGCCCGGCCCCGGAGGCCTGCTGCCCGGGTTGCCCTGCTCGCTGCTTCTCCAGAATTTGCTCCTTACCTTCCCCTGTGGGAAGGAGTAACTAAGGTGTCGGGTTTGAGCAAATAAAAATACATGATGGCCAGTTAAATCTGAATTTCAAATAAACAACAAGTAATGTTTTATTATCAGCATGTCCCCATGCAGTATTCCGGACATACTGATACTTCAATATTTGTTGTTTATCTAGAATTCAAATTCAACAGGCCGTCTGGCAATCCTGGCCCCACCTCACTTTTTAAATTCTAGGAATGTCCCTCTTCTCAGCTTCTTACCTGCCTGCAGGCAGAAAGGAAGGTGCACACCGGGCACTAGTGTTGCTCTCGTTGTTACCAATATTAATCCAGTTTTAAAACTGGAACACTATGGATCTTTGCAAGTATTTCTTAAACTGAACTTTTTATTAACTACATATTTCATAGTAGTTATAATCTTATAATAAACCCTCCAGTGGATAATTTTTTTTCTCTGCTTTCCCCATGTGCGTTTTGGAAATGTCCTGCGAGCATGTAGGAAACCAGAACTCTATTCTCATCTGATTATGAATGCTGTTGAAGGAAAATAATCTTTTTACCTTTCTTTTCCGTTCCTTTTAAGAAAAGCCCCAGCACCAACCTGCACCCTGTTTCCCTCGGAAAGAGAAGCTGCTAGGCGGGTCCCAGCACTTTTGGGAGCGGGAGCTCCCTGGCAGTGACAGTCAGCCCTGGTGTATGCACGGCCCTGAAAGTATGCTCTGGACTTTGACTATGTGAGGCTCAAGGCCCAGCTCTCTAGGCCGGGGCCAGAGCGGACTCTTTGGTTGGGTATTTTTGGGGATCTGAGAATGTGTCCACTTTATTTTTGCTCCTTCTGCTCCTTTTCCCACATTTTCTCCAAAGGAATAGAAACGTCAGTGTTTCAATGTCCAGGGTCACGGGATGAGGGCGTGGAGGGGGGCAGGGCTTCTCCAGGGTAGGCACAAAGGTCCCAGGTCTAGCAGAAATTTCACAGTCACAAGCCAACTCTTGGCGGTGGAGGGGTAGGTGGGAAACTGACAATACAGAATAACTGAGTTGACAGTAGACGTTTTCCCCGGAGCTACACCAGAATTTTCCTGGGCAGCAAACACTAATAGAATGGGCCCAAGTTTTAGAGTCAAAATGGTCTGGGCGGCCTCAGCATGGAGGGTCTGCCTTGGCAGCTACCTGGACGACCCCTCCTAGGCCCAGCTGTTCCTCTAGGTCACAGTGGAAGAAGCCTTGGGAACATCCTGGCCCTGTCTGTGGCAGCACCCTGGCAAGGGCCCAGCTTGGGGCCCTCCCTGCCCTTGCAGGGGAGCCAGCTTCTGCACCACCCAGCTGAGTGCGGATGGACCAAGTCCTCTGACGTAGTCCCTCCTCGGCCTCCAGCAGGCAGAGCCTCCCCGGGCCGGCCCTGCAGCTCCCCAGCTGCGGTTCTCTCCTCCACCCTCCCTGCCCCGTGGCCACTTCCCACACCTCCCTCCCAGGATTCCTGAGGACTTTGTCAGGAGACATTAAGGCAGCAAGGTTGCTGCATGCCAACAGCACCTGGCTCAGGGAGTGTGACACAGTGTAGTTGACAGCAGGGCGATGGCTTAATGGCACGCCCCTACCTTCCCTGAACACTGGCTGGGAAGGTTCGTCCATGTCTCATCATCTTCTTCATCTGTGAGGAAGCACAGTGGTAAAGCTCTCAGTCTGAACTGAGATGGCTGGGTGTAAATCCTGCCTCTCCCGCCTACTGGGTTAAGTTACTTAACCTCTCTGTTCCTCAGTTTTCTCATCTGTGAAAGGGAGATAATAACCGTCGTGTCTTGTGGGACTGTGGTTGAGGAGTAAATGGGGTGATGCGTGTAAAGAGCTTAGCAAAATGCCTGGCACAAAGCAAGTGCTTATGAAATGGTAGGTGTTAGCTAACATCTCACATTGTCCAGATTTGCTAGACTGTCCGTGGTCATCAACACGCGGCCCTTACAGTGGGCAGCACACACTGCTGGACACCACAGGGGAGACAAGGACTTGAAGCTGGACTCCTCATTCTCCGCTCTTAGGTTCCCCTGGAGAAAACCTGAAAGCACCTGCATAGGAGGTGTCTGTTGTGCTTTGTGGCCACATTTGCATGAATCCTTTGAACGCTTGTCCTGTATTTAAGGAAAATCCCACACCTCCCCCAGGTAGAAACCAGAAACTCAAATTCCCAGCCTCCCTTACAGCAGAGAAAAGGCACATGCCTAGGACCCCCCAGTCACAGGGATTCACGTGAGACCTTGTGGAAACAGGAGACTTCAGGTACCTCAAGGGCAAATGCTGTCCCGCATACTTGCCTACACTTTTCTATAGAAGGTGCTGTGGGTTGAATTGTGTCTGCTCCCTAAAAAATATATGTTGGCATCCTAACCCCCAGCACCTCAGAACGTGACCTTTTTGGAGATAGGGTCTTTGCAAGGGATTAATTTAAGGTGAGGTCGTTAGGGTAGGCCCTGATCCAAGGACTGCAGCCTTACAGAAGGGGAAAATTCAGACACAGAAACAGACCCCACACAGGGGGAACACCATGTGAAGATGATGGCAGAGACGGGGGGACGTGTCTCCAGACACCATCAGACACCAAGGGCTGCAGCAAACCACCAGAAGCTACTAGATAGGCATGGAACAGACCCTCCCTCACAGCACTCAGGAGGAAACAACGCTGCGAACACCTTGATCTCGGACTTCTGGCCTCCAGAACTGTGAAAAACTGAACTTCTGTTGTTTAAGCCACCCAGACCATGGTATGCTGTGACAGCCACCCTAGAAAACTAATATGGAGGGAAAGCTCCTATGCACTGTGTCAAATGGAAGCTCCTGAGAGCAGGAAATCTTGTCTGTTTTATTTATTGGCACATAGATGGTGCCCAAGAAATGTGCATTCAATCAATGAATGTCTCCTCCAAAGTTCACAGAGCAGAACAAACAGGATAGAAACAGGTCCAACGTTCGAAGATCCCACACTTCTCACCATTACCACTGGACCTCCGCGGTGGTCCGGGGCGGGGGTACTGTGCCTGCCACTTCCCCTGCAGACATCCACAGAGCCCCCCATGCAGCTGCGCCCCAGGAGCTGGGTGGGCGGCAGGTCTGGTGGAAGGCTGTCCAGCCTTGTGGCCTTTAGGCCTGGACCGAGAACTAAAGAGACCTTAGAAATCCCCATTTTCAAACACAAAGCCCGTAAGGCCCAGCCTGTCAGTTCCTTTGCACCGCGGGGCACAGCCACCCAGAGGAGCCTCAGGCTTGGCTGGAAGACACATCAGCGTGGACCATTTCTGTCTCTCTTCCGTGCCATTTTTCCTACCCAAAGGTTACTCTCTCTCTCTTTTCATGCTTGGCAGGAGCACACTGAGGAGGCACTTAGTGGCAGGGAGCGCCTCTGAATTCTGAAGAGAAATAAGAATTTTGCCTGTGGGTCAGTACAGTGGCTCTCGTTACATCCTCTCCAGCCAGATTTCTTTCAGGCCTCGTCTAATTTCTCTGTGGCAATGGCTTGAGCTATGGAAGAGGGGTCTGCACAGCCTACGTGGCTAATGTAAGTGTGGTTAGGTCGGGCACTTCTGGCATGCGATGCTGCGCGTGCAGTGCATACATGCGAGCGTGTGCGCACACGTGTCTGTGTGTGAGATGGGGGAGGGGAGAGAGGGAGAGAATGGGGGCTGGGGGTACACCCAGGAAGGCCCTTTCCCGGGGACACGGGTAAGCTGCCTGCCCAGGCCTCTCTCCACCTTCCTGTGAGGATGACAGCGAGGGCTGAAGCTGTCAGATGGGTCCCTGGGAGTCCAAGGGCACTGCCCACAGGGTTCAGCCTACAGGCCACACCCAGGTCCGTCTGGGAATGGGCTTCCTTTGTGTTAAGAAACCCGAGCCTCCTGGATTCCACATGGGGACGGGTGTGTCCCTCACAGAGAGCCCTTTGTGCCCGAGAGAGGGTTGGCCTGTTTGTACTGGCAGCTGGCCAGGCACCACCCCCAGCCACCCCGCCTGCCCTCGGGGGCTCCCCACCTTCCCTCCCCAGCTGTGCCTCCCTTCCTCACAGGGTGCAGCCACCTGCCCAGGGCAGGGCACCCTGGAGGGGCCTGGGCTGGGCCAGAGGCTGGGACGCTGCCAAGGACAGCTGTCATGGAGAGGAGAAGGCTCTGGGGACAGCCCATTCCCGGGGATAGGCTGGAAGAGCAGGGGCTGCCAGCAGACCCACCCTGGGACACTGGGGACAGGCCAGGGCTGCCCTCTGAGATCACCCTGCCTGGGGAGACGGCAGGCTACAGCGTGCTCTGGCTGGTTGCTGGGAGACATCATCACTGAAGGGCCACGATTATAACTGCGACTGTTCGTGTTCCTTTAAAAAAATAAATAAAAAAAAAAAACCATGAGAAATCTCATGCTTGTCAGAGCCTTCCTCCCCCGCTGTTGGCCCCCATTATGAATCCATGGCATCTTCTGCTGAGAGTTAATTACACGGTGTGGGAAAGATGCAGGGCTTCCTTTAAAAAAATCGTTTCTGCTGGATGAGTTCTAACCCCTCAGCTGCCTCCCGAGCTCCCTCCCCATGTGGCAGGAAGACAGGGCGTGCTGCGAGGAGCCCAGCCCCGGCCCACGATCGCCCAGGGCCTCCCTGAGCCATAAGCCCGTGACGACAGCCCCCGCCAATCCAGGGCTCACCTCCCACAGCTGAGAGATCCGCTCCTGCCAGAGCGCCGGATCGTGACAAAGCACAAACGGAAGGTGCTGTGTAAGTGCCAAACCCTTTGCCCCTCTGGAGCCTGTTTCCTCTCACTCTGCTCCACGCACATAGGGGGTGAGGCAGAGGGAGGGGTGCAGATGGCTTCCTGAAGCCATCCATGTGAAGGCTCAAAAGGGAATGTGACCCGCTCGGGGACTTTCCACCTAAGAGGCTATGACCAACTCCGGAAGCAACAAGTGTGAACTAATACCCTCAGCGACTGCCTCTTTGCAGGGTTGAATTTCATCTCCTTATGCGATGGCTAATCGCACAGCTGCTGGGACATCTCAGAGCATGTTACAACACCCCTTGGTCCAACAAGTCCGAGCATCTCAGAGCTGGAAGGGCCTTCTCGGCCAACTCCTGTCCTGAGCTCGAGCACACCTTAAAGTGGAGAATGTTCTGTTGTCCCCAGACATCACTCCTCTATTTTGAATAACTTACTTTGCCGCTTCCCATCTTTAGGTTCAACCAAGAACTGACTTTTTAAAAAGAATAACTTCTCTGTTTATTTGGTTTTATTCTTCAAAGCATAGTGTTGAGTACTGAAAGGGCTGAGGGGACCCACACAGCTTGTCTTCTGAAGGGGGTGGTTTCAAACCCAAATGTGCAGAGTCTGTAAAAATGCAAATTCTGCAATTTTGAACAAACCTAATTGGTAATTCTGATGCAAGTAGCCATCCAACTACCTTGAAGGGTTATGGCTGTGGCTTATAAACATGGGAATTAGCCGGACACCCAGCAGCTGCAGCTCCCCTCCCAGCCAGAACTTTCCTGGAATGTACATTCCAGGAAATTATTTATATATCTATTTTTAAAATAACATTAGTTTCTTTCTCTTTGGTTATAAAGCTAAGGCAGAGAACTTATATAATACCATAATAAAAATAATAATAAAATTCCAGTAAGCCTAATAGCTAAAAAATAAAATAATAATAATAATAATAATAAAATCTCTCATGATCCCTTCCCAAGTGGGGGAGGGCTATTAATATTATGTTGTTTTCTTCCTGATATGTTTTTATAAAGTTGGCAACATACTGAATATATAATTTTATTTCATTTTTTCCCTATGTGATTAATTTTTTTCTGGAAATATCATTTCTAAAGGCTGTATAGTATCTCCATTGTGTGGAGTGCCTTATTTTAATAACCATTCCCTCACTGTTGGGTGTTGAAGCTGTTCCCAATAATTAATTATATAAACAAAACATATTAAGATGAATATTTGTGTGCATAAAGTTTTATCAACATTTTTGATGACTTCCTTTAGCTGGAAGTGGGTCACTGGATTAAAGGATATGAATGTTTGAGAGGCTCCCAGTAGATATATCGCCAACTTGCTGTCCCAATTTCCCCCTCTCCAGCATACAGGGGAATGCCTGTGTCACTGCACACCCAGCCGATGACCTTTCAAGGCTTATGAAGGGTATCAGTCTTACCATATGTTATAGGTTGGCCTGTTTCCCCAAAAAGGATATTGTGAAGTCCTAACCCAAAGTACCTGTGAGTGTGACCTTATTTGGAAACAGGGTCTTTGCAGGTTAAGAAGGGGTCGTCAGGGTGGACCCTTGTCCAATATGACTGGTGTCCCTATAAGGAGAGCGCCAAGTGAAGATACAGCCACACAGGGAGGACGCTGTGTGCTATCCGAGGCAGAGACTGGAGTGATGCAGCTGCAAGCCAAGGAATGACAGCTGCCACCCAAAGACAGGAAGAGGTGGGGAAGGAGTCTACCCAGAGTCTCAGAGGACCATGCCCCTGCTGACACCTGGATTTCAGACCTCTATCCTCCAGAACTATGAGAGAATAAATTTCTGTCATTTTAAGATACCTAGCATGTGGTGCTTTGTTGTGCAGTCCTATGAAACTAACATACTTTATGTTCCCTGGCTTGGTGTCAGCTGAGCCAAAAAGAGCTAAAGTACAAAGGATGGTTCTTGCTACCTCTCAGAAGGGCATCCAATCCAGCCTGTTAATCTGTCTTCCCTAGGAACATTTCTTGCTCCCTGTCCTCGGAGCAAGAGCCCAGCAGGGGCCCGTCAGGGACTGGCTTGGGGCTGTGGGTCCATCATCCATTAGAGCAGGGTCTGGTTGAGCGTTTTCCTCAAGGTCACATCTCGAGGGGCACACAAAGCATAAACTTAGCATTTTTCTCCATACTGTTGGATTTGACGTGATGGAATAAGTATTTATTAGGCTCTTTCCACACCTCCTGGATTAAAACTTCATTCAGTGGCTCACACATGCCTAGTGTCAGGGCAGAGGTCATCTTTGTCACGGATCAGGCCTCAGACTGATCCATTATCAGGGCGTCTCAGGCCCTAAGCCCCTGACTGGCTATTGAATTCCTCACTTCTACAAATGCCCGTCTGTTCTCCAGTGACTTCTGAAAGGTTGCTCTCTCAAGTTGACCTTCTTGATCCAGGACAGAACCTAGAGACCTAAAGAACCCCAGTTGGAGATTATACAGTTAGGACGTTCCAACCCCAACAGTTACAAAGTCTAACACATTTCAAGTCATTCTTTACTAAGTGTCCACCGGGTGCCACTTACATCCTCTAGTCCTCACGAGAGCCCTACAAGGTAGGCTGTGATACCGTGACAGAATAAGAAATATATATGTGCTCTCTGCTCCTGGTTCCTGGCACAGCACTCCTAAAACCCTTGTAATTTCCTGAACAATATGGGTGCTAGGAGCATCTTTTGTTCTAACATTTGGTCTTTGACCCTGGTTTCTGACACAGAGCTCCTAATCCCTTAGAATTTCGTGGGTGATAGGAACATCTTTTGTTCTAAGGAGGTGACTGTTACTGGTGGGGCTGGTCACCAGAAAGATCAAGCCACGATTAGAAGCCTGGAACTTTCAGCACCACCCCCCATTCTCCAGAGACCAGAGAAGGGCTAGAAATGGAGTTAATAATCGATCGTACGTACGTGATGAAGCCTCCGTAAAAATCCCCAAATTATGGGGTTTGGAGAGCTTCTTGGGTGCGGCACATGCAGAGGGTGGTGCACCACCGAGGGCAGCCCTGTGCCCTTCCCCTATGCCTCGCCCTGGGCTTCCCTTCCATCTGGCTGCTCATCATACCCTTTATAATAAACTGGCAAACAGAAATAAAGTGCTTTCCTGCATTCTGTGAGCCGCTCTAGCAGATGATTGAACCCGAAGCAGCGGTCACGGGAAACTCCAATCTATAGCTGGTAGGTCAAAAGTTCTGGAGGCCTGAATTTGCAATTGGCATCTGAAGTGGGGGGCAGTCCTGTGGGACAGAGCCTTTAACCTGTGGGATCTGACTCTAACTCCAGGTACATGGTGTCAGAATTGAATTAAATTGTAGGACACCCAGCTGGTGTTGGAGAATTGGTTGTTGGGGGAAACCCCATCTCCCACATTTGGTCACAGGAGTGTTCTGTTCAGCAAGAGAGAGAAAAATAGAGAAAAAACAGTTCGTTTTTCCCTTACAGAGGTATAATGATCTCTATTTCACAGTAAAGAAACCAAGGCCTGTGCTCGCTTCGGCAGCACATATACTAAAATTGGAACAATACAGAGAAGATTAGCATGGCCCCTGTGCAAGGATGATAGAATTGAAAGTTTAAAAAAAATTAAAGAAAGAAAGAAAAAAAAAAAGAAACCAAGGCCCAGAAAGGTCGGGCCACCTTGTATAAGGCAGAGCCAGAAGTAGAGCCAAGACCTCCTGCCACAGAGTCCCCAGCTCTCTGCTTCGTCAGGTGGCTTAGAGGGTCATCAGAAGGCAGCTGCTCAGTGGGGTCATTAATGCTAACAAGGAATGCCAGATGTGTTGAGGATATGCCAAACCTGTTGAAGCAGATGTTCCTAGTTCCACTCAGTTCCATCTCCAACTTTTCTGGCATATGCAGTAATACGGGATTTTGTGATTACATGACCCCTGAAAATGGTCTGATCCCTGCTAACTCACCTTCTGATTTTTACATCTCAATTTCAATACATCTGTTTCCAAAAAGTTGCAAGGAAAGGGAGCCCTCTGAAAGCATACAAGGAACCTTATATTTAATGGTGTCTTAGTCTCTTCTGTACTGCTGTGACAGAATACCTGAGAATGGGTAATTTACAAACAACAGAGATTCATTTCTTACAGTTTTGGAGGCTGAAAAGTCCAAGGTTGACGGGCCCACATCTGGTGACAGCCTTCTTGCTGTGTCACATGTGGTGGAAGGCAGCAGAGCAAGAGAGAGAAGGTGAGAGGGAGAGGGGGAGGACTGAGAGGGAGAAGGAGATGGAGGAGGAGGAAAGGAATGGGGCTGAACTCCTCCTTTTTTCAGTAACCCACTCCCACGATAACAAATCCATTCCCTCAATAACGTTAATTAAATTAATTAAATAAAGTAGTGCCTCTTGCCTGGAATCCCAGCACTTTGGGAAGCCAAGGCAGGAGGATTACTTGAGGCCAGGAGTTTGAGACCAGCCTGGGCAACATAGCAATACCCCTGTCTCTACAAAAAATAAAAAAAATTAGCCAGGCATTGTGGCATTTGCCTGTAATCCCAGCTACTCAGGAGGCTGAGGCAGGAGGATAGCTTAGGTCCAGGAATTCGAGGCTGCCATGAGCTATGATCATGCCACCACACTCCAGCCTGGGTGACTGAGCAAGACCCTGTCTTAAAAACAAAAAAAGAGAGGACGGGTTCTCAGCCTGAAAGAAAATGTGGAAGTTGGAGGTTGTGGTGTTTGTGGCTTAAATAACCAGCCACAGCCCTTTTGCACCTGGCTGTGTCTTCCAGGATAACCCCCAACTGGTCCAGTCCACCAACTTCCCCGAAAGGCACCCACATATGGCCCTGGACCTCCCACCACTGACAGTTTTCATACCTATCCCTGACCACTGTTTCTTCCTCTGATGTCACAGGGCTCTGCATCTTGTCCCATCTTAGCAAATTAGACCCCTTGGTTGCCTAAGTGTTGTCTTTTTTAACTGTTTTCCATAGACGCCGGGAGCACAGGGCTTCCCAGAAGTCTGATTCAATGCTATTTTGAGCTGGATTAGATGGCAGAAATGAGCCACTCACCCTTGGAGAAGGCACACTTGGGAAAATGCTGCCCAACGAGAAGTGGATGGGGAACTCTTTCTCTGCACAAGTTTAAATGAGGGTCAGATGGGGCAAGCAGAAGCTCACGTGGTCCCTGTCAAAGCTAAACTGACAAACAGCTCCGGACAGATCCGGACTAGTTTTGTTCACCCAGCTGTTGTACTACTTCTGCCTGCAAGATGAGACACAGACACCTCCCCTCCCCAGGCTGGCATCGTTTGCTGAGCCTGTGGCTTTGGAAGGAACAGCAAGTTCAAATCCCGGAAAGAGGCTGAGAACGAATTCCAGCTGGAGGCCCACCAACAACAGTTGTGTCTTGTTCATCCCAGGGTCACCGCATGGGTGGGTGAGGTGTGATGCTGTAGGAGGGGTAGAAACCCAAGCACCTGTGGCTGCCTGCTGCCTCTCCGTGTCCTGGCTCCTCCTCGCCCTTCCTTCCTGCCTTTCTGGTGTGGTCAGGGAAACCTGCCGGGATTAAAGCTTCCAGAGGCCACTTAGCCCACTGCAAGTAGACGAATTTTTAAGGGTCTTTTGTTCTCCCTGAGCATCCTAGAACCACAGATGCAGCCTCTCAAAGTGGGTAGTGAGCACTGACTCCCGGCAGACCATAGTGCCCAGAGATGTCCAGCCTTGTCACAGAGGAAGGCCAGACCCCTTCACGTCTCCTTCCTTTCTACGGCTAATCGGTTTTCCTTCCTCATGCAGCTTTGGCCTAAATTCCCAGATAGCAGGAAATTCACCTTTCCAAGGTGAGTTATGTCCTCCAGTTATGTCCTCTGCATAGTTTCACAATTTGTCTTCCCTCACCTCTTCATGCTTTCTTCCTTCTTCATTCCACTCCCCCAACTTCACTGGAAGGCCACCCATTCTCAGTTTACCAGGGCTCTTGAATTCCTTTACCCTTGGGCACGCATCCTCTTTAGCCAAGGAAAAAGAGCCTCCCCTGTGCCCCCATCCCACGGTGGTGACAAGGCCTAGGGTCAAGGAAGGGGCCAGGTGAGGCCAGTGCAGGTTTCAGGCCCAACCCCAAGGAAGCAGCGCCAGCCCCCAGGGGCGGGGCTTCACCAGAGCTGCTCCCATCAAAGGGAACTGGGCCCTTTCATCCAGACACAAATGTCCCCTCGTACCCTCAGACCAAGGGTGTCCACCGGTGGTTCTTTTCCTCCCCCAGAAACTCAGCCTCAGGCTTTTCCCAGCAGGGGCCTCCCCGTCCCCTCCCCCGCGCCCCGTCCCCCGCTCCCCCGTCCTTGAGTCCCTCCCAGGCTGCTCTGGGGCGGGTCCAGCCACCCCCGTCCCCCGCAGTGTGGGCTGCAGCACGTGGCTCTGGGCAGCGGGTTTCCTCCCCGCCCCGGCAGAGCTGCCGAGCGTGGTCGCGCCCTCTCTCCTCCCGCTTCCCCGTGACTTCTTGCAAAAGCCTCGGCTCGCCCCCGCCCGCCCCCGCCTCCCCCGGAGGCTGCGCTTTCTCCCCGCCCCTGGCAGCGGCCTCCGCTTCGGAAACTGTTGACTCAGAGGGCGGCCGCGCGGCCAGCGTCTGATGTCAGCCTGGAGCGGGGCCGGGAGTAGGGCCCGAGGGCGGGAGGGCGGCGCGGGAGGCGGGGTGCGGGGCGCGGCGAGGGGGTGCGCGCTCGGTGGCTGCGGCGGCCCGGGCGCCCGTGACTCACGGCGCGTCACCGGCGCAGATGCCCGGGGCGGCCGGAGGCTCCCGGCTCCCGCTGATTCATCAGAAAGCACTGCCGCGCGGCCCGCGGAGGCCTGCGGAGGGGAGCGGCTGGCGGGCGGCGGGCGGCGGCCGAGGTCGTTTGGAGCGCACGGAGCCGGAAAACCCCCGTGGGCGGCTGCGGCGGGGCCCGCACTGCCCGGGTCACCTGCGGCGCGGGCCGGCGGCGGGCGATCGCTGGAGGGAAGAAATCCCCCAGCCTCAGCGGGCGGCGGCCGCGTCGGGAGCCCGTCCCCCTTCCGCTGCCTTGCTGCGCCCCTCCCCGTGTCGCACACGCTCCGTTATCCGGAGAAGGCGGTTCCTAGGCACGGGCACGGACCTTGGTGGCGCCCGAGGTCGCTGGGGTTTCCCCCTCCCCTTAAGACTTTGGGTCTGTGCGAAAAGCGTTCATTCCAGGCCCCACCCTTTCTACCCAGACCCTCTGCTGTAGACACCACGTGCTCGGCCAGCGCCTGGGCCCAGCTCTTTCCTGTCACTGCTAACCACAAGGCCCCGTGGCACTCAGGAAATGCAGCAGAGGGGCCAGAGAACTCTCAGGAAGGGGTGGGGGCAGAGAGGAGCTCTCTGTGTGGCTTTCCACCCCGTCCTGGAACAGGGACAAATTCCATAGCATTCATGAGATGTGGGAAGCTTTCTTTGTGCAAGGTGCCGCGTCCCCCAGGGACAGGTGGAGAAGGAGACACAAAAAGGTCTGATAGGCCCTCGCTGTCCCTGCATGTATAGTCTGCCAGGGAGACAGCCCCAGGCACACCTTGAGTGGTAAGATAGGAAGGGGAGGGTGGAGTGGAGGCTTCCCGGTGGGGCTGGCATGAGGACAGGGACCTTGAAGAGGAATGATTTGAATAGATGGGGAAAGGACATTCCAGATAGAAGCAAACGCCTGGAACCAAAACCAAGAAGCAGGAAAGAACAGGGTGAGTTCTGGGAATGGCCAGGAGTCCAGTTGGCTCAGAAGAGCAGCCTGGCCCAGCAGCACAGACGTGCATGTCTGAAGCAGGCACAGTGGCCCAGAAGGACCTGGACTCACGGGTTCCGCCTGCTGCCCTGGGGCACCAAGTCATGCCAGTTCCCAGACAGATGGATTCTTTCCAAGAATTCCACAGTCCTGCTCAATCACGGCTGCCGAACCTCCTGCCTTGGATGGCTTATTAGTTGTTATCTAATGCAGATCCTCTTTTGTCCAGATTTCAAATACTTTTCCTTTTCTGTCTCTTGATCACTATCAGTTTGTCTTGATCTACATCAGTGCCTCAACCCTGACAGCACATTGGAATGACCCACGGATGCTTTGAAAACAGAAATGTTGATGCATGGGCCCCCTCCCAGAAATCTGACATCATCGATCTGGAGTGGGGTCAATGTGTAAGCAGTCTTTTAACAGGCAGCCGGGGAGGAGAACCACTGATGTAGATGGTCACCATCAGGGGTGTCCAGGTCAGACCCCCACTCAGAGCGGAGCCTGCCGGCCTTCAGACTCCTCAACAAACCCTGAGAACAGAATTGGCAGACCTCCAGGGGCAGCTGGGCTCCCTGAGGCTGGGAGTTGCAGTCTTTCCCAGGCATCCACTCTGTAGCCAAGGCCAAAGGTTCTAACAGGAAGGGAGGGTGAGGCTTCTGTTTGTTTCCCAAGAGCCACTGACCTTTCAAGCTAATGATAACCACCAGGAACCTCACTGGTGGGAGAACTAGGCGTCAGTAGCCACTGCAGCCATCTCCCATTGACGCTGCATATCTGTAAGGGGGCCCAAGGTGGAGGTGGCCCCATCTCCTGCAACACTGGGCCTCAGAGGTAGAGGAAGACCCAGCTGAGGACAGATTGGGGCTCTGGGGAACAGGTCCTCTGCTTGCTTTCTGGGAAAATGGAGGTGATGATTACTGGCCCAAAGGTTCTTTTGGGGGATCTTGAGGTGAATCACCTAGCAGCGTTCAGCATGGGGATAATTTTCAGTAACTCTTTCCTTTCTCCTGTTTTGCTAGGAACTCTTTTCACAAATTTAGAGAGAATCTCCAAGTCTGGACCTCACAACTGCTCTTCCAGCAATTGTCCACCCCCATCTCCCCAGTCTACAGGGTTTGTAGAGGGTGACCTTGAAGGCACATCTGAGGCCCCAACCTAAGGAAGGTCAGGCTAAGGAACTTGGCTGCAAGTTCCTATGCTGCAAGAGAAATGACACTGGTCACCAAGGAGGTGACCAGCTGTCCTCCCCCAGGACTGAAAAGTAGAAATATGGCCTTGAGCCTGGGGAGGCTAGAACTACAGGAAGGATTTCCTGACAAATGACAATGTTGGCTAAGGACTCATGAGGGTCTGTGAAAGCAGGAGACTCCTCCTGAGCACCAGACCCTGTCACCACCACAAAGTGCTGTTCCCATTTGACAGCTGGGAAAACTGAGGCAGAGAAACAGTCCATAACTTGCTGAAGCAGCAAAAGCCAGCAAGTGGTGTAGCTGGGATTGGAATCTGGAGGATCAGCAGTTAAAAGAAGTGGGGCAAGCCCTCCCTGCCTTTCAGCTCTAAGATCCTGGGATTTTGTTTTTCTGTCCAAACCTCTCAATCAAGAGTCCTGGAAAAGCCACACCAAATCCTAGGGTGTGGGCATTAAATCCAAGGGCAAGTGTGGTTTTGAAATGCTCATGCACTCTGCCTTTCAATCCCTATCACAGAAAGAAAACTCTATTAGAGAATAACCGGTGTTTGTTGGCGGGTACGTCCTAGCAAAAAGAAAAAAAAAAAAAAAGAGGGTAAGCGATTTTTAAGGGCCTTTGGAAATGCAGAAGAGGCGCCGCAAGATGGCCCCTTCTTGGTTTTAGGGACAGACAAGCCTGCTCGCGTTTGGCCACTGGCGACAGATAGATAAATCCTGTTAATTTTGCTATTGGGACCCTCCCGAGCACCTCTCCTAGCGTCGCAAGCTTCTGGATGTGAGAGCCCGCGGGCCAAGGTGGGTATTCCTCTTCCCATTTTACAGCCTAGGAAACTGAGGCTGGACAGAGGCACCACCGGAATTGAATTGTGGGTGGATCTGCCTCCAATCCAGAAATTCTTTCCCTGGTCCCGAGAAGGGGCCCTGACTGCAGAGCGCGGGCAGAACGGCAACCGGGCCGCCCTCCCGGGCAGGCGCCCCCGCTGCAGGGCGCCGGGCGCGGCGGGAGAAGGAACGGGCTCCGCGCGCATCGCCCAGGCCGAGGGCGGGGGCCGCGAGCGCCGCGGAGGCGCCCGTTTCCCGTCCCCTCCCCTGGGAACCCGGCGCCGGGGGAGGGCGCCCGGCCGCGGCCCCCACATCCGCCCGGGCCGCCAGGTGCCCCGAAGCCCGGCCGCCCCCTCCCGCCCCCGCGCCTGTTCCCGGCGCAGCCCGAGTCTCGGCGGTCACGTCTCCCCATCCGGCTCCAAAGTACGAGCCAGGCGCGGCCGGGCCAACCCGCGGCCGGCGGGGCGGGGCGGGAAGGGGAGGCGACCCCTCCTCCCTGCGGCGCGGCGCTCCCGGGCCGGCCGGGGCGAGGCGCGGGCGAGGCCGCAGCGACGGGGCCGGGCGCCCGGCCGGCGGGGGCGGGGCGGGCTGAGGCCCGGCCGGGGAAGCCGCGAGGCCGCGCCTCCAGAGCGGCGCGCCCGCCGGTGTTGCTAGGGAGAAAAGCGCGCCGCGGCCCCGCCCCAGCCCCGCGGGCGCAGCGCCCTCTGCTGGTGCGGCCTGAGAGCTGCAGGGGACCCCGCCCGGACCTGCGGCGACGACCCGACTGGGAGGGCCCAGCAGAGATGTCCCGTTAATTAAGGGTCGTCGTCCTCTATTGAAAAAATAATAATTCAAAAATGAGTCATGCGCATTGCAGGGCGTTTTGAAATGTGGAGAAGAAAAAAAAGAAAAAAATCGCAATGCCTTTACCTATTAGAAAACAGCACTCTTAGAATGTTAGTCTGTCCTTCCAGTGCTTCGCATCTGCAAATCTACGCGTGTATGCATTCTTTATAGAATAAAAATGCAATATTGTCAGCTTTGTGAATGCAGAGACTTACTTTGTTCACTGCTCTATCCTCAGCGTCTAGAACACTGTTAAGCAGTGTTCTGGGTATTCAAAAACCATTTGATTTGATGTCTCTACCAAAATGGGATCGTGCTTTTACACAGTTGTAAAAATGGGACCATAACTTTTAGCATAGTTAAATTTCCTTGTATGATGCCCTGACTCCCTAGATGAAAGTATGTAAGAGCTTGATGGTAAAATTGTCCACTTGCCCCTTTAGAATCTGAAGGCCAGATATCTTTGGAATTTAGAATTATTCACAGTGCACATATAAAATGACCCCTACCCTGCAGTGGGGTCTGGGACAACACCCTGTAATCAAACACACCCCACATTCCTGCAAAGTATATGACCATTCACACCAAGTAGGATAAAATAAACACTATAAGCAGTTCATGTGAGTTCAGTCAGGTTTTGAGGCAAAATGAGTTCACCAAACTAAAGAAAAATCTTTGGGTTTCCAGAGTGTTCTGAATTTTGAATTTGAAAGGACAGTGGACCTGTACGGGCCTCGGGCCTCCAGGTACACCCACAGGTTTGGCCGCATGGTGAGTCTCTGCTGCAAGCTCACTCTTTTCCAATTTGCCTGTCTACACACCCTTAGTGCAGTTAACTGCAGGCAGCTGAGGGTGCCGACTGATGCGCTGTGATGGAAGGAGTCAGGCTTTTGGATGTGGTCATACATCCTCTACTCCCAGCCTGCCCCCTTCAAAGTAATAAACTTCAGCACTGTGTGGTTGTCCCTTTTTCCGCAGGGATATACTTGTCCTAAGGGACCTCGCCTGGGGATTTCAAAGGAAAGCTGCAAAAGCATCCCCAACCCAGGGCACTACTGTGACCAAATGGTGAGTAACTTCTCAAGAGGGCATGGGAACCAAAACATATAGTCGGCTAATTGTCATTAGCTGTGCTGTTACTGTAGGCAGCCTCTGTGCTAGGCCTCTGTCCGAGCTCCAGACTGAATATCCAGGCTCCTATTGATTTCTCCACTTGGTTCTCATCCCACATTCACTTCCAATGCAACATGTCCAGGACCACAAACCTCCCCTCAAAACGTGTTCTTTTCTATGACCTGTGTCAGTGATGGAGCCCATGATCCACGCAGTCACGTGAGCTGGAAACCCAGCTGTCTGCCACCTCCTCCTTCATCCTCTTTGGCACTAAGAATGAGGATGCAGTGGCGTGGAAGAATAGGAAGGGATTCGATCACATTCCTAAAGACCATGACCACAGGCTTGGTCTGGACTGGGTTTGGGGGCTGGCAGAGAGGGTTCAGAGCTTATCTTACCTGTAATCCTAGCACTCTGGGAAGCCAAGGCAGGAGGATTGCTTGAGGTTAGGAGTTCAAGACTTGCCTGAGTAAAGGCGAGACCAGGTCTCTACAAAAATAATAGAAAAATTAGCCAGGTGTGGTGGTGTGCCTGTAGTCCCAGCTTCTTGGGAGGCTGAGAGGCAGGAGGATCACTTGAGCTCAGGAGTTTGAGGTTACAGTGAGCTATGATTGTGCTACTGCACTCCAGCTTGGGGGACAGAGCAAGACCCTGTCTCTAAAACAAAAAACAAACAAAAAACAACTGCTTGTAGCCAGGCTTGGGGGCACATGCGCCTGTAATCTCAGCTACTCAGGAGGCTGAAGCAGGAGGATCGCCTGAGGTCAGGAGTGGGTGACCAACTTGGGCAACACAGTGAGACCCCCTTCTTGTAAAAAACAAAAACACAAAAATACTTGCTTCTTGCAGAACACTCAGCTGGACACAAGGTAAAACACAAAGACATTTAAGACTTGGTCTCTGAGCAACTGGCACCTTCAAGGCCTTAACTTCTAAAACACAAAAACAGACCCGTGGACCTAGCAAAGTCACAAAGAAACGTTTCTCACAGCCACACAGGGAACTGTCCCCTATAAATAAAAAGGTCCCTGCTTTGAGCCTGAACCAATCAGCTAAAGTCCCTTTCTGCTAACCAACCAATCCTATAACCAGGGAAGCCCAGTCTCAACCACCTGACCCTACAAAAACCTTTCCTAACCCTATCACTGAGTGGCTCTGAAGGGTTGCCAGAGCAGGGGTTGCTTTGATGCATCAAGATAAAAAAACTTGGCTCTGGGTGGCCGTGGGCATGTCCTTCATGGGCCTGACGTCACCGATGTGAAGGCATAGCCCACCTGGAAAAGCCACGCCTCAAACTGCACATTTAACAACCACATCTGAAGCCAGGGTCTTCTAGCTACTTGATATGTTGTTTCACACGCGGGAACATCCTCCCAAATCCCCGCTGCCCCTTCCCGTTCTGCTCAGAGCTCTGGCAATTGTCTTGGGGACTGGAAACCTGTATCGTACCTTGGGACTTGGGCTGGCAAACGGGGACTTTGGGAAGGGGAGAGAAAGTGAGACAGGAATCCCCTCTTCCTCCTGGCTCCTCCCTACCTCAAAACACAGTGTAGCGATGCAAAGGACACGGAGGTGGGGGCACTTGCGACGCTCGGAGACGTGATGGAACATGAGTTTAATATACGTGAAATCAGCTAGCTGTACACTGAGAAACAACTGTTTGGGCCAACGGCTCCGGCACTACGAGCAAAGGCAGTCCACGAGCGCCATCTAGTGGGACGACCTGCCACTGCGGCCCACGCCCTTGAGCTCCTGCTGCTCCGCAGCCTGCGCCGTGAGAGGCTGCGCTCTGCACACCTGCGAGGCGGCCAGCCGGCCGCGTCCAGCAGAGACAGCACGTCCAGCTTAGTTGCCTCGGGCACTCTCCTCTGCACTGCGGAAAACAAGCCTCACTTGTATTCTATGGACGCTTTGAATTTTGTTCATATTTTTTTGAAATTTGAATTCAATGCGTTTCCATTTTTTTTTTTTTTTTTGAGACAGTCTCACTCCATTGCCCGGGCTAGAGTGCCGTGGCGTCAGCCTAGCTCACAGCAACCTCAAACTCATCGGCTCAAGCAATCCTCCTGCCTCAGCCTCCCTCCCGAGTAGCTGGGACTACAGGCATGCGCCACCATGCCTGGCTAATATGTATGTGTGTGTGTGTGTGTGTGTGTGTGTGTGTGTGTGTGTGTGTGTAATTAGTTGTCCAGCTAATTTCTTTCTATTTTTTTAGTAGAGACAGGGTCTTGCTCTTGCTCAGGCTGGTCTGGAACTCGTGAGCTCAAACAATCCGCCCGCCTCGGCCTCCCAGAGTGCTAGGATTGCAGGTGTGAGCCACCACGCTCGGCCCGTTTCCCTTTTAATCCTGGCCCCCAGAAACCTCTGAGCCAAAATGGGTTCATCTTTAGCAGGATCTTAGGATGATCTCTTTGCATACTAACCTTACCTCTGTTTTACCTAATTTTTAAAGCCTTTTTTCCACTTAACTGTCATTTTCCGTATCTAGTTTCTTATATGAAAGATATTTCAAAGGATTTTTGGAAGAAGGTGGAGTCATCGGCAATTCCACGTAGAGTCACAGAGTCTCTGTTACCTTCCGAGACAGCTCATTCAGGGGTCATCAGGGTGAGAAAATTCAGGGTGTCAGAGACATCAGTGAGCAGGAACCCCAGAGATACAATGGCTAACACATATTGAACCTTTACTATTAATATATGCAGGGCACTTCGTAAGCACTTGATATGTATAAACTCATTTAATTCTTACAACAACCCTATTATTACAGGTGACCAAATGAAGCTCCATTTGGGGGTAATTCATTACACAAGAATAAATAATGAATACCCCCCGATTATGGAAGGGGTAACTAAGGCTCAGAGAGCTTAAATAACTCATCCACGGTCACACAGCTAGTGAGTGATAGAAATGGATTAGGCCACCCCAAGCCCATGTTCTTAACTACTAAGCTCTACTGCTGCTTCATGAGCTCCCAGCCAGGCACCAGCTAAAACAAGCTGGAAGAGCAGCCGGCAGAGAGAGTTGGGGATTTATGGGGCACAGAAGCACCTGCAGTTGCTTGGCATGTGACTGGGGTTGTGTGGATATTATAGTTGTTGACACCTGCCCAGCACAGCATCCCACACCTAAAGTGTCAGACTACTGACTGTGCCAGGTCTGTGATCAAGGGGAGGCGGGCCTGTCTCTCAGTTGGAAGGCTCTAGAAGCCCACTGGAAGTGCCCCGCGGCAGGGGTTTGGGGCTGTTTTGTTTACTGCTCAGTGCTATAGTAGTGTCTGACACCTAAATATAAAAAAAAATTGTTGAGTGGATAAATCATCAAACGAATGGATGAATGATACAGTTGAAATCTCTCCCAGACTTTGCTGTGAAGGGGTCAAGGTATCTGAGAGGTGCTGAGGGATCTCCCGGGATGGGTGGGAAACGGTGCCTTCCATTTGAAGGCCGACCACAGCCTGGAAAGCACAACCCCAGTCACATCCCACACAAAACTCTGAAGGGAGATTTTCAAGCAGGTTAGTGATTTAATCCAACCAGTTTCAGAAGTTCACTGTACCGCCACAAGGATGGTGGCCCAAGGGGAGATCTGAGTGGCAGAGGTACCACTCGAAACCACTGAAATAGTCCAGGTAGGACCTGGGAGGGGGTGAAATTGGCAGGGCTCTAGAACCAGGCATGGTCTCTGCCCTGCCCTGGGTGCTTGGGTGGGCTGATGCTGCACATCTGGATGGTGCAGTGTGTGCTATCAGCAGGCTGAGGCTAGGAGAGGGAATGAGGTACGAGGAACCGGATGATGGGCCTCTAAGTTGCTGGTCAGGGGACTGAGTTACAGGAAGAGAAAAACAAAAATGTTGAGAATAAAAAGAGGTCATTCAGGTTAAAGAAACTGGTTCTTGGACATGATCTCACGCCCTCAGTTGTCCTCTGGGCTGGACCAGGGAGGCCTGAACCTGGAGCTCACCTTCCCTGAAAGAAGAGCATCTTGAGGGCCGCAGCCACATCCCTTCTGGAAAGTCCAACTGGAATCTACCGTTTCCACACTCCCAGATCACTGTGCAGGTGTCCGAGAGCTTGTCTCCCCAGACTCTCCACTGCAGTCAGGGGACATCTACAATACCGGAAGCCATTCTCATACTATTAGAGAGGAAAGGTGTAAAAGGATTAGGAGTGGCAGAGGTGAAATGCTGGGTAGTTAGGCTTTCCCTGGTTGGCAGAGAGAGAAGAAAGGGGGCTGGAAGGTTGGAATGAAAACAGAGAGGTGTCCAGAAGGCAGTGCCACAGATTATTAAGGTGGGAATCTCTGTTGGCGAGCTGTCAGGTGATTTTTTTAAATGGCCTTTTATACTTTTCTGTATTATTATTGGAATTTTGATAATTTAAAAGAATTTTATAATAGGGAAAAACAAAGATCTCTTAACTTTGTAGGAAAAAAAAGGAAGATAGAAAGCAGGATGACAATGGGAGCTTGATAAGGAGAGAAAGGGAGGGAGCAGAAGAAAGGAACAGCCACTGAGCGTGATGGGTCAAGGCTCAAGATAGTGCTCCTAGGTTTTGTTTCTAAATGTTTTGTTTTGAGACAGGGTCTTGTTGTACCACTCCAGCTACAGTGCAGAGTGCAGTGGCATCATCATAGCTCACTGCAAACTCAAACTCCTGGGCTCAAGTGATCCTCCTGCCTCAGTCTCTGAAGTAGCTGGCACCACAGGTGCAGGCCAGCACGCCCAGATAAATGTATTTTGTGTAGACACGGGGTCTTGCTATGTTGCTCAGGCTGGTATCAAACTCCTGGCCTCAAGTGATCCTCCTGCCTTGAGCTCCCAAAGTGCTAGGATTACAGGTGCGAGCCACTGCGCCCAGCCAGTGTGCCTGTTCTAAAGGGCCGCACATATTTTATGGGTTGTATCCCCATCAAAAGTCCTATGTTGAAATCCCAACCCTCAGTACCTCAGAATGTGAACTTATTTGGAAGTAGAGTCATTGCAGATATTAGTCCAGTTAACATGAAGTCGTTAGGGTGAGACCTAATCCAATATAACTAGTATCCTTATAAAAAGGAGAAATTTGGACTCATACAGTATACAGGAAAAACACCTTTCTATAAGGTCATTAAATATGAAATGTCTGATTTCTAATCAAAAGTATAATATATCTCAAACAAGAAGCAGTACAATTAATCAAAGTGTGTGCCTGAACTATTGACACAGTTTTGCCATCTTAACAGTAGCTTACTTATGCCAGCGACAAAGAAACCTGGAGAGTGAGTGGCAATGAAATCGGGAAAGGCATTTTCGACAGCTTGTTGAGAATTGAGTATTTTTCCTTGCAAGAAGTGGTCTAAAGCGTGGAAGAAGTGGTAGTCAGTTGGTGCACGGTCTGGTGAATACAGTGGATTGCAGAAATTGAATTATTAAAAAAAAGTCAAGCAGAGCTTCTGGAAATGAAAAATTCATTCAAGGAAATACAAAACAAATACAGTGGAAAGCCTTAAGAGTACACTAGTGTCAGGCAGAAGAAAGAATCTCAGAGCTAGAAGGCACCACCTTTGAATTAAACAAGTCAGTCAAAGATAAAGAACAGAGAAATAAGAGGAATGAACAAAGCCTACAAGAAATATGGGATTATGTAAAGAGTCCTAACAGAAGAAGTACAGGAATCCTTAAGGGTGAAGAAGAAATTACATAAGGGGCCGGGCGCGGTGGCTCACGCCTGTAATCCTAGCTCTGGGAGGCCGAGGCGGGTGGATTGCTCAAGGTCAGGAGTTCGAGACCAGCCTGAGCAAGAGTGAGACCCCGTCTCTACTAAAGATAGAAAGAAATTATCTGGCCAACTAAAAATATATATACAAAAAATTAGCCGGGCATGGTGGCTCATGCCTGTAGTCCCAGCTACTCGGGAGGCTGAGGCAGTAGGATCGCTTAAGCCCAGGAGTCTGAGGTTGCTGTGAGCCAGGCTGATGCCACGGCACTCACTCTAGCCCGGGCAACAGAGCGAGACTCTGTCTCAAAAAAAAAAAAAAAAAAAAAAAAAAATTACATAAGGGCTGGAAAACCTATTTGAGAGAATACTTGAGGAACATTTCCCAGGCCTTGCTAGAAATTTGGACATCTAGGTACTAGAAGCTCAACAGACTCCTGGGAGATTCATCATCAAGAGGCAATCACCACGACATATAGTCATCAGACTGACCAAAGTTAACACAAAAGAGGAACTCCTACCAACCATAAGGTGAAAGCATCAGGTAACTTACAAAGGAAAACACGTCAGACTAATTGCAGACTTCTCAGCCGAGACCTTACAAACCAGAAGGGACTGGGGCTCCATTCTCAGTCTTCTCAAACAGAATAATGGCCAGCCTAGAATTTTGTATCCTGCAAAACTAATTTCCTTATATGAGGGAGAATTAAAGACTTTCTCAGACAAGCAAACACTGAGAGAGTTTGTCAAGAACAGACCAGACCTGCCCTGCAGAAGTACTCCGATTTGCATTATATACTGATTCGCATAATAGACACCGACCAGTGTAAAACCATCCAAGAGCTAAAGTTCAGAGCCCAGACAGATACCACAGTGGCTCAAAGAGGTAAAACAAAATAAAGTTCTATGAAACAGAATGAACGGAAATCCACCTGACTTATCAATTCTTTAAATGTGGCTTGAACTCCCCACCGAAGAGACGCAGCTTGGCTGAATGGATTAAAAAAATATAAGCGAAGTATCTGCTGTCTCCAGGAAACACATTTAATCCACAAGGACTCATCTGGACTCAAGGTAAAGGGGATGGAAAACAATATTCCATGCAAATGGAAACCAAAAGAAAGCTAGTGTAGCATTCTCATATCAGATAACATAGACTTCAAATCAACAAAAGTAAAGAGAAACAAGGACAGTCATTATATAATGATGAAGGGAATAATTCAACAAGAAGACATAGTAATCCTAAATATTTATGCACCCAACACAGGTGTGCCCAGGTTCATAAAGCAAATTCTACTTGATCTAAACAAAATGATAAACAGCAGCATTATAATAGCCACGGACTTCAACATCCCACTGAGAGAATGAATGGGACAGATCTTCCAAACAGAAAATAAACAAAGAAACAATGGAATTAAACAGGACATTAGAACAAATGGGCCTAACAGACATTTGCAGAACATTCTACCCCAAAACTACTGAATATATGTTCTTCTCAGCTCCTGGAACATTCTCTAAGATTGCTCACATCCTAGCCACAAAACGTGTCTCAACAAATTAAAAAAAATAGAAATTATACCATGTATCTTCTCAGACCACCGTGGAATAAAATTCAACCTACTGTTCAATGATTATTGGGCCAAGGAGGAAATTCAGATGGAAATCAAAAGATTCTTTGAACTAAATGACAAAGGGGTCACAAGTTACCAAAATGTGTGGGATCCTGCAAAAGCAGTCCTAAGAGGAAAATTCATAGCCTTCAATGCCTAGATCCAAAAGACAGAAAGATCACAAATCAACAATCTACTGAATCATCTTAAGGAATTGGAAAAGTTAGAGCAAACCATTCCCAAACCCAGCATAAGAAAAGAAATAACTAAGGTCAGAGCAGAACTAAATGAAATCAGTTCCAAAAGAAGTATGCAGAATTAATAAAACAAAAAGTTTGTTCTTTGTAAAGATAAACAAAATTAACAGGCCTCTTGCTAGATTAACCAGAAACAGAACAGAAAGGACCCTAATAAGCTTAATCAGAAATGAAAAAAGGAGTTATTACAACTGATACCACAGAAATACAAAATATCATCTCTGAATACTATAAAAATCTCTTATGTACATAAACTTGAAAACTTTGAGGAAATGGACAAATTCCTGGAAACACACAACCTCCCTAGGATCAATCAGGAAGAAATAGAACTCCTGAACAGACTAATATCAAGTAACGAAATTGAAGCAGCAATAAAAAATCTTCCAACAAAAAAAAGTCCTGGACCAGATGGTTTCACAGCTGAACTTTACCAGACCTGCAAAGAACAACTGGTACCTACACTGCAGAGATTATTTCATAACATCAAGAAGGAAGGAATCCTCCCCAACTTGTTCCACAAAGCCAATATCACCTTGATACCACAACATAACAGGAAAGGACATAACAAAAAAAAAAAAAAAAGGAAAAGGAAAAAAAAAAAAGGAAATGGTTTGCCTTTATGTTATGACAACAAAGAAAGGCAAGCTTTGAGATGATTTCTCTTCTGATGCTTGTTTAATTCATGTGAAACCCATCTATTCAGTTTCTTTTCCTTGCCCATTTGTTTCAAGTGGTCCAATATTGTTGGAATAGTAATGTGAAACCTTGCTACTAATTCACACATAGGTTGAGATGGATTTGCTTCCACTACAGCTTTCAGCTCATCATTATCCACCTTGGTCTCAGGTCACCCACATGGCTCATTTTCAAGATTAAAATCACCCAAATGGAACTTCTCAAACCATCGACTTACTGTGTGTTCACTAGCCGCATCCTTCCCAAACACTTCATCAATATTTCGAGCTGTCTGTGCTGCATTGGCTCCATGATGGAACTCATATCCAAAAATAACACAAATTTTTTACTTATCCATGGTTTCACAAAAATTTCTCTAAAAAAAAAATTTGAAAGATAATCACAAGACAAAATGTGAGGATGTACCTTCACAATAAAAAATAAAACAAGAAGTGTCAAAGTGAAATGTCAGACATATCAGGACATTCCATACTTAATAACCTAATATTTGGGTTTTCTAGCAAAATAGAACTTCTTATAGGAAGTTTGAAATTTGGTTGAGAGGAGATCCCAGTGGAATACGGTAGGGTTTGGGGGAAGAGAATAGATCCACAGCAGTCCTGCTTGAATTACAGTCCTAGCTCTGTCACTTAACTGTGTGACCTTCTTGAAGGGGCCATGAATCTCTATCTCATAGGGTTGCTCTGAAGATTGAGTTCATTTAGAAGACTAAAAGGGTTAATAGCCCAAGCCTTTAGAACAGTGCTGGAAACAAAATATTGCAATGGCTGCATGATTCTGCAGGCCCCTGGCTTTGCAGTAGATCCTCCCACTGGAATTACAATTAGAGTAATGTCAGTCTTCTCATTGGGGCTACGGTACAGCACAGGGCTTTCAAAGTAGTTCAGGAAATAGACTTCTTAGCTCTTAAAAGAGGTCACCATAAGTTTTCTTATCACTATATCACCCATCCTGGGGGCCTATGGCCTTAAGTGTAAGAACATAAAGAATCTTCCCTTTAAGATGGAACCTTGAGATAGCTAAAGATCTAGATCGTATAGGTAAGACCTATCAAGAGACACTTACTATTCAACTCCCTAGAAAGTGTGACATTGGTAACCTTGCCACACCTACTATCTCACCCCTACAGTCCCTTATCTCAGCGGTCCCCAACCTTTTTTGGTACCAAGGACCAGTTTCATAGAAGACAATTTTTACATGGACAGGGGAGGGGGGATGGTTTCGGGATGATTCAAGCACATCACATTTATAGTGCTGTCAAACCTCTCTGCTAATGATAATCTGTATTTGCAGCCACTCCCCAGTGCTAGCATCACTGCCTCAGGTCCACCTCAGATCATCAGGCATTAGATTCTAGGAGCATGCAACCTAGATCCCTCACATGCCCAGTTTACAGTAGGGTTTGAGTTCCTATGAGAATCTAATGCTGCCGCTGATCTGACAGGATGCAGAGCTCAGGCGGTGATACAAGCATGGGCAGCAGCTGTAAATACGGATGAAACTTGGCTCACTGGCTAGCCGCTCACCTCCTGCTGTGTGGCCCAGTTCCTAATAGGCCACAGACCGGTACTGGTCTGCAGCCCAGGGGTTGGGGACCACAGCTTTACCTTGAAGGAGGGCTTGTGCTACTTTTCCTAAAAGATCTCAAACACCCTGTACTTAAAAGATGTCCAGAGAGGCCTAGTCCTCCCACATTTTAGCTTGAGGTTATATGCAAAAAGTGCCAACAATTAGTTTCTACCTTGAAAGAATAAAGGCCTAGGAACAAAGCAGTTCAAGGATTTTACTCAACCCTTCACCATCAGTAACCCCATTCCCCTTTTGAAACTTACAGGCTTAACTAAAGGTTAGAACCAGGTTACCAGTGTTATCACCCACCGTTACCGTGGAAAACTTAATCCCCAGTGCAGCAGTGTTGAGAGGTGAAGCCTATTAAGAGGTGATTAGGCCATGAAGCTAGCATTACCTAAACCTAAACCAATTTTAAAATGATGTCTTTGGGGACCACTAAAGTTTTCTTCCCTCTCCCAGCAAGCTTTTTAAGTGTCTTGTTTACATTCTTGCCTCCAACAGAATCGTAAAATTAGCAAAGGAGAAAGCCAAACTTTGAAAATGCTCTCATTTCCTTTATTTCTATTGAGAACCTAACAGTAAAGAAGGGTAGGTTTAAGCCATAAAGTAATTAAATCTGAAGGGCATTACTGAGTACCAATACGTATGGAGACGGGTGCAATGAGACTGGTCTGTAGTGACATAAAAGCAGCACAGGTTATGTGTTTCAAAGACTTACATAAGTTAGAAGTTAAAACCGTCCCACTCATTGAATTTAAAAATAATTTCAGATGCAGAAATTAAAATTCTATTTCTGCATATCACTATGGTAAAGGATTGTTGATTAGGTGTACAATCAATCCACAAAATGTATAAAACTTCATATACTATTTCTGTAATCTTGCACAGAACTTTACATCTTTATATTTTGGATGCCAGAGTACCTTTAAAATGCCTCTCAAGTTTAGTTCCAAATTTAGAGGCAGACAGAGGCAGTTTGGATGGTCTCCTGAAATCTAAAAGGCCCCTTATTTTGACAATTATGTTTATGCATGTGGTACATATTCAGGGACACACTATCACCAGTGGATTGGAAATGCACCTATTCTTATTCCTTCCAAAACTAAAAGGGCATATTTAAAAGGGAAAACTCACAAGTTTGGGGAGATCAAAAGAGACAAAAAAAAAAAAAAAAAAAGAAAGCTGGAAAGTAGACAGATCAGTACATAATTTATCAGCTTTAGGAAATCAAATCCCAAGGCCAGCAGTGGGGAAAAAAATACTCAGAAATTCAAAAAAAGTACAGGAATTGGCAGCAGTCCTGACCTCTCTGTATGTGGAAGCAAAATAAAGATTAGCTATTGAAGCATTCAAATTCCAGGTCCTTTTTCCTACACTCCATGTCTGGGCAAGAGCCCTTTCTCATTTGGCAAGATTGAAGGTTCATTCTCTAGAGAAGATAACCAGGTCTCTGATGGCAGACATACTCTCTAGAATGGCAGGGGTGCCCCCTGCACACTGGAATCAGAGGCCCAACCCTCTTACACTGCTGGGCTTCTAGAACTGGCAGATGGCCCATCACCCCTCAGGCAAGACATATGAAGAATACTGATTTGAGGATCAGCTAAGACATCAAAATAATAACATAAAAAGTTCTCATCTGATCTGCTGGGACTTATTTTTTCAGTTGACAAACTACACTCGTGCACTCAGAGCCGCCTATTGGCTCTGCAGTTCCCCACTCAGATACAGGGTTATCAAACATTTGAGGAATGCCTGGAATCATAAAAGACACAGGTTAATTGAAAAACAATTTAAGATAAATTTGAGCTGGGCACAGTGGCTCATGCCTGTAATCCTAGCACTCTGGGAGGCCGAGGCAGGAGGATTGCTTGGGCTCAGGAGTTCAAGACCAGCCTGAGCAAGAGCGAGACGCCGTCTCTACTAAAAATAGAAAAAATTGGCCAGGCATGGTAGCGCGTGCCTGTAGTCCCAGCTACTCAGGAGGCTGACGCAGGAGGATTGCTTGAGCCCAAGAGTTTGAGGTTGCTGTGAGCTAGGCTGACGCCACAGCACTCAAGCTCAGGCAACAAAGAGAGACTCTTTGTCTCAAAAAAAAAAAAAAAAAAAAAAGGAAGGAAGGAAGGAAGGAAGGAGAGAAAAAAATTCAGGAGTATGAAAAATGGTTATCTGCTCCATTTAGTATGGCAAGACAACAAAAACCGAGCATATTAAGCCTTCTACTAATGGCCATTTTGAAAAATACTTAGTTTGACTAGTTCCAGTTCCCAATAAACAAAACATAAATCCCTCAACTGTGTAACACTGAAGTCAGATTGCCCTTTGAGCCATGAGTGGTGTCAGCGTTCCTGCATCTACGTTCCTTTCTAGGTGAAGACACATGTAGCACTTACCATCTGTATGTAAAGGAAAAACAATTCCTCAGTATATCTGAGTAGGAACTGTGACTTTTTAGTCAGAAAACGTTTTAGGTTAGCTTTATTTATTTACTAAGTCACTTACTTTCAGACAGAGTCTCACTCTGCCATGCAGGCTCCAGTGAGGGCAGTGGCATCACTACAGCTCATTGCAACCTCAGACTCTTGGCTCCGGCAATCCTCCTGGCCTCAGTCTCCTGAGGAGCTGGGACTACAGGTGTGCACCACCATGCCCGGCTAATTTTTCTATTTTTTTAGCAGAGATGGGGTCTCACTCTTGCTCAGGCTGGTCTCGAACTCCTGAGCTCAAATGATTCTCCTGCCTCTGCCTCCCAGATTGCTAGGATTAGACATGACCCACCTTGCCCAGCTTCAGGTTAGCTTTAAATTACCCAAATAGATGATCATACATTACTGCAATTTCTTCAAACTTACAACATAAATCACTTCCCTATTTCTATCTTTCTAATGCCCCAAATTAGCAACACGAGGGTGAGGAAAAAACCCAATCCAAACAATCCTTGACTCAAATTTGATTCCAGTCCCAGCCATTGAAAAAGGCTTCAGGAACCACAGATCTATCTTTTGCTATCAAATACAGCCACCCTTAAAGCCGGTAGCTAGCAAACACTTTATGCAGGCAGAGACAGCCTCCAGCAAATTCCAGTCAAAACCAAGACGGTTTCTTCCCTTTATGAAAGCTTGCATCTGCCACTACTTGCACCATATATTCTCCCGCTTCAGGATGGATGAGATTCATAAGATTTATTTACAACTTGAATGTAGAAGACTAAATTTTTGGTTTTACATTAACATTTTAATTGATTCCGCTTAGGCAATTTAAGTTTCTACAATTATTGTTCCTTTAGATAATACTACAAGGTTATATTAAAAAAATCAAATCAACTAAATAACAGGCAGCAATGCATAACCTTCCCCTGACACCCACCCGAAAGTTCAATTTTCAAGGATAAAGCAGAATGGCCAAGCATATGCTACAGTCATCTTAATATCAAGCATCAACACCGGTGCCATCTGCATGCATGTAGCAGGACAGCAGCCAGGCAACTTTTTAGAATATTAATCTTTAATCTGCAGTGACCTGGCAAAGTTGGGTTCTACCGCCTCCATCCTACAGACAAGGAAACCAGAGTTAATTGAACCCTTACTGTATGCCAGGCACTGTTCTAAAGTTGAAATCTTATGAAGCTGCTACTTTTATTATTTATTTCCATTTCCTATCTGGGAAAACTGAAGCACAGAAGGGTTAAGTGAATAGACTATTTTCACACAGGTAGTGTAAGTGGCAGAGGCAGAATTTCAGTCAGGCAGATAGGAGTCAAAGTCTACACCTGTAACTATCAGCTTATACTACCAAATTGCCTAAATAATAAAATCTTTAGATTTAATATTCCTTCTGGAAAAACAGTGAAAGAAACAAAATTTCCTATCAAGTCACCCAGTTAACTGAAGTGTTTAAAGAACAAAAAGATGTTGATTTTCATTTCAGCAAGAGTTCGGAAGACTGCTTAAAGCCAAGACAGGTTAGCAACTATATACTCTAGAAACAAGGGGGAGATAAAGGGGATTGCAGAGAATGTGACTTTTCTAACTCAGTGTTTGCATTGAACGGTATCAGTGTCCATGTTTACTTGGAATAACATCTAGCTTAATTTATATCAATCTAGTTCATTTAGTCCAAGTTTAAAACTGTTATGAGGTCAGTGAACTCAAGTATCTAGAGAAAGAGTAGCTCTAGAAACATCTTAGTGCTTATGCACACACACACACACACATACACTTTGTCAAAACTTTCATTGTTCCATATGTAACAATGAATCTCATCCCACCATCTATTTTATCAGATTCAATTTACTTTGTAATAAAGCAACTAAGATTCCTAAAGAACGCTTGCAAGCTAATATACACAAAGCTGATACGTAAAATTTCACCTCTATTTCATGGTAGAAGCCATCAAAGTAAAACGTGAGGAGGAATACAAACATTTTATCTATGTATTCAGAATCACACACGAGTTACCTTTACAGTTCAATTTACTATATAGAAATCATTTGGGTTTTATATTTTCAGTTAAATTTTGAACTGAGATTACAATATTGTAACAAAAAAATTTACATTAATTCAGTATTTTTTTAGCATACCAAATTGAAATACATAGGTTCAAACTTCAGATTTATGGCAAACAGTCTTCATATACAATACAGACATGTCTTAAAGTTACCATATTATTCACATGTGATATTTGCAACTCTTGAGCTGTTTCACATAGAACAGCTCTCCTATGGATATGGCAAAACTGATATGCCACGAAGTTCAAGGCTGTATAGTTAAGCCAAGGACTCAAAGTTGCACCATCTTTTAAAAGGTTTGGCATTTCTGGACCACAACAACGCACAACATGTAAAGAAGGTAGGAAACAATTCCTCCTCCTTGTACGGTTTTAAAAAAAAGTTGCATGGTAGCTTGGAATTTTGCATAAAATCCCACAGTATACCTTGGAAAAGTCCAAGGGCAATTAGATGACAATGGATTGGGATCCTGAACTTTTTTAATTAATAGAACCCATGAAATTCAAATGGGCATTAATCAAATCAACAAAATATTAAGCACCTACTGGTTTAAGAGATTAAAATTTACTAGAGATTCATGATCAATTTCTTTCCACCTTGAAATCAAGGTGTTAAAAACCAGTTATTAAGTGCATTCCAAACTTCTCCTATGTAGCACAGGTAGAATTTTCTGTCCATTGGCACCAAAGTGAAGTCACATTTCCTCTTGGGAGACAGAAATTCCACATCTGAACATAGAGTAAGTTAGGAAAAAAATGACCCCTGTGTTTATTTTATTACTATTGTGATTCTGAGATCTAGGATTACTAATATACTAGCAGTGAACAAAGCAAATTCCTGGCAACAATTGTCAGGTTAGTGATGCTAACTCCCTTCCCCAACCACCATAAAATTTTAGTATGAAAAGAATTAAAATTATTAAGCTGAACAAATTGGAAAAAGAAACTAAGGGAATTGTTCAAACCAACCATAAAGACCAAAATTTGAAATCACTGCAATTGAGAAATTGAAGAAAATAAGTGTGCTTCACCCCAAACCCTCAACTCTGAATTTAAATATTCCGTGCAAAAGAGCATCAGGTTTCTGAATAAACATGTAGCCCTTCTCTTAAGTTTTAGTGCTCTGCAGTTTTCTGCAATTTTATTTCCCTCCCCCAAGTTTCTTCAAAGTATTTAATAGAATCTTCCATTTCAGCCGAAAGATTTGTGATTCAAAGATTTACTAAGGTACTCTACGCATCTATCTATACAGAAACACCTACTAATTATTACAATTGGTTTATGCAGGATTAACATTTTTGGTGTTAAAATTGTTAAACATCATGCTTACTGCACATCAACTCTCCATAATGAATCTGAACTTCACAATGATTTACCAAACACTTTACTTAAATTACTAATTAAATAACTGAAAAATGCACTGAGCCAAACTAAACTTAAATGGGCTATAAAGAAAAATAACCTTCAAAACAGTCCAAATACACATCTATTTCAAACCTACCTTTGCTAGCTAGCCCCTTTCCCAAAGTTTTAGCCTGAAAAAACAGTAAAATCTACACAAAATTTTATTGCAATCATACAAGGGTTACATTAGGTCAAATACAACAAATACTATGATGCAATTTTACATTTATTAAACTACAGTTCAAAGCACAAATTTACACATTCTAAATACACTAAACATATCTAATGAAGTCACACTGGTCTTCCACTGACAAAATTTGATATATCTGGGTGAAAGACATTAACTTTACAAGACTTTTTAACACGAATCCTTAGTATAAAAACTGTGTACTTGTATGTAAACGGTTTAATGGGGAACCCAATTAATGGGCTTCCATCTCCACTAAGTCATCCATTTTGTTGCATATTTTATTTTAAACGCTTAAGGGGTAGGACAAACTGTTAAGTTTAAATCTGGATACATTATCTAAATCTCCCATTACCCCCAATGAATTATAGATGAAAGCTGATTTTGTCTGGTCCCAAATAGCTATTATTAACAGTTCTGATTCCAAGAGAATTAACAGAGTAAGATTGTTTGAATTTTTTCCACACTGGAATGTTGACCAGACAAACTTAACCTGCAACTTCAGATCTAAAGAAGCGTTAATGCCTGTTTAAGCTTCAGTGGAAAAGCTGTCTTCTTGGCTCAGCTGAATGCAAGAAGGCACAAAGAAGAAGTTCTTCATCATTGTGTCTGAAGTAACTCCAGCATCTTGCATCTCATACCTAAATAAAAATAAGCAAAATTCTGAATTGAAGCCCAAAGACCACACAACAAATGGAAAATGAGACATACCTATAACTAGTCTTCCAAAAAACCCTTAAAAGATTATCATTTTTCTATTACAGTCATGTGCTGCATGGCGACATTTTGATGAAAACTAAACTGCATATACAACTGTGGTACTGTAAGACTATAATGGAGCTGAAAAATTCCTATTGCCTAGTGATGTCACAGCTATTATGATAGAAACTTCTGTGTTTAAGTATCTTTAGATATACAAGTAACTTACGATTGTGTTAGAACTGCCTACAGTATTCGATACAGCAACATGTACAGCTTTGTAGCCTAGAAGCAACAGCCTACACTATATAGCCTAGGTGTAGTAGGCTCTACCATCTTGAAATAGCCTTATAGACACATTTCTCAAAACAAAAATCACATCATTAAGTGACACACAACTATACTTTTAAGTTATGCATTCATTACAAAATTAAAGTTATTAGCAAATCTAAAATGTCACCTCAAACATCCCACCTCCTTTAAAATAAAATCACCTTACCAATCACTGAATGACATCATGTAATAAACAGCTGGCCTTTGAAAATCATTAAAAGCAGATGGTTCATGGAAAGAATCTGCTCCCATGTTTTCAAAGATAAGCCAATCTCCCACATTCAGCTCAGGAAGAAGACAGCTTTCCACAATTTGATCAAGCTCATCACAGGATGGACCCCAAAGGCTGCTTGTAAACAGAGGCTCATCTTCCTTGTATTTCTGTAAGGAAAGTTTTTTTTTTAAATTATTAATTTCTACTCATACTCATGTAGGTGTTGCATCTGGGGTAGATCAGAAAAGCATTATTCACTATCTCAGGTACAATGTGCCTATGGAAGAAAGGCCTAGAACCAGAGGAAGGGGTGCTCCTTCTTAAGCCTCAGTGGTACCATTAACTCCATATGAGGGCAGCTAACTAAAGGGACTCAGCCAGAAAAATGCAAATCTTAAAAAGGGGGGTATTTTTCTCCATCCTAAAATATTTCTCAAAAAAATTGGGGGGGAGGGCATCTTAAAAATAACAGTTCAGTTTATAAACTGCCAAATAGGTTCTGATATTATTTGTGTTAAAACTTACCTTGTGAACCTCTGGAATGGTATTTAAGTCCTCAGACAGTTTACTTGCAAAAGAACCATAAACACCATCATTCATATAATACATGAAGGCTGGTTCATCACTTCCGGTTTTTTCTACTGAAATAAACATGAAAAGGGAAGATGAGTTCATAGTAAGATGTCATATATACTTAGTACACAAGGCTTATCAAATAGACTGAAGTAATAGCCTTTAATTAATGTAAACTTTACATTTCTCAAAATACTTAAATTAACTAAAAAAAAGACTGATATGCAGACATATCTTAAAATAAAACAGCTTAAAAAACTGAACATACACTTCACAAAGGAAGATAACCAATGAGCAAATGAAAAAGTCTCTACATTAGTCATCAGGTAAATGCAAATTATTGCCATTTACCTTATGTTTATGAGTATTCATTTATGAGATCGTAAACTTAAAGACTGTTAACACGAAACACCAGTGAGGGTGAGGAATGATCAGAACTCACAAGTAGTGTATACCAGTGGGAGCATACAATACCAACTATCACTTTGAAAACATCCATTCTAGGATCCAGCAATCCTACTCTTAGCACAACCAATACTCATTTCCTGTTTTTTTCACTTTTTTATTTTTTATTTTTTTTGAGACAGAGTCTCACTCTGTTGCCTGGGCTAGAGTGCCGTGGCGTCAGCCTAGCTCACAGCAACCTCAAACTCCTGGGCTCAAGCGATCCTACTGCCTCAGTCTCCCGAGTAGCTGGGACTACAGGCATGCACCACCATGCCCGGCTAATTTTTTCTATATAGTTTTAGTTGTCCATCTAATTTCTTTCTATTTTTAGTAGAGATGGGGTCTCGCTCTTGCTCAGGCTGGTCTCGAACTCCTCAGCTCAAACGATCTGCCCGCCTCAGCCTCCCAGAGTGCTAGGATTACAGGCGTGAGTCACCGTGCCAGGCCTCATTTCCTGTTTTTTTAAATACCTCTCTCCACAAAAATGAACCAGGGCTCTTTTAAGAAAGGACTGATTGATTATAGGACTGAAGCAGGGAAAGGATAAAATGAACCTGGAACATCTTGATATTCCACAAAATAAAGAAGTGCTCTGAGAATATGGTGTGATGTTAAAAGGACCCAAATCTGTGATGGTAGAATAAATAATGAAAGTAATAGATTATATAACCTTCTGAATAAATATCTCTTAAGTTTAAACAATATAAATAGGAAGGAAGGAAAAGCTCTTCAAGTAAAGGCCAACTAATACAGACTGAATAATGGAGTTAGAAATTTTGAACTTTAACTCAGTGACAAGTTAAATAGACAAAAAAAAAAAGAAAACACAAAAATTTTAAATAAGACATTCATCAATAGATGCTATAACCAAATAGGGTGAAAGTGTGCTGAGAAACAGGTAGCTTATTTACAGTTTCAAATTACCTTGTCATTTCACAATGGAGAAACCTGCCTGACACCAAGTGATCAAAACTAGCATCAAAAAACAAAACAGAAAATCTAATACCATCTACATTAGAAAAGGCCACTACCATGTGGTCTCTAAATGATGCACCAAGAACAGAATATTTCTTTGGTGAACTTTATGCCCAAAATGCATGGTCTAAAACATCTAATCAGGAGGATATATCAATCAAACCTGAAATGAGGAACATCTAAAAAACTCCTACTCTTCAAAAATGTTAAAGAAATACAAAGTCATGAGCTGACAAAATTTTTCCTGATTAAAGGAGAAATGACAAGTACAATACATAGTTCTGGACTGTAGTCCAAATGAGGAAAAATAAAAAGCAGTAAAGGATAATAATGGGAAAACAGACAATCCCTATGGACTATAGATTAGTGTATGGTGGGAAAAAATAAATCTCCTTAATGAGAACAGTATTTCCTACAGCAATACTGGTCAACACTGCCTACTGTCTTTTTGTTGGTTTCATTTGAGATGCGATTAAAAGGACTCTTTGTTGGCCCTTCTTATTTATATTAGAAAGTATGAAGCAGATTCCCCCGTGATCCATCTGAGGTAAGAGGAATGGAAAAGGAACAGAATAAAACCTCAGTTCTGAATAAGAGATAAGGATCAGTCATCTGGTGGAAGTTTACTTAAAACGTACATACCTATCTAAACATCACAACCAGGAGAGCTGGAGTCAGGTGTTCTTATGGAATGGGACTTTGGCTATGGCATGTGGAAAAGCTCCCCAAGATGCCTATAGCTGGCTTAAGACCACCAACAACTTTATGGCCATCTACTCATCTCCATGGTAACTGGAATTACCTACTAACAAAAATAAAACTATAAACCTTACCTCCAGAGGAAAATTTATCATTTTCAACAACTTTCTTTGCTATGATATTAACTGCAAGTGTAAATGCAGAAGACACATAGTAGCTTCCAGGTTCTGAAATTATCTTAATGCCAGATCCTTCAGGAAAGTAGATATCCAACAGAGGGCTGATAACATGATTAACCTATGGATTTAAAATCCTAGATTATAGTTTCAATATTGGATTAGATAACTTACAATACTCAGAGATTGACAGCTATTAACTAAGTTTTCTAGGAAAATTGAGCAGTTCCAATTGGAGACCATGAAGCTTAGCTATTAATGTTTAGTGGCTATCTTCAAGCAATTTACTGATGCACATTCTTAAGTCAAAGTTTACTTTGTAACTATCAGAATGGCATTCATTTTAAAAAATACATAGATTAATAACTCTAATACCAAATACCTACTAGTGTTTTTCTTTTAAAGTCTTTTTTTTTATACTTGATAGATAGCAGAGGCAGCAAAATTTCAAGTAAAATCTTTCTAGACATTACAGAATGAGGGACAGAGGAGTGATGTGCACCTGGATAAAACAGCTAAAGTTAAGTTACGAATTCATTTTGTGTCATCAAGTACAGAAACACAACTGAAATAGAAAATCTTCTGTGATAATGTTACAAGGTTCCAAGAATTTTATCAAACATTTCAAAGTTAGCTAGGTCTTCTCATTGCCTGGGTATTTTCTAAGAATGAAATTTTAAATAGATAATTACAGGCTTTACTTTCTGCCATTGTAAAAATCCAGACCTACACATCCACCACTTAAGTAACAAAGAAAGCAATTATTCTGATATGTTATCCACTGAAGAAAGTTTACCTCTTCCAATTGAAATTCGGTTCCTGTGAAGCCTCCACCAATGTCTAACATGTTCATTGTAAAGCCAAATTCTCCCTAGAGATGAAAAAAATACTTTAAATTCCAAATTGTAATGGATATGAGAACATTTCAAAAACCCAGGGAGGTAAATATCTGTTCTGACCTTTAGTACAGCAAGTTCTTGGTTTTTTATTAACAGAAACAGATTAATTCCATGTTATGTATATTGTTTCACTGATCCTATCTGTACTCTCTAATTCATCCCTTTACCCATTTAAAAAGTACAACTGTATTAGAGCCCTGAATGCTTGTTTTTTAAAAAAATGAGGTGTTATACTGGGTGTAAACAGAGTAATTCACACAGGCACAAAATACTGAACCTTAGTAAAATATCAAAAATAATTTAAGAACTTACAGCCATGTCAAACACACATCGAGCATCAGACAGAGCATGAACATATGCTTGAGACTCTTTGCAAGCACTTGAAACATGAAATCTGAAAGAAATAGGGTAATAACTTTAAAGCAACAAGGTTTAGAGATGATTCCTTTCAACTGTCATTCGATATATTGACACTGTAAATATTCATGTTAACTTTATCAAATATTTTAAATATTAGAAGCACTAGTCTGTAATTATCCAGGCTACAGTACCAGCTTTTTAGAAGTCAGTGCTTATACTATAATTCTATAAACAAAAATTTTAATAAGTTAAACATCAATTGTGCTCCATGTTTATACAATAGGGCATGTTTTTATGTATATATGGTAAAGTAACAAGCACTACCAATCGAATTGGTTCACAAAATCTTTAATTTGAACATTCAATTTTATCTGGCCAAACACAAAAATGTTTCTATTGTAGCCAGGCATGATGGCACACACCTATTAATCCTAGCACTTTGGGAGGCTGAGGCAGGAGGATTGCTTGAGACAAGGAGTTCAAGACCAGCCTGAAGAACAATAGTGAGACCCCCATTTCTACAAAAAATACAAAAACTAGCTGGGCGCAGTAGCATGTGCCTGTAGTCCCAGCTACTTGGTAGGCTGAGGCAGGAGGATTTGTTAAGCCCAGGAGTTTGAGGTCATAGTGAGCTATGATGACACCACTGTACTCTAGCCCAGGCAACAGAGAGCAAGATGCTGTCTCCCCACTTCCCCAAAACAGTGTCTATTATAAAATAAATACAAATGAACATTAATTAAACCAGTAAGTTACATTTACTAATATTAGTGATACTTGAGGCTTCGAAATATTTAAATTTAACTGCAATATGGTTCTGTATATTGATTGTTAAACGTTAAAATTCACACAACTGTATACCCCAAAAGTCAAGTTTTCTGTGTGTTAACTTAAATAAAATTAAGTTCAAATATGAGCAAAACTCTCCAATGTCAGTATCATCACCTAAGGCAGAATTAAAATTTTATCTAGGCTAACATGGAATATCTATTGTGTAGGGTACAGCACGATCCAATTTTTCATGTAAAAGAATTACGTGTGTGTACAAAGAGATTTAGAAAAATACACAAACTATTTAAGGTAAAACAAAGTTTGATTTATTAAAATGCCCCCCCCAGGGATTAAGAAGAGAAAAAGTCTTCAGACAGAGAACAGAAAAAATGAAATGACACCTACAACTTAGAAGCTCAATGACATTTCAATATTCATTCACTGGAATTCTAGATGATCTCTATTTAATTTAAAAGGAGGTGATTTACTGTTTACTATTTTTTCTCTTTATTGGGGGAGAAGGTACAGATGCAAAATAGTATGAAAAAGGACAAAGCATATATTTAGTTTTTTCCCCTTAACTAAAAAAAAACGTTTTAAAAGTTTAAAACAAATACTCACTTAACCCCAATTATTTGGACATCAAGTTCCTTGGCACATTCCAAGAGATGCCTACAGTTCTTCAGTGTAGTACCAAACTTCATGTTACCCTCTTCGCCTCCAATATTATCTTCTGTTGCAATATGTAGTAAGACCCTAAGAGAAGGGGAAGATGATTGGGGCAGAGTTGGTTTACATCATCATCAGCACATGTGGAAGCCTGAAGATTGTAGGAAGTGTGTTGATTATGTTGCCAGGGCTCCCAAATCCAGCGACGGATGAATCAAGTGAACCTAATGAAAAACAATCCTGTATAGAGAAAAAACTAGCAATTAGGGCCTAAAGCATGAAGCTTGCAAGGAAGGGATTTTGGAAAATGCAGCAAGTTAAGACTGTTGTAGCATCAAGAGTCGGTTGGGCTCTGTAATGAAAGACGGAGACATTACTTTCAAATGAAGTCCATCAGTCCATAAATTCACCTAGAAAGACTAAATTGAATAGCAATGCCATCATTGTCTTTCAATAAAAATATCAGGGCTTTAAATGTCTTTAAATTTCCTTAGATGTTCACACTAGCTAAATCTTCACCACTTACTCTGAACCTTCCTATTAACCTCTTACATCCCAGCAGGTTTCTAACTGGAAAAAACTAGCAAGATTTATTTTATGTACACAGCAGCCTTTTAGTCTACTGATTCATATCTAGTTGGTAATTTCTTCCAAACCAAGACAAGATGATCAAGACATTAATTTTTCCTATTTTCAGGAGTTAAGTAATTACAAACCACTAAAAGATGCATATATACAAATGCTATCTGTCAAACTATTTTCACAAGGAACATGTTACTTCAACACGTTAACTAAAACAGTCAATGCAATTATGAAGATACATAGTTTTGGCCCTAATTTGACCAAAATTAAGGCAAAGGTTGGTAAATCAGGGCAAGGCTGATAAAAAGCAGAATTATTCTACCTAAGGGTAGAATCAGCTCCATCAAGAATGGACCATTCAGGCCGGGCATGGTGGCTCAGGTGTATCATCCTAGCACTCTAGGAGGCCAAGGCAGGAGGATAGCTTGAGCTCAGGAGTTTAAGACCAGCCTGGCCAAGAGCAAGACCTTGTCTCTACTAAAAATAGAAAAAATTAGCCGGGTGTGGTGGTGCGTGCCTGTCATTCCAGCTACTGAGGACGATCGCTTGAGCCCAAGAGTTTGACGTTGCTGTGAACTAGGCTGATGCCACAGCACTTACCCAAGCAACAGTGAGACTCTGTCTCAAAAAAAAAAAAAAAAAAAAAGAATGAACCATTCAGTTTACACTCTAACACAGTAAATATCCCTGATAAAAGCTTGTCTTCATTAAGTTCACTGAACAACATAAGTTCACTGAACAGGAAGATTTTTTAGAAAAACGAGTGGCTCCCTACAATTTTGCCAAAAATGCTTTTATCCAAAGGTTTTCAGAGAATCTTCAGAATACCATTGAAGTTAGTAAGTCATTAAGAAAATTATAGACATACAAAGACAATGTAGATATAATACACTTTTTCAGTACATATATAGCTCACTAAAAGTCAACAATTTCATAAAAATACAATACGCTTTTCAGTATATTCTAAAGGCATCTTGATATACCAGTTTCATGACAACATAAATTTTGCCTGAAAACTTTGTTTTAAAAAGTAAACTTTTTAGTTAATAATAATAATAAAAAAACCTATTTCTGGATGCATACAGCTGCAAGTAAAAACTTAAACTACATGTTCCAAAAGAAAAGTGTGAGCCTTAAAAACAAAACCCCCTCACCCCTGTAAACCTAGCACTCTAGGAAGATGAGGCAGGAGGATCATTTGAGGACAGGAGTTCAAGACTAGCCTGAGCAAGAGCAAGACCCCATCTCTATAAATTAAAAAAAAAGAGAGAGAGAAAGAGACCCCTTCAATCTATCAACTAGGTTCCTAAGACACTGTCACTAAGTATGACCACTCAAGAACTACAGCCAAGAGTAGGTTAAATCCTCAGCCAAACAGGAAAAAAGCCTGACCAAAATATATCCTGTTCCCATGTCAAATAACTAAGAAGGTTACTGTAAATATGAAAATATATCAATGGCCCTAATTTGATTATCACTTCAACTTTTCTTCCTTGAATTAAAGATTACAAGATCATATTCTGATTGCCATTATTTCATCCCAATTCCACATGAAGGATCAGAAGCAAGCAGCCAATAAAATGCCATTAGCATTTTCCATATGGGAACTTTAAAGAAGATAAGTTATAATTATTATACACATCACTGCTCTACCATAAATGCTCCTTCTTCCCAGGCAAACTCAACCCCCTAAATAGTAAGATAATATTCTCAAACACTTAATTTTTACACTTACTTGGCATTTGGGTGGTTACGTGCAATCTTCTTCAATTCAATTTCATTGTCACATGTCATGATATTCACTCCAACCTTCGCTGCATACTTTATCTGAGACACTTGCTTGCAGGGACTTATGTAAATAATATTTTCTGGAGATACACCCAATTCTTGCACTAAAGCCATTTCATTCTGTGAAAATGGATTTTAAACGATATCATCTAAAAAGTAAAATTTCTATTGCTTTTCATTTGGTTACTATCATACTTGCTACTTTTGGGTTAAACTAAAATTACATGAAGTTACATTAAGATGATACGATGTCACAGTTCATATTCTGCTAAAGCTGCCTACACTACTGTTAAAAACCTTTCTCAGTCCAGTGTGGTGACTCACGCCTGTAATCCTAGCACTCTGGGAGGCCAAGGCAGGAGGATCGCTTGAGGTTAGGAGTTCGAGATCAGCCTGAGCAAGAGCGAGACCCTGACTCTACTAAAAGTAAAAAGAAATTAGCCAGACAACTAAAAATAGAAAAAAATTAGCCGGGCATAGTGGCACATGCCTGTAGTCCCAGCTACTCGGGAGGCTGAGGCAGGAGGATTGCTTGAGCCCAGGAGTTGGAGGTTGCTGTGAGCTAGGCTGACGCCACAGCACTCTAGCCCAGGCAACAGAGCAAGACTTGTTTGTACCAGAGAAATCTTGCCATAGTGAGTAGTAGTTTGGTCTAGAACTAGCTCTAGCCTAAGAACGAGGAACAAATAAAAAGGTTTTCTATTAATAAAAAGAAAGCTTTGAAACGCTCATCACACTGAAACTTCCCTTTTATCAACACACTTGAAAAGTTTGTAAATTCCCAATGAGACTACAAATTTAAGCAATTATTTAAAAACACCATTCAAAAACCCAACTTCCTTGCATTTGTTCTCCTACTGCTGTAACTAGAAGATGGACTTTAAATTGTAGTTTAGTGAAAAAATGAAAAATACTTACTTTATTGGAACAAGCAAATCCAGTTCCAAGGGCTGCCAAAATCTCAAGTACAGCTGGAGCAGAGTTGCATTTCACTGTGTAGAATGGCTTTATCTGAGCCACTACATTCTGCCACTGACTGTGTTTCTTCACAATTTTTCCAAGATCTCCCACAAAAAATGCATTTTTTCCTGTCTATTATGGTTATGAAAAAAGATAAACATGATCAAACAACCACTGAAAACAAAGTATCATAAGTAGAAAAGAACATCCTTTTTTCCCTCCACATGAGCCAAGACATGTATTTACATACACTAGTACATTTAAAGCTTCTTAATAGCAATTTAATTAGATCTAGTATACATTAAAGAAGAATCTAAACACTTTAGTTTTTTCTTTTGTAAACCTGACCTTTTGCCATGCCACACTGGCATATAAAATATTCCCTGAGTTTTTTTTTAACATCATGTTGGGCATGGTAGCTCACGCCTATAATCCTAGCACTTTGGGAGGCCAAGGCAGGAGGACTGCTTGAGCCTAGGAGTTTTGAGGCAGCAGTGAGCTATCACCACACCACAGCAATCCAGCCTGGGTGACAAAGTGAGACCTCATCTCCAAAAAAAGAAATCAATTACTGTGATGTTCTCTTTCAGAATCAACTGCCTTGATTTTACTTTTTAGATAGTTGAGGGAAAGAGACCTATTTCCTCCCATGTTTCCCCCACTGTTGAAAATACTTTGGCAGTTCAGGATAGAATACCCTAATAGAGTATGTAGAATCAAGAATGCTAAACAAAACAGTATCTCCGTTAAAATGGCCTCTTAAGACAGATGATAAAAGAGAGTAACTTCACTGGGAGACCATTTTTAAGTAGACAAAGTTGTTAGTCCATGTGCACAGAGATGGCAAAAATTAGATTTAAATACAGAAGTATACCAAATGTCAGATAAACCTGAATAAGGATAATCTTCCCTCAAAAATAAACTTATTTTAATTAGCGATCTGGGAGAGATCTATAATGATTTTAAAGTTGTGGCTATTGTAGGACTAGAAACATGACTGTAATGTGTTGACCAGAGCATAAATTACTGAACATTAGACAGCAGACAAAATAATCTTATTTAGGATGTTCAATATCCAAACATTGTTTGAGAACCCAGGAAGATAATTTCACTGTTTTCAACTCCGTAGCCCATGTTATTTGAAAATGTTCCTTATTGGAATATACTGCCACGTTGATAAAATATAAATGTATAATATGGGTTATAGGTGACAGCTATATTAAGTTGCCCATCCTCACAAGATATGCCATCCATACCTAGTATTCTGGCAACAGAAATTTTATATTTACTTTGATGGGGAAAAAAATAAGATATTTATTGGTGCCAGCAAGAGAAACGGGATAAAACAACAAGGTATTCAGTTTCCTTTCTTAGGCACAATGTGAGCCTGGAAAATTCTCAGTAAGCAGTGGAAAACTAAAGGATTTAGGGAGCAGAGAAGCTTTGTATATAATAAATATTCAACAAAATTAAGCAAACTATGGAAAAAGAACAAAAACAGAAAAGGTAGTTGTGCAAAGGCAGACTAAGATAATGGTCACAGACGAAGGAGGGGATGAATACAAGGACATTATGGAGGAAAAGACCAAGGCTAAGTAAGGGAGGACGAACAAAAGGAGGGCTGAGTGAGTCAGGGGAAAAAAAAAAAAAAAACAAAACCCACAGAAGTACCACCCTTGAGCCATACAATTAGACAAGACTGTCAGAGGAAGAAAATAGGGATGAGGACAAACCCTCACTAAATGTACTAAATGTGGGATAATTTAGTATGTGGGACAAGAATGGATGACAGGAGTATTTCAAGGATTGTATCTGACCCAAGAAAAGTGTTGCAGAGGTCAGAAGAGGAAAGTTAAGTGACTAAGAGAAAGGTCACCAAAATTTGACCAGGAGCTTCCTGGTGACATGAGAAAATTAACTGAAGAGTGACTTGGCAGGAAATGGTTGAACAGTATGACAAGTGTCACTATTTTTCACAAAGTTCGATAGAGAAAGAGAGAAATAAAGGGATTTTTGCTGGGGTGAGCACATCTGTAGACTGAAGGGCAAGAGAGAGAAGTTTCTTGAGTATTCTATTACTCAACACCAGTAACATGAAAATAATTCTCCAGCAAGTTTGGGAGAACACAGGAAATTAGCTCCAATAAAGAAATAATTTCAATCAGTACATGAATAAATGAAAATAACACTATCAGTAAATCTAAAATGAAAATAAATGACTTTAAGTAGCAGTGAATATCATTTGGTAGAAGCTGTCTCCTGGGGCAGTAAAGAGCAAGCATGCAGTATAAATCATCAAATTCTCAGTCAATGTACACAACTCAGATTATGTGAAAGTAAATTAAAATCTGCTGAAGAATAGGGTTGAGAAAAATGAGTATGAAGCCATATACCAATTAGAAGGTTGGCAGGCAACACATCAATAAAACAGAACATGAGAGCCAGATGCCAAAAGGCATAGCAGAGAAAGGGCTATCAGGAAGCATTTTTAAATGTGGAACCAAAAGAGAAATCATATCACAAGGAGAGTGGGGGTTGGGGTAAGGATGGAGAGTTAAGACAACCTGGAAAAGTTAACATCTGAACCAAGTACTTTTATCAGACGAGTATCTTGGAAATTAATAAAGCATCGATACTTTAGAATTTGGAAAATTACAAACACTATATTTGATAAATATGAGATGATACACTTACCAGGGTATGTTCATAAACATAGTTATCAATAACATTTCCAAGGTTTGTTCCTTCATCCAACAGGCCAACGGAGTAGTTTGCATCATCAATAAATCCTTTCATCTCAGCCGTATTCCACAAAGCCGAAAGTCATAAACCAGGAAAAACAAGAGACGGGCCACCAAGCCTATGTCTGGGTCCTTAGAATATGCAACAAACTGCCAAAACAAAAGTTAAATCAAAGTCTATTATTCCAATAGTTAAACATGATGTATGAGTTGTCAATGAAAGTGTGCTAAGTGCCTAACGAGGAATTCATGAAATCATTTAATACTTTCAGTAACAATGGATTATCAATATCCTATAATACCCATTTTAAAAAGTGAGTAAATATGTATTTTATACATTTATAAAACAATGTCAATGTAACTTCTTGACGGTAACCCACATATGCACACAATATATTACAAGCCTCTATGATCATCTTATTTACCCAGAGTTACAGACTCAATCTCCATCATTCATATGTTATTTTGTGCTACTTCTGTTAACACATACAACTGTACTCATTTTAAGAAAGCTAATGAAGTAAGTATCTTCAGCCAAGAAATTAAAATATTAGACTGAACAGCAATACAATGCCAGCCACATAACATACATAGCATTACCAGTAATGGCAGATAAATGTCTTATAAATAAAATCCCAAAAATCACTTAATGCTATCGCACTGAAAAAAAATTTCAAAGTTGGTGAAAATAATAGAAATGAGTAGGGGTGGAAGGTGGTTTTAGGAAACAATTTACAGCTTTGATACAGACTGCCTAGGCCTAAAACTAAAACGGTACTAACTACATAGAGTTAGCAACATAGACCTCTAGGAAGTGACTTCATTTGTTGAAATAACTGGACTAGGTAGGAATCAGAAGACTTAGTCCTGGCTATGCCATTTAATAGTACAGCGATCCTACATCAATTTCTCTAAGCCTCAGCTACATATCTTAATTATTTCCTCAAAAGGTTGTTGTAAAAATAAAAGCATAGCATGGGAATTAAAAATTTTTCTAGAGCTAAAATTAAGTTGCTAATTAACAAAAATGCTATCATAATTGGAAACTAGGTATAAGCTAAGTACATACCTTGAGCCAGTTACTAGGTATCTGTATGTATCTTGAGCCAGCTACTAAGAAATCTGATTTTTTAAAAAGCTTTAGGCTGAATCCTACCCCTTCTAATCAATCAATCAAATAAACAACCTCCCTCTCCCAGGTCACTCATTCTTCTCTGGGGCAACACATACTGACATTTTCATCATCTATTTTTCTTTGCTGAATCTCACTGGTCCTTAGTTTAATTTAGGAAATTATTTAACATAAATGTGATAAAAACAAGTCTTCCAGATAGGATATTACTCACTGCCTGATACTGATTTCTGGTTGCCACATTAATAACGAGGACACCACTATACAATATATACATGTAACAGAATTCATCTTGTACCCTCTAAATCTATTAAAATAAAAAGGAAAAAAAGTAAAAGAGTTAAAAAAAAAATGGGCATAGAGCAGCTGTCTTGGCAACCTGTTTTAAAATCTGCACAGCCTTTCCTGTGTCCTTGATTTCTCCCGCCACACCCCTCAACTTCCTTGTTGCTTCATGCTAGAGTTCATCCTTGGGTGATGGCTCTCATCCTGAAAGTATACTCCATTCTAATGGTTCCCAAAGTGTCAGCATTCTTGCTGCACCAAAACTAACTTTTAAATAAGCTGTGGTGTTGTTAGTCAAATTTCACAGAATACAAACAATACTTAGTTTTAACTTTTAAAACACTAATACAGATTCATTTCTAAGAAACCAACTATATTCAGTTCAACTCATCATATCTCTTTCATGCTATGAAACTGAGAAGTTGAGGATATTTTTATTTTATCAAGAGTTAACTGAGGCCTATCTGAATGAGCCCTAATACTTATGCAGTGAAGTCAAATCATTCTCTAAATGTCCAGCCTGGACATTCTCTAAAGGTTGTTACACCAGGACTGATGTAAATCTGCACCCACAAAGTAGACATTTAGGGTGAGGATGCATATTTATTTTAAGCAATGAAACTCTAGCTAGAACACCAATTTTAGGAGGATCAACTAAACACTAAGAGCAATAGAAAAGATAAAGGCCAGAGAAAAGTAAGGTAAGAACTTCCTGTTAAATTTGGCACCATCATCTTTTTGGCAGAACAGCCAGCTTTCACTTATTCTATTAACTAGATGAAAAAATATTAAATCAAGATGTTTAGCCTACATAAAATATACTTTGAAATAAAAAAAAACTTTCTCCTAATACAATAAAGTTTCACTTACTTTAAGTGAACTGACCTATAATGAAACCAATTTTTTTCTTAGCATGATGACAACATTGTAATAACACTGCAATAACATTGTAACAATGTTATCCAAGGACTTGCGGTGTGCCATTTCACTTAAAAGTCACAGTTTCCAAGAACCTACAGATGTTGTTAGAGGACTTACGATATCACAGTTCCTAAGTCTCCAAGTATAATATATTCTAACTATATATGTAGTATTTAGTACTTACTTGAACACAATTACTGACCAACTTAGGCAACTACTGCCAAATACAAGAGGTCTACTTTTCAAGTCAGGACAAGATGAAGCTCAATTCCCTATAGCTACGGTTCTCACAGGAAGCGGAATTTTCCTCTAACATTCAGGATCCTTAGTACTCAAAAAAAAACATTGGGTCCACTGGATCTGAATCAGTCTTACCTGCTGAATGCCTACTATATTTTTTCAGAGCCTCTTCTGTATTAGTATAATCATATGGATAAAGATGTCTTTCCCAAGTATTTTCTAACTACATAATCTAGTAGGCTCAACTCTCACTGCCTGCTACACTAGCTTAAATCTAATAATAAACATTTATATAGTAGTGTGTCAGGTGCTGTTCTAAGTATTTTATCTATTCAACATTAATTTTCTTAACCTTTAAACCAACAATGATGGTATTTATCCCCATTTTACAAATGAAGATACTGAGGCACAGAATAGATAAGTGCTCCATTGATGGTGGTGATCAAACCATGTTTAAAACAAAATGATAACCTGCCTCCTCATCATCCCATCCCTATAAACCACAGGATTCCTTTTTTAGAAATCCAACATAGCTCTCAGTCTCTTATGATATCCACATAATCAACTAACCCTTTTCAGACATACCAACCCCCTTGGTTGTTGATAACCTCTAAGTTTACTCACACTGGTATAGAACATCCTATCTCTTATGCCTGCTAATAGCCTTTTTATCTTTCTTCATATGACTTTTTAAAAAATTTTTATTATGGGTACATAATAGTTGTATATCTTCATAGGGTACGTGATGTTTTGATACAGGCATACAATGTGAATTAACCAAATCAGGATAACTGGGGTATCCATTACCGCAGGCATTTTCAGATGACTATTTTCTACATTTTAATATTGCTGTATATATCTCTGTATCTTTTGTCTGTCAGATATTAAGACCCCAAATTTGAAATATTTCTTCTATCCACTTATTAATAGTTTACATGCAATAATGTGTGCCCATTTTGACAAAGGTATATAACTGGGTCACCACCACTATCATAAATATAAGTTCCCTCATGTCCCTTTTGCAGCATATCCCCAAATCCACCCCAGGCAACCACTAACTAGCTTCCTGTCACTATAAATTAGACTGTTATAGAAGTGAAATATTTTAAACACCAACTGAAGTCCAAACCAAAACAGATGACAAATAATGGTATTATCATTATGAATAAAAATATACTACCAATATAAATGAAAATATTAGAAAGTATGCCCTGCTCGAAAGGAAAGATACAATGCTTGTAGAGTGGATATTCATCTCTGAAATGGAACTGTCGCTTCAGAAGTAACTGCAGAGTTGTTAACCAACCCCTGGCTGGCTGATAAAAGGACTCTGTTGGAAAAATGAAATAAAATTCACTTGCTACATTGGCATTACTTGATAAAATGGATTAAGGCCCACCTGAAACCACTAAAATAGATGTAGCACATGTAACATTACTTGGTTTCCTTAAACATATTGGTAACCACAATAAAATTGCTGATTTAAAATAAAACCAATATTAATAAAGCTCTGATGGGGGTTTCTCTCTCAGATCCTCCCTAAAGGCTTTGAGATCCCCATGAATTCCTAGCCCAGGGTAGGGCTCAAAAACAAATGGACAAAGGACTTCACAACACTAAGAGTGGAGAGTTCTTAAACTTAGGGGTGGTAGTAATGAACTCCCTGGAAATGTTTTGAAAAAGAAGGCCCATCTTTCATTCTTTCTGTTCTGTTTTGCCATCAGATAGGTAATGTGTTAACATCATAACAAGGTTTGAGGGAGGTACATCTTACAGGCATATGAAAACCCAATCATTAAGCTTATGAAATACAAAAGGTTACATCTTTTACATTCTTATAAGGAGCCCGTATTCTTGATGTGCAAGTGATCCACATGTACAGTCATGTGCCACATATTTTTGTCAAGAATGGACCAAATCGTAAGATATTTTTTTCTTTTGAGACAGGTCTCCTACTGTTGCCTGGGCTAGAGTGCAGTGGGATCATCATAGTTTACTGCAACCTTAAACTCCTGGGCTCAAGCAATCCTGCCTTGCCTCGGCCTCCCGAGTAGCTAGGACTATGGGAGTGAGCCCACCATGCTCAGCTAATTTTTCTATTTTGTTTGTAGAGACAGGTTCTCCCTATGTTCCCCAGGCTTGTTTGGAACTCTTGGCCTCAAAACAATCCTTCTGCCTCAGCCTAGGATTATAGGCATGAGCCATGATGCCCAGCCAATAGACAGGTTTTCTAATATACTTTGAGCCAACAAACTTCTTTGTTCAAATGAAATATGACTTGGAAGCCCATTATTTCCAACAATTGAAAAGGGATAATAAACAGGTGGGTGAGGGTAGGCTGATCGTGACCTGAGTCTTTCCGATGTCTAATATTATACCCTTATCTCACTGAAGGAAGTCCTAAAAAGCAGTTCAAAATCATACCTCTGGGAGTCTTTGCTTGCAATTTTCTTATTACGTTAGCAAAAATACAATACGGCTCCACTGTCACAAAAAGGTTTATGTTCTGAAATTTTTGCCTTACTTAAAACACTAAAGAAATATTTTGCTAAAATGTTTTTAAGAACTATTAAAGTTAATTAGTGATAATATGTTAAACCAAAAATCTGAGACACGGCACGTTCTAGGGAGTCAGCATAAAAATAAGTGTGCATGTGTTGGGGATGAGCAGAGTTCATACCTTATGCCAGATTTACTAAGTTAATACACCTCAATTTTGAACACCACAGGGACTCTTTTAGATTCTAGGAACTCTCCATCCTTTCCACTAAGAATGCAGACTCAAACCAAGGTAATATACCAAACCTACCTGCAATTCTGGGTGGCAATAATAATTCCCAATAGTACTACACTACTTTTTCTGGCTTACACATTAGAAATAGGACTGATTTACTCACTCCAACACATTATGGACCACTATATATACTATGGTCTGGTGCTGGTGGACCTTGAATTAGTTGCATTAAACTTTTAAAAATCTAGGCTGGGCATGGTGGCTCACACCTGTAATACCAGTGCCTTGGGAGGCCCAGGCAGGAGGATGGCTTGAGGATAGGAGTTCAAGACCAGCCTGAGCAATACAGGAAGACTGTCTCTACCCAAAAAAAAAAAAAAAAAAAAAAAAAAAAAAAAAACCTAAAAATTAGCTGGGCATGATAGTGCGTGCCTATGGTCCCAGCTACTCCTAGCTACTCAGGAGGATCGCCTGCACCCAGGAGTTCAAGGTTTCATTGAGCTATGACTGCGCCACTGCACTCTAGCCTGGGTCACAGAGAAAAAACCAAAAAAAATTAAATATCTACTCTATGTAAATCTTAGAATGTCTTCATCAAAATGCTTCAAGACTTAACAGAAAATCTATTTTTAATAAAAGCTCTGATGTTTATTGGTATCAATAGGCACTAGAAGGTGTTCTCTACTCAAGCACTCTTAAGCTATTTCCACAACCAAACACCTTGTTGAGAGAAAACTCAGGTTATTTTACACTATACAGTAGCTATAATGAAAATACTACTTTTATTAATAAGTAATTTCCTTATAGCTGGGAAGAAAAAAATGTATAACATTCCTTATTTACACCTTCATACTGGTGTTTTTTGGTAAAACTGCCAAAAGAAACAAAAGGTTCCAAAGAACCACAAACTGCTCCCCGGAGCCTTTCATGAGGCCGCTGAGTCCTCATGTTCACCGAGAGGGTAGCTCTAAGAGTAGTGGCTGCAGCAGCTGGGCACTTGCCTTGTTACACACCTGCTACAAAGGCTTCTACAGTTGATTGTACTTCAGAAGAAACTGATACATCTCTCAAATAATCACAAGATAATTCTGGCAGCAACAGCCCACTTGACACCAAGCTGGATGAATATGAGTCTTGGATTTCTGAAGTGGAGACCTCCCTGGAAGTAGAACAGGGAGAGCTGAAAGGTTGAGAGTACTGTTTCAGAGATACCTAAGCAGGAAACCCAACCTTAACACATCAATCACTTTTCTAAAAGGAGTTTTACTCATTAAAAATGAGAACTTTAGGTATTTTGAAATTTACACTACTATTAGTAATCTCTGAAGATGCCTAAGGACATTTCTACCTTTATTCTTACATATGCGTTTGATGAATTAGCGCTCAGCTCACAGCTTTAAAAACAGATAATGCTGTTGAAGTCCCCTCTGCATTCTACCTACAACAGAAAAAAAATATTACTTACCACACAGAATACCTTTAAAAGTAATTGACTAGAAGCACTAGAAGAGGCTTCCAAATAAAGGATGACTCTGACACTACTGATGTGAGGCCTAGAGCAGGTCTGAACCACTAGAAGAAGGAAGTTTGAGTAAGTTGGGTGATGCCAAGATCACATAAACTTTTGTCACACCGGACCCCAAAACAAGTGACGGACAGTAAAAACAGCCCATATCAAGTACTAAGGATGATCAGGACAGGGCTTGCTTAACTGGAAAGCCAGTAATCATGATAAACACCCTTAAACTTATTTTTCAGGTGATGAGGTTGGAAAAAACTAAGTAACCCTAATGGAAGATCATTAAAGGCAGCTTCTTAAGAATTATTTTAAAGAGAAGAACAAGAATGAGCAGGAGGCCTGGTTAGTACTTGGATGGGAGAACAAGCAGGAGATATACAAGGCATGCATGGGGACCCCTAAAGGGAATAAGCCCATCAGGCCAAGTATGAAGTACTTATGAAAAGGTTGCCCAGTGAAATACCTCACAATAAATGTTAAAATATCATCCTAATGAGAAAACAAAATACAGAATTGTCACAGCAATCAGTATCATTTTGAAAATATATTGAGAGGGACATGATTAAACTCCCTTAAAAAATGTGTCTTGAAGACCGGGTGCAGTGGGTCACACCTGTAATCCTAACACTCTGGGAGGCTGAGGTGGGAGGATTTCTTGAGCTCAGGAGTTCCAAGACCAGCCTGAGCAAGAGCCAGATCACATCTCTACCAAAAATACAAAAAAAATTAGCCAGGCATGGTGGCATGCACCTGTAGTCCCAGCTACTCAGGAGGCTGAGGCAGGAGGATTGCTTGAGCCCAGGAGCTGGAGGTTGCTGTGAACTAGGCCTACGCCACAGCATTCCAGCCCAGGGAACAGGGTGAAATTCTGTTTAAAAAAAAAAAAAAAGTGTCTTGACTATTCAATACGAAGGACTAAATGTTTTTCTGGAGAAAGTGTGTACTTGCACACAAGTAACATACTTGAATTCCTTTTGGCAATTAATATGTGACATTAGAGATAACTATAATAATACAACATGAAGCACATAACCATATTATGTTTTCTAGCTCTCCTGGTTTCAATGCAGCAGCACACGGAATAACCCTTTAAAGAAATGCACTATTTTGGTTAGCTTAGGACAAATCTAATTTCTGCCTCCTACTCCTCCCAAGAAAAATGATATATAAAACATACGTTTATTACAGCCACGACCAGGCTAGGCAGGCTGCTAAGAAATTAGATTCAATGCCTCAGAGGCCCCTACCTATATCTCTCCCAGGTGGTAGTGGATGCATTTCCCTTAGAATGTTTAGACCACCTTTTCTAATCCAGTTTTATTCTTCTATGTGACCCCAAAACAGTGTTCAGTAGCATGCTACTTTACATTCTGGTACAAGAGACCCTATTCTGCTGACTGGCAGTTTAAGTGGCATTGACCTAGGGACTAGACCCCAGGACATACCTGGGAATGGATCTACTAGGTTGGTAATAGAAAATGGTTTTCAAGCCTTTTGCTCATTTTTCTATTGTGTTTTTGCCTTTTCTTGTTGACTCCTAAGAGCTCTTCACAAGTTTACGATAGCAAACATCTCTCATTTTGAGGACTGTTTATTTGGGGATTGCTTTGTTATATGTTAAGGTACTAGGATGTCCCATTCTACTTTTTGTCATGCCAAATGTAACGTGCTCATCATGCTCAACCGAGGTAATGAGCTATGAAGATCACCATACTTATTTATGAACTCTTTGCAAACTGGGTATCAGAGGATCCTTGCAGTAAAGAGCAAGAAATAGGTAAGTATTTCAGTCTATATGAACAGAGTTATTGTTAAGTAGCTGTATCCTAAGAACATGCTAGGCAACTGAAGGATTCAAAGAGAACATAAAATCAAAAAGCCCTTACAGTTAAGAAATAGGTTTTTTAAATAGACAAATCTAAGGAGAAAGAACAAAGAAAATGTGTATTTTGTATGCTTCTTATTAATAGATGTTTTAAGATTATTGTGGCTAATACTACTCACATTCATAATAATTATCCTAGATTACTGCTGCCCAATAGAACTTTCTGTGATAATTGAAATAGCCACTAGCCACATTTGAAATGTAGAGCTCAAGCAACCGAGGAACTGAATTTTTAACTTTATTTAGTTTAAATTTATTAAATTTCAATAACCAATTGTCCAGTGGATTCTGTTCTGAACTCAGAGTTCTAAAAGATGCTGTTTTCATAAGAAATTTTCAGACTTCTAGGGATCAAGACCACACACATCACAGATAAAAACCCATCATCCCCAGAATGACTTTGTTCAAGGTAACAAAGATCACTTTACAAGTTGACAAACCTAGAGAGTAAGCGGACAAAACGTAACAAAACTTTATAGCAAGTAAATCCTGAACAGAGACTCGAAATATGTGTTTACACATCAGATAAAGCAAAAAGTTTAGACCAGAGCATTCCAAAAAGGTTTGCTGTCTTGGCTCCTGCTGCAAATCAGTTAGTTATAGGCACTTCAAAAACCTCATGGTGGCTGGTTATGGCCTGGGCAGGTTGATCATCCTTGTAACTCAGTATGCCATGCAAGTATTTTCTACTCCTGCATAATAATACTAAGAACGCTAAAGTACGGCTAAATCTCTGCTTCAATAACTCGTGACAAAATGTTTGATTTAAGTGGCCACGGATGACCCTGGAATGGAGGAAGGAAAAATGTCTGTGTTTCCTGAGCCTTACCAGTATGTGAGCAATACCACTTGGAAAAGCCTCCTTAGGCTTATCTGAACAATGGCCAGCCTAGAACAACAGCCTACAATTTATGCGATACCTCATTTACTTTAATGTAAGTTAATTGTCATAAATGGTTTTTTTCCCCTCATGGGGGTTAAGAAGGAGAGCAAGGGAAACCCCAAAGTGGAAAACTCTGAAACAAGACCAGGTTGGGAGAAGAGATGAACACATAGATTGGTAGAAGCTATTAATTCTCTCTGCTCAATTATCCTCTGTGGATAAATGCAAAAACCATTTATTTCCTTTAAAAATTGGTCTACACTGCTTTCCAATCTTTTTGACCCTCCTAGAAAAAATTCTAAATTCGACCAAAGTAAAAACACCATGTCCCTAAAACCTCGTTTTTACCCATTAACAGGCTACTTGTTCACATTGTGCTTGTACAGAATATTTTTCTGTTACTTTACTTAAGCAGTGAAGCACCGTTAAACACTACTTTATGCACACCAAGGGGATACACATACTTTAAAATCTGTGTATTTCAATGATAGTAATTTTATTCATCTTTTTTTTTTGAGACAGAGTCTCACCGTGTTCCCCAGGCTGGAATGCTGTGGCGTCAGCCTAGCTCACAGCAACCTCAAACTCCTAGGGGTTCAGGTGAGCCTCCCGAGTAGCTCGGACTACAGGTGCAGGCCACCACGCCCGGCTAATTTTTTGTTTCTATTTTTAGTTGACTGGCTAATTTTTTTTTCTCTATTTTTAGTAGAGATGGAGTCTCACTTTTGCTCAGGCTGGTCTTGAACTTCTGACCTCAAGCAATCCTCCCGCCTTGGCCTCAGTTTTATTCATCTTTTTGGTCAAAGAGCATCAACCTCAATGAATGTTCTGTTGAATTTGCTTGCATCACAGTGTCTTTAAATTACCAAATATCAAAACTAAAATTCCCTTTTCTCCATAACCAGGGTCAATAACCTCCCTTTTCTACTGACAACAGTGAAACATGAGGAAAGAGCACTAACAAAGAACATTTTTCCTAGTCAAAACAATCCTAACTTAGGCAGGGCAAGTCCTATTAAGGCACGTGTAAATACTAAAAATAAGGCTGAATACGAGTAAAATGCTGATGTTCTTATGAAGTTCCTACATGAACATACAGAGTAAACTAATGACAACGAGGTAAGAATAAAATTTTAAGCAAACTTTAAGAGTCCATTTAAACAAATCTATTAATTGACTCCCTTTTCCATACTTACATACAACACATTAAAAGGTATATGATAATGATCAATCCAATCCAACTTCATCATCAGATCCACTAGCAGAAGCAACTGCTAGAAGCAAATTTAGTTTCTTAAAGTTTTAAATTATTTTCCATTAGCTAATTTATTAACCATAATTGGACCTATAGCTGAAATGAACTGAAAACTAGCCCACTGCAATAACTTTACTCCAGCTTAAAGCCCTAAAGAATTTTTTAAAAGACATGTAGAAACTTCTCCACAACTAGGGAGTTCATATCACATTAATCTGAAAAATTGACATTAATCTATTTTGTCAAGATATTCTTACAGCGCTCACATACTCCATTGTACACATATTCTAAGGAAGTTTTGAAAGATAAAATTATGTAAGCAACTTCCAGAAGTTTCCAGATACTTAATGGAATGAACTATCTCAAAATTCAGATGGTTCCGAGATTTAAAACCTAACCCTGAAGCCAAATACTGGAGCTCGGACGAACTGAGCAGAAATTCTATTGGGGTATTGGAGTACAGCACAGTTCAAAAAGAGTTCATATAGCTACATGCTTTGCAATGCTATGTGCCATGTAATTTCCATGAATGTCAATGTTTTAAGTCCTTTTAATCGTTGCCAAGTAGTATTGTTGATCCACAGAAAATCTCAGGATTTCAGTGTCTGGTAGAGCAAACTGTTACTGATACAAGGATAACACATTTCTGGAATGTGGAATTTTTTCTTGCCATTTTTACTAATTCTAGTCAAGAAACCTTTGGGACTAGGTATCTTTCTGAATTCAGAATTTCTCAGATTTTAGAACAGTAATGTAGTACATGCACTTCATATATATTATATAATACTTTCCAGGAGAATGTGAGTCAGCACCCTGTAATCATAATATTTCTGCAGCAAAATTTAGGAATATTAACACTAAATGGGATAAGTAAAGACAAAAATAGGCTCAAATCAGCACAGATTCAGGTCAAGCGGTTTTTTTTTTTCCCCACATTAGTTTAGGTCATACAAAGGAAGTTATTAAAAAAAAATGTTAAGGGGTGGGGCCAGGCGCGATGGCTCACGCCTATAATCCTAGCACTCTGGAAGGCCGAGGCAGGAGGATCATTTGAGCTCAGGAGTTCGAGACCAGCCTGAGCAAAAGCGAGACCCTGTCTCTATTAAAAAAATAGAAAAAAATTAGCTGGACAACTAAAAAATATATATATAAAAAATTAGCTGGGCATGGTGGCGCATGCCTGTAGTCCCAGCTGCTCAGGAGGCTGAGGCAGTGGGATCACTTAAGCCCAGGAGTTTGAGGTTGCTGTGAGCTAGGTTGACGCCACGGCACTCTAGCCCAGGCAACAGAGACTGCGTCTCAAAAAAAAAAAAAAAAAAAATGTTAAGGGTTTTTTTGGATTCCAGAATTATATGAATAAAGGATTGTGAATTGGTAGCTTTATAGCAAAGAATCAAGTACTAGAATTTTGTTTAACATAATATACATTGTATCTGGCCATAATAAATTTAAGATTCAGGTACTCTGGCTGCCAGAACCCATGGAATAATAAATATCTTCAGTGTGTATCCTATCTGCTCCCATCCTCCCCACCCCTAAAAAGAGGGTGGCATTATGGACTGAGCTCTACAATATTATTCATTATTCTAAAGACTACTTTTCCCTGATTTTGCAAAAATCATTAATGTATCAGCTCTTTGATATATTGAGACTAATGTCTCAAGTCTCTAAGAGGAAATACCACTAGAAATATTAAAACAATGCAGGGTTAAGTTTCCATTAGAGCAAGACTCTTAACTAAAAGAATGCTTATCCTTTATTCTGGTCTTTCCTCAAAAGATGAAGCTTTTTCTAAATTTCCACTGTAGAATCTACTCATGACTATGATGGCAACTAGAATCCACCCCCAAAACGGTTCCAAGCCAACTTAGGAGAAAAACATCATGTATATCAGAAGTAGAATATAGATGGACAAACAAAAATTAGATAACTGACTTGACTTGCTACTGAGAGGTGACAACCTTGCTTCTCTTTAACACAGATACAAGAGATGTGGTTAAAATGCAGATTCTGATTCAGGTTTGGGTGGGGCTGAGATTTCACATTTCTGTCCTTGGGAGACAATGCTAACTCAGCAGCTCATCCAAAGACTATGCGGCATAAACAAAGACGGTAATATACTCATAAAGAAATCATCATGCCAGTTTAGGACTAAAAGAACTGTTTTAGCCCCAACTTTATAGCTGGGATTAAAAAAATAAGCAATTTGCTCAAATTTACACAGGTAGAAAAGAGAGTACAGGAAACACTACAATTATTATAAGTCAGAACTTTCAAGAAATCCTATTATTTAAACTGCTTTTCCTTCATTTTAGCCATAAAAACTTGAGTTTAAAATTCTAATATGTATTAACATCAAATGTATTTAAAAGATTTGCTTTGCATACTCTAAAATAAGAGCAAACATGTTTATTCAATAGAATCTGTTTAACAAGATCAGACTAAAGAAACACTAAATTGATACCCTCAGCTCTCCTGAATTTTCAGGAAAGCTAATGCTATTATTCCCTCCAAGTCTCTGGCCAAGTTAAAAATATCCAAATTTCAACACCAAAAACCAAATTTCAACAACAAGAAGTTTATATACTATGAATTTTTTAAATGAAACAACCACAGAAGCTCAAATCCAAAGTTTACTGTGGAACTACATTTTGCACAGGGGCTCCATTCTAAAATTAAATCCATACATAGAAAATCAAGTACAATCAAAAAATTATCTTTGAAAATATGTTCAAAAGGTGGCACGCTGGGAGATAGAGATCTACATATATATATTTATGTATCTATATCAACTTTCAGTAAGTCCTCTAAAAACAGTCATTCCCCCCCAACAGCTGAGTATTATATAAATCATCTTATGAAAGAGAATAAATTCTAGAAAATCACATTGACTCTGGCAAGATGTTCATAACTAGAAAAACAAGAACTTAGATTTATCTTTCATATCCCATGCTCTGGGGTATAACTTCACGAGTGGAATGAGAGCAGAATCTTTTGCTCTATTTAAAAATGTCTGATTTCTGATTAAGCCCAAATACTCAAATCCACTAAGTGAAATGGTTGAATGATGTGATAAATTATAATTTAAATCCCAAACTCCTCTCCAACATCCACTATATTAAAACCTAAACTAATATTTCCTAAAACTTACCTTGTAATATATACTTAATACAGTAATAATTTGTTATATATTCAAAATAAAGTAAGTTTTAAGTGATCCAGTCATTGGTAAACAATGCATATAACTAAATCAGTCATGTCTGTAACTTGTAATTATTAAGTCTCTATTTTAGAACTTTAAAGAGCTTAAGGGTCACTGCACTTAAAGAGGTAAATATAATTTCAAATTCTGAAAAATACTAAGCAACATAGCACTTTACTTTATTTTACAAGTCCCTCGTGGATGTGAAATACTTACATGGACAAGTTGGGAGATGGAACCCCCCTATCATCAGCTAGGTTCCCAAGGTGGCTCAGCGTTGAAGTCAAACTGCTCTCTATACAGCACTTCTCCTAGGCCCTCTGGGTAGTTGTATACTTGGTCAGAAAGTTCGCCCTAAAGAAGGAAATAAAAGAAACAGTAGATAGTCCTATGTTAAAAAAAAATGTTCAGTTGACTTAAAGATGAGCTGTAGAATAAGTGTTAGTTTTAATAGTGTGTTTCATTAAAGTCACACTACACAAATGATGTTTTCAAAGGGCTTACCCAAGTAATTTGTTACAGTCAACATTTCCAAGCTGCTGTACTACAAAATTCACAGAACTTGACATCACGGCCATCTTACCAAGTTATTTCTCATGTGTTTCCTGCCTTTATCTAATTTCATTTTTGCTTTTTATTTGTCCCCTAAAACCCAAATTTTTAAGTGACCTAGAATGTAAAAATTTCCAAGTACCCTCAAAAATCTGGTGTATATGCAAGAGTTTATATGCCTCATGTTCTAGCATGACCTAATAGTCTAGACAGAACTACCCAGAACACCCTTTACTCCTCAAATTCTTCTTTGCTTAAAGTATAAAATACCACAATACCAAAAAGATAAGCAAAAGATTTTATGACTTAGCTAATACATTATACAACCGAAATAATCTTTGACTACCTTATAATATTAGGCAAGTAACTTTTTAAGTTTTATCTCCTCATATCTATCTATTTAGACCTACTTCACTCCATCAGCACCAGGAGCAAATAAATGTCAAAGTGCTTGGCATACTACACAAAATGCTCAGTAAGTGTAGAAATGGCTACTACCCATTACGGTTTGACTGGATGGACTTATTAGTACCTCTGAGCTAAAATGCTATGCCTCTATTTCTATTTAATTCAGTGGTTCCTGTTTAATATAACCTGATAGTATTTGCTAGAAAGGGGTGGTAAGAAAGAAACCAGAAAATTATAAAACTAGAAATTAATACCTAAAGCTTACCTCGCCTCAATCAGGATCAAGGCACCCCCAAGGGAGGTAAAATGTTCCTCTAATAGGGGAAACTGATCACACTCTCAAGGACACTTACAGATGATGAGGAAAGAACCCAAACCAGCATGCAACAATGATTATAACCTTATGTTAGATTCCAAACAATGTATTACTCCATAACAAATATTCCAATTCTTCCCACACGAAGATAATTTTTAAAATAAATAAAAAGCGCTCATGCTGGGGACAGTTCATTCTGAATTATTGTAAGGAATACAATAATTATCCTGGGTGAAACATTATTCATCTCTTCCCTGCTACACATCCACAGCTATTTTGCTGCTTAATGCAACCCAAGAGCAGTGATGTGAAACATTAAGGACATTAAACTTCAGACATTCAAGAATGTTCTTCAGTGAGATCTCTAAAACATTTCCATTTAACAAAAATATAGTGGTAGAAAATAAGGGCCCCCAAATTTGAAAGGCACATTTTAATAGAAAAAATAAAAGGGGTACATAGGGTAAGCATGACATTTACACATAGGATAGATGAAATTGGAACCCTTAAGATAATAAAACAGGAAGAACGAAGGTTAACAGAAATTCGGAGAAAAGGCAGTATAGAAAAAAGACAGATTACTCTCATTTAAAATGGTGTGTAAACATTGCAATCAAGCTCCTTGAAAATCATTTGAAGAGAATTTTCTCTAACTACACCGCCTTAGGAAATAGTACAGCAAAGGCCAGACTGAGTCAGTAAGCCAGGAAGACACACCAAAAAACCCTGTACTTTGACAGTAACTACCCAAAACTTAGCATCTCAAAATTATCACTATTTCTCTGAACACACATTGCCTTTACCAATGATTTTTTTAAGTTGCTCTGTGGTATTTTCTAAGAGCCCCAAACCCCAGTCTAATCATGAGAAAAACACTAGACAAACCTAAATTGGGAGGAGGTGGGTATTCTACCAGATACCCAGCCAGTACTCCTCTAGACTGTCAAAGTCATGAAAATCAAGCGAAGACTGAGAAATTGCCACAGACCAAACTGAGGAAGACATGACAACTAATACAATGTGGTACCTTGGATTGGATTTCGGAACAGAAAAAGGACATTAAAGAAAACCTGTTGAAATCCACAGAAAGTCTGCAATTTAGTAAATAGTATCAAAATCAGTTTCTTAGTTTTGACAAACATACTATGATGTGGTAAAACGTTAATAATAAGATAAATTGGCCAAGAAGTATGGAGGAATTCCACCTTTGCAACTTTTCTGTAAAACTAAAATATTCCCAAATAAAGTTTATTTAAAAAAAAATTTCAGGCAAGATATTCATATAATTGACTACTCAGCAATACAAAGAAACAATCCACTGATAAATCCAACATGGATGAATATCAAAAATGTGCTGAGCCAAAGAAGCCTTTTACACAAAGGAATGCATACTGTATGATTCCATTTATGTGAAAGTTCTAGAACAGGCAAAACTAATCTATGTTTTTTTTTAAAAAATTAGAAATGTGGTTGCCTCTGTGGGGAGTGGGAAACAGTATGAAGGGACAAGAAAAAACTTTGGGGCCATGGCAACTTTCTACATCTTAATAGGGATCTGGGTTACACAGATGAATTTTTGTTTTGTCTGTAGGTTTTAGTGTTATGTGAGTTTTAGCGCCCCAAAATTTAAAAAATAGTAAACAGTATTGAGCTACGTGTAATGACATGCACATACTAAGGTTGGAGGGGTGAAGCATTCTGCTGTCTCCAACTTACTTTGAAATGCATCAAAAAATAAGATCAGGCAAATACAAACAAGGAAAATGTTAACTGAAGAATCTACTTGAAGGTATAAAACCACCTAGAAAATCTATGTAAAACCTTGGGGGAGAAAGGCACTGATAACTTGGTTTCACTTATCAGGTATAATCATCTATTTAGGAGTCTGTCTTTCCTACTTAATGTAAAAACTCCTCAGGGCTTATTTGTCTACGCTCTCATATATGTAAAAGAAACTAAAGAATTATTAGGGCCTTTCCAGACAATCATTAGCCATATTTCTGCCAGGCTAGTCCACATCAACCTTTGCTGAGCACACAGCAATTCTCTCTGCTCTGAGTCCTCAGATTTCCACCTAAGCTGCGGATTCACTGTGGAAACACGACGGGACACAGAATTTTAACGTATCCTAGATGCCACCACAAAATCCAGGTAAATGTGCTGAAACATCATGGGGCTGTAAACTCTTCCCTGACCGTTTCAGGTTTCTGAACCAGCAGCTTAGTCTGAGAAACACACGTTCAGGATATACACTATGTAAGGGTTAGAACACGTCACCACCATTATCTGCTGGCAATCACATAGTATTCGATAAGCCACCCCAGCCTGCCATTCTCCCTCTTTTTGCCCAGGAACCGTGGCGCGGACGGGAAAACGAAGCCATGGTGACTAATCCTTAGGCTCCAAGAGGTGACTGGGGTGAGTGAAGGCGACTTAGCCCAATCAGGAGCGCCGCAGGGGCGGAGCAGCAGCCCCGAGGCTTCCAGAAACGGGCCAAAGGCCTCTCCTTCGCTACCTGACACCGGGGCTTCCCCGGCGCCAGGCCCCGAGTGGCGTCAACTTTCCTCCACCAGAGGGGAATCGCGCTCCCCGAACTCCCCCTCCCCCAAGAATCCGACTTCCTCCGCAGCTGTCACCAGAGGCCAGCGCCGAGCCCGCCCCACTCCATTCATAACCCAGGACCCCAGCCGTTGCAGCCCAGGGCGCCGCCCGCCCACCGGCCTCCCGCAGGCAAACGCGGCGTCGCAGCGCGGGGCCGAGACTGCAGGACCCCGGCCCCCGAGGGCTGCGGGCGCCCCCTCCCCGGAAACAGCAATGCACCACGGGAGAGGGGTGGGGGCCGCGACCCCCGGGGGCGAGACCCCCGCCCGCGCCCTGACACGCACACGCCCCCTCGCCCCAACCGCAGCGGCTCGGGCTCGGCCGAACGTCCGGCGGCCGCCTGAGGGTCCCGAGGCGCAGCCTGCCGCCGCCAGCGGCACAGACAGCCGCCACACACGCCGCCGTCCGCCATGTTCGAGGCGGCCGGCCCCGGGCGCAGCGGGGACGCCCGAGGGCGGCGGGGCCCAGCCGGAGGCACCTGCCGCCCCCCGAGCCCGGCCCCGTGCCCTGGCCCCTCCCGCGCCGCCCGCGCCCCTCGGCTCGGTACTCACGTGAGATAACGGCCCAAAGAGTCGGGTAAAGCGTCTTCTCTTTTTCGGCGGAATTTTTAAAGAGGGATGTGGTTACCTTGAGCAGAAATACCCAAGGCGGCCTGGGCCATAGGCTGCGGGAACGACGTGGGGGGAAAAGCGCGGCACCGACACCAGCTGTGCAGCAGTGGCGGCGGCGGCCGGAGGAGAGAAATAGAACAGCGCGGGCAAAAGAAGAAAGGCGCGGGCTGGGTGGGGAGAGGATTCGGCCTCGTCACACCGCAGAGTAGCAGAGCGAGAAAGAATGAGAAGAGGCAAAGAAGGCGACAGCAGAAGGGGGGAAAAAAAGGAAACAGTGCAGCCCCGAGGAGAGCCAGACAGTGTGGGAAGGTGGTGCCGGCGACGCCAGTATTTATAGCAAGGGGCGGGGCCCTGTGACGTCACAGCCGGCCAGGCAGCCGCGCGAGCGGGGCGGAGCCCGGCTGCCGCCCGGGGAGACGGAAAGGGGCGGAAGAGGAAGGAGCCCTGACTCGAGAGGGCAAAAGGGGAGGGGCGCCGCGCGGCCGGGTCTTGCAGGTGCCGACTGGCCGGCCTTTTCCCGCCCTCCCGCCACCCGCTGCTCCCTACCAGGCGGAGGGCCCGCTGCGCGGACCTGGGCGGGGGAGAGGGGAGGCGGCTCGACTGAGCTCGCCGCGCGTCCCGCGCCACCGCCCGGCGGGCGCCTGCGCTCACGCGGCCGCAGGCCCCAGCGCATTGTGAGCTGCGCCTGGCTCGGCGCTGGCGGCATCTCCGAGGGCGGCCCTAGGCCAGAGGTGGTGCGACCCCTGCAGTGCCTCAAGTCGGGGAAGCCTGTGGGCGCCATCGCTGAAGCGTTCCTGGTCGAGATCAGTCCGCTTTGTGAGGACTGTAGTCTGCGCCCAGGGACTGTCCTAGGCTGAGGCTCCAGCCGCCGCGGGTTGCGGTGCTCATTTATGGAAACGAGTTTCTCCTGGCCGGGAAAGATCGGCCCAGCGTTCGGGTGGTTACAGAGGCTGTGACCGCATAAAAGTGTCCTCAGTGCTCGTACGTTGCAATATGGAGCAGCAGGAATTTTTTTAGAGGAGTGAGGCTCTTATGTCTTCATTTTAAAAAGGGTTGGTGCAGTCAATCCCAGTCCTTATTAATGCAGGACTAGTGTTGGAGAGGGGGTTACTGATATTAAGAGCGCACATTAATTCCCCAGGTCTCGTCCGCGATCATTTTAATTTTTCTAATCCATAACAAACTTTTTTACTAGCGGGTCTAAGATGACCTACATAGCTTTTAGTTTATTCTCATCTTTTTTAGATGTCTTATACTAGTGATTAGAGACCCTGAGCCCTCCCGTGCTAACGCTTTGCAACTGAGATTAACAGCACAGATGAAATATGTATTGACACACCCCTCCAAAATTAAGAATTTTGCGATTAAGACCCTTTTTTCCCTTTCATTCTTCCTTCTGTTTACTTTGTGAGCAGCACTGTGGTTGATTAATAAATCAAAAGAGAAAGGAACAGAGAGCCTTCCTTAAGTGGAAAGACTCGGATATCTTTCCATGCTGAAATGTAGTCTCTCAGATGAAAGAGTACTAAGTAGAAATCTGGAGCTGTGGATTCATTCTCATTTCGTTTTTCCGTATTTTGCTCTGCTATATGTTGGCTCTCTCTTTCACTTCTTAAAAGTTCTATTCAGAACGTTTAAAAGCACAACAGTTTCACTAGTCCTTTGATCGCAGAAGGAAATGAGTGGGCTTTCTGCTTCCAACAAATGTTCATGGTTGCAAATGAGATTGAAAAAGTAGATTAGGGTGAAACCAAGAAAGGGTTAGAATTGAACTTTATTCTGGAACCATTTAAGCAAGAACATGATATACTCAAAGATATGTTTTTAAAAGATTAGGCTGGCATCAGTGGATGGGATTCAAAACAGGTAGAAAGTTTGTAAGTGAAGGAAACTCCTACAAGCTGGTTTAAAGAGTACTAAGCGGCTGGGCGCGGTGGCTCACGCCTGTAATCCTAGCACTCTGGCTGGAGGTCAGGAGTTCGAGACCAGCCTGAGCAAGAACGAGACCCCATCTCTACTAAAAAAATGAAAAGAAATTAACCAGACAACTAAAAATATGTATACAAAAAATTAGCCAGGCATGGTGGCACATGCCTGTAGTCCCAGCTACTGGAGAGGCTGAGGCAGTAGGATTGCTTGAGCCCAAGAGTTTGAGGTTGCTGTAAGCTAGATTGACTCCACCACACTCTAGCCCAGGCAACAGAGTGAGACTCTGTCTCAAAAAAAAAAAAAAAAAGTACTACGGAATTCAGAATGAATGGAGGGAAAAGGCATAGAAAGACTAGAGGTAATCTTGACTTCCCAGTGAGAGGAGAAAGTGTCAAATGATTTTGGAATATCAAGCTTATCAACAGGGAGAATTCAGGAACAATGAACAGAGGTAGAAACATTAATAGAAGGACTCAGTTTGGAGGGAAAAGATAAGGCTGCTTTGAGCATAAAGGGTTTGAGCTGTTGATGAAATACCCAGGTAAAGATGGTCCAAAGGCCTCTGGAAATAGGGTTATCTGGTGCCCTTTGGGTGTGAATTTAGGAGCCTTTTCTACACACATGATAATTAAGGAATTGTTGAGGTGTACAGGAAAAGGGATATAAGCACAGAACCTAGAGAAATGCCAGAGGGAAGAGACAGGGGCACAGACCAAGAGAACCAGCCAAAGAAGTAGAGACGGAATCACAATAGTGCAATGCCAAGCCATTCAAGGAAGAGGGTGCTTGCTCCAAGATAGAATGAGTGATCAGGGTTGTCATATTCCTCAAACAGGTTAAAAGGAGGTTCTTATTTTGGCAAATGGCATATTATTGGTAAACTCTGATCTCATGTTAAGAAGCTTGGAGGACTTGTATCCCAAAGGCATTGGGAAAGGTTTCAATCATGGGAATAATTTGCATTTTAGAAAAGGGGAGAAAGTGGGTGTGGGAAGAGAAAGTACTATAAATTTGTGGCAGGGAGGCCGCTTGGGAAGCCATTGTAGTCATTCATGGAGAATGATAAGGACCTGAAAAGAAGTTATCCGTAACCTTTAACAGCAATTTCAGTGGAGGAGGAAGAACAGAAGGTTGCAGAGAATTGAGTGAAGAGCAGCTGAATCGAAGTCAGTGAATGTTGACCTCTCTTCAAGTGGATGGTACTGGACTAGGGCCTAATCCAACATTATTTACACCATGAAGCAATTCAGCAACTTTTATTATTAAAACAATGTGCCCATGGTGATTAGCATTTGTGTATTCAGCTTTAAAGAACAATGCTAGCTTTTTTTTTTTGCCACCCCTCCCCCAATGCTAGCTTTTAATTACTACAATAGAACCTTGAAAACTGTGCTACATTGGAGTAGACAACATAGTACGTAACTTTAATAGAGTGATAGCTATCTAATGAGAACAGCATATTTAATTGTGTTTTGGTTTTGGGGTTTTGGTTATTTTGCCAAGTTGGGTTACTCATACATAAATACACAGGTAGTACCACTGAAAATATTACCATTAAATAAAGAGCCCTTAGATAAAATGATACAATACCATTCACACTTAGATCATCCTGGTCCACTGGTTCAAACCCATTTGATTTTGTGCCAATAGATATAAAAGATTTGAATGAATTAGATTGTTGATAAAGGTAATTCACTCAAAAATAATGAGTAAATCTAAAATCACCAGCCCATAATGGAAATCTCATGTAGTCACAGATATAAAAGTGACAAACGTAAAGAGCCCAATGGTAATTGAGAGTTAAAATCCCAGTTTAATTCTGTGGTTTGAATGTGTCTCCCAAAAAGCATGTATTGGAAACTTAAGCCCCAGTGCAACAGTGTTGGAGCGTGGGGCCTAATGAGAGATGATTAAGCCATGACGGCAGAGTTAACAGATCAATGCATTAATGCCAGGAATGGGTTCCTTATAAAAGGATGAATTCAGTCCCCTTTCTCTCTTTCTCTCTCTGGCCCTCTATTTGCCCTTCCTTCAAGGGTTGGCACAGCAATAAGGTCCTTACCAGATGCTGGCCGCTCAATCTTGGACTTATCAGCTCCCAGAACTATGAGCCAATAAATTTCTGTTCATTATAAATTAGCAATCTGTGGTATTCTGTAATAGCAGCACAAAATGGACTAAGACAATGGGAATGTTTAAAGAGAGCTTAATATGAATTTTTATTGCTAAGGTAATTTCCTAAATTACTCCTTATACATAAAACCAAAATATATAGGTTTTGAATAGTTAAAACATTCACATTTTAAAACATGACATTTCACCTGTCCAGCACATCTTTTTGTGCACTGACAACCTTTCTAAAAAGCTGACTTGCTTATCAAGAATCTGATGCTATGGTTATGGACTATTAAAACCATTCTTTCTTTTAACTGAATAGATGATACTCCTTTATTTGCTGATTTTCTGTTATTAAAATCCTTTGGAGTTGAAATTCTTTTACGTGGATTGGTTTTCACCTTAGATGAGGAATCATTTAATTTAATTTTATTGTCATATTTACTCTTTTTTCACAAAATGTAGGACTAGGTCAGTAGGGTTATAGGGCATTCCAGTCTAGCAATGCCCTACATCCCAGCACTGGCCCGTATCCATCACCCATACTTTTGTCCATAGGATAATTTAACCTATAGAATGGTATGCCTGGCAAGCAAAGGATGATAGAGCCCAGATTATAATCCAGTTATAAGGGAAAAGAAAAAAATTTTCCTGTTTTCATTTCATTGGCTGTGTATGTCATTAGATGTGGGTCAGCATTTGACCTCTCTTGAGTGACTTGGGTGGTTTCTGCAATAAGCAAGTCATAAGCAATACACTGCTGTCTTTTATTACTTCCAGAAACAACAAATTACTCAAGGTTAATTTAAGAGGACTGCTTTAGAAACCTATGTAAGAGGCCAAAGCAGTAATCCAGTTTTACAAATTAAATGAAACTTAGATAATTAGAATAGTCAACGGACATGACCCATGAGTTTGCTCCCTTATATCTTTATATAATCCTTAGAAGTCAGGAAATCCTCAGACAATTGATTTCATTTTCTTTATTTTTTGAGGCAGGGTCTCACTCTGTCTCCCAGACTGGAGTGCAGTGGCATCATCATAGCTCCATGCCACCTCAAATTCCTGGGCTCAAGCGATCCTCCTGCCCAGCCTCCCAAGTAGAGCCCTGCTAATTTTTCTTTTTTATGTAGAAATGGGGTCTCACCATGTTGCTCAAGCTGTCTCAAACTCCTGGCCTCAAGCGATCCTCTTGCCTTGGCCTCCCAAAGTGCTAGGATTATAGGCGTGAGCCACTGTGCCCGGCTCAAGTTTATATCTCTGTATGTCAAAATAGCTGCCTGGCAGATTGCTAAAGTTTTTGCTTAAGAGATTAGAAAATAGGAGCTCTGAAATCTAATCTTGTCTAATTTGAATTGTAGTTTATTCTATAATTTTTAATAACTGAACCTGGGTGCTGTCACATGAGCTGATTCTGCTTCCTAAATGACTGGGTTTTTTTGTTTGTTTTTTTTGGTTTTTTGTTTTTGTTTTTGTTTTTTTTTTTTGTAGAGACAGTGTCTTACTATGTTGCCCAGGCTGGTCTGGAACTCCTGGCCTCAAGCCATCGTCCAGCCTTGGCCAGCCAATGTGCTGGGATTACAGGCGCAAGCAATGTGCTGGGATTACAGGCGCAAGCCACTGCAGCTGGTCTAAATGATTGTTAATAACAGTGACTGCAGGCTACATTTTATTTAATGAGATGCTTTAAATTACTTTGTCATTTAATTTGAAGTTTTGCCAATTTGCTTGTAAACATTTACATCAATTTAAATTTACTTTATCTGATTTTAACTGGAAGGGGAAAAGTCCATGCAATAAAGACAATAAAATATTAGTTCTTTATCAAAATAGGGAAAAGAAACACAAATGACTTGCTTTCACAAAAATAATCTTTTGGTGTCTGACTGAAAAAGATCATTCAATCACCTATAGTATAATAGCAGTTAACAGACCTTCAGTTAGTCCTAGCCCTACTTGGCCAAGATGGTTTAACTCTGAACCACCTCCATTTCTTTCATTAAAATATATTCCCAATTCCTTTGGAAGTACTCTTTCCTTGCCATACGCTGAGTTCTGTTAGGAGCTGTCATTTTAATCTGGGCTCCCCGACCACAGTAATTGGTATAACGGCTGACAACTTCTCAGTCTTGGGGGAGCCAGGAAAGTTCAACAACGATTGACATGTGTTTGATTCAGAAAGTTCTTTCCCTGGGATTTTTCTATAATGAATGGTTGCAGGAAGGAAGACTTGAAGAGGGAATCATTTCTTCTGTGGCTTAAATTATGATAATATGAGCCAGGAGCTGCCAGGAACCAGGATCCTAGAAGAAACGTATGTGAGAAAATGAAGCCAATGTTCATGATGATGAGGGGTGAGTCAGCATTCCAGTTGTCCCATTTTTCTTGCTTTTCAGTTACACTAACAAAAAAAAATTCTTTTATCTAAGGTAGGTCCAACTACCCTCTGTCACTTGCAACCAAGAGTCCGGCCTACACAAGACAGAGAAACAAAAAGATCTTTATTTAGGTTGAAAAAATTAAATGCATAAGTACAAGACAGGAGAGGCCTGGTTGTTCACTATCTAAATAGTGTCTAGAGATGTTAGTTGACCATAAGCTTGCCATGAACCAACAAGGGTATGGAATTGCTTAAAAAACAAACAAAAAAAAACTTTGAATGCAATTTGGATCACATTAGTAAAAATATATGTCAGAAGGGAAGTAGCAGTTTGGTTTACTGCATTTGGTTAGATCCCAACTGTAGCTTTTCTGTTTGGGGGAAAGTTTTGTTATTGTAAAGTTCTAGATAGCACATTGTACAGGAGAGTGAAAACTAGATCGTTGGAGGAGGATAGCATAAAGGTGAGGAGATCTAGAAAATATCATTCAATATTATTAGGAATGATAACAATGCTAGACAGAGATTGGAGAAAAATAGAAGGAAAATGAAAAAAAGTAAAAGCAAAAGCTACCATCTTTAAACACCAAGTATCACACATGTGCTAAAACATTTTATATAATATTATTATTTCATCCTTCAGTAAGCTTGTCAGATGGATCTTACTATGCCCATTTCACAAGTGAGAAAACAGAAGTACAGTGAGGTTATGTAACTTATTCAAGGTCACCCAGCTAAACATAGAGGGTCCAGATTCTTATCCAAAGGTGTCTAATTCCCAAGGCTAAGCTTCAAGCCCCTCAACTATATTGCCTCTTTGGATAACTTTCATCGTAGAACGTGTCAAGCTCTAACAGGTAGGTAGGAGAAATTACAGTGTCAGTACAGACAGAGGTAGGACCAGTGGGTTCCCTCGGCCAGACAGGCTATTTCATCCCTCCCTCTGAGTTTTCATGAGGTTGGGTTTGTGCCTTTCTGCGGCCCTTTTAATTTCTTGTCTGATGTTGTCATAATTATCGTCTGAACTTTGTGAACAAGATATTAAGCTTCTTTAGGGCAAGGACTTTGATTCCTTTTTTAATCTCACAGAACACTTAGTACAGTACCTTGCACGCACAGACCTTTAATGGCTTCCTAACAGTGAAGTAAATGACAATGCAGTGGGATGTGTCACAGAGCAGAAACTTATCTTGTCACTGGATTTGTGCAGAGATGCAGAGGGAATGTATGCACTGGGAGGATGTTGGACCAGAGGGACCCCTTACTTTCCTTCCTTAACCACAATGTAGAGGTCAAATGTATACATTGCTATTCAGTTATATATTTTTAAAAAGAATTTAACATTATTTTAACTTTAAATATGATGATTGTGTATTAACATATAAAGAAGTTATATTTATTTATAATTCTTTGTTTATCCATACAAAAATGAGGATACTTTTTATCTGTGCTTGTCTATTTTATGGATTCCTCTTCCTCCCCAGGGAAATCAACAGCCTACAATAGAAAAAGTAATGCCTGTGTCCAATTTGAGAGGCATTTATAAATTTTAGTCTGAAAAGAGTGTTTGCTATTCAAAGAAAGTGAGTGAATAGAAAATAAGGGACACTATAATAGTATAACATCAAGAATGCTTAAAAAACCCAGTCTCACGCATTGTTCTTTGTACACAAAAACAATGGTGCTTAACAGTATATTGGTTCCTAAATCAAATTTCCAGCTGCCAGCAGCCGCCCTTGAGTGGGAGATGATTTAATGCCAATGGGTCTGTGTTACAGCATGCCTCCTGCTTCCCGGGTACTATAACCCACTGGCAATAGAGTTACAGGACTGTTGAACACTTGGATCCAAAATTTGGTTGCTAACAGCACAGTAAATTAATGAACTAAAGCTTTTAATTGTTAAAGAATAATTGTCAGAAAAGCAAAAGCAATATTCTTCCAAACATCATGAGTTGGATTACTTAGGGCCTCCCCGTTGCTGCTTGTTCCTGCCCTCTGGTTGCTTAGTTGTTAGGGAGTCTGGTTAGATGGGTCAAAGCCTGTGTGATCTGACAGCCTCAGAGAACGAGCCAGATTTGCAGGGGATAATATGGGACAACATGTTTTACAGTGATGGCTTTCCTATGAGGACAGAAACCCTTGGAAAACCTACCAAATGTTCTGTCATTTTTGCCATGTTGGAAAACTGCCAAACCTGCTTTTTTGAAGTTCATCCATACTCTTAATCCTAAACATCCAGAACACCAAATCTGTAAAGGAAGAAAGCAGGAAGGTACTAGAATGTGGGGCAGATATGGAGAACTTCAAAGCTCACAGAATTAGTAAAATCAACAATGAAAGGCCAGGCGCGTTGGCTCACACCTGTAATCCTAGCACTCTGGGAGGCTAAGGCGAGTGGATCATTTAGCTCAGGCGTTCGAGACCAGCCTAACCAAGAGCGAGACCCCGTCTCTACTAAAAATAGAAAGAAATTATATGGACAACTAAAAATATATATAGAAAAAATTAGCCAGGCATGGTGGTGCATGCCTGTAGTCCCAGCTACTCGGGAGGCTGAGGCAGGATTGCTTGAGCCCAGGAGTTTGAGGTTGCTGTGAGCTAGGCTGACACCACGGCACTCTAGCCTGGGCAACAGAGTGAGACTCTATCTCAAAAAAAAAAAAAACAATGAAAAATAAAACTATGATAGAATTTCAACTTTATCATAACAGCCTTGAAAATGGGAGAGTAGTCTTTATCCAAGGTGCATTCTAAGTTGGACCCTTAAAGAAATTTCTGAACTATTGGATACAAGTCTTTAGATGATCAGTGTGCTCATAAAAATATTTTTATAATATTTTTATAAAATTTATAATAGAAAACAGGTGAGATTCAGGAGTGCTAATTTAGTAAAATGGCTATTAAGACCTTGTAGACTCAGTTACGCTGTTAGGGTTTCTAAAGATATATTTGAAATCAAATGATAAAGTCCTATGAGTTGCTCAATATTTCACATTTTAATAAGACTGGAGATTTTCAAATTATGAAATATTTTCTTCATGCCTGCCATATTTCCACTCAGCCTTAAAATCAGTACAAATAAAGTGCATTCCAAATTATAATCATTGAATAACTTTTAAACTTCCCCATCTTGTCTCCTGATAAATGCCTGTTTATTCTTTAAGAATCAGGGCTAGGGCCGTGTGCAGTGGCTCACGCCTGTAATCCTAGCACTCTGGGAGGCCGAGGCAAGTCTATCGCTCTCGAGGTCAGGAGTTCAAGACCAGCCTGAGCAAGAGTGAGACCCCATCTCTACTAAAAATAGAAAGAAATTAGCTGGACAACTAAAAGTATATATAGAAAAAATTAGCTGGGCATGGTGGCGCACGCCTGTAGTCCCAGCTACTCGGGAGGCTGAGGCAGGAGGATCGCTTAAGCCCAGGAGTTTGAGGTTGCTGTGAGCTAGGCTGATGCCATGGCACTCACTCTAGCCCAGGCAACAAAGTGAGACTCTGTCTCAAAAAAAAAAAAAAAAAAAAAAGAATCAGGGCTAGTGTAATTTTCCTTTTTGGAAATTTCCATGAATTTTCCCTCTCAGCAAAATTATTTTTGCCTGCCTTCTACCCCAACTATGCCCATACTTAGCTCAATGGATTCAATATTTATTGAACTGCCCAATGTAGGTGAACTTTATTACAAAAACAAAGAAATGGGTATTGCTATCGTTGGAATGTCCTCTCCAAAACTCATGTTGAAACTTAATCCCCAATGTGGCAGTGTTGAGAGGTGACCTTTATGAGGAGATTGGATCCATTAATCCATTCATGGACTAATGGGTTAATGGATTAATGGGTTATCATGGGAAGGAAACTAGTGGCTTTATAAGAAGAGGAAGAGAGGCCTAACTAGCACATGAGCACACTCAGCCCCTCAATCATGTGATGCCCTACCCTACCTCATGATGCCGCAGAGTTCCCACCAGCAAGAAGGCTCTCACCAGATTTGGCCCCTCAATCTTAGACTTTTCAGCCTCCAAAACTACAAGAAATAATAAATGTCATTTCTTTCTTTCTTTTTTTTTTTTTTTTGGAGATAAGCTCTGTTGCCCAGGCTAGAGTTCAGTGGCATCATCATAGCTCACTGCAACCTCAAACTCCTGGGCTCAAGCAATCCTCCTGCCTCAGCCTACTGAGTAGCTGGGACTACAGGTGCATGCCACCATTCCACCATTCCCTGTTAATATATATATATATTTTTTTTCTTTTTTTTTGTAGAGGCAGGGTCTTGCCATGTTGCCCAGGCTGGTCTTGATCTCCTGATTTCCAGCAGTCCTCCCACCTCAGGCTCTCAAAGTGCTTGGATTGCAGGAGTGAGTGACCTCACCCAGTCTCATGTTCTTAATATAACTCTCTAATTAGCCATACTCAAAATTTTGAAAACTTTTAACCCCCTCTTTTCTTCCCTTCACCCACATATAAAATAAGTTCTGTTTGTTTTTATTTTGAAATTATATTTTTCTTCTCCTTAGTCCAAGCCTGTACCATATCATATTTGGGTAGTTGCAAAATCTAGTGTTCAATTTTTCCTGCCCCAATCCACTTTGCATGGATATTTCTCACAGCCTTAAATGCTATTTTCATCTGTCCCTCCACTGGTTAAAAAAAACACAACAAAAAACCCCCATAATGAGCCCTTGTTTCTTACAAATCATGTCTCGACTCCTCTGCTGGCTTAGAAGGCTCTCCAGAAGCCAGCCCTGCCCTTGGGAACAAGCCTTCTAATCCCCAACACAAACCTTCTGCTTAAGTCTGTCTGGTTTGCTCTTGGGTCCTTGAGTTATCCATGCTAGTGTCTGCCTCTGGGACTTTGTATCACTATTTTATTTTCTACCCAAATTCTGCCATCCATAGCATCCCAGCTCAAGTCCAACATCCTGTTCTGATCCCAGGAGGCCTGTTTCACTGTTGCTAAACTTGACATCACAGGTCTCTCTGGGCCCTTAAGGGCTGCTATTCCCTATATAAATCCTCTTATTCCCATGCTATATAAATGCTTAAAATGTAAGCGCCTGCACTCATCCATCTTATCCTGTACACTGGTCCCTTCCCACAGTCATTTCCCCATTGCTCCTTTCCTTCTCACTCCTTTCTGTTGTACCCTCTGGAGCTCTGATTTTATGGTGAGCAAACTGTCCTACACACCCAGTCTGTCTCCCACTCCTTGCCTTAACTGAAACTTGGCTACCTTACAAGAACATAGCTTCCCCTCCTGCTGCCTTGAGTTGAGGGGTGTTTACCAGTCCTCATATACTGCAGGGTTGGGAGACAGCGTTGGCCTTCTCCCAGCTCCACAATGCTACTGCCAGACCATTACTCTGAAAATAAATAAGAGATTAAGCCAGCTGGCATGCCCGCCTCCCCATCCGTCCATGCCTGTATCATCTAACACCTTCCTGTCACTCCCACAAGGATTTTTTTTTAAAAAGGCACCTGGTTCATGATCTTTCCCTCCTAAATTAAAGTTCCTAAATTACAGCTTTAAAACAATTTTTGTTATTTTTTCTCTTTAAGAAGCTACTATAATAAAATCCCTCTAAAATCCTCTGTGCACTCCCCTGCAGTGGTGACCACCGTTCACAGCTTGGTGTGTGTGCTTCCTAGACTGCAGTCTTGGATCTCCTTGTGAAGTCATTGTCTTGTGGATTACTTTTGGAGCTCCTTGCTCTTCCCCACTTTTATCTGCTCGACTCCAGGGACCTTCACCTACCCTAAACTGTTGTGAATTAGAGGTCTTAAACGCCAACATTCCTCCACTACAACCTCTTCTCTTCCAGTTGCCTCAGGCTATCCTCAGCCTGCTCTTGAGGCATAATCACCTAATCCTTTTTTAAATTGAGCTGAATTTCACATAACTCACAATTAACCATTTAATGTATACATTTCAGTGGCATCTAGTGCCTTCAAAATGCTGTGTAACTATAATACTGCCCACACAATCCACAGAGTCCATGCAATCCCTATCAAAATCCCATTTTTTTGTTTGTTTTTTGTTTTATTTTGTTTGCAGAAAAACTCATGCTAAAATTTATATGAGATCTCAAGGGACCCTGAACAGGCGAAACAACCTTGATTAAAAGAAAAGTTGGAGGATTCACACTTTCTGATCTCAAAACTTACTGCAAATCTACAGTAGTCAAAACAGGATGGTACTGGCATAGGGACAGACATATAGATCAATGGAATAGAATAGAGAGCCCAGAAATAAACCCTCACATCTGTGGTCACCTGATTTGCAAGAACAGTGCCAAGACTATTCATGGGGGAAAGGACAGTCTTTTTAACAAATGGTGCTGGGAAAACTGGATATCCACATGCAAAAGAATGAAGTTGGACCCTTGCCTTACACCATTTACAATAATTAACTCAAGTGGATCAAAGAACTAAACCTAAGACCTAAAACTATAAAACTCTTAGAAGAAAACACAGGAGAAAATCTTTATGACATTGGATTTGGCGACAGTTTCTTGGATGTGACAACAAAGGCATAGGAAACAAAAAAAAAAAAAAAATTGGACCTCATGAAAATTAAAAACTGGCTGGGCACAGTGGCTCACACCTGTAATCCAGCACTTTGGGAGGCTGAGGGAGGGTCACTTGAGGCCAGGACTTTAAGATCAGCCTGGGCAACATAGCAAGATCCCCATCTCTACAAAAAAATTGTTTTTCTTTTTTCTTTTCTTTTTCTTTCTTTTTTTTTTTTTTTTGAGACAGAGTCTCACTCTGTTGCCTGGGCTAGAGTGCCATTGTGTCAGCCTAGCTCACAGCAACCTCAAACTCCTAGGCTTAAGTGATCCTACTGCCTCAGCCTCCCGAGTAGCTGGGACTACAGGCATGCACCACCATGCCCGGCTAATTTTTTCTATATATTTTTAGTTGTTCAGCTAATTTTCTTTCTATTTTTAGTAGAGACGGAGTCTCACTCTTGCTCAGGCTGGTCTTGAACTCCTGACCTTGAGTGATCCACCCGCCTCGGCCTCCCAGAGTGCTAGGATTATAGGCGTGAGCCACCGAGCCTGGCCCAAAAAAATTTTTTTAAAAGAGAAGAAAATTAAAAACTTTCAGGCATCGAAAGACACTATCAACATGGTAAAAGGGCAACCCACATAATGGGAGAAAAATCTGCAAATTATATATCTGATAAGGGATATATCTGTACACTGCCAGAATATATAAATTATATTTTAAAACAAAAATGGGCTGGGCACAGCGGCTCACACCTGTAATGCTAGCACTTTGGGAGGTCGAGGTGGGAGGATAGCTTGAGGTCAGGAGTTCAAACCCAGCCTTAGCAAGAGCAAGACCCCATCTCTACTAAAAATAGAAAAAATTAGCCGGATATAGTGGCACATACCTGTAGTCCCAGAGGAGGCTGAAGCAGGAGGACTGCCTGAGCCCAGGAGTTTGAGGTTGCAGTCAGCTATGATGACACCACTATACTCTAGCCGGGGTGTCTCAAAAAATAAAATAAAATAAAAAAATAATAAATAAACAAAAATGGTATCATACTGTTTTTGTGATCTAAAAGATAATTAAAATTTAGAAGTTTATTCTCTCTCTGTATATGTATTCCTGTGTGTACAGAGTCTCCAACTTATGATGGTTTGACTTACAATTTTTCAACTTTGTGATCGATGATTTATCAGGGTATTAAATGCATTTTTGACCTACCATATTTTCAGCTTATGATAGGCTTATTGGGATGTAGCCTCATGATAAGTTGAGCATCATCTGGATTATAAAATATATGTCAAGAAAGTCATATATGGCCAGGCGTGGTGGCTCACACCTATAATCCTAGCACTCTGGGAGGCCAAGGCAGGAGGATCGTTTGAGCTCAGGAGTTCGAGACAAGCCTGAGCAAGAATGAGACCCTGTCTCTACTAAAAATAGAAAGAAATTAGCTGGACAACTAAAAATATATAGTAAAAATTAGCTGGGCATGGGGGCGCATGCTTGTAATCCCAGCTACTCGGGAGGCTGAGGCAGAAGGATAGCTTGAGTCCAGGAGTTTGAGGTTGCTGTGAGCTAGGCTAATGCCATGGCACTCTAGCCTGGGCAACAAAGTGAGACTCTGTCTCCAAAAAAAAAAAAAGAAAGGCATATATGAGCTATGTGTTATAAGCTTCATGAGATTAGGGGCCATGTCTGGCATATATAACATTTTTTCCCACAGTGCCTGGTGCAAGGTCTTGACCTACAGTAAGTTTTCAATATTATTTTTAATTAAATGAATGAAGAAAAGTGAAAGAATACTCTGTCTAAGCTCCACGTTATCACCAGCATATTTTTTGAACATTCAGATCTGATTGTGCCATTCTTTGCTCAGAAATCTTGCACGACCTCCTAGTGCCTTCAGAATCTGGTGTGAGCTCCTTAGCCGGTGGGGGGATCTCCCCTCCATCTGCTCTCCCCCTCAGCCCCGTCATGGTACAACGGTGGGAGTCCCTTCTGGCTTTGTGTACCTTGGTAAAATAGGGACAGTTGGTGCTACCTCAAGGATTGTTGAAAGGTTAAATGAGGTGTCATCTGAAAATGTCCAGCATGTGGTTCAGACTGGTCAATTAGCACTGGTTTCTTTTTCTTCCTCCTGTGCCCAGCTCTTCAGCCATATATAGTGTTTGCCCTCTCCCTGTGTACATGTAATTTCACTTCTCCAATTTTTTTGTTGTGCTTTTCCCACTGTTTCACGTGTGTCCTCCCCATCTTCCACCTCCCTCTATAAAAAAATTTTTTTTTTTTTGTTTGAGACAGACTCTCACTCTGTTGTGCAGGCTAGAGTGCCATGGCGTCAGCCTAGCTCACGGCAACCTCAAACTCCTGGGCTCAAGCAATCCTCCTGCCTCAGCCTCCTGAGTAGCTGGGATTACAGGCATGCACCAGCATGCCTGACTAATCTTTTTAATATATATATATATTTAATTGTCCAGCTAATTTCTTTCTTTTTTAGTAGAGATGGGGTCTTGCTCTTGCTCAGGCTGGTCTCAAACTCCTGAGCTCAGAAGATCCACCTGCCTCGGCCTCCCAGAGTGCTAGGATTACAGGTGGGCCACCATGCCTGGCCTCTATAAAAATTAAATGAAAGCTTCAAGACCTATCTCAAACTGCACTCACTCAGTGGAAGCTTTCTGAGTCCTCCAGGAGATTTAATCCTTTTTTTATGCTTCCATGTAATTTTATGAGACAGTTTCTAAGGAACTTTGAAAGACTGTCTTACATTACAGCTATTTGTGGACATAACTTGTGAACAGATGTGTCTATCTTAGGAGCCCAACACAATATTTATAATATTAAACTGAATTGATTTTTTTGACCAGGAAATTTGGGTCTTAAATCTCATAACTGAAATACATCATAAAATCATTCAAAGTATGCTCTCTCTATAAATAGTTCCTCTCTTTATGCGATAACACCCAGCCTGGCAAGTTAGCACCCTTGCCTCCCACAGCTCTCTTGCAGATACAGCTGCTCGAGATAAAGTGAGATAATATGGCTTCCAGGCTTGGGTTGTGTTGGTGGTGGGTGGGTGGGGAAGCCCATGGCTGGTTGGACACATACCTGACCCAGCAGGAGCCAATCGTTTGTTCAGAAATGACTTGTGTGGTCCAGGTTCTCTCAGAGGAGCCAGGCTAGGTCATTTCTCCATGAGGACTTTCAGCAAGTGTTGCCAGTTGACTGTGAACACCGGAGCTTAGTGGATATGGTGGGTCGGCCATGTCGTGCCTCCCACAGGATAAGCGAGCAGAGGAAAGCAGACAGAACGGGGGAGAGGCTGTGGCTGGCTCGGAAGCACAGACAAGGGCAACGCAGGGTCGAGCCACCCTGTTGGTGAGGAGTCCCCAGTCCTCTAGCTAGTCTGAGTGAGGCCCAGCAATACTTAATGTTCCGTCCTTGGGTTCTGTGAGATCTCTATATGCTCTCAGTAAAGGCCCCTTTCTACCTCAGTGCACCATTACCTGTCACAGTCAACGTGCATGCTGACTACAAAAAAAGAAATTGTTTATCTGAATCAACTCTGGCCATACCATGTTCAGTCACCTGAATTTATATCTCATCTTTGACCTCGACCTCCCTTGCTAGCTAATTATGACTTTGGGCAAATCTTTTGTTCACTCTGTGTCTCTTTCTTTAATAGTTAAAATGCAATCATTTCATATGGTGCTGTATCACTTTCCATACATTATCTCATGTGAATTTTTTAAAGTTCTTAGAATATAGGCTAAGAATTTTTTTCCACATTTTATAAACAAGAAACTTTCCCAAGACCTCACAATTAAATACAAGTGAAAATGGGACTCAACACCAGTCTCTGACTTCTATCTACTCAGGTGGTCATCGGCTCTACCTCAGGGAATATAAAGAATAAAAAACAATGATAAATATTTGTGGACTGAATGAGTGAATGGATGAATAAACAAATGAATAAACTCTACGATCCCTTTCTTGAGAGTTTTTGATGAAAGATTTTTAAGTCATCAGAGGTAAAAATGGCTTCATATTATATTTTTATGAGTCCTGTTTCAAAATATATTGATACTGAGTAGCACCACTAGATTGAAGTACTCTATTTCTAAAAATGTGCATAATACTCCTGTCTGCAGCATGAGCTTCATGAAGAATTCCAGTTGCCATCTGGAAGTTTGATTTCAAGGCTTTGGGCTTGAAATTACCTATGTCCATGGGCAATATCTGATACTTCCTCATGTTAAAATATGCTAGCTCAGATCACAAAGAGCTTTCAGTGCTAAGATAGCCCCTTGTGGTCCAGTTCACCAGAACTTCTTCCCAGTGCCCGCAAGGCCACTCACAAGCCTGCCCAAGTCTCACCACTGGTGGGTTTTTTCCCTTCCTTCCTCCCGGCCAGGATGAACCACCCTGTACTGTTCCATTCAGAGCCTTGCCGAGTCACCACACTTTCCTCCAGCTGCTGCCACCGGAGCAGGTGGCTTCTTTTTCAATCCCCACTACACATACACAACCCCCACCCCGAAAGAGAAGAGTACGTTATGCAAACGAGGTATGAACATAGGAACACAACCGCCTTCCTCCCTCATACCAAAAAGCACATTGAGGGCTCTTTACGTAATTCAGAGATTAACCAACACATCATGTTGCAGTCAGGCCTATGTGAAAAGGAGATGGAAGGAGAAACCAGTTTTGGAGCTGGTTCACTGCTGAAAGGGCTCACCCTCAGTTGGACCAGTTGGATAAGTCTGACACAAGCACCAAGGGTGTGGGTTGGAAGAGAACATCACGTTAAGCTCTTTTACTATAATGATGATAGCTACCATTATAGTGATATATAGTGATATTAGTAACATTGAAGTCTTTACTACATGCCATACCTTGTGTTGTCTTTTATGTACATTGTGTATATAAGGAAATACATGCAAAGCCTTTAATATAGTTCCTGGAACAAAGTACGTGCTCAATAAATTACAGGTGATAGTAGTATTATCATCTTATTTATCCTTACAACCATCCCAAATTCTTTGCCAAGCCTTGGCTTTTCAGTTAGTCGTTCCTTCAGGAAATGTAGAGCATGTACAATGAGCACTTAAAGTGTGTACCCAGCACCATGTTTAGGCCCTGGGCACATGTGGAGAATGGGCCTACACTCTTTCAGATGTGGGTTCCAATCTGGTTTAACCACCCTCTTGCTGGGTGACTTTGGGCATGCTTCTTGTGCTTTCTGAGCCTAAATTTATTCAACTTTATTCAGTTGTGAAACGAGTGCATAATTTCTGTTTCATAGGATTGTTAATAGGATTAGAAACACATGCAAAGGGCTTAGCACAGCACATTGTTCATACAGAAAGCTCCTAATATAATCTTAGTATCACATAATATGGAATTTCTATATATCATTCTCGAAAAAGTATACAAAGAGAGAATCCCTTTCCAGGGACACACAGCCTGGAATCTGAGCCCTAGCATACCTGCGGTCTTTCTACTGCATCAAAGCAGAGATTGCCACATGATTGGCCAATGCAATTCAAAGTTTGAAGTCAGGATTTCTCTGAAAACTTTGGTATATCTAGATCCCATATCTCTGTTGGACAGATGACGTGCTGCTGTACACAGAAGGGAGATTTTTTAAAACTGAGGAATCTAACTCAAGAATAAATTCAAATTCTTTAGAAATCTTCAGACATTTGGCATAACATGAAATTAAATACAATATCCCTCTTAGTTCCATGATACTTCTGATGAAAAAGTAAAGAATACGAAGACATGGAGCCAGATAAATCTTTAAAAAAAAAAAAAAAAACCCTGCTGAAAAGAAATTTTTCTTTGTTGATTACCATCCAGGGACAACATTTTTGGAAACTTTAAACTGTATCACTTTATAAGGATGAAACCCTCACTCCTCCACCCCCAACTTTCCCTATCTTGTACTCTGAGAACTTTAAAGTCTCTGAATGATTTGCAGCCCCAACAAAGAAACTAAAGTCAAAACCGATTTGGGGACAAACCATAAACTCTCCGACCTCTCTGTACTTACTCTTCAGAGAATTTTTGTGTGCTTATTTAGTTCCTTGGTTATTTTGTTTTGGTTTCATATATGAAATGTTCCATCTGTGCATTCATTTTCTGGATTTATTTCTGAGAATTTTAAGTAACTTTTTACTCCAATTCACGGTAAGAAATATATTTTGCATTTTAACCTAAATACATGTATATTTACATTATATCTAAAACAAAAGCTGCATGAAATAAAACCCTTACAATGAGGTATACACTATGTTTTGGAGTTTTTAAAAAATTCTATTCTATCATATTTTTAAAAAGTTGGGTCAGAGGTTCAGAGGAGCAGGGAAGGGATGAATAGGTGGAACATAGGGCACTTTTAGGGCAGTGAAATGATTCTACATGATGTGGAAATGGGGGATTCATGACATTATACATTTATCAAAACCCATAGAACTGTACAACACAAAGAATGAACCATAATGTAAACTGTGGACCTTAGTTAATAACTGTATCAATATTGGTTCATCAATTGTAACAAACATACCTTCTGTGCAATTTTTGTGTTAACCTAAAATTGTTTTAAAAATAAAGTGTAAAAAAACATTTTAAAAAGTAAGAAAAAAAAGTTGGCTTTAACCTGCTAAAATTGATTTTACCACCCATTAATGGCTTGCTCTCCACAATTTGAGAACTTATAGCCTAGAGGGAATGCCCTGGCCTTCCAGCCAACTTTGCCATCCATAGAGGCTGGCCTTAGACAAGCCACATAACAATTGTGTCTCCACTCTCTCATCTGAAAAATGGGACGCTTTATCAGATGAATGCTGAGGTCCTTTCCAGCTTCAAAATATTATACCTGTAAATATAAATTCTAATTTTAGAAAGTCTTAGAATAAAAGAGAAGTCATGAAGCATGAATTGTAAATTATATGCATATTATTTAGGCCAACCCTATTTTTTATAGGCATCTAACAGGTTTGTCTATTTTATCTCTCCTATGTAAAATAAATAAAATGAAAATTAATGATTCTCATGCAAAATATATAAATTACATTTCTCTCTGGGTTCCTGACTCACGCTCTTTGTGGAAGAAGCAAGATAAAGAGCATCTAGGAATGATACAAATGATACTTCCATTTTGGGGATTTATCTGCCTACTGCCATGGCCTGGCAAGAACATCTCTGAACTTAGTTCTCATTGGCCGTTCGATGTTCACTGGGAGCCTACTGTGGGCCAGGTCCTGTGCTGGGGGTGTCCCACCTATTGTAGCTTGGGTCAGGGAATGGAGATTGGGCCACCCCCTCCCAAACCTTTCTTACTTTCCCAGTCCCAAGGTCACACTGGGGAAGGCTGTGGAAAGAGTGTGTGTAAGCTCTGATTGGGACAGACCTGGTGTGAACCCCAGTGCTGCTTCTTAACAGCTGTAGACCCCTAGGTAAGTTATCTAACCACCACCCCTGCAGTGTTCTTATATAAAAATGGCACAATAATACCGCATCTCATGGGACTTTCTAAGGATTAAATACCTAATGTAGCCATCATCTTGGTCCTGGAACTCTACAAAGCATATGAAGTTGCCCTTGGAACTTCCTTCCCATTCTTCATGTTTGCCCTGCCACCTTTCCAACCCAGCCCCACTTCTGCAGCCAATCACGACAGAGACCCTTCCCAAACACCTAATGCTTCTTCCCATTCATTCAATTATTTACCTTATTTTCTAAGAACTGATGACCCTAAGTGAGTTCCGGGACAGATAACCTTGTGTGCTCCCCCTGCCATCCCAGTAAGTCCATGGAGATGAACCCCATTGACACTGAACTTCAGAGGCAGCCCAGAGAAGGAAAACCACCTTACACAAGATGGCAACGCTCTCTGTGAGCTGCAGTTCCAGTCCTCTGGCTTGGTTTTCTTGGAATTGCTTTTAGGTTGATTAAATGACTAACAACAATGATAACATCTAAGTCAGGGATGGGGAACCTGCAGCCTCGGGGACACATGTGGCCTTCTGGATCCTTGAGCGCGACCTTTTGACTGAATCCAAATTTTACAGAACAAATCCTTTTAATACTAACTTAGATCCTAAGTTATTATTTAATGAAAGTCTATAATTTGCTAGGCATGTGCTGGAGTTTACATAAATTATCTCGAAGCCTCCCAACAACCTTGACAGGCTAGGTTTTTTCTTTTACAGATGAAGAAATTCAGTCTCTGATTCATTTATTCATTCATTAAGGAATAGATTTTAATGAGTGCTTCCTATGTGACAAATGTGAGATTAGATACTGGGGATAGAAGTGGAAAGACATGTAGCCCCTGCTCTTAGGAAACTTTTGTTCTGTTGTCGAATCTGGCAAGTCCACAGACAATTGCAGTCCTGGAGTAAACCCCAGGAAGGGTTAGAAAACACAGAAGATGGCACCTGACCAGACTGAGTTTGGCAGGGAGGTGAGGATAGAAGCCTCTGGTCTTTTCTTAAACCCACTTGATCTGAGGTCTCTCCTCTCCCTCACCCCCTCACCACCCCTGCAACACACACCAGATAAACAAACCTAGAGCAATTCTTCCAAGTCCCCTTAAGTCCTTTTCTGCCTTGTTACCTAAACTAGTAAATGTCAGTGCCCAGGGACCATGCGCATCTTTAACAGGAATCTCTCAGAAAAAATATGTACTAAGACTAGGAGGACCACATGGTTTATCACCCAAATCAAGACACTTTTGAGAATGAAAGGGGCCCTGTTAACAATTATGCACCAGGATGTCAAGTGTGAATTAGGTGTGTCCTGGCAACCTGGAACACAGGTGTAAGCTAAATACAACCTAGAGGAATGCCTGTAATGAAGAGACTTAGGATGCTGACCAGTGGGGAAAGCATTTGGGGCAGTGGTTCCTTGATGTCCCTCAAGCCTCTGCACTAAGCAGTGCCATGGGCTCTAATCCTGGGTCCCCTTTCCCCAAGCTCAGGGAGGCCCTGCCTGGCAGTGGGCTATGGGGGTGGGGGATGGTTGCTCTGACAGCAATCACAGCAGTCCCTTGGGAGTTGTTACCAGGGTGAGGGTACCAGCCAGGGGAATACCCGAAAAGGAGCAGCCCCCAGTGGGGAGAGGGCCACCCTTTCTGGGGACTGGAGTCCAGTGATCCCACTGATTGGAGGTGGTGAGCCAAGCCCATGTCATGCCTCTCTGATGCATGGCTGGACTGAAGAAAGAGCTCATTGAATTGTTCACAGAAAAGAGTGGTGCCCAAAAGGCCAGGGCTCGAGAATGAGGCTGCCTCAAGCACAGTGCTTGGCAGGACACCAGGGCTGAAAGGTACAGCAAAGGCCTCCTAGAATCACTTCTCAGAGCAGGGATTTGCGTCACAAACTGGCCACTGCAGAGACAGATGGGCACTCACAGGTTTTGTCTGTTTGTTTGTGGTTCACTGCTGATGGACATGTCAGAAGGCATCAGAGCAGTAGCTCAGCCTTCCTGAGACAGGGAAAACCCAGACCTGCGCACCTGAAACAGAAGCAAGACTGTGACCCCAGGGCTTTGTCAGTGGCTCCTTGCTTCCTAGAATCTAACTGCACAACCAAGAGCCAGAGGCCATGGTGGCCAGATTTGGGTCTAATCCTGGTTCATGGCCTCCCAGCTGAGTGAATGAGGCGATAATGATAAAACATAACTTCCTGTGTACTCAGCACTACCCTAAGCACTTTGTATATCTTATCTTGCTCTTCTCAGAAACTCTGGGTACTATTATTATCCCCAATTCATACAGAAAAAAACTGGGGCACAGGATAGTGGTGGAGCCAGGATGTACACCTGGCTGTGTGACTCTAGAAACTGAGCATTGCAGCCCTACCCTGGGCTGCCTGTTTCATGAATTGTAAAATGGGGATGAATGTAGCAGCTCCTCCCGAGGGTGTTGTGATATTCAAGTGGGATAATCCATTTACAGCACGGGCACAGCGCCTGCATGCAAAACAGCCTTAGCCACCGTTAGCAAGATTAGTTACGGCCTCTCTGCGGCCTTGCTACTCTGTGTTTCTTCTCAGTGTCCTTCAGTTTTCTGATTGAACGTCACCAGACTTCCAGCTCCTTGGGTTTGGACACGCTGTCTACTTGGCATGTGTGTGAAGGGAAGCAGGCAACAGGGGTCAAAGGGCAAGAGAAAAGGATAAAAGTGGAGATTCTCTGCCCTCCTGAAGAGTATTCTAGAAATCCTTCACGGATTGAAGTTCAAGTTTGATCTTCTCAGCAAAAAGTTTAGACAAGTTCCTCTATGCATTTGTTTAACTGTAAAACAAACATCTCTATAGCAATAACAAAAAAACCTGGTTTTGTTGTTTTTTGTGTGTGTCTCCCATGCACATACAGAAAAACAAAATGAAATAACTAGATGAACTAGAACTATTTCTCTGTCCAAAGCTCCCATATGTGAGAGAAGGAAAGATTTTTCCTTCTTGAGCAGGGTTGGATGTATGTATGTGGGGAGTGGGTGATGGTTCCACCATCCTGTTCCAAAGCTCCAATTCCAAAGATGAGTGACCCAAGAGAAGCCCCAGGGAAATTCCAGCTCTGGCTCCCCTGCACACCAAAGGGATTCTCAAATCTCCCCTCAGGGTAGGAGCCTCAGGGATGCAGCCCAGCCACTCCCTGGTGAGAAGTTCCTACTCACAAAGAAGGTACATGGTAGATTTCTGACATGGGGCTTGTGGATCGGGAGGCTTTGGCCCTCCTTCTTTGATTCCTTTTCCAGTCCTGTTGGGCTCAGATGCATGTTGCCTGGTCACTGGGGGAGCTGCAGGCCCAGGGACTTTACTTATACTTACCCAAGCATTCCCATTGCTCCAGTCTGGATGTCAGTGTTCCAGTACCACCGAGGGAGGGACAGAGCAGAGAGGGCTGGGTGGGGTGAGCTGCTTCCAAGAACACTCTGGGAGACCCATGGAGAGCTGGGCTGTGTGGGAGCCTGGGTACAGCAGCATTTCGGAACTGCAGACCCACTCCCTCCTTTGGGGTAGTTCTGGCTCTGTAGGCTTGGGGATTAAAGACATGAAAGGGTTCATAAGCCAGTGGCTCAAGACTTCTCTTGATGTTTCCAGACAGTTCTGTTCAGAGGCCTTAGCTGTCACAGATGTGAAGCTGTGGCACAGTTTGCATGTCCAGCCTTCTTTACTCCCATATTCGGGCTTTGCAGTTGACAGAAGGAGCTGATTTGCCTTCCTCCAAAATTGTCCATGGAGAGGAGCAAAGGAGAAGGAACTAGGACAGAGGAGGGGAAAGGGAAAAAAAGAAGGGAAGCCAATACCAAAGAAACTGAGTAGGAAAGTTTTCAGGGAAGGTTGGTCTGGATGCAAAAACGTCACATCTTGCTTTTAGAGCCAATAATATATCTGTGTGTGAATAATCACAGCCCCGATTAGAAATGCCACAAGGAATTTTGCTTGTTCTTAGTCCCCCAATTTTCCTTTCACTCTTCCCCGCCTCCCATTCAATGGAAAGCTTCGGTTTGTTTTAGACAATTGCAACACAGGAACTATGATACAGCCATATTACATCAACTTTCATAAAGCCAGGAGGATGGAACTTAACTCTTCCTGGTGGGAAGGACTTGGAAGGGGGGGCACGATTCTTGGCCAGCTGCCCCAGGGAACTCCAGGGAGAAAGATCTGGTTAACTCGAAACTGATGTAGAGCGGCCTATGCTTGAAACTTGTTTTCAATGAAGAAAGCCTGGATTTGGCTAAGAGATAAGCATGGGCACGTTTGACCCTTTTGTGTCCTTCATTTGATATTAACAGAGCTAGGCAAGAAGGGAGGCTGACCTCAAAGAGATCAAGACTATTTTCCTTTGAGCTAGAGGACCCGAAGGTCTCTTTGTTTTGTTTCTGCCTGGAAGACAAGTAGAGCTCATTCCAGCCCTGCAAAAGGTCACTAAATACCCGGAGCTCTTGTTGTAGTAACTGTTTCTGTGAACTCGCTTTGGAGGATTGTAGTAACTGTTTCTGAGAACTCACTTCCGAGGAAAACATACTGGTTTTTTTTTTTTTTTTTTCTTTTAATTTCAGAGTTTTACGGGGGTACAACACATTTTGGTTGGGCTGCAAACTGGTACCTCTGTGGAAAGTAGTTTGGAGATACCTCGAAGAACTAAAATATACTGTTCAATACTGGCCAAAGACACCTGGGTTTTTTTGTTTGTTGTTTGTTGTTTTGGTTTTTTTTGGTTTGCAAGAGCACATAACAATCATTTTAGAGTCTGGTTTCCCCAGTGCCAGAAACAAATCCTAGTACGTCCTGCTTCTGGCTCAGTTGTCCCCAGCCCTCGCAAGGAATCAGTTGGAACACAGAGAACAGAGAGCGACTGACTTCCCCTTCCCGTGGGTGGGTTCCACTGGAGTTCTTTCCCAGATCAGCACACAGCATCTGGGACCCTGCCGTGGAGTCCCCACTCTCTGGGGACCCTCCCCACTCCTGCCCCCAACCCAAATTACTTTACAACACAGCGATAATCAGCTGCCTGAGGCAAATGGTGCCTTACAATGTACACAGCTGAAATAGTTTGTCACAAGCTGGTTTGTAATTTTAGATATACCTGTGCCCCACCCAGATTTCAACACATTAGTAATTATCCTATCCTAAAACCTAGTGACTGGGAGGAGGGAAGGCAGAGGGGTGGGGATTCAAAAGAGCAGCTGCAGGGCCCAGATCTGCTATCCTCTGCCCGCTAATAATAGCTCCCATTTTAGCCAGCGCTCACTGTGCCAGGTATGTGCTGAGCACTTTTCCTTTATCGCCTGTAACCCTCACAACAGCTCTGGGAGATGCAGGTGATTCCTATTTTGATTATGGGAAAATGAAGGCTCTGAGAGATGGAGGGTTTGCCTGAACTCACACAGCCAGTGGGTACTGAAAGCGGGTCTGACTTCCCTTCTGATTCTCAAGCCCTGCGCTCTTAGTCATCATGCTATACTGTGGCTTCAAGCCGATGAGTTTAAGAAGAGTGGGTGCCAGGAAATGCCAGTGAGACAGGAAGGGAGCCACTGCCAAAATGCCAAACCAAAAGGGGTTTGAAACCTGAGAGTTGGCAGCTCACCACCACGGCATCTTGAGGCCAAGTGGAGGTGGCCTTGGACCCTGCGTGCCTTTTTAGAAGCATAAAGGGTAGCATCCTTGGCCACTGCCTGACACTAACTCAGTTTGGAAAATGCAGGTTTGGAAAGCCAAGGATGGGTTTTAAAATTTATTTCAATATAATCTCTGTGTTAAAGGGTGGTGGGAAAAAATAATGAAGCTGATGTAGCTTAAGTCATATGCAAATGCAAAGTGGTCTTCCTCCAAGATGTTTGGAATGGAACGAATGCCCCTCTGCTGGGTACCTCCCAATACCTAGCCCCAAAAGAGGCCCAGTGAGGCTTTCTTATCCTTCCTCACCTCAGCTTCCTGCCCCGCTGGCTGCAGGTGTCTCCGTGCGATAATGATGGCAACCACTCTGGTTAAGCAACAACACCAAGGCATGGCACTGAGCTATCTTCTCCCTCACCACACAGCCAGATGGGCTGCTTGGTGGATTCGAGGTCACCCTGTCCATCTGTCTCTCCTTGATAGTTACATTTCTCTTCCATTGCTGTGTGTTTAGTGGTTGACAAATCCAGAGCATTACATACATCTTTAAGAGAGTGCTTACTATATGCCATGCATTGTTTTAAGTCCTGCATGCTACTAACTCTTTTTATTCTCATGAAACAGCACAAAGTGAGTAGTATTATTATCTCCATTTTATAAATGATAAAAATCAGGGTTCAGAGAAGTTAAGTAACTTGCCCATGTTGCACAGCTGATGAGTAGGAATCTAGGCTGCCTGACTCTTAGCTTCTCTGTCGTAGTGATCCTAGCCTGTGTTCATTCAAACATCTCTTCCTGGGCATGCCAGCCCTATCCATGGTTAGGTTGCTGCTGCTATAACTGGATCTTGGCTGCAACACTGAAATTATATCAAGTTCCCAGGTAAGCGTGACACTATTTTAGGTTGTCAAGGAAAATATCACATAGTGCCATTGATGTTCTCCATAGGGTGGCTCTGAGTGATTCACCTTCCTTGAGGACACCTCTTGCTTTGTAGCTGGACACTGTGACTCAGTTTCTAAGGTTATCAAATATGAATGCTGGACATCTTTGGTGGCATCATCACCTATTCGTAGAACATGCAGTCAGCCATCTGGGAAAGACACAGAGCAGAACACCATAAGAGGAGCAGTATTTGGGGGTCACTCACAGGAACATGCCAATTTCAGAGCTTAAGAGGAACCTTAGAGGGAATGAGGCTAATAATAGCTAATGCTTATTAAGCCTTTACAATGTGCCATCTCTGGTATAGGCACATTCTAGGGACTATCTCATTTAATCCTCACCTCAACCAGCTGATATATATCCTATTCTTATCCTCCAGTGGCAGATGAAAAAAATGAGGCACAGAGAGGTGACATGATTTCCCACAAGCACAGGGCTCATAAACGGAGGATCTAGGATTCAAAGACAGCCAGCAGCTCCAAAGACTGAACTCAAGCGTGGTGCCCCAACTGCCACCTGAATGTCCTTCCCTGAGGCTCTATTTTGGGAAGATGAGGACTTTTAGCCATCTTATTACCATCTCCATTTTCAGCCTCAAATGAGCCCCTAGAAACAAAGTGAAAAGAAAACCTGGCCTGAAACTACTGCACACATCCTGTTTCAGGAACAAGGTTGGGAGGAGAGAGGATGGGGGCAGAATCTCGCAAGGCTGTAATTCAGTGACTGATGTCTCTGATTGATCATGGGAGGAAGAATCAGACCAGGCTTTCTCAGTCACCATTCATGGCAGCAGGTGGAGTGGGGAGGGTGAATCTGGTGCTTGATCTTCCAAGTTCTAGAAACAAGACTCCAGCCTTGTTCATCTTTCCCCTCCTGCACCTGACCTTGCTGGGCTGTCATTCTTGACACCTGTTGCTATGGTTCCTTGCCCCCATTTCTAAGATGCTGACAGGAAGGAAGTGTGTTTCCCAGCTGGCAACACAGGTTTCATTTTAGCATCCAAAAAGCTTGGCATTCCCATTCTAGTGGCTATTAATTTTAACATTACTACTTTCTTTTGGATGAAGTTTTGAAAGTCATGCAAAGATGTTTGCAAATCAAATATCTGATAAGGGATTAATATCTAGAATATATAATGAATTACAATTCAACAACAACAACAAAAAAAACAATCCAATTAAAAAATGGGCAAAGGATTTGAATAGATATTTCTTCAAAGAAGATACATAAATGGCCAAAAAGCATATGAAAATATGTTCAACATCACTAGTCATTAGAGAAAAGCAAATCAAAACTACAAAACCCATTAGGATGGCTATCATCAAAAAAAATGGAAAATAAGTCTTGGCCAGGATGTGGAGAAAGTAGAACGCTTGTGCATTACTGGTGGAAATGTAAACTGGCACAGCCACTGTGGAAAACAGTTTGGCTGTTCCTCAGAAAGTTAAACAGAATTATCATATGATTCAGAAATTCCACCTCTAGGTATATATGCAAAAGAAGTCAAAGCAGGGATTCAGAACTTACACACCCATGTTCATAGCAGCATTATTCACAATAGCCAAAAAGTGGAAATAACCCAAATGTCCATCAACAGATAAATGGGTTAACCAAGCATGGTATATACATCCAATGGAATGTCATTTGGCTATAAATAGGAACAAAATCCTGACACATGCTACAACATGGATGGACATTGAAAACATTATGCTAACTGAAATAAGGCAAACACAGGACAAATGTTGTATGATTCCACTCGTATGAGGTACCTAGAATAGGCAAGTTCATAGAAACAGAAAGTAGAACAGAGGTTACCAGGGGCTGGAGGAAGTGAGGGGAAATGGGAAGTTATTGTTTAATAGGTATGGAGTTGCTGTTTGGGATGATGAACAAGTTTTGGAAATTTTAGTGGTCGCAGAATATTGTGAATGTACTTAATGCCACTGGATTTTACACTGTAAAGTGGTTAAAATGGTAAACTGTTATGTACATTTTACCACAACTTTTAAAATCGCAGCAAAATGTTATACAAAAAGTTCTATGGGGTTTAATCTTCTAGCAGTTTATAACCCCATTAACATTCACCACAACTACCCTTCAGAAAGGCATACCATGTGAGAACCACACTTGGCTCTCTAAGCTGGAACCAAAAACACCATTACTCTCCTCTCCCCAAAGTGAATCTGTCCACGCATGGTTGCTATTGGACTCTACCTGTTGCTACAGTATCACTGTGCTGTGTTACTAATGTCCTGAGTTTCAAAGCATCCACATAGCGAATAAAACCACTTTTGTGCTCCTTGGTATAAGGCCACATCTCTTCCAAGTATTTCAGCATTTAAAAAAAAAAAGGTGAGCTAAGGACCTATCTGGCTAGAGTTTAAACTCCAATCATTATTTAGTCAGGGACAGAGCCAATTGTAGTGTTTAAACTGCACCATTATTTAGACAGGGACAGAGCCAAGTTTACAGAATTCTGGAAGGCAAGCTTAACCTCAGGGCACCTTAGCAGTTGCTCTGTGTGGCTGGTCCTGAGGAGTTAATTCAGAGAAAACTGTTCATCCATTTATAACCCAGGTTTCCTCTGTATACTGGAAATGTAAAGATGGATGAGGTCAGAAGGCTGAGAGTCTAATCAAAACGTAGAAATAACGCCAACAGAGTAAAATGAGTGTTAACAGGCACATGTCCAACATGCTGTAGAGACTGGCGTCAGGGGCCGTGAAAGGTCACAGGATGAGATGGCACTTGAGCCACATCCTGGAGGAAGAATGGAGTTCCCCAGGGTGACGAAACACAGAGGGGGACTTCATGTGAAAGGAACTCCATGTGCAAAGCCACAAAGCTTGGCAGGATGGGACACCCAGAAGACCCCAAGCAGCCACGTGTGGGGAGAGCAAAGGTGAGTGGGAGAAGCGCACAGGAGGAACTGAGATTTTGTCATAGCTCAATGTGCAATGGTTGGTGGATTTTAAGCGTAGAAGGAGCCTGGAAAGGAATGATTGGGTTTTCATTTTGGAAAACAAATTTAAAGTTTGGTGGATGGATTTGAGGGGTTAGAAGCTTGGGAGAAGAAGACTAGTTGGAAGGATGGCAGAGTAATCCAGAGGAGAGATGAAGAAAACCCTGATTCAAGGACTATTTTCAGGGTGGCTCACGCCTGTAATCCCAGCACTCTGGGAAACCGAGGCAAGAGGATTCCTTGAGCTCAGGAGTTTGAGACCAGCCTGAGCAAGAACAAGACCCCTGTCTCTACTAGACCCCGTCTCTACTAAAAATAGAAAAATTAGCTGGCCACTTGGCACGAGTGCCTGTAGTCCCAGATACTCGGGAGACTGAGGCAGGGGGATCACTTGAGCCCAGGAGTCTGAGGTTGCCGGGAGCTAAGATGATGGTGCCACTGCACCCTACCCAGAGTGACAGAGTGAGGCTCTGTCTCAAAATAATAATAATAATAATTATTATTTCCAAGGCAGCAGAGATAAAATAATAATTGTAACTGTTTTCCCAGATTAAAGTGCAAAATGAGGTCACAGCGCTTCTCATCTTGGAATTACCGTGCAGTGGAGCCTGCAGAGCTGAAGGGCAGCTGATTCCTCCGGTGCCCCCTTCTTGCGGCCAAGCCTGGTGGCCTGCACCTCCCCCTTCCTCCCTCGGCTGTACAGCTCCCTTACTCAGCCTGCCTACATTATCTGAAGACATGGCCTTTTATTTTACTATCAATTAATTTTATTTTTTATATATTTATACATATTATATATTTTATGTATATAAACCTGCATCTACCCATTTCCCATCCCAACATGCAAAAGGTAGCTGCTGTACCTTCTTATGTACCCTTCCAGAGCTTTTTTTATACCTATATTCAAGCAAATAGGATTATGTATTCTTCCCTTCCCCCTTTTATTTCCATTGGTTTTAGAGGGATCCTTCTTAGGATAAACAGGAAACCCCAGGAGGGGCTCATTCAGTCCTAAGGAGCCAGTCCTGGTTACCGCTGTCTGGTGATAAGCCCTTCTCCTCTGCAATGCCTTAAGGTACAAAGACCCCAAACAACAAGCCGTCCAGTGGGCAAGGCCTGACCTCCTCGGGAGGCTGCACCTATGCCTGCACCTGCCGTGGTAATGCACGCTGGCCGGCACCAGGCCGTGCAGGTGAGACTGTGGGCACAGTGGAAATGCAGACGTCACAGAGGCCCCCAGCCTCAAGCTGAGGAGAACAAGGTCTCATGCTATGCTTAGTTGTGACTGCTCCACAGCTAAGAGGGCCTACTCATGTGTCACATTTAGCTATTTTCCCCTGGACTCACCCATGGGGGCAGGTGGCTGGACCACAGGGGACCAGCTGCACACTGCTCCCAGAGTCCGTGCTCCAGAACAGACCTTGACCTTGAGCCTCTTCAGGACCAGTGGATCCCAGCCCAGGCCACTTCGGTCTGTACCCTGTGAGTATAGCAGAGATAGTATTACACTAACTTTGAGATTAAAAAGAGAAGCTCTAGGTCTCACTACTTCCTTCCAGAAAGATCTTTTGCAGCTTGCAAGTAGGGGTGCCTTTGGGAGGAGCACAGGCTCATTTCACACACCAGAAAGCAGCTCAGCCCCAAGGTCTTAGGGAGACACGTTTTTGATTTCACATGGTTACACGGTTGGGGCTGAGTTCTTTTGGGTGGGTAAAGGGAACTGATAACAAAGGGGGAGGACTGAGTTTGGGCAGGATCTGAAAGATTAATTCGGTTCTGGACATGTTGAATTTATACGGGTGACCTCTCAGCTTCCTATTATAAACACAAATCCTGATTTTAATGGAGTTTCAAAGCTGCCCACCACTGACTTCTCTCAAGTCTATATCACTCTTCATGATTAAGCTTCTCCTGGATTTTCTTAACTAATGAAAGTCATATTCTGGAATTTTAAACAGGATAGCTGTTTAAAAAGAATATGCCATATTACGCTCAAGGGATACAATGTGGTACCCACCAAATATAGTTAAATAGTGGTTAGTAGTCAAAGAAAGGTATTAAAATGCCAACGAGAAGAGAATATCTGTATATAGTATGAACTTAGAACTATGAGACTACTGTCATGCCATGTCTACAATTGGCATTCAAAAATTTTACTTTAATATTAATAGTAGCTAACACTATACTAACTTACCGTGTGAGTTTATTTTCCATGCCTTATCCCTAAGAGGAAGGTATCACTCACACCCTCCTCCCCATTTTACATATGAGAAAACTGAAACCCATAGAGGTTAATTAACTTGCTTTTAATTACTGTTACTCTTTAGGATATCAATATAACTACTAACAAGACACAAAGTAACTATGGCTTAGACAAGATAAAAGTTTAATTCTCGTGTCAGTTTCATCATGAGCAGTCCAGGGCTGATAAGACAGCTTGGTCATCTTGCGGAGCCAGGCTCTTTCTTTCTTGATGTTCTGCCTTCTCTAGGGGCTAAGATGGAGCGATGTCACCTCTGCATTCTAATGGAGAAGAGAGGAAATGGAAGACACAGACTGCTTCTTTGAGAGTATAATCTGCAAGTTGTGCTCATGTTTCATTGGCCAGAATGTGGTCACATAGCCATACTCAGTTGCAAAGGAGGCTAGGAAATGTAGTCTGAGTGGCACGCCATTAATTAAGTTAAAATTCAGGGAAGGGGAGAATGAATGCTGGAGAACAAATAGGAATCTCTGCCCCAGGCAAAAGTAGAACTGGGATTCAAACCCAGCAGTATGACTTCAAAACCAAAACTATTAATCATTACCTTTATTACACTGTTGTCTAAGAAGAATTAAATGAAGTCAAGAGTTGGTAAGGTCTTTCTCTACAGTTTGAGACTTTCTTTTAATATTCTACTTTGGGTACTTGAACATAAGCATGCATGCACGCACGCGCGCACACACACATTCACAATCTTGTTTATAACTCTTCTAGGGCAAGTTGTTCAACATAGTTGTCCATTGATAGTGAATCCGGTAATGTTTCCTTTCATTCTCTTCTTATAGACTTTCAGTTTTAGTTATCTTTGTTTCTACCTCTCCTTCTCCTTCTCCTTCTCCTCCTTCTCCTTCTTCTTCTCAAATGCCTCACACTTTATGATGCTTGGTATATGATGCCATCATCTTTTTAATGATTTTCTCTACCACCAAATTGTAGGGTTGGGCTTGGAAATAACTCCCCACAAATGAAACTTCCCAGTCTTTCATTAGTAAGTGGGGCAAACCAGGGTAACCTTTAAGAATACTTAGAGGCCCAGAAATAAATCCAAACATACAGTCAACTAGTTTTTGACAAGTGCACCAGGACACAATGGGGAAAGGATAGTCTCCTCAATAAGTAGTAATGGGAAAACTGGATTTCCACATGCAAAAGAATGACGTTGAACCTTCATCTTACAGTATACATAAAAATCAACTCAAAATGGATAAAAGACCTAAACATAAGACCTGAAACCACAAAATTCCTGGAAGAAAACATAAAGGAAAGAAAAGAAAAGAAAAAAGAAACTGTGGTGTATATATACAATGGAATATTATTCAGCCTTAAAAAAGGAAGAGATCCTGCCATTTGCCACAAAATGGATGAACCTGGAGGACATTAGGCTAAGTGAAATAAGACAGACACAGAAAAATATTGGAAGATGTTATATGAGGAATTTTTTTTTAAAAAGGTCAAATACACAGAGATAGAGAATAAAACAGAAGATACCGGGGTAGGTGGAGCAGAGGAGACAGGGAGATGTAGATCAGAGGATATAAAGTAGCAGGTATGTAGCAGATATGAACAAGTCTAGAGATCTAATGTACAACGGGAGGACTATAGTTAATAACAGTGTGTTGTATTCAGAATTTTTGCTAAACTAGATTATAGTGGCCCTTCCCACAAGAAAAGAGGGGTAACCGTTTGAGATGATGACTATGTTAATTTGCCTCACTATTTATTTGTATCTTGTAACATCATATTGTATACCTTAAATATACACAATAAAATTTATTTTTATCATTAGTGGTGCTTTTTATTTTTTAAATTTCAGTAGATTTAGGAGGTACAAGTGTTTTTTGTTACATGGATGAATTGTATAATGCTGAAGTCAGGGCTTTCAGTGTACCTGTCACCAGAATGGAAAGTTTGTTTTTTAAAAAAGAATACTTAGAAGGTACGAGAACATTTAAAATTAGGATATATCAAACATCACGATTTTGCCACAATTTGATGATTTTCATTAAAAGACATATTTATTTCATTCATTACCAAATGCTCTATTTTAGGATTGACATAGTAGGACACTATCCAAATTGGGAAGTTTCATAGTGACCCAACTATGACTACACTCCAGTGCCTCTGTCTTTCTCTCACCTCTGTAAAAGCAATTTTGTTTGAACCTCTTAAGACACTGGAGACATGTTTTACAAAACCAATTTTAAGTGAGTATTAATTCAATCGAGCATTCCTGGTGTGGCTATTTCAGCTGTGCAGAATGCCACAGCAATGAGGAAATTGTTTGTTTCAAAGCAGGAGATGCCAATGCGATGACAGACTTTTTGAAGGCATGTAGCTGGTGGCTGTTAAATCTACATTTCCTGACATTCATAATGGTCCGTTAGCCACTGGACGTGAGCAGAAAGTTAGTTAATAATCAAGCCTTCTTTTTCATAGTGTGTTTAACAATGCAACATGCTTTTAAATAATTGTTTCAACTAATCTTAACAATAACTCTATGAGATCGGTAGGGATATCCTGGCAACATAAGAACATCTTAAACGTCATTCTCATAAGACAAAGGTCTATTTTCTCTAGTGTAGAACCTAGGTACTCCCTAATAAGTAGAAAGCACATTTGAATTATATTATTTTCAACAAATGTTCATTGAGCCCCTCTTATGGGCCAATGGGCACAACATGATGTTGGGGAACTGCAGATGAACAAGGAACTCCACCTGTCAAGGAGAGACATGAACACTGTTATCTGTCATCAGATGCTAAAAGTGCCACAATCAGTGTCTTCTGGGAAAATGAGGGAGGGGAGAGAAAGTTTCAGAGAATCATAAATGTCATTTGTGCTGAGCCCTACAGTGTAAGCAGGACTCTGCCTGGCAGGGAGTGAAGCGAGGACATTCCAGGAGTGTGTCACAGCATATATGGGGGACAGAAGCATAGACTGCATGATTTCTTCGGAGAATGGGTGGGGAAGGAAGGATGCATTTGATTAGGCAGATGGTGGAGAGCCTTGCTTGCTATGCTAAAAGATTTGGATTAGTTCTGCGAACCAGGGAGATAATAAAGAGTAGATCTAGTTGGGTGTCAGTACAGAATCCAAGAACTTGCTGACTTGGGGAAGTTACTTAATCATCATCTGTAACATGGGGCAATATTCACCCTTATGGGTTAGTTTTGGATGTTAATAAGCTAGTATATATAAAGTGCATAGCACAGTGCCTGGCACACAGTAAGTGTTGAATAACTATTAACTACTGTCTGGCTAATATTTCTTTATCTTTTTTGAATCAGACTCCTTTCAGAATGAATGAATCCTCTCCCTATACACAGTATTTTGTACATAATTTGATGGGGTTCCCATTATCTCCTGAAACTGGACTCCAAGAAACCTGCTATAAGATATAGGGAGTCATCTCAAATTATTTTTTTACTTTATTTTTTAAGAGCAGTGTTAGGTTCACAGCAAAACTAAGAGGAAGATTCAGTGATTTCCTATATACTCATGTACATGCACGTGTACATCCTCCCCCATTATCAATATCCTTGAGTGGTGTATTTGTAACAATTGCGGGGCCTGCACTGACGCATTGTTATCACCCGCAGTCCATAGTTTACATGAGGGCTCACTCTCGGGGTTGTGCGTTCTGCGGCTTGGACAAATGCTTAATGACATGTACCTGTCATTACAGTGTCATACAGAGTAGTTTCAGTGCCCTAGAAATCCTCTGTGCTCTCATCTGAAGTTTTAAAGCAGGAGAGAGTTAATATCAGATTTTAGTTTTTATCTTTTTAGAGGGAAATACTGGATATTGGAGGAGAAAACCATCTTTGGTTCTCAAATCTGTACATTATAATCATCTGTAGAGATTACTGGTACTCCAGCTTCACCCTCAGACATTCTAATTGAATTCATCTGGGGAAGGCAAATTTTTAAATCAGGATTTTTGTTGTTGTCCTTTCCCTTCCCTTCTCTTCCCTTTCCCTCCCCTCCCCTCCCTTCCCTTTCCCTTCCCTTTCCTCCCCCTCCTCCTCCTCTCCTCCTCCCCTCCCTCCTTCCTTTCCTTTCTTTTTTTTTTTTCTTTTTTCTTTTTTTTTGAGACAGAGTCTTGCTCTGTTGCCCGGACTAGAGTGAGTGCCGTGGCATCAGCCTAGCTCACAGCAACCTCAAACTCCTGGGCTCATCCTTTTGCCTCAGCCTCCTGAGTAGCTGGGACTACAGGCACGTGCCACCATGCCTGGCTAATTTTTTTCTATATATATTTTTAGCTGTCCAGATCATTTCTTTCTGTTTTTTTAGTAGAGATGGGGTTTCGCTCTTGCTCAGGCTGGTCTCAAACTCCTGACCTCAAGTGATCCTTCTGCCTCAGCCTCCCAGAGTGCTAGGATTACAGGCATGAGCCACCACGTCCAGCCTTCTTTCCTTTTCTTTCTTTTTTTTTTTTTTTTGACAAGGTCTCACTCTGTTGCCCAGGCTGGAGTGCAGTGGCACGATGGTAGCTCACTGCAGCCTCAAACTCCTAGGCTCAAGCATAAAATAAGGATTGTTTAAATCTTCCAGGTGGTTCTAATGTGTAGCCAGTTTTGAGAACCACTCAGTTGACTACTGTTGGTCAGCTGGAGAGAAGATACTAGCAGAGTAGGAATGGAAAGGAGAAAAGAGGAAAGATTCAGAACATTTGGAGACGGAATAAACTAGACCAGGTGACTGATCAGACGCAGTGAGAGATAACAATGTGATGTGATCCCATTAAGGCAGACATGGGGAGGAGGTGTTGTGTTTTGTTTATTGTTTACCACTTTTCCTTCAATATATAGGAAGAAGGAATGGGCAAGGAGAAAATAATTAACTCAACAAACGTGTTTAAAATACACTTATCAAGTGCAAATTGTGGGTCTAGGTTTGTGTTGGACATCTCTGACATGCCTGAGGAACATGAAAATGCCACAAAGGCAGCTGACAATACCCGAGTGATGGGGAAGTCATCGATTCACAACCAGGTGATTGTGGAAGGTATGGATGAGATCACCAGGGGAGAGCAAAGCGGACACAACGGGGCCAGTCATGAACTCAGAGGATCAGGGACCTTGCAGGCCACCCCGAGGGAAGGAAAGCCTTTGCGTGGGATGGTGAGGGCCGTGAGAGCAGACGGCAAGAGTTTCCAGGAGAGTGGGTGGCCATTGTGCGAAAGGCAGCAGAGAGCTGGCCTGAGGTGAAGACCGGTGGGAGCAGGCCCCACCGGTGATTAGGAGGCAGCGGTGGCTTTGAGACAGAAACAGGGACAGAAGCCAGATGCCAATGGGTGCAGACAAGAAAGTGAGGAAGCACAGCATCAACGTAGGAAGTTTGGGGTAAGAGCAATGAAAGCAGGAGCTGCGGGGGAGGAAGGGTGGGGGAACAGAGCTTTATTTTAGGCTGGAGTGGCATTATTGTAGTCTGAGGGGAAGGAGCCAGGCGGGAGGAAGCCATCAAAAATACAGAAGAGGGAGGAGACGGCTGTGGAGCCAGGGCTCAGTTCGGCAGGCAGCCCAAGCTCACAAACACTGGGTGAGGAATTGCTCTTGGATGGGACTAGGGATGCTTGTTTCTTTGAGGCCAAAGTGAAGAAGTTTCCAGCATGATTCAGGTCTTCATCTTAGAAGCCATCCAGGGTCATTTCTGAATCCCATGACAGCTTCCCACCTCGATTCTCCCTTTCCAGGCTTACGTCTTAATCTGTTTCTTTCCCCCGCCTCAAAGCTGCTGCCAGCCCAGGACTTGAGGCTGGAGGGAGAGAGAATCGCTGAGGTTTCCACTTTCACAGTCCCAAAAGAAAACCCCGGGGCCTCTTTCTGTTTCAGGTTGATGGCTAATCACAAGGCATGAAGAATCCACCTGCAGTTGCAAAGATTCATGGATTCTTGCAAGTTCTTCAGTTGTTCTTGCTGGTTCCTTTCTTAGAGGGTCCTCTCCTTGGCCCCCTGGCTCTCTCCTATTGACTTGCTTCTGGCTGCATCCCTCTTCCTGAAAGTCTTTCTCCTCCTGGCATTAGTGACACTCATCTCCCAGTTGTCCTCCTGCCCACTGACCCCCTCCTGCTCCTGACCTCATGTTGGACGCCTGGGGCTCCATCCCTGGCTCCCTCTCTTCCCCAAGCACCCACTCTCCCGAGGCCACCTCATCTGGTCCCATCACGTTAAATTTCATCTCTACGCCAAGGTCTCCCCAGTCCTGACTTCCTGCTCCAACACCAGAAGTCCCCACCGTGTGATTGACATTTCCATTTGGATGTCTCATAGGTGTCTCACACTTAACATGCCCAAAACAGAACTCTTGATGTTCTCCCCGTCAATCTGCCCCTCCTTTTGCTTTCCACTCTCAATACCTGCTGGTATTTGTTCGCTGGGCTGCTTAAGCAACAACTCAAAGTCAACCTTGACTCTTCTCTCTTGTTTGTCCTGCAAATGCAGTCTATCAGTAAATCCTGTTGACTCTACCTCCAAAATATGTTGACATCTGTCCACTCCTTGCATTTCTGGTCTAGTCCAAGGCTACTCAAAGTGGGGTTTACACACCAGCACCATCAGCGTCATCTGGGAGCTTGTTAGCCATGCAAAAGCTTGGGGTCCTCTCCAGAATCAGGAACTCTGGGGGTGGGACCTTCCAGAGGATTCTGAAGCCTGGTAAAGTTGAAGAAGCACTACTCTTGTTCTTGGCTTCGTGATCTCTGGTCCAAGCCACCACAATAGCCTCCAACTGGTCTCATTTACTCTCTTGCTCCATTAGAATCTGATCTTCTCCTAGCAGCCAGGGGCATTGTTTTTAAAAACAATATTAGATGATGTCACACATTCACCCTTTACCCTCCAGTTTCAAACTTCCCAAGTCTTCTCCTGGACATAATACAATCTAGGTTCTCTTTCCTGATCTGCAGAGCCCTACCACCCCAGCCTCTGCCAGAACCCCCCTGCCCTCTTCTGCTGGGCTCCAGGTAAACTGGCCATTCTCTTCCATATCAGCTTGTTCCCAACTAGGACCTCTGTCTGCACGGGCTGTTCCCTTTGCCTGAAATGCTCTCCCCTTGAACCTCAGTGGCTGGTTCCCTCACATCATTTACTTCTCAGTGTAATTGGCACTTCCTTTAGAGAAGCCTTTGCCCATTAACCAACCCAAAGTAGCCCCTCTGTACCAAACACACTGCTGTAACCCTCTGCATAGCACTTACTACTATCAATTCTTAAAATTTTCTTCTTTATTGTCTAATGTAATGTAAGTTTTATGAGAATGGGGATCCGGCTTGTCTTGTTCACTGCTGCATCCAAGTGCCTCAGCAGTGCCTGGGACATAGTAGATGGTAAATAAATATTTGCTGAATGAATAAATGAACTTCTTTACTTGTAGTTCATGAACTGTTCTTTCTTAATAGCAACAAATGCTCACTTATCCTCTCATGTGGCTGCATTTCTGGGAGCCTCCAGTCAATGTGAGTCTCATCTCAGAGGACCTGGGTCCACATATTAGAGTGGTCCCCTCAGAGCACCTCTCAAAAGCAGGCAAGGGTGTGAGAGGACATTACCAGGCTACTTTCTTGGAATTTCAGGGAGGGAATCTGAAAGCCGACGCCTAAGGGCCTCTATTTTTGTTGCTGTTGCATAGTAGGTAAAGTTTCCTAACTTATATCCTTAGTGTTACTAAAGTTGGTATACAAGCCCCCACTGCTAAATTTGACTGGCTTTTAAAAAATGAATAAATTTTTTTAAAAAATTGTCTTTGTGGTCAGAGAAGCCTGGGTTCAAGCCCTGGCTCTGCCACTTATTGCTGCAAGAACTTGGGCAAGTCATTTAAACCCGCTAAACCTCAGTTTCCCCATTTATGAATGGGGGATGATCAGAGGACTGTTGAGAGGCTTAAGTGGGATGCTTATATCTGGTAAGCCACTTCATCTGTATTAGCTATTATTGTTGTTATTATTTTATACTGAGAGAGAAGGATGGCTAGCACTGAGGACTCAAAACAAAAAGGTACAGCCATACTCATAATAAAAAAAAAAAGCAAGCTACAGGTACATTAAAATGTCATTCTTCACCTTCCAAATTGGCAAAGCCTTAGAAGTTGGCTGACACTTGGTGGAAATATAGGGAAGCTGATAGGAGGGTAAATTGGTGCAACCTCCGTGCAAGAACTTTGGCAACAGCTAACAAAATTACAAATAAACATACCTTTTGGCTCAGCCAATCCACTTTCAGGAATTTATGCTACAGATATTCTGGCACATATGCAAAGTGATGTACGTCCAGGTTATTCATTACTGTGCTGTTTAGGAAGCAACCTGAATGTCCATGAGTAGGGAACTGGTTAACTATTAATAAATCATGGTATATTTATAATGTAACAAACAAAATAAGAAATTTCCTTTATGTACTGATGTGGAACACTTTGTTATGTGAAAAATGCAAGGTGCAAGCTGGGCGCAGTGGCCCATGCCTGTAATACAAGCACTTTGGGAGGCCAAGGCAGGAGGATCACTTGAGGCCAGGAGTTCAAGGCAGCCTGAGAAATATAGTGAGACCCTGTCTCTACAAAAAATTTAAAAATTAGCTGGAAGTGGTGGCATGTGCTCATAGTCTCAGCTATTAAGGGGGCTGAGGCAGGAAGATCACTTGAGCCCAGGAGTTTGAGGTTGTAGTGAGCTATGATCATGTCACTGTACTCCAGCCTGGGTAACAGAGCAAGACCCTGCCTCAAAATAAAAAAAAAGAAAAGAAAAGAAAGAAAGAAAAAGAAAAATGCAAGGTGCAGGATTGTATGTATAGCAGGATATAGCAAAAAGTGGGCAGCAGAAAAAAATATATATGTGTATGTAGGTGGTTTCTTGTATAACCAGAAGATATCTGAAAGGACAGAGTAGAAGAAAAGTTTTTATTATACACTGTTTTGTAGCTCTTGAATTTTGAACCGTGTGAAGGTATTATCTGTTTAAAAGGGTGAAGATTTCAATTTTTAAAAACTTAATTGTGAGTACTAATGCTCAATGCCTATTGCCTGTTAGGTGGTGATGGCACTAGGAATAGTGAATGGTGAATCTCTCTTATAATAACTAATGTCCGAGGCAAAAGCAATGACAATAAAGGTACTAAAAATCCAGACATTCTTTGGGTTTTGTGCTTGATGGTGTAATAGTTGGCTTGCAAAGGGGATGCCCACAAGGAGATGATAATCTGATTTTGCCCATGGGAATCTATATCAGCCTGCAGAGAGTGTTCTGAATTTCCCCCAAGTTTTTGAAAACAAATTTTTTCTTTCTCGTTTTTCTAGCATAAAAATACATAGTTAATATGCATTTGGAAAAATCTTTTCAAGCCATATGGTTTTAACTGTGCTTTTTTTTTGGAAGAAGCAAGAGGGGGATGGATATATGTTTTCTTTACATTTCTTCTGCATTCAAGTTAGCTAGCAATTTTGTGAGAGAACCTAGCAGAGCTTAGAAAAAAGTGAAGTCAGCCTTCCAGTGGGCACTGTTTCTCTGTTTTGAGAACTCTGCATGACAGGCCCCCTTCACTTCTGCCAAACCCTCCCAGTCTCCCCCACTTCCTTGCTACACATTGCACAATCTGAGGCAGATTTTTTCTCCCTTCCTTCTGGTTATGTCTAATCCTCTAACTCTCTGAAAGTCTAGTTGCTCCGTACCCTTCTACCCAAGACTCAGGGAATATAAATGGGTGTTGATATCATCAACTGATTATTTAACTCCAAAAACATTTATTGAGTTCCTAGTGTATATCTTGCACCATGTCAACATGTGCTAGAAACTCAGAGAAGAATAAGAAATGATTCTGGTTTTCTTTTTTTTAAGAAACAGAGTCTTGCTCTGTCACCCAGGCTGGAGTACAGTGGCATGATCATAGCTCATTGCAACCTCCAACTCTTGAGCTCAAACGATCCTCCTGCTGCCATCTCCCTAGTAGCTGGGACTATAGCCATGAACCATCATGCCCAGCTAATTTTTTAATTTTTTGTAATGACAGGGTCTTGCTTTGTTGCCCAGGCTGGTCTTGAACTCCTGATCTCAAGTGATCCTCCCTCCTTGGCCTCCCAAAGTGCTGGCATTACAGGTGTGAGTCACTGTGCCCAGCCAATTCTGATCTTAAGGCACTCACAGTCATTTTGGGAAGACAGGAGTGCAGTACAGTGTGGGATGTATGTGTTATATAAGCACCAGAAGTGGGCACCTCACCCAGCTTTGGTGGGAGAAGGGTGTTAAGGAGGGATTCCTGGGGAAAAGAGGCCTGAGAAGAGTCATAAAGCATAAGTGGGAGTTAGCCAGAGAAGGAGGGTGACAGGTAGCGGTTGGGTATTGGAGATCAGGACTGGAGTGACAAGGGGCCTTTTGTGGTGACATAAGGGGTACAGTTTCAGCAAGAGCAAAGGCGTGAAGGCAAGAAAAAAAAAAAACCCTAGTTGTGCATGCGTGTGTGTGTGTGTGTGTGTGTGTGTGTTCATTCAGTTTACTGAGGGCATGATGTGTACAGCAGGAAGTGGCAGCAAATGAGGGAAGGAGGAAGTCACAGAGAATGCCAAGTCAACTGAGGGGGCAGAGACGCAGGGCTGAGAATACTGATGAATAATAGGTCACGGGTGACGTTTACAAAACAGTTTTGCAGGAGTGGGAGGGCCTGAGCCAGGTTCTGGTACACTGAAGAATGAAAGGGAGGTGAGACTGTAGACTCAGATGATAGTTAACATTGACGGACCACCTTGTGTATGACAAGGCTCTGTGTGAATGCATGTAATCCTCACAAGGCCCTAAGAGGTAGCTATCCTCCATAGCCTTGCTTTACAGGTGAGGAAACTGAGGCACAGAAAGGTTAAACAACTTGCCAAAGGTCATACAGTTAGAAGTGGCAGGACTGAGAGCTTAAGTTTCCAGAAACCAAACTCTTGCCGAGTAAGAAGCTGGGATTCCAGAAATGTAGCCATTGCTGGAGAGTGACTGGAGGCTACTGGAGACGGAACACATTCGCAGACAGAGGGAAAGGTGCCCGGAGACAGGCAGAGAGCGATGACTACGGAGCAAGGTCCAGGAAGTTCAGGCTGAGCCCTGAATTTGGCAATAAGAATGTCACTGGTGACCTCTGAGATAGCAGTTTCAGCAGCCAGTGCAGGAGGAGCCAGATGAAGTGGAGTGAGGAGAGCAAGGGCTTAAGAAGGGACACCGTTAGAGCATGAGAGGTGGCAGTGGCCGAGGGTAGGACGGAGACAGCCTGTCCTCAGAGACAGCAGAAAGGGGGTGTATTACTCAAGTTTCTCCAGACAAACTGAACCAATAGGATGCAGTGTGTGTGTGTGTGTGTGTGTACATGCACACATATAGATATGGAGAGAGAGAGAAAGATTTACTATGAGAAATTGGCTCACACAATTATGAAGCCAACAAGTCCCACATCTGTAGTCAGCAACCTGGAGACCCAGGAGAGCTGTTGGGGTAGTTCCAGTCCCAATATTAGCAGGCTCAAGACTGAGGAGGAGCTGATGTTTCAGTTTGTGTCTGAAGGCAGAAAAAAAAAAAAAACAATGTCCCAGCTGGAAGACAGGCAGGCAGGAGGAGTTCCCTCTTACTTGCTGGAGGGGGAATAAGCCATTTCGGTCCATGAAGTCCTTCAACTGATGGGACGAGGCCCACCCATATTAGGGAGGGCAGTCTGCTGACTTAAAAGTGAATCTCACCCACAAACACCCTCACAGACACACCCAGAATAATATTTGACCGAATAACTGGTTACTATGTGGCTCAGTCAACTTGACACATAAAATGAACCATCACAGGGAGATAAGGTCAAGTATGACCTAAGATAAATCTATTCTGGAAAACAAAGTTCACAAGATGAGGGACCTTTGCCTCTCCCAACATACATGCATTGAACTAGAAACAGCACCTTAAACCAGCTGCAGCCAGATCCCCGAAGACAGGCTGACCTTTGCCATTCCTCAAATGTCACAGGAGCGGATGCTGAGCTCTGACTAGTAAATTATTATTTACGATACTTATTATTGGCCAAAAAAGTACCTATCTCTCAGCCAGGAAGCTGCACAGCCAGAATGTAAACCCTCCTCTGTTAGACTCTAAAACCAATAGCCTTGCCATTATGCAAGCACGCCTGTAACCGGAGACTTCCTTCGCATTTCCTTCTAAAGTGTCTTGTAGGAGGAATTTTAAATGAAGGGTAAGGCTCTCCAAGAAAACAAACAGAAAATATTTATTGTTTTACATTGTTTTTGCTTCAAAATACATAAAACAACTTAAATTTTTAAAATTTGAGAATTTTTTTATTAAACGAAATTCAAATGTTTATTTCAAATAAATAAAAATGGGAAAACAAATATCCCCCATAATGCTACCACCCAGAATAAACACTTTGCTGTGTTTCCTCCTAGACTTTCTGTAGGCATACACAGCGTGTATGTGTATATGTGTGTGCAAACGTATCCTTTACATAAAGAGCATCATAGTGTACATATGCACACATAAAAATAGAGTTTCAATACCAGTTTGATGGCTGTCTTGAAATACTTTTATAACAGACTTATCTGTGCCACAATGTTCTTGGAAAGATAAATGATCATAAGAATATATTATATCAAATGATATAAGAATATCTTGCTATTGACTTAATAGTTGCTTGGAGGAATTCTGTTAAAATTTTTTGTAATCTGTATTGGAGTGGCTCAACTGTTCAGCATAGACTGGAGGACCGTACAGAATAGAGGTGAAGTGTACAGGCTCTCAAAAGTCAGCTGCCCAGGCTTGAATCCCAGCTCCCAGTATCCCCATTTCCTCATTTGCTAGCTGTGTGACAGCTTGAGCAAGTTGCTTGTCCTTTCTGTGCCTCAGTTTCCTGATCTAGATAAAGGAGAATAATAGTACCTAAAAGAGTTAGCCCATGTAAAGTGTTTGGAAGACTGCCTTAGTAACATTCCATACATGTTTGTGTCTCAAGATACATCTGTCTGCACTCATTCATCTGTAAACATTCAAGTTGCTGAGTCATTTAGTCCAAGAAAACCCAGAGTCAGTTTGACATAGCTGAGGCAGATACAGGAGAGTTTTTCTGCATTGATTCTTGGGGTGAGAACTTGGAGTCTGTATTTTTACAGCACTCACCAGGTGAGTGAATCTTAAGGTCAGTGAGGTTTATAAGCCACTGGTCTGGAACACGGGGCACAGTTAGACAAAAGTTGGATGGTGGGCGAGACTGGAAAGATTCAGAACAGTGAGTTTGAGACAGCCCACCCAGACACACAGTGGCCCTTTGTACGAAGCAAAGCAAGGTGATGTAATATGTAAAACTGGAACTTGGTCAGCTGAAAGTCAGTTGAGATAAGGAGGGCCAAAGCAATGGAAAGGTGGAAGAAACCTGCAGACCGCCAGCTCACACCTGTCATCCCAGCACTTTGGGAGGCCAAGATGGGAGGATCACTTGAGCCCAGGAGTTTAAGACTAGACTGGGCAACATAGCAACACCCCATCTCTACAAAAAAATAAGAAATGGTGGCTCATGCCTACAGTCCCACCTACTCAGGACGCTAAAGCAGGAGGATCACTTGAGCCTAGGAGTTTGCGGCTACGGAGAGCTATGATTGTACTGCTGCACTCCAGCCTGGGTGACAGAGTGAGACTTTGCCTCAGGAAAAAAAAAAAAAGAAAGGAAGAAACTTGCAGACAGAATAGGTTCCTTTCTGAAGTTACTCAGTACTTTTTTGCAGGGATATATTTTCTTGTTTTTTTTCCTCATGGTTTTGTGGATCTTAGTTTTAAAAGCATTCAGAGATATGTTTTTTCCTTCTTATGATACCAGCTGACATTTACTTAGCATATGTCATCACTGGGCTAGCAGGTTTTATGCTTTATTTCATGTAACCTTCCATGAGGCATGTACTACCATTGTTCCCAGTTTAAAATGAAAAAATTAAAATTTGGAGAAGTTAAATAACTTGCACAAGGACCAACATCCATTTCCCCTTTCTTCTTTAGTAACTGAATGCTAATTTTATTGGAGGTATAACACATCAAGTGAAAACCTTACATTTCCCAGTAGCTCTGGCAGATGTGTGGTCATGTGACTAAGTTCTAGCCCATCAGATACAAATAAAAGTACCATTTGGGCCTTCTGGGAAGGTTCCTTGCAGGGTATTGATTTGGCCATCAGGTACATCCCTATTTACCTTTCTCCCTTCCTACTTTCTAGTGCCTAAAATGCAGATGTGGTGACAGGAGCTTCTGCAGCCATATTGGACTCTGAGGATATAAACCACGCATTCGATGGTGGTAGAAAAATAAGGAGCTTTGGTCCCTAATGAGTATGAGCAGATAACTGCTACGGCAGCCCTGGGCTACCTATTCTCTGATTTCTTCTATTTGAAAGATAAATAAACTTTTATCTTGTTGAAGTTTCTCTTATCAACAAACAGGATTCAAACCATAATTATAGCTTATGCTTATATTATTCTCTATCAAAGCTAACTATATGCTAGACACTTTTCTACGTAGTTTTTATATATTGACTCATTTAATCCTCACAACAATCCTACGATGTACACGCTGTTATTATTTCCCTTTTGCAAATGTGGAAATTGAAACAGAGAGGTTAAGTGACTTGCCTGAGGTCACACAGCTACCAGTGGCAGAGCCAGCAACACACAGCTAATAAGACTTAGAAGTAGAACTCTGTTCTGTCTGACATCCAAATCTATGCTTGTAGCAATTATGCTGTATGGCCTCGTACGTGCTCAGCGTGAATGTGAGTGCTTTGTGGCTTTCCTTGCCTGAACTTTACCTTCTGCTTTAATTCACAAAATGGAGAACTACCAGCTGGTGGCCATTAGAAGGAAACCCATGGTTTCTCCAGAAGATCAAAACAGCCTCATTAAGGCCTAACTTAAAGCACTAACTCATTAGTAAAACTTCCAAAAGAAATGTCATGGATGCATTCCAAAAAGTTAATTATTTTAAAAAGCATTCATGAAATCTCATTTGCCATTGTTTCCATGATAACATTGTTTTGCTTTTCTTTTATCACATAGAAGTCTTTGATAAACAGAATTGAGCCACCCATCCATCTGTCCATTAGTTCATTCAACAAACAGTCAGCATCTGCTCTGAGCCAGGCAGGCTCCCAGGTGCAGGCTACGGGGACAATGGATAAGACTTCATGAGGCAGAATTCACATTCCAGACAGGGGAGGCAGGTAATTAACAAACACACAAGAAAATATCAGGTGCAGACAAGTGCTACAAAGACAAGAAGTAGTGGTGGAGGCTCCTTTAGGAAGGTTTTACTGAAGAGGACATATTTGAACTGACACTTAGAAGTAAGAAGAAAGTTCCTTGAGAAGAGCAGGGAAGGATCTTCCAGGATGAGGGAGCAGCAATTCTCTGGGGTTAGAATAAGCATGGCATGTTCAAGCGACTGACAGAAACCCCAGGTGACAGGAACTGAGCAGGGAAGAGTGGCATAAGGTGAGGTGAGAAAGTTAGGTGGGGCCAGGTCACGCCGGCCGTGGGGCTGGTGCTTGGATTTCTGCGGGAAGCTCTGCCCTGCTCGGACCTCCCGGTGCAGCCCAGCAGGAGAGGGAACGTGCAATGGCTGCTGCTGGCACCTGGGGGTGGGGGAGGCACAGTGAGGTTGGTACTGAGAGTCCTCCAAGCAGCTGGAAGCTGGGGCCAATCATGTGCTGCTACTGAAGCCACAGCAAAACAGGAAGTGAAAAACAGGACTTCTTTCCTCCTGCTTTCCAATCTCCTCCTCTTGCCTCACATTGGAGAACCTAACTGGAAGTTAGCTGGTTTAGAGGTGGAGAGATTTAGTTTGCATCATCCCAACCCCAGTATTACAGATAAGAGCATAGAAGGGTATCTTGGGGACCACAGATAAAAAAAAAAGCAACACAGACAGCATCAAGTCCAGCGAGGAGGCCGTTGCAGTAACGCTGGAGAGAGATGATGGCACAGATGAGGGCGCTGGCAGTGGAAAACCCAAGGAAATAGGTCAATAAGACGGCAGCCTCTGGCACAGAGCCGTGGTTGCTAGTACAACATTTGGTGTAACAAGAGGATCTGTTGCAAGCTCCATTCTCCTGGCCAGTGGGGGCACTGGTGGCGCAGGCTTGACACACAGCCACTGCAACCACCTGCACGTGGCTGCTTACCTCCGGGAGCTAGGGCGCATGTGCAAGGTGGTCCTCCAGGCCCCAGATGAGAGCACCCTGAAGGAGGGGGCTGAGACTCTGCAACAGAACACTGGCCACGTGCTGTGGCTGGAGCAGCCAGAGAATGCCCCACCCCGAGGAGGAAGTAAACCACTATTTGATGAAGTTCCGATTATTCAAATAACTATTGCTAATTGCTTTGATATATTTGAATATCAGCTGGATCCTGAAACAGTATGCCATCCATCCCTAAGTGTTAATAGCATGTCATCCTTTCCGTGGCAGCTTGCTCCTCTTCTTGAGGGCCAAGCCCATGTTCATGTTAGGGTTGTAACTAATAAGTTAAAAGGAAAAGAAAAAACTGGCAAGAAATAGATTTGAGATTAGAGATCGAACTGATAAAAATGTCCTCTGAGAGCTTAGATACGAATTTAGTATTATTAACACAATCACTAAATAGCTGCATTCTGGGAGGATTAAGAGTCCAACACCCAGAGACTCACCCAGAGGGAAGCTGTTAGCACCCACAAGCCTGAGGGGCATGAGAGGGCGCTGCAATGGAGGAAGAGGGGACACTGGCAGGACCTGAGCCTTAAGTAGGGGACACAGCCATTGCCAAAGCACAGGGCAAGGAGGCAGCTGGGGGAATAAACACCCTGCCTGGACTTTCTCTCCCTAATCCTCCGTCTTCTCCTGGACCACTCAACCTGAAACCAGAGGGTCAGGGAGTCCTGGTACTGCAGTTGGTGGAGACCAGCCTACCAGGCACAGGGAAAGGGGGACATGGATCTATAATAGAGGAGCAAACACAGAATGTACATTATAGACAATTTTTCCCCCACTTACTACATTGTATTAGTATAACCCTTAAACTATCTAAGGTAGTTTCAAATCAATTATTTCATTTTATACTCCAAAATGCTGTGGTGGTTAATATTGCGTGTCAACTTGACTGGGCCCTGGAGTGCCCAGATATTTGGTCAGTTATTCTGAGGGTATCCGTGAGGGTGTTTATGGTTGAGATGCACATTTGAGTCTGTAAACTGGGTACAGCAGACTGCCTCCCTAACATGGGTGGGCCTCGTCCCATCAGTTGAAGGCCTGACCCTCCTGTGAGTGAGAGGGAACTCCTCCAGCCTGCCTGTCTTCAAGCTGAGACATTGGCTTTTTCCTGCCTTCAGACTCAAACTGAAACATCAACTCTTCCTGGGTCTGGAGCTTGCTAACGTTGGGACTGGAACTACCCCATCGGCTCTCCTGGGTCTCCAGCTTGCTGACTGCAGATATTGGGACTTGTTGGCCTCCATAATTGCATGAGCCAATTCCTTATAATAAATGTAGATACAGATACAGATACAGATACAGATACAGATACAGATGGAGACAGATCCTACTGGTCCTGTTTCTTTGGAGAACCCTAATATAAGTGCCTTGTGAGATAGGCAAGGCAGGTATTATCTCCAGAAAAAAAGGCAAATATTGCAGTTTGGAAGCCTCAGTAAGAGGACAAAAATGAAAATGTAGATGTCAACTCATTCCTCTGCACCATCTGTTTAAACCATGCTTCCTCTGTTTAGGTAACTCTCAACAGTGGCAAGGTTTCTCATGGTCATTTTTATACTTCTTTCTACGATAGCATCTGCCACTCACCCGGATAGGACCTTGAAACTCCCTCTCCCTTCTCCCCCATCTAAATTATTACCAAACCACTTACATAGCTCTTTAATCTGTTCTCTTCCATGTTTCTCCACAATTTAGGCCCTCCTCTTTTCTTCCCTGAAGTATACTCATAATATGCAATTATACGTTTGTGTGATTGATGATTACATTGGTCTCCTACACCAGGCTTTATGTTCTATGACCTCACTATTGTAACTCCAGCTCTTCTCGCACACAGAAGTCTCAAAAAGTTTGTTGTGAATTAACCAGTCCTCCTGTCTCTGGTCTCTTGCTCTCTCTAACCATACTGCCAAGGGTGAACTTTTAATATGCAAATCTGATCTTTCCACTTCTCTGCCTGAAGGCTCCCTTCCATCTAGCAGAGGTGGTGACTGGAAGCCCTTGGCTGCATCTAAAGATGCTTTGTTTTGCTCCTACAAGGTTTTTTTTTTTTTTTTTTAATTTGGAATAATTGCCAACTTAAAAAATCTAGGCCTGTCTGATAAAAATCAGGCATTCCAGCTTTTCTTGACAACTCTGAAGATTTGTTAACCCTGGGCCTGCATCCCTCCATGGCAACAACTGGCAGCAGCTAAGGGACAGTTACTTACTTTAGTCGGGAACAGACTCAGTTTGACAGATTTGCTACAATCCCAGCTGGACCCTCTTCACATCCTTATGTATCCTCCAATTTATTTGTAGCTCTGAGCACAGCTCTGAACTCTAAGTACCTTGCTATGGATTGAATGTATGTGTCCCCCCCAAATTCATATGTTGAAGCCCTAATTCCTGTAGGAAGGATGAGGCCATGGAAGGCCCTGGAAGCCAGGGAAGGTGATGGTATTAATATTTGGAGGTGGGCCTTTGGAAGGTAATGAGATCATGAGGGTGGAGTCCCCATGATAGGGCCAGACACTGACTCTGCCAGCACCTTGATCTTAGACTTCCCAGACTCCAGACTTATGAGAATAAATGTCTGTTGCTTAAACCAACAAATTGATGGATTTCATATGGCAGCCTGAATAAACGAAGACACACCTTGAGGGCAGAAACCAAAGGTGTCCAACAAAATACTTGGAATAGAGTATCCAGGGTCAAGGGAATCAAGTTTAAATGTCTGGGCCAGGCGTGGTGGCTCACGCCTGTAATCCTAGCACTATGGGAGGCCAAGGCGGGAGGATGGCTCAAGGTCAGGAGTTCAAGACCAGCCTGAGCAAGAGTGAGACCTCGTCTCTACTAAAAAATAGAAAGAAATTAGTTGGACAACTAAAAATACATAGAAAAAATTAGCTGGGCATGGTGGCACATGCCTGTAGTCCTAGCAACTCGGGAGGCTGAGGCAGAAGGATTGCTTGAGCCCAGGAGTTTGAGGTTACTGTGGGCTAGACTGACGCCATGGCACTCTAGCCCAGGCAACAGAACAAGATTCTGTCTCAAAAAAAAAAGTTTAAATGTCTAATCTTGGCTTCCAGGGCCTTCCATGGCCTCATCCTTCCTACAGTTACTCCTACAGTGGGTCCTGGGCTCCAGATCCATGTAGAGTATTTACAGTTCCCAGAGACTGCTTTTGTCTTGGGAAGTTGATGAACGTCCACACCTCACCATCCTGAAGACTCCTCTTCAACCGACAAGGCTTAGCTTGGCTCACTTCCTCCAGGAAGATCTCCTCCCTGACAGTAGTCATCCCTCTTCCTAATGTGCTAGTCACACTGTTTTGGAATTATTTGTAACCATATGACCCCATTCACCAGGCTAAAGTACCAATAAAATCACATCTGTTCTGAGTGTTAAATAAATTGATAGCAGCCTCCATTCGCCAATTAGTGGGAACTCCAGGAGCTCACATTCAAGAAAGAGAACTGGAAAACCTTGTTAGTCCTGACTCTGCCCCTGATTTTCACGGTGGTTGATTCTGTTACTGCTCTATGGTGTTGATATTAAAAGCTGGTTTTGTAATCCAGTGTGTGTTTGTCTACTATTAAGATGATAGTCTTGCAAGTTGACATTTCTCACTGGTCAAGCAGTCCTCTGAGAGAAAACGAGCCCCCGCCCTCAGGGTTGTCCTTAGTTAGAAATGTTTTTTCTCTTTGTCTCTTTGACTTGCAAACTTATGCTCATTCTTTCTCCCAAAGCCCACTTTTCACGCCAGGGTGACCGGGACATGAGGCTTTCTAGGGACTCCTCTTTTGTTCCTGGTAAGTTCTCCTCTGGTGACTTTTTTTCCCCTTTCTCCTCAGGTGACCTCAGTTGGGGCCACCGCATTTATCAGAGAGGTTATAATGACATTGAACCTGAAAAGGGAGAGGGCTCCAGCTCTCTATTTCTCCCCTGGCAGGAAGCTCCTGGTCCCCTATGCAAAATACTTCACATTTTTTCCAATAGACCAGCTGTGCACACTGGGACAACTGAGAGAACCAGGCTTTCTCACACTACAAATACTCTGTTCTCTCTTCCTCGAGCCAATGGGTGCCTTCTGTCCTGTATTTATACAATGTGGAGAGGCTATCCAGGTGATTCTTCTGCAAAGACTTGCTCCAAGGTGACCAGCGTTTTCTACTGGCAACTTGTGAATAGGACAACTTTCCCCAGTAAGAATTTTCTCAGTTGCACCTTGCCTTAGGTGGGATGCCCTGTAAAATAGACTCAGAGATGGAGATTTATATGTTCCTTAGAGGAACAACACCTCTAAGGGAGTGAGAGAAGCAGACTGGGTAAAGGAAGCAGCTGAACTGTGGTGCAATTGCAGCAGGGGCCTCAGCTGACTGGGACGACCCTTCAGCGCTGTCTCCAACTGAGGCAAGGAGGCTGGCCTTTGTACTCCCCCAGTGACCAATCACTGGATGTGGACTTCTCCAACCCCAAGAGTTGTACCCTTGGGAAAGGCAGCTCCCTTAAGCCATGGGGGCAGTTCCAGGGGATGGACTCACCTGTGAGCCCTTGATGGGCAACTCTCCATAGGTGGAGGAAGAGTGTCTCTGTCTTGAAGGGGCCGTCTGGGTAATGCACCACAGTGTCCACTTTATACCTATCCAGGCACACTTTATTCATAGCTCTGAGACGGAGCTCTGAACTCTAAGCATCTTGCTATGGACTGAATGTGTGTGTCCCCCCCAAATTCGTATGCTGAAGCCCTAATTCCCAAGGTGATGGTATTAATATTTGGAGGTGGGCCTTTGGAAGGTAATGAGATCATGAGGGTGGAGTCCCCATGATAGGGCCAGACACTGACTCTGCCAGCACCTTGATCTTAGACTTCCCAGACTCCAGACTTATGAGAATAAATGTCTGTTGCTTAAGCCAACAAATTGATGGATTTCATTATAACAAACGAAGACACACCTTGAGGGCAGAAACCAAGGGTGTCCAATAGAGTACCTGGTATAGAGTATCCATTGGATTAGTAAATAACTAATTTGATGAATGAATAGATGCATATCAAAGACTAAATGAAAGCCCACTGACTCTGTAATTATCATTTGCATTTATGCAGAACTTACATATGCAGATTATTCTGCTAAAAATATAAATATGTAAGTGCTGCAAGCAATAATTTTTAATAAATCCTGTCATCAAAATGAATTAATATTTAGTGGCACAAATTAGGAGCATAACCCTGCATTAGTCAGCCTTCCTGGAATGCATCTCCCTTAATAATAGAACTATTTAGAGGTTTCAGAGCTGGCATCCTAATTCATCTTTTAACTTGCTGTTTAGACCCTCTACCTTGTTAAATAAATCTCCTTTCCTCATGCCTAAATCCTGTTTTCATGACATAGTGTTCCCACAGTTTATTGAGCATTTTATCCCTGCTGTCAAACTGTTTGATCTCGCCTGTTTTTGCATCTTTTCTGACGTTTGTAGTTTTCTTGCTGGTAGTCCAATTTCTCATGGATAGTTATTGTTTTAACTATCAAGAACAGCAGATGAAGCTAGTTTCAGTTGTGTTTCTATCACTTCCTATCCTGGGAAAGCCTCTATCAAAGCCCCATGTGATCCTAGAGGGAGGTGACAATCACAGAACCTTGCTTCCAGGGCAACAGTGATGGGCCCATGGTTAGGCACATGACCCAAGATGGACCAATCATAGTCCTTCCCTGGGAAATTTTTTACCTTGGGAAAAAGAGGGAAATAAGCTAGGAAGGAAGAGGGCTTTTTTTCTCTCTCTGCTTGAGTTGCTTGTTAGGCAGGGCTACCAGAGGCCACCTCTCACCCCATGAAGGAACCCTCCTACCAGAGAAGAAGTCAATCCAAGGAGAGAAACAGGGTGAGAAGTGGGAAAGCCCTGAGAGCTTTCAAATTACTGATTCCAGGAGCCGAAATCTCAGAGATTCTTTGTTTTCTAACCTCCTAAGACGTACCTGTCAAATTCTCCCTTCAGTCTGGAAGCCACCTCAGCCTTCTGTCAAAAATCCCCTTTTGCTTAAGCTACTTTCAGTTGTTTCTATCACTTCCTATCCAGAGAATCCTCTTCTCCCCCTCCCCCAACATACATTTGTTAGGATCACTTTGTAGAATTCATTGGATTTAAACATTAATCTGAATACTGACTTATAAACTTGAAGTCCTCAAGGCAGGCCACCCTCCATGAGGTGACAGAAGACAGGGTTGAAGATAAGGGCTCAAGATCCTTTGGTTCAAATCCTACCTTCATCACCAACTAGCTCAGTGACCTTGGGGAAGATACGTAAATTGTCTCTGCCTCAGCTTCTCTGCACAACCTGCAAAATGCCAAGAGTCATTGTGCACGTTAAATGGGATTGTATCTTTAAAGTCATAGGACAGCACCCTGCACATGGCAAGAACTCAGTAAGTATGGCTATTATGACCACTCTCCTCTCTTGTCATCAGTGTCTCCCAGGGCACAATCACCCCAAGAGGTTCAGTACACATTTATTCATTTCAGAACCTCAAATTTCTTTCATTTTTACTTTTGAGTCATTAAATAAATATTTATTTTTGGCATGGGCTTTCCCTTGGATTACATTCTACGTCTTTTTGCTAATGATTCTATCTGATTATGGCTCTTTCCATATTTCTTCTTTGTTCTTTTTCACAACACCTGCCATTCCTCTCCCCAACATCATTTTTTTTCTTCATTGTGGAAATTATCCTAATTATGCCCATACACCGGGCCTTTCCTACCGCAGGGAGCAATTTGGTGTATGTCTATTTTCTTTGGAATCATCTCTCCTTTATGGAAGCAGGGTTATTTATCAGCCCATGACGGAGCTCTTCCTGATTTGGTTGGGGCCTGCTGCAAACTGCCCCGGGTATGGCAAGTGCCTGTGATAATGCTTTTTTTGGCCAGGACACAAACCACAGTCAAAAAGGTCTTCCTGAGTTCCGAAGGTCAAGCAATTGGAATTCTCTCAGGCTTGTAGAAGAGTTGAATTCTAGAAACAAGGCTTCTCTTCAAGCGAGCATCTGTTGGTAGTTCTTTAGGTAAGTACCGGACTTATAATTTGTGACACCTGGGTGCTTGTCCATGCTCTGCAACTTCCTGTCACAGTACCTGCCAAGCTAGGCACTTTTTCCCTCTGAGCCTCAATTTCCTGATCTGGAATATGGGTTTATAGCAGTATTACCCTGATTTTGTAGAGTCTCAGAAAATGATACTCCTAAATGAAAGCCTCAGAAGTAGTCTCAGAAGCAAAAGTTTTTCTCTGACCTCCTCCTGTCTTCCTGTCATCCTGTCCCTGTCCCTGTCCCTTCATTCTCCTCCAAGGCTGGCCATATAAGTACCGTGCGCTAGCTAACCCATTGCGTCACTGGAGCTCCTGAGGCTACCCATGGAAACTGGAACCCCTCTCCCCCAAGGCGGGACATGGGAACCAGAAACCCTTTCCCCTAAAGCCAGCCATAGCACCTACAAACATTACTCTAAACCTAAAAATATTACTCTACCCCCCATGCCTTTCTGTATAAAAACTGGCCATAAAGAAATTATGTACCTTGTTTGTTTGTAGGTCATAGAGCCCCACACCCAGGAGGAAGGAAAGCTGCACAGAGAGGCCAAGAAAAGCTTAAACAGACAGGCGTTGCTGGGTTTCCCACTCAGTCTGTTAGCAGTAGATCACATCCTTTTTGTCCAATCATATTTCTGTGTGGCTGTCCTTACTCTATTGAACGTAAGCATAAAAAGGGAGCGTTTCCCCTGTATCTTTGGGTCTTCGTTCTGAAGTCTCAGGTGTCATATAAAACTATAATCAAATAGATTTGTATGCCTTTTCTCCTGTTAATTCACCTTTTGTCAGTGATTTTCAGTGAAACTTCAGAGGATGAAGGAGAAGTTTTCTCTTGGCCACTACAGTGGCAAAATTAAAATGAAACGATACGGTAGTTTGTGAATTGTGAAGTGCTAATAAATGGAGACGCTATTAATGCAAACTTTAATAGGAACCCAGTGACAGATATAAAGCAGGGGCTGGTGCCCTTCAGCTTGCTTTGCATGGTGCCCTGCATAGACAGGCAGGACTAGTTCAGGATACTCTAGTGAAGAGCCACACTCAGGATCTTAAGTAAGGCAGACAAGTGGAGTCAGGTATTTACGGGCCCAGTCCTTCCTAGTAGTTCCAGAGAAAAGACGCATCAAGGAATAATTTTAATTTGTGAACCTCAATAGGAAAAGGTGTCAGAAGCAGAATAAAATGACTCATGTAGCCTCTCAGTTGGGCCTTCCTTTATGCCACCACCTTTACTGCCATTGTTCCGGGGTCCTCTGTCCTCACGCAGGGCTGCAGGGTCATCAGGAACTCTCTTGCCCCATCTGGCTCACGTGGTACAGAATTTTCTAGCGCTCACTGCCAGCCCTACAATGTTTTCCCTAGTTCAGTTCCTGCATAGGCTCAGATTTGCCCCTCTGAACAAGGGGAGAGTTCAGTCGTAATGCATGTCTCAGCAGAACATTTTGGAAACACAGAGAGGTGACTAATACTGCCTGGGGAGTGGGGAAGACTACACAAGGAAGCACATTTTAGAGCTAAGTCTTGAAGGCAAAAGAGGTGTTTCCAGAAGGTAAAGGATTGGGAAGGAACACCCATTTCCTGTCCCCTCATAAAGGGAAGAATGTGTGCCTTGGGCAAAGGCCTGAGTTTGCTTGCTGTGCTCAGGAAGCAGCAGGTGGTAGCCCTGCTGGAGCGAGGGCTGCAGGAGCAGGGAGGGGCCTGGCAGTGCTGACCTGAAGGAGAAGGTAGGGGAAGGATCCTACCACCTCCTGCTCCACCACACCCCCCCGCAGCTGCAAAGAGGCAGCCCCAAATGGAAGATAGTCTTGTTAGATGCTCTTTCAACCAACCTTTGATGGGAGTTAAGAACAACTTCCAAGGTGAGCTCCTTGATCAGTCTCCTGAGCGGTGGGGGTGGCTTCTCCTCCCCCTTCTCTTTTAACTCAGCATCCATTATGAGCCCTCCCTCAGTCCTTTCCCTGGGGACAGAGGCCCTCTCATGCAAATAAGACACCGGTGGCCAGCTGTGCCAGCCCAGAGTTACCAAGGTCAGCATTCAGATCAGGGTTTCCATTCTCCACTACTATGTAGCAGTAAACTGGGGCAAGTTACTTATTTTTTCCCTGCCTCAGTTTCCGTGTTGGTTAAAGGGCTTTTATGAGAATTAAATTAGATGATGTATGGACTTCTCCCCAAATCCTGGTTCTTTCCCAGTGATCCCTATCTTGGTGAGAAGCATTCACCTGATTACCAAAACCAAAAGCCTGAGAGTCATTCTTAACTTCTTCTCCCTCTTGCTAATACTCGTCAGCAGGTCCTGTCCATTCCACCTCACGCTACACCTTTCTTCTTTGCACTTCTACTTCCTTAGTCCCAGCTGACACCGTCTCCCATTTGATTGCTGCACAATGGCTATAGCTTCCCAACTGCTTCTCCTACCTCACAATATCCACAAGGCGGCCAGAACAATCTTTTACTGAAAACCTTCCCGTACTGTTCCATTTCACTTATTATACACGCCAAAGTCTTCAGCCCAGCCATCGAAACCCTCTAGGGGTTGGCCTCTGCCTTTGGTGCCTGTCTCCCTCTCTACTTGCTGTCCATCCACACTAGTCTTTGGACACATCCTAGAACATTCCAGGTGCTGGGCTCTTTCATGCCTTAAGACCTTTGCCCTTTCCACTCCCTCTGTCTGAAATACTCTTCTCCTGGCTTCTCATACATCTGGTTCCTTCCTTGCTGAAATGTCCGTCCTTGGGTGGCCTTGCCTGTCCTGTCTAAAGTAGCTTCCTCCATTGTTCTTTGTCACAGTGTTCCTGTCCTCATTGGCGATTGCAGCTTGTCATTATTTATCTACTCACTCGCTGTCTTTCACAGGCTTAATAGGAATAGATCCTGAGATGTAGGTGCAAGTGGTTTATTGAGGAAATGCTCCCAAGGGTGACTAGTAAGGGAGTAGGGGAGCAGGACAGGGCTGGGGAAGAGGGCAAGGAAGGAGGGAAGTAAGGATGGGATTTGAGGGGGAGCCCTGGCTTCAACCTGATCCTGCAGGGGAGCTCTGCAGTATACATTCTGCCTTTGGGTTTATCACAACTTGAAGCAAATGAACTGTGTTCCTATTCCTGCACCCGTCAGTCATTGGCTGAGGGCCCCTGGGTTAGGGTGTACAGTCTAGGGGTGGGAGAAACTCCCAGGCACTTCCACCTTCCTCCAGATGCCCAAGAGCAGGTCTCTGGAAAGCCGCAGGTGCAGCCATCACAGAAAACACACACAGGGGCCAGGCGCTGCAGCTCACACCTGTAAACCCAGCAATTTGGGAGCCTGAGGTGGGAGGATTGCTTGAGGCCAGGACTTTGAGACCAGCCTGGGCAACATAGCAAGACCCCTGTCTCTACAAAAAATAAAAAATTAGCTGGGCATAGTGGTGCACACCTGTAGTCCCAGCTACTTGGGAGGATGAGGCAGAAGAATCCCTTGAGCCCAGGCGTTTGAGGTTGCTGTGAGCTATGGTGATGCCACCACACTCTAGCCTGGGAAACAGACAAAAAAAAAAAAAAAAAAAAGCAAAAAACAAAGGGCTAGGATGGTACTGGCTACACTTGCTTATGGACTCTTCCTGTTCACTGTTAGATCCCTAATGCCATTTGCATAGCACCTGCCACATAGCTGGCAATCAATAATTTTTTCAAGCGACTGAAGGAAGGTCCTAGTGCAGTGTGTGGCATATAGGAACTGTTCAATTAATGCTGTTGGAAACAACATGAGTCTATATACTTTTTCACCCTTTTCATAGGTTTCTAATCATAACATAGGGATGCTCAGGCATGTGGCCTCAGAAACATGGGTTATTGAGAAAAAGTCAGCTCTGGAAAGAGAGAGACTGGCCCTGGAGAAGACATCTGAGCTATTAACAAACATCTCAGCATAGTTGGAGGCAAATCAACTATGTGGGGTGGGGTAGGGGAAGGGATAAGTCAACGCTACAGTTAAAACAGGGGACATCTAACCACTAGACAACTGCCCAACTCAGAAGTAGCAGTTTCCATCTTCTCATTTAGGATCCTAGGGGGAAGAAAAGAAGAGCTTTCGTGTTGTGGGCAGCACAGGATCTTACCTTATGGGGGACAAGGCAGGACTTCGGGGCCTAAGTGGAACAGGCTGGGATTTAGGACAAAGATTTGGTCCTGGCGGGGCTGGGGAGCACTGAGCACAGATAACATGGCAAAAGCCCAGGCTTCTAGAGGGGGCCAGAGTGTGCATTGGGCACTAAAGAAAAACTGCTGTAAGCCAGGCATAGTGGCATGTGCCTGCAGCCCAACGACTTGGGAGGCTGAGGTGGGAAGCCCAGGACTTCAGGCCTGCCTGGGCAACATAGCAAGACCCCATCTCAAAAACAAAACAAAACTCTTTTGCCCTACTTATGCAATACTTCTGATGACAAATGTGTGGGTTTTCCCCACACCAAGCAATTCTCCATTCTCTGCGGTCACCAACTGGTGTCCTACAATCCAATTCAATTCAATTCAATTCAATTCTGACACTATCTACCTGTAGGTACTGTCAGATACCAAACAAGTTAAAGGGCTCAGTCCCACAGGACTGCCCCACTTCAGATGCCAATCAAAAGTCTGGGCCACCTGTCGCGCCCGCCTCGCCAGCAAGGAAGACGCGGCAACAGGAGTTCTTCTACAGTGCTTTATTGGGGATCCCTCTAAGCTTCAAGATGCGGAAGACCCTGAGCACAAGCTTTCACACAGTAATATACCCTCAGGGAAACAGGAAGTAACAGAGATAGGTCAAAGTCAATCACAAGCGGTCACCAATAGGCCGAGTCAGAAAACCTCATATGCATACTTATGTAACAGACCTACAGATGTACTACGCATGCGCCACACTTGTTTACCTCAGCCAAGCCACCGGAAATCGGCGCCATCTTGTAATGGTGTCCGCGCTCCCCACATCTCCCCCTACTTTATTATTTAAGAAGGCCTGCCAGACTGGAAACCACCTCGTCTCGTGCAATGAGCGAACTCGGAGGCGTGCAGAGGCCGGTTATAAAGGCGGCCGTGGGTAAGGCCTCTGTCTTAGGCTACGCGGGCTGCCTCCCGGCCCGGCACCAACTGGTGTGCCTCCAGGCGCGGGACCCACGCATTCCCGTCATGGAGGTACCTTACAGCCGAGAGAGGGGGGAGAGCAGGCAAGTCGCGGAATGCCTATAACCTGGCCATCCACACGTGGGGGTCCTGGCTGAGTTGCAGTGCGGCAAAGGCTTGTTGCAGCAACATTTGGTTGCGCCGATTGCGGCGCGCCATACGGGTAAGGGCCACAAATCCTATCAGGGCCACAGTCGCGAGCAAGGCTAACAAACAGCCCATTCCCGCCCGCTCTTTCACATGGTTAGCCACTTGCCACACCCAATCCGACAGTCCTTGGGCAAAGTCCACGTCGACTCGCGTAGAGTTGACGTGAACTATACTAGCCTGCAGCTGTTCCATCAGAGTCTCAAACTCATTGGACCATGCACCCAACAACTGCTGTGACAGGGTTCGTGATAGGTTAGCTGCCCGGGAAGCGTTCTGAAAAGGGATAGAGGTGACACACATGCCAGGCAGGCGCCACTCGCATCCGAGCTGCATGACCTGCATCAACAAGTCCACTCTTTGGTTGAGAATCATGATGCCTCCTTTCAGCTGAGCGTTGACGTTGGATTGGGTCGCCAGGGCGGTCGCCACCCCCGACGATAAGTTGTTCAAGGCGGTGGCCGTCTGCACCGAAGTGGTGAGCGCAACTGCAGCCGTCGCCGCGGCAGCCACCGCGGCCGCTACGGCGGCAACTATGGCTGCGGTGATGCCAAAGTCGCGTCGCTGCCGATACAGCATCGTGGCCGAGGGCGCCTCCACAGGGATATCAAACGGGAGGAAAGGTAGTTCTAGAGACTCGTTGGTGGTAAAAAAGCGGGGAAAAACTGTGGCGTCATGCCGGACGGGCATCGGCAGAGGGAAGACATCCATCAGGGCCCAGCGCGCTTCCGGTACCGCCGTCGCCGTCGTTAGGACTCCTGCCAGCATCAGCATCTGCAGTGACGCCATCCTGGCCCGCCGGACGCTCGTCCTCCTCAGCCGTGGTGTGCACCGAGCGGGTCAAGCGCGTCGGAACCCAAATAGGGTCCTCGTGATCCTGCGGGAAAACACAAACAGCTCCCCTGGACCTGGCTATAACCGGATCCGGGCTTCTCCACTGGCTCGTTAAGACGTCCTTCCATTTTACCGCCTCGCGGTGAGCCACCGGGGGGGGGGGGGGGGGGGGGGGACACGTGTGTCTGTCTGCCGCAGAGCGGCCGGACACATCCAAAGTCAAAAAATTTAAGGTAAAAAGGGCAAGGGAAATGGTACCTTTAGGGGACCTCTGTATGGCCTCCAGGGCATCTCCCCCTTTCTGTTTTTGTAGATAAGCCTTGAGCGTGCCATGGGCACGCTCCACAATGCCTTGTGCCTGAGGATTGTAGGGGAGGCCAGTGAGGTGTTTGACTCCGAGGCGAGCACAAAATTGTTGGAAAACTCTGGAGGTATAAGCGGGGCCATTGTCTGTTTTAATAGTACTTGGCTTGCCCCAGGCAGCCCAAGCCTCCAAGCAATGGATGATGACATGACTGGCTTTTTCCCCCGTTAGTGGCGTGGCGTGGAGGACACCAGAACAGGTATCTATGGAGACATGAACAAACTGAGTTTTTCCCAGAGAGGGAATATGAGTGACGTCCATTTGCCACAATTGTAATGGTCGCAGACCCCTGGGATTTACTCCCGTATGCGCGACATTGCGAAAAGGAGCACAAGCGTGGCACTGCAAGACAATCTCACGCGCCTCGGCACGCGAGATGTGAAATCGGAGACGCAAGGTCTCAGCTGGCACATGGTAAAGTGTATGAAAATCTTTGGCGGCAGCAAGGTTATCAGCCACCCAAAGAGTGCGGGTGGCCTGGTCTGCCATTGCATTTCCCGCCGCCATGGGTCCAGGCAGGAGGGAGTGTGCTCTGATATGCTGAATAGAGAATGGGTTGGTCCTACTCAGGATGATGCTTCTGAGGTCCGTGAATAAGGAGAAAACTGTACTTTTAGGAAGGATATAAGGGGAAGTTTCCAAAACCTTCACTGCGTTAACCACGTAGCAAGAGTCTGAGATGATATTAATGGGATCGGTGATGGTGCTGAGAACCAGGCCAACTATTGCACACTCCACCAGCTGAGGGGAGGCGTAAGGGAATTGCTTAGTAAACACCTGGTCCCGGACAACATAATTCCCAATGCCTGTTTTAGAGCCATCAGTATAGACATCCAGGGCATTAGGCAGTGGGTGTGCCGAAGTCACCTTCGGGAAAATGAGGTCATTTCTCATAGCAAATTGTAATAGGGGATGTTTGGGGTAATGATTGTCAATGCCTCCTGGGAAAGCGCACCGCAGCACTGCCCATGCATCAAGAGTGGCACATAAGGTGTCTATCTGGTTAGAAGTGTATGGACAGATGAGGCTCTCTGGGTAGCGCCCGAAGTGGGAGAGAGCCATGTGAAGGCCCTTTAATGCGAGGTCAGCTACACAGGTCGGGTAGTGACCAATCACCTTTCCCAGAGAGGCTTGAGGATGTACCCAGAGAAGGGGACCATCCTGCCAAAGCACTGCTGTAGGAAGTGTAGGAGAGGGGAGCAGGCAGAGAAGAAAAGGGTCCTGGTGACGAATGCGTACCAGATGCGCACTCTTAATGGCTTCCTCAACCCTATGCAAGACCTTTAGGGCTTCCGGAGTCAAGGTTCTAGGGGATGTGATATGAGGGTCTCCCTCAAGAATCTGAAATAAAGGCTTTAGTTCAGCGGTGGTAAGACCCAGAAAAGGCCGAAGCCAATTGATGTCTCCTAATAATCGCTGGAAATCATTTAAAGTTCTCAAAGCATCTCTTCGAATGGACAGCCTTTGAGGTACAATTTTATCGGGAAGGATGCTACTGCCAAGAAATGAGCCCACCGCCCCTTCCTGCACTTTATCGGGAGCTATGGACAGCCCCCTTTCCTTTAACTGAGCGTGAAGGAAGGCAAAGACCTGAAGCAACAACTGGGCATCCCGATGGCATAGTAGAATGTCATCCATGTAATGGATGATTCTTACCTTAGGGTACCTCTGTCGAACAGGCTGGAGAGCCGCGCTCACGTAAATCTGGCATAGAGTGGGACTGTTAGCCATGCCCTGAGGCAGGACCCGCCAGTGGTACCTTTCATCAGGCTGCTCATGGTTCATGGAAGGGAGTGTAAATGCAAATCTAATTTTGTCAGATGAGTGAAGGGGAATAGAGAAAAAACAGTCTTTAATATCCAAAATGATCAGATTCCAATGCTTGGGCAAGGCAGAAAGAAGGGGCAACCCTCGCTGGACAGGCCCCATTAGGCGCATCTGGGCGTTGACTGCCCTTAGGTCCTGCAGTAAGCGCCACTTTCCTGACCTTTTCTTAATCACAAAAATAGGGGTGTTCCAAGGCGAGTGAGAGGGTTCAAGGTGCCCAAGAGTGAGCTGTTCCTGTACCAACTCACGGGCTGCAAGCAGTTTGTCGGAGGGTAATGGCCACTGAGACACCCACACCGGGTCCTCCGAAACCCAGGGAATGGGCAAGGCAGTGTCAGCGGCCCCTAGGAAAAACCCAGCCCCTGTCTACCGGGATTGGGAGTAGGCATAAGTGGTGTTGACCTGCCTTGCAAATTCTTTCCTAAGCCCTTACCCGGGACCCATCCCATGGTACTCATCATGTCTTGGCTCTGAGCAGAATACTCATTTGTTAACTTAAGGTTTAACTGTCTCAGGACGTCTCTGCCCCAGAGATTCACTGGTAAGGGGAGAACAAAAGGCTTAAAACTACCCCTACCGCCTTCAAGATCACTCCAAGACAGAGTTCGGGCACTCACGGCTGGGGCCGAAGCGTAACCCAGGCCCTGTAAAGTTGCCTCTGAGCGGGTGAGCAGCCAGCCTTTAGGCCACCACCGCTCAGATATGATACTAGTGTCTGCTCCCGTATCCAGCAAACCCTCAAATTTTATTCCCTGAACAGTCAATACAAGGGTCGGACGGGTGTTTAAATCCAAAGACAGAAAGGTACAAGTGCCTCCGGACGACCCGAACGCCTTACTACCACGTGGCTCCTGCTTGCTGGGGAACCAAGCGTGAAGGCTAGGGAGGAGCAGAAGCTGAGCAAATCGGTCTCCGGGGTGGATGGAGATAATTCCCCGAGGTGATGAGCACATGACCTTTATTGGCCCCTGGAAGTCTGAGTCTATAACCCCCGGGTGGACAATCAGCCCTTTTAAGGTAGCCGATGACCTCCCAAGCACTAATCCCACAGTATGATTGGGCAGAGGTCCTTTAAAGTCTGAAGGGATAGGTTGACATCCTAACCCAGGTGTCAAAACTGTGAGGGTGGTGGCACGGAGGTCCAATCCTGCGGAACCGGGGGTGGCCCTCCTAGGTTCCCCCCCGGTAGCGCCGGATTCAAGGAGGGACGAGTCCCCGGGGTCAGCAGAGACGGGCCCGGGGGCCCCTGGGGGCTGTCCTGCGCCAGCATCGCCCCATATGTTTGCGGGCCCTGGGGTCGTGGGCCCCGCCTCCCGTTTTTTGGCAGTGCAACCATGCTGCCGCTAGGCCCTCGGGAGATGGGCCGGCCTTCCTTGTCTTTAACGGATCGGCACTCTGCGGCCCAGTGCCGACCTTTCTGGCACACGGGGCAAACCCCCGGCTGTGAAGATGATTGCTTCACCTTACTTGGCGCTCGGCACTGTCTTCTCAAGTGACCGGGCTTGCCGCAGTTGTAGCAACAGCGTTGTTGCTGGGCTTGTGCTGCTATGACCGCGGCCGCCAGGCCTTGATTAGTCAGAGGACCCCCAATCTCCCTGCAAGCCTTCAGCCATGCATTTAATCCTTTACTTTTCCATGGCGTAATAGCATTCCGACATTCCGAAGTGGCCTGCTCAAAAACCAGTTGCTCAACCAACGGCAAGGCCGTGTCTACGTCCTCAAAAATCTTTCCTGCGGCATCCATCATGCGAGCCACAAAATCCGAAAACGGCTCTGCCGGAGCCTGGACAATTTTTGTCAGATTGCCACGCACCTCCCCCCGTTTGGGCAAACACTTCCAAGCCTTAATGGCTATCTGATTTACCTGGACATACACCTCCTCCGGGTAGGCCGTTTGATTATTGGCCCACTGTCCCTGTCCGGTGAGCATGTCAAAAGTCCACGCTGCTCTGCCGCCTCCCTGGGCTGCATTCGCACGGGCCTGCGCGGCACACCCGTCATGATACATGGACTTCCAGTCTAGATATTGGCCCGTGGTTAGCGCCGCGCGCACCACCTGCTGCCAATCCGTGGGCGTTAGGGCACTAGCGGCAAGCCTCTCCAGCAGTACTAAAGTGTAGGCTGCGCTATGCCCCCAGTTGCGGACCGCCTCTGCAAATTCCTTTAATTGCTTATGGTCCACAGGTTGCCAATATCTCTGATTATTGTTGTCCACATACACAGGGAAAGCAAATCCTAGCTCTCTCCGCGCTTCTGGGGGGAGGAGAGACGCTCCACCCCCCGGTGCGGGCCCAACGAGGGGCGCTGTAGGTGGGGGCAGGGAATACGGGGGAGGCCAGGTCTCTATATCGAGCCTGGGCGGGGCCTGCCTTCTCGGCTGGACCACATCCTGTTTTTTAAGTCCCCGTATTTCCTTTCTCAACTGCTGAAAAGAGGGGGTAGCTTCTTCCCCCTCCGAGGCGGACGATTCACCTTCCGCCTCGGACAAATGCAAATCTGCAAATTCTGGCAACAGCGGGTCGTCACCCGTTCGCCGGTTCTCTACCTGACATGACTGATCGTCCTTAACCGTTGCAACTCCTTCCCCTCTCCCTCCTTCTGAGAGCTGAGACTGCACTTCCGCAAGCTGTTCTGCTGCACTCTGCGAACCCTGCGGATCGCACTTTAGGCAATCCATAACTAACCTATGAAGTATCAAGACGCCAGGCCTTAAATCTAACGCCTCGCGTAGATCATGGCCCACCTTCCTCCAAGATGGTATGGTGAGCGAGCCGGAGGCTAGGAACCAAGGGGATACCCGGTCCACCTCCCTCAACAATCTCTTTAGGTCATGATCGTCAACATGGATTTTATTTTCAGCAAGCAGAGTTTTCAGAGGCCACAGAAACCGGCGTAGTGGTATGTTGCCCATGTCTCTCTTGGGGGCGGGGAAATTGGCCGTCCCACACTGTAGTTCTGAACTCACCTCACAAGAGGTCGTCTCCGCTGGTGCCCTGGTGGTACAGTTCCCGGGTTTCGGCACCACTTGTTGCGCCCGCCTCGCCAGCAAGGAAGACGCGGCAACAGGAGTTCTTCTACAGTGCTTTATTGGGGATCCCTCTAAGCTTCAAGATGCGGAAGACCCTGAGCACAAGCTTTCACACAGTAATATACCCTCAGGGAAACAGGAAGTAACAGAGATAGGTCAAAGTCAATCACAAGCGGTCACCAATAGGCCGAGTCAGAAAACCTCATATGCATACTTATGTAACAGACCTACAGATGTACTACGCATGCGCCACACTTGTTTACCTCAGCCAAGCCACCGGAAATCGGCGCCATCTTGTAATGGCGTCCGCGCTCCCCACAGCCACCTGTGCTCGTGACCAACCAGATATAAACTTGAGGTTCCCACGACACCCCCCTTAGGGGTGATAATTTGCTAGAATGGCTCACAGAACTCAGGAAAGCACTTCACTAATGTTTAATGGTTTGTGTTAGAGGCTACAACTCAGGAACAGCCCAATGGAGAGATGCACAGGGCAAGCTATGGGATGGGGAGGGGTGTGCAGCGCTGCCGTGGCCTTCTGGGCACACCACCCTCCCAGCACCTCCGTGTGTTCACCAAGCTGGAAGTTCATCAAATCTCCTTGTTCCAGGGTTTTTATACAGATTAATCTCCAGCCCCCCCACCCCTTCCTGGAGGTCAGTGGGTGGGGCTGAAAGTGACAACCCCTTTGCCCTTGGTCTTTCTGGTGACCAGCCCTGTTCTGAGGCTACCCAGAGTCCTACCTACATTACCTCATTAGCATAAAGTCAGGTGTGATCCCAAGGGGCTCGTTAGGAATAACAAAAGACACTCCCATCACTCTGGAAATTCCAAGGGTTTTAGGAGCTCTGTGCCCAGAATTAGGGACAAAGACTAAATATGTTTTTTTTTTTTTTTTTTTTTTTTTTTTTGAGACAGAGTCTCACTTTGTTGCCCGGGCTAGAGTGAGTGCCGTGGCATCAGCCTAGCTCACAGCAACCTCAGACTCCTGGGCTTAAGCGATCCTACTGCCTCAGCCTCCCGAGTAGCTGGGACTACAGGCATGAGCCACCATGCCCGGCTAATTTTTTTTTTTTTGTATATATATTTTTAGTTGGCCAGATAATTTCTTTCTATTTTTAGTAGAGACGGGGTCTCACTCTTGCTCAGGCTGGTCTCGAACTCCTGACCTCGAGCGATCCACCCGCCTCGGCCTCCCAGAGCTAGGATTACAGGCGTGAGCCACCGCGCCCGGCCTAAATATGTTTTTTTTATTACATCACAAGCACCTCAAAGGGCAAGCAGTGACACTTTCTGGTCACTCAAGCTACTGAGAGTTATATCTGTTAGAATTCTTGGTTACAACTCCTCTCTGGAATCCCCTCAGTCCTGGGCAAACCAGAACTATTGTAAACAAGAGAAACTGTCACAGTTGCCTGGGAAGCAGACTCTGAAAGGGGGATCAGCTTGCAGTAGGTATAAAAGGAAGTGCTCCTGGGTTCACCACCTAATAAAGGGGAAAAAGAGACGGCAGCAGGAGTGGGCAGAGGGAGGAGATGAGCTGTAATCCAGTCTCAGTGGAGGCCTCAGCCACTCCAATGGACGCTCGAGGCTGGCATGGCCAGAGCTGCCCTGAATGTAGGGTTGCCAGCGTTAGCAAATAAAAATACAGGATGTCCAGTTAAATTTGAATTTCAAATAAACAATGAATAATTTTTTATAGTAAATATGTCTCATACAATACTTTGTAACAAACATGTTTCATTGTTCATCTGAAATTTAAATTAACTGAGCATCATGTATGTTATCTGACAAGTACACTTGAGTTGGGGTGAGGGAGCCAGGCCTTTATGCCTATGTTGACCAATCTCTGGATTCAGACTGCTCCAGTTGGGGGGGCAACGGTGTGACCTTAGATAATGAGACGCTGCTCAGCGGGGGCCTCTTTCTGAGGAGGGCTGACAGCTGAGGGCTGCCTGACTGCAGCCCACTCAACAGCTGGGCCAATGAATCCTTCAGACTGGAAGAGGAATTTGGAGAACCCATTGCAGCGTCTGCTACCGAAACTGACTCTCCATAACTTATTTCCTGGAATGTACTGGAAGGGTACTGTATGGCACAGCATCAATGAGAGGGCCGGAGAAGCAGCCTCAGAAAATAGACATAAGAGCTAAGCAGCAGGAAAAAACGTGCCAAAGTCATAGCACAGTGAGTTGCTGCTGCAGGTACCACAACCTACGCTCACCATCCAGTAGACTCTCTACCCTGCTGCCGTCATATTGAATAACATCCCTCCTCTGTGGTGTCAGTACCTCAAGATGCCAAGTCCTGATGTCAGCATCTCGTTGACTGATATGGACTGCATGTCCTCTGTCCAGCTTCTGTGGTAGCAGGAGATGCCTGCCTTTCATCTAGTCTTCCATAAATGGGCATTTCCCAAAGAGATTAAAAGGATGTATTAGGGCTTAGTGCTAAGCACAACATGAAGAGCTGGTGATGTTTCTAAGTGCACCTCACTGCACTCTGAATCATGGTCCGGATTAATTTTCCTCAACTGGCCCCAAGAAATATGATCATGAGACATGGGAGAGAAAATCATGTGTCATCATAGAAGATCTGATTTTCTCAAATATGATATGCAAATACCAATGGGTAACTCTAAAAACTCCAGGAGCAGGAACGAATCTAATTATACAGGTACTTTATCCAAACACAAATGTGACTTTCCAATGCAGAGAAAAGTGACTTAGTTGTGTGCAATTTACTTTCTGTGGCTATAGTGACCAGCGTTGCTGTATTTTACATCTGAGTCCCTACAGAGAGGGAAGAGTAGGCAGAATACTCCTCCCATCCCACGATACACGTCCCATGTTTGAGAAATGTTCTTAGGTTTGTAGGGTAATATAGTGTATCAATAAGGGATATAAATTTTTAACATATGGAACGTATTTTTAAATGAACCTGGAAGGTACACAGGAGCTGTTTCAAGGTAGGTCTCAATGGGTAGATGTGACATAGAGGGGTCACCAGTCTTCACAGATCCTCAGTTCTATAGATTCAGAAACTTTATTTTTATCTCCCTTCCATCTATCTAGCCATCCTTCCACCGTTCATCCTTATGTTATCTATGCATCCATCCAACTGCCTATTCAACAAACATTTCTTAAGCACCTAATATGCATTGTGTGTGTCCGTCCTGGGGATTCAATGGTGAACGGGAGAATCCTGGTTGTACCTCGTGCAGCCTGCATTCACTGGGAGGAACAGGCCAAAAACAAGTAAACAGACAAATTAATTGTAAGTTTTCATCTGCAAAGAAGGAAATAAATGAGAGGCTAAAGTAGAAAATAAAGGCTAGGGGAGAAGATAACTTATTTTAGATAGGATGGTAGGAACTAGTTCTTGCTAAATAAAACCAGTTTGTAAACCAAAGTTTCTCTCTCCAAGGATAGAGGAACTTAATTTAAAAGAAAAGAAAAAGACTTTCAGAAAGGCAAGACTTCACCATTTTCTGAATCTCAATGATCTTATAAACATTTGTAATACACCTGTCCCCTAAAGGTATTTCAGTTTTTAATTCTGGACTAGTCTTCTAACCAGGCTGCATCCTTTTTAAATTAGTAAAGAGAAGGTTGCTTGATTGGCTTGGAATTAACGTGTAAATTGTACATACGTTAGAACAATGTTCTTTAAATTTTGAGTCTCAGTCTACCTGTGGGTTGTGAAACCAATCCCAACTTGTTATTTACTATTATTACTTTTTTTAAAATATTAATAGAAGAGATATATCAGAGTACATGGCACATGGGCTGGGTGCTACTGCTTTGTGAAAATTTTGCTTGTTATATTTATGTAAGAACATATACTGGGCTGAAATTCAAATCTATTTCTTAATATGGATGCAGAAATTTCTAGAAGTCTAATGTTTTTTGGAAGAAGAAGATGTAAATATGCAAGAAATGTATGAGTGTGTTATTGAAAGCACAGCATGTCTATGCTGCAAAAATATACATCATTCTGAGAGTCAGAGTGGCACAGAGAGCAAGACATAGAAGCCAAATGGACTAAGTTCAAATCCTACCTCTGCCCTCATCAGCTGAGTGGCAGAGTTGGACAAGTTACTAATAAGGATGATAGCTGACATTTATGAACATTTGCTTGTTTCAAGCATGAATGATTTGCATGTATTAACATTTAATTCTCAAAAACACATTCTTTGTTTCTTTTTCTTTCTTTCTTTTTTTAAACTGGTGCCATAGTATCAAAACCACCTTCTGAGTTATGTACCATCAGCTCCATTTTTCAGAGGAAGACCCTTTGACCCAGAGAGGTCAAGAACCTTCCCCAAGAACACATTGGTGGATGTTGAGTGGGGATTGGAGCCAGCATGCATGCTCTTAACTACTGCATCCCCCACCACCTCTTATCCCAAACCCCTCTGTGTCCGATTCCTTGTCTGTGAAGGAAGAGCTGCCTTTGCCTCTTAGGTGACTGGTTCTTTTCTGCCCTTCTCTTCCCACTGGCTGGTGAGACCCATCTGGTGAACAGAATCTGTCCTGAGTTAATGCCCACCTCAATCACACATCTTGGGCATCACATCTCCACGCCTTTGCTCATACTGTTCCTTTACCTGGAATGTTCACATTTCCCCGTTTCCAGCTGCCACCTGCTTCCCCTAGCTAACACCTATTTGACCTTAAAGGTTCAGTTTAGATGTTACCACTTCCAGAAAACCCCGCATCTCCCCATCTCCCTTCCCGTGCCCTGCCTGGTCTGGCCCAGGGCTGCATCTCCACGCCCCCCAGCACCAAGGCATTATCTCCACCACCAAGACAACGAACCCATCTGTCTGCCCTCGATCTCCCCTTCCAAGCTCTAATGAGATTCACAAGGGCAAGGCCATGTCTTTTTTTGTTTTTTGAGACAGAGTCTCGCTCTGTTGCCTGGGTTGGAGTGAGTGCCGTGGCATCAGTCCAGCTCACAGCAACCTCAAACTCCTGGGCTTAAGCGATCCTACTGCCTCAGCCTCCCGAGTAGCTGGGACTACAGGCATGCGCCCCATGCCCGGCTAATTTTTTCTCTATATATTTTTAGTTGCCCAGATAATTTCTTTCTATTTTTAGTAGAGACGGGGTCTCACTCTTGCTCAGGCTGGTCTCGAACTCCTGACCTCGAGCGATCCACCTGCCTCGGCCTCCCAGAGTGCTAGGATTACAGGCATGAGCCACCGCGCCCGGCCTAAGGCCATGTCTTAGTCTCTGTAGCCTCAGTGTTAGCACAAGCAGAGCCTAGCACATAGTAGAAACTCAATAAAGGTTTGCTGAGTGAATTTAATCAGAGTCACACATAACTATTTTTTGTGTCTGTAGAGTCACCTTAAAACAAACCTTAACGATCTCTATAGAAAATAACTTCCTTATAGAAACAACCAGAAAGTCCGGAATGGAATCAAATTTATTCATTCAAGTGACTGCTTATTAGATGACTACTATGTCTCGAACACTGTTGTAGGCATTAAAACACAGAAAAAAAAATCCATGTCCTCATGGAGCTTACATTTTAAGCATGGAGAAAGATAGACAAATAAGCAAACTACACAGTATATGAGTATATTTGATGATGATAAGTGACATGGAGAAAATTACATGAGGAAAGGGGGATAGAATTTATTAAAAGTAGGTGGGTCACAATTTAAAAAGCACAGTCAGAGAAAGCCTTTCTGAGAAGATGGTGTTTGAACAAATACCTCAGAAAGTGAAGCAGCCACATGGATAGCTGGGAGGAAGACCTTTGTGAGCGGAAGGAACAGCAAGTGCAAAAGCCCTGAGCTGGGAGAGGCCAGGTAGCCTCAAGGTACAGCCAGGAGGCCACTGTGAGCAAGGGTAAGCTATAGGTGGGCAGGTTAGGCAGGTCACAGAGGTCAGGAGGAGGGAATAAATTGAGGAGGTCCTTATAGGCCACTGAGGATTTTTTTGTTTGTTAGTTTGAGACAAGGTCTTACTGTGTCACTCAGGCTACAGTGCAGTGGCATCACCCTAGCTCACAGCAACCTCAAACTCCTGGGCTCAAGCGATCCTCCTGCCTCAGCCTTCTGAGTAGCTGGGACTACAGGCACCCACCACCACGCCCGGCTAATTTTTCTATTTTTTATAGAGACGGAAGTCTTGCTCTTGCTCAGGCTGGTCTCAAACTTCTGGCCTCAAGCGATCCTCCTGCCTTGTCCTCCCAGAGTGCTAGGATTACAGGTGAGCCACTGCACCCAGCTGCCACGTGGTTTTCAATACTCTGCCTAAAGGTAGGAGACTTCCATGGATAGATGGATGGACAAAGCATCCTTGAGCTCTAAGTGGGCATTATTTGCTCATGATTTGATTGAAGTGGCTGGTCCTAGCAGACCCTATAGCAAATATTCTAGTTACTCCTTCAGAGAGGGGAGAAAAATGTTTTGACCCCCAGGGAAAACCCTGGAGCAAAAAGTTGGTGAAATTTAATTAAAACCTTTTCCTGATGCAGTTATGATCTCTACACTTAAGATTTCATTAAGAACATCCTGTGCAGAATTTCAAATAATTTATGTAGATACTCCATCCTTTGCAAAGGGAGAGTTTGGGCTGTATATAGTGACTTCCTTCCAAAGAAGACAATACGGAAAGGAGGGGAAAGAGTAACCATACAGTTTAGAAGCCTGACATACACTACTTCAGCCAGGTGATCAATGTCAATATCAACAGTCAAAAATCATATTGACAGTCTGTACTCTGGATATATGATAAAAATGGTGGTTTACCTTTGCGATTGTCCTCCCCAAAATCCATAACTCCCGTCTATTTATGAGAATAGCATCGGACAAATTTCAACAGAGGAGCATCCTATATCCCTGACCAGTACTCCTTAAAATATCGAAGTCCTTAAAAACAAGGAAAGTCCGAGAAAGTGTCACAGAAGAGCCTAAGGACCTGTGAAGACTAAATGTAATATGGGATCCTGGAACAGAACAAGGAAATTGGGTAAAAACTAAGGAAATCTGAATAAACTAGGACTTAAGAGTAATGCTTTAACGTTGGCTAATAAATTGTAACACATGTACCATACTAAGGTATTAATAACAGGCTACTAATAGGGGCAATTGTGTGCTGTGTGCTAAGGTATATGGAAACTCTACTAGCTGGTCAGTTTTTCTGTAAATCTAAATGTTTTAAAAAATAAAGTCTAGGTGCAGTGGCTCATGCCTGTAATCCCAGCACTTTGGGAAGCCAAGGGGGGAGTGTTGCTTAAGGCTAGGAGTTCAAAACCAGCTTGGGCAACATAGTAAGACCCTGTCTTTACAAAAAAAAAAAAAAATTAGAACAATTAGCCGAGTTTAGTGGTACATACCTATAGTACTAGCTACTTGGGAATCTTAGGTGAGAGGATCACTTGAACCCAGGAGTTTGAGGCTATTGTAAGCTATGATGGTGACATTACACTCCAACAGAGCAAGAAAAACAAAAATTAATTTTTTTAAAAAAATTCCATTATCACTCTTGCTTCATTTTTAATACAAGAATAAAGTTTACTCCGATCTATCTAGGGAAACATACATTTTATTTTATTTTATTAGGTTAAGGGAGTACAAGTGTTTTTGTTACACGAATGAATTGTATAATGTTGAAGTCAGGCCTTTCAGTGTACCCATCACCAGAATAGTGCACATTGTACCTGATAGGTAAATTTTTATCCCTCACCCTTCTCCCACCCTCTCCTCTTCTTAGTTTCCAATGTCCATTGATATCACTTTATGACCATGTGTACCCATCATTTAGTTCCCACTTATTGGTGAGAACATGTGGTGTTTGTTTTTCCAATCCTGAGATATTTCACGTAGGATAATGGTTCCAGTTCCATCCATGTTGCTGCAAAAGACATCATTTCATTCTTTTATATGTCTGAGTAGTACTTCATGGTATATATATGTACCACATTTTCTTTATCCACTCATCCATTGATGAGCACTTAGGTTGATTCTGTATCTTTGCAACTGTGAATTGTGCTGCGATAAATATATGAATGAAGGTGTCTTTTTTTGTAAAATGACTGCATTTCCTCTGGGTAGATACCCAGTAGGGGGATTGCTGGATGGAATGGTAGGTCCACTTTTAGTTATTGGAGGAATCTCCATACTGTTTTCCACAGGGTTTGTACTAATTTACATTCCCACCAACGGTGTATAAGCATTCCTTTTTCACTGCATCCATGCCAATGTCTATTGTTTTTTGATTTTTTGTTAATGGCCATTCTGATGGGGGTAAGGTGGTATCTCATCATTATTTTAATTTGCATTTCCCTGATGATTAGTGGTGTTAAGCATTTTTTCATGTTTGTTCGCCATTTGTCTATCTTCTTTTGAAAGACATCTGTTCATGTCTTTTGCCCATTTTTTGATGGGGTTATTTGATTTTTTCTTGCCAATTTGTTTGAATTCTTTGTAGATTTTGGATATTATTCCTTCATTAGATATATAGTTTGTGAATATTTTCTCCCACTCTGTAGGTTGTCTATTTACTCTGTTGATTATTTGCTATGTAGAAACTTTTAATTTAATTAAGCCCCATTTAGTTTTTGATGTTTCTGTATTTGTCTTTGGGGTCTTAGTCATAAATTCTTTGCTTAGGCCAATATCCAGAAGAGTTTTTCTACATTTTCTTCTAGAATTTTTATGGTTTCAGATCTTATATTTAAGTCTTTAAACCATCTTGAGTTTATTTTCTTATATGGCGAGAGATAGGGATCCAGTTTCATTCTTCTGCATGTGGCTATCCAATTTTCCCAGCATCATTTATTGAATAGGATGTCCTTTCCCCAGTGTACGTTTATGTCTACTTTGTCAAAAATCAGTTGGTTGTAGCTATATGGTTTTATTTCTGGCTTCTCTATTCTGTTCCACTGGTCTATGTGTCCACCTTTATGCCAATACCGTGCTGTTTTGTTTACTACAGCTTTGTAGTATACTTTGAAATCAGGTAATGTGGTGGCTCCAGATTTTTCTTTTTGCTTAGGATTGCTTTGACTGTTTGGACTCTTTTCTAATTCCACATAAAATTTAGGATTGTTTTTCTAGATCTGTGAAAAATATCATTGGTATTATATTTTGCTGGGAATTGCATTGAATCTATAAATTACTTTGGGCAGTATTGACATTTTAACTATGTTGATTCTTCCAAGCCATGAGCATGGGGTGTTTTTCCATTTGTTTGTGTCATCTCTGATTTCTTTCATCGGTGTTTTATAGTCCTCCTTTTAGAGATCTTTTGCCTCCTTGGTTAAGTGTATTCCTAGGCATTTTATTTTCTTTGCAGCTATTTTAAATGATATTAAGTCCTTGATTTGACGCTTAGCTTGACTGTTATTAGTGTATAGAAATGCTACTGATTTGTGTACATTAATTTTGTAATCTAAGACTTTGCTGAATATATTTATCAATTCCAGAAGTCTTTTGGAGGAGTCGTTAGAGTTTTCTAGATATAAGATCATATTGTCAGCAAACAGGATCGATTTGACCTCCTCTTTCCCTATTTGGATGACCTTTATTTCTTTATCTTGCCTGATTGCTCTGGCTAGGACGTCCAGTACTCTGTTAAATAGAAGTGGTAACAGTGGGCTTCCTTGTCTTGTTCCAGTTCTCATGGGGAATGCTTTCAACTTTGCTCCATTCAATATAATGTTGGCTATGGGTTTGTCATAAATGGCTTTTATTATTTTGAGGCATGTTCCTTCTATGCCTTGTTTGCTGAGGGTTTTTATCATGAAATGGTGCTGGATTTATCTAATGCTTTTTCTGCATCTATTGAAATAATCATATGGTTTTTGTTTTTAATTCTGTTATGTGGTAAATCACATTTTTTTATTTATTTTGGAGACAGAGGCTCGCTCTCTTGCCTGGGCTAGAGTGCCAGGGCATCAGCTTAGCTCACAGCAACCTCAAACTCCTGGGCTCAAGCAATCCCTCTGCCTCAGCCTCCGGAGTAGCTGGGACTACAGGCATACCCCACTATGCCTGGCTAATTTTTTCTATATATATTTTTCATTGTCCATATAATTTCTTTCTATTTTAGTAGAGACGGGATCTCGCTCTTGCTCAGGCTGGTCTCAAACTCCTGAGCTCAAACGATCCACCCACCTTGGCCTCCCGGAGTGCTAGGATTACAGGCGTGAGCTACCGCACCAGGCCTCCATTTATGTTTTGATAGACACTTAAGTTGATTCCATATCTTGGCTATTATGGAAAATGCTGTAATAAACACAGAAGTGCAGATATCTCTTTGACATACTGATTTTATTTCCTTTAGATATATACCCAGTAGTGGGATTGCTGGATCATATGGTAATTCTATTTTTAATTTTTTGAGGAAGCTCCATACTGTTTTCTATAATGGCTGTACTAATTTACCAACAGTGCATAAGGGTTACTTTTTCTCCACATCCTCACCAATACTTGTTATCTTTTGTCTTTTTTTTTTAGAGATATGGGGTCTCATATCACTCAGGCTGGTCTCGAACTCCTGGCCTCACGCAACCCTCCCACCTTACAGGCGTGAGCCACCATGCCCACTCTTGTACTTAATTATTGATTATAAAAATACTTTACAAGTTTTATTTTTAATCCCACATTCAAACATGTATTTAACTCCTTGAACATGTACTGCCTTCTTCTTACTAATTTAAAAAGAAACTAAAAAATATTTTCTTTGCGGCTTTATCTTTTTTCTCTTTTTTGAAACAGCAACTACCAAAAAGGCTCCTGGAATCTTAATACTTTTTGTGGGTAATTACAGAGTTAACCTTTGTTGGCCTTCTGATCCAGGTTGGAATGATGACAGTCAGTACTGACCTCTCAACCTGCCTGGCCAGCTCTCATCCCCTCTTCTTTATCTTCAACTACAGGCTCCCTCCCTTGAAAGGCAGCCAGGTTGGTGCCCCCAGGTTCCTTCATCTCTTTGTCCTGGGGCTGCAGTAGCTGCCTGTTCCTTCTTCCCCAGGATCATTTCCCTATATGCCAGTGATTCTCATACCATGTCACAATTTGTGATCTGTACATACCTTCGGTAAGTAGATACAGAATATTTACCTGATGTTTTTATTTAAATAAGTTGACTTTTATAAACTTTAATACATCTGTGCTATTATTACATTAGTTCATTTTGCCTGCATTTTGTTAATATAAAATGCATTTGTTTTGAAAAGAAAACTTTGTCACTGCTCTACATGGATAACACAGTTACAGCTAACTGTTAAAGATAAGTAGTACAATAAACACAAAATAATGTCATTAAATTCCAGCTAAATATCATTGCCAACTGTAGGCTCTGAGCTCCAAGACTGTGTTTTGTTTAAAAAAAGAGAAGAGTAGCAAGTGAGAAGTCTTAAGGGCAAACTAGTGTCTAATAGAGACGTCCTTCTTGAAATAATCAGAAAAGGGTTAAAAGGAAATTTAACACATTGACTGCCACAAAAAAAAGAACCCAGGAACTTTTCTTTGGGGCCAGTGTTTTATTATGAAAATAGAATAAAAACTTGGACTGTAATTTAAAGGTAAAAATAAATAGAAAAATGAAATTTATTGACTTCTATTCACGTAATCCATGTTTTTAGAATTAAATTATCAATATAATTTTAACAATAAGAACATCAAGATTTTATATATGCAACACAAGGCCCCAGGGTCAAAACTAGAGTGAGTTAAATACAACTCTCGTGGCAGTTAATGTGTTAAAAGAAAGCTGCTGAGGCCACCTGCAGAATGGGGAAGGGGGTGGGGTTACTCTAGTGCCCTCCTGGTGGGGCAGTTGATAGATGGAGCATGCTGGGAATAGGGACAGCTCACAGTGAATCTAAATCTCTAAGGAAAGGGAAATGCTAGACAATGCACAAGTTTCAATTAGAAAAATCACAAGTGTGTGTGTGTGTGTGTGTGTGTGTGTGTGTGTGTGTGTATATATATATATATATATATGCGCGCTCATGCACACGACCACACACACACCACACACACACCCACACACCCACAGTATCAAGGCTGAAGGAAAGGAGAAAATTAAATGACCCTTATTCCCCTTGACTGCCGTGTAACTGTGTGAATCACTTTAGAAAACAGGCACGGAAATATCCAATTAGAGCACATTGCTAATCTGGCAGAGGACATGATCTAGATGCTCACGTAACTGTTTCCCTATTTGGAATGAAAATGTCAGCCAGAAAACATAGGCAAGCATAATTGATTGGGATATATGTCCAGCTTCCTACAGTTGCCTGTCTTATATCACCCATTACCTTACAAAATCCTCAAGGGCAGACGGCTAGCTCTTTCTAGTTCCTTTAACTCCTTGAAGCAACCAGCGAAATGTCCTGCAGATAATGAGTACCAGATTAATACCCCGTTGTATTGACCCAAATCTTCAAAGCCAAGTGGGAAGTGGCAGTGGAGAGGGAGGACTGCCCACATAGGTTCCTCTATCCACCTGGAGTCAGCCCAGGAGCAGTAAAGTCTCTCTGCAGAGTGACGTGCTGCATTAAAACGCTAATTGATATCTGGTGGCTGGCATTGAGTGCGTTTTACACGTCAGCCTAAATTAAAGTGGAAAACTTCAGGACCTTTATTTTTATTTTTTTTCTTTGAGACCTGGTTAAGGGGTCAGTAAACTACAGATTTAGGGCCAAGTATAGCCCTGCTACTTGTTTTTGTACAGCCTTTGAGCTAAGAATGGTTTTTACACATTTAAATGGCTGAAACAATAAAAAAAAATTTTCTTTGGCACATGAAATTATGCAAAATTGAAATTTTAGCCAGTTTTATTGGAATACAGCCACACTCATTCGTTTATGTTGTTTTTGGTACTCTCTTGCTGCAATGGCAGAGCCTGAGTGGTTGTGATAGAGACAGTATGGCCTGTGATGCCTAAAATATTTATTAATATCTGGTTCTTTACAGAATAAGTTTGCTGATGTCTGATCTACACCATTAGTTTCAAATTTGGTGGTACATTGGAATCATTTGGAAAACTTTAAAAAGTAAGGATAAAATACGGATGCTACTGATCCCTGGTCTCAGACATTCTGATTAATTTGGTCTAAACACTGGGATTTTTAAACACTCTCCAGCGATTAACATGTGCAGCCAAGTTCAACAATAGCTGAAGTTGCTTCTCAAACTTCAGTGTGATATAGATCACCTGGGGGCTTGTTAAAATGCAGATTCTGATTTAGTAGTTCTATGGAGGGGCCTGGGATTAGCATTTTTAATAAACTCCCTGTGGGGATGCCAGCCTGCTGGTCCATGGACCACACTTTGAGTAACAAGGATCTAGCCTAGTCTGTCCTAGAAAGAGAGGGCAAAAGAAAAACCTTTCCATATGTCTTTTATCTTCTCTTACAGAGAAGATAAAAGATGCCACAGAACCAATGTGGCTCATATCATGGGCTTCTTAAGCGACTTCAGTGGCCTTGGAATCACCTTATGTATTGAAAGGGATTTTGATCCTTTCCTAGAAAACAAATGGTTTTGAATACCTGTCCTAACATCAATCCATTAAGACTTCCCATGTTCGCTGAAGCAATGAAAAGAATGATTACAGCTTTCTCCTTTCACCCTCCCATTCTTGGAGAAAGTTTTTAAGGAGTGTGTATAAAGAAATCTTCTGTTGGTTAATGACCTTTAAATTGTGTGTGGATCAACAATTGGTCTGAATCCAGTGACTGGGAGAAATGCTTCCCTGACTGGCTACGGTTGCACTTTAGGAATTAACTAGAAGGAATAGAATGTCCTTCCAGGCATGGAATGCTCTGAAATCTGTCAGCCTGAGCCTTTTGAAACCCCTTTTGGGTAAAATTGAAAAGAGAGACACAACCTGATTCTACACGGACATTTTATCCCTTACTTCACCCTTTGCTACGAAGAGGATTAAGAACGTGGAATTTCAGATCCTCTTTACCTCATCTCATCGTTAGGATGATGGATTAGAAATACTCTGTTCTGGCCAGGCGTGGTGGTTTATGCCTGTAATCCCAGCTCTCTGGGAGGCTGAGGCGGGAGTATCCCTTGAGGCCAGGAGTTTGAGGCCAGCCTGAGTAAAAGCCAGACCCTATTTCTCCAAAAAATAGAAAACTTAGCCAGGCGTGGTGGCACAGGCCTGTAGTCCCAGCTACTGGGACCCTGAGCCCAGAAGTTTGAGGTTGCAGTGAGCTATGATGACACTACTGCACTCTAGCCAGGGCGACAGAGGGAGATTCTGTCCATAAAAATAAAAAAGCTGTTCTTTTAAATACTTTTGCCTGCCAATCACCTACAGATTGCTGAGTGTTTATCACCCTAAACCTATTTATTATTGGGATCTGCTTAATATTATGCAATATAAATATGCATGAACCTTAAGCACATTACAATGATACTGATGGGTTCTATAGAAAAAAAGTTTCACTCCCTGTTTCCTTGAAGTGAAAAGCCATCTCAAGGAAATTATCTTATTGTAGCCCCAATTTGCATAGGAGAAAAGTCTTCTAGCCCTAAAGGTAGGTGGTCTGCTTTTGAGATTCAAGTAACCTGACAGTGACTGAAACACGGATGACCCTACCCTAAATCTCACCCTGCAACTTAAAACCCATACAGAATGGGGTGTCCCAGGGGGCCATAATCCTATGGTAGTTAATTGTATGGGGAGGAGGGTGGCATTTAAGGGATAAGGAAACTGAGCTGGAAACACCCCTAGATTAGCCCACATCCAATCAGGTGTCAGCCTCTTTATACCCTGTACCCGACTCCCTGCTCCACCCCATCCACTGCCTTTCCTAGTACTTCTTTAATCAGATGAAAGAAAAGTGATAGAGAACAAGGAAGACATAGTTTTTTTAAAAATTAGTTTTATTAAGACATAATTCATGTAGCATACAATTTACCCATTTAAAGTGTACAACCCGGTGGCATTCAGTACATTCACAGAGTTGTGCAGTCATCACCACTGTCTAATTTTATATCATTTTCATCACCCTAAAAAGAAACCCCATGCCCATGAGCAGTCACTCTCCATTTCCACCCTCTCCCCAGCCCCTGGCAACCACGAATCTACTTTCTGTCTACGAAATTGAGGAAGAAGGTTTTTGTAGCCAGAAGCCTGGGTGCTGGTTTCAAAATGTGGGACCACCAGCTGCCTCTTTCACTCCTCCACTGCTGTGGGTCTCAGTTTCCTCGTTTACTAGATGGGTGCCCTCAGTCTTGGCCACACATTAGAGTCAGTCTGGGAACTTTGAAGAAACATTAATGCACAGGCCCCACCCCCAGATATTCTAATTCATTTGATTTGGGGTGGGGCTCAGTCATCGTAAAATTTTTAAAGCTTTATAAACCAGATGTTCTCCAAGGCCTTGCTATCCAGATGTGATCCCTGGACCAGCAGAATTGGCTGTTCCTGGGAGCTTGTTATGAATAGAACTGCAGACTCTCAGACCCTCCCCAAACCTATTGAATCAGCATCTGGGTACTCACAAGATGCGTCCCCAGGTGATTCGCAGACACATTAAAATTTGGAAAGTTCTGCTCCAAGGTCTAACCGTCTAGTTTTGTGTCCTCTGCTCCTTCCTGTATGTGACACCAGGTGATTTTAGTAATCAGCTCCCACAAAGTTTGCCCCACATTGGAAAATTGGCTCTCAGTTTGCTGACTGAACAGGATATAGGAATATGCCATCGCAAAGCCTTACAAGAAGTTTGTTCAGTGATAGTTAATTACACAGTAATTTGGAAGAACATCAAGTCATTTTGGAGTTGTTTTACCTACTGTCCAGAAGCAACAAAAAAGAAAGAAAGAAAGAAAGAAAAACTGGCATTTAGGTCTCAACCTATAGCCAATTTTGAAGCATTCTGTACTTTGCAAAAATCACATGTCAGGCAGTCCATTCGGGTTTACATTTTGAGAAAGAAAACCTTTTATCTGAGGAATGCGAGTCCCTTTAAATGATCCCGCCCATAAGGGCATTTAAAATGTAACAGCAGTCACGTCCTCACTCTCCCTTGAGCTAAATAATTACCTCTTGAAGCCATGTGCTGAGGGGCTCTAGACTCACTGACGCCAAGCAGCCATGAAGTGCCCTACACCCTATAACACACACCCTCAACAGTGTACAGCCAGTCACTGACCACTGTTATTTCTGTAAGCCAATGAGAATTGCTGACGAACACCTTGATAATTTCCCCCACTCCTCATTGTCTTTTTTCTTTAAAAAGTTAAGTCTCTCTTGTTTTTCAGAGCCCTTCCCAAGGCAACTTGGAAGTGAGTCCCGGGCTTCGGTCCTCAACCTTTGCGCTTTATACTAGATTCTGAACTTTTTTATTATTTTAGGCTGAAAATTTAAAGCAGTATGAGCAGAAGTTCTCGGCTTTGGCTGCACATCAAAATCAGCTTTAAAACTTCTAAGAGCCAGCACCCATCCTACCCCAGAGCAAAGAAATCAGAATCTTGGTATTTTTAAAGTCCCCAGGTGATTCTAATAGTTAGCCAAAGTTGAGTCCCTGGTATAGAGATTTAACTATTGTTATCCTGTTTTGCGTGTGCCCGAAAATCTCATTTTTGTACCTTGTAAAAGTGAGGCTGTGTTTCCAATGTGTTGTCATTGATCAATTCAGTAACGCTGTGCTGACCACATCTTAATGTCTCAAGCAGCAACAGCAGGATTTGGGTAAAGGGACCTACCAGGGAAGACTGAGACAGAGGCCTGGGGAAGGCCAGCCCCTTAACTCTTTGCTTGCCACGCTCAGGACAGTGACAGGCCCAACAATTGTTATTTCTCCAGGGTTCCACATGCACGGCAAGCCTACACTGACATTTTAAACAGGACCTTCCCTCCCTGCCGGTAGATTTCAGAAAGTAGGTCCTTGAATGTACAGGTTTGACTCTTTCTCTTGGCCCGCAAATCCATGACAATGGCACTAAAAAGTTAGTCAACAGATATCTACTGAAAATGGTGCCCAGGGCCTGAGGGAGGATCTGAGAAGAAGCCTGAGGCCTCCAGGGTCTGCCAGTGAGGCGAGGCCTCCATAAACGGGACAGTCAGCCAACAGTGCAGAGTGTAACCCAGGGCTCAGCTGATGGTAAAATCAGCAAGGACTGCAGAAATTCAGAGGAAGGAAAATCAGTGCCCCCTGGAATAGGATGGAGAAGATTCACAACAAAGGTAGCTCATGGAGGGGCGAGGAAGGTCTTGGAGGAAGTGAACAATTCACGCGATGTTCTTATGACTGTCACATTTACTATGAGCCAGGCATTGTGCCGATTTCCATGTATTATCTTATTTACTCTTCCCACCAACAATATAAGGTAAGAACTCTAATTATCCCCATTCTGTAGATGACAATATTGAGTCATGGAGAAGTTAAATAACTTGCCCAAGGTCACAATGCAGGTAGATGAAAAAGGAGGGATTTGAACCTGGCCTGAATGACTCCTAAGGCCATGCATATGCTATACTATGCTGAATGTCCATCCTACTGTATTGAATATCCACTTAACACTTATTAAATGTGTGCCAGGCAGGCACTTTTCTAACATTTTACATTATGTCACTTAATCCTCAAGACAACACTTCCAGGTAGGCAGTCTCATTATTTTAAAGTTCTGGATGAGGATATGTGGGCCTAGAGAGGTTAAATAACTTGCCCGAGGTCTAGGTTGCCAGATAAAATACAGGACACCTAGTTAAATTTGATAGATAAATAATCTGTTAGTATAAATATTGCATGGGTTGTACTTCTAAAAATTATTTCATTGTTTATCTGACATTCAAATTTAAATAGGTGTCCTGTTTGCATTTATTTGTTTTTGCTAAATTTGGCAATCTTACTGAGGTCAGCCTGCAAAGCAAGGTGTGAATCAGGTGGTGTGACTGTAGGGCCCACACTCACAACGACCACGTTCCATTGGCTGGAGACGATGGGTGGGCAGTCACACCAGCACGTGTGGGAGGAAGTGAGTGGGCTTGCCTTCTTGCATCCGAGCTTAGGCTGAGCAGTAAGGAGAAATGGGCGCTTCCACCCCTCCCTCTTCTCCGGTGCTCACTGGATGCTGGGCTAACCCCACCTGCTGGTGGTAGAAGAGATAAAGGCCCCGGGCTATGCAGTCTCAGCCTATGGTAACAAATGCTCTGTTCTGATGCCAAGAACAGAAGGAAGAGGAAAACAGGAAAAAATAAGAACGTCAGTATGGGATTCTGCAACACTGTCACACGTAGACCTACCTGTATAAATCACAGGACCTCCCAGAGGGGTAGATGCATGTACCTACAAAAGCAATCACAGAAACCTGCGGCAAAACCACAGCAGCTGCAGTTATATGACCATCTTGCGGGCTGTGATTGGCCAGGGAACTAGAACCTGTCAGGGATCCTTTAGACCAGTAAACTAACATAGACCCAGGGGCCATCAGTCACGTGGCCATGTGGCCAGTGTGTCCCTTAGAGACACAGGAGGCCTGAGAAAGTGTGGCAGCTCCAGGGTAGGTGTTGGGTTCAGCTGCAATACGTCAGCCATGGATATCTGGTTTAGCACAGCGAGCAGCAGGGCACTGCAGCTGCAGAAACAAACCTTCCTGTGGTACAGGGGAGCACACTTGTGTAACTGAACATCGAGCAAATACAGAACAGAGCTGACAGCTTAATGGGACCAGTGTGATACTCAGGAAGTGGCAATAAGAATTAGCAATAAGCAGATAAGCAGAAACAAAGAAACTATTCCCTGTTGTGGAGGAACAGGGATTCATAGAAGAATTCACCATATAGAAAAATGTACACATGCTCATTTATGCTTGGTAAAGCTATACACTATACTGTACGGTTTATTTATTTATTTAATCTTAGAGACAGCGTCTCACTCTGTCACTCAGGCTAAAGTACAGTTACATCATCATAGTTTACAGTAGCCTTGAACTCCTGGACTCAAGCGATCCTCCTACCTCAGCCTCCTGAGTAGCTGGGACTACAGGCACACACCACCACAACCAGCTAATTTTTAAATTTTTTGTAGAGACAGGGTCTCACTATGTTGCCCAGGCTTATATAGTTTATATTTAGCAGTGTTTTTTAGAATTATTTATATTATTTCTTTCATTGTTTTCTAAAGGCACCTTGAGGAGGGATATACAAAAGTAGTAAAGAAATGGCTGAGTTCCGGCCCAAAGATACCAAGCATTGTCAGCTTAGATCTTTTTCCGAGACTATCACAAGCTATAGCTGTCTTCTTGTGAATATGTGCTTCAGACTTTGCATGTTTCCCTGTTTTCATCTCCCAGCCCCTATCTCACACTATGCAGGACAATAGCCAACTAATCACCTGACGTTTTCCACTCTCCATGACTTTGCATGTGCTGCTTCTTTCCTCTGGCCCCTCCGGTGGTGCACTGGAAGCTGCTCTTACCAGCTCATGCACATCTAGTCCCAATTCAGTGTTCAATGCCTTTGCCTTTAGAGCTTGAAATCTGCTGTAGTAGAAGTATATATACCACAGGAATTGGGAAATGCTACACATCAGGGCTTAGTTCTCCCCTCCTGGAATGCCTGTTGTTAAACATTTACCAGCATACCTTTGTCATCTCCCTCCTGCTCTTTGCCTGGAAGATTCCTACTTATCCTCCAAGACAGAGTGCTTCTCTGAAGCTTTCTTGGATTCCCCCAGAGGAACAGGGAGAAAAAAGCAATTCCTCTGTGCTAAGCAGCTGGGCTGGGTGCTTTATTTATGTAATTCTCATGCCTCTATTAAAACAGTGGTGTCATTATTATAAGTATTTGTGATTGTCTCCCTGATAATCTCTAAGGGCAAAGATTGCAATCTATATTGATCTTTAAAACCCCAGGGGCCTTCAAGTTATCTTGTAAATATTGGGTTCTTAGTGAAGGCCACAGTGTTTAAGTAGGAACTAGGAGGAAAAACTTCATTGCTTTGTCTCCTTGTCTCTGCTCTCTGAGAGAGCACCCCACACACCACAAGCAGTGCTGAATGTTCTCCCAAGCTCTTCTGATGGGTGACTTAAAAAAAAAAACTACAATAAACAAATTCATACAAAGGTATTACCAGCATAACGCTTCTGCCTTTAGAGATGTAAAGGGGGCTGTAAGAACTGATGTATAAAGATGGAAATTTTAGGTCTATGGAAGCTGGAGGAGAAAGGCATTTTGGTTAAAAGAGAGGGGCTTTTAGTGACCACTCTTTTAAACCTGTGAGCATAGAGGAGTATTTAGCATAGTACTTAGCCTGAAATGTGGACTTTATAAAGGTAGCTGCCACTGCCACCTCCACCACCTTCTTGTTCTTCCCCTCCTCCTCCTCCTCCTCCTCCTCCTCCTCCTCCTCCTCCTCCTTGTGGTTCTTCATCATCATCATCATCAAATACTGGGCTTCGCAAAGCTAAGACACCATTCAACTAACTTAAAGCTGTTTGGGGAAGCTTGCAATTCTCCTGGTTTCACCCTGTCACTTTTCCTTAAATGTACTAAAGCATCAAACATTATGAAGAAAGCTGTTTTCTGTGGTTGTTGGGATGCTTTGTAAATATAACTCATCCATCCTCACCTCCCAGGGAGAGACAGACAGTAAATATTAATTTCACCTGATTTGAATAGATGCTGTGAAATGATTGGCTGGAACGTTCTTCCATGTAATTTATTCACGTCAACTTAACCAAAAGTTAGGGTGTAGGTAAAAAAACGATGTCACACTCATCCTTATGAATGCAATAGCATGTACAGAAGCAACAGTAAAGTATGTGTGTTGTATTTTGAACCTTCTGCCACAGTAATAACTTTTCTGCAGCAACAGTAAAATATTCTGATTATTGCTTTTTGGCCAGAAAGTTGCAGCAGTAAGATCAGGAAAGAGATTTACTGGAGGCTGCAAAGGGGACTTCCTGGAAGAGATGAAACCTGGCGGACAGGTAGGAATGGAGCATGGAGGTTGTCCTGAGGGAAGAAAGTAACGGGCATAAACATTTAGTTGCAAAACAGCATTTGGCAAAGACTGTCTGGAGGCCAAAGAAGTTTGGGAAACACTGTGTCTATCCATCTTGGATTAGATTTATAGACTCTGAGAAGACCTGAAGTGAAGAAACCTGGTTAGCTTTGTTTAAGCTGGGTTCCCCAAATGTGCTTAATCATAAAATCTGCTTTTTGGGAACACTTATTAACATCTTTCAGAATGTTCATGTTCCATGGGATACTGTCGGGAAGCACTAATTTATAGCATGAAGTTTCTTACTATTATTATTATTTTTTGAGACAGAGTCTCACTCTGTTGCCTGGGCTAGAGTGCCGTGGCGTCAGCCTAGCTCACAGCAACCTCAAACTCCTGACCTCAAGCAATCCTCCTGTCTCAGTCTCCCAAGTAGCTGGGACTACAGGCATGTGCCACCCTGCCCGGCTAATTTTTTTCTATATGTATTTTTAGTTGTCCAGCTAATTTCTTTCTATTTTTTTAGTAGAGACAGGGTCTCGCTCTTGCTCAGGCTGGTCTCGAACTCCTGAGCTCAAACCATCCACCCGCCTTGGCCTCCCAGAGTCCTAGGATTATAGGCATGAGCCACCACGCCCGGCCTCTTACTGGTATTATTTGTGCATGTTTTGAGACCTCAAAAGAGTTCATCTTACTCCTCGGTTGATATTACCTCATCATCACATTTTTGCAGGGCTCCTCTTATTTGATTTTATTTCATTGTTTTCCTCTTATCCCTAACCCCTACTCCCTAACATAAATATCCACTTTCATATATTTCCTTAAATATGCCTTTATCTTATAAAATAAAGTATATTGTTTTATGTGTCTGTGCTATAAATGTTATTCTTTCTTAGTTTTTTTCCTCACTCAGTGCTATGTTTTAAGAAACTAAACTTGTGCATTCATCTCATTTGCTGTTTCCATTGCTGCACAAGATTCTACAATATGCAGCCGACCCACCGTATTCATCTTTTCCTCTACTAGTGGATGCCAAGTTTGGTGGCATTGGGGGATCTTGAAATTGGGGCACCAGAACAGAAGATAGTTATATCTGTCGGATAAAGAGGTTGAATAATTTTCTTCTATTCAATAAATAAATAAATAACCTGGCCGATTTTGGCAAGCCAACCTGGTCAAGTCCTATGAATGATGAAGAGTGAATTTCAGAAGGAGCAGCCTTCAGATAATTTGCTAGAGCAGGGACTAAATATCACTTGGCTCGGATGGTCCAAATCTGTCATGCAAAACTGTCATCTTTATGCAATTTTCAAAATTGTGCTCTTGGCCTTAAAGTATGACTGTTTTGAAAATATAACATTTTCTTGAAAATGCATAAAAGAAAAGAAAGGACCTACGGCAAGTGGCCTCAAGCTGGGCTGGAGCAGTCTGTCCAGTTGAGCAGGTCAGGGAAGGAGGGGGTTGGCATAAGGCCCCAGAGTCTCATGGGACCTTCGTAAGGAGACATGTTGACCTTCTCCCATGTATCTACCCCCAGGACCACACACACCTCCTGTTTAGAGGGCTAAGCAAACAGGAAGCATACTGCTTCAGGCAGTAACTAGGAATGAGAATCATGGCAATTTGGGGGCGTCAAGAGGAATGCCAGCCTCCAAGGAAACATCTAATGGTGTTGAAGAGGAAGTTTCACAGAGTTCAAGAACTTCTGAGGAATAGAGGAAAGTCTTCCAGGGAATGAAAGTGCCTGGAACTTGTTCTCAACTTGGAAGCTCTTCACTTTCTTCAAAGAGTGCATGATTGCAAAACCCCTTTTAATACTCTCCTGCAGTTTAAATGGACAGTGGAGAGCTGTGTTTCCAGGCGAAGGGGATGACAGGACGCCTGTCTGGTTGTAGCCCCAACTGTGAAAAATACATGTGGAATAAAAGGCCAGGAGCAGTGGCTCACGCCTGCAATCCCAGCACTTTGGGAGGCTGAGGCGGGAGGATCACTTGCATTCAGAAGTTCCAGGCCAGCCTGGGCAACATAGAGAGAATCCATCTCTATAAAAAATAAAAATTAGCCAGGTGTGGTGGCGCAGGCCTATAGTCCCAGCTACTCAGGAGGCTGAAGCAGGAGGATCGCTTGAGTCTGGGAGCTAGAGATTGCAGTGAGCTATGATCACACCACTGCACTCCAGCCTGGGTGACAGAGACCCTGTTTCTAAGAAAAAAATAAATTTCTTAAATTCCAGTATTATGCGGATTCCCACCATAACCAATGTTCATGAATATTATTGACAAAGAGACAGTGGACTTTAGAGAATGAATTTTGTGTATGTCAAAATGACAGACTTAGAATTTTCTGTAATTGGAATTAAAAGCCATAGATATCACATACTCTTAAAAGAGGCAGAAAAGGTTTGCTGGACAGCAGAAGAAAAGGAGATGAGTAAAACCACAGAGAGACTTCTGGATGAGAATGTCCAAGGGTTTTTACCAATTCACTACAGGGGAAGGATGAGATTACGTCACAGTAACATTATATTATCTGTAGTGTTTCCTGCCCTGTGTTTGGCATCTCAGTCCCTGGAACATAAGACACACTAAGCAAGTAGTTTTTGACTATAAGTAACTTAAATTGGTGAATACTGTATAGAGTTCATTTTATTACATACATTTAGAAAGCTGTAAGCTAAAGAACCTCTTTAGATACCTATTATGCAAACCACACCTACAAATTGTAGTCAAGACTAAAGCCCACAGAGAAGAGGCCAGGTGAGCCACCAGTTTATATATGGAGGTCTTAACAAGGCTTATTTTTGGCAGAATCTGTTGCATGTTGGATTATCCTAGGGAAGGAAAAGCTAAATGTTGGGCTTAGTACTAATATTTGATTATTGGATTAGATTCGCACAGTGTCTCTTAAATCACAGGAAAAAACACCCTCGTCTCAAGTGTGAGATTTCCGTGTTCATGTCCTGGTTCTGGCTGGGTCTTTTGCTCTGTCCGGGTATGACATTGTCAAATGAAGCTGTGCCTGGGTTGGCCTCTGGTGTGAGGCAGCACCCGGCCGCGTGTATGAATCTAGCTGAATGCAGTCCAAGCTTGCCAGATGTTTCCGCAGAGCACACAATCCATCTGTTCACTTGGCACTTTGCTGATGCATGTGGGAAAACACACATATGCAAGGGCCTGGCTTCCAGCACCAGCAACAATAGTAATGACTTCAGAAGGATATTTAGTTTATTTACTTAGATGTTTAGAAATGAGCTTTAGAAAAATTAATACAAATAACACAGATGGGGGAGCGAACTTCAAGCTAATCAATTCTACTCCCTGGTGTCGAACAATAATTATCCTGTAACTCTCCACATTTTGAAGGGGAAAAAAAAAAAACCTTTTTTAAAAAGTGTTTCTAGTCAGACTTGAGTCTAAAATGCAATCAACCTCTCTCTCTCTCTCTCTCTCTCCATATATATACACATACACATACACACATATATCTATATACATACCTAATACACATACATAAATATATATACCTATCAACATCTTATTGGATATATGAGGAGATAGAGAAAATATAAGTTATGATGTTTGTCCATTTCTGAGAAAGATTTTTGACTTAAGTCCCTTAGGAAGTTCTACTAATTAACCCTTTCTGCTAGGATTACTTGGTGGGATGGTCTGCACGAGGCTCAGGATACCTGGATTTTTCTCCCCACAGTGCTACAAAGAAATTGTAACCTTGGGAAAATCACTAACTTCTCTGGATTCCATTTCTTCAGTTGCACAAGGGACTAGACTGCAGCGGTCCCTAGCCTTTTTTGGCACCAGGGACTGGTTTCACGGAAGACAATTTTTCCACAGACATTGAAGGGGGCGGGGCTGTGATGCAGGTGACTCTGGGGAGTGGCTGTAAATGCACATGAAGCTTCCATCATTGGCCAATGCTCACCTCCTGCTGTGTGCTCCTCGCCACCCATCACCCCTTTCCTAAGTTTCATGGAAGACAATTTTTCCATGGATTGGGGGGTGTGGAGCTCTGGGGCCCAGTCCCTAACAGGCCATCAACTGGTACTGGTCCATAGCCTGGGGGTTGGGGACTGCAAGATTAAAGGACCCCTGAAGATGTGGCTACTGCTACCATTCTGGGACTCTGACTCCCTTCCCCACCACCTTCCCACTCAGAGCCATCTGAGTGAAAAATGTGTGCATGTTGGTGGTCTTCTTGCCATCTGGCATTCTAAGTGAGGAAAGGAGCATAGAGACTGCCCAGCATCCCTGCTCCCTTCCATTGGTAACATTACTCTGAGTTCCTTTAGGGGAGCCACCTCCCCCCACTCTCTGTCCATGTGCTTGGGGTGGGGAGGTTCTGACCCAGACTCCAGGCCAGGCCAGGCCAATCTGTGCCCCAAATGCCCCAGGACCCATGACTGGTCCAATCAGAGTGTATCCCAGCACTTCTGCTCTCTCAGGAAGAGACTCTGGCTTCCTACCTGAACCCGAAGTGTGTGGAGCTGGAAGTGCTATAACCACCTTATCACCACAGGGGAGTGTCTGTCTCAGAAAGGAGCCAGCACAGACAAAGCAGAGCCAAGAGTCAGAGAAACAGAAAGAAGATCCTGGTGGCATAACTGGAGTGCCTGAAGCCTTGGACTTTTCAGTTCCTTGAATCAGTAGCTTTCTTCTTGGCCTAAATTAGGTTGGGTTTTCTGTCACATGCAGAAAGACCCTACCTTTCCAGATTTTGTTTTAATAACACTCAACGTTATTAAAAAGGACACAATCATCTCAAATGCTCACATTATAATATCCTGTATATCCTGACGTGACAAGGCACTTTCCCTTCATTCATACGGTCTACCTGAGCTGCTTCAGGTATTTTGAATCCTTTATACAATATGTACATGTAAGAACTTGGTCAAAAATAATACAAAAAAAGGTAACTCAAAAATCTTTCAAACAGCACACTGCAACCTGAAGAAATGAGTAAAATCAGTGCCAGCATTGCTCTGCGGAAGCACTGGAAAAAACCAGCAGCCCAGGAGTCCACTGAGAGAGCCCACAACAACTTAGGAAACTCCCAGAAGGCGAAGAAGAACCAATGATGGCTCCTGTTCTGTGACTCGATTGCTGGAGAAGCATTGCCAAATATCCTTAAATGGGTAGTATCTCATTTTTATCTTTATTTTTTGCAGTCATGAACATGACAGAGAGATTAAGTCAAAAGAAGAACCTAGGAAGGAAATCTGTGTTCCTCAACTCCTCCTGCTTTTTTTGTGTTTAATTGATTTTTTGTAGTGCATTGTTTGAATTCTGTCAGTTCTTTTTCTGTATTTTGTTAGTGACATTCTTAGTGGTTAGCCTGGAGGTTGCAATTCAACTCTTAAAGTTAAAACAATCGATTTTTAATTCATGTTACTTAGCTCCAATAGTATACAAAAACTCTGCTCCTGTACAGCTCCAGCCCCTTCCATGTTATTGTTGCTGTCACAAGTTACATCTTTATACATTCTGTGCCCATTAATGGGTAGCTATAATTATTGCTTATGTATCTGTGTGCAAATCATGTTGGGGAGGAAGGAATTACAAACTATAAATACAATAATACTGGCTTTGTACTTACCTAGGTAGTGACATTTACCAGTGCTCTGTATTTCTTCACATGGCTTCCAGATACCATCTACAGTCCTTTCATTTCCTCCTAAAGGACTCCCTTTAGTCTTTCTTTTTCTTTTTCCTTTTTTTTTTTTTTTTAAGACAAGATCTCCTACTGTTGCCTGGGCTAGAGTGCAGTGGCCTCATGATAGCTCACTGCAACCTCAAACTCTTGGGCTCACACGATCCTCCTATCTCAGCCTCCTGAGCCACCATAACTGGCTAATTTTTCAATTTTTGGTGGAGATGGGTCTCGATATATTGCCTAGGCTGGTCTCAAACTCCTGGCCTCAAGCAATCCTCCTGCCTTGGCCTCTCAAAGTGCTGGGATTACAGGCATGAGCCATCATGCCCCACCCTTTAGTATTTCTTATAGGGTAGGTCTACAAGTTGCACACATCAGAACAAGGAAGTCTGAACCAACCTGTGAATACTAAACTATGGGTATCTGGGGAAAGCACTTGGCAGCTCTTTCCTAGAGTCCAAGATCAGAGCTGAACCTCACCAATGGACCCCATTTTGAACTGAACTCAGAGGAGAACTATCATTTTCTCTGCCTCATTCAGGCTTTGAGCTGGGAGTCAAGCTATCTAAATTTTTGTCCTGGTTCTGTGCCTAACTAGCCATGTGACTGTGGACAAAGTCACTTATCTTATTTGGGCCTTTTTACTTATCTGTGAAATTAGGTGTTCTAGATCAGGGGTGGTCAATTTTTTTTTAATGTAAAAGGATAAATGGTAAGTATTTTAGGCTTTGAGGCCATAAGGTCTCTGTCACAGCTACTCAATTCTGCCATCATAGCATGAAATCAGCCTTAGACAATAGGTAAACAAATGGGCATAGCTGTGTTCCAGCAAAACTGTATTTATGAAAACAGCAGGCCTCAGATTTGGCCTGTGGACCCTAGTCTGCCAACCCTTCATCTTTCTTTCTTTCTTTTCTTTCATTCATAAGTTTATTTACAAACATATCTAGTATGCCATAGGAGTTCAATAGTTTCATCCATTTATCAAAGAGCTTGTACCTCTGCTTTTTCCCAGTTACCAGGGCTTGTGCTTAGGCAGAGCCCGGCATGTAGAGCCAATATGCCCATGGTCCGGAGCTTGGTTTGTCCCAAAACCTATGTGGACCCTGTGGAGACCCTTTGAGAAATCCTGCCTCAACCAAGAAATGAAGCTGATTGGCATGTATGAGCTCTGGAACAAAATGAGGTCTGAGGGGTCAGATTTACCCTGGCCAATTCCTCAAGGCTGCTGGAAGCTGCTGCTGCTTGATGAGAAGGACCCATGGTGTCACCGTGTCCTGCACCGACCTGTCTGCATGGGGTGCTGGAGGAGGGTGGGATGGCGCTGGATCATATCCTGGGCCTGAAGATCCAGGGTTTCTTGGAGAGGCACCTGCAGACACAGGCTTTTAAGCTGGGCTTGGCCAAGTCCATCCATCACGCCTCGTGCTGATCTGCTGGCGCCATGTCAAGGTCGCAAGTAGGTGGTGAACATGCCCACCTACATCATCCTCCTGGACTCCCAGGAGTGCACAGACTTCTTCCTTCGCTCTCCATACTGGGGTGGCCACCAGACTGGGTGAAGAGGAAGACCACCAAGAAGAGCCAGGGTGGGGCTGGAGCCGAGAAGAGGAGGAGGTTCAAGCCCACCCATCCCCTCCTGGGCTGGTGGATTGTCTAGTTTTCCAGTCATCTAATAAAATAGAGTTAATGCTTAAAAAAAAAAAAACCCCAAAACAAAGAGATTGTTCTTCTTAAAACACTCTTCATATCTGTTAAAGGATGAAAAGCATCCTTATTTCTGAAGCAGTTGGTGTCTTACTATAAAGGAGCAGCAAATTCAGATCCAAAGTCCGCAGTTATCATAATTAGTAACTGCCACTGTTTTCCATCAACAATGGCAAATTCTTCTCTAGGCCTCCTTCACAGTGGCACCTGCACACCACAGAGGCCATGACCTTCCAATGCTCTGACCCAGCATGGCAATGTTGGAAGAGGAAGGAATGGCAGTACCATACCAAATCCTCCTGTTTTCACCACCCTGTCCCCTTCTGTGCAAGGACTGAAAAGCCAACCCCTATTCTAGATAGTCTTGGAGAGTCCCTCTGGTTTTAAGATGTGAAAGGTCAGATCTTCCCTGTTGCTGTCAGTGTCTGTTACTCCTCCACACCACTCTAGTGCCTTGCCTCAATCAACAATGCGATGGTAAGAATCACTATGGCTTTGAGGTGCCTATGGACTTTATTCATTCCTCCCACAAGCCTATTAGGTGGGTATTCTCTATGGTCTGAATGTTTATGTCCTCCCTCCCAAATTTATATGGTGAAGTCCTACCCCTCAAGGTGATGGTATTAGGAGGTGGAGCTTTCAAGGAGGTGATTAGGTCATGAGGATGGATTTAGTGCCCTTACAAAAGAGTCCCCAGGCCCAGAGCAGTGGCTCATACTTCTGGCACTTGGGGAGGCCCAGGCAGGAGGATCGCTTGAGCCCAGGAGTTTGAGGTTGCAGTGAACTTTGATGACGCCACTACACTCTAGCCTGGGCAACAGAGTGAGACCTTGTCTCCAAAAGAAAACAAAAACAAAAACAAAAAGAGAGACCCCAGAGAGCTTGCTTGTCCCTTCTACCATGTGAGGACACAGTCAGAAGACACCATCTATGAACCAGAAAGCCCTCACCAGACACTGAATCTGCCTGCACCACGATCCTGGACTTTCCAGCCTCCAGAACTGTGAGATTTAAATTTCTCTTATTTATAAGTGACTCAGTTTATGGTATTTTATTATAGCAGCAGGAACAAATTAAGACAGTACCATTATAATCCTCATTTTACATCAGATGGAATTAAGGTTGGAGAAGTTCCCCAATAGGTCCAAGGCCACAGTCAGTGATGGCAGAATGCAGACCAGTATCACTCCAAAACCTTTGCTGTTTCTCCATCTCACATCTTGTAAATTAAAGGGTTTTTTTTTTAGTGTGAGTCTCACAAAGACAGAATTAACTTTCATTTTATATTTTCCCACAAAAGATTTTTTTTTAGCACAGCAGAGAATCCAATTGTTTTGACAGAGGAAAAAAAAAAAACCCTTAAATATACTAAAAGGTTAAACCACAAAAATTCCACATAGACTATTTTTAAATTATAAATACCTCAAGTGATTAGTTGCCGTTTTAAAATGCTGTCTCTCAAGATGCAAAGTCAGCAAAAAACCATGTTGATGCCCTCGAAGAACTTGCCACGTGTTTGGTAAGACATACAAAAGAATTAGTTAACAAACATACAGTTCCAGATTACTTTCAGTAGAAGTGCTTTAAATCCCCCCTCACTTACTATAGTTGGCAACACATTCCCTCAGTACCACACTGCACTTTGGGTGCCTCTGGGGAGCAGGACACGTGGGTCCTGTATCAGTTTCCTTTGGTTGCGGTAGCAGATTCCCACAAACATAATGACTTAAAACAACACACTTTTGTTATCTTACAGTTCTGGAGCTCAGAAGTCCAAAATCAGGCTCAGTGAGCTAAAGTCAAGGTGTTGGCCAAGCTACTTCCTTCTGGAGGTCTGAAGGAAAGTCTGTTTCCTTGCCTTCCTCAGCTTCTAGAGGCTGCCAGCATTCCTTGGCTTTCTTCTCGGTGTCACTCCAACCTCTTGCTTCTATCATCACTGCTATGATTTGAATATTTGTCCCCTTCAAAGCTCATGCTGAAATTTGACCCCCAGTGTGGGAGGTAGGGCCTAATGGGAGATGTTTGTGTCATGGGGCAGATCCCTCATGAATAGATTAACGCCCTCCCTTGGGGTGAGTGTATTCTTGCTCTATTAGTTCCCATGACAGGCTGGTTGCTAAAAAGAGACTGGCACCTCCTGTCTCTCTCTCTCTTGCTTCCTTTCTTGCCATGGGATCTCTGCACAGGCCAGCTCCCCTTTACTTTCTACCATGAGTAGAAGAAGCCTGAGGCTTTGGCCAGATGTAGGTGCCCAGTTATGAACACTTAGGAGCTTGTTAGAAATGGCACTTTCAGGCCTCAGCTCAGACCCACTGAATCAGAATCAGCTGTTTAATAAAATCACAGGTAATTTACTTGCACATTAACTTATGAGAAGGGTTGTGTTAGAGAGAGCAGAAGTTGTCCTAAACTGTACCAAAGAGTTAATATGGTAGGTAGAAAACATAATGACAGCTGAGTTTATTAAGCACCTTCCATGTGCCAAGCAAACTACCAAGTGTTTTGCAAACCTTGTTTCATTACTTAATACTCAAACATCCTAGTTTTGTGCAATAGAGTTGATCTTTATTCGCAATGATGAAATGATATTCTCTGCTGTCTGTGATCTCTTTGGTTGGTGTAAAGAATACATTAGTGTCTCAAACATCTCAAATAATCACTTTTTGAAATTCAATATGTAAAATATTTTGACATAGTATTTCTTTGTTCCCTTTGTTCCCTGGGTTGCAAACCCTTACGAGTGGGAAGATCTCAGACTCCTTGATAATTTCAACCCATGAGAAAACAGGGGCAACTCAAAAGCACTCTGGTTAGGACGGGAGTAAAAAAAATAAAATTAGCAAAAAATACACACTATCAAGTGGAAAATCTCGGGAAGTTTAGAGCAAATTCTGGGTACTCCTACAGAGCTGCATGCTTCAGCAGTTTATGCAAAAAGAGAGGGCCCGTTCTTTCCCAAGCAGGCATTGAGACAGTCTTCCCTTTCCTTGTCCAAACACGAAAAGAGGCCGGGCACGGTGGCTCACGCCTGTAATCCTAGCTCTGGGAGGCCGAGGCGAGTGGATCGCTCGAGGTCAGGAGTTCGAGACCAGCCTGAGCAAGAGTGAGACCTCGTCTCTACTAAAAATAGAAAGAAATTATCTGGACAACTAAAAATATATATACAAAAAAATTAGCCGGGCATGGTGGCTCATGCCTGTAGTCCCAGCTACTCGGGAGGCTGAGGCAGTAGGATCGCTTAAGCCCAGGAGTTTGAGGTTGCTGTGAGCTGGGCTGATGCCACGGCACTCACTCTAGCCCAGGTAACAAAGTGAGACTCTGTCTCAAAAAAAAAAAAAAAACAAAAACAAAACAAACATGAAAAGATAAAAGTTTTTGCACCTTCTTGCTCCTCCCTGAGCTCAGTGCTCAGCCCATGCTGAACAGCATGGAGGAATAAAGGCAGTAACCCACACACTGGGCACCAGTGGGCCACCGTGAGCATGCCCATGCCTCACTTAATAGTTGGTTTGCAGTAGGCCTCCTGTGCTGACTAAGCTCCTTCCAACAAGAAAGAGTCGGTGGGTGCACAGTGTCAGGCTGGGTATTCACTGCCACTGCGCTTAACGCCAGAACTAAACCTAATTGTGATGGGGATGGGGGCTGAGCGAAAGGAGGGGTTGGGGGGCATTCCTTTCCCTCAGGCTTTCACAGTGCACATTTTGTATTCCACAATCAGAAATCTGAGCGTAGGAAGAAGTGGGTTAGCCGTGGAGAAAGGAAAATGAGGATCATGGTTCTTTGAAAAGAGCTGGAAGCCAAAAAATCAGGCTGTGTTTACTAACCAACCAGGATTCGCTGGGATCTTTGCCAGCTTCCAATACAGCCTTAAAAGTATCTGTAATCCAAGAAAAAATTCCTACAAAGCAAGGGATCTTTCCTGCCTTTACTCTTTGCTGCTGGAACCCTTGCAGGGAGTGGAGTGTATATCTAATCAGTTGTTTTTGTTTTTGTTTTTTGAGACAGAGTCTCACTCTGTTGCCCTGGCTAGAGTGCCGTGGTGTCAGCCTAGCTCACAGCAACCTCAAACTCCTGGGCTTAAGCAATCCTTCTGCCTCAGCCTCCTAAGTAGCTGGGACTACAGGCATGTGCCACCATGCCCGGCTAATTTTTTCTATATATATTTTTAGTTGTCCAGCTAATTTCTTTCTATTTTTAGTAGAGACGGCGGTCTCACTCTTGCTCAGGCTGGTCTCGAACTCCTGACCTTGAGCGATTCTCCCACCTTGGCCTCCCAGAGTGTTAGGATACAGGTGTGAGCTACTGCGCCTGACCCTCTAATCAGTTTATTAAAAAATACTTTTAAAGTTCCATATGTGTCAATATTTAGTATTGTTTGTACACCATTTAAAATTTTTCCTAAATGATATCATAGTATATATATTCTGAAACTTTCTAATTAATGACTCAATATTATGTTTAGACATTTATATTTATATTTTATATATATTTATAAATTGTATATTATATATATGTCATCTGTTTTAACTGCTGTATGGTATTTTAATTTATAAATGTGTCACATTTTATTTATCCATTCCTCTATTGAGGAGCATCTAGATTGTTCTAATTTTTTACTATTAAAAATCTTATATAAATAACTTGTATTTTCTCTTTGAGCACAAATGGAATATTTTTTCTGGGATTTATATCTAGAAATTTTGCAGTCTATCTTAACTTTCTTTCTCTAAAGAGAAAACACAAATATCTGCCTAGTGCATGGAATGGCTGGGAAGAATAAGTATCCTTGTAAGTATAAAATCGCCTTCTCAATTGTGACACATTGTACAAATACATAGCAAGCTTCACAACTTAGTATAGTGATCTTTGTAATCTGGCTTACTGGAGCTCTCTGACAAGATATATTTTAGAGGACTATCAACTTTCTTCCAAAGATAACATCTTCACCATCCCAGAATAAAATTTCTAAAAATTACCTCTAAAATAAAATTGAGATACAAAGATTACCCGATAGGTTGCTTGTTTTACCTAACAAGATCTCAAGGATATAGACGCACATTGCTGCAGGTTGGAATCTCCAGAAGTAGACACTGAGATGGAATTTGGGGTATAATATGTTTATTAGAGATCAACACCTATAAAATGATGGGGAAAAGGCAGGATTAGGTAGAAGAGGAAGCTGAACTGTGATTTAAGCCCCTGCAAAGACTTCAGTGTGGTGGAGAGCCCTGAGTGAGTGTTGCCCATCAGGTCGAAAGGGCTGGCTGGGTCTTTGTAATCCTTCCTTGGGAGGTCAGCAGAGAAAAGGTGCAAATTCAGGTAAAGTGGTTTTTTGCAGCTGTGGCAGCCCTGAAAAAAACATCTAGAGGCTGTTTGTTGACCCCTTTCCCTGTGGCTGGGCAGCAGGTCCGTCCTTCTCTGAAGGGAGGTCTTGGGACCACCTATCCACTCCTACATAGTATCTGCATGGCTACCGCAATCCAGCCCTGATGCCGTTGGGTCCTTTCTCTCTGGACATTTAGAAAGCAGCTTCTCGAGGATCCCCATGGACCTCTTTTCTATGGATACACTTTCTGAGGGACAAACTATTGTCCCCACCTCTGCAGCTGGTCTTAGGGCCATAATTGACCCACATCATTTTCCTCCTTTGCTATCTACTCTAGATTCCCCTCACCCTTGGCTGCATTTCTTCTGGCCTTGGAGTCTTCCCTGGTGGCTTGACCTCAGGTCTCACTGGTGAAGGGTCTGAGACCCAAACACCATGCCCCTCTCAGGCCAGGGTGCTATACCTGTCCATTTACAGGCATACTGGGCAAGGGAACACCAAGACACACCCAAGTAGGTCACCTGAGTTCTACACATATTCCTCCCTGCCTCCATTGTGTAATAGTAGCCCTGCCCCCTCCTGATGATCTCTTCTTATCCCACAGGATCAATTACTCCTGCCAAAATGGTGACTCCTCTTTTTGCCTTCTGAGCTCTGGACACAAGGAGCCCAAAGTGCCCAGGCAGCAGCTATCGCTTATAATTCAATGGACACCTGCTGCATTCCCTGGCAAAGGTGAGTCCTCTTTGGGGCCCAGGACTTCTAAACCCTGCAGAGCCCAGAGATGTGGGGACAGGAAATAAACACGCAGTGCCTCAGAAGTGGGTTGTCAAGAGTGACAGTTTGTGGGGGTACTCCTCCTTCTACTCTTTGGTTGCTGGGCTTATTTATCCTTCCGGCTGGGGGCACAGGGTCACATAAAAGACTTTGGTTAGATGCACATACTGTGCTCTGGAGGATGCATTCTAACTGAGTATTGTTTCTGAGCTGGTGCTTCAGCTCTGTCTTCAGCAGGCTGTTCTGACATTTTCAGGCTGGCAGCTTCTGAATGGAGCAGCCTGTAATGTGATCAACGGATACCATGGTCACGGCCCATTTCGGCACCTCCTTTCCCGTTAAGTTGGTCTCTGGTCTGACACAATGCTATGTGGGATCTCATGCTGGTGTGTGAAACACTCCATAAAGCCTCAGATAGTGGTGCTGGCTGAGGTTGTATAGGTAGGAAAGGAAAACTCACATCTTGAATATGACTTGTGGGATTAAATAGCTGACTCTTCCAGGATGGAAGGGGCCTAAGGCAGTCAACTTCCATCAAGTGACCAGTTGGTCTCATCGAGGAATGGTGTCACATCAGGCACTTCGGGGGCTCAGTGTTGGTCTCTGTTGCAGACATATTGGACATTTAACAGTGGCAGTAGCAAGGTCAGTTTGGTAAGTGCTGGAAATACAGTTAGTCCTCACTTTGCTTGATTCTAACATGCACATATTTTAGTCACCATGATTTAGTCAAATCACATGAGAACCCCGACAGCACAGTTCCAATTTCAGTTACAACAGCGTTATTAACTGTGCACAATTGCATAAAGTACAAATTCTGCTGTTAGCTCTTTAGTCCACAAATCACTACAGAAGTAACAGATGTATATCATGATCAGTAACCAATCATGTTACTCGTTTCAAAGTCTATTGGTGATTGGCCACTGCATGTATGTTCAGTTCACACACAGATAGTAAAGCATGTGGTTGTGTTGCCTGATTTCCCTGTGAATAAAGTCACATGATGGCTTATAATAATGGATACTCAAAAGAGAGAATTGGCTATCAAAGATGAAAGTACAGCAAAAAAATCCTAAAAGTGATAACAAGTCATAGAAAAACCAGCTACTGTGGGAATGTGGACAGTGCACCATTGGAGAGATCTTAGATGTGTAGCCAGAGGAACTTCGTGAAGGCAAATTTTTATCAACATGAGTGAGGAACAGAGTGTGGTGAAAGGATGCTGTCTCAGAGGAGGGGGTCCTGGCAAAAACTTCATATTGAAGCAACTCTTGGCGATTTTTCATGACATTGAAAGCACAAAGGATAAAATGTTAGAAGCTGATATAAAGCCTTAGAAAGGAGTCAAATTCACCAAGTCATAGAAAAGATGCCCTCTCTATATCCTAAGTTACACAACGAGAAGGTAAGCATTGTCCAAACAACTCTTGCTAAGTTTATTTACATAGAAATTTTTTTCTGGTGCTTAAATTACTAATGTTAAAAAAAAAATTTTAGATAGCCGGGCACATTCATGCTCCTATAATTCTAGCACTATGGGAGGCTGAGGAGGGAGGATTGCTTGAGGCCAGGAGTTTGAGACCAGCCTGAGCAAGAGCGAGACCCCCGTCTCTACAAAAAATAGAAGAATTAGCTGAGTAGTGGCATAGTCCCAGCCATTTGAGAGGCTGAAGAGGCTGAGGCAGGAGGATTGCTTGAGCCCACGAGTTTGAAGTTACAGTGCTCAGAATCAAAAAAAATTCGGAATGCTTGGCTACAGCAGCACGGACAGTCAGCTGCTATGCAGACGGAAGATAAAGAAAATGTACTTGATTGGTTTAGAGTGGAAAAACCCTAGTTTGAGTTTAGTTGGTGGTTTCTTCTTGGCAAAGTCTCTAGGATTGTTTTAATTTTTACACTGGGCTCCAGTCTGCTTCCATAGAAATCTAGAATACTGGCTCTGTCCCCATCAAATGCCCTCCCTATTAGAATTTTTTTAAAAGCAATTATTCCCCTCTTTTTGTCACCCTCTCACTTATGAGAGATTGACCAAAATTTAGACATAAGCACCACTCCCTGTCACTATCACAGGTAGATTGTCTTTGTCTCAGTGTGGCATTCATAAGTCATGATGTTAGGCTCATTGAAGAAAGATTCCTTTTGTTGTTCATATCGTTGTTATCTCTCTGATCTAGGTGAGCCCATCTGATGTACTGTCGATGCCTGCAAACATGCATTTAAGACTCTTGACAGAATACAGTGAGCCAGGGAGATTGCAGTGATAACTGTGAGAAGGATAATACCAAGAGGCTAGAATATGCTCCTTACCCAAGGTGCCCACTAACCAAAGCAGCTAAAATCACATAAATCAAGGAATGAAACAGAGGGGGATTCAACCTGTCTTGACCAGGTGGCCTGTCTGTTAATTTCTTATAATTGAGTTTCTAATGCAAGAGGTGTTTATCCAGGTACAACAGGAGAAACAGGATAAATTGGAGTTATTGCATAGACTCCTCTTCGTTTAGCCAATAGATAGTCCAATGCACTCCTATTCTCTAAAACTACTTAAGAAAGAAAATTTAGAGATTTTTGTTGGGCAGCTATAGCCTTAGCTATAGAACCAGCAATATGGCTAATGTCAAAGACAAGTTTTTGATCATCATTTCATTTGTACTCACCCCAACCTACAGGAAATGGGACCTAACATACGATGTTCACCTGGCAGGGTTGGCATCTGCTGAGAAGTTTCTTTTAAATCTGTGATGCAGGTTTAGAGGGATGGACCAATGTTTAGCCTCTGACTGGTTATGAAGTAACAATGGCACCATCAAATCCCTAGTCCCCATGGCTTTTCATTTTCTACCCGTCAAGGTATGGGGTGGCCCAAGCATATGGCTGACAGTTAAATTTTCCACAGATAAAGATGTACCCTGGGGGTGCACAAAAGGCTCCTTCTTGGGCGATTTCATTATGGAGTCATTAGTTGGAATAGATGCATGGTGAGTTTCTAACCAAGAGACTGATGCTGAGTTATTACATACTGGAAGGCTGATAAAATACATAGGTAGAAAAGCAGTCTTGCAATAACTCTATTTAAGATTTCCTTTTGCTTCATAGCCTCCTTGCAATATAATCAGCAGACATGGCCATCCCATTCCATGGCTGGGTTAAAGAATGAGTAAGAATGAGTCAGTCTAGAAGGTTAACTCTATAGAAGGGACCAGGATTCTAGCAAATCCAGTCACAAGGTGGACTAAAGGATCTCCAAAAGTCACACAAAGATTTTGGCTTAGGATGGCAAATCCAGAATTCAGTTAAATTTCATGCAGAAGCTATTCACTGTGAGATTCTAATTATGGCATTATCATGCCATGCATAGATAGAAAGGAAGTATAAAAAATAGAGGAGAAATAAGAATAGGGCTTCATGATAGGGAAAGGAGATCCTTGATCTGTGATCTTGGGAAAGCTGTCTACATTCAAGATGCCATCTGCTTCTGGGGAGAGATTGCCCTGGTCTGCTTTACTTTGAGATCTTCAACTAGTTTACAGTTCCAAGAATCTAGAGGGGCCCTCTTGAGTTGAAAGACACAGATCCAAAATTTCAGGCCCCGAAGCTTTGCTGCAGTGTAAGTGGTGAGAAGAACTTGGTATGGTTCCTTCCAGCGAGGCTCAGGGGAAGTCTTTCTTTGGTATCAATTCCAAAAGACTCAATCTCCAAGTTCTAGGCCATGAAATTCCAATCATCAATGGGTGGGTCATAGTAAGCTTCTTTTACCTGGTGGAAATACAATCAGTCCTCATCTAATGCTATTGTTAGGTTTTTAAGAACTGCAGCTTTAAGTGAAACGATGTATAACAAAACAAATTTTATTTTTCTCATCAATGTTATAATGAAACAACATTGAATAAACATGTTACTCAAGGGACTGCTATAGGAGGTCTGTTGGGGAAGTATCCAGCCATGTAATATGAAAAATAGAGACATGAAGAAGATACAAGATATAAGTAACATTGTACTTGTATAGGACAATGATGTCTCAGTTCCTTTCACAGTGGGCACTTTGGGACCTCACACAGTTATCCCAGTGTCTCTTAACCTAACCCGTACACAGTCAACATTCTCAGGAGTTCTGCTTGTTGCAGGCCTTTCAGAATGTGGATCACTTTCAACGGATTCTCGACCATCTTTGAAGCGTTTGTGCCACACTTTTATTTGTGCTGCACTCATTGCAACATCCCCGAAAGCCTTCTGAATCATCCGAATAGTTTCCTCGGAGGAATGTTCAAGCTTAACGCAAAATTTGATGCAGATGCATTGCTCTACTCAGTCATTTTGAATGCGACGGCCACACGGTACACATGCTCGCCCAACGTCGTCTAGAGCCCCACTGACTGGTAGAGTGAAGGTGTCATTGTTCACACATGCGCGTTACAGTCCACTCTCCTGGGCTGCCAGGTTACATCGATGTCGTGCTAACCATTCCTGTTATATCAACGATGGCTGGATACTTTCCGGACAGCCGTTGTACATTGTTTCCCTTAAAGTCGCAGTTTCCAAGAACCTATGGTGACATTAGGTAAGGACTTATTGTATGATTTGTCATAACTTGTCAAGGCCTGGCAATATTGAGTCATATCATGGGTTACAAATACAGAAGATACATGAGGTTCTATTATTAAGGGCATAGGTCTTCTAGTACTATTTCAGAAGGTGTCAGCTTGTGCTTTCCAGCAATAGGGGGTAGATAGATCTCATTTCCCTTAAACCCCATGGTAAAACTTTTGGCCAGGGCAATCCAGTGGATTCCATTATTTTGGCCAACTTTAGTTTTAGGATACCATTTGTCCATTCAACCTTTCCAGAAGACTAGGGATGATAAGACAAAAGTAGTGCCTTATTTACTTGTTTAATAATTTGTCCAGTAAAATGAGATTCTGTATCACTGGAAATCTCTTCAGGGATGCCCCAGAAAGGCAATACATTCTCTGATAATTTTTTTGCTACTGTTCTGGCATCAGCCTTCCTGCATGGAAAGGCCTCAATACATCCTGAGAACAGGCATACAATTACAAGAACATACTGATAGCCCACTGAGGGTGGGAAATAAAGTTCATTTATAGGTGTTCACATGGCCCAGCAGGTGGTGAAAATGTACCCAGGATTTTCCCCAGGATTATGAGTCTGACAAATCAGACATTGGTTATAAATCATTTTTGCAAATCAGAACAACTACCCCACCAATACTTATTCACACTTTGGACCATTTGTCTACACTACGGTGAGGTGTGGAGTGTAGAGACTTTAATATTGATCATTTTAAGGACTCAGGGAGGACCAGATAGCTGTCTAGGCTCTCAGTGAGTACACATTTAGTATTAAGTTTGCATCCATTTAAGTGACAATTTTGTTTTTCTAATTTAGGTGTATAGTATTAATATTTTTATTGAATAAATTATTATAGATTTTTTAATCTGAATTCATTTTGTAGAGTTCATTGATTCAAATTGCATATCCTAAGACGTTTAGTGCTTGCTAACTTAGCATGGAAGTCCACTAGGACATCTTGATATTCACGTTCAGTTTTATGAGTGTGAACTCCAATTTTAATAATAGCAGCTTGTGAAGGCAACAAAATAGCAGAAAGGAGTTCATTCACTTGGGGTTCATTTTTGATCATGGTCCCACTAGAAACGAGGAATGCTCTTTGTTTCCAAAACACGCCAAAATCATGGACTACCCCAAGGGCTTATTTACTATCTGTATAAATGTTGTCTGATTTGCCCTTAGATATTTGACAGGCCTGTGAGAGAGCATGTAGCTCTGCTGGTTAGGCTGACCTAAACTGAGGTAGAGATCTATTAGTTCATATTGGGTAGTCATAGTCTACCCTGCTTGGTACTTTTCTTCTGCATTTTTAGCATAAGATCTATCAATAAAGAGTATTAATTCACAGGCTGGGCATGGTGGCTCACTTCTGCAATCCTAGCACTTTGGGAGGCCAAGGCAGGAGGATCGCTTGAGGCCAGGAGTTTGAGGCCAGCCTGGGCAACATAGCAAGACCCTGTCTCTAAAAAAAAAAAAAAAAAAAATTTAAAATTTAGGTGGCTATGGTGGTGCATGCCTGTAGTCCCAGCTACTCAGGAGACTGAGGCAAGAGGATTGCTTGAGCCCAGGCATTCAAGGCTGCAGTGAGCTACGATTGTGCCACATCACTCCAGCATGGGTGACAGAGCAAGACCCTCTCTCAAGATTGTCTAATGGAGCATCTTATAAATCAATGTCAGGGCTCAATAGATGTGTTATGACATTACACAGTTGTGGTCCTTACCATAATCAGGGAAGGGTAGTAGAGTAGCAGGGTTAAGTAGATTGCAGTATTTTAGATGGAGAATAGGAGACAGGAGAAGAATTTCATAAGATGTTAGTTTATTTGCTGAGAAGTGCTGAGTTTGATTGAAATTTAATTGACTTGCCACAGCATGTAGAACTTGCAAATAAAGTTAATTTCCTAAAAGCAGCTCAGATGAAACCTCTACCAATCTGGATGCTGCTGCAACTGCCTTTAAATAATTGTGAAACACCTTAGCTTCTGGGTCTAATTGCAGGCTAATAAGTGGTGGGCCTATTTTTCTCCAGGTTCTTAAAGTAAGAACTCCTGGCTGGGTGCTGTGGCTCATGCCTGTAATCCTAGCACTCTGAGAGACATAAGGCAGTAGGATAACTTGAGGTCAGGAGTTTGAGACCAGCCTGAGCAAGAGTGAGACCCTGTCTCTACAAAAAAATAGAAAAATTAGTCGGATGTTGTGTCACATTTCTATTGTCTCCGCTACTCAGGAGGCTGAGGCAGGGGATCGATTGAGCTCAGGAGTTGGAGGTTGCAGTGAGCTATGACAATGCCGCTGCACTCTAGCCAGGGCGACAGAGTGAGATCCTGTCTCAAGGAGAAAAAGCAAAACAACTCTTAAAGCCTGGTTGTCATGTTCATGAATGGTTTGATATAATTTGGGAGTCCTAAGGCTGGAGGTTGTTGTGGGGCCAGTTTTAGTTGGCTGAAGCCTTGTTCATGGTTGTCCTCTCAAGATGAAGGCTCTGAGACAGAGTTTTTAAATAAATTCAGACCAGGGAGATGGTAGGAAAAAGAAATTTGGGCCCTAAGACCTATAATATCCTGCAAGTCCAAGGAAACCTCTTAATTGTCTTTTAATCATGGATGTAAGGGAAACTTTGAATGGTTTTTATTCTTTCAGGTGAGAGGAAAATTCCATCTGTAGTCAGATCATGTCCCAAATAATGGACCTTTTCTCTGGGAAACTGGAGTTTTTCCATGGAAGTCTTACGGCTTTTGTAAGCTAGTTGTAAGAGATAAATTGAAGCTACTGCTGAATCCTTACTAACAGAACATAGCAGTAGGTCATCAACATACTGAGTAACAGCAAAATTCTTAGGGAATTGTAAATTTGCCAAATCCTGATGCAATGTCTGAGAAAGAAGAGATGGGGCTTCAGTAAACCCCTGTGGGTTTACAGTCCGAGCATATTGTTGATTTTTCCATGTAAAGGCAGGTAAGTGTTGACTCTCTTTATCAACTAGAATGCTGAAGAAAGCTGAGCAAAGGTCCATCACAGTGAAACACTTTGAATTTGTGGGTACATTAGATAACAAGGTATTAGAATTTGGAGCTACTGGAAACCTTGTTATTACAATATTATTTGCTGCATGTAGGTCTTGAACAAATCTCCAGCCTCATCCACTGGGTTTTTTAACTGGTAGATTGGAGTGTTACAAGGGCTAGTGCAAAAAATTAGACGTCCTCATATAATTAGGTTCTCTACAGTTGGTGAGAGTCCCTGAATTGCCTCTAGTTTAGAAAGTGACTTCAAATGATCTATTTGGTTTTTTATAGGTTCAGCACTTTAAATTTTTCCTATGTCAGTTGATGGGGAAGCCCACAAATATTTAGGCTTCAGAAAGGTCAGGGTTTTTATAGGCTTGAGTTTCAATGTTATCAACTTCTGCCTGTAGGGAACAGAGCAGTTCAGCTTCAGGAGAGTCAGGAAATTCTAAGATTATCTCTGCTTCTGAAGAGAATTGTATGTGACCTCTTAATTTAGAGAGCAAATCTTGTTCCAATAGAGAAAGCATGTTTTTCTGAAAATGGTCCAAGTGTCAATTGGATAGGTTTAGACCCTGGGGACATTTTGGACTTGATTTGAAACCCCCACCACAAATATATTCTTTTTACTCCGAGGGATTTATTGATTTATGAAGGTGAGTTTAAAGTGTTCTAGATAAGGTGGCTCCGGTATCCACCAATACTGTATAAGATTTCCCATTAAGCTTAGTCTTTTTGTAGTTTCCCCTTGTTCATTTAAAGGCATTATGGGAAGCAGTTTGGTAGAGGACCCCTTGGAGCCTCCTCAGTGTTGACGGCTATTCTGGGAGGCAAACCCTTGGGGCACTTCCTCTAGCAGGCAAACAGCCCAGGACAAAGGGAGTAGGTCCAGCAGGTGGCTACTGTAAGAGCTGACAATTTTGTTTCCAACATCCTGGCTGTTTACAATAAAGGCAGACACCTCAAGGCACAGGTTTCTGTAGTTTGAGACCTCTTGGTTTTGATTGAAAATACACAGGAGAGGAGGACCTTGGTCCCTGTAGCTGTTGTAACTGTAAGCACATGAGCGTCTTTGGCTTCTGATTTTTCTTTTGTTCTGAGTCCTCTCAGAATGTTCAACTAGGGCCACCAATTCAATCTTATCTAGAACTTTCCACCCTGGTTTATGTTTTCTAATTAAGCTACTAAGTTCAGGATGAAGTCCATTTACAGAGAGCAGTTAATGCCATTTCAGTCCCTGCAGGAAGCAACCCTTGTGGTATTTCCAGTCCAGAATGTTTTATAAATAGTATCTCTAAACAGCCTCTGTAATCTGAAACTGGTTCATCTTTTTTTGTCTACAAGATTGTATGATGGACCAATCAATTTTTTATGGAAAAATCTTAGGAATTGAATTTAAAAGATTTGTGGCAATTCTTCTGGCTCCTTTTGGCTTTTCTCTTGAGGAGGTTTTGGAAGGGGTCTTTAATATCTTCCTCAGGTGTTTCCTGTTCCACTGCTGCCATCCATTTTCAAGCTTCATCAGGTCCCAATATAATAACGAATAAATTGGTAAAGATCAGGGAGCCCTGGATCAAACGCTCCAGTAAGGTTTCTAAATTCCTCAGTAAATTTCTAGGGCTTTTCATTGGGTTAGGGAAGTCTTTTATGACGGCTCTAAGCTCAGTTTTAGACCGTGGAGTAAAGGTTGTTAGGGCAGGCAGGCCTGGCTCCCCAGAGGGGTCTCACTTTGCAAGTATTTGCCTAATTTCCCTTTTTTCATTATCTTCAGTGTGAAAGTGTAGCTGAGCAAAAGTGTTAGGGACTCAGAGTATTTAGGTAAGGACAGATAAAGAGAAGGAGCAGTCGGGGTTTAATTCAAAGAACAGTCCTTTTTTGTAACATCCTCAGTTCTTGTTTTGTTTGGTTTTCTTTAAGAGATAGGATCTTATTGTCCAGACTAGAGTGCAGTAGTGTGATCATAGCTCACTGCAACCTCAAACTCCTGGCCTCAAGCGATCCTTCCACCTCAGCCTCCGAAAGGGCTAGGATTACAGGCATGAGCTACTACACCTGGCCAATATCCTCAGTTGTTGCTTAAGATTTTCATCTGCCTTCTTAAGTAAATTTTTAGGGAAGCAATTTTTGTTTTTGTTGTTTTTAATTTTTTTTTTCTACGTGTTCTTTTTTTTTTTTTTTTTGAGACACAGTCTTGCTCTGTTGCCTGGGCTAGAGTGCCATGGCATCAGCCTAGCTCACAGAAACCTCAAACTCCTGGGCTCAAGCAATCCTTCTGCTTCAGCCTCCCGAGTAGCGGGGACTACAGGCATGTGCCACCATGCCTGGCTAATTTTTTTCTATCTATATTTTTAGCTGTCCAGATCATTTCTATTTTTAGTAGAGATGGGGGTCTCACTCTTAATCAGGTTGGTCTCGAACTCCTGACCTGGAGCGATCCTCCTGCCTCGGCCTCCCAGAGTGCTAGGGTTACAGGCATGAGCCACCTTGCCTGGCTGGGAAGGAATTTTTGATTCATTTTTATCTTCAAGATGCTTCTGTGCATCCTGTTGCTTTTGAGGCATTTTGGATTCTTTCTTTCCTAATGCACCTCACAAGTGAACAATTTTATCTAGGTTCAAAGTTCCCCATTGTGGCCACTCTAATTCTAAGTTATCTTTGTAATATTAATCCATTTTTCTAAAAATGTGCAAGTCCTGGGTCCATAACTCTTATGCATGAAATTTGCTGGAGTCCCAGAAGGTGGAGTGTCAGACTCCTTTGATTCAGACGGACCCATTGCTAAAAGATACTGACCCCCCCCCCAAGGCCTCTAACTGGATCCAAACCAGTTAATTATCAAATCCAATCTGATCCTGAACCCTGTCCAGTCTAAGAATTGCTCAAATAAATTATGGCGAGCTCAAAACACAACTCATGGAGCTCAATTTCAGAGGGAATCCATCATGGCCTCCAGTTACAAACAACACAGCAGTGAGACCTGGAGCAAGTATTGCTCGTCAGAGTTCCCCCAGTTAGGCCCAAATGGCTGTGCCTTTATACCTCACTTCCTTCAGTCACTGGCCTCAGGCTGTCCTGGGCGTGGCCTCAGAAGGCATAAGCTCGGATGAAACAGCTTATGGGCTGAGGCTGACCTTGAAGGAGCTGACAGCTGAAAGCTATTTGCTGACCACACTCCTCGCAGCTGGGCAGCATGCCCTCCTTGAAGGACGATTTGGGTAATACATCTTTGTGTCTACCATATTTTGGGAGTCACACTCCTCACACCCAGCTGTGCCTCAAATAGCAAAAGTGCATTCCAGTTGCAAACCAACTGTAGGATACCCTAAAACTGGAGCACAAATGTAACAGCACAAATCTCATCCTGAGCAGAAAAGAAAGGGTCATTTATTCATACATTTTTTTGAAGAAAAAAACTGCTTTGCTATTTCTTTATTACAACATGGATACTCACAAAGAATAGTCATTTATATATTCCATTCTTTTAAATCTTCTAGAAAAGAAATCTCAAATGATTTTTTTCCTTTCCAGTGTCATTGGGAAAGTAGAGTCATCTGGTAAACCCTGTTACTAATACACAGTTAAATTACATAAAATTAAACACATCTCACATGACTGTCTTGGGTTCCCTCTGAAGAGCTGAGTCACATATACAAAAGCAAACTCCCCTAGAAGAATAACAGAAACATGGAAAATGAGAGGAAGTCTTACTGTTAGAGACGCAGTAGGAAGGGAGCTTGGAGGTTAGCTACGACCTGAATCCCTAATGTGCTATGATAATAAAATGATTTCAGTCCACTGAAAAGTGTTCAATTAGCATCTTCAATGTTGCCTCTAAGGTTCCACAGGTCCTGAGGGGATGCTGGGGACTGCAGGGACTAAATGACTCCCCCAAGGGCATGTTGCTCCTTTCTGGCAAAACTGTGGCCAAGCCCAGCCCTCCTGATTCATAGTATGGTGCATGTTTCTCCTTTCAGGTTGCTTTCTCTTCAGCAGACAGTAAATGGTCTGTTTGGCATACGTACAGATAGAAAATAAAGCAAAGTGGTGGCTTTGCTTCTTTTTTTATTTTCCTAGTATCATTCTCTTTATTCCAAAACAGATTAATTACAGATTTCAACTTTTCAAATGCAACAACTGGGTAAGTTAGGAATATTCACAGCACCTTGCTAGGGCACCATGCCAAAGAAAGAGACTATCTGGGCTCACAGGTATCTGCTCTGTGTGGGGGAAATTGAAAAACAACAAGCCAAAGTATAACCACAATCTCGACTTTTTTCTTTTTAAATAAAGTTTGTTTAATTTCTCTTTTCACATTGTGAATTGTTCTCGACTCCTTTTCTCAACATTCGTTTCCATTTTCAGAATTTCTATCCTTCTCCTGGAACTAATGTGCTATTCTCTTGACTGCCTGCAAGGCCAGTATCCGACTGCCAGCCAGAAATATCACACTGCCCGGCTTTGCTTCTTTTTATGATGCTTCTCCAGTTTCAGGATCACTGTATCAGATGCTGTCAGTGTGTGCTGGCTCTGGGCGTGCTTTCCTCCCATGGCCACACCTTGTCTGCCAGAGCCCACATCACCTGTGATCATAAGATGTGCCTGGGGATTAGCCCTGTCCCCAGCCCCCAGGGGCGGCCCTTAGTCAATGACTGGTGGGTATGGGGATATACATATCCCTATTCCCTTTCCTCTGAGGGGACAACTCTGAGACCTACCTCCCTGTCCCAAGCCAATTCTGCTTGCTATCAACCCCTTCCCTTTTCTGCCCTACTTCCTTATTCCTCTAATGATTTTTCCCGGGAACACTACCTAATAAATCATGTTCACATGAATTCTTGCCTCAAATCTGCTTCTGAAGAATCCAAGTGAAAAAACCATCAACTCTGAATTTATTATTATTATTACAACCACCCTCTTTCTTTTCTTTTCTTTTTTTAATTGATATATTATAGTTGTACATATTTGGGGGTATATATGAGATTTTAATACCAGTATAAAATGGGTAATGATCAAATCAAGGTAATTGGGATATCAGTGACCTCAAACATATATCTTTTCTTTGTATTGGGAACATTATAATTTTTGCCTTGTAGCTATTTTGAAATATACAATCAATTATTGTTAACTATAATTTCCCTATGGTAGTATTAAATACTAGAACTTATTCTTTCTATCTAACTGTATTTTAGTGCCCATTTCTCAATTTCTCTTCATCCCTGGTTCCCTCCTTCCATTCCCAGATGCTGGTAACCATCATTCTACTCTCTACCTCCATGAGATTCACTTTTTTAGCTCCCACATATGAGTGAGAACATTTGTCTTTCTGTGCCTGGCTTATTTCACTTAACATAATGATCTCCATTTCCAGCCATGTTGCTGTAAATGGCAGGATTTTATTCTTTTTCATGACTTAATAGTATTCCATTGCATATATATATATATATATGTATGTATATATATATATGACCTTTTCTTTATCCGTTCATCTATTGAAGGACATTTACGTTGATTCCACATCTTGGCTATTGTGAATACTGCTGCAGTAAACATGGGAGTGCAGATATCTCTTCCATATACTGATTTCCTTTCTTTTGGATAAATACCCAGAAGTGAGATTGCTGGATCATATAGTAGTTCTATTTTTAGTTTTTTGAGGAACCTCCCTACTGTTCCCCATAGTGGCTGTACTACCTCACATTCCTACCAACAGTGTGGGAGCATTCCCCTTTCTGATGACCGCCCTTTCCTGAGTACCTACTGTATGGATCTGGGGATCAAAAAACTTCGGTTAAAATCCTGGATCCACTACTGACTCATTATTTGACTTTGGATGTTATTGAGCCTCTTGTATCTAAGTTTCCTTATAAAACATGGAAAGAAATATCTCTCAAGCATAGTAAATGCCTGTTTTTATGTGGGTGTGTGTGGAGGGCTTGGCACTCCATTAGGCAGGAGGGCGGGTTGGTGCCTTGGCACGAAGTGAGGCTGCAGCTAAATAACTTGCCCAAGTGTCTATCACTGATATCTGTGATCACCGAGTAAAAAAAATATATTCCAAACTTTGCTGATCACTGGGGCAAGAGAAATAGCATTCCTTTGTATCTCTCTATCCCTCCTGGGACTAGAGCACTGAAGTGTTTTGCAAGCATTTGTTGGCTGACTGGTGACTATGACCAGGTGAGTTCCCAGAGGAGACAGGAGCATTCTAGGGAATTGGGGAGGTGTTGTGGGGAGAAGAGGAAGAAGACACTGAAGGGGAGGGAATAGAACAGGCACAAATGGGAGCATCAAGCCTGGTATGTGGAGGGGAAAGGGACCTGGTCCACTGAGGTCCTTGGGAGTAGCTGAAGATTCCAGAAAAGGAGGATGGTGATGGTGCAATGGTGTGGAGGCATAATTGGAATAGGTGAAACTGGATAGGGACACAAGAACACCCAAGAAAGAGAAGTTTTTTCATCTCTTACTATTAATAACTGCCAGGCAAATTAGCCAGTAAGGGTCAGAAACTTATGGCTACAAAACCCACAACACAGAGCTAGTACTGCAAGCCACGATGCCTGGAATTCCCACAATTAATCAAGCCATTTGATCTTGAAGGCAAGATTTCTTAACCTGGGGTCCAAAGACCTTGAATTCAGGGGGTCTGTGAACTTGGATGGGGAAGAAATTATATCTTTATTTTCACCATCACCGAATTGAAATTTTAATTATGAATGTAGTTGACAAAACTTAGCACTATCTAAAACTTTGTCACCAATAGAAATAACAGCTGTTTTCATATAACATTACAGTTGCTATGGATATTTAAAAATATTTGTACTCATCATGTTTTGAAATTAAGAAAACTAGACCTGCCTCTAAATCTTGGTTTTTAATGTATTATTTATATTTTATTTATATTATTATTTAATATTTTCAAACATTTTTGATAGCAGTATTTCAATATAATTGGTTTCCTTTCTGTTTTTTGAGACAGAGTCTCACTCTGTTGCCCTGAGTAGAGTGCATGGCATCAGCCTAGCTCACAGCAACCTCAGACTCCTGGGCTCAAGTGATCCTACTGTCTCAGCCTCCTGTGTAGCTGGGACTACAGGCATGCGCCACCATGCCCAGCTAATTTTTTCTATTTTTAGTAGAGACAAGGTCTTGCTCTTGCTCAGGCTGGTCTTGAACTCCTAGGCTGAAGTGATCCTCCCGCCTCGGCCTCCCAGAGAGCTAGGATTACAGGAGTTAGTCACCACACCCAGACAGTTTCCTTTTTTATGCATTTAAAACCATCATTCCGAAAAGGAATCATGGAAGTAAAAAAATGATTAAAGCCTTGAAGTTCACAGATATAAGCTCATGTAATAGTTTTCCTTTGCGCTCTATAGAATGAACTTCATCCGCTCATGACCAGAAGAAAGGGTCCAACACGAAAGGTCAATTCTGATGACAGAAAGAGAAGGTGAAGATTCTGTGTGGGTGACTGAGCTGGGCGTTGGCACCATGCATGGCGAATCATCAGCACCCTGGAAGGACATGCTTCAGAAAGAGAAAAGCAGAGGATCTGGTACCAAAACACAACAAACAAACAAACAAACTAAAAACAACCCTCTTTCTGCAAAGTGACTGTGGATTGAGGATTGAATCAACCAAAACCTAGGTATTTGTAAAAAAAAAAAAAAATACAGATTCCCAGGCCTGGGGTAGAACGTGGGAATCTGTATTTTTAACAAGCACCCCTGTGATTTGGGGATAAAGCCCAAGTAGGTAGTCTTGTCCATATAAGAATGTCGGGGTAAAAGAAAATGCTCTAGTTTTCCAGGGAACAACTCAGCTGTCGGTGACATTCTAATTTGTACCTGAATTCCTAAGAAATGGAAATTGCAATTCCTGCTGGGTGATAACACAGTCCCCTACTGGGGCAGGTGGACCTTCCACCCCCAGGAATTTTAATTCCTGTGTCTTTCATTAATACATGGTGCCATATTTTTCAAAGCCCCAGGTTAGAGCTTTTCCTTGGACTAGATGAATTTTTTTGAATAGGTGTAAGTTCTAATTATACTTCCTGTCCCTGTTTTATAAAGAGTGAGATATTTACTTATTAGCTGATGCTTATTATGTAAATCACAACATTCTAACATTAGTATAATTGAATACAGTTTTTCAGGGTTTCTTTTACAGGAGCTCTGAGGAGTAAATCCACAGTCTGGTTCAAAGAGAGATTTAAATTGCTAATTTCCCAGCCCTGGAATGTGAGGAAAGATTGTCACAGATTTAGCATGAAAGCTGTGTATTTAACATTCCTATGTAATAACTGTCTCTTAAATTGCATTTTGGTTTGAAAAACAGCAAGAGCAAATTCAGCACTAGGGGGAAACTTTGTTGTTAATTTTAAAGGGAATGAAAATTTTTGAAGAGCCTCTTGCCACCAGGAAAGAGCTTTCTCTTTGGTTCCCCACATGATTTTTTTTTTTTTTTTTTTTACCATTGATCACATTGGAAAGAACTTCTTTTTTCCTAATGCTGTTTGAGTTCTGCATTTTGGTGCCCAGAACAAGGAAGTGAAGGAGACACGTAAGAGACACACATAATAGAAATGTAAAGAACAAAGCGTACCAGCAGACAATAGATGTTTAACTGGGAACAAAGACATTTTTATTGTATAAGGTTCAGAATGTCGTGCCAGGGGATGCTGGGAGGAACTGGTTGGGTCCTTCCTTCCCCACATCACATCCGGTCCTCATTCTCTTTCAAGTGGCCAAGATATGGCATTTTGACTGCTCCCAAAATGTCATTATGACAACTCAATGGCGTAATTAGTGACAATTCAGCCAATTTATGTTGGGCTCCTACCACATACCCCAGGGTCTGGGCTCAGCCCTTTAGGTACATTGGCTCATTGACTCCTCACAATGACTCCACTGGGTAGGTTTTATCACCCACATTTACAGAATGGGTTTTACAGTGGCTATTGTTTTTAATCAACATTCTTACTTTTATGAATAACTTCCATATGAGGTGACAGGAAAATTTCAGATTTTGACTTGGGCCTTGGACAATAGGTTCTGTTTTAGTAAATGAAGGTAGAAAAGAGGCAAAGAGCAATCTAATATAGAGCGCAGGCTGAAGGTAGGAAACTCGAAAGACTGTGTAGATGACTGGGAGCAAACGCATGTGCGTCTGAATTGAAGGGTTTGTATCCAGGCTTATTTGGAGTCATGCTTAACAAGATAACTTTGGGTCTAATTTTGGAGGCTTGCTAGGCCAGAGCTTGGACATGAATTTGAAGGCAGTGGGAACTCACATTAAGGTTTCTGAGTGGGGAGCTGTTCTGGAGTTTGCCAGAAGGATTGGGTGGCAGTGGCGGGGCGGGGAGGGAGGGGGAGGACAAGGAGAGGAATGCATTTTACAGATTGCAGTATTCCAGGCTTAACATGATAAAGTCAGAGCCCGAACCAGGATGTTGGCTGTAAGGACAGAGAGGAAGGGGTATGTGTGAAAGAAGTTGCAAAAGAGAGGCCAGGCACAGTGGCTCACACCTGTAATCCTAGCACTCTGGGAGGCTGAGGTGGGTGGATTGTTTGAGCTCAGGAGTTCGAGACCAGCCTGAGCAAGAGCGAGACCCCGTCTCTACTAAAAATAGAAAAATTATCTGGCCAACTAAAAAATATATAGAGAAAAAATTAGCCGGGCATGGTGGCACATGCCTGTAGTCCCAGCTACTCGGGAGGCTGAGGCAGTAGGATCGCTTAAGCCCAGGAGTTTGAGGTTGCTGTGAGCTAGGCTGATGCCACGGCACTCACTCTAGCCCGGGCAACAAAGTGAGACTCTGTCTCAAAAAAAAAAAGAAAAGAAATTGCGAAAGAGGAGTTCTTAGGACTTGGAGCCAGGTGAAGATTATGAGGAAGATGGAGAAATCAAAGAGGATCCCAAGGTCTTCATCTTGAGTACCATTTTCAGAAAAAGGGGATGGTTTTTAGATATAAATTGGTCTGACTTTGAACACATTGATTTTTGTTAGACTGGACCATGTCGGTGAAACCATCTACTAAGCAATTGCAAATGGAGAATGGCTAACTACTTTAAACTCCAGTAGAACAGAAGAATGGAGGATCCATTCTTTGGAAAGACTCATCTTTTGTGGGTAGAGGAGAAAGGGAGCCATTGAAGGAGAAGGAGGGGTTCGATATGTGGGAAGAGAAACGACATAGAAAGTAGTATCACATAAGTCAAGAGAAGAGACAGATGTAAGCCAGGGGACGCGGAGTGGTCAAAAAGGAAGAGGGCAGCTTTGGCCACTAGAACATCTGTGAGGCCACTCACCTTCTCCCGACCTCTCTGCTTCTGGGTGGTATATAAGAAGGTACTATGACTATGATGTGTTTTATAATACCACACTAATTTTGACTCCAAATGTGTGTGCAATTTCCCATTCTCCACCCCCTGCCACCTACCAATTCTCCAACATTCCAGACCCCAACTGGGTGTCCTACAATTTAATTCTAACACTAATTACCCAGAGTCAGCGCAGACCCCACAGGTTAAGGTCTCATTCCCACAAGAGTGCCCCCACTGCAGATGCCAATCAAAAGTCTGGGCCACCTGTACTGCTAACCAACCAGTTATAAGTCAGGGAGTTCATTCCCACAACCCCACTTTGTGTTTGATAATTTGCTAGAATGGCTCACAGAACTTGGAAAGGCATACTACTTACTGTTACTAGTTTATTATAAAGGATATTATAAAGGATACAAATAAACAGCCAGATGAAGAGGTACATAAGGTGAGGTTGGGAAAGGTTCTCAGGACAGAAGCTTTTGACCCTGTGGAGTTTGGGATGTGCCAGCCTCCCAGCACATGGATGTGTTCACCAACCCAGAAGCTCTCAAAACACCCACACCCCTTCATTTAGGGTTTGTATGAAGGTTTCATTATGACACTATTGGTTAAATCATTGGAATTGATGATTGACTCAACCTCCAGAGGTTGGGAGTGGGGTTGAAAATTCCAACCCTCTAACCATGCCTTGGCCTTTCTGCCAACGAGCCCCCATCCTGAAGCTATCTAGGGACCCCCAGCCACCAGTCATCTCATTAGCATAAACTCAGGTATGACCGAAAGGGGGTTATGAGGGATAATGAAAGATGATTCTCCCTCTCCTATTATTCAGGAAATTACAAGGTTTTTAGGAGTTCTGTGCCAAGAACTCGGGATGAAGACCAAATATGTATTTCTTAGTATATCCCCATATCACAGAAGATTCTAGAGCCTTAGGAGAAAGAGGGTAGCTCTGTGGAGTAAAGGTTGTAGGTCTTGCATGGATATTCTTATTCACAATTCTACAGATAAATCTTAACCATGGTCAGCAGCAACATCTTTGAGGACGGCGATTGTGTCATTTTATTTTCACGTCATTGTCAGCATCTTGAACCGACATTTTCTGAGCCTTAGTTAGGATGCTTTGGATGCAAACACAAAAACAGTCTCAAGCTGGTGCTAACAATAAATTGGGAGTCCTGAGGTAGCGCAGATGTTGCCGTTGATTGATTTCCATTTCTCCTCTCTGTTATCCGCAGTAGAAGCCTCATCCTCAGGCAGGCAGCAAGGTGGCTGCGGCAGTTCCAGATCACAACAGAAGCAGGACTGACTCTCTGGGGGGAAAAGAGAGACCACCTTTTCCTGTCGCTCTCTCCCAGGAGTGGGGAAACTTCAGAGAAGCCTCCTGGCAGATTTCCCCTCGTGGCTCATCTGCCAGAATTAGGTCACGTGCAAATACCTGAAGCAATCGCTGGCAAGGGAAACGGCATTGCCCTCCTACAGCAGAACCGTTCCTGACAGTTTCCTCTGAAATACTTGGCTAAACAGATGGGTCTCTGAACAAAACGGTGATTCTGTTAGAAAGGAAGAAGAGGGAACTGGACCCTACGTGGGACCCTGGGTGGAGGGTACCTTTGTTATCAGTCTCTGGGACTACAGAGAAATGTTTACATAGGATCCCCATCAGAAAGGGCCTTTTAATCTAGTTGCTGGTAGACACACCAAAAAAATGACAAAGAGTTTTTAGTATAGTGCTGGACACATAGCAGGCATCTAAAAATATCCATTGAGGCCCGGCATGGTGGCTCACGCTTGTAATCCTAGCACTCTGGGAGGCTGAGGCGGGACGATTGCTTCAGCTCAGGAGTTCAAGACCAGCCTGAGCAAGAGCGAGACCCTGTCTCTAGTAAAAACAGAAAAACTAGCCAGGCGTGGTGGCGCGTGCCTGTAGTCCAAGTTACTTGGGAGGCTGAGGCAGGAGGATTGCTTGAGCCCAGGAGTTTGAGGTTGCTGTGAGTTAGGCTGACGTCACAGCATTCTACCCAGGCAACAGAGTAAGACTCTGTCTCAAAAGAAAAAAAAAACAAAAACCCGTTGGATGAATGAATACGTACTAACACACTCTATATACTAAGTGAATAACACAGTCATGCCACAGAGGTTCAGAATAACGACTGCTCAACAAGTTCTAGAGCAATGATGTATGGAATCTAGTGAGGTCCTATTACAATGCAGATACTCAGGCCACAGCCTCCTAAACTTAGACGCATGGGCCACAGTTATCTTCATTTTTCACAAGAATTTCAGGGGGTTCCAGTACAAGTTCCATTGATATTAGGGAAGGCAGCAGTAGGGTATGGTTGAGGTAGGTAGGTGTAATTTCCCATCCCTCCCAAAATCATTTAATGAATCATCAAATTAAAGAGCTAGAAGTTTACCTTCTGGTATTTGTAAAGTGATTTCTAAGATCCACAAAACAGTGTTTTGTAGTTCTTACCAAAGAACCATATGTTCAAAGGATTGTGTAACTCTTCCCTTCTGGGCCTAAAGTTATTGACTGCTGAAGAAAAGGTGAATTATGTCTTAATAATTAAACAATGTTTCCAAGTTCAAAGGTATTTGTTTTATTTTAGAATACAATCCTATAAAATTATGAGGCTGCTTTTTGAAAATGAATGGGAAACATTAGCTCATATTTATCTTTCCCTAACACCAGTTTATTCCATTGAATTGCTTTATAGTTTATGGTGCTCGGTAAACTTATAGGTGTCGAGAAAGACTATTATTTCTTCCTTGATTGCAAAATTAATGTTTTCTTTTCTTTCTTTTTTTTTTTAAAAGAGACAGAGTCTTGCTCTGTCACCCAGGCTGGAATGCAATGGCACAAGCATAGCTCAGTGCAACCTCAAACTTCTGAGCTCAAGGGATCCTCCTGCCTCAGCCTCCTAAAGTGCTGGGATTACAGATGTGAGCCACTGTGCCCAGCCCTATTTTCCCCCTCTGTTAATTCACTCTTTTACTTCTGGATTACAGTTATTCCCTTTGCTTAGTGTGTGGGTATGTATATGTATCTCTTTTATTTTCTCTATGAACCCACTGGCATTGATAAACCATTTTGGATTAGATATTTCTAAAGCTTAGCTGGAGAATGTATTTTATAATCATATCATAATTAAAACTATATCATAATTATGATTTCAAAGCACTCTCAATTCTATTATCTCAGACCTAAAACTCATGAGGTGCTAATATTAACACCATTTAACAAGTTATAATCTTGGCATTTTCTCAGGATCATGTAGCTAGTAAACAGTGGAGCCAGAGAAGTTTTTTGTTTGTTTGTTTTTATGTAATGGTGGATTTGGAAGTGTCATATACACTGGATTTAATTTTGAGGGATTATTTTTTAAATGTAGAAGGTTATCTCATACGCTTTTATACAGTATTAGCTATATCTAGATACTCTTTAAGTAAGTTGATTCTTTTAGGGTGTTCTTAATGTCAGGGATTGTTTTAGTGCAAACTGGGTATTTAATGATACTTTAGCTTTGAAAAACTAAAGCTAAAAAAGAAGTTTCAGGCCAGGTGCAGTGGCTCACGCCTGTAATCCCAGGACTTTGGGAGGCCAAGGTAGGAGGATCGCTTGAGGCCAGGAGTTCCAGACCAGCCTGGGTAACATATCAAGACCCCATCTCCATTAAAAATGTTTTAAAAGTGTGTGTGTGTGTGTGTGTGTGTGTGTGTGTGTGTGTGTGTGTTTTAACAGAAAATAGGTTGTGATTGCTCCTGTAAGATCTTTAGGCACTGCTTGTGTTCTGTTTCTGCAGCAACTTTTTTCCTGGGGCTCAGGACTCTGCTCCCATGTCTGAGGCCTACTCTTTGGAGCCACTAGCTCACCACATGGCGATTCCTGATCATCAGCCTTGTGTCTGATTGACCAGCTGCCTCTGTTTTGGTAACCTGGCTACTGCCTTTTTGAGATTCCATTCCCTTTCTTGCATTCTAATTCTATTCATAAACGTGATCATCATTATGGCTAGTGTTCTGTGGGGAGTCATTGGGTGCCAGGTGCTTGCTTAAATGCATTATGGGCACTATCTCATTCAATCCTAATAAGCCCAATGAGGGAGGGTTACAGATGAAAAAATTGTGATTCATACACATTAGCAAGTGGCAGAGCCAGGCCCACCCTACTCATTGCAGGGTCTCTGCCTCCCCACAGTCCCGCGGAGAGAGTGCTTTACAGCCGTCCTTCCCTGCGTTGAATCTATACTTCCTCTCCACAATCATAAAACTCTCATGTCTCCAGAGAATCAGTTATGCCAAGAATATTTTGTCAGGTGTTAATATCTATAATTTGTATTAAACACAATCTGTCTACCCCTTTCCCCAAGTGATCTTATATTAATTTTACTTTTGAAAGTACATCCCCACCGTGTTTAAGGATCCTTACTCTAGAATCTGGGTCCTGCATCCTGCATACCTTTTGATACTGTTTAGCTCAGGACTAGAATCCTACTGCTGGACTCCACGCCAGGGGCCAGAGTCCTCCTAACGGCTCACGGACCTCACTCAGCACCTGCCAGGACTGCCTGGTGCTGTGCTATGCTGACATGACTTACTGTGAGTTGCATCCGCCTTATGTATGCTCCTGACTACATGACTGCAATACCTGAGGTTTGTTCCTGCATCCTTTGGATACCAGGTTTTATTAATCGGTCTAGTCACTCTAGACTTCTCTCACACCCTAAAGATAGCTCTGACCTGTCCCACTCCCCCAGCGCTCCACTTTTCTCTCATTTTCACCCCTACTAATAATCACTTTACTCCCATGGGCCTGTATAGCATGTTCCATTCCCCTTCAATTGAATAAGCAAAGACCTATTGATATGACCAAGTTCTATGCAGAAATCAACCTGACCTCCACCTCAAATTCATTCTACACAGTTGTTAAAATAAATTATTAGCTCATTTTAGTTCAGTTCAATTCAATACGTATTTATTGAACAGGAACTTGTTGCATGCCTTCAAGGAGCTTACAGACATGTGGGGAGTTGGTAGTGGTGGTGGGGTGATTGTCAATAAGTGTGAAGGGTTTGGGATTTTACCCTTTGTGCAAGCTAACAAGTTAGTCTGCCATATTTTAATGGATGCTGGTATAAGACACACGTCTCCTGGGCCAGAGAAAAAGGACTTTATTACTCATGGTATGGCAGCAGGAGGATAATCATATTTTTGTCAGCTCCCCTTGCCACCGAGTCCCTCAGGGTTGACGTGGATGACGATTGGATGCCTCAACACACAGTGGGTTCCATTACAGGAGAGGAACCCTAGGCTTAGGGAACTTGAATCTTTCAGACCACACATTATAAAAGCTTACCTAGATATAAATATGCCATGCTAATGTAAGATGTTAATAGTGGAAACTGAGTGCAGGGTATATAAGAACTCTCTGCTACCTTCATAACTTGTCTGTAAATCTAAAACTATTCTAAAACAAATATTCATTTTTTTAAAAAAAAAATCTTCTTTCCTTTGTTCTGGAGGGAGATACCATCTCTATCTTCCAACACTGTTTGTTATACAAACATCCTTGAAAAGAGTCCAGAACAAAGGCAGAAATGCAAGAAAATGGAGTATTGTCTCCAATTATATCCACCCCTGGTTTCTACACTGTCTTGCTTCTGGTGAATTTTCCCATAAATATGCCACTCCACTGGCTACTCTGATTAACCTGACAGAGGCTGGGACCAAGTCTGTTCAATTTGTCACAGGCAGCATCTTATCAAGGCTACTATCAACAGGAGTTCAAGCAGCAGGAGGAAACCACCCTTTAGCATCAACCTCAAAAATGCCCCTCAGGGTCTCAGAATCAATTCATTGAACAAATACCATAAACCATCAGGATCTGACTTAAGAAGAGTCAGGGATAGGCATCACTCCTTAAGTGTCTAAATTGATCTTTCCCCTTGGTCCAAGGCATTAATGTATGCACGACAAGCTGTATTAACAATTGTACAGATGACCGTGCTTTGGCCCGAAATGCAATTACAGCTGGCCAGTAAGTTGAGGCTAACCTTGGCCTTCTAGGGCCATGGTGGTATCATTGCTCACCTCTGCTAAAGTTAGAAACAGATTTTGTACTGCTTTTTCTAATTGGATGACTTCCATCGTAGCAATAACTGGCTGCTGATTATTCATAAATAATGAGTCAGTTATCCCTTTGGGGGAGTTCCGCCAGGCAATCAGTGGAAACTTCATTTTGGAGAAATCTCCACAGTCATCTGAGAGCTATGTGACCTACTAGTGGTGTGCACCTGAAGGTCTCTTATGCTCACACCTAAGGTGCAAGTCACCAGGTTTTGAGGAGAGACTCAAGACAGTACCTGGCTTCCATGCATTCCTGGGGGTGCGCATGGCAGTCCTGAAAAGAAAGATCGTTGGGACCCCCAAAATGGGACCTACACCATTCAGTGGGCACAGGTAGGCAGGCCACCAACATGGCCTCCCGTCCAGTTGTCAAATCTCCGAGTTCTCAGGTCACTTTGCATAATCGAGTCTAGTATCCTTTATGGAGGACCTGCCTACAGGCAGGCAGCCCAAACACTCCTGTTTGTCCATGTCACCAGCCAGGTGACATTTATCCACCCCATGGAATGAATGAGCAATGGCTACAGAATGGGGCTTAGGAAGACATCAAGAGGTGTTGACAGGTGTTCTGTGTGGGTGGTGCAGGAGCTGGGGCTACCTCCTGCTGTTGCAGATAGATTTCTCAGTAAGGTTAAAGGGAATGATAATCAAACTGTGGTCACAGCCACCTGGCAGGGGATGGCAGACCCAGCCATGAGTTAAATTTAAGTTGCATGCAACAGTTTAGGAGGATCACACTAAGATGTTTTCCTTCCTGAGAAGGCCTCAGGGATGATTCTAAAAGCCACAGATCATTCAGGTCCCTCCCTCCCCAACACCTGCTGAGGTCTAAGGTGTTAATTCCCCAGGTGCTGGGTGGCTGTTCTCCCTCCGCCATCAGAAGATCAGTGTGTCCCTGATTTCAGTAGCTATAACTTCACATTTTTTCCAATTATCCCCTACTGGCCCCCAGACTTTTCATCTGGAAGACTCATGAGAGAAGGACAAGAGCATTTTTGCAAACTTACAGCAACTTATTATGACCCCACTTTGGCCCCCATGGGCCACTGTAGGGGGACTTGGCGAGTAGTGTATTCACTAAGTGGTCATAATTCTTATGAACTTTGTGACTGTTGTTTGATGGAGGTGGGACTTCTGCCTACCTATGAGTAGTCATTACAAAGTACTAGTCATAACAAAGGATGGACTTGCAATTGATTGCCAGAATGACAAGGAAGTGCTTCTGCCTGGAGGAGAGTTAGTACAACCATGGCCCCATATGGAGTCTTTGAGACTATGTGGCCTGCAACCAACCCCTCATTCCTCCTCATTAACAGGCAGTGAAGCAGACGACCATTTATTGCTCAGCAGACCGCATAACTTAGCCTACAAGTGATTCCTAGGGACCATACAATTTGGCTTACTATCAACTCCCATGTTCTTCCCTCAAATTCCATTAGTTGTTCTATGAGATCCTCATCCTTGCTCTTCCAGAAAGCTATGTCTTTGATGTATCTCATCTTTGTTGTCAACACGGTCGAGAACTGGGAAGGGTCTGAGATTTTACCCTATAAATTAGCCTGGCCTTTCGCAGTTTCATGGAGGCTGGTGGCAGACACGAGACCCTTATTCACAGCATGGCCAGCAGCATGAGCATCAGCAGAGCATCAGTTCCCCTTGTGTTCCCATGGGGGAATGGCCTGGACACACAGTTGGTTTCATTATAGGAGAGTAATCGTGACTTAGAGAACCCAACCCTTTTGTACTGTACGTAAATGTGGCTGTCCGTTGCTCCAGAGGGAGATATTATCTCTATTTTCCAATGCTGTTTGCAACCCAAACATCATTGTGTTTGCAACACAAATATTCTTGAAAAGATAGTCTGGAACAAAGGCATTCAGTACCTCTAGTCACGAGACATGCAGAAATGTGAGAGAGCCATAAAGAATTGTTTCCCAACAGAAGTCACATAAATAAAGACATTCAATAAAATAGTAAGAACTGAGATAGAAGCACTCAAAGGACACGTAAGATGAATGTTCATCACTTCTGTTGATAAACATATATTTTTTAAGAGACATGGTTTCACTCTGTTACCCAGGCTGGCATCCAACGGTGTGATCCCAGCTCACTGCAACCTCCAACTCTTGGGTTCAAGCAATTCTCCAGCCTCAGCCTTTCAAGTAGCTGGGTCTACAGGCATACACCACCATGACTGGCTGATTTTTAAAATTTTTTGTAGAGATGGGATCTCACTATGTTGCCCAGGCTGGTCTTGAACTCCTGGCTTCAGGCAATCCTCCCACCTTGGCCTCCCAAAGTGCTGGGATTACGGGCATGAGCCACCACATCTGGCCCCTCTGATGATAATTTTTTAGCCAAACCACCCTCATTCAGTTTCCCTATGTATTATTAACTATTTTCAAAGACATATATTTTTAAATTCAGGAATTAGGTGTAACAATAAATAGGGTACTAAAGAGATGCTGTTAATAATTATTAAATACAGTACATCCATTTTTTTTCCTAATTGGATTGATACATTATAACTACTGAATACTTGCTTCCTGTGCTATCGTTTTTAGACTATTCAGCATAAATAAGATGAAAATTAAATAGATTTAGTCCATAGGCAACCACTCCTAGTACAGCACAGTGGTTGTTCAAAGTCTTTCCCACTGTGTCATATAAAGCTGGATTGAGCAAATTGGAAAGTAGTAATAAAGGGAACAAAATCCTGAAATGAAGGTGGGAGGGCAGAACTAATTTAAAAAAATTATCTTCCTATTTCTATGAACATTTGCTGCTCCTAAGAAGATTTCATAACATTTTTAAGGAGATAATGACAAAGATGACAATTTCTATTAGTTCAGGGACCAAGAATACAGGGAACAGAAGAAAGGAAATGACAGGCTTAATTACTCAGATTACACACTACCTCTTCCCTTCCCCACCCTCTGTCATAAAATGTTTGAAATCTGGCCTTTCATTTGGTTGTGAAATCTATTCAGCTACCACCTATTGAATGCTTACTGTGTACAATGCATATTCAATACTCTGTGTAAAAGATGGTCCTAGTAAGGCTGATAAAATGTAATATAAATGAAATTAGCTAAATGCCATAAGACTGCCATGAAAATTCAGAGTATGGAGTGTGTTGAAGAGACAGTGTGACAAGAGACTTTAAACTGCAGAGGACATGGGTTCACATTAAGAGCGTGGACCTAGGAGTCAGACAGCCTAGATTCAGAATTCATATCTGTCACTTATTAACTTACTGAGACCATGGCACAGGCTGCATATGTGCAAGCTTATGAATAGAAATATTCTCGAAGGGGCCTGGCACTGTAGCTCACACCTATAACCCCAGCACTTTGGAAGGCCAAGGTGGGAGGATGTTTTGAAGCCAGGAATTTGAGACTAGCCTGGGAAACACAGCGAGACCCTGTCTCTATATAAAAAAAAAAAATTAGTTGGGCATGGTAGTACATGCCTGTTGTCCTAGCTAATAGGGAGGCTGAGGAGGGAGGATCGCTGGAGCCCAGGAGTTCCAGGCTGCAGTGAGCTATGATCATGCCACTGCACTTTAGCCTGGGCAACAGAACAAGACCCTATCTCTAAAAATAAATAAAATAAACATTTTTTAAAAAGAAATATGGCTGGGCACTGTGGCTCACACCTGTAATCCCAGCACTTTAGGAGGCTGAGGCAGGAAGATTGCTTGAGGCTGGGAGTTTGAGACTAGCCTGAGTAAGAGTGAGACCTGTCTCTATGAAAAATAGAAAAATTTGCTGAGCGTGGTGTTGTGCACCTGTAGTCACAGCTACTCAAGAGGCTGAGGCAGGAGGATTGCTTGAACCCAGGAGTTTGAGGTTGCAGTGAGCTATGATGACGCCACTGCACTCTAGCCGGGTTGACAGAGCAAGACCCTGTCTCAAAAAAATAATGAGAACATTCTCCATGTTTTAGCCAGTGGTATTTCTTCTTTTCTCAATTGTTTGTGCTTTTTGCTCATGTTTCTTTGGGGTCTTAGTATTGTTCTTATCAATTTGTCCAAGCACGGCTGCGCACGGTGGCTCATGCCTATAATCCTAGCACTCTGTGAGGCCAAGGCGGGAGGATCGCTCGAGGTCAGGAGATCAAGACCAGCCTGAGCAAGAACAAGACTCCGTTTCTACTAAAAATAGAAAGAAATTATCTGGACAACTAAAAATATATAGAAAATATTAGCCGGGCATGGTGGTGCATGCCTGTAGTCCCAGCTACTCAGGAGGCTGAGGCAAGAGGATCACTTGAGCCTGGGAGTTTGAGGTTGCTGTGAGCTAGGCTGACGCCACAGCACTCACTCTAGCCTGGGCAACAAAGCGAGACTCTGTCTCAAAAAAAAAAAAAAATATATATATATATATATATATAAATTTGTCCAAGCTCTTTTTATAATGTAAACTGGATAGCATAAATTTCTACAAAAAAACAGTTCACATAAAGCATATGAGCTTAGACTTTATCAAAGGTTTGGGCAGATGGCAAAGGATTTACATAACAGCAATTGAAGCAATCTAAAAGGGAATTCTGAACACTCCGCTTTTTACAAATCCTTCATCATTTGTCATTTTCTTTCCTCTTTCCTTCTCTTCCCTATGCCTTCCTCCCACCTCTCCACCCCCAATTTCCATTCCTTGCCAATGGAGACTAGTTAGTTACCTCTTTGGTTTCTTTGCCTCTTCTACCCAAGCTCTCAGTTTATCTTCCATCCTACTAGTTTATTAAGGTATTTTCCTAAACAAAGACACTAATTTTTCTAGGGGGAATACCATTAATAACTTTCAAGATATCTTTAATATTATATGGGAGTGAAAAAGGGTTATAAATCCTATTGCCCTATTTGTTTCAACTATTTTCCCACTTTATTTAATTTAAAAATTTTATTGCTGGTGTGATTCCATCCTATGTAGCTGTTCTCTGGAATGTGGTCATTCAGCTCCGTCCAACTTCTCTCCCACCTAAGAGTGTGCCACCACCTCACTGAAGATTCAAACGACAAGGACATGAACCTCCTAAGACCCCAGAGCTATCTTTTGGTAGTGAACTAAAGGCCAATAAAGTTTATCATTTTAGGGTGGATAATGATGAAAATGAGCACCAGTTATCTTTAAGAATGGTTGGATTAGGGGCTGGTACAACAGATGAATTGCACATTGTTGAAGCAGAGGCAATGAATTATGAAGGCAGCCCAAATAAAGTAACACTGGCAGCTTTGAAAATGTCTGGACAGCGAACGGTTTCCCTTGGGGGCTTTGAAATAACACTGCTTGTGGCCTAATGGTTGAACTGTGGTTCAGCACCTCTGCACATTAGTGGACAGCACTTAATAGCTGTGGAGGAATATGCAGAGTCAGATGACTCAGGAGACTCGAAGGGGTGGGGGGGATGAGGGAGTCAATGATGGGAGGTTTCTTGGTGGGTACAGTGTGTGTTGCTCCAGTGATGGATGCACTGAAGCCCTGCATATATCAATGTAACAAAATAGCACTTGTACCCCACGAATATATACAAATAAAAATTTCAAAAAAAAAATCTCTGGCGGAAGAAGTCTCTTTAAGAAAAGAAACAGTTTGTTAAAAATTACTGTCTTATTTCATTTTTGTAACAGTTGATATCTGGCTGTCCTTTTTATAATGCAGAGTGAGAACTTCCCTACTGTGTTGGATAAATATTGTCCAGGTTCTATTACCACGAATGTGTTGTCCAAAATGCCACTTTAGTTTTTGAAGATGGGACTCCACCCTTTGCTTGGTTTTAAGTATGTATGGAATGTTATGACAGGATAATATGACATAGTAGCAGTGGTCAGACAAATGGAAATGGTAGGAAGACAAAACTATACAAGTGAAATAAGTTCACTATTTCAATTAGATAAAAAAATAAATGAAATAAAAATTTCATTTTTTTCCTTTAAAAAAGTTGTGTCTATAGCCATATCACCTTGAATTTGCTTGATCTTGTCTCATCTTGGAAACTAAGCAGGGTTGGGCTTGGTTAGTACTTGGATGGGAGACCGCCTGGAAATACTGAGTACTGTAGATTTTAGATTAAAAAAAAGCTGTCAGGAAAAAAAAATCTTCTTTATGCATCTTATGAGTACTTTCAGCTTAGATGGTGCTTCCAGATGGGTAGTATTTAGATAGTTGGGAATAGAGGGAAAGGTGTAGCATGTCCATTACATACTTACAGACCTAGTATGCTCCTATGTACAGTACAGTATAGAAAAGTTAGCTTCTTCTTTCTTTATAAAAACACATTCTTTTATAATTAGAAACCATTAAAAAGCAATCATTCCCTGCTTATGTTAAATACGTTTGCTAGATTTTTCTTTTCTTTCTTATTTTTTTATCCCCCCCCACCTATTTGCTAGATTTTTAAATGAGATATGCTAGGCCTAATAATAATTAGAGCTAACATTTACCGAGCACTCTACTATACTGCCTCCCAAGTGTAACATGGTAATTAAAACATTGGGAAGTAATGCAAGGTCAGAAGTAGGTGAACTTCGGTTCAGAAGTTAAGAATCTGAGATGAGAAGTCTGCTTCAGGACCACACACAAGTACGAAGAAACCAAGAGGTTTCAAATGCAGACCTTAAAATTGCACTGTCCAAAGCTGTTGTCACTAGTCTCATGTGGTTATTTAAATTTTAATTAAGGTGAAATAAATTTTAAAATTCAGTTCTTAAGTCACACTAGCCATATTTCAAGTGCTCAGTAGTGGCTAGTGGATACTGTACAGTCAGCACACAATAACATTTCCATCTTTGCATAAAGTTTTGTTGGACAGCACTGATCTAACAAAAAGTTGGCTTTAGGCTTATTTTGTGATGGCAGATAAAGCCTCTGGAATTCCTGACAAGTTTTTAAAACTGTGTTATAGAACTGGTTATTGGAATTGCCTGAACTTCACCCAAAACTGGTGGAAAGCATCAGGTTGGGGTCAGTTTGGTTGGTTGTCACTTCCTGTTCAACCTAATACTGCAGCTCTAAGAGATTCTGCGGTGAATTTCTACAGGGACTCACAGCAGAAAAGGCATATAGGATAGGTTAGAAAATCTGGGTCCTATAATATATAGTAATAATGGTGACCACTTACCAGGTGTTTCCTAGGTGCCAGGCACTGTGCTAAACTCATACTTCATTTAATCCTCACAATACCTCTCTACGGTATGCATTATTACCACTCTTTTGCAGGGAAGAAGCTGAAGTTTAGAGGTGTAAGGTCACACAGCTACCAAGTAGGCAAGCCCCGATTTAACACCAGGTGTGTCTCTTCCCTTGAGCTAAACAACTCTGTGCCCTCTGGTTCTTCACTTTCCTCATCTGCAAATCTAAAAGGATTAAATCAGAAAACCTCAAAATTCTCTACCGTTTCCAAAACTCCATGTTCTAAGTTAGAATAATACCACCTATCTTCCCAAGCTAATGAAATATGCAGGGTTCCGAAGAGCAGCTTGCAGCTTACTTTTCCCCAAAGGACATGCTTTCCCCTGTCCGCCTGTCCGGAAACCTTCCTCGGTTTCCCATTATCTAATGTGGTTTGAACTGCTTATGACGAGATCTCGTGGCAGAGTGATTCGCTCCAGTACGTAACCCTGGGAAGAAAGAGCACGTGCCTGGCGCACAGCAACGCTCCATGGACGTTTATGGAATTAAGCTGAAGTGGGCTGCACCGGAACAGCGAATCAGGAGAAACGCACTATTAAGGCTATGACTCAGAAAAGGGGCTGACGAAGAAAACCCCGAGGGGAGAAGCCCGTGTAGGAGGCCGGAGACAAATCCTGACCCGCAAAAACCCGCACTGGGGTCTCGTTAGGCGTGGTGGCGATGACGCCCCACGTGGCCCACGACCCGCCGCCCGGCACACTGTGACCCCGCCCTCCCCGGGACGGCCCCGCCTCCCCAGGCCCCCTCCACTCCCGGCGCCTCCCGGCCCCGCCCCTCCCAGGCCGGGGCGGCTGCGGCTGCGCAGTGGCGCGCGCGTGGGCGGAGCGGCGCGCGCCACGGTCAGCTGACTGTTCCGGCTGGCACGTGACTTGCGCTGTGGGCGCTGGGGTCGAGGAAGCCGTGAGGCCGGAGCTTAGGTCGGGGAGGGATGGAGCGCTGAGCCGTTAACGTCTGCCAGGCTGTCTGCCTCCGTACCTGTTGCTGCTGCCACTTCCTCGTTTGACACCTTTCTGGGTCAGTGAGCGATGGCTCTCCCGGATGGGGAGTCCTGGCCGGGCCGAAGCTTGCGCTGCGGTCGCCGCCTGGGAGGGATGGGGGCGGGCGCGGGGGCCCAGGCCGCGGCGTTGGAGCTGGCCGGCTAGCTGTGTCTGATTTCTGGGCGCCGCTTCACCGCAGCCTGGGGCCTAGGTTCCGTCCCTAAGGAAGAGGAAAGAGGGAAAAAGAGAACGAGCCCTGGGGGTACTCAATGACAGAGGCAGGAAGGAGAGACGCAGCGGTCCGGGACCTTTCTTCTTGGGGAGGGGTCACAGTGAATCCACGACGCCTGATCGAGGGGGATGAAAGGTGACAGAGTGGCCCAGGTGAGGCTCTGGGGTGGTGTGTGTGAGGTCACAGCCAGCGCAAGAGCCTTCACTGATGTACGCGCTTGTGTGGGATTAAGGGGAAGGCAGTTTAAAGGGCCTAGGAGCCGCTCACTGCAGGCAGGGGATCCTCACAGAGGATGCATGGTCCTTCTAGGAAGAGGAAGGAACAGGAATCTAGAGAACTCAACAATTTATTAAAATGGGGGAAGGATAGGCAAAAAGAAGAAAAAACCCTGAAAAGGAATTTGGGAGAGAGTCGCATAAGGCAAATTGAATTATCCGAGAAACAGGAGGAAAGAGGGAGCTAATATTCTTTTCAGATGAAAAATCTGATAGGGAAAAATGAAATATTTTGTATTGCTCTGGGAGTGGAGGAGTGGAGTGTACACAGCCTTAGGAGTTTGCACCAATGTTGGGGAGAAAAGGCACACACAGGACACGCTAAAGTACTATGGAGTTATATATAATTATCAGAAAGAGAACGTGAAGTGCTTTGAAAGCGTGGAACAAGGACAGATGTATGAACTGGCACTATGGAAAAACAGCCTGGAGGAAAGAAAACTGAGTCTTGGCAAGCCTGTGGGATTTAAACAGATTGAGAGAAATGGGGATAACTTTACAGGCAAGGAAGGACACAGGATTTGAAAGCCTGAAGATGAAGGGGGAAGAGGGCTTCTGGAGGGAGCAAAAATCTAGATTTGTGGTGGATTGCATTGTGGAGAAGTGGGAAATAAACTTGAGGTCAGGTAGCAAAGGCTTTTGAATAATATTCTTTTACCTTATTTATTAAACTAAGATGTATTGAGTGCAAACTATATATCAGGTATTGTGCTGATGCTAGGGTTTAGGAAATAGGGTCTCTGCCTTCACAGAGCATACAGTCAAGTGGAGGAGATGGATCTTCATAATAATCATGCAAGTGTGAAATGTGCTTTGAAGGAATAACAGAGAGTTGTGTGAAAGAGTTTACCAGGGTCATGACCGTTATGGAAGATTCAAAGAAGGCATTGCTGAGGATATAACTTTTGACCTGAGATCTGAAAAGAGGCTGAAAAGAAGATGTGAAGGTGTGAGTGAAAAGAACATTCCAGGCTGAGAAAACAGCATCTGTCAAGGCCCTGAGATATGAGGAGGAATAAAGCTTTCGAGAAGTTGTAGGAGGGCTAGCATGGATGAAGCCGGAAGGGAATGGTGTGACAGAGACAAGTAGGGAAAGCTGGGGTCAGGCCCAGCGGGGCATTTATAATATCCTGAAAGCAAAGGGAAGCCAGGTTATAGGCAGTGGCGTGAGTCAGACTGTGGCTTTTAAAAATATAATTTTGTGGAGAAGAGAATACCGAGAGTGGCCCAAGTCAATGAGGGAAGACCAGTGTGTGTGTGTCTGTGTGTGCGCGCGGTGGCAGGGCATTGTAATCCATTGAAGAATTAGAAGGCAGAAAACCTTCTCTCTCTGCTGAGGACTTAAGGAGAATGTTTAACTGTACTCACTTCTACAGGGAATACGGAGTTGGGGAAGGGAAAGAGTGATTAGATTCTGTTTGCACCCTTCACTGAGGGTAGTTGTAACTACCTCCACCCCTAGTAGTCTTGAAGTAAATAGGAGAGGCTTCTTTGCAAAAATTGTTTTGACCTTTCAAATTTATCCTTTTGTAATGCCATCTATTTCAGAATATCTTTCACTGAAATACAGTTGGTTACAGGGAGGGATCAATTACTTTTCATGTTTATTTTGTTCTCACAGGTCTTTGAAAGACAGTAGATGAAAATGCTATTCATTGTACGGATAGGAACCTATCTAGAATTGTAGACCCTTGGAACTAGAAACAGCAGTAAAGTGATTTGTCTAAGTTACTGTGGTGTGACTTCGACAGTTTTCTGACTGCTGATGTATATTGTTCCTGCCAATTACCTACACTGTACTTACACAGTCACATCTAGAGAGAAGGATAAGTGTTTTGAAATGCATTGTAATCTTTGATTCAGCACTTTTAGTGGACTTTTTCTAGCAGGACAGTTTCAAAGGGATTTGGCAATGGTGCTCTATGCTTTTGAAACTGATTCTTTATAATCTTGGGTAAAGCTATTGGATTTACAGTTCAGCTAGAGGAGATTATGAGCAAAAAAGGTGAACTGAAAGTGCTCAGGTTGTCAATCACAGTTCTTTGGCAACAAGTGGGTCTCAAATTGTGCTGAAGACCAAGTCTCAGGGTTGTGTCTCAGAAATACCGGATCTTTTTCTCTTCTGGTATACCTTGCAGGGACTAGATAAAATCTAAAGAAACAGTAGTCAGGATCTCACTAAATGCTGAGAGCTAGGTAGTGTAATTCAGCTTTTAAAACTGGGCAGAAAGTACTCATTTTTATTTTTTTTATATATTAGTCTTAGGAGCCTCATGTACATTAGTTTTTACAATTAAAAAGAAACTTTTGGGTGTCAGGAATCTGATTCTGTGATTATTGTCATAACTTGTGAAATAATTCCATTGGCTAAAGAGCAAGACTGGACTGCCAAAATAAACATTTGCAAAAGGGTCTCCTTGTACGTCTGCTAGCCCCTAAGAAGTAAGTCTTCCTTCTGAACTTGATTCTGCTTAGGAGTAACTGCAGTTTTGACTAAGTACCTCCTACTTAAATTTTGCTCTAGTATGTATTCTGATCTATCTGTGGGAGACATCTTCACTCTTTGGATGTGGAATTATTTATCATTTTATTTATAAAATAATTCGTGTTAGATTTCCAGTTCATCAGTGTTTTTAAGACATAGTAGAAACCATTAGCATAGTACCCTTGGAAAGGACTCAAGCAATGAAATGAACCAGGGCAGTCTAAAATTTCCTATTGACACAAGTGATCCTTGGAACCAGAAATTTCAAACTGTATTCTTGATAATGAAACAAAATTCTTTTCCAGTGGGAGATCTACTTTTAATATTATACCATTGTGCAAATGTGCTATATATTTATTGAATTCAAAAGCAAACGAGGTAGGCAGTGGAGGAGAGCTGCTTTGGTTATACTAGGGGCAAAAAGACAGCATTAACTGTATGTTTGAAGTGAGAGGTGTGTGTGTGTGTGTGTGTGTGTGTGTGTGTGTGTGTGTGTTTGAAAATAAAATGCCAACTAAATCCAAAAATGGTGTTTTATAGAAAGAAGTTAATGTATCTTCTAAGGTATTTTAAACAGGCTGTTAATGAATAGGAAGTTATTTGTAAATTTAGGTAACAGGTGGATTAACTTTACTATGAAAAGCTTTCTTTTGAACCTTCCTATAGTTTACAGTTTCTGCATGGGTGCTGTTGGCATTTTGGACAAGACTATCCCTGGTTTAGCCCCCATCTACTAAATGCTGCTTAGTAACCCCCACATTCGAACAACTGAAAATGCTCCCATACATGTCCAAACTCCTGGAGGAGAGGGGTTCCATTTGGTTGCAAAATATGCATGTGTTGTCATCATTTACTTTTTGGTCAAATATTGTTTGTTGGGGATACCGAGGTTAAGAGTAATATTTTAATAAATTAGCATATAATTGAATTCAAGTCATTTAAAATTCAGTTTTTGGTGTTTTAATGTAACTCCTTTGGTATAAAACTACAGAAACTACATTCTAATATTTCTTTGAGGAACTTGTCTTTTGCAAAAACTGCATGAATAACTCAAATAGGCTCCCCTCAGTCCCAATAAAATGTAGTCACTAGCTGTGTGACTTAGGGCACGTAATTTCAGTAACTGTTCCTTCATCTGCAGGTGGGGGTGGTGATAACATCTACTTTGAAGAAATTTAAGTGCAGAATTGCTTAGTATGTAGAAGTGCTTATCAGTGGACACAGAACATGGTACATATTCAATAAGCGGTGGTTGTTACCAGTAGACAGAATCTCATGCTTACTAGAACGGTGAGCTAGGGAAAATTAGCCTATCTTAAGTCTTCAGATTGATGCATTTCAGGCTAGAATACATTGTATTAGAGATATCAGCACCTTCTAGCAGAATGTGGTATTGTGGTCCAGTCACTATTTTAAACTGCCATCCCAAAACAAAAGGGAAGTGGTGTCTTGGGAGGCATGAGTGTAGATTCAGGGAATCCCCTGGCATGGAAGGAATTGTTTGCTCCCTGGGTCACTGCTGAGTTTTCTGTGCGGAAAAGGAGTCTCTGGAAGCTGAGAAGGTTCTCATGATTACTTTCAGTAATAAGTGTACTACAGTGCCCTCCTGCCAATTCAGATAGCTTTACCAGAAATTACTAGAAATTTCCCATCCTTGTATTATATGTTAATACCTCCCCAAGCCCCGCAAACATATTTCCAGATTTTGTTACAGTCATCCGTGTAAAAGTAAGGCTTTGCTTTGATAAATTAATTTCTAGCTAATTATGGAATAAAAAGATGATAGTTGCTCATAAAATACATCTATTGAAGATTAAATTGCCTTTCATATTTAAGTATATGTATGGCATGAAATTCAGGTAGTCAACTGGGCGCAGTGCTCACACCTGTAATCCTAGCACTCTGGGAGGCCGAGGCGGGTGGATTGTTTGAGCTCAGAAGTTCGAGACCAACCTGAGCAAGAGTGAAACCCTGTCTCTACTAAAAACAGAAAGAAATTATATGGACAACTAAAACTATATGTAGAAAAAATTAGCCAGGCATGGTGGTGTATGCCTGTAGTCCCAGCTACTCGAGAGGCTGAGGCAGATTTGCTTGAACCCAGGAGTTTGAGGTTGCTGTGAGCTAGGCTGATGCTATGGCACTCTAGCCAGGGCAAAAGAGTAAGACTCTGTCTCAAAAAAAAAAAAAAAAAAGAAATTCAGGTAGTCTTCAATGGGATTATAGAGCATTTATAAAGTATTGTTTCAGTTGAAAACAAAACATGCAAAAATTAAGATTTATTTAACTAAAGGTGTGTATGTTCTGATAATTTTATAATCTGGTTACATATGAATCATGGAAGTATTCCTTGCAAGGTAAAATCTTCTTTTTAGTTATTGGAAACATTTAAACAAGTTATATTGTGAGCAAGCCCCCCTCACAATCCCAATTAAGATGCTTCTGTGTTGAAGAATAGAATTTTTACATTCAAAAAGGAAACAGTTATTCTTTTTATTTGTATGGTGTTGATAGTTGATTTCTAGGGTAGGATGTGGCAGCTTTTTAAAATGAATGGATCAATTTTGTTAAAAGTTCATGTGTACATTAGGAAGGCTGTATGATACTTCACTGATAGATCTAAGGCATGCTACTGTCTTCTTGTACTTGTTCAAATAAGCCACATTAGTAAAGTTGGTATTTTCAAGGACTGAAAAGGAAGTTGTTTTGTATGTAGACCACCTTTCAGGATTAATTTATTGTGCAATTTAATTTACTGTGAAAGGTGATTGCATTTCAGAGACTACAGTATTGGTTTCTTGAAAGCATTAAAGTCAGTTAAGTGTTGGAGCTCTTACTGGAGTGCTGTACTGTTTTCTGTGGTCGCCCCATCTTGGGTCAGACTTGTATTTTCCATTCACAGAAGTCGTGCTAGCAGATCTCCTATTCAGGCTTATCCCTCCCACCTTTCGCACTGTTGTAATAGTTATTGCTTTATTGTTTTTATTTTATTTTCAACTCAATTGTGGTAGGAATATAATCCACAGCCTTCAAACTACCAAAAGTGGGAGATAAAGTAAATAAACAGTTCCAGAGCTTTGGACCCAAGTTTACCTATCTTTTCTTCTTTCCTCCCACTTTTCCTTCATTCCTTGTTGAAAAAGAATTGTTACTGCTTTTTTTTTTTTTTCTTTTTAAAGCAGCGCACTTATTGCAGTCAGAGGAGACAGAAATGTTTTAAAAAATTGACTAGTGTTTCCCTTGTGCCTCCACTGTATTCTGCTGAGATTTGTTTTCTATCTTGGCATCTGTGTGGTCTCCTCACCCCTCCCTGCACACGCAGACCTATCTGCCCGTGTAGACCTGCCACCTTACAATCCAGAGTAAGCTCCTTGAGGACAGGGACTACGTTTTATTTGTTTTGCTTCTCAGAGCCTACCACGGATCTGGGGACTTAAGCACCTAAAACATTTTGTGAGATGAATGATATGACCCTAAATGGAAAACAATTACAGTCAAATAAGAGATGTGTGACAGAACACGAAATAGATATCTGCTTTAATGCAGTTAATTACTTGAGTTTAAATGGACATGTGGTTGAGGAAGAAATAGTTGGGATTATATTCGTGGGTTTGGTGCATAGATGGACTTAGTTGGGAGAATTATTTTGTTAAGAGAAGCCTCAGTTGGTATAAACAGGAAGAAAGAGATTTTGTGTAAAATGGACTGAGCAGAGGCAGAGTAGGTAAGAAAACAACGGGCAAGCCTGAAGCCAAGACGGGTAAAGCGAGTTCGGGAGGATTGTGAGTATAAGGCAGGAAAACCCAGACCAGGACACTAGCAGTGATGACTATGAAAAGTGGCAGATTTGAGCTTTATTTCTGTAAAGAAGCAGGAGTAGGGGCACATGCTTTTTGTGAGTTATTTAGCCTTCTGTCAACTAGTGAGGAAAAGCTTTTTGAGGAAAAGTCTTGGGAATTAATTAGGACTCTACACTGTGGTCACAAAGCCACCTGTTACTTAGGGCATTTATATCCTTTATTTTCTGCTCTTCATAAATTAAATAAAATTGTATATTTCTTGAGCAAAGCAAGAGTTTACCCAGATTTCATTTTGTTCTATACTTGATTTCATATCGCTCTTGATTTATTTTTTAAGTTTGTAAGTTGTCATTGAAAGCTTGCAAAAAGTGCATTGATACATTCAAGGTTTCTAAACTCCACCGAGCAAAAATCATTTCTGTATTACTGTGTGGTTCTTGATAATGACACTATGGCATTTAACCCTCTTATTAAAGAGTATTGCCATTTCTTGTAACATTGAACTCACTATATAATCTTAGAAATGCCTATTTTAGTATAGTGGTTCTGAAATTTGGCTGAATTACCTGAGGGGCTTAATAAGAAAATAGAAAAAAAAGACTCCTGGGCCTCACTCAGTATAGATTCAGGGAATGAGTATAGGAGCAGAAAAGGATCCCAGATGTCATAATCCAATCCTCTCATTTTACAAATGAAGAAATTTATGCCGACAATGATATGCAGAACTGGGATTAGATTCCAAGTCTTTGTATTCTCAGTGCAATGCTCTGGCCATTACGCCGTACTTCCTGAAGTTGGCATTTAAGTTTTCTCTGGCCATAATTCCGAGTGAGATAAAAAAGCCCTTTACCAGTCTTGATCTCATGCTTCAGACATAGCTGCTTTTAACTGGCTTTGCCCTTCTCTTTTGTATTATCTCCAGGGTTCTTTGTCATGATGTCATTTAATGGTCTCAGAACTTTTCAATATTTTCAAGTATGAAGATACTGCCCTAATAGGGGTATGTTTTTTTTTTAAACATTTTTATTTTTTTATTTTTTTATTTTATTTTATTTTTCAGACAGAGTCTCACTCTGTTGCCCAGGCTAGAGTGCCGTGGCATCAGCCTAGCTCACAGCAACCTCAAACTCCTGGGCTCGAGCAATCCTCCTGCCTCAGCCTCCCGAGTAGTTGGGACTGCAGGCATGCGCCACCATGCCCGGCTAATTTTTTCCTCTGTGTATATGTTTTTAGCTGTCCGTATAATTTCTTTCTATTTTTAGTAGAGATGGGGTCTCGCTCTTGCTCAGGCTGGTCTCGAACTCCTGACCTCGAGCAATCCACCCGCCTCGGCCTCCCAGAGTGCTAGGATTACAGGCGTGAGCCACCGCTCCCGGCCGGGGGCGGGGGTATGTTTTTTTGGTGTTTACATGTAGTAGTAGTTCATTATTTAAAAATTAGAGAATAACAATATATAGAAAGAATGAAAATAAACATTCATAATCTCCTCCCAAGAGGCAATCATCAACAGATTTTTTATAGTTTAATGCTGAGGTCCCTAACCCGTGAGCCACAGACTGTTACTGATCCGTGGCCTGTTAGGAACTGGGCTACACAGCAGGAGGTGAGCGGCAGCAAGCAAGGGAAGCTTCATCTGCATTTACAGCCACTCCCCATTGCTCACATCACTGCATAAGCTCTGCCTCCTGTCAGATCAGCGGAGGGGACATTAAATTCCCATAGGAGCACGAACCCTACTGTAAACTGCGCATGCGAAGGATCTAGGTTGCGTGCTCCTCGTGAGAATCTAATGCCTGATGAGCGGAGGTGGAGCTGAGGTGGTGATGTGAGTGCTGGGGAGTGGCTGCAGATACAGATTATCATTAGCAGAGAGGTTTGACTGCACAATAAATGTAATGTGCTTGAATCATCCTGAAACCATCCCCCCTCCCACTCCAGCCACTGTGTGGAAAAATTATCTTCCATGAAACTGGTCCCTGGTGCCAAAAAGGTTGGGGACTGCTGATTTAATGTCTATACCTATATCCTTTCTTAAAGTTGGCATAGCCATAGTTTTTATGGCTTTTGATATATATTGCCAAATTGCATTCCAGAAATTGCCTTTTTTTTTAAATTCATAGCATTTTCTTGGGATCTCATGTGTATATAATTATTTTAGAGTATTTTAGATATAGATGATGTAATATATCTAAAATATATTTTAGATATTTTATTAATGATGACAAATTACTATAGCTTTATTAATGCTTTTAAATAACTTTTTATTTTACCTATCAAAATAACATGCTGTACGTTTGCAAATCATCTATTTTATTTTTTTTAAGCAAAAGTGATCTTTTTCTCCCTTATTACTGAAGCAATGCCTGTTTGCTTTTGTGTTCCATTCTTCACAAACACAGTATTACTTCAGTCTTTTAGCCTAGATGTGTTAAATTTTTGGTGTTCATTGTTGTTAATCCTTTTTCTATTAAATGTTGAAACAGGGTTGAGAGAGGCTGGGAGGTTGTAGCTGAATCCTTATATAGAAACAAACACTAATTAGCTAGCAAAACGAAAAACTCATGAATAATACAACAAAACTAGGTGAGACTTCAATTTCTGGCTATAAGGGAGTAACTGATACCAGACTTGCTTTCCCTCCATAAACAACTACAAACTTGGACAAGATATATGAAAGACTGCTTCCACAGACATTGGGCAACAGGCAATATGAGAAGTGAGAGAAAGGAAACAAATGAAGTTAGTTGTATAATCCCTCTGGCTTTCTCCCTATAGACACTCTGCATGTTTTAGGAACATGGTTTAGGAAGGGAAATCCAAGCAGAGCAAGTTGGTCTTGCTGAGTTGAGGAAATTAGATTTGGGGGAAGGCTTGTGTGGCTGCGATTTGCAGGTCAGATTGCAGAGAGAGGGAGCTAGGCAGAGAAATAAACACTGGGAACTTAAGAGGTCTAGGGGAGAATGATTAGAGAGCTTTAATTTGAACAATTGCCAGAGCTCACAGGGCTGGGAGGCATTTGAATTCTGACCAGATAGGGGGAGAAACCTTATTGAATACATGGGGCATTCAGTAGCATCCCCAAAAGGTCAGACCTTAGTAACAGGAACTAAATTAGCCCTAGAGTAAAGCCTTAGACCCATCCTAGCAAGGTTTTAAAACAAGCCTTGAGTGGATCAAGCTGATCCTTACACAACTGCTTGCCAGAACAAAGTACTGAAACAAAACACTCTTAAAATTAAGGAAGACAGCAGAATCCACAGTGTAACATTGTGGATTATAAGTATGCTCAGTGATTTAACAGAAAACATGAATATAAAGAAATGGAAGATTTTGAAAAATGGAACTTAAAGCAGAAAAGTACATCTGAAGGGAGACATTCACTGGATGGGAAGAATAGCAGATTAGATACTCTGAAGGAAAGGTTAGTAAACTAGAAGATATAGCAAGAGACTGTCCAAACTAAAGCACAGAAGAAAACAACTAAAAAAAGAACGAAAACTCAGAGACCTGTGGGACAACATCAAATGGTTTAACATACATGTGATTTTGTCTCAAAAGAAGGAAGAGGGGGAACAAAAAAACTTTTCTGAGGAAAAATAATGGCTGAGAAAATTTTCAGATTTGATGAAAACTGTAAATACAGATTCAAGAAGCTCGACAAACTCCAAGCAGGATAAATACTACCCCTCTAATAGGGTTGTTTTTTTTTACCACTAAATGAATTAATATACGTGAAGTGCTTTGCCTAGTGCTGGTCAAAAGGAAGTGCCCACTAAGTTGGCTGCCTTCTTGAGAATATTCGACCATCCAAATTGTCTAATGCTGCAGAGGCACAGCTGTACTAACTCTGGGGACACTGGAGTAGGACCACATGTTGGGAAGAGGTGATGAATTTGACTAGAAGTGTTGGGTTTTAGCTGCTTTTGAATCATCCAAGTGGAAATGTCTTGTAGTCAGATGTGGATACTGGTTGGGTACAACTCGATGCTGCAGAGGGGCCTGGGCTGGAGATATAAATTTGGGGAAGTGTCTGGCATCTAGACTGGATTGCCTCAAGTGTAGAGGAGATCATCAAGAGAGACACTGTATACACACACACAGAGAGGGACATACCTGGATCTGAGTCTTGAGGAATGCCAACATTTAAATCGATGTGCCTTTTTAATCATTTTCTCCTCTGCTCAGCATATGATTTGCTTACATTTATGCCTGACTTCCAGTATACAAGATTAAACAAAGGAAAATAATTAGGAATAAAAATGGAAGTTATTTGAAGCAGTGAAGGAGGTGGAGTCCAGAGTCTTGGTGAGTTGATAAGTAGTGGCCACCAATTTTGAAAATTTTTTTTCCTTTCAGCAGGGAGAAAGAGGAAATGTGTTTAGCAACATGGATTTCATTTTCTGACCCCCAAAAGCATACGTATTCATCTGCAGAGACACATTTTGTTTGGAACTAAGCTTAAATTGTTACTCAGTTCCAAGGAGAAGTTTTTTTTGTGTGAATTGTGTGACAGGTTGACAGTGGACATTGCTTAAAGATGGAAAAAACAGATTTTGCAAAAGACTTATTGATGCTGTTGTTGTGGGCAGTTCTTCCATTCCTTCTTAGGTACTTAAGTAGCTTGTTTTTCCCATCAAGCTCTTATTAGAGTTAGTTTGCTTTGACTAGGGGTGGAAGAACTGAGGCAGTAGACTTTGCCTGCAGTACAGATAGGTTCTTTCTCAAGCCCTCTCTTTTATATTTTTTGACTGTGTTCACCCTTGAAATGAAACACAAAGGCTTACTTAGGAAACTGCAACTTTACCAATTTTTAATTTATAAACTGTAAAATAAGCATTTGTTTCCTGAAAGATTCTAAATTAAAAAAATTAATAAAAACACTTTAAAAAATATGATTTGAATATTTTTCTTGGCCTGCCTTTTTTTCTCTAATCAGGCTTTTTGATTGGTTCAGGGTCATTGTTATATTTGTATTTCATTTGTTCATTCAACAAGCATTTATTATTAAGTTCCTTCTGTTAGAAGGGATTGTGTATGCTGGCTCTTAGGGTTTCCCAGAGAAGGAGATGAGTCTAGCCCTTCAGGATTTTCCAGTAAGGTGAAGAGGAAGATACATTAAACATATGAGGATAGCATGGTAAGTGTATAATAGTGGCACTTATTAGGTATAAGTAAACAGGATATTTCCCACCTGCAGCACTGGGGAGGGCCTTGGGAGGTAGGATGAGGTGAGGCAGCAGCTAATAAATATAGTCACCCCTAGGAAGGGTGGCTGAATGGAAAAGGGAAGATCTTGGTACATTATTTTATTCATTCCTTCCAACAGCTGTGTGAAGAGATGTGTGTAATTTCTACTTTATACAAATGAAACTAGAAAGGAGGTAGAGTTAGGGTTTTAAGTTGTGAGACTCCAGAGTTTGTGTTCTTTCCTCTGTGACCTGGCAGGCCCCTTGAATCTCTAATTTTTGGTCTTTTTGTTTGGAGTAATCATTGTTCTTTCTAGGAGGAAGGACATGTTTAGGTGCTGGGTGATGCTGTTTTAGAAATTGTGACAATCCTGAATGAAAAGGGAAAGGAAGTGAGGCTCAGATCCCTTTATCCAGCAGAATGAATTGGACCTATAAGGTGCTCTGAGCCTGGAATTAAACATAGGGTAAAGGTGTTCAAGCTTATATGTGGATCTCTGTTCACATAGCAGAGTTCAGGTGCACTTGAGTGCAGAACGTTCTTTTCTCCTAGCATGGCACAATAGAGAGAGTGTGGCCTTTAAAGTCAAACACAACTAGGTTTGAACCCCATCCGCCAGTTGTGTGACCTTAGGTAAACTCTTAACCTCTGTGGATGGAGTTGAGATGGGGTTGTCATGAGAATTAAATAAAATACTGGATGAAAAGTTAAAAGCACAGTGTCAAACATAGAAGGCACCTTTTCTTTTCTCCTCATCGCCCAAAAATTAGGCTCTTCAGAGGGCTCCAGTTAAAAGCTAGAATTAGAGAATGTTCTTTAATTTAACCAGACGTTTCTGGACTATAGTTTTGTTTAGAATTTATCATAATGGTATTTCTTTTGGTCCCAATAAAAGCTCAGTGAAGTAGATAGGGCAAGTATTATTTACAGAGAAATTGGGTCCTCTTTCCCATTTCTTGAAATCCTTTAGAAAAGATTTTGGTTAAAAAGGTTGTCTGGAACTCTAAATGGTATGATAGTGACATCTACTGTAATAGTTCATATTATTACAGTCTTTGAAGAAGCCGCAGTTTAGATAATATAACACTATCATCAGGAAGAATTTAACAGTTGATTTCATTAGCTGCCATTTTGGTTATAAAATGTGAGGAGGTATAAAAATGTGTCAAATATACTTTAACAGAGCCACTTGTATAAAATATAATAAAACCTCAATTTTTCAAGAACTACCATCACTTAGAAGATCTGGATTACTAAAAAAGGTTTAGAGGTGCTGTTGGATTCTCTAATAAACTTGGAATTTTAAAGTTCAGGGTAGCCCTGTGATTGGTGTTTTGGGCTAAAAAAGCTAGATTCTTCTCTCCTGTTTCTTTTAAAAAAAAAACTAGATTTGGTAAGTATAAGAGTATTAGCTGGAGGATATCAGAGATAGGGAAATAGCCAAGGCTGAAGTGGCCAAAGGAAAGTGAAAAGCATAGCAAGTGTTGGAGCATCTTGGGTGAAGCGATCCAGGGTGCAGTGGAGAGCAAACAGAATGACAAGGAGGCAGGAGATAGACCCACAGTATTTCATCAGGAATTTATTTTAAAAAGCAACTTCCTGAGATAGGTTCTGGAGTTAGTATAGGTGTAACCTGAGCTCCTGCCCTCGCAGTATTATACAATTAGAATTGTTGAATATATTGACCCCAAAATACTTTTTAAGAAAAAATCCCCAAACTTCAAAAAGGTTTGTGTTGAAATATTAATACTTGGTCATAATAGAATGTAAACAGACTAGAAAGCATTTCTGCTAGAGGTAAAACAGAAAAGTTGTGCTTGGAGGATGAATTTGGTAACTAGATTATTCTCTGAATATAGCATTTGAAAATTCACTAAAAGTTTACTTTTTTATAAATTTGTTATGCAGTGTTATATTTTAACTTATAAATGAATTACATTCTTGTAACAGTTCTAAAAATATTTAAGTTTGAAATGTTTCAGATAGAAAAATTCAAATATTATGGATTAATAGACATCCATCTACCCACAACCCAGATTTAGTATTAGCGTTTTGCCATATTTGCCAAAGACTTAAATAAAAAATCTTCTATACAAAACTGAAGCTTCTTTCTCCTATGCATGTTTTTGTATTTTCTGTAAGTATGTAATGATGAACAGTATATACCATTGTGTGTCTTTTTAATTGTGGAAATAGAAGTTGTTATTCTGCGGGTGGGAACTTAGATTGGTAATGGCTTTGGAGAATGGTTTGGGAATACTCAATAGAGTTGACATTGGTCTGTGTCAGTTTTGTCATGCTGCATAACAAACCACCCCCAAACTTAGTGGCTTAAAACAGTGATTTCTTATTTCTCCTTATTCTGTGAGTTGTCAAGGTGGTCCCTCTATATGTTTTGCCTGGGCTCATTGAAGCAGCTGCATTCAGCTGGGAGATTGGTTGGACTGGAGGGTTCAAGATGGTCTCACTCACACGGCTGGCAGTTTTTGCTCATTGGTTTCTCTGCCATGTGACCTCTTCTCTTCCAGTAGGCTAGACTGGCTTCCTCATGTAGTAGTCTGAGGGCAGTGCTCTAAAAACAGAAGTGGAAATTGATGTCTGGGACCTGAACCCACACAAGGGTGACTTCCATGCATTTTATTTGTCAAAGCAAGTCACAAGGCCACCTCCACCTGTTGATGGAAGGAGTGGCAGTCACATTGCATAGGAGCATGGAAAGACATGTTGCCTTCATCTTTGAAGACAGTGTACCACATGATCAAACCCTGCAATTCAGGTATTTTACTCCCATCTGTCCTAAAGAAACTATTACAGAAACAGAGACATGCACAGAGTTGTTCACAGTGGAATTGTTTATAATAGCAAAAAAGTAAAAACAGTTTAACAATCCTTCCAGGGAAAATGTAGATAATATATTTTAGTTTATTCATATAATGGGATTCCATGTAGCAATTAAAATGAGTGAACTACACATGGATCATCATGGATAATTCTAAAAATAGATTGAAAAAATTAGGTTGGAAAAGAACATGGGTAGTATGATAATAATAATATGTAATATATAATAACAATAGTCTTAAATTTTAATATTTGAAGTTTCTCAGGCAGGCTAATGATTTTGCTTTTGCTTTTACATAAAGCTTATCTTTGGCCCCATTAGAGCTTGGTGCTCTAAGTGTAGATCTTCATCACTAAAAGCTGATAAAAGTGTAACTTTGTTAGTAATGTTAGAAAAGTCATTGTAAAGGACAATTTCTTGAGATATTCTTTTAATGCCACTATATTTTATACCAGCTTAACACCTCTGCATTTTCAGTTTCTTATGTGCAAATGGGAAGATATTATTTATCTAATTGAGGTGTTGGGAAGATTAATTGAGATGATAATGTATAAACGATGTAGAGCAGTTCTTTGTATATGGTAGATGCTCTATAAACAGTAGTTAGAAAAAATAACAGGTGCATGGGATGGCATCTATGTTAAGTTCATTTTCAATGGTATTATAATGAGTAGGTAGGATTACTTTAATTAAAATGGGCTACTGAAATTGGGAAAGTCCATTATGATTAATAATACTTCACATTTTAAAGGAAATTAACATTTTCAAAGTTTTTTCACATTCGTTACCTGATTTTGTTCTCAGGACCACTTCTTTGTAAGATATTTATATTTAATTTATAGGTATGGAATCCCAGTTTCAGGAGAAGTTAAAGGAATAGTGATAGTAAAAGGTGGCTCTTATGAAGACACATTAAATTGGAAATAATGATACTGTAGTATTTTAATTTTTATAAGTTATTTTGTGTTTGTGTGTTTTACCTACTTAGATTCTGAATAGATTCGTCCCTGTACTTTTTTGCCCCTCTGTGTGTATGGGGAGGGGGAAGAGGAGGAGGAGGAAAAAAGATTGTAGAAGAGGATTGAATGTATTTTAATGGGACTGTTTGGAAAGGGCGATCCACAACCTTTCTCTCACTCAGATCCAATAATGTTGGTATTTTAAAATAACCAGGCAGATTGGCAAGTTTTTTTTTTTTTTTTTTTTGCAAATTTGTAAATGTTTGATGGCAACTTAGTATACATCAAGGATTTGAGATTTGGTGACTACTGTTCAAATGTGTTAATTCAACTAAAGTCTTTCTCAGATGCAAAAGTTATATTTTTTTAAAATTTCCTATTTTGGGTGTATGTTTCAAAAGTTTAAGATAAACCTATAAATTTGTGACTGTCCAACTTCTTTGGTTGAATGAAACTATTGGTGGCTGGTATTTTGGATAATCCCACTTCTGAATAATTCCCATTCTGAGGATGTTTTATAATTTTTTAAAATTAGGTACTTTCCAGTATTAAGTTATTTTCTTTTTTTCCTTGTATTATAAATAAATCACCTTTTATCATTTAGATGGATTTACTTCCAGGTAAGTAAATTTGACTTTGCTTGGGATGGTATGCTGGTATTAATTCTGATTAATTTTGAAACAGGCACAGGTTATATTTTATCACTTATCCTGTGACTCTGAAACACTTTAGAAACAACTGATATTAAATGTATTTTTTTTTGTTTGTTTGTTGTACATTTCAGAGTCTCTTGATTTCTGAAGAAATACCTGGTAACAAACATGACTGAGTTCTGGCTTATATCTGCTCCTGGGGAGAAAACCTGCCAGCAAACATGGGAGAAACTGCATGCTGCTACTACAAAGAACAATAATCTTGCTGTCACTTCCAAGTTCAACATTCCTGACTTAAAGGTGAAGTGGCACTGTGCAGGAGTGTATGAGTTCATCATCAGGGAGGGTCCATTCTTTCTTTTAGTAGAAATGAGACATCCAGTTTCTTTGAGAAGAAAACCTCCTCTCTAGCAATTGGCATAATTTAAAATGTATCTTATTCTTTGAAATTTTAGGAGTAAACTACCAAAATGAAATATCTTTTTCTATTTAGACTTTTTTGCTATTTTATAAATTATAATGAGAAATATTATGAAAATATTTGATATATTACATTCACAAATATTTTCAGAAGTGGAAAATCTTATATATATTCTTAAATATCATAGTGAATTTTTGTTATTAAATTCATATTGTGCTAACATTGTAAATATATTACCATAGCACCTACCTAATCATACTTGTTAATCTAACCTAGTTATTTAATATAGAGAATCTGTTTAACATTTATTAAAGATCAGTAATATAGTAACCTCAAAGCGAAACAGGTTGCCAGTAATCAGTTGACTGAACTTTTGTAAAGAATGTAAAGATCATGATGTTTACATTTTGCTGGTTAACTAAGTGAGGCAGTCATAGGCAGCATTCATTGAAGAAATACTTAAAATTACCATTTCTTAATATTTTTGGAGTTATAGATGCCTTCAAGACAGGACATTTCCTCCAAAACATGCTCATTTATGCATAGTTTTGCGTACAAATTCACTTAACAGACTGACCCTCTAATGCACATCCGTGGACCTCCTGCTTAAGAGCCTATGTCATAAAGCAGAACTTCAAATGACCGACTGTCACAGAACAGTGCAAGCACAGGCCTGTCTTTGAGAAGTCTTCACATCTTAAATGCTGCTTGTACCCATGAATTAGAGGATTATCCTGTACATGTAAATAGCTTTGAAATGTCTGGCAAACGTCTTTTAACCACACTAGCACATTATGAGATAAAATATGGACAGCTTGAGATTTATGGGACCTTCAAGTCAAGACGTATCATCTTATAAAAAAAAACGATAAAACCTAAGTAACAGAATGCTGTATTTCCCTTTTAGGTTGGCACACTGGATGTCTTGGTTGGCTTATCTGATGAACTGGCTAAACTGGATGCATTTGTAGAAGGGTAATGTACTTACATGCATGGAGTAGAGCAAAATGGGAGACAGTGTTGTCAGGCTTCCTGGACATTGTGTTTATTATCACGTGTATACTCTGCTTATTGGAATGGCTTTAGGAAATGATTATAAATCAACTTTATGAAGGTATACTTTACATACAATAAAATGCACCTGTTTGAAGTGTGAAAATAGTGTTTCTGTTTTTAAAAATCTTTATTGAGATAGAATTTACATGCCATACAATTCACCTGTTGAAAGTATACAATTCATTGAGTTTTAGTATATTCGTGGAGTTGTACAACCATTGCCACAATCAATTTTAGAACATTTTCATCATCCCCTGTTCCTGTTCCCATTAGCAGTCACTTCCTGTCCCCAACCACCCACTAATCTTTCTGCCACTATACATTTGTATGGTCTGGACATTTCATATAAATGGAATACAATATGTGGTCTTTTGTGACTGTCTTCTTTTGCTTAGCATGCTCTTTTCAAAGTTCATTGTGCTGTAGCATGTATCAGTATTTCATTTCTTTTTATTACGAAATAATATTCCATTATATAGATATACCACATTTTATTAATCCATTCATCAGTTTATGTGTATTTAGTTTGTTTCTAGTTTTTGGCTTATATAAATAATGTTGCTATGAACATTTCTATACAAATTTTTATATGCTCATATGTTTTTATTTCTCTTGGGTACGCTCCTAGGAGTGGAATTGCTGGGTCATATGGTAACTCTATGTTTAGCTTTTTGAGGAGCTGACAAACTTTTCCAGAGTGGCTACACAATTTAATATTCCCAACAACAGTGTATGAGGATTTGAATTTGTCTACATCTTTGGCAGCACTTGTTACTATCTGTCTTTTTGATCATAGCCATCCCAGTGGGTATAAAGCAGTATCTCATTCTATTTTTGATTTACATTTCCTTGATATGTGGAGTATCTTTTCTTGTGTTTGTTAGCTACTTGTTTTTCTTTTTTAGAGTAATGTCTATTTGGATCTTTTGCCCATTTTTAATTGGCTTATTTGTCTTTTTATTATTGAGTTGTAAGAGTTCTTTATACAGTGTATTCAAGATATAAGTTCCTTACCAGATCTGACTAGCAAATATTTTCTCCCATTCCGTGGGTGGTCTTTACTTTCTTAATTGTGTCCTTGAAGCACAAAAGTTTAAATAATTTTTTTTTTTGTAGAGACAAGATTTCACTCTGTCCCCCAGGCTGGGGTGCAGTGGTGTGATCACAGTTCACTGCAGCCTTGAACTCCCAGGTTCAAGTGATCCTCCCATCTCAGCCTCTCGAATATCTGGTACTACTCGTGTGCCACCATGCCTGTTTAATTTTAAAATTTTTTATAGAGATGGGGATTCTCCATGTTACCTAAGCTGATCTCAAACTCCTGGGCTCAAGTGGCCTATCTTCCAAGGCCAGCCTCTTGCCTTGGCCTCTTAAAGTGCTGGGAATATAGGCATGAGCCACCATGCCTGGCCAGTTTTTAATTTTGATGAAATCCAGTTTGTCTATTTTTTCTTTTGTTGCTTGCGTTTTTGGTATGGCCTAATCCAGGATCACACAGTTTTATGTCTATGTTTTTTTCTAAGGGTTTTATAGTTTTAGCTTTTACGTTGAGTTCTTTGATTTATTTTGAGTATATGTTGTATATACTCAAATTTTTGTATATGTTGAGAGGTAAGGATCCAGCTTTGTTCTTTAGCATGCGAATATCCAGTTATCCCAGCCCCATTCGTTGCATAGACTATTCTTTCCCTATTGAATTCTTAGCACCTTTGCTGAAAATCACTTGAACGTAAATGTGAGGGTTTATTTCTGGACTCTCGTTTTGTTTCATTGCTATTTCTCTCATTATGCCAGTACCACATTGTCTTGATTACTGTAGCTTTGTAGTGAGTTTTAAAATTGGAAAGTGAATTCTCCAACTTTATTTTTCTTTTTCAAGATTGTTTGGCTATTCTGGGTTCTTGCATTTCCATATGAATGTTAGGAACACAGTGTCAAATTTTGCAAAGAAATCAGTTGGAGTTTTGATGAGGATAATGTTGAGTCTCTCAGTGAATTTGAGGAGTATTACTATCCTAACATATTGTCTTTGATCCATGAACATTGGATGTTTATTTGAAGATAGTGATGCTTTTGTCTTCAAAATCTAGTTATATTAGAGGAGTTTTTCTAAACTACAGTTTTTGTCACTTTTGAATATGGTTTAAAGTTTGCTCAAATTTTTTAGGGATGGAATCTAAAAAGTATTTAGGGCAAATGTAATTAGTCTGGTCTGTAAAACTGAAAGTTGTGCAGTTTGTCAGCTATTCTTTCTATACTGCTCTGCAAGCCCATCTTGTGCGGTCTTCCTGAAAGATATGAGGAATTTAAGACTCATATCTGTCTTGTTGTAAGACTCTGGTAGAATTGACAGCTGATAGTTTAATGATTTGTACGCTCCAACTTTTAAAGTCTGAACATTGTGGTATATGGCATATGAGGTAAATCATAGCTTATATTTTCTCAATATTCTAATCATTAGAGCAGATTTTTTTTGAGGTGACAGTGTGTACATTGACATAAATGCTCTTACAGAGATGCACAGGGAGATCATGAAGTTCTGGTTTATGTAATGTTACATTTATAAATTTGACACCAGGAGATTCTACACCCTGAACTATTTCTGTGGTAAACGTGCACATTTTAGAATGTTCATAGCAAATGGTTCTTTTTACAAGATGCTTATCAAGTTATATGGGAATAATGCTTTGTCTCCTTGAGGGAATGGATGAATTTTGGAGACACAGTTAAGTGTATATACAAACCCCAAATTAATCATGCCAAAGACTTACGGCTTACATCATTGTTTCTGAAATTGTTCCACTTTTTTAGGCTTGAGATCACTCAGCATAGAATTGTCGTTTAAATTTAGCCCTTCTGTTACCTTTTTCCAGCCCTTACTAGTTCATGTTTAAACTGTTACAGGAGTTTCTTAATTGTCTTTTAGTTTCCCCTCCCATCTGTTGAGCATATAGTTATCAGAGCAATTGTCCTAAGCCTTGTTTTGACTGCGTTCCATCCCTGTCCTGAGTCTGACATCAGAGGCTGTCTGTCTACAGTCTGCCCACCACCCCCTTCCTATACTAAGCTCCCCCGCTGCTCAGCCTGCCGCTCTGCTCAGTCTGGACTCACATTCTCTGAGTGCCCACTGCTTTTTCACCTCTTCTTACCTTGAATCATATGATGCCCACTGGCAAGAATATACTTTCTTCCCATGTAATCATCCTTTCAAAACCATTCCTATTCTTCATTATTCTACTCATGAGCTGTTAGGCTTTCTTTATTATAGTAACTGGAAGTGATCCCTTTTTCCTTTATGCCTCTCTGTAACCCGGTAAGCTCAGCTGGCCCTCACCTCAGATTGCTTGTGTGTTTAGTCATTTATATATTTTCCTGTGTATCCAATGAGATTTAAGCAATGCAAAGGTAGTGATTTTGTCTTGTATAATTTTGTTTTTTTTTTTTTTTTTTTTTTTGAGTCAGAGTCTCACTTTGTTGCCCGGGCTAGAGTGCCATGGCGTCTGCCTAGCTCACAGCAACCTCAAACTCCTGGGCTTAAGCGATCCTACTGCCTCAGCCTCCCCAGTAGCTGGGACTACAGGCATGTGCCACCATGCCCGGCTAATTTTTTTTCTATATATATTTTTAGTTGGCCAGATAATTTTTTTCTATTTTTTTAGTAGAGACGGGGTCTCGCTCAGGCTGGTCTCGAACTCCTGACCTTGAGCGATCCACCCGCCTCGGCCTCCCACAGTGCTAGGATTACAGGCGTGAGCCACCGCGCCCGGCCTGTCTTGTATAATTTTGAATCTGACCCAGGGCCTAGAAGCAGACATGGAATGGGGAAAAGAACACTAGACTCCAAAATCAAGACACCATGTTTCTAGTCACTGCTTTGCCATTATCTGGTCTTGTGACATTGGATAAGTCACTTATTCTGCACCTCAGTGTCTTATAAATCAAGGGATTGACAAGGTCATAGTTAGGTGCCTTGGTAGTTTTGGCATTATGTAATAGTTTCCAGTATAGCATAGTTCCTTGCCAATAGTAGATGCTTGATAAATAGTTAATAAATAGGCTGGGCGCGGTGGCTCACACCTGTAATCCTAGCACTCTGGGAGGCCGAGGCGGGAGGATCGCTCGAGGTCAGGAGTTCAAGATCAGCCTAAGCAAGAGCGAGACCCCATCTCTACTAAAAAAAAGAAATAGAAAGAAATGATCTGGACAGCTAAAAGTATATATATAGGAAAAAAATTAGCTGGGCATGGTGGCACATGCCTGTAGTCCCAGCTAACTCAGGAGGCTTAAGCCCAGGAGATTGAGGTTGCTGTGAGCTTGACTCCACGGCACTCTAGCCCGGGCAACAGAGTGAGACTCTGTCTCAAAAAAAAAAAAAAGTTAATGAATAAATAACATAGGACCTCATTCTTCATCATGACAGTTGCTTATGTTCTATTGCCTGTGAGATCCCTTTCGTCCTGCGTGAAAGCACAGTGTCTGGCATGTAATAGGAACATGGTGAATGCTAGTTTCCTGCCTCCTCCTTTGTTCTTGGTCCTTGTGGACAGATCTGTTGTTCAGTTTCTTGGCATATCAATATATGCCTATATACAGACCTGTTTCTCACTAGCTTCTCACTACTTTCTTTCTAGACTAAAATATACATTGCATGTAGTCTACTTAAAACCCTGTAGTTATGCAGTTGATTTTGGCATATAACAAAATTTTATCCTTAAAACATTATTTATAAGGTGAGACCCATTTGTTCTGTAACATAAAGATAGGTATAGGCCGAGCGTGGTGGCTCATGCCTGTAATCCTAGCACTCTGGGAGGCCGAGGCGGGCGGATTGTTTGAGCTCAGGAGTTCGAGACCAGCCTGAGCAAGAGCGAGACCCCGTCTCTACTAAAAATAGAAAAGAAATTATACAGACAGCTAAAAACATATATATATATATATAATATATATATATATATAATATGTATATATATAATTAGCCGGGCATGGTGGTACATGCCTGTAGTCCCAGCTACTCGGGAGGCTGAGGCAGAAGGATTGCTCAAGCCCAGGAGTTTGAGGTTGCTGTGAGCTAGGCTGATGCCACAGCACTCTAGCCTGGGCAACAGAGTGAGACTCTGTCTCAAAAAAAAAAAAAAAAAAGATAGGTATAATGGGAGCAAATATAGTGAAATTCATGTTTCAATGTAATATTTTCATTGTGTAGCATGGAATTTAAGTCTTTTTCCTAAAAATGGTTGTTTTTTTTTTCTCCTTCCCAGGGTGGTTAAGAAAGTGGCTCAATACATGGCTGATGTACTGGAGGATAGTAAAGATAAAGTTCAAGAGAATCTGTTAGCCAATGGAGGTAAGCTAATGTTACATGATTTGATCATTATTAACTCTCATAAAGTGAATGGCTTAGCTACAAACAAGAATGTAAAGAAATATATATATGGACATTAAATACAATTGAAAGCCTTTAAAAAATACAGTTATTATTACTGAATTTGGTGATGCTGCCAGTTACATCCTGTCTCCTGAAACACAATCTCACGTAAGACAGTCTTACATAATAAATGATGTAGCTTATGATATGATGTTGAGTCCTCTACAGAAGCAATATTACAGAGATTTACCTTGGCTCTTTCAGGGATCTTTCTGTTAACTCATAAGTAAGTTTCCAAGATATATATCTCTGCATTGTTCCAGTTGAATACCTGCTGTCTTCTCTAGCTTTTTGTATTTAATAGCATACAACTGCTAAATTTATTGCAGTGTAATGCCTCTTCCCCTCAAATTTGAATATGGCATTTCTTAATGTCCATAAAATAGTCTACTGACATTCTCTACAGCTAGAAGCCAATATTTACATAGAGTTTGCTCTGTATAATAATGACTTTATAAAGATAGCTTTGACCTCATTGTTGTCATTTGTACTTTCATTTTTGTTTTCTTATGAAATGTCACTTTAACATTTGTTTCATTTAAAATTAGGTCCACCTTTAATGATACGTCATTATAATAGAATATAACCCTCTCCTTTCATTCTATACTATATTAGCCTGTTCCGATAAGGTCACTGTATTTTATATTCAGTGTTCCTCTAATCTTACTTCTTCTTACAAATAATAGATGTTTACTAAATATTTATTTAATCAGTGAAAACTGTAGTAATTCTTGCTCTTTGTTATAATAGTGATTCTGATCTGATTGTTTACTATTTATGTTAATTTGTGTTTTGAGACAGAACAGAAGGTAAATATATTAATTTATGGCCCCTTAACTGATCTTCTAAGTATTTCACAAACTAGGACATCAATCTAGTAGGTGGAATGCACTGGGGGGCACTGCATCTAGAGTTACTTTTGGAAATATCATCTGTGGTGTTGATTTGTTGGTATTATGTAAGGAGAAATTGAGGAAAGAAAGATATTTTGATGTGAATTACTTTTGTCAGTTAGCTTTGCCATACTTGACATTTGGTTTCACTGACCTTGATCCTATTAGATGTGAGGTATAAAGTCATTTTGATTACTAAACTTCCAAGGAATTAGTTGAGTGTCTCTTTGGCTCTACATTTTTTGTCCTTTCCATTTGAAAGTGAAAGGGTCTATGTTTTGAAAATTGTTGAAGTGTATACTTTTAGAAATAATCATCACATGGTTTTAACAGACAAGTTTATTTTCAATTTGTTTGGGGGAAGTTATCAAAGAAAAAAACGTACTTTTGCTGCCTCCTGTTGAGGAGGCAATTTGAAGTCCTTTTTAAATCTTAGTGTGTCTTCTACATATGAGGCATGTTATGGATATGTACATTTTTCATTAAGTCATCCAATTAAAAGGAGCATCTTAATATATAAAATTTTGAGTAAGGAGAAGAGATTACAAGATAGAAATTTTGATTATCCATGTTACTTAAAATAGTTCCACATTTATTTAATCAGGACTCTTCAGAAATGATATCTTTGTTGATTTTCTCAATGCCAATTTCAACATTAAATTGTATCGCTATGTAAAAAACTGTTAAAAAATTCTATTGCTTCTCCTCAGTAATTAATTTATTTCCCTGTTTCAGTTGACTTGGTTACTTATATAACAAGGTTCCAGTGGGATATGGCCAAATATCCAATCAAGCAGTCCCTGAAAAATATTTCTGAAATAATTGCCAAGGTAAGATAAGAATTGAGACAGGGTAGGACACTTTGATTTATAGTGGCTTTATTTATTTTATGATTTAGCTATGAAGTACTTTTTAGGTTTTTGACAAGGCAGCTTAATTATATGTCACAGATATAAACAGAAGCTATACTTACTACAATTTAGATGTTAGATGTTTAGGTGTTAAAGATGTTAAAAAGAACACTTTCATGTGTAGGTTATTTACATTGCTTACTTATTTATGTGGTTAACTTAAATTGACGATGTTAAAGAACATTTAAAATTCTATAATTATTATTTATATAAATTTTAAGGGTAACAGATCATATAGAATAGGAAATTGGACTCTATTAAAGATTTCTAGTAGGTGATAATATTCACTTAAGTATGTTTATGTATAGTACTTGTTCAAACCTTAAACTTTATGAATTCTCTGATGCCTTCTATTTAATATTGATCCCCTGCCCAGAAAAATGCTCATATTCATGTACCACATGGTTTTATGTACAGTTTCAGGGAGTACATGGACCCTGAAGCCCATCCATGAACTTACCAAGTTAACAGCTCTTTTTTTTGAGAAATCTCTGAGCTTGAGAGAAATTATAAAAGTCTTAACAGGAACTATAAAGAGGCAGATAGACAACCTATTAATTGTTTGCCAGCATTCTTAATGACTTGGATGGGGTGAAAAGGGTGGTTTAAATTATTGGACAGACTTCCCTTGGCTCCCAGTGACTTTAGTTGTACAGTGTACTGTATAGTTAAATGTGAAGGAGTAAACTATCATAGATTTTAACTGAAGTCATCATATAATTTAAAGAAAATGAGCAGTTCGATAATATAAGGTGGTGCTCTTACTATGACTGTGCTTTATTTTCTTGGCACTTACCAAAAATTTAATCATCTGCTTTCTTTTACTATTGTGATAAGGTTACAGACTTAGAGAGGTGAAGTGACTTGCATTAGTGCTACACAGCTAAAAATGGTAAAGCTAAGCTGAAACCAGTTCTTCACATGTTAAGTCTACTTTGCATTTTCTGTGTAAGTAGTTAGTAGTTTTAGTCCTCTTTTGAAAAATAATTGTAATTTTATTGAAAAAATATTTTGTGTAATATTGTATTTGTAACAATGAAACTCTCTAGTAATTTAGTTCCTTCAGCCATGTGAACTGAAGCCTTTTAATTAGGAATCCTAGATTCCATTTCCATGGTTTAAGAATTAATAGAGTCATAATACTTAAAATACATGTGGACTAAAACATTCTTTAGTAGAAAAGGTTTGTATCAAAATTATATTAAACATGAAGTAGGTTATTTTTAAAATGACCTTTTAAAGTTGTGCTTTTAAAATGTTAGAATATTCTTACATCAGAAACTAGTGGTGTTTTTTAATAGAAATTAACGTTTACCTACTTTAATTGTATTAGTAGAGGTAGATTTAGGAAAATTTTGCTTATTTTTCTTCTTTTTCTTTATTGAAGGGAGTAACTCAGATTGACAATGACCTGAAATCTCGAGCGTCTGCATACAATAACCTGAAAGGAAATCTTCAGAATCTGGAGCGAAAGAATGCGTAAGCATATCAAGTATATGTGAATGTTAAGAACTGGGGAAGCACATTAGTGTGCACTGCATGAGATTTTGTTGGGATTTGGTTTAGTAAATCCAATTTATGCTATTTCTGTAATCAAAATGGTGGTTTTTTTTTTTTTAATTCATGGAGAAAAGTTCATTAAGGTAAGTTTACAGAATTCAGACTAGTCAGAACAGATGTGAGGCTAATTTATTACCTTTGTTTCATAAATAATATTCCTGTATCCATTTGATATTTCACTGAAAATTGTCTAAAATTAATTGTTTTAAATCAAAACAGTTTAATTGCATGGCAGTTACCTGCTGCTTAAAAGGATTTTATAGAAGAAGACTCTTTTATAATGTAATAATTATTCTCTTATTTATCTGTTTGCTGAGTTTAGGTTTTTCACACATAAGGTTTTTTAAAAACAGGGCACAATTGTTTTGGTTGATCTTATAGTATGACTGTTACAAGTACAGTGTTGGGCATGCAACTATTCAAATCCCAGAGGGAAGGTTGGTTGAATTCTATCAGTGATACCAACAGGGCAAGGCATTTTTAGTATGGGAAGATCTGATTACTGGAAGACCAATGAAGACTGATTTGAAAGAGTTGATCATTGAGTTAACTAACCACAATTACCTGGTATCAAATGATACCCAAGGAGAGGGGGGAACACTAAAGGTGTTGTGCTTAGATGACATAATTTCATAATTATGATGAAATGGACTTTAATTGATACCTGATGAATAACACTTTCTCAGGCAAGATGTTATACATGTAATCAAGAGAAAAGCAGAGTTATAATAATTAAAGCAGAGTTATAATAATTAAAGGTAGACAGTAGAGGCAAATTTGATAAATGTTGACATTTCTTTGCTTGTAAGAGTGGGATATGTTCACCTAAATGTTGACTTCTTACAAAGTAGAAATGTACAAAGTAGAGAGACTAATCCCTGTCTTGAGATGTGTATGTAGTGTATGTGAATGTGGTTAGCCTGCTGTTTTTTTACTTGTGTTACAGAAGCACATGATTATCAGCCAAATGATTTTTTTCTTATTCCTTAGAGGAAGTTTGCTAACTAGAAGTCTAGCAGAAATTGTGAAGAAGGATGACTTTGTTCTTGATTCAGAGTATCTTGTCACATTACTGGTCGTAGTTCCCAAGTAAGTTGTAACTATTACAAAAGATATTACTTGTTAGAATACAAGAAAAATGTTAGTAACTAGGATTGCAATTGAAATATTTCATAAAATCCAAGTGTAAAAGAAGTATAACCTTGTCATTCATTCTGTCAATCAGCATTTACTCATGTGGCACATGAAGTAGAATTTAGATCATAACCTGGTAACAGAGACATCAATTATAAGTTGAGATTCCAAATCAAATTTAGCAGCTTGGTAGAGTTGGCTCATTCAAACATTAAGTAATGTTAAATTATTGTATTTTTTAAAAATACAGATTTTAGATTTTTCAAAATAGGAAGGTCTTTGGATTTGTTTTTTTGAAAAATCTTTATGACTGGTTAGGATGAATTAAGCCCTACAAGAAACAACGAATGGGATTAGAACAGAATTGAGCAAATTCTTTTCTGTAAAGGGCCAGATAGAAAGTATTTTAGGCTTTGTGAGCTATATGATCTCTGTCACAACTACTGAACTCCGCTGCGTCAACTTTGTGGTTATAGCTAAAGCAGCCATAGATAATATGTAAACAAACAGATGTGGCTGTGTTTCAGTAGAACTTATTTGCAAAAACAGGCTCGGCTATGGACATAGTTTCCTGATGCCTGAATTAGATAACCCTTTGAAACCTCCTTAGATTGAGCCTCCTGTGTTATTAATATTGAATATTTGATCATAGTTAATCCTGGTAAAATGAAACCTTTGGACCCTCATAGGAAGATTAGAACCGCGTGTGGCTTCACTCTTGGCTTACACTGAAGTCTTATTATCAGGGAATCTTGGGGGTTCCAAAGTGAGGTAGGAGATTTGGGTCTTTTTCAGAGCATCACTACATGAAGCCTTCCTTGCTGTGCTCTGCATTTTCGTCTGCATAGGAGACTGAGAATACTGGAAAATGATGTCTCTTGGTAAATGGAGGGAAAACACCTCCATAGAATTTACAGTGCCTACAATATCTGACTTGTGCAGTTTTTCCCCTTTACTGTAAGTATGTTGGCTTTTGGATTTTTCTTTGGACATGAAGATGAGGTAAAGAATTTGGCTCCAAAAGTTTTATTTTGTGTTTTAGTTACATAACTCCCATGCTATACTGAAACTCTGGTTATTTATAGCAAAGTTCTGTGCATCTGTGCTTTTATACTATGTAGGAAAATAACCTTTGCCCAGATAAAAGATTTGTTTCATTTAACCATTGTTTAAAACTTGCATTCAAAACCAGAAATTTTTAGTACCCTGTAATTGAAACATTGGACCTAGGGCACCTCACATAATGAATTATTTTCTATCTTGGCCTACGAACACTATAATTCTTTATTTTAAATCTCAAACATAGTTGTCTCTCCCCATAGCCCCAGAAGCCAGTGTCCTGGAGAGAAGGTTGTTGCACAAGGTTCTGTGGCAACATAGTTTACTGTCACTTCACTTACTCATTACTTCCTGGTACTCTGTGCTTTCTGTAAATAGAGTTTTATTCAGCCCTTCATAATACCCACTGAACAGAAATGATAAGTGATTTCAGCATAGCCTTTTTCTTTTCTTTTTTAATGAGGCATAATGTATTGGCCATACAGTTTGAAAATAATTTAGAATCTGTACTGTGCTTTACTCCCTTTCCAAACCTAGTTCTAGAATGTGCCTCTTTTGCAATAGTTACTGGATGTAAGAGGATGGCGATCTGTATTTCCTGCATTACTCAAGATATTTGAAATTCATTCCCAGTAGGAAACTTGAATTTTTTTTTTGCTAAATAGATTTGAGATATACTTAATCAGAGTTTTAGTATAGCAGGGGAGTTATGTAACTGAAACACAAAATAAAACTTCTGGAGCCAAATCCTTTAAGCCTTTCTCCATGTGCAAAGAAAAATACAAAAGCCCACATACTGTAGCCAAATTTCCTATTGGTCTCATTTTTTTTCTCTTCTGCATATGGAAGGAAGTAGGACTTGTTTTTCTTTTCCAATGCTTATTGTACCTTTTCTTCAGGTTAAACCACAACGACTGGATTAAGCAGTATGAAACACTAGCTGAAATGGTAGTTCCAAGGTCTAGCAAGTAAGTAGTAGTCTTTGTACAACCATTTATTCCCTAGAATTCCTTTTATAGTTTGGATGTTGGATTAGGAAATGTCTTTGCTGTCTTTCCTTTGTGATAAATTTACAGTTTTAAAACCATACTTTTATCTTATAAATGAGGAACTTGGCACAGTCTGTTTGACCCTCTCATGTTTATAGACGTAGAAGTTTGAGGCCAGTGAGGTGAAATAGTTTGCCCAGAGTCACACATCTCATTCGTGGCAGGGCCTGCAACTAGAGCCCAGGTCTTTGGTGTGGCACTCTTTCTGCTGCACTGTGCTGCCTTCTGAAAATTCTTCATTCACTGTTTATTACATACCTACTATGTGTCTGTTATTCCTCATTTTCCCTGGCAAAGGAAGTATACCAGGATGACTGCTAGACTGCAGTGCCGATCTCCAAATGTTTGCCATCACTTTGAGCATAGATTTTACCTAATGTATATATTCCTTAAAAAAACCACATGCACACACACACAAATAACTTTTTTTATTAAGCACTTTTTAAATTTAGAGATTTAACATATATAATCTAATTTGATATTTACAATATTTCTGTGAAGCAGTATAGGCAATTATAATTCTTATTCTCTTAGAAGAGGAAGTCAGAATGCTTAAATAGTTGCCTAAGGCATATGGCTGCATAAGTGTCCTGTGGCTAAGCTAGGGATAGAACTGAAATCTTTTAACTCTAGGTCCTATACTCTTTTAACACTATTTCATGTCATTTTCCCCTGTATTCTGCCATTGCCACATAAGGTGTTCTTTGACAAAATGTTAAATACAGTGTATATACACCCCAAAGTATTCTCTTTGTATATATGTGCCTGTAGAGAAGGTGACCTTATAAGAGAGAGTACAGAAGTGGAATTAGTAAGGTCAGGCCCATGAAATATTTTCTTTTCCAGTTTCATTGTGTCATATGGGAGGTAGCTTAGTATAATGGAAAGAGTCCTGGACCCAGGGATCTGAGTTCTATTGCTGGTTCTGCTACCAACTTGCTGTGTGACTTGGGTAAGTCTTTTAACTTCTCTGGGCCTCATTTTCTTTGTAAAGTGAGCATAGCACCTTCCCTGTATATGTTATGAAGTTATTTTAAGGCTTGTTAGAGTATACAAAATATAAGGTAAGATTATTATAATTTCACAAATGTTGCCCTTTGGGAACTAAACCACAAACCTGTGCTCATCATGAATTTTTTTTTTTTTTTCATTTGGGGGAATACCTTCCATTCACACCAGCCCTTCTCCTGGTAAACTGAAGATGACAGTTGTGTCTTGATATTAGTTTCTCACTCAGGCTGCTTATCTTGGCAGATAACACCTTCTTATCTGGAAGGCATTAAAATTGTAGAAGTGGACTTGAGGAGGCAGTTGGAGGAGGAGGGTGAGGACCTGGCACACACAGAATGTCCTCCAAAGGTCGCATATTCCAAGCCAGATTTCCAGGGAGTGATGTGGAGGCTGGTTAAGTAGGCCCTGATTTACTCTGAAAGAAGTAGTTCTTTCTTTCTTTATTTTAAAGACAGGGTCTTAACTCTGTCACCTAGGCTGGAGTGCAGTGGCACAATCATAGCTTATTGTAACCTCAAACTCATGGGCTCAAGCGATCCTCCCACCTCAGCCTCGTGAGTAACTAATACTACAGGTGTGCACCATCATGCCTGGCTGATTTTTTTTATTTTCTGTAGAGACAGGATCTCGCTATGTTGCCAGGCTGGTCTCAAACTCCTGGCCTCAAGCAGTCCTCCCATCTTGGCCTCCCAAAGTGCTGGGATTACAGGTATGAGCCACTTTGCCCAGCCTGAAAGGATTAAAACTTTAAAAATATTACTTTAGGGATTTAGATCTTTTGACAGGTCATGTTAGTAGTTTAAAGGGAAAATGTTAGGCAGGAACAGTTTGATTCATTGTCTCTGAATGATCCGTAAGTGCACACTAACTCTCTGAGAGTTCCCAGCCCCTCCTCACTCAGTGAAAACATCTATTCTGTGTGTTTCTCAGTTCAGAGGACATTTGGAATTGCTGACTCAAACATACCTATGTAAATTCAATCATAGATAACATAGAAGTCGTTCAAATACCACTGTTAAGAGTATGTGTAGTCCATATAGAACAAATAGGCCTTTTGTGGGTTAGTGTGGAATTTTTTCTGCTATTTAGGAAAGATCTCTGTGACTTGATGTTGAATTTTTGGTTTATCAATATAACTAACTTTTGAGTAATTACTATGTGCTAGTCATTGTTCTAAGTGCTCAACACAAATTTAGTCAATTAATTATAGGTGGTAACACTTGTTACTTTTTGGCATGATACTTGAGTGATTACTCTTGGGAGCAGTGAAGATAAAAAGTGGAATTTTGAGATAGAAGAACGGATTGAAAAATACCATCCTCAAACCCTAAGCAATAATTTATTTTTTAAAAAACACAAAAACTATATATTTGCAAAATAGTCTATCTACATATTAAAAGATTGGACAATTTGAAATACTGCCATTATTGTGTGGCTAAATGCAGGATGTGTATAAATGCCACGTCAAGGTTATGGCCAGAGAAGAGTATGCTAGGCTGCTGTTCTGCTTTTCTTCGAATGCTGTTCAGAAAGAACATGTACTTTTCACATGTACTTTCAGAATCACCACTTTCCTTTTTTGTTTTTTTAATCTGTCTACTTTTACTTGTGTTAAAGTTGTCTGACTGGGTCAGATTACTGGTTAACTTTTGCCTTTTTTCTGCCATTGGAAACAGCACCACAAACACATTGGTGCTTCACAGAGGTTTTTGTTCAGGGAGCTAGGGTTCCAAATGAAGCAGAGGAGCCTGGCTAGGAAGTGCAGAAAAAATGATACTAGCCATTGTGAAGAGAAGTTTCTCTTGTGTTTTGGAGCAGGGGTTGCAAAGGTAACTTTTGTGAAGAAAGGCAGGGAAGAAACAGGTGGATTGATTAGGGAGCAGAGAGTCTTAGGAGAGAGGCAAGAAATCAGATGCAGCAGGAAGAGCTTATAAGCTCCAGAAATCACTGCCGCTCTCATGGGTTGCTGAAAATGTCATGAAACAGCTGAAAAACATTGACTAGAATTGACTTTTAGTTTTCTCTAGGCCCGATTACACTTATGAGAAGATAGTGTTGCTACTTCTACATAACAGTAGAACTATTAATAATTGGAGAGAGTGAGTTTGGCTCATTTATTTGAACCTCGTAAAACTTTTTGAGAGTTGGGTTAGACTAAACTAAGTCCCCTTGCAGGCACAGTTCCTGACCAACAGCATATCTGGGGAGAGATCAAGTCCATGTTTATTCGTGAAAAGATGTGACTTTCTTACCTCTTTCCTCTTCTCCTGGCTTTTGTTTTGTTTCTTTACCTTGGTCTCATGTGCCACTTAAGGTCACTACTGGTTTCAAGTCCATCCCTCATCTGCCTTTGCACCTCCCTGGCAATCTCATGGTGGATCGTCACCACCACTCAGTTTCTGCAGGCTGTTCCCTTGTTCCTTTGGCCTCACCCTCCACAAAGAATCTACCTCTAGAACCTTAGATCTATAATCCAACTCTTTCCCAGACCTCCCCTCCATCTTTCTCATTCTCACTGAATCTGCCCCTTGCTGGTGTTCACATCTCCAGTCCCCCAACCCTTTGTTTGCATTGACTTTGGTGATTTCCTCCAATCACACATCCTGTCCTGATGAGCCTGGACTCTAGTCATGACTGCAGCCATTTTTTTGCCAGTACTGTTGGCTCTGGCCCCTGTGACTTTCTGCAAACTCATACTCCAAATCAATCTATATGCAATCTCCTGGCTTCTAGACCTAAATTGCTTGAGTGAGCAGGAGAGACTCTGGTAACCCTGAATATTGGCCGCTCCAGACTTAGGCTATTCTGTTTCAGGGGGACATAGTCTGTTCTATCAGTGCTGTTTCAACTACACCTATGGCTCTAACCTTACCTGTAGTTTTAGGACCCCTAAATCTCCGTCTGTATCCTGCCTTAACCCCCAGCTTCAGACTCACACACCCAGGTTCATACTGGACCACTCCATGTGATATTCCCTAGGTAACCAACATTATCACCCCAATCTCAGACTCAAACTCTCTGGTTTCCTTGTATATGGCAGCAACGTCTACCTAGTGATCTCTACCAGAAGCACGGTGGTCAGTCATTTTGGACTCTTACTTCTCCTTCAAACTCCTCCCTCCCCCATCTAATCAGTTGCATCATTTCTTCCTTCCATAGTATTTGGTTGAACCATATGAAATCACTGTTTCGTAGGTCAAAAATGATCAAATATCCACAATTTTATATGGTTAAATCTACTTTAAACTTCCTCCCCCCTCCCACATACCTACTGCTGCTACTCAGTTTACACTCGCATCATCTCTTGCCTGGACCATTGTAATTTTCCTTAACTGGTCTCCTTTTCCCCTATATTTCCCCTCTCATTAGTCCTCCACATTGCTGCCAGTTTTATCTCTGTGACATACAGGTCTGTTGGTTATTGCCCTGTTGTTTAAAGCCCTGCTGTAGTCACTTTTGCTGCCTCCCTTACACACACACACACATACACACACACACACACACCCCGCTCCTAGTTCCCTGCATCCCAGCTGTACCCCAAATGCACTGTGTTGTTCCATATGTGTGTTCATTTGCATAGTAGTGTTCTACCTGGCACATTCTCTCTTTTGCCTATCTTTTTTTTTTTTTTTTTTTTTGAGACGGCGTCTTGCTCTCTTACCCCACCTAGAGTGCAGTGGCATCATCATAGCTAACTGCGACCTCAAACTCCTGGGCTCAAACAATTCTCCTGCCTCAGCCTCCTGAGTAGCTAGGACTACAGGTGTGTGCTACCTTGCCTGGCTAATTTTTCTATTTATTGTACAGATGAGGTTGCTCTTGCTCAGGCTGGTCTCGACTTCCTGAGCTTAAGTGACCCTCTCACCTCAGCCTCCCAGAATGCTAGGATTACAGGTGTAAGCCACCACTCCTGGCCTTTTTTGCCTATCTTTCAGACTTCCACTTGACATCACTTCTTCTGTGAAACTCTTTTGAATGCCCTCAGGTAAAGTTCCTCATTCCCCAGTGTAGTATATATATAGCTTCTATTGTAGTACTTACAGCTCTGTGTTGTAGTTACCAGTTTATGTACTCCCTGGACGCATTCCTTGCAGTCAGGGAACGATGTCTTAATGGTTTTATTCCTAATATCTGGCAAGAGCTTGGCACATTATGGAGTCTCAGTACATGTTAAATGACTAAAAGTCCATCATAGTAAAGTATATTTATTTTTTGGAAATGCTTTTCCTGGGGTCGGGAAGGAAAGCAAATGGGTTTTATTTATTTTTTTCTTAATAAAGTGGCACAGTAGGATTTAGTCATAAAACAAGACTGAGTTTTTATCTTGTCTACTTTCACCGTCAGGATTTTGAGTAAGCCGTGCAACTTGGCTGTGTCCCAGGCCTCTACCCGGATAGGTGGGAACCTGCCTGACAGACACCCCGCTCATTGACACAAGGCAGGTCAAGCATCAAATGCTTTTGAAAGGGCCTTCAAAAGAGCAAAGTATTGTATAAGTTTAAAAGATTAATATGACAGTGGTGGGATATATTGTTTATATCTCTGAAGTAGCTTGTCGAGTTAGATTTGGATTTGTTTTGATCTCAGCCATTTTGTACATCACTGCGCTGAGTCAATCTTGGCAGACCAAAAGATCATTAAAAGATGTTTTTATTGAGCTCTGTCCACTGGCTAGCTGCCTTGTGTTAGGTTTGGTAGGCATTAGGAGTAAGAACTAAGGGTAATAACTTTGAGAAGACACAATTTAAAAGACTTAAATGTTCCAAATTTGAAGTAGTTGAGTTTTCTCTAAATGTCAGTTATCACAGTGATCAGTACTCCCAAAAGTATGTGTGCTGCTCATACGCTAGGGAGGTGGCCCCTGCTGGCTGGCTGACCAGGAACCAGGGTAAGTTTAGTTCTTAAAGCCATTCTGTGGTTAAGCATTGTAACTGCTTTCTGAATCTACCTGGCTAACCAGGCAGTTCTTAGGCTTCAGAGAAAACTACACTTGCTTTTAAAAAAAAATTTAATAAAGTGTCTTTGAATTCCACAAGCACTCCCTCTGTTTTTTTGTTTTTCTTTAAGAGATGGGGTCTTGCTCTGTTGCCCAGGCTAGAGTACAGTGGCACAATCATAACTCACTGCAGCCTTCAACTCCTGGGGTCAAGTGAACTTCTTGTCTCAGCCTCCCAAGTAGCTGGGACTACAGGCGCACAGCACCATGCCCAGCTAATTTTTTAATTTTTTTGTAGATACAGGGTCTCACTATGTTCCCCAGGCTGATCTTGAACTCCTGGCCTCAGGCGATCTTCCTGCCTCAGCCTCCCAAAGTACTGGGGTTACAGGCATGAGCCACTGTGCCCAGCCTCTCTCAGTTATGTAAAACTTATTATTTTTTTCCAGTTTCAGAAGTATCACACTATAAGTAAAAACTGAACATTAAAAAACAAAAAAAAATTCCAGCCTGAGCAAAAGCGAAATAGAAAGAAATGATCTGGACAGCTAAAAATATATAGAAAAAAAAATTAGCCAGGCATGGTGGCGCATGCCTGTAGTCCCAGCTACTCGGGAGGCTGAGGCAGGAGGATTGCTTAAGCCCAGGACTTTGAGGTTGCTGTGAGCTAGGCTGACACCACGGCACTCTAGCCCGGGAAACAGAGCGAGACTCTGTCTCAAAAAAAAAAAAAAAAGAACCCTCAGTAATACTCCCCCACCCCCAGGTCATCACTGTTGAACAGTTAAGTGTGCAGCCTTGTAGACCTCACATAAGGGATTCTGTACATAACAGGTAAAATTCTGAAAGCCACATTAGGACCCTGTACCATACATGTGCTATGCAGTTTGCCTTTCCAGACAGTGGACTTTTCCCCAAGGCATTATAAATTTCTATGACAGGTAAAATTTCTTGGCAGTTGTGTCTGGAAAGGTCTTTCCAGTGATAGCCATGGAGCTGTGACTGAATAGAAGTTCTGACTTCACTGGGATCTTCTAAAGCAAGCCTAAAAGGGATGCTGAGATGCATACAAGCACATTTATTCAGAGGTTATTTAGACAGTTGTGTTTGTCATTTTTGACTTAGAGGGCGTGATGGGAGAAATGGAAAAATCTGAGGTATGAGGTGCTGGCAGAACAGAGAGGCTGAGCTGGGCCTCAGCAGAGCTGGGTTGGACTGGGGAGGGGAAGAGAGAATTAGGCTTCCAGAAAAGAAGAGAGTGCTTAGCAGGGAGACCCTGGAAACAAACCAGCCTGGCACTGATGTAGATTGAAAGGCATGGTTCTTAGAGTTTGGATGCTTTACTTGAGTTAATGTTTACTTTTTTTGGTTAGTAAGAAGTAAATGTAACATAGCATGTTAAGGCATCGTAAACAAAAAATATAATAAACAAACATTCAGTGTCTTTAGTGTGTGAGGCAATTCAGATGCATAGCACTGAGGTGATTTAGGAAGGGCCATTATACCCTGCTATTCCTTCTCTTCCTCCTGTTTCTGAATTCTGCCCTTACTATGAAAGAAGCAGTGAGTATAAAGCTTTAAGTGGACTTTTTCTTTTTTTCCGTAGTGTTCTCTCAGAGGACCAAGACAGTTACCTTTGTAATGTCACCTTATTTAGGAAGGCAGTTGATGACTTCCGACATAAAGCCAGGGAAAACAAGTAAGATTATTATTATTATTATTATTTATTTTGTTAGTTCATTTGTATGCAGTATGGACAATTTGTTTTATTCCCCAAATTTAGATTCATCGTTCGTGACTTCCAGTATAATGAAGAGGAAATGAGAGCAGATAAAGAAGAAATGAACAGGCTTTCTACTGACAAGAAAAAACAATTTGTATGTGTTTTTAATATTTAGTATTATCAGTGTTAAGCAGAAGAAAAAGTGGGTATTGCTTTTTTTGATTTAAAAGAAAGCAAAACTTCTATGACTTTGCTTTTAAGAAATTTGATTTTAGTTTTTTCTGTTGAGTAGTCAGAATGAATTTCCTCTAAAGCTTAGATCTGTGAATAGTTATCTTAAAATACATACCTAAAAATTAATTACTCCACCTAAATCCATAGCAGAGATTAATTTTAAATGCAGAATTTTGGTTAATGTCCTTGTAGTGAAGGGTGATTCTACTTAATAAAGTTCTCTCTTTTCAGTAAGAATTTTCATTTTCTTAAGGCAGATTTTTCCAGTGCTTCAATCTTCTGTTGAAGCAAGTTGTATGTAAACTATTGAAGAGTTGGTATGTTGTAGGCATCATGGGGAACAGGGATGGAACTGTGAAAATGGAAGACGACATTGACTTTCTTGCCATCTTCAAGTGTAGGGTTACTGTGAAGACTAAAAGCTTGTATGGAAAGGGAAACATGCAATGAATGATAATGTGTTTCCCTTGTAATATGGGGGAGAAATAAAGGCAAATTCCCTTGAAAATTATTTCTGAGTACTTTATAAACCATATCCTCTCAACTGGGAGAAACCCTTTAAAGAACAAATATTTTGACCAAAGATTTTCACTTTGTTTTGTTATCCTTATTGCTTAAATTAATTGGTTGATACATCAAATGAGCCTATTAACGTTATCCAAGTAAGTGTTGGCTGAATTGGTAATACGTGTGTATGTCTTTTGAGTATGGAGAGACTGTATTATTTGAAATTTGTTTCTTTAAAAAGGTATTTAATTCTACCAGATATTTTAAGTTCAAAAAGAACTTAATACTACATAATAGAAAATCATTAAAAATTTAGAATGTAAAGAGGTTTTAGAGATCTATATCAACTCCCTTATTTTACAGATGAGAAAACTAAGAGCTAGGGCTATTAAATCACTTGCTTGTATAACTATAATATTTACTTTTGTTTCTGAGAAGTTGTTTGTAGATAGAATTCTATTTTAAATGTATTAAATGTTTGAGAGTATTGTGTAGGAAATTCAGATTTTTATATTTTGGTTTTCAGATAGGGCACTCCTATACTTTGTACCACTTTCATTAAAATACATGTCTTTTTTTATATTAGTGAATTGGTTCAGTGCATTTTAGTGTCTGTTGAGGTTACCTAGTAGTGGCTAACCTTTTAATCTAATTTAAGGTGAAGTACCAAGATAATGAGAATAATACTTTAAAACATTTAAAAAGTGATCTATGTGACTTAATTCTCCTATAGATTCCTAGTGGATAGTTACTTCTTTAAAAATAGTTGGTCTGTCAAATTGTCTTTTCTAAGACCAAATTTGTGGTAACTTTTTTTTTTTGTTTTATAGGGACCACTAGTGCGGTGGCTGAAAGTGAATTTCAGTGAGGCATTTATTGCGTGGATTCACGTGAAAGCTTTAAGAGTTTTTGTTGAGTCTGTTTTAAGGTAAAGAAAGTTAATTGCAAAACTTATAACTGAACAGTTTATAGATTTTTTACACTAGACCTCTTAATTAATTGATTTGGAGAAACTAAAGGGCCAATCATGAAGGAGAGATTGTCAGTATTGTAGAGCTTATAAAGTATGTATCAGTCTTGTCCTTTAACACCAGGTTTAGAGAAAGATCCATGCTGATGTGCTCTCAGGTTCTTTGCTTATGTAGTTATTTAAGTTAAAAGTAGATTGTAAAATATTAACCAATGTTTGATTGAAAGAAAGATCTTTCAAATATTTTACATGTATTAATAGTTTGGTGTGTAGTATACTAATGGCTTATTGAAATCATCTCATATTATCCTAAAATATCTTAATATTTTGAAATACTTACAATTTCATGCATCCTGTGGTCCTCTGTACATGTTGCTCTAACTATGTTAGAAATAGTTTTTAAAAACCTGTGTGTAGCTATGCTTACTATTTTTAAATTTCTTCAAATTTTCAATGTAGATGTGGGTAATCTCATGTTGTTTATTATTTATTAACTTTACATGTTATAATTATTTCCTGAGGCTATTTATAGATTACTGTAAAAATTGAATAGTATTAATAATTAAAGTAATTCCTAGTAATTGGCTCATTTTAAAGAGAGATTTCTAGTGGGCAGTGAGGACCAGAGGTTTCCGTTTCTATGTGTATTAGTTTTAAGTTTTTTATGTAAATTAGTTTAAGGTTCTATGTATATTAGTTGAACTTGTGAAGGTAGTCATTAAAATGAGACACCCTTTCCCTGTTAATCATGACCAAAGAGTTTGAAAATACTTGTTTTTAAAAACAAATCTCTTCATGTGCCTGCTTGTGTTGCATACTGTATTTCTGCTTCTTTCTGAGGTACGGCTTGCCAGTGAACTTCCAAGCAATGCTACTTCAGCCCAATAAGAAAACAATGAAGAAACTGAGAGAAGTGTTATATGAATTGTATAAACATCTAGACAGCAGTGCAGCAGCCATTATTGATGTAAGTACTTATTAGATAGCCTGGTAGAGTAGGAATTGGAGTGAATTTCAGGAAAACATGATTGGAAGAAGGTAGAAAAGGGATAGTAAATATCATGATACTTAATCATTTTTTATTACTTTGATGTTTTCAGTTTGTTAGATAAATGTAGCAAGTTATTTACATTGTTGACCCTGGTTTATACTAGTTGTAGCTGTGCTTTTGCTTCTTGATATTTCTAAAACCCAGTCATTATCCTGGTGTCTATCAGATGTTTATAGCTGCAGATACACAGAAAAACCAGTGATACTAGTTGTTTACAAAAACTGTAAATTGCAGAGAGGAAGGAAATAAGTAGTTATTTTAATTATATTTGGCAGAGATAATGTAGTCAATAGATGAGCATTTTGAAAGGAGCTATGATTTTTCTAAAATGGTACATGTTTATATCTTCTTTTACTGAAAAGAAGATATAAACAGATTACATGTGTTTTTTTTGTTGCTGATCTTTAAAATTGTAGTAGGCTTTTATTTTATATTTTAGATTTCAAATTTTTTTTTTGTGTGTGATAGAGTCTTGTTCTGTTGCTGGGGCTAGAGTGCAGTGGTGTCATCATAGCTCACTGCAACCTCAAATTCCTGGGCTCAAGGGATCCTCCTGCCTCAGCCTCCTGAGTACCTGGGACTACAGGCATGTGCCACATGCCAACATGCTTGGCTAGCTTTTATTTTTTTCCTATAGAGATAGGGTTTCGCCTTGTTGCTCAGGCTGGTCTTGAACTCCTGGCCTCAAGTGATCCTCCTGCCTCGGCCTCCCAAAGTGCTAGGATTACAGGCATAAGGCACCATGCCCAGCCTTGATTTCAAATATCTTGCTGATTTTTTTTGTCTTCAGGATGGTAGTATCTCACATAGGCATTAGAATTAGAACTGAAAATTCAATTTTTCTTGATAGAAGAAAATGCAGGAAATGACTTGCTACATTTTTATGGACTTGCAGATGAAATAAGAGATCTATTTGATACATTATTTCCTACCAGTAAATTCTTGTAACATGCACATCTAGTAAGTGTTATCTTTAAAACCATATTTGGTTTATTTTCATTCAACATTTCAATAAGCCTTGTATCCCATAAACTCAATATCCCAAGCCTCCAAAAAGGAATGGTAGGGTCGTGGTAGAAATACAGCAGGCTTTGAAGTAAGAATGCTTGAATCTTGGCTTTGCTACTCTCTGTGTTTCCTAGAGCAAGTCAACCTTTCAGAGATCTTTCCTCATTTGCAAAATGGAGATAATGCCTAACTTAGATTAAATTAGCATATGTGCATACATTTAGCCCAGAGTAGGTGTTCAATAAAAAGGTAAATGGTAATACCTTTTTCTTATGTTAAGTATGTGATTGAATAATTGTCTTGTTTTTCCATAGGCTCCTATGGATATTCCAGGTTTAAACCTGAGTCAACAGGAATATTACCCCTATGTGTACTACAAGATTGATTGCAACTTGCTGGAATTCAAGTAAAAATGAGCTCCTCCCCAGACAATCCTGTCCTTGTGTTGGTGTATGTAACAGAACAAGGTTGCTGTATGGTAGTGCTTTTAACTCTCTCTTATCCTTTGCTTGCTTACCCCTTTTCCTAGGTTAGTTCTCCCATAGTGGTCCAACATTTTCTTTTTAAAGGAAAATATATATATTGTTTCTTTTTATTGATCAGGTCTGTAAATGTGTACTAAAAAAATCAGAGTTTATTTATAAACAGAATAGTTTATTTAAAGAAAAGGTCTTTTCCTTATTGATATCGTGGTATGCATTAATTCCATTTGTTACTATTGTGCACAGAAACCTTGTTTACAAGGAAATGGTGTAAACGTTTATACCATTTTGTTCACTGTATTTAGTAGACATAAGTGTTCAATAGTTATTGAATTGTGATGTAAAGAAATGTGACAATATTCAGGTATGTGCTTTTTGAATGTTTCAAATTACAATCTATGAGCACTGTTGACACCCACAGGAAAGAATAAAATTACCTGTGCAAAGGTGTATTGTGGTGTGTGTAAGTTAAAATTACAATTCAGTTTGAGAGTTTAATAAATGACGTCATAGCTAACTGCTATGCTACTTTCAGGATTTTGTTATATGCTGAGGTGTGACCATTTGTGTCATTTGACTTTCTTATGATTTAATTGTGCCAAATTTGGGTCAGAACACAAATTTGAAGATTATTTTTCAACATATGATGAATATTTACATTTGGACAGTAGACTTTTAGTTTTCTCAAATAATGAAGAAGTAGAGCCAGTTTTGAATAAAGTGTAGCAAAACTATGCAGCTTTAGTAATTTGTTTTGTCTAAGTCTTTATTTTACATGCTTCCTTTTTAAGATCTATAATTATAGAAGCCTTCATTTTGATGTTTATGTCATTTATGACATAGTCTGAAAATAGAGGCATTGCTAGCCTTTGAAATTTCTGAAATGAGGCTGGGCATGGTGACTCATGCCTATAATCCTAGCAGTTTGGGAGGCTGAGGTGAGAGGATTGCTTCAGGCCAGGAGTTAGAGACCCCATTTCTACAAAAAACAGATAAGTTAGCTGAGTGTGTTTGGCATATGCACCCATAGTCTCAGGTACTTGGGAGGCTGAGGTAGGAGGATCCCTTGAGCCCTTGAGCACAGGACTTTTGAGGTTGCAGTGAGATACGGTGATACCACTGCACTGTAGCCTGTGCAACAGAGCAAGACCCTGTCTCAAAAAACAAAAAAAAGCTCTCTGAAATGAATGCCTTAGTGTCCTGAATGAGCCTTTTTTTTTTTGAGACAGAGTCTCACTCTGTTGCCCGGGCTAGAGTGCCATGGCGTCAGCCTAGCTCACAGCAACCTCAAACTCCTGGGCTCAAGCAATCCTTCTGCCTCAGCCTCCCGAGTAGCTGGGACTACAGGCAGGTGCCACTATGCCTGGCTAATTTTTTCTATATATATTTTTCGTTGTCCATATAATTTCTTTCTATTTTAGTAGAGACGGGGTCTCGCTCTTGCTCAGGCTGGTCTCGAACTCCTGAGCTCAAACAATCCACCCGCCTCGGCCTCCCAGAGTGCTAGGATTACAGGCGTGAGCCACTGCGCCCGGCCTGAATGAGCTTTTGAAAGAGGAATTTGTGGCAATGCTGTCCTTACTGTGTACTCACAGGTTTGCAAATGGGAGAAAGAAGTTTACATTTTATTTTAGGGGCATGTCATTATTATTCTATTCTCTTTAAAAAAATTAGCCTCCAAAATTCTTTTTATTTCAAAATTGTATATTGTTATTTCTTAATCAATTTCAAACAAATACAGACATCTACAAAGTGGAACTTGAGAGACACTCGCCCCCCACACCCCCCAATTTCTACCTCCCAAGGGACATTTATGTATTCCTCCAGGCCCTTTTCTATAATTCTACAACATATATCTCTCACATACACACACACAGTTTATTTTAATAAAAATGGGATCATACTACACACATTCTGTCACTTGCTTTTTTGCTTAATAGTATATCCAAGATATCTTTACAATGTAGCTAGAGCCATCTCCTTCTTTTATCCAGCTCCGTGGTATTCCATCATGTGTCTGTGCCATATGTACTATAGATGAATGGATGGATATTCAGGTTGTTTTTAGTTTTTGCTCTTAACAAACACTGCTACAGTAAGCATCCTTGCACGGTTCTCTGTATACTTGTATTAGTACTTCTGTAAGAGAGATCCTTGAAGTGGAATTTGCAGGGTCATATATAAAAGTATATGCATACGTATTTAAAATTTGGGTACATACTGCCCAATTGTCAGAATTCTAAATTCAATACGTGCTTGAAATGTGGATTTAATTTCAATTTTCCTTTGGACAAGAGGAAGCTGTAAAAATTTTTGGTTTTGATGTCAGAAAATTCTGGTTCTGTGTCTTTTCATGTGTTCTTTGAGTCTTAGTATCTGTAAATTGAGAATATCTCTCTATCATAGGGGGATATGTTTTGATTGTCAATAATTTAAAATTTAAAATCCCAGCATAGCTGAGTGCCATGACGTGCTCCTGTAGTCCCCACTACTTGGGAGGCTGAGGTGGGAGAATTGCTTGAGTCCAGGAGTTAGAGGCCATAGTTTGCTATGATCATGCCAGTGAGTAGCTCCTGCACTCCAGCTTGGGCAACATAGAGACCTTGTCTCTTAACAACAACAACAACAAAATCCCAGCATAAGTTTGAAACTATGGGACTTTCACTATACTTTGTATCAGGAGTGCAGTACCTCAGAGTGGCTGAGCATGTGGCTCTGGAGCCAGACCCCAGCTCTCTGCTCATGGGCTCTGTGGTCTGGGCTCAGAGTGATCTCTGCATCCCAGTCCCTTCTCTGTAGGTTGTGCGTAACTAGAGTGCCCACCTCATTAGGGCTGGGTGAGAAGAAAATGAGACCTCATGTGCACAGAAAGTGCTTAGAGTACCTGGTGAGAAGTTGGTAAATGTACTTTTAATCCTTGAGGAGGAGTACATGTAGCTCCCTTTTCACCGTGTTTACTTTGGGAAATTTAAGATACACATCATAGTATCTGAAGGTTAGAAGGAAGTAATTGTGTGGTAGGGTGTAGGGGGTGAGTAATAGAGTTCGTGTCTGTAACATAACATTAAAGCAGGTTGAGCATCACTGAGCTAGCTTCGGTCTGTGTTGGGTTATCTACGTTGTTGATGGCAGGTACCATTCCTGGGAAAGGACTGCTCCTGTCACTTGCCTCGCTCAGGAGTCTACTGTTTCTCCACTAGGATAGAGCTCAGATTATATTGAGATTCATTAAACATTTATTGAGTATCCTTTAGAGACCATTCACATCTGTCACCTCAGCCCTTCCCTGTGGTGTTCGTGATGGGAAGACTGGCACTCCCCATTTTACATATGTGGAGATTCAGGGTCAAAGAATTTAAGTGATTTCTATGTTAAGTCACAAATTTTGAATCAGTATTTGAACTTGAGGATTTCTGACTGCTGGGTATCATACTTCCCACCCTCCACTAGGCACTGTATGAGTGAGCCAAACACATTCCTTAACCTTGGTCTAAGATAGACAATAATATAGAAAAGGTACTAGCTATGGATAATCAGATATTAAATTGTGTTGGTATTTGGTAGGAACCCAGGAGTCCAGAACATTTCATCAATGATGGGTGATGATGTGTCTAGTTGTTTAATGCTAATATCAGTAGCCTGAGTTACTCACCCTAGCAGATTTTTCTACCTCTTCTACTACTCTGCTGAAGTTGCTGTTAAGCAGAAACTTTTTGTGGAACATACTCCACACAGCTTTTTGAACCAGTGCTTATCAAGTAGTATCTTTAAAGTAATACTTTGTACATAAATACTTAGCAAATGTGAACTTCTATTTGCTCTTGCTTCAAAATTAGTCACAAGTGTTGCTAATAAAATATAAGAAATTGATCTAGTAATGAGGTTTTTCTCCTTCATTCTCAACTATCTTTTTAGTTTAAAAAGAAATAAAGTAACATATGCACAAGATTAAAAACCACATATGCAAATATTACAGAACAGCTTATAATGAAAACCTTGCCTGTTTTTGGAAAAAATGTGATTGTTTTCTGTTTACATCAATAAAAGATGGTTTGTCCTAGAAGGTTTATAACAGTATTACATTCTAGAAGAAACATAGCAAATTTAGTACTTGTCTCTACATTGAAGTTCACCCATTTCAGTAATGTAAATTTATTCATGGTCTTTATTTTCCTAGCATTGATAGCATTAGATTCTTTAGATTAATGTATGGATGTAATCCTCACTAAAAAAAGGAATACAGCACATTGGAACCATTTGATTCACCAGTGGATTTACTCATAAAATATTTTTAGATATGAGCCCCATGACTTGTGAGAGAAAAAGGGAACAGAGTAGAATTGTAGAAATCCTGAACAGTGAGAGATTACCTCCCCAGATTGTTTAGCTCTGCAAAAGATAAAACTGAAGAGAAACAAGACAACATCCTTCACACCAGGAGTGGCCAAGATAATGCAAGAAGAAAAAAAACTTTAAAACAAAGCTGAGGCAGTCAAGGAACACAAGGAGATCAGGGAAATGCAAATCAAAACCACAATGAGATATCACCTAACCCCAGTGAGAATGGCCATTATTAAAAAGTCAAAAGACAACAGATGCTGGTGTAAATGCAGAGAAAAAGATACACTGTTGGTGGGACTGCAAACCAGTACAACCTCTATGGAAAATTGTATGGAGATTCTTCAAAGAACTAGAAGATCTACCATTTGATCCAGGAATCCCACTACTGGATATTTACCCAAAGGGAAAAAAGTCATTTAATCAAAAAGACACTTGTGCTTGAATGTTTATTGCAGCACAATTCACAATCATAAAGACGTGGAATCAACCCAAGTGCCCATCAATTGACGAGTGGATTAATAAAATGTGGCACATGTATACCATGGAGTACTACTCAGCCATAAAAAAGAATTAATACCTTTTCTAACAGTCTGGGTGGAACTGGAGTGAAGTATTGCAAAAAATGGAAAAACAAACACATATACTCACTATTAAATTGAAACTAACCAATCAGGACTGGTGCCCAGATGGAAGTAAAACTCAACAGAAATCAAGCAGATGGGAAGGGGGTGGAGCACACTTACAACTTTGACTCAAGCAGTACAAAAGCAATCAATGTAACCAAAACATTTTTACCCCCATACTATTGTGAAATTAAAAAAAAAACCACCACAAAGGGGATGCTTCCTGGTAGTTGCTGAACACTGAAATTGGCTGTTACACCCACAGGGGTTCCTACTTAAGGAATTTAATAAAAATGCAGATTCATTACCAAATGCCACAGAAATGTGGTTTATAGTCTTGAGTAGATCCGAGGAACAATCTACATTTTTAACACGCACCCAGGAGAATCAGATGCTGGTGGCCACCGTTACAGTCTGAGGCTGCCTTCTAAAGATTCTGCCTCTGAACCTCCAGACTGGGGCACTGGCTTATGGTTTGTGAGCATCCTAAGGCCTCATTCAAGTAGTGATTCTTCTGCTTCACAGAGACCACATCTAATAGGATCGTTATGGGCAAATCAGTGTTTTCTACTCTGTCACCAGAAGCAGCATTCGGTATCATTACTCAATAGAACCAGAGAGTTCTGCCTTAACTCTTGGGAGGCCACAGAATATCAAGCTGAAATTTGTAAAAACTACCTAAAAGGATCAAGGTCACATTTTCATCTTTTCATTGAGAAACCGCCCCCCGGGAGATCTGGACATGATTTTTCACTGTTTATACAGTGTAAAAGAACAACTAAAACAGTTCTCATTCTCAAAGTGGTTTATATGAGGAAACAAAGATGTTAAGATGAAAAAAGCTGGAGGCAGCAAAGGTTATTGTTGCAGTTAGACGAAGGAATAGACTGAATGTATGATACCTTGAACTTGAAAGTAGTTTTTTTTTTTTTAGCTACAACATGAAGAGAAACTGTAGAGAATATTAAATCCCAAGAGCAGCTTTCATGCATGTATTTCACCATTTCCTACGTATTTGGATGACCTCACTGGATAGTCCTGTGACAAATCATTCTTAATTATCTTTTTTAGCAACACGGCTTTTCATATTTTATATTTAGCTGTTTAGATGCATGTTTGGACTGATTCTCAGAGTAGTTATAGGTCAGTATATATTTTATGCATTGCTAGAAGCATAAAGTCACTTGTTTTTTGAATAAAAATTGTGACTACACTGGTACTATATTTTACCACAAGAGGGCACTCTGGTGCCATTGAAAAGCAAACAGTCCCCCACCCCCACCCCCCACCCTGCCACTCCTTGTGGTTGATTCTGAAATATAGAGTCAATTTAGAGAAGCCCACACTTGGCAGCGTTCTGCTTTGGACTCCTGTTACAAGTATTTGTTAATATAGAGTTCTCAGAAAGTGTTAGATGACTCATTCATTTTGACTCCAGCCTCTGTGTGTGTGTGTGTGTAAAACCCAAACACCCCCATAATACTCTGAAATAAAAAAAAAAAAGAAAGAAAAAAACCCCAAACAAACCCAAACACCTTTCATCAGACTGGTGCTATCCAGTGACAAAGTTTTCACCAAAAATAAAGTGAAAAAGGTAAGGCTGTGTGTGTGTGTGTGTGTGTGTGTGTGTGTGTACATACACTTATTCAGCAGATAGTTGTTGAGCACGTGCCGTGAACCAGGAGTTGTCTTAGGCACAGGGATGTAATGCTGAGCGGTCAGAAGGCCTCTGTAGGGTGTGCGGACTAGTAATCTGATGGCAGCTTGACTGGGAAAAATACAAACTTGGCAATACCAGATCAGAAGAAGGATTTTACTGATCTGTGAAATCCAAAGTCTAAAAACATACTGACTGTCCAGAACAGTCAACCCATAGTATCAGTTAGTGGGTAAAAATAGATTTTTTTTTTCAAATCTGACCACACTGTCAGTCTGGTTTAGCATTGTCCGAAGGAATTTTCTGTGATGATGGACCTTCTGCACCTGTGCTACCAGTGTAGTAGCCCCCAGCCACACGTGGCTGTAGATCACTTGAAATGTGGCTGGTGTGACTGAAGAACTGAATTTTTAATCTTATTTAATTTTAATGAAATAGCTACATGTGGCTGGCGGCTACTGCGCTGGACAGGCAGGTCTAGGTGGTCACACCTGGGTAATGAGTCCTTTTGCCCTTAAGTTTCCAATATGTCCCATATCCTTTGGCCTCTTTTTTTTTTGGTTTCTATAACTGGAAGAGCCAGCCTATCTTCTATTCACTTTGCTTGCCAGATTTAATTTCCCCACAAGTCTGAGAAACAAGGAGAGGAAAGTATTGCTCTCTTAGTCATTGTTGATGTGTCTCAGATTGCTACACAGCATTCTCTTTGATCACAAAAGACAACTACATATACTTTGTGCCTTTATGTGCATGAGGGTAAACTGGTTGCAATATTGAAAGACCAAAAGCTGTTTCTGATGGGAAATATTGAATCAGCAAAATTGAAAACACAGCTGTGTGGTTCGAATGGGGATATAATTTCTTCTGTCAATCAGTGCACACTTAGCATCCATTGTGTGCAGGGCATTCACTACGCCAGGCTCTGTGGGGAGGCATCGGAGCTGCTCAGCACATGATTTTCAATGACATTATTTGTCTCTATTGACTCTGAGGAATTTAAGAAGTTCATAAAATGTTGAAGCAGTTAAGGCCTCTCATAAGAAGTCTAGCAACTTACAGTTGCCCTTGGAAAGAGGCAAATTACATAGGAAAGTGAGAGCCCTCTGTCAGTGGCTCGTTTTCCATCAGTGACATGTGGCATGGCTCTTACCTCCCTCTTGAGCGCCATGGGGCTCCTGTGCCGCAGCTCCCACCTCTGTCTCACGGTAGAGACTCTTTGCTTGTGTCTCTTTCACCTTTTCGCCCCCCTCCCCATCCTCCACTGCGCTGGCCGTATTTCTTTCCGCAGTCTACTCTGACAGCCTCCTAACTGGCCACCTCGTCCCCGGTCTCCCCTCACCTTCAGTCCACCCTAGCTCTGCTGCCAGAGAGCCTGCACTCACGTCCTTGCTCACAGATCCTGAAGGCTCCTCATTTACCCAAAGAATAAAGTCCCTTTGTTCAAATTGGATTTTCCCCTCTTTTAAAATTGGCTTCTCTATGTATTTTCTGAAAACAGAATATTGTTTAATGTTTGTTTTTTAATTTGATGGGAGCCTCCTTGAAAGGAAAATTTAGACCATAGATGTTTATTATGAATGTTCCAGCAGTCTGCTTTTCTCTCCCGCCCTCTCTGAGCTGGCCACTGCTCTCCCGGAGTGTGATCTTGGGCAGCCTAACATCCTGGAGTGTGAACCGTTTCTTCTTTTGTAGAAGAGGGACAATTAGGATAACACTATAGGACTATTGTGAGGATGAGGATTAAACGTTAGGTACAAATTTTCTAGCAAGGGACATGGCACAGAGAACGGGTTCAACATATTAACTGACTTATTTTAGTGTTATCCTTTTTCTCACTACTTGATTTTTGTTTCTTGTTTGCTTCTTGCTTCATATGTGAATTGAAATTAGTTTCCCTTTAACTACATCTATTTAGAAGGCAGCTTCTCCATTAAAAACCTACCAGGATCACATGACCAGCAATTTCACTGCTAGGTATATATACCCAAGAGAATTGAAACCATATGTTCACACAAAATTTGTACACGAAATGTCATAGTAGCATTATTTATAATAGCCCAAGAGTGGACACAACCCAAATGCCCATCAACTGATGAATGAATGAACAAAATATGGTAAACCCATACAATGGAATATTATTCTGCCATAAAAAAGAGTGAAGTACTGATCCATGCCACCACATGGGTGAACCTTGAAAACATTATGCTAAGTGAAAGAAGCCAGATATGAAAGCTCACATGATTTCATTTATAAGAAATGTCAGGAATAGGCAAACCGATACTGAAAGATTAGTGGTTGTCAGGGACCAGGATAGGGGAGGGGTTTGGTAGTGACGGCTAATGGGTACGGTGTTTCTTTTTGGGGTGATAATGTTCTGGAATTAGTTAGTGGTGATGGTTGCACAACTTTGTGAAGATACTAAAAACCACTGTGAATTGTGCATTTTAAACAGGTGAATGTTATGGTATGTGAATTATTTCTCAATTAAAAAAAAAAACCTACCAGAGATTATTTCAGATTTTCTACAAATTCTCTTAATTCTTTGCTTATATGTTTTTATCAATGTATATTTAAAAAATTAACTTGAATTCTTTTTTGTGAAAGATAAGGAGTTTTGCACTTTAAGGTTTCACTCCATTCAATGCTCTTGCTATTTATTCTGTCAGTTTGCCTTTTTTGGTGTGTGTTCATTTGTTCCAGTCATTATCTCAGTTAGACTTGGCTGCAGCAGTCTGCAAACCCCTCCTCCACTTCCAGCGCTAAGTTATAAATCTGTCCCAGGATAGCTTATATCACTGGTTATCACTTTAGCAGCCATCGTTCATTCTCAGCAGTCTGTGAAGAAAAGACAGCTAGCTGGCTGAGGATAAATTGTCTGAGACTTCACTGGTCTGATGGTATCTTTCTGTTTCTCCAATATTTGTGTCTCTGATAAGGTGCCTAGGTAAAAGTGCTGACAGCTCATTCATTCATTCAACAACCATTTACTGAGGGTAGAATCTTCATTCACTTAGCAAATATTTAGTAGTTGCTGAATGGGTGCTGGGGCAAAAGCAGCTGAATGACAAAAAGGACCCTGTCTGCGTGGAGCTTACCTGCTAGCGGGTGACAGGCATGAACACATAGTAAACAAGGTAAGACTTTGCAAGGTAAACTTGTGAGGTGACAGAGGACTGACCTGGGCTGGGGATGGGTGGAAGGAGCTCCTTCAGAGGGGTGGCTAGTGGTACCCCAGAAGATCTCAGCCACATGAAGACCTAGGGGAAGAATCTGGCTCACAGAAGTCGGGTAACAGCAGGCAATCGCCAAGAGTGTGATGCAGGGTCTTCCAGACCATGACGAAGAATTTAAGATTTATTCTAATGACAAAGGGAACATATTTTAGGGTCTCATTTGCATTTTTCAAGGATCAGCCTGGTAGTGGTCTTATTGTGTGTTTGCTAACCCCAATTTCTTCCCTTGTGCATGGCACATTCTTAGTAGGCACTGGGTTCTGCTTCTCCAGTGGATTAATCCGTTGAGTATACGCTACACCAGGAAGTGTGCCGGACTCTGCACTCGAACGTTCTCTCCATCTTCTCACTCTTTAAGAATGTTTTGCAAGTAAGTATACTTAATGCTCTCCTGCAAATGCCCATGAAGATCCAGGCAGAATTTAGTAATTTGTAAACTTTATTACTAAATTCTTTTGCAGCTGCTTTGATTTCTTCAAAGACATCATCATCACCTGTTTATAAAATTGGTTGGTATTTTAGATAATATTTGACACATTAACTGGCTGACTCCACAGCTCCGAATTAGTTGCAATAGTCTTTTGATAATAGCCAACATGTGACAACAGGGTTTTTTTTGGGGGGGGGGGGTGCGGGGAGGCCACTGTGGTTTCCTTTTCATTTTTCCAATATGTCTGTATTTCTCACTTCCACTTTCCTTAGAGGGGAATGTTGTCTTTTTGCTTCAAACTGTTACAGCCTTTTGCTGGAAGACCAGAGGCTTTGATCTGCACTCAATAGAAGAAGTGTAAGTCTATCATGTAAATTGTTGCTGCTCTAACTTCCCTCTTGGCTCTGCCTCTTAGGTCATTTAAGGCATTTGTTTGGGAAGCTATCTCAGATCTGTCCCGTTCTTCCAGGGGAAATACAGTGACTTTGGAGAGATGCGAACATTGGAATGTATGACTTGATTGCTTGAGAAGTGTTCATGTTAGCTCTGGAATGGGGGCCTGTGTAATTAGGTACTTATGTTGAAAGAAATTGTAAAATTTTCCATAGCCACAGCTTTCCAGATTGTAATTGGCTGCTTGCCCTTGTGTCAGACTTTCTTTTCTAAAATAAATGTTTTGAATGGCTCTTATCTGCACAACCAGACACACAGCCTCAGTTCCTCCTGGCTAGGAAAGTTAACTGTCAGCCACAATATGGTACACAAAGTTGTCCCTGCTTCATCGGCTTCTGGAAACTCATTAAATCTCTCGTTAGAATTGTAAGGGGACAGTGACGTTTATTAGACTCCTATTTTTTTTTTCAATGCCATTGTTTGTTTTTCTTGCCTTTTTTGTTTCCTAGTTTTGTCCCTATTTTTTGCTTCTTAATTGTATGTGGTTAAAATCTTCCTTTTAACATTCTAGTTCCACTTTGACCATTTCTCATTCTTCTGTTTATTCTTTCTTCCTTTTTGCTCGCTTCATGTCAGGATCCTTTTTCAATGAACCTGCCTTTTTTTTCCCTCTGAGGACTATAGTTTAAAAGACCCCATTTGCCTGAAACTTCATGTAGCTAAGCTGCCATTTCAAACCCATTCTGAAGTTGAGAGGAATGAATGATGAAACTCATGCAGTTAGGCAGTGTATATGTAAAGAGATTTATAATAAGGAATTAGGAAGATTAGGAATTAGGAATAAGGATTACGAAGATTTGCAAGTCCAAAATCTGCAGAGCTGATGTCCCTGTTTGAGCATGAAGGCTGGAAGCTGCTGTAGAAGTCAGAAGGGCCACTGGCCCAGTTTGAGGGCATCAGGCAGGAGAGTTCTCTCTCGTTAGGGCGCAGCTTTTGTTCCATTCAGGCCTTCAACTGATTAGACAAGGCCCACCCACATTATGGAGGGCAATCTGATGTACTTAGGACCACAGATTTAAAAGCTAATCTCCTTTAAAAACACCCTCACGGAAACATCCAGAAAAATGTTTGACTGACTATCTGGGCACCCCATGGCCGTGTCAAGTTGGTGCAGAAAATGAACCATCTCAGGCAGCTCTTGCTTTCTTTGTTACCACACAGCCCCGTCCTGGGCTTGGGGCTATTTGTTGTTTGGCATATACAGAAATTAAACCAAGAGAAAAAGGACTGAAATCTCAGTTCCTAACTGTGACATTATTTTTTAAGTTTTATACCACTCTGGTACCTTTTCACCATGTTTGATGCATGTTCTTTTTACCGGTCTTTGCTCAACTGTCTCCCATTCTTCACAGGAATTGTTCCAAATGTTCTACCCTTTCACGGGGTTCCTTCCCAGAACTCCTGCCCCTTTGCTCTCAGCTTAAGATCTGGCCCCTTCACAGATAGGAGAGGTTAGTTACCTGGCTAGGGTCACACACAGCTACTGAATGGTCAAACTGGGATTTAATTTGAAGCAATTGATCTTGTTAGTCCGGGGAACCTGCTGGGTGCTGGGTGCCACGTGCTAATCGCCCCCAATTTCCCTCTGCCCGTCCTTCCCAGTTCTGGGAAGTATGCCCTCTTCCAGCCAGCACGCCCTGCCCTCCTGCAGGCACCGCTTTTCTCTGATCTCACCAGGGCCTGCCCCTGTGTGCACAGGTCTTTGGTACCTTGCTTAATTTTCTCTTCTTTCCTGTTTATTTCCCCCCTTTATATTTGTATTAATATTATATAAACAGAGTTCTGTTTCTTTCATTCAAAAACCCCTCTCCCTTGACCCTGTGTCCCTCTGGAGCTACTACCTATCTTTCCTGTTCCTTTCCCTCTACATTCCTTGTTCTTTTTAACCTCCGCAGAGGCCCTCAACTTGCATTGTGTGCCTTACCCCATTCATAATGGACTAGTGCTATATATGCTTAACCATACATCATACATAAGTGTTTTTTTGTCCACTAAGGCTCATTCCCCATGCATATAAGCATGTACATTGCACTAATTACAGTGCATAGCACATTAAATTACAGGCTTACATAAAATGGATTCAACACATGAATATCATCCAGTACATTAATTTCCTTATTTTACATAGGATATAATATCATTAATTATAATGGCACATTGAGTTACATCAACCCTCAACACATACTTATCACCTCTGATAGGATTTACTAGCAGTCTTTGAGAAACCCACAGCCAGCTCAGAAAGTGTCCCTCTTGTCACTCTGGGCCCATAAAACTTGGAAGCTTCTTGGACTTGAAACTATACCTAGCATTTGGTTCCTACTTGAGGGCCGCAGACTTAAAACTACTCATTTGTTCCCCCTAAGACAGACATCTCAATGGACTAATAACTAATCAGCCCACGATCACACATAACTGTGATGTCACAAATTTTTTAATTTGGGGGGATGCTGTGATCCAGCATGGCCATCAAGGCACTGCCTCAGTCAACCTGACTGAGCTTAAATTGAATATTCTTTACTCGCAGAAAAACCATAAGGTGCTAATTAATGCATGCTCAGTGAACACAATAAAAACAAGATCCAGACATATACATGTATACATACACACAATTCTTCTCACCATGTATGACTAACTTTGCAAATCCCCCACCCTCCACCTTAAGCTATAAGAATATCTGCATAAGTCTTTTATTCTTGCCAACCACCCCCAAACAAGAAATCTTATATCTAGACTATGAGCTAAGGCTCATACATGTACTTACATGTTATAATATTAAGTCCAATTATAAGTTCATCTAATTTTAGCCAAACTCTGAATAAAGCATTTTTCATAAATTCAAAAGTCCATTAAGAATTAGTCTTTCTCTGTAGAATCTATTTCTAGAGTAAAAAAAAAAATTAGGCTTTCTAGGCTAAAATCATTTTTTTTTCTTACTAAGATTGCCAAAAAAGCCCCCAATACTAACCTAGAGAATTTTCTAGGTATGAGTTGTAGCTTAATCCACTAAAGCAAGGCACTGAAAATGCCTAGATGAATTCTTGTAACTCCATAAACACACAGGTTTGGTCCTGGCCTTGCGTTCTATAGTACTGATTCATAGTAAGACTACATGTGCAAGTATCCGAATTCCAGTGAGAATGCCCTCTCGCTCAGCAAAACATCAACGGGGCAGGCATGAAGCACCCTGATCAGCAGGAGCTCATGTCTCGCTCAACTGCACCCCCGCAGGAAACAGCAGTGATAGAAAGTGAGCAATAAGTGAAAGTTTGGCTGAGCTATACTAGTTTTCCTTAGGATTGGTAAATACTATGCTAGCCACCATGGTCATACGATTAACCCAAATTAATAAAACTGGCCATAGAGCATATTTACATTAAAGATTATACACAAATGGAGCTAAACTTTAAGTCATAAAAAACTACAGTTAAAATAAAAATAAACTATGGAAGTGACTTTAATATGTTCTGAATACACATTAGATTAAGACCCAAACTGGGATTAGATGCCCCACTATGTTTAGCCATAAATGTAAATAACTAAATAAAGCTATTTGCCAGGGTGCTCCTATCAGCAACAGCTTGAAACTCAAAGAGCTTTATATCCCCTTAGAGGAGCCTGTTCTATAGTCAATAAACCCCAATAAACCTCATGATCTGTTGCCTTTTCAGTAAACCCTAAGAAGGTCTTTTAAGTAAGCACAAGCACTTACATAAAAACGTTAGGTCAAAGGGTAGCTTATGAGATGGGAAGAAATGGGCTACATTTTCTAATTAAATAATATCCAGCTGGGTGAGATGGCTGGGAGTTCAAGGCCCACCAGGGCAAAATAGCAAGACCATGTCTCTACCAAAAAAAAAAAAAAAAAAAATTTAAATATTTTAGACCAGCCTGAGCAAGAGTGAGACCCTGTCTCTACTAAAAATAGAAAAATTAGCTGGGTATTGTGGCATGGGCCTATAGTCCCAGCTACTTGGGAGGCTGAGGCAGGAGGATCCGTGACGTCACTACACTCTACCCAGGCCAACAGAGTGAGACTCTGTCTTGAAAAAATTAAAATAAAAACTAAACTAAAATAAAATATTTAAAAATGGCCAGGCCTGGTGGCTCATGCCTGTAATCATAGTACTTTGGGAGGCTGAGGCAGGAGGATCACTTGAGGCCAGGAGTTCAAGAACACCCAACCCACAATAACCCGTATGAAACTAAGGGCCAAAGGAGGATTTAGTGGTAAATTAAGACTAGAGAGCTTAGTTGAATAGGGCCATGAAGCACACACACACTGCCCATCACCCTCTTCGAATACTTCAGTAAACCCAAATTTATAATCAACACATCCACATATAAGAGGAGCTAAGTGTGTAAGCAAAGTGTGCTTGGATAAACCAGTGTAGCTTAACTCAAAGCACCCAGCTTACACCTGGAATATTTCATATTAATCTGACCACTTTGAACCAAAACCAGCCTAAAACTAACAAAACTTAACAATCACATACATATTTAAACCAAAACATTTATTCACAACAAAAAGTATAGGAGATGGAAATGTATTTAGCCACTATAGAAAAAGTACCGTAGGGAAAAATGAAAGAATAAAGTACAAACAAGTCAAAGCTTATTCCTTATACCTTTTGTGTGATGAATTAACTGGAACAATTTTACAAAGAGAACTTTAGCTAAAAACCCCCAAACCAGACAAGCTACGCATGAACAGCTGGTTATCCAGAAGAGAATTTCAACTTTAAATTTATCTAAAGAAATATTTAATCCCAATGTAAATTTAAATGTTAATCTAAAGAAGGACAGCTCTTTGGAAATAGGAAACAATCTTTTGTTGAGAGTAAACTATTAAATTCCCATAGTTGGCTTAAAAGTAGCCACTGATTAAGTAAACGTCAAAGCTCAACAATCAAAATATCTTAATTCCAAGTGTTTATGTAAACTTATATTTTACTGGGTTAATCTATTTATAAATAGAAGAGATACTGTTAATATAAGTAACAAGAAACAATTTTCTTTTTGTGTAAGCTTGTATCAGAGTAAATGGCCACTGATAGTTACCGATTAAAATTAAACCAATTAATTGACTTCATTTAAACGATTGTGAATCCAACATAGGCATGCACTTAAGGAAAGGTTAAACAAAGTTAAAGGAACTCAGCAAATACAAACCCCACCTGTTTACCAAAAATATTATCTCTAAAATAATGTAGTATTAGAGTAGTGTGTTGTGTGCTTAGTGACATATCTTCAGTATCTTGACCATGCAGAGGTAGTATAATCATTTGTTCCCTAGACAGGGACTTGTATGAACGGCCATAAGAGGGTTTAACTGTCTCTTACTTTCTCAATCAGTGAAATTGACCCTCCCATCCCTGTGAAGAGGCAGGGATATCAAATAAGACAAGAAGACTCTATGGAGCTTAAATTCATTAGTCCACATAAAACAACTTAAACTTAACTATTCAAAGGAATAACACTTAATCTACTGGACTAAAAATTTCCACTGGGGTGACCTTGGAGCACAATACAACCTCCAAATGATTAAAACCTTGATTAGACTAGTCAAAGTAACATAATCATTTATTGACCTAAGCAATTTGATCAATAGAGTAAGTTACCATAAGGATGACTCTATTTTAGAGTTTGTGTCGACAATAGGGTTTACAATCTCAAAGTTGGATCAGGACATTCCAATGTATAAATACTATGAATGATTCATTAATTGTTCAACTATTAAAGTCCTACATGGTCTGAGTTCAGACCAGAGCAATCCAGGTCAGTTTCTATCTATTCAATCTCCCAGTACAAAAGGACAAGAGAAATAGAGCCCACTTCCAAAAGCACACTCAATTTTACTAGATGTTATAATCTCAGTCTAACATATTGTTACACACCCTGCCCCAAAACAGGGCTTGTTAAGATGGCAGAGCCCAATAATTATGTAAAACTTAAAACTTGACAATCAGAGGCTGAACTTCTCTTCTTAACAGCATGTTTATAGTTACTCTCTGCTTATTTTCCCTCCTATCCTTGCAATAGCATCCCTAATGTTAGCTGAACGAAAAGTATTAGGTTACATACAGCTTCGCAAAGGACCTAATATTATTGTAGGCCGCCTTGGCCTTCTTGAACCCTTCACTGATGTGATATGACCGCTAACATCGTCCATACTATCATATACCATTGCACTTACCCTGGCCCTGGCCTTTGCCCTTACCATGTGAATTCCACTGTTAATGTCATATCCACTAATTAACATGAATATAAGGATATTATGCATTTTAGCCACATAGAACCTAGCTATGTATGCTTTGATCAGGATGAGCACCAAATTGGAAGTATACATTAATTGGTACACTAAAAGCAGTAGCAGAAATGATTTCATATGAAGTTATCCTGGCCATTATCCTATTATCAGTTCTCTTAATAAACAAATCATTGACATTATCAACTTTAATTACTACTCAAGAATACATATGACTAATTTTTCTGTCATGATCCTTAGCCATAATATGATTTATTTCAACATTAGCAGAAGCTAATCGAGCCTAATTTAAATTGACAGAAGGTGAGTCAGAATTTGTATCAGGCTTTCACGCTGAACACATGGCAGGCCCATTTGCCCTATATTTCAAAGCGGAGTACAACATCATTGTAATAAATGCCCTCACCACTATTCTTCTCCTAGGAGCACACCATGATATTCAGATACCAGAAATTTACACAATCAACTTTATCATTAAAAACGCTTCTCCTGCCAGGTGCGGTGACAGCGTGCCTGTAGTCCCAGCTACTCAGGCAGCTGAGGCAGGAGGGTGGCTTGAGATCAGGAGTTCTGGGCTGTAGTGCGCTATGCTGATCAGGTGTCCACACTAAGTTCAGCATCGGTATGGTCACCTCTTGGGAGCGGGGACCACCAGGTTGCCTAAGGAGGGGTGAACCAAGTTGGAAACGGAGCAGGTCAAACCTCCCGTGCTGATCGGTAGTGGGATCAGGCCTGTGAATAGCCACTGCACTCCAGCCTGGGCAACACAGCGAGACCCCCATCTCTAAGACAGTAAATAAATAAAAACAAAGAAAAAGAAAAAATGCTTTTCCTATCTAATTCTTATGAGTTTGAGGATCATACCCACCCATGACTCTGGTATGACCAACTCATGCACCTAATATGCAAAGTTTTTTTACCACTCACACTAGCCTTATGCATATGACACATCTTAATACCTATTTTACTATTGCATATTCCATCACAAACATCAGAAATATTTCTGATAAAAGAGTTACTTTGAGAGTAAATGATAGAGGTTTAAGCCCTCTTATTTCTAGAATTATAAGAATTGAACCTACTCTTAAGAATTAAAAAATCTCTGCACTACCTAATTCACCATATTCTATAGTAAGGTCAGCTAAATAAGCTGTCAGGCCCATACCACAAAAATGTTGGTTTATATTCTTCCCATACTAATTAGTTCCCTAAATTTTCCACCATTCTACCTACCCTCTTCATAGGAAACATAATCATGATATTTAGCTCATACTGATTAATAATCTGAACAGGATTAGAAATAAACATATTGGCCCTTACACCCATTTTGATTAAGAAAGCAAATCCATGATCCACAGAAATATTAATAGCTCACAAATATTCTTAACACAAGCAACCGCACCTATACTCCTAATAATAGCCATCATCATTAACATATCATACTCTGGGCAATGAACAATCATAAAAATGCCCAACTAAAGAGCATCCCTTGTAGTTATCATAGCACCAATTATAGAACTTGGACTCTTCCCTATTCTGTTTCTGAATCCCAGAAGTAACACAAAGAATTTCACTAATATCAGGGACAATCCTATCAACATGAGGAAAACTGGGACCAAGTTTAATTATATTTCTGGTATCATCATCAATTGATTAAATATAATACAAATAAACACCATATTATCTATGCTAATAAGAAGATGAGGAGGGCTTAATCAAATACAACTATGAAAAATTTTAGCCTATTCATCAATTGTACATATAGGCTAAATAATAGCTATCTTCATTTGTAATCTCCCCACAATAATCTTAAATTTACTAATTTATATCATTCTGGCAGTTACCATATTTATAATATTTAGTTTAAACATAAATATCACAACACTATCACTATCACACACATGAAATAAACTACCCCTGATAACTTCTACAATCCTTATGACTCTATTATTCTTAGGAGACTTACCCTTACTTACAGGCTTTCTACCCAAATGAATTATCATTCAGGAATTAAAAAAATAGCAGCATTATTGTGCCAACATTTATAGGTATTATAGTATTATTCAACTTATTTTTTATATATGATTAATCTACATCATTAACTATATTTCTAACAACCAACAGCATAAAAACAAAATGCCAAATTGAAAATATAAAACGAACATCTTTTCTACCATCACTTAGTATCGATGTTTTCCCTCCCACTTTCACCAATATTCTCAACATTGGACTAGGAGTTTAAATTATTATAATAATAGATAGACCAAGAACCTTCAAAGCCCTAAGCTAGTACCCTATTCTTTTCTTTTCTTTTTTTTTTGGAGACAGGGTCTCACTCTGTCACGTAGGCTGGAGTGGTGTCATCATAGCTCACTGTAACCTCAAACTCCTGGGCTCAAATTAGCCTCCTGCCTCAGCCTCCCAAGTAGCTGGTACTATAGGCACATGCCACCATGCCTGACTAATTTTCCTATTTTTTTGTAGAGATGGAGTCTCTTGCTCAGGCTAAGTACCCTATTCTTAATTCTTAAAAAATAAGGATTGCAAGACTCTATCTTACACCAATTGAATCCAAATCAAGTTCTTTAATTAAGTGAAATCCTTACTAGATGGGTGAGATCTAACCCCACAAAAATTCAATGAACAGATACATACCCCAGTTGACTGGCTTCAAGCTAATTCTGCCCATTGAGGAGAAAAATGCAGAAGCCCAGGGAGAATTGAAGCTGCTCCTTTGGATTTGCAATTCAATGTGAATATTCACCTCAAGGCTGGCTAAAAAACGGGTTCAACCTCTGTCTTTACATTTACAGTCTAATGCTTACTCAGCCATTTTACCTTCTACCTATGTTCATTAATCGTTGATTATTCTCAACAAACCACAAAGATATTGGCACGTTGTATTTACTATTTGTTGCTTGAGCCAGAATAGTAAGAACTGCTCTAGTCTTTTAGCCCAAGCAGAATTAGGTCAACCAGGATCCCAATTAGGTGATAATCAAATTTATGTCATTGTCACTGCCCATGCATTTGTAATTATCTTTTTAATAATTTTGCCTGTTATAATCATAGGATTCAATAACTGATTAGTCTCCTTAATAATCAGAGCCCCAGTATAGCATTTCCCCAAATAAATAACAAGTTTCTGACTTCTCCCACCATCATTTCCGCTCCTGCTTGCTTCCTCAGTAGTGGAAACTGGCGCTGGCACAGGGTGAACAGATTATCCACCTGTAGCTGAGAATCTCACACACGCAGGAGGCTTTGTAGATCTTCCCAATTTCTCATTACACCTAGCAAGTGTCTCATCAATCTTAGGGGCTATTAACTGGATTACAGCAATTATTAACATGAAACCACAGCTACATCCCAATATCAGACACTACTGCTACATATACTAGCATCCAGCATTACCATGCTATTAATAGACTGAAACCCTAATACCAATTTTTTTGGTCCAGCTGGAGAAGGAGATCTAATCTTGTGTCAGCATCGATTCTAATTTTTTGGCCACCCAGAACTTATATATTGTTACCTTGCTAGGCTTTGAAATAATCCCACAATCTATTATTCTGGGAAAAAAGAACTGTTTGGTTATGTAGGAATGATGTGAGCTGTAATATCAACTGGTTTCCTAGGCTTTATCGTATGAGCTCAACATGTATGTACAATAGGAATAGATGTTGACACCCGAGCATGTTTTACATCAGTGACTGTAATCATTGTTATTCTCGCACAAGTTAAGGTATTTAGCTGACTGGCAACCCTGTCTGGAGGTAACATTAAAAGATCTCTAGCTACATTATGAGCTTTTTATTTACAGTTAGGGACCTAGCAGGAATTGTATTAGCTAACTCATCCTTTACAATACACACGTTATAGCACGTTTCCACTATGTTTTATCACTGGGAGCAGTCTTGGATTCTTACATAATCCCTACAACAGACCTAATGGTAATAAGCTGGGGGAAATTTAGCAAGACCTGCTCAGATTAATTTACATGTCTCTTTCTCTTCAGGGATAAGGGTGTTCCTTCCCTCTGGGTTTAGGGAAGGCACCTCTCACATGAGGGTCTTATGACCTACTTCAGGAGGAGGTCAGAAAATTCTTCCTAGGTTTTTATGACCTGCTACAGGGGAGAAGAGTAGAGGAAGGTAAGAGTGACCTGCCTGCTTCCACTGTTTTTCCAAGCGCCAAGGTGCCATATTTTGGGGTAGCGTATCCTGAACCACATCAACTGTTTATAATATTAAAACATAGACCACAACTCATCTTTCTATATAGACCTGCATGTATGTAAATGCCTAGGAAGGGCGTAGAGAGCAGCCTCTGCTGGGAAGAGGCCCCCTCCCACGCTGGGGGTGAGCAGTGGTCTGCAAGGACTTCTGCCTTGGCTGGACCGTGTGCATTTTCTACAGTGCGACTATGTTTGGGTGCAGTATTATTCTCTTAATTAAAGCAGATTTTTTTCTTAAGTAAAGGAAGAAGTAATAAAATTCCACAAAAGCCTGCTATTATAGTCTATAACATGTGAATTAATTTTGTTCCCCTACCATGATTATTATAACTGACTATAACACATTCTTTGTGTTAATCTTCATTAATTTATAATTACCATTTAATCCAGTGTTTTTCAAGCTGCCGACTAAGATTTATTCGGGGGTTGTGAAGCCAGCGTAGGGGGTTTCCACCAGGACTTTTCTCATAGAAAAGAAAGGAAAGAAGGAAGAAAGGGAGGGAATAAATCGGTAAGAAGATAGCAGAGTGGAATAGAATAGGATAACGTATAATAAAAGGCATCAGTGTGCTACACAAGTCGTAAGGGCAAACATTGTTTTGAGAAACCTTGTGATGCAAAATGTATTTTTTGCTGTGGGTTGTGGCACAAAACGTTTGAAACTCACTGACTTAACCTGTTTTCTTCTTGACTTTGTGAGATGGCTACACAAGAGCAAATTGTTTTCTTTTGTGTATCTGCATTATCTTGAATAATTAAACATTGATTAAAAAAACAATCACTGCAGGTTTATTCTTGCTGATTCTTGCCATTTTCTCATTAAGTTCAACTTTGAAAAGCAGAACCAAAAGCGATTGTAAATGTTGATGTCTGAACTTGTCTTACCCAGGCTCATTAGCATAGTCAAAGAATCCTTCAAAGTAAGGCATTCAAGAAGCTTCTCCTGGGTTCTCAAGTGCACCATTCTTTCTTGTAACTTAATGAGGAAACTAGCCAGCAACTGGGTAACCTCTTGAGAATTTCTTTTAGCCTAGATTTCCTATTGCAAAATATCAAAGAGATACATTTAGAAGCACAAGTATTTCAGATTTGCCAATAAAGGATCCAGAAATAAGCCACGTTTTTTAGATGGAGAAATTTAAAAGGTGAATTTTCTGAAGTCATGCTGCCTAGGATAGGCATACAACTCATCTTTGTTATGCAATGATAGAGTTATCCATGTGAATCTAGTAAATTGTATTAATCACATAGAATATATTTAGTAAGAGAAATTTCTGAGCAGAACACATGACATACATTTAAACATGGGAACTTTATTCTCTCTTCTTCTTGCCCTGATCCCAACCAGCTTACCTTACCCAGCCTGTCTTGGAGCTGGAGCTGCGTTAGCTGTTGAAGTGTTTGCAGCCATTCAGGACTCTTAATTATAGGGCTTGGAGAAGCCCCAGTGGGAGACAGTGAAGGAGGCACTAAGGAAATCTCGCTTCTGCTGTCTGAGACGCTGTGAAAGAAAAAAAAAAAAGAAAGAAAAAGAAAATCTCGCTTCAATATGTCTAAAGCCAAATTAATTTAATTATCTGGCATTTCTGTTTCCCACAAAAGAGAACAGTTTAAATGATTCATACTCCCACACAACTAGGTTATTTTTACAATACATTTTATTATATATGTATACAGTGTTGTATATATACATACAGTGTGTGTATATATAGGGTAGTTGTAATTTTTTATGTCATATTTGGAGTCTGTTTTCACTTATCTAATGCAATCTTATTTAGTGAGCTTAATTATCCACTCTTCATTTTACTGCAAGTGTTTGGACTGTTTCCTTTTAATAGAAAAGGAAATGGCACCAGATATAGATGATCATGTTATTCAAATCCATTTTTACTTATAGAAGCAGTGCTCTTGCTGTTTGGCTCTAAGAAACAGTGAGTCTCAGAAAAACAACAACCAGTCTTGCCTTATTTACTACTGAGCTAAATCCTGCCTACTGGTGTTCTCAGAATCAAGTTCTATTTCCAATCCATATTATTCCTTGGAATATTCTACTTAGACTGATGATGGGAAAACCTTGAATTCTGAATTCACACTTTGCATGGTACTTTGCTAGTGATCATGTTGGTGACAGGGCCTGGAGAGGCTAAGAACCTTCGATATTCTAGGAAGACTGCTTGCTTGTATAGAGGCAGATGGGGAGTGCCCCACTTCTTTCGCTTGAAGGGGTATCAAGGAGTTAAATCCAGATCAAATCCTCTGGTTAGCCTTGTCTGAGTACAGGTGTGGGACATTTCCCTCCCCAACGCCATCACCTTGATAGGTGCCTAGGGACCTCTTCTTGTCTAAGAGGCTTTATGCATGTCCTGGGACATTAAAAGGTAAGTCAGAAAGGGACTAAGTCTTGGGTATAGACAGGTGCCACTCTTGGAGGCTGGCTAAGGGATGACAGACACCCTGGTGTCAGAGAGGTTGTGGCATACACTGTTGGTTTTCTATTCAATAGAGCAGTCCATATTCCTTTTCCCTTCATCCCTGTTGGTAGAGCTCAATTCCCACCATAGAGACTGAATATGCCAGATATTTCTGGCCTCCACTGCAGCTAGGGGAGGGCATGTGACCCAGTCTTAACCAATGAGATGTAAGGGGAAGTCTGCAGATAGCTTCTAGGGAAGATTTTCCTCCTTGCTAAAAAGAAAGATGTATAAGAAGAGCACTTCTTCCCTACCTCCTGTGTTTCTGTCTTTGGATGCAGTTATAGGAGGATGTGATGCTTGAAGCTGTGGCAGCCATCCTGCATCCATGAGGTGACAAACCTAAGAGAAAGTTCAACCCTCTGAGATAGCAGAAGATAGAGCCTGGGTCTTTGATGACAGTAAGCTGCCAAACCAACCTTAAGACTTCTTTCTTAAGACTTCATATGAGATAATTATCTCTGTTGTTTAACTATGTTTAGACAGATGTGTTACTTGCAGCTAAGTGTTATAATAAGAAGTCAGTGGGAGAGACCTCCAGAAAACTCCTCGGCTTTGGTGATGGTTGGTGCTCACTGGTGTGGAGACTGAGGATGCTGAATTAGCTCCTGAACTGATAACTTTTTCAGGAATAATATCCCTTCTCTTGGGCTCCACTGACCTCTCTGTTTCTACCCCTCATTCCTGTTGCCCTCCTGGTCTCTATCTGCAACAGCCTGGGAAATCTTTTTCTTGTCTGATGGTATAAATATCTGGCCCCTATTCATCATAATTTTTCTGTGCTCTGAATTTTCTCAGGGCCTAGGCTTTTGAAACTAAAAATAGAGCCCTCTTTTCCCTGACTATAGCATTTTTCAATTTACAAAATAGCACAGATGCTTAAATGGGGGAAAAAGCCAAGAGGATGTGCGGACGCTGTGGTTGGGTGGGTGGGGGGGACGGCTGTGGTGGTGGTGGTGGAGAGAATAAGGCAGATGGAAGAAAAACCAGAAAGAAAACAGTGTCAGTGAATATTTTAAGCCTTGTTTACATTTTTCAAACTCTACCCTTTTTAGAGATGTTTGTCATAAACATTGATAGTATTTTTTTTATTTTTTATTTTTAGAACCAGGGTCTTGCTCCATTGCCCAGGCTGGAGCGCAGTGGCAGGATCACAGCTCACTGCAGCCTCAAACTCCTGGGCTCAAGCGCTCCTTCTCTATGGCCTCCCAAAGTGCTAGGACTACAGGCATGAGCCACCACACCCGGTCCCATAATATTAATATTTAGAGGAGGACATGAGTGAAAATCACAAATAACATTTTAAAACTTTTAAACTTTGCCCCTTTGTGATCTGTCAAAAAGGTAAAGCCATTTTCAAACCCAATAAATAATTTTCATTTGATCCACTTGTTTATTTTCAGAGCCTACTGAGTGCCAGGGGTCTTGGTGCTAGGGATACAGCAGTGTACCAAACAGAAAGAAATCTTTGCCCTCAGAGAGTTTACATTCTAGACGGGCCAGACAAGGAACAAAGTAAAACAGAGAGAGAAAGAGAGAGAGAGAGAGGGAGGGAGGGAGGGAGAGGGAGAGAAAACAAACCAGGAAGTGCTAGGAGATGGGGGAAGGGATTGTAGTTTTAAATAGGATGTCAGAGTTCCTGAGAAAGTGAGAAATTGGAGCAAAGGAGATGAAGGAGGAAGCCACACATATTCCTGGAGTGGGAGCATCTGACAGGAGAACAGCTAGTGCAAACACCCCAAGGCAGGAGACCTCCTTGCAGGGCTGTGCACAGTGTGTGTTGGTGTGTCTATAGTGCAGTGAGCAACTGTCCAAGGGGGCACTAGGAGGAGACCAGCTTCCAGAGCTGACGGGCAGCCAGATTGCAGAGGGCCCCCGCCCTGGACAAGGGAAGCTTAGAGAAATGCCTCTCCATGGATGTCCTCCTGAACACCGGGCTGGCTGAGGCAGCATCCAGTATAATTGGTCGCCAGAGGTCCCACCTGCCTCTGCATGTATTCTATGCTATGGATAGACAGAAAAGCAGAAGAGAGTTGCTTTTCAAGTTACTTGCACATCATGTAGCTGATGTGTAGGAATTTCTGGAAAAGTCTGAAAATTCAAAAGGTATTCCCTCAAGGACTAGGCAATGGGATTTTGTTTTACTTCACTTGAACTCAGCCTCTGGCACATTTCTGTCAGTGACAGCTCTCCTTCCCCAAAGGCAACAGTGACATGAAATATATGCCCCCCAAAATTTAAGTTTTGCTGTTGCAGATAAAAGGCACCCAAAGTTTGCATTATAAAGTCTTGGCAAAATAATATTTCATCAAAACTATACATTCCTCACCAGTTATTTAAAAAGCACACCACTTCAGCTGGCCTGTCCAGCACCTCCACCTCGCTGTGCCTTGATGTGGCATCTCCATCACCTACACCAGTCTCCCTCTGCGTAATTCTTCTTCTCTTGTGGACAGATTTAGCAGGTAACCCTGTTGCTCCCTACATTGGTTCATCTCTCTCTTTGCATTTTGTCACGCTGGGCGTTTCCCTTGGGTAAGGTGGTGACACCTGGGGACACTGGCTACAGGAGGTGGGCTCCGTGCTGGGAGGAGTCACGCTGGGGAGTTACCCAGGTTTGATGACACTGGGAACAGGTGGAGCTACGTTTCTTCTCCCATGTCCTCATATTGACTCCACCTGTGACCCGGTGGGAAATCTTTGAACTGACAGCCCGATTCTGCCCTTATCATCGATACCTGTGCCGTCAAACTGTCCTTGGCAGATGGACAAACGATTTAATTATTCCACCATGTCAATGCATTTCTTTTTCACAATCTCTCTACTCAGTCAACATCTTCTTAATTACCTGTGCTGTGTTCTAGTTAGAAATGCCCACCAGCTGGTCATCGCCTCCACGTGGGAATACTGATGCTCTGAAGGGAGATCTGAGTGTGCTGGTTCTGTCATTCATTCGCTTCCTGAGTAGGCACGTAGACAGCGCCCGCTCTGTGGGGTCCTTGTTAACTCTAGGAGATACAAAGGAAACATTCTAACTCTGGAGAAGCTTACGGGGCTTTTTCTTTAGCCATATTGAAAGGACTCACCCTCCAGACCAGGGGTCCCTTTGGATCCTTTCCTTGTGCGCTGAGGGTTTTTGTGTCCTGCTGGGGCCAGAGGACATGAAGGGCAGCAGCTTAGGTTAGGGCTGCTGACAATGACCTAGACAACGGCGAGGCTCCCGGGGAAAGCAAGTGCCACCTGAGGGCGACCTGGTGGCCTGCTGCTGACGTGGGGCGGGAGCGCAGGCACTGCAGGGAAAAGGAGTTTGAAGATGTCTGCATGCAGAAGTGGAAGAAGGGCTGAATTGCTGGGAAGCAGGAACATCTAGAGGAGGTGGCTAGGGAGGTTCCAAGCCTGCAGAGGCTCCAGAAAAGAGCAAGCTCTCTCCTTCCCCACCTCCTCTTACGTGGCATGCTTCCTTACCCCAGGGCCCGGGAGGAATTCGGACCCCGTCCACTGTGGGGCCTGAGCACAGAACTCAAGCGTTAATACACATAATGAGCTGAGAACCGTGCCTGGCACACAGTGCTGTAGAGCGTCTGTTCTTGTTGTGCTGTGGTCACTGTTCCCAATGACAAAGCATACGGGCCTGGGCCTTCAAGTGAGTGGCTCCTCAACAGCAGGAGTGCGGGTCCCAATTCTGTGCACGTGGCCCATCTCCGCGCCAACCCTCGCCAACATCACGTGACCACTCCCCTCTGCTGCTTTGTTTAGAACTTACCTTGGGAGGTGGGAGGCTGGGGGAGGCTCCCAGGCCCCACCCCTCCCTCAGAGCAGGGCAGAGGGGGCCATGGTAGTTCTGGTTCTTTCCACGTAGCAAAGAGCCCTAAGGATACCCCCAGTACAGAGGAGCAGCAAGAGCATTCTCAACTCTTTGTGAGGAGGGCAGACTCTGCAATGCTCAGCAAGCAGCAAGAAATCGCAACTTACCTGCTCTTGGAGAGGATGCCCTGTTACTATGGAGAGGGCGGGTTTTCTCGCGTTCTTGCTGGTGTGGGGCCTGTTCTGATGGGTTAACCAATCCTGGGCCTCACCAGGACACTTCTTGAAGGCTCCCCAGAGTGAGAGCTTGTCTGGAAATTGGATTAAAAACAAAACAAAACTGCAAAGGCAGGTAACTGGGGCTTCCCTGACAGTAGGGGGCTCCAGTCACCCATATGATAAATGTAAAGTAACTGTTTCCATCATAGGAGGTTTGTTTTGGTAGCATGATTGGACTTAGAGTTTAACACATGTGCTTAAAAATCTTTTACAGAGGAAATCCAAAGACAGTCATTACAGAAGACGCTTAAAGAGTGAGACCAGAGCCACCCCTTATAGTATCCAGTATCTACCAGATGTGTAGCATGAGATAATTCTTAACGTTTATGATATGATTGTCACCAACATTTCTAGAGGGCTCTCTAAGGGTCAGGCCCTGTGCTAAATGCTTTATAATCATCACCTTATTCAATCGTTGTAACAACCCTGTGATGATGATAACCAAGAGAAACTAGATGCAGAGTGACAGTCCCCTGCCTAAAGTCACCCAGAGCTTTTCCTCAAGCCTGCATGGCCCCAAAGCTGTGTTCTTAGAACTGCTAGGCCACACTGCCCCAGCACTCGGGAAATCATTCTTTTTCTTATGAACAGTTACTAGTGTTCTGGAAACCAGCCAAGCCTTTATAGGAAAGCTCTTGTTTTGGATTTTGAGGGATAGGAAGAAGACATTTATCATGATCTGAAATAAAAGGGAAAGAAAAGAAATGGTCCGATTTGTTCTGAAATCTGAAATTGAATGTAAGAGGGTAGAATCATGCAGCCAAAGTGGGGTTTTGTCTGTGTTCACTTGCCCCAGTGCTGGTGTGTTTTTGCAGAGGTCCATGTTTTCAGACCCAACGGTCTTTTTCCTCTCCTGTCCAGTCAGGATTAGGCCAGGAGGCAGGAAACCTGGATTCTAGCCCAGGCCTCTCTCCTTAGCGTGGGTCAAGTCCTTAGCCTCCTAGAATCTGCAGGGTTTTTTGCATGTAAAGTGGAGATCGTGGCACTGCCTCTCTCAGAGCTCAACACCGAGTGTTGCACAAACGTGCCGCATCACTCTGGCCAGGACGACGCAGTGGGGCATTTAGGCATTTGGTATAGAGGAAGCACGCAGCCTTCCTTTTAAGGAGGGCCTGAGTGAGGGAACAGGCATGCCACTGAGAGCCGAAAGCTTTGCAGAGGTATATTTTTGAGACTGATTTAAAATCCCAAGCAGTGACGTTCCTGTGACTCAGCCCAGTGGGTGGAAGTGATTTTAAATAATGACAGTATCACCATCTCCCTTCTCCCACGGGGCCACACATCACCAAACACACGCTCCCTGGCCCTGAACCCCCTGACTCAGCTGCTCTCCGCGGGGCTGACACAAATGGAGAGCACACGTGCGGTTCTCCGAGCCGCGGCGTGAGCAGTGCATCTGCCGGGCACCGTCCTTCTCTCCTCCGGAAGCCAAACTCAGGTAAACAGGGTGTGATTTTAAAAAGGTCACCTTGTATATCCCCAAGTTTTAGACAGTCCTTTGGGAGCTAAGTGAGGCATAATTACAGTCACCACCATCAAGGAAGAGACCACTTGAGTTAATTAGAGAGGGAAGCCACCCAATTTCAGTTAAAAACATTTAGAAACTGGTGGCATTTTAGAGAGAAAGAAGCTGCAGTAATTGGATCAGGCAGCTTACAGACGCCTCTTTTCAGACAGAACAATAGGGCAACCAGCTCAGGGAAGAGGGCACAGGTCACGGCCATGTTTAGATCTAATAAGTGCCCAGTGCAGCGGCTGAATCCTGGAACCCAAACAATGCCTGGCACAGGGGCGGGTCACATGTTCTGAACTGGGGGCCTCTAGAGGTGAGGGGTCGGTTAAGGACTTCGCTGCGGCTTCTGAAAGATTGCAGTGACCCCCAAAAATCAAAGCCCAGGATCCGGCAGTGGGGGAAAGAGAAGGGTGGTTTCCTAGGAGCAGCCTCCTCATGAATAAAAATGAGGCAGAGATAGAAAGGGTTGGATCAGAAAAGAAATGCAGAGTCCATTGTATGACCTAAAGTTTGCAGGGGGTGGAAGCCTTCAATTTCATCAACTCATCTTTGCTCATCCCGAAGCCTGAGGCTCCAGGTTGAAAACTGGGAACAGAAATGATTTATTTTCTATGCATCATTTTTTTTTTTTTTAAAGACAGGGTCTTGCTGTGTTGCCCAGGCTAGAGTGCAGTGGCATGATCATAGCTCAATGCAGTCTCGAACTCCTGGGCTCCAGTGATTCTCCTGCCTCAGCCTCCTGAGTAGCTGGGACTACAGGCGTGCACCACCATGCCTGACTAATTTGTTTTATTCAAAATTTTTTTGTAGATGCGGAGTCTCCCTATGTTGCCCAGGCTGGACTTGAACTCCTGGTCTCAAGCAATCCCTCCCCTTCAGCATCTCAAAGTGCTGGGAGTATAGGTGTGAGCCACTGCAACTGGCCTGAGTACATTATTTTAAGAAACATCCATTGCATACTATAAGGACAAATACAAATTTAAAATAAGAGGCTTCATTCTCCTTTGTTGAAAATGAGATTTCCTGCCCCTCCTTTTTCTTTGAGCATTTACTTTAGAAAACTTGGAATTGTAAATACTTTCTTCTCTCTTTCAAATGTATATGAATGAGTCCTTTGGAAGACTACATTGGCATTTTGTCAGCTTTTTGAAGTAGGAATGTCTTTCTTAAGGACGGGAGCCATCTGTTTGAAACATAAAGGCCAAGAGAGATAGCAGCCTTATCTCCCAGTTTCTGAGGGAGGCTGGGGCCCAACTTCAGTGGGCACCTTGGTCCGAGTTGCAAAACTACCTTCTCTCGTAAAGATAGAAGTTTGTTTCTCCTCTGCGTAAAGCCAATTAGCCTGATGGTCACCCCAATTACCAGGTAAAGTCAGTATGAACTATGTGTCACCAATGGAGCTGCCAAGTCCTTCTACCCGAGGACTAGTTATTGTTGACCTTGAAAACATGTGTGTGGGGGTTGTGCCTGTTTGACTCTATAAAGGGGTGAGATTCCTGTCTTTGCAGTCTGTCAGCACATTGCCTGTGATGTGCATCGCATTCTGGTTTAATGCCTACTCAATAGTAAACATGTTTTTGTTCTCTACTACCTTTGAGGAGAGGATTTCTGGGTTGGGAGAAGATTTTGTTTCCAATTATATTTCCCCAACAGTTCCTACCATGTGCCTATTCTGTGCCTGGCCTTCCACACTCAATCCATATTTGTAAGTACAATGTATGTCACTTTGGCTTTTTATAGCTGAAGTTCTCTTAGACTCAAACATTTTCCAAGAGATGATCTCAAAGCTTGGTGAAGTAAGGATCAGATATTACTACTTTCATTTTGTGGTGTGTGAACTAACATAAAATCTTAAGGCTCCCCCACCCAGCTGACTGAATGCACCCCCTTTTGGCCAAGGGGACCCCAGAAACACCCCAAAGCTGAGCTGCTGGCCATGAGAAGGGAGGTCAGCCATGCCTCATCATGCCCGCTTCCCTTCTTGGAGATGTCCTCTGTAACTTATTAAAGGCCTAGGGCTATACAAGACAAAGCTTAAACTTCACATGGAGGTCATCGATTTACTTAATAGATCATGTGAGTCTGGGTATATGTTCACTATATGTTCGGTGGCTTGTCTCTGATTAACAGACTTATCTTAAAACATTCCAAGCCTTTAGACAAAGCTTCGTTTCTTTAACCAATTACAAATCATAGAATCTTTAAACCCACCTATAACATGTAATGCCTTGCTTTGAGATGTCCTGCCTTCTTAGGCCAAACCAATGTACACCTTCCACGTATTGATTTATGACTTTAGGTGTAATTCCTGTCTCCCTGGAATGTATAAAACCAACCTGCAACCTAATCATGGTAAGACCACTTGCTCAAGGCTTCTTGGGTGTGGCTCTCTGGGCCATGGTCACATATATTCAGCTCAGAATAAACCTCTTTAAATTATTTTGTTAATTGTTAAATCCCTGTGCTCCAGGACACTCCATGCCTGCTGTCATGTTGCCCATCCCATAGGAACTCACATCATTTGGATTTTCACTCTATTATAATATTATAATTTTCTAATCACCTGCAATATTTACATTTCCCCCAAATTCTTGGTCATGGTCTGTATCATCACATTTGATACATTCTTAAAAATGCAGTTTGCTCCACTCCTAGTAGGTGTGCAAGACAAATGAGTGCACATGTCCACAGAAAGACATGCACATTAATGTTCATAGTGGTTTTATTCACTGTTATGATAGCCAAAACCTGAAACCCAAATATCTATCAACAGGTGAACGGATAAACCAATTGTGGTATATCCATACAATGGAATACTACTCAGCCATTAAAATAAACTACTGGTACATGCAACATTAGTGAATCTCAGAAACATTATGCTACCTAAAGAAGCCAGACACAAAAGACTACATACTGTATGAATCCATTTATGTAAAATTCTATAATAGGCAAACTAATCTATAGTGACAGAAAGCTGCTCAGTGTTTGCCCAGGGTGGGATGATGGAAATGTTCTATCTCTTGATTAGGATGGAGGATGCACATTCATATCATTTGTCAAAACTTGAACTGTACACATAAAATGGGTGTGTTAGTCCCTTCAGGCTGCTATACCAAAATATCACAAACTGGGTAGTTTATTAACAAAAGAAATTTGCTTCTCACAGTGCTGGAGGCTGGAAGTCCAAGATCAGGGTGCCAGGATGGCCAGGTTCTAGTGAGGGTCCTTTTGCCAGCTCCTCTCTGGGTCCCCTCATGGTGGAAGAGGCCAGGGAGCTCTCTGGGGTCCCTTTTATAAGGGCACTAATCTCATTCCTGAGGGCTCCACCTTCATGACCTAATCACCTCCCAAAGGCTCTGCCTCCTAATGCCATCACATTAGGGCTCAGGTTTCAACATACAAATTTTGAGGGGGAGCACAAATATTCAATCCATAGCAATGGGTGTAGTTGATTGTATATAAATTATACTTCAGTAAAGTTTATTCAAGAAGTAATTATAAATTTTTGTTTATGCACAGAATTTGAAATAAAAAACCAAAATGCAGTTTGCTTTCTCAGCCAACATGGCCTGGTTCATTTGATAACAGGAGACTGACCCTTCCACAGAGCCCTTTGAATGCATCACAAGCCCTAAACTGGCATTCGGGTTACCCCTAGTCCATCCCAAACCTCTGGAAAAAGATGTAAACAGAGGGCTGGTTCATAATAACACACAGCTGGGAGCAGCGTGTTCCCAAAGTTCTTCTCCCAGGAAAGCCTGCACTGTCAGAATCACGTGCAGCCCACAGCTGGCGGGATTCGTGATGAATCACCCTGCTTTTATAGGAACGAAAGGGCTGTGATTCACACGTATCAATGTTGATGGGAATATTAAGGGCTCCCTTCCCCAGGGGGAAAAATAGAAAACTCTTTCTTTAAATATTTCATTTCTTTTTAAAATAATGTCACTTTGGCTCCTCCCCACTATTCATTTGGGAGAAATAGCTGTCAGCCTTTGTATTTGGGTAAGTCAAATCCTTTCTCAGAACAAGACAGCGTAGGGTGGAGGAAAATCACCTAACTCTTGTCAGTGTTTCTAAACGTGGAGAGAAAACCTGCTTCTCTCTTTGTCGTGTGACCCATTGCTGCTGCTAACGTGTCATGGGCTGAGAGGTGATTGGTTTCCCAACACTCAACAAGGGATTGGGCAGGGGGACATGGGCCTGAATTGCAATTCAATGTTTTGAAATAGACACCCTAGTCACCAGAGGCTGGGAAGAGGGTGGGGAGGAGGAACAGGTGGTTAACAGGAACAAACACACAGTTAGATAGAAGGAATAAGTTCTGGTGTTTGGTAGCACAGTAGAGTAACTACAATTAGCAACAATATATTGTATGTTTCAAAATAGCTACAAGAGAAGATTTGAAATGTTCCCAACACAATGATAAATGTCTGAGGTGATGATGTGCTAATTACCCTGACTTGATCATTACTCATTGTATGCATATATCAGAATCTCACAGGTACCCCCATAAATATATACAAATATTATGTATCAATAAAAAAATGAAAAAAATAGACATCATAAAATTGGCAGATATCAGAATGGGACCCAAGAGAGATTTTTAAAGAGTTCTTTGTATGCTAATCATATTTCCATCCACCTTAAGTGTAGGCTTCCTTGAAGGCTTGAGGGAAAAAAGTGAATCAGACTAGATATTCTCAGTTCAGAAACCCTGGGCTAGCAAGTGATCTAAATGCTCTTCCAGTAACTCCAGGAGGAAGGGAGTTGAGAAGAGGATGTGAGGGGCAGAGGCAAAAGTGAGTTTGTGGTGGCCAACATTGGTCTTCCCGGCCTGAGGAGCTGCTACCAGGGACACCTCAAGGCCCTCCAAGGTCATCCTCCACCCCGTCATCCCGAAATCCCTGGTGATTTTGGAAGGCTTGTGTCTGCAAAGTCAGTGAATTCCTCCACCAAAACCAAAATTTGCTCAAATTCTGGTGGCAAAACCAGAGGAGAAAATGTTCCGTCAGAGTGAGGAAAACTTCCCCACAGTACCTGCAGCTCCAATTCCATGAGATCAACAAGCCCGGCTGGGTGTTCTCCCTGCAGGAGTGTTATTGCTGCCACCTGCAGCATGCTTCTAGGGGCAGGGCTTAATCAACCTTAACAGCAGATAAATGCTCAGTTAAAAGACAAAGTTATTGAGAACCGTGACGCTGCAGTAAAGCGAAATGGGCAAGAGTTGCTCCAACGTCAGGCTGGGATGTGGGCACCAGTGTCCGGAGTCAGCCACACCCTAACACAGGGAATCCCCTATTCTTCTCTTGGAATATTTATTATGAAAATAAAACCAAGAAAACCAAGGCTGCTATTCTTTGAATCATTTAGGAAAGAAAGAAAAGATTTCTGGAACCGACCAGAACATCCTGATTAACACTCCTCCCCCAGGACCTAACACTCTTGTTGGCATTTTCCATGTAACATATCTTTCTTTCCCGCTAGAGACTGAGTTTCTCTAGTTCAGCATATATATCTTATTTATTAACTTCCAGAACTGTCCCTTCTTTGAATCTCTTTGACATTTAATACCCAGATCACTCATTTGGCACTTATATCATGTGACTTTGTATGGTTAATTGATTTTTGTTGTATAAATGCTGACTCTTGGACGAGACTATAAACTCCTTCAAGGTAGGAGTCTTGCTTTGAACATTTCATGTCCCCTTTTATCATTTGTTGAAAATAAGTTGTGTCAGGGAAGGTGCTAGAATATGGAGATGGAGACCCTGGCCCACCTTCAGGGAGTTCACTGTCTGGGGAGTCTGGGGAGACAGGGAAGTAGCGAGATTCATGGGCTGTGTTTGCTCTGGGCTGGGCTGTGATGGTTGTTTGGGGTGGTCCTGAACCCATCCCCCGACCTTTTCTCTTGAAGGCTGCTTACTCCCTACTCCAGAGGTGGCACCTGTGGTCCAGGCCACAGGTTTTGATGATACTGCACTCATTTCCTCAGCCACAGTGATTGGGTCAGGGTTGGCACGTGACCTAGGAGAGAACGTGCTTTCCTGCTGAAAAAGCCTGGGAGGAGGCAAAGCGGAGCTGCCGCTGCTGCAGGCCTCCAAGAACTGGCCTATAAATTCCTCCTTCAGCTCTAGCCAGTATGGGCTGAATTTTCTATCAACCAACAGAAAATACAGAGGTATCATGAGGAGGGTGTTAGGGAATCACATACAATTACACGTCACGCAAGTGAGTGCATGAGAGAGAGAGAGAGGGCAGTAGGAGAGAGTGCCACCCGAACTGAATCTTGAAAGACCAGCAGGAGTTAACCAAAGGCGTTCCATGACAGACAGTGGCAGGTCTGCGCTCGCATCCTGATGTCAGACTAGGAGAAATTCCAGAAGTCTTCAGGGCCTCTGCATTTTAGTCTAGTGCTTCCCCAATCTTCTGTTGAGGGAAAAGTCTTTCAGAAGATGTTAATAGGTAGATGTGCAGAAGAAAACCATCTCCTGAGAACAAAATTGCTCTAGTTTCTGCATTGCTGGTTTTCTCAAGCCTTTAGTATGCTAATATGCACCCAACAACAGAATCCTTTGTCTGCAGAGCACAAATTATGCTCTCTCTGTTGAATAGTTTTGGAAAGTTTATGAAGCTCTCTTCAATGAGGTGTGGAGTAATAAATGATTCAGTAATGCATAAGTCCTGCCATCCTGGGTCTAATTAGCTACACTGTCACAAAAACAAATTACGAGGCACTGAAGACAATACAAACAATCTGTTGGGTAAACAGCTGCGCAATAGATTACTGTAGACTTATCAATAGTTCCTGCATAATTCAGCCTTTCTCTGTTTTGCATGTGAATGGCTCTTGCTCAGGCTTTATTCTGTAATTCGTTACAACACAGCGGAGACGGTCTGGATCAGTGCGGTGTGCAAGGAGAGTACTAAATTGTCTCAGTTAGTGGAAACCTTGAAGAGATGAGCCCATTTTTATGAGCTATGCTATGGGCATTTCAGAGACCCAGCAAGAGGTTGCCTGCATGGATAGGCGGCAGCAGGAACAGAAGTTGGGATTTAATCCTGGAGGAAGCCTTTGGAGGTTCTTAACCAGGGGAGTGCAATGATCAGGTGTATTTTAGAAGCTCATTCATAGGGAGAGAGGATTTGAAGTGAGGTTGTTGCCAGGGACAAAGAAACTATTTAGGCAGTGTTTTGGAAAAACGCCACCCGAGTTTTTCCTGCTTTCACACCACAACAATCATCCACGCAGAAGACTTCTGTGACCAATCGTGTGGGGGGTTTTCACCTACACAAGTAGCAGACACCACCTGGGTGTCCTCTAATTCCATAGTGTCATCCCACGGATTGAGGGCTCAGTCCCCAAGACTGCCCCCGCCTTTGGACTTGATTGATTTGCTGGAGCGGCTCACAAAATTCAGGGGAAACACTTATGTTTACTACATTATTATAAGGGATACAGGTGAAGAGAGTTATGTAGGGGAAGGCTTATGGGGGGGAGGAGCTTGCCTGCCATCCCCAGGGGCCCCCTCCAGGAACCGCGGCTGTTTAGCTATCTGGAAGCTGTCCGAACACAGTCCTTCTGGGTTTTTATGGACAACTGTGTCGTCTCCAAGGTATGGGGCAGGACCTCTCTGGAATGAGGGTCTTACTCGACCCACAATCAGAAAAGCAGGGGAATATTAGAGCCCTGTCTTGAGGCAGGTAAAAGGAGGGCAAGACGTGGCCAGAGAGATTGTTTCCTGAGGCTCAATACACCCAACATATAACAAGAGACTGTTACAAGGACGATGGGAGATGTGTGCCAGGACCGTGCATGAAAAACAATATGTATTTTATAACACCACAGGAAGCTATTTCTGTAACGGGGGGGGGGGGGGGAATAATTTAGGGGCTAAACTAAGGAAGTGAAAATAGGAATGAAGAGAAAGGCACAGCCTGGGAATCATCTAGAAGGTGGAATGGACCGACTTGGCTCTGAAGCAGCCGTGGGGGTGAGAGGCCGGGTGGTGAGGGTGGGGTAGGGGCAGTGAAGGACAGCCCACGACTTCAAGCTTGTGCAACAGAGTGAAGGCTGTGGCCCCACAGTCCCCAGGCAGCCTAGTACAGCAGGAATAATGCCAAATAGAGCTCAAATTGAAGCCTGGCTCTGTCAGCTACTTGGTACTATGGCCTTGTGCAAGTAAGTCAATGTCTCCGAGTCTTACTTTCTTCATCTGTAAAATGGGAGTGCTGCTGGTGGTGACTACCGCAGGCGGCTTTGGTCTAAGCTAAGACTTTGGTCTTGGGGCTATGGCATGTGAAATTGCTTTTTAAGCTAGATAGCCTTTTAAGTGGTTCCATGTGGTCATTTTTTTCCCCCAGACTGAATTACCCTGATTCTAAAAACAAGGTCACCTTAAGAGGGTCTTTGTGAGTCTGGCTTCTCTTGCTCAGCAGGAATTCCGGCTGCTCAAATTCTTCCAGGCAGTTCTGGGGTTCCTGGGTAGGAGGCACATCCTTAACGCCCAGGAGGCTATTTTGCTCTGAGTGCCCCAAGCCCCTCCTGAGGAAGAGGAGCCTTCTGCATAGTCTCAGGTGCTTTCCACTCAACCCCAGCACCCTGGCTACACTTGGTGTGATGAGGGATGGGCTCTGCTCCCAGGGCAGCTGAGCAGCCAGCAGCTCCCCCAGCCTGCCCAGGGACCCTGCGGCTCTCCTGTGTGGACATTGGGACTCAGGAGCTCCCAGAGGGAGCCTGGTAACTGAAGTGGGGTGGGAGCCTTGGCGTTAGACAGTCTGAATAGCTCTCAGAGCCCCTCACAGTTGCGGGGTGGCGTGGGGAGAGGTACCAAAGGCAAAGCTGCTCTGCCTCCTGCTTTCTCAAGCTGCTTTCCAGTTTCTATTTTTGTCTTCTTGTGAGCTTTCACAGTACACTCCCACTGGTTAAGGCAGGGGCGGGGAAACTCTTCATGTTGGAAGGCTGCATTCATTTAGCTGTAATCAAATAAGGCCACATTCAAGAAACTTCAATTAGATAAAAATGTACATTATTTTGTAAAAATCTTCTATGTACTTAATAATTTCAAAAAATGAAAACTATTTTAAAGTTAACCTTTTAATGGCTTTGTCATGTCCACTTTCTGTTGCAAAACATTTGAATATTTGGTTGCAGCATGGAGGTCCACAGTTTCAGTTGATCCTATAGATGGTATTAATATCAGTCATTGGTGACCAAACGTGTGGGGGGTTTTCTTGATTTGAGTTAGGTAGGAGAATGTAGATTCGCAGCAATAAGTGGTTGAAAAGCAAGAAAGCATTTTTTGGGGGATGTTGCTGAAGGTGTGGGTATTCTACTGCATTTTTCCATATTTCAACTGGATCTTTCTTAGCATCAATGACTTTAAAATGCCATCTACTGAGAACTCAATTCCATATGTAGTTCTTTAGGTGCCTTGGTGATATCAATCAGGTGAGGCTGAAATACTAATTTGAGTGTGATGTCATGATTCTCAAAGTCAGTGAATCTTTCATTGTATTCTCTAATTATTAGGTCTATAACAGCTGCGTATTCTTCAAATGATTTGCATATATCATCCTGCTCATCAATGACCTTTGCTAACTAAGGAAAATGTTCATCCAAAATCTCCTTTTGAAGAAGCTTTTGAAAAAAGATAGCTTTTTCCAAAATGCTTGGATTTTTTTTGCCACATATCATATATAGACTTAGTTTTAACTTGCAAAGAAATATTCAAGCTGTTTTGATTTGACATGATATCACACAGAAATGCTGCATTCCTGTAGAAATCTTCTTTCAATAATTCACATTGCTGACTCTGTTCTTCATAAAATTTAACTATCTGTTCTTGCAGAGATAAACTTTTGGCTAACGCCTATCCCTGAGATAGCCAACATACTTTAGAATGACATGGCAAATCCATACTGAATACCTCATCATTCTACTATATAGCATGTTATTAAACTGATAATGCTGTGTTGCATTTGCATGAATATAGTAAACAATACCTTATAACTTGTTGCAAAGTGTCACTTAAAATAGCTTTAGCACAGAGATTTTGCTGATGCAAGATACAATGAAAACAAATGAGAGCATTTGGATCTGTTAATACTTTTTAAAAATCTGTGTAATAAATCCTTCATGTTTTCCTGTCATGTAAGGTGTACCATCTATACATACACTCACTAAATTTACCAAATTCAGTCTAACTTCATAACATTTATCTTGAAAATTGTTGAAGATATCTATTCCCCATGTTCTGTTCACAAGAGTGCCCAAAGTGAGTAACTCTTCATAGCAAAGAAAATCTTCTGTTATAACCTGAATGAAGTATAAAACCTATGCCAAGTCAGTACTATCAGTTGATTCATCCAAAGCAATTGAATAATATATATTTTCCTTTTCAAGTATTGCATGAAGTTGTCCTCTTAAGTCAAAGGCTAATTCATGCTGCTGATCAGTTATGGTTCTCGTTGAAAGAGGCAGTTGTTTGTACTTTGAAACGTTATCAAGGTCTAAGCATCCTACAGCTTCGACAATGCATTCTTTCACAATTTCTACATTACTGAATGGCTTCCCTTTTTTCCCTGAGTATATAAGCTACTTTATAAGTTGCTTCAATGGCGTTGTTTCCAGGTTTTATTGCTGCTTGAAAGAACTGTCTTTGCTTTTGCTTTTCATCTTATTTCTGTAATGCAATCTTCCATGCCTCTCCCTGTAATTAAAAATATTTGTTGTCCTTATGAGTGTTATAATGCTGATGAGCATTGGATTTCTTTGATATTGATATTGCAATATCACAAAGCAAGCAAATCATCTTGTCTTTAGCCAGAAACAAGATAATATTGCATTTCCCAATCCTCATTTAAAAATCTGTCGTCTTCCTTCAGTGTTCTCTTGGTCTTCTTTGACAGGATGGGCTATTAAGCAGACAAAATTTAAAAATGCTCTCGAGCTGTGCAACTATTCACAAATTCCACTTCAAACAGAAACACAGTGCACCGAGTCAAAAGCTGATAACAGACTGGTGCACTCGACCCCCGTAAAGTCTTGCCAACCAGCCTTGTGCAGTAGTGGCACCAGTCAGGTGGGAGAAGTTAGAACTAAATCATGAGCATAGCATCTGTCAATTTAGCCCTTATGGCTTCCTAATGTTCTAATTGTGCCGGTCAATCTGGGAGGATTATTTTGTTGAAATTTATTTTATTCTTTTGTATTTTAAGTATGTTCATTTTTTAAATAAAATAAAAATATAAAAGATGAACAAAAATGTATTAATAAAAATAAAAGGATTTCTTCTATAAAATTTGGATTTAGTCAAAAGGCCACATTTAAGGACCTAGACGGCCACAGGTTCCCCAGCCCTGGGTGAAGGTAACCTGACAGTGTTGCTGTCTTGCAGCTTAAAGAAGCCTAATTATCAGGGCAGAGTCACAAGATTCCCCCAAAGAGAGTACGGTTTGCTCAGAGTAAAGAACCTCACCTGTGGTTAATGTCTGCCATGGTTAATGTCTGCCAACTGGGGACTGGTAAACGGGGTCATAGCACCTCCACACAACAACGACATCCTGCAGCTGGAAAACAACAAGAAGCTCTTTATGTACTGATAAGGAGTAATCTGCAAGATATTTTCCTCTGCGAAAAATGTGAGGTTCAGAATGGTATAGCAAAATGAAATTCATAAACTCTGTCTGGAATATCACACAGAATCTGATGACACTAGTTGTCTATGAGGAGAGGAGGGCTGGGGGGCTGTGGACAGTGATAGGAGATGGAATTTTCACTAAACATTCTGTATTTTTTCTAAGTCTAGAATTATGAAATCAAGTCACCTATTTAAACAATCAAATTAGAAAAAATATTTTAAGAACATGGCTTTATAAAGTCAAGCAGTCCTAAGTTCCAGTTTGACTCCACAATTTATTGCTGTGTAATGTTGAGCAACTTCCTTAACCTTTCTGAACTCATTTTGTTCTCTGTAACATAACAGTAATACCTGCCTGATAGGACTGTTGGAATAGTCCACCTGCCTGGCACAGAATAGCCATTCAACTTTGATTGGCTATTGTTGTCATTACCAGTTTTCCCGCAAGGCATTTTATTACGGTGGAGATGCTCGTGCATGCGGGTTTTGGGAAAGATTTCTCCAGAAATCTTTGGGATAGAAAGAAGAGGTTTATTTACTTTTCCATGGCAGCAGGGAGGGAAAAGGACCAGCAAGGAGGTGGAAAGGGAAGAATGTGCTTTTAAAGGGGGTTGTAAAAAATGGCAGGGTATAAATGAGAAACTGCTGCATCCACTCCTTCCTTTCTTCTTGGAGGCAGGTAGATTAAAAAAAAAAAAAAAAAAAAAACTGCAAGGATGTCAAAGTTGAAGAGTTGGCTCTCCTGCTTTTCCTTGGAGAAGGGATTATCACAGGAGATGTGACTCTGTCCCCAATATAGAGTTGAGGATTGGGGCTCACACCCTGCTGTTCACTCAGGAACTCTTTAGGCTGTAAAAAGCAGATTCTCAAAAAAAAAACTTTTTTGAAAGAGATTTACATCTCTTTTCTGTTCATTCAGCTTTTTTCAGAAGTTGTGCAAAACAGAACTCCTGCAGTGTACCTGTTAGTGAGAAAACTCATAGGATTGATCTTTAACCATTACTGGCTAATTGCGGGATTAGGTATTTTCCTATTATTTTTGCAAGGCCACCCCTTTCACATTTTCCATTTCCTATCTCACTCTTAGCCTGTATTGTGCTCCTTAAACTACAAAACTGCAGAGCAGTGGTATCTTCTGTTTGTATTTTTGCTATTTTTGTTGTTGTTGTTCCATGCTCTCATTAGGATAAGGGCCATGGAGGTTGGGCCAGGTAAATTAGAACCATCCTCTATTCTCAATAGAACCGCTATTCTCAAAATTAGCTCTTCTGTTTGAAATGGGCTCATTATCTTTGGACCCAGACTATTGTTATGAAAAGCTGGGCACTTGTCCTCATAAGAACGAAAATAAGTGGTTTGAGAAGGAAAGAGAAGTTTTAAAGGAGGAGGATGGAGACTTCTGTCTGAAAAATGCCATTGTCCTAATAATAAGTGAAATACAGAGCTTTTAAAGGATGGGTTCTTAGCTTCAGGCAATTGCTGTTCAACGACAGTTGATAATTCTGATTAGCCCACCTCGCTGAAGACAATCCCATGACCTCCACCCAGGACCTCCCCCCACCAGGTGGCTGAGCAATCTCCTGTAGCACAAAAAACAAAAGACTTAACTTGCTCCTCCCAACCACTGGCCTGAGTCAGGGATTCATGTTTTAGTTCCCAAAAAGGAGTGGAGGATGTTTTAAAGAGACAGAAAATATTTTTTCCATTTTTTTTTTTCAGGCCATTCCCTCTGTTACACTATGCCTGACTCTCTCTTCCTTTAGAGTGAGTTCTTTTCCAAGCTCCTTCTTGATTCCTTCTGCAAAGAGTCCCCTGACATCCCACCCTATGGATTCTCCAGGCACTTCTAAAATCCTGGTGAACACAATTTATAGTAAGCCATTAAGACATTAGTTAGTATCATGGCACCCCACTACCTACCATCTTCAATCACAGAATGAAGTGTGACCAGGATTTCATTCCAGCACAGTGATGGCCCCAGGGTTCATGGGCTGGACTGACCGGGGCTCATGCTGTGTTCCAACGGGAGACAGGCCGCACCCAAGTTAAGTCAGTCCCTACCTTCCTGACACTAGAGGGTGCTCTCTTGTTCAGCTATTTTTCTTAGTTTTGTTTTAGCCTTTGAATGGATGGGCATGCTGCATTTACAGCTCCCTGAATGTACAGTAAAAGGTACAGGAATATGATTGTGAAAAGGAAATCCAGGGGTGTGTTCAGCTGTCCGGTTTTCCCTCTGTAGGGAGTGAGTGTTAAGGCAGATCCCCAGGCTCAATCCTCAAAGCCGAGGCTCAGTAAGACTGGAATGGGACCCAGGAATGTGCATTTTAGTAAGCACTCAGGTGGTAGTGACATGAGTGTTCCAAAGGCCAGATTTGGAGAGCAACAAATAGGTTTTTTATTTCCTTTTTTCATTTGCTTTTCCTATCTTTCTTTTAACATGTATCTGCTGACTCCCACTCATGGTGGCATGGTCCCTCCTGGGCCTGCCAGTATCTGAGTGTGCACACGTATTTGTTTAGATCTTCATTGGTGGGAATCTTCCAGGCTTAAGTGGGGGATGCCCTCTTTAGGGAAGATTTGCACCTGCTTCTTCCAAGAGCCAGAGGGCATTGCAAACTTGGAACCACTCAGAGCTCTTCCAGCATTCTGGCTTAATGAAAGAGTCTTAGGTTTGGCTCCCCCTCCTCTCTGCTGGCCCAAGAGTTAGTATCTGGATCATGGCACTTCTACCATGATTTGCTCTTAGGGTAGTTCTGTTCCTCCCTATTCGCTCTGCTTCCTGCTCTAATTTCTATTTATAGTTTGCTGATTTTTGTGGGGAGAATTCCCTTGGTAATTTCCTCTCTTTCCTACAAGCCCAAAATTGCACCAGTAAGTATGCTTTATCTAGTGTGCAATACTAGGTGTACGCTTTGGTTGTTTTGCAGCAGGAAGGCCCACCAACATATTTAGTCCAACATGTTCCCAGTGGAAGTCTTCTTTTAAAAAATGTATATATTCTTATTTCTATGAGATAAAGGATAACACATCTATTGTGGGAGAGTTGTCCATCAAGCATATGCAGTTTGGCATTCCGCACATGGGAGGGTTGAAGGAACACACGTCTGGGTAGAGTCCGTGTGTTACTTCTCATAGAAGTGCTAGTGTATTGCGATGTGTTCTGCTCTGGGTGTCTCTCAGGCCTGATAAGAAAAAAAGATCATGACAAATTCTACAATTCCACTTGTATCTGTACTTATCTTTTTGTTCCCTCTTGTTTCGGTGAAGGGGTGTCTCTTGTATCACAGCCCAGCCCCACACTGTGGGTTTTGGATTCTACCCCTGTAATTCTCCCAAGGACCTTGCTCCATTGGAATCTTCCCTCTGCTGCACCATCAATTTCTTCCTCTCAGGTAGACAGTTCCATCTCAATGAGCTCAATTTCCCAACTTTAAAAAACCCACTCTCGACCCAAATGTGACCCTAACGCACTTTTAAATTCCCCTTTAAAACCAAAAAAAGAACCAAATCCCCCAAAATGTGTGTATACATGCCACCTTCAGTTCTTCACTTTCCATTTGCATTTGTTTTTATTTGCTTTCTATTTTTAGCAAGGTCATTCACACGTGTTTCATTTTATTAATTTTTTTATTCACACACATTTTAAAGACTCAAGTAGTCCTATAGTTTAATAAGATTTGTTAGGAAGAACATCAATCCCCTGTTGGGCTCTCCCCACCAAAGACAGCTACTTATAACTCTTTTAGCTGCGTTTTCTTTTTGGCACTTGGCTCTGCGTTTCTAAATAAAATGCTGGTGTTGTAATTCTTGATCTCTCAGTTGTGAGCAGTATCTACTGAATTTCCCCTAGGATGAGCACTTAATTCTCATCCTCTCCCCATTCCACAGCACACACATAAACTCTTCCCATCCTTCTACCCTTCCTGTATGCTTACATCATAATTTTGCTTGCTTCAATAATCAATGTTTATCTTATTTTGATTATATAGTGATATTGAGAGCTGAGCCAGGTAGTAAAGCTAGACTACTTTTTATTTCCTATACAACTTTTGGTTTTCCATGGGAATAACTTTTTATTTGCTTAGTTTTCTGTTCTAATTACCAATTCCACCTCAAACCACCATTATTTAACTCTCCTCTAAAAACGTCTACACTTATTGCCATCAGTTTTATCCTCTTGAAGAAATCTCTTCCAGAGCCTCTTTCTCCATTTGGACCTTCTCCAGTCTTCCCTCCCAATCTGGTGTAGCACTGTCCAGTCCCTTGACCATCATCTTGGAGATTCTCTTCATCTTTTCCCTGGGCCCTGGCTCCAAACTTTTCTTTCCTATTTTGGGTGGAACATAGCTTCCAGTTACTTCTTGGGAAATGTATGTGAGGTAAAATTTTTGAGACCTTGCAAATGAAATCCTGACTTTTCACTTAATTAATGGTTGGGCTGGGAATAAAAAAATCTAGGTTTAAAATAATTTATTTGGAATTTTAAAGGCAATATTCCACTGTGTTCTAGCCTCCACTGTTGTGATTGAGAAGTCTAAAGACATTATGATTCTTTTTTTTAATTAAAAACAATTTTTTTTAAAGATGGGGTCTTGCTATGTTGCCTAGGATGGATTTGAACTTTTGGGGTCAAAGGATCCTCCCACCTCAGCCTCCCAGGTAGCTGGGACTATAAGTGCGTACCTCTATACCTGGCCAGCATTGTGATTCTTAAACCTCTGTATGTGACCTATTTTTCTTTTTGGAAACATGTAGGATCTTCTCCTTGCCTCCAGTGTTCTGAAATTTTATGCTGGTGTGCTTTGGGGCGGGGTTACATTCACCTATTTTGACAGTTTAATTCTAGAAAATTTTCTTGAATTATTTCATTGATGATTTCCTCCCCTCTGTGTTCTCTTGCCTCTTTTTGGAGTTTCTATAATATTATTTGGCTGTTGGACCTTCTTGATTGATCCTCTGATTTGCTTTTCTATATTCTATCTCTTTGGCTTTTGGCTCCCCACCCCCCCAGTTTTATATTTCCAGCCCTTCTATTGAGTTCTCACTTCTGCCGTCATATATTTAATTTCCAAGAGCTTTTTCTTGATGCTGTTGATTGTTCTCTGAGGTCCTATCTTACTTGCATTCTGTTCCTTTTTCATGGTTACAATATCTCCTCTACTCTCTTTGAGTATATTAAATATAGTTTTTGCAAGTTTGCATCCTCTTGTATAGTCTATTTTCTCCAAGTATCTCTTTCACCTTAAAAGCTTTCTTCATGTATGTTTTAATGCCTGCTGTCTGCTTATACTTGACAGTGGGGACGGAAAGGCTGATTTGAAGCATTGTTCACATGAGTGGAGCTTAGCAACTGTGAGCGTCACAGTAGGACAATCTGGCTCAACTATTTCCTTGGCTAGCCCTGATGTTATCTTTAGGCCTTTCCTCAGGACTGGTTGATTTCCAAGAGAATCTTTGCTGCCTGTGTTCTGGAAGGTGAGAAGGGGAAGATGCCCGAGTGTCTCAGCACAAGTAAGCATACAGCCTCCTACTCTTCCTACCTGGTACCCCAGTCGAGGGGCTCATTGATCTTTTCCAGAGAATAAATCAGTCTTCTGCCAGGATAGGGGAAGGGCAGTTAAAAGACTATTGAGGGTAGGGTAAGAGTTCTACAAATACAATTACCGTTTAAAATGCTTTCAACCAATTCTCCTTGTTTTAATGCCAATTCCCACACCTTTGCCTTATCTCCACTTTTAAAGTTTCCTGGTCCCACCAATTCCTGAGACCTTGAAGGATTTTGAGGTATAAATTGTGTCGGTTTTATGTTTCCTCACTACTGACTTATGAGTTCTTTCTTCAGTCTGCTAAATCAGTTAATACTTATCCAGGTGGTTTCCAGCTTTCAGAATTTTGTGGCTGTTTTGCCTTCCCCACTTCTTACCATCCTTATGAATTTATGTTAAAGACAATCACTTTGGTGTTGTGTTGTGGGTGTCACCAACTCATTACCCACTCACTCTGGCTCTGACTCCCCCCTCCCCAAGTGACCACTCTTACCAACTTCACCAGTGACCTCCATGTTCTCAAATCCAGTGGGCTGTTTGTCATCCCCGACTCACACAACCCCTCAGCAGCCTTAATCAAAACGGAACACTCTCTTCCTGACAGATTCTCTTCTCTTGGCTTCTGTGACACCACATCTTTTAGTTTTTCTCCTACTTCTCTGATTTCTTCTTCCTGTTTTTCTTCTCAAGTTCACTTTCCTCTACCAGTCCTCTAAGAAGTGGATTCCTCAAAGCATGATCTCAGGCCACATTATCTCTATGTACTCACGACTCCCTCCTTAAGGAATATCACATTTTTGTTCACAGCTCCAACACCGATCTTCCTTTGATTTCCTATCTTCTCGATCCATTTGCCTACTTGTCTTCCAATCATATTTAACTCAAAGTATGCAAACCAGAAACCCTGGTTTTTTTCTCCAAATTTATTCCTCATTAAGTCTCCTCACCAACCCAGATATGCAAGCAGAAATCAGAAAGTCATTCTTGTTTTCTCTCTTTCTTATCCCTGCCATCCAATCTATCAGCAAGCCTTCTTGACTCTACCTCCACAATGTGTCTTGAATCTGTCCTTTTTCTCCATCTTCATTGCTACCGCCTTAGTCTCGAAACCACTGTCATTTCTTGCCTTGTCTATTGCAACAGTCTCCACACTGATCTCCCTACTTTTTCTCTTGGCTGCCTAAAATGAGTTCTCCATATAAGTGATCTTTTAAAAACTGAAAACCATATTTATTCCCTCTTCTGATAAAAAATACTTTTCATTGCTCTTAAATTCCAAGTTTGTTACCATGGTCTGCACCAGATGCCATGGCTTTTCTGCTGGGTACCCTTGTCATTTCCCTGGTGCCACCACTTCTGGGTACCACAGTCTCCTGCTAGGACATGGAGCCCTAGAAGCTCCGTGTGCCAAAGCACATCTCTCTCCTATTTTTGTACATGTTCCATCTGGTTAGAAGAGTGCCAGGGGAGTGAAATCTACTCCTCAACATCAAAGATCTTTGAGTGAAATTATTTTCTAAATTTTGCTTATAGCTGCCTCCTTTCTTTAGGATTTGGGCACACGTTCATGGAGGAAGGGAGCCTGCAGACTAGGGGCATGGGTGGAGCAGGGGGTGATTGTGAGTGTCCAGCACTAGGCTGCACTAAGAACCTTCCCCCTCCTGATAGCTAAGGCCCTGCGCTGTGACCAAATTGCTTTCCCAAAATCCTCCCAGGAGGATTCTCAGTCTCTCAAGCAAATGGAGCCCTCCCGAGCCTTTGTCCAGATACCTTCAGATATATTTGAACAATTTTAGTTTTAACCTGTTCCCTACCACCACCATCTACTTATCTTTAATTCTCTAATCATGACTTTTTCCCCCTAAAATATCTGGATGCATTCTTGAGGGACCCAAAGAGGTACACTGTTCTTTCTATATAGGGCTTATTCAGTAAGGAGTTCTATTCTTTGATAACAGCGAGACTACCTGCTTTCTGACCTGTGTGATAGCCGCAGTTCATTAAGTGAGTTGCGTGCCAATAGCTGAGAACTTGAAAATGCACATCAGTTAATTCAGCCTTATGAAAGAATTATCAGGAGATAATTCAAACATTCTACCAGCCCACATATACTTCTCACTAGCTCATCTCTCCCCAGTGCTGCCGGGATAACACCCCATGCAACATAGATAAACAAAATCAAATTACCATTCTTATATTCATGGCCTGTTCCTGGATTTGGTCCTATGACTGTTTATGAGGGAGTTCTAAACCGAGGAGGGAGTATTTTTCACCCTATTTTCAGTAACTGTTCTATTTTCTGAATTTCGAATAGGATTACTCACAGCATAGACACTGCTTGGAACTGGAAAACTTCTCTTAAGGCCCTTAATAATTCTTGATTTTCCTCCCATGAACTGTAGGGGAGCACATGTAGCTTTTGCACAATGGGGCTGTCCTTCAAGAGGACCTCACTCTCTCTACCTGGGACTGTGACATAAGCAGCTCCTTGGGTATTTGCAGGTCTCAAGCCCAGTGGCAACAACTCTAAAATGGGAGATTGGCATTGGGATCAAGAGCGTGGACTTTGGTGTCATATAACCTGGGTTTAAATCCTGTGTTCAATGTTTGTGGATGACATTGGACAAGTCATTTAACCTCTCTAAGTCTCAGTATTCTCATTATGAAAATGGAGTTCTTAATGGTACCTGCCTCCTAGCACGGCTGTGATGGTTGGATGAGATAATCCTTACTCAAAGTGCTTATTACACAGGGACTGGGACATGCAAGTGCTGCATAAATATTAGCTTTTATTTGTCATCAGAGCTGGGGGAGAGGACTGCTGCCTCCCTCTGAATGTACTTGTTCCCAGCCTGGGAAGCTTGCTGTTCCAAAGAACTGTCTGACTCATTGTACCAGAAAGGGTGCTCTTGCAGGGAAAGATACACCTGTGTTTCCAATCAGTTTCCACACTCACCTCCAAGTACAAAATGCAGCTGCATGTGTGCAGAACCCAGGCCTTGCCATGAGTTCTGCCTCACTGGCCAGAGGTGAAGACACAAAGAGAGAAGGACCTCTGTACTTTCGGAGCCCATGGGGGTTGCCTTAGCTTGTTCTCACTGTTTTGCTCTGAGGATGCCAGAACTTTGAGGACATTGTCAGTGAGCATGTAAGATTGGCCCCACAATATCAAAGGCAGGACAGAAAGAAGACCCAACTGTCCCAGTTAGTCAAGGAGAAACAATCACAAAATAAAACATTTTTAAAGATTAAAATACTAGCTACCATCTGTTGAACACTTGCTATGTGTTAGGACTTGCCTTAAACATTTTCCATGCACTACCTTACTCCCCTCAAACACTGTGAAGTAGGTATTATGGTTATTTGAACACAGGTTTATTTGAGGGAAAAAAATTCAATAATCATTCTAATCCTTGATTTAATTACTCCAAAATTCAGGCAGAGTCTGATCAACCCACCCTAACAGGTGGTGTACCAGGAGCTTCATGCATAGGGATGACTTTGGCCTTCAAAATGCCCTGCAGGCTGCCTGGGCTGCTTTTCCATCAGCTCCTGAGCTGCCAGCTCTCTCTGGAGGCAGCGTTTTCTGGGTACTTACAGTGAAAGACCCAATTGTCTGTCCTGCTCATTTTTCCCCCTTTCCTCTATTTACTATAATCAGGGAGTCATGTTTTTCATTTAGGATAAGGCAATTACTCCTCTGTTGACTGAAGACTAGCAAAAAGCAAACGGAGCCTCATTCCCACATTCGTGTAATGGGGACAGGACTGAAAGGTGGCCTGACTTCCCGGGTCTCATCTGCTCTCGTCTAGATCTGTCTCTTCTCTGACAAAAGCATCAACCACAATAGCAAAAACCAAAATGGCACTGATGGAGTAAATGACTATGGTCACTCTCCCTCATCTGGGAAATGATGAGAAAAAGTTGCCGTTGCTTCCCTGCGCTTTGCTGTGGTGTGGCACAATTACCAGCCTGCCCCATCCTGAGAAGCAGTAGAATAAACATGAAAAAGACTTGTTTTTCTGCTTTGACTCAGTAGGCAAGCCACTCTTTGCAAAGGGAAATGAATAAGGTAGACCACATCAGCCAGGTGTGTGGCTCACAGCTGTAATCCTAGCACCTTGGGAGGCTGAGGTGGGAGGATCTCTTGAGGTCAGGAGTTCGAGACCAGCCTGAGAAAGAGCGAGACCCTGTCTCTATTAAAAGTGGAAAAATTGGCTGGGCATGGTGGCACATGATTGTAGTCCCAGCTACTAGGGGGGATCACTTGAACACAGGAGTTGGAGGTTGCAGTGAGCTATGATGATGTCGCTGCACTGTAGCCCAGGATGACAAGAGTGGAACTCTGTCTCAATAAAAATAAATAACAAACACAAAAGATAGACCACACCTCTTTGATGATTGGAGGTCCAGGTTAACTGTGGTATAATTAAACAGCAAACAAAAATGTTCCAAATTTCTTGCAGGGAAAGAATCTCAATTATCTGGCCTACTTTGTGCTATGTGAACATTTCTGAGAGCCTTCAAGAGCCCCAGGAAACTGTGCCTCCATGCTTAGGCCATGGACAGGGGTGAAGAGAACATTCTGTTCCACTCCTCCAGCTCTGCCTTGGAAACCCAAGCTCTCTACACTCCTGGTTGCCTGGCATGGTAAACTAGCAATCTTCTGCCAAAAGCATCAGCCAAAATCTACCCTATTTCAGTTCTTTTCCTTTCATCAGTTTATATTTTTTTACAGGAACCTACTGATTCCCACACTACCCCTCAGATTCACTTACTGCCATGGTCTGAATGTGTGTGGTCCCTCAAAATTCATAGGTGGAAAATTAATCTCCAGTGTGATAGTATTAAGAGGTGGGACCTTTGGGGAAGTAAGAGTGGAGCCCTCACGAATGGCATTAGAGCCCTTATAATGACAGCCCTAGCTAGCCCTTCCATCTCTGCTGCCCTGGGAGGGCACAGCATTTGTCCCTTTTGTCCTTCTGTCATGTGAGGATGCAGCAAGAGGGTACCATCTTGGAAGCAGAGAGCAGCCCTCACCAGACACCAAATCTTGACCTTGGACTTCCCAGACTCAGGGAATTATGAGAAATAAATTTATGTTGTTTATAAATTATCCAGTGTAAGGTATTTTATTATAGCATTGGGAATGGACTAAGACACATGCTGTAAAAATCTTCATGCGATAAAGGTAAAGATACAATGAGAGAGAGATCTGACATATGCACATGGAACCATTGGTCTTAATGAGCACTGCAAAATGCACTATTTCAATCTATAGAAAATGCTCTTTCTCCAAGCCTGGAAAGAAGTTATGATCTACTTTTCCCTTTTTCTAAAGATAAGGGTTCATGTTTATGGACTAAGAGGTCTAGGCTCCAATCTCTCTCTTCCTGACATTTATAGTAACCTTTGGCAAATTACTCAAACTTTCTTTGTTCTGGGTGAAGAGAAAGTGCAGAGGACAGTCTTATTAACTTTCCCAGTGTAACGTTAGAAAAAGTAGATAATCATGACTCTAAAGGTTTTAAAACATCCACATAGAATTATATATTTTTAATCAAAACCTTCCCTGGGTTTTCAGAATTCTTTTTGGAATTAGTCCTGTGGGAATATGCCTTTCTAGATCTAATTCAGTTTCCTTTCTTCTAACTATCACAATCTACAATTTGAAGCTGTTCTGTTATTTAAAAAAAATACTCAAATATCTCATGATTACCAGATTTTTCTCTCTGGGCCATTTCCAGTAGTATATCCCCTGTGAGAGAACAAATTGGTTATTCATTACATCTTATCAATGAGCTAGTACTACACCAGAAAGAAATACAGAAATCAGAAACTGGGAAACATCAGAAACTGCTTTGTCCTGTGTTTTAATTTGGGGTATGATAAAGTGCCACAGAACATTCATCCAGGCACTGAGAGAGATTCTGAAGAGTTTTATAGTCATTGAAAGAACTTTCTGAATCTCTCTAGAATTAACCCAAAGGAACTGGCCTCTCTTCTCATGAGAACTATTTGTTCTAAAGATTAGCGGAGGGAGAATTAACTCCACAGTATTTAGTTCCACATTTAAATTTCATTTCCTATATAAATATTTTGTTGTAACATATCCAAGGCTTCCTTTTTTGTTGTTTTGAAAAATTCTTTACCTTTTCTAACTTCTTAAACCAAATCAAAAACTCATTTGTTGTCTTGTTTTAATATTTCAGTTCCCCTTTCTTGTTTTCACTCTGTTTGAGATAATGTTTACCCCATCTGTCCGCATCACCTGAATTCCAGGCATACCATTCCTTTCCTGGGGGATGCAGTCATTCTTCAAAGGCAAGAGATGAAAGAAGGGGCTCTTGTCAAATGACATTTTCTGACTTTTTTCCCCACATGTGGGCAGTGGAATCAGATTTTGTGCCTTGGGTTGCTAACTTTGAGCTCTCTTCCTTCACAATTAAATTGTGATTTGTAGATCAATGAGGATGTATCAGCTAGCCAAGATTGGGGACCTGGAAAGGTGTTCGGTAGAAACTGCTTTAAAATCCTCCAGAGGGAGGGCATGGGGCCCCAGTTCTGGAGCAAAGGGGCTACTTGCTGAGATTTGGCATTTGAGTCTAAAGAGATTTACCTACAGTCTACACCCCGTTGGCTAGAATTATTGCTACTATTGTTCTTCATTTGTACTGCTTTTTCACTTGGAAACATTGGAACTGGTAAGGCAGTGAATCTGTCTTTACTCTTTTTCAGATGACTGGTTCTGAAGGCCTTCTGTTCCGTCCTTACTGAAGGTCTCCTTTCTCTGGCTCACAATAGTTGGGTAGAGCCCAGAGATGCTGGGCCACAGAAATGGGACTTTGGAAGTGGAAGCCCTCTGCTCTGGTTTCCTTAGAAACGAGTCGGGGGTGGTACCTGCCACAGGGGGTCTTAAAGCCACAGATACATTATTTTGACAATCCCATCATGTAAACAAATACCACTCTGCAATAGCTTTTACAGGCATAATTTGCTTCATTTCTCAGGATGGCTTTGGCCTAGGCTTTCCAATTCCCTGTTGCAACCTCTGCCTTTAGATGGATTCTTTTTTTGTTGCTTTCAAAGTTGATGAAAAACGATGACTAAGCCGTGCCAGTGAAGCTATAGATTCTGAATAGGTGGTTTAAGATAATGTACTACATTTATTACATTTTACATATTTACATTTAATTTATCAAAATTCATTACAATTATTATGTTGATTCCTAAAGGGTTAGGAGAAAATTCAATCCCAACTAGAGAGTTGTAATTAACGGAGCACAGAGCCAGTAGTCGGAGGCCCAGAGCTCCGGCTGAAACTTCAGCTCTGCCAGAGATAACTGTTACCATGTGACTTCGGGCAATCGCACAAAATTTTCTGAGCTATGATTTCCTAGTTGGTAAAATCAAAGGACTGGGTCAGCTGCTTTCTAAGTTTTTCTGAGTTCAAAAATTCTCCAAATCTATTCTGTGAAAAAATAGCACATTGGTCTGTCAGTAATGATCATGCATTAAGAGGAATGGTGGGAAGAAATTTTATTTGCAGGAAGGTTGTTAGCAGTAATATCATAAGAGGAAACGGGAAGGAGGGAAAAGAAAAAAGACTACCATTTACCAAACTTCTGCAGTGTGCTAAAGAAATTCACAAACATTATATCATGTGAAAACACCTAATAATTTTGGGGATTTCCTTCTTAAGGGAGAGTGGCCACTGTGGCTCTTTGGCCCCCCCCCCCCCCCCCCCCGAGTGCAGTGACAAACATTGATTGAGTGAGTGCTTTCTGTGTGCCAGGTATTCTTCTAAGGACTTTACATATACTAATGCAATTAATTGTAATTCCCATTTACTGATGAGAAAACTGAGGCACAGAGAGGTTAAGTAACTTGCCCAAGGCCATCCATTTAGTGGCAGAGCCAAGGTCAAACTCAGAAAGTTAGGCTCCAGAACCTACGCTCTCAACCACATTCCCACATTGCGTCTTGTCATTTATTCATTGAGCAAATATTTGATGAGCACCAACTCTATGAAGGCATGGAATTAATCCCTTCTGAGGATTCCAAGCTGAACAGAACAATGTTCTTGTCCTTGAAAAGCTTAAAATATACATGATACATGCTCAGAAATGTTCGTGGAATGAGTGACCACACTCAACCTAAGCCAGGCGATACTTGATAACCATCTCCTGCACTCTGAAAATGTTCATAATCCCACTCAAATCAGTAGACAGTGCCTGGCAAGAGGGATCTCTACTCTGGATCTCTGCTCCAGAGGCCCCACTCTGGTTCTCTGGCCCTGGTCAAGGAATCCAGGGGCCATAGAAAGAGTCCACCTGGAGCCTGAGTCCCAGCCCCTTCTAATCTCCCTGCCAGGTACCTGAGACCTTGAAATTCTCTTCTCCAAATGTCCTGAAGCTACTTCCAGGGCTTGCATTGGAAGCAAGCCCCATGAGAGCAGACTGCACCACCCAGGCACACTCCTCAGCCAGAGGAACAGCCAAGGGCAGCTACTTGTGGGAGCGGAGTGTGGACAGAGCTTGGACTTGTGGGGCCACAAGGACCCTTGTGGAACAGGGCTGCACTGGGGTAGAAAGAGCAGTGGGTGGGCCACCTCTGCCTGTCCTGCCATGCTCAGTGCAGAACTCCAAAGATTCAGAGAACTCACATTAGAACCTGGACTTTCAGGTCATTATGAAGATAACTTGTCAAGGCAAGGGGACAGAACATGTTTTACTTAAGCTTGCCAACTTGGTTTACAGCTTTTACAATGTAGACATACAGGCATGTGGGTTTCTGTCTATACTCTTGTCCAGGCCCAAAGGGGGCCTGAGCCCAGGTACTGAATGAGTAGTTGCCTCATTTCAGCACTTTTTAGGGCTCCTTCTTAATGGAGTTTCAAATTCCCACAGCTGTTATCTCCAACCATCACTCCCTCTTCTCCCAGCTTTTTGGTCCAAGGGGCCCCACAGTCAAGGCTCCTTGACCTCCTGGGGGCCTCAAGGTCATGGATTTTATGATGTCCTTCTCCTCTATCAGTTCCCTGGCACCTGGCCTGAGTTCCACCGCCACATTCCTGTCCCTTTCTTGCACCTCTGTCTTTGCACGTTACCTTCTCCCTGACATGGCTGCACCTGGGTAGCTTGCACCTGGGTGGCTGAGGAGCCTTCACTGTTGGCAGAATAAAGTCACCAGCCTCAACTGGACTTATACTGCACCCTAAGTCTTACAGCCTCATCTCCCAATCTCTGGAATAATGGTTGGATCCTTCTCCACTGCCTCAAATCTCTGAAACCCCCTCCCCACCTCGCTCCCAGTAGCTAACCTTGCTTCTTACTTCTCAGAGAACATAAAACCCAGCCCTTTGGAAAAGGCTCAATGTCCTAGTTCTAAATCTGCAAACCTCCAGGCAGCCTCACCGCAGCCCCCTTCTGTGCCTGGTCACTGCGGTGCAGGCAGAGGGGGCATTTCTGCGCCTCTCCCCCTCCTACCTCCGTGGTTCAGCGTCCTCAACCTCTCCCTCAGCCCTAAAAGTTCTCTAGTTTCTTCAGTTTGAAAAAACAAACAAACTTCTTCCTTGAACTTTCCCTCCAGCTGCTCCCTGCCATCTGATTCCTACCCAGCCCCCTTCACTCTCTACTTCAGTGTGGCCTCCGCTGCCAGCATCCCACTAGAACCTGACCTCCCTGATGTTGGATCCCGCCAGACACTTTTCAGTCCCGTGTTAGGCAATCTGCATCGTGTACATGTGGCTGAAATTCTTCTCTCACAGAGTTTTTGACACGCCATTCTCCTGGCTTTCGCCCAAGCGTTAAGCCTCAATTCCCTTTTCTGGCTCTTTTCCCTCCACTCAGTCTCTGAATGCTGAATGTCCCCCGGGGCTTGCTCCCAGCCTTTGTCCCTTCTTACTCACTGGCCCTAGGCTGTCACTCACTCCTGCCAGCCCAGTCCACACTGCTCTTCGTCCTCCAGCTTTAGATTTCTCTAACTACCTACGTGACATTGTCCTTATTTTATGTCACTTAGGCAGCCCAAAGTCAACATAATCAGAATTCAACTGTGCCCTCTCCCTGTCCTGGCTGTGATGATGCCACATTCTCCTGACAAGCCCCTCTTTTCTTCACCTTATTTCCGCTCTCCTCCTCCCAGAGCCTCCAGAAGTGGAACTGTCAGAGGCGCCAGTCCACAAGGGGTGCTGAAGCATCTTGGAACGAATCAGAAACAGGGGCCAGTTTGCCCAGGTTTCCACTCCTGTCTCCTGTAACTGGCCAAATGGCAACGAGTCACATTCCCAGTTGGTACATATAGTAAATACCTTATTTGAATTTGGATATGTGACAAGAAAAAAAATGATTATTTACTCCTCTCCACTGCCTGCTAACAGAGGATCTTTCAGTGCTGAATGTGGATGATATCTTCATCCTTCAAGCCTTTGATATACTTGAAGACCGTGGTAAGCAGCAGTTGGAATATCAGACTTTGGGGTCAGATGCTGGGACAGATGTATGTTTCTAGAGGTTATGCTGGAGAGTGGGTAGGCAGGAGGTGAGAAGTTGAGCACTGGAAAACAAAAGCAGGAAAAGCCAAGATATTTGGGAAAAGACATTTTTTTTTTTTTGGAGACAGGGTCTCGCTCTGTCACCCAAGCTAGAGTGCAGTGGAATCATCATAGGTCACTACAACCTCAAGCTCCTGGGCTTAAGCCATCCTCTTGCCTCAGCCTCCCAAGTAGCTGGGACTACAGGTATGTGCCACCATGGCTGGCTAATTTTTCTATTTTGTAGAGATGGGGTCTCACTCTTGCTTAGGCTGGTCTTGAACTCCTGGCCTCAGCAATCCTCCTGCCTCAGCCTCCCAAAGTGCTAGGATTACAGGCGTGAGCCACTGCATCCTGCAAGAGACTTTCTTTTCAGATATCTTTTATATGCTGATGCCTCCTAAATTTAGTTTTCTAGCTGGGACCTCTCTCTTGAGTTCCAGACTTGGAGCCATGTGATAATGAAAGCTAGCATTTATAAAGTGACTCTTACCATGTCCTAGTTAGCTAAGCTAAGTGCTTCACTTGAGTTATGTCTCCATAGTGTCTCACAGTTGTGTCTCAAATCCAACCAAAACAGTATTCCTCCTCTACCTGCCATTCCCAGACCTCTCCACCCTACCACGTTCACCTCCAGTATTCCCTTCCTCAGTGATGAATTGGCAAACCTGTCCCCAAACTCCACGAATCCTCCATCATCGCTTCTGTGTGGGAGCTGCCTAATGCCCTCCAGAAACTACTCTGGCCTCTCTGCCCACCCGTTCTCCATCTGCCTCCAGAGTGACTGTTTCCTGAAGCAGATCTGATACTGGCAGTGTAAGGCTTAAAGTCCTCCAATGTTGCCCGCTGCTTTTAGGATAAAGTCCAAATCCCTTTCTGTGGTCTTCTCCACCCTTGTCTGGCCCCCGCCTACTCCTCCGCCTCATCTCACGTTTACCTTGTTTCTTCTGCTTGCCAAGCTCCAGCTCCAGGACTTTCTTTCATTTTTTAGAACATCCCAGTGTTAGGGTGTGAAGTCCATACGTGAGGGGAGAAAGAATTCTGACGGTGATTAGGATACACAAACGTAAAAGTTTGTTTATTTTTCTGAGAAAGAGAGAATGAAACAGAGAGAGAGAGAGAGAGGCCATGACACACAGAGGGAGGAAAGAAATGTTGGGCAGCGAGGAAAGTTGCTTGGTGCTTTCAAAGGGTAGAAATGGCTTTTTCTCCCCCTCTCCCTGCTTCAGGGGACTGATAACAAAAGCGGCTATGAAGCTGCTGTGTTGATTTTTCTGTTTCTCATGTAGCAGATTGATAGCAGACTTAGTTTCTTCTTTCTTCTTGACAGCGGGAGGCATCTGGTACTGTCTCTTCTCTAGGAAGCAGGGGAAGCTCGCAGTCCTACTGTCTGCTCAGCAACTTTTTCAAGGCTGAGAAAGAGCTCAGAGATAAGTTAAGCCACACGTGTTTTAATTAAACAAAGCGTAGTTGTGTTGTGAGTTTATTTCTCTTACTTTCTGTTTGATAGTTTATTTTGTGTTGTTAGATAGGTTACTAGGAGGACCACCTTTCACCCAGTACCTTCCAACTCAGGTACTCTTTCTGGCCTGACTGCTCTTTGGGTGGTAACATTACAAAGCAGTTCATTATGAAAGGAGCACTTTGCCATAGAATTGAGGGAAACACAGGCTCCATTACGGATATTGAGCATTCTCTCTCCCTGACAGCTACAAAAAGATACTTTATTATTCATTCAGTGGACATTTATTGAGGGCCTACTAAGTTCCAGGCAATGCTCTGGACTTGGCTTACCTACTGGATGCTACATACTAAATTTTATAGACAATGTACATTCTATACATTATACAGGATATAATGAGTACCATACCTATATTCTCTATTCTTTATATGTTTATTAAACATACACTATAGTCTATAGTCACTAGATAATACACATAATATGAGTATTATATATACTAAAACAGTGTTTTGCCATATTTAGTAAGCATACATTGAATGAATGAATGAATATAATACTTATTCAACACCATATTATATTCTAGCAGAGCCTTGTTATCGAGGATTTACTCTTCCAAATTCTTCCCCTTTCCTAGCCCTGTCTTTAGGGGTGTTTTCCTTCTTTTACCACCTGTGTGGGTTCTTGGGACAGGTAAATTCATTGGCCTACCCAAGTTTGAATTCTAGGTCTGAACACACAGAGACCTGAGTGTGCCCCAGGGAAAGAAAGGCTGACAACTGGGCAGTGGAGCCCTGGGATGTCAAGGCCACCCCTGGACCTAAAGGAAAGTCCACCATGCCTCTAAGCCCCACCCAGAGAGGGTGTCTGGGATGCTGCCAGGTTCCTGGTGATCTTTTGCTTTCTGGAGAACAAAGTTCAGAGGATCATGAAGTCCCAGAACCGGAAGGGGTGTTAGTGACAGAGTGCCTAGCCCAACCCTCTCCGAAATCATAGGCCCTACTCCCTACTTCCCAGATCAGATAAGACAGGCATGGGCTCTGGCTGCTCCTTGATTCTTGGGGGCAAACACTCCCTTCCCAGTTTTACCGGGTTGTCCCCAACCACCCCAGCTCCATCGCTTTTGGAACAGGTGGCCAGAAAGCTTGGGGTCCCTTTCTAAGCATTTCAGTTTTCCCCAGGATGGATGGATGGACGGAGGGAAGGGAGGAAAGATGGGTGACTGGATGGATGATGGGTGGGTGAGTGGATGGGTAGATGGGCAAGGGACTGGAAACGGTAATCCGGGCCGGTGGGACCCACCGTCCTCCTCCCGCTTCGGAGCAGCGGCCCCTGTGCCCCGGCCAGCTGCGGCGCGCTGAGGGAGGGTGCGGGCGAGAGGGGGACTTGGGCCGGGGTGGGGGCCGCTGCGAGGGCGAGGGCAGCTGAGGACCCAGCGGTGGGGAGCGGGAGGGCCTTGGAGGCGGAGAGCAGTGGCGGGCGGGGAGCGCGGCGGGAGCTCGGCGCCGGCTGCAGCGCGGGCAGGCGCGGGACGCAATGTCGCCGCTGCCGCCTCCTCGCGGGCCGGGGCTGCGCCGCCAGGGCTGAGCCGGGAGTCGAGAGGCCGCCGGGCGCGCCCGCAGCGCGGGAGGATGGGCTGCGGCGGGAGCCGGGCGGATGCCATCGAGCCCCGCTACTACGAGAGCTGGACCCGGGAGACCGAGTCTACCTGGCTCACCTACACCGACTCGGACGCGCTGCCCAGCGCCGCCGGCCCGGACAGCGGCCCCGAAGCGGGCGGCCTGCACGCGGGTGAGTGAGCCCGGGTCCCGCAGCCCCGGGCCACGGCGACAGGAGCGGGAGGGCTGCGGGCGCCGGGGACAGCCTGCAGCCCATTCCCCCAAGGAACTGATGGGGCAGGGTGGGGGGAGCAGAGACAGACAGAGACTGGACCTGCCCGCTGATGGGCAGACAGACCCGAGCCTAGCGAGCCGGGTCGATGAGACCCCCTTGAGAGGGCTGAGCTAGTGCCCTGGGCTTCGGGGAAACCCATCACTCCTTTGTCTTGGCCATTGCTTGCTCACTGCCCAGGGATGGGTGGGTGGGTGGGAGGACAGCCCGCCTCCCCCGCACACCTGTCCCTCAGCCACACCATGCCCCGATCCCCCCGGGTTCGCCTCCGCTCCGCTTTGGTCCATCTTCCCTCTGGCCGCCTGCGTGGCCACCGTTCGGGTGACTTCTCCATCCACTGGCCACCTGGCATCTTTCTCCCTCGATTTATAGACTAGGCACCTGACTGGGATTGCCTGGGTGGAGTCTTCCCTGTCACTTCCCCCTTTCTACCTCTCGGAAAGGAGCCCCCTTGCGGGCTTCCAAAACCAGAACCCTAGTTCAGGGCAAACTAAATGCACGCCCGTCCCGTCGCTAGTTCTGCACTTTAGCTTACTTTGCAAACAGTTGTTTCACAGTAAAACACTTCCCTCCCTAACCCGTGGTGCCTTAGTGCTTTATATGAGGTAGGGCATAAAAGTGGGTTTTGACTATAAATTAAATACTCTTACCTGGGTCATTCCCCACCCAGCAGAAATCTAATAGAAGAAGGTGCAAAGAACTTTCTGGTCCAGCCACAGCTCAGGACTTTTTTTCTTCTTGAAAGCAGACACTAATAATTATGGCATAGAGATGAAAGCTGTGCCCATAGACTGACCATAGACATGCTGGTGACATTAAAAGGAAAAAAAGCCTCACTACTTATTACATGGATGTTGTCAAAAGCGATATCAATATTTGGATAAAAATGTTTTAACTGTTTCCTGACATCTTTATGTTGTTGACATTTTTGAATAATGAAATCTAAAATAGAAAATAAGGTAGATTTGAAGCATAATGTGTATTATATGGAGGAAGAAAGAAATGTGAAGTACTTTTAAAAGATTAATAATCCTAAATCCATGACTCCTTAATAAGAGCTATCACTGTAAACTTGAGAATAGGTTTCTCCATCTTCTAGGACCAAAGCTGGCTCCTTTTTCACATGAACTTTGTGACTTGCTTTTTAAAATATTGAGACCTGTCTGTGAAAGCTGTACAAGGCATAAGACTGTATTTGTCTCTAATTTTTCTGACTCATGGTGGCAATCACATTGGTTATTTTGTGTTGCTGGTGCTTTCAGCAAGTTACCAAGTGATGTGTTGGCTGAATTCAGTGTCAGAATGAGGATAAGCCATGAGCCTTCTAAAGGCACCTGGTAAATGTTAGATGTAACTGGATTTCCCAAGCAAGTGTGGTACTTTTTAGCAGAGTCAGCTCAGACTGCACTCCAAGGAAATAAGGGTAAAAAGATCTAGCATGAAATAACCCCCTAAGTACAGCTTTATAGAATGGTTACCTTGGTGACTGAGAGTATACGGGGTGTGTGTGTATGAGTGTGACAGTTATTATGGATGGCTAAATATGTACATATGTTTCTCACATCTTTTCAAACATTTAATTCATTTATTATTCTACCATCCTAACTCACATCCCATCTATCATGAAATCTGGTCCCTGTAACAGGTGGAGCCTGGGACAGGCACACTCAGTCATGGTCCCCTGCCAAACGTGGGACAACCCTGCCAGGCAGGTGGTCCTGAAGACCTGCATCCTTCAGCCCTGGGACAGCGCCCTGAAATCGGCAAGATGCTTTTTGGGCAGAGTCATTTCAATTCCTTAGAAATTCCTATTAGTCTCAGAGAGAGGGACATTTCCAAAAATCAAGATGGAATCAAGGCTTCCCTTGGAGTGTATTGACAGTGCCTAGGGATTTTGGAGTGTGGCTTGATTCTCATGGATTTTTTCAGACTGGGGACTGGTCATACTTAGTCAGAGTGGGTCATCTGAGAAAACTACAAATCTCCTGGGTTTCAGCCACACTGGGAGATCAGCCAGACTTCTTTATACTTTTCTTCCTCCCTGATCCCCCCACCTCATCCACCCTCTGCCAGTGCTTTACCCATGGATTCAACACCAAGCTGCTGGAGGACACCCAATGGCCCACGGTGGCTGTGTTGTGACAGGAAGCCAGAATGCCACTTTTTCCCTGTTTACAGCAATCTTTTCTGATGGGGGAAGGGTAAACGAAAAAGCTGGATTCAGGAGAGTCCAGATTGTAAAGTCAACAAAAAATGTCTTTATTACTAGAATTCTAGAGCTGGAGATGGTCTCTGGGGGGTCAGTTCAGTTATCCAAGGCAAATGAGCCTCCCAGTTTAATTGTCTCAGTGTGGAAACTTCCTCAACGACTTCGCAGTTCTTATCCTCATTCCCTCAGTCTCAAGAATCCTTTCTTTTGGGACCCTGGTCCACTCCCCTTTAGTGTCAAATTGAAGCCACCTTTTCTCCTGGCTACCTCATCCTGGGAACCTTTGAGAGCAGGGAGTGGACCTCTTTGTCTCTTCTGTGCTGAGTACACTGTGCAGCGTATGTGTGACACAAAGTTGGGGCATAATGACAGTTTTCTGAGTGAATGGGCACTCTGGGCCTGCCCTCCATTCCTGTCAGCTCTTCCTAGACTCACTTCTTCTTTTCTCTTTCTTGCCGTCCTTGCTATTGACATTGTCCCACTTGAATCACTTTAACCTAGATTCTCCGAAGTGCCTTTCTGATCCCATAGCTTCCCTTTTAAAATTCCCCCTAACTTTACCCTACCCCATTGAAACACTTGGCCTGGCCCAAAGATGCCATTTGTCCTGTGGCTGTCCCATACCTTAACTCCATAACCACATCTACCGAAAAGCCCCGTTTAAGCATACCTGCTTTTAACACATTGCCACACTAGAAAAAATTTTTTTACTTGGAGCCACAGTGTTTTATTATGAAAACAGAAGAAAAACTTTGAAAACAAAATGATTTTTTCTAATTTAATGAAAAATTTGTTATTTTTTATTGTTTTCTGTGCATGAGTTATATGCAACTTGAAAAATAGTTCTCAGTTCAAAGGTGAAGAGACGTGTGAGTTACATATGCTTCAGGAGGCACTGGGCTCAAAACTAGCATCAGACAAATACAACTCATAATGGCAGTTAATATGTTAAATCTCACTTCAATTTCTCTTAGCCCCATCCAGATTGAGGGTGTGTCACATTACAGTACATATTTGTTGAATGAATTCTGCATCTCACTGCGGGTAGGAAGGGGGCATGTTTTTCTGCCAGATTCACAAAGGAGAGAGTTTCTTTCTTTTCTTCCTTACTCAAAAAGTGATCCTGAGCCTCTGGTTCTTGTTTTTGGAGATCATCTGCACCAGCCATCAGAATTGAATTCAGTTTTTAGATTTGATTATTATGGAGGCTAGAATTTAAGACTTAGCTGAAGCCACAGTATCTGATATCTGTTGCTTCCCTGAGTCACCAAAGTCTGTCTCTCTGTCACAGAAGGAAATTAAATTGGTCTGGAATGATTTCATCCTCATAAAAATCGGTTTGCTGGATTGATTTTTACTTTTGTTGTCTGATGAGGGTCTCCAAGGAGAAAGGGAGTCTCTGAGGTTGCCATGACCCAGCCTAGCTCAGCCATTCCATACATTAATAACTTCCTAGTGTCACCTTGATGCAATCACAAGTCCTTTAAGTTGCATCCTTAAACACCCCCTTTTGGACTGTTAGGGTTTTATTTTTTGCTAATTTTTCTAGAGAATAAAGCATTTCAAATTTCTCTAAAGTACTTCTTTCTAGTTTTAAATTGCTAAATAATTGCTTTAGTATAATAGAAGTTTGCAGAATTAGAGACTCAAGACAAAACGATTTGCCTAAATAAACTGAAAGATAGTCAAGTAAAATGGAGAGCACTTCACATTACCATTTGCTAACACCTATTGTTGATTTACAAAGGGCCTGGCTGGGCACTTTATGTAAATTATCTCATTTAATCCCAGCTTCCGGAATGAGGTGAGAACTATTACCATCCTCCTTTTATAAGCAAGGGAATGAGGCTTGAAGTGTGTGAGTGACTTTTGCCATTTCAGGCCTGGAATCCAGCTCTGTCTGATTCTAAAGCCTGTATTCCTCAACACTGCCTTCCTGGTTAATGAGGGATTAGCTATAGAATTCTTCATTTGGTAGTTTATAAGATCCAAAGTCTAGTCTGATCTCTTGACAGTCTAGTTTGCTCTTGGACAGCACAGTTTTCCTCAGCACCATCCCTGAGGATGGACTATCTCTTCCCCAGGGAAGGAGGCCCTCCCATACCTTTGTGGGACAGCTCCCTTTGAGCCTCTTCAGGCTCCCTTGTAATTCCTACCCGAGGGGTTCTGGACCCAGGTGATCAAGTCCTTGGCTCTCACATCTCCTCTTACCACTGGGCCTCCAGGCCAAACATATGTAATTCCTTCAATCATTCTCACACTTCTCATAGGCCTGACCAGATTCCTCTAAACACATTATTAGGTTTGTCAAAGCTCGTTTTGATATGAGGGACTTATGGTTAGCTCCACACTACAGATGTCAGCCGAACAGCACAGGGCAACACGAGGCATTCTTTCATATGGCCACTGAACAAAGCTCCCCTGGTGCAGGTAAAATCAGGTTAGGATTTATTTCTTCTGCTGTTGTTGTTGCTATATTACCTTGGTAACGCACAGTAAGCTTGTGATTAGCTAAAACCCTTAGATCTTTTTTTCTAATCAAATTTAGTTCTATGACATCAGGGACATTGTCTATATTTTCTCTGCTGTGTACTCAGCACCTGGAACAGTGACTGGAATATAGGTGGCACTCAATAAATCTTTGTTGAATGAATGAGTTTTTTTCCCCCATGAATCCTGAATTATACTTTTTATTTCAGTAACCCAAATTTGGGATCTTTGCATTTTTTCCTACTAAAAATCATCTTGGGGATTTCAGTTTAATGTTTAGATTTGCTGAGATTCATTTTGATAGTGCTATGAAGACAATGTTCTAGATCTTTGTTTCCCTGTGTTGACAGACTAAAGATAAAAGACATTTATTTGCTCTTTTGTTCATTCAGTAGACATTTGTCACAAAGATGAGTAAGCTGTGTTCCTTGACCTAAAGAAGTTAATATGATAGGGGAAACAGACATAAAAGGGGACACACTTCAGGTCAGCATGGTCCCTACTGGAAGGGCAGGAAGGAAGTGTTGAAGGAGTTCAGGGGACTGAGCGGTTTGTTCTGCCAGGGGAGGGGTCAGTGTGTGTACAGACCTCTGCAGTAGCCCAGCGGAGGAGGCAGGACTGTTCCTGCAGGCCCTCCAGCCCAGAGAGGCACAGGAAGGAGGTGCCCTGCTGTCCTGATTCCTTCCCTGAGAGGGGAGCAGCTGCAGAGAGCCCAACTGGGGCTTATTCCTGGTGGATAAGCCCCCTCTTCCCCAACCCCAGTTCCCTCTACATATCTGTTACAAACTGTGCTTATATTTTCAAATAATTTTTGACTAATGTCTGCCCCTCTCAAGGATGACTGTCAAAGCTCCTCTTGATACGAGGAACCCTGGTTAGGTAAGGGGTCTTCACACTCACCATTCTTTCCCTGTGCCTAACACTGTGCATGGCTGTAGGAGGCCCTCAAGTGATCTCTCTTGAATGAATAAATCTCCTAAAACTTCTATGTGCCTGTTTATCTTGTAGACCCCAGAGATGATGTTCTCTTTCCTCAGCAGTTCCATCTGCTCATTGTTTTGGGGTTCATGTCTACCTGATTGGTTGCATAGTAAGAAAACATCCCCACCTTCCTCATGACCCTTTTGTCAGACACAAGCCTCTTTGTCACAAAGGTTGTTCTGCAAAAATCACTACCACAAACAGTTGGTAACAAGCATATGTAGTTTATAAAGATCTAGGAAGTCCCACGTTCTCATGGCCCTTGTCTGCTGGGCAGAGTATCAGGCCCCACTCCTGGCTCTCCAGGTTCTTGGAGAGCCCAGTGATAGCACCTGCCATATTGCATTGCCAGGGCTTGTTTGTGCCTCTGTTTCTCCAGTTAGTCCATGAGCTCTTCCGGGTGGGGGCCACATTGATGCATGCCTGGCATCTACCACATGATTGTTGAATGACTGTGAAAATGAATGAGTGGATAAATGATCTAGCTGTGCAAATGAAGCTCAGTCTGTCTTTCTTGTAACTTCTTTCCTGACTCTCATCTTAGATACTTTTGTTTTAGACATCAGTCCATTGAACCTCATCTTTGCTGGACATCAGATAAAGCAATTTCAACTCTAACCAGAGATAAATTTATGGTGACTCCACTGCTAGGTGTAGTAGCACCCTAAGTGCATTCCAGAATCGCCTCTTGCTTTTTTTCCCCTGATTTTTTAGGCCTCAGTGGGAAAAAGGTAGTCTTCTCTCAGTCAGCAAGGGGTCTTTTCCTGGCTCATCCTGCACTTGGCAATCCCTCCAGCTCAGACCCCTAGAAGTCCTGCCTTTGCCCTGGGATCTGTGCGCCTGTGACCCACAGTATCTTCCTGCTGATAAGGCCGTTCCACCCTTTAGTGAAGTTGGGCATCTGCACTGCTTTTGGATGATGGTGCCTGGCCATTCATCCCAGGAGTCTTTCTGTGTCAGGCCCACAGGCTCCAGCCACTCTCAGCAGACCATTTGGCTTCTGCTGCAAAATCCTACCCGTCAGGGCTCCTTCAGAGCTTCCCTGGACAGTCTGAATGCCGTGTCGGCAGAGCAGACTTGATGGGTGCACTCTGAGCCCACATTGTGGTCTAGCCCCTGCTAGCCTGGCCGCCAGGAGCCCTTACTTCCTCACATGCTCCCCTCCCACTCTGCCCATGCCCGACCGCTTCCATCCGTCTCAAGATAAAGCTCTTGTGGAATGTGGTTACGGACTGAATTGTGTCCCTGCAAAATTCATTTTGAAGTCCTAACCCCCAGTCTCTCAGAAGGCCTTTAGAGAGGTAATCATGTTAAAATGAGATCATTAGGGTGGGTCCTAATCCAATATGACTGGTGTCATGAAAAGGGGAAATTTGGAGAGAAACAACTACACACGGAGAATTCCATATGAAGACGAAGGCAGAGATGGGGTGGCGCTTGCAAGCCCAGGAGCACCAAAGACTGCAGCAAGTCACCAGAGGCTAGAAGAGAGGAGTGGGACAGATTCTCTCTCAGGGCATCCAGAAGGAGCCAACCCTGCAACACCTTGGCCTCGGACTTCTAGCCTCCAGAACCAGGAGACAACAGATTTCTGTTGTCTAAACCATGCAATTTGTGGTACTTTGCTACAGCAGTTCTCGCAAACTACTATATATGTGTTTGTGAGCACAAACATTGTGAACATTTGGAGAAAATAAGAGGATTTTCACTGTTACTTCCTTACTCTTTCTTCTGAGACTAGGCCTATTTCCTTGCCATTTAGATTTAAGTAGCATTTATTGAACATTTACTATGTGTGAGAACTTCACTTTTGGACATTAGTTCACATCACTCTCTGAAATAACCTCATAGACCATTGTTATCACCATTTGCCATGTTAGGAAAGTGAGATGCAGTGAGATTCAGAGATTGAGCAAAGTCACCCAGCTAGGAAATGGGAGGGCCAGGATGGGAATTCAGGTCTCTGGTTTCTAAATCCAGGGCATGTCCATTGTGCTGTACTGCTAAGTACGAGTTTAGGACCCTCCTCCACCCCGTCTGCCTTGGATTTATTTGAAAATATGAACCATTTGAAGTGGGAGCCTCCTGCCAGCGTTTACAAGGCTGAGTCCTGCAGCTCTGTGGCCCCTCCCTGCGGGGAGTGCCCTGTGCCTGTCTTCTTCTCAGAGCAGGGGTGCAGGGGGTGCTCCGATAATCACCTGCATCCCAATCACCTGATGGGCCCATTTAAGATGAACAGTCTTGCATAGAATAATATATTTTTCTGGTTTCAAATGCAATGCATGTTCCTCTTTGTGTTCAGGAAAATATCTGGAGGTAGTAGGAGTCAGAGTCTAGTTTGAATGGAGAAAGAGCCAGAGGAAAGGCTATGGATAAGGGAAGGGATTTTTCTCTTGTTTTTCTTTCAATACTGAGCAAGGGTAGTTGAATTCAGGCAAATTACATACCAGGCAAATGCATATTGTGACTCCACTGTATGTAATTCCTCCATGTTCCCTGCCTGCCTCCCCTGCATTCCCCTACAACAGGCTCAGGCTGAGCGTGCTGCTTTATATTCTGGGATTTTCAGTCGCTTTATGGATGCAGAAACATGGCCCGTGTGTGTGTGGGGGGGGGTACACGCATGTGTGCGCGTGTCGAGGGACCAGCTCTCTGAGTCTCAAATGCCCGGAGGTCAGGCAGGTTGTCTGCCGAGGTTTCTGGCTGGTACCACTCCAGACACAGCTCTGGGTCTCTGTGTCAGATGGCATAGGTGTGGAGTGTCTGCCTACATCTCGCCAAGTGGCTTTCGGGTGACGAAGCAAAGCCAGAAGTGAGTAGGTTTTTCTTAATCTAACCTGATCTGCTCATGATTGGTGGCAATTTCTCCTGCAATCTGGGGTTAGGTTGCTTATTAATCTTCACTTGCGGTGATGTTGAGTCTTGGACTTTTTCTGTGTCTTCACAGGCATTTTAATGGGCGGTTAGGCAAAGCTGAGTCAATGGCTGCCAGCCAGATGCCTTTTGGTCTGGCGAATCTAACCCAGAGCCTTTGGCTGTCTTCTCCAAGCCACTGCCCCATGCTCTGATACAGCCACACCCACAGGGCATGGCCTGGTCTCTCCCTTTACAACTTCATGTGCTTCCCGCCCTACTAACAAGCTAGCTTTTCATGTGCATCATGACCTCCAGTGCTCGGACCTCAACCTGCTTGCTTCATCCGTCACCTTCCCTGTTACTTTGTTTGGAGATAATACAGCTCAGTGGTTAACAAATTTGACTTTAACAACAGACATTTATCTGCTGTGTGACCTTGAGCAAGTTTCTTAGGCTCTCTGGGCTGTAGTTTCCACACTGAGGATGGGAATCACTGGAGAATTAATGCATTCACAAATATGAAGGCCCTTGTGTTTCAGTGCTGCCCACCCTGGCAATGAGGATCCCCTCACCTCCTCAAGCTTGCACTGGGCTCGTTGTCATGCCAGTCTCAAGCCTTGGGTCACCCTTCTCCTCTGCTCCTTACATCCTAGTTTCGGAGCTGCCCCGCATTGCTGGAGAAAACCCATGGGTGCTGGTGATTGCACCTACTAGCAATTCACTCACTAGAACCTCAATGATGTCACCACCTCTTGGCAGTTCTAGTATTAATAACTCCTTATTAATACTCTGTGACAGTCCCTTTATAACAGCCCCCAACGCTGTCCTATTCTTTCCCTCTGTACACACACACACAAACACACACACACACCCCCCCCCAAAAAAACTCAAAGACTTGCTGTGAGTTCTCCTATTTTTCTTTCCAGTCATCACCTGTCCTTATTGCCACCTCAGAGTTTCGGCCATGCTGTCCTCTAATCTGCCTGCTGGGATTCTAAGTGCAGTGACGAGGCAACCACACGCGAGGCCCTCACAGGCAGCCGGGCTTGGGTGAAGGTCTGCTCTGCCTCTCGTTGGCCCTCGCCGGGCCCGATCCCCGTCATCTTTCACCTGAACCTCTGCAATAGCCTCCTTTTGTTCTTGCCCTTGACAATTCATTCTTCACGTCATAGGCAGAACAGTCTTTTAAAAACATATGTCAGGTCCCATCCTTCTCTTGTTTAATGCCTTCTGATAGCTTCCCTTGCTACTACACGTAGAATAAAACCCCAGTCCCTTTCCTTGGCCTCCAGTCCCTGCAGCTTCTCCTGCATTGTTTATCCTGTTCACTCAGGATGAATTCCTGGATTCTTCTCTGCTCTTTGACTACACTGAGCCGCTTCCTGTCACCAAGACTTCACACTCTCTGGAATGTGCTTCCTCCCACCCACCTCCTTTCCATGGTTAGCTCCACTTCCCCCTTCAGCTCTCAGTTCAGATGTCACCTCTTCAAGAGAGACCAGCCTTCCCCAGTGGCTGCCTGGTCATTTCCTTCCTAACACCAGAGCCTGCCATTGTCTTGTTCATTTATTGTTTATTTCTTGGCTCCCTCACTCCATGAGGTCGAGGGGCTGACTGACTCACTCCCTGTGGCAGCCCAAGTGCTCTGCACAGTGCCCGGCAGACAGCAGGCGTCCAGTGGTTATTTATGGAATGAGGGGAACCCTCCTCACCTTTTGTACCAGTCAGGAATTATTGTGTCTGGCTGCCTGCACAGAAACCGACCACAGTTACGGGATTTAGCAAGTAGAGGGTTTGCACTGAAGTCTGGAGTTGGGCAGCCGTACCCATTCCAGGGTGCTGCCAAGGGCCTGGGCTCCTTTGGGTTTATTGCTCTGCCAGCCTTAGTGTGTGCATTTCATCCTCATGGCTGCAAGATGCTGTGCCATCTTATTTTAGATAGGAAGAAGGAGAAGGGCAGGAAGGAGCATTCTGCCTGATCTATTCCTTATCTTTAAAATGACAGCTTTCCCAGAACCCAGTAAGCTTTGCTGGGTCTCACTGGCCAGAACTGTGTGATGTGGGTGTCCCTGGCTGCAAGGGAATCTAGGAAACCAAGACTTTTAGCTGGGGACCTGCCACCATAAAAGTGTCAGGGTCCTTTTGGCAAAGGAAAATAGGGGAGGGCGGATACTGGGCAGCTGCCAGCAGGTGGCTGCATCTTTCTCCTAAGGCTGTGGTCAGAGAGGAGAGATTAGCAGGAGCATGAGAGAAGAAAGGAAAGGCCAGGTGTGGTGGCTCACACCTGTAATCCTAGCACTCTGGTGAGGCCAAAGAGGGAGGATTGCTTGAACTCAGGAGTTCGAGACCAGCCTGAGCAAGAGTGAGACCTCGTCTCTACTAAAATAGAAAAATTAGCTGGGCATTGTGGTATACCTGTAGTCTCAGCTACTGAGGAGGGTGAGTTGGGAGGATCGCTTGTGTTGGAGGTTGCAGTGAGCCATGATGATGCCACTGTACTCTACCCAGGTGACAAAGTGAGACTCTGTCTCTAAAAAGAAAAAAAAAAAAAGAAAGGGAGAGAGGAGTTCTGCTGGAAACCAAGGAGACATGATTAAGATTTTGCCATAATAATAACATTGTTTTTAAATATTTTCATGTGTCAAGTGAGTTCATAAGGTGAACATTTGCTGGAAAAGCTGTATGTGCTAATATTGAAAAAATTTTTTAAATAATGCCACAGTATCCTAAACATGCTGTGCTGTGTGCATGAAATGCGTGGTGGACATTCCTTTGTTTTCTGCTTCATTTTCCTGCAAGGCTAATGCCAGCCAGAGACTGTGTGCCAGCTGATATCCCAGGGCACCGATTTCCAGTTAGTGGGAACATTCGTGGCCCTTTGCTGTGCAGGCCCGTGTAATGCTCAGGCTGGGGGCTTCAGGGGGTGAAGCAGCACACAGCCAGCTGGCACCTTTAAAGAGTTGACAGTGCCTCTTCCTGCGGAAGTTCAAAAAAATCCCCCTGCTGCTGTCTTCAGGGCTTGTGGACTTTAGGGCATGAGGAAACCGAAAAGGTTTGTAGAAAACAGCATGGCTGTTTGGGAAACTGGTCGCCATAACAACAGGGCACGGCAGCAGTTACAATGGAAGCGGATGGCCTGAGCACCCTTCAGAAGAGGAATGATTCAGGTTTAAGCACCTCAATAAACAACAGCCGTGTTTGAAACCAAGGCCCCATTAAATTATTACCTCCAAGAATCACTTTGCAAGGGCAGTCTTCATAGCAGACTCGGACTTTCTAGCTGGGGTGATAAGTGATGTCTACACAAACACAGATGAACACAGCCAGGATCTCATGAGTGTGACTTTCATTAACGGGGTGCCCAGCATGTGCCAGGCATTGCAGGTTTATGACCTAACTCTGTTATCTGCGTTTTACAGATCAGGGGAGTCAGACTGGTGAGATGACCCAAGTGTGCACAGGTTGTAAGCAGCTGGGTGGGGTTTGGAACCTAGGGTCAGTCTCTTCCCACTACGCCAGCCCCTTGGCCAATTGCTAACTCTGGTCCTCACTGCCTTTCTCTTACCTGGACATTTGCAACAGCTTGGGGAGCGGTGGCTCTACCCTCAGTCACTCCCACTCCAGTCCTTTTCACATATTGCCAGGTGAATAGTCCTGATGCATAGCTGGGATCATTATGGTGTTATTCTTCTGCTCAAAGCCGTTCATGATTTCCCATTGCCTACCGAATGCAAATGTCTCAGCGTGGCATTTAAGGCCAGCTCATCGTCCACACGTCCTCTGCACTCAGCGGGGCAGGCTGCCCTGTGCCTGAAGGCCTGATCCCACTGCCCTTCCGCCCCAGTCATGTGTTCCCTGCTAACACACACCTTTTAGGACGCTTAACTCTGTTTTGAATTGTTTTTATTTATGGCTGGGACTTGTCCCTGCTATCATACTGTGTGTGCATAAGGCCAGAGCCAGGAAACAGACTCTGAGCTGGACTCTTGCTGGGGAGAGAGCTAGGGAACACCACCAGGGAGGGGTGCGGGCTGCGCCGGGGAGGGAGAAGTTGAATGGCTGTTGCAACAGAGGCTCAGCTGATGCCCTGGGGAGCTCTGGGGCTGGGATGGCCTTCAGCGATTGAGATGAGAAGGCCAGGCCTTCTTACCCTATTATCTACCAGCATTGGGTGCTGGCTGCCCCCAGCAAGGGCACGTGACCTTGGGTGGGGCCATTCCTGGAAAGGCAGGCAGCTGGAGGCTGTGGTGCGGCCATCCCGCTGGTAGACCCGGCCGGCCACCACAGTGACCTCTACAGGCAGGGACCGCATTCACTTTACCCGTCTTTCTGCTTCCCTAGTGGCCACGCACCGGATTTACCCGGGGAACCTAAAACAAAGCCCGCCCCCGGGGCTTCTGAGTTGGTAGGGTGTGGTGAGGCCAGAAAGCCTTCCTGCTTAACAAGTTCTCTAAGTCAGTGTAGGGTGGAACTTGGAAGGTCTGAGATTCTGCATTTTTAACAAGTTCCCAAACGATGCTGCTGCTGGTGGTCAAGGGACAACTCAGACCAGAGGTCCTAGATCAGAGATTGGCAGACTTTTTCTGTAAAGGGACAGATGGTAAACATTTTAGGCTTTGAGGGCCACCTGGTTTCTTTTGCAACTACTCAGCTTCTCTGTTTTTAGTGCTAAAGCAGCCATGAACAATACACACACGTGAATGAGCGCGTCCGCGTTCCAGCGCCTCCTGTCCTAGGTGCTTCTGAGGCACAGCCAGGTTTAAGAGCCACCGTCTGTAACAGGGAAGGCAGAGTGGGGGAGAGAAAAGAGCAAAGGATGTGCAGTTACGAGCGCCAGCCCTCAAATACACCTCCAAATATGCTCGGCGCATACGCAAACTGTGTGGAATGAACAAAGAATGAATTCATGGGATTAAGCTTATTCCTCACCTTGAAGGCAGTTTTTAAAGGTTTTTAAAGGATCTCTGATTATCTCATTAAGGTATTGGAGAGTTTGTTACGCAAATAATGTTCTTGAGTTGGGTGCGATTTGGGAAGAATATCATGGTGTTACCAGAGCAAGGCAGGGGTACCTGAAGATGAATTTTATCTCCTTCCCAGTTCTCAAAGGAGCTTTCCTTGCCTTGGGCTCACAGCGACGTGGGGACCCTCCTGTCCATTCAGCACAGGTCACTGTTGAATCAGTTTTCAGAGCAGCTGCTGTGGCCTGAGTTGCTTTCCCAGCCGACTCTGATTCAGACAGCACTTCAAAGAGTGTGGATTGCTCTTCTAGGTATGAGGAATAATCTCCTCCCTTGTCTCTCTCTGAGCTTCTCTCACCTTTCCTTGACTCTTAGTTATTGCCACAGGCCCTAATGCTAGAGTTGAGGGTTTTTAGAAAGTCTCTGCACATCTGCTTGGTTGTGCGTCTGGGCAGCTAATGAATGGGTTGCTGTTGTGATGTTTACTTTTCTGAATCAGGTGTTTCCTTGCAGAGGCAGGGGGGCTTCCAGCCATTACATAAGGCTTCAGAAAACACGCAGTGAACTTCTTAGAGAAAAGACATCATTTAAATAGAAGCTACTAAAAATGTTAACAAAGGGACCCAGAGAGAGTGTGCTCTTTAGCCATATTTTTTTCTTTTGCACATGAATTCAAAATTCAAGCACTGACTATTCCTGGAACTCCAAAACCCCATAGCAATGAGTAAAAAATCAGTGGAAAATGTACCAAAAAGTTATATGAGAAAGTGATTTAAACATGTGCACGGACACATGCACACATATGCGCACGCATACACACACACACAAAACCAGAGAGTGTATCTTCAATTGAGCAGCAGACGCCATCTGATTGCAATTGCTCAAAACCACTTCTGGAACCCTTTAGTTGTAGCCTCAGGCATTCTTTGCAGAGCATTTTAAACATATCTAAAAGTTTAAAACTGTAAAACTATACACACATATCTCAACCTGTATACCCTCATATATATAAATTTGGAGAATAGCATAATGAACCCCAAGTACCCATTACCTGGCTTTAACGATTATCAGCACATTACAAATCTTGCTTTATTTCTGCCTCTATTCCTCTTCACCAATTGGATAATTCTGAAGCAAATTCTAGAACTCAAGTAACTTCATCCATAAATACTTTAGTATGAATCTCTAAGAAATAAGGACTCTAAAATATAAGATTGGATCATATGAAATTGTCATTTTTGCAGGTTGAAATACCATAATGTTGGAAATTCTCCATATGCTTCGACTTAATATATAACCACAATACCATTATTATACTTAAAAATTAATGAAAATTCCTTAGGTCTGTAATATAATAAAAACCCAGTGAGTGTCCAAATTTCTCCAATGGTCTCAAATGTTTTTCTATAATTGGTTTGTCTGAATCAAGATACAAATAATGCACACACATTGTATTTGGTTGGTATCTTTCTTAGGTTTCTTTTAATATATAGGTTTCCCATTTCCTCCCTCCCCCTTCAATCTATTTGTTGAGGAAACTAGGGTTTTTGTCTTGTTGAGTCTCCCAATTTTTGGATTTTGTGGATTGCATCCCTATGGTGTTGTTTAAAATGTTCCTGTATTGAGTTAGACAGAAGGAAAAAGTACAGGTAATCTATTGTACAACAAGGTGCCTCTAGTTAATAACAACACATTGTATGCGGAAGTTCCCCCTGTCCATGTGAATGGGTTCCAAGACCCCAAGGGGATGCCTGAAACCACTGGAAGTACTGAATGCTATATATGCTAGTTTTCTCTGTCCTTATGAAGTCAAGAACTTTCACTTTTCACTTAAAGGAAGCTCTTTATGGCTTTTGTTTGGCATACGAAAATCGCCACTGTCACTACTCTTGAGGTTTGGGCCATTATTAAGTAAAAGAAGGGTTACTCAAACATAAGCACTGCCATACACAGTTGATCTGATCACCGAGATGGCAATGAAGTGACTAAGGGGCCAGTAGTGTCTACACTATGGATATGCCGGACAAAGGGATGATTCATGTCCCAGACCTGAAGGGATGGTGAGAGATTTCCTCATGCTACTAAGAGCAGTGTGCAATTTAAAACTTATGAATTGTTTATTTCTGGAATTTTCCATTCAATATTTTCAAACTCTGGTTGAGCACAAATACCTGAAATCGTGGAAACTGAAACTGCAGAAAAGGGGGTGCTTACTGTACCTGAAAATTGCTAAAAGAGTAGATTTTAAATAATTTCATCACAAAAAATGTGAGATATGTTAATTAGCTTGATTTACCCATACCAGAATGTATGCATATATCCAAACATCATGTCATATACCATAAATATATATGATTTTCATTTGTCAATTAAGTATTTCATTGAAAAAATGTTTCTATATTTCTTGTAAACTGTAATTAGAACGACAGGCTTGATGGGGTTCAGGATTAGTAGTTTCTGGCAAGAATACTTAGTAAGTGATGATGGACTCTTTCCATTGTGACACATCAGAACCACACAATATCTGGTTATCACTCATTTTTTGTGATGTGAAGATCAGCTTAGGCAACCTGATCCCTCTGTAATAAAGTTTCTCATCAGCTTTCTACCTAATGGTTTTAGCAGCTGTTAATAACCATTGCCTGTATCAATTATTTCATTAAGAATCACAAAATGGTGATATTCTAACATTGCTTCAATATTTATTAGCTGGGGTTCTTTTATAAAGAATAACCTTTCCTCGTTGCCCATTTGGTTTCCCTGAGAAGGTTGAGTAAATGCCTAATTTTTTTTCCTTTAATGGTCAGTTCTCACTTTCTTCCTTAATATCTTCCAAAGGTGAACAATTGAGTATTTTTTAAAGTATCACTGTGAGTTCATGGATTTTAGCATATTTGATGAGTTTTAATTCATTGCACTTATTTTGTGTGTGTGTGCTCAAACTGTCTCCTCTTTGGCTAGTGGGAGCCCTTCAGTTTGACTCTTGACTCCCCTTTATACAACTCCGATGGTCTTTGATAGTCTTTGTTTTCTGGTATGATACATTTTTTCTAGGCTTTTCTTATATTTTTCTGGACTAAACTTGGAATTAGCCATTTCTCTAAGGAGCCCTGGTTCCTTTAACTGAAATATAATATTTAGAGACTATAGCCTGGGCACCTAGGCTGCTTGTTGCTTCTGGGTTGGTTGCTGTTTATATGCCTTTTCAGTGGACAAAGCTAGGAATTATTTATTTTCTTTTTAAAGAGACACTGTGGTGGCTGGGTGTGGTTCCTGTTATCCCAGCACTTTGGGAGGCCAAGGTAGAAGGATCGCTTGAGGCTGGGAGTTGGAGATCAGCCTGGGCAACAAAGGGAGACCCCTAGCTCTACAAAAAATTTAAAAAATAACCAGGCATGGTGGTGTGCATCTGTAGTCCCAGCTACTTGGGAGGCCAAAGTGGGAGGATCGCTTGGACCCAGGAGTTTGAGGCTGCACTAAGCTATGACCATGCCACTATACTCTAGCCTGGATGACATTGATCTATTCAAATTTTCATCCTTTTAAAATTTTATATTTGTTCTTTTTCTCAGATGCTGAAAATCTTGGTTCTTAACAACATTATAAGTACTTATTTGCTTTGTCTTACATATCTAACAATATGATTACTGAAAATATTTTCAAAGGTTTTTTTTTTTTTCTGTCCTCAGGGTATATCCCAATAGGGGCGTACATATAGTTAGATTATTATGTTTTAGAGTCACTTGAAATAATTTCTTGCTGTGTGATTAAGCCATCAACTTGCTATAAAGGTAGGTTCATTTGTTTCATGTTGCTTTTGCTTTTCAGGCAAAACTGCTGTTTATTTCATTTCAGTTTAGTTTTGTTTTACATTGGTTAAACATTTACAAGTTTCCAATGACAAATTTATAAAACAAGCTACAATTTAAGATGTCTAACTTTTATCTCTGCCCCCTCTGTTCTGTTTCCTTTATCTTATAAATAACATTATTAGTTTTGGGGGTTATCATTTCTTTTTTTAATAAGCAAATAAACACACACAAATTATATCTATATTTATATGTCTCTCTTTTTAAGATAAAAACAGCATACTATACCCACTGTTCTGTACTTGGCTTTTCTCTTAACACTATATCCCAGAGATCACTTCAAAGCACTATATAAATTCTTCATTTTTTTTATAGCTACATAGTGCTCCATTGTGTGGATGTGTCCTAGTTATTAAACCAGCCTCCTACTGATGGCTGTTGGGGTTATTTCCAGTCTTTTGCAGTAAAAAATAGTCTTGTCCATGTGTCTTTTCACTTAGGCCAGTGTATATTTAGATAGATTCCCGAAAGTGGGATGCCTGGGCCAAAGGCTGAATGCAAATGTAATTTTGCTAGATATTGCCAATTTCCCCTTCCCAGGGCTTGTACCGTTTTTGCATTCCCATCAGCAGTGCATGAGAGTGCCTGTTTCCCTGTAGCCTTGCCAAGAGAGTATATTATCAAACTTAGGCATTTTTATCACTTTAATAGGTGAGAAATTATAGCGCAGTTGGATTTAGTGTTCATCTCTATGAGTGAGGTTGCTATCTTTTCATACGATCATGGACAAATTGCCTTTTTCCCCTGTATACAAATCTGTTCACATCTCTAGACCTGTTCTTTTGATCACGTTTACTGGTTGCAAATTTTCATCCTTTGAGGATGACTGAGATATTTTGAAAAGAAAAAAATCCCTACAGTTATTCGGTGAATAAATTGCTGGGTTTTTGCTATGGGATGGAGCAGCTGAGGTGCAGTCCTAGGGCTTGTCCATATGGTCTTTCCACAAGGGCTGGTTTGGGCTTCCTCACAGCGTGAGCACAGTCAGGCTGTTTACGTAACTTCCCAGAGCTCCAGTGCGTCCCAGCCAGCCAGGCAGAAGCTGTGTTGCCTTTTATGTCCTAGTCTTGGAAGACATATAGTGTCACTTCTCCTGTATTCTGTTGGTTACAAGTGAGTCACAAGCCTGCTTAGATTCAAAGGAAGGAGAATTAGACTCCCCCTCTTGATGGAGGCATGGCGAGTTTCTATTGTAGAAGAGCATGACAGTTTTAAGAACTGTGAAGGATCAGAGATTTTACCCTTCAAGTTAGCCTGTCACAGTTTCTTGGATGCTGATAAGACATGAGACTTCTAGGTCAGAAACAAGAGGCTTTGTTACTGTGGCACAGCAAACATGAGCATTAGTAGCATATTTGCATGAGCTCTTTCCCCATGTCTCACTGGGGAGAAGCAGATGTGTTACAGACTTCTGTTTCTGCTAATCTACCAAATCTCTTCTCCCAAAGGGTACCAAAGGCCTTGTACATGGGAGGTCAGAGCTCATGTCCCTTGACTTTTCTGCACCTTCAGCACCATTGATCTGGCCAATCTCCTCTGCCTCGCCCTCCTCCCCACTTTGGAAAACAACCTTGTCCCTCCTTTCAACCACTGCTTCTCTTCCACCTCTGATTACTCTCTTCTCACCTCATCCTCATTTTTTGTCTCTTTCTCCGTTCACCCCCACCCTGCCCAGGTCTCCTCATCCCCCTTTCCGGCTCTCTTTCCCGGTCTTGCAGGGTCCCTCTCTGAGGGCTCATCCCCTGCTGACTTCATGCCCTGCTGACTTCATCCCCCTCATGGATGCCTCCACGGTTCCCCTTCCTCATTCCAGACCCACCTTGCCTACTTTTGAGGACATCTGACTGCTGTCAGCTGGGCGCTTCACATTCAACTTGTCCAAAACCAAATTAACCTCTTCTCCCATGCTCCTGCCTGTCCTACTGTCCCTCTCAGGTCACCAGAATTATCTTTGGTTGCCCAGGTGCAAGATTTGGGGGTTCTTTTCATTTTATTCCTATCTTTCTCTCTCTGCACATCCAGTGAGGAGTCAGATCCTGCAGACTGCCTTCGAAATGAATGGTTGCAGTGAATTGTTCCCTCCCTTCCTGTCCCAGCAGTACTGCCCTAGTTCAGGCCCTCATTAATGCTCCCCTTCAAATCACCTCCCACTGACCTTCCTGGATGTGGGGGCATCTTGGTGGCTTGGCAAGCGTCCCCTTTCCCCCTCATTGCTCCATGCTTGTCTCTTACAAAATCACAAGCTCAGTTGAATTTTATGCATTTCTCACATAGAAAATGCCCTTCTTTCCTCCCTCCCTTCCTTCCTTCCCTTCCACAAATATTCTTCAGCACCCACTCTGGGGTGGGCACTGTTTTAGATGCTGGTGCTGTAGCAATGAACAAGACTGATGGGACCCTGCTCTCGGAGCTTATGTTCAGGTTAGGGTAATGGTGATGGGCAGCGAAATAAATAACCAAGGTAACTTCAGGTGTCAGTAAGCAGCATGAAGAAAACCAAAGTATGAAGTAGAGAGTAACTGGAGATGGGGGAAGCCTAGCAGATTAGGTGGTCAGGGCTGGCCTTTTTGAGGAAGTGATATTTGAGTTAAATTATGCATGAAGAGCAGGTGTAGCCTTGTAAACATTAGTGGATACAGTGCTCTAGGAAGAGCCACCAGCAAGTACAAAGGCCCTGAGGCAGGAATGAGTTTGATATGATGGAGGCATGGAATGAAGTGACAGTGATGGAAGGGAACCAAGAGAGAGGGAGTGGGGTAGGAGAGGGTATATTTAGGGGTGGGACATATAGGGCCCTGTGAGTGATGGGCAGCATTTAAGCTTCATTTCTATGACAGAGGGAAGCAGAGAGAGGATTAAGTGCCCCTGCTGGAACCTCTAAACTCCTTATTTACTTCTGACCTTTCCTTTCCTCAGACCATATCTCACTTTCCTGCCAGAGAGTCTTTCTGGAGTCATGGATGTGATCCTGTCACTCTCATGCCCAAAAGGTTTTGTGACCCCTATTTCCTACTAGATGAATGATGACATTCTCAGCATGTCATTCCAGGGCCCTTGGCCATCTGGCCTGAGCCCTCTATCCCTACCAATTCCACTCTTGAGTCCCCACTGTTTCCTAGGCCTGCCCTTTCCTTCCTTCTCTGTCTTTAGTCTTGTAGTTTCCTCAGATGGAACATTTTACCTTCACACTTACTCATTGTGCAAGCCTAACCTCAAAGCCACCCCATTTGCAAAACCTCCCTGGGCTCTCCCCAAGTGGAACTAATCTATTCCACCATATCCCTGTTCTTCTTATCATTATTTCCATGGCTGTATGGTCCTTGTGCACGTGTGCACAGGTGTGCCCTTCTCCAGAAATGAGTGTTTCTTGGGGGCAGAAATTGTGTCTTGCTCATCATCGATCCCCTGTGAAGGCCTGCACGAAATAGGAGCTCCACTACTGTTGTCTGAGATTGGTGAGCTAGGCACACACCTACTTTGTTACCAAACTTGCCTTTGAAGAACATGATGGGTTGTTGCTTGGCTACAAAACTGTGGGATTTGGGGCATGGCTCCATGGAGATTTATCTGTGTGGTTGCATGGCTGCGCAATCAATCATATAGCTATTTAGCTGCATGATTATATAGAAGCGCAACTGTCTGGCCACAGCTTGCATGGCTCTGACTGGGTGGCTCCTTAGCTTTGATGGAAAACCTTCCCTTTGCTTTCCTGTGAGTCACATTGTGATTTCTGAAATTGACTGTATTTTCCAAAGAGGAGCCATTGGGATCTTGGGTGGGACTGTGGCATGCGCTGCTAAACATTAAGCATCCTTTGACTCTGGCACCAAATGGCAGTACCAAATGGCTCCCTTATCATCAAGACAACCAAAAATACCCCTCTTCCTTTCCAAAATTCCTCTCTCCCACCTGTTAAGATCCCTAGATTATGAGCACAAGAGGAGTAAGGTGAGGGAAAATCTGTGTAGAAATTATGTTCTTCTGTTCATCAGAAGAAGCTTATAGATGAAAGGGATCCCAATAACCAAGTACAAACCCTGACGTTTTTATGACATCAAGACCCAGGAGCTTCAGTGCCTTGCCTAATGTCCCAGTTTGTCAGCAACAGAACCACAACCAGAATGCATTTTCTCATTAGTAAAATGGGGACTTACTTGTTTCTGTATAACAAATGCTTGTATATTTTACTTACTTTGGCCTGACATCGCTCTCACTGTATCACAAAACTCATTGAATGCTTGTGGCAACTGTATGGGGTCAGATTACCCCCACTTTGCAAATGAAGCCACACAGCTGGTATGACACTTCCCCTCTCTGTGTTACCAGCACAGGCTGTTGGGCTGTCTATGCAATAGAAATTAGTCAGAGGCTGAATGGGAATCACAGGCAAGGCTTTAGTGGGGCCCATGTTCAAATATGAGGGAGACAGTGCTGGTTAAGAAGCGACCAGACAGGCTCTCCAAACAGAGGGCTGGGGAACTTTTAAAGGGGAGAGAGAAAGAAAGTTTAGTGCCAGCACTGAAGTCATAGCATGTAGAGGTGGGATTCGGTTGGCAGTTGCCCATCCAGCTGTCATGTGTCTTCATATATCACATGTCTCATTAGCATGTTAAATCTCCACCCTTGCACATGATATTTAGCATTACAATGAAGGAAAAGGTCTATGAGCAGTCAACTTTGGGCTTCTTCTTGGCAGTAACCATTTTGTGCTGGCTTTGACTGGGGCCAGCAGACCCCTGCTCCAATGGTTGCCTCATCCTGTTAAGGAACCAGAACTACCCTCTATTGAAGCTGGGAGTGAATCATTTTCAAAGCTTCTGTTCAGTATTGTAAGCAGACTTAAGATTAGGCGAGTAGCCGAAGTCCACCTTCTATACTATCTCATTTGTGCCACAGTTTTTCTACAAAACACACCCCAAGAATGTGAGGTACAGACTGAATGTGTGATGTGATGTATGTCGAGGACTCAGCAAGTGCTCGATAAATGCCACCATTTATTAAGACTGTGACTGTGTTGGCCTGTGTTCCTCTCAATATAATCCCTTGCTTCTACGTGTACAAGTTCAATCCTTTCAGTTGTCCTGGGTCTAACTGTCACCTGAGCAGGTTCTCCATTGTCTGTGTTCCCTGAAATGGCTGCACACGGTCAGTGTGGGATGAGGCTATGTCTTGGGGAGAGGAGGTCATCTTGGCCCCAGGTGCTTTACAGACTCAGAATTTAAACTTCTGCCACTGCATGTCTTACTTGATTTGCAGAGTCCATTTGCTTCTGTAACCTTTGTTTCTGCCACTGTCTGCGGCTGGAATGCGGCAGGCCTGCCCTTCGGTTGTTTTGTTCCAGAAAGTGGAAGGACGAGAGGGAAGAGAAACAAATAAATATCCATCATTGAAAATGAGAGCCACAGAGAACCCTGCTTCCTCCACACTCTTTTTCAGGCCTCAGGAATATTTTCTCTGTTTCCAGGGTCCTCTTTGGATCAGAGCATGAGGGGAGCAAATGTGTGGGTGGGGCGAGGGCAGATACCATTATCTGGAATGTGAGGAGATTCTCCCATAGCCAGTGCGTTGGGCGAGGGAGATAGTGATTTTACTATTGTCCTGAAAGATCCTTTGACTGGCTTTTCTTTTCATTTAAAAAGAAAAATCTCCAGATGCTTAAATAAATATAATTTGAATGCATCTCTGGGCTATTGAATTTGTTCAAACCCAATGAACACCTTAACCATTAATGAGGTGCTTGTGCTTATTTGGAAAGCCCCGTAATAATCCTCTTAAAAGGAAATCATACCTATTTAATCTCTTTCTTGGTGTGAAATGCTAAATACAGCATCTAAATTGGATTTATAATCCACAGTGCCCAAAGTGACTTCGCTGGGCACAAAGGACACATTGGGATGCTTTAAATCTAAATAGACTCTGAGAATACACATCTTCCAGGTTAATACTAGTGATTGGCTCATAAGGCAAATGGGAAAGCTAATTCTAAGAGTGATAACTGGGGCAAAATGTAATGCTTTTGCTTTCATGAGTCACTTAAGTCCACTATTATGCTCCCAATGGTACCATGAGTATTTATTTATTTTGTTACCTAAGCTTTAATTTTCTCTTGTGTGGGCTTTGCCTTTGGGATGATATAGAAATGGACATTATTGAATAGCTCAAGAGACTGAGATAGACCAAACATGAATGTGCTCTCAGGGCAGTGGCTTTAGTTTTTACCCTAAAGGAATGAATGAATGAATGTATTTACTCAACAGTTATTTAGAGAGCACTTTCAAAATGCACAACATAGTTCTAGGCACTCAGGGTAGATCTAGGAGGAGCCCTCGTGGACCTTACAGTCTAGAGCAGCATTGTCCAATGGAGCTTTCTGTGATGGTAGGAAGGTTCTATGTCTGTACTGTCCAATACAGTAGCTGTGACTGTGGATCATTTGAAAATGGGGCTAATGCAGCTGAGGAACTGAATTTGTCATATTATTTAATGTTAATTGAAATTTACATAGCCCAGCGTACCTAGTGGCCACCATACTGGATAGCACAGGTAGAAGAAGAGATAGATAACAAACCAACTCACACAATTAATTAATTATAATTGTTGTAAATGCCACAAAAGAGAAGTCAGATGCTATGGGAAAATAAAACTTGGGAAATGTAACCTAATCTAAGGGTCAGCTAAGGTGTCTTTGAAATTTTGACATTTGTGCTAAAAACTGAAGAATGCTTGGGATTCGTTAGGTTGGGGTTGGTGTGGGGAACATTTCTAGCAAAAGGAACAACGTGTGCAAAGGCCTTGAGGCAGGCAGAGTTTGGCACTTTCCAGATATTGAAGGACAGCCAACGTGATTGAGCATCACGGAAGCTGGGAGTGAGGTGAGGCACGACTGGGAGCAGGCAGGCTGGTTGCATAGGACCCAGGCCATGCTAAGGAGCTTGGTCTTTATCCTAACAGCAATGAAAAACCTTGGAAGGGTTTTGAGGAGGAAAATAACATGATCCAATTACGCTGAAAATTTTAAAAAATATTTTTCAGTGATACAGGCACAAAATTTGAAGTCAAATAGTTCACAAGGCTTGCTATGAAAATCAATGATCCCCTGTTAGGTTTCCCAGTTTTCAGTTCTCTTGAGGTAACCACTTTTCCCTCTTTAAGCTGATTCTCTTGGTATTTATTTCCTTGTCTCTAAATAATATATAAGTTTTACTCTTTCTTGCCTAAAGCCTGATCTATTGATTACCCACATGAAAGGTGAGGATTTCACTCTTTCACCTCCCCGTAACCACTGCCAATATAGCTGTGACATAATTTGGTTAGATCAATGTTCATTGTTGGTATGACTTTGTTAACACCATATAATAGACTGATTACTTTTCCTTTCACACACACTAGTTTATTTTTGCTTCATTAAATGTTTTTTATTTGCACTCATCATTAATTCACATCAAAACTTCCTCTGGTAGTGTAAAATATCCTTTCACCATGTTGAAGCACATTAGAAATTGTATTCAGTTTTTTCTTTTTGAAAAAATTGCCCTTGGAGCTTTCTGAGCTGCCCGTCTGGGCTGCTTGCTCCCCAGGCTACTGCCGACTTCTTGGCCCAGAATCGCACCTTAATATTGACCTGAGGGTTCTCTTGGCCTCTCTCATGTTGACTGTATCCCATATTTCCTCCTATATTTCCCGTATTCTGTGTCTTCTCTTTCTTGGTTTGTTCTCTTGTTTGGCCAAGAACATTCTTAAGTAGCTTTCTGTGTAGAAGGTGACATTTTTGGAGACTTTGCTTCAAAAATTTCTTTCTTTCTTTCTTTCTTTTTTTTTTTTTAAAGACAGAGTCTCCCTCTGTTGCCCCAGGTAGAGTACTGGGGAGCATCACTGTAGCTCACTGCAGCCCCCAACTCCTGGGCTCAAGCAATCCTCCTACCTCAGCCTCCCAAGTAGCTGGGACTGTAGGTGTGCACCACTATGCCTGGCTAATTTTTCTATTTTTTAGTAGAGACGGGGTCTTGCTGTTGCTCAGGCTGGTCTCGAACTCTTGAGCTCAAGCGATCCTCCCGCCTTGGCCTCCCAGAGTGCTAGGATTACAGACATGAACTGCTGTGCCCTGCCTCAAGTTTCCATTTTTCTGCTTAGGTTTCAGCTTTCCTGGACTGCTGAAATAGTAAGCACTTGCTCATCTCCTTTCCAGCTTCCATAATTTTGTAGTATATCTTCTTCTCTTCTCTTTGTTCTTATGGGTTTATGCCTTTAAAAGTGCTCTTACATTTGCTTTAGTGGGATTTGGGGGTGGAACAGAGCTAGTTGCATTTGCAATTATAAAATTTGCCATTTAAAAACTGGAATTCAATGAGCCTATTTTTTTTTTATTTTTAGGCACTTTGGTTATAGTATAGAAAATGGATTTCGTTGTTTCTCATGATTTTGTATTGTATGGTGTAGTGAGTAGAATTATATCTCCCAAAAAGGTTGAAGTCCTCACTCCTAGTACCTGTGAATGTGAGCTTATTTGGAGGATCTTTACAGATACAATCAAGTTAAGATGAGATTATACTGAATTAAGGTGAGCCCTAATCCAGTGACTGATGTTCTTATAAAAGGAAGGAAGTTTGGACAGGGAGGAGAACACCATGTGCAGATAGAGGCAAAGACTAGAGTGATTCATCTATAAACCAAAGAACACCAAGGCTTGCTGGCAACCACCAGAAGCTGGAGGGAGGTATGGAACCGATTCTTTCTCAGGGCCTTCACAAGGAACCAGCCCTGCCTGATTTCAGACTAGCTTCCAGAACCGTGAGACAATAAATTTCTGCTGTTTTAAACTACCCAGTGTTTGGTTCTTTTTTATGACAGCCCTATGAAACTAATACAGATGGGTATTAAGTTATGTGATTTAGTGTTCTTAGAAATGGAAGTACTTTGAGAAACTTCCAGTGTTCTTAGAAAGTGCTGCCCAGGCACGGTGGCTCACTCCTGTAATTCTAGCGCTCTGGGAGGCCAAGCCAGGAGGATTGCTTGAGGTCAGGAGTTTAAGACCAGCCTGAGCAAGAGCGAGGCCTGGTCTCTACTAAAAGTAGAAAAATTAGCTGGGTGCACACCTGTAGTCCCAACTACTCCAGAGGCTGAGGTGGGAGGATTGCGTGAGCCCAGGAGTCTGAGCCACTACACTCTACCTGGGGTGACAGAGCAAAACCCTGTCTCAAAAAAAAAAGAACCACAAGAAATGAAAGTGCTGTGAGAAATGGAAGGTGATTTTCCCTGAAGCAGAAATTTGTTCTCTATATCATTTCTTATCTAGCAGTTTCACTGAGTAAGTGCCTTAATTTTTCTTCCACACTATAAAATTGTCATTGTGAAGCACACATCTGATGTGTCTTATTTTTGTGGCTAACTTTTAAAGTGCCTATCTACTTTCTTTGGAAAACTATTAAGCTGAACAGAGCCAGCTGAAGTTTAGGACAGCTAATCAGAAAAGAAAAAAAAAATTCGGACTATATCTCCATTTATTTTGACCCAAACCGTGGGAAGTCTTCTAGCAACAATGAACCCAATAAGACTTCCTCCTCTATCCCCTGCTGCCTCTTTCTCTTAAGGTTACCAGAACCCCCAGAATCAAATTTGGGTCCCTCAAATTCTTTCATGAAACCCAGATTCTGGTCCTTCCACAAGGATTCTTCTAAGAACTTCCTGTCACTTGTGTCACTTAATCCTCCCACCATAACTGAAGCCCTCGTCTGGGCTGGCAGCCATCACCAGCTATTTCAATTGCCCTCGGCTGTAGCTTTTCCCAGAGGTAGGGAACACTAGTCTACTAAATGCCTGGTGACCATAGGGCCCAGTGGAGATCAAAGAGCAACAATGGGGAAAGAAGAACCCTCAAAAAGACTTTCTGTCTGTCTTAAATCTGCGGACCTGTCAGAACATAGGCAACCCAGGCAAGATCAAGCTTCCCAGCACAGTTCACTATTGGTGAAGAAATATCCCCAAATCTAGATTTCACACGAGACAAGAACAGACTCAGTCCAAAGGACAATTTTCCAAAAATAAATTTGCCAATTAGTGAATCCACGTGAATACCTAAGGTCTTTCCCCAAGTTTTGGTTCTGCCTCAACTTTGCTACAACTGCTTTAGCTTGGAATCATTAGTCCAGGATTCTTTTAAGTGCAAATGGCTGAACTTCCCCTTACATCCATTTGTGCTGTTCTCACTCTCTCTGAGGACTTCTGCTCCGCTCCTGTTCCTGCTCCAACCCCAGCCCCCGCCCTTGTCTGCTTCTGTTTCTCCATAGGACAGTGTATAATTATAGCAAACTTTTCTAGGCTGAGTTTAATATAATTGTCTGATAGCGTTTGAGGGAACTAAGGACTTGGGTTCTTTTTTTTTCCTTTCCTAAAAAGAGCATTTGACTAGCTTTTGGCTGGTCTTTTTGGTTGTTCAGTGAAATGGTTTTTGGTGAATTACAATTTCATAAAATGACCCAGAAGCCAGATGTTCTATTCAAGAAAACATGTTTTGCTTTAGGAAGACAATAGACAGTAATTGGGATTAGGTAGCCTGAATTCTAATCTGGCTTGCTTTTTATTTGCAGAGGCAAATTTCCATATCTCCTAAGCCCCAGTTTCCCTATAAAATGGGGATAATAAAACCAACTCCACAGGTGTAAGGATTAAATGACTCCAGGGATATTTAAAAATTTTTTTTTTAGAGACAGAGTCTCACTCTGTTGCCCTGACTAGTGTCGTGGTGTTAGCCTAGCTCACAGCAACCTCAAACTCCTGGGCTTAAGCGATCCTACTGTCTCAGCCTCCTGAGTAGCTGGGACTACAGGCATGTGCCACCATGCCCAGCTAATTCTTTCTATATATTTTTAGCTGTCCAGCTAATTTCTTTCTATTTTTAGTAGAGACGGGGTCTCGCTCTTGCTCAGGCTGATGTCAAACTCCTGACCTCTAGCGATCCTCCCGCCTCAGCCTCCCAGAGTGCTAGGATTATAGGCATGAGCCACTGCGCCCGGCCTAAATGTTTTTTTTTCTTAAAAATGTGCAAATTAGGTGAAGCTACTTCTTATATCTCATAAACAATTATAAAACAAAAAACGATTCACAAAGGAGAGACCTGCAAACCAGAGAACCAGTAACATTCTAAATAATAGTATTAATGTAATATAACAAATATTTTTGTTTTGTAGAAACTGAATTGCAAATATTGCTTTTAGTGATAGACACATTTGCTTATTTTTTTTTTATTTCAGTTTTGCCCACTGGATTCTTTTGGTTTTTGAGCATAATAAAGGATCATTTGAAGCACCATCATTATTGCAGCTATTCTTCATTTTTATGGTGATGCCAACTTTAATCATCCACCGCCTTCACAACACATTGGTACCTCTAAGGATGGGAACTGTGGACCACACAGATGTGAATTCATGGTTTCCAGCACAGAGCCCCTGTATTACCTTGTGCTGGGGGATGATTCAATTCTCACATCCCTTTCTTTATTTAAATAGCTCAGAAGCCTCATTCATGATGCCATTTTGCCTTCATGAAATACAGAGGTCTCATTCATATGTTAATGCTAATTCAACCTTTAAAACAGTACAAATGTAAGCACCAAATCATGAAATTCTAAGCTGAGATCATTTGGATGATTCCAAGTTTGTTTATAATAGTTTTTTTTTTTTTCACAATTACCATCCAAATAGGAGAATGATAGTGTATCCTCAGACCCCCAGGAATTTGCTGGCCACCACATTTTTAGGCAAATTGACAAAAAATGTAGGAAAGCATCCAGCATGTAGTAGGCACTTGATAAAGAAAAGTTTTTATGAAATTTATGCCAAAACCATCCAGTAAGGGCAGAAATTTCCAAACTTTGTGTTTAAAGTTAAGTCAACTGGACTTCAATGATTCCATGTTTAAAAAAATTGAAAGGGATTAGGGAAAATGTTACTCAACTTAAGCCTTGACAAAGTTGAATTTGAATCCAAGTAACTGGTAACAGTGGTGCCAGAAGTGAATAAACTGATCTGCACATGCAAAATTATTTCATAGTTATGGTCCTTGACCATAGGCCTATAGTGTACATACAAACCAGAAGGCCCTGAAGAAATTACTTTTAAAACCTGTCACATGAAATAGGAAGAGGCTATGGAAAGGACACCCATTCTCACAACGAGCAAGGTTGTCCTTGTAGAGAACACTGATGGCCTTGATCCGTAAACAATCCAGAGAAGGCAAATTACGGGGCCAGCATGCAGAGCAGCTTTCGGAAGATTCAGACCACAGAAGCTGATGGTTAATAAGGCTCTGAAAGGGGGTTGGACTGTGAATTCATCCCTCCAGCCTCCTCCATCAAGATGGACTTCGAGCAGGAAAGGACAGATACACAGGTTCCACTTTGGTTGTCAGGGAAACCCCTCTGGCATGTCACCAGAAAGAAAGAAAGAGCGAGCCAGTATGTTCTGGGAACCTGGCAATAAAGGGGAAAGTAATTTATGTGTTTGCTGAGAAAGAACTGAGATGAGACTGGAGCGTCTCGCATGGGGCACAGCCAGGGGCCTGACAGCAAAGCAAACTGCGCGCCAGGTCCTGGGAAGGGCTTCCCTCACGGGCTCACGGCAGGGCCGCTGCTCTTCTAGCCAAACCGTGGGCCTCTGCTGCAGGCGTGCCAGCTAGCTGATTTTCTGGGCTCACCTTGAAAACTGCAAAGAAGTGGACGAGTGGCAGAGGAAACCCTGGATGAATGCATTTGGAAATATATACTGTGCAAAGGGCGATTCACAGACGATGGCTTTCTAGCCACCGTTTTAGACTCTTTCCAGGATGGCACCTGGGCCACGCCCTGTGGTTAGATAAGCTTGGAAATGCTCCATCCCACGGACTCCTCTCAGAGGGCCACAACGTATGTGCACATATTAGAGGAATCCTATAGTAAGTAAACCTATTTACCGTGTGTAGTGGGCTGAGTGGTGGTCCCAAAGCTAGGACAACAGTCGAAGCCCCAGAACCTGTGAATATTACTTTCCATGGCAAAAGAGTGGACATTATCTTATATAACTAAGATGGGATTGAGTTAAAGACCTTGAAAGTAGTAGTTTATCCTGGATTATCAGTATGGGGGGGAAATATCTTTTTATTGATCTATCCTAGGTTTATGGCTGAGGCCCTATCACAAAAGACATATTAACAAGAAAACACACACAAATGTATTTAGTATAAATCTTATGTGACATGGGAGCCCTTGTAAGGAAATGGAGACTTGAAGAAATGGTTAAACCTGTATATTTTTATGCTAGGTTTGCTGAAGAGTGGATAGCCATGGAAAAATATGACAGGACAAAAGGAGTGTGATCTGATGGTTCTAGGGGGGATCTTAGCGAGGCTCTTTGTGCAGATTCTTCTCTGTGTCCTTTTGTCTTCAGAGATAAGGATATTCCTTTCATCTGGGTACAAGGAAGGCACTTCTCCCATGAGGGTCTTATGACCTGCTTCAAGGGAAAGTCTGAAAAATCCTTCCTAGGTTTTTTGACCTGCTTCAAGAAAGAAGGACAGGAGGAATATCAGAGAGACCTTCCTGCTTCTGCTGTTCTTCAATATGCCAAGATGCCATATTGTGGGGTAGTGTGCCCTGAACCCCTGTCATCAGAGGTGGGCTCTAAATGCAATCACATGTGACCTTATACGAGACAGGCAGAGGCGTTTCAGCATTACCTCACACACAGAGAAGTCAATGGAAGATGGAGGCAGAGATTGGGGTGATGCGGCCACCAGCCAAGGAATGGCAAGGACTGTTGGCAGCCACCAGGAGCTAGACGAGGCAAGGAACGCCAGAGGGAGGCAGCCCCCTGCTGCCACCTTGAATTCATACTTCCGGCCTTCAGAACCATGACAGAATAAAGTTCTGTTGTTTCAAGTCACCAAGACTGTGGTAATTTGTTATAGTGGCCTCAGAAACCAAATACATTTTTGTTTCACTCAGAGTTACCCAGACTTATAAATCTATTGTAACTTTTTTCACAGACACCATCTATCATTCTATAATCTTAATGCTCTGAGTAATCCACCCTGGAAAAGAGCACTTGAGATGAATTCATGGATGACTGATGCACAGTGGCAACACTGAGGACATTTCCAAGTCTGGGTCCATCCCAGGTTCTGGAGTCCACAGAACGGCCAGCGACTGGGGCCATGCCACTTGCCTTCTTGCGATTCCTCCACCAAAAGGGGCATCTAGGCATTTCTGGCTGCCTTTTACCCATCTCATCAATTGGCACTGTTTTAAATCTGTGAGATGCAATGTTTGAAGTGTGCTGTCATTTCCCACCTTTGAGAACTTGGTTAATAGCTAATATAAAAACTAATGGGCCGGGCGCAGTGGCTCACGCCTATAATCCTAGCACTCTGGGAGGCTGAGGCGGGTGGATTGCTCGAGGTCAGGAGTTCGAGACCAGCCTGAGCAAGAGAGAGACCCCTGTCTCTACTAAAAATAGAAAGAAGTTATATGAACATCTAAAAATATAGAGAGAAAAAAAATTAGCCGGGCATGGTGGCGCATGCCTGTAGTCCCAGCTACTCAGGAGGCTGAGGCAGAAGGATTGCTTGAGCCCAGGAGTTTGAGGTTGTTGTGAGCTAGGCTGACACCACAGCACTCTAGCCAGGGTGACAGAGAGAGACTCTGTCTCAAAAAAAAAAAAAAAAAAAAACTAATGGGCATTGCCCTGTGAGGTGAGCTGCTGCCTACTGGTGGTGGTGCCCGCTTAGGGTGAAAAGCTGGTTTCCTTTAACCTGGTACTTTGCCACCAAAGTGAAGTTGAGAACACCAAACCTGCATTATAAACTTTATGCTGATCACTAACCATGAATATGCATAACCACACTTCACACACTGGATAGATGTGGCATTGTCATTCCAGGGCTGACTCCCGATCCCTCCCCCCAAGAATTTTGAGTGACACACTTATTAATAGTTGGGCCTGAAACACGATATTTCTTTTCTGCTTTGTCTGGAGCCGTTTCTTCTTTTGTCTTCCTTATTTTGTGTCTTTTGTGGTTTTGTAGCCCACCCTGGTTTGCCACAGAATCAATCAACATCCAAGAGGTCCACACTTCTTCCTGCGCAAGTGTGCCAGATCTCCACTCCGGCTACGTTTCCTGAGGCTCCTTCCTGAGGCTCCCGCCAGCGCCCTTCCCAGTATCCTATTGTTTAAATCCACAAAATGGTAGAATTTTTGAATATTTACGCCCATTTGATGTGGACTCTGCAAGGTGCCTGGTTCAGCCACCCAAATGGCTTTTCTTGCTCTCTGCCTCATTCTGGGGGGCTCTGAAGGGATAGAGAGGCTTGGCATGTAGTTATAGATGGAACAGTCAGGCTTTTAAGAGAGCAAATTTGCCATCTGAAAATCTATGATCTCTAGTGAGATTTAAATGTGGGTTAAACTCGGAGTGACAGAACTCACACACCATTTTCATGACTTCTGGAATGCAGAATAGAAGTAGGTAGGAAGCGGTTTCCATAACAGCATTAGATTGTGTGGAACTCTAAGGGAAGAAACACTGTATTATTATTTGTTGCCCACTTAGTCCTTACGTCTCCATCGGAAGGGAACCAACTGAGCAGGGGTTCCTGAGGTCTGCGTGAGTCCCAAAGTGCTTGTCACTGAGAGAGCTTTCTGCTGCAAGGGACAGAATGCCCCACTGGGGCCGCTGACCAGTAAGGAATGTGTCGTCTCCAGCAATAAGCTCGGAGGCAGAGCGGCTCCAGGTGAGCTAACTGCATGGCACAGCGAGGCCGGCTCCCAGGGCACCTTCCCCGTGATGACAGGTCTTCATTCATTCTCAGGCAACACCATTCAGAGGGAGGAAAGGCAGGTTCCCTCTTTGTCTCTTTCCCAGAAGCCCCTTGGAAGATGACCTTGACATCTCATGGGACGTAATTAAATCTTGTGCTCACCACAGAACAAATTACTGAGAAAGGAGAAGATGTTATCATGATTATCTCAAACCAGTCATGCTTCATCCCCTCGGGCTGGGGGAGGAGCTGCCAGAGTCTGGGAGAGCCAGGGTTGGTATTTCAGCCTTTGTCACTGAAGGTGGGGTCTTCCAAGAAGGGAGAGGATGGCCGTTGGGTGGGCAACCAGCAATATGGCCAAGAGTCCTTCGTGAGAAGGCCAAAGTGATGGGAAGTAGAGGATAACAGGGAAAGTCTTATTTCTCTTTTAGTTCCTAACCACTTCCATCACCAAATCCCACCGTCCACATTCCCCTGGTTTTGCCAGTCAGCCCGTTACCCTCCTGCCTTCACACTTGCATGGAGGGACAATAGTGTAAGGGCTCTGCTGGATCAAGGACTGCTCAGGCAGCATGGCCACAACCCATGCACAGGTGAGAGGGGCATGGGAGGACCAGATCTGGGCAGGTGGACATGGGCCAGCAGTACAAGGACCTAGTGATTCACACCCTGGGAGACCTCTCAGGCCCAGGTGTCAGGAGGCATGTTTCCCTGCTATGGGTGAACATTTAGGCTTCAGCATAGCTGCCCTGGAATTGCTAGCAGTGACCAGTTCTTTTCCAACAAAGAGGCTGCAGCGAGTAACTATCCAGCCCCACCACCTCTGTTCTATATCTGCCACAAACCTTGGCACATTAATTTCTGAAACTGATCACAGGCACAGAAGTCATAGTTGTGTCTCTGGAATACCTAAGTTTGAGCACTGTTGGGTACTGACTGAATTTCTGTGCATGGTCCCAGAAAGCAGGATGGAAAAACTCCCATGTCATGTGTGCTAGTTTCCTGTTGCTGCCGTAACAAATGACCACAAACTTAGTGGCTTGAACAACACAAATTTATTATCTTCCAGTTCTGTAGGTTAGAAGCCTCACATGCTCTCGCTGGGCTAAGGCATCAGCAGGGCCGCATTCCTTACTGGAGGCTCCTTGGGAGAATCCATTTCCTTGCCCCTTCCAGCTTCTAGAGGCAGCCTGCATTCCCCGGTCCATGGCCCCTTCCTCCATTTTCAAAACTAGCAACACTGCATCTCTCTGTGCCTTTCTTCAGTAGTCACATCCTATCTTCTGAATCCCTCTTCCACTTTTAAGGACTCTGGTGATTACACTGGGCTCACCCAGATATTCCAGGATAATCTATTTTAAGGCCAGCTGATTATCAACCTTAATGCCATTTACAACCTTAATTCCCCTTTGCCATAGAACCCAACATATTCACAGGTGCTGGTGATTAGGAGTGGACATCTGTAGGTGGGGTGTTATTCTGCCTAATATACCACATCACCAGAGTTGTGCTCAATACATAGAGAGCTGCCATTTATTGAGCACGTACTAGGTGTCAGACAGTGTTAGGTGCTTTACAGATTATCTCATTTAATTCCCCAACATTTGATCCTGAATTTACAAGTGAGACAATACTGGCTCAGAGAGGCTTAGTGAGTCACCCAAAGTTACACAGCTGGTGATGATGGAATTCAGTCCATATGTCCTCCATTCCATTCTGCCTTGTGTTACCCTTTGTTTCCTCCCAAATAGACCCAGAGGCTTTAAAATATATGTCAGCACACGTACAAGTATATGGGAGTGAGGGAAAAATCATAGTAAGAAGTCACTTCCTGAACTTGAAGCTAAGGAGAATCAACTTAAAATAGATGGGAGTGACAACCAGAAGCAGTGATTTACCCAAGGGACAATTGGTGACTGTTTGACTGCTGACAGTGGAAGGCCATCAGGATGCAGGTTCAAGAGACTCACGTGGACTAAAGCACAGAGAGCTGTCATTTACTCAGTTTATTTATAACTTGCCTGATGCAGGGGTATCCTTGGAGTCTGATCAGTATGGGAACTGGGTAATAGGAATGTCTTGGTTTTTACCCAGCTCTCTGTTAAGGAGAGACATGTGTCCTTGGGCACAATGTCATGACGAATAGTAGAGTGATATTCCTATCTCTGGCCTCACACTCCCAAGCCTGTGGGCAGAATAGCCTCAAAACCTAATTCTTTGTTCACTGATTCTGTACTCACCAAGCAGCTTTCAGCTTGATGTGCTATCTTGATAGCCGATTGCATCTATTGCAAAACCATAATTGTAAACCTCAGCCAGGCCCTGGTTGCTGCAAGGTGGTTATTTGACTCCATCTAGATTGGCCTCTTCTCATTCCCTTCATTAACCATTCTGAACCTCCTCCACCCTCTCTGAGGAGCACAGCACTTCCTACTTCTGTGAAGAAATGGACCCATGAAATTCTTCAAGTTTTCTCCTTCCAACTTTTCTATTTTTTTCCCCTAAGTTTTCATTTTCTTTTGGATCTTTCCCCCAATTTCTGATTTTTTCAGAAACTATTTATTTCAGAAACTATTATTCCAAACTATTTAGTTTGGAATCTTTTATCCTTTAGTTATCCTAAAGTTTTTACATACATAGTTGATCAAAGTCTAAAGATATCATTATCTTTCCCTGTTCCTGTGTCAATTTAATTCTTTCCTATAAAAAAGACACTGGTGCTTCTATGTAACACATGGGGCTCTGCCCCAGGCTTGCAGACAAGTGACTCCTAAGCAGCTGTGACCAATGACACATCGGCAAGTGACCTGGGGAGATTAGAGGGGTTGGGATTGCAAACTGGAGTGTGTGTGGTACTGTGCTTCCTTCCCACGCCCCCCAAACAGTGGCATCTATCATTTGAGAGAGGATTATTGTCTAGCACTAAAGACAAACAGTAACCAAATCATTAATAAAATAGTCACAAGTGTGCAAAGGGCTTTGAACTTGAAACACAAGGCACTGTGGGCACAGACACTTGTGGGGACCCTGGGTTACTTCTTTGCCTCCTTAACCACTTACTTAGAATGTGCCCAGGGAGCTGGAGCTCAGCCTTCCATTTCTTTTTCGCGTGAAATCTCGTTTCTCCTCTCTCCTTGTCGCCAGGGTGTTAGTCCTCACTGTAGCTGCATGCATGCAATCTGCACGTTTGTTGAGCAGAACCGAGAATGAGATGCTGAGCAGCTTCAGGGCCAAGCCCAGGGCTTGCTCATCTGTGGGGCTCCCTCAGGGCCTGTCAGGTAACAGCAGCCAGTGAACATCTGTCCACTGAGTGGGTGTCCAGGAGTCACTTCCTGCTTCCCTTTGTGGTTCCCTAGCAGGGGGTAAGACACCTACCAAGTGTCAGGCCTGCTCCAGCCACTCTCTCGGCCACCCTGACCGTCTGTCTTCCTGGGAGGTGGGAACTATGAGCTCTGCTTTATTAGATGAGCAAACTGAGACTTAGAGAAGAAACTTGTCTAAGGTCGTATGACAAGCTGGTGGTGGTGAGAGGATTGGACCCCTGCTCTGTTTGCCGGCAAAGCCAGTTCTCATGATACCACAGCCCCTCAGCGTGAGCCGCGAGAGGCCAGGAAAACTGCGGTGAATAAACGGACCTGGTTCCTTTTGAAAATTCCCAAGGGCCCTGCTGCTTGTCAACAAGCTCCACTGCTGTTCCCGTAGGGCCTGTTTTTTGTCTGCCTGAAGGCCTCTTCATCCAAGCTGGTCTTCCCTCTGCCCTGTGGTCTCTTGATTAAATTTGCCCAGGAAACACCCTCCTGCTTTGTTTTAATGCATATCCCCCAGTTACACACTGCAGTGTCCAAGCCCCAGAAATGGAGAGCACGCTGAGTTTAAGCAGTGGTCCCTGGAGTCCATCGTCCCGTAGCTGTAAGTAAATGTATTTGTGACACAGAGCATGGTGCTGGGTATCTTGAGCCAAGCTGTCTGATACAGCTCCAGGTTGTGGAATTTTCCAAGGTCATTCCAAATGGCCTCAGGTCTCACTGGTCTCTGGGTACAAATGGGCTCACAAGAGAAGCAATGTGCTACATGTCACTGTTTCTTGCTGCCACTTGCTCTCTCAGTACCCTAGACCTTTTGCAAAATCTCCCAAAGTATTTTAGGGGGTCCTTGGGCTGTCTCTGACAAATAATTCTGGCCAGGTGTTGTCCTGCTACCATGGGGTCCTGTTTTTGCTTTTTGTCTTTTCACTTTCTGCTTTAGAAACTCCTCCCACACTCATCGTTCTCCCTCCCACCTCATGCACCCATCCTAGGCACTGTCATATCTTCCAAGCACATTTATTGTTATGGCTGGGCAAGACGGCCACTTCCAGTGGGCACTGAAGTGCCCTCTTAGGTACTGCCACAGCCACCAATGCTCTACAGCAGTGGTTCTCAACTGGGTGGCTTTGCCCCTTGGGGGAAATCTGGCAAGGTCTGAAGACATTTTGGTTGTCACGAGTGTGGGGGATGCTACTGGCATCTAGTGGGTAGAGGCCAGGGGTGCTGCTAAACATCCTATAATGCTCAGGACAGCCCCCTTTGATAAAGAATTATCTGTCACCAAATGTCAATATTGCTAAGGTTGAGAAACCCTGCTCCAGATCCAGTTTTATTTTGTGTTTTGGGTGTTGGTTTGTTTGTTTATTTATTTCTTGCCACCAAAAGTCCCAACTGACACACAGTCTAAAGCACAAGCCTAATCTTCAGTAGCCCCCCTCCACGTTCTGCACTCCTTGGACACCAATTCACAAAAGATTCTCTACCTCGTTTGCGTGTAAGCTGGAGCCACGCTGGAGCTCGGACGTGTCAGGACAGACTGGTGGGTGCCGGCGGCGTATGTGCACTTACGTAGCACAAGCAGAGTTACGTTGTAAGGTGGGAGGGAAGGCCTCTCTCCTCGTTTTATGTTAGGCTGTAATCTTAGAGGAGCCCCCAACTAGTGTTGTTTGTACCCTATGTCTTAGATAATTTTTCAGCAAACACCTTTCTCGTTTTTTTCTTGTGGCCCCCTAATCTTCATGGGGTCAGGTTGTGAGCAGAGACAGAGTTGAGGGACAAATGCTGATTCTCTTTAAAATTGCTCCTCCCTTCTAGATTCTTCTTCCCTCAGAGTGAGTTATTTTCCGAGGGTCCCTTAGTCCCTCATGCAAATACGCTGCTCCCTTGAGATCTTTCTTTTTCCCAGCTTAGCAGAGGTGGCTGGGCAAAGTGAGAGACTTTGCTCCTGAAGGAATGAACAGCCTAGCTGGGGAGAGAAAACTCGGGCACTTAGAATAAGCGAGGAATGATTTAGAGCTGGATCGTGTGATGCTGACTGCAGATGGCAGACGCCGGTGAGCAGGGTGCCGGTCGGTGGCATCTCACCAGATTGGAAGGTGGAGGAGGGCGGACGAACACCGCAGGTGGGGGATCGTCCCCAGCCTGGCCCTCATGGGTAACATAAGGACACCAGCCTGACTGGAGGGCAAGGCCTGACGTTAGACCTGCGAGCCCACAGTGGGGAGCACTTGCATGCCAGGCAGAGGCGTTGGATCTGACGCCGTGGGGCAATGTGGCGTGAGGAAGAGTCGTGCTTTGGGGAGATCCGTCTCCCTGTCAGGGTCAGGATGTGCTGGGCCATGGGGAGCGTCAGCGAGGCCAGCCGGAGGTTATCGCAATAATCTAGAGGTGAGGTGAGGTGAACGGGCCTTTCCAATGGGAGCGTCAGGGGAGAGCAAAGAGCTGTTTGAGGAGATACACAGGGATTAGTGTCAGACTTGATTGTAGGGAAGGAAGAGAAGGGAAGGGAAATGATAGCGCGCAAGTGTTCAAGGCCAGAGGCTAGAAAAATGGTGGCATGTCCGACAGCAATAGCGGCATCAGGAATGGGAACTGGCGTGAGGGTAACTGGGAAGGTCAGTTTGGACATATTGAGTCTAAAGTTACTTGAGAGACCTCCATGTGGAAAAGCTACATTGCAGCTGGTCCTGCAGGGCTGTCGGCGCCACTTCCTGAATCTTTCCCTCCCTTCTCCCTTTAACTGTGTCTTGAATCCCCCCTGTTCAACTCTGCCCCACCCCACTGTGTGAGCCCAGGCCCTCACCACCTCCTGCCTCCCTGTCGTTACAGTCCTGGCCGCCTACCCTTCCTCTGGGCTCATCCCCTTCAATCCATCCTGCTCCGTGTCTTTGGACTTTTCTCTCATGTTTTCATTAAGCCTATAACTTTGTTTTCCTGATTACTAATTCACTATTTGTCTAGGGATATTATAAAGTGTTGCAATGGATTATGAATGGAACTTCCTTTGCTTTTCTTCCAATAAAAGCAAGTAAAGGATTTAGACTACTTTCTAAAAACTTAAGAGTGTTGAAATTGTTGCCTTTAATCTAATGGCACTCTGAGACTGGACCTCAAGGATGACTTGATTTATAAGGACTGCATTGAATTATATTTTCAACTCTCTCCCTAGATGTGAGTACCAGGAGTACTCAGTACTCGGTACCGACAGTAACTAACTTATGCCTCTGTGTGTCACCAGGGCCTGGTGAAACGTCTGGTGTGTGCAGGGGTACAGCAATACAGTTGCGATGAACTGATAGGAACAGAGAGTTGGGTATCAGATGTGAGTTAAAACAGTGTGGTTTCTGAGAGAGGAATATGTCAGAACAGAGGGGGGAACGAGATTCTTAGTGTGTCTGTGTTCTCAGTGAGGTAGGAGCCATGTGTGCTGATTTTCCTGGACAGAAACTACAAGCCATGGCTCAGTAGTGGGGGCCTGGATAAACCAGTCCTAGTACCACATCTGAGGTCACCTCTGCATGACCTTGGGCTCATGAGGTTTCCCATAGGGCTGCTGACCTTCTTGGATATCCCTGAGTTCCGATCCAGATATTCTGAAGGGGTAACTTGAAGAAATGTTATTTTATACTGAAGAAAAACTGCTTGTAGGAAAATACCTACAAAGGATTTTGATTTTTCTCAGTCCTCACATCCCCTTGTTCTATTAATGCTGAACCAAGCAGAACTGCTTTTTCAAAGAGGAATCTACATTTAGATTGGGATCAGATCACGCAGGCAGGTTACTGACTATGTAGATAATGATGGGCAAACCCTTCTAGTGGAAGAGCCAACTCTTTATAAATATCAAGAACGCTAATATGATTCAAGCAAAGCCAACTGCACCTGCTCTCAGACCCTTTCAGGAACTTGTCAAGAGTGGGGCAGGCCTTGAACTTGATTTCTCAGAATAAAGAAATAGGCTTACACCTGTTGATTCTGACCATGTCCTTTTGAAATTCTTACTGAAACCCTTTTTATCTAGATTGTGTTATAGATAAATGATTATCCTAATTAATTTACTATCGTTTTGCTTTTTCCCCCCTCTTTCTTTCTAAATATTTAGCTGCACTCATCAGGTGAATTTTTTGGCAAAGACCATCTTTCTGAAGTGGGGTAATTTCCAGTCACAGCCTTCTGAAAGTGGTTTCTAATTTGGTGAGTCCAGCTGGGAAGACAATCATCTCAGAAATACACTCAGATGGTTAAGCAAAACTCTGGGAGGAGCTAGAGCCCCACAGGCAAGGCTCCCTGGCTGGTCTCCCTGCCTCCAGGCCTGAGCCCTTCATGGATCCTCCACACGTTCTAGGGCTGCTGTGGCCGTAGGAAACATCCTAACTCCTAACAGGGTACCCATGGCCACCCATGATTTGGCCTCTGCCACTCTTTGGCCTGTCCTGTGCTTTGCCACCAGCAATTCCTCTTGGACTTCTCTCTTCCCAGCATCCCAAATATCGCCCCCACAGGGCAAGGCTGAGCCTCTCTGCCTCCCTCTGCATCCCCAGCCTGGATCAGAGCAGGGCCCATCAGAGAGGTGCAGTAAATATTTGGTGCAGAGCTCCATGATCCGCCCCCTCCATGGTCTTTCTCTGGCTCTGTCCATTTCTGTTCAGCGACCACGTCCCAGTAGCTAGACAAGCCCCAAATTATCTGTCCTTCTAAAAAGGTGAGGCACAGAAACAGCCTGTGAACATTACGCTTTATCTCTGTCACAGGTGTCACTTTTCAGCCCTCTGATAACGTGCAGTAAACAGCATCTGCTCCGTAGATCCAGATCTCCCACTGCAGCTCCACCTCTGACCTGCTGGTTGGCCTCCTGGGGCCTCTTAATCTCTGGGTTTTAGTCCCTTTAAAGGGTGCTACACCCTGACCAGATCAGGGACAAAGTTGTGGACTAGGCAAAGTTGATCTTTGGTGATATTCTTTCATTTCTTTCACCCGCTCAGCGCCCTCCCTTGCTCTCAGGAAGGATCTGACATCAGCCGTTTGCACATTGTTGGCCTGGGTGTGGGCAGCTGTGAAATTAACCCTGACTGTGTGCCAGCTCGCCTGCTCTTTTTTCGTTGATCAACAATGTTTGATGCAGACGTCATGACTGTCATTTTATACCCAAGGAAATAAAGGCTTGGTGAGGCTAAGTAGTAGAGCAAGGACAGAGACAGTAGAGGGAGCAAGCTGTCTTTGAAGCGGCACAGATCTGGGTTTTGAGTCCTGGCTCCACGACTGGCCAGCTGGCTGTGTTTGAGCAAGTTGTTTGGCCTCTCTGACCTACTCCGTCCTAGTCTATAAAATGGGAGTGACAATGCTTACTTGCAGAACTCAATACTGCACATTGCAGTATATTTGACACTTGCTACACAAAAACATATGGTAGGTATTATTATTTAGTTTCTGCTGGAAGGTCACATTGCTTGCAAGAGGCAGAGCTGGGATTTGAACCCAGGCCTGCCTGACTCCAAAGTCAGTACCTGCCCCACTGTAGCACACTCTTGCCAGGACACAGTGAGCCAGCTACCAATGATGCTTGTAGGATGAACATGAATTTAAGCCATGAGCTCACAGATACATAGGGCCCCAACAGACTCAGTCTCAAAATGGAGTCAAATGCAGAGACATGGCAATGAAGGGAAAAAAGCAACTCAAATCCTGCTCTGTCTCACGAGAAAAATATCACAAAGGATGGAGTTTTCTTTTGATGCACAATAAAACCTCTTTGAAATTCCCTTGCTCTCAGACTTTCTTACAAGCCAGGCAGAGATTTTCTCCAAATCTTCTTTCCCTGATACCACTCCTCTGCCTCTCCATCCATTTTCCACCAAACCCCTCTTAGATAAATCAATTTAATGTCTCTCTTTTCTTTGACTCTCTTTCCACTGGTTAATTACCTGGATTCTTCAACCCAGAAGCAAGCCCTCAGATCATTCTAGCAAACAAGAATCCTGTTCCTTTAGAAGATTGGGTGAGGTAGAGAAAAGTTACAAATATATGTAATATAATGCAATCTTTTATTTAATCTTTGTCACGAAAGAATGTGAATTTAAGGTATCATGTTCCCTCTCTTTCTTCAATGCAGAAGCAAGCTGTGAGGTCAAGAATCCTCTGTCTTTAAAAAATTGGGAGAGGTAGAGAGAGGTGAATTAAAGTTTACTATATTCCCTCTCCTGGAGTGAGCTAAAGTTTAAACCTTAGTGCTAATCATAGTATGAAAGATACTGTTCCCTGGTGTCAGTCCATTTGTGTTGTAATAACAAAATACTTGAGCCTGGGCAGGTTATAAAGAACAGAAATTTATTGTGCACAGTTCTGGAGGCTGGGAAATTTAAGATCAAGGTGCCAGCAGTTTCAGTGTCCGGTGAAGGCGTATGTCCCCTCCCCAGCCCCCATGCAGCCTTCTCCGGCCCTGTCACCAGCACTTCCTGTAAGCGGAGTTCAGGGTGATCTTTACCAAGCTGAGGTTGTTGGAGAACTGCTGTTATCAGAGAGCTCTGATGTTCTCGAGGAGAAGCTACCCCTCCTTCCTGCAGCACGAACCCCCAAAGGGCCAATGCGGTTACTCAGGACTTCAGGGGGGATCTGGAGAAGACTGCCAGCACTGTGCTCAAGTGTGCACGCAGCCCCAAATCCGGGAAAGCACCAGCCTGCACCGGGAGCCCCAGGGGACTGCAGCAACCTGAAGAGGAGCGGGGACGAGTGGCTGGGGGGCTGTGAGAGGTCTCTGTCAAGGCCAATCTCACCGTTCATGTGAACTATTCCTTTCCCGGTACCTGCTCAGGAATCTGAACAGCAAGCATGATTCATGTTTGTACTTGCTTCCTTTGGAATTTCAGCTGTGTGGTACAGCAAGGGAAAAAACACTTTAACACATAAAGGACCATATGGCAGCGTCTTCCTGCAGTGATCTTACCTACTCTGGCAACCTGCCCAACGGTTCAAGACTCTTTCAACAAACATTTCTTGAGTGCTTAACGTGTGTAATGTATGCCAGGCCTGGTCATGAACAAGACAGGCATGGTCCTAGTCTTCATGGAACTCCCAGACTAGTGGGGCAGGCAAACCAGGGACAAATAATTACCAGTAGTGACGAGTGCTCCAGGATGAAGTGCCGCGCTGTGGGAGGGGGCCAGGGGGCCCAACTAGTGTCCGGGAGGAGTCTGGGAAAGCCCCCTAAGAAGTCATGTTTAAGTTGAGATGGAGAATTAGCCAGGCCAAGGGGAAGAGTCTTCTGAGTAGAAGGGATAGTGTTGTCCCGTAGGCTGAAGCATAGAGGACAGAGGGGACAGTGTAAACCCATGAGGCCTGAAGAGGCAGGAGACACACAAAGAGCCTTGCAGGGCACGTGGGGATTGGTGTCTTTATCCTAAGGTCATTGAGAAGTCAATGAAGGGCTGGGCTGGGGTCAGATTCATGGTTCCAAGAGGTTGCACTGGCTGCCCAGGGGACAATGGAGTCCACAGGCTGTCACCCCTTCTCAGTTTGGCAGCCTCTTTCTGCCCCCTTGATTGGATCACTAGATGTCTGCAGCATCCTGTCTTGGTGAGCTTCCCTGGGATTATTTTCCACCTCAGAGCAGGTAGTCATGGTCCTGCCTGGAGCACAGATTGCCCAAGGCCAGCCAGCCACACCCCTGACACAGGAGCTGTCGTGTGCAGAAAACAAGCCCAACAGTGGCTCCTGAGTGTCAGGGAATCAGTGTCTAATCTTCAGTGGGTGACCCAGAGGGCTGAGCACCTGGCAGGAGACAATGTCATGGGTCTGAGGAGGAGGAAACACACCAGGGTAGTTTAATTAAATACGCTCATCTTCTCACTGGCTGGACTTCAATTCTGAAGGCAAGTTTTTTTGGATTCTAAAGATCTGCTTCACCCTCAAGGAGTAAGACATTTGAGCTGTGGATTATCCTTAAAGCAACAAACAAAAGCCTTTCGTTTGTTCTGATGACACGATACATCAACTAGTTATTGCCCAGCCCTGAAATGGGAGAATATGATTCATTGCAGATTTTTTCAAATGATGTGAACAAACACAAGGGCACGTGAAAGCAGAGGTTTTTGAGTCTGGCAGACCTGGGGTGGCAGCCTTGCCCTGGCACTGGCTGCAGGAACTCAGGCAAGTTACTTAACCTGCTTGAACCTCAGTTTTCCCTTCTGAAAAAAAAAAGTGGGCTACATGCAGGATTGTTGTGACAATGAAGTAGAGTTGGGAATCAAATTCCAACCCCATGTTCTTAGCTACGAATTGTTTCAGGAGTCTTTCTATCTTTGTTTCCTTAGCTCTGAGCATGGGGCTGGCATGAATCTACAAATTTAAGTTTTATTTCATTTCTTCTATTAGTCTTCATGCCAACAATGCCCACTCTTTCCTTTTAAACACTGCTCAGGAATCCTACTCTATGCAGTCTAACCGTGCCTGATTTGAGTCACGTCAGTAACCCACAGGTTCTTAGGAACAGCTGTCATTTGTTCCACCCACACATACTGTTAGGGCGCCTCAAGGAATGTTACTGTCTGACTGTCCTACAGGGAGCTGGACAGCTCACCCTCTGATTCTAAAAGGGTTGGACTTTGTGGAATAGGCTGATGTAGTGATGTCTTAATTCCTGTGTGTTATCCTTATCCTTATGTGTTTTATATTTCATTACTATTTTTATAGTATTTTGATGATTAAATGTGATATAATGACTAAAAAATAAATAGGCAAATATTCTGCATGGTTCCAAAGCTATTACTCATGAGAAAAGGTAGACTATGACATAGCTCTATTTCTTAAAAATCATTTTTGTTTCATACGTACTAAATGAAAAAATGTGGAAATGTTATAAGACCCTTTGACCACCCCGATGCTGCTCCTCTGCTTTTCCCCAGAGATAAACACTGTTATCTGTTTGTTAGACATCCCAACACACCCTTTTCTGTGTTTACACACACTCACACACACAAATATGTGCGTACGTATTCCTGTACAAAAACATCATAGTAACATAGTATTAACATAGTTTTGTCAATATCAAAGCTGTCATTTGTGCACATTTATTCCCTACTTGCTTTTCCATTCATTATTATATATTAAGCTTCTATTTATATACATCCACTCATAACTTTTGTTGTATAGAATTCCATAGTATAGGTATACAATTTATTTTAGTAATTATCCAGCTAATGAATGACTATGTTGATTACATTTTTCCCTATTACAGGGGTATAAGGAACATCCTCAACAAGCCTCTTTGCGCAGTGGTCAGAGGTTTTCTAAAGTAGATGCTGAGGACAGAAGTCGCTGAGTCATAATGGCGCACAGTTTAAACTTGATAAGATTCTGCCAAATGCCCTTCAGGATAGTTCTATTTGCACTTCCACCACCAGTGTATGAGAGAACCCATTCGTCCATACCCTTTCAACATTTAACATTATCACTTTTTAACTTTTGTTACTCTGATGGGTAAAAAACGATACATATTTAAATTTTGCATGGCTCCACTTTTCAGGAATTCTTACATAATTTGTAAGTTCCCAGTTAAATGACAGGAGCATAAAGGGTTCAGGTAAGTAAATGTTTTATTAATATATCCCCTCATAACAGCACAGGGCTATGCACAAAGTGAGCACCCAAGGGACACCAGAGAATTGATTGATTGCTTTGGGTGGTTTAAAAATTACAAGAATTAAAACAATTCAGTTGATCAAATTCTCCTAATTTTGATTGACCCAAGTATATTTCTTAGCTCTAATAGAGATATATCATCTAATTTCTACTGTCGACCTCAGAGAACAATTTAGTGCCAGCTACAGCTGGTGTGGAAAGAGCCTAATGAAGAATCTGGTTGTACTAAGCTCAGAAAATGTCAAGGAGTTAAAAAAACAAAACAAAAAACCCAAGAAACTAGCTGTGACTTCCTTAAAGGGCTAACCACCCCAAAAGTGATTGAACCAGGAAAACAAGGATCATCTTAATCTGTTTGGGCTGCTATAACAAGTACCGTAGACTGGGTAATTTATAAGCAATAGAAGGTTATTGTTCACAGTTCTGAGGGCTGGAAGTCCAAGATCAAGGCACCAGCAGATTCAGCATCTGATGAGGGCTTGCTCTGTGCTCCAAAGATGGTACCTCTTGCTGTATCTTCGCGTGGTGGAAGAGTCAAGAAACTCCCTTTAGCCTCTTTCATAAGGATATTAATCCTGTTCATAAGGGAGGAACCCTCATGACTTAATCACCTTCCAGAGGCCCCACCTCTTACTACCATTGCACTGGGGGTTAGATTTATACGTATGAATCCTGGGGTGATACCAACATTCAGACTATAGGAGGGAGGAAAATTGCATTAGAAGAATCTTTCCCTAAAAAAAAATTTCAGTGACTAAGGAAAAGAGTCTAAACTGCAGGCCATCAAGTCTAGCATGGTGCCGGGCACCTTTGGAGCAGTTTAGGGATGTCACCTTAAACTGTCCTGCTGAATCTTCTCTGCGGTGCTTTGGGAGCACAGAGGAACCTTCAGAGAAGGAAGGTACCACTGAGAGGATCAAAGGGAGAGAGAAAAGTGAGCAAGCTTCGGAGAACACTGACAGGTCCCAAGGGTAGCAGTAGGGAGAAGAAAAGTAAGATTGTGACTTTTCCTTTTGGCTGCCTCCCAGTTTATATGCTTGTTTGTTGTTTCCTGGGAGTCTCTTTGGGGAGGGAACTATCCAGGTCTACTTCATCAAAGACAAACAGGACTCTCCTTGCCTCTGCTTGCTGTCCTCTCAGTTCCAGCTGCAGTTCTCAGCGGGTGTCTTCCTTGCATGCTGCTGGGTACCATGGGGGAGCCGTCTCCACCTCCAAACCCCATGGCCAAGGGCAGATGTGACAGGCTGATGGTTTATCTCGGGGAACAGTGGTCTTCCAGGGCTCTCTCGGTCAGGACCCCTGTCCTTTGGGGACTGTTGCTTGTGCTGCAGTTGTCCTTAAGGACTGTGGAAGTCCACCAGTCAATCTCTCTCCCCACCTGTTGCTGTTCAAGTCCAAATGTGCTGCTTTATTTTCTTTGGTCAATACAGCATTCTGAAATGTGTTGCTCACCACTTTAAAAATAACAACTTTGTTGAGCTATAATTCACATACCATACAATTGACCCATTTCAAGCATACAATTACATGATTTTTCTTCATTCTCAGAGTTGTACAACCATCCCCACAGTCAATTTTAGAACATTTTCATTGCATCAAAAAGAAACTTCATACCTATGAACAGTCACTCTCATTTTCCTCCATATCCTCAGCCCTAGGCAACTACTGATCTACTTTTCTACCTATAGAATTGCCTATTTCGCATATTTCATATAAATGGAATCATACAATATGTGGCCTTCTGTAACTGGCTTCTGTCACTCAGCATAGTATTTTCAAGGTTCATCACTGTTGTAGCATGTATCAGTACTTCATTTTTTTGTATTGCCAAATAACATTCTATTGTATGTATATACCGTATTTTCTTTATCCATCAATTGATGGATATTTGGATTTCTTTTACTTTTTGCCAATTATAAGTAATGCTGCTATGAACACTCATGTTCAAGTTTCTGTATGGATATAGGTTTTCATTTCCCTTGGTATATACTCACAAACGGAATTTCTGGATCGTGGTAACTCTATGTCTAACCTTTTGAGGAATTGTCAGGCTGAAAGCACCTGCACCGTCTTACATTCCCATGAGGGTCCCAAATTCTCCACATTTTCCCCAGCACTCACTAACCACCCTCCTGAGTGTGAAGTAGTAGCTGCTTGTGGGTTTTGATAAGCATTTACCTTATAGCTAATTATGCTGAGTATCTTTTCATGTGTTTATTGACCATTTACATATTTTCTATGGAGAAATGTCTATTCGGATCCTTTGCCCATGTTTTATTTGAGTTACTTGTCTCTTTTATTATTGAGTGGTAAGATGTCTTTGAGAGTAAGAGTTTCTTGCCAGATACATAATTTGCAAAAATTTTCTCCGATTCTGTGGATTGTCTTTTCACTCTCTTCATGGCATTCTTTGAAGCACAAAAGTTTTCAATTTTGAAGATGACCATTTTATTTACTTATTGTTGTTGTTGCTTATATTTTGGGGGTCATTTCTAAGAAACTATTACCTGATCCAAGGTCATGAAGATTTACACCTATGTTTTCTTTTAAGTGTTTTATAGTTTTTGCTCTTACATTTAGATCTTTGATCCTTTCTGACTTTATTTTTGTAGACGGTATGTATACACTCTTGCATGTAGATATTCCGTTGTCCCAGCACATTTGTTGAACAACTATTCTTTCCCCATTGAATTGTCTTGGCACCCTTGTCCAAAATCAACTGACCATAAATGTAAGGGTTGCTCAGTATTTTCTAAGAATGATTTTATAATAGCCACGCAAAAGATCACATATCATATTATACATGGTGTGTGGTCAATGATTACTCATCAGATTGAAGAAATGATAGACACTCTCCCATTTTGAAAGATAAATTCTCAGTCAGTGGCTCATTAATCACAATTTATTTAATTTATACCTCAGTTCAGACAAGATTATCATCAGCCATATGTTCAGCACCTGAGCCCAGAGAGTGTTTGATGAACCAGTTTCATCTGATGTGACTTTAGGAGATTCTTTCCAGATAGATTGCTAATGTCTTATACTTTGGTTTTCTGTCATTGAGGGGAATGACTTGCAGGTTGTTTCTGATGATTTTGGACAGACTCTCGGTGATCACCTTGACCAAGGAAAGCCAGATGCTCCAGCTGAGGAGAAACTGCCCCTGGGCCTGCTCTCCCCATGGCATCCAGCTACCATTTTACATTTCCATACTCTGCCCTCCTGCCCGGCTCCATTTCCAAAATAGCAAGGAGCTTTGGCAAGAAGTCATTGGTTGCAATTCATCAGCAAGCTTTGGACACAGCTGTTTCCCATCTTTTGGTAAAGTCAGCAATTTGGCTTGTCTCCTGGGTGGAATGAAAATTTTGTGAAGGGTGTCAAAAAGACATATTCGAGGGACACGCAAATGTCTCTTAATTTACTGCTACAGAATTCACTGTGGAAAAAATATAGATGAGCATTTTGTATGCAACCCTCAAAACTAGCCCTAGTGTTGATCTCTATATCAGATATACATATGTATAGATAGATAGATCTCTATGTATCTATGTGTATAATACAGATGAGCCTCTACGGTCTTTAGAATCCCCTGTCCCAAGTCCCTGGGGTGGAAGTGGGGTGGAGGGAACTTGTTAAAATACATATTCCTGGGCCTCTACTGAATCAGAAATTCTGGGGGAATGAATGTAGATCCACATTTTAATAGACACCCCAGGTGGGTCTCATTCACACTAAAATTTGAGAACTGTTTACTTGGGAGTTTTTCATGGATGGAAATACTTGCTAATACCACAAGGTTTGAAACATATAGAACCTGTGTTAAACTTCAATTTCTTCTCCTGCAAAATAAGGGTAATTCTCCCAGCTCCCAGGCTTGAGAGGGGTGGTGTGGAGTAGACATGCAGATGGAGCCCAGGGTCTAGGACAATGCAGCCTTCACAACACTGTCCCCCGAGTCTGGGGCACTTGATGTCCAGTAGGGCTGCCAGATAAAATTCAGAATGCCCAGTTAAACCTGAATCTCAGAAAAACAACAATAATTTTTTATTATAAGTGTGGCAACAGTGCAGTCCCTGGGGCCTCAGAGTTGGTGGGACAAGCTTTATAGGAGGATTTGGAAAGTTGTCCCTCAGTGGCCTCCATGCCCAAGCTCCAGCCTTCCTAGAAATTCTGTGAGCTTCCTAGATCACTTAATAAATCCCTTTTTAACTTTAATTCTCCAGTCAATGTCTGTTGCTTGCACCTAAGAACCCTGACTGATACAGCACCTGTAACTCTCTACTCAACAACTTGCCATCTGTCTTCTGTTCCTACCACTTCCCTGAGCTCTCCCTGAAGTGATCAGTAGACTTAACTGCACAGCCTCTTGCGTTTTCTTGCTTCTGTGTCCTTTTCTTGGGGAGGAGCGTGTAGAGGACACAGTCCACCCATGACTGCCTGCCTGGAGGGTGCACGGGGAATTAAGACCTGGCTCAATGTGCCACCCCTAGTACCTCCCACTGGCCAGACCCAACCAGAAGCCAGCGGGCAAGGGAGCCTGTTGACAGATGCATTCGGGTCAGTCTCCCGGGACACGGAGCAGGGTAGAGAGAAGGGGAGTGTGAGTCTCGAGGGGCAGAGGAAGTGTATCCAGCAAGCAGGGTATACATGCTGTCTTAGGTTTGGTTCCCTAGAAACAGAGCCTGAGATGGGGATTTTGCACAAGTGACTCCTGGGGACACTACTGGGAGGAGCCCCATGTAAGGGAAGGAGGCAGAGAAGCAGGATGGGCCAGGAGAAGGAGCTGGGCAAAGATGTAGTTTCAGGATTGGTCTAGCCTCAGCCTGGTCCATGGGTTGCTTTGGAGAGAGGTACAGAAATTACTTAGAGGCAAAGGGGTGAGGCTGTTTTACCCACTCCCGCTGACGCTCCCCTGCCACACATACTTTTAGTTGGTCATTGGCCATGGACCATAGCTGATGGAACGGGCCAGGCCAGGCTTCTCCTGGCGAGGGGGTTCCCTTCAGCCAAGGGCGAGCCTCAGGAGGAGGGGCAGGGGTGAGCCACTAGGCTGCTGCTGGGGGATGGGGGCAGGGTCGGGTACATGGATCTGGGCGGGCACCGATGGCATCTGCCAGAAGGACAGGTGCAGGGGAGGAAAAAAATAATTTCCCTCCTATCCTTAGTTCTTAGCTGGGAAGGACCCTGTAACAAAAGACAGATTAATACGAGAAAAATAAATAAGTTTATTTACATGTGTATTTCACAGATACATGGGAGATATCTAGAGAACAGTAAATCTCAAAGAAGTGGCTTAGAATTCCAGCTTATACAGCATCTTCAGCAAACAACAGTGAATTTTTAGAGAACTGATAAGAAAGGCACAGGACTTGGAGAGCCCAGGGGTGGCAAACTGTGGGAAGGCAGATAAATAGTATGATAGATACAGCCTGGTGAGTAAAGCTTGTCAATGCGCATTCCTCTGGTGCCCCCTCCAGGAGATAAGGGTCTAAAGTTGTCTTTGGTGATCAGCCTATTTCCGTGTGGAGAGGGAGGCCCCAGCCTCTTGTGTAGGCACCAGTGAAAAGTAAATTTACGCCCTACTTTTAGGGAAATGCGGGGGAGTGTGGAGGCCGAGAACTTTCTTATATCTGCTACTCTGTTGCCTTCAGCTCAGAATAATCCTTACACCAAAGTGGCATGTTTTGGGGTGGCATATGCTGATCTCCTACACAGAGCATACCTCTGGGTGATGAGGTAAAAAAATATTTTTCCTTTGTGTTTTTCCATGTTATAAAAGTTTTCTAAGATTGAGTCTATTTTTTTGGAACTAGAAAATACTAGTTAAATTAAATCTGTGCAGCAAAAGCACATGGTTTGTTGCAAGCAAAAGTAATAATAAATGACCCCATATTCCTGACCCCTGGGGTGACCTCTTAGCCATGCTGGGCAGGTGATCCCTGCTCACTGTCTGGCAATGCCAGTCCCCAAGCTGGCTCTGCTTGTCCTCAGAGCTTTGCTAATTTATCAGACTTGGTGGGCCAGTGGTTTAGCACTCAGCTGATTGTGTGACTCATGAGTCAACAATGTAACTAATGTGACTAATGGACAGGGCGCAGAGGGGTACTCGGCAGCTGGTGCTGGGCAATTGATATCAGTACAACATGTGTGCCAGGCACCGTTAGAACCTTCATCTATGTGGTCTTTTTAGCCCCATGAAGGTAGAATCGTTATTCCCATTTAATAGATGAGGAAGTCCCTGCGTTGGGGGTTAAGAAACCAGAGCTGCAATTTTTGTTTAGCCACCAATGAAAAGTGAAAACTCTGGACCAAATGATGGATTTTCAGACGGTGTTTCTAGGAACCCCAAGGCTCAGTAAAGATGCCAGGGAAGGGAGGGCTGCCAAGAGGGAGGCGCCGGCCATTTGCACTGGCCGCAGTGGCCCCGCCTGGGTCTGTGTTTGGCTTCGGCGGGGTGTGTCCACAGCTGCGCGGCCACTCGGGGCCTGCAGGGCTCACGCGGGCCCAGTGCTCAGGGTCTAATGCTCTGCAGGCACCATCCTGAAATCCCTAATAATTTTATCTTTGACTTGGTGTTTTGTAAGTAAATCCAGTGGACAATGGAGCACGTGCTGGAGCTTGGAGCCCTGACTCATGTTCGCCCCGTTTGCTGTCGCCTCCCTGGGATGTGTCCTCTGCTGCCTGCTCTAGACCCTGTGCCTGGGCCTCCCCTTCCTGCCCTGCTGCCCTGCTCCTGGGAGGAGGGAGAAGGGTGCCGTGTTTCACGCCCTTCGACCCCTGCAGGGACCTGGCTGTGGGTGTGGGGAGGATTAGGGTCAGGTGTACACCTTAAAGTGCCTCGGGGTGGGGGAAGGGGGTGGCCACCCCCAGTTAGGCTGGTAGCACCACGGTGCATTCAGTGGGTGGCTCAGCAGGGGCCTCCCCTCCCCTTCAACCCAGGCCGGGGTCATGACACACATAAGAAATGGCAACATCTGTGTGGCACACTGTGGCAAACAGCAACCTTGGATCCCACTCAGTAGCCCCAAGGGCTGAAGCAGCCCTACCCTAGCTCAGGGAAGTGGGATCTCTGCCTCAGTCTCGTGCTTTAAAGGCCCCTCCCCCTCCTACCTCGTCAGCCCCAACCTTCCCCACAGGGTCTGAGTTATCCAGGGGCCAAAGGGACGAACCTACCAAGGTCCCAGCCCTCCTTCAGGACTAGCTGCTTTTCCATCCCCCAATCCATCACAGACGAATATATGGTCCCGCTGTGCGTGACTAATACCCAGCTCACACCCCTTGTGACTCACCACATGAGCTTGACAGCACCCAAAGTAGTCTATGCCCTGTTTAATCAGAGAAGTTCAATCAGACAAGTTTGCTCTTGGATGTTCTGGCAATGTCAAGTTGCTATAGAAATTTCTAAATGCTTGCACTCAGTTTTTTATACTTACCCCACAGCAGACCAGTGACAACAGTTTGGTCCCTGGGCCACGCTGAGTAGCTCTGGTTCTAGACTCTGCTGTAGGTGCTGGGACTCTAGAATGCAATCTAAATCCCACCAAGTCCAGATCACACTAATCCTGCTTCCGGGGTCTTCATGGGTCTCTTCTCCTGACCTGTGCTCCAGGCGTGCACTCCTCTGGGCCCACGCTGTTTGCAGGGAGGACAGGGGCAGAGATGAGACGTGTGTGCTGGGTGTCCATACACGTGCGTTTCAGGCCCCTTTGGGGGCAGGGTGGAGGGGAAGGGGATGAGAAGAGAAAGGAGCAGGCTGTGGCTGGCAGAGGAAGGGGGCCACAGAGATTTGGGGCAAGCCCCTGTGAAGGAATCTCACCTAGAATCCACCCACAGCACCCCAGTATACTGAAGCCTGCCAGTCAGGAAGCTCTGGACCATGCATTTTCTGCTGTGACTTCTAGTGTTTTGAATTCTGATTTCTATCCCACGGTCACAGTGAGGGCCCTTCAGCATTTGGCAGAGCAGATGGGCCGATGTGTGGCTCGGTGTCCTGCGGACCGCTGCCTCCTCAGCTGGGAGCTGCAGCGTCATCAGCCCTGCTCTGTCAACCACTCCTCCAGCCCCCGGTAGCTCAAATGCACTGTGCTTCTGATGCCTGCCTCATGGCAAGTCATTTCTCAACACCCAGGAAAAGGATTTTGTTTATTTTCCTTAAGTTTGATTAAAAGCAAGCCCAGGCGAACACTCCAAAGGAAAGAGAAACAAATGACAATTTTTTAAAAAGCTACACCATTAGCCAATAGGCATATAAATAATATAATATTTCTAATAAATCAAAAAGCATAAATCCAAGCAATGAAATAATTTATTTTGCCTGCTAAATTGGCAGAGATGAGAAACAAGAATATTCAGTATTGTGAGGTTTAGGGAATATTGCTGTTTTGTCTACTGGTGGCAGAAGGGCAATAAGGAGAAAGATTTATAGAGGTAAGTTTGGGAATATCTTGTAAAAGACTGGAAAATATGATATCCTTTGAAATCTAGAAGACATTGTTCCATAGTCTTCTTTTATCAGTTGCTGATAAAAAGTTGTCAGTCTCAATCTTGACTTTTTTCCTCTTCTGGGGCTGTTCTTGTTATCACTGATATTCTGAAATTTCACTAGGATAATTATCTTGCCAAGTATTTGGTAGGCTATTTCAAGTTAGGGTTTCACATCTTTCTTCAGTTCTGAGAAATCCTTTTGTATTATTTCTGGGAATATTGTTTCCCCTCAATCTTCTCTAGCCTCTCCTTCTAAAACTGTTGTTAGATCAAGGTTTAATTTCTAGATTTCTATCCTATGTTTCCTAATATGTTTTCCATATTCTCACTCACTGTTTTGTGTTACTTGCCAGGAGAATTCCTTAGCTTGCCCTTTCAGCTCACTACATTGCTCTTCAACTGTGTCTATCCCCCTATTTAGCTTCTCTATTGAGGTTTTTTTCTCTCTCTCATCTCAACAGTTAAGATTATTATTTTGAATATTTCTGAACCTTTTTGAGTCACTCTTGTCCTCAGTTTGTGGTTATATTATCTTCCTTCATTTTTCTGAGCAGACTGGTTATACTTATCTAAAATTCTCTTCTGTATACCATACTAGCTCCATTTCCTTTGGGTCTCTAACAGAGAGTTAGTTGTTTCTCTTTAATGGTGTTGGCCTTCCTCAAATGTTTGCTTGTTCTTGTTTTTGTACTAATTTTTGTAACTGAAATTTCCTACTTGAATGTTGTCTGCACCTATCTGAGAAGCCCCAGAGGCAGGGACTACTATTGGCCTGACTCTTGGCACTGTTTTCAGAAAGCCAAGGGTTTCCTCTGTCTCTCAGGTGTCTCCAGCTTCTGAGACACACCCCTCACAGACTCCTCCATCGTTGCCGTGTGGCCTCAGCTGGTTGAGAGGTGGAACGACCGAGCCATGTGGCAGCTCCTGGCCTCCCTGTGGCTACAGCAGAGCCTCTGCCTGCTTCTTGCATCCTACTTGGCAGTCCTCTTCCTGCTTCCTGGGCCACCTTTTCTCCTTCCAATGAGATACTTTCATCCTTCATTAATTTCTCAGTGTAGTCCTACCCTTGTGTTTAAGTGAGGCTATTTAAACCTCTATTGGCCTTGTGCCGTGGCTCACGCCTGTAATCCTAGCACTCTGGGAGGCTGAGATGGGAGGATCGCTCAAGGTCAGGAGTTTGAGACCTCCTCTCTACTAAAAATAGAAAGAAATTAGCTGGACAACTAAAAGTATATAGAAAAAATTAGCCAGGCATGGTGGCACATGCCTGTAGTCCCAGCTACTTGGGAGGCTGAGGCAGAAGGATTGCTTAAGCCCAGGAATTTGAGGTTGCTGTGAGCTAGGCTGACATCACGGCACTCTAGCCTGGGCAACAGAGTGAGACTCTGTCTCCAAAAAAACAAAAACAAAAACAAAAAAACCCATAAACCTCTTTCTATCATTTCTTGGCATTTGCTCTGTGAGGCACACATGTTCAGTCCCACACTTTGAGGTGGAATAATGCAAAACTCTCTGTATAACCTTCAAGCTAGTAATTCCACTTCTAGGAACTTATCCCCAGGAAGTAGCTAAAAATAAAACTTTAGCCACAAGGAGTTTCATCACAGTAGCATTTATTATGAAAAAGTGGAAACAAGTATCCAATCAGATGGGATTAGTTAAACGGTGACATACCCATACACAGCAGACGTGTGAAAAATAATATGGCAGAATATGTAATGGCATGGAAACATGTCATCAAGGTATCATTAAGTGAAAATTTCAGGTTATAAAATTATTTTAAAATCCAACTGTTGGAAAAAAGCACACATGTTCTCATAGAAAAGCGTAGTCATGCATGTTGGGATTTCTGGTAACTTTCGTTCTTTCTTTTTGACTATCTTTTTCTCCACAATCTTGAGACTGGTTGCAACAACTGCCATGTACCAGCCTGTGGCGCCATTCTCCACTTACCTTCCCCAGGTGTGCTGGAAGATGGACTGTCCTCCAATGGTGTGCCCCGATCTACAGCCCCAGGTGGAATATCCAACCCAGAGAAGAAGACGAACTGTGGGACCCAGTGCCCAAATCCCCAGAACCTCAGCTCAGGCCCTCTGACCCAGAAACAGAATAGCCTTCGGACCACAGAGGTAAGGTCCCAGCCACAGAATTGACTAGAGATTGGGGGGCAGGGGGAGGGTTGTTTCAGGGCAGAGGCTGTGTCCCAGGCAGGATGACTCACTTGGTTGGCAATGGAAATTCTCCACCCTGCAATATAAAAATTGCTGCAAACCCCACCCCAACCCCAGCCTTTCCCCTGCCTGAGGGTTGCTGTTTTTTGTTCACTCTGGGGAAGCAGGTCCTTGATATTTGCACTCTAAAGGAAGTGTGTTTGCTTAAGTACAGCTTTGTTGAAGGATCTCCTTTTCTGCAGCAGCTCTTACTGTCTTCATGTGAGGATTGTGCTGTTTAGAGGAACCAGGCTTAGGCCAGACAGCTGGCCACTCGAAGGGGTGGCCGAGTGGGGAGTAGGCAGAGGAAGGAGAGAGACCAGCGTGGTAGGAGACAAGTCTGGCATTTTGTCTCAGACCCTCCAACCAGGTGGGCACTGGAAGGGTCCCCAAGGCTGGCTCTCATAGCAGAATGTGGTGACAGCATCATCGGAGACTGTTTGTTGGAGGGGGGGCAGGGCAGTGGTGTTCCTGCACCTGGCTGGCAATCTTTCTGATCCTTTCTTTTCTCCTAGAGCTACTGTGGAAGTGTTCATCCTGCTGCCCTTGGCTTCTCCCATGGGTGCAGGAGGGCGCAGCCCAGAACAAATGCTCTCTGCAGGCCGGGCTCAGGGGTCTGCAGTCTCTTTCTCCTGCTCAGATCCACCCAACTTACTCACCCTCCCCTATGCCCCACCCACTTCCACGTCCACCGCTTAACCTGAGCTCCAAACCGGTTTTCTCCCATCTCCTCCGACAAAACTTGCTGGTCTCATCTGTCCCTTCAGGCCAATGCCATGTGTTTCCTGAGGGTATAACTCATTATCTAATGATGGAATTCTTGCTCACATCAATGAGTTGCCTTTCTAAGCTTTGGCCAGAAAACCTGTTGCAAATTCAGCTCTAAAGCTCATAACTAAGGACTTTACAGAAATCGCTTAATCTTGCAGAATCTCAGGTTCCTTATCCACACAATGGCCATAATACCAACATGAGTGAAGAGACGGGCCTGCTCCCTGAGGCGTACTTAAGAATGGCAGGAAGGATTACCAGGGGAGAGTTAGGCACACGGCACCATAACACCTAAATGAGACACTAGCAGTGGCCCTGCAGACGTGAAGGTACGAGGTGGGTAGATAGGAGGCTAGTGGTGACCTTCCTGTTGTGGGTCCTGTGTTGTCTACTCAGTGCCATCTCCCAGGGCCGTCTGGGTCTCACAGAACTGTGTGCAGAGCTTGGTGACTGCTCTCGCGCAGGCCCCGACACTTGTCCTCTAGTCTCCTCCCCACACGTGTGCCCCACCCTTTGAGCCAGGATGGGCTGCCGTAGGGAGCAGGCAGCTTTCCTGGTGGATGGCGTGATCCACGCACGTTACCTCATTTCCTGCCACCGTCACTCATTACTTTAAAATTGTGTTTTGCAGCTCAGAAGGTGTTTTTGGGTTTACTGGCTCAGTAAGTCCTTCCTAGAGCATCGTGAAGTAAGAATCACCCCCATTTTATACACAAGGAAACTGAGGCTCATTTGGTTGTGTGACATGAATAAGGCCACATATGTGTTGGAGATAACTGCCAGTAAATTTAAATTGTAAAAGGTTGCTGTCAGAAAGGTGGAGCATGAGATCTTAAAGTACTTGTTTTAGAAGAATTATGTATTAGTCAACTATTGCCTCAATAGTGCTGCATAACAAAGCACATCAACATTCTGTGGCTTAAAACAACCACTGTTTTCCCCTCTCACGGTGAGCTGCAACTCAAATAGGCCAGGCCTGACTTTGGCTCTAGGCTCGGTCTATTTCATGTGCATTATTCTGGGAATCAGGCTGAGAGAGCAGCAGCTCTCATAGGTATATTCTTCTCATGACTATGGCAGAAACTACAGAGGGCAAAGCCAGACTGCTTAAACACAGTTCATGTCTCCGCTTACACCATACCCACTAACGTCTTATTGGTCAAAGCAAGTCAATGAACAAGCCCAAAATTAAGCAGAGAGACATACTCCATCCAAAGTAGAGAGACAGCAAAATATTAGGAGCAATAGTGCAGTCTACCACAAATAACATGCATACAGAAAAAGGCAGAAGTCATAAGTTCAACGAATTTTAATGAGCTGACACACCCACAGAACCAGGTGAAAATGTAGAACGTTATCACTCGCCCAGAAGTCCCCTGTGCACTCTTCCCAGCCACCATCCATCCCTACAATGTAACCACGCTTCTGACTGCTAGCATTGTAGATCAGCTTGGTTTATTCTTGGGACTTTGATAAATGGAATAACACAGTGTGTGCCTTTTTACATGTGACTTCTTTTGCTCAGCATTGTCCTTGTGAAAATCATCCATGTTGCTGTGAGTTGGGATAATTTTATCATTTTCCTTGTTATGTATTTTTCATTATATAAATTCACCACAATTTAACCATTTTACTGGGTGGGTATTTGGGCTGTTTCCAGTTTGGAGCTATCGTGAACAACATAGCTGTTAACATTCTTGTGTGTGTCCTTTAGCAGGCATTCCCTTCTTTTGGGCATACACCTAGGAGTAGAGTTGCTAGGTCACAGGAAAGGGATATATTTGACTCTAGATATTGACAAATAGTTTTCCAAAGTGGTTACACCACTTTACACCCTAACCAGCACTGGATGAGTCCCAGCTATGGAAGACAAGAATTTAAAATCAATAAGTTGTGCTTAGTGTGTCTTCCTGAGCCCTGTAATAGCAACAATTGTGTGTTCTAGGTACAATATAGCACACTAAACACTTTGTTATATTATCTCGCTTAATCCTCACAAGACCTCTAAAATGTTGATATTGTGGTCTCCAGATTACACAAGAGAGTTGAGACTCAGAGGTAAGGAAAGCACACCCCCACACCACACACACAGTCTGGGAGCTCGTGGGACAGCTGAGGTGGGGCCGGACAAAGCCAGCCTCCACAGGGCTCCAGCAGCTGTAGAAACTGTGTCACACGGGAATGACGACCACACACACCTGACCAACACAGCTCCACTCAGTGGATGATCACATCCATAAGCAGTCCAGGCAGCTTTTGTTTTTGCAGTTCAATGAACATGGCTGTGTTGTAACTATCTCCAAAATAAGACCAGGGAGCAGATAACTTGAGTTTTCAGTGTTCAGACAATTGCTGAAGTTTACAGTGGTCTTCAAATCCTGAGACCTCAACAGCCATCAGACATCCTGAGTCCCTCAACGGCCAAGGCAAAGGTTTTCCATCTAAAGGTGTCTAAGGTATAAGTTTACAAGGCAAGTTTGCCTCTGATTAAAGCTTCTGTAGCAGAGCTGTCTCATCCCAACACTCAGCAGCCTCTCACCTGCCTAGAATCTGCCAAAAGAAAATAGTTTTCTTCCTATCGCCTCCTGGGCCTTTGATATACTGTCTCTTCCTAGTTTGTCTCTTATACTCTGGGCCAAAGCTCCGTATCCACTTGCTTCTTCTGATCTTCCTTTGTACCCCCAAGATGGCCTAGTAGCATTTCACAGCAATCCCTTTGTGCATCATTCTTTGGCATTTTTCTAAGCTTTCTTTCTCCAGAAGACCCCATTTCGTGAAGCATGCGTCCTCACCCACATGCCTGCTGCAGTTTCCCATTCAGATTTACAAAACAAGTCTGTGTGTTTAAGGCAGTCCTTAGGCCTGGAAAATTTTCTCATCAGTTCCTGTAACTACTCTTAAGATTCATTCATCAAGTGTTCACGGAGTGCTGTCAAGGTGCCAGGCACTGTGCTAGTGCCAGGGATACAGGAGGGGAAGAGGCAGACATGGCTTTTGCTCTGAAGCCACTGCCACTTGTAATGGGGGTGAGGGTGGAGAGTCAGATAATATAGAATAAATAAGCACAGCACTTATAGTCTCCAAATGGTACTAGGAAGGAAAAAGAAAGTCACTAGGGGGTAGCAACTACTCCATCTAACACAGATACCGCCCCACTGTTCAAAGCGCTTTCTGGAGGGTGGGTGGGATGCACCTAATGTCACTAATGACTGTGAGCAACAACAGCTCATGTTCTGGGCCTTTCTCCACTTCATAGCTTCATAAATAAACCGTCTTTCTCTTTTTTCAATTCCCTCTGGCCCCTGCCTTATGCCTGGTGTTAATAGGTGCTAACTGGCAAAAAGATTGTGGCAAAGATGATCTTTCACAAATTGAAACTGACTGTCTCTGTGGGGAGCTCTTTCTCTTTCTTTCTTGCATCTTGATTTCCTCGATCATTTGGGGCCTTATTGACTCTGCAGGATCTGATACATCACTGGCTCAGTCTCTTCTGCCCAGCTCCTGGTCTGAGCTCCACAAGCAGCACGAGAGGCAGGTCTGTAGCTGCCTGTCTCCGGCTGCCCATCCGTTGTTCAGGAACTCTGGGCTGCCTCCAAACATTCACCAAATGTGCCAGGTCCTTGGGCTTAGGTCTCTTTTTTTTTCCCCTCCTAAACTACCTCTTCAAATATTCAGCTAGAGTAGAAGTGTGTATGTAGATGTAGCTCTAAGCAGACAAAAAGCTCCAAATATATGGCTGACCTCCCAAGGAGGCTTCATGCCTTCAGAAGCTGTGTATTTTTGAGTTGCTTTATTATTCTTGGCAAAGTGACCAGACTGTGCTAAAGGAATCAGCCAATGGACTGATTCTCAGCTAAGGAACTTCCTCCCTTTGCCCTTCCCGCAACCCCAGTGTCTGGCCCAGCCTAGGAGAGACAGGGGAGCCCCACTGAGATGGGAGACCCGATCAACAAAGCAGGATAGGACCAGCCCAGAATTTCTCCTGGACAACAGTACCATGAGACATATCAGGGAAGAGTTTAGAAAGCAAATATGAGTCTCTCCTAGAAAAACAAAAAGACATTAAACAGAGGCAAAGAACAAAAGAAACCACTGGACAAAACTGAAGAGAGGGAAAGCTGTTAGAAGAGCACTTGGTTTACCTATCTGGTACAGGGAACGCTCTTCTGGTGACAGGCACGCTAAAAGCTCCTACTTAAACATTATACAAGGTATCCATGTAACAAAAATTTGTACTCCCTTAATATTTTGAAATAAAAGAAGCACTTTGGTGCAGTCACTAGCTCAAGACTGGGGAAAAGGGAAGGTATTTAGCAGTATAGGGATATGCACCTATTTATTGGCTGCTGCCTGTTGTAGAGATTTGCAAGGTTCACTATTTATCTAAAGGTCTGTGGGGAAAACCAGTTCAGTTAAAAGGCTCTCAGGGCAGAGCCCTCCTTCTTCTTTACATTCTTCTCTTGACCCCTGAGCCCACTTCAGGGTTATGCACCTGACAGGTACTCGATGACTATGTGTTGATTGAATGAAACAGCCTCGTAATTGGCTCAGATTGGAAAAGGTTTCCCATGGCTCGGACCCCACCCATCCTGGCTCTGCACCACCATCATAGGATGACTGTTTTCTCAGTTGCTTTTCTAAAGCAGGTTCTGCTGCCTTCCTAATGTTGATCTTCTATCTGAGATTCAAGTTGAAAAGCAACAACCCGTTTTGGTACTTGCCAAAAACCCCTAGGCTGAGTGAGTCTACATGATAACTGGGCATAGGACAGTGGTCTGAACAGGATTTGCTCCAGGCTTGGAGGATTCTTGAGAGTTTTGCCTGAAGCATGGTCTGGCATTGCCTTCCCAGGCTAGCAGCTGGCCCTTGGTGGAGTTGCTAAGATTGAATGTTCCCTGACTGACCTCACATTGATGCCATAAAAATTCACAAAGCAGCAGCAAATAAATTCATGGAATTTTGGAACAACTTGAGGTTTGTTATTGTCTTTCTCCCTTTAGTGGGACCTGACTGAAAAGAAGTCAAATGAGTTGAGTTGCAGCTGACAAAGCTCTGGTCTTTAATCTTTGGGGAAGGAGGAGAGGAAGAAACCAACATTTTTGGAGTCCCTACTACTATATAGTGTGCCAGGCACACTATATATAACATTGTCTTTAACCCTCACAATTCCAAAAGGTAAGAGGCATCATTCCCCACTTGGGAAAATAGAGGCTCAGAAACTAGGGATTTGGCCAGCATGGCCCAGGGAGTAGTGATTTGGCTGTGTTAGAATTCAAACCCAGGTCTGTCTGCCTCCAAACCCCATATTCTTCCTTCCCATTACTTGAAACACAATGGAGAATTTAGAGTGAGCTTCAGCAGAGTTGTGGGAGGCTGGATGTAGGACCTGGGGCCACCATCTTTAGTTTGACTCACCACCTGTATTGACATTGGCCTTGGGAAAATTGCATTAGCCTGAGTGATTTCAGCTGCCTCGCTGGGAAAGTGACCACAGTAACGTTCCCACCTGTCTCTCAGGGATGGTGCAAGGAACAATCAATCATGAACATGACTGATATCCTATAGGGAAGCCCTAGGACATTTAGGCAGGACAATGCAAACAAATTCTGTTCCCAGGGTTTTTACTCTCCCTTTCTTTCTGTCTTTAGACTTATCTTCACACATGTATTTATCATCAAATTATTTACTGTCTCTTATGGGATAGGCTAGGTCTCTACCTTCTTGAAGTTTATAATCTAATGAGAAAGTAGAAAATAAGCAAACAAACAGATAAAAACTACAGTTGAAACTGCAGTTAAAGGCCAGGAGGTAAAGAGTATAGGCAGAGAGACTAACAGGACCCCATGCTTACATATGATCAGAAAACCCCTGCAATGCTCCCTAAGAAATTATTAGCTGTGATTGCCTGTGAGGAAGGCAGAAAATCCAGGAGCCAGGAAGTAAGTGTTATTTTTCAATGTGGCCTTCTCTACTCTGCAAATTTCTTTTTATCATAATTATGTATTGCCTTTATAATTTAAAAATACTAGTTATATGGAAAACTTGGTATCTCATAAATCATTAAGCCTTAATGTTTGCATTAATGTCTCAGCAAGCCTTGCTTTTCTTTGTTGTCTGCAAAGAACTGTGAAAAGGTTCATACAATCCCATGTCAGGTACAGATATATTTGTGGAGTCCAAGCAAAGCCAAGAACATCTCTGTTTCCATTTGGGAGGAAAGTGAGAAAAGGCTAAACAAAATGTAGCTGCAATCTTGAATCCAGGTCTCTGGGGAGCTGCCAGGCTGTCCCCCCCTCCACGGGGAACAGGCTGGATCACTGACTTCTGAACCCCAAGAGAAACAAGTCCATCTGGGTTGGAGACTGCCAAGAAATTATCACAGTCCATCTGGTTACCCTTGAGAAATGGCAACCAATACATTACTTTTAATTAAGAGGCAGTACCAAAAGGACTAAAATCTATGATTCACAGGGTACTACAACTACAGAAATTAAAATGAGGCAAGGAAAGAATAGAAAAGCTGTGAAACTAGGTGAGAAACAAGAGGTGGCCCATTAACAAGAGTCAATGGTGATAAAACTCTCAAAACAAGAATATTAGAAGTAGAGGAAGGACTGAATTCACAGACAGCTGCATAAGAAAAAAATGCCAAATAGGCTTCTCTCATCATCAGATTGGGAACCATAAGATATTTTTTTTAAGCTAGTAATTGCAATAGGGACACATTTTCTTTTCCTGTCATTAAGAAAAGGGAGCGGGGTGTTAAAAGGTCTCTCTAGCTAAAAATCACATCAGAGGGGAAAATATCTATGTTGTATAAAGTGTCACAGCCACTGAGGGACAAAACGGTGTAATTGTTCTTTGTATTTACATAGCTCTTTCCTCACAGGAGGGCAAAGAAACTCACTTCGCAGAACTTCTAGAGAAAATATCTGGCACTTCAGTTTTCTTTCTCACCTTCTTTTTCTCTCTCTCATTTGGGCTTGGAATCTAAGGTTTCCAAGTCATAACTAAATATTCTCACAGCTGTCAAATGGGTGGGTGCCTTTTGGTTAATGTCTCAGATTCAAAAGCTTCTCTTTTATAAAATGTTTCCAAGAAAATGCATTGTTGTTCTAATTGTTTAATTTACATTGTAATTCTATTAATAAATTGTTTAATTTGCTAAATTTAATGCAATGTAATTATTTGAAAGTGGATTTGTTTACAGTTTGGAATCTTCTGTGCCCATAACTGGAGTATAAAACTCTGGTTTGTTGCTGTATCCATAATCATCTCTTTCAGAATTGTTGTTGTTGCTATTTAGAAGGAGCAGTAGTCATAGTTTCAGTAGAATGAGGTTTTAGATTTCAGTTTGCTGTGTTTGACTGACATCATCTTTTGGCAAATAAAATTGATGCTAATAGCTGTAATTGGGATGACTAATCATCCTGGTTTGCTGGGGATTGAGGAGGTTTCTGGGATGTGAGACATTTAGTTTCAAAATGTATCAGTCCTGGATAAACAGGGAGAAAAGTTGTCACCTTATGAATGCTATGTGACATACTTAATTCTACTAAAAAAAAAAAAACAAAACGAAAAAGCAGGCATTATTTTCCCATTTTTCGGGTAATGGAACTGAGACTCAAAGGTTAAAGCAACATGTCTTGTTACAGCTACCTGGTGGCAAAGGCTTGCTCTAAATCCAGGTCTGTCTGGCCCCAAAGCTTGTGCTCTGAACATTTCCATGGTGCAGGCTTGTGATACATAGGTTTAAGAAATTGCCACATTGTGACTGGGATTACAATCATATATATTCTATGACTGTTCCAGGAACTTTATAGTCTTTGACTCTTTGCTTAATGAGCTTGGAAATCCAACTACTGAATTTTTGCTTAGATTTTTAAGCTTAGAAATGCAGACTGGAATAGAGAACAGTATGTCATCTTTAATAACCTTTTGTGACATCTTGCCAACAATCTTTTCTGAAGAAAAGCATTTCTGCAGTCTGGAAAGTTTACATTTCTATTCTGGAAAGTTCCACCACTTCCCGCCACTTTGAGGGGCGTGCTGCTGTCAACCTTGCTCACGTCAAAGATGGCCTCTGTGTCTCTCTCCCCTGCCTCAGTCCTCAGAGCTTTTATGTAATAACGCCAAGGGTGGAAGTCAAATGGAACTGGCCTCACAGTGGCCACAGTTTTCTTTAGGAAACGGAATCGTTCCCTTTTATTTCATCTGTGTGTGTGAGGGAGAGAGATTAGCACACATAAGGAAGTCCAATGTGAAGTCAGAAGATGAAGTAACTACTCTCAGGAAAAATGCCTTGAAGGACATGAGGAGTTGGTTGCAAGTGGATAACCAGAGATGTCTAGTTTGAAGGTTGTGAGACTCTGTGAGCTCTCTTTGGGGAAAAAATAAACTCCTAAGAATCTTTGCCAGCCCTGGTGCCAGTTCAGGCATGGAAGATCTGAGTGTAAGACTGAACCCTAAGCAGTGTTGCTTACTGGTCGTTAAAGCAAGAGTCTGCTGACAAATGCAGTGTGCTTATTCATTCATTCATCCGTTTATTCCGCCAAAGTTAAATTGAGAGCCTACTCTGTCTCAGAACCACTCTAGGCACTTGAAACGGAAGGAGGAAAACAATGAAATCCTAGTTCATGAAATCAATAGATGAGGCACAGAGTCAAAATTATCCTTGGACATTCCTCAAATCACCCATGAACTATTATCTTAGGGCAGGTTCCCCAGAAGCAGAGCCTGAGATGAGGATTCTTGTGGAAGTATTGAAAATGTACTCTCAGGTGAAATCTGCACGGTAGTGGAGGAGGCAGGGCAGGGCAGGGGACCAAGTCCAGCAGATATGTGAACTCAGCTGAACAGCTGCAGTCTGGCCTTGGCCTGATCCCACAGGGAGCTCTGGAGCACGCCTGGCATCATAGACTTATACCCCCTTGAGGCAAAAGGGCCAGAGTTTTGTTTCCCTAAAAATGAGTCATTGGGTATGGGCCTCTCCAGGAATAGGGTGTAACCTATTGGCATCCTTGGGGGAGGTGGCTCCAATCAGATGAGGGCAGTTCTCCAAAGCAGGTTGCTGTGTGAGCAGTTAGCAGCCAACGCTCAGAGCCACTGACTCTACTCGGCAGAGTCTGGGGCATATGGGAAGGCGCGACACCAGTAGCTACAACCGCACACAGGATTTATGTGACATATTAGAAACCTACAGAGCAATTGTTAACAAATACAGCAGAATGATTTGTTTTTCTCCAGTGGTGCCAGAGTCCACCATTTCTGTGGGTGCACCACAGAGGAAGTGGTTGGCTTGTGTTCGGGGGTCAGGGTGTATGAAAAACGTGCATCTCCCCACACCCAGCACGGGAAGATGCTCACACCGTAAGGGTTGCTCCTGCAGGACCTGAGACGGACTCTGTTTCCAGGAAGCAGACTGAGAGATGTCATTATACGGGCTGTTTAGTGGGAAGGGCCCGTGGGGTCAACACCCCTGGAAAGCCAGGGCACCCCTGTGGAAATCCATGGCAGCAGGAGAGGGCTGAGGGAGAATCTGAGCCATGACCTGCTGACAACAGCCACAGCCGCCCGCCCCAGGAGGCGCTCTGGAGCTAAGCCGCTTGTGGGAACTGACCTGTTTGGGGCCCAAATGGCCGTGCCTTATGCCCCTCCATTTACCACCTCAGGAGGGGCACGAGCTCGGGTGAGGTGGCTCTCTGCAGCTGAGGCCACCCTTGAAGGGACAACCGGAGGCTGTTTGCTGACTATTCTCCCTGCAGTGGGTATTGGCAGTCCAGCCACTGGTGGACACAAGCTCGCCGTGTGCTCATTCCCAGCGCACAGTCCTTGAGTGGAAGGGGTGCGAGATCGCCCCTCACTAGCTAAAGTTGTTTTCTATTTGGGGAGAGTGGAGGTGGAGATTGGGCACATATGCTTTAATATATAATTAATTCTGGACCTTTATCATTGGTTTTTCTTCACTTAAAAGTGGATAGTCTTTCCTTTATTATTTTTTTTTTCCATTTTTGTTTAGTGACAGGCATTACCCTATTTAATCCTTAAAATAACCTTATAAGGTAGATAGTATTATTCCCCATTTTATAAATGAGCATTAGAGAGGTTAGAAAAAACTTGCCCATAGTGAAATTATATAGCCAGTATTTGAACCAAAGTCTGTCTGACTCCAAAGCTCAAACCTTAACCACTCTGCTAAAGCCAACTATGAAACCTTTCACATTACTCTTTGATAGACTTTCTTAGCTATTAATAATTAGTTCATTCATTTGATAATGTTTTAAGCCAGGCTCTGTGTTGGGTTGGTATTAGAGATCCATCAGAGAAACCTCTGAAACACAGCTTATGTGTATGTGTTCTTGTGGGTCATTCTTCTTGCCTCTGTGTGTGTGTGTGTGTGTGTGCACAACAACCTCAAAAGATTAATGCAAATTCAAGGACCTTTGGATACTTCCTAGTAACTCAATGCACTATTTTGAACTTTCCAACAGGCTAAAAGAGATACTAAGAGAATGTCTGCAAAAGAAGTCACCATTAATGTTACAGACAGCATCCGACAGATGGACAAAAATCGAAGAATCACAAAGAACTGTGTCAACTAGCAGAGTGTCCAAATAGAAAGTGGATGGACTTCTTTGTTCCCCTTCACAATCCTGGACCCTATCAAGGAAGCTTGAGGAAGCGGATGCCCCTTGCTCAACCTGAACGCTGCTGAGTGCCTTGAGAGACTGTCTTACCTGGCAGCAAACAGCTGCCTGAGTTGTGGGGACCTTCTGAGCCTCCTGTTTAACATGTAAATATATTGGCACAGAGCTCACGTATGCTGATGAACTGCAGACATGCAGTTCAGTTTGCCTCTTTGCAACTCCTGTAACAGGGTCTGGTGTAAAAGAGCTAATGCTACAGATCAGTTTATGAGGTGGAAAAAAGCAGGAGGAGTGGGTCTCCTGGGAGAAAGATCCGCACCTTAGCACTAAGCTCTCCTGGCCACAAAAGTGTGTTTGGTTTCAGGCAAGCTTATTCTTTCCTTTTTTGTTTTTAAATACCACTATCCCAAAACTTACCATGTTCACTAAAAAGCTGGCTTTTACCCAACTCTAAATGCAAATATATAAGAAGTCAAGAAACAGGAAAACTTCCTGTTATCCTTGTTTTCTTAGATCTTGGTATGAGATCAGATCCGGTTCCTCACGCACTAACTCTCCCACACCCATGGCGTGTCTTTGGGAGGTCCCTGTGATGCAGTCACACCTGCTCCTTATCTGCCTGGAAAGCCCTCCAAGCTGGCGCCATGTTGGCCTCCAGACCATAATGTCACCATCCTTGTGGCCAAAGTAGGATGTCCCTCAAGGCTCAGTCAGACATTGCAGTTTTTCATAGCTTTCCAGTTCCCTGTGCTTGTCTTCTTGCGCGTTCTCCCGCTCCACTTGGGCCATTTGCGATTGTCAGTCAAAGACTGGACACTGCTTGCGAGAGGGAGATAACCGGGGACGTGTGGCAGCGCGCACAGGTTCCCCTTGCCTGTCTGTACACAGCCTGAGGACTGTGTCATTTTGGCACCTGCAACAAAATCACTTTAGAAAGTCAGTACCCAGTTGATGTGTATTCACACTGACGTTGGATTGATGTGCACTGCATTAGAAATCAGGTAGCTGACACGGAAAAAGGATGTTTTAATAGAAATAATTTTTCTAGCATTTTCTTTAAACATGTTCAACTGGAAGTATTTTCTTCCAAAATAATATAGCATGATTTTTAAAGGACTGTTAACATGCCTGGGGTTGGAAAAGGTAGGACTAAAGTTGTACCAAACTATACCAATAAACTCCATGTCTAGCAGAAATAGGCATCCTGATGGTGTGTGTTTACGCAGCATAGTCCAGAGAACTGACATGCAGGTTGAAAGTCAGATACGCAACCTCCTTATCTGCTAACTCTGTTATTCCTCCAACACAAGTGATTAGTGTCTTCTTTTTTTCCTTCCTTCCTTCCCTCCCTACCTCTTTCTTTCCCTCCTTCTTTCCTTCCCCCATTCCTTCCTTTCTTCCTTCCATGGGTAGATTGTATATTTATTCATTAAACTATAAATGCCCATCCTGTGCCAGGTACTATGCAGATGTTGAGGGGTTTGGAGTCTGGTCAGTCATCACTCTACATCCTGATCTAACAATGACTTTATAACTAGGAGACTGACTTAGACCCTAGGGTATAGTGTGTTTTATGAATTGCTCTGCAGTGGAATCTCATTTTTATATTCATGGAAGGTTTATCTTAAACCGGGTGTTCTCCTAATCACTGGATAAGCCTTTACCATACACATAACTATAGTTTTCCTAAACTTTTATCATTTTGTGATTCCTTTAGAAAGGGCTTTTGGGGAACTTAATGTTCTAAAAACTGTTTTTAATAATAATAAAATAAAATAAAAGCAAAACCTGTGACTCCTATGGCCCCACTGGCATTACTCAGCAGGAGCTTCCAACTGCTAGTGGTTGGCAATGATCCTGCAAGTTCAAGGGCTCTTTCTCCCAGGGCATGTGCGTTGTTTAGTGCGAGGTGTTCCTTTGCCAGGTACTGGCCCTGGCTTCTCTTTACAGCTTTGTTTCTGCATCAGTTCACTGCTGCATGTTGTTTGGAATTTATCACCTTGAAAAGGTATCTCTGTTTTATATAGAAACAGTTTCCCACTTCTGGGGGAGAAGGAAGTGCCAAGGGCACAGGATCTGGCCCTCCCAGAACAACCTGGATTTCACCGAGACAGTGACCAGAAGTTAAACCATGTTACTGAAAATTCATCTGGCAATTTTTTCATGTATGTATGAGACAGAAACTGATTCTTACTATCCTATTAGGATAACACTTTTCATTGCAAAGTTTGTGTCAATAAAAGTCATTAATTTCAAACATACCTGGGTGGTTATAGAGAATTTTTACTGGAACCTTAAATTTGTATGGAGAGCTGTTTAGACTCTTTTTTTTTTTTTTTTTTTAAAGAAGGCCTTTTACATAAGTGATACTGCCTTGAGAAGTAGGTAAGGAGAATGTGATTAGTCCCATTTACACTTGTGGAAGTATCTATGTATAGTCCACCCAGCTAGTAAGTGTGGTGCAGGGATTCAAGCGAGGGCATCCTGCCTGCGAGTCAGGTGCTTCCCCCGCGCACACGTCTCCACGGCAGGACCGTCTGGCGTGCTGGGAGCCTAAGCCATTTGCACGGGAATGTGATGGAGCTCAAGTCTCGGAGGGCAATTTGCGTAACTGGAGAAGACCACAGAGAAAATTGGACAGGGCTAGCAGAGATTGGAGAGGGCTGGTGAGCTCTCAGGGAATTTGGGGCTTGTCCAGCCTCACCTGTCCCTTCAGAGAGGGTGGTCCTGACCTGGTGTGAGAGGGCAACTTCAGTGGAGGTCTGAGCACGCAGAGGAACTTTACAATTCAAAGGAGGTAAAAGCTGCACCCCTTGGAATAACTGCTTAGACCTAAAGAGGGGGAAGCCAGGGACCACCCCTGCTGCTGCTATGCCCTGAACACTCGTGGATGTGGAGGTAAGGGACTGTACCCCTTCGCCTTTGCCTGCTCCCCACCTCCACAGTGCACTCCACGTCCCGCCCCCACCTCCCAGGCTCCCTGAACACACTCCTTCCTGCAGGCCCTGACTAAGCCCCGCTAACCTTCATCTGTTTACGGTCCTCACCAGCCCCATTTGCAGGCTGCCCACAGAAATGCATCCCATCCCTCCTGTTCCTCTAGGCAGGGCTTACAACACTGGCAGCTCCTCTCCTGAAACCAGATGGCAGACCTGCTTGGTTTGTCTGTCCTCGTGTTAACACTCAGGAATGTCACATAAAAAGCCAGCTCCGGCAGAGACTCCTAGTTTAGAACTCCAATAGCCATCCTCCCCTTCTTCCTTAGCTGGGCACATGTTCACTTAGAATAAAGAGTACACTTTCCAGCCTCCCTTGCAGCTAGCAGAAATCAGGGTGATTCTTATGTTTTTTAGGTTTTACAACTGGGTTCTTGGCTACAAGGGTAAAACAGGGTTGAAAAATTTGGGTGGGGGGGAGGTTAGTGCCAATCAAGAGAACCATTTTGGACCCATTAAGTATGAAATATCCAAGTGGAGGTATCTAGTAGGCAGCTGGACACATCTGTATAAAGGTCAGGGGTTGGTCAGGGATGGAGAGAGGAATTTGGGAGTCGTCAACACACAGAAGGTATTTAATGGCACAGGAATCACTAATAATTTGTCTGCTGAGGAGCTAGAGAGGAGAGCCCAGGACTCTGCCAGGAGACACGCCGACATTCAGGGAGTTAGTGGTGGAGGAAGAGTCAGCAGAGGATACTGAGAAGTGGTGAGAGAGTTAGGAAGAAAACTGGAGGTCGTGCACTGAAGCCAAGATAGAAAAATGTTTCAGGAAGGAGAAATGGTCCGTCGTGGTGAATGCTGCCCACAGGCTAAATCATGTGAGAACAGAGATGTGACTACAGCTAGCACCAAGCAGCTTACTGGTGACCTTGACAAGAGCAATTCCAGTGGAAGGGTGGTCACAGAGGTCATCTGGGAGGGCCCTAATTCAGTATGACTGTTGTCCTTAATTAGGACACACACAGAGGGAAGACACAAGGAGAAAACAGGCATCTACAGGGCAAGGAGAGAGGCCTCGGAAGAAACCAGCCTTGATGTCAGACTCCCAGCCTCCAGGACTGTGAGAAAACAAATTTCTGTTTTTTTAAGCCAATCAGTTGATGGTGTTTTGTTATGGCAGCCCCTAATGAACTAATACAAGGCCCTAGAAAAATAACTTGCACATTTTTATAAAGCAGGTATTTGTGGAACAGTACTCAGACTTTCAGAACTTGTTTCGTGGGAGCCAGAATGACAGAGGACAAAAGAACACAGGACGGCAGCAGACACTACGCTGCATCTACCTTCCCCTCAACGCCTTTAGTCACTCGTCTGACTTCCAACCACAGCACCTCCTTGGCCTGGGGCTTTATCCTGCCACTCCCAGGGCAGGCGTGGCCAGGGCGTTGGTGCTAGTGATGCTTATTCACCCTCTCTCCATCCCAACACCTGTCAGTCAGTGACTGCTGGGAGCTCCCTCGATCCTGAGTGGGGTAATGCTCAGATATGTGCTTTCTACGAGCTCCTAGAGTTTTCCCAGCTGTATTAAGGTCCAGTTACCCAGCGAGTAGCTGGTTTATTTACTGGATGATTCTCGATTAATTTCTAGGGTCGATACCTTGCTGTCATCAAAGGCTTCAGTAGGAAAGCATCCTTGCTCCTCTCTTTTTTATTATCATCAAACATCATCTTTTCCCAAACCTGGTTTTGTTTTCACCAGTAGACCGTCCTCCTCCTTCTCCCTAGCATGGGATATCCATTCTGTTACCACCGATTTATAACTAACTGTTCTGTTTATGTATATTGTAACACAATTTTTAAAAAGACTTTAAGAACAATAAATAAATAAATACATGCTCTGTTTTCCTTCAGAGGGAATCTCTGATATATCCTAGATATAAGAAGTAACTGGGAAAGGAGCCCCAAAAGATATCTTAACAGAAGTCACAAACTATGTGCTTTCAAGGAACAGGTGGGTGATACAAAGAAATTTTGTAGACCACTGGGAGTAGCGGGACCTGGGATGAGAGAGAACATGCATGTCACACTTAAGGCACTACAGCTTGGGGGAAAAAAAGGAGCTTGGCAGGACAAACAATTGCACCAAGATTTTGTGACCCATTCTATAGGTTCACAATTGGGCTTGTTCAAGGAATACTTGCAGATTCCCAAGTGGTGATATTTGATAACTCTTATAATTGGTTTTGCCAAAGTGCTTTTGCTATTTGGACTTGTTCCACTCCTCTCCTTAAATGTGTGTGCCCGCCCCTGACTCACGTGCTCCTGTGAGGATCCCATAGCAAGCACAGGTAAGGAGTGGATTCCAGGGAAAACAAGCACACTACGCAGTGGGCCAGTCAAGGGCCACGTCTCACTCTCCCCAGTGAGGAAAGACATTTGCATTAGTTTGACAGGAAATACAAGACTTCATAATTAGTTGATGCTTAGAATGCCAGAAAAGTCTTCAGTCGTCAGTGAGCGGGGTCTGCTCGCCAGCTCCGATTCATCACTTCGCGTTTCCTTCGCAGGCCGCTACCATCTCGCCTCTGATCCCACTACTCCAACTGCAGCTACTCTCTAGGTTCACCAATAATCTGATTGCAAAATTCGATGACATCGTGTAATTTCTTATCCTGCTCAACCTCTCTGCATCTCTTTCTTGTCAATGTCCCTCACAAAAATTCTGTCAACCTTTGCGTTTGGAGATGCTACTCTGCCTTTTGGTCACCCCCAACTTTCTGATTCTACTGTTTGTCAGAACACTTGCCCCTTAAATATTGGTATTCCTCAAGGTTCCCTTTTCAACTTTTCCTCTTCAGGCTCTACCCAATTTTCCTGGACAAGTTCCTCTGATCCCATGGCCTCAACCGTTTATATCCCTAATCCACTCTCTATCCCAAGCACCAAAACTGTATTTCCAAATGACCACTGGAAACCTCCACCTGGACAACCTGCATGGCAGGGATTTGCTACCGGTCTCCAAACCCATCCCCTTCCTTCCTGGGCTGTATTTCCCAGCCTCGCTTACAATGAGCTCCTCAACTATTTCATCAATATTTAACCCCTTAAATTACTTCACATTGTTTTGACAATTTGAATTATTGATATTATGATGTCCCATGGGATTTTTATGCTTAATTCTCCTGGGAATATGGAACTATTAAAGGAACTGGCATGATCAGAGAGTGGATCTCCCGGGGCTTTTTTAGCTCAGCAGAGAGCTAAGTCTAGGCACTTATATAAGTCAGGGTGAGCTTTGCAGTTTTCGTTTCTGAGCTAGGTGATCTCCAGGTGGAACTCCACTTTAAAAGGAAAAGGGGTAAATAATGTTGTCCTTTCTGACCCAAATGTCCCTTCTCATAACATTGCCACGTGCCTGGAAGATCACTGAAAATTGATTTGCCTTTTTAATTTTATTGCATTATTCAGAAAGTATCTCCTTCTGTTCTAATAGCTAAATCAGCCAGGGGATGGCTAGAGGAGCCAGGGTGGCAGGCAACCTGGAAAAACACAGGGAACACAGGCTTCCAGTGCAGGACACAAATCCTAACTTGACATCTTACAGCTGTGTGCCCTGGGGCGAGGCTCACTGCTGTCAATGGAAATAAACAACAGCATCTTTCTGGGGGTGTATTGTGAGGCTTAGGGGAGATGACAAATGCAGATAACACTGTGTCTGCCACATGATCATAACTGTTGCCATGTGTCTAGGTGCTTCACACACCATCTCTAATCAAGCACACAGTCCTGCCAGGTGAACGTGTTTGCAGATGAGGAAACAGACTGAAAGGTCCAAGGTCACACAGCTACTAAATGGCACTGTTGGGATTTGAACCCATGTCTGCCTGTCTATAAAAACCCATGCTGTGTCCACAGGACCATGAGTAAGTGCTCAGTAAATGTTACTTCCTTCCTGTCATGATGGATGGCAAGTAACCTCACAGCCCTTTTTATAGCATCAGTATCTCAGCACTTCCAAGTGCTGTCAGTGCCAATCCTGGATCAATTATAGCACTCTAGTTGCAAATCTGTGAAATTTCACTTTGTTTCTTTTAGCTTTTTTTCTTAACAGCAACAAAGCAGTAGCAGTCTTTTGAGTTGCGCCACAATATTAAAATTCCTTTGAAGGTAACACTAATAAATTTTGGGGGGGGGTCTTTCTGTTAGGTCTGGAGCCGAGAGAGAGAGAGACATGAAGCCTCATGTGTAGCAAAATGCTATTTATTTTGAGCATCTGGGTGCAGATGGGTGGAGGCGAAAAAGTGTCCACACTGAGGGAGGGGTAAGCCTTGGGTTTTACAGAGGGTTTCTTAGGGGGGAGTGAGTACCTGGCCAGGACAGCTGCTGCAATAAAAAGTTTTTTTTAACAACCAATTTCTGGGACCCCTGGGTCAGTCTCATCCTGTAGAGATAAGGGAGGAGGGTGGTTCTGTACTTATCATCGGGGATAGGAATGCCGCAGCTGTCTGTTAGATTTTACAACCTCCGGGACTCTCCAGACTCCTGGGGCTATTGTTTCACAAACCTCAGTTTTCCATTAACCACATTCCACCCACCTGGAACAAACCTAACACTTTCTAAAATGCATTGCAAACCTAAACACTGTAGATCTATCATAGTAATCACTCCTCGTCTTTGTTCTAAAATAGGAAAGTGAAGGCCTGAGCTGGATGGGTCCCCCAGGAGAAAGGAAATGTGGGTACAGAGGGTAGCACCATGTCTTGTACTCAGTGACCTCTCTCTCAGCCATTGCTCATGGAAAGGAACTAAATGGAATAGAACTGTTTTCTAGTTTTTAAAAAAAGTAACAGGTGGAAAGAATTATGATTGCGTGGCACACTGGCAACATGGGTGCACATCGGAATCACCTGGGGAGCTTTAAAACGTATTGATGCTTGGGTCCCACCCCCACAGAGTCCGGTCTGATTGGTCTGGGGTGGAATCTGGAATCACGATGTTTAATCCCACCTCTCCACCACCCGAGGGTTCTAATGTGCAGCCACGGTTGCAAATCACTGGCTTAGCAGATCACAGACAGAATTAGTGTCTTAAAAACTCCATGAGCAGCCCGGCAAGGTGGCTCATGCCTATAATCCTAGCAATTTAGGAGGGATTCACTTGAGGCCAGGAGTTCGAGACCAGCATGGGCAACATAGTGAGACCCCCTATCTCTACAAAAACAAATAAAAAAATTAGCCGGGCATTGTGTGCTCACCTGTACAAGTCTGAGCTACTTGGGAGGCTGAGGCAGAAGGATCACTAGAGCCCAGAAGATCCAGGCTTCAGTGAGCTGTGATCACACCACTGCATTCCAGCCTCAGCAACAGAGCACAAAAAACCTCCACGAGGGGATGTAAAATCAGACTCCCTAGGTTTGAGTGCCAGCTTCACCACTTACTAGCTTTGTGACCTTGGGCAAGTCGTTTAACTGGTCCATGCTCCTGTTTGCCCATTTGTAAAATGGGGTTCATAGCATCTCATGTTATCGGAATGATTAAGTAAGGAAATACAGCTAAAACACTTAGGAAGTCCCTAGCCTATGAAGATAAACACAAGATTGTTTTTTTGTTTTGTTTTATTTTGTTTTTTTTACTGTTGAACTATGATCCAGTCCTGAAATTTCCAGGACATGGGCAAGGCCTGGTATATAAAATTCAGCTGTTATGGGTAAATGTACCAGAGGGCTTGCTCTTTATTTCAGCACTTTGCTCTCATGCACCACAACATGAACATTTTTTTAAGATAAGCACTTCTTGTCTGATACAAAATATACCCTGGGCACCCCTGCAATGAGGAAAGTAAACATCTTCAAGAAATCTTCCCAGAAAGCATGTGCTCTGCTCTGGGCAAAAGCACAGACTCAGGACAATGCAGAGAAAGAAAACTCTTTAGTTGGTTTAGACTCCGGGGACTTTATGTTGTATCTTTAAACTTGACAGGCCTTTCATTTGCAGGCTCTATGGTGGGTGGTTTTCCCCAAACTGGTAACTAGCAAGTGAGAAATGACTTTGGCTATAAAGGAGTCTTGTGTGAGGAGTTGTAGGGCAATGGATTTGGGGCTTTCACATTTTTCTTTTGTACGGATAAATCGTCTAGAACCTAGCTTCAAATGTGCAATGTTCTCTAGGCAGGGACAATATCCAGGCCGGCAGTGTGACGAGGCCAGCAACACCTCCTGTAGACCCAGAAAAGACCCAAGTAACTATGTATATCCAAATATATCAGTTGAATGGGCATAGAAAATTAAATCCCTTTAAAGAAGACATCCCTCTAAAACAGCTTTATCTGAGATCCTTGAGAGAAGAAGAATAGAGACTATTCACCTGCTAATTCTTGAACAAAATCAAGGCTCATTTTTGAGACAAAGGAAATCTTCTGGGAAAAAAAGACAAAATGAAGGAGATCCTGGTGAGCCTACACTTCACACTGATACCTTGGTCACTTTCCCAGCCCCAGCCCAGGTCTTGGGATTCAGACAGATCTGGCTCAGCTGCAAGCTGAGCTACTTGGATACACAGCTCGAGCATGGCTCATGGGACATGATCACAATAACCTTTAGTTTTGTCTCTAACTGTCCCTTTAGAATGTATTCTACAAGGGAAGTTTCCCCCTGCCATCTCCAGCATCCCTAGGATGTTTCTAGACACTCGTAGTTAACAGAAATCCCTATAGTTACTGAAAGTCATAAACGTGGTCTCAATTCAGAAATTAGAATGGCAAGTCCTGGAAATCAATCAGCATGTCAGTCTTCACTCAAGGGTAAGATTTCTGTCCTCCCCTGTCCCTGGTTAGGGCCTGTAGGAGCTGGACAACCTGCCGTCAGGAAGGAGGCATGATTGCTCCTAATCCTTCTTTGCTTACCTCCTCTCTTTCCTCCAATTTGGAGTTTGCCAGAGGATGAGAAAAAGGGAGCCAAGAGTTCTCATTTGACAGTTAAATGCTTGCCACCAGTTCTCAGGGTCCTCTGATACTTAACATTCTTGTGTATTTGGTTCTGTGGTGTTTTGCCTGGACATTTTTTTGTATCCTCATAAACTCTCCTGCTGGACCTTTCTGGCTTTAACTCCTGTGACGGGGTGATACGGTGACTGTTTCCTGCTCTGCCCTGGGCTCCAGTGGTCCACCCCATACAGACTCCCTCTGCTGAAGCCTGTCACCCTCCCAATCTGACCTCTGGGGCAGGAGTCCAAATGGCTCCAGCCCAGCTCTCACTCCCCTGGGTGGCATCTACCCCTGCGTAGGGTGGGCGATCAGAACAGGCCTCTCTGCACAGGGGACATGTGAGCCAAGACTCGAGTGACCAGAAGGAGCCAGTTGTGCAAAGACCTGGGCAGAAAGGAGTCCAGGAACATGAAGGACAAGTGCGGAGGCTCTGAGTGTGGCTGGGGCAGAGGAAGAGAGGGGCCGGGGTGAGAGTCGAGATGGGAGAGTGAGGCAGAGGCCAGATCAGGAGGGCTTCATGGGTCATGGCAGGGAGTTAGGGTTTGTATTTTTAAAAGGTCCCTCTGGCTACTGTTTTTAGAAGTAGATGAATTGAGATACATTTTAGAGGTTGGTTTCTTGGTTTCTTGACCTGGAATTGGTAGAGAGAGCAGATGAGGAAATCAGAGATGACTCCTAGATTTTTGGTTCAAGCAATTGGCTGGTTGATGGAGTCACTTACTGACAGAGAAGGTGGGCGGAAGAAGAGGTTTGGGAAAGAAAATCCAGAGTTCTGGTTGGGCACTGGGTGTTTCATGCTTTAAACACTGGAGAGGAGATGCCCTTTGGTGACAGCAGCTGAGACGGAAGTGATTACAGTGAGTGACATTGTTTATTCTTGTCTTCAAAGGAAGATTGTTTGCATTATGTTCATTTTTTCTACGTCAATTAAATATTATGTTCATTTTGAAGAAGATTTAGCTTTTCCTGACAGGAAATTACAGACTGGTAATGACCATGTTTTCTTGCTCCTCCTGGAATAATCAAAGCAAGAAAGACAATCTTTCTGATGGCACCACATGGTTAATTCTCTAGACAAAGTTGAAATTCAAGCTTCCCTCAACTCAGCTACTCCTCCCAGCCAGCTACTCCTCCTGACTAGCTACTCCTCCTGACTCTTCTGTTTTTATATTGCTATCACACCCTTTCTCTCCCATTCTTTTGACTTTATCTCTCCCTTCCTGATACCACTTCAATTTCCTAGCTCTATAAATTTGTCCTTATCAATGTGCCTTGCATCTGACACCCAAGGACCCACTATAAACATAACTGCTCAAAACAGGAACTCTGGAGTCACCCTTGACTGTCCCTTCCCCGTGTTATTGAATCCTATCTCATGTGCTTCCCAAATGCCTCTTACGTCTGTCTTTTCCTCTCACAACCACCACCTTAGCCCAGGCCACCAAATCGCTTAGATTTCTGTAGACATCTTCTCACTTCTCTGCCTCCCTCTTTGCCTCTAATCCAGGCTCCACACTGCTGACAAAATTCTCTTTCTAAAATGCAAATCCAACCATAGCACTTGCCCTGGGGGGGAACCTGCGGCCTCGAGGCTACCATGTGGCCCTCAGATCCCCAACTGCGGCCCCTCAACTGAATCCAAACTTCACAGAACAAATCCCTTTATTAAAACGATTTGTTCCATAAAATTTGGATTCAAAGGCTGCACTCACAGAGCCAGAAGGCCACATGTGGCCCCGAGGCCACAGGTCCCCCACCCCTGTGTGAGATCAGGGTAATTGGGATATCGTCACTTCAAACATTTACGTTTTCTTCGTATTGGGAACATTACAATTTTTTTCTTCTAGCTATTTTAAAATATACAATAAATTATGTTAGCTATGATTCCCCTACTGTACCATCATATACTAGAACTTATTCCTTCTATCTAACTATATTTGTGTACCCCTTAAAATTTAGGCTTTAGCAAGACTGGTTTACTTAATATTTGCTTCAAAATGCATCTCCTTCCATCACTTTCAGTCAGTTTCTATACTGGGTCAGATCTTTTTGGATCTTCTCGTTGGGAAAATGGAGGATTGCCTAGTGTTTGAGGTTCCTTTATCTGTGGCAGGGATTTGATGAATGAGTGTGAAGGGTACATCTCTCATTTCATCTCAGCCGGGATCCAGGGCTTCAGTCTCCCTTCGTGCAGCTCAGCCTTCCCTGCTGCACGGTGAATCTGCCAAAGGCATGGCTGTGGTGTGCTGGGAGTATTGATCTTAGCATCAAGGGACTGCGATAGAATTCCAGCTCTGCCACTTTCAATCCCTGCAACCTGGCTATGTCATTTAACCTGTCTGAGCCTCATTTGCCTAATCTGAAAAATGGAGGCAATCAATGTTAATTAAATCTGAACCTTTCTTACTCTAAATTTTCAGCGACTCTCATTGCCTGGTTTGAGAACCAATTTCTCAGTCTGGCTGGGTTTCAAAACCCTCCCAGTCTCTGCAGCTCTAATCAGGTTGCATATACTTTGTGCCACAAATCAGGCTTCTTGCAACCCTTTGATCACCCATCACACCACCTGCCTTAGGCACAAATTTCTACTCCAGCATCCCTCTCTGCACTGCTGTTGGATTATTATGCATCTTCCACGGTTCTGTTCCATTGCTACCACATTCCTCCATCGAACTTTTCTTAATCCCTCAACCAAATGTAATCTCTCCCTCCACTGAACACCTCAGCTCTCTACACATAGTTTACAGTACTAATCTATCCATGTTATAAAGTTCTTGTGCTTGTCTAGTAAGAGATTAGGATCTTTTGCTTTATTGTAAGGACCTTAACTCGGTAGCATTCTGTAGGTTCAACAAATATTTATTAAATTTAAAATACTCATGGGACATAAGGCATTAGCAAAATACATCACCTCAGTGCTTAATTAGAAATCCATTAATTCATTTATTCATTTATCAATCATTCACTGAGTGCTTTTTAGGTCCTGGGGGTTTATAGAGAATTTTAGACAGAGTTCCAGTCCTGAATGATCTCATAACATAATCAGACAGCTAAAATATAATGTAATAAATATGTAATAGAGAATCAGTAGGTAAATAAACATGGGTACAAATACTTTATTACTGACTACAGTGAAATGCCTTATCAGATTCCATTTTAGTCCTTGTAAAAATCCCACAATTTAGATATATAACTCCATGTCTGCTTAGGAAAGGGGAGCAAGGAGTTATGACTGGTTGAATGGCTATTAGGTGCCAAGCGGTGTATACACATTACATCATTGTCAGAGCTGTTGTGGGATATTGTTATAATCCCCACTTTATAGATGAGAAAACTTAGGTTAAGAGTCATCACATAACTTGCGTAAGGTCATGCAGTTAGAAGTTCTGAGCCAGTTTTTAAGCCCAAGACTCTCTGATGTCAACTGGCCTGTAATATTGACTTTTTAGACAACAATCAGACAGCAACCTGAGGGCCTGTGGGGAGCCTGTATTTTGTGCAAGTGTCTGTTCTAGAAACTTGAGCTATTGATTTGGAGCTATGGGAATTTGCCTCTTGATTTAGACATCAAAGGAACCAGGGATATTTGGTGTGAAGAGGATAAGATTTAGAGGAATCATTGAACCAGGAAACATGGTGAGATATCACAGGTGACAACTCAGGAAAGAATTGCCATTTTGAAGTCTGAACACAAAATGTTCTCCCTGAAGTTCTACCTTTGAAAACTCACCTCTTTTGAAGCATCTCCCAGGGGCCTGAGAAAGGAGCCAAGGGCTGTTCCTGGTCTAGGTTTTTATCTACTAACCTCAGCTTCCACTCAGCTGTCTCGTCAGAGCGATGGAACGCAGGGAGACCGTAAGCATAGGATGGCGACATCTTGAGTACTGTCAAGAGGACTCCATCTCATAATTTTCCAGAATTTAGAAAAAGAAGCTACATTCTCAAGACTTTGTGGAAAGATTATGCAGACAGCATTCTGGAAATAAAATGTAACAATTCCTATAACAGATATTTTTGCCATAAGTAAGATAGAAACAAATTATATGATGTGAAAATGTTTTCAAATTTTTGTACAAAAAGTGAGGTGGTAAAGAGCAGATTTTGTTATTTTTCTTTTTTTCTTCTTCTTCTTCTTCTTTTTTTTTTTTTAGAGACAGGGTCTCACTCTGTTGCCTGGGCTAGAGTGCCATGGCAAGATTGTAGCTAACTGTAACCTTGATTTCCGAGGCTCGGGCCATCCCCCTGCCCTAGCCTCCCTAGTAACTAGGTCCATAGTCACGTGCCACTACTCCCTCCTAGTTTTTTATTTTTTGTTTTTAGAGACAGGATTCTCTCTATATTGCCCAGGCTGGTCCCAAACTCCTAGCCTCAAGCAATCCTCTTGCCTTGGCCTCCCAAAGTGCTGGGATTATAGGTGTAAGCCACCATGCTTGGCCCAGACTTTGTTATTTTTCTATCTTTACCCAAAAACCTCTAAATTCCACTAAAGTTATGTTTTCCATTGCAGGGAGAGAAGAGCCGTGGCTAGGCAGGACTCATTCCAAGTTCAAATGGAAGAATGGTGAGGACTGTGCTTATTTCTGCAGCTGGTGCTAACATCATAGACTTAGGTGTTCAAGAAATGTAACAAATTTTTTTTGAGTTCTATAAATCAAAATCTACTATAGTCATCATTCTTCCAGGTGAAATAAACTTAATCTTAGACTAGTTAGTGTTCCCACCTTGCCCAAAAGTTATATTTACATACCAAGAAGGCCAAAAGGCAGGGGGTGAGGGTGCATGTGAGAGAGCATTTGGACATCTGTCGTCATTGATCCATTTTGCCATTTATGCGGTAGATAACGTGCGCATCGCTCCTTCTGGACTTTGGTCTAGAGAAGCCTCATTCCGGTCTGCAAGGTCTTTTCCTACCCAGTGGTTTTCTTACACTCTGTGGGTGCTTAGGAAACGTTTTTCTGGCTTCCAGGCCACGCTGGGTCCAGGAAAGCAACTCTGTGCTGCTAAGACCCTCTCTGCTTCTGTGCAGTTTGGGGTCCCATGATGTCATTCTGTTGCTCTGTGCTGTGCAGGGCTACGGTAGCCTCTGGGGGCTGGTCAGGCCTCTCCCCCACTGCTGCCTTTCCTCTCTTCTGGAGACTCACTTGGGAAAGAGCCTCTAGTCCCCACATCATCTCACCCCCATCCTACAAATCTAAATGGGTGTTCTCTTGCCCCTCTTCCTCTCATGACTATACTGTTAAAACTCCAAAGCCAGGAAGATACCGTGTGACCGAAGGGTAGGAAACATACTAGGGAAAAGACCAGGTAGGTCTTGTCCCAAAATGGCACTCATAGTTTTCTGTTTTGCCGTTGAGTCTAAATGACCCGCTTACCCAAAAACAAACAAAAAGTGTGTTTGGCTTTTTTTTTAAATTACAGAGACATAAATCAAAATGTTCCTAGCCCAATTCATTGAGCTTTTTATGACCTGTCATATTTCTGACATTTACAAATACTAATTTTCTCTCTGGGAAACCAGATGTTAACTTTTGAGACACTGGGATGTTTATGCTGAGGTATGAGGGAGGGAGGCAGTTATCATGCGAGAACACAAACTCAGCGGGGCGGGGGGCACATTTTCCTTGTACTCTAAGACAGGATGAATGGCTACAATCTCACTCGCATACCTGGAATATCAGTTCTTTCTGGCCCCAGGCTCTGGCATGATGCCTCCCAAGCACAGGGAAGACAGCAGCCCCATGAACCTAATCTGGTAACAGACCTTGTTGCACAAGGGGGCAAAGGAGGTGACCCTACTTACATGATTTCATGGCAAGTATGAGGCCCCACCTGCTCCAGACATCTTCCTCACCAGCCTGCTTTTCTTGGCTCTCCCCTTCCTCTGGGGGAACTTTGTTTCATCCGTTACTTCCTTGGTTTAGAAGACGTAAGTTCAAAGACCCTGTAATATGTGTATTGCACAATGACTTTTGTAAGAAAATTTTAACCCATTTTCTTTTTAAAATATTTATATGAAGTGGAAATTTCTCCAATTGAAATTGAGCATTGCTCTGCTGAGAGACAAAATCTGGAATAAATTGACCCAGATTCCCTTCTAGGTACATTTTTTCCTTAAGAAGTGGATAGAGAAAACAATACGATGAGTCGTTCCCTGTGCTAGGCTAGCTTCTTATTCTTTAGTGCTACGAGGAAAAAGAACTGACCCAGAATCACCAAACCATTAGGCTTTCAGCTCTGCTGATTTCCAACAAAACAATTAGCTGATTATCTCACACACCCGATCATTTTCTTTCTTTCCATTCTCCCCAACTTGCTCTTTCTCATTCCTCTGCCCTTTTGAATTCCTTGTTCCTACTGCCCTGAGCACGTCCAGGGGAGTTTCTGGCATCTCAAGTTTATTATCAGAGAAGGTCACATTGAACCTTCAAAGACATAACAGGGAGCATGAGTCACATTCTTGCTCACAGGGTTTTTGTTATTTACTGATGGCCTGGACAGCATTACCTGTCTTCACAGCTTTCATTGTAACACATTTAGAGAGTAATCTCAGGGCTGTTTCTAGGCAGGTGGACAAAGCAACTGTTTAGAGGGAATAGGTGAAGTATCTCGGATAAGTTGTTTTTTACCAAAATGAAAGAACTCAAGTTCTCTTGTTCTACTGGGTGTTTTCATATAGTGTTGTAAATATGACTGTAAAGTTGTAAATTTCCCACTGATAGCCAACATTAGTGAACAAGGAAATAATAAAGCACATGGGGAAGAATATCCAAGTAATTTATCATATCTGTAATAAAAACACCTCAGAAAAATTTATTAGGCATTAAATTTAAAATAGAGATTCTATAGTATGGTGCCAGAAGGCTTGAGTAAGCAAACAAACAAACAAATGAAGCGAACCATACCAGAATGTTCTGCAACCTGTGATTATGGAGCTGTGATTTGCAACCCTCATATGATTATTCATCACAGGGCAAACTGCAATTCGACCTCAACCTCCTTACTGTCTGCTCTGATTAATACCAAATCTGCCTTTATTTCCATTCTAAACAGAAGATCTGTAGGGCTTGACCCTCATTCTCTAAAGGATTGTCACTGGAATCTTTAAAATGATCAAATACAAAAGGGGAGGATGAGCACAAATATTCATAGCATACCTAGTCTGTGCCAGGCAATTTCATGTTTTACATAGGCTAGTTACCTCATCTAATCTTTAATACAAGCCCCTTAAGATATACCCCATCTTCCTTTTGACAGAGGAGGAAATTTAGGCATACAATTATTAAGTAATTCACCCAAAATTATACAACCAGCAAGTGGTAGAGTCAGGATTTGAACCTGTCTGTCTGGAGTCTGTCCAACTCCAAACCCTGTGTTATTTCTTCTCTACCAGTGGTCCCATACCTGTGTCAGATTGGAATCACTTGGGGAGCTTTTAAAATAATGCTGACAGTTTGACTTCCACCCCAAAGCAATTAAGTCAGATTCTCTGGGATTGAGCCTGACTTAAATATTTTTTAAAGACCCCCAGATTATTCTAATGTGCAGCTAAGGTTGAGAATCTCTGCTGTATACTAATATTAAATGTCAAAGTTGGAGAATGAACAAATTGTTACAGACAATTGCGTAACAACCCAATTGTTGATGATAAAAAATTGCTTTGACACATACCAAAAGAGCTTTACTTCCAGTTTTATTTTCTGCTGCTAGAAATGCAATCAACATTGTTCTCTCCAACTTGAACCCAGAGTAGGAAGCTGAGCCAAAGACTCAAACTATCTTCTCTGGGTTACTTCAGGAGTAAATGGAGAATTTGTGAGAATTTTCTGTTTTTTCTGTATTCCCTGGAGATTGCATCTTAAAACTAGAGTAAGTCAGAAATCATTTCCCAACAAAAAGTGAAAATTATCTTCAGCACTTTATTTCAACACCGATATTTCTGAAAGCTGAGGAAATTATGCCCCAGCTTATACCTAAAATTTACTGAGAAGGAAGGAATAGCTAAGAGGTTCTACCAATTTTAGATGCATGGAGTTGAAGGCTGGTCACAAAAAAGAAAAATTATGCCATGCACGAAGCGTCAGAGGTAGGGAGGCACTGAAGTTTCTCACGTGTCATCTTTCTGTCTCAGGATCTTCCAAAGGTGTTAGGATTGAACAGTCAAAGACCCTTGTTGTGAGACAGCTATGCAACATGCAGACATTGGGCAATGAGGGCTTAGAAGAGGACTTACTATGGGGAAGAGAAAAAGAGATGGGAAGAGTCTTTTTGAATGGATGGAGAACCCTCTGCAAGCATCCCAGTCCTTAGACTGGCCTTCAGTCTGCAGGTGCCAGGAAGAGACAGAGGCCTTCACGCTAAGGATGGCAAAGCAGAAAGACAGAAAAAGCCTAGACCCAGACAACATCCATAAACAGCTGCATTGGTCCTGGATGGCCCAACCCTGGACTTGCTATTGAATCAGAAAAATAACCCCTAAGTAACTCTAATAGATTTCTGTTGTTGTTATTCCTTGAACCAAACACATTTCTAATTGATGCACTTCATTTTATGAATGAGGAAACTAAAGCTCAGTGAGTTTGGGTAACTTTTCCAAAGTCATGTGACCAGTAGGTGCTAGAGACAGTATTTGTACCCAAATCTTCCCACCACCAACACACACGCTGTTAGTCACAAAAGCAGCCTCACTGTCCTCTCACTATTGCATTTGCATCCATTTACCCTGGCTTATCCTTTCCGAACCATGTGTTACAGAACTCAGAGATTATTAATAGGCGAACCACAGGAGAAAAGCTACGTGGCAAAATAAGTTCTAGACATTGATTTGTGTATCCCCTTTTTGTAGAGAACCACGATGCGCATCAACACGTCAAAGTTTCCAAAAATCCTACAACAAAGAAACCTGCTTGACTTTGATTAATTTGGTGGTTCCCAACCTTATTTGAGCATGAAACACATTTTTTAAAAATGACATTCCTATTAATATCTTTCAGAACACTGTTCCCTAGAACACCAATTTGGGAGATCACTCACTGAATTTTAAGTGTTATTTCCTCAGCTTTGGTTTAAAGGAGATGAAATGTGAGTCACTAACAATATTGTCCACTATGCAACTCATGGTCCGCTATGAAGTCCCAAATGATAAATTGCTTTAAGAATTTGGTGCCAGGACAAAATATGCACCTCCCGAGGAAGTTGTCTGCTTCCTTTTTTCGAATAATGGGAATTATGTGACTTACTGTGCTTTCCCTTTGCTTTGGCTTTCTGGAAGACAGAGACAAATGGGAAACAATTACCAGCTTAGGATTCTAGGTTTTATGTATTCACATTCTTATTTAAAATTTGGCCTTGATTTTTCTTGTCCTAATTCTGTATTTGAAGTTTTTTTTTTTTAATTTCAGAATATGAAGGGGGTACAGATGTTTTTGATACATGGCGTGAATCAAGGCTATACATGTGCTTGTATTTGAGTTTTATTTGTTATTATTGTGTATGTTCTTGTGAGTAATATGATATTATTTGTGGAATGGAGTGAAGCACAAACAAATTCATTAAATGAAAATCAAGACTGACCTGAAAAATACAAGTCACATGGCCTCTTTGTCAACATGGTCATACCTGTGGTATCTGACCAAAGAATCAATTTAATTTCTTAAAATTGATGTTATAAAACTTGAAATTATGGTTTAAGCATATCTAATAAAAGGAAAGGATTAGATCTACAACTAGGGGATATATTCTTGAAGATAGAACATAAATGCCTTTGCTGAACTTTTATTGGAATTAATTACACTTTCTGTAGATTGTCAAGCTAAATCAATGTCAATACCATCAAATTCAATAATCAAATTAATCACAACCTTGCAAAAAAGTAAAATTAAGACAGACATGCCCTGTGATATATACCTATTTCAGGAAACTTAATTTAGTTATCCATGGTTGAACCATCACTTACTGAAGAAGAAATAGAATTTGCTATAATTGTCAACACAGAGGAGCAGTAAGTTATTCATGAAGTTGGTTACTTGTGCCATTCATTGAAGGGTCAACCCAACAAGCCCCAGATCAAGAAGCAGGTGTTAACTGAGGACACACTGTGAAATACAGTAGAAGATACAAAGAAATGTGACCTTGCAACTGTTGAGGGAGAAAGCTCAGGTGTTGAGAAGGAGCTGGGAGAAGCAGTTCAGAGTATGGTATTTGCAGCTGCTGTTTTAAAACAAATGCTCGTGGAGTTGCTTGCAGACATCATCAAATTTATTGATAATTTTTAATTTTTCTATATGGCCTCTCTTAGGTCTTTAAAGTCCTAAAGTCCAGACTTTAATCTGAGGCATGGCAATTCTTGGATAAATTTCAATATGAGGATAGAATATTTTGAAATATTAGCATTTGTTTCTTTCTCTCTGCTCTTTAAGGCAACAAGGTGTCCTTCTCATGGCTCTTAGAAAAGGGTTGTTACAATATAAATGCAGAGAAACAAAAAGAGGTCCAATTGTAGCTTTTGAGTTTCAGTGCAGATCTTTGAAACTCATGGCAGAGAAAACAGCTTGAGAGAAAAGGGTTTTCAAGAACTAATGCTGAATAAATCCCTTTTGGAGTTAGTTAAACTGCATAAAAGAGAAAATGAAATAAATGGCTTAAATACAGTTTCTCTTTCTTGTAGAAGAAATCAGTAGACAGGCTAGAGCCAGTGTGGTCATCAGAAAATCAGACTCCTTCTGTATTTCGGTTCCTTCTCAGTACTGACTTGCAACCGCAAGATTTCCTCCTGGTACGAGATGGTTCCTAGAGCTCCAACAGTTATATCCATATCTGAGGCAATGGGAACTAGGGAAAGGCAAAGAGTAACCCTCCCCACTGAGTCAGATCACTTACAAAGCCATCTCAGAAGTACTATACAACAATTATGCTTATATTTCAGTAGTCAGAATGTAGCCATGTGACCAAGCTTGGCTGCAAGGGAGGCTGGAAAATATCATCTTTTTGTAGGGCACACAACTGATCCAAACTAAATCAGCACCCTGTTACTGAAGCTAAAGGGGAGAATGGATGTAGGCTTGCAAATAGCAGTCTCTATCACATCCCTGAAAAACCCAAGGCATAAAGTTGATACTGCTATACAAATATAAATTGAGAATAATCCTTGATTATGCAAGAGCAAATTTTCAAGCCCCAGATGACAGAAACATCCTTTGGACTGGGAAATGAGGGAAGGAACAGAAAGGAAGTGAGGAGGAAATGGAAGTTGTGGGTCCTCAAGCAGGTTCCTGTGCCCTAAGATTCATCACCAGAACCTCCAGAGGGTTACCAGAAACCCGAGATAGATTGGCAGACCAAAAGCAGAGAAGCCCTGTGCCTTGCTCCTTGATGAAGACCTAGGAGGTGACCAGCCCCGTGGCATTTCCCCAGACCTGCCTGGTGAGACACCCATAATGGAAATGGCAGCCTGCATGTCTAGGCAGGCAGAGCCTGAGACAACGCTATGAGATGACCTGTGACCCTACAGTCACGTGGAAGAGCATCCAAAATGTCCCAAGCCCTTCACACTCCATTATGAGGGGCTCAAAAGCAGCTGAGAGAAGCCAGCAGGTCTGAAGACTGAGACTGAGATGAGAAGAATGCAGGGTGACCTTCCTGGACCAACTATCAGAGACCAGATGGAGAACCCAGATGTCCTAGAAATTTCCTTCGGGGATGATGTGCATCTCCATAGAGGTCAGCAGGGACAGATGCCTCCCTCCCCCAACACTGTAGCTCATAAAAACTCCTCAGAATTTAAACATAATCCAGGGAACAGGGGATAGCAAAAACTCTGAACTGACTGGAAATAAAATCCTGATTTGAGGGAAAAATTCTGATATGACTGCATTTTCTTTAAAATGGCTAGGATTAAGTCATGCTACCAGGCAGAATGGGGGTTTAAGATTAAAATTCAGTCATAGAAAATTTTTTTTATACAGCTGAGTGTATGAATTGTGAAACTTCCATCTGCAAAACACGCTTCCTCGATTTGTCAGATGGCAATTTTGAAAGTCACTTTTGAAAGCTCAGAACTTGGGCACATTCTTTCTTCAATGGCGTATGAAAAGTAGTGACAAATGAGCATTTTGCTGTCTTATCTAAAGTTATTTTGAGTGAGCATTGCTTCGATAATATTGTACCTCATAACTATGACTCACAAACCACAAACACCCTCTCCAGCCCTTGCCAACAAGCAGGGCTTTGTTGTGCTTGTACAACAAATACAAGTGAAGGTTGTATTTCCCAAACTGTAGCTGTATCTAAGGTGACCAGTTCATCTTAGCTTGCTCAGGACTTTTCTGGTCTTAGCAATAAAAGTCCAGTATCCCAGGAATCTTTTCAACAATCCCAGACGAACTGGGATGGTTGGTCAGCCTCACTGCATCAGAATCACCTGGAAAGCTTGTTTAAACAGAGATTCCTGGGATATACCCCCAGAGCCTCTAATTCAGTAAGGGTCGGGATAGGGACTCAAGCTTGTATTTGTAACAAGCTCCCAGGCTACGGGTCTATGGACCACGCTGCACTGGCCTAAGGCACGGGTCACAGGTGTTTCCCCAACATTAACATAAAATAATAAAGCTTGTGTTGGTCCGTAATCAACATAACAGTGACAAATCAATGACAGATTCTTAGCAAAAGCTCTGACCAAGATCTCAAGTTTTTCTCCTCCTCTTCTTTTATAGGAGTTCCCTGGATGGGCCAGCTCTGTAGGGGGGATTGTTAAGACTAGAACCTCGCCCTTAGCCCTTCCAGAAGGTCTATAAGCACCTAATTTTTTATATTAAACCCCTTTCTGCTAAAGCCAGCAAAAGACTGTTCTGTAATCTGTATCTGAATCCTGGCTGACACATAATGGGACACTGGACATAGGGTTTGAGAAATGATAGAGGAAAGGGGAAAGGACATTGCAGGGAAGAGAGGAGAAGGAAAAGCAAAGATTTCCTATGAGTGTGAAGGCCTGTCTAGACAAAGATGCCCCTGCCCACTTCAGGCTGGCTGTTTACAAGGAAAACACAAACCTGGCTGTAGAAAACCGTATCAATACATTCCTGAACAATTACTGTGGTCAGCAGAGAGATGACATCATCCCCTTTCTGATCAGAACAATAAGCCTGGCTCTAGCTCTATAAACAACAAAAGCAAAATGTGTTTCTCCAACAGGGAAATGAATAGGCTTGAAGCTGATATTAATCTTTCTGTGGTCTAAAGAGCCTCTCCCAGTACAAATATCTTACTCCGGAAAATTGCAAATGCGAACACAACTAAACACAGTGAAACCCCATGAGCCCAGTGAAGACTCCCAGAACAGAGACCCAGGTCCTGGCGTAGTAAGAGGTTTAAGTACAATCTAGAAGAAAGGAGTCCCCAAATTTTCACACATCTCCAAAGAAATCAACTTCAAAGCCATTCCCTCTGAATTTTTATTTAAGCCTTAAAAAAATTAATTCATCACATAAGGTAGAGAGGAAAAAGAGATGGAAGACATACTCTCTCCACTACGAGGTTGCTAATTTGCCAAATCAAGCATGGAAGGGGGAAAAGTAAACCATGAAATTCATTGTAGACAGCCCTTGATTTTAACTCAAACATGCCAATTAAAATCTTGAAATTGGATTATGCATGTGTAAGGAACCAGTGTCGGATGTTAAAGCTAATATTTCTGCTGACAAAGCAGCACTTCTGCTAGGACCGGGCGAGTTGGTCAGCGCACACTGACAGCCCCATCCCACAGCAGTGGAGCCAACGCACTCAGGAAGTACTGCACAGCGCATTTGTCTGATTCTCTTATGACTTTGTAGGAAACTTACAGCATCTCTGACTCATTTTTAGAATTCTCTGCTGACTTGCAAAATAATCGCAACTGGCCCTCTTTGTGTAAACCTGACGAGTATTCTGTAAGGGCCCATTCTTATAAGGCCAAGGAAATCAGCATGATTTTTTTTGTCCTCCTTTTAAAACTTGAATTCTTACCCCAATAGAAACTGTTCACCTGTAGGACTATATACAGGGTATAAAATCATTATATATTGCATTTTTGCAATTGAAATCAAGTTGGTATTGATCCTAACTATATTGTTATAAATTAAGATATTTTAATCTCCAGAATAATTATTATGAATGTAATCAAAAAATATGTATAGTAAAATAAATGATAAGAGAATTAAAATTATACACCAGAAAATATATATTTAACACCAAAAAGACATTAATAGATAAAGGAATAATAAAAATAAGACATACAGAAAATAAACAGCAAAATATCAGACATAAATCTTACCTTATCAGTAATTACACTGAGTGTAAATCAATTGAACATCTCAATTAAAACACAGAACTTCACAGAATATATATTTTTTTAAAAAAACATAATCCAGGCCAGTCACAGTGGCTCACGCCTGTAATCCTAGCACTCTGGGAGGCCGAGGCGGGCAGATCGTTTGAGCTCAGGAGTTTGAGACCAGCCTGAGCAAGAGCAAGACCCCGTCTCTACTAAACATAGAAAGAAATTATATGGACAGCTGAAAATATATATAGAAAAATTAGCTGGGCATGGTGGCGCATGCCTGTAGTCCCAGCTACTCGGGAGGCTGAGGCAGGAGGATTGCCTGAGCCCAGGAGCCTGATGTTGCTGTGAGCAAGGCTGATGCCACGGCACTGTAGCCCGGGCAACAGAGTGAGACTCTGTCTCAAAAAAAAAAAAAAAAAAAAACATAATCCAGCTTTATGCTGTGTACAAGGCACTCACTTTAGATTCAAAGACACAAATAAGTTGAAAGTAAAAAAAAAAAAAAAACGGGACAAGATATACCATGTAAACAGTAACAAAAAGAGAGCTGAAGTAGGTATACCAATATTACACAAAATAGACTTTAAAACAAGAATTGTTACTAGAGACAAAGAAGAACAATATATTATGGTAAAATAGTTAACCCAACAAAAAGATATAACAATATAAATTTATATGCATCTAAGAACAGAGTCCCAAATACATGAAGCAAAAACTGTCAGAATTGAAAAGAAACAAAAATAATTTAACAATAATAGTTGGAGACATCAATACCCCACTTTTAATAATATTATGACCAGGAATAAAATTAACAAGGAAATAGAGTACTTTGAATAACATTATAAACCAATTAGACCTAAGAGACATGGATGAACCTTGAAAACACTATGCTAAGTGAAATAAGTTAATCACAAAAATATCACATGTTGTATGATTCAATTTATATAAATTGTTCAGAACAGGCAAATCCATAGAGACAGAAAGTAGATGAGCCATAGGAAGGGAGAACTGGGGAGTGACTGCTAGTGAGTATAGGGTTGCTTTCAGGGGTGATAAAAATGTTCTGGGATTTGGTAATGGTGATGTTTGCACAACATTTGAAATATACTAAAACCAACTAAATTGTACACTTCAAAAGGGGTGAATTTTATGATATGTGAATTAAATCTCAATAAAAATGATATTAAGTTAGGAGTCAGTAATTTTGCGTCTTAACTCCCCTTTAGCTATGTCACTTGTGAATTATCTAGAAATGTAACATGTATCCTTCAAGATGCCTGACGTTGCCCCATTATCAATTCATTTCCTTATATTAAATATTGCCATGTCCCTGGGTCCTCTTTTAAAATATATATCAATTGCTTTAAGGGTAATTGCCTCAAAAAATCTCTATTTCCTTCATGTGAGAGGATTTTAGCCCTCAGAGAATGGGCAAAGAATGGGAGACAAAGTTTTCCTGGCTCATGACTCTGTTTAGCTGGGAAGGGAGGAGAAAAGGACATTCCTATCTGGGACCCAATTATCAGAATACATCTATGCCCTTAGAAATGATTTTTAACCTTTCTGAGTATTCCCTTGTAACTTGCTAAGTTAAACTAGGTTAATTGCCATTCATGTGTCACTAGAGTTTTGTTAAGACTTATGAGATATTAAGCCTGGGTCAACCAAGCTGGGAAGGGCAGTGATGGGGCCTAGGAGGAGGGATGAGGCATGGAAAAGGAGAGGAGAAGAACCACTTTCTCTTCATCCACAAAATAATAACTTGTTTACCCACATCATAGGGCTATTGCAAGGATCAAAGGAGGTTGTGTCTGTGCAAGTGCTTTGTATCCATAGTACACCATACAAACGAGAGGAATCATTACTGCTTAATGAGCCAGAGAAGCAGTTCATTAAATTATTAGCGATCTGAGTTACTGCTCAGTTCTCACGTGTAGGATCATGCCCAAAGTTTCCATAGAGAACTTTGGTCTTTGAAAGATTGGTGTATTACAAATATAAAATTATAGTACTGTCATTAGTTAGTATAAATGATTCAGCTACTGTGACTAAACATGTCAGCAAAAGTCTAAAGTACAACGTTCTCAATATGTGAACAGAATTTGAGACAGAATCGAGACAAGGATTTCAAAGCACTTTGTTAATGAGAAAATGCCAAATAAATTCCAGTTATTACTATGAATTGAACTAAGGAAGTTTTATTCATTTTAACTTTTAAGCTCATGCTCAAAAATATTAACCAATTTCTAATTCAGTCCCATGACAGTATTTATTGGTGCCATCTGCTGGAAGTTCCTGAAAAATTAATGAGGTTAAGAAGAACAAAATGATAAACAGCATAACACATTGTATTTTAAGTACATGTATTCTAAGTATATATATTCGTCATATATTAAAATTAATGTAGGTAAAGTTCCTGGCATGCATTTCTTCTGTTAAAATTTGCTATGTAAAACATTGTAATGCTGAATAAATTAATGTGTTTCATGAATTATAGCATTCATTCATTTATTCAACCAATATGTTTTGAGCTCCTGTTGTCTGCCAGGCTCTGTGCTAAAAACCAGGCATGCAAGGAGGTGTAAGTCACTAACCCTGCTTACAAGGAGTCTGGGTCCTCCATTTGGTGGGGGAGAAGACAGATTCAACTAAATGTAATGCATTGGAAAACAAAAGCTCCATGGGGGAAACTCAGCAGGGGCCTCTCAAATCCAGAGGTAGTGGTCTTTTCAACAAAATACTGAAATCTACCATCTTTGCAGAAGTGGAGGAGAAGAAGTGGAAGAGAAGCATTCTGAAGAAAAATCAAACTTGTGGAAGTGAAGCTATCAGGCAAGTAGAGTAGGAATAAAGAAAACCAAGCTTTCTCCAATCCCGTGAAACACCAGGAGTGTCAAGAGGTCCTCATGATCATCAGATTCAGTGTAGTCCAGCCTTCTGTCTATTAAATGCACCGTAGATTTCAATAGAGTGTATTTATGATAAAGCCCCAACATAATTTACTCTATGATGAATTCAGACATCAGATAACTGTGATGAGCTTTCATCTTCCTCAGCAGACTCACCCTCATCAGTTTACGAACCCCACAATAATGCAATCCTGCATTTTACCTGACTGAAATTCTTGAACCCCACTTATGGAACTGCAGTGGAGACTTTACAGGTATGTGTAATGAAAGTTACTTTTATATCAGTGGTTCTCAAACTTTAGTGTGTGTCAAAATCACCTGCAGGCTGGAGAGCTTCTTAAAACACAGCTTGCTGGGCCCCAGCCCCAGAGTTTCTCTTTCAGAAGGTCCTGGGCAGGGTCTGAGAACTTGAATTTCTAACAAGTTCCCAGGGGCTGCTGATGCTGCTTGTCCAGGGACCACTCTTGAGAACCACTGCTTTAGATTATGGTAACATAAACCTAAAGGAAACAAAGGCAAAATATTCATCAGTTTTATAAGCACTTAAAATAACATGATGGTCTGTGTTCTGGTTTAAAGAATAATACAGGAGTACACTGAAAAATTTGGAAAACAGAGACAATTATAAAGAAGAAAATATAAATCACTTAAAATCTCAGCACCTAGAAATAACCACTGCAAATGTTTGGTATCTCTCTTTCCATATTTCTTCTGATGTGTGTGTATGTACATACTTGCATAAATTTAATTTTAATAATTGCATTTTGTATATACAATTTTATATCTGATCTTTTTCTTTTGGTATTATATTTTGAGCATTTCCCATATTATTTAAAAATTAGGGCCAGGTACAGTGGCTCACTCCTGTAATCCTAGCACTTTGGGTGGCCGAGGCAGGAGGATTGCTTGATATCAGGAGTTCAACATTAGCCTAAACAAGAGTGAGACCCCCATCTCTACTAAAAATAGAAAAATTAACCTGGCATTGTGGTGCTTGAGCCTGTAGTCCTCACTACTTGGGAGGCTAAGGTAGGAGGATCGCTTGAGCCCAGGAGTTTGAGGTGGCAGTGAGCTACAATGATGACATTGCACTCTACCCAGGGCGACAGAGTGAGACTCTGTCTCAACAAAATAAATAAATAAATAAACTATTGCTGGCGAAAAAAAAATAAAAATAAAAATCAGCCTATACAGAATGCATGAATGATCAGGTCACTGCTATGAGCTACTAGGCTTAAAGCCATGGGGAAATAGGTAGAACATGCCACAGAGTTGACCCATTCAAGGAGCAAGGAAGCTGGAGTATTTATCTTACATCTTCCATTTGTCATTGGTGGAGGGCCAGTGTTTCTAGGACTGTTAACTTCTCAGCACTGCCAGCCTCCCGATACTTGGGCCAAGATAAAGCCCTCAGAGGGTCACAGGTGCTTACTGAAGGATGTCAGTGGTATGTAAAGGACCAACAGATGAGTATGAATAGGCTACGGGTGGGTGATCAACAGCATCTACTACAGGCAAGAAATCTAGAGGGAGGCTGGACCCTCCCAAGGAGATTACTTTGAGAAGCACATCTATCTAGTCTTCTATTATATTCATTTTTTAAAAATCAGTCCTATTATTAAATAGTTACATCTTGCATCCTTTCTATTGAAGCAGTTTTTATAGAGATGTGTCTTTATAGAGATGTCCTTGTGAACTAAGCCTTACAAGCCTGCTGAACTCATGTCTTGGAAATGGACTTTCCATCAGCTTGCTCTGCCACTGTGTCCCAGCATGCCTTTGTGCGACATTGTTTTCTGTAATAGCTCAGCACAGTTTGGACTACCCATGGTTGCCCCCATAGTAGCTCTCTTTCTGCATGGGGTAGAGTTTTCTGCAATTAATTTATTCTACTTCACTCCAGACGATTTGAGCTGTATTACAACCTGTCCCACCTCACTGTGGGTAGGGCAGTTCCAAAGATGTTTCCATGTTTTATCTTTTTGGTATAATTTTAGACATGCTGAAAATCTTGCCTGCCCCCAGATTATGGCCTAGTGGAGACAGCCTATAGGGGAGCTCATGGGAGTAGTTATGCTAGGAGTCAGTTATTCTATAGCAATTCCCTCCTGGGGTCCCTGAGTTGTAAAGAAAATCTTAGCTGAGCTATGGAAAACTAAGAGAATGGACAGTTCATGCTTGTGGGAAAAAAGAGTCAGAGTTCCCTGGGGGCACAGTGGCAATGACAGCAGTGATGGGTGTGAGATTCCTAAGGGGAAGGAAGATCTCAGAGGACAGGAGATGGGGCTCTAGCATCCAGCTGCCCTTTAGTGTCAATTTTTCATCCACTGCCAACTTTACAGGATAAGGGTGTGGTTTCATTAAGAAAATTGACAGTTCCTTTCATGTGTACTGAACATCAAGGGTACATACACTGACAATGGATGATAGATGAATCTCTAAAAGTGAGAGATGAGTTCTTTTGCCCAAGGAAGTGATGCTGGATCAGCACAAGCCTCCTTTAAAGGAGTAGTGGAGAATGGTAGATGAGCAGTAATAGAACACTCGGGCACTGAGGGTGCAAGGTGAAGTCTGTGGTTCCTCTTTGAGTCAAACCACTTTGAGATCCTCAATAATAATTATGTCTCTGACCTAAGGATCTGAAGTATTCCTCTATGAAAAATAAACAAGTCACATAAACTCTCTGAAGCTGTGGTTACTTCATATATAAAACAGATACTGAGGCTATAGTGGGCCTTCTGAATGGCATCCATGTTTCCCATTCAAGTCCAAAGCCGATCATGAGACAGCAAAGGGGTCAGGTAGCTAGGAACTACAATGTCAACTTTATCACTAAAAGAGCTGATACTGGAAAACATGGCTTAGGTGCACAGTGACAATGGGCTTCTTAATACTGCATCCCAGAATAGGACAGGCACACTCACCCAGTCACTGGCTTGGATGGATAGCAGAGCCCTCCCCATTCCTTCCTTCAGGCGTGGCGAAATAGGAGTAAATGCATACTGTCTGCCCGTGGGCAGATCTGGCAGAAGGAGAGAGGGAGAGAGAGAGAGGGAGAGAGAAAGAAATAGACCAACAGTGCTCATGAAGATCTTTCTTCCAAACTCCTCCTATGGGAGCAGTGTGTTAGGGAATAGAAACTCACCAGGCATATTGGACTAACGGGAGCTTCTCCACCTGGAGATAGGAGCAGGAATAAGCAGTCATCCTTTTCAACAGGGATAATCCTACTTACCTGACAGAGTTGTTGTGAGGCTTAAATGAGGTAAAAATAGCATTCACATTTCAGCACATGGGCTTAAGTTTCTGATAGCTGTGGGTTTGGATCCCTGCTTTGTGGCTATTAACTGGCCTTGGCAAAACACTAAACTCTTTAGCCTCAGTTCCCTAATAAAGTAAAAGTAATAATGGTTTACCTCATAAAGTTGTCTTAATAATTGATAAAGCATTTAGCGCAGAGGTGGACACATAATAAGTAACTACCAACTATTTAATCATGTTATATCAGATAACATAATATCTGATACATGGGCTCAGTAAATAGTGGTGGTGGTGGTAATTATTGTTGTTATTATTTTTGTTGGCCCAGAGTTGTCCCTAGGCCTCCTAAAATGCTATCGTTTTCTAGGAAAGGAGATCTTTTTAGTACTGTTGTCGAGACCATTTTTATTGGCTTTTGACTCCGACCTTCCACACATCCCTACTTGCAGAGTTCATGGAAACTGTCAACTGGATCATGACCATTTCCTGAACCTTTCCCAGCACCTGTTGGCAGCAGTCCAAGAAAAAGATGCTCAAATTAGGGGAATGCTCAGATCTCCATGGAGCTACACTGCCCAACATGATCTGCGTTGGTTTCATGCCCTAACACTCATCAATTCCCACTGGTAATTGGGATAAAGGACACAACACTCAGAGACTTCAGGGACAAAGAGATGTATGTGTGTGCTAATTGAGGAATAAGAAATTTTTATTCTCTAAATTACTAGAGGTCTTATACACATTCCTTGAACCTGGAATATGATGTAATACATCCAATTTTCTCATCCATTACTTATGTTTTAACACCTTTATTAAAATATAATTCATATATCACGTAATTCACCCACTTAAATGTTTTAGTGTAATCACAAGATTGTGCAACCATCATCACGGTCTGATTTTAGAACATTTTTATCTCTGTTAAAAGAAACCCAGTGCCCCTTAGCAATCAACTCCATTATCCTGTTAGGCCCTCCCCCAAGTCTAAGCAAATGCTAATACATGTTCTGTCATTGTAATTTTTCCTATTCTGGACATTTCATATAAATTCACTTAGCATAATGTTTTTAAGGACTGTCTGTGTTATAGTATGTATCAGAACTTCATGTCTTTTTATGGCCAAATAATATTCCATTGTATGAATATTCCAAATTTTATTTATCCATTCATCAGTTGATGGATATTTGGGTTGTTCCTACTTTTTGGCTATTCTGAATAATGTTGCTATGAACATTTGTTTACAAGTTTTTGTGTGAGTATAGGTTTTTATTTCTCTTAGATATATACCGAAGAGTAGAATTATGATAACCCTATGTTTAATTTTTTGAAAAATTGCCAAGTTGTTTTCAAAAGCAACTGCTATTTTTGCATTCCCACAGCAAAAATGAGGGTTCCAATTTCTCCATATCCTCACCAACATTTGTTATTATCTGTCTTTTTTCTTATAGCCATATTAGCATGTGTGAAGTAGTATGTCCTTGTGGTTTTTATTTGCATTTTCCTAATGGCTAATGATGTTGAGCATCTTTTCACGTGCTTATTGGCCATTTATATATCTTCTTTGGAGAAATGCCTATTCAAGTTCTTTGCCCATCTTTAATCGGGTTACTTGTATTGTTGAATTGTAAGAGTTCTCTATATGTTCTTGATATAAGACCCTTATCAAATATATGATTTGCAGATATTTTCTCCCATTCTGTGAGTTATTTTTCATTTCTTGAAGTTTTCTTTGAAGTACAACAGGTTTTAATTTTACCATAGTCCAACTTATCTCTTTTTCTTTGGTTTCTTGTGCTTTAGGTGTTGTATCTAAAAACCATTGCCTAACCTATGTTCATAAAGATTTACTCCAATGCTTTCTTCTAAGAGTTTTATGTCTTTAGCTCTAACACTTAGGTCTTTGATCCATTTTGAGTTAATTATTATGTATGGTATGAATAGGGGTCCAAATTCATTCTTTTGCATGTGGATGTCCAGTTGTCAGGTTTTGCTTTATGTATTTTGATATTCTGTTGTTGGTTGGGTATGTTTATAATTGTTGTAGCTTCTTAAGAGATTGACCCTTTTATCATTATGTAAAGTCCCCCTTTTTCTCTAGTAATACCTTTTTGTTTTAAATTCTATTTTGTCTAATAATAGTATAGCCAGCCACTCCAGTTCCTTTATGGTTGCTGTTTTTATGGTTTATTTTTCTTCTCATACTATTAGCTATTTGCATCTTGGAATCTAGTGTGTGTGTCTCCTGTAGGTAGAATATAGCTGTATCTTGTTTTGTATTCAATCTGCCAATTTCTGCCTTTTGTTTTTTTGGTTGGATTATTTAATACATTCAAGTTTTAATTTCCTTAATAATTTTTTTAGTTTCTTTCTAAAGCTGTGTTTTCAGTGATTGCTTTACAGCTTACAATATACATCTTGACTTATCAGAATCTACTTTAAATTTATACTGACTTGATTCTAAGAAAATACAGAAACTTTACTCAAAGCTCTAATCCTTCTCCATATTTTTGTGCTATTGCTGTCTATATATGCTACAAACTCAACAATAAATGGGGGCCAGGTGCAGTGGGTCACATTGTAATCCTAGCACTCTGGGAGGCCAAGGCAGGAGGATTGTTTGAGCTCAGGAGTTTGAGACCAGCCTGAGCACAGTGAGACCCTGTCTCTACCCAAAAGAAAGGGGGAAAAAAAAAAAAAACAGCCTGGCATTGTGGCAAGTGCCTGTAGTCCCAGCTGCTTGGGAGGCTGAGGCAGAGGATTGCTTAGAGCCCAGGAGTTAGAGGTTGCAGTGAGTTATAATGATGCCACTAAACTCTACCCAGGGCTACAGAGGGAGGCTCTGTCTCAACAAAAACAAACAACTGAACATCCCTCCTCACAACCCCCACCCTCTTAAACAAACAATAAATGGGTATAATTATTACTATTTTAACTTTATGTATTTTAAAGAAGCTGAGAGATGAAAACAAGTATAACCTTATAGAGTTTGTTACCTTAACTTTCTTATTGCCCTGATTCTCTTCATTTTTTCCTGTGTATTTGAGTTACTATCTGGTGCCATTGTCTTATTCCAATACAACTTTGTTCCCACCTGCCTTCTCTATGCTGTAATTGCCATATTTATTACATTTATGAATATTATAGTCCCCCAAATACAATTACATACAAATTGTTTTATGCAATTTCTTTTTAAGTCAGTCAAGAAAAAAGAGGGGATGAAATATGCAATTATATTACCTTTTGTAATTGACTACATAATTACCTTTATTGGAGACTTTTGTTTTTTTCATGTGGATTTGAATTATTATCTTGTGTCACTTGATTCTAGCCTGAAGAAATTACGTATTTCTTGTATGGCATATATACTTGTAACAAATTTTCTCAGTTTTTGTTTATCTGGGAATGTCTTTATTTCATCTTCATTTTTGAATAATAGCTTTGGCTGATATAAGATTTTTGGTTGACAGGAGATTTTTGTTTGTTTGCTTTTACTTTCAGCATTTTGAGTAATGTTGTCCCATTGCCTTCTGGCATCCATTGTTTTAGTGAAAAGTTGGCTGTTAATCTTATTAGAATTTCCTTGTATGTGATGAGTTATTTTTCTCATACTGTTTGTAAGATTTTCTCTTTGTCTCTCCACATTTTAAACATGGAAAGTGATTGTGTTTATCTTACTCGGAATTCATTGACCTTCTGGAATGTGAATGTTTTCTATCAAATTTGGGATATTTTCAGCCATTATTTTTTAAAATATTTTTTCTGTCCTTTCTCTCCTCTTATTCTTGGACTCACATTAATGTATATGTGGGTGTCCTTAATTTTGTCCCACATTTTTCTGAGGTTCTGTTTCTTTTTCTTTATTCTTTATTCTCTCCATTCTTCAGATTGTGTACTCTCAAAAGATATATCTTTAAGTTAAATGATTCTTTCTTCTACTAGCTCAAAGCTACTGTTGAACTCCTCTAGTAAATTTTTTTATTTCAGTTATTGTAATTTTCAACTCCAGAATTTCCACTTAGTTCTTCTTAATAATGTCTATATTTTTACTGATATTCTCTATTTGACAAGGCATTGTCATCATGCCTTCCTTTAATTCTTTAAAGATATGTTTTCCTTTAGCATTTTGAACATATTTATAGTAGCTGCTTTGAAGTCTTTGTTTAGTCTATCATCTGGGTCCCTTCAAAGGCAGTTTCTATTTCTGCTATTTTTTTCCCTGTATGTGGGTAACACTTCCTGTGTCTTTGCATGTCTCATAATTTTTTGTTGTCCCATCAGTGCTTCCCACTGGCACTGGAGTTTATTGAAAGAAAATGTTGTTTATAGGATCTAGAATTCAGCCCTGTCTGGTGGAATTTTCTGCAATCATGGAAATGCTCTATAATCTGTGTCATCTGACATAATAGCCATTAGTTACATGGGACCATTGAGTATTTGAAATGCATCTGGGATTACTAGCAACTGAATTGTAAATTGTATTTAATTTTAAATCAGTTTAATTTGAAGATGCACATGTAGTGAGTTGTTTCCATATTGGACAGACGATATTTGTGCCTACAATGCACAGCAGATCATAGAAAGGCTAGATTGGAGCTAAAAGCAAGCAGGCAATCCTCAAGCAGACTGGTAGACAATCAAAGCTCAGACGGACCTGGTTCCCACCCTGGCTCTGTCACTCACCGGCTGTGTCACCTTAAGCTTGTTACTCAGTCTCTGGAAGCCATTTGTAAAAATGACAATGATAAGAAAACTTACCTCCTAGGATTATAGAGTTACTAGCAGAACTAAATGAGATGATGCAACCATTCAGCAAATGCCTGACTCATGGTAAGTGTTCAATAAATGTTCATTATAACTGTCATCTAAAATAAATATTTTCAAAATTTGCAGGGTGAGGAATAAGATGTAGAAAGTCTATGGAGAAATAGTAGTCCAATTTGGTTTTTTTAGCTATAATTCTGTGAATATATTTGCCAAACATTTTCTTTCTCCCTCTTTTCTATGTTATTCTTTGTCTCTTTGTGTAGCAAGTGATTTCAGTGTCTCTTTATTCTTCTTATAGTATGGACTTTTTTTTTTACTTAACTATCATACTGTTCTAGCCATACTATTATGGAAGACTTACTTAATTATCATATGCTATGGAAGTTCAATTATGTCAAAATCATGTTTGTTGGACCTTATGCTGTGATACAAGTTTTTTTGCTATTTACTGTTTTGTTCCCAGAGTGATTTTTCTGATACCAGTTTGACATGCTAAGATGCTTCAGCCATAATGTATTGCACTATATGTTTATGTCTGACTTTTCCTTATCATATTCTTAAAGATAAGAAAGATTAACGAATGTTTATAAATATTTTATAATACTTGCAATACAATTTAGAGGCTTAATTTATTATGAAATGTAATATTTTGTGCCAAACCTAGCCATCTCTCCCACCATTTCTTCTGCTGTTTTGACGGTTTAGGAGAGCAAACTAGCATCTGGAGACTTATCTCTTTTGCACATAATGTTGGTACAGCCTATATATTGTTGGCTGCGTAAAGAACAATATTCCAACTGAAATGACAGGAATTTCACAAGACAGAACCATTCTTGCAACTGCATTGCAGGAACATCTTATCTTGGTTCAAGTCAGAAACTGCTAGTGAGACACCTGGGAGTGAAATAATTCTCTCATGGGGATAAAAAAAAATAACAACCAGATATTTTCATTGCTCAACTACATTGTTGGACGTGGTACATTTCTTAGATAACTTATACGGGAGCCTTCTGAGGAAAGTGTAAACATAAAAGAAATGCTAAGGCCAAGTGTAGTGGCTCACACCTGTAATCATGGCCTCACTCTGGGAAGCTGAGGTGGGAGGATTGCTTGAAGTCAGGAGTTCAAGGCCAGCCTGACCAAGAGCAAGACCCCCATCTCTACCAAAAATAGAAAAAAATTAGCCAGGCATGGTGGTGTGTGCTTGTAGTCCCAGCTACTCAGGAGACTGAGACAGGAGAATCACTTGAGCCCAGGAGTTTGAGGCTGCAGTGAGCTATGATGACACCACTGCACTCCAGCCTAGGTGACAGAATGAGAGTGTCTCAAAAATAAATAAATAAATAAATGCTGAGTCCTAAACAGAACGTAACAATAACAAGATCAGCCTGCACATAGCTACAATGAGCTGCTGCTAGTGACGTGTGATGGCACATCAAATCTTTCACCAAAGCCAGGCAACGTTGTGTATTGCTCTGAATTTTTCCCGTGGATATGCTATTAACACTAGTGGGAGCTCTTTACATTAAAAAAAAAAAATCAAACACATAAGGCCTATAATTGTTCTGCAATCCTCTCCCTCTCATACTAGATCTACTCATGTCTGGGGAGTTCTCTTTAAGGGAATCATTTGCCAAGACTTGGATTAATTTTTTAAAAAACATTCTAAGGCACTAGAACATGGAAGTGAATAATTTGCTCCAATCTTCCTTTCCACTCCTGAACAATACGTATGTTGATGAAAGGAAATAAGCCCCAGGTCATGAGTTAGTGCTTTCAAAATCAGACTATCTACTTGCCTATCCTTTCTTTCAGTTATAGCTGCTATGAAGTCTCACACTCTAACACCATATAAAACTCCTGGCATAATACCTGGACAAAGAGGGCAATTTCTCCCCAGCTTCCACTTTCCAGATAGTCATACTTGATCATCCAGCACAGCGTGGCCTGGCACATTCTTGGGGAGCTGAGACTCTCACAATTATGGGATTATTTAATCTGGAAAGGCCTTGAATTTCTATTTTCATGCATGTTCTACAGTCACTCCAACACTCTTACCTAATTCCATTTCTGATAAAAGGAGTAAGGGAACAACCGAGAAAAAGTTGGAGTTAACTAATGTGTACACATGGAAGCAGAATGTGGAACGGAACAATGGACAATAGAGATTCGGAGTGGTGGGGGTGGGCAGGAGGGGTGGATGATGGGAGGTTGCTGGGTGGGTACAATGCGTGTTACTCCAGTGATGGATGCACTGAAGGCCCTGACTTCACCACAATGCAATATATCAATGCAGCAAAGTTGCACTTGTACTCCATAAATGTATACAAGTAAAAAACAAATGGGAAAAAAAGTAAAGAAAATTACTTTGTTAAAAGTGAAAAAAATAAAAACACCAAATGAATAACAAATACACAACGTTTTGTTTTGCTCTAAAAGGTAGAACTGGGACAAATCAGTGGAAATTGCAGACTTCCTGTGGCTTCCTGTACAGGAATCTGGCTTCAAAAAGTCCATTGCCTGAATGACCTTCAGTTCTGTGATTCAAAGATTCTATGAGAGTCGGTGTCTCCACAGAGGCACAATAAGGAAGAACATTCCCACAATGAGAGCTGCCTGGTAAAACAACAACCTGCCTGTTTTTTAAGATATTTCAGGTGCCTGACCACCTGCTGGGAATGCTGTGGAAGAAATTATTAAATTGGGTAGTGTAAAAGATTGTTTGCAAAAATGGCTGCACTTATTATTCCCTTCCCTTTATCCATTCCCCTTTGCAAGATGACTTTGAAGTTCCTCCCATTGAGAGATGGCATTTCCCCACCACTTGAATCTGGGCTGGTCTGGTGACTTGCTTTGGCCAAAAGAATGCAGCAGAAGCAATATTACACTGGTTCTGAGTCTAGGTTTCTAAAGGCCTTGCATAGTTTGAATCTCCTTCCAGAAAACTTGAGATTACCAAGTGAGTGAACCCTAGCGAGACCAGCCTGCTGGAGGACAAGAAACAACATGGGGAAGAAGGGAAGTGTCCCAGCCAACAGCCAGCCAATTTCTAGAAGCAGAGCCCCCAGCTGACCTGTAGCTGACCACGAATTCATGAGAGAGCTCAGCAGAGACCAGAAGAATCAACTAGTTGAACTGTAAGCTCATGAGCAATAACAAATGGTTGCCATGCAATCCTCAAAAACACCTCTGAGGGTAGAGATAGCGAATGCCTGATGTCCCAATCAGAATAGCTTATGCCATTGTCATCTGCCTGTATCCCAGAAGGCCTCCAGGACTTTCCTCAATGGACATAGTAATGGCCAACATTAATTGGGCATCTTAATACTTGCTGGGTGATAGTCTTAATGCTTTACATAAATTAATTCTTAAACCTCGCAACAACCAGTGAGAAATGTATTATTATTACTGAACTGATTTGACAGACATAGAAACCATGTGTAAACTAAACTAAAATGTTAAGCCCCTCAGCCAACTGAATGGACTCTGTTGGCCACGGAGACTCCCCAAAAAACTTAAAGCTGAGTGGCCAGGGTAGTGAGAAGGGATATCAGATACATCTAGTTGCACCCTGTCCCTCTCGGAGTTATTCTTCCTAACAATAAGATACAAAATCATTAACAGGCCTAAGGCCATTTAAGACAAGTTTAAATCACACCTGCAGGTCATCAATTTACTTAATGGATCATTTGAGTCTCAGTATATGTCTGGTGGCTTGTCTCTGATTAACAGACTTCCTCATCTTAACTTAAAACATTCCATTCCTTTAGAGAAAGCTTCGTTTCTTTAACCAATTGCAAATCAAAGAATCTTAAAACCTATCTATGACCTGTAAGCCCCTGCTTTGAGATGTCCTGCCTTTTTGGGCCAAACTGATGTACACCTTCCATGTCTTGATTGATGATTTTACATGTAATTACCATCTCCCTAAAATGTATAAAACCAAACTGTAACAACCACAAAAGAAGCACTTGCTCAAGGCTTCTTGGGCGTGGCTCCCTGGGCCATGGTCGCCCATATTTAGCTCAGAATAAACCTCTTTAAATTATTTTATAGAGTTTGGTTTCTTTTCGTTGACACTTGGCAGAGAACTTAAGGAACTTACCTATGGAAAGAGTTGGTAAATGTCCAACCCAGGATTGGAACCCACAAGTCTAAAGCTACAGCCCTTGCTGTTAGCCACAGTACAATACCTCTTGCTGTCTGGCCTAAAAGGGAAGACTGTGTGCAGGGACTTACAGGCACAAAATCTAGTAGTTGTAAGTATTTCCTGATGATTTTCACCTGCCTCCCTTTGCAGAGCCTGGGATGTCACCAAATACCTCATTCATTTCTCCCACCTGAAAGTGGGTTTCTCCCACCTGAAAGTCATTTTTCTTACTGCCTGTTTCTGGGGACTCTCACTATTAAGCTTGAAACCAAGAACCTATGATCAGGAGAAATGTTTTTAAAAACTCATTACCAAAAACATGGGAAAAAGTAGAAGAAACACTCCTTTTCCAAAAGAGGACTAATTCTCCAGTATGAGTTTCCATCCTATCCATAATTGGAAATATCTGTAAATCAGGTTTAGAAAAACATATGGCATGGGCTTATGCAAAAGGCTTAAGCAGGGAATCAAACGTTAAATAAAATGATAAAAGCAGATTTAATAATCATGCCTAATGTCCCAGACGGGTCAGTTTTTTTCTCCTAGATTATAGTTTTCCTACAGCTCAAGATAGTTACAAAACGTCTAAAATCACTGTTTTTCTTATTTAATCAAGGGACTGCCAACACTTAAACCATAGTTAAACCAGTCCAACAGGAAAAAAGCCAAGGAATGTGTCTGTTCCAACATTTTCTGCACAGTCTGGTAGTACAGAGCTCTCTGCTATGAGAGCTCTTAAATGGGAATTCCATTTGCCAAATTGGATGAAATATGACCAAATTTTTCTAGAAATTTCTTCTGCCTTATCTAATTTTCCCGTTAGAGTAGGCAGTATTACTCATTTACCTACCATTGTATTGTTGTTGTTTTCCAGACACCTCCTGGAGGTCCTTGTACAGTGCCTCCTACACACACACACCCATATACAGAGTATAGTTTAGTAATTATTGACTTAATTAATGTCGGACAGTGGGAATCCCCTATCACTCCCACCCCCAACCCACTGTTATGGATTTGACCACTGCTTCTAGGCAGAGTAGTGTAAATGCCTGTATATCTGCATACAGACCTTCCTTTTATTTCACCCATTGTCTAAATCATGTTTTAGGGCACTTCTGTAAGCTCAACTCTTTGTTACCTACAGCTTTTTAAGGCCCCGATGGGGACCCTCAACCCCACCCCACCCCCTTAACATTAACCATTGGGCTCTTAAAGGCAAGATACCTGTCTTACTCTGGGAAGTTTTCACAGAACCCTTTTCTCCCTTCCTCCCTCCCTTCCTTCTTTTTCTTTTTAATAGACTTTATTTTTTAGAGCAGTTTTAGGTGCACAGCAAAACTGAGCAGAAAATATGGAGATTTCCCATATCTCCCTTGACCTCACACATGTGCAGCCTCCCCAACTATCAACACCTCCCACCAGAGTGGTACATTTGTTACAATCAACGAACCTAAATTGACATGTCATTATCACCCAAAGTCCATAGTTTATATTAGGGTTCACTCTTTGTGTTGTACATTCTGTGGGTTTTGACAAATGCACAATGATGTGTATCCACCATTATAAATAGTATCCAGTGAAGTAGTTTCACTGCCCTAAAAATCCTCTGTGCTCTGCCTACTTATCCCAATCTACCTCCTAACCCCTGGCAACCACCAATCTTTACTGTTTCCATAGTTTTGCCTATGAATAGTTTTGCTATTTTCAGAATCTCACATAGTTAGAATCATAGTATAGTATGTAGTCTTTTAGGATTGGCTTCTTTCACTTAGTAATATGCATTTATGTTTCCTCTGTATCTTTTCATGGCTTGATAGTTCACCTCTTTTTAGTACCAAATAAGATCCATTGTCTGGATGTACCACAGTTTACCCATTCACCTATTGAAGGACATCTTGGTTACCTCCAAGTTTTGGCAATTATTAGTAAAGCTGCTATAAATACTTATGTACAGGTTTTAGTGTTAATATAAATTTTCATCTCCTTTGGGTAAATACCAAAAGTGCAATTGTTGGGTTGTATAATGGTAGTATGTCCAGTTTTGTAGAAAACCACCAAACTGGCTTCCAATGTGGCTATACCATTTTGCATTCCCACCAGCAATAAATGAGTGTTCCTGTTACTGCACATCCATGCCAGCAATTGGTGTTGTCAATGTTTTGTATTTTTGCCACTTTAATAGATGTATAGTATCTCAGTGTTTTTATCTTTACATTTTTACTTCATTTTCCCTTTTTGCTCTTGTACCTATACTACACTGAAATTTTCCTATTTTCCTTCAAAGTGTTTTAACAAAAGTAATGCATACTTGATGTGGAAAAAAAAAAGTAAGTCCCTTTTGCACATCAGACTGTGCCTTAGACTCCGCTTATTCCAGTCAGTCACAAGAACCCAAAGTCAACAGTTTCTTATATTTCCTTGGAAATGTATCTTTTATCTCTCCTCTCTCTCTCTCTCTATCTCTCCCACCATATCTGGGTCTTGCCCAACACAAGCCTAGTCCTGCCAATTGTGGGTTTTTTTGACCAATTAAATTTATTTAGGAAAACCTGTGACTTTCATATTTGTCTTATAACTATACTAATCCCACAGAATGGCTTTTACAGGCTTAGATGTCTTTAGTTGTTGAACTTCCCATGTAATTCTCTTATTGTCATTTATGCTAGAATAGATTTATTAAATTAAAAGATAACAGTTATTCTATCTGAAGTTTTTACTAAAACAGAAATGTTTTATTCATAATATTCCTGTTTAAATCACTTTTTAAATAAAATATTATCCTTAAGATTATAATCCATCCAATTTGAGTAAAAGTATAATGATTTAAGAGCCATGTTTTAAAATTAAAAATGAAAGTGATCATCCAAAATTATATTTTAAAAATTGGCCCAAGTTTTTATTGTGGTTTTAGTTGTCATTAGTAGAATTGCTTGAAGGCTGAATTCACACTGAGGATAATTCAATTCTACTTTAACACATCGTGGTGTGGGGAAGTCCAACCTATGGGAGAGGATAATGAAGAAGACTCCGTGATGAAAAGAAATTCCCCATCATTAATGGAGAAAGTGAAAGGCCACACCAACAAACATGAGAGAAGAATTTCCTCTTCCCATGAGCTCTTCTTTTGGCACCAAGGCTCTCCAGATGGGAGGAATGGGTGGAGGGAAAGAGACTGAGAGGGTCACCCTGGTTTGAAAATCTCTCTAATAAAGAACTTGCATGTAAGTGGGTTGCCCAGTGTTCCATCTCCCCTCAAATAAATAAATAAAAACTTTACGTTTTGTCAAATTTATACAAACCAAAGCCAACTAGTTCTATAAGGTTTATTATTAATAAAAACATAGGTCAGCAACCTCCCCTTCTGCTATCCTCCCTTTCCTAGGGGAAACAAATTATACTCTTCTAAATGTTATTAACTGCCTCAAAACCTACCTGAATTACTCCATTTCCCTGGTCTCCATTATGTTATTTTCCTCTTTTCAAAAGGAGTGAATTTTGATTGTGAGGTTCTTAAAGCTACATAATTTTAGAGGGACACTTTTTTTTTTACATAACCTAAGTAATAGAAGCCTACAGGGACATTTTTAAAGAAAAAGAATGTAAGATTTCTTTTTTTTTTTTTTTTTTTGAGTCAGAGTGTCGCTTTGTTGCCCTGGCTAGAGTGAGTGCCGTGGCGTCAGCCTAGCTCACAGCAACCTCAAACTCCTGGGCTTTAAGCGATCCTACTGCTTCAGCCTCCCGAGTAGCTGGGACTACAGGCATGCGCCACCATACCCGGCTAATTTTTTATATATATATTTTAGTTGGCCAGATAATTTCTTTCTATTTTTAGTAGAGACGGGGTCTCGCTCTTGCTCAGGCCAGTCTCGAACTCCTGACCTCGAGCGATCCACCCTCCTCAGCCTCCCAGAGTGCTAGGATTACAGGCGTGAGCCACCACGCCCGGCAGAATGTAAGATTTCAAATATCAAATTAGATGGAGCCTTGGAAAGGTCCCTGAAGCTTAAGCTTTATTAGTCATAGTAAATTTGCTTCTGCCTTCAAGTGAAAACACACAAGATCCATTGTATTAAATTATCCCATTGCTACCTACAAACTGTCTCCCAGTCCACGTACTATGTCAGGAACACCAAATCTCTCAATAAATTTACATTCAACTAGTTCCCAAAGCCTACCTCCTCTATGGAATCTTTTTTTTTTTTTTTGAACTGCAAAATAGTAATATTTCTTAATTCCACTCTCTCTAAAAATTTAATTCCATGTTTTCCTTCATTTATCAGTCTATAATACATGCTTATCCCATTTGTGATTTTTTTTGTATTCTTTTCCCCCCAGCTTTATTGAGGTAAAATTTACAAATAAAAATTGTGTATATTCAAGGTATAGGATGTGATGATTTGATATACATATACATTGTGAAATGATTACTACAGTCAAGTTAATTAACACACTTATCACCTTGTGTGGCGGGGGGGGGGGGGGAGTGAGGATACTTAAGAGCTACTCTCTTAGCAAATTTCAAGTATACAATACAGTGTTATTAACTATTGTGAACATGCTATACATTAGATCCTCAGAACTTATTCATCTTATAATTGAAAGTTTGTACCCTTTGACCAACAACTGCCCATTTCCCTCATTCCCCAACCCTTGGCATAGCTGAACTTGGAGGACATTATTATAAGTGAAACAAGCCGGCCGGGTGCGGTGGCTCACGCCTGTAATCCTAGCACTCTGGGAGGCCGGGGCGGGTGGATTGCTCGAGGTCAGGAGTTCAAGACAAGCCTCAGCAAGAGAGAGAGACCCCGTCTCTACTAAAAATAGAAAGAAAATTATCTGGCCAACTAAAATATATATATAGAAAAAAATTAGCCGGGTATGGTGGCACATGCCTGTAGTCCCAGCTACTCGGGAGGCTGAGGCAGGAGGATCGCTTAAGCCCAGGAGTTTGAGGTTCCTGTGAGCTAGGCTGACACCACGGCACTCATTCTAGTCTGGGCAACACAGCGAGACTCTGTCTCAAAAAAAAAAGAAAAGAAAAGAAACAAGCCAAACAACAAAAAGAAAAATTCTGTATAATCTCACTTATATTTGTAATATAACAAAGTTAAACTCACTGGAGCAGAGGGTAGAAATGAACTCATAAAACTTAATAGCAAAAACAAGCAAGCAAACAAACCCAAATAACCTAAATAAAAATGGGCAAAAGACCTGAATAGATATTTTTCCATTATATACCTATACCACACTATTTTTTTTATCCATTCATCCATCCACAAACACTTAGGTTGTTTCCATACTTTGGCTTGTGTGAATAATGCTGTAATGAACATAAGAGTGAATGTATCTTTTCAACATACTGATTTTATTTCCTTTGTATATATACCTTGAAGTGGTATTGCTAGATTATATGATAGCTCTGTTTTTAATTTTTTGAAGAACCTCCACACTATTTTCCATATGCCTGTACAGGCATACCTTGGAGATACTGGGGGTATTGCTCCAGACCACCACGATAAAGTGAATTTTGGAATATAGCAAGTCATACAGATTTTTTGGTTTCCCAATGCATAAAAAAGTTGTGTTTATACTATACTGTAGTCTATTAAGTGTACAACAGAATTATGTCTATAAAACAAGGTTACATACCTTAATTTAAAAATACCTTATTGCTATCTGAGCCTTTAGCTAGTCATAATCTTTTTGCTAAGCGAGGTTCTTGCCTTGATGTGGATAACTGCTGACTGATCAAGGTAGTGGTTGATGAAAGTTGGGGTGGCTGTAGCAATTTCTTAAAATAAGACAACAATGAAGTGTGCTTCATCTATTGACTTCCTTTCATGAAAGATATCTCTGTAGCATGCAATGCTGTTTGATAGCATTTTACCCACAGTGGAACTTCTTTCAAAATTGGAGTTGATCCTCTAAAACCCTGCCATTGCTTTATCAACTAAGTTTATGGAATATTCCAAATTTTTGTTGTCATTTCAACAATATCACACCATTTTTACCATGAATAGATTCCATCTTAAGAAACCACTTTCTTTGCTCATCCTTAAGAAATAACTCCTTATCTGTTCAAGTTTGATTATGAGATTGCAGCAATTCAGTCACATCTTTAGGCTCCACTTCTAATTCTAGTTTTCTTGCTATTTCCACCACATCTGCAGTTACTTCCTCCACTGAAGTCTTGAACTTCTCAAAGTCATCCATAACAGTTGGAATCAACCTCTTCCAAACTCTTGTTAATGTTGAAGTTTGACCTCCCATGAATTATGTATGTTCTTAATGGCTTCTAGAATGGTGAATCCTTTCCAGAAAGTTTTCAACTGACTTTGCCCAGATCCATCAGAGGAATCACTATTTCTGGCAGCTATTGCCTTACAAAATGTATTTCTTAAACAATATGACTTGAAAGTCAAAATTACATCTTAATCCATGTGCTACAACATAGATGATGTGTTAGCAGGCATGAAAACAATATTAATCTCCTTGTATATCTCCATCAGAGTTCTTTGGTGACCAGGTGAGTTGTCAATGAGCAGTAATATTTTGAAAGGAATCTTTTTTCTGAGTAGTATGTCTCAACAGTGGGCTTAAAGTATTCAGTAAACCATGCTGTAAACAGACATGCAGTCACTCAGGCTTTGTTGTTCCATTTATAGAGCACAGGCAGAGTAGATTTAGCATAATTCTTATGGGTCTCAGAATTTCAGAATGTTCAATGAGCATTGGCTTGAACTTGAAGACTCTAGCTGTATTAGCCCCTGACAAGAGACTCAACCTATCCTTTGAAGCTTTGAAGTCAAGCATTGACTTCTCCTCTCTGGCTATGAAAGTTCTAGATGGCATCTTCTTCCAACATAACGTTGTTTCATCTCCAGTGAAAATCTGTTTTTTAGTGTAGCCAACTTTGTCAGTGATTCTAGCTAGATCTTCTGGATAACTTGCTGCAGCTTCTCCATCAGCATTTGCTGCTTCACCTTGCACTTTTACGTCAGGGAGATAGCTTCTTTCCTTAAACCTCATCAACCAATCTCTGCTAGCTTCCAATTTTCTTCTGTAGCTTCCTCACCTCTCCCAGCATCTCATGAATTAAAGTGAGTTAGGAACTTGCTCTGGATTAGACTTTGGCTTAAGGGAATGTTGTGGCTGGATTTGATCTTCTACCCAAACCACTAAAACTTTCTCCATATCAGCAATAAGGCTGTTTTGCTTTCTTATTATTTGTGTGTTCACTGGAGTAGCACTTTTAATTTCATTCAAGAACTTTTCCTTTGCATTCACAACTTGGTTAACCATTTAGTGCAAGAGGCCTAACATTCAACCTATCTTGACTTTCAACATGCCTTCCTCACTAAGCTTAATAATTTCTAGCTTTTGATTTAAAGTGAGAGACATGCCACTCTTCCTTTCACTTGAACACTTAGAGGCCACTGTAAGGTTATTAAATGGCCTAATTTCAATATTGTTGTGTTTCAGGGAATAGGGAGGCCTGAGGAAAGGGAGAGAGGTCGGGGAATGGCCAGTCAATGGAGACTCAGAATATACTCAACATTTATCCATTAAGTTTGCCACCTTCTATGGACATGGTTCATGGTGCCCCAAAACAATTAAATAGTAACATCAAAGATCGCTAATCACAGATCACCATAACAGATGTAATAATTATGCAAAAGTTTGAAATATTGTGAGAATTAACAAAATGTGACACAGAGACACAAAGTGAGCACAGATTGTTGGAAAATGGCACTGATAGACTTGCTCAATGCAGGATTGCCACAAACCTTCAATTTGTAAAAAGCACAGTATCTGTAAAGCATAATAAAACAACATACAATGAAATGAGGTATGCCTGTACTAATTTACATTCCCACAAACAGTTTACAAGGTTCCATTTTGTCCACACTATTGCCAATACTTACATCTTGTCTTGTGATTAAAACCATCCTAAAAGGTATAAGGTGGTATCTCATTGTGGTTTTCATTTGCATTTCCCAGATGACTGGTGATGTTAAGTACCTTTTCATATATCTGTTGGTTATTTATATGTATTCTTTGGAAAAATGTCTGTTTAGGTCCTTTGCCCATTTTTAATTTGGGTTATTTGGGTTGGTTTGCTTGCTTGCTTTTGTTATTGAGTTGTATGAGTACCTTATATATTTTGGATATTATCTCCTTATCAGACATACAGTTTGCAAATATTTTCTCCATATTTGTAGGTTGCCATTTTATTCTGTTGATTGCTTCCTTTGCTGTGTAGAAGCTTTTTAGTTTGATATAGTCTCATTTATTTTTGCTTTTGTTGCCTGTGCTTTTGGTGTCATATCCAAAAATAGAATCATTGCCAAGACCAATGTCAAGGAGCTTTTCCCCTATGTTTTCTTTTAGGATTTTTACAGTTCAGGTCTTATATTTAAGTCTTTAATAAATTTGAAGTTAATTTTTACTCTAATGCTAGTGCTTTGAGAAGATTGCTTGAGGCCAGGAGTTGGAGATCAGCCTGAGCAACATAGTGAGACCATTGTCTCTATGAAAAAAAAAATTTTCAAGTTCATTTTTATATGGTATACGATAAGGGTCCAATTTCATTCTTTTGTATGTGGATATCCAGTTTTTCCAACATCATTTATTGAAAAACTATCCTTTCCCCATTGTATATTCTTGGTGCCATTGTCAAAGATTAGTTGACTGTATATGGGTGGGCTTATTCCTGGGCTCTCTCTATTGTTCCTTTGGTCTATCTGTTTTTATACCAGTATACCCTGCTTTGATTATAATAGTTTTGCAATTCAGTTTGAAATCAGAAGTGTGATGTCTCCAATTTCATTCCTTTTTCTCAAGATTGCTTTGGTTCTTCAGGGTCTTCTGTGGTTCCATATAACTTTTAAGATTATTTTTTCTATTTCTATGAAAAATGCCATTGGAATTTTGATATAAATTGCATTGAATCTATAAGATTGCTTTGGGTAGTATGGACATTTTAATGATATTAATTCTTCTAACCCATGAACATATCTCATTTGTTTTTAATGCAATTTTTAAAATTACATGATATTATTAGCAGCTCATGATACACAATTTGATATAAAATTAGTTTTCCACATCAAAGGGAATTAATTTAGTTATTGTCTAAATCACTAAATTTCTGGCAAGAAACCCTTTTCTAGATGCTAAGCTAAAAGCTTTAGGAAAAAAAATCCTATTTCTAATATTTGACTTAACATGGCCACTTTGCTTGAAAAAAAGGATAAGATATTAAATATGAAAGATGACCAGATGGTAAGTATTGAAGCCACTAAAAACAAAAGTCAGCAGGATAGATTCATAGGCACAAAATGTAACTTAAAACATTAGTAGAGCTGAGGCTGTTTTTCTTTATCATTATGAATCTCTTTCTTTGCAATGATAATACCAGAGCTCCAAAGAGGCAATCTTATACATCAAACTGTCATTAAAATATGTGGCTTTTCCTGCAGTGTCATGTTACTAGTGCACTGAAAATTTTATTTTTCCAGTAATACTGGAGGTAATAATCAGAAGGTCTATTATTTCTGGCCAACCATAATAGATATGAACCATAATGGACACAACCCAAAGGTTAATTGCTATGCCACAAACACTGCAGCAATTAGCTTTTAGAGCAGGGAGTGACAGGTAATGTACTGCAAGTGAAAGTTAGTTTGTAAGTAGAGGCTATCCTCTATGTCATGTTCATAGGCTCCCCTAAATTAAATCAATGTGTGATCAAATTCGCAAATGTCACTTGGAGGGACCGTAGGCATGAGTAGAGCTTTTAAGGTCTAGGGAAAGAAGGATTTGACAGAGAATTTCAGGAGCAAAGGGGCCTATGCTGCTGTTCTAACTGCTTTCCTCCCAAATGCCTCTCTTTCCCTCTGTTCTCATTTATGCCTCTGCTCAGCCCAGCCTCCTCCAGTTGGGGTCCCCTCACTGCTGTTTTCCCCTCAAGCCTCTAATGTCTCAGCATCAGGCCAGTGGTACAGGCCTACCCTCAGTATGTGTGCAAGACCCAAATAAGAGTAGAAAGGAGGACACCATACTGTATGTCTACATAGTTAAAAGTCATATATCAAACTAACCAACTGTTACATAAAATATGCTCTATCCTCCTGCCTTGAAGCAAAAAGTACCTTTGTAAAAAAAAATTTAAATGTGTAAAGTCATGTTTTAATGAGTAGGCAAAATATGGAAGATGAATCAATTCAATTATAATTGCATATGTCTATATAGTCTGGTGATGGGCTGGAGATGCTTAGATAATCAATAAAATAAAAACTTATACAATTTATTATCTATATATTTAGTCCATAAAATTTCTTTTCTTCCCTTCATGTCAGCAAAATCATTTAATTATGTTGTTGTAATCAAGATTTTCATATAATCAGTATTCTATGAACAATATGGTGAATTCCATAACTTTCCTGAGGTATTGTAGCTGTTGGGATTTTTCAGTTTGATTTTAACTTGGAGAAACTTTGTTTTAAGGCAATAGCAACTGAAATTGTCAATTAAATTCTTAAAGTAATACCTATTTTTAAACATGAGAAATTAAGATTTCCAGTCCGGCATGTAAGGAGCTTAGAAGTTGTTACTCTGTCTTAACAAGTAAAAAGTTGAACAAACTGAAAATCAACAATTCTTGGAAATGTTAGAGAAATGAGGTCACAGGGCAAGCCACCATCCCAAAATTGGAGAGACAAACAGACAGATACAGAGATTTGCAACTTACCAGAGCAGAAACCCACCAGCAGAAATCTACAGGTAAATTAGTACAGGGTAGGAAAACCAGAACTACAATGATGATTCCTGGAGGCTCAATGTTGGCAAGTCTGAGAGGTTAAAATCCTAAGAGGTCTGGTCTTTGGGGGACACACCCACATTTTTGTGAGTTTTACCTCCAGGAGCTCTTCCAGGTTCTCTAAATAAAGATTAGAGAAAAATCGCCTCCTACATCTAGCAGGGAGAAGGGAAAAGCAACCATTTTGAAATTGAAATTTCAACCAATTGAAAACATTCTGTTCTTAACAAGACTTGCCCTCAAGAGAAACTACTTTACCAGAGCCTAGCTTGTTGGGGTTTTAACAGAGCCTAACCAACCTGGGGAAAGGGAAATATCCAACCCCAGTCCCTCTAGCCATCCTGTCCTACCTAAGGGGGGGAGGGTGGTAAAAACTGAGAGGCACTTGTAAAGTTCATAGCCCAGGGGCACAGGCTCACTAAAACTAAGGTCTAATCACAGGTTTACAAAATGCTCTTCCTCCTGCCACACTAACACCACTCACTAAAGCCCTATTTACCCCAGCATATTCCACCCAAGTACATCATGTCTGGCTTTCAACAAAAAATTACAAGACACACTATAAAGCAAAAAACACAGTTAGAAGAGACAGAGCAAGCATCAGAACCAGACTTAGATATGGCAGGGGTGGAATTATCATACCAGGAGCTTAAAATAACTATGACTAATATGCAAAAGGCTATAAAGGGAAAAGTAGACAACATGCAAAAACAGATGGGTAATGTACGCAGAGACATGGAAATTCTATGGAATCAATAATAATTGCTAGAGTTCAAAAACACTGTAACAGAAATGAAAAATGCCTTTGATGGATTCATTACTGGGCATTGTTGAGAAAAGAATCATTGAGCTTAAGGATATGTCTATAGAAGTTTCCAAAACTGAAAGGCAAAGAGATAAAATACTGAAAAAAATGGAATATAATATACAAGAACTGTGGGACGACTACAAAAGTATAACATATATATAATAGGAATACTACAAGGAGAAGAAAGAGTAAAAAGGAACAGAAGAAACATTTGAAACAACAAATGAAAATTTCCCCAAATTAATGTCAGACATCAACAATGTTAGATCAATTCTCTAAAATCTCTTCCAAAAGACAGAAGCAGAGGGAATACTTCCTAGCAGCATTGCTCTAATGCCAAAAGCAGACAAAACCATTACAAGAAAACTATAGAACAAATAACTCTCATGAACAAAGATATAAAAATCCCCAACAAAATATTAGCAAATTTAATCCAACCACGCATAAAAAGAATTTTACACCATGACTAAGATTTATCCCAGATATGGAAAGCTGGTTCAACATTTGAAAATCAATTCAGGCAATCCACCACATCAAAATCAATTCACGTAATCCTCCATATTAACTCATGCAGCATATATTTCCTCTAAAGAAAATATTTTTCTTCTAAAGAAAATCACACGATCACATCGATAGATGCAGAAGAAGCATTTGACAAAATCCAATACCCATTCATGATAAAAACTCTAAGCAAACTAGAAATAGAGAGGTACTTCCTCACTTGCTAAAGAACATCTACAAAAAACCTACAGGTAACATCATACTTAATGATAAGAAACTTATCTATAGAGGGACAAAGATAAGAATTATATCCAATTTCTTCTCAGAAACCTTGCAAACAAGAAGAGAGTGGAGTGAAATATTTCAAGTGTTGAGAGAAAAAACTACCAACCTAGAATTCTGTACCTTGCAAAATTATCTTTCAAAAGGAAAAGTGAAAGTCTGCTTCTTCTACTTTGGGTTACCACTATCCACTAGCATAACCCCAGAGGAAAAACAGAAAAAGAAAGAGATGGAAAATGGGTAAAACTAAGGTAAAGAGGGGCTGAGTAATTTGCTCAAGTTCACACAGCTAGTAAGGCTGGAGCTAGGCTTTAAAACCAAGGATTCTGAACTCCAAAGTTTGTGTTCTTAATCTCATACCATTGGGTTGAACTTTTTATATTAAAAGACAAGTGATGACACAGATAGTTGCCTAAATGTTCCAAATCTACCCTGACCAAAAAATCATTCATCACTGCTCACTATGTAATTAAATGCAATTAAAAATCATATAGGCTTTACTTCTGTATAAATCAACTTGTACCATTTTCCCTCCAAATCCCGTAACGTGTGTTCATTTCAATGTCAAAAGTATCATTTTAAAATGTCACTGCCTAGTATTCAAGCCTGATCATAGAAAGGTTCATTAAATTTGTAAGAACCGGAGAGAAATAATCTTCCTACGTAGAGACTTAGAAATTTCGGGGAAAACATTCTTTCTACACAGAAACTTTCTATACAGAAACTTATTCTGCAATACGTAAATTGTCCAGCTCTTAAATTATGTTAATATTTCTTCATTACTACCTCTCCCCCAACATCGGTCCTAAGCTTTTAATAAAACTGGGAAGGAATTCCCCTCGCCTAATTCAACCCTTTCCCCACAGATTTCAGTACTCTTCTTCGGGTTATTCAGTGGTGTCCTTCATCCCAGGTACTGAAATCTGACATTCACTTTCTTCTACAGGATGATTTATCTAACAAGAATATCTCCATGTAAAAGTCACTTGGCATTTTTCAAATCCAAGTTCATTTGCTTCTCATATAATTCTGTCTACCTCATAGGAAGATCCTACAGATTAGATGTAAATGCACATAAAGAACTTGGCACTATCTGACTCACAGCCCATGCTCAATAACACGTTAACGATCATCGTAATTATTATCATTGCTGTACTGTGAAGAAACTAAGCCCCTGAAAGATTAGGTAATTTATCTCAGATGTGTGGCAGAGTTGATACTGAAAACTAGGTTGACTTTCAAAGCAGTTCAACCTTCTGTTAAGAGTTTGAATCAACAAAACTGTAGGACCCGCCAGGGCTGAAATCCCACTTCCACCTGCGCTTCAAGTGGGTGACCAGATTCCCCGAATTAATGAAAGGGGTTTTTTTAGAACAGTTATCAACGAAGTTATCCTCTCTCTAACTCAGATCCTTTGTGCAATTGAGTTTACATAGCAAATTGGGCCCGTTTTAGGGTTCTTGGCTCCTGAAATCCGAAATGAAGTGGGCTCTTTTTAAAGCGAGCTTTATTTTGAGGATCACCAGAGCTTCAAAAAATCCTTCTAGGGTGAACCCCTTGGCACCTGGAGGACGAGACCGGACACAGCCCTGTGCCTCAGGTACCTTAACAGACTGCAAAGTGAGGTCCGGGCCCCACGGCCGGACCTCGGCACCGACACGGTTCACCGGGCGGGCCCTCGCCGGCGGCGGAGCCAGGCGGGGCCGACGGAGCACGGGCGGGGCCGGGCGGAGGGCCAGTGCCGCCGCCGCCGCGAGCCCGGACCTGCCCGCCCGACCTGGCGGCGCAGTCTCGCGGGATCGCTCAGCTCTCGCTCCCCGTGCGGCTCTGGCGGCGGCTCGAGTCCGGGACGCTCCCCGGAGCCGTCTGAGGTCGCGGGGGGACGGTAGGCTGAACAGGGACGGGGAGGTAAAGTGGCCTTCGACTGTCGCCCAAGGTGAGGCTCCCCGGGCCCCGACTGGGCAAGCGGCCGGGCGGGTCCCGGGGGTAGCGGAGCGGGCCTCGAGGGGTGCCGGGCGTGCCGGGGCCGCGCGCTGGGAGCCGCAGGTGCGGGCAGGCGGCGTCGGGACAGCCCGCGCCGGCTGAAGTTGGCTCCGGAGTAGGAGCCAGCCGCTGGAAGGCGATGCCGGGTCCCCGCGGCGCCGAGCAGGCCGGGACACTGCTGCCGGGACCTAGGCCTGGGGCAGGTGCTCGGCTGTTGCGCGCTGGAAGAAGACGGGGCACCGGCGTGGGCTGGGGCGGCGGGTGGCTTATTGTAATTGGGGCCACGGCCTTCCCCCAGCAGGGAACCTCCGTCGCCTTCCCGGGACCGATCTGCTCATTTTCCTTTTCGACGGCATCCCTATTCTTTCCAGCCCGTGAAAACTACGATTTTGTCCTCCGCTGGAGGAAATCCTAGAAGTCTCTCTCTAGTTGGCCTTTTGAAAAACAGGAAAAGTATATCCCCAGAAGACTGCAACAAAAACCGGCGCTCTAGAGTCTTGTTTAAGAACTCTTCAGGTCTCAAGGAATTTCCCAGGGCCTCAGTATTCTGTGCGAAATAAGCTTTCCAACAAGGGCCCTTCGATTTTCAGATTGTACCAGTCGTTTTTAACTTATTCCTAAGCACCAGCATTCCTATTTATCCTCCATTTTACTCATCTTATGCCAGCGGTCCCCAACCTTTTTGGCACCAGGGACCGGTTTCATGGAAGACAATTTTTTCCACGGACGTGGTGGGGCGGGGGACGGCGGAGCTCTGCGGCCGGTTCCTAACATGCCGCGACTGGTCCGGGCCTGGGGTTTGGGGACCACAGTCCTAGGCCCCCTTTTAACACTGCGTTCCATTCAGCACCTGCCTTCCGTCATTAGTTCCCTAGAGATGAGACTTCCTCAGCAAGTGGTATATTCTATGCCATGGCAGGTGAAGAATATCTCGCTAGGACAGAATTTTCCATTGTTTTTCCAGTGTTAGTTACCTAGGGCGAAAATCTTAACTCTGCACTTTGACGTCTGCATTTGAGTTTATGACAAATGTTGCTGATACATCCTCTTGATTGTTTTTACAGTAATTGACCCAGGACCCATTTTCAGGAAAACAGCTTCCTTCAAAATGATAAAATAATGAAATGAGGAGTTTGAACATTTTGTCTTTGGATGAGAATCTTCTGAGCATGAAAATAGAGATTAAAACAAGCCATGTGGTAAAATCAGGAATTTGAAAAACATGGAAATGTTTTCATTTTTGTTGACATGTATTTTTCTGCCCCTCATAAGAGGGCACAGTCTCTTCACCTGTGAACCAATTACTGTTCCCAGATGTATGAAAATGGCCTACAACACAACATTTTTCCCTAATCTGATGGGTCACTATGATCAGGGTATTGCTGCTGTGGAAATGGAGGTGAGTAATGCTTCATACCTTTATTGAAAAATAGTTTATGTTCTGTTCTAGAATAAATTGTAAATATGACTTTTATTTTTAAACACAGCAGGAGATTGTAAATTGTAAATATGACTTTTATTTTTAAACACAGTCATATTTCGAAAAATTCTTTTGAAAATTAACCCCCCCCCCCCACTGACTTATGTTTCGTGGACATTTGGGGCCCTGTTTAGTGGATTTGCTTAAGATAGAGTTTGTCTTATAATGAATTATGGTTACAAATGATTTCTAAATATCTTGTACCTGGAAAATATTTTATTTTCCTGAATCAAATATGGTAGTCCCCCTAGAAATTCTGAATTTTTTAAAATTCACTGAACATATAATCTGTATTGTCTGGACTAAAAGTGAAGAAATCTGCATGTTTTTATAAGTAGTTGTAATGTTTTCACTTGGCACAGTTCTCCTGAAGCAAATATGTTATTGGAATATTTTGGGGTATAGACAGTGTTGTACTAAAAAGAGACTTTGTTTTTTAAGCATAGCACTTAAATATTCTTTATAAGATAACTTGTTAAAAGAAACCACTTGTCAAGGGAGGAGTACAGTGACACTAAAGATTGCCTTAGGTGCCTCCTCAGTTACCTGCCTCTGGTTTAGAGATACGCAAATTGCTAGGGAGGTGTGGGAAGAAATAGCTACCTGTAGAGACAGGAACCTGCCTTCCCATAAGATTTGTCAGGTTGATAAGTCTCTTGAAGGAAAGAAGACAAAGGTGTCGTTTTTGTAGTTTTTCTCCAGAAAAACTGTCTGAAGATGATAAAAGCTTTTTTCCTCAGATAGTTGCTAAGAGATGAAACCCCTACAATTTAATATACATACAGTTTTTAAAACTGATTAGATTTGATTTTGTAGCTTTGAAAGTCTTCCATTGTTTTTCAATTGAATAGTTGTCTGCCTCATTGTGGACTCATGTCTAGAATAGAAAGGCTTTTAAATACTAACTAGATGTAATTTAAAAGGATATCACAAATTATATTATTGTAATCTTTCAGTGGTTTTTCAAACCACTGCAAGATTGAACACTGAACAAATGATGTGGTAACACTTTCATTGTTTAATCAGAATCATTTTGATGGTTTAATGTGATTAGAATATATAGTGGGAATACCACCAAGCAATAATTACATCATTCATTCACATTTTCTCTGATCATGTTTGTAAGTCATGTTTTAATAGTGTTATTAAATTTTTTAAAAAATCTGGTTTCCTTTCTTTGTAGTAGCTAAATACATTTTAAGTTTGAATGCTAACAATGACCTTACAAATTCATATTATTTAGACTTGAGTTCCTTGTCATGGAGTACTATTATAAATGTAGGTGAGAAATGCATCCCTGCTATTAAATGCCTGTAATTGTAAGATGGTAACAACTAGCTTTGTTCCACACACATCTTTTTAAAACCAATTGTTTCTGTCTAAAAAAAAAAAAAAAAAAAAAAAAGATATTTTTTATTTAGCTAGCTTCTTTCTCAGGTAGTTTGTGTCTGGATATTATCAAGAAGGTTTTTTGTTCTTACCTCCCTTATTTGATTGCTAACATTACCAGTCTCTTCATTATATATCTTTCTCATATACGAAACTTTCTCATAGCATTTACTAATGAAGTTTTGTTCTATAAGTCATACTTCAGTAAGTTTAAGGATACAAAAGAAGAAAGCCATCAAGCAGTTGCTTAATACCAGCATTAACCTAAATCTACAAAAAGGAAAAAGGGAAGGAAGGGTAAATGGAAAGGCAAAAATAATATCAACCCGGGTCAGACTTTTAATCCCTATATATAATTTTTTTTAGTCTATAGTATTATGCTTTTCCTACCGCCCCAATCCTATTTGTCCTTGTGGCTAAGCAACATTCTCTATTAGTTCCTGGATTGAATATTCAAAATCCTGTAATCTGAGAGTTGTATGTGACCCTAAAGGTCATGCCGAGTTTCTTAACCATTTTTGTGCCATTAACCTCTTCTCAGAATAAGAGAAATGTTTTAAAATTTAAGTAAATAAAATGGGTAAGATTACAGAGGAAACCATTGATATTGAAATATACTTCTGGGTATTGCTCAGGTTAAGAACCCCTGAACCTGTCATTATATGGGTGAAGAAACTGAAGCCCAGACAAGTTATGGTTTGTCCAAGGTTTGAAAACTATGATCTGACACAGTCTTCTCTGTCTACATGGACCATCATGTAGACAGAGAAGACATTTTTTAAAACTTTTTCTTAAGGCCCTTGACCTTACTGGATAAACAAGATAATATTTCCTATGATTTGGAAGGCAACATGTAAATTTCAGTCCTTTGCTACCTCTTTGTAAACTTCACTTGGATAAAAACTAAATTGGGTGATTTTTTTAAACTTCTGTTTAGCTCTATCTCTCTTTTTTCCTCTCATCAGTGCCTTGAATACAGAGTTTTGTTAGATCAAAAATAAAATCCCTAACTTCAGTCTCTCCCATCTAGTGGTGCCAAAGGATTTTATTAAAGTGCAAATCCATGCAGTCCACCTTGGGGTTAAAATTCTTCACCATTTCCCTAAAGCTGGAGAAATAAAAGACCCGATTCTAGAGTAGCACCCAAAGCTCTTTATGTGGGACCCTGCCTTCCAGCCTCCCATCTTGTCCCTTCCCACATTGTACAGTCTGCTTCAACCAGCTGACCTGTTTGTAGAACTCAAATCCATATTACTCTTTCTCACCTCTGTACCTTTGCATATATTATAGCCCCTGGTGGACCCTCTACTACCTTTCTGTACCTGCTCAATTCCTACAGGTCTCAGTTCAAGGAATAACTCTTGTTTTTAGTGAAACCTTCTTTCACCTTTCTCCCAAGCATATTTAATCAGCTCACTCTCTACACTCTTATAGTACTTAATATATATAACTGTCCTTACACGTATGCTGTATTGTGATTATTTAAATGTTTCTCTCATTAGGTTGTGAACTTGTTGAAGGTAGGGATGGTGTTTATTCATCTGTATCCCTAATGCCTAGTACAGTGCCTCTGAGCATGGTTAGATGCTCAATAAAAGCTAAAGAAAGAAAAAGGTGATGTTTCCTGTCCCAATAAATCAGCAAAGAGAATTTTCCCTTCCAATCTTTACATTCCACCTCTGTCTTCTACAGTGTCCAAGTGAAAGGCATTCTAATATTTTTAGGCGGTTTACAGATCATCCTCTTTTGTTCTACCTGAGTAGAAATATATCAGTTGAAACCCTCTATTTTCTTTCCCTTATTAGCTCTACACATATTTGTTAGAATGTGTTTAAAGAATTTGATTTTTAACCATTCTATTTATTTATATGAAGTGAAGGGATTCTTTTGATTGGACTTCTAGATTATAAACTATACCTTTCATATTTTTTTCTAACATACTTTAGTACTTAAGGTTATAGTACAGTCAAGCACTAAATTAAGCTGCATGTACCTTGGCTTTTACTAAAAACGTGTTTTATAACTTCTCTAAAGATCATATGGGGTTTTATACTTCCTACCCAACTGCCTTTGGTTCCTGCTGGTCGCGGTCGAGTTTCCAGTGTTCACTGAATTGAAGTGTTAGGATGAGAAGAATTGCCTGATGATTATGGCAACCAATTATACTTTCTTAGCCATCAAGAATTCCATATGAGTCAATAAATCTATCTCCCCATTTATGCCTCAGTTTTTATTTTATGACAGCTAGCCTGTTTTGTAGAATTTAGGCATTATGGTCATTGTCAATCTGTGATTATATGAGATGATTTAGAGCAGTGGTTCTCAAAGTTTAGTTCATAGACCAGCAGCAGCTTGTGAGTTTGTTAGAAATGCAAATTTGTGGACCCCTCACCCCAACCTCCTGAACTGTGTTCTCTGAAGAAAGAGCCCACCTGTGGTTTAACAAGCTGTCCAGGTGTTTTTTATGAATGTTAAAGTTCAAGACCTACTGGTTTAGAGCAGGGATTGCGAACTTTTTCTGTAAAGGGTCAAATATTTTGGGTTTTGCAGACCATACAGTTTCTGTCGCAGCTATTGTACTCTACAGTTGTAAGGCCATCATAGATAATGTGTCAACATGAGTGTGGCTGTGTTTCAATAAAACTTTATTTACAAAAACAGGCAGTGGGCCATATTTGGCCTATGGGCTGTCATTTGCAGAACCTTGGTTTAAATACTTGAAAGTGTTTTAAGAATAGTATAGCATATAATAAACATTGTGCATTCTTCTTAATATGTTACCCGAGTTATATGTTATTTAATATCCATATACTCTTTTAAAGTCAAATTTATACAAACCAGAAGGATCTAACTGGGATATCCTGGTTTTTTAGTTTTGTCTCAGAGATTGCCTAAAATAAGGGACTTCAGTTTTTTCCTTATTTTATTATCTGAAACTGAATCATGTGTACTACAAAGAGTTAGTTTACAATTCTGAATAGTAACTTGGCTTTATAATGAAAAGGATGTTGTACAGTCTCACTCTCCCAAGTGGAAAAAAAAAAAACACAATGGCTGCTGGTTTTCCATTGTGTTCCTTTTGTTTCATATCTAAAGCATTGTTTCTCAAATTGTGAGGTTGATGTCCCTTGAGAGACTGATTTCATCCAGAAAGAGCTGAGACTGATCTTGGGAAAATGGAAACAGGAATATTGTATTTTTCTTTTTGAATTGCCTTCATGGAGGTCTAGGCAAAGGGAAAGTCATATATTGTGTTTGGAACAGCATGTGGTCATTCCACTTTTAAACTGCTAAAGGGAAGTGAGCCAAAAAAAACTTTTCCTTTCCACCTGTTAATATGTACTATTAAAATGTCTGTATTTAATTAAAATAAGGGGATGGAGAAAAACTGGATAACAGACTTTTAAGAAAAAAAATCTATTTCTATTGCGCAGTGGTTTTTAACACATTAATTGCCATGTGAGTTGTATTTAATTCATGCTCATTTTGAGCGTGGGGCCTCATAAAGCAAAACCTGGGCAAAACCGTGAAAATCTTACTTGTTGGTGTTCTTATTGTTACAATTAATATTGATGATTTATTTCTAAAAACGTGGACTAGATAAATACAATTCAATAAATTTCATTTTCCACTAAATTTTTCATTAAATTAGAAAGGATCATTTTGTTTTTGAAGTTTTTATTCTGTTTTCGTAATAAAACACTGTGGCCTCAAGGAAAAAAATTTTTTCTAGTGTGGCAGTCAATGTGTTAAACATTTTCATTTTTCTGCTTTTAGAAGAGTTCAGTGGACCCCTTCCTGCTATCACCTTTCCTCCATATTCTCTGCCTTTTATCCCTCATATACAAGGAAAGACAATGTTTAGTGTGATTAACCTCTTTGTTTTTTGGGGAAGACTATCTGAAAGTAAGATGTTAATCATATAAAATGAAATATGTACTGAAAAGTGTTCAAAGTCAGTTGCATATATAATGGCTACTATTGTGTTTTATATGTAGAAACCACAAGCTTACCTTCCTCTGTGATGTTATGTTGAAGTAGCAGAGAAAGTACCTTGACTGGTTCTGGATCTGCAGAATAAGGGCAGTTTTGTATTTGAACAGAAAGGATAATATTTCTCCTGGGAGGTTCTGCTGATAGGCACAAAGTTCCTATTCCATTCCTTGGTATTCCACAGTCTAGGACATTATTAGTTATGCTCTCAGAAGAACCTGTCCACAAGGGGCATGGTTCTTTCAGACCATAGGAAGACTTGTGTTGTTATTATTTCCTTTCCTTGAAAATGTGTCATGTAGATAATGAAGCATTGTTACTTTAGTTTGTATATTTGTCGTGTGTTCATTCATTAATGTTTGTCAAATGTGTGCCTTTCCCAGAATTACAGTTTTTAAAGTTACAAGTTTTCTTTTTTTATTTTTAATTTGTATATACATAATAGTTATATATCTTTACAGGGCACATGTGATGTTTTTTGATACAGGTACTATGTAAATTAATCAAATCAGGGTGATTGGGGTATCCATCACCTCAGGCATTTATCATTTCTTTGTGTTAGGACTGCAGTTTCCAACCACCAGGCTGCAGACCACCAGTTCCGTAGCTTGTTAAGAGCTGGCTGCACAGCAGGAGGTGATCAGCTGGCAAGCAAGGGAAGCTTCATCTGTATTTACAGCTGCTCCACATCACTGCATAAGCTCTGCCTCCTGTTAGATCAGCAGGGGCATTAGATTCTCATAGGAGTGCCATCCCTATGGTAAACTGTGCATGTGAAGGATCTAGGTTGCATGCTCCTTATGACACTCTAATGCCTGATTATCTGAGGTGGTGATGCTAGTGTTGGGGAGTGGCTGCAAATACAGATTACCATTAGCAGAGAGGTTTGACTGCACAATAAATGTAATGTACTTAAATCACCCTAAAACCATCCCCCGTGCACCTCTTGGCCCCGGTCTGTGGAAAAATTGTCTTCCATGAAATCAGTCCCTGGTGCCAAAAAGGCTGGGGACTGCTCCCCTAACGTATTGTTGATTATAATCACTTTGTTGGGCTATGAAATAGTGTTCATTCTATCTATCTAACTGTTTTTGTACCCATTAACCATTCTCACCTTGTCCCTCCCTCCCTGCTGCCTTTCCCAGCCTCTGATAACCATCATCCTACGCTCTGTCTCCATGAAATCAATTGTTTTTAATATTTTGCTCCCATGAATGAGTGAGGATATGCAAGACTTGTCTTTCTATGCATGGCTTCCTTCACTTAACATAATGTTCTCCAGTTCTATCCATGTTGTTGCAAATGCCAGGATTCCATTCTTTTTTGTGGCTATATAATATACCATTGTATACATGTACCACAATTTCATTATCCATTCATCCATTGATGGACACTTAGGCTGATTCCAAATCTTGGCTTTTGTGAGTAGTGCTGCAGTAAACGTGGGAGTGCAGGTATCTTTTCCATATATTGATTACCCTCATTTGGATATATATCCAGCAGTGGGATTGCTGGGTCATATGGTAGTTCTATTTTTAGTTTTTTGAGGAAACTCCATAGTGGTTGCACTAATTTACATTCCCACCAATAGTGTACGAAGGTTCCCCTTTCTCCACATCTTTGCCAGCATTCGTTATTGCCTGTCTTTTGGACAAAAGCCATTTTAACTGGGGTGAGATGATATAGTAGTTTTGATTTGCATTTCTCTGATGACTAATGATGTTGAGCATTTTTTCATATACCTGTTGGCCATTTGTGTGTCTTCTTTTGAGAAATATCTATTCAGATCCTTTGCCAATTTTTTAATCGGATTATTTGATTTTTTTTCCTATTGAGTTGTTGGAGCTCCTTATATATTCTAGTTATTTAATCTTTTGTCAGATGGGTAGTTTGCAAATATTTTCTCCCATTCTATGAGTTGTCTCTTCACTTTGTTGATTGTTTCCTTTGCTGTGCAAAAGCTTTTTAGCTTGATGTGATCCCGTTTGTCCAAGTTTGCTTTGATTGCCTGTGCTCTGGGGGTATTACTGAAGAAATCCTTGCCAAGACCAATGCCCCGAAGCATTTCCCCAATGTTTTCTTTTAGTAGTTTCATAGTTTCAGGTCTTAGTTTTAAGTCTTTAATCCATTTTGATTTGATTTTTGTATATGGTGAGAGATATGGGTCTAGTTTCATTCTTCTGTATATATATGTCCAGTTTTCCCAGCACCCTTTATTGAAGAGACTGTCCTTTGCCCACTGTGTGTTCTTGGCACCTTTGTTGAAGATAAGTTCACTACAGATGTGTGGATTTGTTTCTGGGTTCTCTATTCTGTTCCATTGGTCTTTGTGTCTGTTTTTATGCCAGTACCATGCTGTTTTGGTTACTACAGCTCTGTAGGATAAATTGAAGTCAGGTAATGTAATTCCTCCAGTTTTGTTCTTTTTGCTCAGGCTATTCTGGGTCTTTTGTGGTTCCATATAAATTTTAGGATTATTTTTTCTATTTCTGTGAAGAGATTGCATTTTATCTGTAGATTGCTTTGGGTAGTATGGACATTTTAACAATATTGATGCTTCCAGTCCATGAGGATGGAATATCTTTCCATTTTTTGTGTCTTCTTTGATTTCTTTCATCAATGTTTTATAGTTTTCATTATGGAGATCTCTCACTTCTTTGGTTAAATTTATTCCTAGGTATTGTAGCTATTAAAAATGAGATTACTTTCTTGGTTTCTTTTTTAGATTGTTTACTGTTGACATATAGAAATGCTACTCATTTTTGTATGTTGATTTTGTATCCTGCAAGTTTACTGAATTTGTTTATCAGTTCTAATAGTTTTTTGTGGAGTCTTTAGGTTAAAGTTATAAGTTTTAAATTAAAAGATTAATTAATTCTTTACTATACAAATCCTTTCTAGTATCAACCAGTTAATATGTACATTTGTATAATTTCCAAAGGAAAGCTCTTTTGGAGAAGTAGTTTAAAATTTCTCATTCCTCCTGCCAAGACATAGTTTAAAAATAACAAGTTTTCCATTATGGAAATAATTCAAATTCCTGCTTTTTATTCATCTCTTGTATTCCAGTCTTCACTTTACATTTTTAAAGAAGGTGACTTGCCTGAGATTGATCACATTCATGAAAATAAGTAGTAAAATGTGCACCACTTTCTTATACAGTAGTCCAATGACATTCTCAAAGAATTTACTCAAGACCTTTGTAACCACTTTGACAGTATTTGCTCTGCGAGGTGTAATTGAAAACATTTATGGAGCCCTTTAGCCTTTAGTCTTATTGTGCTAAGGTCCATCACTTTTTTTTCCCCAATCACTTTTTAGATTTCCTGACTTTCACTCAGGTTTCATCACCATCACTAGAAGTTGACTTTCTTTTTGATGACATTTTAAAGCAAGAAATAAAGCTCGTATCACTTCATGGGAGTTACTGTGTATGTTACCATCAGTAGAAAGCACAAATCCTGAGCTGAGAATCAGATGCTTGGCAATTGCTTGGTCTTGTTCACTGTTAAAGTAGCTTACTTCCCTGTACCAGTGAGATTCTGATTGATGCTTCAGAAAAGTGAGAAATGTTTATATATTCTGTATTTTCAGTACTAAGGGAAGCAAGGCACAGCCAAGATATTGCTATAGGACCACTCTGCTTAGGCTTAGCTTTATATATTTATTTAAAAAATCAAATACCTTTCTTCTTTTGTTCTCCCTCAATTAAAATTCTAGCCCAGACATTCTCTTCAGGATCTCACAGTGCCATCAGCCTCAGGCCTATATCATGGTTCCTTTCATTATCATATCATTATAGCATGGGAGCTAGCTGGTCCTTTCCCTATGTATCTTACTGAGACCCACTAGTGTTTGTTTATTCTACAGGTATTCAAGTACCTAAATAATTAGATATTTGAGGCACTATTCAGGTACAAAGCATACAATAATGAACCAAACAGAACTCTGTGCCCTCATGGAATTTATATTCTGGTGTAGAAATGTAAGACAACCCATCTGCTTTTGTCATTTTACTTTTAGTTCTAGTTTTTGGCAAAGGCTTGTTTTCTTAGATTACTTTTTTGCCCTTTTCTACTCATTTCCAAAAAACACTTTTAGACCTATCTTATTATTTTGCTTTGTTCATTCCTCCATTTATCTTATATAGCTCTTTAATTCTTTTAACTTTGGAAAAAGAGAGCTTCCTTTTTCAGACTAATTTTCTTCTTTTTCTGTGTCCTTTCCACCTCATATAGAGTACCCAGACTGGTTAAGCAGAAAAGGAATTGATTAGAAGAGTATCGGGTAGCTCACAGAATCAACAGGTAGGCTAGAATTCAAGCTCGGGCTCTAAGAAAACAAGCTACAGCTAAGACCATGACTCAGGAATGGTCTACATGGGAGTGTTGTAAGCAGGGAATTTCAGTGAGGACAAATCTTGGATGGAAAGGATCTGGGGTACTTAACCTCACACAAGGTGGATGATCGCTCTGGGATATGGTACCATATTGAGGGCTTAAGATTTGTTGCTGCTTCTGGCAAATTAACTACTCGGCAACAGCCAGATCAGCCTCAGGGAGGAGAGGTCGATGCTGTTGAATCTGGGCACTCCTCTCTGCCACCATGAAAGGCTGGTTGACATCTACACAGTGGATTATTTAGTCCACCTGTTTAAGAGCTTCCTCTGTACTGGGGCCTTTTGGTTGCATTAACATACATCAAAGATATTTTCACATCATGGGCTCATTTTGGAGAAGTCCAGCCACCTACTCGTTTTTCAGATTCTTAATTGCCAGTTCTCCAGTCTTGCTTCTTACAGGTTCCTATCTGGTTATACCATTAGCTATACCCCACGAATCAGTGTAACCTCAGACCATCTTTTCTATTGATAACCTAGACAAGACATCGTGATTAAAGTTCTGCCTACTAGGGCCACCTCTGAGTGGAGTTATAATCCTATAGCAGTTCACTCTTGGCTAAGACTAGCTCATGTAAACTGGGCTATAATTATTTCCTCAGGTGTCATTTGGTCAGAGGGAACTCCCCATCAAGTCATAGGTGTGTTTTAAGGAAAGGATAGTAATATGGCAGAGGTAGGCCTTCTAAGAGTGTGAGTAATATGCTCATGCCACTTTCCCATGTCTTTAAGATCTGCTCAGGCAACTTGAAGATGGAATGCTATTGGGTACACCTGACTTCATGAGTAGGTGAGTTTGATAACACTCAGCTCGTGAGAGGTAATTGGGGTTGATTATCTCTAGATGTTCCCTCCTTACCTTCAGTCTCTACCTAGAGCTAGTAGCAAACCCAAGGTGAAAGGTCCCTTTCATTTTTTTATGTAGGGTTAATCTCATTTGCACTTATGTTTTACTATGGCATCTAGGTTATAGGTATATGGCTTCATCACCTTTATGTCCTCAATATGATGGAGCACTGTGATGCCTTGTGATGGTTAGGGTCTCTGACAGTGAAATTGAGGCACAGATCTGAGAGCTGATGTTGCTGTAAGGCAATGGTTTTCACAGTTTGGTGTGCACCAGAATCATCTGAAGGGCTTGATAAAACACAGATCACTGGCCTCACCCCAGAGTTCCTGAATCAGTAGGTCTGAGATGAGATAGAGAATTTTCATTTTGAACAAGTTCCTAAAGGATGCCACTGCTGCTGATTCAGGAACCACTCTTTGAGAACCACTGCTCTAAGGCAAGTTGGTGAAGATGTGCTTCTGCCTCTGCTGGGTAAAAGCAAATTGCTTTTGGAGAAAAAAGAATTGACCAGATTAGAGCTACATACCAGGTGCCAAGGCTGTGCTGATTTGCTGCAGCAAAGAGACCACATCTTGAAAAGTACCTTAACCATTTGATGAAGGTTGCTTAAGACAATCTATTAAGAACACATCCAGGCCAGGCACAGTGGCTAATGCCTGTAATCCTAGCACTCTGAGAGGCTGAGGTGGGAGGATTGCTTGAGGCCAGGAGTTCGAGACTAGCCTGAGCAAGAGCAAGAGCCCATCTCTACAAAAAAAAAAAAATAGAAAAAATTAGCCGGGCATAGTGGCAATCGCCTATAGTCCCAGCTACTGGGGAGGCCGAGGCAGGAGAATCACTTGAGCCCAGGAGTTTGAGGTGCAGCCAGCTGTGGTGATGCCACTGCACTCTAACCCAGATGACAGAGCGAGACTCTGTCTCAAAAAACAAACAAACAAAGCCATATCCAGTTGCACTGGAAAGTTAAAATGGGAAAGTGATAGGAATTATTACCTCTGAATATGTTTTTGATGGTGTCACTGATCTCTGAAAATGCCCTTGATCTGCAGTAGTGCTTTTGATATTTTATCATTGTGGGGAGGGAAAGCTCTAATGGTTTCTGTTTGGCCCCTCCTACCATAATAAGGTTTATCCAGGAAACCAATATGGTGATTGTGCTTTTGCTAAATACAGTTGTTTTAGGTATATGCACATAGACTTGGGGAAGTTACAGTGGGTTGGGTTTGGGGTCTCACTCATCAAAAGCCCATTTATCATCTAATGTCCAAAAGCCCAATCTCTGAAGCTAGCACTGAATCCAGAATCTCTGAGAAATAACCCCATATCAGTGTTCTTAGCTCCATCTAAAATTATGTTACTTCCCCCTTAATCCAGAACCCTCAGAATCCAATATAAATTAAAGGTATCGTGGAACTAATTTAAAAGCCTTTTTTCCAGATGTGATTTTGACTTGACCTTCCCAGGGCATGCTGGGGTAGAACTCTAGTTGTAGGCTGAGACATTGAAGAATGGTGGGGATAGAGCATGAGGCTATTTATTTTCTTCTTAAAAAGTAAATCTCTGAGATGAGGAGGATCTGTCTTAAGGGCTGCTGGTTCAGAGCGCTGAGTATTCTGAACCTCATCACATATCCCCACTTCTGGGTCCCACTGCTTCCTAATGACAGTATCACCAGGTCTCTTATATGAAATGGAAGTGAATTAAACTGATATAATTTGGCAATTTACAGGATCAAACTTTGGGTTTCAACTTCTTGAGCCTTAAGTCCTTTTGGTCCTGTGTTTCACTCCACATCTTGAGTCAAGAATTGAGATATGCCTGTTATTCCGTTTCTAAACCAAACAGTGCTATTAGAAGCCCTCACCTCACCCCACAATCTTTCAATAACTCATGCTCTTCCTACTATTTTTTGGTTGTCTGGCAGCAGCAATTTTATCTCTCCATACCTTTGCTGGATACATCTTTCTAAGATATACTGAGAATCTAAGTGATCACAAGGATAACTCCGCTGTTTTGCTGCTATATGCCATGGATTGCCAGATTTACATCTCCAAATACTAATAGGATATTCACTGCTTTTGGCCGGAAACCTAGTTCTAGAATTCCTCCCATGTTGCTTAGGTCACTTGCAACCCATTCTTTGTGTAATTTCTGTATTAGTCAGTCTTCTTGGTTATAAACAACAGAACCAACTCTGACTAAGCAGAAAATGTATGGATATTGGACAGCTTGTAGAATCAATGGGGAGGCTAGAGAACCAGGTTCAGAATAGAGGGAGGAGCAAAGGGAACCAGGGCATAGCTAAGATCATGTCACAGGATCAGTATGTTACCAGCGCTGATGCCATTGGACACTTCCTGAACTATTGTCAATGGAAACTTAATTTGGCGCTACAAGGATTATTGATCCCACTGCAGCTGCCTCAAATATTCTGACTATATTTTCTTTTTCACGACCCTCTCCCCAAGAATCACATTGCCTAGAACATCCAAATGGCCAAGCTTAGATTAGCTGCCTGTGTGTTTGTTGCCAGGTTGCATCCCTGCATCCCTCCTTAGCTTCTGTAGCATGTCACTTAATTTGGGATTCCCAAAAATAGGACTCCTGGGCAGGCAAAAACAGTAAATATTCACTGCAGAGCTCAGTGTAAGACAGAGTTACCTACCAAGGAGAAAATTTTACTGTAGTAGCTACAGTTGTTTTGAAATTTATCTCCAGATCTGCTATTCAAGTCTTTATTACCTGCTTTATAAACTTTTGAGCCATAAGTGTCCTTAGAGATCATCCATAATTCATTGCTCTCATTTTACTGATGGATACTGAGACTCAGAGGCAGAGGTGGCACAGATAGCTAATTAGATAGAGTTAAACTATTAGAATTAAATAGTAGTTAAAATTTAGTTAGAATTAAAATGCTGGCATTATTTCCAGCAAAGGATTATATAAAGTACTACATGTATTTTGGTTCCCATTATCCATGTATCTTACAGTTTGGCTCAGGCTGTTTTTCAGAATAGAGGTGTGAATTGCCTTCTTAATTGTCCTCTTCTTCCAGTACTAATATACTGCTATTAATATTTCTAGGGGGTTTTGCCAGAGACTGACCATTTCCTTAAAGAACCCTACTTTTTATTTCTCTGAGTGTTAAAACTATAATTAACTATTTTGATTATTATTGAATGGTAGAATCTCAAAAGAATTATTGATACTTTGTTGTGGTTATTATATGAGTTTTTTGGGAATGAAATTTGAAAAGGAGAAATTCATAATGAGATCATGAAGACACTCGGTTACTAAGAGATTTGAAGAAAGTGTGTCGCTAAGGGGGAGGAAAGGGAACAGACTGAACAGACCAAGAAGTTTGAATATTTGCTCAATTCACGGATTTACACTTTAATTCGTGGGTTTAATTCACAGATTTGGCACTTACTGCACTTAATATTAGTTTAACAATGTGATGGGATTTAGAATATAAAATTAAGGATATAAGAAATATCACGGTGGGTCAGGTTAGTAGTCTTTCCATCTCAAGGTTTGGTTTCTGGGAATGGTACCTAGGACATTTTGTAGAAGAACATTAAAGATTCCTATCAAAATTTTTATTTCATAAGATGAAGGAAATATGCTCATCCTATTTATGTTCTCAAATAATGGGTATGAGTTCATTAATAGGCTATCTATTATTATTATTTTTTTAGAGATGGGGTCTCACTATGTTGCCCAAGCTGATGTCAAACTCCTGGCCTCGGCTTCCCAAAGTACTGGGATTATAGTTATGAGCCACCACGCCTGGCTGACTACTCATTATTTAAAGTGTTATTATTTGTTCTAAAATTACCTGCTTCAGGAGGGACATACATCATTTGGAATTTGATAAACATAGCTTGAGGTTTTACAGTCTTTGGTATGTGTCCTGTGAACATTTTTTTTTTTTTCAAACTGAAGAGTTTCTTTCATGTAGAAGAGTCCCAGTACTCTTTTGATTTCTTTTCTTCCTTTTATCCGTGTCAGCATTTTTGCCTGTCTTAGTGCTTTGGGAAATGGTAATTTTCAGGGAGAATTGGATAACAGCATGGTATAAAGGCTAATGATGACATACTCTGGAGTCACAGGAACCCAAGTTCATATCCTAGTTCTGCTTCTTACTACTATTGCTTAATTGCTTAATCTCTCAAAGCTTCAGTTACCTCATCTGTAAGGTAGAGATGAGAACAGGGTTATCGTAAAGGTCAATGGTATATGAAAGTATATGAAAAAGCACAGTGCCTAGCTTATGGTAAGTGCTGAATAAATCAAAGCTCTGATTTATTATCAGTAGCTATAATACTGGTAAAAGTAGCATTTGATCAAGAATAAGGACACCTAGATTCTAATCCAGGGCAGATTTTAGAATTTCAGTAACAATTTCTATAAGAAATTGGCTTCAGTTTTCTCACTTGTGAGCTGAGGGTTTGAATCAGGTCAGTGGTTTTCAAACTGTGATCTCTGGAGGTGGTTGAGGTCATGGTAGTGAAGGGGAGCTATGCGAGGTATCTCAGCAGGGAGGGCTTCCTTTTCCACCAGAGAGGCCGCGCCTTTCTTTATTTAGCATATCGAGCTTCTTTGTAACCTCCTATCTAAAGAAAATGTTGCTTGGCAAAATGTACACAGGTGAGTGCACAGGCACATACACTTTGAAAATAATTAACTTAAAGGTTCTCTCAGGTCCCTTCCGAATCTAAAATTCTTTAAGTCTATTAGGCTGTAACAGAACTTGGAAGTTGGTGGCCCATGCTGGATCTAACCTGAAGACGTTTGTCCTACACAGTGTTTTAAATGTATATATTAAAGTGTTACAATCCAAAATTTGGGAGATTTCACACAAGAATCTAGGTTCTCTTTTCTTGTGAAAAATTGATATACTTGACAATTCTTTGTCCACATTTGCAAATAATAGTCTGCTGGAGTTGAGTAGCAGTTGCTACCCAACTACTGCCTATTGTCTTGAATTTACCTCTCTGGCCTCTGGAAGTATTTGAGTTTTCAACATTCAGTTTATCCTCTACACAGTACAGGAACATCAGCATTATTGGATTAAGCATCGTTGGCACTGTGGAAGAATTAAATGAGGGAAGTGACTTGTTGTGTTTGCCCTGTAAGAAAAGAAAATTGTTTTTATATAGCAAAAGTACATGTATTACTTTCATTTTGCCTGCCCTTGAACTGGATCATTCGTTCTTAAGTACTGACCATCAGTTTATCATGGCTGTTGCAAAATGGCTTCTGAGTTAGAACTAAACACTGTGCATTTTAATTCTTTCCCTGAAAGGATCTGATTACCAGACACTCAAAATATTTAGGAATATTTAGGTTTTTGGGGGGCAGTCAACAAAGAAGTAAATGCTACCAGTTGTCCATGGCTCCCCTTCTCTCACCTTAGTCTCAGAGGAGGATTCTCCCACTATCTGGGCATTCTCCCTCTTAGGATAGAGGAAATTTTGAAAAGTACTGTGCTGTTTGCTCTCCAGCAAGTTCCTGTTAGGTGGCAAAGGGTCAGGCATCGTTCAAATAAGAGAGACAGTGTACCAACTGTGGCAGCCCTGTCTTTGCTCAGTCACATTGCCCCATCAGGACAGGGTGAACTTTCCACTGGCCCAACATCCTCCAAAGCTACCATCTAATTATTGGGTGTGGTTTCTGTATGTGCCTTTTAAATAGGACTTATTAATTGCAGTGCTCTAATCAAATCTTATATTTACTTATTAATTTGTCTGCTTGACCTTTCATTTACCAAGAAAGATGTATTGATATTTCTCATTATTACCATGGAATTATACATTTCTCCTTGTAGTTTTGTTGCTTTTTGCTTTATATATTTTAAGGTGATTTTATGCAGTGTATACAGTGCTCAGCAATGCATTTTACAGTATGTTTGTTGCAGTTTATCCAGAACCTGAATGTGTTGTGGCAGGAGCTATTTAGTTGGCCATACTGCTGAAAGAACTCCTCATTCCTTCTGTCTTCCAGAAATTTCTGAAAGTTGATAGTTCATTCAGGAGAACTTCCCTTGGTTTTTTTTTTTTAATGCATCTGTGGATATATTTTTTTAAATTTTTAAACCTTTTCTCTCATTTCAATGACATCTGAAAAGGAAGGAGATGCTAATATATATAGTAGCAATCCCCAGCCTTTTTGGCACCAGGGACCAGTTTCATCGAGGGGGTGGGGAGGACAGAGCTCAGGCGGTGAAGCCTGCAATGGATAGCAGCTATAAATACAGATGAAGCTTCGCTGGCCCACCACTCACCTCCTGCTGTGTGTCACCCCTAACCCCCCTTTCTAAGTTTCATGGAAGACAATTTTTCCACGGATGGGGTAGGGGATAAGGGTTGGGGGGTGCGGTGGCAGAGCTCTGCAGCCAGATCCCTAACAGGCCACGGACCGCAGCTATGTAGATTCAGCTCACTCCCCTTGAATCAGAATTTCCTTCTCTTATGCTACATGTTTTCTTTAGGTGATTTCAGTTATTTCAATGACCATTCTTAGACTGATGACTTTCTAATTTAACCTAAGGTCTCTCACCTGCATAGCTCTGTTTATTTAACCTCCTAGTAGTAGATATTCACACTCAGATGTCCCATGGGCTCTTCAGACGGACTGTCCATTAACTAGTGAATGGATAAACAGATACTACTCAGCAATTAAAAGGAACTAACTATTTACTGATATGTGGAATAATGTGGATGAATCCCAAAATAATAATGTTGATTGAAAGAAGCCAGACAAAAAAAAACATATTATGTGATTCCACTTATATAAAATTATAGAAAATACTGCTCTGTAGTGACAGAAAGCAGATTGGTGGTTGCCAGGGAGTGACAGGTTACTGAGGAGATGAAAAAGAGGATGGAAGAGAGGGAGGAATTACAAAGAGGCAAGAGGAAACTTTTGGTGGTGATGGATATTACCTTAATTGTGGTAATGATCTCAAAACTTATCAAAATGTACATTTTGTACATATTCAGTTTGGCAGATATCGGTCTTTCCTGAATAAAGCTGAGGGGAAAAAAGTCCTTAGTACTAAAAGGCTTTTAACAGAAACACAATAGGCCTTGCCCACCCTGCGTCTCCATCCCAGTCCTGCTCCTCAGAGGCAGCCACTTTGAACTCTTTTATGTGTTCTTCTGGTATGTATGTAAGCCATACTCTAATACGCTTACTCTGTCATTTATTGATTCATCAATTTGAATTTCAGGCAGTATCTGTTTAGTTTTTCCTGTTATCCTGGTAGTTGATCATTCATTTCTCTCACTCTGCCACTTTTACTTCTCTTAACCTCCTAATACAATTTTTGGTTAAATCAGTACTCAATGCTAGCATTGCTAGGATTATTAAATATTGTTCACTGCTGAGTGAAGTGGTGTACTTTGATTATATTTATTTCTGTAATATCTTCCCCTCAACAGTTAGTGCAGTAATTGCATTTTCCCCATTTGCTTTGTTTTTTTATGTACGTATAGCTTTTTTCAGATGTGCTAACAGACTTTTCAGACACCTAGCAGCAATTTTCCCAGATGATCAAAGTATCATATAATCCGTAAATTCCAATCCCCCACTCCATCTCCTAGAGACCTTTCTCTTTCAGCCGTTTGTCCTTCTATCAAGTATGTTCTGATTGCTTTCTGGACTAGATTCTTAGTTGTCATGCTGAGGATTTCTCTTGCCATTCTCCAGTGTTGAATCAACCAATTCCAGGGTCCTATATCATTTCCCTTTCTGGCTTATTCATATATTCCTTCAGTATATTTCAGGAATACTGTATCTTCTAGTTGCTTCCTAAAAAGGGATGCTTGAAAGTTAAACTTTTTAATTCCTTACAGGGGCCAAAATGTCATTATTTTACCCTCAATTAAATGCTGGGTATAGAATTCTAGGTTGAAAGTAATTTTCCTTTATTAGCTGGGTGTGGTGGTGGGTGCCTGTAGTCCTAGCTACTAGGGAGGCTGAGTCAGGAGGATGGCTTCCCGTGAGCCCAGCAGTTCAAGTGTGCATTGAGCTACGATCATGTCACTGCACTTTTCCAGCCTGGGTGAAAGAAAGAGGCTCTAAAACATAAAATAAAAAAGATTAAATAATTGTTTTAAAAAAAAAAAGAAAGAAATTTTCCTTCAGAATTTTATAGTTATTTCTTCGTTGTCTTCTAGCATCTGATATTATCACATATTCAGAATTTAATATCTTTGCATATGTCCAGAGTTTCTTCCCCCTCTGGAAACATTTATGTTATCTTAGCACTCTGAAATTTTTTATTGACATGACATGTCATTGTTCATTCATCGTTCTGGAGAGTCTTTCATTTATTCTATAAATATTTATAGAGAAATTGCTATGTAGCAGACACTGTTTTAGGCACTGGAGATATAATAGTGAACAAAATAGACAAAGTCCCTTCCCCTCATGGAATTTACATTCTAGTGGTAGAGGCAGAAATTAAATAAACTAATATATTATGAAATGTCAGATAGTGATAAGGGCTGAAAAGAAATATAAACCAGAGTAATGGGATAGAGAATGACAGAATAATTTTTGGACAGGGTGGGCAGAGACTGCCTCTCTGAGGTAATAGTTGAATTGGAGACACAAGTAAATGAGGACATAAGCCATGTGGCTGGCTGGGAGAAAAGCTGAGGGGAACAGCAAATGCAAAGATTCTGAGTCAGAAATATACGTGGAATGAGGAGAAGCAAAAGTCCCCTTTAGTGGCAATGGAGTGAAAAAGAGAAAGAGTGGTAGGAAATGAAATTGGAGACATAGTCTGGGACCAGGAAATTTAAGGCCTCCCAGAAGTTGGTAGAGACTTTGGAATTTATTTTATTGAAGTCTTTGAACAAGGATAAACTTACATTTTAAAGAATCACATTGGAGAGAGTATAGATTGATATGGAAAATTGATTGTAAGGTTAGCAAGAGTGGGAAATAGTAAGACCTGTTAGGAGACCATTTCAGTAGTCTAGGTGAGAGATACAGTGGCTTAGACTGAGTGGTAGTAGTGGGAAATGGTCAGATTTGGAATATATTTTGAAGGGAAAGCCAACAGGATTTGCTAATGGATTGGAAATGGGGTGGAAGAAGACAGTAGTAAAGAATGGATCTTTTTTTTTTTAAGTTTTTTTTTTATTTCAGCATATTATGGGGGGGGTACAAAAGTTTAGGTTACGTATGTTGCCCTTGCCCCACCTCCCACCCCAAGGCAGAGCTTCAAGCGTGTCCATCCCCTAGACGGTGCGCATCACACTCATTATGTATGTATACACCCATCCCCTCCCCCCCCACATCTGCCCAACACCCGATTAATGTTATTCCTAAATGTGCTCTTAGGTGATGACCAGTGAAACCAATTTGATGGTGAGTACATGTGGTGCTTATTTTTCCATTCTTGGGATACTTCACTTAGTAGAATGGGTTCCAGCTCTATCCAGGAAAATACAAGAGGTGCTATATCCGCATTATTTCTTATAGCTGAGTAGTATTCCATGGTATACATATATCACATTTTATTAATCCACTCATGTATTGATGGGCACTTGTTTCCACATCTTTGCAATTGTGAATTGTGCTGCTGTAAACATTCGGGTGCAGGTGTCTTTGTTATAGAATGTCTTTTGTTCTTTTGGTAGATGCCCAATAATGAGATTGCTGGATCAAATGGTAGGTCTACTTGTATCTGTTTAAGGTATCTCCATATTGCTTTCCACAGAGGTTGCACTAGTTTGCAGTCCCACCAGCAGTGTATGAGTGTTCCTGTCTCTCCACATCCACACCAACATTTATTGTTATGGGACTTTTTGATAAAGGCCATTCTCACTGGAGTTAAGTGATATCTCATTGTGGTTTTGATTTGCATTTCCCTGATGAATAGAGATGTTGAGCATTTTTTCATTGGTTTGTTGGCCATTCTTCTGTCTTCTTTTGAAAAATTTCCATTCATGTCCTTTGGTCACTTTTTGATAGGGTTGTTTGATTTTTTTCTTGGTGATTTTCCTGAGTTCTAAATAGATTCTAGTTATCAGCCGTTTATCCTGTGTGTAGCATGTGAAAATTTTTTCCCATTCTGTAGGTTGTCTGTCTGCTCTCGTGACAGTTTCTTTGGCTGTGCAGAAGCTTTTTAATTTAATCAGGTCCCATTTATTTATTTTTGTTGTTGCTGTGATTGCCTTTGGGGTCTTCTTCATAAATTCTTTGCCTAGGCCAATGTCTATAAGAGTCTTTCCCACATTTTCTTCTAGAATTCTAATAGTTTCACACCTTACGTTTAAGTCTGTTATCCACCGTGATTTGATTTTTGTGAGAGGTGAAAGGTGTGGGTCCTGTTTCAGTCTTCTACATGTGGCTATCCAGTTTTCCCAGCACCATTTATTGAATAAAGATTCTTTTCCCCAGAGTATGTTTTTGTCTGCTTTGTCAAAGATTAGATGGCTATATGAGGATGGTTTTATGTATCTGGATTCTCAGTTCTGTTCCACTGGTCTGTGACCCTGTTCTTGTGCCTATACCAAGCTGTTTTAATAACCACAGCCTTGTAGTATAGTTTGAAATCTGGTAAATTAATACCTCCCATTTTGTTCTTATTGCCTAAAATTGCTTTTGCTAAACAGGGTCTTCTCTGGTTCCATACAAAGCGTAAAATTATTTTTTCTGTATCTGTGAAAAGTGATGTTGGTAATTTAATAGAGATTGCATTGAATCTGTAGATCACTTTGGGTAGTATAGACATTTTAACAACATTGATTCTTCCGATCCACGAGCATGGTATGGTTTTCCACCTGTTCACGTGCTCTGCAATTTCCTTCCTCAGTGTTTCTCAGTTCTCCCTGTAGAGGTTTACCTCCTTAGTTAAATATATTCTTAGGTACCTTATTTTCTTTGTTGCTATTATGAAAGGTATTGAGTCCTTAACTTGCTTCTCAGTTTGACTGTTATTGGCATATATGAATGCCTCTGATTTGTGTGTGTTGATTTTGTATCCTGAGACTTTACTGAATTCACTTATCAATTCCAGGAGTCTCTTGGTTGAATCCTTGGGGTTTTCTAGATATAATATAATATCATCAGCAAAGAGTGAGAGTTTGATCTCTTCTGTCCCTATCTGGACACCCTTGATTCTGCTCTCTTGCCTGATTGATCTGGCAAGGACTTCCAGCACTATGTTGAATAGCAGTGGGGACAGTGGGCAACCTTGGCTCGTTCCAGTTCTAAGTGGGAATGCTTTCAATTTTTCCCCAAAGAATGAATCTTAAGATTCTTGCCCTGAGCGACTTGGTGAGGATGGCATCATTTACTGAGACAGGGAAGACTGAGGGAGTCTTTGGGGATAGGGATGCAATGGAACTGAGTTGTGTTTTGGATACGTTGGTTTGAGAAGCCAGGAAGCAGATGTTCATTCAAGTCTAGGGGTCACTGGAGCATTGGGGTCAGACAAGTTTCCTCTGAGCAGCAAGCGTAGATAGGGAAGAGGTCTGGGGCCTGAGCTGTGGAGCATTTCAAGACTTAGAATTGGGAAGTGGAAGAACATCAGAAAAGGAACAGCCAGTGAAATAGAAATCCAGGAGAATTCATGTCCTAGAAGACAAAAATACCTCAAGAAAAAATACCTCAAGCTGAAGATAGGATCCACTGTGTCAGTTGTTTTGTTAAAAGTTGAGTAGAAGGAAGACTTAGAATATACCATCAGATGTGACAGTGTGGAGTTTATTGGTGACTCTGACAAGTTGTTTCACTGGAGTAATCCATGGCTTCTGGAAAAATGTATAATTGAATAAAATAATGGTATTCCACTGTGTATGAAGGGTTCATTAGTCTGATAGAATTTAAAGATTCTTTTAGAGTATAAAAGCATTAAGTGAATTAATTTTCTTCATTTGTTATTAAAATGTTTTCTAACCTTATCTGTTTTTTCTTAATAGCATTTTCTTCCTCTTGCAAATCTGGAGTGTTCACCAAATGTTGAGACTTTCCTTTGCAAAGCTTTTGTACCAGCCTGCACAGAGCAAATTCATGTGGTTCAACCTTGTCGTAAATTTTGTGAGAAAGTATATTCTGATTGCAAGAAAATAATTGACACTTTTGGGATCCGATGGCCTGAGGAACTTGAATGTGACAGGTAAATTATGTTTCTCACAAAAGCTATTCATGGTATTTTAATATTGGCATTAGCTCTTCAGAATATTAGCAACCGGCTTTCATTATTTCAGTAAATTTTTATTGTACACTTAATATGTGCCGGGCATTGTGGTGGTAAATTATTGCAGACACAAAGGTGAGCAAAAAAGAGACTTGCTTCTTGCTCTCAGGGAACTTGCAGTAAGGTGGGACAGATAGATACTCATCAAATAAATGCAAAATTACCCCTGTGGTAGATACAACAAAGGGAAGGTATTGTGCCTTTGACCCAAGCTGGGGGAAAGGGAAGGAAATGGCTATTGAGCTAAAGTATGAAGGGTAAGACAGAGGTAATTAGGCAAGGAGAGGAAGGAAGAACATTTTGGGTAGTGGGAATAGCTTGTTCGGAGACCATGTGACATGAGGGCACATGGCATGTTCACAGAATTAAAAAGCCTGTGTGGCTGGAATGATGAGAGTAAAAAAGAATGTGGTGTAAGATAAAGAAAGAGAACCAGCAGACCATTCAGGGCTCATCTTGCATGTTTTTATGCTAAAAGCAATGAGAAGGTCTTCAGGTATTTTAAGATAGGAATGGGGAGCATGATCCTGTCAGCTTCTGTGTGGAGCTTGGCCCTCGTGTCACAATCTGAGGGTGGGGCGGTGCTCCTTGGCAGTTCCTTTTAGGAATCCAGGCTGCTTCCATTATGCAACTCTGACAGCCGTGTAGATGGGGGAGAGAGATGGTAGAGAACCCACACCTTTTCTTGACTACCTCAAACTGAAAGTATCATACCTTTTCCATTTTCATTCCTGTTGGCAAGATGTCAGTTATGTGGTCACAACTGAACTAAGAGAGAAAATGGGAAATGTGTGTCCAGAAGAGATGTGTGTCAAGTCAGAGAATGTTGTCAGGTGCTGCCAGTTGGAAAGAACGTCTCATACGGTTTCACTGGAGTGACGGAGACAAAGGACAGATTGCAGTTGGTAAAGCAGTTAAGTGGAAATTGAAGCAAGACACAGCGTGTTCTCAGGAAATCTGGCTACAAAAGAGGAGTTTACGAGTTTAATGGGAAAGAACTGAATAGTTTTTAAACTCCTAGGAAAAAGGAAGAGGCAAGCATTTATGAGGTAGAAGAGAAATAATCAAAGGAAGTTTTCTGAGAAAGAGGTAGGATCCCAAGCACAGATAAAATGTTGGCTGTGGGTAAGAGGAGTCTCCAGAAGAGGACGGGATTGCTGTGGATGTAGGTGGGTTTGTGTGTTCAGTAAGGTTGTTGCAAGAATTTCTGTCTGATGGTTTCTGTTTCCTTTGTGAGGTAGTAAGAGTCAAGGTCCTCTGGTGAGAGTCTGGGAGCAAGGGTGTAAGTTTGAGAAGTGGTAGTTATGGAGAGTGAGCAGGCTGGAGAAGCTTCATAACATTTTAGGTAAATCAGGTGAGCCTGAATCTGTAGTGGATCTCACGTGACCTGTTGGGACCTTCTCCAGCAGTGGTGGGATGCTTAGGGCTAGGCAGAGAAAGCAGATCTTTGCATCTATGTGTGGGGTTTTGTCCGATGGATTCAGTCCAAATAGAAAGGAGCAGTAAAAAATGAAGGGTAATGACAAGAAGAGTGTTACTGAAACAATAGCCTATGAAAGTCTAACGGGATGAGGACTGAAATGAAGAAAGGAAAGGACTGGTGTATGGAGATAAGCTGGAGGAGATTCCAGTGAGGCTTTAAAAAAAGGTATAGGCCAGGCACAGTGGCTCAAACCTATAATTCTAGCACTTTGGGAAGTCAAAGCAGAAGGTTCCCTTGAGCCCAGGAGTTTGAGACCAGCCTGGGCAACATAACAAGACCCTGTCTCTAAAAAAAATATAGATATAGATATGGTGGAGCACGCCTGTAGTTGCAGCTCCTCAGGAGGCAGAGGCACAGGAATCGCTTGAGTTCAGGAGTTCATGATTATGGTGAGCTTTGATCGGGCCACTGCACTCCAGCCTGGAGCAAGCCTGTCTCTTAAAAAAAAAGCATAGTGAGAATGTTTTAATAAATGAGCTGCAAAGATAGGAGTTAGCAGACCAAGGGCAGAATGCTTGAGTTGATTTTTTTTTTCTTTCTTTTCTTTTCTTTTCTTTTTTTTTTTAATGCCCAGGCTGGTCTCTAACTCCTGGTCTCAAGCAATCTTCCTACCTCAGCCTCCCAACGTGCTGGGATTATAGGCATGAGCCTCTGCACCCGGCCCTGAGTTGATTTTTGTACAAAATCACCTGTAAATGATTATGTACACTTATAGGTTGTGGCAAGTTGTGGCATAGTTACAGGTGAGCAAAGTATGTGGGGGATAGTCATTGGAGCTGAGGAGGTTAAGGAGCTGAGAAGCCAGAGTATCAATGGCTTGTCCTTGGCCAAGTCACCAAGGAAGATGACAGTAAAAACTGGGGCTCATTCAACAAATTTTTATTGCACTCTTACCATGTGCCCGGACTGTTCTAGGCACTAGAGCTATAACAGGCAAAAATTTCTGCTGTTGTGGATCTTACAGTGGGGAGAGAGAAAAGATGAAATAAATTAGTTATATTTGTATTAGAAGATGATAAGACCTGTGGAGAAAATGCTTGCTCTTTCTTATGGGATTGCCTACTCAATTTCAGAGCAGAGGAGGTTATAACTCACAAAAATTTACACTGGCAACTGTGTGGTAATTCTCAACTCTTCTGGAGTTTTTGATCTTTGTAGTTTGATTTTTTTTTTTGAGAAACTAATACTTTTTAATAATTAAATCAGATCAAATTGATTTTGTTTGAGAATGCTCAATGCATTGAATTGGGGAGTAGAATCTATTGTTTTAAATTATTTAAGCTGTATATTAAACTGAATCCCACTGATATAAAACAAACCCATAAACGTCCCTTTGTAAAATGTTAATTGACTCAATTGCACATAAGAATAATTCTAGGCCAGGTGTGGTGGTGCACGTGTGTAGTCCCAGATAGTTGAGAGCCTGAGGAGGGAAGATTGCTTGAGCCCAGATTTTGAGGTCAACCTAGGCAACATAGTGAGACCCCATCTTTAAAAAATAGTAATAATTCTGGTGTGTTCCATACCAGATAAATTTTCTTCAGTTCTATAAATAAGACCTTCAGGCTCTTATGGTATCTTACTTACTTTGAAAATACACACAAAGTAGCAAACCCAAATTCCAGCTTTCAAAAGGTTTCTAGCATAATGAAAGGTTTAACGTGTTTAGCTTTGTGGTAAAAGCATGAAGGCAGCTTACATTATTTGAGAAATAGCAGTGTGGTTATGGTGTGGTTATGGCATACATTAAGGCAGCTGTTGGTTACCCAGGAAAATGCCTTTGCCATTCCACTGCCTTTGCCTTGAAAGTAAGGTAAAAAGGTGCATTCATTCTTTCAGGCCTATAGGTTCCTCAGGTTGTCTCAGAGCACAGGCACACTTTTGTAGGTGAGGAGTTTTGTGGCAAACTGGGCTTTCTTTTCAGCTCTGGCTCCAGCCATCCTCTGGTAGCTTGCCAATAGATTAATCCCTCTTATAATGACCAGTTGCACTTCCCTTTCCTTTTCTCACTCTTCTTTTCCCACGGCAGTGCCTATCCAGCATGCCACCAGAGCATCTATGGAATTTTATCGGCTTCTGTTACACTGTTTTTCTTTTACTCATTTTCCTGTCTTTATTATGATAGTCCAACTTTTTCCCTTCAAAGGTATACCTGCCTTGCTTTCATGAAAGCATACTTTTACTTTTTTAATAATTAAGCCAAATTTATTTCATGTTTGAGAATGCTTGATACATTGAATTGGGAAGTAGAATCTTTTTAAAAATTATTTAAGCCCTATATTAAACTGTATCCCTATATTAAATTTGTATCCCTGTATAAAACTGATGTGATTTATCATCAGGCCCATCCACACCTCACCCTCTCAACTGTGACAGATTTTTCCATTAATAAGAGCAGTTCAAAATGAAAATAATGCAAAAGTGCTTAACAGATGTTTTTATAACATGAAATATTCTGTGGTAAGGCCAAAATGCTAATTATACTTTTTACATATACCTTCAGACCAGTGTTAGTGTAATATTTTGGCAAGGTGAGTGGTCTTTATTGGATATAAAAATCTCAGGTGTAAGCTAGGTGCAGTGGTACATGCCTGTAGATCCAGCTACTCAGGAGGATGTCTTGAGTTCAGGAGTTTGAGACTAGCCCAAGTAATATAGGGAGACCCCCTTCTCCAAAGGGAAAAAGATAAGTCTCAGGCATATGCTTATTTTCTCTTAAAAGAAATATTTTTTCTATCTGGACCTTTCTGTAATAGTGAATAAACATGGTAAATACTGGTTTGCTTGATCATTTGCAATTACAATACATATGGAGAAAATAGGATTTTAGGCAGTTGACTCATGAATTAATGTTATCAGTTCACTCACCTTTTGCACATTAGTCCCAATTAATTACTTTTCCCCCCCATTCTCTAGATAGTGAGGGGTTGTAATTTTAAATATTCTACTGCTACAGTGAGACCTCATACAGTAATGGGGAAAGGAAGCTGGCTAGCTTTTTGATTTTTTTTTTTTATTTCTAGGCTGAAGAAACTATAGAACCTTTGTGGAATTCACATACTTCTAGTAGATGCATAATCATTTTTAGGAAGAATTGAGTGATATATAATAAATTGAATGACACATAATAAATTGAGTGGTATATAATAAAGATGCAGATGTTAATACCTACATCCTACAATCCTACCCTACAATCCCTTTCTATAGAAACTTACACAAATAAGGAGGCATGCACAAGAATATTGATTGTAGATTATTTCTAATTTTAAATAGGAAAAAGTCTAAAAGCCCATCATAGAAGAATGATTAGTAAATTGTGATATACTTACACACTGGAATACTACCATAAAGTTGATAAAATGAATGCAGTTGACCCACAGTTCAAACTTTATATAAAGTGAAACAATGATATGTAAGGTTATGATTAATAAAAACCATAGTAAAAATATTTTTTAAATGCTTGAGAATAAAAACTGGATTTGTAGTAATGAATACTTCTGAGAAGAGGAAAAGGAATAAGACCAGAAAGGGGTTCCAACTCTATTTGTAATGCTCTATTGCTTTATTTTAAAAGATATAAAGCAAAACTGACATAATACTATGTTTTAATAGTGCTGATAGATACATGATTTTATATATTTCATTTTATGGACATTTATTGTTCTCTGTTCTTATCTAAGTTATATTTAAAATGCTTTCTTAAAAACCTCCACTATTTTATAAACCATGTAGATCCTCCAAAATAATACTGGTATATTCAAACTCAACTAAGTGATAAAGTTCTGCACAAGACAGAAATATACCTGTGTACCACTTAGGTCTATCCATAAACAAGGGAGGCAAACAGCCAAACCTAAACACAATGGTGATGTGAGTTCAGCTGGTCCTCAGCCTACCTCTTGGGTGGTATTGTTGCCCTTCTTTAAAAACTTGAACTCCACCCTATCAGTCAAGAAGGATCTCATTTCAGTCATTGTAATGGCTATCACCTTAGTCATATGTTTTGATTTACTTTTCTTATGGGCATTAGAAAATAAAAGTTAATTTCTCCAAGACTTATATTTCATGTACTATAAACAGACAAGCCAGCACTTTTTTGTCTGGAGACTGCCAATTAAGATAAATTCATTCTTAAATATTGAGTCTTAAAAGCAGAAACTATTTTGAAATTATTAATTGTTTTCCAAATAAGTGAATTTTCATGTTTACCTGCCTTGTATTTAACATATATTATTGTGTCAGGGCTCATTAACAGCCACAAGTTTTTAGTCAACTTCAAAAATTTCTACTCTAACCTGTAATCCATTTAGGTTTGTATGTTTTCCCATCAGGTATGAATGCATAAGGTAATATTTTACAGTTGGAAAGCATAGTATTAAAATATCGAATCAGTAAAAGTGTTGACTTCATATATTTAATTTTTATAATCTTTACAGATTACGAAACTGTGATGAGACTGTTCCTGTAACTTTTGATCCACACACAGAGTTTCTTGGTCCTCAGAAGAAAACAGAACAAGTCCAAAGAGACATTGGATTTTGGTGTCCAAGGCATCTAAAGACTTCTGGGGGACAAGGCTATAAGTTTCTGGGAATTGATCAGTGTGCACCTCCATGCCCCAACATGTATTTTAAAAGTGATGAACTAGAGTTTGCAAAAAGTTTTATTGGCATAGTTTCAATATTTTGTCTTTGTGCAACTCTGTTCACATTCCTTACTTTTTTAATTGATGTTAAAAGATTCAGATACCCAGAGAGACCGATTATATATTACTCTGTCTGTTACAGCATCGTATCACTTATGTACTTTATTGGATTTTTGCTAGGCAATAGCACAGCCTGCAATAAGGCAGATGATAAGCTAGAACTTGGTGACACAGTTGTTCTAGGTTCTCAAAATAAGGCTTGCACTATTTTGTTTATGTTTTTGTATTTTTTTACAATGGCTGGCACCGTGTGGTGGGTGATTCTTACCATTACTTGGTTCTTAGCTGCAGGAAGAAAATGGAGTTGTGAAGCCATTGAACAAAAAGCAGTGTGGTTTCATGCTGTGGCATGGGGAATACCAGGCTTTCTGACAGTTATGCTTCTTGCTATGAACAAAGTTGAAGGAGACAACATTAGTGGAGTTTGCTTTGTTGGCCTTTATGACCTCGATGCTTCTCGCTACTTTGTACTCTTGCCACTGTGCCTTTGTGTGTTTGTTGGGCTGTCTCTTCTTTTAGCTGGCATTATTTCCTTAAATCACGTTCGACAAGTTATACAACATGATGGCCGGAACCAAGAAAAACTAAAGAAATTTATGATTCGAATTGGAGTCTTCAGTGGCCTGTATCTTGTGCCATTAGTGATACTTCTTGGATGTTACGTCTATGAGCAAGTGAACAGGATTACGTGGGAGATAACATGGGTCTCTGATCATTGTCGTCAGTACCATATCCCATGTCCTTATCAGGTAAAAGCTATCATTTGGATTATGTCACTACTTTTAACATAGAAAATGTTCCCTAGAAATACACTTGCATTAGTCATAGACATAAAATTAGATTTCAGGTGAGAAAATCCAACAGACATAGGGAATGATTTCCTACACGTCAGTTGAAACTGGCGTAAATGTCCTAAGAGTTCTTTCCTCAAGCTTTAGCTTCAGTTACAGTAGTAAAGTGCCTCCTTTATTCTTGTAAAAATTAAATTGAGTTGCAAAGGCAGATTAGTAGTAATGAAGAACAGAATCAGAAAAACAGGCCTTCTCATAGGGAGAAAAAGAGAAGTAATTTCTGCTGAATTGGAGATTGTTTTTAATTCTTCAGTTAGTAGGGAAAAAACCTTATTTGGGTATATTTAATTTGATCATATTATAACTTTTTGTAGAAACTACTTATAAAAACAATTTGTTTTTTGCTAAACTCATTCTGTAATTTCTTAACTGAAAGACTATTGAAACAATTTTTTTTTGTTTCTGATGTTTATGATCAGTATAATGGTAGTGTTTTTAAGATTAAAAATGTAAACTTCTGAAAATATAAAATTTAATGCATTTTAGTTGAAGTTTTTGTAATAGGAAGTTTGTTTTGTTTTAATAGATCTATATGTTATTTTGACCACGTATAGTGTTAATTGTATGGAACACGAGTGCTGCCATCAGTGTATCAAATCAAGCGAGGACTGAATTATTTTACTTAATTTATATTCTAGAAAGTTACTGCTATATAACATGGTGGGACCTATTTTTTATACTGATATGTGAGGATAGTAGTTTTCCTTGCCTTACACATTGTCCATAGTCTATTATTCATAGTCTGTTTTTACTAAATGCTTAACAAAAGAGCTGTGTCTTAACATGATCTGGTTATATTAAATGTCTGCTAGAGTCCTCAGTCTTTTTGGCAAGGAGGTGGGGGACAACTATTACATACTGCTAAAAAGCTAAAGATCTATGGTTTTTAAAAATTATGTTTCATGTAATCATGCAAGAAACTATTAGAAGATAGAATGAGAAAATTATAATCTTCAAGTAGAGAAAGACTTTATAAGTATGATGTAAAATTCAGTAAATATAAAAGAATATATTGCTGGCCGGGTGCGGTGGCTCACGTCTGTAATCCTAGCACTCTGGGAGGCCGAGGCGGGTGGATCGCTCAAGGTCATGAGTTCGAGACCAGCCTGAGCAAGAGTGAGACCCCATCTCTACTAAAAAATAGAAAGAAATTATCTGGCCAACTAAAAATACATATAGAAAAAAAAAATTAGCCAGGCATGATGGCGCATGCCTGTAGTCCCAGCTACTCAGGAGGCTAAGGCAGTAGGATCGCTTAAGCCCAGGAGTTTGAGGTTGCTGTGAGCTAGGCTGATGCCACGGCACTCACTCTAGCCGGGCAACAGAGTGAGACTCTGTCTCAAAAAAAAAAAAAAAAGAATATATTGCTAATTTGATTAAGTAAAAAATTTTTTCAAGATTCTGCATGGTAAATTAAAAAAAAAAACCATAATCAAAGTCAAAAGACCAACTGGGAAAGTTTATTTGCATGTCACATTGTAGTTGAAGGGCTAATTTCTTTAATTTATAGAGTTCCTACAGACCAATAGGAACAGAACCAACAATCTGATATAAAAATGAGAAAAGGAAAGAAAGAGGGTTCACAGAAAATAAAAATAAAAGAACTATCCTTAAACGTGGAAAATGTTACAGTAAGAAAATATAAATTAAAATCATATTTCTGTTTATGACATGGCAAACATATAAAGGTTTTATAACCACTGTGTTGGTGAAACTGGCAAAATACGCATTCCCAGACTTTGCTATTAAGAGTTTCAGTTAGTTCAACCTTCTGTGGAAAGCAATTTGACAATACATATCAGATTTGAGATGCACGTACCTAATAATCCTGCCCTTCTGGGAATTTATAGACAGATCTGTTCACAAATGTGAGAAAGATAGTCGCTGCAGCATTATTTGCAAATGGCAATAGGTTGTTGGAAGTAAATTCACACAATGGAACAGCCTTTAAAAAGAATGAAGAGCTCTGTTTGTACTGATAGAGAATGGTCTCCAAGAAACAGTAAGTGCAAAAAGCAAGATATGCAGACTATATAATACTTTGACACTTGTGCAACTTTTAAAAAGTTATTTGAAAGTTTATGCTTAAAAGTATGATTTAATTTTTATGAAATTTCTACATTTTCACATTTTACTGATATTTATTGTATTCTAACCAGCCAAGTTTTTATAACATATAAACATTAACAATGCATGAAGACTGTAAAATTTGTATTGTTGTTATGAGTTTAAATGTATTTTTGTGGTAGATTATATGGAAGGAAAATAGGTAAATATTTGGAGGCAAATATTTTATTAATACTAGTTGTATTTTTCCTATAGGGAAAAAATACCAGGAAATCATGAAGATTTAGGAGATTGTTTCTAAATATAATAGTTCAGTTTTGTTTCTAAATATATTTAATAGTTCAGTACTTTTCCCTTTCTAGACATTTTGATATACAGGTAAAGTTTCTTTGTTTAGAACTTAGGTAAAAACTGTGTTGCACTTAAAGCAATATTCATTTTATTATGTTATTTCAAACACTTTGTGATAAAACAGTTGAAGATTTATCATTTTTGCTCAAATTTTATGTAGACAACATAGACTTTTCTTTCCATTTTAAGTGTATCACTGAAAATTCACTCTTTCTTTTTAGGCAAAAACAGACGCTCGACCAGAATTGGCTTTATTTATGATAAAATACCTTATGACTTTAATTGTTGGCATCTCTGCTGTGTTCTGGGTTGGAAGCAAAAAGACATGCACAGAATGGGCTGGGTTTTTTAAACGAAATCGCAAGAGAGAGTAAGAACCTATTGAATTATCTGACATTGTTTTAAAATAAATAGATCAAAATACCAAGCAACTATTCAAATCATCACTTTACTGGAGTTTCATTATATCAACTATTATTTCAATTTGATGAGCCAAGTGAAGTTTGGAAATCTTTTTATGAAAGAAACTTGCTTTATTTTGGCATTTGCTGTTAATAGTCTTTGACGTATACTATTCTATTTGAAATAAGAATGAAAGATTTATGAATTGCACATTTTATTTCCATGAATTATTATATATCCAATATTATTACTGCTACCATTGGAGTCATTATTTTGGGTGCAGCATTTTTAATAATTTTATCCTTTTATATCAATGATAAAAGATGAAATGAGATCAAATATAAGGAAATCTAAAAGTATGATTCAAATATAAGTGATGTATTATCATTATTAACTACATTAAAATTTTATTACACACAGTTCTGACCTAAAATTTCACTTATTTGCCTTGCCTGAGATAGTAAAAATTCAAACTTAAGGAGTATTCTATAACAATACAAATTTACATTTATGAATAAATAATTCATTTTAGTTATATATATATTGAATACAACGTACTATAGAGTTTTTAAAAATTGTTTCCCATTGATTTGATTAGTGAACTCTCTGTGGTACAAATTTCAGAACTGTAGACCTTTTCACAAATAAGTTTTTGAAGTCTGAAGAATTGCATTTAACTGGACTTTAATCTGCACTATTATTGTATGTCTATCCCATATTTGTATACTCATGCTAGCATCAATGTAACTGCTAACTTTAATGTTAGAAAAGAATTATTAATACATTTAAACAAAAACCATTAATTCTATATTTTTTCTTCTGGTTTACTTTTCTATTTGACATATTTATATATGATACAAATACATCTGGTCCAGTAAAGCTGATTTGACTTTCCTTGTCCATATCCTTTGATTTTTGCCTATTTAATTGTATATTGCCAGTTTACTATTTATGCTAACAAAATCAACTAAGAGGGTATGTATAAAAGATTTCACTTTATGGATATCTACTTGTATCATAGTATTTATAATCCCAGATTTTATAAATAATATAAATCATAGAATTTTTAACTTTAATGAATGAGGATTTTTGGCAAAAGATATGTGATTTTTTTATGGCTTCTGCTACAACACTTAAAATTTATTGAGTAAATCCTCTCTTGGATATTTTTTACAGTCCAATCAGTGAAAGTCGAAGAGTGCTACAGGAGTCATGTGAGTTTTTCTTAAAGCACAATTCTAAAGTTAAACACAAAAAGAAGCACTACAAACCAAGTTCACACAAGCTGAAGGTCATTTCCAAATCCATGGGAACCAGCACTGGAGCTACCACAAATCATGGCACTTCTGCAGTAGCGATCACTAACCATGATTACTTAGGACAAGAAACTCTGACAGAAATCCCAACCTCTCCAGAAACGTCAGTGAGAGACGGGCGAGCAGACAGAGCAAGCACCCCCAAGTTAAGAGAACAGGACTGTGGAGGACCTGCCTTCTCAGCAGCATCCAGCTCCAAACTCTCTGGGGAACAGGCTGACGGGAAGGGCCAGGCAGGCAGTGTGAACGATAGGAACAGTGTGTCTGAAGGCGCTCGGAGTGAAGGAAGGTGAGATTTAACTTTGTTATCTAAAATCACTATTTTAAATACTGCATTATGCATTTCTTAATTTAAAGCATAACACATCTGGAAAGAAAGCATTTTATGATATATCTATGCGTTTAACTCAAGGAAGTTTGGGTTCAGCCTATAAATGTGCTATTTAGTAGTTTAATTCTTAGCTTTGAAAAGAGCCTTAATATGTATTGTTCAAGTACAAAAGTAATGTTCATGTCTATGGTAAATGTAAAGAGTTGCTCGTACATTTAGGTAAATGTTTGCGATTCATCTGAAATATGGGCTAAGTTTTAATTAATACTATATTATGATACTGTCTAAAAAGTGTCATTTTAAACAAAGATAAGTATAAAATTATTCTATTTTATGAACATGAAAGGATATTGACATTATCTTTAATGAATTTTCCCAAATGGTCATAGGTGAGCAAAACATAGGTCATAGGTAAACGTCAAATTAACCAGCATGCCGTGAAGCTGATTAAGGTCCCAAGGCTATCTTACCTAGCCCTCTCAAACTAGGCTAAGCGCACCCTCTGTGTTCCCTCGTCAGCTTTCATGTATCTGAATTGTAATTAGTTACATGCGTTTATCCTCCACTACATTTGTAAACTCCTCAGAGACAGAACTGAAGTCTTACATTTGTGTTCCCAACCTCTTACACAGTGTCTGATCCATGGTGAGAAATCAATAAAATATTTGCTAAACTGAAGGCAGGAATCCTGCCTTATTAATTGTATTCCTCACAAGATACCATGCTTAGTCCAAAAATGGGTAGTGCTTGATGAATTTTCTGAAGTCAGCAAAAGTTGTGTTAAAAAAATTATTTGTCTTTTGAAGTGTTAAAGTATACCAGAAGAATTTCACTTAATTATCCTCTGATAAAGGTGGACACTGGTTGGGGGTAAAACTCATGAAAAATGGGTAGCAATTCTAAGGACATCTGGCATCATATTTGTGCTTGTGGATGTATGTACGTCAACTTTTTTTCTTTTGCCTAGGGTAAGCCCAAAGAGTGATATTGCTGAAACTGGCCTGGTGCAGAGCAACAATTTGCAGGTCCCCAGTTCTTCCGAGCCAAGCAGCCTCAAAGGTTCCACATCTCTGCTTGTCCACTCAGTTTCAGGAGTGAGAAAAGAACAGGGAGGCGGTAGTCATTCAGATACTTGAAAAACATTTTATACTGTTACTTTGAATCAAATTTGCATTACACTGGAAATGACCAATGCACTGTTTTGTAAGAATCACTGTTACTTTCTTTTGCACTTAAAGCTGCATTGCCTACTATTATACTGGAAAAAATAGATTTCATGAATAATACAATTCATTTCACATAAAGGTTAATGACAGCAGCATACCTGAAAACAGAAATGTGTAGGTTAATAATATTTTTTAAATTGTGTGGGAGGAGACACTTAGAGGAATCTTCCTTTTCTATTTATGAAGATTCTACTCTTGTTGAAAGTATTTTAAGATTTTTCTTTGCTGAAGTATTTAAAACTTATTATATCTTTTTATATATATTAGAAAATAAGCTTATATGTATTTGAACTTTTTTGGGGAAATCCTGGAAAAATCTCAAATATTTTTATTATGTTACTCTGATATTTTAGCCTGCTTTGGTAGCTTTTACACTGAATTTCTAAGAAAACTGGAAAATAGTATTCTTTTACAGTATAAAAAATATTTGACACACCAAAAGATTGTATAATAGGAATTTAACTTTAAAAACCTTTTTACTCCTACCTTACCATCCAATATGTATTGTTTTAGGAATGTCACAGATTATGCAGCTGAAATAAGGTGCTTACTGAAAGTGTCCAATGTCAAATGTATTGTGCTGCTCACTGATTCTTCTGCATTTTAAAAATAAAATGTCCTGAAGGATTAGTAGATGAAATGTTAGTCTTTTGTAAATTAAGCCAAGTGCAATTGATTTCCTTTTTTTAATGTTTCATAACCACCTAAGATTGTATTATAACCACTTACAGTTGATTATACTTTTCCTTTGTTTTGACTTTTTTAGAATACTACACTTTGTATTGTACAATGTCTTTCTCAAACATTATGTAGAATTTATTTCTGCAGCTCAGTAGGATTTTGCTGAACATTCAAAATAGTGCCAATGAAATAGAAAAAAATGTATTCCTGATAAACAAAACAATATGTATTTTGTACAACAGCCTTTTTAATATTAACAAATGTTTCTTAATTTTGTTTCCCATTAAGTATTATTCCTTGAACAAGGTTTTCTGACACTTTGGGCTTTTTCTCTAGTATCTTGCTTTTTGTTTTTTTTTTTTTTTTTTCTTCTACTTTGTTACACCATAAAAAGAAAATTATCATGTACTGTATGGAAAATGTAAATATTAACTGTTCCACATTTTTAAGCAGATAACTTTATATACAAAAACTTTGTTTTGTGTTATCTTTTCATTAATAAAATTTTCTTTGTATAAAAGATTTTGGAGTATTATGTGGTTAGTTATAGTAGTCCTGGCCCAAGAAGTAGTATAATTTTTCAGATAAATAATTTCATGACTAATAATTCAGGAACTTCTCTTTAACTGGGGAAGGAAAAGACGGGACTCTGTTTTTTGTCACAGTTTCTTCTAAAAAGTGTAAATTATACAGCCATATTTACTACACCTTTTTAAAGCCACTGGAAGACCGGGGCCTGGGTGGTGAGACAAAGGGGACCCCGGATCCTGCTTTGACTCCTGACAGTGGATTAGGTAATTTAGACAAACCTCCCCAAAAAATAAACTGAAATACATGGATGAAATAAAACAGCATCATCTCCTAAACATTTTTTTATGGTGAGGAATTGCCAGGTTGAGATCTGAAAGAAGAGAGAAATTCATACTGCTAAGCCCAACATTTGGAAACTCTTTTGCCCATGGAGCATTTGGTGATTTGGAAAAGGCAATGAGAAGTTGATCAGTGCTGTTGACAGCCTCAAAGGTCTGGAGGATAAGGGGAGGGGAGTCTGCAACCATCCTACACTTAGAATTGTTACCCCAAAGGGTTGCATCCTAGGAATAAGTTTGAACCGTAAATAAAGCAATCCTGCTTCAAGTTATCTAGGTGGACTAGAAAAAGCCCAAAACTTGAAATTTGATGAAGGTAGATGTGGACTAGTAATACCCTCAGGCACCAGACAGAAGCAAATGAAAATCTCTGGAGGAGGAAAATGTTGTTTTATATAATCTACAAGTACTTTTTAAAATACAATGTCTGTCATATAATCAAACAATCAGACATGCCAAAAAGACAGTTTTTTTTGCTCATCAAAAAATGAACACAATTGGCACAAACGAGGAAACGATCCATAGGTGCTCCTGAATTACCAGACACACATCATATAATTTAACAATATCTGTAAGGAAAACAACAAGATATTATACACCTATTAAAATAGTTAAAATCCAAAAAGCAAACAATACCAATTTTCAGTGAGAATGCAGAGCAACGGGAGCTCATTCACTGCTGGTGGGAATGCAAAATGGTACAGCCACTTTGGAAAACAGTTTGGCAGTTTCTTATACAGCTAAACACCTTACCATATGACCCAGCAATCGCGCTCCTAGGTAATTATCCAATTGGTTTATGTAGATAATCTGCTCTCAGTGTGGAGCATAACTCTCCACTCCATATTTCTGGGCAGCACAAAGAGCCTTTCTTAAAATGAATACAGTACAGGGGTGTGTGGAGAAGCCTGACAAACACTACCTCAGGCTGAGTTAACTCACTGCTCAGAAGAAAATCAAGGTCAACATCAACAATGCATGTTGAGATTATGCACCCTTTGTATGCTCTGATGAAAATGTCAGACCACCTACGTGATCTTCCCCAAACTCATAACCTCACTCTAGTCTAAGGGAAATACCAGGTAAATCCCAACAGATAAACATACAAAATACCCTGCCAGTATTCCTCAAAAGTAGCCAAAAATCATCAAAAACAAGGAAAGTCTGAGAAACTGTCACAGCAAAAGGAGCCAAAGAAAATATGACAACTAAATGTAATGTAGTATCATGGAAAAGAAAAAGCACATTCAATAAAAACTAAGCCGATCTGAATAAAGCATGGGCTTAAGTTTAATTGTTTAACTTAGTCATTCAAATTCAGTGAAATGCTCTTTAATTATGTGTGTGGTAATTTTCTTCCTTCTGCTTGCTTTTTCTCACTGTAACTCCTTTTAGTCAGATATTGAACTTCCTGAATGGATCCTTTAATATTCTCAGCTCTCCTTTCTTTGAATTTTTCTTCTCTTAGAAAATTTATCAAACTTATTTTTTAAGTTTCTATTGAATTTTTGTTTTGCCTGTCATTTTTTAATTTCACAGAGCATTTTTATGTCTTTTTTATGGTATCTTCTGTCCAATGATTCTTTTATATATTGTATTTGAAAATATAAATTTACTTTTTAAAGGCCATATATAAAACATTAATTTTTAATATTTATTTTATAGCAGATGACTTTGTTAAAGTCTCTTAGTCACTCTAATAATTTTGCAATTGATTTTTCCTGGATTTTCTAGGTAGATGATCTTTTTATCTTAAATAATGGTAATTTCTTTTCTCATCTATTAGCTAGAACTTCTAGCCAGTTATTTTGTGTGTGTGTGTTTGAGAAAGAGAGAGAGAAGGATTTTTTTTTCTGTCACCCGGGCTGTAGTGCAGTGGCATGATCATAGTTCACTGCAGCCTCAAACTGCTAGGCTCAAGTCATCCTCCTCCCTCAGCCTCCCGAGCTGGGACTATAGGAGCATGCCACTATGTTCAGCTAATTTTTAAAAATTTTTTGTAGAGATGGAGTCTCGCTGTGTTGCCCCGGGCCAGTCTTGAACTCCTAGCCTCAAGCAATCCTCCTGTCTCAGCCTCCCACAGGCATGAGCCATCATGCCTGGCCCTGTTTGAGGCAGGAGGATCTGTCTCAAAAAAAAAAAAAAATCCTATAGTACTTCATTAGGAAGAACAATGTTGGTATTTGATATAAGATAGATATTTTTAATTAATAAAGAATCCTGTTCCATTTTATAATTTCTTTAAGGATTCACAATAGGTATTGAATTTATCAAATGCCTTTTTGCTATCAGGATTAGTATGTGGCTAACTGCTGTAACAATCCTCTAAATCGTGGTAGCTTAAGAAACTTATCATTCGTGTGACAGGTGCAAATGTTTTTGAGGTAGTTTTCCAAATTCAAGCAACCACCACTTCCATCTTGTAGCTCTGTCATGTCTCTCACAGAGGAAGAGAGAAAGTAAATTATTGCACAGGAAAAAGTTTCGTGGGCCAGAGTTGGAAGTGACACACAACATTTCCAGCTACATTCCATTTGCCAGAACTCAGGCACAAATCCATACCCAACAGCAAGGGAGGCTCAGAAATGTAGTCTAGATGTCTGCCTGGCAGCGAGAAGAAACTAAAACGGTTTAGTGAGCCACTGGCCAGCATTTCAATCTACTAATGTGCCGTGTTAAATAACTTTCCTACTATAATGCCATCCTTTAGTTCTTCGAATAACTTTACTGGATCATGATGTATCATTTAATGTACTGCTAGATTTGATTTGTTAGTGCTTTATTTAGGATAAAAATTTACATTTATATCTACCTATTCTAAATGATTTGTCAACCCTGGACGTAATATTTATCATCAGTAAATGTGAATATTAAAAGAATTTTCAATAGCGAACTTCAAAAGCATTATCTAATTAAAGAGAAAACAGCAGCCTGCTGTCTCAGAAGAGGTGACATTAATTTTCTTAAGAATTACATAGCATTTTCAGGCGGGGCACGGTGGCTCACGCCTGTAATCCTAGCCCTCTGGGAGGCCGAGGTGGGTGGATCGCTCGAGGTCAGGAGTTCGAGACCAGCCTGAGCAAAAGTGAGACCCTCGTCTCTACCAAAATAGAAAGAAATGATTTGGACAGCTAAAAATCTATATAGAAAAAAAATTAGCCGGGCATGGTGGCGCATGCTTGTAGTCCCAGCTACTCAGGAGGCTGAGGCAGTAGGATTGCTTGAGCCCAGGGGTTTGAGGTTGCTGTGAGCTAGGCTGATGCCACAGCACTCACTCTAGCCCGGGCAACAAAGCGAGACTCTGTCTCAAAAAAAAAAAAAAAGAATTACATAGCATTTTCAACCAAGAAAGTTGACTTAAATTATACAATATATTTACATTTACAATGACAAGGTTGGCACGAGCAGCATGCAGCTAAACCCAACAGCAGCAAAGTCTGCCACAAACTGTCACTTTGAAAGTCTGCTACAAACCCTCAACAGAATTTTATGGAATGCCTTCTTTCAAAAAGACGCAGAATGCCCATTGGAATCCATCACTGCGATGCTATTCATGGTTGTAAAGGGATCTTCCCTAAACTCTCCTGGCAAAACAAGACCAAAAATAGATCCTAATTGCTACCCATCATCAAAATTACAGTTTCAATGCTTCCTTACTCTCATCTTCTCAGAAATGGACCACTGGTGTGCAGTTACAGGTACTACTGCTGTAAAGTTTGAACATTGCCAAGACAGGGCTGGTGCTCTCAGGAAATGAAAGGTGTAATTTGCAATAACCATAAGAAGCCTTGCTGTTACTTTTCTGCATGGAAAGCATAATCTTTAATATCTCACTGGCCACACAGCACAAGCCAAAGACTTAAATTCCAGATGGCAAAGGCTTGAATAGTGGCCTCTGTGATCTGTCAAGTGCAAAAGAAACAAACTTTCATTAACTCACAGTTGCAATGTGTCCACAAAGGGAGCAAGAAAAGATTAAAAGGCTAATCCGAAATTATCAAAGACATTGGGACCGAGAGCTAGGAGGCAGTGGCAGTGCTATAGTAAAGTTCATTATGAATATTACTGGAGGAGGGAACCAAAAGGGAGCAGTATGAAAAGAAATACAATGAAGTGAAAGGAAGGAAAAACGTCTAGTTGTAAATACCATTTAGAAATAAAAATAAATGGAAAATTATTGCTAAGATGAGTAAATTTAGTAGCCCGACTCTGAAGTTTTTATTTTCCATCCTTAGAAGGAAAAAAGGGAAAACCAGGAAAAATTTTGAAGAGTAGGTTTTCTAATTTTCCACCATAAAAGGAAGATGTGAGGGAGGGTGAACATACTTAAGTCTTGATAGAAACGTCTCCGTTTTTCAAATAAATTATTTTCCAAAAGCATGTCATAGTTCACCATTTATTAAATACATTAGACACACTTAAAATATTTCCTACTTATTTGTTTTCACTTACACTGTGTTTTAATATAACTAGTGTAAAGAGTCTGTTGAACCCTACATTTGATACCTATGTTAAAAATATACTATTACATTTAGAATATGTTGAGAGGAGAGACACAAAACCAATACAGATTAAGGAAAAATTTTCTAATGTCAGAAGGAAAGGAAATATATTAATATCATCTTCATCTTTTTTCCGAAGTGCTAACTAGGGTAAAACTGTCTAGTTTGTGAGTTTATTTCCTTAGGGGCCTATTCCAGGATCTAATTAGTTTCGCTGCCAGGAAATACATAAATACGAATATATAGACTCCACACTATCTAGAAAAATTCACCAGCAAACTAAGAGTTTCCCTAGTGGTTTCAGTCCTTCCTAATGGCCAGTCCACTGGCCCCCATGAAAACATTCATAAAACAGAAACCTCCAGGCCTGTAAACACAGCTGACTACTGGCAAAACCCCTGCTGGCATTTCCAGCCTCTCAACTGCCACCTCCCTTAGTACAGGCTCCACGTAAGAAAAATGGCCCTCTGTGCTGGCTGTGTTGGCAGGCTGCGGGCAAATAAAAAGCACAGTAAGACAAAACAGGGGGACTGTGTTTCCTCCACCGACAGCCATCACTGCCTCTCTGTCGCAGGTCCTCAGACTCTGGGCTTTCCAGACTTACCACACAGACACCAACACCCCCCCCAAACGTGTTCTTTTATGAAAGCAAAGACCACGGAAGTGGTGTTCGACACAACCAAAACTGCAAGGAGGGTGTCTCAGGGCTTTGAGGCAGGGCAGAGTCTGGACCCTCTGAAGAGACCAAACACAATATAAAAACATCTTGTCTCCAACCCACAAGTTATAGGGTGATAGAAGATCCTGAATTCACGCTTGCAAAGAGTAAGTACATTTAAGGAATTAGCAGTTAAACAGTATGAAATCTTGCACTGATATGAAGGCCTTCCAAGGGATTTTTAAGTGCAAAAAAAAAAAAGTTGCACAATTGTACTTACAGAATAACAACACATATGTAAAGAACCCCCACCCCACAGAACTGTACTATATATTTTCTTTGTTACATATACATGTATCTAAATGCATAATACCATGCGTATTAACACTCACTCCACAGAACAATACTACATGTTTTCTGTGGCTACATAAATATGTATGAAAATACATAGGAGAAGAAAATGGAGTAGCATTGATTATCTCTGTTGAGGGATCAGCATTGTAGGTGATGATTAAAGTAGACTGTAGCCTAATCTGTCATATTTAATTTTTACAAGGGGGATCTATCACATGATGTAATTAAGAAATCGTTTTGTAAAAAACAAAATCTGCTAAAGCACCTATCTAGCTAATGGTGACACTTTGGATCCAGCCACATCTGCCTGAGAGAGGCTGGGCCTGAAAGTGGTCTTGGCATCGGTGGGTGTGAGCCCCACACCTGCAGGCCGGGGAGCAGCAGCCCACACCACTGAGGCCGGGAAGCGACACCAGTTCATCCAATTCAAACTGCTCCCGGTCCTTGTTCCTGCGCTTCTCTTCCTTCTCTGAAAACACATTCTCTTTAGCTGGCAATCACATGTTTATTACAAACTTCTGTGCCCACTCCTTTTTCTTCAGTCCCTTCCCCAGACTCCAGTCCCATCACTACAAATAAAGCTTACACCTGCTGACTGATCCCAGCATGAGGACAGAGGAGACTCCCAGGGTGTGATATTGGGGACACAAACAAAGCAAGCAAGGCTGCAGTAGGCTGCATTCAGCAGAACACCAGTGATGGCAAATTTTTCCTATCCACCTCCCTCCCCACACTACCAACATCTCAATTTGTTTCTATATTCTGCAACCATAAATTGAGAAACTGCTCAAAAGTGAATGCAAGGGTATGAGATTTGAAGTCAGGGAGCATCTAAGGCATTCATGGCTTTCTGCAGAAGGCAGACCACTGTTCTTCTCTAGAAACTCCACCAGCATATTCACCCACACCCCTTAGAGCCATGCAGTTGGCCCAGGCCCTTCAGTTCTGGATGAAGGCATAGCAGCCCATGGAGCTAAGAAGAAAATGAGCTGTTTACAGTTGGCTCTCTCCTCGTAGCCATGCTAGATGTTCTTGGGGACCACCCAGCTTTGATCAACAGTTCCCACCTTGCTGGATAGTTCCAAACATAAACTGAACTGCTGAACTGTGAAGGGAGTAAACTTCCTGTCTGTACCTGCCTACTACCTAAGCTGCCAGGAGATTAGGATGTGATTTTAGAATTTGACGTAGTCCTTTCCCACCAGACCAAGTGAGTCAATTTTGCCTCTTAAATCTTTGCCAAGGACAAAAATAACATTCTTAACCACCTGACACTTAAACCAAAAAGTCATTATTTTTAACCAAATGTTCCAATACGAATGCTATATATACATCAGCCAAAGACAAGGCCCAGCTGCAGCCTAGGAGACTACTAGAGCCTCCTAAAGAAATTCTCCTATCACTGCTGGATCTGCCATTCAACCTCTATAAATACAGCCAAGAAGAAAATGTACGTTACAGTTTGTCAAGATAACATATACATTATGGACCTGGGATTTAGTGACTCTGAATACTTTTTTTTTCTTTTGTCATATTTTGGGTTGGTTTTACAGTTTTTGCAGAACTAGAGGCTGGTGTTCAAATTGGATTGTCTTCCTGCTATGAGCGAAGGGATGTACTCTGATCCCTTCTCATCGTTTTTTGGGGGTGGGAGGAAGTGATAAACTTAGCTTTTGTCTGTACTTCAAGCTGTAGGCATGGAACTCAAGACATACCAAGAAGTTAAAATAATGTATCCCATATGAAAACAGAGACCCATGAAAATAATACAACCTTATGGGTTTTTTTTATATTTTACTAAGACACTTAATGCCATATTGCTTTGGACTTGGAAACAGGGCTATTTCCTGGTTATAAAGGCCCATTTACTAAGATAAACTGAAAGCTGTAATTGGCATCCTAGGTTTTAAAATTGATAAATAGCAAGTGCATATTTGTGTATGTGTGTGTGTGTTAAGTTTTTGGAACACCACTTAGGAACATCTAAGAAAACCCCACATCAAGCCTCTGTAATACACACCCAAGTAAATGGGTCTCTTCTGCAGACCAGATTTTCGTATAGGTGAGCTGATCTAAGGTCTAAACATGGGAAGATTAGGAGGCCAGAAGCACAAGCAAGTCCACTGGACTCTCACAATAGCCACATTCTCCATTAAGAGGTTTAACATCAACAAAAGAAAGATTTTTATCTGCATCTGTCTGACTTCTATATCAAGCTCGCAAATGCTTTCAAACACAGGTGTCATTTATTAGGGACTCTCAAACACAAACATTTAGCATACAGTCTCAAAAGTCAGGGGAGGTGTAACTAAATGAGGACTCACTCAGACAAGCCATAGAGGTATTTGGTAAACACATTGGAAAGAGAAGTTATGTTTTCTTCTCCACCCTGTGTTGCTAATCACAATTGGTTGGGGAAAAGTAAAGACTGAAAGAGTTCACATATACAATCTGGTGTTAACATAAAAATTCCTGGCTGGGTGTGGTGGCTCACGCCTATAATCCTAGCACTTTGGGAGGCCGAGGCCAGAGGATCTCTTGAGGTCAAGAGTTCGAGACTAGCCTAAGCAAGAGCAATACCTGGTCTCTACAAAAAATAAAAAAATTAGCTGGACATGGTGGTGTGCGCCTGTAGTCCCAGCTACTCAGGCAGCTGAGGCAGGAGGATCGCTGGAGCCCAGGAGTTTGAGGTTGCAGTGAGCTGTGATTATCCCAGGCAATAGAGCAAGACTCTGTCTCAAAAAAACAAAACAAAATAAAAAAAGAATTCCTGTTAACCTGAAACCATGCTGTGACTTCTCACTCATATGAACTCTTACAAATAGTTGGTCCAGAAACAATTCACCTTATCAAAAAATGAGTAGCAATTTTAAAGCAGAATTAACCCAGAAGCTATAGACTGAAGCTACAAGAAAAAAGAAAGAAACAAGACAAATGGCAGACATAGAATATTCCCCAGAAAACATTGTTACAGAGCAGATAAAATTTTTGACCAAATGTATCATTTTTACAAGTTTTAAAAATCAGTGAAACAACACTATAAAGGAAATACACAAAAGAGATTTTTTTAAAAAGCTCAGGAGGAAAGATACAAGGAGACAAAACATGAATTGCTGCCAAAACTCAGGAAAGAAAAATAGAAAAAAAAGCTAGAAGCAGCACAGAGGATAACAAACGCTGCCCATAACACAGTAAAAGACACAGAGAGCAGCACTAAAAACAGTAAGTAAAATAAAAATAAATAAAAGCTAAAAGGGTTGAAAGAGATAGTTATAGAAGACAAAGGAAATTAAGGAAATTAGCATTTGCATAACTAGAGTTCCCAAAGAAAATACCTAAAATAATGGAACATACAAAATATCTAATAAGAGAACTCCCTTAATCAATAGTCCTGTCATTGAAAAACTATGGCAACCCAGTAACGACAGGGCCACCAAGAAGCCAACCAGGTAGGAATGACAGTTTGGATCACCCCTGGGAAGACAGCTGCAACCTGATGAAGGGCTGGCGGAGGGCGAGGGGGTCGCGGGTGGGGTGAGGGACGAAGGCAGCCAGGACATCAGCTTCGGCCTCAGAACTTTCCCTGCTTTCCACCACTATGTAGATTAAAAGCATTGGTGGTGGCTGTTTTAAGTTTTAGGTTTGGGGAGTTTAAGCATTACTACAACAGTAATGGTGATTAGGTAAAGAATTTTTATTACTGTTATCTAAAAGAAAAATGACTATTTTAAAGTATTTTTATATCAAGTACAACACATTGGATCAATCAAGGGCATTCATCTCGTCAGGGGAACATCAGATACAGCCAAGGGCAAAGGGGTCAGGGGATGCAAGTGACCAAATGTGTCCTGGCTCCCCCCTACAGCCAGAGAAGTTGCAAGACAAAAGGAGCCAGGGTGGGGAGTTCCTAAGACCTGAATGGCTTCTAGTGTTCAGCCTGGGAAGATTCCATGGCAACAGAGGAGCAGGCACTCCAACGGGACCTGCTTAGGCAAGAAGGAGCTCTAAGGGCTGAGTGAGGGGACAAGGGGATGAGGCCAGAAGCAGCCCCTTTTCCTCAAGTGCCCCTTGACTCCCTGCGTCATTGATGGGATCTAGAAATAACCAAGTGCTCCCAGCATCACCAAATGATAGTATCTGCCGGGCACTGTCCCAGGGCTAAGGATATAATAGGAAACACGGGACAGGACCCTGCTTTCATGAAGCTTGTAGTCCAGGTGATGTCTGGCAATAAACAAGGTACTGAATAAACAAACAAGATGAGTTCAGATAGGGATTAGCATTATACAAGAATATTATTTATTGGTATTAATGGAAGCATCTAACATATGTGACTAATTATATAATTTATTCCATTCGATGGAATACTGTGAAAATATTATAAAAACACAAGGAGGAACTGTAAGTATTCATAGGGAAAAGTGTCCAGGATGCATTGTTAGTGAATAAAAGCAGGATATGGTATAATATGTATATGATAATCTTATTTAGTTTATATTCAAATACTGTCATGTGTGTATGTGTGCATATGTATAATGACTAGAAATATACATATATACCAAACTATGTGGACAATTATTATTTTAGAGGAGTGGGATTATGGTAGAGGTTTATAGCAGGGAAAACTTTTACTTTCTGCCTTATACATTTCTATACTGTTTGATTTCAAAATGAGCATATGCTATTCCCCCCCCCAAAATGGGGACAAAGAAGGAGGGTGGTAGCTCAAAGTGGTAAGAAAGAAAGAACAGCCTGTTCTACAAATTTATATTACTTGTTTAATTTGACATTTCAAGTAAATCAAGACATAGTGCAGTTCAAGATATATATCAAGATATAAATGAACATAAGCAGCTTTATGAATTTCATTATCTTAAATATTATTCCAGAATTTTCAAAATTATTTCTTTCCAGATAAACATTTCAATTTTTTTCAATTTTGTAAAAGATAAAATTTTTTCTGGAACATAACATATAAAATTTAATTCATTGCATATATGATCTTAACGTACAAAATACACAGTTGGTTTTACCTTCTACTGTAACTTGGTTTAGAACTTAACTTTGATGAGTGTCCTATGTCTCTGGATAGAGATCTTAGAAATATTTGACATATTTTAGACCTATACTGAATTCTAAGTTAAATATTTCAAGATGGCTTTGGTCAGCCAAGCCTGACTGCTGGTATGCAGACATGAGCAAATCACTAAGAAAAATAATTAAAACCCTTACTTTGGATAGGCAGCTTGGAAACCAGCATATCTGTCAAACGTATTAACAATGACTCATAACCACATGAGTTAAATATACCGAGGAATTAAGTGTTTAGCTCATAGTTCTGGGTGTGCTGAAGTCTAGGATTACTGTAATTCCAGCAGAAAATTGGGATTGAATTGGATATACTGGACCTGACTCCCAACTTCAAGGCCAAGATTTTGCTAACAATGCACCCTGTAGGGCTCAGACGGGAGGGGAACCTCCCTGTCTCCCTCTGCCTTCTGTTTTCCAGGACTCTGTCAGGCAGGAGGGGAAAATATCTTTGCAGCAGCCCATCATGTGATTTGGACTCTTACTTCAGATGAAAAGTCCAAAATCTCAGAACAAAAGAAGCCCTTAGCCAGGCTCAGTGGCACTCGCCTGTAGTCCCAGCTACTTTGGAGGCTGGGGCAGGAGGATCGCTTTTGCCCAGGAGTTTGAGACTGCAGTGCACAATGATCGCACCTGTGAATAGCCACTGCACTCCAGCCTGGGAAACAGAGGGAGACCCTGTCTCCAAAAAAAACATAAAAGAGTCTTGATGATAAGTTGTAAGGGGAGAAAAAGCTGTGCTTTCTTGCCTTCTTAGGGAATCCCCAAGACCCCCCAGGATAATCCAACTTGTATCTGGGCCTCCTCCTCCAGCAGTGGAAGCAGCAGAGGGGTGCCCACTGGCACACGGTCATTTTCTCTCAGCATTTCCTGACCGTAGGAGTCACTACTCTGCAGTGGGAGCACTCCAGAGTTGCAGGCCCCCAGGGCCAAACCCTACTCTCTGGAAAGGAGCTGATACGCTCACTCACCTTAAACCATAAATGCTGATATGGTGTGATCTTCTCAGACACACGGATAAATAAACTATGGAATTTTGCTCAGTGATAAAAAGAAACGAAATATTGACACATGCAATAACGGATGAATCTCGAAAATATTATGCTAAACAAATGAAACCAGACACAAACAAGTACACACAAAGTACGCAGTCTAGAAGTGGGTGAGTCATGGGTAGGCCTGCTAAGGGTCCAGCGGTAGTACAGGCATGTCTAGCATCTCTATGTATGATGTGTGGGTATATGTCACCTATGTGGGCTTCATCCAAAAGTCTGAGAACAAAGAAACAGTCATCTTTAACATATGTGTGTCCTCAACTGGAAGCTATTGGTTGCCAACTCAACGTCCATTCCCACATCCTTTTCCATTGCAAAACCCCAGTTTACTCAAGTAGCAATTCTATTCTACGTGGGGAAATTGCTCCCAGGAGTTTCTTCTTGATTTGCCTAAGTCTATTTTGGTTCTCTCATTCCCCTAGTTAAGGATTATTTTAAAGATGAGTATGTGATCACTTTCTTGCCAATAAGATGTGAAGAGGGCAGGGGGCTTCTGGGAAAGATTCTCTTGCTCTTGTGAAAGAGACAATGCAAGAGATGGACATCATTGCATCCAGCAGGGACACCTAGACTGGCTGTCTCCCCAGATGGGATGATGATATGAGGACAAAGGCCAAACCCTAAGAATGGCAGGACATAAAGATGGGGAAAAAAATCTGAACCCTTGATTATGTGGTTGAGTTCTGAATTAACTAATCCTGGAGCAGCCCTCCTTCTGAACTTCTTGTTAAGAAAGAAAATAAATTTCCTTATTGTTTAAGCCACATTGAGTTGGATTTTCTATTACTTGCTGCTGAAAGCATCTTAAGTGACTTAACAATCAGCTCCTTGAAGGTGACACATATCCCCCGATACAGAGTAGAGTGTCTACCACATAAAAGACAACCAATGTTTGTTGAAATAATATAAGAATGTATATATCAGACCCTCTGATGACCTCAAATACAGGTGCATCATTCCATCCAAGCAAGCCTGAATGTCAGCTTATTTATACTGCAAGATGAGTAGCAAAGTAAAAGGACATGGTAGGATTTCTGTGGAGTGAGGACATCTGGGGAGGTCAAGAGTAGCAGGGAAAGCAACAGTAGCCACCTGGCTGGGGAAACATGATTTATACCTACAGGAAGTTCAACCCTCTATGTGAAATCCTGAAAAATTCTGCTATAAACGTGGGATAACACTGCCAGAGCAGGGTGTAAATGATAAGCTGAAGGCTTTTCCCAATCTGAGGGCTGGTGAAGACAATGAAACAGACACTGAGCCTCTAGAACAAAAGGTTGAAAGCTTTTGCGTTATGCACTGAGTTCCTCTACTCTTTGCTGCTTAGAGAAATGCTGCCATCTGCTTTGCATACTGCCACAGCCAAAGTGGTTTTTGCAATGGGGAAATGGCAATTCCAGGAAGTCTTTTCAGAAGATATCCCAGAGCCACAGTTTCATGGAGACTTTAGTCATCACCGTACTCTGCCACCCAATCTAATCATACCCACTGTTTTTAAATAGACTTTAATTTTAGAGCAGTTTTAGGTTCACAGAAAAATCAAGCGGAAGATGCAAAGAGTTCCCACACGCCCCCTGCTCCCACACGTGCAGCCTCCCCTCCAGCGCCCTCCACCAGAGTGATGCATTTGTTACAACCGATGAACTGACGTTGACACTAGTCATCCAAAGTCCATAGTGTATATCAGGGTTTATTCTTGATGTACATTCTATGGCTGTGGTCCCCAACCCCTGGGCCACAGACCAGTACCAGTCCATAGCCTGTGAGGAACCAGGCTGCACAGCAGGAGGTGAGCAGCAGCAAGTAAGCAAAGCTTCATCTGTATTTACAGCTGCTCCCCATTGCTTGCATCACCACATAAACTCCACCTCCTGTCAGATCAGCAGCACATTAGATTCTCATAGGAGCATGAACCCTACTGTAAACTGCACGTGTGAGGGATCTGAGTTGCATGCTCCTTATGAGAATCTAATGCCTGATGATCTGAGGTGGAGCTGAGGTGGTGATGCTAGTGCTGGGGAGTGGCTGCAAATACAGATTATCATTAGCAGAGAGGTTTGACTACACAATAAATGTAATGCACTTCAATCATCCTGAAATCATCCCCCCATCACTGTCTGTGGAAAAATTGTCTTCCATGAAACCAGTACCTGGTGCCAAAAATGTTGGGGACTGCTGTTCTTTGGGTTTGGACAAATGTACGATCATATATATCTACCATTATGGTATCACACAGAGTAGTTGCATACAGAATAGTTTCACTGCCCTGAAAATCCTCTGTGCTCTGCCTGTTCGTCCATCCCTTCCCCCCTACCAAGAACTGATTTTTTTACTGTCCCCACAGTTTTGCCTTTTCTGGAATGTCATATAGTTGGAATCATACTATAGTATGTAGCTTTTTCAGATTGGCTTCTTTCACTTAGTCATATGCTTTTTAAGTTTCCTCCATGTCTTTTCATGGCTTGATAGCTCATTTCTTTTTAGCACTGGATACTGTTTTATTGTCTGGATATACCACAGTTAATTTATCCAGTGACCTAGTGAAGGGCATCTTGGTTGCTTCCAAGTTTTGGAAATTATAAATAAAGCTGCTGTAAATATCTGTGTGCAGATTTTTGCGTGGACTAAGTTTTCAACTCCTTTGGGTAAATACCAAGAAGCACAATTGCTGGATCATACAGTAAGAGTATGTTTAGTTTTGCAATAAACCTCCAAACTGTCTTCCAAAGTGACTGTACCATTTTGCACTCCCACTAGCAATAAGTGAGAGTTTCTGTAGCTGCACATCCTTGTTAGCATTTGGTGTTGTCAGTTTTTTAGATTTGGGCCATTCTAAAAGGTGTGTAGTGGTATCACATTGTTTTAACTTTTTTTTTTTTTAAGAGTCAGGATGTTGCTCTGTCACCCAGGCTGGAGTGCAGTGGCCTGATTATAGCTCGCAGCAACCTCAAAATCCTGGGCTCAAGCAATCCTCCTGCCTCAGCCTCCCGAGTAGCTGGGACTATAGGTGTGCATCACTATGCCTGGCTAATTTTTTCATTGTTTTAATTTTTAATTCCATAATGACATATGATATTGAGCATATTTTCATATGCTTATTTGCCCCTTGTATACCTTCTTTGATAAGGAACTGTTCAAATTTTTTGCCAGTTTTTTAATCAGGTTGTTCATTTTCTTATTGTTAAATCAAACTTTTTTTTTTTTTTTTTTTGAGACAGGGTCTCACTTTGTTGCCCGGGCTAGAGTGAGTGCCATGGCGTCAGCCTAGCTCACAGCAACCTCAAACTCCTGGGCTTAAGCGATCCTACTGCCTCAGCCTCCCCAGTAGCTGGGACTACAGGCATGTGCCACCATGCCTGGCTAATTTTTTCTATATATATTTTTAGTTGTCCAGATAATTTTTATTTCTATTTTTAGTAGAGACGGGGTCTCGCTCAGGCTGGTCTCGAACTCCTGACCTCAAGCGATCCACCCGCCTTGGCCTCCCACAGGGTTAGGATTACAGGCGTGAGCCACCACGCCCGTCTGTTGAATCAAACTTTTAACTTCATTTTGGTGGCAAATTTCAAAAGAGATTGACCTCTTTCTATCCCGACTCTACCCATCTGTTCTAGATGCTCTGAACCATCTATAAAGACAGGACTAGAATTTGAGTTCAATGCAATACACATTATTTAATATCTATTATGTGCCCACAACATTGTTTTAAGTATTGTGGAAGACACAAAGAAATGTCACAGTCCTTGCCATCTTGGCAATCTTTGGGGAAAACGAAAATATCATAATGAAGAAAAATTAGACACTAAAGGACATAAAAAGTTTATTGTCAAATATGTGGTAGCCCTGTTAAGTATTTACCACAAAACTCTTTTAAATCTATTTAAACTCAAATTTTCTGCACACCTATGTTTTAAAAGTTATTTTTATGAAAGACGAGAAATCAGACAGGTAAACCACTAAGATATTCTCTATAACCATTGATCTATAAACTTATAAACTGCATACGCATTTCATTTTTACTGGTGTACTGAACTGCAGCAGGAAGAATATAAGAAAGGATGCAACAATCATCTTACACTTCATCCGAATAGATAAATTGGTAGAGGCCCATATATGTGGAGAAGACTTATCACAAGGACTCACATTTCCATCTTTAGCGTGGAAATAAAGAGCAGACCACTGGAAAAAAGGCCAGGGTGGAAATAAACAGCCCATGTGCTAAAGTGCAATAATTATTATTATTATAATAGCAATTTGGAAATAAACACCTGAAGGTCAGAGATATCAACTGTCAAACTTAGTACTTAAGGAAATGATACTTAATAACATAATAATTGAGTTTCTCCCGACAGACCAAAACTTCAGGAACCTGAAGATTATAATGAGGCTAGGAAAGACTATGAGCAGGGTGAGAGAGCCTAAGTTCATCTGAGGAATTAACAAGAGATAACCAAATGCCTGTGGAATGACTGACCAGAAAATCCAACCTACCAGTGACATTTTCCAGATGTACACAAGGCTTCTCTGTAAGTGGGGCCCCACATGTGATCATCCCAGGAGGAACAAAAGCACATTCCATCAAGACTAGAATTGTGGGGAGGCAGAAAACAAGCATATCATGGACCAGACACTGAGTAAGTGGAGAAATGTATGCAAGCTTCTTGGACTTGGCATAAAAAATGCATAAAAATGGATCTTCTCTGGAACATTCCATTATAACCACAAATAACCCAGGGTTACTTAGCTAAAAGCAGAGCTGAGTTCTCCGATTAGCTTTTGTGTACTAGAAAAACTACTGGCACCAGAAGAGAGTGGGTTCCTGGCTTAACATCTATGAATGGTGCTTTGTGATACATCCATTGAACTTAGGGACTGGCGCTTTAGCCAAAGCCTGCCTCCTACAGATCACCCATTTCCAAAAGATACCTAGACTGAAATAACTGATGGGAGGTTGGATAAACAAAACAAAGACTTTCCTGTGGTTGACAGCAAGGGGAAAATGGTAAGATGGTCACTGCTAATATTGTGTTTTGTGGCAGACACTCTAAGTTGTGTGCCTAGCAGTCAACCACCATGCCGCCACTCGCCCTTTTTCCTTGCTAGTAGAACCCAAATGTTGTTCACCATCCTCCAAGTAGCCATGCCCTTCATGGAAGCCATTGTCTCTTTCTAGCCCCATGGGGCTAATGTCCCTTGCCAAGTGATTTGTTTTGGGCAACAGGCATGTGAGACAATCCTGGCCAATGAGACAGAAGGGAAGTCTGCAGCGAGGACTCTGGGAAGAATTTTCTCACCCTTGAAAGGGGATGTAAAACAGAGTCATTTCATGTTTTGAGAAGGTCAGGAAGGAGGAAGTTCATGCTATCGACAAAGACTAAGAGGCAAGGAACTGGGAAGGAGAACAGCACCAGGGTTCCCAGAAAACCAACTCCAAAGCCTAGGAGATCACCAAAGATTCAGAGGAGGATACTGTGCCAGAATCCTGGAGTGAGGAACGGAATTAATAGTCCAAGAATTTAGGAAGACCAATAGGTGCTTCAATGGGGTGGAACTTCTAACCTCATGCTAAGGATATTTGCTCTCTGCCATGATTTTAACTTCATTGCACAGTCATGTGTGTGCTTATCTGTGTGCATGTATAAGAGAGAATCTGAGTCCTACCTAGGTGGAGGAATCCTGATTACATCAGGGTTCTGCTCCTATTACAGGGCCCTCTTCTGGTTTTTCTCCTACTTCTCTGGCCTCATCTATGGAGCTCTTTCCTTCTTCTGCCCATCCCACCATCATCTGTTCTCAAAGTGTGGTCCAGGGACCCTTGGGGGTTCCTTAGACACTTTCAGGAAGAATGTGACATTTAAGCTATTTTCATAATAATACTAAGATGTTATTTGATGTTTTCACTCTCATTCTCTCACATATGCACGGTAGAGTTTCCAAGAGGCTACATGACATGTGAAATGGCAACAGATTAAATATAGAAGGAGATATGAGAATTCCACTGTATTCTATCAAGCCAAGTGTTAAAGAGATATATAAAAATGCAAAATAATGTCATTTTTCTCACTAAATTTTTTCTTTTGGAAAACATAGCTATTTTTCATTAAAATATGTTATTTATTCTAACATACAATAGGTTAATCCTATTTTTAAAAGAACTAATAAAAGTATGTTTTAAACTTCTCAGTTTCAATTTTTAATGTATGGTCCCTGGACCAGCAGCATTAGAGCTTATTAGAAATGCAGGTTCTCGGGCCCCTCTCCAGACCTATTGACTCAGAGGCCCTGGAGGGCCCAGCAATGCTGTTTGACAAGCCCCCAGGTGATGCTCAAGCACATGGAAGGTTGAGGGCCACTGCTATAATACATCGATTCCCCACCATCTCTCTGAGGTGAGCAGAAACACATTTCCACATCTTCTGAACACAAGGCCTGGAGAAGTTGTGGCTCCGTTCTGGGTTATACACGTGTGTTAGAATGCCAGGGCTGCCATAACAAAGTACCTCAGACTGGGTGTCTTGAACTTCAGAAACTTCTTTTCTTATAGTTCTGGAGGCTAGAAGTCTGAGGTCAAGGTGTCAGCAGGTTTGGTGTCTCCTGAGGCATCTCTCCTTGGCTTGCAGATGGCCGCCTTCTTGTGTCCTCACATGGTCTTTTCTCTGTGCACATGCATCTCTGATGTCTCTTTGTGTGTCCAAATTTCCTCTTCTTATAAGGACACCCATCATGGTGGACTAGGGCCCAGCCCAATGGCCTCATTTTAACTTAATCACCTCTTTAAAGGCCCTATCTCCAAACACAGCCACATTGTGAGGTACTGGGGGTTAGGGCTTCAACATACAAGTTGGGGGCCAGGGGAGGGGAGAGAAATCAGCCCATAAAAGCACCTAACTGTGAATATCATTTTTTTGCTATGCATGAAGGAACCATCTGGGAAACTACATAGGCTCTAGAAACACCCTGCTCACAAATCTCCTCCCAGTCACAGAGCACTTAAGTTTATAGTTTGCTGTGTTCAAATACAAACATTCCTGGGAAGGATTAACATCAACTGCTTTTCCCATATAATCACATTGCCTTCTCTCTGGCTGAGACTGAGGCTAAGGAGCTAGGAATTAGGGCTTGATGTGAGCTGTAAAGTAGAATAAAGCCAGTAATTTGTGATGGCAATTTGGGGATGGAGTGGAGAGACTTCGTGGACACTGTGGAGGGGATCCCTGAGGGGGAGGTGGGAAAACCTCAGAGGGACTATTTGGGCTCATTGGCTAGATCACTGTGGCACAAGAGAAAGGGCAGCAATGAGGGCAGTTGGCTTGGGTTTTCCAGTTGTTTCCACAGAGGGGAGGAGTTGTGAGATTGGGCACGTAATGAACTGATACAGATTTTTAGAAGGAGAGGGGGAGGGGTGAGGGAATGTTATATAGAATCACGGCCCTTACTGCAGATGAGGGGGTCCATAATCACCCTGCTCCTAGATTCTAAAACTAGTGGGAGCAAAATGTCAGCTTATTAATGGTAAAGCAGAATTGGAGAATGCAGATTAGACAAAAGCCAGCCTCTCAAAGCACCTTCTGTTCCTGAACGCTGCTGAAAACCCAGTGCAGTATGCTAGACAACTGGCCAAACCCACTGGAAATGACAGTGACAGAAGCCCAGTAGATAGGCCCACATCCTTGCCATCTTCTCTGCCACTTCATCACAGCCTGAAGAAGGCTTCCCCATGGACAGTCTACTCTTCTCTTGATCCTCCATTCCCCTTCTCCACAAAAGATGGTTGAACTGGGTCCTTCATGTCTCCCTGGACCACAGTTGTAGGATGGAGTTGGACTTTGCATGACACATGCATTCCCGGACAGGACCAAGTCTTGAAATGCAAAGGTTTCTACCTCCCATTCTGAGCTCCCAATTCCCATTGGCCAGCACATCTATGAATGCATTTATTAAATTTCCATCATCCCAAAACTATGGCACTATTTGCATGGTGGCTTATATCCATACCAAAATGGCATACTTCCATGCTTGGGCCTCCAATCTCTCGGATGAAGCATCTAATCAGACTCTGTAGCCTCAGTGTCTCTTCTGGCCTGTATTCCTCAGCCACCTTTCTCTTTGTTGCTTGATGGTCACCTCTGTGCTGATGAGTCCTCCCCCAATCTTCAGAGTTACGTTTCCAACTGCCTACAGGACAGCTCTATCAGGATAGCCCTCAGGCAGCTTAAACCTGACAAGTCCAAAATTCCATTTGTTTATTTATGCCCTGGAAATGATTCCTTCTGCTGTACTTTATATCCCAGTTTATAGTATCATAATCCATGATTTGTCACATAAGCAAGAAATCCAGAGAGGAGAGAAGATCGTTGTGGTCTTCTCACTCTCTCGCACCACTCCCTAAATTTAATCATTAAATTCTCTGATTGCTTGCCTAGATTTTTCTCATCACTCCACTCAGACCCCATCTCTTACCTATACCAGTGAGCCTAATCTTTTTGCTTCTGAGAAACAAATATTCATGCATAATCACAGCAGTGGTGTGCAGACTTCCTATGGCCATGGCCATGCAGCATTGGTACAATGGGCCTTGGATCCCTAGAGACTGTCCTCACATTGGTCAGCACTAGCACTGTAGCTGAGAGCCCCTAGCTTGCATGACAGCAATAGCTTTCTAAACAATCTTCCTGGATACAGTCTGGCTCCCTCAAGTCCAGCATCCACATGCAGCCAGAAGTCTCTGCCTAAACAAACTTGCCCAGGCCAGTCCTGGTTACCAACCATCCAAATCTTCCCACAGACTACAGGACAAAAACCCAGTCACCTTCACAGGGAACACAGAGTTCACTGTGCTGTAACCCCTGCTAGCCTCTCCAGCCTCCTCTTTGTACACTCCCTGCCTTTCACCATAAGCTGTGACAACCCCAACTATACAGTTCCCTGAACACAAGGCCATTCCTTACCTCTATGCCTGTCCTTATGCTCCCACCTTAACCAAATGCCCTTTCCTTTCATTACTCTCCATGTTGAATCCTCCAAATCCCAGTGTCTACCCTTTGCCTGGCTAACTCCAAACTGCTCTTTATAACAGCGAGGAAACAGACCTCCTTCAGGAAGCCTTCCATGACCTCTTCCTCTCTTCAATCTCCCCATCTCAGGCAACCTGTACTCACCTCTACCATTGCATTAACCACCCGACTCTGCACTCATCTCTTTAGAAGTCTGTCTTTTTCACTAAGCTCAGAGTTCTGAGTACAGAGACCATGTTTATATCCTCAATGTCTAGCACAGTATCCTAATTCACAGTAGGTGAACAGGTAACTGCTATTTTTTTTTTTTAAAGTTTATTTTTAATTGACAATAATTGTGTGTATATATATGGAATACAATGTGATAGTTTGATCTATGTATACATTTTAGAAATATTCAAGCAAGCTAATTAACACATCCATCACCTCACCAACTAATCCTGTTTTTGTGCTGAGAACATTAAAAATCTATTTATTCTTTTAGCAATTTCCAAATATACATTATTATTAACTGTGGTCACCATGCAGTGCAATAGATCACTAAAACTTATTCCTCACATCTAACTGAAGTTTGTACCCTTTGATCAACATCTTCCTTTTCCTCATCCTTCTCCGGCACTGCCCCCAAGTCTCTGGAAAACACCTTTCTGCTGTCTGTTTCTGTGAGATTGACTTTTTTAGATTCCACATATAAGTGAGATCATACACTATTTTTCATTCTGTGCCAGGCTCATTTCACTTCGCATAATGTCTTCCCATTCCACCCATAAGGTTGCTGTATAGTATCCTGTTGTGTGTGTATACTATCCTTTCTTTAACCATTCACCTGTTGATGAACTTTTTTTTTTTTTTTTTTTTATTTCAGCTCATCATGGGGGTACATAAGTTCAGGTCATATACATTGTCCCTGTCCCACCCATCCCCCCGAGTCAGAGTCCCAAGCGCGTCCGCTCCCACTCTCCAGACAGTGCGCCTGGCACTCGCCATGTATTCATACCTCAATCCCCTCCCCCCCCCACCTCCCCGGGTCTGCACCCTCAAGCATGACCATTCCCCAGAGGGTGCGCAATGCACTCGTCATGTAGGCAAACACCCATCCCCTCCCCCCACCCCCCCATCCCAGTCTGATATCCAATTGGTATCCTTCCCTGATGTACATTTAGGTGATGATCAGGGAAACCAGTTTTCTGGTGAGTACATGTGATGCTTGTTTTTCCATTCTTTGGATACTTCACTTAGTATAATGGGTTCCAGCTCTCTCCAGGAGAACCAAAGAGATGTCGTATCATCGTTATTTCTTATAGCTGAGTAGTACTCCATGGTATACATATACCACAGTTTACTAATCCATTCGTGGATTGATGGGCACTTGGGTTGTTTCCACATCTTTGCGATTGTGAATTGTGCTGCTATAAACATTCGGGTACAGGTGTCTTTGTTAAAGAATGACTTTTGTTCTTCTGGGTATATGCCCAATAATGGAATTGCTGGATCAAATGGTAGGTCTACTTGAATCTGTTTAAGGTATCTCCATATTGCTTTCCATAGGGGTTGCACTAGTTTGCATTCCCACCAGCAGTGTATGAGTGTTCCTGTCTCTCCGCATCCACGCCAACACGTGTTGTTTTGGGATTTTTTGATAAAGGCCATTCTCACCGGAGTTAAGTGGTATCTCATTGTGGTTTTGATTTGCATTTCCCTGATGATTAGGGATGTTGAGCATTTTTTGATACGTTTTTTGGCCATTCTTATGTCTTCTTTTGAAAAATTTCTATTCATGTCCTTTGCCCATTTTTTGATAGGATTGTTTGATTTTTTCTTGCTGATTTTCCTGAGTTCTAAATAGATTCTTGTTATCAGTCTTTTATCTGATGTGTAGTATGCGAAAATTTTTTCCCATTCTGTAGGCTGTCTGTTTATTTTCGTGACTGTTTCTTTGGCTGTGCAGAAGCTTTTTAATTTAATCAGGTCCCATTCGTTTATTTTTGTTGTTGCTGCAATTGCCTTAGGGGTTTTCTTCATAAATTCTTTGCCTAGACCAACGTCTGTGAGAGTCTTTCCTACATTTTCTTCTAGAATTCTAATCGTTTCCCATTTAAGGTTTAAATCTGTTATCCACCGTGATTTGATTTTTGTGAGAGGTGAAATCTGTGGGTCCTGTTTCAGTCTTCTACATGTGGCTATCCAGTTTTCCCAGCACCATTTATTAAATAGGGACTCTTGTCCCCAGAGTATGTTTTTGTCTATTTTGTCAAAGATTAGATGATTATATGAGGATGGTTTTATATTTGGGTTTTCTGTTCTGTTCCACTGGTCTGTGTCCCTGCCCTTGTGCCAATACCAAGCAGTTTTAAGCACCACAGCTTTGTAGTATAGTTTGAAGTCTGGCAAATCAATACCTCCCATTTTGTTTTTATTGCTTAAGATTGCTTTTGCTATACGGGGTCTTCTCTGTTTCCATACAAAGTGTATAATTATTTTTTCTAAATCTGTGAAAAATGATGTTGGTAATTTAATAGGAATTGCATTGAATCTATAGATTACTTTGGGTAGTATAGACATTTTAACGATGTTAATTCTTCCAATCCATGAGCATGGTATGGATTTCCACTTATTTACGTGTTCTGCAATTTCCTTCCTTAGCGTTTCATAGTTCTCTTTATAGAGGTCCTTTACCTCTTTAGTTAAATATATTCCTAGATACTTTATTTTCTTTGTTGCTATTTTGAAAGGTATTGAGTCCTTAATTTGGTTCTCCAATTGAATGGTATTGGCATATATGAATGCCTCTGATTTGTGTGTATTGACTTTGTAACCTGAGACATTACTGAATTCGTTAATTAATTCCAGGAGTCTCTTGGTTGAGTCCTTGGGGTTTTCCAGATACAACATCATATCATCAGCGAAGAGTGAGAGTTTGATCTCTTCTGTCCCTATTTGGACACCTTTGATTCTGCTCTCTTGTCTGATAGCTCTCGCAAGGACTTCCAATACAATGTTGAAAAGTCAGGTAACTGTTATGTTAGTGAAAGAATGAATGACTCCCAGGAATAATGGAGACACCTCACATGACAGAGTCAGCAGGGTACCATATGTCAGAGAGAATTCAAAGGGCACAAGATGGTGAACATAGTTGCTAGGCAAGTCAGGGCTGGGTGGGATAGTCTCACAATGAAAAGTCCTGAGATAAAGTTGAGAGAAAAATGACATGCCTAAGCCCTGCTTTTTAAAGCACGGTGTCCATCCCCGACAACCTGCCTCTCTTAAATTGGCTATGCTTCAAGACTGTTTCAAGAATAGGCATCCAATTTCTGAGTGATGCACTACCTACTAAGCTCAGTTTCAGGGATTTAGACATTGCCCATTCATATCTTATTTCTAGATTGTAATCTTTGTCCTCCAAGATCAATTGCAAATGCAAACTACCCCCAAATAGGAGGCCTCACAGTGGTACCACTGCCCATTCAGACAAGATCTGCACTCCTGCCTACTTACCACCAGGGCAACTGAACTTTTATTGCAATGCAAACTTCAGGCCCAAATGATCGCTTCCACTCTTGGCACTTCCCAGAAGGCAGAAGATCATCTCAGAGATGTTTACATGACCCTCTTGAGCACAGTAGACCAAGGCCCTTCTCTCCTCTTTGTGAAAGTCCTTCAAATTTTTGCATCTTGCTTCCCTTATCTAGCCTTCTCCAATTTTTCAACATTCCTTCTTAGATGGTTTCTAAACCCCTCCACACTCATGCTCAGTCCACTTAGAAACATTCCTGTGCTATATTCACAAATGTTCCTCTTAAACCACGTGGCCTAGAATAGACCCCAGTACTCCAGCACTCTTCTTAAGCATGCAGAACAGTTTAGTCTGTCAGTGCATTTATTTCTTATAGCGGTTATAATGCCACTATGATTACCTTGGATTTCAGTAGCCATATCATCCTAACCTTGATAAATGTGAAATACGGAGCAACATACTTATAATCAGAGTACAAACACAGGACTTTGCCTTGTCTATGTGCATTAATATGGGGTATCAAGGTAGAGTGACTTGGAGATAGCCCAGGAATGTAATATTCCAGCCATAACCTTGAAATATCATCAGACACTTAGTAAAGAGTTACAAGAAGCAGAAGTTCCTGGAGACATTGTTTAAGCAGATGCTGAGGATGCAGCCTGGCTCTTAGAAGAATTCTACCTAAAAGAAAGGGGAGGAGGGAGTAAGACAAAGTTGCAAATCTCCCATGATGCCCAAGGGAGAAATTACTTTGAAAATTAAGGCCCACGCCAAGGACTCCAGTTACCTGATAAAGAGATTTCACAATGAAATCATGAAGGGGTCAAGCTCCAGGTCATCCCTTGTTACCCCTAGTATGAGAGTCACATACATCCAGTGGTAGCATCTAGCCCAGTGCATTTCAGTTCCAAAAGAAAATTTGTATATAGTTGGGACCCGTAGGTGTTTATATCTGTTTTATGGATAAGTGGTAATTTTCACTATATCTCCTTATTCAATTCCAGGTGACTTTCCTCTGTCTAAGAAACTTGTTGGTTTTCATTTAGCAAGTGACTGAACCAATCTCCACGCTGCTTCTCTTCCCTACCCGCTACCTATCCACCTGACCTTTTTCTTGCCTGGTGCAAGCAGCTGGAGCACTGTTTTAGCTGTCTCTTCCAGCTTTGGGTTATCCATAAATTCTGAAGCATGCTTCTATAGAATTCATAAATGACGGGTTGACAGTGTTCATAAAAATAGGAATCATTAATCTAGCCAAGAGTTAGAAGGAAGAGGTGTTAAGAGGATGTTTCTGATAATACTGCCAAAGTATCTGATAATATAGCCAAAGGGTTATTTTCAAATCATGATAAGAAACATGGGAAGGGAGTTTGCCTAGACTTAACTTTAATTTTCTACACAGTGGTTAGCAAGTCTTACAACTGGTAATCTCTTTTTGCCATAATTAATGATGACAATGAATTATTCCATTAATAGCTGTTTTTTTTCTTTGGACAATTACCCATTTCTTGTTTTGTATCCAAATCTCTTGACCTTTCTCCTCTTGTCACCAGTCAATTCCCATTTTGTAACTTTTCAGCATGTTTTTTTTCTTTTCTTTTCTTTTTTTTTTTTTTTTTTTTTTTGAGGCAGGATCTTTGTCTGTCACCAGGGCTAGAATGCATTGGTGTCATCGTAGCTCACTGCAACCTCAAACTCCTGGGCTCAAGCGATCCTCCTGCCTCAGCCTCCTGAGTAGCTGGGACTACAGATGCGTGCCACCACGCCTGGATAATTTTTCTATTTTTTGTAGAGATGGGGTCTCGCTCTTGCTGAGGCTGGTCTCAAACTTCTGGGCTCAAAGGATTCTCCCACCTCAGCCTCCCAAAGTGCTGGGGATTACAGGCACGAGCCACTGCCCACAGTCCACTTTTTATCATTCTCTAAGTGACAGTTTGGGGAGAGGTGAAACTGCATTCAGCTTCTTTTGTCATTTGCTAAAAACCCTTCAAGGTGGGGGAGATTAATATTGTTGGCTTATTTCAATTTCCATTACAATGGCCTGACTTTTTATTAACAAAACAATCACATGTCTAACTGGGAGAGCTGGGGGAAGAATAACAAGAAACCATGGCTCAGCTGATGGGGTTGGAGATTTGTGGAGGGAGACTGCAGAACTGGATGTATTTTGTAAACCTAAATGTTTTGAGATGCAATTTCAAAAATCCTGCTTACTTTGGCTTCCTTTTATCGCAAAACAGGCAGTTCTTTGTACCTTGAAAGAGACACACAGGCTGCAAAGAGTCATCTGAACTGCCCAGAAACGTCTTTAATCTTGACCATTTTCAAACACAGAGCTCCATGGTGAACAATTTTCTGAGGAATTCTTACAATGCAGAGTCTGTTCAGAGGACGCTGATTTTAAAACCTCTGTCCACAAGGCGTAATGAGGAGGGGGAGAAAGTGCACAGCTTCAGGTAACTTAATAAAAAGGAAGAAAATTTGTCTGGAAATGAAAGACTACCCAAGTCGAAAGCATGTAGCATGTTACGATTTAGAATGAATCAAATGGAATTCTCCCACATCTAACAGACCAGCGCTTGCCCTCAAGCACTGCAAAGGCTGTCAGGTTCCAGTTGTATAAATACACAGAAACAGAAAAGGATGCATGTAGAACACCATAATTACAGGCCGGGGACTTTTGGTCATCTTTCACCAATAATTAAGATTCTATAATTTTCTATCAACTTGTATTCTCTTAGGACTATGACAATTCCAATCACTTGTGAGCCAGTGCTGTATACTTAATGTTTATCTGTACAGAGTGTGGGTAGATTAACCATTTAATTCCAATCCGGACAGCCTGGTAACCTAGATACTAAGGAATGTGGGTGCAGCCACCACACTGTTGGAGCTTAGGGCCATGTGTGTACATATGAACATGAGCCGGTGCGGGGAGAAATTCAGTACTCCCCTCTCAGGACTAATCCATGGTGTTTGCTCTCAGATCCATTCTTTGTGCTTCCCCAGCCCTGCTCTGACCTCTGCAGGCCGTTTCCCAGGCTCCTGTTTCAGGGGCCTCCAGTTGGGTTTGGCCAATCAGAGATTAGAGGGTGGGCATAAGAGAGAAGCCAGGGTACTGCTCATCTTCCTTCTCTGCCACGGGTGGTTCTTCTGGCAGTGGCTTCATCTCTTTCGTGACTCCAGCATCCAATGGACAAGCCCAATGTGGTTCCAGCTTTGACTGAACACCTTAAGTCTCTTCAGCTTAAGGGTGATAGCAGTTTACAGTGGATGCCTAACTTTCTTCTGTTTAGTTTACAGCCTAGGTGGATAGCCAATTTATTGTATTAAATTACCTCTAATTTAAATACTCAGAATTGTTTCTGTTTCCCAGTTGGACCCTGCATGATACAACTGATGTATAGGTTAAGTGCCATCTATTGAATCATGACTTCCTTTCATTCTATATGGAATCCCTGATTATCTAATAAAAATAATAATAGCTAATATGTCTTCAGCACTCTCTAAGAACCAGGTCCTGTGCTAAACCAGCATTCTCCCAACTGATCTTCACACAGTCATATGAAGAAGATACTATTACCATCCTCATTTGAGAAACCTGAGGTTCAAATAGATTTTAAGTAACTTATCCAAGGTCATGCTCATTAAGTGGCTGAATCAGAATTTAACGAAGGTCTATGTAATTCCAGTGCTCTCACTTTTAATCACTGTATTCTATTGACTTTGAGCATATTATATTCATGAAAAATGTAGATAACAGGCAAATATCTTAAAATTGAAACCAATTCATATGCTATAAACAAAAAAGAATTACTGAATCATATAACTAAAAAGTATATGTCCTGCTCACTGCAGAACAGGGTTCAAATGATGTTTAGGGCTTTTCTATCTCTTAGAAGAGGTCTCTCCAGGGATAGACAAAATAGCAACTGGTGACCCCAAACTCAGACTCTGCCAGCTTAGCAAGACCAGCAGAAAGAGACAGTATTTGCTGAAAATGGCTTAAAAAAAAAAAAGTCCTAGGGAAAACCCTGATTGTGCTGGCTTAGGCCATCTGCTCATCTCTGAACAATTACTATGGCCAAGAGAATGGGGCCCTACAATTGTTGGGACCTGGATAATATGCCTCAGTGGTGGTGGGTCAAAGCCCTACTTGGCCCACATGGAATGGGAATGGGTTCCTTACTCTAAGGAAGGATCTGTCACCAGAAGAAATCAAAGTGGTGGTTCTGAAAGGACAAAGGCAAGGGTTGTTCAAAAGAGAAGAGTTCATACCCCTTCTTGACATCAGAAATATTAATGAATTCCCTAGTTATTTCCCACCTTTTATAAATAATATTTGAAACATATTTTCCTCATTTTGCACAGGTTGTTTAGTTTTCGTATTGTCATGCACATGGTTATTTTCTATTTTGTTTTAGCTCTGAGCCCACCCTCTGTGCCCTGCTCTGAAAGGCTAGGTCTGGAGGCTAAAAACTGCATTTCCCAGATGTTCTTGCCAGCTGGCTTCCTGGTATGGTCTACTGATAGGACAATTGGAGGCACTAGAAAGAGATAGAAAGGCATAAGGAGGGGAAAAATAACTTCTTGGTACTGCTTCCTTCCAGCTTCCCGCCGACAGCAGAGGACAGCCACAGTTGCAGCCTCCAGCTTCTCTTGCTGGTTCCAGCACCAGCTGTGTTTTGCCCCCCTTGGTGGTTCAAACCTTAAGCATTCCAATGAGAAGCTGAGAAAACTAAGAACCGACTGTACACCAACCAGGGTAGGGGGGTGGCTTCCTCCAAGTTCAAGCTGCTGGGACCTCCCCACAGACACTTCTTCCCTTTTGTTTCTCCTGCCCTTTGGGTGGTAGCTGCTTCCATCGGTACCTGTCTGGTTCACCTGAGGATCTTGGCTTTCCAACATCTGGGTAACCAATGTATTAAATCTTCTCCGGTTGAAATGTCTAGTACGGTTTATGTTACTCTGACTGCACAGGTTTTTCTATCTTAGTATCAGTGACTATCCCATTGATCCGCCAAAATTAGCACTTTCAGACCGTTTATTTCTATCTCCACTTCAGCTATACTTTTACTGACCATCTTGATCTTCTCGACCAAGCTTGATAACATTTTGTGTTATGAGAAGACAAATGATGAAAATCAAAAACTTCTAGCCATAGCTCATCATCTAATACAGTAGGTGGAATTCTCAGATGGCGCCAAGATTATAAAACTTTATTGATGCATAAAAGAGGATTTGGAAAAAGGGGACATATTTTATCCGTAGGATGAAAGATTAAATGTTTTAAAGATGTCTAACTTTAAAGAATTTTTATGACAAATAAGAAATGCATTAATAGCCTAATAGGAAAAAAAGTAAAGAATTTGAACAGAAATGTTGGAAGACTTAGAAATGGCCAATAAACATGATCAATTTTAAAACTGACAAATTTTTTTATTTTTCACTTTTTGTAGAGACAGGATTTCACTATGTTGCCCAGGCTGGTCTCAAACTCCTGGCCTCAAATGATCATCCCTGTCTCAGCCTCCCAAAGTGCTGAGATTACAGGTGTGAGCCATAGCACCTGGCCAAAAATGTTTAATACAATAACATTTAAGGTTGATAAGGGTGTAAGAGATGTGAGCCCTCATATACTGCCGTATGTGTATAAAGTGGTATGATTTTCATAAAATATAATTTTAGGTTATATATCATGAGCCTTTAAATGCTCATCCTTTCTGATGTAGTAATTCTACTTCTATTAATTAATAGTAATCTACTGATAGGAAATAATGATATGTGTACAAAGTAATTTTGTAGAATGATATTCAATGCAGTATTATTTACAAGTTGAAAATAACCCATGGTAGTAAAATTTCCAACATCTACTCTACTTCAAATGATTCGTCTAAGCCAAACTACAGTCATTCCCCTGGGTAACAATTGGTTTAGAAACTAATATGTGATCCAGTCCTGGCAGAAGACATGCCAAGGTTTGTAAGGTAACTTTGGAGAAGGCTGCTTGCCCCTAAAAATGACAGAGAGAGGAGACTCTAGCTAATTTTTTTCTGGACATGTCTGTGCCTTAATGTGGTGTCTGAGGTCATCTGACTGTCACAAGGAGAGAAAGCCAGAGAGAAAACTGACCCATTGAAGATGGCAGAGCGGAGGGATGGAAAGACCTAGGCACTCTTTTGCCTCAGGGCCTTTGTGTTGGAGACACCCTCTGCCTGGAACAGCCTTCTCATAGGTATTTGCACAGCTTACTTCCCCATCTTCTTTAAGCCTTTGCTCAAATGCCACCTACTCAAGAGACCTGGCCTTACCACCCTATGCAAAATCACCATCAGCTTCCTCTATGAGGACAGACACCATTAGCCCCTCTTACCATCTTCTATGATTTCCCATAGAATTTATCACCTAATGTACTTTGTAATCCATTTATTATGTTTATTGTTTACTATCATGACAAACTAACTTGTAAGTTCTATGAAGGCTGGGGTGTTCATCTTTATTTATTATTCATTGACAAATTCCTGTACCCTTGAACAGATCTGAGCATATAATAGGGTCTCCATAAGTATTTGTTCAATGAATGCATGAATCAATCCAGCAGTAGTGATGGATTTAAGATTCAAACTTGAATCTACTGACTCCAAATTTCACAACTGTCCCTTTGTCAAGGGCACAAGTGAATGGACTTGCTATGGGTGGTCCTAGGGAGCAAAACCAGGGCACATGGATCAAAACTACATGGAGTTACTTAAGGGAACAGTTTCCTTGGTTAATCACAACCAAGCAACCTTCAAAGTGCAGCTTGCTGGTCGAGCTTCCTGACACTGGCTTTACCATTCCCTTGGGGTCCTCTCACTTTGATCCCTTCCTGCCCTTATGACACCTGACTCCTAATGGCACGTCTCTGCCTTTAAACCTCTGGCTGAAGTATAGACAGTTCTTTCCTCAATTTCCAGTAGCTAGGCTGTGGAAGGCTAGAGTACTCAAGAGGAATATTATTAAATACTATACATGAACTAAGAATTCTCCAACCTCAGTACAACCCTGCTTTGACACCTACTTACTACATGGCCTTTGGAAAGGTCTTGAGCTCTCTGAGTTACCTTTAATTATGTTCCTCAACCATAAAACACCTCGATTGATTTAGATGATTTCTAAAATTCTCGCCAACTCTAAAGGCCTATGGTTCCACTCTGCCGAAGAGATCAATGGTGTTATATTAGAACTTGCATCACATAAACTAAGTGGGATAAGCTACACCCAACAATATTAACACATTCACTTCCCTTCCTAATTTCTTTAAATAGAGTTGTTTGTTTCAGAATGGGTGTTGTATGTGCATGGAAAATACTATTTGCAGCTACTTGTATTTTAATTATTAACTACTTAAGTATTTAAATTTAAAAATCAAGTTTTTCTTAAGTTTTTAAGCTTAACATAGAAGACTCATAAATTTAAGATATTTAATTTACCTAAAATTTAGCTCTATTAAAAAACTGAGTTGAATTATTTTACATACTTTAAACTACATTTACAAATTTAATATATTTGATTTCTTTCAAATGCCAAATGCCTATCAGGGCAAACTTAGAAATCTAATAAGAAGAATCTCTTAAAGCACTCAAGCACTTCTTTTAAATCTAATAAATCAAGCTTATAAATGTAGTAACTTTTATTAAACATTTAAAACCTTTACAGACTTGATTAAATTTTGTTATTAATTTCAAATTAATATCAGAAATCTAATGTGTTAAATTTTCTTAAATGTTTCAATCTAATGTGTTAAATTTTCTTAAATGTTTCAATAACATTCAAATGTTAATATTTAACTAACTAAAACACATCATCATAATTGTTACAAGATTTATTCCTAACATGGGCTTCAAAATTGGAATCTGCAAAAGGCTCAGTTTGTTAATCTGTGGCTGGGGAAGGATCACTCAGAAATAGCACTCAGGACCCTAAACTAATTCGTAATCTTTAAATGGAACTAAAATCTATAGTGGTAGAATGGGCCTAAGTTTTAAACTAAGAAAACTCAGCTGGACTAAGTTAGTAGATTCCAGAGATGAAATTAATCAAACCCATAGTGGTAGTATTTTTGTGCTAATTTTAGGACCTGGGGGACAGGATAAATGAAAGTCCTCTTTAACACTGTAAAGCACTTATACATTATTATTTATTATCTTTAAATATAAGTAATAATATCTGGCCTACTTATCTTATGGCGTGATTTGATTAATTCTGTGAATGTATAGCTTTAAAATGCCTGGTTGTTAACGCAGGATTAGCTCTTTGCTGAAACCTCAGCCTGGACCCCAGATTTACACAGAGAGGGACCGTCTGAAGTCATAGGGTGACAGCAACAGCGGCAGGAATTGGAATTGGAATTGGATAGAAGACAGACTCTCTGGTGATTCCCTGCTCTCCTTTCCAGCCCGTAGACTGCTGCCACCACAGTGGTTTGGCTGCGAACAGGCATCAGCTGGGACTTCAGTCAACTTTATACCGGGCCAGTTTCACAGGCTGTGACCTGTGCAGTCACACAGGGCCCCACATGTGGTTTATTGCTCTGTTGGCACCATTTTGCAATTCTTGATTTTTTTTAACAAAAGGCCCTGCATTTTCAGTTTGCACTGGGCGCGGCTTATTATGGAGCCAGTCCTGGCATTAGAGCTCATTTGGATTTTTGCTTCTTCTGAAAAACGGGAATGAAATTTACTTGTAGTTAAGCACTAGCCCAGGAGTGAGCATTCCTGGAACTGCCCTGACCTGCTCCCCTGCCAGAGTGTTCCTTCTCTTTAACATCCCTCAGCTGGACTCACTGTAACTCTGGGGAAACTGGCTGGGTCTCTAAAGAGAACCTTGCTGAGTGAGATTTGACTTCAGCAGCACTGCCATCCGTCACGACCCCGTGTTATTAGGGTGTGGCAAGACTTCTGTTCTGCCTGATTCCAGCCACTGGTGTGCAAAGCAGCTCCTACTCCAATCTGGCCCTACCTGGTGGGCAGCCTGGTCTCCGAGAATGCTTTCTTCCAGAATGGACTAAAGAGAACAAACAAAAGGAGAACAGGACGGGTCAGAAAAAGATAATATCAATCAGAGGTGAAGTGTACTCAAAAATGAACTTCTAAGGCCGGGTGCGGTGGCTCACGCCTGTAATCCTAGCACTCTGGGAGGCCGAGGTGGGCGGATCCTTTGAGCTCAGGAGTTCAAGACCAGCCTGAGCAAGAGCCAGACCCCGTCTCTACTAAAAATAGAAAGAAATTATACGGACAGCTAAAGACATATATATATTATGTTATATATATTATGTTATATATTATATATATGTATATTATACATACATACATATATATATATATATATAAAATTAGCCGGGCATGGTGGCACATGCCTGTAGTCCCAGCTACTCGGGAGGCTGAGGCAGGAGGATTGCTTAAGCCCAGGAGTTTGAGGTTGCTGTGAGCTAGGCTGACACCATGGCACTCTAGCCCCAGCAACAGAGTGAGACTCTGTCTCAAAAAAAAAAAAAAAAAAAAAAATGAACTTCTACCACTACCATTGCACGATGACTAGCTTCCTTGAGCCTCAGTTTCCTCATCCGCGAATGGGGCGAGCTCAGGAGGTATCCAACCCCAAAGGACTGTCTAAAGGACTGAGTATGTGTACAAGGCTTTGCTTGGTCCCAGAGCTTAGTGTTAGCTCTTATTAAAATAACGTGTATTAATCATTTCGGTCATGGGATTCTTGGAGAACCTGACGATACCTATGGTTCCCTCTCCTAGCCCCTCAAAAATGTTAATTCCCCCCAAAAGGCTCGCCGACCCATACCATGGATTGACGACCCTCGAAGGCGGTTCCTGGACCCAAGTTAAGACGTGTCTCTAAAATGTTCATTTAGGCGGTGCTCTCTCCACTTCCCTCCACAAAGCCTCCACCTGCGGCTCCCGACCACCGCCACCCAACCCCGACTCTGCGGGCGGGCTCTCCGCGGGGTCTGCCAGCCCCTCGAGGGTCCTGGCGGCTGCACGGCGGCCGCAGGAGGGGCGGGCCCGGCTCTCGGCCCGCCCCCGTCGGCTCGGGGTGGGGGCTCCGGCCTATTGCGGGATGAAGGCTCCGGGTGTCCGGGGGGCGGGAGGGAAAGCGGGAGGGAGGGAGGGAGGGAGGCGCGCGGCTGAAAGGCGCATTGATGCAGCCCGCGGCGGCCTCGGAGCGCGGCGGGGCCAGACGCTGACCACGTCCCGGCTCCCCGGTCTCCTCCTCCGCCTCCTGCTCCGTGTCCCCGGCCGCCCGCGCCATGCGCCCCCGGGGCCCCGCCGCCTCCCCGCTGCGGCTCCTCGGCCTCCTGCTGCTTCTGCTGCTGCTGCAGCTGCCGGCGCCGTCGAGCGCCTCCTCCGAGACCCCCAAGGGGAAGCAGAAGGCGCTGCTCCGGCCGAGGGAGGTGGTGGACCTGGTGAGTCCGGGGACAGAGCCGCGAGCCGCACGGGGAGGGCAGCAGTCCAGCTGTTAGGAGGGTGTAAGTCTGTGCAGCTGTGTGGCCTGTGGCTGCTCCCGCCCGCGTGTCACGCTTTGTTCATGTCTACGTGTAAAGAAGGACCTGGGTTGTGCGTGCAGTGGGGTCTTGGAACTCAGAGGGGAGATCATTGTGGAGCGGAGATGCAGTGCAGGTCGGGTGGGTCTCCCCGAAGTACAGGGAGTCACCCAACAATTGCTGGCTTCAGGGGGAGCCCTTGGGAGGGGTGGAGAGGGTTAGGGCGGCAATGTGGAGCTTGGGTGGGTCAGAACGTGGGCCTGGGAAAGACCTTAGACTCCCTAATCCCCTGGGCCCGGGCCAGGGCCGTGCAACGTGTCCTTCGTTGCGGCTGGTGGCCACGTCTGCCTGCAAGAGAGAATAACCACCCCCACAAAGCATCCGTCCAACTCTTTGTCACTTGAAGACTATGAGTCACGTTGGGTCATCTTCCTAGGGAGTATGGGCTGCAATTTACTTCGTTGGACAACCACAGCTGGGGCCGGCCAGGAATGGTTCAGAGGGTTTAAGGCCGGAAAGGGAAATGAAGGGCCCAGCACTAACCCTCCAAGGACCCATTTCGTTTGTTCTGTTTAGACCAAATGGGCAGTCAGTCCTTACAGACACCCTGGGTTTTCAGCCTGTGGCCACCAGGTAGGAGTGTCACAGTCAAGCTAAGGGAGAAGACAGTTTCCAGGAGAGTAAATAAATAGCTCAAGTGCTTTCTGAAGGGCTAATCTGTGGGAAGGTCTGTTTGCTTCAAACTGTTTCCCTCTGAAAGTCAACAAACCCAGTGGAGGGTGAGAGGTTCTCTGCCCTGTGGCAAGAGCCAGCCTTTTACAGCTACCATAGTCCTTGGCACATTGTAAACTTTAATTCTTAAGCCAGTCTCATTTGCAAACAAACATAGTTTACAGGCATTGCAGAACATAAGACACGGGGTATTTTTTATTTAAAAAAAGTTTTAAATTTGTTAAGTTGACATTCTGAACTTAGCTAATAAACCAAGCTCCCTGGCAGCTGGCTCTATGCTGGATTCAAAAACGCTGGGGGGGGGGGGGGGGAAATTCCTCCCATTTCAGAGAGCACTTCTTAGTGATATGCTGAGCAGATTATGTGTTAAGGGCTACAGTTCTATTTTAAGTATCTAAATTGTTAAAATTGTACCAAATGAATGTGGTTCATGTGCAGTTTGCATTTTATGAATTCGTAGTTATGATACACAAAATACCCCTATTCCCCATAAAGCTGGCCATTTTCCCCCCTCCACGGATTTACAGTACTTGTGGTTTCCTACGACTCTAGCCAGACTTGGAAAAGCTTCGTGTGCAGCCAGGCTCAGGTGCATCCTGTACATTGGATTTGGTTTTGCTGACAGAGAAAGTCCACATAGCCATTGAGAAGGTTTCAACGGATTCTATAAAGCAACTTCTTTGTATAGGATCTTTCAAAGCCTTCCTTTCAAGCTTCCACCAAGCTCTGCCCCCTGGTGGCCGGTGAAAGGAACGGCTAAAGAAAAGTTTGACCTTCCATTCACTTTTTTGTTCATTCCACATTCTTTGAGGGTACAAAGCATGTGTTGAATTAGCATTTTAAAGTGGAAGAAGGCAGATCTAACACCTGTCAAACAAAATCCAATAAAGTTATGTGGTCTCTGGAATGAAGCTTTTAGATGAAAAGGTAAATAAAAATTCTCAACCATAGTACCAGTGGTATCAGGGCCAGGTAACTCTTTGTTGTGGGGACTGTCCTGTGCATTGTAGCATGTTTAGCAGCATCCCCAGTCTCTACTCCCTAAATGCCAGCAGCAATCCTCCCTCCCAAGTTGTCACACCAAAAATGTCTGCAGACATTGCCAAGTATGCCCTGAGGGACAAAATTGTCCCCAGTTGAGAACCACTGATATATGGGAAAATGAAACTTAGTCTGTGTAACATCTTGTCCTAAGGGGAATAATAGTGGGGAAAAGAAAATCAAAGAATGCCAGAACAAGTCTTATACCCACTTGAAATATATGTCCAAACATTGCATACCTCTGCTAGTGAAAGTGAATGAAATTACTAAAATGAAAATAAGTCTAAAATGCACCAAACTATTTTAAAATATTCTGTACTTTAGTACATCTTTGAATACTTTTGCAATTGTTAAATTTTTTCTTACTATTTCTCTGACACCAAATAAATAGTAGGTTTTTTGTTTCTTACATTCAGGAAAATGGCAATGTCAGAATCATAAAAAATCATTTATCAAAACAAAGATCAAACTGGTAATGTCAGAAGCAAATTGATTGACAAACATTAGCCTAATTACATAGGATCCTTCCTAGACTGTTATTATTGGGTTTTATAATCTGATCATGTTCAATCCCAGATACTAAAGTCAAAAGATAAGCTTTGAAGTTATTTTAATACATAAGGAATCTTGGTTTTTGTTCTCACTGGAAAGGATATTTATATAGAATGATAGAACTGGGCAATTTACACAAGAGGGGAAATATTAGAGTAAAAATTTAAGTGGATTGTATTGAGGTTTGGAGGTACCTTTGGAAGGTGTAATAAATGGAACCAACTCAGGAGTAGACACAGGAGTTGGACAGATGGAGCTCAAAATATCACCTTTACCACTGATCAGATGACATTGGTGTGTACAGCCTACGTGTGCTAGCCGGAAGGTTTGCTAATGCTCTCTTCCCCAGGTCTAGACCCTCTAAGGTCCACCCCAAGGGAGTGGACACACTTGCCCAGAGTCGCTGCTTCACACTGGTCTTGGGGGATAAGAATAATAATGGCTGACATATGCAGTGTTTACTATGATCCAGGCATTGTTCACATTTTGCAGATTATTCACTTAAATCTCATACAAACCCTAGAAGGTAAGAATCTTTATTATTATCTCCATTTTACAGATAAGGAAACAGGCACTAAAATGTTGAGTAACTTGCCGCACCTCACAGAGATAATCATGGGTGGAGCAGGAATAAAATCCAGAGAAACTGGCTCTAGAAGCCATGTGTTTAAACTCTGCAAGGTACCCTCCCCTAAAACAAATATAGAGAATACTAACCCTTGCAGAAGCTTTGATAGATTATTGCCCTCTTGTTAGGACTGATGGTCACCCAAAACTAGATCACTTAATCCTTTTCCTTGGGGAAGAGAGTTGGGATTGGAGGCCAAAAGTAGTACCCTAGGGCCACTTCCCTCACTTAAAAACAGGGAGGAGAAGAAGCAGGGACATGCATATCCTAGTTAGAGATGTTGCCAGTACAAGATAATAATTGACTGTTAAGATTTTATTTGATAATTATGTCCCTTGGAATTTAACTTAGGGAAATAATTAAAAAGAAGAAACAGGCTATGAAGATTTTTGTTATATTAATAGCAGAAAAATATAGAAATAAACTAAGCACTCAAATTGGTGGAATGTTTGCATAAAATTGTAAAAGTGTAATTGTGAAATCCAAGTCCTTTTACAAGAAGAAGAAAGCAAAATAAATGTCCTCCTTGGAATACAGCTATTTAAAATCATATGTGTTTATAATAATGAGCAGTGGAAAGGAGCAGGCACATGAAAAGATTTTGTCCTCTTCGATTTGTGTGTAAAGTTTGTGCAATAAAAAAGACAAAAGAGGCCGGGCGCGGTGGCTCACGCCTATAATCCTAGCACTCTGGGAGGCCGAGGCTGGTGGATCACTCGAGATCAGGAGTTCGAGACCAGCCTGAGCAAGAGCGAGACCCCGTCTCTACTAAAAATAGAAATAAATGATTTGGACAGCTAAAAATCTATATAGAAAAAATTAGCCGGGCATGGTGGCACATGCCTGTAGTCCCAGCTACTTGGGAGGCTGAGGCAGGAGGATCGCTTAAGCCCAGGAGTTTGAGGTTGCTGTGAGCTAGGCTGATGCCACGGCACTCACTCTAGCCTGGGCAACAGAGCAAGACGCTGTCTCAAAAAAAAAAAAAAAAAAAAAAAACGAAAGAAATCACAATATTTTAGAAATAATTTTAAAATAGATTCTCTATAATAATGTATGTAGAGCATGGACAAGTGGTACGAAAGGATTCTTGACTCCAAGGGCTCAAAATAAATGCAATTCTAATCATATTGAGTGAGAGTTTTTTCCCCTTTCCTTTCTTACTATAGTACAATGGAATGTGCTTACAAGGGCCAGCTGGGGTGCCTGGTCGAGATGGGAGCCCTGGGGCCAATGGCATTCCCGGTACCCCTGGGATCCCTGGTCGGGATGGATTCAAAGGAGAAAAGGGGGAATGCTTGAGGGAAACCTTTGAGGAGTCTTGGACACCCAACTACAAGCAGTGTTCATGGAGTTCTCTGAATTACGGCATAGATCTTGGAAAAATCGCAGTAAGTAAACTCTGAATTATTTTTAAATTGAAGCAAAATTTAAGGGTTTTCATATTTGAGTGTTAATTTTTAGGTGAGATTTTGTTGTTTTTTTTTTTTTAAACCAAAAGACAAGGAAAAAAAAAGAGGAATAGGTAGCATGTGACTTTCAACTTAAAATTAATGAAAAAAGTTGGTAACATTTCAGAGTTAACTTTCATAAAGATATTTCTAAGACAAATTACCACATCACTTTAACTACAGTATCTAAAATAACATACTCATGTTTTTAATGCAAACAAAAAAGGAGAACATAAGTGTCTGTGTTGGATGGCAGCAACTTTCCAGGCTTGCCCTAAAGCAAATTTAAATTTAAAGTAGTCTAAGAAATTCTTCTCTGGCTTCAGGCATAAAGGTGGGAAGAAATTTCCAAGAAATCACCACAACATAGCAATTATCTGGAATTGGGAAGTGCTTATCCTGAGATAAGGATATTTGTCCTTATCCTGGGTAGCATGCCCACCTTAAAATTGCTAAGCCTAAGAGAAGTATACTACAGTGATTATTTTAAATTATTCTACAGCATTCAGTGGGGGAAATTACTCAGAAGAGCCTGTCTGGTAATGTATTTTGACTAATGATTCATTTCACCCTTATTAGTGTTTGCTTCAAAAGTAATTGGCAAGTCCGCTGGGATGGGCTAGAGCTGAAGAAGGTGCTATTTATAAGCCCCTGTCCCCTTGTTAACCAACTTTGTACATGGTTCTGTGGCCACAACATATTAATAGTACTGCATGATTTTAACTACCGCCACCACAAAGCAAATAGAAGATACTTTATTTTCATAAAACTCTAAAGTTTTAAGATGCACTTTGTGCATTATTCCTGCTCATCTCAGCTCTTTCTGCTCTATTATCTATAAAAGAGTTTGAGACTGTCTTGATTTGATTTTTATGTGATAGAATTTTCACATAGCTTTCATAATATTGGTGACTTTTTCTATGTTCATATGTGATTTCTTAGAAAGCGTTTTGTTAAAATGGTGCCTACTTATTTAAACATCTGACATTGATAGACTGGTTGCTTATTTATGGTTGTTCATCAAAAGTTGCTGAATTCTTCTAAAAGCTATCCTTACAGATTCTGAATTATTAATATGTTTTCAAGTTCCTTTTAGCAGTGGTCAGAACGAGTATGGAAAACTTGTGCAAGTAATAGATAGTAGGACCCTGAGCCAATAATAGAGAGATTTTGCAAAGACCAATTAGGAAAAAAATAAAAAAAAAACAACACAAGAAACACAAGAAACCTGGGCCTTATCATTGTGTTATATGGGTAAAGACTAAAAACTCCACCAATGCTTTGCTCCCTCATACTGTTTGCTACTGCTTGAAAAGAAACAGGTCAAGAGCAAACATGTATAGACAGCACTAGTGTAGATTGTAAGTTCCACAAGGGCAGGAATTGTTTTATTAACTACTGTATCTGTACCATCTAGCACATAGTTGGGGTCAGTAAATATTTTTTGAATGAAAGAAAAAAGGAAAGATATAGATTGTTTTGGTCAAGAGTACTGAAGACTAGTTTTGTTTTATTTTGTTTTGTTTTGTTGTTTTTTGGTAAAATTGAAAGATACCCTTAGTCAGACAAATAATTCTAAGAAAGCCATAATTTGATTTTCTTACAGTTCCTATATCAAAATCTCTTATCTGCCTTACAGAAAATCTCTCTCCTTCTATCAAAGTTAAGCTTTTGAAATACAGTTTGGGGAAAATGATAGTTAAGTAAAATTCACAATACAATCTGAAAGCCTCAGGCTCTGTCGCCCTGAGTAGAGTGCAGTGGCGTGATCATAGCTCACTGCAGCCTCCCACTCCTGGGCTCGGGTGATCCTCCTGCCTAAGTCTCCCAAGTAGCTGGGACTACAGGTGCACGCCATGACCCCGGGCTAGTTTTAAAGCCTCTTGTTAATTAAAATAGAACATGTTAATTCAACCCTGTTTTTGTGTTTGTGGCAGGAATGTACATTTACAAAGATGCGTTCCAATAGTGCTCTAAGAGTTCTGTTCAGCGGCTCACTTCGGCTAAAATGCAGAAATGCATGCTGTCAGCGTTGGTATTTCACATTCAATGGAGCTGAATGTTCAGGGCCTCTTCCCATTGAAGCCATAATTTATTTGGACCAAGGAAGCCCTGAACTGAATTCAACAATTAATATTCATCGCACTTCTTCTGGTATGTAAAATAGTGACATTGCTGATATGCCTCAGATCTAAATAAGATTAGTTTTGCGTCCCACTGTCATGTTGGGTCACTAGCCTGATATAAAATGACCTCTAACAAGTTTTCAGTGCATGATTCTCCACCCTGAGTTGCACTTCATCATTACCTACAGATTTTTAAAAAAATATGTGGATACCTGGGCCCTACCACTGACCAACTGACTCAGAATCTCTAGGACTAAGACCCTAGCATCTGTATTTTTTAAGAGATCCCCTGATGACTCTCATGTGCCCCAGGGTTGAAAATTGATGAGTTGGATAAAATGCCAAAACAGCCAGTAATGCCACAGAGCAGGGGTTCTCAACCTTGGTACATATTGGGCTCACTTGGAGATCTTTAGGAACTTTTAAAAATACCTGTGCCTGGGTACCACCCCTCCAGGGAGTCAGATTTAATGGATCTGGGTGCAGCCTAGGCAATGGGACTTTAAAAATATCTACTGATTATTCCTTTAATTTGTACAAATTCATGGGATATGAGTGCAATTTTGTTATATGCATAGATTGCACAGTGGCCAAGTCAGGGCTTTTAGGATATACATCACCTGAATGACATGCATTCTGTCCATTAACTAATTTCTCATCATCCACCCCCCCTCCACCTCCTTACTCTTCCAAATCTCCACTGACTATCATTCCACTCTCTCCATACATGTATACACATTTTTTAGCATCCATTTATGAATAAGAACACACGATATTTCATTTTCTGTGCCTGGTTTGTTTCATTAAGATAATGACCTCCAGTTTCATTGATGTTGCTACAGAAGACATGATTTCATTCTTTTTCTTGGCTAAATAGTATTCCATTGTATATATACTCCACATTTTCTTTACCCATTCATCATTGATGGACACTTAGGTTGATTCCATATCTTTGCTATTGTGAATAGTATTGTGATAAACATTTGCATGTAGGCATCCTTTTGATATAAGTTTCTTTTCCTTTGGGTAGATACCTAGTAGTGGGATAGCTGGATTGAATGGTAGTTCTGTTTTTACTTTTTATCAAAAGCATTTCCTCTAAGAACTGGAACAAGACAAGGATGACCACTTTTACCACTTCTGTTCTCCTGGTTGTTCTAATGTTTAGCCAAGGTTGAAAACCACTAGCTTAGATTGACAAAGAGGATGACTGATTTCTCTGCCTTGTCTTTTAAGAGGGTAAATACTGTCTGCTGAATTTGTAAAATAGCAAATTTCTATGTTGTTTCTGCATTCTCTATTTCTACCTAATATTAGAGAAAAGACATTCAATTAAACCAGCCATCACTTACACTGTCGGAAAAATATTATTGGTTTGTGTTCTATTTTAAGGTTCATTAAAGTAAGTTTAGAAAATACCAAAAAGTAAAAGGGTAAAAAATTATCCACTAATCTCTTCACCCAGAGACATCATTATCAATATTTGGCTGTCAGCCCTTTTGGCTTCTTGAGTTACTGTAGGGGTAGCACATGATGACAGCCCAAGCCTGGCAGAATCAGAAAGTGTACATATCCCTAGCTTCATTTCCCTGGTTTCTTGAAGGAATTTCTCACTAAGCTTGTACTTCAAAGTGGTCAAAGGAAGGGAAGAGATCCCCCCAGTGCTAACCGGAAGAAATAATCTTTCAGCATTTTGGGATCCAAGTCAGACACTGAACCCATAAACTTATATACCACATTTATTCCTAAGAAATCAAGGGCATCCCTTCCATGTTTTCCCTCAAATCCCCACATTATCCTCAAAATATAAAAAAGATATTTTATCTCCCTCTCTTTGCATATTGAGAAACCCAGAGAAATACAGTGTCTTACCCAGGACGGTAGAATCAGTGCTCAGGAGAGCAGAAACCAAGGCCCTGTTTTCCTCCTGCTTCCCCAGACCTCTTTTAAATCATATTTAAAAGCCCATTCACTAAGTCCTTAGATATACGTGCTGGAAAGGAAGAAGTGATGTCTCTAAAATAAGAATCTAGTTATAAAATATAAAATTTGATTAGGAAGTGGTATGTTTAGACCATAGTTGAAATAAGCAACTCACATTCTATTGTATTATCTTGAAGGTGTGTGCTAATATCTTGCTATAAGCCCTTAGGCACAGGATTTCCCAACCATAATGTGGAAACTCATTTGGTGCGATCATTGGGTGGAGTGTCACAAGTAATTTGTTATTAGTAACAGTTTTTGTATTATTGTGAATTAAAGGTTACCTCTACATTAATATCACTTCTCTTGCACACTGATACTCTGTCTGGAGGGAAAGAAAGGGATGCACTAATAGCACATTAGAGAATGACTCAAAGCCTTGGCTATGTCCATGGGAGTTTGACAAACCTTTGAATGTCATCTGTTACATGGGTCTCAGAGGAAAATAGGTTGAGAACTCCTAATCCAACATATCTTTTGGACATCAGCTGTCCTACTACATTTATCACAGCGAAAATTTAAAGTTCATTCATTCAACAGCCATTATTTTCATTTGTTTAAGACAATGAAGTGACTCTGCTCCTGTGAAACTGATGCTAGACCCAAGCTTGTCTAACAATCTGAGGTTGTGGGGTGAAATGAACAAATTTCTAGGCCATGGATGTCACCACTTTGGGAAAACATGAGTATTTCTGGGCATTTTCACTTGGCATGGTACTAAGAGTATCAGATTAAATGAATTGTGGGCCAGCTGCTTAGTTCTCCCAACTTTGGAAGGGGCCTGAACCAGAGCCAGGTCCCTGGATTCTGAGGGACTTGCCCTAGATTTACTGATGCGATAGCTAATGGAAGCAGATTGCTTCATGTCTACATCCCTGGGGCTCAGCTGGAACGCACCAACCTCAACCAAATAGGAAACCCAACCAGTCACATGAGGTCATCCACACACTACTTATATGTCAGGATTCATTTTCTTAAAGAATCTGCCGAACTAAAATTCCTTTTCCCTTTTTACACATACATTAAAGGTACCACGTCTTTTTCCCTCTTAAAATAACCACTGGGGAATTTTTTTTTTAAATGTAAGAGAAGACTTTGGTAAGATGGAATACAAGTTGTATGTTAGTATGTGAAAATCCAGAGGACATGTGAAAAGGTGCATAATTACAAAGCATAAGAACACACAGGAAAAGCACGGGGGTTGTTTTTTGTTTTTTTCACTATGAAGAAATTCTGTATAAAATGGGATTCCTAGATTGAAGGACTGGTATAGTGATTATGCTAGAATTTCTTTTAATGTTCTAAAAGTCCTTTCTTCTACTTGAATGGCATCACTTACCAACAGATACATGTTGAAAAGGGCTTTCTTAAAAAAAAAAATACTTTCATATCAAATGACATGTTTGGCTTTTGAAAGTATATACAGGCTTTCTTTGTTTAATCAAATAAATTGCTGTTTTGTTTTAAGCTATCTCTATAACTAAACAAATTCTGATTTTATGGTTGAAACCTGTAAGAATACTGCCTGTTAAGCTTATATCATAGAATGAATATGTCTACATATTTTTAAAGTACTTATGTACCAACTTATAGAGAACTTTATTATGAAACCCTTATCAAGTTTTAGAATTTTTAATATAATAAATTAGAATTATAATCTAGCTTTCTAAAGTAATAACATTTAGCTAAAGGTTTTGTTCTATGTTCCAGAGAAAGATGTAACTTTCATCTTTATTTTACAGTGGAAGGACTTTGTGAAGGAATTGGTGCTGGATTAGTGGATGTTGCTATCTGGGTTGGAACTTGTTCAGATTATCCAAAAGGAGATGCTTCTACTGGATGGAATTCAGTGTCTCGCATCATTATTGAAGAATTACCAAAATAAATCCTTTACTTTTCATTTCCTACCTCTTTTTTTATTATACCTTTGAATGGTTCATTTAAATGACATTTTAAATAATTTTTATGTATACATCGGAATGAAAAAGCTAAGCATGTTTACAGACCAAAGTGTGATTTCACACTGTTTTAAAATCTAGTATTATTCATTGTACTTCAATCAAAAATGGTTTCAGGATTTTTCCATTAATTAGAATACCTTCATCATATTTACATTCTCTGAACCTATAATTTGCAATGTCATGGTCTTTAGTTTTTTGTATTCTCTTAGTATAGTATTTTTTTAAAATATAAAAGCTACCAGTCTTTGTACAAGTTGTAAATGTTCAGAATTGTTTTATATCTGTTAAATAAAACTTATTTCCAACAACTTTAATATCTTTAATTGGCACCGAAATTGGAGTTTCTAGTACTTTATATCTGAAAAGTTGAGTATAAATCTAATTTTGTATTTATTCATTTAACAATCATATATTAGTTTTTAGTACATATATAGAATGGTTCCATATTTTGAGGAATACAAAGAGGAAGTGGTATATATGTGTCAGGAAATATACCATATATACCAGCACTTTAGGAATTTTATCTTTATTTAACAAAGAGTAAAAAGATGTAGATTCTGGTCTCAAACTGCTTATCATTTGATAGAGAGGATCAGACATATATAAAAATAACAGTAAATCAATAATTAATATGTTGATTACCATAAAAGTGTTGAAGGGGTTGGTTGAATTAAACGAAGCGTGATCATTTTCGGCTGAGGTGATCAGAAAAAATTCATGAAGGCAATATACATGGAAGATTGATGAAGTTAAATAAATTCTGGGCTTGAATTGGAAATATCAATATGAACTCATAAAGTACTTTATATTAAATAAAGCTACAACACAACAAGTATTATCCTGGATAGAGCTGGAACCCATTCTACTAAGTGAAGTATCCCAAGAATGGAAAAAATTGGTATTAACTGATCAATACTTAAGTGCATATATAATAATAACATTCATCGGGTATTGGGCAGATGGGCGTGGGGAGGAGGGGATGGGTACATTCACAACTAATGGGTGCGGTATGCACTGTCTGGGGGATGGACATGCTTGAAACTCTTACTTGGGTGGGACAAAGGCAATATATGCAACGTAAACATTTGTACCCCTGTAATATGCTGAAATAAAAAAAAATTAAAAAACAAAACAAAACAACAAATTCTCCTAGCTTTGGTTTCTGAAAAGGCCTGGAAACAATGACCAGTCCAGTAATGCCCAGATTGTGATCTCTATATACCATTTTCTACTAAAAGGAACTAAGAATCCTTGAAGAAATGGGCAATTTCAGCTATGGGCAGGAAATGTACAATACGAGCATGAAACATTTTGTCATACTGGAAAACAAGGCAACTGTGAAAGACAACGCAAAAGGATCTAAGACCCAAGTTGAATTGGTTCCCACTGGCAAAGATGATACAATTTAAGCATCTATAAAGACAAAAACTACAATGGTTTGAAACACATCAAATATGTTTAAATGCATGAGTTCATAATACATTAAAATAAAATTCACTGGTCAATGTACAGGATGCCAGTGAACCAACTTGTTAGTTTGAAAATTGGTAAACAGAAAGAACCAGGCATTTCTTCTGCTTTCCCTATATGAACTATAACCAAATTATTGATGAAGGGAAATTTCTCTTTATAAAAGTATATATACATATAATATTATATATCTTATAATATAGTAACATCATATATTGGTACAGCTTACAAATGAAGAAAGAGTGATAGAATTAGAATATTGCCTTTTTTCAACCCCTCATGAATTAAAGATTTAGCAATGATTATCAATGACTGATAACATTCTTAAAAGAGACAGACCAGACAATGTGCTTCTTAATGAAAGGATATAATACCATCCAAGAAGTAGTTTTGCCAAGAAACAATCAAACCTGGATCTGATTTAGCCTCCTAACCATTAATTTGTAGGAAACACAAAGGATAGAAGAACATGTTCATTGACACCACAGGGATATAATCAGCAAAATCCAGACTGTAGGGAACTTGGAAGACAATTTGGTTTCTTTAACATACAAATTGCAAGAAAAATGATACAGAAAAAAAGTATGGATTAAAAGAGGCTTAAGATCAAATCAACCAATTGCAATGTTTGGACTTTATTTGGGCACTGATTCAAGCAAACTACAAACACAAAACAAAAATAAAACTTCCTTAAGATAGTTGGGGATATTTGAACATTGGATATTTGATGATATTAAATAATTATTATTTAGATGTGGTAATGGTATTGTGGTTGTTTTTAAATAGTGCTTATCTTTTAGAGATACTGAAATAGTTAAGATATAGTAATATGATGTCTTGAGTTTGCTTCAGAATAATCTGGAAATGGGAAGTGGGTGGGGAGGGTCTAGATGAAATAATATTGAAGGTCCCTATGTTTAAAATTTTTGACAAATGGGTACAGGTGTTAAGGATATTTTGGGTGGGGGCTAGAACATTAGTTAAGACTCTAGGGTAGAAAAGAAATCATGTTCAGAGAATAGGTGGGTAGAGCTATTTGTCTTAGTAAGAGACAAACCTGGTAAAGGTGGTTGAAAAATTACTGTGGAGGTCACAAATACCAGGGTTATCTTTAGAGCAGTGAAGAGCTGTTGACAGTTTAGCACAGAAGAACATCATAACAAAAACTCATCCTGAGAGCTGAGTGAAAAACCAAAAATGAGAAGTGCAAAGAGTGGAGGAAGGCTGGATTAAGAGGCTAAGACAACAAAAAGACAAACCACCTAATCAAAAAATGGGCAAAAGAAATGGATAGGCATTTCTCCAAAGAAAATATACAAATATCCCACAAACACATGAAAAGATGCTCAACTTCATTAGCCATTTGGAAAATGCAAATTAAAACCACAATGGGATACTACTTTATATCCACCAGGATAGCTATAATCAAAAAAAAAAAAAAAAGAACGTAACAGCTGTTGGCAAGGATATGGAGAAACTGGAACTCTGATACGTTGCTAGTGGGACTATAAACTTGGTGCAGCCACAGTATCCAAAAGTACTGAAAACAACTGTACAAATGAAATCTTGAACATTAATGTTCATAGCAGCACTATTCACAATAGCCAAAAGATTGAAACAAGCCAAATGTCAAAAAAAAAACAGATTAAAAAAATGCAGTATATGAACACAATGGAATACTATTCAGCCATAAAAAGGAATGAAATGCTGATACATTCTTATAACATGGATAAACCTTATTGAAAATATTATACTAAGTGAAAGAACCCAGACACAAAAGACTACATGTTATATGATTCCATTTTTATGAAATATACAGACAAGGCAAATTCATAGAAACAGAAAGCAGATTAGTGGTTGCTAGGGGCTGGGGGCGGGGGGATGGGCAGAATGGGAAGTGATTGCTCATTAGGTATGAGGTGTCCTTTTGGAGCAATGAAAATATTCTATAACTATCATAGTAGTGATGGTTGCAAAACATTGTGAACACACTAAATGCCACTGAACTATGCAATTTAAAGTAGCTAAAGTGGCAAATTTATGTTACGTATATTACCTACAATAAAAAAGAGGCTACTGGAATGGTATGGGCTTTGATGATAACCATAGGAATAAAAAAGAGAACAGATATGAGAAATGTCAAAGGAGAATCAAAAGGGCTTCCAACTGGATATGGGAAAATGGAGTAGAAGGAGAATCAAATATCATTTCAAGATTTTCATCCTGGGACACTGGGAGAAACAGAAGTAGGGAAGTCGGCAGGAGAAGATTTGGAGACAAGATGGTGGTTTTGAACATGCCAAGTTTGCATTAATAGGACATTCTAGCAGAGCTGCCCAACAGGAGGCTGGAATTGAAAGTCTGGAGCTCAGAGGAAAGTTTGGGGGTGGACATGGATATTTGCAAGTTTTTAGCATAGAAGTGCCAGTTAAAGCTATGAGAAGAGATCAGATTGCAAACAAGGAAAAAGAAGATAAAGACAAGTGCAAGAAAAAGAAGAAAGAACATTTTATATTAAGGAAGTTTAGTGGATTGAAGTAAAAGAATCCAAAGACAGTAAAATATCCCTGAAGTCAATGATGTAGGAATTTCATGAGAAAGGGATGGTTAACAATAGTAGATACTGTACAAATGCTGAAGAGGTTGACGACTGAGACAACAACCAGTGATGTGTTACAGCTGGCTGGTACCAGCTGAGTAAAGCTGATTGTGCATATCTCTTCCCAACTTCACACTCAGTGACATCATATTGGTGGCTTGAAATAGACTGCAATGTGAATAGTCACACTACGGAAATTAGAAATCAACAAACACTATAGAGCTGATTGTGAAACCCCACCAGCAGCTGATTGTTAAACATTTACCGACACACCACTGGACAACACTGTTGGTTTGTTAATGGCAGGCCTCTGGCATTTGTTGAATGAATAGATGAATGAATAAATGATCTCATTCATTACATTCAGCCTGTTACAGAAATTTCTAGCCCTGAATAATCCACACTAGTTGCTTTCTTCACTGCTGCCATCAACCTACAGCAGAAGGTATGAATCACACTGACTTAAATTCATTATGGATTCATCATGTCATGCTTTACCACCAGAAGACATTCCACAGTGGCAATTCTATTCCTTTCCTTGAATTTATAATTGCTTCTCCTAATCTAGTGCTTCTCAGCCTTAGCTATATATTATATCACCATCACCTGGAGGAAATGGAGAAGGCTTTTCTAATTATAACTCAAAATCTAGAAGTCATTAAAGAGAAATGTGATCAACCAAATACATCAATTACATAAAAATTTTTTTCCCTTTTTTTATTCTTATTTCAGCATATTGTGGGGGTACAATAGTTTAGGTTACGTATATCGCCCTTGCCCCCCCGACCCCCCCCCCCGACCCCGAGTGAGAGCTTCAAACGTGTCCATCCCCTAGACAGTGCGCATTGCACTCAATATAAAGATAAATTCTTTAAGGTGAAAAAGATCATAAGCAAAGCTGAAATACAAATGAAAAACTGTCACAATACTTGCAATTCATATCACAGCCCAAATGCCCATCTCTTTCATTTGTAAAGAGCTCCAGAAATCAGGAAACCCAACAGAAAAATGGGCAAAAAACACGAAAAGATAGTTCATAGACATAATGTGAACTAGATGACGGGAAATACATCCCACAAAAATTCATCCCACTGAGGCCTGCCACCTCAGTGAAATTTCTAGGGGGTTATTAATCTGAAGCATGTCAAAATATATTCTCCAAGGTGAAAGACAGATTGCTGTACCTTTTGCTACCTACAATGACAAAAAGGCTTAACTAACACTTGGTAGGCCTTCATGGATTTTAGAGGCAATATATAACACATTTGAGTGTGTTACTTCAATCTATGTATCCAGTCATCCCTACAGCTGCCAGTTTTTAGTGAGAACCAGAGCAAGAGGAGTCTCTGAAGCAAATTCAGGCTGCAGTACAAGGTGTATTAGTTTTCTATTGGCTGTATAACAAATTACCACACATTTAGTAACTTATAACAACACAAATTTAACTCACAGTTTCTGTGGGTCAAGGGTCTGAGAGTACAGGTTAGCTGAGTCCTTTGCTCAGGGTGTCACCAGGCTGAAATCAAAGTGTTGGATGGGGCTGTGATCTCATCTGAGATTTAGGATCCTATTTGTAGACCATGTGATTGTTAGCCAAATTCAATTTCCAGCAGCTGTGTGATTAAACTCTCCATTTTCTTGTTGTCAGTTGAGGACTCAGCTCCTAGAGGATACCCATGGCACCTACTCTCACAACAGGGCTGTTTTTCCTCCAGACCAGGGAAATTCTTCTGCTTTTAAAAGACTTGCCTGATTGGATCACACCCACCCAGGATAATCTCCCTTTGGGTTATAGTCAACTCATTAGGAACTTTAATTACACCTGCAAAACCCCTTTTGCCATACAGCATAATCATGGAGGTGATATCCAGTTATATTTACAGGTCTCAACCATGTTCAAGGAGAAATTATGCAGGGTATATACAACAGGGAGAAGGAATCATGAATTCTGCCTATCATAGACTGCCACCTGGCCTTTTTATACTCATTACACCACTTAGCCAACAAGTGAAAAAGAGGGGGTTAATTTATTGGCTGTACTGATTGATTCCAATTCCAAGTGAAATTGGTTTGCTGCTGCAACAGAAGCAAGGGGAACTATATTTGGAACCCAGAAGACTTTCTGAGGTGCCCCTTAGTATTTCCACATCCAACAGGGAAGGTTACTGGGAAACCACAGGAATCAGAAAAGGGCAGGATTGAGGATTCAGACCCTTTAGGAAGGAAGGTTTGGATCACTCCACCAGGTAAAGAACCCCGAGCAGCTGAGATTCTGGCTGTGAGGAAGGGAAATATGGAATGGGTAGTTCAAGGTGGAAGCTGTAGATATTAACTATGACCTTGTGACCAATCACACAAACAAGGACTGTAGTAATTCTGCATATTTTCTCTTTGCTTGTTATATGCATGTGTCTATTTCTATTTTCCTCTCCTTCCTATTTTTATTTTATATACAGTTGTTGAAGGTCCACTTCACAATTTAGTTAACAGAATATTACATGGGACAATGACAGAATTTGAGGAGTATTTAATATAGCCAGCAATGGATTCAATGACTGTAGGGACTTTGTGTCTTCTCATTTTGGGAAAGGGCAAGAACTTCACTTATCATGAGGGTAACTGTATCTTGCTAGGCAGAAATATAGTTAGTTGCTTGTTGTTGTGCTGTTCAAATGTGTGTAGGAGGGTGCAAGTGTAAGCGGAGTAGTCAAAGGGACTGGCTGAGCCACTTCTCAGCTCTAAATTCATCCTTTAGTATATACTCTGTGATAACAGACGACAATAGCATTTCTCCTTTAGAATGAGCATATTAAGTAGAGGATGCTAGAGGAACATTGAGGGAGAAAAGGAGTTTCTCCTCTTGGTTTCAGTGTGCTGAAATTTGCTTTTTCTTACTCCTGCTATCTGGTCTGTTAGTGCGGGGGTGGGTCTGTATCTTGTGGTGCTTTGCTCCAGTTGCACACAGAATGCACAGTCTACCTTGCAGTCCCAGCCCAGGAGGCCTGGTGCCCACCTGGCTGCAGCCCTCTTGAGACGGACACTACATGTTCCTGGCCTCATGCCTGTAGCAGTGCCTTGACGCCCTCTGCACCTATCAGCCTTGGCTTTCCACTCCCCTACAGGTTTGTTCCTGAGACCCTTTCAATGCAAACAAGGCCTGCCCCTGGCTTTGTACCTACAGAGCATCCTAACTCCCTGTGTAACAACAGACAATTCTAAACCAGCTCTGGCTCTAGCAAGCCAGCAAACTTCCTCACCACCCAGCGATCTACAACCACTTCTCCAATGAAGTCTGAATGCCAGAGGGGGACCTCGTCCAAGTTTGTCCTTCCTTGGGTACTGCCCCCTCAGCCCTAGAGTACCATTTGGAGTTCTCTTAACATATTTAAATTATTCTATGATAGCATAACAATGCTTTAAACTTTGCCTATTTAAATTACCTTGTGTTCTGTCTCCTAGTTGGACTTAGATTGACAAGGAATGATTACTTGATTGATAAGTTTGGGGTAAGGAAGTGAGTATGAATAGCACTTTTTTCCCCCTCCTCTCTCTCAGGGAATAAGTTGCTCACAGAGAGCATGTACTCTGCCCCATGCCTCTTTATCACGGTTTCACAAGAGCAGGCTGTAAAACTGTCTTGGTCCAGTGTTGTCTGTAGTTAGATGGGTATGCCAGTATGGTTCTGGGGCTTAGAATAAGGAAGCCCACTTTTATGTAGATTTAAGCTTCATTCTCTAATTTCAGCCTTATCATTAATAAAAATAATATTCCATGCTTCATTTACCTCTTGTCCATGTCTGAATTAGTTTAGAACTTGGGTGGGAAAGAGATGTGAATCACTTAACAAAAGCAACTTGTTGCTTTTCCTTTTGATATGTTAATCGTGAATTGGTTTTATAACTTCCTAGCCTTGAGTAGAACAAGTCTAATGTCATAATTAACATATACTGAAATTTAACACTAAACATACAATCCTGTAATATTTGATCTCAGAAAATACACTAGGGAGAAGTTTCAAATCATCCAACCTTTGTACATTGGGCCTTTCACTACACACAGATTTTTAGTCATTTTTCTAAGTCTACCAACCTTCTTCCTTCATGCTTTTCATGTGTTGAGTCATCTGTTTAGTTTATATGAATATTAAATAATGTTTTTCTACAAAACTAGAAATATTTTTAAAAAAACTATGTTCCCCAAATGCTCACTTTTCATAAAGGTGACATTAAGTGCCACAGAAACAAGAGTCCACCAACATGACAGTTGATGGGAAAGTGACATACTGAACTTAGCGTCTGTACCTCAGATCCTGCGTCATCCAGGAAGCTTTCAGTTGCAAGTTAATAGAAGAAACAAACTGAGACTGGCTTAACAAATAAAGGAAATTTATTGGTTCACCCAATTGAAAACCCCAGAGATACACGTTGCTAGGGGTGAGGGTTGATCAGAACCCCAAATAAGGTGACTTGGAACGTAGTTTCTTTCTCTTCAATTTCTTATTACTTCCCTTGAGTTGACTGCATTTTGGATGAACTCCACCCATTTCATGATCCTAAACTGGCTTTGAGGAGCTCTAATAGGTACAAGAATCCTCATTCATAAAACAGCAAAGAGAGAATCTATGCTAGTATATTCAAGGAACAAAAATGTTGTGCCAGGCATGGTGGCACGCACCTGTTAGTCCCAACTACTACGGAGGCTGAGGCAGGAGGCATGGAGACTTTGAGCCTACCTGGGCAAAAGAGCAAGACCCTGTCTCCAAAACACAAAAACAAACAAACAAAAAAGACTTTCGAGTCACTCTGGACCAACTGTGCCAATCCCAAACCATTCAATATGAACAGAGGTGGTGTATTCAGATTGGCTCTGCTAATCGGAGCCCATCTCTGGGGCAGGTGAGGCTGATCGCATCTAAATCACAAAGCCGAGCATGGAGAGAAGGGGTAGGTTCCCCAAAGAAATTCTGGCTACTACTTCAAGAAGGAAGAAAAATGGACAGTGGGCAGCCAGTAACAGGTATTCATTGCAGATATTTCCAGTGTCTACTTCCTACTTATTCCTTTAGAAAGAAATTTAAGACGTTAACCCAAAACTTCACACATTTTCTGCATGTTACCTAACATATTTTTAGAAAACAGACATAAGGATTAATTCATTTCACGGTATTTTTATTTCTGTTATTTTGTCTCAGTAAGAAGACCTTGCTATGAAAGTGGTAATAATACATGCTTGATCTGGAAGATTTCACTCAGTAAAATGTCCACATTCAAAAGAAAATCCTAACTCTGATGACTCATAAACTCAAGCATACTTTTTAGTTGATATCCCTTTTTTATTGTGGTGTTTAAAAAAACATAACTTCCTAAATCCTGTCAGACCACAAAAGCACTATTTAAATGTCATAGTCTTCTTTTCACAAGGCGTAGCACCCATCAGTGTCTGTAATCACGTTCTCTGGTGCATAGTTTCACCAAGTCACGACTTTTTGTTTTTGGGTTTTTGATTTATTTTGTTTTTGTTTTTTGGACTGTATATTTTAAGAGTTCTCCTTACAGTTCTGGCTTTCCTTTTGCCAACCTCCCCCACCTCTACCACTTCCTAGGCTTGCAGTATTTTTTCTAGCTGAAGTTCTTTAGCTTTCTTTTATCTGCCAAAATCCAGGAAAGAAGAGCCCATAGTGAAATGAATACTTGTAGTCAGCCCACCTCCTAAGCTGCCTGCAATCTGTCTTTAGCCACTATAATTTGAATCTGCTTCAAGTTATCAGTGGCATCAATTTTTATCCTACTGAAATATTTACATGGTTGATAACAACCTTTTTTGAGTTTGCTCCTCTTACCTGATTGGTCTTCCTGTCACCCCTAAGTAGCCATGTCTTTCTATTCTAATCACTCTCACTTCTCTTCTACTCAGTAAAACCTAGACAAATTTAGTAAGGCTCCTTGTTCTGGCCCCAACCTTTCAGCTTTCCCTTCCATTTCATCCTTTCATTACCACATTGATTGAAAATTCACTGCTCAAGACAGGTCACCTGTGCTTTCTTTTTTTCCATGGCCCCCTCAAGGTTCCCTTTGGAATCTCTTCCTTCAAGACCCAGCTTAAATGCTTTCCCCCCCAACCCTGCTCTAGTTCCCCCCAAGCTGTAAATCACAACCTCTAACTCCATCAACCAGGTCCAAGCTACCATTAGTTCTTGACTAGACTTTTGTATAATAAAAACTGCTTAACTAGTATCCCTGATTCCTTTCCTAATTGTTTCTCCATACAATCACCAAAATGATCTCTCACTTCTCACCATGGACTCTAAGGCATGACAAGATCCTGCTTCTGCTAATGTTTGGCCCAGGTACTGTGCTAAGCATTTTATTTAAATTAATTCATTTAATCCTCTTAATAACCCTACAGCTATGTACTTTTAATATCCTCCTTTTCAGCAGATGCTCTTGGTGACTCACCCAGCCAGATCCCTTTTACAGAGACATTGCACTCATACCCTAGCTGCTCTAGGTGTTGGCTGCTAACAGCTCACACCTCCACCCTTATTTAGAACATTGCCCTGGGCTGAGGAGAGGCACCAAGCCACTCCTCTGGCCCTTCTTCCCATAGCCAGCAGTCAATGACTTCACCATATGGGAACCTAGGCCCACCCTTCTCGCCTCTGGACAAGAAAGCTACTCTAGTCCAGTTCATTCTGCAGAGTGCCCTGTAGGGTCACGGTGAGGCTACACTACTCCTGAAACTCTTCTTCCCTTGCCTCACCCCTTTTTTTTTACTCCATTCCTGATTTCTCCTAATAGCACTCTCTTAATCACTTGCCCAAGAATCCCCATCTCAAGCATTGCTACATAGGAACTGATCTAAGACACCATTTTACAGATGAAGAAACTTAAGACAAAGAGAGGTGACATGATTTGCCTAATGTCAAAGAGAAAGTAGGAAACCTGAAATTTGAAGCCAGGCAGTCTGGTTGTCCAACCTGAGCTCTTTCCCACCATACTATAGTGGCCTCTTCACCAACCTCCTCTCCCCCCTGACTCATCCCCTCTAGCCAAGTTAACTCCTGCTTCAGGGACTTTGTTCTCCCCATTCTCTCTGCCTAAAATATGTTTCTTCTATCTCATTGTGGCTTGCTTCCTCTTTCAAAATGTTTCAAATACGCCCTCCTCATAGAGCCTTTTCCTGACTCAACCACACTACTTAAGATAACACTATCCCCAACTCTGCTTTAGTTTTATTTACAGCATTTAATGCCTGAAACTGTAATATACATATATTTTTCTGTCACTCACATTAAAATGAAAATTCCCTGAGGGCAGCAATGTTGTCTGGCTTATTTACTGCTATATCCTCAATGCTCAGTGACACACTTGGCATGGAGCAAGAGTCCAGTTACTATTTGTTGTTGAATGAGCGAAATGAGTTCTCTTTACTCAGAATTTACAGGACTCTGTAGAAATTTCCTTGCATGTTCTTAATATAGAACTGCAGTTACTTAATGCATATTTATTTATTATGCAAGCTTGTATGCTCTTAGAGGACAAGAATTATGTGTTACTAATTTGGGAATATATAGGCGGTATTCAAATAATGTTGCTATCTCTAAAACTGCAAATATCAACAGCAGTTTGGGTGTATATATGGGGATTAATATCAGGATTTCATATGAATTATAGTATAATCTGGAAGTATGAAAAAAAATATCACATTTAATACATAAAGCATTGCTATGCATGTTCCAAGATATTATAGTAAATACAATTAGGTACTTATCATTTCATCTTTATTTTAAAAACAATGTCATTTCCAAAATATCAAAAATAGACCTATTTTCAAAGACCTATTTAAATACGGCCTTGAAAACCACAATGTTTTATTTACATCAGATAGATGATAGTATAATAGCACTCATAGATGCTTCTCATAAATAAAAATACTAGTATTATTCTGGCATCCCCGTAGGGGTAGGCCTTTATATTTATAGATAGCTATAATGACTCTTAAAAGTTCAATCAATAATGGCCATTAATATAATTTGTATTTCAACCTGAATTTGAGCAACCAACGTAGATTAACCATTCATTTGGTATCTAGGCCCACACATCCGAAAGAAAATTTAAGTAGCAAGTTAAAGTTTTTCATTTCCACTCAGTTTTTAACAAACACATCCCAAACATTCCAGCATCTCTAAAAGGTGATTTATTTAGCATCTTCAGTAAGTGATTTATAGCCATATATGTTAAATAAAGGCTGACACAGCTGGATCCTAGAAGTAGATTTTAAAAATTGAAAAAAAACTAAGTACCTATTCTCCTCCCTCCCCCAAAAAAATACTGGATCCAGGATTATATTTTAAATTATGGAAGTCTCTGGGGAAAAAAATTAGCAATAATGACAACAGATGTCATATTTCTCAGAGAAGTACATAACTTCTCAAATTTTTCTAGTTAGTGTATCCCAACTGAATTAAAACTAAAGCACATTTAAAATGAATTTTTTTCTCACTAAAAACTCTCAATTATAAAATGGTCTGGATGGACAACATCTTATCCAGTAAATCCTTAAAGTTTAATTTACCCTGGAAATACACAATGACATTCTTGTAAGAAGCCATTTTCTTGCTATTGCACAAAGGTTAATTTTAAAGCCAATCCAGGCAAATAAGTTCAGAAAAAGCAGCACATTCATTTAATCCATTTATCAAATGTTGCAAATCAGCTTCTACTTGAACAGTGAAATGGAGAAATTTGTAAAACTCTACATTTGCTGTCAGTTTTAGCATTGTGCTGATGGCAGTCATTTCAGGCAGAGGTAGCCAAGTCCCATACATATGGAGAAGGCAAAAAGCAGAAAAACATTGCAAAGATTTAGCAGTTTTTTGACGTCTAAAAATTACAGACCAATTTCGATTATGAACCAAGTTGCTATGCAGCATTCTTCTGAGTTTATGCCTCAAACACAAAGGAACTTGTTGCCACCTTGAGCAGATATATTGGAATTATCTTCTCTTAGCTTAATTTCTTTTCTCTCAGGTCAAGTAAAAAATGTGAGACATTTTCATATACCACAAAGGTAATACAACAGGCTGGAGTCACTCTAATCAAATTGGGGGCAATTCCTTTGTAAAATCCACCGAGGCCTTCTTTCCTTTAGAAAGAAAAATAGACAAATGTTTAATTTCCTAAATACTTAGCTTGAAAACACAAAAATTTAACTGACAGAAGGCATGGAGCAAGCAGTTAAACCTCACTCTGATTTAAAGGTCATGTTTTCAATGTCCTGAAAAAATGTAGTTTACTTGCCATTTGCAGGGGCTTACATTCCTTTTATGGACTGACTGAGGAAGAAAGAATAGGAATACCTCAAAACTGAACTAAAAAGCGCTTTAAATTAACCATCTTTCAAATGCTTTTAAATGTATGAACACACAGGAGTTTTAACTGATTTCATGTAGGCACTGAAAATCTCATAGTTGGCTGGGCACAGTGGCTCTTGCCTGTAATCCCAGCACTTTGGGAGACTGAGGTGGGAGGATGGCTTGAAACCAGGAGTTCGAACCAGCCTAAGCAACATAGTGAGACCTTGTCTCTACAGAAAAAAAAAAAAAAAATTGTTTTAAATTAGCCAGGCTTGGTGGTGTGGGCTTAGTCCCAGCTACTTGGGAGGCTGAGGCTGGGAGGATCACTTGAGCCCAGGAGTTTGACATTACAGTGAGCTATACTTGTATCACTGAACTCTAGCCTGTACAACATAGGAAAACCCTGTCTATAAAAATAAAATGTAATAAAAATCTCATTGCTTATATAAATGCTTGACAACACTAAATATAGCACAGAGAAAAAGAAAACTTTATTTCCTTAATGCCTAGAATAGGGGATACCACCTAGAAGGTTGTCACTTAGGTTCTCATTAAATGTTGAAAAATTCTAAATATTCTGCTTTGGCCTATGAGAATTAAAGGGAAATATAAGGATGTCTACCTGTAACAGTTTAACTAGTCTCATACTGAAGAACAAGCATCTTTTCCATACACGGAGACAAGTATTTGCAAAAGTTATGGTGTCAGCAGCAGGTGTAGGGCCTCCCCGAATGTATTAAACTAGGTTTATAACTTCTTATATTCAATGCCATTCAAATATTTTATAACACCTAAATTTTGTTTAATTAATTTTTCAAAACATTTTCACAATTCATTTGATGTTTATAACAACTTTGTTAGCCCAGATAGTCTAATTTTACAAATGAATAAATCAAGCTTCAGAAAGATTTAAGTCCACAGTCATATATGGAGTAAATGGGAAGGCAGGGACCACCAGCCATGCTTTCACCACAGCAAACTGGCCTTTGCTATAAAACTAATAAAACTAGACAGTCTAAGATATGCAAGGCACCTCATCCAAGCAATTTTGATACATCACATGTTCTCACCTCCATGTCTTTGTGATTACATCCATTACACCACTGTAAAACATGTGTTGATCCTGAAGACGAGCTCTCACAACTTGATATGGGTATGTTGCTGCTACAGCAAATATTTTGGATAGTGCTGCAACAGATATATATTCTACTGTGCTCTAAAATGACAATATAAAACATTTATATTTTTCTTTAGACAGGATTTCTTTAAAAATTATATAGAAAGCATTTTAATGGATCTTTAAGGGGTTCTATTTTTAACATTTGCATGGCATTAGCCCATAAAATATTCAACTATTAATTAATTTAGTGGCAGCCAGTACTTACCATCATAGCAATACTAACAAAATAAGCATAACAAAATTTCCACCTATTAAATGCAAATAAAAGTAAATGATAACATTTTTATAAGAATTATCTTACCAACTGGGCTTCTGGTAATCTATTGATGTGCTGGTTGTACTTCAACTTTAGCAATTCATATGCCATAAACTGAAGGGCACCATGGGATGTTCCAAACAGCCCAGGAATAAATCCCTAAAAGGGAATGGTTAAGGTTTATATTTTCATAATAGTTTTTCTATAAATAGTATACATATAAACATAAAGAAGACCTACACTATCAAGAACTGGGGTGTGAATGGGAGATTAAATTCTGGAAAGTTAAGAAAGTAAAGGCAATAGCAATTCAATGGACTGAGCATAGGTATTCTAAATGAACAAGGTAAGAAGTGATGAAAAAGAACACAGAATTAAATGATATATTTCTAAAGTTTTTGCCCATAAGTCAGTAATCCACACCAACCTTATAACATTAATGATTTTAAAAGCTATTACACAATTCTTAGAAAACAAACTAAAATTCCATGTACCTAATTTTGACTTTCAACTATGTATGCCAAAAAAAATTTCATGGGGATAAACAAGAGGTGAGAGTGGAAGGTAAAGTAGTGGGAAATAAAGAGAAAAGGAGTTATAAAATCAGAAAACAGATCTATCTTATTGCCACAAGGAAGAAATTTTTTAAATACTGTAACAGACAAGGGGCTGTGTTTAAGTCTCAATAAAATAAGATTCTGTTAGATCTGCTAATCTCTTCTCCATACTATGTTATCCCAAGTTCCCAAAAGATGAGCTTCCGAGGAGTGGAGTAAAAAATAGGCAACCTGGTTGTATGACTTATCCAAAAGATACTTCACAAAAGTTTTCAATAGTTCTCACATCATCCCTATCATGATGATACATTTTATGGTAATGAGGGTAAACAGCTTAAAGTACAATTTCAATATTATAAACCAGATTTCAGTTTTCATTAAATTCTTTCTTACCTAAGTTTGGCTTCTTTTTAGGACTGACTACAGGTCATTCAGAACGAAGACAACAGAGCCAACAGAAATTACAATTTTCAGTTATTCAAAATATATTATAGTAATTTGTTACCTTATACAATCCACGCACACCTTCATATTTATATATTTTCACAAGTGTATCAAACATTCCTTTATATTGCCGCTGTGGAGAGTTAACAACACCATCATATTGTAACATCAGGCGAGTTTTTGTTACCCATAATGGGTTTGTAATGCAGAGGGTCATGGCTCCTAAAATGAGATTTAAATAAGATTACTATGCATACAGGTACTTTCTCACTTACAACAATCCAAATTAAGAACAGACCATTCATATAAAGAATGAGATTGCACAGGGGCTGTATCTGAAACAGGATTTTTTTTTTTTTTTTTTTTTGAGACAGAGTCTGCTCTGTGGCCCAGGCTAGAGTGAGTGCCGTGACGTCAGCCTAGCTCACAGCAACCTCAAACTCCTGGGCTTAAGCAATCCTACTGCCTCAGCCTCCCAAGTAGCTGGGACTACAGGCATGCACCACCATGCCCGGCTAATTTTTTCTATATATATTTTTAGTTGTCCAGATAATTTATTTCTATTTTTAGTAAAGACAGGGTCTCGCTCAGGCTGGTCTCGAACTCCTGACCTCGGGCGATCCGCCCGCCTTGGCCTCCCAGAGGGCTAGGATTACAGGTGTGAGCCACCGTGCCCGGCCTGAAACAGGATTTTTAAAAAATATATACAAGTAAAATTATATAGAAAAAACATTTAAATGGATCTTTAAGGGGTTCTATTTTTAACATTTACATGGCATTATCCTATAAAACATTTATTGTGGTTGAGTATTTATTGTGAAATGTGGTCTTTGGGGAAGAGTCTTAGGGTCAAAGAGTAGACACGGTTTTTGGTAGTCATAAGAAGTTCCTCATGCAGTTAGTGAGAAGTAAATTAAAAAGGAGATGAAAATGTCAAACACTTTCCCTTTGAGGGATAAGGACAGCAAAGATATCCTGACTCCTAACAATGTGGCCTGGTGTAGAGAATAGTTAGTAAGGAGATACAGATGTTAGGAGTAGGAGACAGTATAAACCAGAGGGGGTAAAGATTAGAAGAAAAGGACCAGGAACCTAACACACCTCAATAACCTGTGCTTGTGCACACATACAGCAGCCCCAACTTCATCATAATCTTCCTCAAATTCAAAGTAGCAAATACCCCTCAAAAATTAAATAACTATGTAATGTAGTAAGTCACATTTACATTCTTTACAGAAAGTGACAATTCTGTAAAAAATTTCATCTGGTTAAGTTTCTCATTTGCTGGGTTTCCTAAGTAGTTCTTCATTCAACAAATATTTATTGTTATGATTCCAATCTCTGCTAGTGACTAGGTATTCAAAAATGAGTAAGATGGTTCTTGCCTTAAACAGTCAGTAAATATTAAGAAAATAATGTATGCAAGGTACCAAAGTAGGCCTTATGAAGACTTATGGGTCTTACTTTGTTTTTCCTTCTGGATAGTATACATACGTGAGGCAATCAAACATGGCCACTAAATCATATAATTTGAAAACTGAAATTATACTTTAATCAATAAGAATACCTGCTTTCTAATAAATTCCATGCAATAACTGATTAACAGAGTTAGATGAGCATGTTTAAACTCTGATGTTCAAAGGAAAAAGGCAAGTAAAATAGAAAACAAAAATGAAAATTAAGTTTGGAAGGTGATATTTTGTATTTCAGACATTCTCTTACCAGCTTCAGCAGCTGAGATAAGGTATTCTGCTGCCTCTAACCGTTCAGCTCTTCCCTCTGTCTTATATGATTTGATGGCATTGTAACTAAAAGAATCAACATAAGCAGTTTAATTTGAATAGGTGTCATAAAAGTCTTTTATAAAGTGTGTATAACAAAAGTACCCCATAAGTAAAAGTAAATGCATAATGCAACCACAAAATGAGAACTTTTTCCAGAACAGATTTGCTAGAAATGGTTCATTGAAAGATCCTATCACCCCTTCTTCCCAATGTATATGGCTAGAAACACATATGTAAAATGTTTTAATCAACTAGTAACTAACAACAGGAAAACTGGGGGGCGGGGGAAGGAAGGGTGTATGGTAGCGCAGAGACTGAGCAGAAAAGGCACAAGAGAACAAAGAAGGGGCACCTAACAAATATGTGCTGAGCACCTATGTGCAGGTACCATCCTGATAGCTAAAAAAGATAAACATGTGATGGATTTTTCTTAACAGACTAACAAGGACCTTAAGAGGTACACAAATAATCATAATAAAAGACAACACAGACAGTAACATAGACATTCAGAAACTATGACTGAGATCACAGAAGCCTTTGTATAGCAGGTGACTTTGAGCTGGATATTGAGAGACAGACACAGTTTCAATAGGGAAAGAGATGAACATGGGGAAAAGTAATGAGGGTGGACGAGAAGATAGAGAAAATTGAGTCACACTTGAGCAACAGACTGAGACTGGGTTTTCTTTTTACCACAAAATAGCCACTAAATGTTTCTGAACGGGGGAGTCAAATTAGCCTATTTTCTCCAACAACAAATTCTCCCTTCCTCGTGGAAGACTTCAGTTGAATAAATCTTTCCAAATTTTACCAGTACCATTCTAACATGAAACAAGTAAACTCTTTTATTATAAGAAATTCTTCACATAAACCTTATATTCATATGGCTTGTCCTTAAGAAACCCTCTCTTGGAAAATCTATTCAACTCAAATTCATAAAGCATTTATTATATATGTATATGTGTGTATGTTTTAAGACTGAAAATAATAAAACAAAAACAAGCTTCCTCATTCATGATTTCAGTTTCAAATATCAGAGGCATGCTCAGAGCAGCACATGCTCCTCCAATGCAGTGCCATGATGCTTTGTTACACATTCTCGTACACTCAATAAGCTGAATGTGCCTGCCATAGGCACTTTCTTTCTGTGGCTTCTTCAGCAGGCATGTGAGAGCAGTTATTTCAAATGGGGTGCTGATATATGACAGGGGAAGGAGTAAGGACACGATTTTATGAAATTTTCTATTTTGGGGGCACTCTGGAACGAATCTCCCTATAAAAGGAGAAAATAACTTATTTGTTTAAACAATCTTCCTTTATCATAACTGGATACAAAGAGAACTGAAATTGATAGGATTTATTTTAGACAACGATTTCAGGCTCCTCCAGTCTCTACAACACTTTACAAAACTACTACGAAATAACAAACTGGCCGATCCAACATTTTTTATTCTATTTTGACTGCTAGAAATGCTCAAGAATATGCACTCATATGTCAAAACACCTCAAAAATAAATACTGAAGGAGCTCTACAACTTCATTGAGAATTATCTGGAGGTAGCTGTTTTTTAAATGGCTTTAACTAAAATAAAAAGCTCTTTTCTAACACGCGAGTATTCACCTTACAAAAGTAATCAATTTACATTTCACCTTCCTCAATCCACCTCACAAAAATGGCTTCTGTTAGAGTATTTCTCCAACTCACCCCTTCACCCTCTTCCTATTAAGAACTTTCTTCCAGAAAAAAGCCTCTGATAATAGCTGATGGGAAATGAAACTAATAAGCCATTTTGCTGTTTCTGATCCTTCCAATTCAGAGAAACCAATTAAATAACTCATCTTGTTTCATCATCTGATATGTAAAAATCAATAAAAACAAAAATTCTTTTTTATTTAATATTATAAAATCTCCCAGTTCTACTCACAAGAAAAAGTAGAGGCCCCAGGATAAACCTGCACCCCAGACATTTGGGGTTACTCCTTGATAAAGTCCCCGTAGTCCATCAAGTTTCCAAATGGTAGTCAAGCAATGTAAAATTCCTTTATATTTTGGTCTCAGTTCCAATCCATCACTCACTGCATTAAAGGATACACAAAGTTAGGTGAAAACAAAGCTCTAGCTCTGAATCACATATAAACATAGATATCACACTATCAGTTATACAAAGGAGAGAAATTCAAAAGGTAGAGAAAATTTTCCAGGATTACTTAATACTTAAAATTAATATATTCATCAATCAATCCAAGTATTTATTGAGGGCATATTAAGCACTCAAACAATATTTTAGGCAGTGTTAGACTGGCTCTTAAATAATCCAAAAGTCCCTTAGGTAAATAGGTTTCCACACAAGTTTTGTTTTAGCTCCAAGATTAAGGATTCAAATGTTCAAAAATATTACTCAAACAATAAACTAGCCAGGCACCTCAATGACATCAGCAGTGCTGGCAAGACCTGAGGAGTGCACCAGCCACACATGAGCAGGCCCAGTTCACCGTCCCCTTGCCACTGCTTGATTGTGTACAATGAAGCCTGGCAAAGAACAAGCACTGACTGTTTCACATGCGAGGCAAAGGGGCAAAAGTCAATTTCTTTCATCATTACCTTGCCAATGTTACAGCATGAAGTGAGATTAAAGTACACTAGGTTTGTCAGAAGACCTGGGTTTGATATCCAACTTAGGGAAGTTAGCTACATGGTCTTAACCTTTCTGAGCTTCAGCATCCTCATTTATAAAATGGAGACAAATATCATCTACTTTGCAGGGTTTACAAAATTTACACAAGATAACAAATTTAAAAGCAGGGCTCTTGAGAAATGTTTTCCTATGTACTTTACAATCTTTCTGATGCTTCTCTTGAATTCTGTGTCTCTGATTCTCCTATATAAATTTCTTCTAAGTATCCTTCCATTTTCCTCTCAATAATAAACTCACAACATAATTTCTCTCTTGAGATAAAAGCAAAACAAACCACAAAAACACCACCTTTGCTGTTCATAGGCATAAATCAATGCTTTCTTTATTGTTTTGAGAAGTCACTTAATCTTATAAGAGTATTAAGTGTTTCAGAAATAGGCAAGAATGATTAGGAGCATGTCTTCAGCAGGGGAGAAGTTTATCTCTAGATAGGCAAAACAGGCAGCGTCATAGTACCTGGCACCGTCTGGGGGCAGCACTGGGGAACGGGTATAACTGAAGTACCAGGCTGGTGGAGGGAAGAGATGGTAGGGAATTAGGCTGGAAAGAAGGGCAAGGGCCTGTTATGGGGACTGAATTGCCTCTCCCAAAATTCTTATCTTGAAGTACCAACTCCCAATGTGACTACCTACAGACAAGGCCTTTAAGGTTAAATGAGGTCATGAGAGGCCCTAGATCAGATAGGATTGGTGTCCCTATAAGAAGAGGAAGAGACACCAGGAGATCACAAGCACAGAGAAAAAGCCACCTGTAAGTCAAGGAGAGAGGTCTCATCAGAAGTCAACTGCCAGCACCTTTATTTTGGACGTCCCAGACCCTAGAACTGTGAGAAAATAAATTCCTAATATTTAAAGCACACTGACTGTGGCTTTTTCTTATGGCAAGCCTAACTGCAAAGGTTCTTGAAAATCAAACGTGAGAGTTTGTCTATAATCTCAAAGCTTCAAATTTCTCAAACTTGGGTCCAAGTGTATCTAAGATAATCAAATATGTGTTTTAGAAAGGAAATTCTAGTGGCCCCAAGGAGAATGACTTTGGAGGTAGAAAACCTGGAAGGAAGGAAAGTTAAGAGATTATTACAAAGTTATTGAGATGAACAGGACCTGAACTAGAGCCTCCCTAATGTCAAATTAAAATTGCTATACAGGCTAGGCGCTGTGGCTCACATCTGTAATCCTAGACCTTTGGGAGGCTGAGGCAGGAGGACTGCTTGAGGCCAGGACTTTGAGACGAGCCTGTGGAAGAGCGAGACCCGGCTCTACAAAAAATAGTCCCAGCTACTCAGCAGGCTGAAGCAGGAGGACTGCTTGAGCCCAGGAGTTTGAGGTTGCAGTGCAGTATGATGATGCCAATGCACTCTAGCCCAGGCAATAGAGGGAAACCCTGTCTCAGGAAAAAAAAAATTGCTATATAGATAAAATACAGTGACTTTTTTTGGTCTAAATGACCTCGCAATTGTCTTAAAAACATTTGCCATTGAAGAATTAATATATAGATTAAAGAAACTCTCAAATAACTGTTACAACAGCCTGTGATAGCACTAAAAGATGCCAGTAGGCACAAGCTGAAGATAAAGTTTCGTGTAGGGGAGGAAGCCAAGACAAAGAATGCTAACTTTAAGTTCATTTTTGAGAAAAGACACATAAAGACTTTTTAAAAAATTACTACCTAGCACTATCACACTAATATAATCTGTTTCACTTGCTGGATATTAATTTTACCTCTCCTTTCCTGTGTCACAAATGAATAGTTTGTCTCTCTTAATAAAACTAATCCTCTCTACCTACGCTCTATATTGGCATTTTTAAAACTGCCAATGAGTCAAAAAATAGATTCAGCAGATTGCTAGTATCATTTCTTTAAAAAAAAAAAAAGACTGGATTAGAAATTTATAAATGACATCACAAGTAGTAAGGATAAGTATTGTTTAATGAAATGTGTGTTTCAGTAATGTTTATATATGTGTATACACTGGATGGCAACGGTAGAATTTATTTCCTACTAAGGGTTCTGTTCAAAAAAGTTCCTGGTCCCTTGGGCCCCCTTTAGAAACCTCACTCATTACCTTCCTGCCCCCATCTCCAATCTCTTCCTTGCTTTCAGCCATTTCCCATCAGAATTTAAACAGACTTAAGTCTCTCCTGAGTAACTGTCTCCTCTTTGATTCCAGTGCCTCCCTATCAGTTAAACTTCTACAATGAGACAAACCCAACAATCTCAGCAGGAATTTCTCACCTCCATTGCAATCTGGTTTGGGCCTAACCCATTACTTTGAGTGCTCTAGTCAAGGACTTCCAAAAGCACTTTGGGAGTCCTCTTTCTTAGGAGCCCCTATTGGCACCTGACATTGTTTGCCTCCTAAGACTCTCTTCTTTTTAACACCACACCTTCATATTTTTCTCTTACTTCTTTGCCACAAAATTTCTTTGGCCACCTTTTCCTCTGCCATCCTTAAATATTGAGTTTTATAGGCATTCTTTCCACCCAACTGGGGTGGTCTCTCAACTTCTAAGTGGCTTCAATTGCCATCCCTGTGCTGCAGTTTCTCCATCTCCAGTTCTGATCTCATTCCTAACAACCAGACCTGACTTTCATTTCTACATGGCATAGAAGATATGTCAGTCTGGCCGCTTCTTAACTTTCTGGAATCATTCTTTATTTTCATCTCTACCATTTTAATTTACCCTTTATCTATACCAAACTACCCACTCATGGTTTCAAACTAACAGCATATAATATGGAATCAGATTTCTTGGGTTTGAAAAATCCCAATTCTAACAATTACTGTGTGATCCTGAGTAAGTCACTTTATTACTCTGTGCCTGAGTTTTCTCATCCACAAAATAGGAAAAATAATGGAACCTATCTCTAAAAATTACAAAAGATTCAATGAGTTAATACATGTAAAGGCCTTAGAATCATGTCTGGCATATTGCAAGTACTCACTAAGTATTAGCTTATTTATGCTCCTGGGTCCTCCAATACCATATACATATGATACTCTGTGTCAGTCTTCTTAATGAATTCATCATTTTAGTTCCTGGATTAATATTTCAGATGTAGTCATACTCTCTTCTTTCTACCTTCTTTACAAAAACTCACACATATCTTTAACTTGTAGATTATTAGGATTTTGGGTTATTTTAGAAAACTATTATTTTTACACCTCATTCACATTCTTCTTTGTTGGGGCTCTTTATTCCTGAGGATTTAAAATTGTATCATAAAGTAAGAAGGGGCCTCAGTAATCATCTAATCCAACCTTTCCACCCAAGACGAGTATCTTCTAAGCTCTGTCATCCAACCACTTCCAGTCATCACCAGTTTCATTTCTAAGCACCACCACTTTGCCAGGCCAAAATCTGCTTCCCTCTAACCTCATCCTATGTCTGACCTCAGATCAAACTACAAAAGGCAGCTTCTTTTCCCACATGGAAGGTCTCGAAATATCCTTAAGGGTTTTTTTCCCCCTCCAAGCTAAACTAGTTCTTCTCACATGAAATGATTTCTAATCTTTCTACCACTGTGAACACCTTTGAATTCCAATTTACACTTAAACTCACTGAAAAATTCCAGGTTTGACTTAATAGTACATGCATTCAGGACTAAGCCTTCCTCTACCCCTATTACTAGATATTACGATTACAAAGTCCTACTTTGACTCCCAGACCTTTAATTTAGGCCTCCAATTCAGTCTTAATGCTTTTATCTGTCACCTCAACCCTACTAGTCTCCCAATACTCTCCTCATTTCATCAACAGTACCAATCTTCTCAGGTACCAAGAATTCCCTTTCTTCAGGCACGATCTGCTCCACAGCACTGCTGTAAACTCACCAGGCCAACCATGCTACTCCTCAGTAATCATCTCAACTGTCACATCTTCTACTCCTAGACAAAATGCTGCCAAAGAGAGACAAGTCACACAGGCCTGTACCTACAGCCAAGTTCAAAATTCTTCTCTTCATGTTGAGCCACTGGATACCAGGGACTTGTAGAAGTAGTATGGTTAGTAGTTAAGTGCCAGAGGATTCTAGAATTAGACTGCCTGGGTTCAAATCCCAGATCCATCTTTATAAACCTGTGACTTCGGTGAGTTAGTCAACTTCTGTTATCCTCATTTGTATAGTGGGGATCATAAATTCACAGGACACTGAATGAGATAATGCATCTAAGTTCTTAGCATACTGCCTTGCTCCTAGTAAATGCTCAATAAATGTTACTTGTCAATAGTAATAATCATTATTTGTGCATGCATCATAAAGTCCATGAAAACACATGCCTTTGTGGTGTTTTTTCATGGATTATAAGCCATAATTTTCAAAGATTTTCCTTCATAGAATGGCTTCTTGCCTCCTCTCTGGCTGTGAAAATATTAGTCCTTCTATAGGGAACCTCAAGATCTAATCTTCTGTGTAACCTTTATAGTACATATGTCCATCAGCAATCTATAATTTTTTTGATAGTCTATCACTCATATTTTGTATTTGGATTTATTCCACTTTGCCCTTCATTTTATGTTGTCTAAAATTATCTTTTATATAAGTCTCAAGCCTACAATTAGATTGTAAGTTTCCCCAAGGGTAAGGACTTTGTTAGATACTTCTGTAGCCCATACAGCAGTCTACAAATATTGAGAACATACATCAAGTGAATTCAATAGCATTATTAAGATAAACCACTTCTGCGGATTTAATTCTCAAGGCAGAACTTGTAATGAGATAACTGAAATGCCAAAAAAGTTCCCAAATAAAGTTATCAAAGATCATCTTTGAAACTCTTTCCAGATTTTAGTGTTGAGTTTAACTTCTAAAGCGCTTTTACTTCAACATACTTAATTCAGTCAATATGCTTAAAATCATATTTAGATTCTAACTACCTATTATTTCACAGGACTTTGTACCACACTATAAATGTCAAAAAAACAAGGAAATTTTCAAGAGAATTCTATTCCAAACCTACTTCCAACGATCCGTTGAGGATTGCGGCACTATCCCAAGAACCTGCATTTTCCTTTCAGTGGCGCTGCCGAACACGTGGCTACTCTAAGATTTCAAAGTACCTCCAAGGTGAATAATTTGCACGTGTAAGGACTAAGGCAGGAAAAGTGACAATCCCTTCTTTATTTTACAAATTAGGTTTTGAATCCCACTTACTCAATGAAGATTTTTTTCTCAGACTTTTCTACCCACACGCTCCATCCCTTTGTCTTGGGGAGCGGGAATAACCGCGGCCAGACCCCTTTACCAGAACCCCTCCCTCAAATCTAGTTCCAGATAAGTCAGGGCAGGCAGCATATCGTTCAAAGCTCTCCTCATAGTATGGAAAAGGCAGAGGAGACCAAAGCTTCTTTTTAAGTCTTTACCACCCAGTTCAGGCTGACAGTGAAAGGAAGCGGCCCGGTATCTGGGTAGGCTCTTACCGGCGAAGCGGATCTTCACGAGGTCGAGCGGGTGCAGCGCGAGGTTGGACAAGACCCCTCCGCTCACACCCGCCACCAGGTTCTCATACCGGACGTGGCGGAAAACCGTGCCACACACCGACGATCCGGGAGCCGGCTGGCCCTGGGTGGTCATAGGCTCTGGGCCCGCCGACACCACAGCGCCCAGAGCCGTGGAGGTGGAACGAGACGCAGTGGCCGCCACCGTGGCGACTGTCGCCACCCAGCAGCAGGAACCGCAGGGCGCGAGATCACTTCCAAGACCGGCAATATGACCGACGCCCTGGGCGCGGGAGCGAAGCCGAGAGACGCCGGCGCAGAAGGGGCGTGAGAGGGGCAGCCAAACGTCACGCTCGCGGAAAGCGCGATGGAGGCGGGTTACCCGCCTCCGCCGACTCGCCGCCTTGCCTCGTCCACGGCTACAGCAGGCTCCGACCAAACGACGTGGCAGAGACCACACAGGTGAAGAACCGCCCCCGACCAGCTTTTGCTCGCAAAACTACGGAGCGCCGCCGGATGTAACTGAGCAGGCGCCTGCCTCCCCGTGGGTCACGTGACAGGAAGTAGTTCGCGAGAGGAGGAAGTCGCTTGTGCGGAAGGCAGCGGCGGGGAACCTAACCGGAGTGAAAAGATCGTGGAGTCAAGGAGGAAGAGCCGCCAAGATGAAGGTGAAGATGCTGAGCCGGAATCCGGACAACTATGTCCGCGAAACCAAGTTGGATTTACAGAGAGGTAAGACAACTTGGTGGGGAGAAAGGGACGCCTTCCGCGAGTCCTTCGGTCTAGCCTGGACTTACACGGAGGAAACCTGTGGGGAGCCTAGTGCTCCAGTCTGGTTCTTTCGCCAAGGCAAACTTTGTGCAGATAGGGTCGTTGCACAAAGGTAGCAGGTAACGTCTCTTCCGCCTTACCCGTTCCAGCTGCTGCTCTTGGATTGTCCTCAGGTTCTTGCAGTGGAAAAGTGAAACTTGAATGAACCATACTCGTGGGTTGAAGGGTTTGAAAGCTAAACAGACCTTTTAAACCTTCTTGTTGCTGTAACTTCCGGCCACTTTACTACTTAATATTACGTACTTCTGGATGTAAGAAGAGACAAAGATGAAATTTAAAGCCATCAATTTTCTTTTATTAACTCTTGTGGAGAAGTTCGATGTAGAATGGTTAAAATGATATCAATGAACTTTATTTATCCTTACGGGTCTGTGTATGAATTATGTAGTTATTACAGTTCGTGATACCTAAATGACAAGGGACCAACCATGTGTAAACAGATCTTTCTAAGTGAAGAGAATAACCCGTGCAAAGGCCTTAAGGCAGGAATAAACCTAGGCATAAGAGAATGCCTGTGCCATCAAAGTTTGAATGAGGAGTAAGCGACACAAGATGAAGCTGGAGCAATATTTCACCATTTTTATTGAGTAGTAGCGATTATCAACATATATATGAGCACTACTAAAAAGGCAAATATAGGGTCTTTGCTCACAAGATGTTTACAGGTTAAGTAACAAGGCAGTAATGTTTCTAAAATGCGAATTAAATTTGTCACTTGGACTTGACATCATTGCTAATCCTTGAACCTCTGGTCTCATCTTCATCTCCAGTTTCACCTGTCACTACTTTTCCAGAAGTAGCTTACCGTTCACCATGGCCAACCTAAGTGTATTTCAAGCATCCTCTTTCGGGCTTCCTTTGGCACGGACCCTTACCCAATTTAGCGCTTCCTCTGGAAAGCTTTCTCTGAACAATAATCTTTCCATATTTATCCCTTGCATGTACTCCTCCAAGCACCCCTCTTCTATCGTCTATTTTTATACTTCTATCAGAGTGTTTATCACATTGTATCATGATTATTATTTTGATTAATAGTCTTTCCCTTCAGAAGTCTTAGCTTGCAGAGAGAGGAAGAATCATGTTTGTGTATGCACTGTGTTTAGACAGCACCGGGCACATAATATTATAATAGTTGCTTTATAAATGTCCGAATAAATGAATGAATGAGTGGGTGACTGACTGGTTATACAATCTCAATATTAGAAGGTTATTAGTCATCTGATCTTGTTACTAAGGTCTTTTTTCTACCACATCTCCCCATTTCGTTATACTTTCTGATGTGTTAATAGATAGCAAAATGGAAAAATAGACGTTTTGGAGCTCTGTATACATGTGTTATGTTCCTTTATTCATTTGTTTTTATGTTGTGTGTTATTTCCTTGTAAATTTTATGCAGTGTTCAATTGCTGGGATGGGCACCCAGGAATCTGTAGTTTTAAAACTCTGGGTAATTCTGATGCAGGCTGGTTAACATACAGATGTTTGAAAACACCTTATATAAATATATGTCATGAATTTATGAACTGTGATATTCTTAGTGCTTGTGGTATATGGCAGGTACTTCATCAGTATTTGTTGAATGTTTATTGTTGACTGGATGTGTGAATTTAGAGGTGGGCACGATCATGGTGATCTGAAAAACTTTATAGAAGACATAAGTTTTAAACTGAGTATTTTTAAGGGATACATAGGATTTAAATAGTTTAGGATGAAAGTTGCAGTACATTCTTGGTGGAAGAAATGGCATGTGTACAGGGACTCAAGAGTGGAAAAGTGCAAGGCAGTTTTCAGTGAAAGTGAATAAACCAGTTTGGCTGGAGCTGAGTTTCAAAAAGAACTTGAAGCTGAAGAGGTAGGTTGGGACTAGATTGTGGAAGACCAGAAGGGAGCTTGAATTTCATTCTTTAAGTCAGAGGTCTCTAAAATGGGTGTGCTGGGCGATCCATTGCAATGTTGGAAAAACAATTAGAACTTCAATTTATATTGTTTATCTTAAAAAAACAAATTAGTCTTTATTTATATAATACTTGGATTGACACTGACATGCTCATTTTAGCCATGTGTTGGTCACATGCTGTATGTGGTAATTCAAGTATCCCAAGAAAAGAATGAAGGATTGGCAGAGGTGTGCTTCCTTCTACCTTTGGAATATTGCAGCACATTATAGTTTACATTTATTGGGGACTTATATTATTCTATATAATAGGATTTTTATAATAATTTGTAAAGTGATGGAGAGGACCATGAAAGCCTTTTTTCATGCAGAAGTTCCTTGGTTATGTCATGGCAAAGTTCTTAGAAGAGTTGTGGAACATAATAATGAATTAAGCATTTTTAAAATTTGCCAGACTTCTGTGGCTATGGATATTAACTAGGACTTTTTGGTTATGATTTTTTCTTTTTTTAGAAAAAATAAAGCATATAACCTGCTCCTTCAAAGTCCATTTTAATGAGTGAGGAAGTGGTTACTGAAGAGATTATTCTGAAAATGTATGCTTGCAAATGTTTCTATCATTTTAAAATTTTTGTACTGAAAATGATAAAAGTGTCTGACATTTATAAAAACTTATATTTGTCTACATGAAAAGATTTAGAAACAGAATGGTTTATGTCATCGGGGTTTTTTACTGTTAAAATTATTAAAATACCAATTTTAATTGTTGTAACAGCTGTTGACATCAGAGTAGATGGAACTTTTCTAAACATACTTCAAAAGTTTTTCAAAAATAACCTTTGCAAAACTGGTGAATGGGACTGAAACTAAAATATACTAAATAAATGTAGCTAACTATACACATTACCTCTTTGAATCTGCTTGTCTTTGTGAAGTATAAGCAGTCCTCACTTTGCACAGTACCATAGTAACTGAACCAATCTCACTCTTTTAGAGGTTCACAGTGACTGAAGTCACATCTGTTACCACAGAACTGTGCAAAATGAGGAATTGGTTCCAGTATGCATGTGATCCTGTTGACACAGTACCATGCAAAAGTGAGTACTGCTGGCTCGGTGGCTCACGCCTGTAATCCTAGCCCTCTGGGAGGCCGAGGCAGGTGGATAGCTCGAGGTCAGGAGTTCGAGACCAGACTGAGCAAGACCCCGTGTCTACTAAAACATAGAAATAAATTATCTGGACAACTAAAAATATATATAGAAAAAATTAGCCGGGCATGGTGGCGCATGCCTTGTAGTCCCAGCTACTCGAGAGGCTGAGGCAGTAGGATCACTTAAGCCCAGGAGTTTGAGGTTGCTGTGAGCTAGGGTGATGCCACGGCACTCACTCTAGCCCGGGCAACAAAGTGAGACTTTGTCTCAAGAAGAAAAAAAAAAAAAAGTGAGTACTGCCTGAATCTTTTCCAGTAGCCATTAAAACCAATAGTTGAATTAAACTGAAATTAGAACCTTTGAATATCTCTATATCACAGTGTTAAATCAAGATTAAAAAAAGAAACAAGCATCTTTAATTACATACTCTTACTAAATAGACATATATTGAGGGGAATTGACCTGCCTAAAAACTCTGTTACTAATGGGGCACACAATGAAAAGAGGTTGAAGACTACTACTGTAAGGGAGCCTTTGAAAGTTGTGAGCATGAGAATGACATGTAAAAAGCTCCGTTTTAGGATGATTGATCTGATGATAGTGTAAACTGCCACCAAATACATAGTGCTAGGTGTAGAACAATGTCCCTAACTACATGTTTATTGAATAACAAGTTGAGTGATTAGCTGAGGAACACTATGGGAAATATTAAATGTGAATTATTTCATTGAGAGGAATCATTCTTATTTCAGTTCCAAGAAACTATGATCCTACTTTACATCCTTTTGAGGTCCCACGAGAATACGTAAGAGCTTTAAATGCTACCAAACTGGAACGGGTATTTGCAAAACCATTCCTTGCTTCCCTGGATGGTCACCGAGATGGAGTCAATTGCTTAGCAAAGCATCCGAAGAGCCTGGCTACTGTCCTTTCTGGGGCATGTGATGGAGAGGCAAGTGTCACTCTACATGTTGATATTTTGAACTAAAAATTATTACATTACAAATGTTTTTCATTTAGTTTTTAGTTACTGTAGGTGTTGCTTTGATTTCAATTTGATTCTCAAGACTAAATTCTGTTTGAAATAGTAAATTTAGTAGTTTCTTACCTAAACCTAAGAAGCAGTTAATGCAGTAGCTTCAGGGTCAATTTGACAGTAAATAAAATAATAAATCATGTTTATAATTAAAATATTAGTGTGAGTTTTGTCACAGAGGATGTTATTAACAATTCAACACAATTTCCACTCTGGCGAGGAAAAAAGTTTTGAAACTCTTTAAACTAGAATCAACAGAGTATTTGGTGATTGAATTTTCTGCTTGTTAATATACTTACCCATATGCATTGCCTTGTTTTCATCCAAAGGATTTTGATTTTAGCTGCCTGGTAGAGTGATTCATAGCCTTTTCAATGTTAAATTTATTTTTCTTCAAATGTAGTACCCCAGTGTCTGAACATTTTACATTTATAGTTTACTGAAATTTCCTGGTATATTTTATCATAGGTTAGAATTTGGAACCTGACTAAACAAAAATGTATCCGTGCAATACAAGCACATGAAGGTTTTGTACGAGGAATGTGTACTCGCTTTTGTGGGACTTCTTTTTTTACTGTAAGTATAATGCCATTAAACTTTAAATCATTAAGTTTTATTCACATGTGTGAGAATGATATAATTGAATAAGTTATTTTCAGGTTCATTTATTTGTTCCAAAGCCCTTTTAGAGTTTCACAATGTAAAATAGCTTATTAAATCTTGAAAAGCCCTAGTTTTCATTATGTAATCCAGCCTTCCCCATACTTTTTGACTTTTTATAAATAATGACTTAACATTATTGAACCAGTATTCTACACTGAGAAGTGGGATTAATGGAAATTCAAGCTAGAAAGGTAGTTTGGCTTACTCTGGAGGATTTTCATTTGTCAGATAGTAAGGAATCGTTGAAGTTTTGTGGGGGGTGGATAAAAATATACATAACGTAAAATTTACCGTATAACTGTTTTTAAGTATACAGTTGGGTGGCATTAAGCACATTCACATCATTGTGCAGTCGTCACCACCATCCATCCCCAGAACATTTTCATCTTCCCAAACTGAAATTGTATTCATTAAACAATACCTCCTCATTCCCCTTCATCTCTGGTAACCACTATTCTACTTTCTGCCTCTATGAATTTGACTATTCTGGGTACCTCATGTAAGTAAAATTCTATATTTTTTTGTGTATGAAATAAGCCTTTTAAAATTGGTCTCCCAAAGTGCCAGGATTATAGGCATGAGCCACCACACCCAGCCTAAAATTTTTTTTGAAATAAGCCTTTCATGTCTGGCTTATTTCACTTGGCATAATGTCTTCAGGATTCATTCATGTTGTAGCACATGTTTGAACTTCCTTCCTTGTTAAGGCTGAATAACATTCTATTGTATGTATTAATAATTGTTTTTGTAGAGATGGAGTCTTGCCACATTGCCAAGGCAATATAGACCACAGTTTGTTTATCCATTTATTCAATAGACATTTGATTTTCTACCTTTTGGCTATTGTGAATACTGCTGCTATGAATGTTGGTGTACAAATACGAGTTCAAGTTCCTTGAAGGTTTTTAAACAGGGGAACAACAGAATCTGAGCTGTGCTTTGAATCGATTAATTCTACGGCAGTGAGTGATCACTTCAGAGGCTGTTTTGATAGTCTGGGTAGGCAATAATAAGAGGCTATACTGGGGAGGGAAAACAGTAGAAAGTAGTGGTTGATCCAGAAACATTTTGGATGCTTGACATGCTTGACAACTGAGAAGTGCCTAGGAAGATGTTGATTCTTGTTACAGAAATGAGGAAGTCAAGAGTATCAGCAAGTTCAGAGGAGGGTGGGAATGGGAAGGATACAGTGTGATGAGCTGCACTGCTAATGGCTCATGCAAGTGAAGATATCTATCAGACCTTTACAGGTGCAGGTCTGGAGCTCAGGAGGGAAGTCAGAGCTAAACTTGGCATCATCAATGTAGAATTAATGATTGAAGCCATAGTATGGCGTTATTGAGAGGAAGTGAAAGGGAAAAATATAGAAATACAAAGATGTCAGGGAAGAAACCTGGAGAATGCCTACCTCTAGGAAGTGGGAAAACTCTGAGAGTAGCTCAGAAAGCCTGTGAAGAGCACAGAGTTCCAGGAAGAAGGGATAGTCAATTGTATGAACTGCAAAGGGTGAAAGACGAAGACTGAGAAAAACATTTTAGGAATGTGGACATGTAAAAACTAGAAAGTTTAAGATCCTGTAATTCTGCTCTTTCACTTCTAACACTGTTAATTTGGTGTGTATCTTTTCAAATGTTTTGACCTACATATACAATTGTTTGTGTGTATATACAAATCAACCAGATAGATTTTCCTTATTCTATATTTGCTGGTGACTTTTTAAAAAACAGGTTGAGTTAGGTGTAAAACCCAGGTTTGAACCCACGTTGCCTGGGTGCAAAAGCCAGTTTGCAAGAAAATAAGAAAGGGAAAATACGATTTCTGAGAAACCTTTAAATATTTGAAAGATTGTCATGTGAAAGAGGAAATAGGCTTATCTGTTTCTCCATAAAGGAGCATTAGGAGTAAGTGTTAATGTTAAAAGGTTTGGTTTTGGTTTAAGGAAGAACTTAAATTGCTATCAAAAAACCAGAATAGGCTACTTTGCAGAGCATTTAGTTACTTTTCACTAGAAGAGCGCAGACAAGCTACATGATCCTTTTTAACCATATGTTGTAGAAGAAATTGGGTGGCAAGTTGGAGCAAACATCAACTAAAGCTTCTTCCAGTTGGTTATTCTTCTGGATATGTTGTTTAATTTAATATCCCAGCCAGAGGATTTACTGTATGTTTTTTTAAATGCTTAAAATAAAGGCTGGTTTTTTAGCATTATTCACAATGGCCAAGATACAGAGTCAACCTAAGTGTCCAGCAATAGATGAATGGATAAAGAAAACGTGGTATACATACACTATGAAGTACTGTTCAGCCTTTGGTAAGAAGCAAATCCTGTCCTTTGAGACAACATGGATGAACCTGGAGGACATTATGCTAAGTGAATTAAGCCAGACACAGAAAGACAAATACTTTGTGATCTCACTTACATGTGGAATCTAAAAAAGTTGAACCCATAGAAACAGAGTAGAATGGTGGTTACCAGGGTTTTTGGGGGAGGAGGATTGGGGAAATATTGGTCAAAAGGTAACAAAATTTCAGATAGGAGGAGTAAGTTCAAGAAATCTGTTGTACAACATGATGATTATAATTAATAACAATGTACTATATTCTTGAAAATTTGCCAAGAGAGTAGATTAAATGTTCTCACCACAAAAAATGGTAAGTATGTGAGGTAATGGATATGTTAATTGGCTTGATTTAGTCATTCCACAAGGTATACATATATCAGAACATCATAGTGTACACTATAAATATATACAATTTTTGTCAGTTAAAAAATTAAATAATTAAAAATTTTTAAAATGAATAAAGACTGAAGATGGTTTATATTCACAACTCATTTCTCCCCCTTTTTAAAGATATTTTATAATGTTCGCTTTGTCAGAGATAAGGGACATGAAAACTACTTGCTGGCATAAATTTTAGCACTTAATCTTTTAAAAAAATTTAGTACACAATATTGTAAAAGATAAACTTTTATTTCCTAAATTTTACAGTATCTAAAATAATCCCAATTTGTAATACCAACAGGTCCTTCTTCAGCTTAACCAGCCCAGAGATGAGGTGTTATTCTAGCCAGGCGAATATTCTTGTTTGGTTACTCATTTCTACAAAATGTTAAACTTTTCTCAAGGTTGATGGTCAGCTGAGGCTTTTACTCAATGGGCTGTGTAGAGCAGCTTAGTCATTTATTAGGAAGTTCATTCTTGAGTTTGCAGACACTATTTATCAGAAGCTTGACTGAAAGAAACTGTCTTGAGGGAGGGTGTGCTCAGGACACAGTTTATCCTGTTTTCTATAAATGCTAAAAGATCCCATTGGGTCAAGCCAGATCAGCCAAGACCTGGGTACCCAGATTACATCTTACTAGCTCCAGTAGAATTGGGTTTCTAGAATTGAGTTTTGGTATAGTGCCAGTAGCTCAGCTTCAGAGTTGTTGATAAGATGTAGCCCTTTTTGTCTATTATAAGGATGTTAAGGATTCTATTGATTAGCATTCTCAACAAAAGAAATTCCTATCTGATCTTAGTACTAAAATCTCACTTCTAATGGCTTATCTATTCTAATCTCATGAATACTGTGAGGTGTTTTGCAGGAAGTGTTTTCCTTTTTGAATTTGCTGCAAGAAAAGAATTAAATTCATGCTTCTCCCATAGATAGATATGTATCTTTGTTAATGTTCTTATTAAAAACTGGATGTAGATTTCTATCTAATATAGAAATATAAAGTTAAAACTAGCAGTTTGGTATATATGCAATTATGCAGTATCACACGTATGATTATTTTATGTTTTCAACCCCAAACCACATTATATCATACATTCTGTTTTACAGTTTATTTCACATGATGCCTTGAATACATCTGCCAAATACTCATATCTAAATTACCATAGTTCCGTTGCTTCCCTTTGGTTTGAGCTAGTGTGTCAACAGTTCTACTCATCATTGCTTTTTCACTATCTGTGTACCTGTCAGCACAGTGAGAAGACAAACTTATGTATTCACTAACACTGTAAAAATAGTTTTGACCTTGTGGATCCCCAAAAAGTCATAAGGGTTCTCCAGAGGCTTGTAGTTCATGGTTTGAAACCACTGACTGAATAACTGTTTCTGGAGTTCTGTGGCATGCAGAGAAGGGCTTTATCTATTCCAGTATTTTAAAAATGACTCCTCTCTAGTATTTTCATGTTTTTTATTTTACTTTTTACATTTAAAACTATCTGAAATTTTATTATCATGTAAAACATCAGATTGGCTCAATACTATTTTATTAGGATCCATTTTTCTCCCTAGTTTGAAATGCCATCCTTATCACAATGTGCATGACCTGACTTTGCTCCTGTTGTTTTTCTTTTGCTCTACTCATACTATTTTATATTTAATTTTATGTACTTTATGTATTTGTCACAAATCTTTACTATAACACGGTGAGCTATAAATGCATCATTAAATATTAATATAATGTTAGAAGCATATAGTATGTGATTTTTTTTTAACAAGATGCTTATAATTTGATATATTTGTTGGTAAGTTTTAATTTATGACTGTTGTTCATTATCATCATAATAATAAAACAAATATTTCTAGGTTGGTGATGACAAAACAGTGAAGCAGTGGAAAATGGATGCACCAGCCTATGGAGAAGAGGAAGAGCCATTGCATACAATATTAGGAAAGGTATAAAAATACATTGACTCATACTTTGCCTATTAAAATTCTTCACTTTTACATAAAATTATTTCACAGTTATAATTAAAAAAAAAAGATGTAAGTAAAAAGTGAAAGACTTTAGACTGTAGTTATTAACCTATTTAAGCAATATTTAATGCAATTAAGGTCTTTCAAAGCTAAAGAATTTTAACAATTTTTTTGGTGTTCATTTTAGTACGTTTGATTTCTGTTTTTAGCTAGAGGATGCAATGAAACATTTCTTATACCAAGGCCATGGAGGTAAATCTATAAGTAGAAATTCAGAAAAAATAATGTTTCAGGTTCTGTGTAGTTTATATCATCATACACAAAACTCAGAATTTCTTAATTGAAAGAATCCTTTAGGAAAGGAAGAAATGTAATAATTGATGCTTCTTATATAAAGCTTATTTATGTTTCTACCAAATTATTCTGTAAATCAGATGATATGGTTTAGTTATAGCTTAAGTATAATTCAGAACATTTGACCTACCCATGTTTTATAAAACTATATTAACCAGACAAGATTCTAAAGTTAGATTTAATCTTTAAACATGCATTTAAAAAATTGCTTTGTCATTTCAGTATTATGGTTAGTATATATTTAGGTACATATATATTTAGAAGGAAACCCCCCAAAATTTGATTTCATTCCTGTAAAATGTCTTGTCTCTTTATGGTACTGTTTTCCCCTTTAAGGGCTTCAAAGAAGTTTCTTTACGACCAGGATTTTCTCCAAAAAAAAAAAAAAAAAGGAGAATATAGATAAATATATTTAGAATATTATTCTACAGATTTGAGGTAGTAATGAAGAAACCTATCTGTAACAACCTCTTTTCTTTTAAAGACAGTGTATACCGGAATTGATCATCACTGGAAAGAAGCTGTTTTTGCCACATGTGGACAGCAAGTGGATATTTGGGATGAGCAAAGAACCAGTCCTATATGTTCAATGACCTGGGGATTTGACAGTATAAGTAGTGTTAAATTTAACCCAATTGAGGTAATATTTCTTTTTAAAATATGTTCTGCTTATTGTTTCCTTATTGTTTAATACTCTCTGTTTAGGAAACTTTTGAATGTGTGATATAAGAATTTTCTGAATTTTAATGGGATTTCATCAATTTTCCAGATATTATCTAAGTTCTCGTACCATTGGTTGAATCTCAACATGTCTGCCAGCAGTTTAGTCCCAGTTACCAGTGTTAAGCATCATTAGAGGAGGGGTGTCTGCGTGTGCCCATGGAGGTAGAATCCAAGCAAAATACAGAACTATTTCACTTCAGTTTTACTCATGCTTTCAACACTCATGTTCCACACATTATATTATTGTACATTTAGGAAGACATTAATTTTTCTTAACCCCCTTGGAAGCCAGAAGAAGGAGCATTGAGCACTGTTTTGTCTATTTGTAATTGATAAGGGTGCCAATGCTTCGTAATAACATGTGATTATTTTACTGCATGGTAGTTATAGTTATATTTTTCATTGCTCAGGGTCTGAATTGTGATTCCTAATTCCTTCCAGGTCTAAGGGAAGAGTTGGAGATTGGCCACTATTGTTGTCTAGTCAGGTCTGAACTTAGAAATGGAGGCTGCCCTGAAGGCTAAGCTACCCCTTAGACTCCAGACCTTTCTCTGAGCTTTTTCTGAATTCGTAACAATAGATAAACTCATTGTCCAGAAGACTCAGTAGAGATGCCCTTCCCTGCAGAAAGAAAAGGAAATCACTGCATGTATAAGCAGATTTTAGAAGGCTGTCATTTTAGATGGTATAAGAGAAAATCAGAATATGCAAGTTTTATACTATACTTTCAGAGATCCAACCTGATAAAAGGAAGAAAGATGAAGTCAAAGTAGCAGGGTATAAAAATGTTTGTATAATGTATTGGAAGATGAAGTGCTGCATTGTGATGTGAGCTTGGCCTTGAGATATTGCCTAGAAGTCAGATAGCCACAGTTCTTCTCTATATTTGCTTACTTTTAAAATGAGAATAATTATATCTCTTTGTGTACTGCATAGGTTTGTAGTGAGTGTAAAATATATGTGAGCATTTTTAAAAAGTGCTACCCAAATTCAAGATGGTGATATTATTACTATATATATAAAAAAAGAACCCAGGCAGATACTGATTCCTACATTTTTAAGGAACCAACAAAATCTTTTGCTTCTCTACTTTGGTGAACACTTGTCTCAGAAAAGCTGATGGCCAGTTCTAAAATCATAATTAAGTACTAGTGATGACCTAGTGACCACGTTTGTTAGACTTGCCTGCATAACAGCTGTATTTGTTTGGATGTGGTTTTATTATTATCATTATTATTATTATTACCCTTATGAACTGACTTAGTGGTAAAAGCAAATGGTGTCCATGTCTCTTATCCTATATTAAACTTAATGGAAAGAGCATGTTGCTGTAAAGAAATAGAGTGTATTTGTCTCCTCTAATCATTAATAATTAATTTTATGTTAAAATATTGAAGTCTAGAATTCTGGTAAAGCCAAAAGTTTATGCTGACCATTGCCATATTTTACAGCGTGAAAGTTGGCATTTGGTCTAGGTAGAATTTTTTGCTTTGCTCAGATCAAAGTGTTTGTTTTTAGAAATGGAACCTGGTCTGACCCTCGGGTGACAGAATGAGAAGCCAAGAAAGGTTGAGAGGCATCACTAGGGAAGTCTCAGAGGCAGCAATTAAGACAGTAGGCTTTCAGAAAGGCCTGAGAAGAGATCATGATGGTAACATTAGTTTTATGATGTTTTATTTGAACTGCTTAGAACCAGTAGTAGAAGTTAGCTGGCCATGCAGCTATTTAGTAAATAAGTCTTCTTGTTCCCCCTATACTTACAATAGAAAATAATAGTAGGTAGGAGCCAAGAGTTGTGAGTGTCACGAACCAGGAGTTAGGAGGAATGGTGCTACAAAGAATGGGATTCAGAGATCCACTGGATGGTAGAGGGCTTCTTTTCACTTAATGCCAAGGGTTATGTAAGTACCTCACACATGTATAACTGACTTACAGATAAATATTTGAAGCACCTTAAAACAGCTGGACAAAGGACAGACCTGATTTATAAAGAGTTAACAAACATAAGCAAATGTTTAACTATTAGTAAAGCAATAAATTGGCCGGGTGCAGTGGCTCATTCCTGTAATCCTAGCACTCTGGGAGGCCAAGGCAGGACGATTGCTTGAGCTCAGGTATTCAAGACCAGCCTGAGCAAGAGTGTGACCCCATCTCTACTGAAAATAGAAAAATTAGCTGGGTGTCATGGTGCACACCTGTAGTCCCAGCTATTTGGGAGGCTGAGGCAGGAGAGTCATTTGAGTCCAGGAGTTTGAGGCTGCAGTGAGCTAAGATGATGTCACTGCACTCTACCCAGGGTATCAGAGAGAGACTCAGTCTCAAAAACAAATTAATTAATTAAATTTAATTTAAAAAAAATAAATAAAATTGGTATGTTTGTTTAAAAATAAATAAATAAATAAAGCAGTAAATTTGTGTAATTAGAGACTACTGTCACACAGATACTTTTAAATGACATTACCTAATATTGCCCAATTGCATTAAAATTGACACATTACAGTGTATATTGGTACAACTCTTTGGAAAATAGTTTGCCCTAAATATCGAAAGCTGTAAAATTGTTCATACCTTTTAATTTAGTAATATCACCCGTGAAATTTTATCCTAAGGAAATGAATTCAAAAGAAGAGCTAAGTGTATGAAAATGTTGATTGAAGTATTACTTATAATAGTAAAAACCAGGAAACAAGTCTAAGTTGAAGAATGGATAAAGTATGTTTTATTATAAATTAGAAGACAGTGTAATCTATACACTATCATCACTGGCATCTAAAATATGTGCATGGAGATTTAACAGTGGACAGATTTGACTTGGGTTGCTGAGATTATAGATTATTGTACCCTCTTAAAATGAACTGTAATGGTACAACTTTGTTTTTTAACATAAATATTAAGGTTAGTTAAATCATTTGTTCACTGAATGGACATGGTTTGCTGCCAAGCCTGGCTTTTAACTGATGATTCTTATACTTAATTTTAGACATTTCTTTTGGGAAGCTGTGCTTCTGACAGGAATATAGTACTATATGATATGAGGCAATCTACTCCTCTGAAAAAGGTGAGTTTCAGTTTTATAATTTGCTTTATACAATTGGTAATACATTCCTCTGTAAATTGAGTAACTGAAAATATGGAATAAATTTTTTCAGAATTGAAGATTTTTTTTTTCATAGAGGTATTGTTTAAGCCCAAAGTGATGATAGTGGCATTCTCTTAGCTCCCTCTTGCTTTTTAGAGACCCTAAATTTTCACTCGGTATTGTATCCTAGTCATCTTTGTGTCTTCATGATACTAGTAAATTTTAGACATCTAATTAGTACTTAATGAATTGAAAGTTCTTAAATTAAAAGTATTGCATCCTACCACTTAACAATGTAATAATACTTCAGACCCTATGATTATCATATGGCACGCACAGTATTTTATTCAGAAAATTTTAGAACTCATTCACATGACCAACTTTATTTGTTTTGTTACATGCTGATGGGTACTAGTTTGACGTTTTGTTTAGAGAAACACTGTCCTGTTCAAGGTAACAAATTTCTCGACAGTTCTAAAGTGGTCATTGTCATTCTAGGACTTAGATGTCAAAGCTAAATCAAGCTGACTTTCAAGAGGGAGAGAAATACTGTCTGTGGGTAAAGAGAGGAGTGCTATTATATTTTAAGTAAAAGAGTATAAAGTTGATTTCAAGGGCACAGGAGGGGCCAGACATTATTCAGGTGCCACCAGTCCATTGTCATAATCCACATATAAAAGAAATGCTTTTAATACTTGCTTTTGTTATTCCTAAGTCATTTTTTGTAACATGTAATAAACTCAGAAATATTAGAAGTAAAAGTACATTTGTTGAAGTTTGAAATAGATAAATATGATAATCTTTCCAAAGTACAGCTTTAATCATTGTACTCATTCATGTGATACAGTGGGAAGGTCATATGTGAACTTTGGTCTTAGACTTGAAGTAAGTAACTTAATCTGTTTTTCTCCTGTAAAATGGTGATGGTAATAACTACTTTGCAGCATATTGGTGAGAATAAAACATGATACTTTAAGCATTTAGCAGAATGCTAACATGAAGTACTATTTTAATAAATGGTAATCTGCCCCTTACCACCTACCCAACCCTCCTTTCTCGCTTTTAATGGTGCTCCATTACTTTTAGGTTGAAGAAAACTATAGCTTAGCTTTCAAGGCCCTCCAAAATATGGTTCCAGTTTGTAATCTATTTATTTATTTGTTTCAGTCAGTAAAATAACATTTAATACATTGTCTGCCTTGTGAGTTGTATTTAACTCAGGCTAGTTTTGAGCCTGGGGCCTTGTGAAGCAAAACCGTGCAGTGGTTCTTGAAAATCTTACTTGGTTGGTGTTCTTTTTGTTACAATTAATGTGACAATTTAATTCTAAAAACGTGGATTGCATTACATATAACTCCCACACGGAAAACAATAAAAAATAGCACATTAGAAAGAATCATTTTGTTTTATTAAAACACCATGACCCTAGGGGAAAAAAATCTTTTTCTAGTGTGGCAGTCAGTGTGTTAATTGGGGTCACTTTGTTAATTGGGGTTACATGCAGGTCACTTTGATAGATGCAGAGATTATTAGACACTGTTGCTTCCTGTTGTTTCTTTGTTCTGTCTACTAGACTATCAATGTTTTTTCTATTTTTTCTTTCCTAAATGTAGTAGTTCTCAGTCAGGGGTTGTACTCCCCCACCGGTACAGTTTTGGGAATGTAAGAGGGACATTTAGCATGGAGGTGCCTGAGAGGCTAAACATCCTACAGTGGACAGTTACACACAACAAAAGGTTACCCTACTCCAAATACCAATAGTGTTCTCTTTGAGAAACACAAAATCACTAATCCTTTACAGATCAGTTCAAATCACGCTTGTCTTTTGAAACATTTCTTCTCTACTTTAACCTTAAGTTCACCGTTAATTTTAATTTTGCTAGTCATTTATAACTTTATTGTTTGTATTTCCAATTTTCTTATGTATGTCTTATTTTTCTGACCAAACTATAAGTTATTTGTGGTCAAGGGACCAGAAACTAAGCATTTTTCTGTTTGTTATATTCACCACTCTGCTTGTATATTCAGGAAACACTTAACTGATGGATTTCTCTTCCCATTGCACTGAGCTAAGCACTGTGCACATGATAGGTGGTTACTAAATAATATTTGCTTAAATCAATGAAAAGGAAAGGAAAGGAAATAAAGTGGGAAATTTACCCATTTTAAAGGTAATTCATTTTATGGTAATTTCATGGTATATGCTTCCTTTCTCAGGTTATCTTAGATATGAGAACAAATACAATCTGTTGGAACCCCATGGAAGCTTTCATTTTTACTGCAGCAAATGAAGATTACAAGTAAGTTTCCCTCTTTTAGAAACTTATTTCTATCAGGAATGGCTTAATTGTATAAGTCTTACTAATAAAACATATATATCACTAGGTCAGTATACCTTATTATATGGAAGTAAGAAAATTGTCATTTGTTTAGCTTAAAAAAGTTTTCAAAATTGGAGAAGAACGTCTTAGAAAAGTACTTACTTTCACAGTTTTCAGAATGATGTAGACCAGAGACAGTAAATGACAACCAGTGGGTCAAATCTTGTCTGTTGTCTGTCTTTATAAAGTTTTATTGGAATATAGCCACACCCATTTATTAATATATTGGATATGGCTGCTTTTGTGCTATAATGCCTAAGTTGAATAGTTGCAGCAAAAACCTTATAGCCCACTTGGCCAAAAACATTTACTGTTTGGCCCTTTACAGAAGAAGTTGGCTGATCTCTGATGTAAATCTTATAAATAATGGCTGAACCATACGTGTTTTAATGGAAATGAAAATATCTGAATACCATATTTGTGGTTTTTCAGGTAGCTGATACTCATGTAGTCATGTTATCAGCTATCACTATTGCTTCAGTATTAGGAAAATTATAGTTATCTTTTCAGTATCCTTATAAGGTGGGTAGGACATGTATGTTATCTCCTTTTTAAGATACTGAAGCAGCAGGTTTCCCAGTGAGGAAAGAGTGTCTTATTCATCTTTTTTTATCCAAAGCATTTATTATAGTGCTATGCATATGGTAGAGTCTTAATACATGTGTTTTTGAGAAGGCGGAAGTTTGTTGATGGGTTGAACTTTAAATCTTCTATATATAAGTTCTGTTTTCCACTATATAGATCTGAAAGCATAAGTAGTAGTAGTATTAGCTCATAGTGGGATTACATGATGTTTTAGTGGTACCAACTATCTCTTATGACTTTCTATACTAAAAAGAAGCTCAGTTGGACTCTCATTAACTAGCAATACTACACCACATTAATTGAAGCCTTTTTTGCCTTTATTGATTGATGTTTTGAAATTAAATGACGTTGTTCCAGCTAAAGGCAATAAAAGAAAAGAGGAATATAACATTATTGTGATCAATCTTACTAAGGCTTCTAAAGTACCTTCTAATCAGCTATTTTAGCAAGATAACTTTTTTCAGAGTGTCCCTGGAATTTCCCATTTCTTGCCTTGGGAATAATTACACATGGCACCTGAGCATATCCCTTGTAAGAAGTGACTTTTAGAGTACCATATTGCTCTAACTTGAAAATGATCTTGCTTTGGTATCCCTTCTCTATAATTGTAAATATTTTCTTTCTTTTATTGACCTTTAAATAATCATTCTGAATTAGAAACCCAAGTTCAAGTCTTAGGCCAACAGGTAATTATTGTAAAAAGTTGGGCAAGTCATTTAAGCTAACTCTGTACTCAAGGTTCATTGTCTGTAAGATAAGAGGGTTAGAATAGATGATGACTAAAGAATCCAATAACTTGGAACTTTTTTTATTTATAATTTTCCATCCAAATTAATCAATTTGCTTGGAATTTGAATAAATTCTTATCCTTTTCCCTATGTAAAAATAAGGCAATTTACTAAAAACTAATTTGCTAAAATAAAACAAACCTGATTGAGAACCACTGCTCTAGACAGGGATTATAAAGCAGTTATCAATATATCTTAGTACTGATAATGTTAACCTTGATCATTTATTTAGGATGGTGTCTGCCAGGTTTGTCCTCTACAGAGATACTGTTTTTTTCCTTTTGTAATTATTGCGTATCTTCAGAGAGATACTTTGAAACTGTGTAGATACCCTCTTTCTCCTCAAACTTCCACTCACTAATCTTAGCATCTTGAAGTATTTTGATATTAGGAATTTGGTTGTAATAATGTGATATTACTCTGTCCATTGTTCATGTTGGCTCATTTGGAGTACTGTTTTTTTAGCTGTTAGATTAAGAATTTTTAAATCTTGAAACTCATAAAAATAGTTTTTACCAATTGTGCATAAAGTATAGTTTTCTAATTTTGGTACACCCCTTGAAAAGCTGTGTTCACAATTCTATATCACTGACAGGAATATAAATTAGTGCAACTTTGTTGGAAATGATTTGGCAGCTTAAATCAAGCCTTAAAAAATGCTCGTGCCTTTGGAGTTTTTTGTTTTTAAGAGTGTCTCACTCTGTCACACAGGCTGAAGTGTAATGGCATAATCATAGCTCACTGTAACCTTGAATTCCTGGGCTTAAGCAATCCTCACTCCCCAGCCTCCCCAGTAGCTGAGACTGCAGGTGCACACCACCACTCCTGGCTAATGTTTTCTAGAGACAGGATCTCGCTATGTTTCCCAGGCTGGTCTTGAACCCATGGCCTCAGCCTCCCAAAGTGCTGGGATGAACCACCCAACCAAAAATGTTTATGCTTTTGAACCTAACGATCCTACTTGTAGGAATCTGTCCGGATTTAATTGAATCTGTCCCATTCAATTCAAGAGTGAATGTCAAAAATTCAAATATCCAGATTTTATTTAAGCATTATTTATAATAATAAAATGTTGAAAACTATTAAATATAAAGTAAATGGAAAATAATTTATTGGAAAATAAATTTTTTTAACTCATTTTTAAATGCATAGCCATTAAAATCTTTTCAAAGATTATTTAATGATATGGGTAAGTGCTCATGATATGCTATATGAAATATCAGAACATAAAAGTTTATGTAGTATTATTTCAACTTTATTAAAAGCATAGATTTAAATAGCAAGGTGAAAAGATTTTTTTTTAATTGCACTGTACTAACTGACTTTCTCTGGTAGTTGAATTAAAGGTAATTTTTGTACTCCTTGTACTTTTTTGAAATTTCTACATTTTCTATAATGAGATTTACATTTATAAGGAGGAAAGTGTATGTGTAAGTATAATCTTAAGGCATAATAAAAACTTGATTTTTTCCCTTTTCCTCACCTGCGTATGTATAGAGTTGATGTTTATTTAGATGTTTATTTAGCATTACTTAGCTAGTGGATCTTATTTTCACTAATATCTTTTAGTACTGCATATGGCCTTTTTCTAGAAATTTATATCAAATATTTGAAAATTCTTTTACAGCTTATATACTTTTGATATGCGTGCACTGGACACTCCTGTAATGGTTCATATGGATCATGTATCTGCAGTGCTTGATGTGGATTACTCTCCCACTGGGAAAGAGTTTGTGTCTGCTAGTTTTGATAAATCTATTCGAATCTTTCCTGTGGACAAGAGTCGAAGCAGGTATGTGACCAGTAAGCCATTTACAGTCATGCGTCACTTAACGATGGGGGTATATTCTGCAAACTGGGTTGTTAGGCAGTTTCATTGTTTGTTCTAGACTACAAACCTGTATAGCATATTGTTGTGCAATTGTAACACTTGGTATTTGTGTATCTAAACATAGAAAAGGTACAGTAAAAAACAGTGTTGTAATCTTATGGGACTACTATTGTATATTTGGTCATTATTGACCAAAATATCTTTATGTGGTGCATGACTATATTTTTGTTTGATTTTTCTTTGTCCTGATCATTATTTATCTTTTCTGGGAGGGTGGCTGGTTATATGTGTATGATGGGACTCACATCCAGGTATTATTACTTGGAATTCTGACTTTCACTGTATCATGTATGGGCAAAGCATTAGCCTACCAAGAGGTTTCTTTCTTTTTTTTTTTTTTGAGACGGAGTCTCACTGTGTTGCCTGGGCTACAGTGAGTGCCCTGGTGTCAGCCTAGCTCACAGCAACCTCAAACTCCTGGGCTAAGGCGATCCTCCTGCCTCAGCCTCCCCAGTAGCTGGGACTACAGGCATGCGCCACCATGCCCGGCTAATTTTTTCTATATATATATTTTAGTTGTCCAGATAATTTCTTTCTATTTTTAGTAGAGATGGGGTCTCGCTGTTGCTGAGGCTGGTCTCAAACTCCTGACCTCGAGCAATCCACCCGCCTTGGCCTCCCAGAGTGCTAGGATTACAGGCGTGAGCCACCACGCCTGGCCAAGAGGTTTCTTTCATTGAACAGGGTATTTATATAATTTGTTGGTGTGAAATCTCCGTGTTTGCCTAACAGCAAGGCCTTTTAATTTTAGAATTATTTTTTAATGTTTTATAATGAACTTTAAAATTTTTTAAATTTGATAATGAAAAACTTTGTTAAGCTTTTTGCCCTCTTACAGTTTAAGGAAATAATGATAATACCTTACATTTGTTATTTTTTACTTATTCAAGTCCAACTCTGTACCAAGGCAAAAAGAAAAGAAGTTTCAATTATAATGACCATTCTCCCTCCATTCCACTTTAGTAGGTATATGCCCTAGTTGATTGGGACATAGATTTGAATTCTTACCTGTCCCACAGTCTCATTTGTGTTTTTCTCATTCTATAAGCACAATGAATGTGATTCTAGTGTTTAAGATTTATGTTTTTTCATACAGCTTGGACCTCTAATACTATGTTACTAAATATAGTATATATCTGTACATCTGTATTTTATTATATTATGTCTTACATTTTTTATTGAGGTGGTTTACAGAAACCATAGCATTTTAAGGGGTTTGCAAGGGTAATTTTTTGCTTTATAGGCTGCCTTTAAAACCTAACTCCTGTGTGTGTTATGTTTTAGTGTGTTATGGTTATGTTTAGTGTTATGGTTATGTTTAGTGTGTTATGGTTTACAGAGCACTTTCTCATTGTTCCTTAGTAATGCCTTAGATGTGTTCCTAGAAGCATGCATAATGCAGATCCAATAAAGTTGAAGTAATTTTTCTCATAACAATTATGCTAATTAAAGAATTATGGTCACAGCCAATCTGCATATCTCTTCAGTATTTTTAGTTGTAATATTGCATCTTTCTCCACTCTAATTTAAGGAAGCTCTATTGATTCCTAAACATTGTATCTTCATTGATTGCCAGCGGATAATTGTCATCATCACTGTGTGAATACAAAGGTGCTTGCATCAGAAACACACTGACAGGAGTGATGACTTTGATCTTTATTCCATCATTGCTATTGTAGAACTAGTGTTTGTTCCTATGTGGCTGTTGCTTTCTTTCCAACTGCCTTGATATTCTTCTACAAATTGTCATGAATATTTATGGGATTATTGGGATTATTCAGTGAAACTGAAGGAAAGGCTGATAGTTTCCATTTTTCTCACATCTCTGGAAAATATGGAGAATCAAGAGAATATGGCCCTCCATTATTTCCTGACACCAGAACTTCCGAAGGTAGTAGGACAGTACTTTTCTAACATGGTGCATAAGCAGACACAAAGAATGGGAAGAGAACAAAGAAAAAAAGAAAAGAAATGGGAATGTGTAGGTACCTGTGATCCCAAGGGCCCAGCAGCTGAGTTCAGGCTGAATTATCCCAAAGCCAGCATGGACAACTAGATGCAGGAGCTAGAGAGCTCAAGTTATTTCAAAATTGTATAAAGGAGTTCTTACATTTCATTTTCAGGGGATTGTCCCCTGATGTCTTCTAGAGGTTTTGCATCACAATCTTAATATGTGTTACTTCCTGTTATATTTAGATATAAATGGTATTCCCTCTGACCTTTGCCTTCATCTGCTTGAGAACTAGTTCTGGTTTGTTTCCATGGTTTTTTCTAGTTTCTTATTATTACAGTCATCAAATAACTCATGTTTGGACAGTGCTTTAAAGAATTGGTATTTTTAAAATATTTTCCTTTTGAAACTACAGTTAATTCAATATTTAAAAGTAGGCTTCTATTGGGGTTTCATTCAATATTTATTAAGCAAACAAATATATCAATAATATTCATGTGGGAAAATTAGTTTGACTATGTATATAAAGAATTTAAGTTTTTAAAATGTATTTATCTCCTAATAGTATGACTGTTAGTGAGCTTTGTAAATCTAGCATGCGTGTGAACATAAACATAGCTAGAAGTTAAGAACTTTGCATAGTTTACCATTAAGGAGGATTCTATGAACAGGTTATTTTTCATGGTTATGGAAGCCTGATTGAAATCCTTACATTTAAACTCATTAGATTGTTTTGGGGAAAGGGCCTCTCAAGTATGTAGAGATTATAAGAAATGAGTCTTTAAAAGGAAGCATTGAAGGGGAGAAGCAGCAGCAATCTGTCTCATCTAGTTTTCATTTTAATAGGATGTTTTTTCTAATCATCCTCTTTTAAAAATAAATTTCTTATGGTTTATCTAAGTGCTTAAAGCATATCTGTCAGAAACAATGTAAAAGACTAGTTTTGTGAGTATACTTTAGAGATATTTTTATAGATATGATTTTTATACAATTTAGTCATCCTGTATGGGTTTTCTTTTACTGTGCGTAGTTTCTTGAGCCTATTTTCTTTCTCTCTTGTAGTCTGCATTTTTGTTTTTGTTTTTTCCTTTTTTCTGTTTCAGTTAATCCCACAGCAGATTAGGCATTTTGAATAATTTAATCCAGATGTGGAAAATTTATTTCTCCAGAAGTTTCATTATCTTAGTTTTTCTAACTTTGTCTTTTACTTGCTTTTTAGTGCCTTTCTTAACACTTCCCAATATAGTATCTTCTGTGAATTCACTTAGCATATTTCACACCCTTTCCAAATAGGTATGATGTTTGACATCTCCATTTATTAAGTGATTCTTACTTCAACTTATCAGACACTTCTGTAGCCTTCTCTTTCTTTTCACACATGTAAGTCATCAACTCTCACTTCAATTAATTAAGCTTTTTAAACAATTTGACCAAAACAAAAATCAGACAGTAGGAACAACTTATCAGGATGTGATCTTTGAAGGTTATTGTGTTTATTTTATTTTCCAGTAAAATAAAGTAGAAAAAAATGTGTTGACCTGAATTGATTTGGGGGTGAAAAAAGGGGCTTCTTAAGAGTAAGCCATTTCTTACTGTTACAAAATTACTCCAGTTTTAACATTGTATTTTATTTGCATTTTATGCTTTCAGTTATTTTGTGAACTTTTCTGTACATCTGGTTTTGCTTAGTTTGTTTATATTTATTTTTCTTCCTGGATAATAAGTTCTCTGAGGGCAGGAGTTTTTTTTTAAATTCTCCAGCACTTAGCATAGAACCTTGTTAGTTGGGTTCAGTAAAAATACATTGAAATGACTTTGGAGTTCCCTCTTACAGTGCCTTAGGACTAAAAAAAATGATATCCTGATAATTAATAGACAGTAGTTAAAGAAAATCTGTACCAAAATCCAAAGGGTTTAACCTAATTCTTCTTCTGTAGGGAAGTCTATCACACAAAGCGAATGCAACATGTTATCTGCGTAAAATGGACTTCTGACAGCAAGTACATTATGTGTGGATCTGATGAAATGAACATTCGTCTGTGGAAGGCTAATGCTTCTGAAAAATTGGGTGTGGTAAGAGAACCCATTTTCTTTCATTGTTATAAAGCTAGTTTCTAATTTTATTGGATATCATTATATCATAAAAATTTATTTGAAGTACTTTTAGGTATTTTGATCAAATGGATATAGATGTGATAAAAAGAAATAAATTAGCAGCAAAACAGACAAAACTGTATTGATAATTATTGTTTCATGTTGAGAGTATCTTCAGAGTGCCTTTGTTAATTCAGATGTTTGATAATATTTGAGCTTTCATGGTTCTTTGTGTTTCCCTTGCGGTAGGGACAGAAGATGCAGGGACAAGAAGCTTAGAACTTAGAATGCTTATCTCTTCTGTTAGAGACATAGCCATCTGGTAGATCAAAGGCTGCAAGTCCCTGTGAGGTCCTTTATTATCAAAGACACAGTAAAAGACTTAAATAAAAAAATAAATATAGGAAGCTTCAGAGTAAAACAGATTCACTGAAAATACAGCAAATATTATTGTCTAGCCACTTCTGGGATGTAGGATTAGGGTTGATTTTTGTTTTATTCTTGATGCTTTTCTAAATGTCCCATATTTTCTATAAAAAAACATGTCAGTGTTTATGTCAGAAACAAATATCAAGTTTAAGAAGGAAAGAGTTAAGTGTGCATTACTTTCCACTTAACGCTGATAGGAAAATCAAGGTATAAGCAGTAATTAAAGACAGTTCTATTTTAAGTTTAATGATGGGGAAGTATTGCATATGCCTAGGTTCATTATTAAATGTTCTTCTAAGTCATATCATCCTTAACATTTGTTAGACTAAGGCTAGTTCTTATGGAATCGAATATGTTTTCAAATTTTGTTTCATTGGTTATAATTTTATCCCCCCAAAATTTATGTAATTGTTTTAGGTGCTTTTTATATGTTACTTATGCCTAGGGAAAGTCCAACTCAGTGGTCTACATAGCCCCACTCCTTCAGCACTGCTGTTTTCTACGTAGTGGCATCTATCTACGTGGTGGGTGTGCTGCCTAAAAGGAAATTTGATGCTTCCAGAGCTGATGGTACTAATATATAATGATCTTGTACAGGGCAGAATTACATTGGCACTTTTGGTTGTATGTCATGAAAGTTTAGTTTTGGGGGGAAAGAGTGCTTTCCAGCTTTGTTATACTGAAACAGAGCAATATGCTATTCATTAAGATACCAAAATGCATATTTTCAGCTTACATCACGAGAAAAAGCAGCCAAGGATTATAACCAGAAGTTGAAGGAGAAATTTCGACATCATCCTCATATAAAACGAATAGCTCGTCATCGACATCTACCAAAATCTATCTATAGCCAGATTCAGGAACAGCGCATCATGAAAGAAGCTCGTCGACGAAAGTATGTTTTGAGACATTTGACTCTATATCAGTACCCTTTCTTGACTTCCCCTCTCATCTCACCAAAAACAAACAAAAAACTGCCATTCAGGGGAGTAGTTTATGTGTTGCTGTTGTACATTAGAGATGGGTTTGAAGACTTCTCCAGAGGGCTTTTGTTCCCCTTTTTCCCAGTAGAGGGGAAGCAATGATCATCTGAGAATGAGAATTTCCATTACCTATTTTTGAGAATATACTTAAAGGACAAAAAATGACAATGAATTATCAAAATAAAACACTTAAATGCTCATATTTTAAAACTATTGTAAATAGATAATGTTTAAAAAATGATTTTTGATGTAGCTGGAAGTAAGAGATACTACGCATTTTCCAAGTTAAAGAATGCAAAGAACTTGGCTGGGTGCAATGGCTCACGCCTGTAATCCTAGCACTCTGGGAGGCCGAGGCGGGAAGATCGCTTGAGGTCAGGAGTTTGAGACCAGCCTGAGCAAGAGTGAGACCCCGTCTCTACTAAAAATACAAAGAAATTAGCTGAACAACTAAAAATATATAGAAAAAAATTAGCCGGGCATGGTGGCGCATGCCTGTACTCCCAGCTACTTGGGAGGCTGAGGCAGGAGGATTGGTTGAGCCCAGGAGTTTGAGGTTGCTGTGAGCTAGGCTGACGCCACGGCACTCTAGCCCTGGCAACAGAGTGAGACTCTGTCTCAAAAAAAAAAAAAAAACCACAAAGAATGCAAAGAACTCATCAGTAATGCTCATTCTTAAGTAAAAATTTTTCTAATATGCTTTATCATAACATTTGAGATCTAACATTTTGGATCTAGAGCAGAGCTCCGCACACCACCATTTCCCCTGTGAAATATGCTTCTTTCTGGAACACTTGAATTCAGGCATGAAATGCTATAAGTCAGAGGTCTCTTTCTTAAATTTCCAATTAGACATTACAAATGGCTATTATTTTGCTGTCTTTGGGTAGATGTTGGGGTAGAATCCCATTTAAATGTTTTAATAACTGTGATAGATTTTTAAAGTTAGTAAAAGACACTGATAGGTAATAGCGTAAGAAGTAATTAAATAAGTAACTAAGGTTGATTGCTGGTTAGTAGCCAGCCACCTTTTATTAATACCTAGTCTCACTGTGAAAATATTTTTTTCAATAGGTGTTTTTCCAGCGAAAGAAAATGATTTAATTTTTCTGAGAAAGTTTTCTTTGGTTAAGGTGATTTCTCATAAACTTGCTTATATTTTGTATGTTTTATTTATTTCTAGGGAAATAAATCGTCTTAAACACAGCAAACCTGGATCTGTACCAATCGTGTCAGAGAAGAAGAAACACGTAGTGGCAGTTGTGAAATAATATTTGATACTCCTAACAATCCTGATATATAATTATTTGCTACTTTTGATTTGAGAACTCTCTACAAATAAAAGTACTGGGTCTAGTTTAATTGCAAACATTTCAATTATATGTGTAGAGCTTTATTGTTGCTCATTTTACCTACCCTGAAAAATTATCCATAAAGGCAGCCTGGTTGTTTTATCATTAATCTATTTTCTTCTTTCATTGAAGAATACAATATTTGCAACTAACTTATAGTTTCCTATTAGAAATTATAGATATGCTTTCTCTCTGACCTGTTATTACAGACACTGTACATTTGAATTTATTAAATACATATTATAAGACCAACTGTTTTTTGTGTTATCTTTAATACTACTTCGGATAATGATTGCAATAATGTTTCTGCCTATGATTCCACATAACATTTAGAAGAACTATGTCAGAGCTTTTTTTTATTAAATTTATTTCTAGTGCTTTTTTTATATTTTAAGTAAAGAAGAGATTTGAAAATCCGAAAAAAAGGAATGTGTTTAAAATATAGTCATCCCTCTGTGTCTATGGGTGATTGGTTTCAGGAAATCCCACAGATACCAAAATCCAAGGATGGTCAAGTCCTTGATATAAAATGGTGTAATATTGCATATAACCTATGCACATACTCCCATATACTTTAAATCATCTCTAGATTACTTGTAATGCCTTATACAGTGTAAATGCTATGTAAATAGTTGTTGTATTGTTTAGGGAATAATGACAAGAGTCTACCTGTTCAGTACAGATGCAGTTTCTTTTTTCCAAATATTTTTGTTCCATAGTTGGTTGAATCCATTCATGAGGAACCCACAGATACAGAGGGCTAACTATACATAATATTTGTAGTAAAATATAAAGTATTCTCGGGAATGATGAAGATTAAAATCTGGAGAGAGGGAGGCGGATGCAGTCAGGGTGGGGTACACAGGAGATTTCAACTATTTTGGTAATATTTTATTTCTTAAGCTGTGTATCCATTCTGTTTTTTATGCTTTCTTAGATATTTGAAATATTTCATCATATTTTTCTTTTTTTATTTCAATAATTGGTTATTTAACCTCTTATGTCCAAAATTTTATAATTTCTACATATAATTTATATAAAAATTATTGTTGAGATATTTTACATTCTTTTTTTACATATCGAGTCTTTAAAATCTGATGTGTATTTTTCTTTCACAACACGTCTAAATTCTGGCTAGCCAGATTTCTATTGCTTAATAGACACATGTAGCTATTGGCTACCATATCAAACAACAGCTGATGATCCTTTAAGACAAGAGGCTCTATCAGACATTATAGTCCAGTGTGGGATTAAGTAGCATTAAAACAATATAAGGAACATATTTCCCTCAGCCCTCAGTAAAATGGCTTTGTATATTTTCTCCTAAATCAATACTTACTGGTATTCCCAAAATAGCAATTAGCATTAAAAGGAAATTGTTTAAGTAAATGATTTTTGATGATGTTATAATTAATGTTATAAAAGCCATTTATAATTGAGAAATTAATAGTCTTGCATATTGATACATTATTACCTCAGCTGAATGTTTTTTAACCCTGGATTTTTTTAAAATGACTGGATTTTTAAAAACATAGATTTTTAAGTAGCATAACTTGAATTGGAAATGAATTCCTGGAATCTGACTTGAGGTGACATCATCATATTTTTCTTAAGGCTGGTAAGAGATCAACCATCTGTTTTTTAATTCTAATGATCTATTGCAGGCCTCAAATTACTTGATTTTTAATGTGAACCAAGTTCGCTTGTACACCTGTATCGCTGTTAGTTTGAGTATGATTTCAAAGAAAATATGCAAATACTGGTCCATAAACATGAGCTTTTATATCAGTTTGAGTCCCTCAAGAAGCAGATGCCTAGGTGGCATTAGACATGCAAGACATTTATTGGAGGGAATCGCTTGTGAAGAATAAAAGGGAGGGAGTGGGAGTAGGCAGGGAGAGCCTTCAGACTGTACTGTAGGGCTGATGCCTGCGACCAAAGGGAAGGAAGGAGGATTGGGCAGGAAGAATCTCAGACTGTAGTGCATTTCTAGAAAAGTTTGGGCCAGGCTCATGGGAGCCCTCAAGCCAAAGTTGCCAGTCATAGAAGCCCCATGTTGTGCAAGGATGGACCAGCACTAACACTCCCTGCTCAGTCAGTGACAGGGAGCATCCCGGCCTTGCTGTGAATGCAGTGTTGAATACAGAGGGGTGGCAGCTAGGACTGTCAACTTTGTTTTCCTGCAGCCATTCTCTTGAAGGCATTCTGAGTGGAGCATTTCTATAGGTGCCAATGTCCACCCTTTGCAGCACATAGATCTACCTGTCCTGCATGTTTGGCAGCTTCTCCACAATTGCCATGTATGCCTTTTAGAAGGTGGAGGTTGGTCATCTGATCAGTAGCTCTTCTCTGAAGTGCTACAGCAGATACTTGGACTCTGTCTTCTACTGCAGATTGTGAGCAGTTTATAATTACTTAAGGGGGAAAAAATTCCAGGTAGGAAACCTATTTCCTTGTCTAGCAATATGTTATTAGACTTTCACAGGCACCGAGAGTGAGCCTAACAGGAAAGAGCCCTTCTCTTACAGCTTTCCCTGCATAATCAATTCCAGTTACTAAGGCCAGTTTTCAAGTGATTTACAAAGTGGAGTAGAATAGAAGTTTACTTAACTTTTTTTTTCTTTCCCTTTCACCGCTTGACTCTGATCTTTTTCTTTCTCTGTATTTTCTTCTCATGTTTTGGTTGATCTAAAATTTGGTTGCACTTTAGCCCACTGAAATATCAATCTATGTACCACCTAAAAAATGAAACAACCATAGTATGGTATTTGCCTGGCATCTTGTCAGGGCATTTGGTAGTAACTGCCTTGAGAAGTGCCACCTGCTGAGTCACTGGCATTACCTCCTGCTACAACCTGTGGTTTCCATAGTGACATCTCAGTGACTCATACATAACAGAACCTAACTGGTTAAAGACATGAGCAATTTTCTATAATTCAAGCCTTCTACTCATCTAGAAATGGGAGCACCATTTTGACCATTTTAAAATGTAACTTTACCAGTCAAAATCTTAAGAAATAAAATGCACAGATGTGTTTTAAGAACTGAGGTTGTTAGGGCAGAACCCTGAGGAAGAAAATAAGGATGGTGGCAGTGTGAAAGGGTTACTTAAGGAGATAAAGAAACATAAGTAAATATAAAGGATTTATCATAGCCCCTCGGGAAAGAAAAGTGGTATCAAATGCCTTGCTATTAAGTTTTGCCACTTGGTCCCTGTTATGACCCTTTTCTTTGATGGAACCAGAGAAAGCAGATTGCTATTCAATCTATTCTCTCATAATCCCCTTTCATCATCTTATTTTCAGAAAAAAAGGAGAGGAAAAGACTTCAGAACTGCCATGGGCAGGAAGGGATAATCAGGAAATCAAGACATCTTGACTTTAGAGAACTTTCATGGTCAGCTTGGATGTTTGAGCAATGAATCCAAAATTGGTTGCAACCCAGCAAACATTGGTGATTCATACAGAGCCTCAAAGTCCCATATTAGAAAGTACCAAATAAGTATTTGATTAGGAAGACAGGGATTTTGAAACATACTAGATCAGTGTTTTCCAGTTTTTTGGTATCATGATACTCCTAATAGTGCTAATGGTACATACATTTTAAAGTAAACATCTAAGTTTGCTCTGATCCCTTCCTTTAAAGTTATTAAATAGCTACAGTTAAGTCAAGGCCAAGAAATCTTTCACTGATCAAAGAAATAAATGAATGATTTATTGGATGAGCATTCTTTGATTTAGTCAACATGTATTGATTCCTAGCTATGTGTGTATTTTTTTTTTAAGTCAAAGCCAGTACCAGCTTCATGCCTGGATCTCTCACAAGCACTGAAGCCAATGTCCAGAAATGAACTCATTATTTTACTCCAACCCCCAAATTTCAGCTCCTTTATTCCCTATCTCTGAATGTCACACCACCCACAGAGATACCCAAGACAGAAACCTGGGTGTAAGGGCACAAGTTTTATTAAATTAATACTAGTAATAATAGCAGCTAATGTTTATTGAAGACTCAGCACTGCAAATGCTTTGCACACGCTTATGTTAACATACTTTTAATTCTCTTTAAGAACCCCAAAAGGAAGGCCCTATTATAATCCATATTTAGTCTCTGTACTCTGTATTCAATCTATAAAAGATTCTAAAGGAGTTTAGTCTCAAAGGAAATAAACATGAACACAAGTAATTGAAGTACATTATGATGTCTTAGCAGGATACTATAGTAGCACCCAAGAGGAAAAGTCTAACTTCCTGCTGGTGAAAGAAGCAGCCCTTTGGAGATGAACAGTATTTATCAAATGCTATTTGGTTCCAGCATATTGCCATGAGTAACTCCGAGAAATACAAGTAGAGCTGTTTTCAAAACAAAACTGTGATCCCTCATTCAGATATGGCACTATTGAGGCCGGGCGCGGTGGCTCATGCCTGTAATCCTAGCTCTGGGAGGCCGAGGCGGGTGGATCGCTCGAGGTCAGGAGTTCGAGACCAGCCTGAGCAAGAGTGAGACCCCGTCTCTACCAAAAATAGAAAGAAATTGTCTGGCCAACTAAAAATATATATACAAAAAAAAATTAGCCGGGCATGGTGGCGCATGCCTGTAGTCCCAGCTACTCGGGAGGCTGAGGCAGTAGGATCGCTTAAGCCCAGGAGTCTGAGGTTGCTGTGAGCTAGGCTGATGCCACGGCACTCACTCTAGCCCGGGCAACAAAGTGAGACTCTGTCTCAAAAAAAAAAAAAAAAAAAAAAAGAAACAGATATGGCACTATTAATGAAAGAAACCATTCAAGCAATGCTGTATTACCACAAACTTATTACTCTCTATCTAGGACAAAAAATATACAGTCTTTCCTTGGTACACATGGGGGATTGGTTCCAGGACCCCCTGCTCACGCCAAAATCCTCACATATTCAAGTTCCTGCGGTCAGCTCTGTGGAACTCATGTATAAGAAAAGTCAGCCCTCAGTATACTCGGGTTTTGCATCCTGCAAATACTGTATTTTCGATCTGCATATAAGTGAACCTGTGCAGTTCAAACCTGTGTTGTTCAAGGGTCAACTGTATAAGGTTTGGGCATATATTCACCAGAGAGATAACAGAGTTATGGGATAGAAGTTTCATTAGAGTACTAAAGACTAATTGATCAGAAAGCACCAAATATATATCTAGGGGTCTTAGGGCAGAAAGGGCAGAAAGTGTTAGGTAAAAATGATGGTGGGTGTGAGAAGTGGAGGCACCGAGCCAGAGCTGGGTGTGCTGCAGATCCTGGTGGATGGATGGGCCCCGCAAGATCAGCCAGCAGCAACAGGAAATAAGCTCCCAGCAGGCACACACACACACACACACACACACACACACACACACACACACACTCATGCTTACACAAAGAAGCAGAGAGAAGGCTAGCAGCAAAAAAAAAAAAAAGAAAGAAAGAAAGAAAAGACATCCCTTCTGATCTTGTACGCCGTAATTCACCCAACCAAAGGAGAAAAATCAGTTTAACTTTTAGGGCCAGCTTTAAAAATAAGCCTGAGTGATATGATTCTCTCTTCTGCCCCCACTAAATAAAACATCTTTACTGTAACTAAACACAAAGATTAAAAATACAATTTTTGATAGAGTTAATACATTGATTTAGACACATTATATTTTGTTACAGATTGAGGATCATTTTGTTGCAGGGAACATTATTTTTCTCAAGGCTGTTCAAGAAATTTGTGGGGAGGAGTTACAGACACCCAAGCACAGGTCCCCCAGTACAGTTGAGCCAGATATCCAGGGCTCTGGAGCTGGGTTTTAGATGGCCACCAAAAAATGAGACTTCTTGTGCCCCTGCTCTGTCCATTCTCTACCAACTGGCTTCTCCTTGCTCATAATGTCTGCTCTTCCATAACTTCAGCTCTTCGTGTCCTAAAATGGCTGCCCCAGCCTGATTTGACATGACTTTGTAGTTCCAGTGCCCTATCAACTGGCCACTTACCTCTCTGTCTTTCAATGTTGGTTCCTGAGAGAGGAAAACTCCTCTCTGGGATCATCTGTTTAGGTTCAGGGTCTTTTGTAGCAGTGTCCCATCAGAGGCCCTGGTTAGCAGCTTTTGGATGTCTGCCCTTGATCACTGGCTTAGCATGGGCTGGAGGTACGGTGTCTTCAGAATGAGCTGTGGGTAGTAAAGCCCCTGCAATGCTGAGTACATTTCAGTTAATCAAAATAAATAGCAATATCATATCAGTATTTTGATATGGGGAAGGAGGTGAAAAAACGAGGAAGGATTTGGGACTCATTGCTCCTGAGTCAATAAAAGGACATGGGAAGAGGAGGTAAAATGTCAAACTTAACTCATTTTGACTGCCTATTTTCCTAGCTCCATAATCCTGGGGTCTCTCCAAAACCCTCCCAGGCTCAGTCTTGGCTCTGTTGCTCCTGACTGAAGTGGGAAATATAATGGGGTCTTGGGCTTCAGTTAAGCTCTATAGACCCTCAGTGTGGATGGAGACCCCCATTGCCATCCTTTCTCCATGAAACTCCACCCTGAACACCTGTGGTGGGTAGTGCCATGGAAGCCTAACTAGCCCCTACCAAATCTGCTTCCCTATAGCTGCAAGTCATGCCCTGCTTACTAGCATAATGGACACTTTGGTACATGCCTTGTCTGGCTCCTAAACTGAACCACCACACAGAATCTTTCCCTCTGGGCTCTGGCCAGCCACTGATGCACCCCTAAATTCTGCCAAGGCTTGCAAAACCAGAGCACTGCAGCCATTCCCAATGACTGCAGCTCTTATTTGAACAGGCAAGAGATGAGGTCCCAGCATGCTTTGCATCCAAGAACACAAATTTTGCAGACTTCATAATTATCTCAAAGGGAATTTTAACACCTTAGCAGGGATAAAATAGAAGCTCTATATAGAGGTGTTGTTGTCCGGCTAACACATTCAGGAAGCCTTGTTTTGCATCATTTATGAAGGTTTTTGTTGGCTTTAACACCTTGAACTTTCTCATGAAGAAACTGATTTCCCCCAAGGATTTTTTTAATCAAAATATCACAATATTAGATATATTAAAAAGTTCCCTTAAACAGTTAGAATTGGGAGGGAATATAAGCCCAAATATTGAGTTTGGTATGATGATAACACATGTTCATCAAAGCTATTCACAATATTTCTAGTTTTAATTTAAAAATTCATTTGGGCTTATATGTGCTATCATAGTATATAGAATCCCAAATATAAAAGTTTCAAGCTCAAATGTAACTGCTAAGTAACTAGAACAAATATATTTGAGTCTAGTTTCAATTGTATAAGGAAATAGGTCAGGAAATTAATTTGTAGGTGCAATCTCGTTAATTAGATCTCTTCCAGGTGAAATGTGAAGCTTTCAATAGTATTATCCAATCTGATTGATAGTGAATGAATTCAATTTCTGTTGTAAAAAAGAAATTTCCTATTCATTCATCTGGGACTTTCAAATCCCTATCATTCATTGTATGAGGAAAAAATCTGAAATATTTCCTAAGGGAAATATGTATTTTTAAATAATTCTACTAATCATGGTTTGCTTAAGTTAGAATAAATAAGGGAGAAAAAATTAATTGCTCCAAATCTGTTTGTACTCCATAATAACCAATTATGCCTATAGTATGTGATTGTAGGCCAAAACACTTACCTCCTCTGAGATTGTCTTGTCATATGCAAAATGAGTACGTTGAGGTGGTTATACCTACACTTTCACAGAACTGAGAATTTCTGAGACAATGCCATACTGTAGGCAAGTAACAATCTTGACAAAGATGTCTGCTTCAAGATCTAAAAGTCAAAGTCAAAGGTAGGCCTGAGTGGTGTTTGTTATTTGAGTTGGCCAGTGAAGATGTCTTGGACAGAGTTCTTTTGCTGCCCTTACATATATTTCTAAAATCCCTGGCTAAATTCTAGCACTTGATTACAATAACACTTTAATAAATTATCCTAAGCAGTGTGCAGTGGACATTTGTCCTTTTCATGGCTGCTCAGCATCTATTTTGATGGAATCCACACTGTATGATTCTTGGAAGTGATGGAACCATAGACTCCCTCTCCCGACTCCCTTATGGGCAAAGCTACTTGGGTGTTCCTGCCCAGGACTTTGAAGCTGGGGTTAGTAAAGCTATTGTGCAGGGATCATTTTGAAGTGACATATGGAGGTGCATCTAGCAGCAGCTGGGTACAGCAGTGGCAATCATGTCCACTGAGACATTCCAAATAGACCATTCCTGCAGTGGGACTTTGTTCTGGTTCCTGCTCCCTAACTCCCCTTGGCTCCTTTCAAATTTCCAGCCTTGGAATCCAGCCTTGCTCTCCAATCTGTGAGCCATCCTATACCTTTCCAACAAATTCATTTCTGCTGAAGTTAATAAAAGTCAGTTTCTGTTGCTGTAACCAAGAACAAGCATATACCCCTTGGCCAATTAATTAATTAGAAATCTATCTTTTAGTATTACATTAGAAAGGATTCTAATTTATTAGCTTTTCTTAAGTAATTCTTACCCACCTGAAAATTATTTTCCTTTAAAAAAATAATAATTGATGAGGAACCCTACAGAGAATGGTAGGTCCTATACAATTTATCTATCTGGGTATTTTGTATATGATCTGCTTCCTCTTCTGGTTTGGATACGAATTGTTTTCTCCTATTAGGGCAGTACATTCCCTTCTCTCCTTTCTTTTGTAAACCTGTCTTGCGCTTCTCAAGACCATTTTGTCTCATCTCCCAACCCCTCTCATTCCTACCACTGATACACTGGTTAGCCTCAGTTGGTCAAGGAAGGAGGATTCTGCAGGGAGAAGGATTGCAAAGGAAGGGAGAACTTCAGTTGGCATCTGGGAAGGGGAGAAGGGGCAGGAACAAAAGCCTATTACATTTTTATTTTAGTAAACTTCAGTTTCCTACATTCCCTGCACTGTTTCTGCTTTCCACTCTTGGGATAGAGGAATGAGAAACGGAGGAAAACTGAAGAGGAAAGAAAACCACCTAGTCACAACATTCTACCCTCAGTCACCTATTTCCCACTAGACTGCAAGGGACAGTGCTGCTTATTGTTAATTTCTCAGCACATAAACAGTATCTACCACATCATAAGTGCTCAATTGATTTATTGAATAATTGTGATGGATCTTTTCAACATGATTTATATAAATTCCTATTCTAGCTACATTAAGGCTTAAAATAAGTTCTTATGAGCTAATTTGGGAATTTATCCACAATTTATAACTTGTCTATTATAAAATATTTTCCAGGAGTCAACAGTGGTCTTACAAATAAACTTGTGTAAGGCAATTTCAGGTAGGCTGGGGACTGCCCTTCCAGAGGAAGTCAAGTGGAGAGTGCTTGTGTTGGCAGTGATGACTTTATAAGTAAAGAAGACTTCAGCTCAAAGCTGATTTGAGTTGATATCAATTTACTGATAACTGTTCTCCATTTTAAAATATTTGCTCATATTCTGTCTTGAGCAGTAAATCTGCACCAGATAGCTGAAATGAATTTCAGTAAAACATTTAAGGAATATTTTTGAAAGTGCCAATGAAGCTACTGGGGCCTCCCCAGTTTGCAGACTCTGCCCACAACTCTCCTTCCTGCTGTCATCCCAGTCCCTCAATCCCTGCCTTCTCCTCTAGCCACCACATTCTACATCCCACTGCTTGGCTTCTCTTACCTGTCCTGCAACCACACAGCATTGCTCTACTACTCCTTTTGGTCACTATCTAGACACTAGACTTCTACCTTTGGATGTCCTTGGCCATCCTTTCATCAGTCATAAAGTCCTAAATGTTTCCTAATTATCTTCGAATCTTCCCTCTTCTCTTCACCACCACTGCCAACACCCCAATCTAGCTCACTATCATCTCTCACTCAGATTATAGCAATGGCCTCCTAGTGGGTCTTTTTATATAAATTTTTCCCCCTTTAATTTGTTCTCCATTCTTTATCCAAAGTGATCTTTTTAAAAAACAAATTTCACCGCAACTCTTCTGTGCCAAAAAACCTTTCATTGGCTTGCTATTGTTACTAGAATAAAGTCTAAAGTTCTTAACATGTCTTACAAGGCTCTACCCTCTCCTCTCCAGACATCATCATGTGGCTCCATCTCAGGCCATACTCCTCCTCCATTTCTAGGCTCAGCCAACGGTGGGCTTCTCTCAGTTCTTTGACCACATTGTACTTTCTCCTGCCCAGAGACCTTCCACAAATTGTCTTCTCTGCCCTCAGGGCTTGTCCCACATTCTTCAGGTTTGCTCAAACATCATTTCCTCAGAGTAAACTCTCGTGACCCCATAGGGCAGGCAGGTCCTTTGTTACATAATCCCACAGCACTTTTTTGCTAACTGCAAGCTCTAAGAGGACGCGAACCATCCCTGTCTTATCCCCATCTGTACTCTTCACCCCCTGACCTCTCTGCTTTATCACATCCACCCAACCTCCCCCCCTTTCCCTGTACCCTGAGGAGTAGATGTTGTTATGTCATTCTTTTCTCATTTCAAATTCTCTCTTGGAGAAATGTATCCCACATTTAACATCCTACAGACCTGGGAGTCAATAAGAGAGGTCTCTAATCAACCTATTTCAACAAGCCATTTCAGAGAGGCAGATCAGTGTTGTGGTTAAGATCACGGTCCCTCAAGCTGGACCTTAGCTGCAAATCCTGGCTTTGCCAATGACAAGGAGTGTTACTTTGGGTAAATTGCTCAACCTCTAGCCTCAACACACTTTCCTTATTTGAAAAATAGTACTAATACTTGCCTTATAGGGTTGTTGGGAGAATTAAATGAATTAATATATGACAAACTAAACAGTGCCTGTATATAATAATGCATGCTATGAAAGTATTTGCTATCATTTCTTGAACATGGACTCTGTGCCACATAGACTAGAAAAGTTAATTCTGTGAGGGTGGGGCCTATGTTGGTGTTGTTTATTTTGGTTTGCTCAATAACTAGCACAGTGCCTAGCACTAAGTAGTGGTACATTAAATATTTATAGCATGAATACAAGGATGACTGAATGAATGGTCATCATTCATTAAACATCAAATCATAGTGGAGAACAGCAGAAAAGGTACCTAACCCTTATTAAGAAATGTCCATAAACCTCCTGTCCTGATAAATGGGGGTAATATCTTCCTGACAGGACTGTTGTGAGTTTCAGCTACAATAAAGTATGTAAACTACTTACGCCAGTGCCCAGCACATTCAGCTCACCAGTTGTGGGCCATTATTGGTCTCTGAATTTGGAAGTTAGTAGGACTGTTTCCCCAGATTCCAATATTAGGTTCTCAGTTCTGCCACCTTGGCTGTCCCCTTTATTATGGCATTTGCAACAAGATACTCTGTCTTCTCAATCTCTGATCATTGTTTTAAAATCTCTATGAAAAGCAACAGGCTTCTCTGCCTTCCATATTAACTGACACTTTCCATGTCCAGAGGTTATTTCATCATTACAGATATTGAGAAGATAAATGGAAAATGATTAGAATGTACTTTCTAAACACAAAACATTGTATGATAGGAGTTTGCCAAAGGGGATTAATATTACCACATATCTGTAGAAGAATTTTATGAAGACCCTGTATATATCTCAACTTTAATGACTAAGATTATAGATATGATAGAAATCTGTAAATAGCATGTAAAAGCAAATTTATTAAAGTCTAGGTCTAGGACATTACCCAGCTGTACACATTATGTTCTTTCTTTAGATGCTGTGATAAATGAAAAAGATGGTTGCCATAGAGATAGTTAAACTATGCCCTTTGGCTAGCAGATTATAAGTCCATTTCAACCTATTATAAGAGAATGTATTTTGCCTGCAAGTGATATTTACAGATTATTTCTGTCACAGTTGTAACCCCAGTTATTAAAGCTCAAATGGTAAACCTATAAACATTGAACTTTATGAAAACTTTTGTTCCTTTGATAAAACTTGCTTTAACATTTATGTGCTATCTTTTTGCCTTGGAAAATGTGTTTTTAAAGTTCTTCCCCCTAGGATATTACAAAAATCTTCCTTGAAATCTATTCTATTACGTAGTTGGCTTCATTTTCTTTAAAGCTCATATTTTATTTTTTGAATCATTTGTCAGAGGCAATATATAGTATCTCAAAAGATGCACCAACACAGGAACCGTTTATGAAACATGGAAAACCCATTTAATAATAACTCATAGTAATCAGTTAGCAGAAAGATTTGTGGATGGTAATATTCAGATCCTTATGTAGTCATTTAATCTGTTCTTCAAAATTCAGAAAGTAATTACAAATACACAGCTGGCAAAATCTGCCAGTTGATGCAAGCAAGCATTTGCTGCAGGGAGAAAATTTCTGAAGGTTAAGCTTATTTTGTCTGGTTGGGTAAGATAGGTTCTGCGGATAACAAAGAGGAAGCTGGATTTTTTTGTAAATTGAATGAATTTTATGTCATCGTAAATCTGACCACTGTTCCCTAAAATATTGCTGCACAAATCTATTTTTTAGGCATGATAACTTAAAAAGAGATTTGTATTCTGTAGGGAAATAATAATTCCTTCTTTTCCTGGCATTGGGGATTCAGTCACGACCTTCCTTTGCCCAGGCCAAGGTTGAGATAATTGCTTCCTTCCCCTATGCTGGTGGTGGCTATTTATATTTGTATCATTTTGTGTGCATGCTGGAGTGTGTGTGTGTGTGTGTGTGTGTGTGTGTATGTGTGTGAGAGTGTATGTGTTTAATTGGGCATTTAAAGGGAAGGAGAACAGTAGAGAAAAAGTACTTTGCCAGGTGTCCTGAACTCTAAGCCATGACCCCTTAAAGTTCTAAATTTGGGTGAGTAAATGATCGTATAGCTTGTTTCCCATCTTCCCCGTATCCTCAGCCCCCAATGTCTTTCTCTTAATGTAGTAAAACTGAATGAGTCAATATGCATCAAGATCTTTTAGGACCTGAAAAGAAAGGCCACAAATCATTAAGGGTAGAATGTCAGTTTTCTTTTTTCCTGCAATGTAGTGAAACTTAAGCCACTACACACTTCCTAGATTAAGAGAACTGAAAGAAAAGTCTCACATTTTTCATGTTCTTGCTTATTAGGCACAAAATCAGTTATTTTATTTCTTCATCTAAGAATCTCTTTTACGTTTGTACAAGGAAAAATGTGGCAAACAGTGAAAGCTGGATAGCCTGAAACCCATTCCCAACACTTTTCTCCATTCCCAGCCTTCCAGTGGAGAGGCTAGAAGTGCTGAATATTTTATTTCTACCTCCCTTGCAGCTAGGGGTGGCCATGTGAACTTGTTCTGGCCGATGTGGCATAAGCAGAAATCTACTGAGGTTTCCGGGAACGCTTTTCTTTCCTAATAAAGGAACAGATGTGCTTGGTCCCACCTCTTCCCCCACTCCTACTCCTTCTTTATGCCTTAAATGTGAACATGATACTGGTAGGTGCTGTGGTGGCCATTTTGTGACCATGAGTCCAAAGATGCAAGCCTAAGGATGGTGGAATGAAAAGATAGAGAAGGCCAAGGTCTTTGATGGCATCATTCAACAGGAGCTCCAACCTCCTGTCTCCTGTCTTCTGAGACAAATAAATCCCTTTTGGCTTAAGCCACTGTTAATTTTATTTTCTGAATATTTACAGCCAAGAAAACATTCTAATGGATACAAGACTTGGTTTAAGTTTCAGACTAAAAACCACTCCCCACCCGAAAGGATACATGAATATTTTCTATTTTATTTCTTATCTATTTTAGGTGAGATTATTCCATCTGTAGTAATCATTATAAACTTTTTTTGATTCAGTAAGTAAGCTGGACCTTTCCAAAGGGTGGAAGAGAAATGAGTTTGGTGTTATGCAAACATTAGCACATCATCAAAGATGTGCACATAATGGAGTTCAGGAATCATCCTTAGGGTGATAATAACTTTTAACCAGTTTGGAAATGAGGCCAATTACAGACTATGAAGGGGAAAATTTAAAGTTCAATCCCTTTTAATCAGGGTTCAGGTAACTTATTATATCAAGGCATTTTCTGTGGAAGTTAATGAAACTAACTTCCATAAAGTGGAAAGCACATCCCCCCATAAGGATTCTTAGTTCTTCTACCTAAATTTTGTGTCTCTAGAAATAGAACTTGCTTTCCTGACAGACTTACCTGTTTTTAGTAGAACGACATACAACTCAAAGCACTTCTCCTGTGGACTCCGCGTGGTCCTAATTAGCACTCCACAGAACAGTAGATGTAGTTCTATAGTTTCTAAACTGTCAGCTGCAATGCCGTGTATCTATCTGCTTCATCATCTGACACTATCAAGTTCCCCATGATCTTTCAGTCACTTCAGATAGCCAGTCACGTTTAAGTTAATGTCGGCTGTTCTAAACCAATTGTCCATCAGATGCTTCACTGACTCTGGCTTCAAATTTGTACATCAGATCATTCAATAACAATCATCAACTGCTTTTTGTTTTAAACTGAGGTTAAATTCACATAACATAAAATTATCCAGTTTAAAGTGTACAATTCAATGTCATTTCATACATTCACAGTGTTCTACCACCAACTTACCAAGTTTCAAAACATTTTCATCACCCCAAAAGAAAACCCCATACCTATTAAGCAGTCATTTACCATTCTCCTTTCCCTCCAGCCTAGAGCAACCACTAATCTGCATTCTGTCTCTATGGATTTACCTATTCTGGATATCTCACATAAATGGAATCATACGATATGTAACCTTTTGTGTTTGGCTTCTTTTCCATAGCATAATGTTTTTGAGGTTCATCTATATCATAGCATGTATCAGTATTTCATTTCTTTTTAAGGCTGAATAATATTCCATTGTATTTATATACTGGAGTTTGTTTATCCATTCATGGACATTTAGGTGGTTTTCATTTTGGACTATTGTGTATAGTATCATTGTAGACATTCAAATATATGTATTTGTTAGAGCACTATTTGTTTTAAATTCTTTTGGGTATATACCCAGGAACCACTACACTGCTTTCCACAGCAGCTGTACCATTTTACATTCCCACCAACAATGTATAAGTGTTCCAATTTGTTCACATCCTTACCAATACTCATTTTCCTTTTTTAAAACACTTATAGCCATCCTAGTAAGTATAAAGTTGCATCTTACTGTGGTTTTGACTTGCATTTCCCTAATGACTAATAATGCTGAGCATCTTTTCATGTTTTTTGGCCATTTGCATATCTCCTTTAGAGAAATGTCTATACAAGTTCTTTGCCTATTTTTAATTGGGTTGTTTATCTTTCTGTTGTTGAGTTCCTTATATATTCTGGATATAAGTCCCTTATCAGATACATGGTTTGCAAATATTCTGTCCTATTATGTGGGCTATCTTTTCAATTTCATGATAATGTCCCTTGAGGCACAAAATTTTTAGATTTTGATACAGTCCAATTAATTTTTTTCTCTTCATTGCTCATGATTTTGGTGTCATATCTAAGAATCCATTGCCAAATCCAAGATTACAAAGATTTACCATTATGTTTTCTTCTAAGAGTTTTATGGCATCAATACTTTTGTGAAGTTAGCACAACACAACTGACTGAAAAAAAAAGTTAAGAAGGAATATAGTTTATGCACTAACTTGCTCCAGAGAGAGCTTACCTAGTGCTTTTTGTTTTTAGTACTGTATAATTAGATGTTGGTCCTGCATTCTGCTACCTAGACATCACATTGTCCTCTTACCATCTAATTAACAGAGATTGTTAACTAATGAGTTAAGAGAGAAAAAGACAATTTAACAAGAAGTTCAGCATAACTCTTGGAAGACAGGCAGATGGTTCAGTGACAAGATGCCAAGCTTCTTACCAAATGAAGACTTGTAGCACAAATCTATCTTTGCTACAGTTGGAAATACTCTACCTATCACATAAACTGATTTTATTTTGTAAATAGCTCCATTAGTGAATATCTTTCACTGAATAGCAAGGCAGTGCCTCTACCAGTAAGATCTTAGACACACTTTGAAATGAGTAGCAGGACACCCTCATAATGCTATCCAACAAACAAGGCTAGCCTTTGGAAAACTAAAGATTAAGTTTGTCTTTAGTACCTGTTATACCTACAAAGGTTTCAAAAAAAAAAGAAAAAGAAAAAAAAAGGACAAGCCTCTGACTAAGCTGGGCCCCAAATATAAGTGATTTTCTTGGTAGAGTAATCATTGATTTTTAGCTTTTCAGGTTGGAAAACTATTTCTTTTTTTATTTCTTACAACGTATTCAAGTCTAGGGGAACTCATTCATTCTGTAATAACTTAACTCACAAGAGGCTGCTTTATAAGTTAGGAGGCCAATTTCAGAATTTATAGTGGGCAGAATTTATATGCCCAGATGCCAACATTGTCTATGTGCTTCAACTTCTCTGTCTTAGTGGTAAGTCCACTTGGGAGAACAAATTGTTGCTGCTATAATATGGTAGAAACTCAGTAAAACTGTGTGTGACAGGTCCAGGTAGTATGGATCTTCATCTGCCCCTCTTCATGCACAGTATGAGGGTACTTGTGTAAATGTTAGTTGATTTTCCCCAAAGAGGTTCTGTCTTTCAACAGGTACACTATATTTGTTCCCATATATGGCCTCTCTGTTTTATAGCCTGGATAAAAGTATATTCAGAGTCTCCGGAATCTATCAGGAGACCTACAGTTCCATACCAGAGAAGATCTTGCTCTTCTCTTAGTCTAAAGTCCTCTTACCAAATAGCCACTCCTTTGGCTTACACTTCTGTAATTCAGTAGTTTCAGTAATTTACAAGCCCCTGAGCCACCCAAGTAGGAGGAAGTTAATGATACCTTATTTTCTCCTGCTTTTTTTCTCTCAAAAAGCAAGGAGCCTGAAGAAACAGTGGGTCCTAAGTGCATTTAGCACTTCCCTCATGCTCTCCGAACAACATTACTGAGGACAAACACTATCTATCTCAGGGTTTCTCAGAATGGGATCTGTGTATCACTGGTCGTACATAGGTTGATTTCAGCTGTTACCCATTGAAAGAGCTTTTATTTTTAAGGTTACGCATATATGTGTTTTAGCAAAAAGACCTAACTAGCTTATCAAACTCATGTCATAAGATGCTATTGCTTAGGATGAAGCTAAAGTGTGAAGATTTTTAAAAAATTGTTTTAAACAATTACAGTGAGCAGATGAGAGTATAGGTGGTATGAAGATATGGCAAAGATGATGAAAGTAATATTCCAAGACTAAAATTTGGGAACTACTAGATTTATTTTTCATCTTAAGTAACAAAGTTTTACCAGCATTTATACAATATGTCTTGATACCTGATTTGACACATCCAACTAGTCACATTCTATTCCCTATCTTCTAATTCATTTGACTGGTTATCTCTATCTCTTGACATTACAAAGTATCAGCTTCATTTGGTAAAATGCTTACTATGGCAACCTCCACATGGGAGTCTTCTCCCAATTTTCCTCTTTATTCAAGCTTTCAGATTCAGCATTTACCTATAAATGCACTTATGATTATGCCTCATCCTAACTTTCTCTTATCAGCAGGGTCAGCTGTGCCTTCTTCCTAGTCTTTCTTTCTGTTCACCCACTCTTGAGCTGCATCTCTCCTGAAACTTCCATTTGGCAATTTATGTTTCTATCTGGCACTAAATGTACATTATTTTCCTCATCCATGACACTCCTATCCACTCCTCTTCCTAGCTCTTTCTGCCTACTGCAACGCTGGATGAAAATAATTACAACACAAAGAGTCAGATGTAATTACTGGCTATTTTTACAAAATTAAGCATAGCTTGTCCCTGCTGTATTCAAGGTATATCCTAACTAAATAATTGACATTGGTCTTCCAAAGTGAAAGTGTCCTTCCATCTGGAGAGGCTGAATAGAAGCTAGTATCAGCTTGCTCTCCTGCTTTGCTTTTCTTAGGACCAAGGCCAACTTCCAAGTCTTCTATGTGACACCAAAACAATAATTAGAAGCATTTGACAATACCACTGAGTAGGCTATAGTTTTTTAAGAAACCCAGTGACTTTTTTAATTGGACTAAGAAATAGTTGCTTTACTTGGACTTGTTTATAAACCACTTAATGTGAGCTATTTCTGCAGATGCAGTCTTATCTAAGTTTTATTAGTTTTAATGTCAGAAGCTAACGTTTCCTTAACCTCATCCTCAGATGTCAGAGCTATATCCTATTTGGAGTCTTCATGAATTACTGCACTCTTCCATGCAATTCCTCAGCATGTCTATTTCCAGGCCCTAGTCTGTGCCCTACAATAAGACCTCTCTACCTGAATCAAGTGCCCAATTGTAAAGCAATTGTTGTTGCTGGTTGTTGTTAACCAGGTTTTGGTTGATTAAAAAAAGATAACCCAGGGCTGAGTGCAGTGGTTTATTCCTGTAATCCCAGCATTTTTGGAGGCTGAGGCAGGAGGATTGGGTGAGCTCAGAAGTTCAAGACCAGTCTGGACAACATAATGAGACCTTGTTTCTACAAAAATAAAAAAAATTAGCTGGGCATGGTGGCTTATGCCTATAGTCCCAGCTACTCGGGAAGCCAAGGCAGGAGGATCACTTGAGCTCTGGAGCTCAAGGTTAACAATGAGCTGTGATTGTGCCACTGCACTCCAGCCTGGGTGCCAGAGTGAGACCCTATCTCTAAGAAATAAATTAAAAATAAAAATAAAAAAGATAACTCTTCCCCAGTGAATGTGTGGGTTTTAGGATATAGTACTCCTGTCTATATGTAATCAAGAATAATTCAAATATAAATGGGCTTTATTTTGTATCAAGAAGGATAGGAAGACAGTTCTAGAAGTACTGGACAGAGATGACCAGAGGTGTAACTGTGAGAGAAAAAGATGTATAAAATTAAATAAAGATGTTTCTTAGAGGAACACTTGGGGAAAGTTCAGGATGCATGGGAAACTAGAACAGGGATAGTAGGTTGTAAGTGTGCTCAGAGAGTCCAGTAAGAGAAGTGCATTAGCTTTGCACAGATAAGTTATATAGAAAAGCCTTGAAAAGAAGAAGCAGCAGCTTAGACGACTTCATCTAAAAGACTGAAGCGATCTTGGGATGAGACATTTGATAAAGAGATTTAGGATGGAATCCAAATATAACTGCCCAAGCACAAGCAGTATCTGGAGGTTGCAGAAAAGAAGCTGTCGTCAATTGGGCCCAAGGACACTATCTGGTGGCTAGGACCAAGCTGAACTATCAGCTGACCCGGCAGTGAATTTTGAGTAAAAATCTGTTAAAATTGGGTTTAGTGAGTTAAGAAGAATCAAGCTGGTTTATGTAGCCAGCTTATTTAACTGTGTTCCTGCCACTCTGGAGATTCTGAAACTTTCTCACTGCAGAACAATGTCACATTGAAACCTAAGTGACTCACTGACTGGGCTGAGATAACAAGAACCAGAAAGCAGGAGATGATAAAAGGAAAAAGCCACAGTCCATATGGTGGGTGATGGGGAAACTTACCAGTGATGGAATTCCAGGAAGATTCTCTCTAGGTGTTGCTCTGATATGTTTTTGTCCCAAGTATAAAAATAATTATTTTGAGGTGTGGGATATTTCTAGTACCCTTCAAATCATGGCATGTCTAGTCCTGAGAATGAACTGAGGTGGGTCAAAATGCACTTAAAAAAAATGCACACAGAAATCCAATGTATAACCAAAACATAAGTGAAATACTTTAATACACATTTTCATTCAAATCAAATTTTCCCTATATTAGAAGTTAATCAATGAAACACATGGCTAAATTCTTTAGTCTTTCTTTTCTTTTCCTTTTTTGGTTTTTTTTTTAAGGCAGAGTCTCGCTCTGTTGCCCGGGCTAAAGTGAGTGCCGTGGCGTCAGCCTAGCTCACGGCAACCTCAAACTCCTGGGCTTAAGCGATCCTACTGCCTCAGCCTCCCGAGTAGCTGGTACTACAGGCCTGTGCCACCATGCCTGGCTAATTTTTTCTATATATATTTTTAGTTGGCCAGATAATTTCTTTCTATTTTTAGTAGAGACAGGTTCTCGCTCTTGCTCAGGCTGGTCTCGAACTCTTGACCTCAAGCGATCCACCTGCCTCGGCCTCCCAGAGTGCTAGGATTACAGGCGTGAGCCACCACCGTGCCCGGCCTAGTCTTTATTTTCTACCACAATTGCTTTCCTCTTCCCTACAGGCAAAGATTCATGTTATTATTTAAGTTTGATGAGCAATGATATGTTTTTGATTGCATATGATTTGCTACTTTTAACTTGTTTTAGTTTGGATTTGATAAAATTCCAAACATTTTTCTCAGAACTTTTCTCCCAAAAAGATCAATTATATTGTACAACAGTTTTTTTTTCCTTCTAGTTTTTAAAACCAATCTGCTACTTGATCCCAGTGGTTAACATAGGCAACACAAAATGTTGATGTGGAATGTGGAAAGTTTATTAAAATGAAATGACTTAGGAGGTAGAATCAGACCTGTAACAACAAAGGAAAGCATGGCATATGACACTGTGCTATCTTAGAAATGGGAGACCCGTGTCAAGTGTTAGTAATAGCTTGTATCTGGCTCAGGGACAGTCATCAACCAGATGGGACAAACCTGGGGATACTCTCCTGGGCTCTTTATTTTGTGCTCTGACCCCATGCACTTTATGGGGTAAAAACTTGGGGGAGGCATTCAGGCAAGGGGAGAAAGAAATGATCCAAATTGTAGGTGATAAGATGAGAATTTTGTAAACATAAACTTGGTGTCAGAGTGTAGGCAGAATTTGACATTTGCACATGCAAGCCTGGGGAGGCAGGTGGGGTGGGAGGGGGTGATAGATAAAAGTTTTTCTGAGAAAGGAACAACCACATTGAAAATCTGCCACACTTTGTCTTCCTTCCCTACCATTTCTCAGTCTTTTTTTTTTTTTTTTTTTGAGACAGAGTCTCGCTTTGTCGCCCAGGCTAGAGTGAGTGCCATGGCATCAGCCTAGCTCACAGCAACCTCAAACTCCTGGGCTTAAGTGATCCTACTGCCTCAGCCTCCCGAGTAGCTGGGACTACAGGCATGTGCCACCATGCCCGGCTAATTTTTTCTATATAGATTTTTAGCTGTCCAAATCATTTCTTTCTATTTTTGGTAGAGACGGGGTCTCACTCTTGCTCAGGCTGGTCTCGAACTCCTGACCTCGAGCGATCCACCCGCCTCGGCCTCCCAGAGTGCTAGGATTACAGGCGTGAGCCACCGCGCCCGGCCTATTTCTCAGTCTTGATTTCATACTGCTTCCTCTACATTATGGCATTAACAACTGCCATGTCTCGTGTTGGAAAATTGTTGAAGAAGAGACACAGTATGGTTGACACCTAAAACTCATCTCCAAGGGAAATTAAGTGAAAATTTATGTTTCCTACCTGCCTCCTTCATCTTCTTTCCCAAACACAAACCCATATGTGCCGATGATGTTCATACTGTACGTAGTCCTCCGTGACTTTTTTTCCCACTAAGGTGTCCCTGGTGTTCATTTGTAAATGTTTCCTGTCCCTATGGAATGGAATGTTCTCCACTACACATATTTTGAGCAGGTATTATACACACCCATTGGATATTCATAGAGAAGAGCCTGCAAGTGGGTATGATTTCCCCTTGTGTCTGCAGCTTCCAGGGATTCTAAACTCTCACTAGCCCACACTCATCTTTTAGCAATTCATTAAAAAATTAGTTGTGTTCCTCTTACCTGCTTGTATGAAACCTGGGGTTTCTTCGTCCTATGCTTTGACACAACTGAGTCAATATTCCCAATTTATCATTCCTTGGAAGTTTCTATCTTTTTTTGGAGTTCAGCATACTTTGTTGCCCTATGATGTCAGCTCCTTCATGGGTTTAAGAAAGTTATCATTATGTTGATTATCTGCTTTTTCTTTTTGTTGGGATGGAAGCAACATTTTTTTCCAGCTTTCTACATTCCAATGGAAGTGGAATTATGTTCACTTTTAGATATTAATAGAATTGATTTCTGCTCATGGCAGGATAAGCAAGTAAGTAGATATTTCTAAGAAATAGTTGCAAATGTGAGACAAAAGATATAAAAAATCAGGTGTCATCTGTAGATGTGATCATTAAAGCAGACAGAATACATAATATTTTAGGAAAAAAATAAAAAGAACTGATGGTTGGAGATTCAAAATTAAATCATTGAACTTACTGTAAAAAAAGGATAATATTTGTGTGTATTGTGTGTTTGATGGGAAATGGATAGTTGGACAAATAATAATTATATTTCCTTATAGTCTGCTCTCATTCCAATTTTATATCTGATTTCCTGATACCTGTGCCTTTTAGTTAAGTAGAACTATTTCTAGAGAATCATCTGAAAGTTTTTCCTCTCTTATTCCTCAGCAAATTAATATTGATGCATCCTGGCTTTATCATCAAAGAAAGAAATTAATATTTCTTTTCTTTTTTCCTTCAAATTCCTTTAATTATTTAAAGTGGTGCTGCTTCAAATAAAGACCAATTAAAAAAACCAAATGGTGATTCACTTATTTCCTGCACCAGAGCCACATCTCAGGCTAAGGATTCAGGATGGCAGCAGCAGGAGGTTAATTCTGGAATCTTAGGCTGCTTACTTGAGAACTGTTAGCTTCACTGCTTATCTCCTTTGGGTAGACAGGTCCCACTGATTGCATTTGAAGAATAACAGATGAGAATTAGGCTTTCTATTTGGAAGTTAGGTATTTTGAGCAAAATTAAGGATGGTGTGGGCAGGGTAGATTAGGTTGAAATGATCCCCATTCTGACAAAGCCTTTAAAATACACACATACACACACACACACACACACACACACACAGATAACAAAGCCAGTATCTACCCTCAGGAACAAAATAAATCACCAAACATCTGCAGTGTCCAACTAGTTTTCTGGCAATAGTAGCATAGTGTGATAATTAAGGTAATTAAGGCTACGGACTCTGAGTTTAAAACCTGGCTGTGCCATCCACTAGCTGTATAAACCTTGAAGAGGTATTTGATTCCTCGAGGTTTCAGTTTCCTCTAATGTAAGATTAATAATCACAGCTAATATTTATTGAATATATACTATGCCCAGAATGTTCATTCATTTATTGTTGATTTAACAAATTAAAAGATGAGTCAGAAGGAAATATTAGACTTAAGCACAAAAAGGGATGAAATACACAGAAAAGAAAGTAAAAGATAAATGGGACACGGTGAACAGGTTTAACATATGTGCAGCTGGAGTCCCAGAAGGAGATAAGAAAGAATGCAGAGAAGCTTATTATTTGCCAGACACAGCTCTAAGTACTTTACAAATATGTGTCATTTAATCCTCACAAAAACTCTCTGAGGTAGGTACTATTCTTGCCACATCCATTTTATAGATGAGGAAACCAAGGCAATGATAAGCTGGTAACTTGCCCAGGGCCACACAGCTAGTTAGTATAAACTCAAGCATTCTGTTCACATTTTAAACCAGTCCTATTCTGAGAACTTCACATACATTAACTCATTAAATGCTCACCAATAAGCCCTATGAAATAAGTACTATCATTATCCCCATTCTATAGGTGAGAGAGGTTAGGTAATTTGACCAAGATTACACAGCTAACTAATGGTAGTGCTGAGATACAACCCTAGGCAAGTTTAGTTCTAAAGCCCACAATCATAATCATTATGCTATATCCTCCCTCAGTAACAATACCTACATATTAGAGTTCTTTGAGAATTAAACGGGAAAAAGTATTTAAAGCACCTAGCCTAGTGCCTGCCATACACTCAGATATTATTATTATTACTACTATTACTGATTGTGCTCTGAGGGCTGTGGCTCCCTAAGAGCTCAAGTAGCAATTGCAGTGAGGTGGGAGCAGCTAGCATGTATAGACCATTGCCTGAAATATGCCACCCTGCTCTCTGAGAGTTCCTAAGAAGAGGATCCTTAGTAGAGATTCCTTGTATTCCTGTTCATTTACTCCCACTGCCTAACTCTAATACAGAAGGTGACTAGATACCAGAAAAATTGTAGGGAGAGAAGAAGGCCACAAATCCCTTGCTGGGAGTTTTTAAATTTGATAAAACTTTGTTTAACCTTATTTGGAGATACTAAGAGATTCATTTCTCCTTTTATTTTGAGACAGAGTCTTGCTCTGTCACCCTGGCTAGAGTACAGTGGCGTCATCACAGCTCACTGTAACCTCAAACTCCTGGGCTCAAGCGATCCTCCTGTCTCTGCCTCCCGAGTAGCTGAGACTATAGGTATGTGCCACCATGCCCAGCTAATTTTTTCTATTCTTAGTAGAGACAGTCTTGCTGTTGCTTAGGCTGGTTCCAAACTCCTGCTCTCAAGCAATCCTCCTTCCTTTGCCTCCCAGAATGCTAGGATTACAGGCATGAGCCACTGTGCCTGGCCTTAATTTCTCCTTTAGTTAGTTAGTAGAATCTTTTTTATTCAGAAAAAAAAAATTTTTTTCCAGCCACACACAGGAGGGGTATGTGTAGGGGAAGGTGTCCAAAAAGCCTGGGTACCAGCCCATTTGGTTTTGGCAACAATAAGGGATGTGGGGTAATGGCCCCCAAAATAAAAAAATGGTGTATGTGTGTATGGTAAAAGAGGGGTGAAAAAGTTGTGGGCAGTGGTGAGGGAAAAGGGACAAATGAAGTCAGTATTGGGAACCCCACAGTGGGGAGGCCATTTCATAACATTTCTTGTTGACCAGACAGCCGTGACCACCTTCTTTGCCCATCAGCAGGACTAGCATCTGGGCAGCCATAGTAACAGTGACATTGAAGGTGGGGGCTCCACCTGTGCTCTTGGTATGAAGATCCATGGTACATTCCCTATCCCGCAGCAGTGAGCCCCAGGTCACACAACATTTCTGGCCCGCAAGTGTCAGCCTATTTACCAAAAAAACTTGACTGGACTTTGCCAACCAGGACACTAACCTCAGCTGGTGTGATGTTCTTGTGAATGGCGGCCCAGTCTCAAGGCAAGTCCTTGCAGCCCACGATGGCCACGTACTGACAGGTCTCGCTGCCAGGAGGTTGTTGGTGTAGACGCTGGCACTGCTAGGGACAGGCTGGGCTTGGAGCACACACTCCCATCTGGTCTTCAATTTATTTACCAAGAAATTTGTATATCAAAAGACCAAGCAAGCAGGATTTGTAAACAAAGAAGATTTAGAGAATTTGTAGGTCTTACCTGTTTATCTGTCTCAGTCAGATATATAGTTTATTCTTTTTTTGGAAGGGGCACAGAAAATTTAATGTACCTTGTTTGCTAAATAGTAGGTGACGATAGTCACGGGGTCTGCTTATTCCATCTGTTTCTCATGAGAAGAATAAAGGTCTACAAGGCATTGTCGCAGGAGTTTTTGGCTTATTATAAAAGATTTCCCTAAGGGTTTTACATGATCAAGTGTTTTTGCTGGTTTACTGCTTTAGGGTACTGGATTGAATAATCTATGTTGATCTGTAATATATTTATTAATGCATTTACCAAACTCATGACCACCTTAAAATATTCATATAGATTATATTTTATAATATAATATATAAATATACATTTTTAATATTTTAGAATAATTTTAGAGATATTAGTGAGGATTTAAAAAATAAGAGATGGTAATTATAATATTAAAATTTTCTCTTGGGATAGTTGTTATCATGTAAATTTATTGATACTACCAGAATTCTAATAGTGAATTCTTTGAAGGCAAGACATTTACTTTTTAGCTTAGTGAACTTGGATATAGTAGATACTTCATTAATATTTGTTGAACATATGAATGATTAAATAAATGGATCTAGTATTATCACCATGTAAGTTCCCAACAAATTTTAAATCACAAATACCTAAGTAACACCATTAAATAATTTCAGCTGAAAAATTGAAATATTTTAAATTGTGTTTGAGCTGTATAATAAATAGGATTATGAATATACTGAGATGTTAGTAACAAGAATTGAATTATTTTAATATGATGAATTATCACTGAAAGCACATCATTTGTATGTTTATTTTACATATATTAACAAAACACTAGCAAAAAACCAAAGAAGAACAAACAAAAGTGAGAGTAAAAGAAGCATATATAAAGAAATGGAAATTCTATCCACCATTTCATGACTAAATGGTAGGCTTCAGAAAGTGCATGTGACAGGAGACATGAATCTGCTGTCTCAGTAGTCCATCTCAGTTTCCATGTGCCTCCTATAGGGCATGCATCTATGCTTGGTGTTTGAAGACACTTTTTTTTGTACAAGGTGATCCCTATCCAAACCAACTATTTCATTTGGTTCTCAAACAAAGAAATACTGGAGAACAAAAGCTGGCAGTGTTCTTATTTGGACAAGAGATGTTGGTCTCTGTTTTAGATAGGACTAGACTCAGCTGGAACAGAGAAACCCTAAATCACACTGACTTAAACAAGATAGAAAGTTTATTTTTCTCCATGTGAGAAGTACAGAGGTGTGAAGTCCAGGGTGGGTAGACCAGCTCTTTTCTATGAAAACCCTGCAGATCCAGTCTCTTTACACCTCGAAGCTTGACCAACCTTAGGATGTAGCTGTAGCCCCTCATCCTCAGGGTCTAAGGGGTATCCATATTTCACACAGCAGGATGCAGGAAGGCTTTTAGAAAAAAAACCAAGGGCAAGCTCCAGCTCTCTCTTTTAAGAAAGGTTCCCAGAAGCTGCCATGCAACATTTTCACTTACATTTCATTGCCCAGAACCTAGCCACACTGGCCACAGAAGGTGCAAATGAGAATGGAAAACGCAGTCTTTATTCTGGGAGGCTACATGCCCTAGCTGAACATTCTAATGCCCTTTAAACAAGAAAAATGGATGTTGGGATTGGGGGACAACTAGCAATCTCTTCCACAGTCTTGAAAGTGGCAACTGCAGAGTCATTTTAATTAAAAACTTAATTAAAATTTTTGGGTTCTGTGCTGACTTTAGATCTTAATGCCCATATATGATGTAATTCAACTAAATAAAATAAATTGCTTAAGGTGGAAAAATACTTGGTAAACACATTTTCCATTACATTGCATTAATTTTCTTCTAATGTACAAGAGTGAGAACCCCAATTATGCCTTTTATAGCATAATTATCTTCTCTCCAAGTAATATTTAAATGAATGCAAAATATTAAATTTATTTTTAAAAATACAATAAAATGCCTTTTTTTCTTTCCCAGGATACAATACAAAATCATCAGATTGTAACTGTGTCTTATTAACACGGAAATTGAGAAAGAATATGTTGGAAATAGAATAGGGAAAAAAATCAGGTGAATTTAATTTTCCCAAAATTCATATTAAAAAGTTGTACACAGGAGTTGTGAGGCAGAAGAGATGAAAGGTGTAGTACAGAGGATTTTTAGGGCAGTGAAACTATTCTATATTATACTATAGTGGTGGATACACGTCATTATACATTTGTCCAAACTCATAGAATGTACAACACCAACAGTGAACCCTAATGTAAACTATGGACTTTAGGTAATAATGACATGTCAATGTAGGTTCATTGATTGTAACAAACAAACCACTCTGGTCTGCGATGTAGACATTGTGGGGGCAGTGGTAGTGGGTATATGGAAATTCTGTGTACTTTCTGTTCATGTAACACTGAACCTAAAACAGTACTGAAAAATAAAGTCTATTTTTTAAAAAGAAAGTTATGCATGGTGCCAAGTCAATTTTTGTGAATCAAATAATTTTTTCATTTAGTTAACAAATATTTATTGATCCTCTACTATGTTCCAGTTATGGTAGAAGATATAAGCATCCTTAAGGACTTCTGGAAATGCCAGAGAAAGTAATCCATTAAAGATAAAATTTTCTATGATCAAACATATTGAAGACTCAGATATTATTATCTGGAAACTGAAGGGACACATTACTCCTTGACGATAGGAGAGATATCTTTTATTAAAAAATTTTAAGTCAATATTTGGTTTTAAAATTAAGTTTTATTTCTATCAAAGTAATTTTAAAAAACCAAATAGTACTAGATTAGTAGGAGAGAAGTCAAGCTATTATAACAAAGATACCCCCAAATACAATGACTCAAGTGAAATAGAAATTTATTCCCTCATTTAACAATCCAGGAGAATGGATAGCTCTGCTCCAAAAGGGTCATCCAGGGACCCTGTTATGTCTATCATGTTACTCCCACGTCCCCTAAACTCTTTTCCTTTTCATCGTTGTTGAAACTGGCTCACCACCAATTAATCCATATTCCAGCCTGAAGGAAGAGGAAATGAACACTAAGCAGCTTCCTTTTAAGAACTTAAATTGGAAGTATCAGTGCTTCTCTTTTCACATCTCATTGACCATTTTAACTAAAAGAAAAGGTTGGGAAATATAGTCTTTAGCTGAACAGCCACATGCCAGCATAAATTTCAGAGGTTTTATTACCAAAAGGAAAAATGGAAGAATGTGTATTGGGGGCAACTAATAATCTTTCTCTCAGGTACTTGAAGGCTTTCCTCAAACATCTGATGATTATTGGCTATGGATTCTTATTTAAGAATGAGGCACTAAGAAACTAATCTGAAGACTAATTTGGGGAGAATCAGTCTTCCCTGTTGGTTCAGTTTGAAAGTCAGTTTTTTCATCATATGTGTGAAATTCCTGTATGTCAATATTCATAGGTCTTTTTTCTGGGACTGTGAAGTTTTTCCAGATTCTAACTAAGGACAAGGATATTATTTTCCTAGAGCTGCTGTAATGAAGTACCACAAATTGTATAGCTTGAAACATCAGAAATTTGTTCTCTCACAACTCTGGAGACCAGAAGTCTGAAATCAAGATGTTGGCAGGGCTGTGAGGCTCTAGACTTCCTCGCTTTTATGGCCCCCCTAGCAACACTTGACACTCCTTGTTTGTAGCTGCCATCACTCCAAGCCTGCCTCCATCTTTGCATGGCCTTCTTTGTGTGTCCCTGTGTGTCTTTTCCTCCTATAAGGACACTAATCACTGGATTTAGGGCCCACCCTAATCCAATATTATGTCTTAATAAAATTGATTTATTTATTTTAATTGACAAGTAAAAATTATATATAGTTATTATGTACAACATGATGTTTTGAAATATGTATACATTGTGGAATGGCTAAATTGAGCTAATTAATATGTATATTACCTCACATACTTATCATTTTTTGTGGTGAGAACCCTTAAAATCTACTCTTAGCCATTTTCAAGAATATATTGTTATTAACTACAGTCACCATGGTTCATAACAGAAATTCCTCCTAAATGAAATTTTGTATTCTTTGACCAACATTTCCCCCACCCGACATCCCCAGTCCCTGGTAACCACCACTCTATTCTCTACTTCTATGAGTTCAACATTTTTAGATTTCACATATGAGTGAGACCGTGGGGCATTTGTCTGGTTTATTTCACCTGGTTATTTCACTTAACATAACGTCCCCCCAGGGGACATGTTGTTGCAAATGACAGGATTTCCTTCTTTCTTAAGGCTGAATAGTATTCCATTGTGTACATATGCCACATTTGTTTTCTTTCTTTCTCTCTTTCTTTCTTTCTTTCTTTCTTTCTTTCTTTCTTTCTTTCTTTCTTTCTTTCTTTCTTTCTTTCTTTCTTTCTTTCTTTCTTTCTTTCTCTCTTTCTTTCTCTCTCTCTCTCTTTCTCTCTCTCTCTCTTTCTCTCTCTCTCTCTTTCTCTCTCTCTCTCTCACTCTCTCTTTCCTTCCTTCCTTCCTTCCTTCCTTCCTTCCTTCCTTCCTTCCTTCCTTCCTTCCTTCCTTCTTTCTTTCTTTCTGCCTCTCTCTCTCTCTCTTTCCTCCCTCCCTCCCTTCCTTCCTTCCTTTCTCTCTCTCTTTTTTTTTTTTTTTGAGACAGAGTCTCGCTCTGTCACCTGGGCTAGAGTGCTGTGGCATCAGCCTAGCTCACATCACTCTCAAACTCCTGGGCTCAAGCAATCCTCCTGCCTCAGCCTCCTAAGTAGCTATGATTACAAGCGCTCATTCCCACACCTGGCTAATTTTTCTATTTTTAGTAGAGACAGAGTCTCAATCTTGCTCAGGCTAGTCTCGAACTCCGGACCTCAAGAGATCCTCCCGCCTCAGTCTCCCAGAGTGCTAGGATTACAGGAGTGAGCCACCAAGCCCACCCTCTTTCTTTCTTTCTTTTTTTTTTTTGAGACAGGGTCTGGCTCTGTTGCCCAGGCTGGAGTGCAGTGCTCACTGCAGCCTTGAACTCCCTGGCTCAGGTGATCCTCCCACCTCAGCCTCCTGCTAATTTTTTAAATCCATTCATCATCACTTAGGTTTATTATACATCTTGGACGTTGTGAATAATGCTGCAATGAATATGAGAGTGCAGATATTTCTTCAACATATTAGTTTTATTTTCTTAGGCTATATACACAGAAGTGAGATTGCTGGATTATATGGTAGTTTTATTTTTAATTTTTCAAGGAAACTCCCCACTATTTTCTATAATGGCTATTCTAATTTACATTCCCTCCAATAATGTGCAAGGGTATCCTTTTTCCACATTCTCACCAACACTTATTCTTTCATCTTTTTGATAATAGTTATTCTAACAGGTGTGAGGTGATAGCTCAATGTAGTTTTAAGTTGCATTTTCCTAATGATTAGTGATGCTGAGTATTTTTTCATGTACCTATTGGTCATTTGTATGTTTTCTTTTGAGATATGTCTATTTAGGTCCTTTGCCCATATTTTGAATGGGTTATTTGTTCACCTGCATTTAAGCTTCTTGTATATTTTGGATATTAACCCCTTATCATTTATATGGTTTGCAAATATTTTCTCCCATTTTGTAGGCTCTCTTTTCACTCTGTTGATTATTTCCTTTGTCCTGAAGAAGCTTTTAGTTTGACATAATCCTGTTTGTCTTTTGTCACCTATGCCTTTGGGATCATATCCAAAAAATTGTCACCTAGGCCAATGTCATGGAGCTTTTCCCCATGTTGTCTTCTAGTAGTTTTAGAGTTTCAGATTCTATGTTAAGTCTTTAGTCCATTTCGAGTTTATTTTTGTGTATGGTGTGAGATAAGGGTCCAATTTCATTCTTTCACATGTGGCTATCAAGTTGTCCCATTTATTGAAGAGCCTGTGCTTTTTGCGTGTTCTTGGTACCATTGTCAAAAATCACCTCACTATAAATACATGGATTTATTTCTGGGCTCTCTATTCTGTTCCATTGGTCTGGGTATCTGTTTTTATGCCAATATCATGCTGTTTTGATTACTATAGCTTTGTATATTTTGAAGTCAGGTAGTGTGACGCATCCAGCTTCCTTCTTTTTGGTCAAGACTGCTTTACTATTGACAGTCTTCTGTGGTTTCATATAATTTTAGAATTGTTTTTACTATTGCTGTGAAAAATGTCATTGGAATTTTGATAGAGATTACATTGAACCTACAGATTGCTTTGGGTAGTATGGAAATTTTAACAATTCTTCCAATTCATGAATATGGTATATCTTTTCATTTATTTGTGTCTCCTTCAATTTCTTTCATCAATGTTTTATAGTTTTCAGTGTACAGGTCTTTCACCTTCCTGGTTAAATTTATTTCTAAATAATTTATTCATTAATTTATTTTAGCTATTGTGAATGGAATTGTTTTCTTGATTTCTTTTTCAGATAGTTCAGTGTTAGTGTAAGAAATGCTGATTTTTGTATTTATTTTGTATCCTGCAACTTTACTCAATCTGTTTATTAGTTTTAACAGTTTTTTGGTGGAGTCTTTAGGGTTTTCTATATATAAGATCATGTTGTCTACTAACAGGGACAATTTAACTTCTTTCTATGCAATTAGGATGCCTTTATTTCTTTCTCTTGCCTAATTGCTCTGGCTAAGACTTCTAGTACTATGTTGAATAGTAGTGGTGAGAGTGGGCATCCTTATCTTATTCCTGATCTTAGAGGAAAAGCATTCCACTTTTCAGTTGACTATGATGATACCTGTGTTTGTCATATATGCCCTTTATTGTGCTGAAGTACATTACTTCTATACCTAATGAGAATTTTCATTTTTATCATGAAAGTATATTGAATTTTGTCAAATGCTTTTTCTATAGCTACTGAGATTATCATATGGCTTTTGTCTTTCATTAGGTTAATGTGGTGTTTCACATTTATTGGTTTGTGTATATTGAGCCATCCTTGCATACCTGGGATAAATCCCACTTAATCATGAACAATACTTTTAATGTATTATTGATTTTGGTTTGCTAGTATTTTGTTGAGGATTTGTGCATCTGTGTTCATCAGGGATTGGCCTATAATTTTCTTTTCCTATAGTGTCCTTGACTGGCATCAGTATTGGGTAATGCTGGCCTCATAAATGAGTTTGGAAGTAGTCCCTCTTCTTCAATTTTTTGGAAAACTTTGAGAATGATTGGTATGATTGGTATAATTTTGTCCTTAAAAGTTTGGTAGAATTCAGTAGTGAAGCCATTAGGTCCTGAACTTTTCTTTGTTGAGAGGCTTTTTATTACTGATTCAATCTCCTTACTCATTACTGGAATGTTCAAATTTTCTATTTCTTCCTGATTCAGGTTAGGTATATGTGTCTAGGAATTTATCCATTTCTTCTAGGTTATCCAGTTTGTTGGTGTATAATTATTCATAGTAGTCTCTTATGATCTTTTGTATTTCTGTGGTATCAGTTAAAATGTCTCCTCCTCAATTTCTGATTTTATTTATTTGAGTCTTCTTCCTTTTCTTCTTAGTCTAGCTAAAGTTTTATAGGAAACCTTTGATCTCAAAGATATTGATCTTCTCTATTTCTTTTCTAATCTCTATCAATATGATGTCTTTATTTATGTCTGCAAAGATTCTATTTCCAAATTAGGTCATTTTCTGAGATTATGGGTAAATACAAATTTTTGAAGGATATGTTTTTCACTACAACAGATATCGATGCCTATGTTCTGGAACCAGGGCAGAAGAAGACATTCATTAGATTTTCTTAATCTCCTCTTTGATCTTTTGTCTTCCTACTTTACTCCCAGGCCTGGGAACTCAAGTCCAGAGCCTTTCTGGTTAAGGTCCCCATATATCTATACTGTCTTGGTGAAAGTGTTCTGTATATCATTGGGGTGGTGGGTGGGGACTGGCGGATGTGAAATCACAAAGTGTATGGGGTTGAGAAGGGAACCTGATGATCTAATCCTTCTCTGTCCATATTTTTCATCCACTCCTTTCCGCTCCGAACCTCACCTCTGCCATTTGCTGTACCTTGGGGCTTCAAGATGAAGTCTTTCCATGATTCTTGGGTTAAGTCTGCTTCCTTTTCTTTAATATTCCCTCTCAGCTCCACCTCCAGAAAGGACTTAGGTTTTGGTCTAATCCAGTCTGCTAATTCTGTTTCCTCATTTCTCTCTTTCCTTCTCTCTATTTAGGCCAAATAATACTCTTATTTGATCATATTATACAAATCTCTCTCAAACAAATTTTGGTTGCCTATTATGGGTTCATTAATTCTATATATTGGGGCTTTGGGTTTCATATGACAACAGTAAGAATAGACTAAGAGTTGTACAGGAACAGCTCCATGCTAGCACTTGATGAGCTTGCATGTATCCACATATGCCAAGTAGGCAAGATTGAACTGCAGCTAACTTGACAGAATGCTTGTGATTTTTCCAGAACATGGGAGCATGGGAGCCTTGTGCGTTTTCACAAGGCCACTTCCCACTTTCCTCCCTACCTATATACTAAAAAGGGTGTCTTAAAACAGTTTCTCATCACCTCCTGGGTTCTGTTAAAGTATGACAGTTTCTACCTTGTCCTCATCCCTTTAGGGCACAGCTGCAGCTTGTAAAACTGCTCAGCTGCAGCATGGCATTGACTTCTCAGCAATAGGTTGTCCCATCATTTGTACGGCAGTCATCTGACCCCTTATGTTTTGGTGTTGCCATGCCCAAGGGCCACAGGGAGCTGGCACCTTTGGATACTCTTTCTTTTGTTATCTATGTAAGTAACAAACTGTCTGAATCTAAAAAGGACTTCTTGTTTCTTTTTCTTTTCTTTTTTTTTTTTGAGACAGAATGTCACTTTGTTGCCCTGGCTAGAGTGAGTGCCATGGTGTCAGCCTAGCTCACAGCAACCTCAAACTCCTGGGCTTAAGCGATCCTACTGCCTCAGCCTCCCGAGTAGCTGGGACTACAGGCATGAGCCACCATGCCCGGCTAATTTTTTCTATATATATTTTAGTTGGCCAGATAATTTCTTTCTATTTTTAGTAGAGACAGGGTCTCGCTCTTGCTCAGGCTGGTCTCGAACTCCTGACCTCGAGCGATCCACCCGCCTCGGCCTCCCAGAGTACTAGGATTACAGGCGTGAGCCACCGCGCCCGGCCTTCTTGTTTCTTTATTGGCCAAATCTGTCAGGCAGCACTTGCTTGTGCTTGACAATAATAAAACAGCTAATAACAAAGGTTGTTAATCTACATATACATCTTAAGCCAGGAAAAGTTGGATTAATCAAGAAATCATTTGAGAAAAACTGGCTAGGTATTTAGGAAAAACTCTACCTCTCTGCCTCATTTTTTACAATGTCTCCCTCTCCAATTCAGATGTATAAAATATTTAATAAAAAAAGGAAATGAAACCATGAAAAGACCAATGGGAAAATAGATAAATTTTTAAAAATGCTTTTGGAGATGAGAAGGACTTTTAAACTATGATACAAATTGCAGACGCTACATAGCAAAAGAATAATGATAAAGTTGACAACATAAAAAATTTAAACATTTATATGGAAAGATACACCATAAAAATGGTCAAAAATTAAAAAAAAGAGCAAACTGGAAAATATATTCTCAACACATGGGACAGACAAAAGACCAATTTCCATCAAATACAAAGAACTTTTCGAAATCAGTAATAAAAAGGCAATAAAGGAGAGAAACAGTTATTTTGCAGTAATCCCCTTTCCCCACAAATGGCCAATAAGTATTTGTCATTTGTAATTAAATGACTGGACATTAAAATAGCAAGAAGACATTATTTTTCCTCTACTAGATTGGAAACAAAAATAGTTGTAATATCCATGCTGGTAAGGGTGTGGGAAATAGAGCTCTTGCACAGTTGGTAGGAGGTTAAGATTGTGTAACCTTTATTAGAGGATAGTATTTGACACTCATTTAAAAATGTGAAATGCATCTACCATTTGACCTAGCAATTTCTCTTCTGTAATATGCTTGCATGAGTACATGAAGATGTAGAAAGATGTTCATTTGAAAAGCAACTCCCCATTCCCTTCCTCTCCTACCCCTAGCCTCTGATAACCATCATTCTACTCTCTACTTATGTGAGTTCAACTTTTTTAGATTCCACATATAAGTGAGATCATGTGGTATTCATCTTTCAGTGTCTGACTTATTGAACTTAGCCTAATGTCTTCTAGATCCATCCATTTTGTCACAAATGACAGGATTTCATTGTGTATATATACTACATTTTCTTTATCCATTATCTGTTGATGGACACTTAGGTTGAGTCCATATCTTGGCTATTGTGATTAATGCTGCAATGAACAAAGGGGTGCAGATGTCCCTTTGACATATTGATTTCAATTTTGGGGGGTATAAACCAGAAGTGGGATTACTGGATCATATGGTACTTCTAGTTTTAGTTTTTTTTAGTAAGTTCCGTACCATTTTCCATAATGGCTATACTAATTTACATTCCCACCAATAATGTATAAGAGTTCTCTTTTTCTACATCCTTGACAACACTTGTTATCTTTCATATTTTTGATAAAACCATTCTAACAGGTTTAGGTGATATTTCATTGTGGTTTTATTTTGCATTTTCCTAATTATTAGGGATGCTGAGCACTTTTTCATGTGCCTGTTAGCCATTTGTATGTCTCCATTTGGGAAATGTCTATTCAGCTCCTTTGCCCATATTTTAATCAGGGTTGTTGTTTTCTTACTATCGAGTTATTTGAGTTCCTTAGATATTTTGGATATTAACCTCTTATCACATGTATGGTTTGAAAATATTTTCTACCACCCTTTGGGTTGTCTCTTCACTTTATTGTTTCCTTTGGTGTGCAAAAAAGCTTTTTAGTTTGATGAGATCTCATTTGTCTGTTTTTGCCTTTGTTGCCTGTGCTTTCAGAGGCATATCCAAAAAGTCACTGCCCTGACCAATGTCATGGAGCTTTTTCCCTATGTTTTTGTCTAGTAGTTTTACAGTTTCAGGTTTTATATTTAAGTCTTTAATCCATTTTGATTTGATTTTTGTATATGATGTGAGTTAAGGATCCACTTTCATTCTTCTGCATGTAGATATCCAGTTGTCCCAACACCATTTATTGAGGAAACTGTCCTTTCTCCTTTCTCCACTGTGTGTTCTTGGCACCTTTGTCAAAAATCAGTTGACTGTAAATGTGTGGGTTTATTCTGGGCTTTCTTGTTACATTGGTTGATGTATATGCTTTTATGCCAGTACTGTGCTGTTTTGATTAGAATTGATTTATGATATGTTTGGAAATCAGGGAGTGTGATGTCTCCAGCTTTGTTCATTTTGCTCAAGAGTACAAAATTTCAGACAGACAGGAGGAATAAGTTGTGAGATCTATCGCACAGCAGCGTGACTACAGTCAATAATAATGTACTGTATATTCCAATATAACTAACAGTAAATTTCAAATGTCTCACCATAAAAAATGATAGGTAAGTGAGGTGACAAACATGTTAATTAGCTTGATTTAATCATTCTACACTGTATACATATATAAAAACATCACATAGTGCCCTATAAATGTATACAATTATGATTTGCCAATTAAAAATATTAACTAAAAACAACATAGGAAATTCCATGACATAGAATATTAAATGATTTGTGAGGTAAACCAAGAGAAAGGAAAACAAGCCCTAGTAACACAGAGTGAGTGTCCAAGTCACATTCCATGGATAGGACATCTGACTCCAGACATTCTGTAAGCCAACAGGACCCAAGTACAGGTCACCTGGCAGAAATGATCATCACAGCTGAAAAAAAAAATCAGGTAATTGATCACCTGGTGATGATCTAATTCAATATTCTAATATTATTAGGCTTCAAGTGGTTTGTTCAGGAAACATTATTTGCTGATAATTGTACCTCTAAGAATGTATATATGTTTCTGTGATAATTTTGCAAACCCAGAGCAGTACAATGGAATGATATAAATCTAGAGAGCCAAGGTCCTATATTAGTGAATCTGGACGCATTTTTTAAGTGAAAAGATATTTATTGGAGTACATACTATATACCGGACCAATTTAAGTGCTGGGGATACATCAATGCACAAGACAAACAAAATTCCTTCTCTCAGGAAGATTACATGCTGGTAGCTGAGATAAATAACAAGCTATAAATAGAAGCATTATGTACAGGTTGACCATCCTTAATCTGAAAATCCAAAATTCAAAATGCTCTAAAATTTGAAATGTGTTGCAGGGCAACATGATGTGACAAGTGGAAAATTCCACACTGGACCTCATACACAATCAAAACATACCAAAACTTTGTTTCATTCACAAAAGTATTTAAAATATTGTATAAAATTACCTTTGGGCTATATGTATGAGGTGTATAGGAAACATACACGAATTTTGTGTTTAGTCTTTGGCCCTGTCTCCAAGATATCTCATTATGTATACGTGAATATTCCAACATCTGAAAAAATCTGAAATTTGCAACACTTCTGGTTGCATTTCAGATATGGGATACTCAACCTATAATATAAATTCAGGTAGTGAAAAGTTCCACAAGGAATAATGAAGCAGATTAAAGATATTGAAAATGACAAAAGGTAGGTGACCTAATCAGAAAATACAGAAAAGGAAAGTCTCTCAGAGGAGGTAACATTGAACACCTGAGACATATGACTCTACAAGGAAAGAAGCTTCCAGGCACAGGATGAAATGCATACAATATTCCTGAGACACAGCTAACTTCATACAGTATACATGAGGAACAGTGAGAAGTCAAGCATGGTTGGAGTAGAGTAAGAGATGGGGAGAGCTGTCGTCAGGACCCAAATCATATAGAAATGGTTTTATAGTTCAGATTGTACTTTGAATTTTTCAGACAACTTTTGGAGCCTTTGGAGCAGAAAAGCAACATGATTCGGGCTACATTTTGAAAACATCACTTTGGCATCTGTGTGAGGAAGAGATCCTCTGGGAGACAACACTGAAAGGAGGAAGATCAGTGAGAAGGCTGTTGCTACAGTCCAGGCAAGTGATGACAATAGCCCCTAGGCCAAGCTGGAAGTTGTGGAAATGGCAAAAAGTGATTGTATTCAGAACATATTTTGAAGACAAGAGTTGGCAATTCTTGCTGATAGACTGGATGAGGGTTGAGAGAGAAACCTTTCTCACCAATAGATATCATAAAATAGTCACTAAAATATAACTGCATAAGAATATGTACTACTGGGGTAGCCCTACACCATTACAAAGGTAAAAAACAGAGTTAAAATTTGTCCAACAATTACGTAACCTTAAAGCAACCAATTAATGACTGAATTCAATCATCACTTGCCAAATAATGTTTGAATTGATTATAAAATAAAATGTTCATTGTGGCATTATTTGTCATAGCAAGAAAACTGGAAACAACTTTAATGACTATCAATAGGGGATTGGTGAAATAAACTATGGTACAATGATATAAATGGCACAGTATGCAAAACATTAAGAGTGATGTAATCCTATAGTACTAATATTGGGAAGAGTTCCAAGATATATTTTAAAGTAAAAATGCAAATTGGTAGAAAAGTGTGTATATTATCATCTCATTTGACTTAAAAATTACATATTGTATATACATGGCAAATTTCTGAATGATTTTGGAAGAAACTATTAACAATGGTTACCTCTGGAGAGTGAGACCTCGGATAGGGTCGCTGGAGATAAACAGGAAAACTTTTGAATTGTTTTTTTGCCATTGAGAATAGTTTTTTTTTTTTTTAAAAATCTATTTTATATAAATTGTAAAAACTTACACCATGTATATTTCTAAATTTGCACAAATCTCTAAAGATTTTTCCTAAATCATAGTCTTCAAATTTAAATTTCAGGTTTTTTTCTGTTAGTCAAAGCACTAAGAATAAACAAAGGCCCAGCATGTTTTGCACACTATTGGAGAAAAAAGAAGTTAAAAACATGGCCCATGTCATCAAGTAGCTTATAGTCTTCCTAGCAAAAGCATTAAAAAAAAGTAATTCTCTGCACTAACTTTAAGGCCAGAATGATTTCAGAAATAGAAGGCATCTATATTGTTTTAAGAGTTGGAGAAACTGGAAAAAGCCTCATTCTGGGCAATGGGACTTGAAGTGAACCTAGACTAAAAAAAAATTTTTTTTTTTAAACTTTTAAATTTTTTTTTTTTTAAGAGCCAGGATCTTGCTCTATTGCCCAGACTGAATACCTGAGCTCAACCAATCCTCCTGTTACAGCCTCCAGAGTAGCTAGGACTACAGCTATATGCCACCATGGCTAATTTTTTTTTTAAATTTTTTTGTGGAGACCTCAAGTGATCTTCCTGCCTTGGCCTCCCAAAGTGCCAGGATTACAGGTGTAAGCCACTGGGTCAGGTCTCAACTTTGAAGATGAGAGAATTCAGAGAGGAGGGAATCATCAAGGTCCTTTCAGCAATATACTAGCACTTGTACAGTCATTAAAGGAAGAATATGCTTGGTATTGTGGGAAAGTACCTAGGTAGATGTCTCTGCCTGAATTAAGAGTATGTTCTAGGCAGCAATGGGAGATAAAATTTATACAAGTAGAATGGAGTTAGACTGTGTAGAGATCTAGCTTCTCAGAAAGTAAAGCTTGGCTTTGATACTCTAGGCAATGTAGATTCTTGAGCAGAATGAGCAGTGACATGCTGAAAATTATATCTTTCTTAATTATTAGAAAGATTAATCAGGTAGGCATATATAAAATAGATTAGAGTAGACTGACCTGTACTGGAGTAATAACAGTGGAGAAGGAAAGAAAAAAAGTGAAAGTAGAGACAATGGTTAAAACAGAAGGACGTAGGAACAGGATAGGGAATGAAGTGGAGGACAGAGTCAAAGGTGCCTCTCTGTTTTTCTAGCCTACAACCCTAACAGAATTGATAAACTTGATAATGCTGTACAACAGTGGTCCCCAACCTTTTTGGCACCAGGGACTGTTTTAATTGAAGACAATTTTTCCATGGACCGGAGGTGGGGGGGTGGGAGGTGGAGATGGTTTCAAGATGATTGAAGTGCATTACATTTATTGTGTACTTTATTTCTATTATTACATTATAATATATAATGAAATAATTATACAACTCATGATAGATTGGGGACCCCTGCTCCACAAGACACTGTTAATTGGTTGATTGAAGCTAATGAGAACCATATTTCTCCACCCTATATGTACCTGCTGGGTATCCTCTTCCCTTCAAATTCAGGAACATTTTATATACATTAGGATTTTTTTCCCTAGCCATTTATTTTGTCATTTTTTTCTCATTTATATTTATAAAGAATCAATACCAAATTCCCCAAGATCTCAATGCTGTTTCTCTTTTGTTTTTAACTTCTCTAAACTTTCCCCTAATTACATTTTTATATCTTCTTTTTCTATCTCCTGATATTATTTTAACTCTGTAAATCTCATACTCCCAATTATTACTAAATACTTGAAGCCATTAGGGAGTTATCTTTGTACCAACCCAGCACAGCACCATGTGGAGGAGAAGTTAATCATCAGGCACCATGGGGATCTATAATTAAATTGATAATGATGATAATAGTCAATGATGTCCCCACATCTTTAGTCGTGTTTTTCTGAGATTTTCCTATTTCTGCCACCTCTGTCTCTTAGGGAAACCAAATGAGTTGATATGCTTAAGAATTATCTTATAAACTTTGTAAAAATATTATATGGTGAGCCATAAAAAGCAATGTCCTTTTCTTATACAAGCTAACACATAAAACCTCCTGAGGTTTATTCCATGAAAGTTCTGGAAGGAAAATCTCTAGGAGGAGAAGCTGACTAAATTACCCTAATTTTTCCACCTTTATTCATCTTCCCTTGGGAAGATCTGTGCTGTCCCACTTTGAATTATACTGGGTACTAATCTCTGATCCAAATATGAACAGTATTCTCTTCATTGGCTCCCCTTAGAAGAAATAGGTGGTTATTTTGAAAACTTTACTAAATATTAAAATGGAACAAAAATTTTAAAAAGTAGAAAAAAAGCATAAAAGATACAAATATTTGATGATGAGATAATTATAACCATACAGCAAACCAAAAGGATTAGTTCAATTTTGCAAGCCTGGCATCCTTTCCTTTCCTTTCCCTGCTTCTATATGACAGGGCATCTCCTGTACCATCACAAAAGAGCTGTTCTCTTGACATTCTGACTTATTCTTGGTTTAGGATCCTGGTTTAAACTTCTCAGGCTAACTAGGGTCTTCTCACCCAGTTCAGGTTTCTAGCCTGAAGTATGTACCTCACCACAATGGATTACGAAAATTATGAAAATTGACACAATAAATTACCAAAAACTTTCTCACTGACGTTAACAGATCTGTCAACTTTTTGAGCATTCTGTGAGACAGTGACCTAAAGGATTGTCATCATCATCACCATCACAAAATATCTTGAACCATATTATTTAATATTATTGCTGGCCGGGCGCAGTGGCTCACCCCTGTAATCCTAGCCCTCTGGGAGGCCGAGGCGGGTGGATCGCTCGAGGTCAGGAGTTCGAGACCAGCCTGAGCGAGACCCCGTCTCTACTAAAAATAGAAAGAAATTAGCTGGACAACTAAAAATATATATACAAAAAATTATCCAGGCATGGTGGCGGATGCCTGTAGTCCCAGCTACTCGGGAGGCTGAGGCAGTAGGATTGCTTAAGCCCAGGAGTTTGAGGTTGCTGTGAGCTAGGCTGATGCCACGGCACTCACTCTAGCCCAGACAACAAAGTGAGACTCTGTCTCAAAAAAAAAGAAAATATTATTGCCATAACACATACACAGTAACAACAGAGTAGTCTTCTCATAGAAACACATAAAGAATGAAGAAGGAAAAAAATGTTATCAATCCTGGGGTAGAAAGTCATTACCTCCTACTAAGTAAGAAAAGTACTTAATCATTTTTCATTTTTTCTAAAAAAATTAAAGTAAATTAAAATGTTTGTTTGCAGGTGAGCTAGTATGTGAAGTAATGTTTCATCGATTCACCTAACCAGATAAATTAAAAAATTTTTCAACACTTATATTAACAATAAAAGCTAAAAGCAAAAGGAAAATTATTTCTTCAACATTTTAAATGAAGAAAATCACATTCTTTTACTTAGATATCTTTCTTTCCAGTGTCAAGATTTTAGAGTCAAAACATTGCCTATCAATTGTTGGCTTATTGATTTTAAATTAAATTCAAGAAGTAGTCAGTGAGGCAGAAGACATTATGCTAGAGAATAGGTGAATATAAAGAAGAATAAGGCATTTCATGTACTTTCAAGGAGTTCATAATCCAGTGGAGAAGACAGAACAACTATTAGAACTATTACCTAGAAATCCATTTTTTAAGGTTTAAGAAAGAGAAACTGCAGTAATTATGTGCCCACTTATTGTTTATTGAATCTCTTTTTAGAAATGAGTTTTTTCCCTTAACATGTTAATAATTCTCATCTCTATACTTTGCTATGTAATGCTAATGAATTTAACTTTATAAAGAGCCTTCCCTTCATTTAGCATTATTAGGAGTACATTTAGTAGAGAGAAAAAAGCGATAGGTGAGTGCTAATGATATCAATTTATAAATAAAAGATTGCATCATAGGTAGTTGGTTTTGCTTTCTCCTTTTGCAGTGTAATGATTCAAGGGAAATTTTTCTTATTATTTCAGATCAATCATATTTTAATTAAAAAATGTGAATTAAAGAATTAAAATGCCAGCCAGCTGCAAATCTACAAACAACAGTTGCACTGTGAAGCCTTTATTATTAGAGAAATATCAGATACCCAAATTTCAAGTCATAACATTTCAGTAAAATACATAATGTGTGGTTTCCATTAATAAAATATTTTGAATAGAAATAGCAAAATATTTTTATACAAAGTATTGGGTCTGTCATCACTTCCATTTGCAAAGGACGAAGACTGTCAATATTAAGTTCTGTTTGTAAGAGCATCTTAGGTTGTAATAGTTAGGGAAGGAATAAAGAGGTCAAAGGAGCAGTTATGAAAGACATGAATAGAATATGTTTTCCTAGGTGCCACTTGAGGGAAAAACACTTTGATAGAGCCAAAAGAAATAAGAAACTGAAATGGAGATTGTCAAGGCTGAGAAAGTCACTTATAGAGGCATAAATTCAAACTCATTCTTTTTTTATTTTTCCTTCTTGTCCTTTTTTTTTTAAGTCTTTTTTATTTTATTCTTATTTCAGCATATTGTGGGAGTACAAAAGTTTCAAACTCATTCTGAAAGTGGAAATTGGGTTCTGTGGGCTCCTGTTTTAGGGAGTGAAGATGCTTGAGTGAACCCAGGGATTCATTGCTTAACTTATTACTCTCTCCCTAGGGCTGTTCTAAGAGATGTGATATTCTTTTCCACCCATGACACTTCTTTCAACCACTTAGTTTTGCTTTCGAAATATATAGCACTGAATGCATGATAAAAGTATTGAGTGCTTCATTGAGTGCTCTCTGTATGCAGCTCAGTGCTGAGTAGGAATATAATGTCTTTAACTTCAAAGAGCTCATAATTTACTTAGGGAGGAAGGACACATATGCATAAAAAATACAGCATAAGACAAGTCAAGGCCATGTTTATAGAAACCGATGTTGTCAAAGAGATTGTCTTTAGTTGGGCCTTGAGGACAATGGACTGGATATTGGTGGCTCAGCAGCCAACATTCATTACCTGCTTTCCCATTACTAACAGCATCCAGTCTTTCACTTGGATAACATATATCCCTCAGTACAAGCTCAAGTACTTTGGGGGAAACCACGGTTAGATTAATCCAATCATTGGTACATTCCCTTTCCCCTGTTCAGTTGGGGATGGGAGTAGAGGATAGAAGGGGAAGATATGACCCAATCAGGGTGAATTTCAAGACTCTTGTTTAGAATGCTGGGAAGAGTCTCTTTCTCCCTCCAACATCACATTGCATGGATGTGAAGCCTGGCACCACTAGAGTCATTTTGCCAGATATAAGCCCCAGGGCCAATCCAATATACAGAGGAGGGTACTGCCAAGACATCTGCAAAGAAACAGAGGTAGAGCCCCTGGATCAAGTCAATGTGAAGCCTGTCTTACTGCTAGACTAATGCATTTTCTTACTGTTTAACCCAGTTTAAGTTTTTTTTTTTGTTTGTTTCATGTAGCTGAAGTCTTCTGATTTAGATGGGTACATTTCAAATAAATAAAGAGGCTAGGGTATTCCAGAAACAGGTGATATTGAAGAGATGCAAATAAGTAAGAAGCCCCTGGAAGATAAAGAGTAGACCAATATTTTGGGGGTGGAGAGTGTATATAATGTAATAGGAGGGCAAGTATAAAAAAATGGTTCAGAGATGTAGACAAATTAAAACTTAGGCCATGGATTTTGGACTTTTTGTAGGCATGGTCAATAAATGGGTTTTGACTGATAAATGTAAGGATAATTACAAACATTTATTGAGCACTTATGTGCTGGCATTATACATTTATTTCATTTAGTTATTAAAATATTTAACCAAGTACTATCATTTTTCCTGTTTTACAGATAAGGAACATGCTTAGTAACATGGTTAGTAAGTGGCAGAGCTGAGATTAAAACCCTTGCATTCTGACCTCAGAGAAGGCACTCTTAACTAATACTTTAGTCTGCCTTCTTCATATCATAGTAAAAGTGGTGTTTTACAAGGTTAATCTGAGGTGGCCAGTTAGCTCAGTTGGTTAGAGCATGGTGCTAATAAAGAGGTTAATCTGGTATCAGGGTACAGAATGATTTAGAGGGGAAGAGTAAAGCAAGGGAAAATAGTTCTGGCACAAAATTTTAGTATGTCTGAGATATTATAAAGAAATAGAGTAGCTGCAACCCTAGAAGGATGGCCGAGCAAGAGGAAAGGAAAAAAGCCCTTTGGTTCCAGAAAATTTCCTGAAAAAGAGGAAGGCTTACCAAGCCTCAAAGCCACCCAGGCAAAGCATGCACTTTTGGCAAAGAAAGAGCAGAGGAAAGGAAAAGGACCTAGGTTTAAGCGACTGGAATCATTTCTACATGATCCCTGGCGGAGACTAGAAGTGAAACCTCATGCCTTAAAATTGCCAGATAAACATTCCTTGGCTTTTGTTGTACGCATCCAAAGGATTAATGGGGTGAGTTCACTGGTGCAAAAGACCATCACAAGACTTCGCCTAAAGAAAATTTTCAGTGGCGTCTTTGTTAGAGTCACCCCGTAGAGCCTAAAATTGCTGCATATGGTGGAACCTTATGTGACCTGGGGATTTCCAAATCTGAAGTCCGTCTGTGAACTCATCTTGAAACGTGGACAAGCCAAGGTCAAGAATAAGACCATCCCTCTGACAGATAACAGAGTGATCGAAGAGCACCTGTGGAAGTCTGGTGTCATTTACTTGGAAGACCTCATTCATGAAATTGTCTTCCCAGGGAAGCATTTCCAGGGGATCTCATAGTTCTTGCGTCCTTTCCAACTCTCAGTGGCCCGTCATGCTACCAAGAATAAAGTGGGCTTCCTCAAGGAGATAGGCTCACCTGGCTATTGAGGTGAACGCATTAATCAGCTCATCCACCAGCTGAACTAGACCCAGAATATCTGAAACCACAGTGCATTGGGAGCATGTGTTTTTGGGTTTTGGAATTATCAAGTATCTTCAGAGAAGATTATTTTCTGCTCTGTCTTCAAAAATGAAGGGAAGGTCAGGGAAAAGACAGTTGGTTATGCTCATAGCAGGAACCTCTCATCACAGTCCAGTTCCAAGGAAAAATTCCAGTGTTTTCCACTTTGGCTGCTGCCACCTCTGAAATCACATGTCATGGAGAAAGGAATCCTGCTTTGTCAGATCTTGCTTTGTCAGATCTTCATGTTGGTGAATGAATGACTCAAGCATGTGTATGAGGATCCCTAAGACTCCTGCAACGGTGGACCAAGCCCAGGGGCATACTTGAATCTGGGTATTCCCAGGGCTTTGTTTTGAAAAGACTTGAAATACAATTAGAAAGGAGAATGCAAAAAGAAAAAAAAAAAAAGAAATAACTGATAGTATTGATATTTGACAATTGATAGTATGTAGGGGCTGATTAGAAGTAAGAAAAACATAAGGAATAATCACAGATGTTTTTGACATTCCTTCCCTGGAAGATTTGTGGGAAATGATGACACCAATGACAGAAAAATGGAAGTTGGAGAAAGAATTGTTTTTTTGTTGTTGGAGAAGGGGATAGGGGATAAACTCTGTTTTAGATACATTTGGTTTGAGGTGATAGCAAAACCCTCAAGTATAAATGCTATACAGATAGCTGGGAAAGAATGAATAAAACTGGAAATACAGTTTAGATATTAGTTTCATTGAAGTGATAGTTGAAACCATAATTTTATCATTAATCTTAGTGAGAATAAAACAAAGTGAAGGCATCATTATTATTACTTTTTAAATTTACTGAATCTACCTGGAGTTCTTTTAGCTACTTGAAAAAACTTTAGGGGGATAAACTTTCAGTCACTTGAAAAAACTTTTGTAATGCTTGGACTTGGATAAAAATCCTCTAATAAACTCTGAAGAGTGAAGAAAAGATAAGAAATAATATGCTTAAGGTTATACTTTATCAAGGTCATCAATTCAATACACATTTGTATATTAAGAACTCTATAAAGTAATTAATTCCTGTGCGTGTATATTTTAACAATGGGGTGGCCAAATTCCTCTATATCACTTTTGGTGCTGCTTCCATTTTATCAAAGATTCTCATCTATAGTTTTAGGGTAAAATCTAGGTATATCCCAATCATCTCTTTATAACATCAATCATTTTTAAGTCTATGTCCCCTCACTTTTTATGGCTATGCTGAAAATGTAAAATTTACTATTTTCATGCCACCATTTTCTTCCTTATGACATCTCTATGTGACATTCATCTGTGAATTCGAAATCAACATTATTTGCTCACTTTTTCATTTCATAGTATATTTCTTATCATGAAAAAGTCATTTAAAATGTAAAGATTTCAAAAATTAGTTGACATTAACGAAAACTAAAGAACCAACATTCTTTTTCTGCTCACATAGTAAATGTTATGGTTACTTCCCTACATCTGTTTCACCCACACCCCATTATGTGGCAACTATGTGGTTTTGTGGGGTCGCACCTATCAGGTAATCCCACTCTCTTGGTACAGTGATAGGTTCAGGTTAGTCAGACCTAAGTCATCAGAGCATGGCCTGCCCTAGCGGCCACAGGGTTGAATAAAAGGTACTCTAATCAGTGCACAGTTCAGGACTTCTGTTGAATGGATATAAGAGGAGACCAGCTCAGATACGCAAAGGCCCGGATTGTTTTTGTCAGCCATATTATGTCAGTGAAAGAAATTGTTGTTAAGTCAACACCATGGACAGTGAAGCCCAAGTCCAGAATGAAACAGTTTCCTGACAAAACAACTAGTCTGCTGGATCAACCAATCCTGAAATCTTATCTATTTCTGAATTTTCTACTCACATGAGCCAGTAAATTTCCTTATTGTTTGTCTTTCTGTGTTGAATTTTCCTTTATATATTACTGTAGGTATCCTAAGAGGTAGAGCTTTCTTTCTCTATTGGTAAGCTAACTGTTGTTACAGGGAAAAGCCCTACATACGCCATCTTTACACCTCTGTACTCAGCAATTCCTTCTTGACTAAACTACTCATGGCAGTTGCACAAGGCTTTGAAATTGAGCCTTATTTATCCACTGCTTACATGCAAGGAGTGTCTGTTATCATTTTCATAGACTTTCTTACAAATGAGCTCATTTCCTTAGGGGTGTTATGATCTTCTGGCATTTCCAAACTTTGCTGTTGTTTCTCGAAGGAAAATGATGTTGTTGAGCCTGCCAGAATATCCCCACTTTCAATCTGTTTTACAAACATTTCCATTTTTTAATTCATTGATCAGCACATTTTTAAAAAGTCTTAAAATATCTTACAGAAAGAAAAATATACATTTTAAAAGACGTAAACAAAGAAAAAAGGCAATAGAATGTTTTTTGTAATGTTGGTTCCTTGTAAAACAGATGCCTAACTGATCCTCTATTTGTGCTGTCCCATAGTAATTTCTTTCAAGGTAGAAATGTTCTATATTCACACCGTACAAAATGGTAGCTGCTGGCCACATATAGCTATTGAGCACTTGAAATGTGACTAGTGTAACTAAGGAACTAAATTTTTAATGTTAATCTTAATTAATATAATAAACTAATGTAAATTTAAATTCAAATAGCCACATCTGGCTAGTGTTACCATATTAGATAACACAGCAGTAGATCAACCTTAGAATATTATAGGGTTAAATAGAACAAATGGCAAAAGAATGCTTTAGCCTAACAAGTGTATTTTTATAGTCTTATCTTATCCTTGGGATGAGGTTCAACATTTATTTAATTAGTTTCTTTTTTTAAGAGATGGAGTCTCAACTCACCATGTTGCCCAGGCTGGACTCGAGTGATCTTCCTGCCTCAGCTTCCCAAGTATCCGGGACTCCAGGTGGGCAGTGTACCCAGTTTATTTAATGAGATTTTATTCAGTTAAATCAAATTGAGACTACTGGATTTTTTTTTTTTGAGGCAGGGTCTCACTCTGTTGCTCAAGCTCAAGTATAGTAGCATGTTCATAGCTCACTGTAACCTTATCTGGGCTAGAGGGATCCTCCTGCCTCAGCTTCCCAAGTAGCTAGGACCACAGGTATGCATCACCACACTCCTGAAGTACTGGGATTATGGGTGTGAGCCACTGTGCTTTGCTTTATTGGATTATTGTGTGGATTCTTCTCTCCCCCTAATTCATCACAGCTAACTGGTCACCAAGTCTTATTCATCCTACCTCTTAAATATATCTTAAAGATATCCCCTCCTTTCCATCTCCCTTACCACTGTTTAGGTCTTGTTTGACTTTTATTATTTTAATAGCTCCCTAATTTTTCTCTTTATTACCACTCTTGCTTCTTTCTATTTTACTTCCTACCTGTGCATTGAGTGACCTTCCTAAAAACAATCTCACCATATCACTTCCCTGCTATAGAATACACTTTCCACTAAAAACGTGGACCATGATTAGCCTTATAGGCATCACTTTGAGCTCATTAGAAATGCAGAATCTCAGGCTTCATCCCAAACTAAATTTGAATCTGCACTTTAATGGGATCTACAAAGGCAATGTTTATGTGCATCCGAGTTTGAGAAGCACTGTTGCAGGATGAAGCCCAAACTCCTTAGCGTATCTTGGAGAGTCTACATTATTTGGTCCAGCTCAGTTTCCAGCCTCATCTCCAGCATCTGCCCTTTCTGAACCTCTTAAAACCTACACTCAAAGTCAAACAAAATAATGTGTAATTCTGTGTATCCATCTTTGTCTAAATAACCTTTCTTCCAGGTCATCAAGACCCAACTGAAAACTTATCTTCTACATTTCTTTGCAAGAGTCAAGTATATCCTCTTTGTACTTCCATAGACTTTTATAGATACTGCTCTTATAGCACGTAACACAATAGATTGTAAGTATTTGTGTGTCTCTTTATACTAGACTGTGAACTTTTTGAGGAGAGGCATTATTTCTTATACAGTTGTGTTGTTCTCAATAGTTTCCAATACATGCTTGCTAGATGAATGATATGTTTCAAAAGTGCATATTAGATAATGGTAGTATTTCATAGAATCATTACATTTGAAAGTTAAAAAGAATCTTACTGATCACCTTGTGAAAGATTTTTATTTTACAAGTACAAGAGGAAAACTGAAGCCTCCAAAGTTGAATGACTTTTCCAAAATTATTGGCATGGTAACATTTTCTCAATATGCACTAGGCACCCCATAAAATATGCAGCTAATAAACATGGGACACTTATTTTTCTCTCTCTAGTATTGAGTTGAATTAAATTTCCCTCTACTAGTAAGGTAAAGACTTTAATAAACGGGTTATTCTTGATTTCTTCTGCTAATCCTTTCTTCACCTTTTCCTTGTGGAAAATGACAGGGCTCTTTTCTATCTTCCTTTCAGTTAATGTTATATGATGCTAATCAGAAAGATAGTGAAGTAATTAGGGATGCAGTGCCATCAGTACACAGCTGATAGTAAGCTTTGCATCTCCTTTCATCAGATCTAGGATGTGGTTTCTTGAATTTCACAGTGTCTGGCAGAGCAAAGAATATGGAGGAAAGCAGTTGGATCAGGCACCATCTAGATAAGACTAAAGCAATCCTCCTATGTAGAGGGAGATATTTGAAGTATACAGCAGCCAGTGACATTATGGAAAATAAATCCACCCTTTGTCTCACCCACCCTTTGTCTCTGAAAGCCACGATTTTGTGGGAAATCTTGGATTGCAGGTTATTCCTAATTTCTTAGATTTTGGCCAAAACTTCTATAGTCACCTTCTACATGCTTTAAAATAAATAGATATTATCTTTTCTTCCATTTGGGAAGCTTGCTATGATTTTATCTTCTTGCACTATATTTCACACTTATGTTGATGACTTCTACATCAATTATAATACTTGTCTTACACATCCCTGAGCAGTTTGATCCATTTTTTTTTTTGCCACGAATCTTAATTAGAGATGGGCTTGGTATTTGTTTTAGTTATTTCTGGGTTCCAGCTGTGGTCAAAATCTTGTTCGAGGGGAGAATATAATATAATCAGAGTGATTTATTCTTTTCCATCGCAGAATCCATTAACTTAATTTTGACCAACACTTATTAAATGCCTAACATGTATGATTGCAATTACAGGATGGTTATGATAGGCCTTCACTTTAGGAACATGGTTTAAATTTTAAAGGTTTCCTATATCCATTACATATTGCACCTCTGAGCCTAATTCATGTTACACTAAATTTAGCATGACCGTATAATGTCAGGTGCAAACAGGGATACTTTGGGTACTGAAAGGAGTTGTAATTTATCATACCTGATCAACAGGTTAAACAAGGACTGTCCTGGGAAAACTGGAACAATGTCAGGCAAACTGGAACATATGGTCACCTTAATTAAATATCACTTTCTGTTATACTTGTATTTTCACGTTTGTAAGTATGATAGTAATTAGGGAGCACACTGGGTTAAATATAACTATTTTATGATGCCTATTATATGTCAGGTATTACAATAAATGTGTGGTCAGATTTTAGTTAGGGAAACAGAGTACGTACATATAATCATATTAAGCAAATATGTATAGTGGAATGAATACTGGACAGAGAGTCAGGAGACCTAGATTAAAAAATTAGCCTTGAAATTCAATCACTCTCTTTGCTCAAATCATTTAACCTCTCTGAGGCTCAGTCTTCTTACCTGTAAAATGGAAGGATATTAATTCTTCATAGGATAGTGAGAGAAGATGGTAAAAAATGTGAAGCTGAGAGTGGCGGCCCTTCCCTGTAGTACTCACTACTTGGGATGCTGAAGGCAGGAGGATCACTTGAGCCCAGGAGTTCGACATCAGTGTGGGCAACATAGTGAGACTCTGTCCCTGAAAATAAAATGAGAAAGCACCTAACATAGTATCTGTCAAATAATGAATGCTTGATAAAAGGTTATCTGAGTTTGCTGATATTCCAGTTTAATGAAAGGCAACCAGAATGGAAGTTAGAGACTTATTCTCTTTGTAAAAACTTTAATTATAATGTTAGCAGCTGTTGTTATTTAATTGGTATTCAATGTCTAGATCTATTTGCTTATTAGGGGTTTTAAATTTATTTCTGATCACATAAAATTCACCTTTTTAAGTTCTGTAAGTGGTCAGAGTTGTAATTAAGATAAAGATGTAATTAAGAAAAGAGTAACATCAGTTATGCCTACATGTCCCAACCTCTAACATTGTGGTATTTCACATTACAGATGTGCTTATCAATTGCTAGGAGGCAGCAAAATAGAAACATTATGATGATATAAATGAAAGACAATTAGAATATTATTTTCCCAGGTCCTTTTAATATAAATAGCTCTATGAGTTTTATGACATAATAATTAACAAATAACCTCCTATATTGTTAAATACACAAAGAATAATAAAGCTTATCTAGACTAACATCCACTAAATTTTTCATTACTTCTTGGCCTTGAATTCCAATAATTAAATTGTACTAATATCTAGCTTATTTTCCAGGAACAAACAATGTATTCTTTCTCTGATGCTGTGCTCTTTGGTCATCACTAATATAATACTATTATTTTAAAATGAAATTATGGTCCTATAACCAGTAGCCATGTACTTTGAGTTGCTTCTACAATAATGCTGATTAACCTGGGATGAACCAGTCATATTCTTCCCCCCAATTCCTGGTCAAGAAACAACATGTTGTCATCTGACAACTGGCAAAGATTAACAGTCAGCTGTGGCCACTGCACTGACTGACTCACTCAGGGATTTAAATCATGACCTTGGCCTCATTATCATGCTGTTATAATCTACTGAGCAAAACGGCTACAAAAATAAATTCTGAAAACAGGAAGTAAAAAATTCTGCTATTTGTGTCTTCTAGACACAAAGCCCAGTGTATCTTATGTCCTTTGAGTAATTCTATTAGCAGGTGTTTTAGACATGGATGAACTGAAGGCAGGCTATCCTCCTGAATATCAAAGCCAACCATGTCAGTTCTCTGGCTAAAAAATCTTCACTGCCTGTGTAATGATTATAAGACAAGTGCAAATTCTTTAGCATAGCATATAAAGTTGTAGCATAATCTTGCCATAATTTATTTCTCTAGCTTTATTTTTTGCTACAATTTCCTGCCTCCCTTTCTTCATAAGTACCCTTTCTTCATATTTCATACTTCATAATCATAAGTGTTTTTCCCATTATTTTGTGACTGCTCATGTATTCAGTATATATTTATTAAGCCCCTATAATGTATGAGACACTCTGATAGGCCCTAGGGAAACTGGAGTGAAAGGTACATTCCTTGATCTTAAAGAATTCATGGTCCAGTTGAGGAGACAGACAAGGAAATAAACAGCTACAACACACTGTGACAAGTGCTATCTGTGAGCAAAGTATGAACAATGGTAAAAGAGCCTGTGGCAAACAGGTAGAAGGAGGAAAAAGGGAAGGATGAACATATGGTGAAGACAATGAAGAAGTTAACTGACTGAAAAGAAGGTTAAGGGAGAGAGAGTAGAAAGGTGATCTAAGCTGAGGGAATATTAAATCATAGAGATGAGAAACTTTGCATATTCAGTAAAGCACAAGTAGAGCGTCATGGCTGAAGAGGGAGATGCGTTTATAGGCTAGGTTGGAGGCAAGGCTAGAGAAGCAGACAAGAGCTGAATGCTAAAGAATTCTGTTTAGCTTGCAAACAGTTTAGATCTTACTTCTTTGCACCCACTTTTCCCTCTTTTGAGGATGCCTTTTCCCTTTCTCCTATCCAACTTAAACCAGTAATAATGACAAATCCTCTTCCCAGAAATTCATTGAACAAATATTTCTTGGAACACCTACCATGTGCTGTGTACTGTTTTAGGTGCTTGGGATACATGAGTAAAATTCCTGCTCTGTCCTTGTGCTTATATTCTAGTAGGGGGAAATAGATGATCAATGGTAAACATAATAAACTGGTATATTATTTACTTTGAAGTAAAAATATAGTTGTCAGAGAGTGGCAAGTGCTATGGAAAAAAAAAGTAGGGTAGGGTAAAGGAGATTTCAGTGACAGGGAAGGTGTGGGGCAGGCTAGAGTATTAAATAGATAGAAAATTGAGCAAAAATTTGAAGAAGAGGAGTTAGCCAAGCGAATATCTTAGTGAAGCATGTTCTAGGCAGAGGAACAACCCGAAAGAAGCCTAAAAGAAAGCAGAGATCATGTGGGAGTTGTAAGCCCAAAAGGAGTTTAACTCTTACGAATAAAGTAGGAAGCCACCTCAGGATTTTGACCAGTGGAGTGTTATGATCTGACTAATGTTTTAGGAGGCTTGCTCTTGCTTTTTTTTGAGATAGGATCTCACTCTGTTCCTGGGCTAGAGTACAGTGTTGTCATCACAGTTCACTGCAACCTCAAATTCCTGGGCTCAAGGGATCCTCCTGCCTCAGCCTCCCAAATAGCTGGGACTACAGGTGCAGGCCACCATGCCTGGCTCATTTTTCTATGTAGACACGAGGTCTCACTATGATGCTCAGGCTGTTCTCAAACTCTAGGCATCAAGTGATCCTTCTGCCTCAGCCTCCCAAAGAGTAAGGATTACAGGCATGAGCCACTGTGCCTGGCCTAGGCTTGACCTTAATGCTGTGCTGAGAAAAGCTTATAGAACCACAAGCATAGAAACACAGAAATCTGTTAGGAAAAACTGTAGAAATGCCAACCATGTAAATATATTTGTGTGTAGTAGGAATGCTGCAAAGATTCTCAGCATTGTGAAGCAGCCACCTTTGTTAGCAAAGTACTAAGTCCTCAGTAAACTCTAGTGAGGTGACTATTTCAGTTTATGACTTTAGATATATTTCACAGATTACAAGTAGCCCCTATTCACATGTAAAAATGGAAGTTCATAAACTCATAGGCTTCACAAGCCTATAGGACTGCAGAAAGGACTTGCATTTTGGGATTAGTTTACGACCTGTAAAGACTTTGAAAATTCAGTGATGAAGATGGCCAGTTACTTCTAAAGTTAAACATGATACTGTAGTTTTGACTCAACTTCAAATGTGTTCATACACTGAGGGACATGCCCAAGAAAAATATAATGCCATACAGGACACAGTGAGATGTGATAAACATTTTAAGGAAGACACCAAACCAGAACAAAGAAAACAGAACACCTCTAAGATCCATATTGTAGAAGGACCAAAAGATAGAGATCTTGTGAAGATATTTTACTTTCTTTAGTTCTGAGCCTAGCAATGTTATGTTAAATTGGGGCAAGTATTTTGAAAAGTAGCTATTTAGGCTAAAGCCCATTGAAAAATTCAATATATGTTCAATCTATATGACATACAAATACTGTGACAAATTTGTATTTCATAAAATTATGTGAATAACCATGGAAGATAATTTTAATATACTACCACTCCTAAGAATTCTCTTTAATAGGAAAAAGACATTTAGTTGTAGTAGACTATAAAAACGAAACACAGTAAGCCCACTCACTTCTGCTTCAATCCTATAAAAAGTCAGGTGTCCCAGTGATAGGGCTCATGCTCGTTATATTTCATTAGCTGGCACTGTCTCCAGGCAGGTGAGAGGCAGAGGGCAGAGAGGGGAGGGCTGTAGGGAGAAACAGCCTTAGGTGCCCAGCATGCTATGTGACTGGTAGAAAACAGTGCAGGGCCCAGGAGGTGACCTTTTACTGTAAAGGAAGCCAAAATTGTCCAATTTGGACAAATACTTTTAAGTTCACATTTTATATACTCAAAATAACTGAGCTATTTTAACATTGAAGTTTCAACCTCAAAGCAGTGTGTGTATTCTGGCTTCTGGTTCTACTTCGGTTGATGGCTGGGGGTGGGAGGTGGTATTATTTTCAAATTTGGCTCAGAAATAGTTGAATAAGGTAGAGTTTTCCATTTATTCCTTTTGATTATTTTTAGTTCTGCTCTCCTCTCATTTAAAGGGGCACTTAGTGTATTTTAGTAACACTAGGGTTTCCTAAGGTAAAGTTGAAGATATCTGTATTTACTGGTACCTGTCATTGCATATGAGAGGAAAGTGTGGATAGTAAAATTCAACATTTCAATTTTAGGTAAAAAATGTGGTTGTCTTTAGAAGTGTTCTTTTTGCTTGTTTTCTACTTCTTAGTTGTGATTATTTTTTCCTCCTCCATTATCTATTTTGCAATGCACATGGTGTAATTCTCAACCTTTACTTTACATTAGTCACTTGAAGAACTTTCAAACTACATCCACAACCAGGGTCCTAACCCCAGAGACTGATTCATTTGATCTAGGCTTGGGCCCAGGTAGTATTTTAAAAAAGTAACCCAGGTAATTTTAATGTTGAGCTAGGGTCAAAAATCATTATGGTTCAAATTGGAGTAAAAATATCTAGGTTCTATTAATAGTTTCAGCTCTGCAGTTTACTAGCTGGCTGTTCTTTCTCTTGGATTTCCTACAGGATAATGAGTTGGATTAGAGATTTATAAAAATTCTTTAACTCTAAAATGCAATTCAATAAATTAGGATTCATATGATCTCACCTGGTTTGCTTAGCTCCAAAGAGATGAAAACCCAATTATTTGGAGTATGAGTCTGGTCTGAAACAGGTAAGTAATAATAATTATAATGATAATAAAAGCACTTGAGTAAACTTTTTCCTCTTCCCAATTACAAGGCATGGGAGAAAAGAAAAATAGAAATTTAAGCTTAGAAATCACAAGAGACTTCTGGGGCTGCTTTCTCTGTCTCCAGCTCTCTTAAATTGGGAACTAGTCATAGATGGTACCTGGGGAACAGAGGGAGGAGGGAGAGAGCTTACTACACACCAAGAAGGTAAATATAATACAAACCCCAAAGGCTTTACATTACTCATCAGACTGTAATCTGGCTTGGTACTAAACAGCCTGAGAGTGGAAGGCCCGGTAGGGGTGTGTACACAGCCGCCCCCCTCTCCAACTCTGTCACCGCAGTGCTTGTCCAGAGAGCCCGTTAGAAGTCGTGATCCCAGGCGATCCACCCCCAGCTCTGGCCGTCCGGGCCTCACCTCTTCGCCCCCTGCCCGCTCCCGTCCCGCCGCGACCCGGAGAGTTGTCTGGGCAGCGCCCAGCCCCACGCAGAGCCGAAGCCGGCGGCGGCTACCTCTGTTCTCCAGGAGCTGGTTTTAAGTCTACCCTCGTCCTCTTTCGCTGAGTCCATCTTTGTGCTTCGAAAATCAGACTCTGACTCTAACCCGATCTCCTTGATTCTCTGCCTCTTCTTTCTAGACTAGAGTGAGCGCCAAAAAGGACCTAACAGACGGAACCCCTTGGCCCAGGCGGATAGTTCTCTGGATGATACTTAGTCCTTTCACCCTTACCGCCTCTCGTAGTCTTTTCATTTTCACACCTCTTCCCGTGCAAGCCTAACTCTCAGTCTCTCTTCCGTCCTCCCCTCAGCACTTCTCCGCACATTCTCTGCCACCAGCACGGTCTTCCAGAACTTCCTCACTCCGGGGCCCCTAGCCCGGTCCCAGCCCGCAGGACCACCTGCGCTCCCCACTCGCTCACACCCCCCTTTCCCCTCAGATAAAAATTTGAGGCCCCTCTACGCTCTTCCCCTTCCTGGACCCCCATCCCTGACCTCCCCCAGGGGACCCCGCCCCCAGGCTCACGTCCTCTTCCCCGGACCCCTGCCTGCCCAGCGTGCGTGCACACTCTCACCTCGGGGCCTGACCCCCCCCACAGCCGGTGCCCCCCCTCCCCGTCACACACCTTTGTCTCCAGACCTGACACTGGCGCTTCACCACTCTCACAAGCTCCCCGCCCCGCCCCCAATACCTCAGGCGCCCCTACACTTACTCCTTTACCTCCCCCCCGCCACACCTGGCATTCCCCCCCCTTTCCCGACTCCCGACCCCTCGGGCGCCCCCTCACACGCTCACATTCTCCACACCTTCGTCCCTGAAAACTCGGGCGCCCCTCCCCCCCCGCTTACATTTCCCCACGCCCCGCCCGGCCCCAGCCCTTACACCGTGCTCGGGAGGGGCGCCCGCCGTGCCGGCCTGGGCAGCTGGGAGGTGACGCGGTCCCCGCGGGAAGAGCCGGGGAGGCGGAGGGGCGGAGAAGGCGCGGGCGGCGGCACCGAGCGGCGGCGGCGGCGGCGGCGCGGGGAGCGCCAACTCCATGGACCCTAGGGGCGGCGGCGGCGGCGGCTGAGCGACCCCGGGCGGGCGCGTGCTGAGGAGGGGCCGGTGCCCGACCCTGCTACGGGTCAGAGCTCGCTTGGATTCGGGCGTTGGCAGCCTAGAGGCCCTGGCCCCGGGGCTCTCCGCCACTAGTCCCTGTCATTCCTTCCCGGCTTTCGCTTCCCCACTCTAGCCCCGGGTGGGGGTGGGGGCGGGGTCTCCCGCGGCAGTCTCCGGCCCCGCGACCCTCTTCCGGGGTTCTCCATCCGCCGCGCGCGGGAGCCCCGTGACGCGTCAGCTGGCGGGACTGCCGAGCTGCTTGTCTGGGAAATCGTCCCTGCTTCCCCACTATCCTCCCCGTTCCCGCCTGGGTGCCCCTCCGGCCAGCTGGACGCCGCCTCCAGGCGCTCCAAGCGAGTTCCCGGGACTCCTCCGGGGGCCTGGCTCGCAGGCACCCCTTTCTCCTCAGAGGCGGCGCGCGCCCCCACCCCCGCCGGGCACACTCGCGCCCCGGCCCGCGCGCCGCCCTCCCGCCTGCTCCCTCCAGTCACCCCACCCTTAGCTGTCCCCGCCACCTTACTCCACCACCCTCCCCCGCCGCTCCGCGCACTCCGCGTCCCGGCCTTCAGCTCCTCTCTCCCCCTAACCGCTCACTTGCCAGCCCTTCGCCCCCGGGAAGAAAAAACATTTCCCGGAGCGCACTCCTCAGCCCTCCCTCCCCCCGCTCTCGCCCTCCCCTCCCCCCGCTCTTTCTTGGGGGAGGGGGGCTGTCGCCTCGGATTGAAGGCCATTGATTTGTATGTATTTGTCCCAGCGCCGGAGGCTGCCCCAGCCGCCCGCGCCGGTGCCACCGCTGCCAGTGGAGTTGCCTCCCTGCTTCCCTAGGGTGGTTCGGCTCCACCAAACATGTCGGCTCCTGTCGGGCCCCGGGGCCGTCCGGCTCCCACCCCGGCGGCCTGTCAGCCGCCCCTGCAGCCCGAAATGCCGGACCTCAGCCACCTCACGGAGGAGGAGAGGAAAATCATACTGGCCGTCATGGACCGGCAGAAGAAAGAAGAGGAGAAGGAGCAGTCCGTGCTCAAGTAAGGACACGGCTCCATATTCCCGCCTCTCTCCCTGCCCTCCGCCCCCTCGGCCGCTGCCTTGCGGCCGCCTGCCCACCCCGAATCGCCGCCCTCCCTCTCCGCCGGCGGCGCCAGGGCCACGAGGGCTGCGGCCAGCGCCGGCCGCCGGGACTGTTTTCTGGGGGTTTGAGCGCGGGGGTGTGTGTCAGGGAGGGAGGGCGCCCAGGCCGGCTGAGGTGAGGATGGCGAACCTTTGGTCGGTGTAATTTCCCCCGGCGCCCCCCGGGCTTTCCCCGAGGGTCAGCTCGGATCCGGGACCCCGGCGGGGCTGGGGCTGAACCCAGGGTCTGCGCGTCCCTTCTCTTTTCCCTCCGCCCTCATGCGGAGGCAGTGACTGGGGCAAGGAATCCAATATGGCCGTGCACAGGTGCTCCCTGGCCGGACCTGGGCGAAGGCGCGCCGGCCCGGGTTGCGGACGCCGCCAGGGGCTCCTAGTGCGGCGCCTCCGCAGGCAGGCTCTTCCCTCAACGCTGGGAAGAGCAGAGCTGCCCACGGTCGCCGCGGGCAGGCGGGCGGCGGCACGGGCGAGGGGCCTAAGCTCTGTCGCGTCTCGGGTGGGTGTGCGGCCGCCGCCATCTTCCAGCCCCTCCCCCTAGCGCGTGCTAACACCCTGCACTCTGCCGCTCTTCCTGTTTGCAACTATAATAGTAAATCTGTTTAATCCTGAAGAGACTCCGGTTCCCATCATTACTGCAGTTTGGGATCCTCCCTACCTTGTGAAGTTCTACTATTCGTGCTCACAGTCTAGGCAGCTGGGGTTTTTCCAAGGGTGGGAGGAGTGAAAGCAGCACCCAGGCATCGGTTTAGCGCCTGTTTAACTTCAGCACCAGGGAACTGTCCAGACATGGTTTTATTTAGCTTAGAAGATCCTTTTCTCGTCAGTATAGCAAAGAGATTTGTTTCTACAGGTTTGCTTTTAAACATTTTATGGTTACTTCATTTTTCAGTTAGTACGTGAAAGAGATTGTGCAGAAGATGTATAACCTTTTTGTTTTTCCAACTAAACTTTTTTCTGTTTACTTGAAATGAGTTATTCACTGAGAGATTAACTTGTTACAGTTTATATTGCAAAGGTGGGGACAGTTCTTTTGCATATCATCAAATATACTTTTCCTATATTTTCCGCAGAAGTACACAATTGAGAGTGTAGAGTTCCTCTATGAAGGAACTAACAGACTGACCTCTACTCAAGTAAATTTTAAAAACAGGTTGTTGAATTTAGTAGTCTTTCATGCACTTATAAGGAAACAGTTTTCTCTGTCTATAGGTATATATTTTCATATTTTAATGAAAAACACTACTTTAAATAATTTATGGTGACAAACATATCAAATATCTATAAATCTTAGAGAACTATACTACTTCTCACAAAATATTGAAGGATTAAAATGGCAAATGTATTCCTGACATAGTAACTGAAATTAAGAATTTCTTCTTCAAAACTAATTTCTAGGTTTGAATACTTATTTGGGAATGTTATTTACTAACAGACTTGAGGTATGAAAAAAATTAAGAGATTTAAGCAGTTTATTCTAACTAATGGAGGGAGAAAGCATTATCTTAAAAAGCTTTTTGAGCATACTCCTAACTTTGCTTAACTTTATTATATATAATAACAATGCCAAGCTTTTGATGACTTACAGTTTGATATTTACACATATGAATTTATACTTTTTACTATAATTGCTAAATCGGTATTGCCAAAATGATGCTCAAATAAATTGTAGTTTTATTTCTTTGACCTACATATTTAAGTATAATTTTTTTAATAGCATGTTAATCATAGTGTTTATTGGGTAGTTCACTATAGTTATATAGTTTATAAATAGATTATAGTAAATATAGTCTATTTACTGTTGTACTATATGGAAATTTAAATAGAAACTTTAACTATTGAATTAGGATTACTTGAACAGTATATTTTATTAGGAAAATGTAAAAGGGTTTTTCAGGTAGCTTCATGTGTATATATTACATCTATATGTAAACATATAATATTTTTATATTTATATTTGCATAGGTTAGGTAGAAACAATATTTTTAAACATTGATTCATGTTTCTAAAGATTACATTGATGAAAAGTATATATCCAGATTTTTTAAAATATTTATTTGCATTTCTCCCTAACTTAGTCTTAGAAAGGAGTCTTACCTCAAAAATGGCCTACATGGTTTCAGAATTATTTTTATATTCACTCTAACAAGAAGTTATATGGAGGTTAAAACATAATATATTTGGAAATTTAGTTTTAGATGTTCTTTAAAATTTTTTAATAACATAAGAGTAGGCAAGGAAAATGAGGAAAAGAGTAGACTTTATAATAGGATTATAGTAATGGGAGACAAACGATTTGAAGAATTTGATAGTTTATTAAATAATATTATGTTATCAGTAATGTTATTAAATGACAAATATATAAGAAAAGATAATACTAATATTCTTCAACAATTACTACTTCCCATAAAGTTTTAGGGCCCATTTCTCTGTTTATGACTGTGCTATCCTTTGTTTCTCTTTGGTGATGTCCATTTAATTGCATGTTAACTTCTATTCCGAGAGAGGATCATGGGTAGAGAGAAATAAATCGAAATTTAAATTCATGTCTGCTGCCTTTTAACAACTGTGTTAATAAGTTTGATGTGTGAAAAAGTTGAAACCATTGGATGAAAATACTTTTGCATGGTCTGTGAGTTTCAGTGTTTATATTAAGTATTCATGCAAAGTGGAGTGCGTATGCTCAATAGCAACACAAGATGATATATTGGGATATAGGAAGAAAATATTAAAACATATTTCTATTTATAGAAAATGAAAGAAATTAAACTTTATTAATATTTAATATATAGATCAACAATACTACAGTGCACATAATTTATAAATAAATATGCATATATTAAAAGTTTCATGCCTGAGATATTTTTAATGAGAGCTATCAAAACAGAGTGAACCACTAATCTCTCTCCTTAGGAGCCTGGACAGTGAAAAACTATTTATACTTAATTATTAATAATTTCTTCAAAGCCAGCTGAACATCCACATAGTCAGGAAGTCTTCTGTCATCATCAACTAATACCATTTTACATGTGAGTGGGATACTATAATTTTGGAAGCATTTTTATATCTCATTAGATATACCTGATCAGTAATTAATTTTTTTATCCTTATGTGAATTTCTGTAGCAGTTTTAATTTGGGTAATTCAGTCTATCAGTAAAATTTATAAAGTCATTTTGCTGATTGTTGTTTTTAAGCCTTATCTCTCAAGACTGTAAACTTCTTGAGGGCAAGAATCAAAATTTACTCTTTTTTTTAGTTTATGTTTTGCACCTGCATATAATAGATAACTAATAAATAATGTTGATTTCAATTGTGGTAATGTTAATGAGGTAGTTTATCAATTCTGTGTGACTTTTTTTTTTTTTTTTGAGACAGAGTCTCGCTCTGTTGCCCAGGCTAGATAGAGTGAGTGCCGTGGCATCAGCCTAGCTCACGGCAACCTCAAACTCCTGGCCTTAAGCGATCCTCCTGCCTCAGCCTCCCAAGTAGCTGGGACTACAGGCATGTGCCACTGTGCCCGGCTAATTTTTTCTTTTCTTTTTTTTTTTTTTGAGACAGAGTCTTGCTCTGTTGCCCGGGCTAGAGTGAATGCCGTGGCGTCAGCCTAGCTCACAGCAACCTCAAACTCCTGGGCTTAAGCAATCCTACTGCCTCAGCCTCCCGAGTAGCTGGGACTACAGGCATGCGCCACCATGCCCGGCTAATTTTTTCTATATATATTTTTAGTTGTCCAGATAATTTTTATTTCTATTTTTAGTAGAGACGGGGTCTCGCTCAGGCTGGTCTCGAACTCCTGAGCTCAAGCGATCCACCTGCCTCGGCCTCCCAGAGTGCTAGGATTACAGGCGTGAGCCACCGCGCCCGGCCTAATTTTTTTTTCTATATATATTTTTAGTTGGCCAGATAATTTCTTTCTATTTTTTTAGTAGAGACGGGGTCTCGCTGTTGCTCAGGCTGGTCTCGAACTCCTGAGCTCCAGCGATCCGCCCACCTCGGCCTCCCAGAGTGCTAGGATTACAGGCGTGAGTCACCGTGCCCGGCTTGTGTGACATATTTTGAAAGAAAAACATACTTTATTAAAAGTTGAGTTTCTAGTGGGTTTTTGTGTGTGTATTGTATTGTGAAAAAATACATGAGGAAAGCAAACCCATTGAAATCAATAAAACGCATTCATTTAGTAAATATTTATTGAGTTTCTACTACGTACATATAAACTGTTTTTATACTACAAATTAAAAATTGTATGTTTCTTGATGTATATATTAACTTTTCATTCTCAGTTTAGAGTTTTTGTTAAAGGGGATAATTTGCTCCCCAAATAAAGGAAGGTGTTAAGTACAAATTTCCATGATAGATTAAGCTAACAATTAGTTTATATTAATACATAGATGAACAGTTCTAAATTTTTTTAATAATTCGATTTTAAAAGTAGTTTCCAAAGTCAGTTTATAAAATTATTTATTTAACATGTTTTATACACACACACACACACACACACACACACAGAGTACAAAATTTCTTAGCTACCTATTTCCCCCACCCAGAAGCAACTACTGTTACCAGTATATTGTATACTCCTTCAGAAATAGTCTGTGCATAAGAATAGATATCCAATATTGTATGTTCTTGTATGTGTATGTGTGTGCACACACATGTATGAATATATGGATGTAAACATATAAACATAAATGTGGCCTGCGGTGTGCTTTTTAGAAGATCAGTTCCACATCTGTTAATGTATAACCGCTTCATTCACTTTAATGGCTGTATCCTATCCCATTTGATGAATGTTCTGTAATTTCTTTAGTATCATATTTATGGATATTTCAGTTGTTTCTGTTTTGTCATTAGAAACAATACTGTGATAAATATCTTTGTACAAATATCATTTCCCACATGTATGAATAATGGACAAATTCTTGGAAAGAAAATTGTTGGGTCAAAGGGTTGGTATATTTTACATTTTAATAAATATTGCCAAATTTATCTTTGTAGAGGAAGTATGTGTAAGTGGCATGTATTAAGAGGAGATTTTTCAACATCCTTGCCATCTAAGTGTGTGATAATCTTTGCCAATTTTTCAGTGAAAAATATGCTAGTGTAGACTTAATTTGCAATTTTCTTATTGGTGAGATTGAGAGCTTTTTACATTTGTTTAGAGCCATTTGTATTTCCTTTTTGGTTAGTAATTTTTAGTGGTTTGTAGAAGCTCTTTATATGTTACTTGATTTAGAATCTTGCTTGTGCCTTTTTTACTGGTCAGGATTTTGAAACAATGTATTTATTATATCATTTATTATATTTTTGTTTTATGGTTTTTGGATTTGTGATCTACTTAGAATGGCCTTCTCCATTTTAATGTTCAAAAAATACCTACCATATTTTCTTCTTACCTGGCATGTCAGATAAATGATGCAATTGAATCATGAATACTTTTCAACAAAAGTGATTATTGTACATGTAGATCAACATTGCCAGAATGTGACTTTTTTGGATTCAAAATGCATTCTGAAAAATTAATTGACATTTCATGAGAAAGTACTTAATACATTCTTTATATATACAGTATATTTTAAAGTAAATAAGGACAATTAAATATCTTTTTTTTGATGATACATTTTGATAAAGCACTAATTACACTGTGTGATGAAGAAAGAGGTAGTGGAAGCAAGTGTGATGGACCAGATGAATTTGGAAGTGAAAACTTGCTTTACTAATTAATAAGTGTAGTATTTTGCTTATATTGTTAAACTCTTTGAGTTTCCTCATTTATACTGACTAATAACACCTATCTTGAAGGATTGTTGTGATCATTATAGACTAAGTGTCCTGGCACAAGTAGTTGTTTAAGTGATTGTTACTGTTACCTGATTATAGACAGCACTCTTTTAACTTTAATATTATCATAGTGTTCCTGGGCGACATCATCTTCTCACTTTCTAAACACTGAGCGATTTTTTTCCCCTTGTCTACTAGAAAGCCAAAATATGTCCAGATGGCTTTTTAATGACTTCATTATTTGTCTAGAAGACTAGGGATGGGGAGAAAAGAGGGTAAGGACTTGGGAGCAGTTTCCTCAGCACAAACCATTCTTAGGGAGTCTCATAACTAAGGCATAGCAATAAAAAAAAATACTGACACCAAATTATTAGTTACTGGCATAATATTGATTGTCACAGGTCAATGTGAGGGGACTAATTTGTGGAAACTACTTCGTAATTGTCCTTGCAAAGATTTGGCTGGGATCAATTTTTTACTCTATCATTGAACCAAAATATGTATTTACTTATATGTCTTATACATATCATATCTGAGAACCTAGAGAACATTATTAGGTTAAGCTAATTCTGAAGATATGCTCATCTTCACATTGCCCCTCAGATATACTCAAGCTTTGTGTGACTGTCTCTTTCTTGTCCTTCTGGCCTTAACTTCAGATTTGCATCTTTAGAGAGCTCTTTTCTGACCATGCTTTCTTAAGTAGGCTTTCTCTTTTATTTATCGTAGCATCTTTTATATTTCCCTAATTATGCTTATCAAAATTACAGTGATTTATTTATTTGTTTATGTTCAGTCTACCCTGCTAGATTATAAACTCCAAGAGAGCACATGCGATGTCTGTCTTGTTCATTAGTTCAGACTCACCTTCTGATTTATTAATAATATAATGCCTTACACATAGCATACTCAAAAATATTAGTTGGGTGAATGAAAGAAACATTAGGAATGAAATACTACGTTCACTTAGGTGGTGGTTACTTTTAAGGTGAAAGGCAATAATCCAAAAGAGAAAGGTGTGCTTATGTAGTAGTGCCTTTATTTTTGAAATCAAATGTAATTTTTAGACATTACCCAACTTTGCTTATTTTACCTGGAAGCAAATTGTAGTATTTGTGTATGATTGCAACTCATCTTTCTTTTGGACTAAGACCATTTCTTTTTTTACCAGAAACTATAACAACCTTGTGATATTATATCATTTTTAAATTTAAAGAATTTTAGGAATTAAGGAATATTTTGCATTAAAAATGTTTACTTTCACAGCATTTAAAAATTTCTTTTGTGTTTAGCAGAGCTGAGTGATAAGTAATGCACAGAATGCTTTTGATAGAAATAGTTCATGTCCTCTGGGGGTAGACGGTCTAAGGCCAACCATAATCATGTGAACACATAAAAATGTGAAGTATCATGAAAAAAATACTGTAAAGGTGTTTTTAGTACATTTTAACTATAGTAAAAATATGTCAGGCTAATCTTATGAGTACTTTGTTGTCTCTGTGGTATCGTATGACAGTGTGAGACAGTTTATCCTGTTAAAATCTCTGGAATATCCTAGATATTAAAGATTTTTGTATTCTCTAGTCACCTAATGAAATGAAAATATCTCTGGGTGTTGAAATACTTTTAACCATTATCAGCTAACCCTTAAGGAGGTCATTGTAAGAAGCATGATAAACCACAATTAAAATATTGCATGGTGAGTACTAGGAGACCACTGTGCACAGTGTAGCATAGGTATATTCATGCAAGCCAGAGCACCTGATCCAGTCTTGGGAAGATTACATCTGGACTGAGTCTCAAAGGATGAGTAGATATTAGCTGGGCAGATAAAGATGTTCCAAGCAAAAATCCTAAAACTCCCAAGTTACCCTTTCCCTCAAAACCCTTCATTTGTAAAAGAGAGGCAGGGCATGGTCAAGAAACTCATTTGAAGTGGTTCAGAATACCATAGGGTTTAAATGGAGGCAAGTCAGTAGAGGATACCGGAGAGGTGGCAAGGGTTAGAGCTTAAGAAACCTTATGTGCTATTCTTTGAATTTGGATTTAATCCTGAAGGCAATAGGAAGCCATGAAGACATTTTAAGCATGACACAAATGTAATCAGAATTTTGTTGAAAAAAGGGCACTCTTACATTATAATGTATTGATGAGAAGGTGTAATAATAGAGACAAGGGCACTGGTTAGGAGATTCTTATAGTAATCCAGGTGATAAATGATGAAGATATGAAATAAGGCAGTGGGGGTGGAGAGTCAAGACAGATTTTTGAAAAATTTAGGCCCCCAAATCGCCAGGGTTTGACCACTGTGTGTAAAGGGTCAGGTAAGCTCTTAAGCCTGACTTGCTTAACTAACTTGCTTAACCACTTGCTCAACTAACTACTATACAAAATATATATCTATGTGTGTCTGCTCATCTCACTGATGGTTAGCTCTGTGAATTCATCTGGTTTCAGGACCAGTGTTCTCTTGTAGGAGTAGTTGTGAAGTGGCTTTTTAAAATTTTTTTAGTTATTCTAGAGAATTTCATAACATGAATATGAGTACTAGAAGTGACTACAACTTGGGATATAGTGGGGTGAGTGGCAAATAATAGAGCTATAGTAAAACAGGCAAACAGGGAAAGAAAAAGAGAGGACAAAGAAAAAGGGGGAGAAAGGGAATGACTAATGATCTTTGAATCCATCCATAATTAGAAGGAACCCTATTTAATAGCTTGTAAAGTGTTTTCTACTGGATATATTTATACCGTGTGATTTTTTTCATAACTCTTGATCTGTCATCCTTTTACTGAACATTCCTTACTCCCATTGATAACTTAGTGAATTTCTCACCCTCTGGTTTTGTTTGATTCTTTGAGTATTTTAAACTATCACACAATCTTTGTTTTATATGTTAGGCTTAACTAGGACAAATTTCCTTCCCTGTATGTATTCCTGCATCACCTCTAAGGGAATTTTGGAAATGTGAGTGTATTTTAGGAAAATATAGAGAGGAGATTAGTTATGGGAATGAAATGTCAAAGTTGTGAAGATTCTGTACCTCTTTATATTGGTTTATTGAACTATTGCAGGAGTTTAGAAAGTGTTTGTATTATGAAAGGGAGATAAATTTTATTGTGTTTTGTGATGAGAAGTTCGATAAATAGGATTGGATGCAGGGTTATGGAAAAGGAAAAGTTAAGAAATGGTTTAGACCCAGGAGTGACACAATATTATTTTGCCTGCTTTCTTTCTAGTACTTGTACATACAAAATTGAAGGCAACTAGATAGTCTAAATTAGTTACCTGGCCAAGAAGTAACAACTTTTATGCAGTTTATGTATTATGAACATTTATTATATCTATATTATATATACCTGTCAAAAGCACTGATTTGTATTTTGCATAGAACATAGTGCTAGCTAAATGCTTTTTAAAAGGCATCTAGAATCAACAACTTACATAGATTAATAGTTTATACATTATAAACATTTAGTAGTTTTATGTAACACACATATAATTTGGTAGACTCTGCTAAAAAAGAGGGTCTGGGTAAATACTCTTTTAGGCACAAGAGGAAGATGGAATTCTCTATGCCCTTCAGCACTTTTTCTTCCAACTAAGCTTATGTTCAGCTGGAAGGGGAAAATAGATTGGCAGATCCTTGTATCCCGTAACTAGGATTCCAGGCTACTAAAGCTGGGAAAAAAGAATTCACTAAATAAACATTATAGCTAGATAGCAGAGTAACCGCAGTGGTATTTAGTGCATTGGTATTGTTTAGTTGACAGATGGAGATGATGCCCCACATCCATCTTGTTTTGTTGGTTTTTGAGGTGTCTGTTATCATTTTTTAATAGTTTGCTTCCCAGGCATATAGATGAAAAATCTGTTTTATCACACATAATTCTTTTTAACCAAAAGCTGTCTTTAGCCTGAAAGAATTAATTAATGCTTTCATTAGCACAATTTTTTTGTGTGTCAAAAATGAATTTTGTGGTGGAGATGGCTAAGTGTTCGTCAAAGCTTTGTATTCCTCTTTCATAGAGACGTTGCTTGGCAGCAGCTGCTTGGCCTTGGACTACCTTTTCCAGCTCCCCTTGTATCTAGATGGGTCGATGTAATTGAGTTTTGGCTGATGACTACCCTCCCCCACACCCATTAGACTTTGCATGAATAAGAGATATACTTAACTCTTTGTTAAGTCACTGTGATTTTGGGGGTGTATCTACTACTGTGGCTTATATCACCTTAATTAATACAAATTCTCTTATTATTTTCTGTTATTTATTTGACTTTGGAAAAAGCTTTTAAAGTCGTATCTGTGTACTGGTTGGCTCCAGAAGTACTTTGATGATGCTGAATTTTCTTACTGTAGGTTGATCTCTCTTCAGTGATCATCTGCTCTAAGCTAACCTAAGTCTTAACTCAGCTGTAAGAGTCTTAAAAACAGAATTTATCAGGAAGGGTCTTTTCCATCTGATTGGTGACAAATGGGCTGTACATTGTCTTGTCTTAGTCTGTTTGGGCTGCTGTAACAGACTACTATAAACTGAAGGGCTTAGGAAGAACAGAAATTCATTTTCACAGTTCTGAAGGCTGGGAAGTCCAAGATCAAGGTGGTGGCAGATTCGGTCTCTGGTGAGGGCCCTTTTCCTAGTTCATAGGTGGCTGTCTTTTGGCTATAGCCTCACATGGTGGAAGAGAAAAGGAGCTCTCTGGTGTTTCTTTTATAAGGGCAGTAATCTCATTCATGAGGGCAGACCTCTGCCTCCCGCAAAGGCTCTGCCTCCCGCAAAGGCTCTGCCTCCAAATACTATCACATTGGGAGAATAGATTTCAACATATGAATTCTGAGGGGACACAAACAGTTTATAACATACTCCAGCTGGGGATTTGTTGTTGAAAGTACATATACTAAATATTGACAGAGATATTTGCTTTGGAAGCAGACTTAATGGTGAGACAGAAAAATTTGCAATTCTAAGGATCCATTTTAGGACAAATTAAAGCCTCATGTAAGAAATTCAGCAGGGTTGTTTTTTTTTGGTTTTTTTTGTTTTTTTTTTTTTGAGATAGGGTCTCACTCCACTGCCCTGGGTAGAGTGCAGTGGCATCATCATAGCTCACTGCAACCTCAAACTCCTGGGCCCATGTGATCCTCCTGCCTCAGCCTCCCAAGTAGCTGGGACTACAGGTTTGTGCTGCCATGCCCAACTGACTTTTCTATTTTTTGTAGAGCTGGGGTCTTATTCTTGTTCAGGCTGGTCTCGAACTCCTGAGCTCAAGCAATCCTCCCACCTCAGCCTCCCAGAATGCTAGGATTACAGGTGTGAGCCACCATTCCTGTTCAGTTTAGCAGGTTTAATGCTAATGATTAAACTCCATCTCCAAATAAAAGTTAGAAAGGTTTACAGAAAGTAAAGGTGAATTTTATGTGACTAGAGGGAGATGCAATTGGATGTTGTTGAATTTTATCACTGCATATTATATATTTTTCCACTTACTCTTCCAAATCTATTCTGCTTTTTTTGTATTCTGCTGTGTACTGTGGGAGGCTGACCTCTATGGATTGCACCAGGGGGGCTCCTTTATTCTCTGGTTGCCAGTTAGGTTCTGTCAATGTGAGACACTGGCAGATTGAAGGGAAGGAAGAGAATGAGGTCAGATTATTTGTTCCCAGGCCTCCTCCATACAAGGTGTTGGCAGTTGGCTGTGTCTCTGTGCTAAAAACCACAGGTGGACCTCTTCGTATAGCTACTCTCTTCTGGTTTTGGAAATTCCTTTCCAGTATTACTAGCCAGAGGTACCATACCACCCCCGTCTTAGTTTCCTGAATCCCTAGCCATACTTCTGTAAAATAATCCCTTTATTAAACTCTCCTTAGTTCTCAGTTTGAATATGCAGTCTGGTTCAGTAAAACATTATTGGGATTGTGGGTGTGACTGGAGCATGATTTTAGATATTCAGGATCCAATTCACCCCATAGGCTCTTCAGTACAACCACAGTACTCTTCTTATTGGTTCCTCTATACATCATTTTCTTTCATTCTTTGATTATGTACATGGCCTTACTGTTTACCTGATGAGTTCTTTTGTGTGCAGCTCCATTCCTGTGATGAGATTCTCTTTTTGATGCATTTTCTCCAGTTGGGGGTGTCTTCTCTCAACTTTCATAGCATTTTGTATATACTTACTTTAATGTTTCTGATATTCAATCACAGTTACTAATCTCTGTGTTTTCCTTAGGATGTCTGGTTTCTTTGACGTTATGGACCAAGTTTTAATCATTTTTTTAATGCTCAGGATAGCACCAGGCACATAGTTGTCAGTCAATAAACATTTGTTAAATAAAACCTGGTGGTGATGGGGGTCATCCTAATTTCCTTCCTCTCTTTCAGCCCTCAAATATAATCAATTACACAATCTTCTTAGTTGTGTCTCTTAAATAGTTTTGTAATTAGTCTCCTCACCATCTTCATTGTCATTGCCTTGTTTCATGCCTTTATTATATTTTGCTTAATTACTCTATTCATTCCTACACACATCTTCTTTGCTTTCATATTCACCTCCTCTGATTCAATCTCCATAATACTTCAACTCTCTAAGACACAAACATTTTTTAAAATCCTTAGTATTCTTCAGTCCCTTCCCATTTCCTTTAGTATTATATAAAGTCCAAACCTCTAGCATGTCATCTAAGGCCCTTTGTGATGTTTTATCAGTCATTATCTCCTGGTAGTCTTTCATGGGCATCACCTGATTTGATTGTATCAAACTATTTGAAATGAGTTCTCTAATTTTAAAAAAATTTTTGCTTGTATAGTTTAGCATATACTGTTTTCTTTGCCTAGAAGCCCTACCCACTCTTCTTTCTGGCTGACTCCTAATTCTCAGCGGAGTCATCTCAGGTTTCCAACCTGTTAAAAACTGGGGTAGGTGACTCTCTTATGATCCCATAACTCTTACTACATACCTCTATCATAGCTCCTACCGCATTAATATTAATAGCTAACATTTTTGAATACAGAGTGGATGTCTGCTAATACCTCAAGAAATGTTTATCTTTGGGACTTGATGGTCATATTTGCAAGAAGTTTCATTGTTACTTCTCTTGGGCATAAGAGCTATTGGTTATGGTGCATGGTATTAATTAAACTATCAGGTAGTAGGCAACAAATGAACAAAATATATTTAATAAATATTATTTCTGTTAAAAATTTTTTCATTTAATTATTGTTTGTTTAAGTAGAGGAGGGATTAAGCCATCTTGCTGGTGGTAGCTATTATGTTTTGCTATTGTGTGGAATATTTTTCTATGTGAGATAGCAGTTGTTAGCATTTTCGAAACCAACACCAACAACAAAATTCCCTGGACAATAATGATGGTGATATTGCAGGGGTAGAAAGATAAATGGATCTTCAGAGAGAAATGTGTGGAATTGGGTCATCTTGTAAGTATGCTTCAGAAGAGAACAAATTTAAAATTCAAGAAACTCAAGTATAGACATTTAAATGGTTAGCTAGTGCTGAGGGTATGCACCTTTGAGGACATAGAACCTTTAAGATCTTGTTCGATGTATGTAATACAAGGTGATAAAGTTGAATTTCTGGGTGATAAAGAATATACAGAATATTTGCATAGGGGCACTGATGCATATGCAAATGGGTCTTCAGGTATGTTAATAAGAACAAGGTAGCATGGTAACAACGTGGATCCAAAGAGAGGAACCAGTGTTTATAATAAACTGTTTTGTCTCATGTTATCTATGGCTAAGGTTACTTAAGGCAAAGATGCTTTGCAACACTTATACCTCATGTTTAATTTCTTTAAAAATTTTTTCCTCTTAGTGTCCTAGTAAAGTTCTGATAGTAAAATTCCAGTCTATTTTTGTTGATATAATGAGAGCTTATAGTACCCCTAAGAGACAGTCTTGTTGTAGTACCAAAGGTTTGTCTCAGCTGAGGATCTGAGAAGGAAAATGTAGAAATGGAAGAAAGAGAAGTGGAAATTCAGGAGCATGAGACTACTTTTCAGGTCTTAAGCCTGTCGCACATAGGGTTTATTTTGAATTTGAATATATTTGTAGACTTGAAGCGGGAACTGAATGAAGGAACTAACATTTGTTCAGCGTCTACTATGTGCTAGGATCCAGGTCACAAAGCTTGTAAGTAGAGGAACACTGATTTGAACCTAGATCTTTCTAACTTCAATTCATCACATTGCCATTTAGTCTTCTGGAAAACAGTAAGAGCATAGTGCTTAAGTGCCTGGAATCTCACAGCCTAGTTTTACCAGTAGTTGTTATTTGGTGGCTATGTACCTTGGTGTGTTTATTTGTAAAATGAGGATAATAATAATACCAAATTCAGAAGCTGTTATGAGGATTGAGTTTATACTTGTAAAGTCCTTAGAAGAGTACCTAGCACATAATAAACACCATGTTTGTTAAATAAATAAGTTAATTAGGAGGAGTGGAAAACATTGATAACTATAGAGAATTATCAATTTCATCAATAAGTACTTTTATGAAACTCCAATTTTAAAATACCAATTGAAAGGACATTGCCACATTCTTTAGTAAAGTAGTGGATATGTATTTATATATAAGCTTGGATATGTATTTTTTATAATATAGATACTGTGTTACTCTTTTTTTAAAAAATATGTTTGTATTCAGAGATACAAATTCCAGAACGATCGCTCTGAAATAATACTTTACTGTGCACTTTTCCAGGGGTTTATAATACTATATTGCCCTCAAATTACTGCCAATCTACTCTTCACTTTTTATTTCCTCCTGAATTAAAGTGTTGGTCTAACTGGGGATAGGGTGGAGGGACTGGAGGCAAGAAGTATGAATTGTTTTGTGCTTTGCATGTAAAGATTAAGTACAATTCCTAAATATTCATTTTAGTTAATAATTATATTTATTTTTATAGAGGGATGAATAAGTAATTTTACCACATGACTAATTATAGTGAAGAGTCATTGAAATATTTCTACGTGTAGTATTTTCAATATCTGATGGTCATTTTAACAGACTCCACATAAACTTTATATTGCAGTATGAGTAAGCAAAGATTTGAATTTAATCTCTTCACAAGAATATAATTTCTTTTGGTATGTTTGGTTGAAGAGCCATTTCTTATTCCACAATATGTGTACCTTCATTTATTATTTTTCCTTTTTGTAATTTCTAGCCACGAGTCTGGTTTAAAGAAAAGATATACGGTAGTGTGGATTACAACTTAAACATCATGACAGTGTTTAAAATATAATCAATTGTTTTAACTTAGGTATATAAACATTAAAAGTAACTATGAAATAAAGTAGAAAAAAAAGGAATCCAAAATTGTTCTTCAAAACTACTAATATAAATTTATGTTGCAGTTTATAGTTTTATGTTAGGATAAACTGCTACTACTTCTGCCAGGAGACAGAAACTACGGTAGTAATTTGAATAGGGACATTTTTTCTTTTCTTTTTTTAGTTTTTATTGATTTGCCTTTTTATTTTACTTTATTATTTTATTCCTCCGCCCCCCAATTCATATGTTGAAAGAACAGGGACATTTTAATGTAAAGGATTATTAACCTGTAGCAGGGAGCAGCCACAGCCATCTCTTCTAGGGCTGAGGTAGAGTACCCAGAAAAGAAGCAAACTTAAACCAGGTATGTTGGTGTGTGCCTGTAGTCCCAGCTACTTGAGAGGCTGAGGCAGAGGGATTGCTTAGCCTGAGCCCAGGAGTTTGAGGCTGCAGTGAGCTATAATTGTGTCACTACATTCTAGCCTGGGTGACAGAGTGAGACCCTAGTTCTTAAAAAAAACAAAACAAAACAAAAAGGAGTAAACTTGGAAGAGCCCCAAAAGGCCCCTTCTTCCATGGCTGTGGCTGAGATTCAGCCCTCACTGCAGGTTATGGCTTTGGCCCACCGAACTGCCAGACTGGGGCAGGCAAGCAGGAAATCATCTGTGGGGGTGTTCACGGGACTGGCTGGGGTGCTCAGGACATTCATTGGGAAGTCGCCTATTGGGAAGCTAGCAATACGTGTTGAGAAATTATCTGGAGTGCTGCTGAAACTTGGTGGATAGATGCCCCGGGGTGGTGGTGGGGTGGGGTACTGGTGAAACATGATAGGAGGTTGACTACCACTGGCAGCCACGCACTATAGCAAAAACAACAAAACACCCAGCAGCACCTGGAAGAGAATCCCTTTCTTCTTTTGATATCACTGTGGCTCCCTCTACTGACAAAGCTTAGCATTGTGCCAGCTGGCAAAGGGGGAAAGGTAACAATTGAGTACAGATCCACTATCACAAAGCAGGGCAAAGAAGGGGTGGACCTGGAGCTGAGAGGTATAAATTTATAGTAGACTGTGCTGTCCCCAAATATCAGTGTCTATCTTAAAACAATAAAGGTTTATTTCTTGTTCGTGCTACATGTTTTCTCTGGGTCACTTGGAGTCTCTACTCCATGTTATCCTCATTCTGGGACACAGGCTGATGGAGAAGCTGCTGTCTGGAACATTGTGAGCAACTGAAACGGGAGACTGGTGAATCGCAAGTTGTCTCTTAAAGTTTTCTCTTAGAAGTATGCATATAACTTCTGCTGGCATTTCATTGGCCAGAGAAAATTACGTGATCATGCCTAACTCAAAGTAGAGAAGTGCAATCCTACCAACTATGAGGGGAGAACCAGAAATATTTGTTGAAAAATATAACTGCCCCAGGATTGATAGGATTGGCATTAGAAAATTTGCCAACTGGATAATTACTTATGATTCCCCCTTTAAATTTTTATCCTATTTGTTTTGTAGTTTTTGTGAATTTTTTGTGAAAAATAGCTTTTAATTTCTCTGGGTCAGTGAACTTAAATTAGACAATGAAGCTGAGAACAAACTTAAGCAGTAGGCAATATTTTTTAAAGGTTATATACAAATAAGACTTCTATTTTTTAATTTTGCATTTTGAAAAATTTTCATTAACTTATGCTTACATGATATTACATGAATATGAAATGTCTATTTATGATGAAAAAACCTTTTTCATTTATGGTCAGTGTTGGATAAGGGATAGAAAACAAGATTTAGATAACTAGATGAAAGTCATACCTTCATCATTTACAAATTGTTATCTTGAAGTAGTCAATTAAATTCTTTAAATTCTATGAAATGAAGATTGAAAACACAGGTCCATAATCTCATGACTGAAACTTGTGGTGCCACATGTTTGGAAATTGAAGTATTTTGGACTTTAGAAATATAAAGGTGCATACACCATAAGGTGTGTAACTCTTACCAGGGTCAGGATAGCAGCCCCTAATGAAACACATTAATATTTATTTAGTGAAACATATGAATATTTACAATGGCTTAAATAAAGGCCATGTATAGCGTTATGCCAATTCAGATCAGGAATTTTTGCCCAGATTTACAAAAAAAGTTCTTGTTTTTCAGAGCTTTTTGGATTTTGTAATCATGGTTAAGGAATTATGGGCCTGTGGTATCTTTATCATAGGGGTAAAGTGACACTATATAAGTGAAAGTACCTGTGAGCTATAAATTGCTATAGTTTGTTAATTATCATAATCATAATGGCCATTGATGTTATCATTATCACGAGCCATTTAAAATAATGTTTAAAAGAAAGAATCGAAAATTATATTTTGCTGCCATAGGATTTTACATAGATCAATGTTAGGGTCCTCTTGATCCCAAATCATCTGAATTTTTATTTAAAAAAACTAAATTATGTTGCTGCCAGAAAGAGCTTAAACATCAAAAATCTGGTGATATAACACTTTTGTTTAAAATATGAGTGCCTTCCTGTTGCCAACTGCATGCAGCCTTTGAGTGGAGTCCTCTGAAGTATGGAACACACAAAATATTAAGTAATTATTTTACTTCTACCAGGAATGGAAACATAAATAGTACCATTCTAGATGCATAAGAAATAATTTATCAACAATGGATGCCTTAGGATATTAGAGCTTAATTTTCTTCCAGACCTTTGGTTGACAGAGGCTAGAAAAAATATTAATATAAAATTCTTAGCATGGTATACAAGGTCCTTCATGATGTTTCCTTGATTTGTTTACCATTTTTATACTTCTTCCCTTTCACTGTATATTTTAGCTAAATAGTTACAGTCCATTAACTAGTGCTTCCTAACTTTTTTCATGTCATGCCATACATAGGAAACAATAATGGATGTGTATGTCATGTTGGGGTAAAATGGAAAAGATTTGGGGGCATCTATATAGGACTTGGTGAAAAAATTAATCACTTTTTTATCATATACTTGTAAGCAAAACAAAATGCAAGGTATTATGGAAGATAGTAAATGATGGATTGAAAAACTTTTAAATAAAATCTTTTCAACATCTAAAATGAGATACTTAGCTGGCTTCTGTGAGCATACATTTTTTGTATCATGTTTATTTATTTATTTTTGAAACAGATACACATAATTCCAAGACTGTTTAATGATGGTCTCTTCAAGTTCATTTCACCATTGTCAAGAAACTCTATACAAATAGTTGGCATAAAATTGCAGGAAATAACTTACTTTTTTTTCTCTGCTTGATGGAAACTCCTTTTATGCTATTAGAATTTTGGAAATTCATCCTCTTTAAACTTTACTTCAAATGTAGTAATATTGTTTAGCTGCTCTTCCTTTCTTTTCCATTGACAAATGTAATGTTGAAATTTCTTCTGATAATGTGAATGGATTTCTAATCCATTTGAACTTTTAAAAGATACCAAGTACTTAAAAATATGTTGGTATTCTTCCTCAAGCATACACAATGCTCTGCTAGTCTTAATAATTTCTTTAGGATTTAAATTATGATCTTGACTATCACTGGTGAATCACTTTAACTTCTTTTTTTCTGAAGTTGAATTTTTACTTCGAATGTATAAAGTTTGTCATACTCATTAATATACTTTCACATGGTTCATGGAAATTTTTTATTAAATTCATTCAGGTGTTCAAAACTGTCAGTTAGATATTTTTTGCAGTCAATAACTACATTTTAGCAAATCCATACAGTGAGAATCATTCACAATTTCAATGATATCTTTAACTCATAAACTTTAAAATAAAAGCTTTTCCTTTGAGTAGATAATACTGAGATATGGGACAATGAGTAGTAGTATTCTGTTCCCATGTCTTTGTATAAAGCTGAAGTAGTTGGGATTGTAGCATCTTGGGATTGATTAAATTCTTCATTTTGATAACATTATTTCATGTGGAATATCTGCAATGACAACTTTAGTTAGTAATCTTGATTAGTGTTGTCTCTATCCTCTCACGTGCCATCAGTACACTTACCAATATAGTTGAATATGTCACTTATTCTTTCTCTGTTTCTTTTTGGTTCATTGATTTCAAATATAGTATTGGCAGTTTCCATGCAACTGGTAAATGAGAGGTTCTGTACTGTGCTTTTCACTTGCAGACAGTTTAAAAAGTTAAAATCTTGTTTTGTGGCAGGGCAAGACCCTGTCTCAAAAAAACAAAAAAATCTTGCGTTATGGTAAGATGCTATTTACGTGACCCCATTGCTTTATGTGATACCTTTTTCACGCAAATAAGACATTTAGTTTGAGAAAGAGAAGAATTGCAGGAATCTAATTGAGAAACATATTGCTTAAGTAATGATTTGAACTTTTACTTCACTAAAGTTTTGAAAATTTCGCTATTGTATTCATGCTTGATTAAATATATTTGCAAAGAAGTTTGCAGTTCCTTTACTGAATTTATTTAATTAAATTATGTTACATGAGTTTTTATTTCTAAGATTAAAATAATCCATTATGAAATTCTGTCATGAATGAGTCTCTTGCTAATTGTTAACATCAAAAAACAATAAAAAGAAAGAAAGAAAGGAAGAAGGCAAGTAGGAAAGATGGAAGGAAAGAAGGGAAAACAAACAAAAAAATTGACATAATAATTTATGTTCTATTTAGGGACATTTAATACTAGATGATGCTGCTGATGAGGGTAATGGTAGCAACCATATGTACTTTATATGTAAGGAAAATGTGAAAGCATGGCCGAATTAAATTAAAAATAAATGTTTTACATGTGTCTATAAAACAGAATTTCACTTATAGTAACCCAGATGTGACAAAAGTAATAATTAGACTACATGAGATGATCCAGTGGGAGCATCAAGAGTGGTGCTACCTGGTGCTCTTCTACAAAGCTATATATACTCTACTCTCTAAAAGAATTTTTAAAAAATATGTATCCCCTTGTACATATTTAAGTTTGCATCTAAAATTTTCCAGTAAAGCATTAAGTATAGAAAATTAAAGACAGTTACTATTTTTGGCTTAGGTATTTATTTATTCTTCCTTTAAGTGTTTTGAGTGTCTGCTATATACCACTATACTAATTCAGGAAACAGGAATAGGACATAGTCTTTGCACTTGAGGTGCTCACTATCTAGTGGGAAAGAGTCATGTAAATAAATAATTAAAATATGTAACAAATGCTTTAAAATAGTCATGTACCAAGTGTTGAACAGACACAGACAAATGGGTGAGTATAGGAACATGGAAGATTTAAGGAAGGCTTAATAACCAAAGATAATATTCAAACTAGCCTTGCAGGAAAATTATAATTTAGTATATGGAGAAAGATTTTAGACATGTGCAAAGCATGGACTGTGAAAGAGCATAGTGTCTTTGGGGAACGGCTAATATTCCTGTATTGCTAGGTGCATGGAAGATGGAAAGAAGGGATGGAATGGTGGAAGATGAAGCTAGTTTGTAGGAGTCAGTTGTAAAGGGCCTCATACGTGGGATTGGTATTCAACTGATATGCAGCAGTACAGAGATACTAGTTTTTAAAATATTGAATCATAGGCCAGGCATGGTGGCTCACACCTGTAATCCCAGCACTTTGGTAGGCTGAGGCAGGAGGATTGCTTGAGACCAGAAGTTTGAGACCAGACTGAGGAACATAGTGAGACCCTGTTTCTACAAAAAATGAAAAAATTAGCTGGGTATGGTGGCGTGCACCTGTAGTCCCAGCTACTTGGGAAACTGAGGCAGGAGGATCACTTGTGCCCAGGTGTTTGAGGTTGCAATGAGCTATGATTAGGCAACTGCACTCCAACCTGGTCACAGAATGAGACCCCTGTCTCTAAAATATATATATATATATATATAAAATATAAATACTTTAGTGATGTGGATTAACGTGGTCCTTAGAAGGCACGTACTGGCTAGAGTGTCAGTGCCTCCTGCCTGATACTTCTAAGAGTTCTGTTGGTGCAGGCAGTGGAAAAGGCTGCATGCGGTACAGGTGGTTTTGTGGCATCTCCATTTTTTTGGAAGGAGTATCCTGAGGCACAGGGGTTTGAGGCCCTGTGGGAAACACTAGCATCTAGGTGCTTATGTGACTATGACATGTAGGCAGCCTGCCTAGTTGCCTTATAGTTGCAACAAAGTGCTAGGTAGCAGGGACCTAATCATTGTCATTTTAATGAAGAAGATGTAGAAGATGTCAGGAAAAGCTGGATATAGTTCTAAATATGAAATCATAACCCTATGTAAGAGATTAAACCAACTTTTTTTTTTTTTTTTGAGACTGAGTCTCACTCTGTTGCTCAGGCTAGAGTGCCGTGGTGTCAGCCTAGCTCACAGCAACTTCAAACTCCTGGGCTCAGGTGATCCTCCTGCTTCAGTCTCCTGAGTAGCTGGGACTACAGGCATGCGCCACCATGCCTGGCTAATTTTTCTATATATATTTTAGCTGTCCATATAATTTCTTTCTATTTTTAGTAGAGACGGGGTCTTGCTCTTGCTCAGGCTGGTCTCGAACTCCTGAGCTCAAATGATCTGCCCGCCTCGGCCTCCCAGAGTGCTAGGATTACAGGCGTGAGCCACCGCGCCCGGCCTAAACCAACATTTTCTAAAGTTCAAATTATAAATTATTGGAATGACTACATAAATAATTTATGATATAATGCTTGTTACATGGAAAGCAGATATCTATATATGTACATCTATAGTTTATTTGGAAAAAAGAAAGATTTATTTTTAATGTTAATTTATATATTGATCTGTTTATTAATTTTATATTACTGTATCAGTTGTTAAATATTTAGTTAAAATCACCTATGTTTGTATACCATATTAAGAAATTTGAATTTATCTCATAGGCATGTTTGATCTGCAGTGAAATATTTTGGAATAAGAGGGTGACAGAGCACCTTTGTCAACAAATGTGTCAACAAATCCTATTGATTTAATGTCAGAAAGTCTCACTAGTGTGAGAATTCTTGCCAGTGTATTTTCACCAGTACCACCACTGCCTTGTATTCTGGGATCTTGTGTCTCTATCCTGGGTTTTTCCTCTGTATTACTGCAGAGTAGCTTGTTAAAAATCAAGTTTGAGTCATTGATTCCCTGGCTTAAAGATCTCTTTAGGCTTTCTATTGCTTTGAATAAAATTCAAACTCCTTAATTTTGCATATAATGTCCTTCACAGTCCCTCTCCAACCTATCTTTTCAGCTTCATCTTCCACTTCTCCCTTTCATGTAACTTTCCTTTTAGCTATAATAATTTTTTTCACTGTTTGGAGCATTGAAGGAGAAAAGGGGACCTTCTCATAAGGAGGATATATATGGAATAAAAAATTCACTGAATTTATGTATTACATATAGTATATATCCTAAAATGTTTGAGATTGGGAACAAATCAGTGTTGCTTTCATTTAAAGAGTTTCTTTAAAATCACCTTTGGAAGAAACTCAGGTATCATTAAGGACATAAAACTCTCATTACTCATTTTCTACAACTTCAATAGGAAATCTTAGGGGATTGTTTTGGAACACATGCTTCCAATCTGCCACCAGATTTTGCAGCAGGGATTTATATAATCATGCCATAGCTCAAACTGTCTCATAATTTACCATATGTTTCAATATTTCCAATGTTTTCAAACACTCTCCTCCCTTTCCCACCCCTTCCAGTTCACATTTCTCAGCTTTGTCCTGGCTCTTACCCTACAATTCTCATTCATTTCCCTGATTCATAGATAATCTCTGTTATAGCCTTCTAGTTTGGAGTTAGTTCTATACAGGTTCTCTTTTGGGGACCCTTTTCTAGGCTATTAACATAAGCAGTGCATAATCCTCAATTTAGAACTCATGAGTCCTGGCCTAGGTTCTGCATTCTGTTCTCAGTACATGTTTTTAGGGCTTTGGGCTTGTCTTTTTACCTCTGTTTAAATTTACCAGAGCCAGAAACATTATGGTTTAGAGTCAGGCTAGCTACTGTAACAATATAAGATAGCGGTCCCAGTAAAAATTTCCCTCTTATTCATCCACATTCATTTAAACCCGGTATTATCTGGTTAGAGCTTTGGGGAATTTCTGTAGTCTAAATCTAATCAGTTAAGATGGCTTTAGATAAGTAGCTGGATCTTTATGTTTGCAAATATTGCTTTTCTGCTTATTTCCTCATAATCCTATGTTTTCTTAGCTGGTTCAAGGAGTCAAGGCAGCATAGTGTGTATAAACAACATATTCCAAGGAAAGGCTTTGACATTAGTCAACTCTGGATCATATCCTAGTTTGCCAGTTACTAGTTGTGTGACTTTGAGCAGGTCACTTAATCTCTTGGACTCTGTGTCTCTTTACCTATAAATGGAGTACATTAATGCCTATTTCATAGAGTTGTGGTGAGTTGCAAATATAATGCAGTTGGCACACAAAAGGCATGTAATAAATGTTAATAGGAAAATAGGCGCTATGCATTTTAGGCTACTTTTTCTGCTACTATTCTGTGCTCTCCATCTTCATCTGATATTAGATTCATTGGTTTATATGAAGGTCAGCCTTGAGGGTTAGAAGATGAAACTAAAGTGAGAGGAAGTAAGAAGAACACAGATGAAATTAATCTGGGTATTTGTCCTTGAACATCTTCTTTACTAAACATTTTTGAAATTGTTAACAGCAAATTGCTCTCTTGAGGCCACAAGGTGTTTTTTTGTTTGTTTAAATTATTTTTATAAAAAACATGCTGAAAATAGTTTAACAGAATCTCATCTTTGCTCTACTCTTGGCATGAGTAACCTGACAATTACATTTTAAAAGTCTTTTTAAAACTATTTAAGAATAGTAATAATTAAAAAATTATTTGTTTTTAAAATTCTGCAAAGCTTATCCTAAAGTAAACCTTACTGTGGCCTTATCATGCAGTTTGACAAGTGTATATTTCAAGGCTGTTTATTACTTTTTCAAATTTGATCCAAATAGTAGTATTCTTAAATTTATATTAATTCTCTGCTTGCTGTCCTAGGCACTGAAATCACTTTCTTTTAAGTATTTTCACCTACAGCTCTAATTACATTATATAGAAATAGAAAGTTGAAAGACTATTCATCTTATTTCAATTTTTATTATAAAAAATTAATAATAATAGACATTTTTTAAATGAAAAAATATGTATAATCTTACCACCCTATAAAACTATTAATTTTTACATCTTGTAGTTTTTATGTATATGCATCATATTTTATGTAGATGCAGTTATAGTATATGTACGGTTTTATATTTTGCTTATAATTTATTACAAGTGTTTTTTACTTAATAGGATATCATAAATGTTTTTTCCATGAATATGTTTTCTCAACAGTCTACCTCAGCATCTGTCACATGCCAGGTATATTCAAATAAATGAATTCCCCTCCATTCTAGTTTTCAATACTTGCAGAAAATTTCAAAAAAAAAGTTCAACATTACACTATTCATTTTTGCTATATCTTTTGCCTTCATCTTTGCTCTGGTGTCAAGCTAAATGTGGGATACAGCCCTATTTCCTGGATTCTAAAATTTTACTGGTATTGGGCTGCTGTGTTAGTAGCATTTCTCTGGAGATTTGGGGATAATGATGATGAGCTTTCCACATAGTGGATAATTCAAAATTAAATTAGTCTTTCCCATTCTTAAAAAAAATCTCTTTGAGCATTTCTGCTCACCTATGGCCATGTTGTTAGCCCCCACTTCTTGCTCTACCTTCCTACTCTCTTCTATTTCTTCTCTACTCTCTAATTTCTACTATATTAATTTTTGTGGATATCAGTTTAGCTATTTTTTTTCCAATCTATTACATGTTGGAGTTCCCCTTCAACTCTGAAGTAGCTTATCAAGGTACTTTCCTAAATGAACACAGTTTCTTTCTAAAAAAATCTTTTATATCATTTGGTAAAGTATTTTCCCTCCATTCTGCTGCACAGGCGTTTTTATAAATTGTTGTTCAGTTGAGTTTAGCTGGTCTTTAGGGGATTTCTTCAGACTTAGGTTTGAAGTAGACCTGAATAGTATTAAGATTTGGGTAAGGGTTTTACTGCATCTACTTAAGAAAAAGGTTAAGGGAGATTAGATTGATATAACAATTAGATTTCAGCAATTTTTTTTCTTAAGTTCATATAGAGTAGAGCCAGACTTTGATTAATAAATCCTTTGAGGATATAGTTCCTATATAATAGCCTCAGTAAAATAGAAAAAAAAAATCATTAGGCATGAGAAACAAGGTTGTTTTGATTCTTGTGACCCTAAGAGAATGTTACTAATGACGGTGCAGTTTCTATTTATCTGCCCAAGTTTCATGATAAAGAGGGCTGGGCCAAGGTAAAGTAGTGAACTTGGTGGAACCTATCTTGTGTCTTCCTAGTTTTCCCATTTGATACCTTTTCACCACTTACAAATCACTTTTTCCTTTGGGCATTTACTGTTCTCCTACTCTTTAATTTCACCTCAGTCCCTAGCACATTAAAAAATAAATTTTTTCAGATGACAAATAATAATACAGTAACCTTAGATTTTCCAAATGGCCAATAATGAAGTTATAACCTATAACCTGAAACCTTAAACCTTTTATTTAAAAGTTAAGCCAGTTATTGATAACTTACATTTATGTGGAGACTGAGAGCAGGAATTATGTGTAAAATATTGCCCTATTCCTCCTTGAGCTTAACACCAGGCCTGACACATTGTAGGTGCTCTGTAATGACTTAATGAAGGAATTAAAAACACCTTGTTTAAAGAGTGTCAAGAGATTGATAGAAGAAATGAAGAGGTACAATGATAGGGAATGTTAGGATCATACTAAAAATACTTTAAAAGCTGACCTTGAATGTAAACTATAATTAATCATTTTGGTGTGACCAGGAATGAGGATGGGATGTGTGTGCTTGTGTGTGTGTGTGTGTGTGTGTGTGTGTGTGTGTGTGTGAGAGTGTGAGAGAGAGAGAGAGAGAGAGAGAGAGAGAGAGAGAGAGAGAGAGAGAGAGAGAGATGGGAGAAACATATGGGAGGTGGTTTACTTTTGACTATACAGGAGAAAGAGTGGATGTCTTGAGTCTTCACTATCCATTCTATGTTAATGTATTACCTGCCAAACTGTGCCAATTCTATCCCTTCAATTTTGGATTGAGCAGCAGTTCACTTGCCACCTATTATTTGCTTAGGAAAGATGTGGTTTGCTTTGACTCCAGCCACTTCTCTGGAGGAAGAAGGAAGATAGGAGACAAGAAAGTATGTGAGGAGCATAGGTGCATAACAGGGTCTTGCCCAAGGACTGAAAGGGATTGTGTGTGTGTGTGTGTGTGTGTGTGTGTGTTCATGGTGAATTAGGATGGAGTCATTCTGTGACCATTGGTTTTTTTCCTTTTATCTGTCTTGAGTAAGAAAAGTAAATAAGTTGAAGATGGATCATAGTAGGGGCCAGATAAGGCAGAGGCTTATATGATATGGCAAAGAGTTTGGTTTTATTCTTTTTATAATGACTTTTTTTTTTAAGACAAGGTTTCACTCTGCCACCTAGCCAGTAGTGCAGTGGCACGCTAATAGCTCACTGTAACCTTGAGCTTCTGGGCTCAAGTGAACCTCCTGCCTCAGCTAGGACTAAACGTGTGTGCCTTTTTATTTTCTGTAGAGGAGGATCTCACTATATTGCTATAATGACAATTTAAGGGGGCAGGTCAAGTGGTATGGTGTGGGGGAAAGTAGTGGTGGAGGGTGTTTTAGAGTAGGGGAAGACAGATAGCAGGTTTCTGGCTCAACAACAGTTCAGTTTTGAACAAATGTCAAGTTTTTTTTGTGGTCCTCAGTAAATAGATGAAGTTGTGTCTTCAACTAGCAGATGTTTTTTCTATTTTCAGATGAGTTAAGATATCTAGACATTGTCTTGTTGCTATCTTCCAAAACATTTACTAGGCTTCTCCTTTTGGTTATGGGATAGTGCTGATACATTTGAAATGGTGTAGCCAGATATGTGGTGCATGCCTGTAGTCAAAGCTATTCAGAGACTGAGGGAGGGGGATCCACTAAGCCCAGGAGTTCAAGGCTGCAGTGCACTAAATACACTTCTAAATAATCCAGTAAAGAAATCACAATTGAAACGATACATGAGGTATAACCTAAAGGTATGAATTATAATTTCTCTTTTAATTAAAAGTGTTACTTGCCGGCCGGGCTTGGTGGCTCATGCCTGTAATCCTAGCCCTCTGGGAGGCCAAGGCAGGTGGATCGCTTGAGGTCAGGAGTTCGAGACCAGCCTGAACGAGACCCCATCTCTACTAAAAATAGAAATAAAATAATTATCTGGACAACTAAAAATACATATAGAAAAAATTAGCCGGGCATGGTGGCGCATGCCTGTAGTCCCAGCTACTCAGGAGGTTGAGGCAGTAGGATTGCTTAAGCCCAGGAGTTTGAGGTTGCTGTGAGCTAGACTGACGCCACGGCACTCACTCTAGCCCGGGCAACAAAGTGAGACTCTGTTTCAAAAAAAAAAAAAAAAAAAGTGTTACTTGCCTTGAGTCTTTAGGGTTAATGTGGTTTTGCTACTCAAGTGGTGAATTGTAGTAGTGTTTATGGAAAATATTTTCTAAATATTGACAATTGTTATTATAATAAAAATTGGATTTTATTTTAATATAGTTATAGTTACTGAGGGATTTTTTTGTTTTTGTACCTGGAGTGCTGATTATTTAAGTTGAGAATGGTCCAACTTCTTTTTTGCCCTTAGTGTCATTAAAATAATGGCATAGGTATAATTGGCATACTTGAGAAATAGGCCAAGAAGAAAAAAGGAATTGAAAAGAGAGAGTATAGAGAATTGGAGTGGTTGAATGAGAAAGAAGAAGAATGGACAAGATACAAAAAAAATGACAAAATTGAAAAAGAAGAGGTCCATGCCACCAAAGTTGTGTAATTAGGAAAACAAAAGCCACACTGAATATTTTAAGCAAAGAAAATTTAATATAATGAATTGATTACAGAAAGTATTGGTAGGGCTGGAGAAGCAAAAAATGGATGATGAATTTATTAAAAGATCAGCAACCACAGAAAGACATTACTACTCTTAGGGCTGGGAGAGAAAAAAGGAAAATGGTGTTAAATTGAGCTGGTAAGTGCTATGATGCTAAGGTTGTTGGAGTACTATTGCTGTCCTTGAAGCTGCTGTTGTTGTGCAGGAAGCCAGGAGCCTGCACTTCTATTGATCCAGAAAGTGTGTAGTCCTGTTGATGATGCTAGACTCACCTCAGAGGATGCTGGAGCCTGCAGTCACTGCTACCCCTGCCAGAACTGCACTGCTATTGCAGTAGCCAGCATTTGCATTGTAGTTATCTGGTACTACTACTGCTGCTAGAGCCAGAGCCCATGAGCAATCTTCTACTGGGTTTCTTGGGACACTGCTACTGTCCTTGCAGGAACCAGAAACAGCAGGAAGAAAATAAAATGATTTATCTTTTCCTGCCATCCAGTTTTCATCAGTGTTTCCCAGTGGCAGACCATAATTGGAAATCAACTGTCAAAGGCATATGAAAACTGTAGTCTGTAGGCATATAGCCCCCTGAAATACAGAGGAGAATATAGAAGGGCAGGAATGGAGATGAGAGCCAACAAAGAACAAGCACAGGGAGAAGTTATAAAATACTTATTTTTTAATTAGAAACAGTTTTTGCAATTTTTCTGAACATCATCAACACCTTTTCTTCATTTTTTTTCCCCTGGGTAAAAGAAATGATTAAGTTATAAGGGCTGGTAGAAAAACTTTGAAAGTGAGATAGTTATCCATTGAGGTATTGTTTAGGGTATTTTTGTTTCAAGCAACAAAAATGGACCCTGGTGAACTTAAGCAGAAAATAAATTTAGTATAAGGCCAATGGATAGCACTTAGAAAAGATGAATAACTAGTCCCTGGAAAAGATAGAAATTAGATTAGCTCTGAATAGGCAGTTTGCAGAAACTAATGGATGGCCTGTTTAATATGTTGCCTGCAGTTAGTATGGATGAGCTTCACCATTTGCCGCTTAACATTACATTACCAGGAAGGAGGCAGTCTGGCTTAGCTTGAGTTAATTACCCATCCTTGAACAGATGAAGGTATGGCACCTTGATTAACAACTACATTAAAACTGTATTCAATAATTGAAGACTAGTTTGTCAAAGAAATTTTGAGATACAAGAGGAGAATAGATACCAGTCAGGTAAAACACACAAGATATCTATTAATTGAGGCTTGTTTTGGATTAGCAGTAGGTAGGTCAAAACCATAGTCAAAAGTTCTTGAGCACTTAATATGTAATAGGCACTCTGATCTCTTTTAATAATATCTTTGAGGAAGTTGTCATTATTATCCTCATTTTACAGATGAGAAAAATTGACAGGTACACTTCTGATGATGGTTGATTAGGCAATTTGGACTAACCCTTCCAGTGAGAACAACTAGAAAAGCTGGACCAAATATAAACATCATCTGTTTCAAAGTATCAGGGAGCTAACACATCAGTGAAGACCATGGAGACAAGGTCGCGGGGAAAAAAGAAACGCAAAAGATGAGCTGGGCATTTGAGGCTTCTTTCCTCTAGGGGAATCTACTGTTTCCAGTAGAAGTGGCTGAGAGGCTGAGAAGTTAAGAAGAGATTTGACACATTCATGGGGTGGGGCTAATGGAGCAACAGTTTGAATTCAGGGTCCACTAAACAGGGATATTGCCTGCTAAATTTCCCAGACTTTGGGTTGAGGTCTGAAGGGATGTTGGGTGGTCTACTTACAGAATAAAACCAGTTTAGAATCATCTTAGTCATTGATTCCATTAAGGACATTCAAGATTATTAATGATTCTAGCCACCTGTTAGAGCAAAAGTAAATCCTTTCTGGCAGAAAGGCTTTCAATACTTTCTACAGTTATTACTTTGAATATCTTGCATGCACACAAAATAATCAGGCACGCAAGAGACAAGATCATATAATTGAAATCGAGAGAAACAACAGCCCACAGCAACATACCCACAGGAGATTCAAATAATGGAGTTTTCAGACACTGGCTTTAAAAAATGAGTATGTTGAAAGTAGCAAAATGCAAGAGTGAGGGTTTTGGCAGATCATTGGACATCATAAAAATAAAAAATATAAAGTAAAAAGCATAGAACTGAAAAAACCAATAAATGAAATTAAGAACTCATTGAATGTATTTAACATTAGGTAAAGGTGAAGAAAGAAATAGTTAACTGGAAGATAGATTAGGAGAAATTATATATAATAAAACATAGAAATGTGACAGGATGGAGAAAAAGAAAACAAAGAATGGGAGGCCGGGCGCGGTGGCTCACGCCTGTAATCCTAGCTCTGGGAGGCCGAGGCGGGTGGATCGCTCGAGGTCAGGAGTTCGAGACCAGCCTGAGCAAGAGTGAGACCCCGTCTCTACTAAAAATAGAAAGAAATTATCTGGCCAACTAAAAAAAAAATATATATACAAAAAAATTAGCCGGGCATGGTGGCTCATGCCTGTAGTCCCAGCTACTCGGGAGGCTGAGGCAGTAGGATCGCTTAAGCCCAGGAGTCTGAGGTTGCTGTGAGCTAGGCTGATGCCACGGCACTCACTCCAGCCCGGGCAACAAAGTGAGACTCTGTCTCAAAAAAAAAAAAAAAAGAATGGGAGACATAGGGGATAGGTACAGTTGGAATTTCAGAAGGAGAGGAGAAATAGAATGGAACAGACACAATATTTAAAGAGATAATGGCTGAGATTTTTTCCAGTACTGATGAAAGACACCAAGACATAAATTCAAAAAGTGCTACAAAACCAGGAAAAATAAATACAAAGAAAACTACAACTAAGCATATCACAATAACTTCCAAAAACCCAAACCAACAAAATCCTAAAAGTATCCAGAGGAAAAAACTGGCTATTTTGAAAGTAGCCCCAATAACATTCACAGCTAATTCTCAACAGAAACAATGGAAGGCATAAGAGAATGGATTGATGTCTTCAAAGTACTGAAGAAAAAATAACTTAGAATTTTATGTCCAGTGAAAATATCTCTCAGAAATAAAGGTAAAATAAAGGACATTGCAGATATATAAAAACTGAAATATGTCATCAGCTTCCCACACTTAATGGTAATTCAGCTTTCCTTTGGTATTGGTGAGAATTGGTTCCATTACCCTATGTGAATGCTAAAATTTGTGAATGCTCAAGTTCCTTATATATTACTATATTATTATATATTTATATATTATTAATTTATATTTATATTAGTATATTATTGACATAATATATTATCTATATATTTATATATATTTATATATTAATAAAATTGCATATATGCACATCCTCCTGAATACTTTAAGTCATCTCTAGATTACTTTTAACACATAATACAATGTAAGTGCTATGTAACTAGTTATACTATATTTAAAAATGTATATTATTTTTATTATTATATTATTATTTTTAAGTTTTTTTGAATATTTTTGATCTGTGGTTGGTTGAATCTATGGAAGCAGAACTCATGGATATGGACGGCTGACCATACTAAAGAATATTTTTCAGATAGAAAGAAAATGGTGTCAGATGGAAGGCAAGAAGTGGAAGAAGAAAGGAAAAAGGTGAAAAAGATAAATGGAAATTAATGTTGACTGTAAAACAAATAAATTGACATATTATGGGGTTTAAAATATATGATGAATTAAAAATACATGATAATAACATATACATTGGGATAGAGTAAAAAGAATTAAATGGTTTTAAGTTACGTTGCCAGGAAGAGATAAATGTATATATTAGTGTTTGAAATTAATTGATATGGGCAAATTCCTAGAAAAGTATAACTTATGCAAATTGTTACAAGGAGAAATAGAAAACTTGAATTATCCTGTAACTCTTAATGAAATTAAATCTCTAATTTAATATTCTTCCCACAGAGAAAATTTTAAGACCAGATGGCTTACTGAACATGTAAGAAGGAAATAATGTTGATCTTTAACTCAGAATAGAAAAAATGAGAACAATTTAAAATTTATTTTATAACATCAGCAAAACTTTGGTACCAAACCTGAAATTACAATAAAGAAAAATTATAGGCTAGATTTTACTCAGGAATGTGGATGCAAAAATTATAAAAAAGGAATTAGCAGATATATCAAGGTATAAAAAGTATAATAGAACATGACTAAATTATATATATTCCAGGAATATAAGGTTAGCTAAGCTTTTGAAGATCAATGTAATTCATAGCTTTAACAGAATAAAGGAGTAAAAATACTATGATAATGTCATTAGAAGCAGAAAATGTATTTTATAAAATCCATTATCCATTTTTCTTTTAAAAAATGTTGGCAAATTAGGAATTGAAAGGAAAATAGTTAATTTGATAAAAAATGGTGGAAAGATATTATAATCTCACCACTTCTGTTGAGTCCTAGCCAGTATAATAAAGTAAGAAAAAGAAATACATTATACAGAGCTTGGGAAGAAAAACCTCTAATTATTTACGAGTATTGATATGTGGAGAATTAAAAAAAAATTTAGATATACTTTTAGAATTAATAAGGATTTTAGTCAAATTTCTGCATACAGTTAATATACTATATATTATAGAAATAGAGTATATTTCCATATAAAAGCAACACCTGAAAATAAATTTAAAATATGACATGATTTACATTAAATAAGTATAAATAAATCTAAGGAAAGATGTGCAAGTGTTCATCTACACTGAGAACTATGATACATTATTTAGAGAAATTAAAGAAGAATTAAATAATGTTGATAGATTAGAAGGCTCAATGTTAGTGAATGCTAATTCTCCCATAGTCCATTTTTGTGTTGCTATAAAGGAATACCTGATGGTGGGTAATTTATGAAGAAAAGAGGTTTTTTGGTTCATGATTCTGCAGGTTGTACAAGAAGCATGGTGCCAGCATCTGTGTCTTGTGAGGGCTTCCGGCTGCTTCCACTCATGCCAGAAGGCAAAGGGGAGCTGGTGTGCAGAGATAACATGGTGAGACAATAAGCAAGAGATATGGGAAGGAGATGCCAGACTCTTTTTAATAACCGCCTCTCAAGGGAACTAATAGATCGAGAACTCACTCATTACCTCACTCATTACCACAAGGATGTCCCCTTGACCCAAACAGCTCCCACTAGGCCCCACCTCCAACATTGGGATCAAATTTCAGCATGAGGTTTGGAGGGTCAAATATCCAAACCACAGCACTGCCCAAGTTGATCTATAGATTCAGTGCCATCCCAATGAAAATTCCACCTGTTTTTTAGTTTTTATTTTTAAATAAACTGATAGGCTAATTTTGAAATCTATATGGAAATGCAAAGGCCCAAGAATAGTTAAGACATTCTCTTAGATTATACAGCAGTCCCCAACCTTTTTGGCATCAGGGACTGGTTTCGTGGAAGACAATTTTTCCACGGACAGGCGGTGGGATGGGCATGGTTTCGGGGTGATTCAAGCACATTACATTTATTGTGCACTTTATTTCTATTATTATTACATTGTTAACCTCTCTGCTAATGATAATCTGTATTTGCAGCCCCTCTCCAGCACTAGCATCACCTCCTCATCTCCACCTCAGATCATCAGGCATTAGATCCTCATAAGGAGCACACAACCTAGATCCCTCACAGGTACAGTTTACAGTAGGGTTCTTGTCCTATGAGAATCTAATGCCACTGCTGATCTGACAGGAGGCGGAGCTCAGACAGTGATGCAAGCAATGGGGAGTGGCTGTAAATACAGATGAAGCTTTGCTGGCTCACCCTCCGCTCACCTCCTGCTGTGCAGCTGGGTTCCAGGCCAGGGACCACAGAATGGTACTGGTCCGTGGCCCTGGGGGTTGGGGACTGCAGTCTTAGAAGAACAAAGTGAAAGAAATTGCTTTACCGGATATTAAGAATTATTAGGATTCTACTATAATTAAGACTTTGAGGTAATGGTGAAAAGGTAGGCAAATAGACAGTGGTACAGACTAGAGAATCCAGAAACAAAACTGTAATATGGACATTTGGATTTATGACAAAAGAATACAGCAGAGCAATGGTGAGAGACTCTTTTCAATAAATGTTGCAGGGTCAACTGGATATCCTAGTGGAAAAATTTATATTTTAACACCTATCTTACACTATAACCAAATATCAATTCCAGATCTATTAATAAATGTGAAAGCTAGTAAAGCTTCTAGAAGATAATTTAGGAGAATATCTTAGTGACTTTGGAGTAGGCAAAGAATTCTTTAACAGGAGAAAAAGCAGTAACCATTTACAGAGTGATTAATTATATTACATTGGAAAAAACTTCTGTTCATTGAAAGATATTGTTTAGAGAGCACAAAGTTAGAGAGTTGAAGATATTTGAGAATTTGGGTGGAAATCATAATGTGGCTAGAAATACACTCATACTGTCTTTTAAATGTAGATATAGTAGGCATTGAAGCAGATACTTTCTCTAATGAGCTATTTTTTGTGTTCTTTAATATGGTTGCTCACATAGGATCATCTAAAGTTTTATCTTGCATGTACAGGATGTAATTTAATTATTATTTTCAGTAAGTTAATGTATTTAGTCCACAAGGACTGTGCATTTGTCTATATTCTGCTTATTACACTATAATGCAATGATTTGTGTCTGTCTCCCCACTTGGTTATGATCTATTTTAGATATTTGCTCTATCATATTTATTATATAGTTTGAATTCATTATTGTTTGGTGGATAAATGAATAAATGAATGTTACTTATTTAGGTTGGTGATGATAACCATTAGTGAGTGGCAAGCTATAAACACAAGATTATTTATGATGTTACAAAGGAGAAATCGGGGCCGTTTTTGATTAACCAAATTCAATTTACTAATATATTAAAAGTCAGTGAATATGAAGTCAGAAAATGTGAAAGGTTTTCTCTATCTCCCCTGAGAGTTATATTTGATGGTAAATGAAAAATAGAAGTGAGCATTGTCCTAGGGGTCAGATTATCTACCTCTTCCATCTGTTAGTTCTGTGGTCTTTGTTAAAGTTTCATACCTTTGTAAAATTAAGAGGCTGGGCTACATTTTCTCTATGGCTTTTTCTCACTTTTAATGTGCTATTATTCTATTATAAGAAAAACATTTAATTTTTACCCACTTGTTGCATATGAAGCAAATGACTTTTACTTTAGCACTTTTAAGAAGAGCTGGAACAGTACATGTCCAATATTTGTTAATTATTGTAACATTCTCTGTTCCATGATTATGACTTTAAAATTGTATCTGCTATAGGTGATACATTTAGAATCGATTCTTAATGTCATTTAAAATTATGTAAAAAACTAAGAAAATAATTGGTCACAATTTGAATAACAGCATATTTACTATGGTTAGTTTATTTACGCTGGTTAGTTTTATTGGATTCAGATAAACAGGATAAGTTTTGGAAGCAGACAAAATTGGCTTGGAATATTTCTTCTGCCATTTATTAATGTGGCCTTTAATAAGTTATTTGCTCTGAGGGACTGTAATTTGGGATAATAATATCTAACTTATAGCATTGTGAGAATTAAGTGAGAAAACATATGAAGCACATAATACAGTGTGTAACCATAGTATTTGCAGTTTCTAATTCTTTATTTTCTCTCCTATTATCTCTTTAACAGTATCCCAGGGGAGCTCTGTACCTGAGGCTACATACATAAAGATAAGAAAAATAGTTAGAAATGACACACTGCAATGTTCAATAGTGAACTAAATTAATTTATTTAAATGTTAAATAATTACAGTTGATTTAGGCAATATATACAATAAAGTGCAATAACATGCAGATATAACTATTGTGTGCTTCTAGTGTTAATTTCCAGTTCTTCCTCATTAAGTTATAGTAAAATGCTGAGCCAGGTATAGATGAAGGAACTAGCTTTGTTATGGTCCCAGCCAGTTTATCTTTTATTTTCTGGCTCTCCATTGTTCACATATATGATCCTCTGCTTCATTCAAATCTACTTTTCACTCATTACATCACAGAATTATGATTCAGTAGGTCTGAGATGTGATTCTAGGAATGAAGGAAAAAGTTTTCTAGGATGTTGTGATTTTTCCATCTCTCATTCTATTGATTGGTTTTGGCCAGGGGTCAGCAAATACTACCTGTGGGCCAAATCTGATCCACTCTCTGGTTTTGTAGACCTATGAGTTAAAAATGATGTTTACGCTTTTAAATGTTTCTAAAAAATCAAAAGAAGAATATGACTATGAAAATTGTGGAATTCAAATTCCAATGTTAATGGAGCAAAGCCATGCTCATTTATATACGTTTTGTCTATGGCTACTTTTGTACTCTAATAGTAGAATTGAGTAGTTGGGACAGTGACTATATTGGCACACTCTTCACTTTGCACTGCTGCTGGGTCCACTACAAATTACAATGATGCAGTTGTAACTCAACAGCATTTTGAGTGCCATGGGTATAGCTGCTCTGTGACATTTAGTTCTATTTGTTTTTTACTTATCAGGGATTACGGATCATGTCAAAACAATGAAAGAAGGGAAAGTGGACTTCAAATGTTTTTAAAGCACAATGGAGTGTGGATTATTTTGTTGTCAAATTTGATAACAAAACATTGTATTTATTATGTATTGATTTATTATGTATTTATTATCTTATACTAAAAGAATATAATATATGTTGACATTACCAGACTAAGCATCCATTGCAATATTCTAAACTAGGAAAATTAGAAAATTTAAAATAGAATATATCATCACAGCAGAATTTCTTTACACAAGTAAAAATGAAAATGAGGCTGCAGCCAAAGTAAGTTTATGAATGGTTCATTTGTTAGCCAGGCAAGAAAATCCATTTACCATGGTGAGTTAATTAAATCATATTTGATTGCAGCAGCTAAAAAAAATGTGTCTAGAGAAAGATTATTAAGCCTTTTGGTGAGAAAAATTTCTCAAGGAGTCATATCTATGGATTAAATTTAAAAAAGGCAAATTTCTCAAGGAGTCATATCTATGGATTAAATTTAAAAAAGGCAATTAAAAAAAGGCAAGTGATTTTGAGTGGTTGTCCTTGGCTTTTGCAAAGTTAAGAGATGTTAATACTTTTCTGTTATTGATTATTTGAGGAGTTAGTATTGAATTTGAGTAAGTGTCTATAAACAGTGTGGAACAGCTAGAGGCAAAAACATTTTCAAAGAATTTCAGAAGACATTAATTCAGTATAGTCTGAAGTGGAACCTTCTAAGATGTGTTAAAACTGATAAAGATAAAAATATGTATGGAGTAGACAAAAGGCTTAGTTGGACAAATTTACAAAGCTTGTGAAAATGTAAACTGTTTAAAGCTCATGGTTATTCATTGTGTAGTTTATGAGTAGGTATTCTGCAGAAAATATTTGAATCATTATGTGTTATTGAATCGGTAGTGTCAACAGCGAACTTCATTCCCTGTTGTAGACTTAACTATCATCAGTTCTGGGCATTTTTGTCAGAAATAGAAAACTGAATATCATGACTTACTCTATCACATAGAAGTTTGATGGCTTAATAATAGTAGAATTTTATTGCAATTTTTTGAGCTCAAGGCCAAACACTGAATAATTTTTGAATGAGAAAAACACCCTTAGCCACTTTTATTAAACATGGAATGGCTTTGGAAGTTTGCTGTTGATGCAGAACTGGTAAAGTTTCTGTGTTCAACCTGTAAGTCACATATAAGGCAAAACTGTGCTTATATGTGGAACTTTTAAGTTCTACCAGGGAACTTAGTTTAGCATGACTATGATAAAGTCATTTTGGTGACAACTAGTGTTTATCACAAATAATTTCAAGACACTTCATTTGTTTTTCATGCTGTCTGTAGTTACAAGAAGTAGTGAGGTCTTAATTCCCACATACATTTTCAGTGCATATTTTTTCCCAACTCAAACTATGATTTAAACAGCATTTTTTTCAGACTTTGAGGCAAATACAAAGGAAATTTACATATTTCAAAAATTTGTTTTACTGTGTAGTTGAAGAGCTACCACACAACTGCAATCTGCAATATAATTACATGCCAAAAGGCAAATATCAAGAGAAGACTAAAATTCAATTCTATAAAAGTCCTCTAAGCAATGATATTGTCAATTAAAAATATATTCTAATGGATCGATATCAGTACGTATTTCCTATCTGTGTAAAAAGATATTCCTAAGCCAAAATACATAAAGTCCTATTACATATTAGAATGAACAAATGAACATTTGCAATTGGTCTGGATAATTTGGAATACTAATTTTGAATACCAGTTAAGTAAAATGCTATTCCCTCTAAAAGAATTCCAGTATTCTCATTAGAGCATCTGTATTATTATACTCAATTATTTGAATTTTGTCAATAAGAATTTGTGGAAATTTGTTTTTTCTTGTTCTACTAGTACTGCCTACCATCCCTAATTTTGCCTTTTGACCCACAAAGCCTGAAATATTTACTATCTAGCCCTTTACAGAAAAGAAAGTTTGCCAACACTTGCTTTAGGCCAAATACCAATAGAGACTTAATCTGAAATCTATACATTATATTGGTTTTCTTCTTTGAATAATCAAGAGGAATTTATTTCTCTTTAGCTTGACATATCCAATTTACTATTGCCTTCTTCTGGCTAACAAAGTGTTTTTTGAGGAAATTTTGAATATACATTGTTATTTACAATTTCAGAATGTGGTTACATATGGTTATTTTCCACAACTACCTTCATCATCACCTTTGAGTGTCAGAACTCCTTTTTTCAGTGAAATTTTATCCTAGTCAAGTGAATAAGCTGTAGTAGAGATTAGGCTAGCAGGAGTAGAGTAAGTGTGGAGGAGTAGTATAAGTGCTTCCTCTTCCCTTGCTATGCAGCCTATCAGTTGCCCTTAATTATTTCTACATAGTTTAGCAGTGAGTTATGCTCCTAGACAAGCCTTACCAACACCCATATTCTAAACTTTTGACTCTGATATTAGGAACTACTAGGAGTCTTGCTTAGAATTATTATTCATTTCATAAAGTGACAGATCATGTTCAAATATGTCTCCAGGATTTTAATACTATAATGTTTAACCACATTATTTAGTTGATTACAGCCAAAAGAACTGATTTGAATACCTGTAGAGCTTTGCCAGAATTCAACATTAGCTTTTGCCTAGGTTCTAGGAGCCAGTGGTGAACTTTGCCATCTGGTGTGCTTCCTCTCCTTCTTGCCAAACAATGGGGCAACAATTTGGCATATTTTGATTAATGATAGGTTTAGCAATGAGTGATGGGTTAGGCTTTCAGATAACGAAATGTGACAAGATGAGCAGGGCTCAACTGAACAAGCTTATGAGTTCTCTAAACTTGGAGTGATGAAGAGAATGTGAAATGACATGAGGAATAAAGTTCAGAAGGGACTAAAATTCAGGCAGTAGGCACTGTGCTGGGTGCTTTATGTGTATCATTTTATTAAACTATAGCAAAAAAAATCTAGGAGGAAGGTACTACCATGCTTATTTTATAGATAATACTCAGAGATCAAGTAATTCACAATAGTAAGTAGTACATTAAAAGCTGAGTCTGGGCGGGGGTAGTGGCTCACACCTATAATCCCAACACTTTGGGAGGCCAGGGTGGGAGGATCGCTTGAGGCGAGGAATTTGAGACCAGCCTGGGCAACATAGTAAGAACCCATCTCTACAAAAGATTTTTAAAAATTAGCCGGGGGTGGTGGCTTGTGCCTATAGTCCTAGCTCCTGGGGAGACTGAGGTAGGAGGATGGTTTGAGCCTAGTGAGCTATGATCAGTTCACTGCACTCCAGTCTGTGCAACAGCAAGACCTTGTCTCTTAAAAAAAAAAGCCAAGTCCATCTGTTTTTAGTACTTGTACTCGAATGATACAGTTGACACAAGTAGAGATTGTAGCAAAAGTAGAAAAAGCCAATAATAAAACAGTATTTTAGGTCACTTCTGACTTCAACTTCATCATGTTGTGTTTTATTGGGGAAACCAATTGTGTTTGGTTCAAACTTCATTTCTGGGAATTGACCTGCAGGGATATCGTGGTAGTTTATTTGGTTGTTAAGAAGCTACAGGAAGAAGCTCTCTTGACTTTGTCTTGGCAGAAACACATAAGCACTTTTGTGGGTCTGGGATTGAGGAGAGATTTTATAAAAGAAAAAATATAAAGTTTATTTAAATATTTTTATAAATGTGCTTTATGGTAAAGAAGACTTTAAGGTTCTCCATGGACCTAAGAAGAAGCAATAAAAAAGAAGGAGTATTAATATAGAGTGTAGAAACCGAAATAATCTTAAGATATACATTGGTAAGACTTTGAGTAATGTCTGTTTTTGGATTGTAAAGTTGAAAAAGATGACAAGAAATATACCAAAGGAAAGCCTCAAAAGTTGAGAGTAGGCTTTAAAACAAAAACCAGAGTAACAACTGATAAAACAATTTACTGATCTGTTCAGATTTTCAGTCCACTCTGTGGCAGCATCATTGCCAGGCACTAGGAATACAAAGATGAACAAAACATGGTCTTTGTCTTAATTGCTCTAAGCACAGTTTTCTCATCCATAAAACAGTTTATAATACTTAACTCAAAGTATTTTTTTGTGTTTGTGATGTTTAAATAAAGGAATACATTAAATTCTTACAAAGCACTTGGGTATATAGTAGGAGCTCAGTTAATACAATAGTCTGGTTAAGGAGACTGAGAAATTAACTGTGATTATATTGTAATTGAAGTTTGTATTAATACATATGCTATAGGGATAACTCTTCAGGGCAGATGGCATTGAATTTTGAAGAAAGCTGAACAGAATCAGAAAAAAATTGATTTTTGGAAGTGAAAACTCAAAATAGTTCAAAATGTGTCTTGTCAAACTCCTACTGTATTCAGAGATATTCTTGAGGATATGACAGTTTTGGTAAGTGCTAATATTTTTATGAAGGAGTAGTTCTCCAAGTTTTCTGCTCTACTAGTGCAGCAATTTGAGACTTTGGGATTTGCATTCTAAGCCTGGTTTTTAAGCATCTGACCCTGAGCAAATTACTTAATTTCTTTTGCCTCAGCCTGCTCATATAAAATGGGGATAACAGTGCTTACCTCATAGGGTAGTACTTACCTTGTCTAACATATTAAATGGTCAGTAAAAGGAAATTATAATTATTATTTTTAAAAATGGTGTAGTACTTAGTAGTAGAATAATACTCCTGGATTGCTGCTTTATTGTAGTCTTTGCCTTGGTCTTTTTCTTTAACCTTTCAAACTAAGGGGAAAATGGAAAGTTAGTTTTCTGTGGCATATTTTTTCTATCAAATGATGGGAATGGGAGATGTTTACCAATATATAGGCAATCCTGTGCCTCTGTGGAGGGCTATGTGATATATTTTTGTTATTTGTAAAAAAAGATGACTTTATGGCCAACATGGCCAATTTCTGTTTTATAGAGAATATATGGAATTAGGTTTTTTGTAGTGTGAGACATTTAAGATAAACATTAAGTAGAATTTCCTGATATAATTCTAGAATTGATATAAAATCTTTTCCTTGGTCTTTAAAATGATGTGTATCTGTATGGTATAGTTAGGTTACTTGATAAGGACTGAGAACCAATTAGCTACAAAGTTCTGTTGCTTCTTCTTTTCTGTAATATTGCTTTTCTTTCTGTTCCTTCTGTTAATATACTAATTAACAATCTTATTATCTCATTCTGGGATTATTGCAGTTGTCTTCTAATAGGTTTCCTTGTATCCAATTTTTATTCTTTACATATTGTATCTAGGTTAATTTTCCTTAAAAGTATTTTTTTAAAAAAATGACCTGGGCATGGTAGTGTGTGCCTGTAGTCCCTCAGGAGGCTGAGGCAGGAGGATCACTTAAGTCTAAGAGTTTGGGGCTATAGTATGTTATGATCATGCCTATGAATAGCCACTGGACTCCAGCCTGGGCAATATAGTGAGACTTTGTCTCTAAAAAAAAAAATAATAATAACATTATTCTCCTACTAAAAAATCCTTAATGTCTTTTCATCATTCTTCAATGAAAAAAAAAAAGTTCAAACACTTCTGACTGGCATTTAAAATCATTTAAGGCCTCATCAAGATGGCAGAGTAGGAGATACCAAGTATACCATTTCACCAAGTATAGATAGCTGTGCATAAACCAAAATAGCTCTGAGAGGGCTCAAGGGCCCAATATAGAGTCTGAAGCAACAAAGTGGGGCAAAAAACATGGAGCATATCCACATAGAAAGGATCACAGGTGAGATCAGTATATATCTGAAATGTCAGGAGATGTCTAGGGGCAGAGAAGAAAGGCAGAGGCTATTCCAGCTACATGGCAGGAATCACCATGGTTCCAGCAGCCTACTCCACAGAGCATGCCAGCATCTTTTACCACTGTGGTAACTAACAGCCATTCCCTCCAGGGAATCCTAAAGGGAGATGCTACTGCAGATCCCTCCCCTGCCCAAGTAGCAGCCACTGTTGAGTCGCTTCAGGAAGGGAGCTGCACTCTCTTCCATCCTGTGAGTTGTGGGTGTGCAGTTGCCCTGAAAGTGCTCATTCTCTAGACTTGGGCTCTGTGGCTGCGTTGTGCACCCACATCTCAGACACTGAAGCCATTGCGATAGTGAGCTAGTTTGCATACTGGGCCACAAAGCCAAGCTCTCACTGTGCATGCCAGTGTTCCAGGCACTAGCTCACCTGCAATACAGAACTAGAGACTGCCCTGACCCCAGAGCCATGTTAACATCTGTGCTACCATTCTTGGCTGCCTGAATGTTTCACAAGCATCTGCACCTCACATATTGTTACCAACATAGCAGTCGGGGGTACCTGTGCCCCAGGCACCAGTGTCATTACCACCCTGGATCCCAGAGCCATAGGCACTCCACATGTGCCCATGCTTTAGGCCTCAGGTCTGAGGCCACTGTACAGGTGCCACTTATCAGGCACTGATGCCACCATCACTGAGTGAGCCCACAAGCCAAACCAATGCTAGGAGGGATGACCTGAGCCACAACTTTCTCAGTGGGAGAAAAAGAGATTGGTTGGACATTAGCAGTCATCACTATCAAAGACCCCAACCCTCACCACCACTGCAGACATGCACAATGTAGGCTGCTGAGCATCCCTGCAATCTTCATCAACACCAGACTCAGCTGATAGAGCTGCGCAGAGACTATACATCTGTGCCCTTACTGGTGCCTGAACCACTGTACCCCATCCAGCAAGCACCATTGTAGGAGGAAAGATATAAATATTCAGGTATAGAAAGGTGAGAAGTTTCCAATCATATTCAATCCAAACAAGACTACATCAAGACATGTTATGATCAAACTGTCAAAAATCCAAAGACAAAGAGAGGATTCTGAAATTAGCAAGAGAAGAGAAGGAAATCACCTAAGAGGGAGTTCCAGTTAGGCTAGCAGTGGACTTCTCAACAGTAACCTTACAGGCCAGAAGAGAGTGCCATGGTATAGTTAATGTGCTAAATTAAAACAAAAACAAAAACAAAAAAACCCCCAAAACCTGTCAAACAAGAGTACTTTACCCAGCAAATCTGTTCTTCAGAAATGAAGGAGCAATAAAGACTTTCCCAGACAAAAGTTAAGAATGTTCATCACCACCAGATTTGTCTTACAAGATCTGAGCAGAATATAAATGAAATAGAGACATAAAAAAGTAGAAAAGAGCAATGAAGTAAGAGTTGGTTTTCTGCATGGATACTAAAATATAAAATAAAAAATAAAATAAAAAACCTTTAGCTAGACTAAAAAAAAATGAGAAGACTCCAATAAATAAAATCAGAAATTAAAGAGAGGTCATTACAACTGAGAATCACAGATATACAAAGGATCATGAGAGACTATTATGAACAATTACACACTGAAAAACTGGATAACCTAGAAAAAGTAAATTCTTTGACACATACAATTTACCAAGACTGAATTATGAAGAAATAGAAAATCTAAACAGACCAATAATAAGTAAGGAGATTGAATCAGTAATAAAAGTCTCCCATTGAAACAAAACCTAGGACCTGATGGCTTCACTGCTGAATTTCCCCAAACACTTAAAGAAGAACTAACTAAGCCTGGGCATGGTGGCTCATGCCTGTCATCCCAGCACTCTGTGAGGCCCAGGCAGGAGAATTGCTTGAGGCCAGGAATTAAAGGCTGCCGTGAGCTATGATCGTGCCACTGCCGTCTAGCTTTGGCGACAGAGTATCTTGTGTCTTCAAAAAAACCCCCCCAAACCCCAAAAAACCCCCTAATACCAGTCCTTCTCAAACTCTACCAAAATAGTGAAGAGGAGAGAACACTTCTAAACTCATTTTATAAGGTCAGCATTACCCTGATACCAAAGCCAGACAAGGACAGTATAAGAAAATAAAATTGCAGGCCAATATTCCTGATGAACATAGATGCAGAAATCCTTAATCAAATACTAGCAAACTGAATTCAACAGCATATTAAAAGGATCATCCATTATGATCAAGTGAGATTCATCCCAGGGATGTAGGGATGTTTCGACATACACAATTTTATAAATGTGGTATCCCACATTAACAGAATGAAGGACAAAAATTATATGATTATCTCAAGAGATGCGGAAAAAGCATTTGACAAAATTCAACATACTTTCATGATAAAAACTCTTTAACAAATTTGGTGTAGAAGGAATTTAGCTAAACACAATAAAGGCCATATATGACATACTCACAGCTAACATGATACCAATGGTGAAAGTTGAAAGCTTTTCCTCTAAGATCAGGAACAAAACAAAGATGCACAATCTCACTGCTCTGGAAGTCCTATCTAGAGCAGTTAAGCAAGAGAAAGAAATAAAGGCATCCAGATGGGAAAAAAGAAGCTAAATTACCAGTGTTTGCAGACAACATGATGTTATATATTGAAAACCCTAAAGACTCCACCAAAAAACTGTTAAAACCAACAAATAAATCAATAAAGTTGAAAAATATAAAATCAACTTACAAAAATCAGTTGCATTTCTGTATACTAACAACAATGTATTTGAAAAAGAAATCTAGAAAACCATCCTGTTTACAATAGCTACACAAAAGATAAATATCTAGGAATAAATTTAACCGAGAAGGTGAAAGATTTGTACACCGAAAGGTATAAAACATTGATGAAAGAAATTGAAGTTGATAAAAATAAATGTAAAGGTACACCATATTAATCATTTGGAAGAATTAATATTGTTTAAATGTCCATACTATCCAAAACTATCCATAGCTTTAATGTAATTGCTATGAAAATTTCAATGATATTTTTCACAGAAATAGAAGAAATGATCCTAAAATTTGTATGGAACCACAAAAGACCCTGAATAACTCAAGTAATTTTGAGCAAAAAGAACAAAGCCAGAGGCATCACATTACCTGATCTTAAAATCCACCACGAAGCTATAGTATCAAAACAGCATGATATTGGCATAAGAACAGACATATAGACCAATGGAATAGAACAGACAGACCAGAAGGAAATCGATGCAATTTCTAGACAATTGATTCTTGACAAAGATGCCAAGAATACACAATGGAGAAAGGATAGTCTCTTTAATAAATGTTCGGAAAACTGGATTTCCACATGCAGAAGAATGAAATTAGATCCTTATCTCATACCAGATACAAAAATTAACTCAAAATTAATTAAAGACTTAAATGTAAGACTTGAATTATTAGGAGACAACATAGGGGAAAAGCTCCATCACATTGGTCTAGGCAGTGATTTTTTGGATATGACCCCAAAAGTACAGGCAACAAAAGCAAAAGTAGACCAATGGGATTAAATGAAACTAAAAAGCTTCTGCACAGCAAAGGAAATATTAATAATAAACTTAGTGAAGAGACAACCTATGGGATGGGAGAAGGTATTTGCAAGCTGTACATCTGATAAGGGGTTAATATCCAAAATATATTAGGAAGTCAAACAATTCAATAGCAAGAAAACAATGTAATTTGTGGCTGGGTGCAGTGGTTCACGCCTGTAATCCCAGCACTTTTGGGAGGCCAAGATGGAAGGATTGCTTGAGGCCAGGAGTTCGAGACCAGCCTGGCAATAGTGAGATCCTGTCTACAATATATAAAAAAATTAGCTGGCTGTGATGGCACATGCCTGTAGTCCCAGTTACTCAAGAGGCTGTGGCAGGAGGATCACCTGAGCTGTGGCATTTGAGGTTACAGTGTACTGTGATCACGCCCCAACGCTGCAGCCTGGATGACAGAGTGAGACTCTGTCTCTAAATAAACCAAACCAAAGCAAAACCAAAAAAAAAAAAAAAAAAACGATTAAAAAATGGGCAAAAGACTTGAATAGACATTTCTCAAAAGAAGACATACAAATGGCCAATATGTATATGCAAAAATGTTCAACTTTACTAATCATCGGAGAAATGCAGATTAACTACACAAGATATCACCTCACATCTGTTAGAATGGCTATTACTAAAAAGACAAAAGATATATTTTAGAGAGGATGTAGAGAAAAGGTAACCCTTATACACTGTCCACAAGAATGTATGTTAGTATAGTTATTATGGAAAACAGCATGGAGGTTCCTCAAAAAATTAAAAAGAGAATTACCATTTGATACAGCAATCGAACTACTGAGTATATATCCAAAGGATATGAAATCAGTATGTCAAAGAGGTATCTCTCCTCCCATGTACTTTGCCATGTTATTCATAATAGCCAAGTTATGGAATCAAGTGTCCATTGCTGGATAAACAGATAAAGAAAATGTGCCATATGCACACAATGGAGTACTATTTAACCTTTGATAATAAAGAAATCCCATCATTTGTACAACATGTGTGAACTTGGAGGATGTTATGTTCAGTGAAATAAGTCAGGCACAGAAAGACAAATACCATAATCTTACCTCTGTGCTACCTAAAAAAGTCAAATTTGTAGAAACAGAGACTAGAATTGAGTTTACCATGTGTTTTGGGGCGGGGTTGAATGAGAGGATTGGAGAGATGTTGGTGAAAGGACACAAAATTTCAGTTGGATAGGAGGTATAAGTTCAAGAGATCTGTTGTACAGCATGGTTACTATAGGTAATAACAATGTATTTCACACTTGAAAATTACTAACAGTAGATTTTCAGTGTTGTCACCATAAGAAAATAAGTATGTGAGATAATGCATTTGTTGTATAGCTGGATGTAACCATGCTACAATATATACATATATCAAAACATCATGTATACCATAAATGTATACAATTTATACTACTTATCAATTAAAAACTAAATAAAAATAAAATTCTTGTAAAACATGATCCATAGTAGCTATTCAAATGTAAAATAACATCACTTTCTAATGTTCTTTATAGCTCAAAAGTACTTTTACAAATTATCTCATCTTATACTGGCAATAATTCCTTAATGCAGAGGAAATAATATTATTCTTATATTACGGATGAGGAAATTGAAACTTAGGTGACATTCAAAGTTATACTGGGGTAGATAGCCAGAACTTGATGTTAGTCTTTTGAGTTTATACCTACCCCCTTTCCATAGGAAGGATAGCTAAGGCCATCATATGCTACGTTCAGATCAATTTACCCATAAAACTCAAAGAATATTTTGCAAGTTATCATCTTTTCTTTATGACGTTGACAAGCCACTACCAGGGAGTTGAATTTGTCCTTAGTATTTCTGTGTTTACTTCACATATTGCACACATATTTCTACAGGAAAAAAATGTTATTGATAAAGGTTAGGTTCCTTACCTAACAAATATGTGTTGTTTTTTTTAGCAGGATTTCCACTCTTTCATTCATTGCAAAAATGTAGTGTTTCAGCTATATTTTAGCTTCTATGGATCAGCTTAGGGACCTAAAGATACTTTTATGGGAATATGGATTCTAGGTTATCTAGGTTACAAACAAGTGTTTTGAGAAGGATAATTTTGGCATATGATCCATTTGGAAGTTGGATCTGGACAAATATAGTTTGGATCAGTGGTATAGGAAATATAAATGTAAATGGAAATCTTCTGTAGAAAGGGGAAAATATTACCTTAGAGGGTTGGTGAGAATTAAATGGAATACGGTATATAGTGGACTTTAACACAGTGCTTACCTCAAGAAATACTAGTAGAGTCTCAAAAAAATGATAGCTCCTTTCCTGTCTTCTTTTAATCCATATTACTGATCCTTAACGATTAGTAACACTGCTTAATGTAATCTCCATTCTGTCTCCTGGCTAGGATAGAACTACCTTATCTTAACACTAGACTGCTAGCCAGTATGTTATCACAAGTTCTTTCAAAGCTCTACCTAATTGCTGGCATCAAATTTTCTACTCACTTTGAATGTGTTGTTAGCTTCTAATAAGTTTTATAGCCTTATTTGTCTTTCTTGGCATTCTCAGTCATGAAAAGTGTCCATGTTGTGTTCATTCTGATTTTCTTATATTCATTCCCACCTTTAGTCAAAACACTAAGAATAAACATAGTTGTATATTGGTGTTAGACATGGTGATATTTTAAAACAACATGATTTATATATCACTCAACAAGTATCTATTTATCACCTACTGTGGTCCAGGCACTGTTCTAGAAATTTGGGACACTGCAGTGAATAAAACCATCAAATAAACCCATTGATAATTTCTACTATACAGGAGAAATTCCATACAGGAGAAGTACAGGAGAAGTTCCATATCAGTGCTATTTCCATAAATAATGACTGCAGTGATCTTCTGGTTTATATACATTTTTGTTTTTATTCAATATCTTTTCAGTTATAACTAAGTGAATTATAACTGTTTTTGAGTTATAACTAAGTGCCTAGCCAGCCACAGTTTTGAAAATGTACATAAAATCAATCATCACTAAATATAATAGTTTCTGGTATTATAGGAAGAGTACTGAAAATAGGTAATCTCTGCTCCAATTCCAACTCTCTTCTAATTGAGTGTGCAACCTTGGGCGGGTTACATAAACTCTTCCAACCATGTGTAAAATTAACATTTACAATTGGGTTGTCTCCAGGGTTCCTTTGGCTGTAAAAATTTCAGTGTTTCTAAAGTTTTAAAGAAAGGTATATAATCTACCTTCTCTATAGAATGTGCTCTTTTCCTAATGGCACTGTCAACCCATTGAGGATCCAGAATTCAAGCCTTATTCTAATTCAAAACTGTAGCACCTAGCATAGTGCTAAGCACACAGAAGACATTCAATAAATACTTCTTGAAATTATATCAATTCATTGGATTGTCAAGAACTGTGAAAGGTCTGAGATTTTATTCTATTTACAAGCTAACAAGTTAGCCTGCCTTGGTTTCAGGATGCTATAGAAGGAACAAGACTCTGGGTTAGAGATGAAGGACGCTTGATTGCTCACAATAATAGCAGTAGCCAGAATGTTATCATTTGTGCTGACACTCTGAACTCCTATTTCCACAGGGAAACATGGACATGACATGAAGAAGGCCAGATTATACTTGCACATTCAGTGGGTTGAGTTAGAGAAGAGAAACTCTGAGCCTAGGGACTCCAAATCTTTTATAACGTATAGTAAGCATGCCTGCCCTTTGCTCTAGAAGGAGACACTATCTTTATTTTCCAAAGCTGTCAGCAAATCTGCTCTTGCCTTTGGAGGCAGAGCTTATCTTCCAAGTCTGTTTGGTGTACAAACCAGAAGATAGTTCAGAACAATAAGTCAGTGCCTTTGTTCACAATATATGCAGAAATAATAGATATCCATGAATTGTCTCCTAACAAAAAAGGCAAGTTTAGATTTCATCTTATCATCAAATAAAATATTAGAAACTGATAAACATATTCCCTTTATGTAAACAGTCTTCAGAAAGGAGTACACTCTGAATGTGACACATAAGTAAATTCTGGAATCTTGCTGAATATACAGATCAAATATTTGACTACACTTACTCATCAAATCAAGGAAAGGTTGGAAAGGTAGCTCATATAATTCAAGTGTTTTACATATAAAGTAATTAGGTTGCATGTCAATGTCTGGGGATTCAGAGATTATTCAAAAACACGAGGTAAACATATTGTACAATCATTTGAAATTTAAGATGTGTGTTTATAAATTTTAAGAGTAAGTTTATTTCAAGACTTTCTTGTATTTTATCAAATTCCTTAATGAAAAATGAAGCCCAGATACCGTATTTATGCTATTTTGAAGTTGTGTTAATAAATATAGATGTTCTTTTTATGTTAAGTAGGAATTGTTAGCAACTTGACAAGTAATGCTTGTAAACAAACACACAACGAAAACCAACAACAAAACCTGCAAACCAGAGACCAATGAAAATAAAGCAACAACTAAAATTACTGTCTGTATCTTTAAATTCCTAAGTGTTCTTTGGAATTTGTTTGACAAAGTTAGGTTGGCTTTAAAATTTAGCTCAGTGACTCAGTTGCAGCTGTTCCAAATAATTGGTCATGAGCTTTTTATACTATCTGGCTTAATCTAACAGAGTGCAGCTTCCTGCCATTTTTTTCCTCTCTGTGATCAAGAATCTGAAATATATATATCTTAACAGATTATCTCAATTGTTCATATTTAAGAATAATAATCTAGGCAGTTTTTATAGTTTTTATTTTAGACACTTTTGATCTGGATAGATAAAAATCATAGGAATTCCAAATGACTATGTGTTTTAAAAATAAGAAAAATATGCTCATTGAATCAATTTAGAAAATTCAGGCATACAAAAGAACTACTCCTTTCATATAGAAACAGCTACTTTAACACTTGGTGTATAGCCTAATCACTATGTCTTGACATCTGATTTATTGCTTCTGTAATGATTAAAATTATTTATTAGTATGATTGTGGTGGTAGTCAAGAGATGCATTAACAAATTACCAGTCCTCACCCATTGAAAGGCATTTCTCATAAAAACACCCCACAGCCCTACTTCCTTTCTCACATTAGCAACAGCAGTAATACTACGGCAACAAAACAAAAAGGCATGCTCCCATTGTATCTTGAGTTAATAAATATTAGTTTCTTGACAGCCATACAAATGAGTTAGTGCCTACCTGAATGGGTTACTCAGGATCTTTTTATGGGCAAGTCTTTTTTTCCTGGTCTCTGTTTTTATGGCCTTAAATCACAGTTCATACTGTGACACTGCAATGTCTAGGTCTGTTGCGTACTCTTGGTCCTAATTTTCCTGCCTGAGGGAGGAGCATAACTTTGTAACACGTGCATTAAAGTTAATATCTCCATTCAGCTGTCATCTCAAGTGTGTTGTATGTTCATCTGAAATAGGATTACAGGGAAAAATTTAACTGATTTTTTAAAAAACACATCATATTATATACCTTTGAATGAATATTGTCTCTTTTAAAGTAGTTACCTTGGGAGACTATGGGTTTATTCCAACTATCCTGTCACTGCTGTTATCATTTTTTAGGGATTAGGCATGGTCATCTTTATGTAAGAGTGAGAGTGAGGGGGAAAGAGACTGAATGTTATGTGACATAGCTCTGTCTTCAGATTTGCAGCCACACCTTTAGAGAAGCCTCATATTGGGGACTTTGGCTGGGTCCTATTTGTGCTCTCATATGAGACTTGACAAGACATATGGGCTAAAGACATGTATGTGTACAATTGTTTGTTGTTTCTCATTAAGATTTACACCTAGCATAAGAACTACATATTATAAGTGCGCTGATTAGTGACACAATAGTACATTTTCACAAAGCTGCCTTCCAGCAACTTTCTACCTCCAGTGGTCTTTCTTAGATATAAGGCTACTAAAGTGAATGAAGGAGGGAGAAGGAAATCTTCGTTCTCATTTTGTGCTGTTGTTTAGTTTTTCAACATATATTTTGACTCTATAGAGTTACATACAATTATTTAACTCTGAAAAAGAGCAACTTGAGAAGAATGAGATGTAGAAGTTTACTAAAGGTGAAGGTCAAGAATAGGTCTACTGTACTGTTAGGACTGGTACTGTAGTCTTATATAGTATCAGGAAGCAAGAAGAGGGCTCTTTTTCCCAGTTGTTTCAGGGGTACTTCCAAACTTTTATCATTTTCTTTAAACTTTAACACCTTTCTGGTATTCTTCACTCTCAACTGGTGACCTGACTTTCTACTTCATTGGGAAAATGGAGTCCATAACATATGAACTCTCTCAATTTTTCTACTTTCTATTTGATACTGAAATACTTGTTTTGATATATTTACTTGTATTTATATTTTGTAGTGAATTTGTTGGTTACTTCTCCCAGGATATATTCTTGTTCCTCCTATTTAACACTATCCTTACTTTCCTAGTCATATAGTTCAGGTGGTAATTACCCAAAACAAGCTGTAGGAATGTTCAAGAGCAAAAGTGATCTTGTTCTTTATCTCTGTACTAATTATTCCTATCTCTTACTAACCCTTCATTTTCCTCGCTGACTCTTACTCAGTTATCTCTCTTTCTCTCCCCCCTCTTTCATTGAGATAGAGTTTCCATATGATACAATTCAGCCTTTCAAATTGTACAATTCAGTGACTTTTAATATATTCTCAGGGTTGTGCAACCATAACCATAATTTAATTTTAGAATATTTTTGTTCTTTTGTTCCACCTAAAAGAAACCCTGTACCCATTAGCACTCACTCCTCCTTTTCCCTTTGCCCCATCCTATCAACTTTCTATAGATTAGTCTATTCTGGAAAGTTCATATAAGCAGAACCATACAATATGTTGTCTTTTGTGACTGCTTCTTTCACTTAGCATATTGTTTTCAAGGGCCATATGTATTGTAACATGTATCAGTATTTCATTTCTCTTCTTTCTTTCTTTTTTTTTTTTACAGACAGTATCTTTTGCTGTCTCCCATGCTAGAGTACAGTGGTGCAATCACAGCTCACTGCAATCTCCTACTTCTGGGCTCAAGCAATTTTCCTGCCTTAGCCTCTTGAATAGCTATGATTACAGGTGCATACTACCATGGCTAGTTAATTAAAAACTTTTTTTTTTTTTGTAGAGACAGCGTCTTGGTATGTTGCTCAGGCTGGTCTCAAACACCTGGGCTCAAGTGATCCTTCTGCCTCAGCCTCCCAAATTGCCAAGATTACAGGTGTGATCCACTGTGCCCTGCCCATTTCTTTTTTTATTGTGATAAAATATACATATAAAATTTTAACATTTTAAAGTGTAAAATTTAATGGCATTTAGTACATTTGCAGTGCTGTGCAAGTATCACCACCATCTAGTTCAAAAAACTTTTTATCACCGCAAAAGGAAACCCTATTCCCATTAAGCAGTCACTCCCTACTACACCCCACCCCAGCCACTAATCTGTTTTCTGTCTCTATGGATTTGTCTATTCTAAGTATTTCATATAAATGGAATCATACAGTATGTAGTTTTTTTGTGTCTGTCTTCTTTCACTTAAAATAATGTTTTCAAGATTTATTCATTTCATAGCATGCATAGTCCTTTTTTTTTCTTTTATGACCAAGTCATACTCCATTGCATGGATATGCCACATTTTATTTATCCATTCATCAGTTGATGAACATTTGAGTTATTTGCACTTTTTTGGCTATTATAACTAACACTGCTGTGGACATTCATGTACAGTTTGTGTGTGTATGTGTGTTTCTTTTGTTCTTGGCTATATCCCTAGGAGTGGAATTGCTGGGTCATATGGTAACTGCTAAACTTTTCCAAAGTGGCTGCACCATTTTACGTTTTTACTAGCAATGTTTGAGGGTTTTAATTTCTCCACATCCTTCCCAACACTTATTATCTCATTGTGGGTTTAACTTGCATTTATCTAATGACAATGAAGTTGAGCATCTTATCATTGCTCATTGGCCATTTTTATCTTCTATTTGAAGAATAGAAGAAATTGAAGAAATATCTACTCAAATCCTTCACCCAATTTTAAATCGAATTATCTTTTTACTATTGAGTTTTAAGAGTGGTGTATTTTGTATACAAATTTCTTATCAGATATATTTAATATGATTTGCAAACATTTTCTTCCATTCTGTGGGATATCTTTTTACTTTCTTCATGGTGTCCTTTGATGTACAAGTTTTTAATTTTGGGTGTAGTTCAATTTATCTTTTTTATTCTTTTGTTTGTTGTACTTTAGTATCATATCTAAGGTAACCGTTGCTTAACTCAAGGTCATGAAAATTACTTATATATTTTCTTCCATGAGTTTTGTAGTTTTAGCTTTGATATTTAGGTCTTTGATCCATTTTGAGTTACTTCTGTATTGTGTGAGGTAGGTGTCCAACTTTATTCTCTTACATATGGATATACAGTTTTCCCAGCATCATTAGTTGAAAAGACTATTCTTTCCCCATTGAATTATCTTTCCACCTTTGTTGAAGATATTTCAACATGATATTTACATTATTGACGTAAATATTTATTTCTGGAATTCAGTTCTATTCTGTTGATCTATTAATATATATATCTGTCTTTATGCTAGTACCACAGTTTTGATTATTTTAGCTTTGTAGTAATTTTAGAACTGAAAAGTGAACAAACTTGTTCTTTTTCAAGATTGTTTTGGCTACTTTGAGTCTTTTGCATTTTCATTTGAATTTTAGGATCAGCTCAGCAATATCTGCTAAAAAACCTAACTTAAATGTTGACTGTGATTGCATTGAATCTGTAAATCAGTTTAGGAAATATTGCCACTTAATAATATTAAGTCTTCTGATCTTAGACATGGGATGTCTTTCATTTATTTAAATCCTCTTTAATTTTTTCCAACAATGATTTGTAGTTTTCAGTGTACAAGTCTTACACTAATTTACAAAGTTTATACCTATGTATTTTATTCTTTTTGATGCTATTTTAAAAATGCAATTGTTTTCTTAATTTGATTTTGGGAATGTTCATTGCTAGTGTCTAGAAATACAATTGATTTTTGAATATTGGTCTTGTATCCTACAATTTGTTCTAATCTGCTCAGTTCTTAAGATTCTTGTCAAATATTGTGTGCTCTGGGAAGTTTTCACAGACCCTTTTGGACTGAATTAGGCAACCCTTCTTAATGTTGCTCTAAATTCCTACCCATACCCTCAGTATGCAATGTATTTCTATACTATTTTATTACTGTAGGTTTATTTCTAGTCTTCTCATCTAAACTATTAGGTTGGTTTTCAATACAGATGTCACAAACTTTACATATTTCACAAAGAGTGGAGTTTTGGAAAAATAAGACCAATTTTGAAAAAATAGTTTAGAATTGAAAGAAATGAATCATTCCTTATTCTTCATTACTTATTTCTTCATTATAAAATGGCAGTTTTTTTAGTTCTTAAATTAGTTAACTAAACTCACATGTATAACAAATGTTTTTATGAATAACACTGTCCCACTGTGTTAATTCTCTGATGCTTTGCTTCTCTGAACATTTTTCTAAGAAAAAATTTTTGCAGAATGTAAATGTGTGTAGGGATAGAAAAGGTTGAAAATGTCCTAGCAGACTATGAGTATTTTAAGGGCAAGGAATTGTGTTTTGTTTATTGTTAAGCACAGTCCTAATTATTAGCATGGTCCCATGATAATATGATAGTTATTAATAAATTCATTATTGAATGATTATTTCTACCTGTAAATCTCAAAGATAGTTTTTTTAAAAAATAATACATTTACTGAGCACTTAGTAAGTGCCAGACACCATTCTAGTCCCTGGGTTTAAATAGTGATTACAACTTTCACGGAACTTAACCTTCTAGTAGGTAACTCAAACTCAAAATTTCCAAATCAGGTTCATAGTATTTATTGACAAGAGCTATTGCCTTTTACTGATTTTCCTATACCAGTTACTCAAAATAATTTGGAGTCACCTTTGACTGCTCTCATACTGTCCTAATGACTATGTGGTCTACTTCTATTTTTTCCTTTTTCCTATCTATCTGTATATATTCTTATCCATTATCTGTTCTTACGTCATTAGTGTTAGTTTTAGAGAACACAGACCTGTTTATTAGACTGTAAATACCACAAGAGCAGCTGTCATGTGTATATGCTTCAGTATAGGGTTTAGTACATAGTAGGTATTCGTTAAGTGTTTATTGAAAGAGTAAATGATGTCACATATCTTAAAAACATCATGGTTCCCTATTTTCAACAAAATAAAATTTTAAAACTATTAATATGACATATAAAATTTATGATAATCTGATCAATTTACCTTTCCAACCCCATTTACATTGCTTGCCTTTACTAACCCACACCAGCCTGCTTGAGGTTTCCTGAAAATACGTAAAAGGAAGTTAACAGAGATGGGATATTAATTTATCATCTTTATTTACAGAATAAAGCTGCTTTACTTTTTTTATTTTTTTGGTGTGGATACTGTGACAACAAATAGTGAAGAACCAACTGTTTGACACATAAATGTCTTACATAAGTCATATATGTTATAATATGTATGTTTGTGTGTATGTATGTATATATATATATACACAAACTAAATATGTTTATATGCATTTCCACTCATTTTGTGATTTATAGGCATAAGATGTTACATTAGTTAGTACTTTTTGCTTTGAGTAAACAAAAAAAAAAAACCCAACTTAAGTAGCTTAGGCAAAAAAAGGATATTATTGGTTCACATACTTGGGAAGTTTAGGAGGTGATTGGATCCAGGGGCTCAAAAAATGTCTTTAGGACTTGTTTTCTCCCTTGGTCTCTTGGTTCTGCTTCCTTTTATTTGTTGGCTTCAAAAATTTTCTTCTGTCTGCTTTGCAACTGGCAAAGGCAGCCTGCTTGCATATTTAGATTGCATAGTCCAAATTTAGCAACTCCATTATCTATATATTATGCCAATAACAAAGCACTAGCAACAGTAATAGTAAAGGTATTAATAGCTAGTATTGAAATGTACTTAATGATTTTAATGTTCTAATTACTATGCTAAGTCTAAATATGTTTTACTATATTTTATCTTCATAATAGCTCTATAAGGAAGTTATTATTAGTAGCTACATTTTTTGACTCCACCCCCCAGTAGCTACATTTTTAAAGAGGAAATAGAGATACAAACTAATTAAATTACTTGCTTGATCATTTAGCTAGTTAGTGATAGGGCCAAGAATTAAACTACATGCAGACTGTGTGTCCACTATACCATATTGTCTGCCCAGGGAAGAATTCTTCTTATCTCTACTTCACATGCCTGTTCTCAGACCAGTCCCTCTATGCAGGGAAGTAATGGTACCATGTTTACCCAGAGCTGGGTCATCTGCCTAGCCTCATTGGCAGTCTTATTAGAACCATATGGTTCTAATAAGGAGGAGAGTGTTTACCTAAAGAAAGTAATCTTGGGCATATTAAAAAAAAACACTGAGAAGGAGGAAGGAAGGAAGAAAAGAAGAAGGAGGGAGATAGAAAGGAAGGAGGTAGAGAAGGAAGAAAGAAAGAAAGGAGGAAAGAAAAAGGAAAGGAGGAAGTGAGGAAGGAAGGAAAGAGGGAGGGAGGAAGGAATAAAGGAACAAAGAAGAAAGAAGGGTAGGGATAAGGAAGGAAGGGAGGGATAGAGGAAGAAGGAAAGAAGGAAGGGACAGAGGGAGGGAGGAAGGAAGGAGAAAGGGGGGGGAGGAAAGAACAAAGGAAGGAGGGAGGGAGGAAGGAAGAAGGGAAGGAAGAAGGAAGGGAAAAACTCCCACATATATCCACTAAATAAACATTTTGTTGACCACGCTGTTTAGCAACAGAGAGTTCTATATTAAACACTGAAAGTTCAGTGGTATCTGTCAGAGGCTGAGAGTATCATCAGTTTTGATTATAGATTAATTAAATGTGTTGTGTTTCTTAGGTGGGATCATTTGTTAGTAGTACATTGTTTGGTAAAATGCAAAACTTAAATTAAGGAACTTTGAAAAACCAATCACTTTGTGCAGTTTCAAAATCTTTTAAAGCCATTTATATTTTAAAAGAAATTTGATTTATAATAATCTTAAAAAGTCTTAAATGGAAAAAAGGAAAATGAAGTAGGTAAAATAATGACAAAAGATACTTTTAAAAATATTATTTAGACTATTTTTTAAAGTCTTGAAATTTAATCCAGGTAAGATCAAGCTTGTTAAAGCAAATGACTAGAATAACCTTAATGATTAAGGCAGAGTTTGTCTTTTGCCTTTAAATAAAAGGCAAAAACAAAGATTTTTAGATATTTGTATTATTTTCACTGGAATGTCAATATTGTGTTTACATGTTTCAGGTTTTTGTATCTTAAATTTCCCTCTGTTGGCTTCATTTTTTTGTAAGTTGAACTGCTTATTTATAATCTATTTGAAACTATCTGAGAGACAGCACTTATTGGATGCTATTAAAAGAAAAATTGGATATTATATTTGCCCTGTACTCCCCCAATTTAATAAATTAAAAGATATTTGGACAAAAGGGATTTCTAAAAACCATAACGATTCTGGCATGGAGTGCTTTTGCCATTTTTCTTATACTGGTGAATCTTCAGACAGTACTCCCTGATACCAGTCTTCCTTTGTGTATTTACCTCTAAGCTTTGTCACATAAAAGCAGGCATGCCTCACAGCCTAATATTGTTCATAGCCTTATCCTGAACCCCTTGCTCTAGTTTATTATGGTTGACTTTCTTCTATTTTTAGAGATTAACTTCTCTTGTTTATTTCTTCATTTTACTTCTCTGATATGTAACTATTCTGATGAAGTCATTCTATGCCTACCTACAATGTTGGGATTCACTGCAATTTCATTCTCTCTTTCTAAGATGTCTTTGCCCATTATAAAGATGCTTCTTGGTCCTTTCTGGTTTCTTGGACTCCCTACATTGTCTCAGCCTTATGAGTGGTATTTGGCTGTTATATATTTTCATGAACTTTAGTAATTGTAACTGGCTGTTTACCAGAAGCCCTTACTTTGGAAGATAAACTAATTCTGTTTACCTTAAGGTACTGTTTCATTTAAATGTATACTGAATGTACACTAAATGTGTACTTAGTGCTTAGGATCTGTAGAAGATACAGAGGGGATGTTTCTCACTCTTGTTACCAAGTACCTTTTTTTTTTTTTTTTTGAGACAGAGTCTCACTTTGTTGCCTGGGCTAGAGTGAGTGCCGTGGCGTTAGCCTAGCTCACAGCAACCTCAAACTCCCGGGGTTAAGCGATCCTACTGCCTCAGCCTCCCGAGTAGCTGGGACTACAGGCATGCGCCACCATGCCCGGCTAATTTTTTCTATATATATTTTTAGTTGTCCAGATAATTTATTTCTATTTTTAGTAGAGAACGGGGGTCTCGCTCAGGCTGGTCTTGAACTCCTGACCTCGAGCCATCGACCCGCCTTGGCCTCCCAGAGGGCTAGGATTACAGGTGTGAGCCACCGCGCCCGGCCCGAAGTACCTTTTAATCAAGACTCAACCATATAACACTCAGTGCTTATAACAAATCATACTATCAGCATTGTAGCTACCAAAGTTTTTTTTTTTTACGAGGAAGGATCCTGGGCAGAGCCACCAGAATGCTTTCTTTCTTACTCTCCTAATTTATCTGACAATGGATTCATATCCAGAATATATAGAACTCACACAGATCAATGAAACAACAAATGACACAACTAATAAAAGGGCAAGACACTTATGAAAGTACTAGATCAAATAGGTTATTCAAATTATCAATAAATGTGAAAAGTGCTCAGCATCACTAGTCACATGGGAATACAGATTAAAACTGCAACAAAACACTACTGTGCACCCACTATAGTGGCTAAAAAAAAGATAATACTAGGTGTTATGAGGCTGTGGAACAATTGCAACTCTGATACACTGCTTTTGGCAGTTTAAATATTAATTCAACCACTTTGGAAAACTGGAAGTATCTACTAAAACTGAACAGAGCTATGATTATACCACTGTACTCCAGCCTGGTGTCAGAGCTTTTCTTTAAAACAAAACAAACAAACAAACAAACAAACAAAAAAGATGAACATGTGATAACTCTGTGACCCAGCAATTCCATTCCTAAGTCTATACCCAACAGAAATAAGTGCATGCGCTCACCAAAAGTAGAGAATGTTCATTGCAATATTATTTATAATCCTCTATTAGCTTTCCATTATTTTTGTAACAAATTACCACAAATTCTGGTTCCAAAATGGCAGCAGAGAAACAAGCTGGCTTCACTTCCCCTTACAGAAAATCAAAAACAGATATATAGCACTGAGATTATCACCAGCAATATCTAAGAACTCAAATATGAGATTGAGACAGTTCCTGGGGCCACAGAGAAGTGAAAAAGCCTCAAGCAGACAATAAGAGAATTGGACTTCCATATCTGCAATGCTCCTCCTTCCAATTTGCCCAGTACCAAGTGTACCCCCAACTCATGGTTTCTACGTTGGAAAAAGTGAAATTGAGTCAGACTCTCAACTTCTTCACCATCTTTGGTTCCTTAGCAGGAGAACCTATCCCTGCCACAATGTATGGGAAACATCAGGAATGCCTGAAGGGAAAAATATTTCTGAGGTCAACTAGAAACAAAGTAGGGAGGTGAGACCACCATCCCCAGCCCTAGAAACTCTGCTCTGTAACTTGGCCAAAGAAGATGTCAAATCAGAGTGGCTGTTGAGCAGCACGACACAGTAGGAGGTTTGTTCCACAGGTTCCCTGGACATGAACACCTAGCCAGTCTTCACACCCTGTTAGGATATCCCCTTTGAGAACTTGAACATACAGGATGAGCAGCAATACCATCATTTACTGGAGCTGAGACAAACCTGAGCTTAAGGTACCATCTGGTGGGGGTGAGGGGAGAGGAAATTCAATGGGCAAATTGCAGAGAATCTCTAAGCAAACATATTCAGTAAAACCAAAACAAGCCAGACAGAGAAGATTGGAATAAATAACTAATCTTTCAGTGCAAAGTCATAGATGGACCACCATAAGGAACAACAGCAAAGAGGGAATTATGACCTCTCTAAATGGACAAGGAAAGGAACAAGTGACTGACCCTTATGAGATGGCAATATGTGAACTCTCTGAGCAAGTGTTTAAAATAGTAGGAAACTATTTATGGAAACTCTGTGATCTCCAAGATAACACAGAAAAGCAATTCAGAAATTTATTAGAGAAATTTAATAAGGAGATCGAAATAATAATTAAAAAATCAAACAGAAATCTTGGAACTGAGAAATACATTTGCTGACCCGAAAAAATTCATTAGAGGGTCTCAACAGTAGAATGGATCAAGCACAGGAAAAAAAAATCAGTGAACTTGAAGACAGGCTATTTGAAAATATACATTCAGAGGAGGAAGAAAAAATAGAATGAAAATGAATGAAGATTGTCTATAAGAGATAGAAAATCACCCTCAAAAGATCAAATCTAAGAATTATTGATATTCAAGAAGGAGTTGAGCAAGAGCAAGGGGTAAAAAGTTTATCCAAGGGAATGACAGAAAATTTTCCAAAACTTGGAAATGAAATAAAGATCCAGGTACAGAAAAGTCAGAGAATACCAAACAGATTCAATTCATATGACACTACTGGCCAGATGTGGTAGCTTACACCTGTAATCTTAGCACTTGGGAGGCCAAGGCAGAAAGATCACTTGAGGCCAGGAGTTCATGACCAGCCTGGGCAAGATGGCAAGATTCTGTATCTATAAAAAATAAAAATCTTAACCAGAAATGGTGGTGCACACCTCTATTCCTAGTTACTTGGGAGGCCGAGGCAAGAGAATCACTTGAGCCTAGGAGTTTAAAGCTGCAGTGAGCTGTGATTGCTCTACTGTTGCACTCCAGCCTGTGTGACAGAGTGAGACTCTGTCCCTTAAAAAAAAACCAAAAACCACAACAAAATCTGAGTCCATCTGTCTTTGAAAAATAAGACTACCCAAGGTATATAATAATCAAATTCTCAAAGATCAAGAACAAAGAGAAGATCCTAAAAGCATCAAGAGAAAAGAAGCAAATAACATATGAAGAATCTACAAATTGGCAACAGAACTTGTCAACAGAAACCACTAGGCCAGGAGGAGGGAGTGTGATGACATTTTCAAAGAACTGAAAGAAAAGAAGCCCTGCCATTTAAGAATATTGTATTCAGTAAAGCTATCCTTCTAATATAAAGGAAAGATAACATCTTTCTTAGACAAACAAAAGCTGAGAGAATTCACTTTCAGACCCATCTTATAAGAAATGCTAAAGGGAGTACTTCAGTCTGAAAGAAAAAAACACTAATGTGCAAAAAGAAAACATTTGAAGGTATAAAACCCGCTGGTATAATTAAGTACAGAGATGAACCCCAAATACTACTGTAATTGTGGTTAACAGTCCACTCATAACTCTGGTAGGAAGCCTAAGAGAAGAATCTATTAAAAACAATAATAGACACAGCAACCTATTAAGAGATAGTCAGTATAAAAACATGTAAATTGAGACAACATAAAGTCAAATGTGAGAGAATAGAATTAAAGCATAGAGTTTTTTAAAATTTTTTGTTTCTATTTTCTTTATGTTCTAAGATAGGCTGTCATCTCTTTAAAATAACTTGTTATAAGATGTTTTCTGTAAGCCTTTTGGTACCACAATGCAAAAACCTGTAACAGATTTGCCATAAATAAAAAGCAATGAATTAAAACATACTACCAGAGAAAATCACTTAGCCAAAAAGGAAGAGAGGTGTTACAAAACCAGAAAACAAGCACCAAAATTCTAGTTGTAAGTCCTTACTTACCAATAATAACACTGAAAGTAAATCGACTTAATTCTCTAGTTAAAAAACATATGGTGGCTGAATGGATAAAGAAACAAGACCTAACTATATCCTGCCTAGAAGAAACCTACCTCATCTAAGAAGGCAAACATAGACTCAAAGTGTAGGATAGAAGAAGCTATTCCATCCAAGTGGAAACCAGAAAAGAACAGGAATAGCTATAGAAAATAGACTATAAATCAAAGGCTGTAAAAAGACACAAAGAAATTCACTAAATAATTATAAAAGAGTCAATTCAGCAAGAGGATATAACAATTATAAATTTCTGTATGCTCAACGCTGGAGCTCCAAGGATTTAAAGAAAACATTAATCAATTTAAGGGTAGAGATAGACTGAAATATAATAATAGTAGGGGACTTCAACTCCCCACTCTCAGTAATGGACAAATTATCCACACAGAAAGTCAACAAAGAAACATTGGAGTTTAACTACACACTAGGCTATTTTAGGCCTAACTGACACTTACAGAACATTTCACCTAATAATTGCAGAATTTATGCTCTTTTCATCAGCACAGCATCATTTTCCAAGTTAGATCATATATTAGGCTACAAAACAAACCTAAACAAATTCAAAAAAGTAGAAATTGTATCAAGTATCTTTTCTGACCACAATGGAACGAAACTGGAGAGGAACCTTGGAAAATAGACAAACCCATGGAAATTAAACAACATGCTCTTGAATGACCAATGGTTCAATGAAGAAATTAAGAAGGAAAATTTAAAATTTCTTGAAACAAATGAAAATGGAAATACAACATACCACAATTTGTGCATATAATAGTAAAAAGAGGGAATTTTATAGCAATAAATGCATGCATAAAAAAGTAGAAAGACTTCAAACAAACAACCTAACAATGCATCTCAAGGAATAAGGGAAGTAAGAATGAACCAACCCAAAGTAGAAGAAAAGAAATAATAAATATCAGAACAGAAGTAAATGAAATTGAGACTAAAAAAAAAATACAGAAAATCAATGCAACAAAAGTTGGTTTTTTGAAAAGATAAACAAAATTGACAAACCTTTAGGTAGACTAAGAAAAAAGAAGGAAACTTAAAACTTCTTGAAACAAATGAAAGTGGAAATATAACATACCACAATTCTATTCTGACCAATGGAACAGAATAGAAAACCCACATATAAATCTGTGCATTTACAGCCAACTCATTTTCTACAAAAGTGCCAAGAACAGAAATCGGGAAAAGGACAGTCTCTTCAATAAATGGTGCTGGGAAAGCTGAATATCCATATTCAGAAGAATGAAACTAGACCTCTATCTCTCACCATATACAAAAATCAAGTTAAAATGGATTAAAGATTTAAATCGAAGAAATGAAATGATAAACTCCTACAAGAAAACATTGGGTAATGCCCCAGGATATTGGTCTGGGCAAATGTTTTTTGTGTAAGACCTTAAAAACACAGGCATTCAAACCAAAAGTAGACAAATGGGATTACATTAAACTAAAAAGATTCTACACAGTAAACAATCAACAAAGCAAAGAGATAGTATGAGAGAAAATATTTGCAAACAAGGGACTAATAACCAGAACATATACATAGTTCAAATAACTCAACAGGAAAAAAAAATCAATTAAAAAAATTGGCCAAAGACCTGAATAGATATTTTTTAAGGAAGACATACAAATGGCTAACAGATATATAAAAAAATGCTCAATATAACTAATCATCATGAGGGTTAGGGTTAGGGTTAGGGTTAGGGTTAGGGTTAGGGTTAGGGTTAGAGATATCTTACCTTAATTAAAATGGCTTTTATCAAAAAGAGAGTAATGTATGCTGGTGAGGATATGGATAAAGGGGAACCCTTCTACACTGTGGGAATGTAAATTAGTACAACCACTAGAGAAAACTATGGAGTTTCCTCAAAAAACTAAAACTAGAAACATCATATGATTTAGCAATTTCACTAGTGGGTATATATCCAAAAGAAAGGCAATCAGTGTATCAGAGAGATACCTGTACACTCATGTTTATTGCAGCATTATTCACAATAGCGAAAACTTGGGAATCAACCCAAGTGCCTGTTGATAGATGAATGGATAAGGAAAATGTGGTATATATACATGGTGGAATATTATTCATCCATACAAACAAATGAAATCTTGTCATTTGCAGCAACATGGATAGAACTGGGGGTTATTTATGTTAAGTGAAATAAGGCAACCACAGAAAGGCATTTATGGCATATTCTCACTCATATGTGGGGGCTAAAAAAGTGATCTCGTTAAGAGAGAAAGTAGATTTGTGATGACTAGAGGCAGGGAATAGTAGTGGGGAGCAGGGATAAAGAGAGGTTGATTAAACAGTACAAACATACAGTCTGATGGAAGAAATAAGACCTAGTGTAATCTACTGTATATTTCTATATTTCAAAATAGCTAGAAGAGAATAATTCGAATGTTTCTGGCATAAAGAAAAGACAAATATTAAAGGTGATGGATATGCCAAGTACACTTATTTGATCTGTTCAAGTTGTACGAATATATTTAAATATGTAAATATATTATACATTACATGTACCCCCAAAGTGTTATGTAGCAATTTAAAAAAATTAAAAAACACAAATTACCACATATTTAGTGGCTAAGAAAAACACAAATTTATTCTCTTTTAATTCTGGAGGTCAAAATCTGAAATGGGTGTCTTTGAGCTAAAATCAAGCTGTCAGTAGGGATGCTTCCTTTTGGAGGCTATAGAGGAGAATCTGTTTTCTTGCTTTTTCTAGTTCTCATTCCTTGTCTTGTGGCCTTGCGTTACATTGCCTTTTCTCCTTTTGCTTCTGTCATCACGTGGCATTCTCTGACTTTCTTGCATCCCTTTAATATGGCCCCTTTTGATTACATTTGGCCCACTTGGATACTCTAGAATTATCTTCTCGTCTTAATATCCTTAATTATATTGAAGTCTTCTTTTGCCAATTAAGGTAATATATTCACAGATTCTGATCATTAGGCTGTAGATATCTTTTTTATTTTTCATTAAATTTTTTTTTTATTTATGTGAAAGCGGGGGAGTGAGGAGGGGTGTTCAATTTCGTTTCTTTTGTGTTTTTTTGAGACAGAGTCTCACTCCATTGCCCTGGGTAGAGTGCAGTGGCGTCATAGTAGCTCACTGCAGCCTCAAGCTCCTGGGGTCAAGTGATCCTCCTGCCTCAGCTCCGAAGTAGCTGGGACTACAGGTTCACTCATCCACGCCCAGCTAATTTTTCTATTTTTAGTGTAGAGATGGGGTCTCACTCTTGCTCAGGCTGGTCTGGAACTCCTGAGCTCAAGTGATCCACCCACCTTGGCCTCCCAGAATACTAGTATTACAGGCGTGAGCCACCACACCCAGTGGAATGTAGACATCTTTGAGGGTTATTATTTAGTCTGTTTCCAAACTGGAAACAACTCATATGTTCATTAAGAATAGAATGGATAAGTACACAGTGGTATATTTATATAATTGGATAGTAAACAATACTATTAATATAAATGAAGAAACTGGTGCTAAACCCAGAAACATGGAGAAACCACTCACAAATGTAAAGTTTTTTAAAAGAATTAGATACAAAAGAATATATACTTTGTGATTCTCTTTCTATAAAGTTCAACAACAAGCAGAATTAACATATGGTTGTTGAAGTCAGTAAGGTTATTGACTCTAGGAAGTGTTAAGGACTGAAAAGAGGCATTTTGGGATACTGGTAGTGGTCTATTTTTTGAGTTCAGTGCTGATTACACAGGTGCATTCACTTTGTGAAACTTAATTGTGCTGCGCACATGTGATTTGTGCACTTTTCTGTAGTTGTTTTTCTTCAAATTGACCCCAAGCCTCTTTTCCCCCTTACTGCCATTCATTTCTACAAGTTCATCTTCTGTAACTCTATCCAGTTTCTCTCTCTCTCTCTCTCTCTCTCTGTCCTTTCTATATGTATGAATATGAGCATATATGTACACACATATGTCTAATCTTTCTTCCACAAGATGGTCTTAATAATTTTAAAGATGATTATTATCTCCCAAAGTCTGATCTTTAACCTAATTAATATTACAAAATTCATGTTTCTCCCATAATTTGGTTTTTGAAAATTAATTTATCAAACCATGCATCTTTCATGAGACAAAGAAAAAGAAAATTTTGGGGCCATGGCTGTAGGACTGTAAAAGATACATCTATAAAAAGTAAAGCTATACTAGATGAACAAAATTAAAGCATAATTTATATTTCTGATGTAACTCATCAAATTATACAATTATAAAGTATCTTTTAAGAACATTTGTCCTTCTAGTTTTGGTTTTTTTTTTTTTGACGTATTCTGGTTTATCAATGGCTTTTTAAAATAATAGTCTTTATGTAATGTTGTGAGCCCAGAAGTGAAATTTTCTTTCTTGGTTTGGACACTTTTTCTATTCACGTAAAGTTGTGTGAGCCCTTTCAGCAACAATGTCACTCTATTGGTTTATATAGCATATCCTGTAAATTAACTACCACCCCCAGGTCTTCTCATAATCTGCTGCTAAACCAGGTTTCCTGTGTATCCCATGCTTTTGCTTAATTATTCTGTAATCATTACTTCCTATTTTGCCACCTCACTTACCCTAGCACTTTTTCTACTGCAGCAATTTTTACCTCATAGACATCAACCACTGACTTTTTTTTTTTTTATTTAGTATTCCTTACCTTCCTTATGCCCTCACTTTCCTCTTTACGCAGTTTAGATTCCTTGTCTTAGCATGGTAACCACTTTTACTCCTTTGCCTCTACCCCTTTTTCATTCTGAGTAGGCAAAATCCCAACTCTGGCTAGATCTAATTATTATCTTTTTGAATTAGCAATCTCCAGCTGAAACTTGCTGGAGAAAATCATACAGCTGAGCTGGTATTCACTTTGTATTTACAACCCCAAATTTCAAGAGTGAGAATTCACCATTGTTAGATAATACTACTATATCTCTTAGTAAATTCACTTTCCCACTTTCTATGATATTTCTTTCTCTTCAAATCTCTTGATGCCCCTCTTCCCTTCAGATATCTCCTTCATATTTCCTAGAGAAAATAATAGCAATCAGATGAGAACTGCCTTATTTTCCACACTAACTCTGCTAACCTACCTGCACATACCTTGTCTTTGTTACTGTTACTGTGGAAAAATTGTTCCTACTTCCGTCTAAGGACATCCCCTTCACTTGTGCTTTGGATCACTTTCTCTCTCACTTTCCAAAAAACTTTGTCCCTACGTTATCCTTTGTCTTTCCTGCATCCTCTCTGTGTACTGGACCATTTCCATAGCCATGTCATTCTGTTTTAATATTACCCCATGGCAACAATTTTTTTCTTTTATCTCTCCAGTTATTACTCCATTTTTCTGATCCTCTTTACAGTACAATTTCTTGCAAGCGTTGTCTATATTCAGTGTCTCCACTTCCTTACCCTTTAATCTCTCCTCGGCCCACTCTAGTCAGGCTTTCCTTTGCATTACTCCATTGAGTTAACAGTTTATCAGAGTCGCATTTTGCCAAAGCCAGTGATCAATTTTCTATCCTTAATATATTTAACTTTTCAGTGGCATTTGGTACATCTGACCACCTGCCTTTCTTAACTTTGTTTTTCTCTAGGCTTTGTGACATCTCACTGACATTTTGGGACAGGGGCGTTCATTCTCTGCAGTCTTCTCTTTGTATTTTATAGGTGAATTCATCTAATTCTATAGATTAAAATGCCACTGATACTCTGATTAATCTCAAATTTGCATCTCTAGCTTTGATTGTGTATGTAATTGCTTACTTGAAATATATTATTAGATATCTAATTTGTTATGGCTTAAACAGAACTCTTGCTTTCTCCACTCCATAATCTGTCTCTATTCCCTCTTTTTGCCATTTTTGAAATTGGCACTAGGGTTCACCTGGTTGCCCAGGCTCCTAAACAAGGAATTCCTGATTTCTGTCTTTTCCTCACATTTATATCTCATCCATCAGTAAGTCTTTAAGGGTTTTACCTACAAAATATAATATGAATCTGAAAACCTACCATCTTGACTGCTAGAACAATAATGTAATCCACTTTCTAGTCCACTATCTCAACAATCTTTTTATTGGTCTTCTTTACTTTTTCCCTGTTTTCTCCCAAGTCTATTCTCCCTTCAGCAGTCAGATTTTTCTAAAAAGTAAATCGAATGTCACTTTGTTGAAAACAGTTGCTTCCTATTGCTCATGGGAAAAAACAAACAAACAAAAACCCTCCTTTTTTTTTTATCATGGCCTCAAAGACCTACATACTCTGACCCCTGCCATTTCTCTATTCTCACCTCACCTTCCTCCAATATTCATTGTTCTCTATGCTCCAGTCACATTGGTCTTTCCATCTGGTGACCATACTAAATTTATTCCTTCTGCTCAAAAGCTCTTGCCCCCTGACTGCTATTCTTATCATTCAGGTATTAACTCCACTGTCATCTTCTAAAGGAGGCCTATCCAACCTAAGCCAAAGCAGCACCATCCCCCCCACCTGAATGATTCTTTCTTGCCTTATCTTATTATTTTTTCTTAATATCTTAAGTAAAATAAATGACTTATTTGTTAATTTGTTTGTTGTCAGTCTTTTCAATCTAAATGTATGCTTCTTAAGACAATGCTTCTATTTCCACCACTATATCCCCAATCAATATCTTAGGATAGTGCTGGCACTTTATGGGTACCCAATAAATATTTTTCAACTGACTTACTGTCTGTCTGTCTGAAGTTGCTAGAGAATTCACATGGGGAATCTTAAGCTCCCTTGATATCTCTACTAAGAGGTATCTAGGAGATCCTGGAATGTAGTGTGATGAGAAAAGTAAGAAAAGGGTCTTTTTACTATGTTGTTTCTAGCCATACCAGAGGATATCACCATCATCTTGGGAAGGTTTTGGTCTGGATTCTAGAGTGCAATTTATATGGCCTCTTTGTTTCTTGGCCGTCCAATTTATGAGGATGCGTATGATACTTTTCTATGTAATTGAAGGCCTTTTGAGTCTACCTCTTTTGTATCTTTCCATTTTTTTTCCACTTCATTACCAATGCCACTGATTTTTTTTTTTTTTGCTTAAATGATTGCATTTAGTCTTTTTTTTTTTTTTTTTTTTTTTTGAGACAGAGTCTCACTCTGTTGCCTGGGCTAGAGTGCTGTGGCGTCAGCCTCGCTCACAGCAACCTCAAACTCCTGGGCTCAAGCAATCCTCCTGCCTCAGCCTCCTGAGTAGCTGGGACTATAGGGATGCGCCACCATGCCTGGCTAATGTTTTTCTATATATTTTTAGTTGGCCCGCTAATTTCTTTCTTTTTTAGTAGAGACGAGGTCTCGCTCTTGTTCAGGCTGGTATTGAACTCCTGACCTCAAGTGATCCACCCGCCTTGGCCTCCCAGAGTGCTAGGATTACAGGCGTGAGCCACCGCACCCGGCCTGTGTTTAGTCTTTATGACTTTTGCTGTTGCTGTCATTCTCTATCAAACTTTCTTAAATTTATAATACAAAGACTTAAATTTGGTTTACTATATTTATTATATGTATTCTACTTAAATATGTAGAAACATAAACTATATATGTACTCATGCTTGTGGTTTTTATACAACTATAAAATGTTATGAATTGTTTACAAACCAAATTGCAAATCCCGTGACATTCAAATCAATAATATGTATGTAACAGTGGGACTTGATTATTGGTCCATATGAAATTTAAGTTGGACATACATAAACACCCATGTGTTAAATAATGATTCATTTCCACTATTTTTTAGCTATTTGGACCAATTTAAAGTCTTTTACTTATTCAATGGACTAATTTATATTTCTCTTTTTTTGAAAAAAAGAAACATTTATTTTTTATTTGTATATATTTGTGGGTTACAAGTGCCATTTTGATACATTGATATAGTGCATTGTGCTGAAGTCAGGGCCTTCAGCATGTACTTCACTGAAGCAACACACATTGTACCCACCATGCAAGTTCCTGTCATTTATCACCTCCCCAACTTGCTCTACCCCTCCAAGTTTCCATTGTCCATCATTCCATACTCTACTTCCATGTGTACACATTATTTAGCTCCCACTTATAAGTGAAAACATGGTATTTGTCTTTCTTTATCTGACACTCAAGAAGATAGCCTCCAGTTCCATCCATGCTGCTGCAAAAGACATGATTTCATCTTTTTCAGCTCAATAATATTCCATTATACATGTGTATATACTACATTTTCTTTATCCATTCCTCTGTTGATGGACACTTTGGTTGATTCCATGTGTTTGCTATTGTGAATAGTGCTGTGATAAACATACAAGAGTAGATATCTTTTATATATGTTCATTTCTTTCCCTTTGAGTAGATACCTAGAAATGGTATTGTTGGATCGTATAGTAGTTCTATTTTTAGTTCTTTCCCAGAAATCTCCATACTGTTTCACATAGAAGTTTACATTTCCATCAATAGTATATAAGAGTTCCCTTTTCTTCACATCCTTGCCAACATCTATTATTTTTTGTCTTTTTAATAATAATCATTCTGATTGGTGTAAGATGGTTTTAATTGCATTTTTTGTGGTTTTAATTTGCATTTCTCTGGTGACTAGTGACTTTTTTTTTTTTACCTATGTAACGTATGATGTTGAACATTTTTTCATATGCTTGTGTTCTTTTGAAAAATTTCTATTCGTGTCCTTAGCCCACTTTTTAATGGGGTTAATTGTTTTTGTTGTTGTTGTTGAGCTGTTTAAGTTCCTAGTAAATTCTGGAAATTAGTCCCCTGTTATATATATAGTTTGCAAATGTTTTCTGCCATTCTGCAGGTTGTCTGTTCACTCTGTTGACTATTTCTTCTGCTGTACCGAAGCTTTGTAATTTAATAAAGTTTCATTTATTTATTTTTGTTGCCTGTCCTCTTGAGGTCTTAGTCATGAATTCTTTGCCTAGACCAATGTCTAGAGGTGATTTCCCTATGTTTTCTTCTAGTACTTTCATAGTTTCAGGTCTTACATTCAAGTCTTTAATCCATCTTGAGTTGATTTTTGTATATGGTGAGAGGGGTCCAGTTTCGTTCTTCTGCATATGGCAATCCAATTTTCTCAGCACCATTTATCGAAAAGGGTGTCATTTCCCCAGTTTATGTTCTTATCAACTTTGCCAAAGATCACTTGGCTGTAAGTGTGTAGCTTTATTTCTGGATTCACTATTTTGTTCTGTTGATCTATGGGTCTGTTTTTATATCAGTACCATGCTCTTTTAGCCTTGTAGTGTAATTTGAAGTCAGGCAATATGATGCCTCCAGCATTTTTTTTTTGTTGTTGTTGTTGAGAGAGAACCTCACTCTTTCACCTGGGCTAGAGGGCAGTGGCATCATCATAGCTCACTGCAACCTCAAACTCCTGGGTCCAAGTGCTCCTCCTGCCTCAGCCTCCCAAGTAGCTGGTACTACAGGTGTGTGCTATCACGCCCAGCTAATTTTTCTATTTTTTGTGGAGACAGGGTCTCACTCTTGCTCACTCTAGTCTCAAACTCCTGACCTCAAGCAATCCTCTTGTCTTGGCCTCCCAGAATGCTAGGATTACAGGCATGAGCCACTGTACCTGGCCCAGCTTTGTTCTTTTTGCTCAAGATTGCTTTGGCTATTCAGGTTCTTTTTGAGTTCCATATGCACTTTAGAATTGTTTTTTCTAATTCTGTGAAGAATGACGTTGGTATTTTGATAGGGATTGTACTGAACCTGTAAATTGCTTTAGACACGGTCATTTTAACAATATTAATTATTCTGATCCATGAGTATGGGACTGGATTTGCAATTTGGTATGTATTTTGTCATCTACAATTTCCTTTATCAGTGTTTTGTAGTTTTCCCTGTAGAGATTTTTCTCTTCCTTGGTTAAATACATTCCTAAGTAGAGTGTGTGTGTGTGTGTGTGTGTGTGTGTAGCTATTGCCAATGGTATTGTCCTCTTGATTTGGTTCTCGGCTAGATTGTAGTTGGTGTATTGAAATGCTACTGACTTCTGTACATTGATTTTGTACCCTGAAACATTATTGAATTCACTTATTAAATCTAAGAGTTTTTTGGTGGAGTATTTAAAGTTTTCTAGATATAAGATCATATCAATAGCGAACAGGGAAAACTTAACTTCCTCTTTTCCAATTTGTATGCTCTGTATTTTTTTCTGTTGCCTAATCACTTTGGCAAGGACTTCTTGTGCTATGTTGAATAAGAGTGGTAAAAGTAGGCATCCTTGTCTTGTTACAGGTCTTAGGGGAAATGCTTTCAACTGTTCCCCATTAAGTATGATGTTGGCTGTGAGTTTGTCATATAAGGGCTTTATTATTTTGGGTTTTTTTCGTTCAATGCCTACTTTGTTGAAGATTTCTATTATGAAGGGATGTTGAATTTTATCGAATGCTTTTTCTGTGTCTATTGAGATTATCATATGGTTTTTGTCCTTAATTCTGTTTATGTGATATATCACATTTATTCATTTGTGTATGTTGAGTCATACCTGCATTCCTGGTATAAAACCCACTTGTTAATGTTGTATTATCTTTTTGATGTGCTGTTGGATCTGATTTGCTGGTATTTTGTTGAGGATTTTTGTGTTTACATTCATCAGGGATGTTGGTCTGTAGTTTTCTTTTTTTGTTATGTCCTTGTCTGTTTTTGGTATTGGAGTATCTGAAGAGCATTTGCATTTCTCTTGACAAGAAATGCTATATATCAACAATATTTTTGTTCTTTTTTCTTAAGTGTACTATCATTAGTATGCTGTTATTAGGCACCAGTGCAATCATAAATACAAATGTGAAGGAAGGCACTGAAATCTTGCACTTCATTTTGATTTTAATGATATAAAATATCCTTGTAGTATTATAATATTATTATTTTTAGATATTTATTAAAATAAAACCATATAGTATAAAATAAACGCTCATAGAGAATTTCTCTGTACCTTAGACTACATCCATGGATCCCCAGGTATCTGCACACCTTTGAGAAGATCTCATGTTTCTGTGCCTTAATATTGTTCTCTTTTCATCATTTCTTTCAGCAGATTGCAGATCCTTACATCTGTCATAATCTCTTATTTTTTTCATAAATGTATTATGAAAAATTTTAAGCATACAGAAAAGTTGAATTTTGTAGTGAACACTCATATACCCAACACCTAGAGTTACAATTAACATTTTGTCATACTTGCTTTATCATATCCATCTGTATATTCAGGAATCTATTGTACATATATTTACATGTACAATAAATTAGTTTTGCTTGCGGTAAAATTTCATATTAATGCTAGGTAGAATATATTCTTTTGTATAAGGCTTATTTTACTCAGGGTAATGTTTTTGAGATTCATTCATGTTGTTGCATGTATCAGGTAGATCTCTAGTTTCCAGTTCTTGCTGAAGTCTTTTTGTAGACATGTTTTCATTTCTTTTGGATAAATATCTAGGAGTGAATTTGCTTTGGTGAAGGGCAGGTTTATGTTTATTTTTATATGAACTTGCCAAGCCTTTCCCCTAAGTGCTTGCAGTATTTCACACTCTCATCAAAAAGGTATGAGTTCTGGTGGCTCCATATCTTCACAAACATTTTGTGTCCCTTTTTAATATGTAGTGATTTATCATTGTGGTTTTAATTTGCATGTCCCTGATGAATAATGACATTAAGCTTTTTCATGTGCTTATATATATATTCATTCATATATATGCCTTCATGAAGTGTCTATTAAAATATTTGGCTCATTTTTTTGTATGAGATTTTTTTATCAGTGAGTTTTGAAAGTTTTTTTATTTATTCTGGATGTAAATTTATTATCTGATCTGTGTTTCACAAGTATTTTTTTCCCAGTGTGTGGCTTGTCTTTTCATTTTCTTATTAATGTCTTATGATGAAAGTAAGTTTAAAATTTTGATGAAATTGGACTTACCACTTTTTAAATTTTATGATTATTGTTTCTGTGTCCTGTCTAGAATACCTTTGCTTGCCTCTAAATTGCAAAGATATTCTCTAGTTTCTTTTAAAACCTTTAGAGGTTTAGCTTTTATGTTTAAATCTGTATTTCATAGGCACATATCTAAGTTTATGCATATTTCCTTACAAATATCTTAAAAGGTAAAATTTCTTCATTTTATTTGCCATACTTACATCACAATATCCAGAAATACAGTTTCTTGTCTTTCACCCTCAAGTTTTTCATTCAGATTCATAAGCTGGAAGAAAGTTTAATAGTAATAATGGGCTCTGGAGCCTCGGTATCTGAGTCTTGGCCGGGGGGTGGGGGGGGTGGGTAAGAAGGGTAAAGATTTAGAAGTACAGTGCACACTATCTGGGTGATGGGCACACTATAACTTTGACTCAAATGGTACAAAACGAATTTATGTAACCAAAATATTTGTACCACAGTAATATTCTGAAATAATAAAAAAAGATTTAGAAAAGGATAGACTCAACGCTTCATCAGGAAAGGGAAGTGTTGAGACTAGGAAAGATTCCAAGGGGGGGAGATCCAGGTAATCATTTGGATTTGTGCATAGCCATGGCAAACTTCAAATTTAGTAATTGCAATAGAAGGATGTAATTTTCTATACTTAGCAGCTGGATCAGTCAGTTTTTTCTTCTTGGGGAGAAATAGAGCATCTCAATGAAAGAAATGTAGTCCCTGCTAACCTTAGTGCTTTACCCCAATCCTTCAAATAGTATGGTATTTAGGCATAGTATAATTTCAGGAAGAAATGAGGGCTTTTTCGTCTCTTATCCCATCCCATCAGAAAATATCTTCCATCTTCCTTTTCCACTATTGCATTGAATAAACAATGGGAAGTTTTTGTTCTTCTTGTTGTTTTTGGTAACCCTTTCTTCTGTTGATAGGTTATTTTCCATATTTCTGTCTTACAAACCATGTTGTAGTGAACATGATTGCTTATTTATGTACCTTTTACTCCTTTAGATTTTTCTAAATTGCTCTTCTTAAATTTATTTTTTAATTGCACTTATTTTCATATTTTTTTCTTTTACAAAAAACTTGTTCTATGTACTTCTTAAATAAGTCAGTTGAACGGAGACAATTTTTAAATTTCAAAATTCTTCAGGATATTATTAGTGCTATGTAAGTTTTATTTTACGAAATATTTAATTATCTAAATTGGTTTTTTTTTACATGTTGTGAACTTGCTTGCTATTGGAATTAATTGCAAATAATACTTCACCAGTTAATTTAGGTGTTCACCGATATTAAGATGACAGAAAATACTCAAATGCTATATAGGCCTTTTGTTTGTTTGTTTATTAGTTTGTTTGAGGGAGTATATTTGCTTGATGATGAACTGGATTAAATAGGCTTTAGTGAATTACCAAGGGGTGAATTAGCTCTGCTTATAAATGTAAATGTCTGGCTGATTCTGATAAATTTAAATTTGACTTCAGTTTAAACTTTAATTTGTTACCTATTCTTATTTTTTTCTAAAAAAAATATTTAAAAAGAAAGCAAAAGAACAAAACTACCCAGTCATTTTTCAAAGACATAACTTAAGCATTTTGCCATATGGCACTTATTTGGTAATAACTGAATCACTAATTGGTTGAATTCTGTTGGAAATTATTTTTTATTGGTAAAGAATAAGAAAACAATAAAAAGATAGCTTCCATGTAATATGAATCTTAATATTTTGTTCACTAAAAGAACATAGTTATTTCCATTGCTCAGTTGTGTGCATGAAGTTTGAAAGAAACCAGAAAACAATTTGGATCTGTGAAAAATTGTAAAACAATGTTGTAGAAATTAAATTTGATTCTAAATTCTGGCAGTAGAAAATCATCAAACAGATAAAGAGCATATGTTTATTTTTTCAGTTGAGCATTCTAATAAAAATAGGCCAAAATTATTGGTAGGAAAGAAGTGCTAATTAATAGAGCATAATAAACAATGACCACATTTTCTTTAACTACAGTGAGTTTTTGGGGTACATAAAGTTCTACTTCTCTGATAGCCTAAGAGAATACACATAATAGTTCCAGGCCTTTCTGCTCTCATGCATAAGGCAGCCAAATGCCATCAGCCTTTTTTTCCTTCCTGGCATGTGGCACATTATTTTCTGTTGGCCTTGTTTCCTCTTGTGTGCCTATTTCTGCGTTTCCTTCTGGCTCTGGCTCCATTTAGCCTCCTGCTTCAGGTTCGACTTGTTTTCCTGGCTCTGGCTGTGTTTATCTTCCAGTCTCTGCTTCCTTTGTCGGCCCAGTAGGTCTCACACCTCCTGCTTCTCTCCTATTTGATGTTCATTTCCTTTTCTCTGCTCAATGTTTATGCTTCCCTTCTGTCCCTAATAAACTTCTCTCTCCTGTGGACCCCTTTATGCATAGAATTACAATGAGTGAAACCTATAGGGAGACCCAACAACCTACCATATCTGTGTATATAAAGGGACCTCATGTTATGTGGCTATTTTTAAGTTTTAACCTGCTCTCAAAACATTAGGAATATTCTGAAAGTCATGAAGAACTTTCAGAAGATGTGGATTTGGCCAGGGTTATAAGTCATAATCTATCTGTAGTTATTACAGTGTTTTTAAAGCTGTGGGTCATGAAATCAATTTAGTAGAACTAGAAATTAAGAACAAAGATGTAAATTGAAAAGAATAGTTTATATCATTATGTATTACACTTAGTAAGTATTGTTTCAGGGCATTTTATTTTAGTTATGTGCATTTATGTATATGTATATACTACATGTAAGATGTATTCCTTGCTATGGGTCAGGTTCAAAAAAGTTTGAACATCATGGTGTAGAACATTACGTTTTTAGCCTTGGCTGCTTCCAAAATATTCTTATTCAAATAGACCACTCCATATGGTTGTGATTGACTTTAGAAACATACATACAAAGCTTTGGAAGAGTGGATCTGTACTAAATCAGATTTACTATAGAAGTTCTTGAATTCTATCATAACCTTTACATGACCCCCAGAGCACTACTCTCTCTGAGGTGCTTAGCTCAGCACTTAATTTGGTAAAACCACTGTGAAAACTGGAATTTCAAAGTAATTCAGTAGTACATGGACATTTTAAGTTCTGTTGCAACTCCTTTGGTCCTATGCTACGTTTAGAAGTGAGTAGGCTAGGAGGGCAAAGAGGAACAAATTGAAAGATGCCAATATGTTGAAATCCTTATTCATCTTCCTATTCATAATCTTACAATAATTGAATTCATTGAGATAATGATTTCCTTTGTCAGAAAAATATGCAGTAGGAGATTGCATACTGTGTTAGGATGAGAAATTTGGCTGATACAGGTGGCAGTCAGTTGCCAACAAATCAAGAACAAATAATGTTAGAAGCAAAACTTCATTCTTATACTCTATCTGGGTACTGGGACATTATTTGTCACCTGCTTGATTGGGGAGTGTTCTTTGACATTCTAACAGAATGATTTTCAGCAGAAAGTCCTGTTCCCCAAATCTCCCAGACCAAAAGCATTTCTTCCCTTAGTTTAACACATTAACTGCCATGTGAGTTGTATTTAACTCATGCTAGTTTTGAGCCCAGTGCCTCTTGAAGCAAAACCTGGGCAAAACCCTGCAGTTGGTTCATGAAAATCTTACTTGTTGATATTCTTATTGTTAGAATGATTATTGACAATTTAATTCTACAAACATGGATTAAATGACTAGAAGTCAGTAACAAATTTTTCATTAAATTAGAAAGGATCATTTTGTTTTCATAGTTGTTATTCTGTTTTCATAATGAAACACTGTGGCCCCAAGGAAAAAAAATTTTTTTATAGTGTGGCAGTCAATGTGTTAAGGTACAGAATTTTGAGGTTTCAAGTAAATACTTGTTTTAAAACTTGAAAGTTGATAGAACTTCTTTTTAAGAAAAGTCCTGTCTTTGCCGATAGGTAGTTCTATGATCTGCGACTTCTATACATAAGTGGGTTGATCAAGATAGGATCTTTATTTTTTATGATAAGTTATTATGTTTACTATCTATATCTAAACTGTATTGATCTTTCAATTAACATAGAAGGACTTATTCTTAGCCACCTCAACTTTGAATATTTTGTTTTCCCAATTTTTGCCCAGAGCTAGGAGACCCCTGATATGCAAGAGTTGTCTTAAAGGCATGTTAAAACTCTTCTTTTCCTCTCTTTAGTGTTGTTATTTTTTCTGTTAACAAAAGACCAAGAGTTCTGCAGAGGAAAAAGGGAGGCCTTTGTTTTCTATAAAAAAAGAATCTGCAGGTTAGGGAGGCACAGCCTCCAGTTCTAAGTGTGCTCTCCAGAGAAAAAAGGGAAGGTGTGGCTTAAATAGGGAAAGTTGTCACCTCTGTTCTCAATTAGGTCTGTTTATGCAAATAAAGGATTCATAATTGTTCAGTTCCAATTGGTTAAAATAATTGAGCCCTGATTGGGTGGTTTCCAAACCCAAAACCAGAATCATCTGACAGGTAGTGGGTGGGGGTTCCTGTTGCAAATTATCTTGGCTCTGGTTACAGGAACTGTTCAGATTCAGGGGTATAAAGCAGGATGTTTGTCTACAGCTGCTGTTTTGGAGAACTCAAGGTGCATGGCTGCATTTTCTTACCCTGCCATGGCCCCCTGGTTCTGCTGTTAAATTTAGAATATCTCTGTTGGCCACAGGGAGTCCATTTCCTCTGAGAGTTTAGGGTCTTATTTTACAGTTTTATCTCACACTTCTTCTTCTTCTTCTTTTTTTTGTTTTTTGAGACAGAGTCTCACTCTGTTTTCTGGGCTAGGGTGCTGTGGCGTCAGCCTAACTCACAGCAACCTCAAACTCCTGGGCTCAAGTGATCCTCGTGCCTCAGCCTCCGGAGTAGCTGGGAATAAAGGCGCGCCACCATGCCTGGCTAATTTTTTCTATTTTTAGTAGAAAAGGGCTCTTGCTCTTGCTCAGGCTGGTCTCAAACTCCTGAGCTCAAGCAATCCTCCTGCCTTGGCCTCCCAGAGTGGTAGGATTACAGGTGTGAGCCACCACGCCCAGCCCTTATTTCACACTTCTTAAGAACAACAATTACTACTGCTATTACTAATAATTATTGGGTACCTAATGTGTGAACCAGGGAACTTTCTATTTGTATTTGTATTTTATTCAAATATCCACTTTTTGAGATAGATACTGTTTTTGTAATAATTCCCATACAAACGAGGAAATTCAGGCTCAGAGAGAGAAAGGAACTGTCCAAGGTACCATAGGTAGTTAGTGGTGAAATCAGGATACAAACCTAGCATGTTTGACTCTAGAGCTTGTATTCTTAAATCATGGTGATTACAGCAACTCCCATTTCTTCTCAAAATTTCCAAAATTGATTCTTATAATGACAGAAATCACCAGAAAGCTGTATATCTAAATATATCTTTCTACCTCCCATAAAAAGGATTCAATATTATGTTCTTAACAATTGCAAAAGTCCCTCCCTGGTGCAGTGTCTCACACCTGTAATCCTAGCACTTTGGGAGGGCAAGATGGGAGGACTGCTTAAGGCCAGGACTTTGAGAACCTGTCTGTGCAAAAAAATATAAAAATTAGCCATGTATGGTGGCCCATGCCTGTTGCCCCAGCTACCTGGGAGGCTGAGATGGGAGGATCACTTGAGCCCAGGAGTTTGAGGCGGCAGTGAGCTATGATGGTACCACTGCACTGTAGTCCAGGCAACAGAGCAAGACCCTGTCTCCAAACAAAACAAAAACTGCAAAAGTCCCATAAAATTAATAGCTGTGTCATATTTCTTCATGTTTTGGAATAATGTTATTGAGAATATTTCTTAATATGTCATTTGCCCTTTATATGAAAAACTTTTTGGCAAATTTTTAACAGATTAGAAACTCTTGATTTTACAGGTGAACTGGCATTATTTGGAGAACCTGGTATCTCATTGCATTTCTCTCTTTCACATAAAATAATAATTAGCTGTTTTTTAAAATTTATTTTACATTATTTGCACTTACTGGCTAATAGTTACCATAATAAAGCTCATGCTTATTATATCATAGGCACTGTGCTAAGCACTTTTCATGCATTATCTCATTTAAGTCTCATAACAATCTCAGGTATTACCCCTGTTTTATGGTAAACTCCCCGAGGCTCAGAGACATTAAGTAACTTGACCTAGAAATGGCAGAGACTGTATTAGAATTCATGTCTTTTTGACTCCAAGTCTTATGTTTTGACACAATACTACAATACATAACATGTTATTTTTATTCCTTGCAACCATTTCACATGGACAATATTATTACCGACATTTGAAAGATGAAACTAAGTTAAATTTTTTGCCCAAGATCACACAACTAGAGTGTGTTGGCAGTAGGCTTCCTTCTTGGAATTAAGACATCCCAAAGCCTATGTATGTACTCTTCCCATTAAATTTTATTGTAAAGCACTTCAAAGCACTTTTATTTTTTTATTTTTTATTTTTTTTTTTGAGACAGAGTCTCACTTTGTTGCCCAGGCTAGAGTGAGTGCCGTGGCGTCAGCCTAGCTCACAGCAACCTCAAACTCCTGGGCTTAAGCAATCCTCCTGCCTCAGCCTCCGAAGTAGCTGGGACTACAGGCATGTGCCACCATGCCCGGCTAATTTTTTCTATATATATTTTTAGTTGTCTAGATAATTTCTTTCTATTTTTAGTAGAGACGGGGTCTCGCTCAGGCTGGTCTCGAACTCCTGAGCTTGAGCGATCCACCCGCCTCGGCCTCCCAGAGTGCTAGGATTACAGGCGTGAGCCACCGCGCCCGGCCCAAAGCACTTTTATTTTAAACCAATTCAATACCTTTTTGAAAAAGGTGGCCAGGCATAGTGGCTAAAGCCTGTAATCCTACCACTTTAGGAGGCAGAGGCAGGAGGATCCCTTGAGGCTGCAGTGAGCTATGATTGTGCCACTACACTCTAACTTGGATGAAAGAAACAGAGCAAGTCTGTTTCTAAAAAAAAAAAAAGGAAGAAAAAGTATAAATAAATGAATATATATATAAAGCAGACAAATAAGGGAATATGGAGAAACACTTTCATGTGTGCTCAATAAATACTAGTTTGATTAATGAAAAAAGTGATATTGTTAATTTTTTTTCTTTTGTGAAGTATAGGAGAACATCCTAAGTAGGCTTGGGATACTAGGAATTTTAGTCTGCCTCTGTGAAGCTGCCTTCCCCCTTTGAGTGTAGATATTATTAGATTTGTTATGATTTTTAAAGTAATAGTTTAAAATATTATTGTGGCACTTTGATGGTCCTAATACAGCTTATATCAGAAACTTATATCAGTACATCTGTTTTTATTTTAAGTTTGTTTACAGTGGATTTAGAGGTCTGGGAGCTCAAACCTGTTTTTTTTTTTTTTTTCCTGTCAATGCCTAAGCTTCAGATAATATTTTTAGATGCTATAAATTAAGATCATCTGTGATAGTTTACTTATCTCTTAAAGATTTCACTTATCTCTTTTTTATATATTTTTTATTATTTATTATTTTTTTTTATTTCAGCGTATTATGGGGGTACAAAAGTTTAGGTTACGTATATTGCCCTTGCCCTCCTCCCCCCCCCATCAGAGCTTCAAGCGTGTCCATCCCCTAGATGGTGTGCATCGCACTCATTATGTATGTATATACCCATCCCCTCCCCACATCCACCTGACACCCAATTAATGTTATTCCTAAATGTGCTCTTAGGTGATGATCAGGGAAACCAATTTGATGGTGAGTACATGTGGTGCTTATTTTTCCATTCTTGGGATATTTCACTTAGTAGAATGGGTTCCACCTCTATCCAGGAAAATACAAGAGGTGTTATATCACCATTGTTTCTTATAGCTGAGTAGTACTCTACGGTATACATATACCACATTTTATGAATCCACTCATGTGTTGATGGGCACTTGGGTTGTTTCCATATCTTTGCAATTGTGAATTGTGCTGCTGTAAACATTCGAGTGCAGATTCTTTTTTATAGAATGTCTTTTGTTCTTTTGGGTAGATGCCCAATAATGGGATTGCTGGATCAAATGGTAGGTCTACTTGTATCTGTTTAAGGTATCTCCATACTGCTTTCCACAGAGGTTGCACTAGTTTGCAGTCCCACCAGCACTGTATGAGTGTTCCTGTCTCTCCGCATCCACACCAATATTTATTGTTTTGGGACTTTTTGATAAAGACCATTCTCACTGGAGTTAAGTGATATCTCATTGTGGTTTTGATTTGCATTTCCCTGATGATTAGAGATGTTGAGCATTTTTTCATATGTTTGTTGGCCATTCTTCTGTCTTCTTTTGAAAAATTTCTATTCGTGTCCTTTGCCCACTTTTTGATAGGGTTGTTTGTTTTTTTCTTGGTGATTTTCCTGAGTTCTAAATAGATTATATTTATCAGCCCTTTATCCTGTGTGTAGAATGTGAAAATTTTTTCCCATTCTGTAGGATGTCTGTTTGCTCTCGTGACAGTTTCTTTGGCTGTGCAGAAGCTTTTTAATTTAATCAGGCCCCATTTATTTATTTTTGTTGTTGATGTGATTGCCTTTGGGGTTTTCTTCATAAATTCTTTCCCTAGGCCAATGTCTATAAGAGTTTTTCGGCCGGGCGCGGTGGCTCACGCCTGTAATACTAGCGCTCTGGGAGGCCCAGGCAGGTGGATCGCTCGAGGTCAGGAGTTCGAGACCAGCCTGAGCGAGACCGTGTCTCTACTAAAAATAGAAATAAATTATCTGGACAACTAAAAATATATATAGAAAAAAATTAGCCGGGCATGGTGGCGCATGCCTGTAGTCCCAGCTACTCGAGAGGCTGAGGCAGTAGGATTGCTTGAGCCCAGGAGTTTGAGGTTGCTGTGAGCTAGGCTGACGCCACGGCACTCACTGTAGCCCGGGTAACAAAATGAGACTCTCTCTCAAAAAAAAGAAAAAGAAAAAAAAAAAAAGAGTTTTTCCCACGTTTTCTTCTAGAATTCTAATAGTTTCACACCTTAGGTTTAAGTCTGTTATCCACCGTGTTTTGATTTTTGTGAGAGGTGAAAGGTGTGGGTCTTGTTTCAGTCTTCTACATGTGGCTATCCAGTTTTCCCAACACCATTTATTGAATAAGGAATGTTTTCCCCAGTGTATGTCAAACCTGTTTTTATGCTATCAACAAGATGATTGAATTAGAGGTCACTGGTAAAGTCAGGGGGATATTAATAACTTACTACTTAGCCATATGTGTTATGCTTGGTAAGGTGATGGCCACGAGTCTTACCTCTTTTTAACTGATGTTAGAAGAACAGAATTATAGTGTGAGTTGATACTAGAACACACTTGCTCATGTGATATAATTTCTTCATTTCTGTCAATTTACATTAAGTGGAGATGGGAATACTCATTTGTGTGTGTGTTACTTAACTGGTCAATTGTTAAGAAAAACAGAAGGCTTGCCATGTTGGGTCAATCCCTGCTCTATTGAGCCTAAAACATTGCTTTTAACAGTGATACCCTTGGATGATTTGTTGGAGCTCAGAGTTATCCTTCATAATGCTAATCTCAAAAAGTAAGGGATGACACCTCCCCAGTTGTTAACATTTCTTACAAGGCATTGGTCATCTTTTAAAATCCTTTTAAAAAATATTCTACATCACATTTTGTGGGAAGAGTACCTAGGTTTTCTAATGAGAAACTTATTTTCCCTTGATGTCTCAAGATCTATCTGTAAATAAAGAGAATCCTGCTAAAAAAACTATCACGCAGTGGGATATGGTTGTGATAAGGCAGTCAGTGCCTATTTGTTACTTTCAATTCTTGACATATAAGGTAGTACTTCTTCATGTTTATCCTCAGTTTGTCTCCTTAAACTTGAATAAAATTTCCTTGTTGTCTATTCTCTATGTTCATCCTTTTAATAGTTATTGAGATTTTAGTTCTACTTCCTCTCAGCCTGATTTTTGTCAGACTGAATTTTTAAAGTCTGACCTCCAATTTCAACCCTATTCCCTCACAGATTTCATAACTACATATAATGTCTTTCTTGGGCCAGAATGACTGAAAGAATATAAAATGGTGTTTTAAGTGTAGAAATAAAAAGGGTGGCATAATTCTTCTTGCTTTGTCTTAAGTGCATTGTCTTTTAAGTGAGGATAATAATAGTACCTCTAACCTTATAGAGTTAAGAGGATTAAATGTGTTAATATTTGTGAATTAATTAGAATAGTGCCTGGTACTTAGTAAATTGTTATATAAACATTTGTGTATTAAATAAAATAAAATCCCACAAGTGAATCACATCCACTAGTAATATTATACATACATATTTATACCAGGGGTTAGTTATTCCTTCAAGAATTGTCATAATAACAGTAAGGAAAAGAAATTCTGATAATGAGCCTTGTCGTATATAAAAAGGAAGATTTATTATGAGGAATTGGTTCATGAGATTATGGAGGCTGAGAAGTCCCAAGGTCTGCTATCTGCAAGCTAGAGTTCTAGGAGATCTAATGGTGTAATTCAGTATGAAAGGCCAAAGAACTAGGGGAGCGGATTGTGTAAATCTCAGTCTGAGGGCCTGAGAAGATGAGATGAGATGAGATGAGATGTCCTAGCTTGAGCAGGCAGGCAGGCAGTCAGCAAAAAGGGAGATTTCCTCCTTCCTCTACCTTTTATTTTATTCAGGTCTTCCACTGCTTGTATAATGCCCACCCACACTGGGGAGGGCAATCTACTTTACTTAGTCCACCCATTCAAATGCTAATCTCGTTCTGAAACACCCTTACAGACACACCCCAAAATAATGTGTAATTTGGGCACTCTTTTGGCCAGTAAAGTTGACACATAAAATTAACTGCCACAATGGGTTTTGTTTGTGTGTTTGTTTTAATCACTATGGCTTTGTAGCTTTTTAGCCTTAACTAGAGAGGTCTTTAGAAATGAGTTACTTTTTACAGTAGCATCAACTTGTCTATTCTAGATTTAATTGGTCATTATTTTCCCTTGTAAGACCCATTTCTCTAAGGCATTGAGAAAAGTTCCTCTTACCACCCTTGTGCTGAATGTCATCAGATGATGTTTATTTAATGTGGTAAATCTGCCTAGAGGTAGAGGTCTGAACTTGATACTTGCTGACCTCTAGTTCCTTTTTTTTTTTTTAAAAGCTAAAGAAACTGTAGTTTAATTTTCATGGTGGTAACAAGGAAATGAATCAATATTTATCAAGTGCCAATTATGTGCAGCTTGTATTATATATTTTTATAATTAGAAAGTATTTTAAACATGTAGAAAAATTTAAAGTAATAAAATATGTGCTGTGCATTTTCATCAATTATTTTACTTAATCTTAATTACCACTCTGTGAGGTAGCTATTTTAGACCGCACTTTTACAAATGGGTTATAAAATGGTTAAATAACTTACCAGGTAGTGAACGTTAGAGCCGGTATTCCAACCTCAGTCTGTTTGACTCCAAAGCCCATACTTTTCCATATAAAACTAACAAAATAAAATTAGGGGATCATGTTGTTTCTTTATTAACCTCCAATATGTCAGGTCAAATCTCTCATCACCCCCACTTTCTTTGAGACTACCTTATGGATGGAATACAGACACTTAGTGTCTTTATTCCTTTCAAGTTATTTCAGAAAACCTCATTATCTTAAGTGCTCTCATATGTTGTGACAGCAGGTTCCTTTGTCAGCCATCCTGTTCAGAATAAATAACTTGTGCTATGCCAGCATGATTTATTGCTGCTACTTCCTTTCTTTATGTTTTGAGTAATTTTATCATAAAAGGATATAAAATGTTTTAGACATGTGCAAATGCCTGAGTGACTAGAGCAGTTCCCTGGCCACTTGGCCAACTGCCTGTGGTTAGTGCTGCATTTGATAGCAGGGAAGAGAAGATAGGAGAACAAATTAGGTTCCTCAAATAAGATAAGTATGCTGAACCGTGTCACCCTTGCTGAATAGGTGGTGCTAATTGCAAATCCCTCTGGGGACTGTGAAAACAGAATTTACGTCTATATGTGTGTGATTGCTTAATCTTATAAACTGCCTATAACCATAGAATACACTGGATGATTTTTTTTTTTTAAATCAGATGGCATCTTAAAAATATTATATGTATTTAATTATGAGTAAATTCAGAACATAGAGGCAGGAGAGATAAAATTATCCACAATCTTGACATTCTAATGGAAATATTATTAACAACATTTTGATATATTTTGTATTTGTCTTTTTTTTAGTCATATGCAATTTAAAAAACAACTTAGAGCTAATCTTCCAGATGATATATTAACATTTCTTCTGGACCCAAGGTTATATGTGTATAGTGCTGATGCCAAAGAATTTCAAAGTATGTATGTATGTGTCATTGTTTGTATTTATTTAATTATATAGAAACTGTCTAACATGAGTAATTTTTTGCTCTATTCACTTTGAATTATTAATTCTTGTAATTGACTATTGAAACAATAGTTTTTCTTTATTATTTTTCTCAACTGCAAAAAATAATGACCCTATTCTTTGTGGGCAATTTTTTAGATTTTTTAGAATTGTATTTTTTTTACAAATTTCTAGAAATTAATGATAATTAAAAAATGTTTTATATTGAGGAAAACCACCATATTTCTTGGATCGTCTCTACATATATAGACATTAAATGTGTCATTTGGGGATAAGTTATTTTTGGTTGCCCTGTTAGTATAGTTAGTTAAATCACTGTACTTACATCCCATTGTATAATTTAGGTAGTTAGAAACTATAGAGAGACATTTTCAGTCTTATTTTTCCTACCATATATATATATGGCCACACACACACACACACACACATAAGCCTTTTTTGGTAATTAATAAAATTGTGACAATACCAGATAAAGGATATTAAGCAGATTAAATAAAATATGGAATGTGCCTGGCCCTGGCATGTAGTAGTTACTTAATACATAAGAATACTCTTTTCAAAACTAAATTTTAAAAAATTATCCCTTTTAAATGTATATATATGCCAAAATGTACACAGAAATCTCAACAATACATCCATTCCTTCTGATGTTTTTGAACGTTTACTATGTGCCAAGCATTGTTCAAAATTCTTGAGTCCCAGGATGAATAAGACATAATTCCTACCTTTAGAGGGCTCACTTAACATAAAATTATTAGGACTTCATGTGCTACATTTATTTGATTAATATTTTTGGATTTATTATTTTAATTTGAATTTCATTTATTTATTTTCAAGTATATAATACATTCAAAAGCAATGAAAAGTATGTAGTGAAAAGTTTCCTTTCCACACCTTTTTCCTATCTAGCTATTCTCCTCCCCTTAGGAGAATATGTTCACAGAAATGAAATGTAAATAATTTAAAGGGATAATTAATTTTTTAAAATCTGGTTTTGGAAAGAAAATTTAGTTTTGAAACTACATGCCAGGCATTTTCCATATTTTATTTAATCCACTTAATATCCTTTGTCTGGTATTAATCACAATTTTATTAATTACCAACAGAGGTTCAGTGAAATAATGTAAGTTGATGATTATCACATAAATACCAAATAAAATAACTAAAAATAGGAACTAAATCTGTCTAAATTCTTCTGAGTCCATTCTCTTTACACTTAGCTATCTTACACATAATTTATGCTTTGGAATTCCAGCTGAGTTTTACATTAAAAGGTGCTGTTGTTTTTCCCTCAGAAGATTGTTAAAAAACAGGTTTTTACCTCACACTAATAATGATAACCTTTAGTAAGTAATCAAAGAAATTTATGAAAAGATATATAAAAATTATAGTTTTTGCACGATGCAGTCAGTATGTAGTTGCTCATACTCATATAAAACAAGAATTAAACAAGAACTTGGTCTTGCATTTACATTTATTGTCATATATATGCTTAACTTAGAAAAAATTTAAGGTTTCATTCCCTGAGCAAATATTGTCTGGCAGCGAAGGAACATCTTTGTTGTCTGGGGGAAAACAGTTCGACATTGGAGAGTTGCCACATATGTAACTTGCATTGATTATTGTACCATTTATTGACTACTTTTAATATATTAGTAGAAAAGACTTCAGCATTCATTGATTACCTTTTCATTGACTGACAGTTTGACAAGTGTTTTCTTCCATTATTCATAGGTATAGTGGTTCATTCTCATAGGCAAAGGTGGTGACAGCTATAGTTTAGGGCCAATAGTCTCTAAAATACTAGTGTGTTGTGGCTTTAATGCAAAAATCAGTCCATTTATAGATGTACACAAATGTTAAAATATTTGGCATTATATAGGAAATTATGTGGTTTCATGGAAATGTTCATATTTTCCCTCTGAGCATTTCCGGGTATATATATAGATCTTGTGGCAGAAAGGTGCATGGCCCTTTTTAGGAACTGTGATGAAACTAGAGTTGCTGAAGTACAGATTAAAGGGAGAATCCTCTGGGCAAGTGGTAGTAACTCTGAGTACTGATGGTAGAGGTAAAGACAGTGAGAAAGTGTTTGGTGTTTGTTTCGTCTTTCATTTATGTTTACATTTACAATTGAGAGTCTAAGTCTTTTTCTAGGGGATCTGTTTTCTTTGCCCCACCCCTACCCCCACCCCCACTTTTGTAGTTCTGTTTAATTTACTGCTCTTTCTTTTCTTCCCCATTGTTTACCAATCTTGGATGGATGAGTTTTTTCCTGCTGCTTAAAAGTTATATTCTAATTTTGTTCTTAGAGTATTTTTCCTTAATCTAAGATCCAAACTCATGTTTACTTATCTCTTGACTTATTAAATATATCAGTATATAATCTTTTTTTCTCGTGTCCACTCGTCCTGCTCAGTACCCGTATAATCTCTCTAATAAGACAAATATTTTAATATACTTTCAAGATCCTTTGGTGTACAACCCCATCTCCCCAAACCAATGTTGATTTTGTCTAGAATTTTAGTCTAGTTTTAAAAACAAATACAGTTTTGCTTTTTTTCCCAAATAGACAGTTTTTACAAAATGGATAATAATACATTATATTAAGATATTTGATCACTCTTACTCCAATATTTCTTTTCTAAAAATTATTTTATTTTTATTTTTTTCAGGATTTATATTTTATTTTTATTTATTTTTATCCCTGAGTGGGATCTTGCTCTTGTTCAGGCTGGTCTCGAACTCCTGAGTTCAAGGGATCCTTCTGTCTCGACCTCCCAGAGTGCTAGGATTACAGGCTTGAGCCACCACGCCCGGGCAGGTTCAGCTTTTGTTCTGGTAAATTTATCCCCATTATTTCTTCAAATGTTTTTATTCTGCATTTTAAAATTTTCTGTCCTCTGTGACTCCCACTGGCCAAATATTTTCGCCTTTACTTTTTTATTTTCTCTCCTGACAACTTCTGAGAGAGTTCCTCAATCTACATTTTCAATGAACTGATTTGTTCATACTATTTTATTTGTTCTTTAGCTGTTATGTTTTTCCTATTTAATGTTTCCTTGTGTTCCTTTTCTTTTTGTTTTTGGTTTGTATTCCTATTATCTTCTTTTCTTTCCATAAGTATTTTTATCATTGTTATTTAAAAAACGTAATCATTATATCAGTAAGGGACCAGCCAGGAGACAGAAAGTACACCAGTAATATGAACATTAAAAGTAATGTAAAAAATTAAGTAGGAGTGTATATAATTGAAAATTCAAAGAAAGAACACTAAATTATCACAGGAGTATCAATTATTGGAAACAGCTGCCACCTCTAGGACTGGGGAAATAAAGAGAAGAAGGTGGAATTACTAAAGTTTAGGAGCTTGCAGGATGGATCCCATGTGAATGGGATCCAGATCTCTGAAAAGGGGCACTGGCTAGGGCTGGTGCCCCTGCAAATGTTGGAAAAACTGCAGAAGCTATTCATATACTGATAGGGAGAGGAACTGCTGCTGCCTTGGTGAAGAGATGTTACTAGTATGTTACAGGAACATGAAACAGGAAGAAAACAATCAGAAAGTACACAGGAAACAAACAATAAGGAACAAGTTCCTTTTTTGTTCTCCAACCTTACAGTCTCCAACTAGCACCTCATTGGCAGAGCCTAATATAGAGCCAGCTGTCAAAGCAGAAATGTGGTCAGCACTGTCCCAGCACTGGAGTCAGAGAGGCAAGTGTAGAAGGGTAGGGTTGGAGCTGAGACACAATAACTTAACTCGTACAGCTTACCCGTTTCAGAATTCTGCTTAGATGGTACATATTTTTCAGTTTGTTGCTCTTTTTCAAGTTGTAGGACATCTTAGTGTTAATTTTCCACAGTCATGATGTAGTATCCATTTTATGTATTTTAGGATTCAGTTTGCTAGTGTTGTGTTAAGGGTGTTTGCATCTTTGTTCATTGGGATATTTTTCTTGAATTTACTTTTTCTGGTTTTGGTATCAGAGTAATAATGCCCTTTTCACAAAATGAGTTGTAATGTGTTCTGTCTTCTATTTTTTGAAAGATAAGTGTGATTTTCTCTTTCTTGAAAGAGAAGTGTTTGTGAAAAATGAGTATTAATTATTCCTTAAATGTTTGATAGAATTCACCATTGAAGCCATGTAGGCCTGGAGTCTGTTTTTTATGTGGGAAGTTTTTTTTTTTTGTTTTAATTTTTTATTTTGAAATAATTTTAGATTTATAGGAGAGTTGCAAAACTGGTACAGAAGGGGTTCCTATATTCCATTCACCTGGCTTTCTGCAATGTTAACAATTTACAGTTGGGCATGGTGGCCCATGCCTATAATCCCACACTTTGGGAGGCTGAGGTGGGAGGATTGCTTGAGGCAGGAGTTTGAGACCAGCTAGGGCAGTATAGTGGGACCCCATCTCTATGAACAAGAAAAATTAGCCAAGCATGGTGGCATAAGCCTGGGAGGCTGAGACAGGTGGATTACTTGAGCCCCGGAATTCTGCAGTGAGCTGATTGTGCCACTGCACTCCAGCCTGGGTGAGAAAGGGAAACCCTGTCTTCAAAAAACCAAACCCAACCAAAGCAAAGCAAAACAATTTACACAACTCTGGTGTATTTATCAAAACAAAGAAAATAGCAAATAGCATTGGTACAGTATTGTTAACTAAACTATAGGCTTTATTCAGATTTTACCACCTTTTCCCACTAACGTCCTTTTTCTGTTCCAGGATTCAATTTAGGATACCACACTGAGGGATGTTCACTTTCCTTGTTTTCATCATTTTGACACTTGTGAAGAGTACTGGTGAAAATCATGAAAACAAGAAAGGAGAATGTCCCTCAGTTTGGGTTTCTGTAGGATGTCTCTCAGTTTGAGTTTGTATTGATGTTTTCTCATGATTAGTCTGGGGGGGGGTTATGAATTTTTCAGAAGAATACCACAGTGGTATCACATCATATCAGGGTGTTAATTTTGATCACATGGTTATGGTGGTGTCGGTCAGGTTTCTCCACTGTAAAGTTACATTTTTTTCTGCTTTCCATTCTTTGTTGGTTACAAGTAAGTCACTAATTCTAGTCCCTATTTAAGGGGAGAATACTCAAGTTCTACCACCTGGAGAGAGGATATAAAATAATTTTTAGACATATATGAAGACCACAGTAATTAATAGATATTTGGGGGAGATACTTGAAACTATGCAAATATTCTGTTCCTCATTTAAGTTTTAACAACTAATGTGAGCATTTATCAGTATATCTTGTCTGCAGCAGTTATTACTGTGATGATCTAATGGTGTTTTTCTATTTCTCTCATACTTTTTGTGAGAATACTTTTTACATTTATCATTTGGAATTCTTTTGCAAGGAAGGTATGCCTGTGCTCTAATTATTTATTTATTTTTATCAATGTGTATTCATGGATTTTTATTGTTTTGAGGGGGCATTATATAAGTACTATTATTTTTTCCACCCTTAAATTGTTCCAGTGTTGGTCATTGGAAGCTCTTTTAGGTTAGTTTTTGTGTCTTGTTTATATGCTCCATCTTTTTTTTTTTTTTTTTAAGCACTTTCTGGCATTACAAGAAAGGTTCAGCTTGTATTTTTGCTGCTTAGCTGCAAAATCAGCCATTTCTTTAGGTAGCCTTGTTTCCTTTGATTGGAGAATGGTATTTAGGAACCAAGATCTGTCTGTCAGATGTACTTATTGCTACTGGGATGTCACTGTTTCTAGGGTCTCTCAGTAGACAAAACATGGAAATATATGTGCATATACTAACCTGTGTAGATATACATATCTATATGTATTTCTGTATCTTTATCTATTTATCTGTCTATAATCTATCTTTAAATATGTAAATATGTGTGATTTCAGACTGATATCTCTGATTGTAAATCTAGCACCTCAGGCAGCATTCATTCTAGCCTCCTCTGTTTGCTTATCTGTAACTTCTTTCTCTGATAGTGAGAAACCTGGGCTCTCATTATTTATAATTTATTTACTTATTGTTCAACCCTAGTACATAAATAGAATAGTTTCAGAATTGCTAAGCTGTACAATGTGAAAGCAAATTTACCAATTAGAGTACAAGGTTTATATATAGTTCTTTTTTGTCTTTGGTATTATATTACAATTATCTAGTTAAAATATTCTTTCCTAATGTTCCTTACGGCAGCTCCTTTTTTCCCCAATCCCTGCCAGTGAGATTATATTATACATTTTCATACAGTTAGATAAATTTGTCACATTCTGCATTCCATTCTAGGGTTTTTAAAAAATTGGCAGACACTAAGATTTAATTTTTGTGATATATGATTATCTGTGTTTTAACAAATACATAGTCAGGTTCCAGCAACACACATCATATAGAAGAGTTCCAACACCTAAAAAATTCCCTTGTGTGACCTCTTTGTAGTTAACACCTCGCTCTTTCACTGATGCATGGTAGCTACTCATCTGTTTTCTGTCCCTGTAGTTTTTCCTTTCCCCGAATGTCATATAAATTGAATCAAGCATTATGTAGCCTTTTAGTTCTTACTTCTTTCTCTTAGCAAAATGTATTTAAGATTCAGCCATGCTGTTGATGAGTCAGTAGTTCATTCCTTTTTATTGCAGAGTTGCATTCCATTGTATAGATTTTCCATAGTTTGTTTATTAATTCACCTGTTTAACAATATCCTGGTTGTTTCCATTTTAAAAAAAATTGTGCATAAAGCTGCTATAAAGATTTATAGGTTTTTGTGTAAATGTCAGTTTTCAGTTTATTCTACTAAATAGGTAGGACATGGGATTGGTGGGTCTTTCCCCTTTTTATATGATCTTTAGAATTGTTGTCAACATCTACAAAAGAACTTGCTGAGATTTTGATTGGGATTGACTTGAATCTATAGATCTAATAATCAGTGAGAACTGGCAACCTAAAAATATTGACTTCTTATCCAGGAACATGACATGCTTCTCCATTTATTTAGATCGTCTTTGATTTCTTTCATCAAGTTTTGTAGTTTTTCTCTTATAGATTTTGTATATATCTTGTTAGATTTATACCATTTAATACTATTTGTTTTTGCTAATGTAAATGGTGTTATGGTTTAAATCACAAAGTGCTGTTCATTGCTGGCATATAGGAAAGCAATTCTATCCTGCAAACTTCCTAAAAGTGTTAATTAGTTTCACAAGAGTTTAGTTAATTCATAGGGATTTTTTTATGTAGACATTCATCTTATTTGTCAACAAAGATAGTTCTATTTCTTCCTTCCCATTCTGTATGCCTTTTATTTCCTGTTCTTGTCTTACTGCATTAGGTAGTATTACTTTCAAGATGATGTTGAACAGGAGCTGTCAAAGAGGACATTCTTGCATTGTTCACTGATTTTTTTTTAATACTAAGTGTTTTATTGTATGTTGATACCAATGTTTATAAAATAATTACCCATGTGAAGTAGAAATTCATGGAAATTCAGAGAGGTTGATGTTAAGGACTGACAAAAGTATATCGTGGCACCTGTGTTATAGGGGTAAGCATTTATACAGGTTTTAAATTTAGCTGTCTTGTGAATATTCACTGATTCATGAGAAGTGGTTTGGGAAACTTTTGAAAGATTCCTTTTATTACAAAAAGTAACACTTTCTGGGGTCCGAAGGAATTTGTACTTGAGGATACTCTAGTCAACAGGGGTCATGTTGATCATTCTGCAGACAGAATTGTTTCCAATCTCCAGTTGGGAAACTTTCAGGGGGTTGAGCCAGGTCTCCAGCCTGAGCTGTTGAACCAGTTGGTTCATAGTAGCATCGCTGGAGGAACCAGACATGGCACACATGAGAGTGGAGCTGACTGGTGGGTCAGTGGGTTGTGGGTTGTCCCCAGCGGAGTGCCCTGCGCAGTTCCCTTAAGGGGAAAATTTCTGGTTCCTCACATTATTATATTAGCTGTAGTTCTTTTGTTTATCAAATTGAAGAAATTTTCTCTTTTTCTTTTTGCTGATAGTTTTCATCATGAGTGGGTGTTGGATTTTGTGCAACGCCTTTTCTTCACCTGATTTTTCTTCCTTAACCTGTTGATTTGATGCATTACACTAACTGATTTTTTGATACTGGACTCAGCATAGTTGGGATCAATCCGACTTGGCCATGGTGTATAATTGTTTTTATACATTGTTATATTTTATTTGCTAATATTTTGTTGACTATATTTGCATTTGTGTTCATGAGACATATTGGTCTGTAATTTTCATTTCTTTTAATGTCTTTTTCTGTTTTTGGTATTAAGGTGATACTGCTCCAATAGAATGAATTAGGAAGTGATCCCTGACATTCTTTTTCTGGAAAAGATTGTAGAGGATTGGTATCATTTCCTCTGTTTGGTGGAATTCACCAGTGGAACCATCTGGGCCTGGTGATTTCTATTTTGAGAAGTTATTAATTATTAATTCAATTTATTTAATAGATATAGATACATTCAGATTACCTGTTTTTCTTTGTGTGAGCTTTGGCGGATTGTATCTCTCAAGGTAATGGTCCATTTCATCAAAGGTATCGAATTTATAGCATAGAGTTGTTCTTAATGTTTCTTTATTATCTTTTTAATGTCATGGGATCAGTAGCAATGGACTGTTTTTCATTTTTGATATTAGTAATTTGTGTCTTTTCTCTTTTTTTCTTGAATAGCCTAGCTAGGGCTTTATCAGTTTATTGGTCTTTTCAGAGTAGTTGTTTTTGGTTTTGTTGATTTTTGTCTATTGATTCTCTGTTTTCAATTTCACTGATTTCTGCTCTAATTTTTATTATTTATTTTCTTCTGCTTACTTTAGATTCAGTCGTTTCTTCGTTTTCTAGTTTAGTAAGGCAGAAGCTTAATTTATTGATTTTTAGATCTGTTCTGTAATATATGCATTCAAATCCTAGAAATTTTCATCTAAGTATTGCCTTAGCTGCATCTCACAAATTTTGATAGGTTGTATTTTCATTTTCACTTGGTTCAAAATATTTTTAATTTCTTTTGAGACTTCTTCTTTGGCCCATACATTATTTAGAAGTATTTAATCTCCAGATATTTTGAGATTTTCCACTATAGTTTTGTTATTGATTTCTGGTTTAATTCTATTGTGAACTCAGAACATACTTTAAATAATTTGCATTCTTTCAAATTTATTAAAGTGTGTTTTATGACCTAGAATGTGGTCTGTCTTGCTCAGTGTTTCACATGAACTTGAGAAGAATATGTGTTGTGCTGTTGTTGGATGAAGTATTATAGAATATTAATTAGGTGGATTTTATTGATGGTGTTGTTTCATTACAACTGTATTTTTGCTGATTTTCTGCCAGCTAGCTATGTCAATTACTGATAGAGGTGTGAAGAGTTCATCTGTAACAGTGGATTCATCTATTGTTGCATGTCTATCAATTATTGCCTCATGTATTTTGACACTTGTTGTTAAGTGCATGTTCATTAAGGATCGTTTTGTCTTCTTGGGGAATTCATCTGATTATCATTATGAAATACTTCTCCTTATCCCTGATAATTTTTCTTGTTCTGAAGTTGGCATTGTTTGAAATTAATGTAGCTACTCAAGCTTTCTTTTTATAAGCTTGGTATATCTTTCTTCATCCCTTTACTTTTAGTCTGTTTGTATCTTCATATTTAAAGTAGGCTTCTTGTAGACAGCATATTGTTGAGTGCTATAGTTTATTTTTTAGTTTTCTTTTAAAATTGATACAGAATAGATGTACAAGTTTTGGGGGTACACGTGATAATTTAATACATCCATGTATTTTATAAAGATATAATCAGTGTCATTGGGATATCCATCACCTTAAATATTTGTCTTTATGCTAGAAACATTTGAATTATTCTCTTCTAGCTATTTCAAAATATATAATAGTTTATTGTAAACTATAGTTACCCTACTGATCTACCAAACACAAGATCTTATTTCTTCTATCAAACTGTATATTTATGCCCATTAATCAACCTCTCTTCATCACTCCCTCCCATGGTACTCCAGTTTGGATACGATTTGTTTGCCTTTACCAAATTGCATGTTGAAATTTGATTCCCAGTGTGCCAGTGTTGGGATGTGGGGCATAATGCAAGGTGTTTGGGTCATGAGGTTGGATCTCGTAAATAGGTTAATGCTGTCCTTGGCAGAGATGAGTAAGTTATCACTCTGTTAGTTCCCTTGAGAGCTGGCTGTTAAAAAGAGCCTGGCATCTCCTGACCTCCCCCTGCTTCCTCGCTTGCCATGTGTTTCTGCACACTGTGGCTCCTCTTCACCTTCCACCAGGAGTGGAAGCAACCTAAGGCCCTCAACTGATGCAGATGCTGGTGCCGTGCTTCTTGAGCAGTCTGAAGAACTGTGAGCCAAACAAATTTCTTTTCTTTCTAAATTACCCAGCCTAAGGTATTCCCTTATAGCAATACAAATGGACTAAGACATTGGGCCTTGTTTTTAAAATCCATTGTGACAGTTTCTATCTTTTAATTGGTTTATTTAGACCATTCACAGTTAAAGTAATTATTTATAGTTGGATTAATGGCGACTATATTTGTAACTGTGTTCTGTTCATTGCCGTGTTCTTTTATTTTTTTGTTTTCTACTTTTTCTTTCCCTTTTCTGGTTTTATTTTAGCATTTGATACGATTCTGTTTTCTCTCTTCTCTTAGCACATCAGTTATACTTTGTTTCAAAATATTTTTTTAGTGGTTGCTTAAGAGTTTGCACTGTATGTTTACAACTAATATAAGTCCTCTTTTAAATAACACTCTACCACTTCACAGGAAGTGTAACAGAGTATTCCCATTTCTTCCCTCCTGTACCTTGTAATATTGTTGTCATTCATTTCACTTATCCATAAGCTATAATTGTAGAATACAGTGTTACTATTATTATTTTGACAAACTGAGAACTTAGATCAGTTAAGAAAAAGAAAAAGATTTTATTTTAGTTTCATTTGTTCCTTCCCTATTGCTTTTCCTTTTTAAAAATGTAGATCTGACCTATATACTTTTCCTGTCTCAGGAGAACTTCTTTTTAACATCCCTTGCAAGGCAGATCTACTAGTGACAAACTTCATCAATTTTTATTTGTTTTAGAAAGTATTTCTTTTTCATTCACACTTGAAGGATAATTTCACTGAGTATAGAATTATAGGTTGGTGGATTTTTCATTAAACACTTTAAATATTTCACTCTACTTTCTTCTTGCTTGCATTACAGTAAATTTGATGTAATTCTTATACTGTTTCTCTTTAGATTAGGCATTTGTTTTCCCCCTGGCTTCTTTCAGAATTTCCTCTTTGTCTTTGGTATTCCTCAGTTTGAATGGGATACACTCAGGTATAAATTTTTTGGGGGTATTTATCCTGCTTGGTGTTCTCTGGGCTTCCTGGATCTGTGCTTTGGTCTATCATTAATTTTAGAAAATTCTTATCCATTATTACTTAAAATATTTCTTCTGTTCCTTTCTTCTCCTACTATTCCCGTTATACATATGTTATAGCTTTTGTAATTATCCTACAGTTCTTGGGTATTCTGTTCCATAGTTTTCACTTTTTCGTTTCTTTGTTTTCCAATTTTGGTAGTTTGTATTGACATATCTTCAAGCTTATTTATTCTTTCCTTGGTCAAGTCCATTTTACTGATGAGTCCATAAGAGGCATTCTTCATTTCTGTTACATTGTTTTTGATTTTTAGCATTTCCTTTTGATTCTTTCTTAGAGTTTCCCCCTCTTTGCTCTTACTACCCATCTGTTCTTTCATGTTGTTGGCTTTTTATATTGGAACCCTTAGCATATTAACCATTGTTATTTTGCTGAGTTTTGATAATTCTAAAATTTTTGCTATATCTGAGTTATATCTGATGCTTGCTTTGTCTCTTCAGACTCTTTCTTGACTCATGTAATTTTTTATTGAAAGCTGGACATGTTTTATTGAGTAAAAGGACCTTAGGTAGATAAGCCTTTAATGTGAGGTTTTATGTTTAGCTGGCTAAGAGTTAGATTGTGTTTACTGTTTAGTGTAGCTGTGGTGTCAGAGACTAACATTTCATCTATTTGTCCTTGTGTTTGTCTCACTTGCTGTTTTGTATTTCCCTAGAGACTCTATACTAAATAGTTTCTGAGACTTTCAGTTCTTTTAATTGTATTTGCATGTTACTATCTAAGAAGTCTATTAATTTGACGGTAGGTGTAGAGGGACAAGAAGCATTTGATAGTCCTATAATTTGGCCTCAGTCTTTCAGTGAGCTGGAGTTGAGTATTTCCCTTTCCCTACTCTGAAGGCTAGAGAAGGATGGAGTTGGGTATTTTCCATTCCCTACATTCAAGGCTAGAGGAGGATGGAGTTGGGTATTTATTTTCTCCAGGACTGTTAGATTTTGGTAAAACCCCAGTCCGTTAGTCTTTGGTAAAATAGTCTCCCTTAAGGGAAGGCCTTGTTAAAGAGAACAGAGAGCTCTGGGTATATTTCAAACTGGTTACTTTTTCCCTCCCGGTGCTAGATGTAGGAGAGGATTTTTCTCTGATTTTCTCAGGAAAACCTGGTAGACTCAGGAGATAAAACTTATGAAAGTGTGGTGGCATCCATAAGACTGAGACCTAAGGTTTGGAATTTTAAACTTAAAAGGTAGTCCATACTGAGCCTTCAGCAATTAATTATAGTTTAAAGTATTTGTGCAGTTACTAGTTGCAGGCTTTTGCTCCCAGGCCTCTGCTCCTGGTAAGCTGTGAAACTGTATTTGCCTGTTTGTCTAATTTTTGTGACAGCAATTTGTCTTGTCACCTTAATTTTCTGATGATTTTCAGTTTGTTCAGCATTTTTACTTGTTGTGAGGATGAGAGTGACAATTTCCAAGCTCTTTATATCTCAGACTGTATACTAGAAGCCCCTCATATGCTTTTTGAAATATACAAACATAGGACTTTATTATCAATAATGTTAGAGTATTGTTAGAGAAATATGTGATATAATTACTTCTTCATATTACCAATTTCTTAATTTATTATCTCAACATGAATTTAATTTTGGTCAGATACTTTGAAGGTTGATTTTATCTAAAATATTGGCAAACAAAAAAGAATGAAGTTCTGCCTTTTGCAACACCATGGATAGAACTGGAGGACATTATGTTAAATGAAATAAGCCAACCACAGGAAGACAAATCTCACATGTTCTCAGTCATATGTGGGGACTAAATATTAAAAGCAATTGATCTCATGGAGACAGAGAGTAGAATGACGGTTACTAGAGGCTGGAAGGGTAATGGGGAAGGGCAATAAAGTAGGGATGGTTAATGGGTACAAAAATATAGTTAGATAATTACATAGAATGAACAATATTTGATAGCACAACAAAGTGACTATAATCAACAATAAGTTAGGGTATATTTTAAAATAACTAAAAGAGCGGAATTGGAATGTTACTAATACAAAGAAATGTTAAATGCCTGAAGTGATGGTACCCCAATTACCCTGATTTGATTAATTCACATTGCATGCCTATATCAAAACATCACATGTACCCTATAAAGATATACAACTATTATGTACCCATAACAATTAAAAATAAAAAATTTAAAAAAAATGGTAAAAAGAATAATTATATACTTTTGATTATATTTAAAGATATTTTAAATATTTATACTGCAGTATATAGAATGCATATTTTATTTGGGAAGATGATACATATGTTGTATATTTCATATGCAGATATTTTTACAAAGCCCAGAAATAATTCCTGTTTTGGTAATATAGGTTTTTATGTCTATTTTTTTCAAGTAAAGATTTTAAAATTGGAAATTGATTTATAGATTAATATCAATATGTTTATGATGAAAGCTTTTGTCATTGATTAAGAGTAACATGAGTTACATATTCTCATTCAGGACTTCTTTAACAAATATCTTCTCATTTACATATTTATTTCAATATTTGTTGTTTTTAACATAATATTATTTGGTGAATATTTTAATTGTTCTCCTTTTTGATGAACTGATATGATAATCTTGTAATCTTTATCTATTTGTGAATTTTTTGTTCTAAAAAGATTTTTATCTTATTCTCAAAGAAATGCAAGTTTTTAATATAGAATCCAGTGTCACTATACTTTGCTTGTGTTGGTTTATGTGATATTTGGTGTTAAAATACAATCCTTTAAATATTAATCCATTATATTTAAATACTAAATGATGTGGCTTTAGCTCTAGCAAATAAAGATATTACAGTCTTTGGTGTTTATGTAGAGAACAAAGGATATTCTTTTATGGTTAACTATAGAGATATGTAATTGCCAATTATATTCATTCATTTGGACACAAAAATGTTTAAGACTATACTTTTTATTTATTACCTATGTCATTAAAAAACAAACACAGTGTAAAAGTAAATCCATTTGATCTGAACAGAATTTAATTTACAGTGTTGGGTATAACTTTCTAATGAAAGTCCTAAATTTTGGCGACTAGTTTTAGTTACCAATTCTTAGCCTTCCTCTGAGAAGGTAAAAACTAATCAACTGATCATTGAGTCATAAATTTATCTCTCAGGATCAATCTTAGGCAAACCATGAGAAGCCAGATTTCAAAGGCTTTCACTACCCTTGTGTATAATCTTTCTCTGCCTTTTAAATAGCCAGTCTTATTTCATTTTGATATTCAGTGATCTGTATTGGGCCAGTCTCTCTTTAATTTCCTGAATATTGTGAAAGCAATATACACTAATAAGTCTGCAGAAAAAAATTTAATTTTAATAAAGGAATATAATGAGAAATGAATAATACTGATCCCAAGAATGAATCACTAAGGGTGCCACATGAGGTGGGGATTTTTTTTTTCTTTAGTTAGCTGTACCTAATCTTTCCTATTATATCCATCATGAATTGACTGTTCACTTTTAAATCAGTTTCTGACCATGAATTTATAGATTTTTGTAATATAAAAATTAACTTCTATATCAGAGAATTGGAAAGTAGGATTTCTTTCTGTACACACAAGACTTTGAGATAAGACTATTGAACTCTGCAGAACTAGAAGTGAAGCACCGACTTGATTATAATTACTTACGTAGTATTTATTTCATTTTCAGTCTGGAATAGTTATATGACTAGTCTACTTTAACTTTTGAAATTTTTAAATTTAATATACACAGTTATTATAATAGCTATTTTTAGAAAGATTGAATACATAATCCCTCAATTCCTTTATCTACTTTAGGAATAAAGAAATTCAAATGTAAGGTGTTTAAAAATACATGAATAAAACCCTATATATGTTTTATTTAAAATACATATGCCTTTACTTCAATTTATATTAAGAAATAAATTTTAATAAATAAAAATGGAATTTATTTATTTTCACTTAACCAAATGTGACTGTTTAATATGGTAACTTAAAGTGATTATTTTAAAAGCATCAATATCAGTAAAAATACGTAGAAAACTTCAGAACCAAATTATGGCTTTAAAACAGAAGTAAAGTCCTCTATTGAGAACAAATTATCTAACTTCTTTTATTGTGTGTGTAAAATTGATTGAAATGTATAATTCCAATATATGGCAAAGCAATAAGCTTAACAATTCTTTATTTTTTGTGTCCATTTTCTGTGACCACAAATCTGTAGAGAGAAATCTCTTCCAAGTACAGTGCACTCAGTTGTGCAAACTTATCTTTTTAGGCTCAAAGAAGAACACAAACCACAACCGACACAGTAAGTAAATGTATTAAGAGTGCAGTAGGCTTGACTTCTGTACCTTTGCCACATTCTGCTTTCTGCACCTTTGATGGTATTAGCTTACACTAATACTGGATAGGCTGCAGCTAGTGTGTCTTCTGCTTTCTGACTCTCTAGCTTGTAAGAGAGCTGCCTGCAGCTTCTTACTTCATCCACATAGTGACTGGATGTAGTTTTTTGCTGCCTGCTTGTGGACTGGTTAAGTGTTCAAACTTAATTTCCTTACATTCTGACTGCCTGGATGGTAATTGGAGCTCACATTTCCATTGGCTGTAGCTTTTGTGCCTGTGTATTTCTATTATTATAGATAAGAAAACATGTAACCTACATTGTTATTCAGTCACATTATTTGCTTATTTAAACAGGTGGTTTCCCTTTAGTGGAATCACTGAACTGGTAAATAACGTTCTTCAGCCCCAGCAAAAACAACAAAATGAAAAGGAGCCCCAGACGTAAGTAAGCTGATCTATATAGACTAAATATTATCTCTAATAGTATAACATACTGAAGAGTATGTATTAAAATACTGCCCTTGGATTAGTATGCCCTCAGAAAGGAAAATTGTTAGGTTAGGGTTTGATACTATTACCTTTAATCATCCCATGGAAATCTAAAAAGAAAAGAAGGATAATTAATAGGGTAGTAAAAAAGAAGTAATTTTCGCCCCCTCCCAATTTTAGAATAAATAATTTAAGCCATATTTTTTCCACTAAAATCTCTCTCTCCAATAATGCAATATATATCAAGTGTATTTCTTTCAACAGTAGTTTCAGAGGATACTAAAAGATATTAATCCCTAAATTCAATCTTTGCTCTAATAGTTTTGGAAAGGTTGTTTTAAAAAAAGCTAAGCAGGTTTCTTTATTGTAATAACAATTCTGAGAGCCTAAATAATGCTTGAAGGGTATTAAAACATATATTGTTTTTTTTTTTTTTGGCAGAGTCCCGCTCTGTCTCCCTGGTTAGAGTGCCGTGGCATCAGCCTAGCTCACAGCAACCTCAAACTCCTGGGCTCAAGTGATCCTTCTGCCTCAGCCTCCCAAGTAGCTGGGACTACAGGCATGCACCATCATGCCCGGCTAATTTTTTCTATATACTTTTAGTTGTCCAGCTAATTTCTTTTTATTTTTTGGTCTTGCTCTTGCTCAGGCTGGTCTCGAACTCCTGAGCTCAAAGGATCCACCCGTCTTGGCCTCCCAGGGTGCTAGGATTACAGGCATGAGCAACTGCACCCAGCCCCCAAAACATATATTGTTTACTAACCTTCTTTGACCACTGAATCCTGTTTTCACTGAACATTTTATTAGGTTTTGAAACATAATTTGGGAAATGCAGCAATTTATTCTCACATTGACCTGAAACATTGAAAAAGTGGTGATTCCATTTCTTTTAGTTGTTATCAGATTAAAAAGCATTCTTTAAGAAGTTCACATTTGTATCATTTTAACTTTGTGCAAACAATATTAATTCTGTTGTGAAGCAGAAGTTAACTGGGAATGTGAGAAAGACTGCATATATTTAAACTCCAGTCTTCCCCTGACGATTGCCATCATTCTCAGAAATGTTCTAACCACTTAGCCTTTGTGCTTCTTTTAAGTTGAAATTATGTCTTTGGAGAAAATGGTTTGGTTGTAAGGATGGGCAAATTGAGAAGTGACATACATTTTAGGAGAAAAAGAGAATGATTAGTAGGATGAAACACTGAGAAAAAATTCCCATTTTGCCTTTAATGCAAACTAAAAGATAAATGTCTTTTTGTCTTGTTGCTGTTGATGAGGATAATCCCCTCATCCATTTTATGCTAACTTGCATGGATTTTATTTTACATTTTGTCAGTGTTTCAGTTTCAACTGAAGTAAAACTATAATGTGATAGGTAATATGTAGTTCTAAAATTGGAACTTTTGCTGTATTTAAGATAGTTAAAGTCAGAGCCCGTGTTTGTCTTGTTTACTGTTTTATCCCTGGCATCTAGCAGAATGTCTGATACATAGTAGGAAATCAATAAATATGTCTTCACAAATGGTTTTTAAAATTTTTTCCTTGTGTGATATAAGAATATTATGACATAAGGAATAATATTAAATTTAATAATTCCTTTTCTAATCAACAAGCATTATGTTAAAACACTACACAATGTTATTGCTTTGCTGATTTTTCTCTAAAGCACTGAAGTTTAAAATAAAATAGAGAAATCAATAACAAAACATAACTAGGTTTAATTTTGCCTTGGTTTTAAATGACTTCGGTCATGAATCTTATGTGAGTTTTAGAAAATAATCAAGATTATATCATTATGTATTAGACTGTAAGAGCCATTAAATAAAATGACAGATATTTTATGAGTAATGTTAAAAAGTGCTTTAGATTATTGCAATAAAGTGACATTTGATTAACATAAATGCACATCAAGGCAAGTTTAAAGAGATATAATAGCTTTACTTCAATAATAAATATAATCAATGTGCTTTGAGTTTTGGATAAGAAGATGGTGGGAGAAAAGATGGGCACTTTTGGATGTTTTAAAACATTATTTCCATTAAGGCTTCTTTGACAACTAATTCATTCTTCTTGCTCTGTGATTTATGCAGTTTTAAAAATTACAAATCAATAGATTCTCTTAATAGTTACCTTCTTCATCTTACATTCTTGTTACACTGAAGATTTCTGGTTTATCATTTTTTAGGAGCTTTACTTTTATCTTTCTGAACCACAGACCAGGGTTACTTCTGAATTCTCTTTAATTCACTTTCTTTTCGTTCAAAATTCTAAGACTTTTTTCTGGGTCATCTCATTTGTTTCTTACTCTGACTACCATTTGAGTGGGATAACTTCTTATCTGCTTACCTTCTACTATTCATCCATAAAATTAGTTCTGAGAGCTAAATTCCAGGCATTCATTTTAAAATTTAAATGTCAAAAAGTGAGACTTGTGTTTTTCATATTCTGTGGAAATATTTTCATAGTAGAATAATAGCCAGTATTAAAAATCTGTTATATTTCTTGAACAGTAATTCCATTTTAATCAATTTATATAAATCCCATTTTGTAGTTGTCCAAATCTCTAATAATGTAGGCTTCTTGAGGTCTGTATTATTGGAGTTTGTTTATTTCATATTCTTTAGCATAACAGGATGATTTACTAATTTTGATTTGGGTAATTGATGTGAAATTATAGGTGTAAGTAGAACACTGTATCTAACTTTGACTTTGAGGCACAGAAAATTGATTGAGTCATTTGTTTTAGTGGTAGTTCATTCAACCTTTGTAGAAACTGTTTAATATACAAATTAAATAATTTTAATTTTACTTTTTTTTGTGTCAGCATTAAAATGAAGGAAAGTTGTCTACAAAAACAATATGGGTTATATGTAAGGTACAGAACAAACCTCTGGATAATTAACAATGGTGATACTAGGAAAAAGTGATGAATGCTTTGTAATGCAACTATTATTTTAACTTTTCATTCCCATACCTAGCATAATATCAAAGGTAAGTAAGAAATTTTTAAATGCAAATACACTAATCAGTTGAATTGGTTTGTTTTGAATTTTCATGTAATAGTTTTATTTATGTTATGTTATAATTAGTAAATATATTTTTTAAATCCTAGGAAAATCTAAAACTTGAATCATTGGAATCAGATAACCACCTAATATAGTAATCTTTGATTGTGAGGTCTTTTAATAGGATTAAAATGTTAAGGGGAAAAATGTTTTAAGCATAGGGAACATAATATATGAAAGTCTTTAGGAAGCAAGGGGTTTGATGGACACAAAGAAGACCAGTGTGGAGCTGAGTGTGGTGGCTTGCACCTGTAATCCCAGCTACTTGGGAGGCTGAGCTGAGGAGTTCGAGGCTGCGGTGAGCTATGATTGTGCCACTGCACTCTAGCTTAGGTGATAGACAGAGACCCTGTCTCTTATATTTGCAGGTCGAAATGATATGATTTGTCAGCGGAGATTTAGAAGAAGTTATTAAGGAAGAGAAAAAGAACCAAAGATAACTTCTAGATTTCTGGCTGTAAGAACTAATTCGGTGGTGATGTTATTAAATATGATCAAGAAAGGGAGAAGATGAACAGCTTTGGAGTAGAAACTAAACTTAAGTTTTGAACTTTTTAGATTTAAGATGCATATAAATTAGCCAACATTGAAGGAGAGATATGGACAAGCTGGGGATACCTTTTTGAGAGCTGTCAGTGAGGTACATAAAGGTAGAAAAATACATAAAATAACCTAGAGAGAGTGTGTGATGAGGAGCAGATAAGGTCTATGATTGAGCCCTGAAGAATTCTCATACTGTGCTGGGTCCTGGGAATCCTAAGATAAAAAAGCTATGGTTCCTGCTTTCAAATAGTTCACAGTCAAGTGGGAAAAAAGATATGCTGATAGGCAATTAAAAACAATATTATGAAGACTTCTAGTTTGCCCTTTGATGTGTAAAGGCTTGGAAGTTGTCACTGTCATCCTTACAGTAAGAAGCAGAACATTACCAGCCCTCTAGGATCTCCTCATGCTGGCTTCCAGGGAGGACTACCTCCCATCCCCAAGGGTAACTTTTATCTAGTACCATTATTTACTACGTAGCACCACCATTATTTTTGCCTTTTTTTATTTAGACTTTACACAAATGGAATAATACAATTTCTATTCTGTTTGGTCTGTTTGCTCAACATAACGTTTGTGAGATTCATCTATATAATTGCATTGCATTTATTCTCATTGCTGTATAGTATTCCAATATCTGAATATGCCACATTTAATTTATCTATTTTACTATTGATACGTATTGGGTTTATTTCCAATTTTTGGCCATTATGAATAGCACTGCTATATACATTCTATGGTATTATTTTTTCCCTGTCACTTTGGAGGAGAATTTTGTAGTTATTTGTGAAAGTAAAGTACTTCAGCTACTTAAAATATTTGAAAATATTGAAGGTAGTTACTATGTCAGGTATTACATCTCTGGTTTCCCAGTTTATTTATTTGGTAATGCTACAGGTGCTGTTTCTTGAGCATGCCTTACCATTTGATATTTTGGTGCCTCTGCATCTGGCTCAAAAGGGGAGAAAAGGCATTCTAAGCAGAGGAGTACCACAGAGGAGTGATATGATTTGATTTGTATCTTATAACTCTGTGCATTATACAATAGTTCAAAGTTTACAGTTAACTACATCAGCTGAGATTAACTACAATGAAGTTCACACAATTTGTAAAAAATGCAAATAATGTGGTCTTTTTATATTTTTATATCAAGATTACATGGTCTTTTACCCAAGCAACAGTGAATAAAAGTGTTTTAGTCTCTAATGTCTTTTTCAAAGAAGTACTTTATTTTGGTTAAGCAGAAGACAGTGAAGGTAGAATGTTTATAATGGAATTAATGATTTTTCTTTTTCTCATTATCTTTTTTTTCAGAGTTGAATTTGTTAAATACTTTTCTTCAGGAAGCAAATTTCAGAAAAGCAATGAACACATTTTCCCTTCAGAGTTAGGAAAAGGGTATCTACATATTGAGGATGAATCATTCCCTAGTGTCAATAACAAGCTGTGCTTGTACTTTTACTTATTTTTAATCTCAGTCTCTAGCATCAAGATTGTTTTATTTTGTGAATGGAATAATAATTTCAATTCCAAGATTCTACATCTGATTATTATATATATGTTTTTTGATGAAAGTGACTTTCTCAATTTAATTGTCTTTTGGATACAATGTTTGTTATGGTGGCATTATAAAACAGAGAGGCAAAGCCATATGTATTAAAGATATGTATTAAAGGTAAAGGGTTAATATTGCTAGAGAACTTCATGTGACTTTTAATATACGGTCTTTCAGTGTGTTTCTTTTTTGGGGGAATAGTTCAAAAATGGTTTTGAGATATATTGTTAGCCTAAAAAGTATGGACCAAATATCTGATTTATTTGAGATAGTTTTATAGTATTTCTCAGCATTGTCTTACTGATTTCTATAACTTGTGATGTCAAAAACTAAGTTGGATATCACATAATGTGAGAAATAACCTTTAGCATAGAAATCAAGGTATTCTCCCTCAAGCTGCCTTTCCAGCTTCTTCTACTGTATTTCCCTTCCTCCTGTTCCCCCATGCGTACTTTATTACAAATGAGAATACTTTCAACCTCCTGAATTCTCCATGTGCTTTCATACTTTGCATGTGAAATATTTCAGGCTGAAATGTATTCTTCACTTTACGCCTATCACAGTTTTGTATGTCCTATGAGGCCAGAAGGTTTAAAAACTAAAAAAGGCCCCTCTTCTATGAAGTTATGCCAACACCATTCACAATTAAGGCCTCTTTTCTTTGTGCTCCAGTACCATTTTTCCTTATATATTTATTTAGCATATGTTTCAATTGACTTAATTATAGTTTGTTTCTGTATCTGTCTCATATCTATACATGTCCATATATGTTTACTGATGACAAGAACTGGGTCATATCCAACTTTGTATTTTCTCTGTCACCGGTCAAATAGTATAATTTGAACATTCAGTAAATATTTATTGAGAACTTGGGTATGGGCCATGTACTATGCTAGTCACTGGGATAAATGGAGAACAGAAACAGATAAGGGAGTCCTCGTGGATTTTCTAATTAGAGGTGTAGGGATTAATCAAATAATCACACACATGAACTGTGTGCAACTGTGGTTGATGCAGTATACCGTTGTGTTTTGAGAATATTTGATGGAGAGATTTGACCTAGTCAAGGATGTTAAATAATACCTTCTCAAGGAAGTGATTTTGAAGTGCAGTGAGAATAATGAAGAGTTATGGAAGTGAAGAGTAGAAAGTATCATGGTTATATTAGTTTCATGAAATTGTTGGGCATCTTGCTTTTTCTTTTTTTCTGAAACAACATATAGAGCATGGAAATACTTGTAGAAGTCCTTAATCTGATTTTATATAGATCCCTTTGATGATCTGGTGATGCCTATAGACTCTTTCTCAAAATATTTTTAAGTATATAAAAGATAATACAAACAATTACAAAGGAAGCCAGTAAAATTGAAATACAGATCTATCCGTGGACTACTTGAGGGTGAATCACAATTTAAGGCAGAAAAGTTTGAGTTTAAAAAATTGCCTATAAAGTCATACATGTGGTTGCTATTTTTTTGAGGATTGACAATACATGGAGATACTCACCATGTTTGTAGGTGGTAAGACTCATTATTGTAAAGATGTCAGTTCTCCTAAAACTAGCCTATATTTATAATGCAATTTCAATAAAAGTCCCAAAAGGATTTTCAAGGAAGTTGGATAAAAGGATTATAATATTTATATTGAAGAAAAAAGCTTGTACAGATAGATAGTAAAATAGCTTCCACAAGGAAGAGCAAAGAGGCAAATCCATTTTGCCAGATATCAAAACAAGTTACAAAGCCAAAATATCCTGAAATATATGGATTTTTCCCCAAGAAATCATCCCTCTAATAAAAGGAAGTTGCTCTGTTTGAGTCCTTATTAATCTTACTGTATGAGGAGCTCTCAATTTCTTTATTTTGAACTATAAAGCACTGCTTGGAGAAAACATATTAATCCTGAAAGGACCTTAAACAAATAATTCTAGTTCTGGATAGCTATACCTATAAAGATGAAAGAAATTTAACATCAATCTAGAAATTTGCACAGTGGAATGCCCTCACAATGACAAGCACCAGAAATTCCAGTAAACAAACCTTTTAAAGATTACTTTAAAAAGGAGTAATGTAAGTAATTAGCTTGTGGAGGGCATGAAAACACACCTATAAGATGAATGGGAAAACAACAACAAAAACAAAACTGTGTGGCTGGGGATAAAATTTCCAGGAACAGCTGTAAACATGGATTAAAAAAGTTCCATTATCTTCACCCAGAAGTGAAAAAATTTATTTTGGAAAACACTGACTTCATTGAGTTTCTTTAGTGATGACAGTGACATTGATGGAGAAGATACACATGAAAAATTTGGATAAAATAGCTTATGAGATAAGAAAATGGAAAAAGCAATATTTCAAAATTGATATATTATTGTATATGTCTTTTAAATATTTATTTATAATAAAAATTTTATATTTTTTATCTCTTTATCTACATTAGAGATCTCTAAAATATGGCCTGTGGGCCAAATCCAACCTGGTATCTGTTTTTGTACTTGAAGTTTTATTGGACTACAGTCCAGCTCATTTGTTTTTTTATTGTTTATGGCTGCCCTCTCATCCTAGCAGCAGAACTGAGTAGTTTTGACAGAGATTGTATGGCCCACAAGGCTTAAAATACCTACTGTCGGATCCTTTACAGAATAACTTTGGTGACCTCTAATCAACATCACTAGAAAGTTACATATTCAAGTTTATATATTTTAAAGACTTTTGGATCTTTCATTTTATTTGCAGTTTGATTATGACAGTGTTATTCTGGAGTAAAACCAAACACCAATGACAGAATGATAGATTGACATCACAAATCAGTGGAAGAAAGGAGGAACTATTTAATAAATGATGCTGGGAAAATGGAATTTCTATATGGAGAAGATTCAAATTAAATCCCTGCATCACATTACATATAAAAATAAACTTCAGATCTACTAAAAGCCCAAATGTGAGAGAAAGAATTATAAAGCTAATAAGAGCCACTGGGTAGAATTTTTTGTGACTGATTTAGCATAAGTAAGGTTTTCTTTTTTTTAAAAATTTTTATTTTTTAGTAGCCAGCCACCAAAGCCACAGATGATGAAGGGAAAATTGATGTGTTTTGACTACCTTAAAATTAAAGATTTCTGTTTAACAAAGTATACCATGTACAACATTAGCAGTTAACAGACTGGGAGAGGATATTTCCTATGTCTAACTTATAAAGGATTAACGTATAGGATATATAGGGTACTTTTGCAAATCAGGAAGAAAAATATAGGAAATCTAACTCCAGAGTATTGGGGTAAAGGATATGAAGGCAGTACGTAGGAGGGACAATCCAACTGGCTGGACTTAGAAATTAGAAAATGTGAACTGAAAAATAGGACATCAATTAATATCTATCAAAGCTGGAAAAATTTTAAGAGTTGAATTATACACATTGGCAAGGAAGAGACGAAACTGAAACTGTCATACCCTGCTTGCAGGTGTGCTAACTGGGTTAAGCCATTTGTGAGAGTGGTTTAAAAATATTTAGTGAACTTGAGTATGTGCATTATACTCCTGCATATATACCCAGGAGAAAACTTTATGTGGGTTTAGAAATATGTTGTAGAAATATTATAGAGTAATGAATTATAAAGGGCCAACTTAAATAAATGGATGAACAAAATGTGATTATGCAAATAGAAATATTATACAGCCATTAAAATGAATGAAGTAGATGCAACAACTATAGTGGTGAATGGCATGGACTCTGGAGCAACACTGAATTTGGATCTGGTTTTCACCACTTATCAGTGGTGCGACTATGAACCATATAACTTGTCTGTAGAACAGGAATAATAATAATAGTGTTTATCTACCTGATACATAGTAAACACCATGTACATTAGCTATAGTTTATCTATTCAGAGTTTAATATAAAAATGTAAAGTAAAGGGACAAAAATAAGTAGAAATAAGTAAATGGCACAATGCCATATATGTAAATATACAAAACTGGTTACCTGAGGGAAGGGAAATCAAATTGGGTAAGGGAAAATAGTTAATTAAAACAGGAACCAAGCATGGATCAGTGCTATCAAAGTTATCATCAATTCTATTCTGGATACGTAAGTTTAACAAAAAAGATGGAGTGAAAAAAAAAGGTGTGCATAGAAATCCATTCTAGGCAGAGGCAAGAGCATGTATAAAATGCTAAGACTCTGTAATGAGATGAAAGGAAAACGATTGAAAGAAAGTCAGAAAGGCCTTAATAGAAGGAAGGAAAAGAAACAGTGAAAAAATGAGGTTAAAGGCCGGGCGCAGTGGCTCACGCCTGTAATCCCAGCCCTCTGGGAGGCCGAGGTGGGTGGATCGCTCGAGGTCAGGAGTTCGAGACCAGCCTGAGCGAGACCCCGTCTCTACTAAAAATAGAAATAAAAATTATCTGGACAACTAAAAATATATATAGAAAAAATTAGCCGGGCATGGTGGCGCATGCCTGTAGTCCCAGTTACTTGGGAGGCTGAGGCAGTAGGATCGCTTAAAGCCCAGGAGTTTGAGGTTGCTGTGAGCTAGGCTGACGCCACGGCACTCACTCTAGCCCGGGCAACAAAGTGAGACTCTGTCTCAAAAAAAAAAAAAAAAAAAGAGGTTAAAGACATGGATGTGCTTCGGTACATTTAAGGCTTTGTAGATCCTTGTAAGATTTTTCTTCTCCTTAAGACCAATCAGCAGTGAGATAACAGTTTTTTTAGGAAAGATCTTTTTACTGTAGTGTACAGAATAGATTGAAGGGGAGAAGTGTGGATATGAGTAGCTTAGCTAGGGGACTATTCTCAGGATTAGGTGGAATTGATGGTAGCAAGGCCTATAGTATTGGCAGTGGATATGGAGAGAAGTGGAAGACTTCAAAATACATGCAGGAGGTAAAATTGAAGGAGTTAGTGATAAATTGTGGATTTCAGGGAGAGAGACATGTCTAGAATAATTGTAGATTTCAGGCCTGTATAATTTCATAGCAGCACCATTTACTGAAATAAGGGAACACTGCCAAGGAATCTAGTTTGCCAAGGAAAGTTACAAATTCAATTTTGCACATCTTAAATTTGAGGTGGCACTTAGGGATCCAAATACTTAAACAATTAAATATTGAAGCTCAGAGGAGAAGTCTGAGCTGGGTATAACACGTTTATAAGTCACTTACGTGTAGGTGGAAGTTGAAGCCTTGGTATGGATGAAAATGCCTAGGAAAACTCTATATAATAAAAGGAGAAGAGAGCCTGAGCCTTGACCTTCAGAAGAGAAAGAAAATGAAAGGCCATTGATAGAGGAAGAAAACCAAGAGAGCGTTATGAAAGCCACTGGATCTTGAAGGCAGTGACACACGCTTTCAAATATTGAGAGCTCAAGTAAGAGAAAGATGAAAAACTTTGTTCATTAATTTTAGACACATGGAGATAATTGATAAATTTAGTGAGAATTAAAAAGTGGACTGGAATCTAGATTAGATTGGGTTGAAAAATGAGTGGGATGAGGAAGCAGAGAGAGAATTTTGCTTATGTATAACTGGGAAGGAAGGATGTGCTCTTCTTGGTAAGGAGTATAGCTTAGTCCCTGAATCTGCCTGTATACCACTACCTCTTTGTCTAGTAGTGTCTCATTTTATGGAACTGTAGGATGAATAAAATTTCTCTAAACGTCTTCTCTTATTACCTCAAACTATTATAGTCAGGTCCTATCTGGATAGTAGCTTCTTTCTCTGTTCTCCGTATAACTGGGACCATTTGATCCTGTTCTTCAGCCTTAATAGTGCTGTGGTCTCTGGGATCGTTACAGTAAGAGAGTTTCGGTTTTTTTTTTTTTCCCCTGGAGACAGAGTCTTGCTCTGTTGCCAGGACTAGAGTGTAGTGGCATCATCATAGTTCACTGCAACCTCAAACTCCATAGCTGAAGCCATCCTCCTGCCTCTGCCTCCCAGAGTAGCTGGGACTACAGGCGTGTAATACCACACCTGGCTAATTTTTCTTTTTCTTTTTTATAGAGACTGGGTCTCACTCTTGCTCAGGCTGGTCTCAAACTCCTGAGCTCAAGCAATCCTCCTGCCTCAGCTTCCCAGAGTGCTAGGATTATAGGTGTGAGCCACTGTACCCAGCCAAAAGTTTTAAATAGTTCTAATCTCACACTTGGGGATATATAGTTACTAACTCTGCTATGGATTTGACTGGCCTTCTCTCCATGTGTGAAATGGGGCTTCTACTTTCTTTAAGGCACAATTACTATATTCTATTATAGCACATTTCACTTACCTGGATTTTTGGACTCTCTTTTCCAGTGTGCCTTGATATTTTAGTCTATTTGTGTAACAGAATACCTGAGCCTGGGTAATTTATAAAGAAAAGAAGTTTATTATTTAGCTTATGTTTCTGTAGGCTGGGAAGTTCAAGAAGCATGTCACTAGCATCTGCTTAACTTCTGGTGAGGACCTCATGCTGTTTCTACCCATGGAAGAAAGCTGAAGGCCAGTGGGCAGGTGCAAAGAGTTCACATGGAGAGGGAGGAAGCCAGACTCTATTTAACAACCCCACTCTCTAATGGAGTCTAATCCATTACAGTTCTAGAACTCACTCACCCGCAAGGGAGGGCATTAATTTATTCACGAGGGAGTCCCCCACTCCCCATGACCCAAATGTCACGTACTAGGCCCAACCTCCCAATACTACCGCATTTGGAATCAAATTTCCATATAAGTTTTAGTGGAGACAAACCACATCCAAACCATAGCACTTGGTAAGTTGTCTAGTACTCTAGTGCCTCTAGAACTGAAACAAAGTATTGCTTTCTAATTTTCCTTTTTCTGTCTTGCTTTTTCTCCCAATGGGGTTCAGCCATTTACGGACAAGTATCCCAGACCTAAGAAATGTATCAACAGGGACACAGTGGAAATGTACAATATGGAACAAATGTACAAATATGGGTCAGATTTCCAAACTGTTCAGATTTTTCTGAATAGTGGGAGAAGCTCTGATGCAGAGCTTATTCAATGGTTCACTTACAGTTATGCCTGTTATGGTACATGTTTTGTGGGCTTAAACCTCCTGTAGTGTACTTATTTTTTGTTAGCAAAGCATCATTTAAACCTGGTGGGAGATCATCAGGGAAAAACAGTGAATTATTTGAAGTTATAGAAAAAGTTAGTAAAACTGGTATGGAGACCTCTGATATTAGATGTAAAAAAGGAAGTACACTTTAGTGATTAAGTAGATATAAGGACTCTTGGAGTTCTACTTTTAATTTGTTGGCTGACTTTAGGTTAACACTTTGAAACCTGACTTTTTTTAAAGTCAGGTTTTTCAAGGTATAATTTATTTACAGTAAAATTCACCCTTTTGAAGTGTATACTTCAAACATACAATCCACCACCCCAATCAAGCCATGGACTATTTCCTTCACTCCAAAAAGTTCCTTGTGTCCATTTCTAGATAATCTCTCATTCTACTACAGCTTCTAGGAATTGGATTTGAGTTTGCCTTTTTCAGAATGTCATATAAATGAAATCATATATAGAAGTGGCAACCTATGGCATACAAGCCAAATCTGTCCACTGTTTTTGTATAACCAGTGAGTTAAGAATGGTTTTTACATTTTTAAATAGTTGTAATTTTAAAAAATGGTGATATTTTGTAGTGTTAAAAATGACATTAAATTCAAATTTCAGTGTCTATACATAAAACTTTATTGGAACACAGCCATGCTCATTCATTTATACATTGTTAATGCCTGGTTTCTTGTTCATGCTTTTTATAGCTCATCAAAGAAATCTTTGCCTAAGTAAGCTACCTAAGAAATCTTTGCTTAACCCAAGGTCACAAAGATTTTCTTGAATATTTTCTTCTAGAAGTTTTATAGTTTTAGTCATTATATTCAGTTTGTAATCCATTTTTAGTTAATTTTTGTATAAGGTCAGGTATGAGTTGAGGTTTATTTTTTCTTACACATGGCTTTTCAGTTACTATTTTTACACATAAATTTCTCTTTGCTTAAGAGACTATTCTTTCTTCACTGAATTACTTTGGTACCTTTGTAAAAATAATTAATGATCAATTAAGTGCTGGTGTATTTCTTCACTCCGAATTGTGTTCTATTGGTATATGTCTTTATCCTTTGTCAATACCGTGCTGACTTAATCATTGAAGCTTTCATAGTAAGTCTTGAAATCAGGTAGGTGAGTCAGCTTTCTTCTTTTTAAAAACTATTTTGTCTATTCTAGGGCTTTTGCTTTTCCATATAACTTTTAGAGTTAGCTAGTTAATTTTTATAAAAAAAATCATGCTGGGATTTGGATTGGGAGTGACATTGAGTCAATAGATCAGTCTGGAGAAAATAATATTAAGTCCTCTCATTGACGAATACAGTATACTTCTCATATTATTTATATCTCATTTGATTCTTTTATTAGTGTTTTATAGTTTTCACCAGAGAAAGCCTGTACATGTTTTGTTAGATTTATACCTGAGCCTTTCCTTTTTCTTTTTTTGGTGCTATTGCAGATTGTTTGTAAAAACATTGACTTCCCATTTGTTCATGGTTGGTATATAAAAATATGGTTTATTGTATATTGATCTTGTATCCTGTGACCTTGCTAAAGTCATTTATTTGTTATAAGAGATTTTTTTTTGTAGTTTCTTTGGGATTTTATACATAGATAATTATGGCAACTGCACAAAGTTTTCTATTTACCTTTCTAATCTGTATGCTTTTTATTTTCATTTCTTTTTCTTACCTAATACACTGGCTAGGATTTCCAGTTCAATGTTGATTAGAAGTAGTTGAGAGAGGACTCCTTGCCTTGTTACTTATTTTACAGGAAAGCATTCAATTTTTCACCATGCAATATGATGTTAGCTGTAGGCATTTTTGTAGATGCCCTTACTGTGTTAAGGAAGTTTCCATCAGTTCCTAACTTGCTGAGTAGTTATGTGAAGTTCTTTCTCAGCATATATAAAGATATGTTTTTCCCCTTAGTTTGTTAATGTGATGAATTATATTGCTTGACTTTAGAATATGGAACCAACCTTGTATTCCCAAGACAAACATCACCTTTTTGTGATTTATTGTCCTTTAGCATATTTCTGGATTTGGGTTGCTAATATTGTGATGAGTATTTTTGTATCTCCTTATAAGGAATATTCGTCTGTAATTTTCTTTTCTTGTAATATTTTTGTATGGTTTTGGTATCAGACTAGTGCTGGCCTTATGAGATTAGTTGGCAAATGTTCCTTCTTCTATTTTCTAGAAAAGATTATATAGAACTGGTATTATTTCTTCCTTAAATATTTGGTGGAATTCAACAATGAAACCATCGAGAAGCAGAGTTTTATATTTGAAAGATTTTTAAACTATGAATTAAATTTATTTAGTAGATATAGGACTTGTCAGGCTATCTATTTTTTCTTAAATGAGGTGTACTAGTTTCTGTTTTTCAAAGACATGGCCCGTATTGCATGTAAGTGGTAGAATTTATAGGCCTAGAGTTGTTTGTAATATTTCCTTATATTCTTTTAAATTTAATTCAGATTAAATGTGAGGTCTGTAGTAATAGCTCCTCTGTCATTCTTGATGTAGGTAATTTATGTCTTTTCTTTTTTTCTTCATCATTACGTTTCAAGGTATATCAATTTTAATAGTCTTTTAAAAGTTTTTTCATTTTAAAGTTTAATTTTTAAATTGACAAAAATTATATATACTTATCTTGTACAACATGATGATTTGAAAAATGTATACAGTGTAGAATGACTCAATCTAGCTAATTAACATATGTATTTCCTCACTTATTTTTTGTGGTGAGAACACTTAAAATCTACCCTCTTGTGATTTTTCAAAACACAATACATTGTTACTAACTGTAGTCACCATGTTGTACAATAGATCTGTGGTCCCCAACCCCTGGGCCTCAGACCTGTTCTGATCCGTGGCCTGTTGGGCGATCCTTACCCACCCACCAAGCAGCAGGAGGTGGATGTGGGTGGTGGGCTGGCAAGGGAGGCTTAATCTGTGGCTGCTCCCCATGGCTGGCATCACTGCGTGGCCTCCTGTCAGATTAGCGGTGGCATTGGATTCTCATAGGAGCCAGAAGCCCAGTGTGGACTGCTCATATGAAGGATCTAGGTTGCCTGCTCCTTGTGAGAGTCTGGTGCCTGATGATCTGGGGTGGAGCTGGGGTGGTGGTGCTGGTGTAAGTGCAGATTGTCATTGGCAGAGAGGTTTGACTGCACAATGAATATGGTGCTCTTGGATCATTCCAGGGACAAAAGCCCCCATACCCCCCAACCCCATATGTGGAAGGATTATCTTCCATATGCTGGTCCCTGGTGCTAAAAATGTTGGGAACTGCTGCAATCGATCATTTGAACTTATTCCTTCTATCTAACTGAAATTTTGTATCCTTTGACCAACATCTCCCCATCCTCCCACATCCAAGCCCCCAGTAACCTTTCATTCTATACTCTATGAGTTAAACTTTTTTAGATTTTACATATAAATGGGATCATCTGATATATATATTTTTTGTGGTTGGCTTACATCTCTCAACATAATGTCCTCCAAGTTCATCTGTGTTGTTGTAAAAGACAGGATTTTCTTTTATTTTGGTAAGGCTGAATAATATTCCATTGTGTATATATACCACATTTTCCTTATCCATTCATCATTGATGGGTACTTAGGCGGATTCATATCATGGCTGTTATGGATAATGCTATGATAAACACGGTAGTGTGGACATTTCCTCAACATACTGGAGTCTTTAGGATTTACTATAGTTAAGATTATGTTGTCTACAAACAGAGACAAACTTCTTTTTCAATTTGGATGCCTTTTATTTCTTTCTTTTTCCTAATGACTCTGACTAGGACTTCCATTATTATGTTGAATATAAGTGGCAAGAATCAGTATCCTTGTCTTGTTCCTAATATTAGAGGAAAAACTTTCAACTTTTTACCACTGAGTATGAGGTTAGAGGTAGGTTTATCATATAAGGCTTTTTATTGTATTGACGTATATTCCTTCTATACCAATTATTTTAAGAATTTTTTTGATCATGAAAGGATGTTGAATTTTTTCAAATGCTTTTTTTGCATCTGTTGAGACAATCACATGATTTTTGTCCTTTATCCTGTTAATGTGGTGTATCACACTTATAAAACTGTTTATACTGAACTACCCTTGCACCCCTGGGATAAATACCACTTGATCTTTAATGTGGTTTTGAGTTCAATTTGCTAGTATTTATGGATTTCTGAATCTATTAGTATGTTCATCAGGGATATTGGCATATAATTTTATTTTCTTGTAGTGTTTTTGTTTGGCTTTGGTATCATGGTAAAATTGGTCTTATAAAACGGGTTTGGAAGTATTCTCTCTTCTTCAGTTTTTTGAAAGAGTTTGAGAAGAATTGGTGTTAGTTCTTTAAATGTTGAGTGGAATTCAGCAACGAAGCCATCAGGTCCTGGGCTTTGCTTTGATGGGAGACTTTGTTATTGATTCAGTCTCCTTACTCATTAATGATCTGTTTAGATTTTCTATTCTTCATAATTCAGTCCTGATAGATTGTATGTGACAAGGAAGTTATCTATTTTTCTAGGTTATCCAGTTTTTTTGATGTATAATTGTTCATATTAGTCTCTTATCCTTTATATTTCTGCAATATCAACTGTAATGTCTCTACTTTCTGATTTTATTTAGTGGAGTCTTCCCTTTTTTTTTACTTAGTCTAGCTAAGGGTTTGTGGATTTTGTTTATCTTTACAACAAAACAACTCTTAGTTTTGTTGCTCTTTTCTATTGATTTTTATTCCCCATTTCACTTATTTCTGCCCTGATATTCCTTCTACTAACTTTGGGCTTTGTCCTTTTTATAGTTTCTTCACTTGCATTATCAGGCTATTTATTTGGGATCTCTGTTTGATTTCTGTTTGATTTCTCTCTTTCTTTTTTTGTTTTTTTGAGACAGAGTCTCACTTTGTTGCCCTGAGTAGAGTGCCATGGCGTCCTCCTTCTTTTTAATGTAGATAGTTATTGCTGTAACTTACGTCTTAGAATTGCTATTGCTGCATCCCATAAATTTTTGTATGTTGTGTTTCCATTTTTGTTTGTCTCAAGATAGTTTTTAATATCCCCTTTTAATTTCTTCTTTGACCCATTGGTTGTTGATGAGCATGTTGTTTAATTTTTACATTTTTGTGAATTTTCTAAAGTTCCCTCTATTATTGATTTCTAGTTTAATACTATTGTGGTTGGAAAAGATACTTTGATATGACATTAATATTTAAAAATTTATTAATACTTATTTTGTGGACTAACACATTATCTATCCTAGGGAATGTTCTGCATATACTTGAGAAGAATGCATTTTGTTGCTATTGTATGAAATGTTCTTTATATGTCTGTTAGGTCTATTTGGTCTAAAATATAGTTTAAGCTCATTGTTTTCTTACTGGTTTCCTGTCTGGATGACTTGTCGACTTGTTGAAAGTGGGATACTGAAGTCTCCTACTGGTATTGTATTGCTGTCTCTCTCTTTTCAGATCTGTTAATACTTGCTTTTATATAGTTAGGTGTTTTGATGTTGGGTGCATATATATATTTATAATTGTTATATCTTCTTTATGAATTGATCTTATCATTATATAATGACCTTCTTTGTCTCATTTTGCAGTTTTTGATTTAATGTCAATTTTATGTGGTTTAGCTACCCTTTCTCTCTATCGTGTTTATATTTTCATGAATATCTTTTTCTGTCTCATCATTTGCAGTCATGTGTGTCCTTAAATGTGAAGTGTGCCTGTTGTGGGCAGCATATAGTTTGGTATTTCTTTAATCCATTTATCCATTCCATGTCTTTTGATTGGAGACTTTAATCCATTTATACTCAAGGTAATTATTGATAATGGCAGGACTTACTACTGCCATTTTGATAATATTTTTTTCTGGTTGTTTTATAGATCCTGTGTTCCTTTCTTCCTCTTTTGCTGTTTTCCTTTGTGATTAGTTGATTTTCTGTAGTGGTAAGCTTCGACTCCTTGTATTTTTCCTTTTGTATATTTACTACAGGTTTCGCTTTGTGCTTACTATGAGGCTTACATAAAGCATCTTATAGTTGTAATGAGCCATTTTGAGCTGATAGCAACTAATTTTGATCATTACAAAAACTACACTCTTACTCTACCCAAATTTTGTGGTTTTGATGTTACAATTTACATTTTTGTATTGTGTATCTCTTAACAAATAATTGAAGCTATTTTTATTTTCAATAGCTTTGTCATTTAATCTTCACGTTACACATAATAGGTGATTTACACACCACCCTTACAGTATTAGAATATTCTGAATTTGACTATGTACTTTTACCAATGAGTTTTATACTTTCATATATCTTTGTGTTATAATTAGCATGCTTATCTTTTGACTTGAAGAACTGCTTTTAGTATTTTTTGTTTTCTTTTAGCTTGACAAACTTCCTTTAGCATTTCCTGTAAAAAGAATCTAGTGATGATGAATGCCCTCAACTTTTATTTGTCTCAGAAATTCTTTATCTTTTCTTTATTTCTGAGACAGCTTTGTTAGGTAAAGTATTCTTGTTTGACAGTTTTTATTCTTTCAGCACTTTGAATATATTATCTCACTCTCTCTTGGCCTGTAATGTTTCTGCTGAGCAGTCCACTGCTAGCCTTATTGGAACTCCCTTATATGTGATTTGTTTATTTTTTCTTGGGGCTTTCAGGATCCTTTCTTTGTCTTTGGTTTTAGATAGATTGGTCATAATATGTCTTGATGTAGTCTTGTTTGGATTGAATCTGATTGGAAAACTTTGACCTTCCTGTTCCTAGCTATTTACATCTTTTCCCAGATTTGGAAAGTTCTCTGCTATTATTTCTTTAAATTATTTCTTTCTGCCCCTTTTTTTCTCTCTTCTCCTTCTTGAACTCCTTTAATTTGAAAGTTTGCTCTTTTGATGTTGTCCCATAAATCCTGTAAGCTTTCTTTATTTCTTTTCATTCTTTTTTTTTATCCTCTGACTGTGTATTTTCAAATAACCTGTCATTGAGTTCATAGACTGTTTCTTCTGTTTTATTGATTTTGCTGTTGCTGCCCTCTACTGAAGTTTTTACTTCATTTATTGCATTTTTCAGTTGCAGAATTTCTGTTTGATTTCTCTTTCTTTTTTTTTTGAGACAGAGTCTCACTTTGTTGCTCTGAGTAGAGTGCTGTGGCATCCTCCTACCTCACAGCAACCTCAAATTCCTGGGCTCAAACGATCCTCCTGCCTCAGCCTCCCAAGTAGCTGGGACTACAGGTGCACACCACAATACCCAGCTAATTTTTCTATATATATATTTTTTAGCAGAGACACGATCTTGCTCTTGTTCAGGCTGATCTTGAACTGCTGATCTCAAGCAATCATCCTGCCTCGGCCTCCCAGAATGCTAGGATTACAGACATGAGCCACCATGCCTGGCCTTCTGTTTGATTTCTTAAATAATTTTTAATCTTTCTTGTATTTTTCATTTTTTATTGTTTTATTGATTTCATTTTGTTGTTTCTTTTTATTTTCGTGAGTTTTGATGAACTTACTTAAAAACCATTGTTTTGAATTCCTCATTAGGCAGTTCCGGTTGCTCCATTTCTTTGGGTTAGCTACTGGGAAATTATTGTGTTTTTTGGTGGTGTTATAGCTACTTTGTTTTTCGTGATTCTTTTTGCCTTATGTTAAAGTTTGTGCATTTGAGTAGTAGGGCCTTATTCCAGTCTTTGCAGACTGTCTTTGTCTGAGAAAGCCCTTCTTTACCAGTCAGCCCATGCAGAAATTCTGGGCAGGTTGTTTGGAGTGGTTAGTGGATGGGCTTGCTTCTGAAATCCTCAGGCAGGCTGTTTTAGTGCCTGGGTCATCAAGTGCATTATCCTGGTCTCTGGGTTCAATGGGTTGGGCCTTGAGCCCGGGTCCACTGTGGTGGACCTATTGATTGGGTCTGTGTGTTTGGTCCTGAAGCGTGTATCTGTGGAACTGACTGTAAGCCTGGGTCGTCAGGGGATGACCTGGCTTTGAGGTTGGCCTTGAGCCTGTGTCTTCAGGGGCTGACCAAGTGCTGAGATGGGCCTGGTGCCCAGGTCCACTGGAATGCACCTGAAACTTGAGTTCAGGGGGTATGGCCTGATGCTTGGCTGGTTCTGAGGCCTGAGTTTACCAGGGTGGACCTAGGTCCTGGGTCTGTAGGAGTGGATGTGAAATATCTGTCCATATGGGTTATACTGGCAATGGGTGCTGTTGATGGTCCTGGACCCTGGGTCTGGTGGAGTGAGGGGTTGCTGTGGCTGGCCTGGAGGGTAGAGTCCTGGGGAACAGCATGACAATGGACATACCTGGAATCTGTTTCTCTGGTGCTGACCTGGTGTCTGTGGCCAGGGGTGCTAACCTGTTGCTGTGTTGGGCTGAAACCTGGAGTTGGATGGGCCTACCTGGTACTGGGTTGGTCTGAAAGCTGAGGTGGGCCTACAGCCTAGGGGCACAGGGGCTGGCCTGGTGCTGGGTGTGCCTAGACCTTGTATCTGCAGGTGCTGCCCTGGAGGCTGGGTCTGTGGTACATCTTTAGTGCATCACAACCTTCAAATTCTTCTAACAGAGGGCTGCTGTTGCCTTTTGCTTAGGATGGATGTTGGTGTAGCAGAAGTTATTTCAGTATTTTTGCTATTCTCTTGGCCATTCCCACCCATCTGTGCCATGCTCTCATCCCTTCCCAGGATTAGATTACTGTGCTTATTGTTTGATGCTAGGCATGTCATAGGAGCAAGGGTGTTCTCCGTTATGTTTTTTTCACCCTCTGTCTTTGACAGCCCTGTCTCCCTGAGCCTTGAGAAATGGGGCTTGCTCAGATTTCTCAGTCTCTCCTTCCCATGGAAGCAAATCTTCCTGATTGGTTTGAGACAGGAGTTTCCTCCCCTGTGCTAGTGATAAAAACCCTCTGATTTGTATTTGGGTAGGATTTTGGGCTCAAGGTTCTTTCTTGCCCCTTTTCCATGGGTAGAGGTATTTTTTTCTTCAACCTTTTTGCTAACTACAATGGATTTTTGTCTCTTCCCTGGGGATGACAGAATTTACTTTCTTTTTCAGTTTTTTAAAGCTTTTGTTTTTTTAGGAGAAAAGTTCTGGGGAATTGTGCCTGTGTCCCAGAAGCCACTAGTCACCTTTATTATACTTGCATATGTGCTCTTCCAGAACAAAAGGACAGAGTTTCTTTGCTTTCATGCCCTGCTCACAGTCTTCCTTATGAACACCCAAGGGAGGCCTGTGGAAAAGTCCTTATGAGTGAATATAAACTTCCTTTGAGTCTGGGTCCCTTAAGCTATTTCAGACTGTCCTCTGAAGCCCACTCTTGGCCTTTAACAATTTATTTAAATTTTGACTGTAGCCACCTCATTCTCCTGTATTCTGCCAAAGGTGAAACTGTTAGTGTGTTCTGTTTTTCCTTGGAGAGGCTTGTTACTCTTTGGAATTCAGTTTGTTTGCCTTATAACCTCTAGTCTTTGATGAGTTCCAGAAAAGCTAAGATTTTTTTAGATTATTCAGTCTTTTGTCATTGTTAGGATGGGAGGTATATTTGTGGTTTCCTAAACATAAGCTAAACTAATTATAGTTTTAAAAATTTTCCTTAAAAATAATAGAAAAGTCTTATCAATATCTATCTATCTATCTATCTATCTAAGACTAGTCAAGCACAGTAGTGAGATGAGAATGAATAGAACAAAGAGTTTGATCCATAATTGACTGTGAACCATCGACTGAGATAACTTCAGACCACTTATCAGCATTTGTTTTTAATTAGAGCAAATAATATACTTTTTCTAGGCATCTTTTTTTCTTATTCTGCTGTTTTATTTTTAAAATAAAACTTGGCTTTTTATTTGCACAACTTCATTTGCTAGGCTGCTAATATTTCACAGTGTTTGTACAGCCAACTAATGTCTAGACTGTTGAACAGATTTAAATAATTAGTGAGAGCACTCATCCAGTGTTTTACCCTCTGTTTGGTTTCTTCATATCAATCCAGTTGAGACTGTGTCTCAATGATTTGAAGTTATAGGCTTTGGCTTTGCTGTTTAAGTGAAATTAGATGTCTATATTTCTAAAGCTGAATTGTAGAAAAATAACATTGTGAATATGTGACAGCATATGATTGAAAATATATGGCAAATGGTAGATAGAAATTTATAATTATAATTCAAAGAAATATCTCTATAATCATATATTGCATTAATTGGTTCTTAAATTGATATGTATATCAGAAGGTAGAACTATAATAGTTGTAACACTTTTATGATGTAATGTATCACATAAGATGTTAATCTTTCATAAGAAAATTAAATTTTACTTGTTTTAGTCTCATCCTAAGTATTTTTTCGTTATAAAATTGTGCCTATAGACTATGGTAATTTTTTTTTTTTTTAGATAATATCAGGAAACCAATTTTTTCTTATCTGTTTTCTCTGCAGAAAACTGCATCAGCAGTTTGAAATGTATAAGGAGCAGGTAAAGAAGATGGGCGAAGAATCACAACAACAGCAAGAACAGAAGGGTGATGCCCCAACCTGTGGTATATGCCACAAAACAAAGTTTGCTGATGGATGTGGCCATAACTGTTCATATTGCCAAACAAAGTTCTGTGCTCGTTGTGGAGGTCGAGTGTCATTACGCTCAAACAAGGTACAGAAGTGAAAATTACACATGGCAATTCTCTTATAGTTAAGCTTATTGTGAATAAAATAGAGATAACTGAAATTGATATTCAGAATAACCAAAAACCTAAACCTTCTATATTGTCTTTATTTTAGATAAAAGTTGTTTTAAATTTTTTTTACTGAATTAAAAAGATATTTGTTTCATCATTTCTTGTCAGTTAGCTTATGATTTTGTTTAGAATCATAGGATCTTGGATTTTCAATTGGTCTCACTCTTTTATTTTTTAGGTGCAAAAATCTGAGATCCAGAAAGACTAAAGTTTATTCTTAAAGCCACACAAATTATTAATGTCAGAGTTTTGATACAGCTTTCCCTGTACCACACATACTTTTACAAACTTTGTAGATCTGTTCTTCCTTTGGCCCATTTCCTGTCCTTCTGAAAGAAGCCCTTTCCAGGTTTAAGTTTCTGTTTCATAATTTTATAACTTTTGAAGCTACATTCACCTTTGTTTTTAACATTAATGGAATAAGCATTTGACTATGGAATTTAAAGAGAAAATGTTGAGGATTTGTTTCATATTTATATGAGATTACTGTAGCTTTTCTATTCACTTTAGAGAATGTATTAATGCAACTCAAAGAATACTTTGTTGAAATTAGCAAAAGCAATATTTTAAAAATGTTTGTCTCAGTAAGTTCTTTCAAATTTGAATTTATCTATTTATCGTTATTTTATCACCTAGTTATTTTCTTAGGTAGTTTTTTTTTTTTTTTTGAGACAGAGTCTTGCTGTGTTGCCCGGGCTAGAGTGAGTGCCATGGCGTCAGCCTAGCTCACAGCAACCTCAAACTCCTGGGCTTAAGTGATCCTACTGCCTCAGCCTCCCCAGTAGCTGGGACTATAGGCGGGCGCCACCATGCCCGGCTAATTTTCTCTCTCTCTCTCTCTCTCTCTCTCTCTCTCTCTCTCTCTCTATATATATATATATATATATATATATATATATATATATATATTTAGTTGGCCAGATAATTTCTTTCTATTTTTAGTAGAGACGGGGTCTCGCTCTTCCTCGTCTCAGGAAGAGGTCTTGAACTCCTGACCTCGAGCAATCCACCCGCCTTGGCCTCCCAGAGGGCTAGGATTACAGGCGTGAGCCACTGCGCCCAGCCTTCTTAGGTAGTTTTTAAATGGAAGCTGATATCTTTACATACATTACTTATACATAGTTATGGGAATCAGTTCCCTGATGTGATTTTATTTTTTCATTTTCTCATTTTTCCTCCTTTTTCATTGTTTTTTTTTTTTTGCTCAGAACTAGTCACTTATTTCTTCCTGTCTTTCCCCCTGGCTTACCTGATTGTATATATATTTTTTCTTCTTGAGTAAGTGCATTGGCTAGAAACTGCAGTGTAATTTTGAATAAAAATGGTGAAAGCAGGCATCCTTGTATTGTTCGTAATCTTAGAGGGAAAGCATTCAGTCTTTCACTGTTAAGTATAATGTTAGCTGTAAGCTTTTCATAGATGCCATCTATTCCTAATTTGCTGAGTTTTTTGTTTTTTTTTACATCAGGAATAAAGGTTGGATTTTGTAAAATGCTTTTTCTCTATTTATTGAGATTAATTATGTTTTTTCTTTCTTTGTTAATATGGTAAAGTACATTGATTGATTTTTGAATATTAAACCAACTTTGTATTCTTCAGATAAATCCGATTTGTTTATGATGGATTATCCATTTTATATGTTAATGGATTTGATTTCATATTAATTTTTTTTTTTTAATGAAGAGGTCTTACTATGTTTCCCAGGGGGCACTTGAACTCTTGGGCTTGGGTGATCCTCCCACCTCAGCTTCCTGAGTAGCTGGCTGGAATTACAGGCACTTACCAGCACACCCGGATGATTTGATAAAATTTTGTTGAACATTTTTTTTTCTATGTTCATGAGGCATAGTTCTGTAGTCTTCTTTTTTTGTAATGTTTTTCCTTAGTTTTGGTTAGGAAAATCTGGTCTGATAAAATGAGTTGGGAATTACTTCCTCCTCTTCAATGTTTTGGGAGATTATAAAGAACTGGTATTATTTTATCCTTTAATAATTTGGTGAAGTTTGGAAGTCTTCACCAGTGAAGCATGCAGTTTTTTTTTGTTGGAAAGGTTTTTAAGTAGACTTTCAATTTCCTTAATAGATCTAGGATTATTTGGGTTATCTATTTTTTCCTTGAATAAGGTTTCATAGTTATATCTTTCAAGGAATTTATCTAATTCCTTATAAGTTGTTAAATTTGTTGGCATAAAGTTGTTCATAGTTTTCTGTTATTCTTTTAACATCTGTGGAATCTAGTGATGCTACCTCTTTCATTCCGTTACCCATATTGGTAATTTGGGTCTTCTTTCTCTTCTTCCTTTTCAGTCTGGCTAGATTTTTATTAATTTTATTGATCTTCTCAAACAACCAACTTTTGGTTTTATTAATTTTCTCATTGTTGAGTTTTGCTTTGGTCTTTATTATTTCTTTTCTTCTGCTGACATGGGTTTAATTTTCTATTTTTCTAATTTCTTATGTTAGAAGAAAGCCTTTGCGACTTTTCTTCTTTTCTAATATGGGTTTCATCTGCTATAAATTTTCCCTAAGTACTATGTTAGTATCATATCCCAAATTTTTATATGTTGTCTTTTCGTTTCATAAGTTAAAAATACTTTCTAATTTTCCTTTTCTTCTTTGACAAATGGACAGTTTAGAAGTATGTTATTTACTTTTCAAATACTAGGGGATTATCAGTACTCTTTCTGTTAATGATTTCTAATTTAATTCTGTGGTAGTCCCAGAATACACTTTGCATGCCTTGCCTCCTTTGAAATTTATTGATACTTATTTTATAGCCCAGAATATAGTTTATTTTAGTAAATGTTCCATGTCTACTTGAGAAGGATGTATATTCTTCTACTTATAGAAGAATATTTATATTTTGGCCAGAGTAGTTTTAAATGCCCATTAGGCCAAGTTGATTGATAGAATTATTTAAGTCTACTATATCATTGTTGATTTTCTGCCTATTCTATCAATTATTAAGAGAAGGGTATTGAAGTATATAACAGAACTTAGATTTGTCTATCTCTCCTTGAAGTTCCATTAATTTTTATTTTATGTATTTTTAGGCACTGTTTTTAGGTGCATGAACATTAGGATTCCTATGTTCTCTTATTTAATTGACTCCTTCATCATAATTAAGTGACTTTCTTGATTCTTGGTAATATTCGTTGCTCTGAAATCCACTTTTTTTGTCTAATATTAATATAGCTAATACCATTGGGTGGTATTAACATAGTATATGATTTACTATTCTCTTACTTAAAACTTATTTGTGTCTTATATTTAAAATACTTTCCTAATAGGCTGCATATAGTTGGGTCTTGCTTTATTATGCAATCTGACAATCTTTTAGTTGGGTGTTTATACAATTTACATTTCATGTGATTTTTTGATATATTTGGTTTGATTATATCATCTTGCTTTCTGTATCTTTTATTTGTCTCATCTTTTATTTGTTCTTATATTTCCTTTTCAGCTTTCTTTGGGATTTATCAAGTATTTTTTGTGATTCATATTTCCTCCTTTGTTGGCTCAATAGCTATAATTCTGTTTTGTTATTTTATTAATTGCTTCAGGATTTCTAGAATATATGTTTAAATTATTATAGTCAACCTTCAACTGATATTACACCATTTCATTTATAGTATAAGAAGCTTACAATAGTATACTTCCATATTTCCTTTTTGAATTCTGTTATTGGTGTCATATTTTACTTTGACCTATTTTATTAACCCCATAATACATTGTTATTTTTGTATAAAAAGTTTATCTTTAATGAGTTTAAATGATAAGGGAAAATGTATATTTACTCTTGTAGTTACCATTTCTGGTACCAGTCATTTCTTTGTGTAGATCTGTATTCATATCTGGTATCATATTTTGTCTGTCTGAAATTTTCTTTCTTTTCTTTTTTTTTTTTTTGAGACAGAGTCTCACTCAGTTGCCCGGGGTTGAGTGCCGTAGCATAAAGCTCACAGCAACCTCAAACTCCTGGGCTTAAGGAATCCTTCTGCCTCAGCCTCCCAAGGAGCTGGGACTACAAGCATGTGCCACCATGCCTGGCTAATTTTTCTATATATATTTTTAGCTGTCCATATAATTTCTTTCTATTTTTAGTAGAGATGGGGTCTCACTCTTGCTCAGGCTGGTCTTGAACTCCTGAGCTTAAACAATCCGCCCGCCTTGGCCTCCCAGAGTGCTAGGATTACAGGCGTGAGCCACCACGCCCGGCCTGAAATTTTCTTGAATATTTCTTGTTCTGCAAGGATGTATGTGATAAATGCTTTCAATTTTTTATACTAAAAATTTTGCCTTCATTTTTTAAAAATACATTTTTCCTGCATGTAGGGCTTAGTTTGACAGGGTTTTTTCTTAGTATTAAAATTTTTTTTACTTTTAATTTTTATGGATACATAATAGTTGTACTTAATAATGTGGTGCATATGATAATAAGCATGCAATGTGTAATGATGAAATGTGAATAATTGTGATATCCATCACTTCAAACATTTATCATGTTTTTGTGTTGGGAGTATTCCAAATCTTCTAGCTATTTTGAAATATATAATAAATTATTGCTAACTATAGTCACCCTATTATACTATTGAACACTAAAAATTTTTCCTTTTATCTAACTGAATTTTTGTTCTCATTACTCAACCCCTCTTCATCCCTTCTCCCCTCTACTCTTCCTCGCCTCTGGTACCTACTATTCTATTCAATACCTGCATGAGATCTTTCTTTTTTAGATCCCACATATGAGTGAGTATTTGCGATATTTGTCTTTCTATGCCTGGTTATTTCACTTCACATAGTGTCCTTCAGTTCCATCCATGTTGCTGTAAGTGACAGGATTTTATTTTCCTTTATGGCTGATTAATATTCCATTGTTTATCTATAGCATATTTTCTTTATCAGTTCATGTGTTGATTGACACATAGGTTGATTCCATACCTTGCCTATTGTGAATATGTTGCCATAAACATGGGAGTGCAGATATCTCTTAGATGTATTGATTGCCTTTCTTTTGGAAATGTACCTAGCATTGGAATTGCCAGATCATATAGTAATTCTGTTTTTGGTTTTTTGAGGAACCTCCATACTGTTATCCATAGTGGCTGTACTAATTTACATTCCCACACATAGTGTATGAGTGTTCCTCTTTCTCCCCATTCTCACCAGCATTTATTTTCCTTTTGATAATTGTGATTTTAATTGAGGTGAGTTGATATCTCATTGTGGCTTTGATATGCATTTCTCTGATGACTAATGTTGAACATTTTTTCATATAACTGTTGGCCATTTGTATGTCTTCTTTTGAGAAATGTCTATTCAGATCTTTTGCCCATTTTTAAATCTAATTATTTATTTTTTTGAGTTGTTTGCGTTCCCTATATTCTGATTATTAACCATCCTTGTTTTGGATGGATAGTTTGGAAGTGTTTTCTCCCATTCTGTGGGTTGCCTCTTCCCTTTGTTGATTGTTTCTTTTGCTGTGCAGAAGCTGTTTACCTGATGTAATTCCACTTGTCAATTTTTGCTTTGGTTGCCTGTGCTTTTGAGGTCTTATTCAAGAAATATGTGCTCAGAACAATGTTCTGAAACATTTCTCCAATTTTTTTAATTGTAGTAGTGTTATAGTTTCCAATGTTAGATTTAAGTCTTTAATCCCTTTTGGTGTGATTTTTGTATATGGTGAGAGATAGAGGTCTTGTTTTATTCTTCTGTATTTAGATATCCAATTTTCCTAGCACCATTTATTAAGAGACTGTCCTTTCTTTAATGTATATTCTTGGCACCTTTGTCAAAAATGAGTTGGCTATAAACGTGTGGATTTATTTCTGGGTTCTCTATTCTGTTCCCTGGGTCTATGTGTCTGTTTTCATGCCAGTGCTATGCCATTTTGGTTACTATAACTTTGTAGTTTACTTTGAAGTCAAGTAATGTGATGCCTCCAGCTTTGTTTTTTTGCTCAGAATTGCTTTGGCTATTCAGGGTGTTTGTAGTTCCATATGAATTTCAGGATTGCTTTTTATATATCTGTGAAGAATGTCATTGGTGTTTTGATAGAGATTGCATTGAATCTATAGATTGCTTTGGGTAGTATGGACATTTTAACAATATTAAAATCTATGTGATTGGGATATCTTTGAATCTTTTTGTATTCTCTTCAATTTCTTTTATCCATGTTTTATAGTTTTCATTGCAGAGATTTTTTACTCTTTAGTTAAGTTTATTCCTAGATATTTTATTTTATTTTAATTTTGTTTAGTTTTCTCACTCTGTTGCTTGGGCTAGAGTGCAGTGGTGTCATCATAGCTCACTGCAACCTGAAACTCCTAGGCTCAAGTGATCCTTCTGCCTTAGCCTCCTGAGTAGCTAGGACTACTACAGGTGTGTGCCACCATGCCTGGATAATTTTTTTATTTTTTGTAGAGGAAGGGTCTCACTGTGTTGCTCAGGCTCAAGTGATCATCCTGCCTTGGCCTCCCAAAGTGTTGGGATGACAGGTGTGAGTCACCACACCTGGGCTATTTTATTTTATTAGCTATTGTAAATGAGATTGCTTTCTTGATTTTTCCTCTTTTAGATTTTTTGCTGTTGGCATATAGAAGTGCTACTGATTTTTGTATGTTGATTTTGTATCTTGTAACTTTACTGAGTTCATTTATGAGTTTTTACAGTTTTTGGTGGAGTCTTTAGGGTTTTCTATGTATTAGATCATTTCATCTGCAAACAAGAACAGTTTGACTTCTTACTTTCCAATTTGGATGTCCTTTATTTCTTTCTCTTGTCTAATTGCTCATGCTAGAACTTCTAGTACTATCTTGAATGAAAGTGGTGAAAGTGGGCTTCTTTGTCTTGTTCCAGATCTTAGAGGAAAGGCTTTCAATTTTTCCCTGTTTGGTTTGATGCTAGCTGTGGGTTTGTAATATATGCCCTTATCATTTTGAAGTACGTTCCTTCTATACCTAGTTTTTTGAGTGTTTTTTTATATCATGCAGCGATGCTGAATTTTATCAAATGCTTTTTCAGTATACATAGAGAGATCATATGGCTTTTGTCCTTGTTTCTATTACTGTGGTGTATCATGTGTTGAACCTTCCTTACATCCCTGAGATGAATCCCACTTGATCACAGTGATTGATCTTTTTAATCTGCTGTTGAATTCAGTTTTCTATTATTTTGTTGAGTATTTCTGTATCTTTCTTCATCAGTAATATTGGCCCGTAGTTTTCTTTTTGTTGTTGTTGTTGTTGTGTTCTTGTCTGGTTTTATAAGGGTAATACTGACCTCATAGAATGAGTTGTAAGTATTCTTCTCATCTTCAAGTTTTTTTGAGGAGTTTGAGTAGAATTGGTATTATTAGTTCTTTAAATGTTTGGTAGAATACAGCAGTTAATCCATCAGGTCCTGCAATTCTCTTTTATGGGAAACACTTTATTACAGCTTGGATCTCATTACTCACTGGTCTGTTTGGGTTTTCTGTTTTTTACATGGTTCAATCTTGGTAGGTTTTATGTGACTAGGAATTTATCCATTCTTTATTTTCCAATTTATTAGGATATAGTTACCTATAATGATCCTTTGTATTTCTATGGTATCTATTGTAATATCTTCTTTTTTTGCCTCTGATTTTATTTGGGTTGTCTCTTTTTTTCTTATTTAGTCTAGGTAAAGGTTTGCCGATTTTGTTTACCTTTTCAAAAAACCAACTTTTTGTTTTGTTGGTCTTTTGTATTCTTTTTGTCTGAATTTTCATTATTTCTTCTCTGATCTTTATTATTTTTTTCCTTTTACTAATTTTGGGTTAGGATGGGTCTTGCTTTTCTAGTTCTTTAAGGTATATCATTATGTTATTGGAAGTATTTCTGTTTTTTTGATTTAGGACTTTGTTGATATAACTTCCATATTAGTGTATATATATATATATATATATATATATATATATATTTTTTTTTTTTTTGCTGTATAACCTCAGTTTTGGTATGTTGTGTTTCCATTTACATTTGTTTCAAGAAATTTTTAAGATTCCATCTTAATTTCTTCCTTGACCCATTGGTCATTCAGGAGCATGTTGTTTAATTTCCATGTATATGTATAGTTTTCCAAGTTTCTCTTGTTATTGATTTCTAGTTTTATTCCATTCTGGTCAGAAGAGATACTTGATATGATTTTTACGTTTTTGAACTTGAGACTTGTTTTGGGGCCTAAGGTATGGTCTATCTTGGAGAATATTCCATGTGTTGATAAGAAAATTGTGCATTCTGAAGCAGTTGGTTGAAATGTTCTGTAAACGTCAATTCAGCCCATTTGTTCTAGAGTCTAGTTTAATTTCATTGTTTCTTTGTTCATTTTGTCAGGATCATCTGTCCATTCCTGAACATGGGGTGTTGAAATATCCTGCTGTTTTTCTATTGCAGACTATCTCTCCCTTTAGATTTAATAATATTTGCTTTATGTGTTTGGTTGCTCTTTATATGCTGTTGGTTGCATATATATTTCTTATTGTTGTATCTCTTGATGAATTGACCCCTTTATCATTACGTAATGACGTTTTTTTGTCTCTTTTTACAGTTTTTGACTTGACATCTGTTTTATTTGATATAAGTATAACTTCTCCTGTTATTTTTTGGTTTCAATTTTCATGAAATGTCTTTTTCCAACTTTTTTTTTTTTTTTTTTAGACAGAGTCTCACTTTGTTGCCTGGGCTAGAGTGAGTGCCGTGGCATCAGCCCAGCTCACAGCAACCTCAAACTCCTGGGCTTAAGCAATCCTACTGCCTCAGCCTCCCGAGTAGCTGGGACCACAGGCATGTGCCACCATGCCTGGCTAATTTTCTCTCTATATATTTTTAGTTGTCCAGATAATTTTTTTTTATTTCTATTTTTAGTAGAGACGGGGTCTCGCTCAGGCTGGTCTCGAACTCCTGACCTCGAGCCATCCACCCGCCTTGGCCTCCCAGAGGGCTAGGATTACAGGCGTGAGCCACCTCGCCTGGTCTTTTTCCAACTTTTTACTTTCAGTCTATATCTGTCTTTATAGGTGAAGTGAGTTTCTTGCGAATATAGTTGGTTCTTATTTTTTTTATCCATTCAGCCTGTCTTTTAATTTGAGAATTAGTCCTTTTACATTCATTGTTATTATTCATAGGCAAGGACTTAAAACTACCATTTAAAAAATTTGTTTCCTGGTTGTTTTGTAAGTCCTCTCTTCGTTTCTTTCTTTTTTACTGTCTTCCTTATTGGATAAGTGATTTTTTTTCTGGTAGAATGTTTTAATTCCTTGTTTTTTATTTTTAGTGTATCTACTATGGGCTTTTCTTTTGGTTATCATTAGCTTATAAAAACATCTTATAGTTGCAATAAGTTATTGTGAACTGATGATTACTTAACTTTGATCACAAAGGAAAGAAAAGAAACAAATGAGCAAGGAAAAAACCAAAAACTCTATAAGTCTTTGCTGCCCTAGTTTTTGACTTTTTATTGTCTCAGCTTTTATGTTTTAATATTTCTCATTTCTTAACAAATTGTTATAGTTATTATTTCTAACAGATTTGTCTTTTAGTCTTCATATTCAAGATATGTGATACATACCACAATCACAGTATTAGTGTAGTCTGAATTTGTGTAGTTATTCATACTTTTATTAGTGAGTTTTATACTTTGAGATGATTTCTTGTCGCACAATTGTATTTTTTTTTCCATTCTGAATAATTCCCTTTCACATTCCTTGCAAGGCAGGTCTGGTGGTGATGAATTTCCTGAGGTTTTTTTTTTTTGTCTAGGAAAGTCTTTATTTATCCTTCATGTTTGAAGGATAACTTTGTGTTAGGTACAATATTCTCAGTTCCAAGTTTTATTCCTTGCTTTGAATATGTCATCTTACTTTCTCCTGACCTATAAAGTTTCTGCTGAGATATCTGTTGCCAGACATATTGGAGCTCCATTATATGTTACTTGCTTTTATTCTCCTGTTGCTTTTAGGATCCTTTCTTTGTCCTTGACCTTTGAGAGCTTATTATATGTCTCGAGATAGTCTTATTTAAATTGAATCTGCTTGGTGTTCTTTGACATTCTTGTAGCTGGATATTCATATCTTTCTCTAGGTTTGGAATGTTCTTTGTTCTTTTTTTTGAATAAATTTTATATCCTATTCTCTTTCTCTATTTCCTCTTTAAGGCCAGTCACTCTTATATGTGCCCTTTTGAAGCTATTTTCTAGATCTTATAAATGTGCTTTGTTCCTTTTCATTTTTATCCTGTGTGCATTTTCAAATAGTCTGTCTTCAAGCTCACTACTTGTTTCTTCTGCTAGGTCACTTCTGCTGTTGAGACACTCTTGATGCAATTTTCAGTTTGTCAATTAAGTTTTTTAGCTGCAGGATTTGTTTGATTTTTTTCATCATTTTAATCTCTTTGCTACATTTCTTTGATAATTTTCTGAATTCTTTTCCTGCATTTTCTTAAAGTTTAGTTGAACTTTCTTATAACAACTATGTTCAATTTCCTGTCTGAGAGGTCACATATCTATCACTCCTGAGTTGGTCACTGGTGCCTCATTTAGTCCATTTACTGATGTCATATTTTCTTGAATGTTCTTGATACTTGTGGGTGTTTGTTGATGTCCAGTCCTTGAAGAGTTAAGAGGTATTTATTCCAGTCTTTGCAGTCTGGCTTTGTTTGGTCCAGTCCTTCTTCAGAGGCCCTCTCAAGAATTCAAAGGGTATTGAGTGTAGAGTTACCTATACTTGTGGTCACTGCCGCTGTTTCAGCACAAGAGGGTGCCCTAAGTCCAGGTATGTTGCAACTCTTGTAGGCTCCTAGATACCCAGCCCTGATTGACTTGGGGAAGACAAGGGAGAATTCTTTGGGCTTCCTGGAGTAACAAAAGGAAAAGTAAACAAAAGGAATTTTGTTTACAACAAACAAAACAAAACAAAAACAAAAGTAAACAAAAGGAATTTCTCTCTGTTCTGTGCTGCCTGGAATTCAGGGAGGGGTGACATGGGCATTTTCAGGGCCTCTACATAGGGAATGATGCTGGGTTTCTCCTGAAGGCCAAGGCCTCTCAGATTGGTACTGTACTTGGACTTGCCTAAGGCCCATGGCCACTACTGCCTGATTGCCACTGATGTTTATTCAAGGCCCAGTGCCACTGTAGCCAGCAGGTGGTAAAGCCTACTGGGAATTGGGTTCTGCCAGGGCAGTGGATTCCTTTCCGGCTCATCATGCATCTAGAAGGCCATCCAAGAGCAACAGCCTGGAATTGGAGGCTTGGGGATTCTGCCTGGTGCTTTGTGCACTGTAGCTGCCTGGTACCTGGTTGCAAAACAAAGTACCTTGTACTCTTTCCTCTCTTTCCTCCAAGGGGAAGGAGTCTCTCTCTCTCTGAATTTTACTGCCTGAAGTTGGGGCAAGGGTGATGCAGACAGTTCCATAGGTATTGAAGTTGGTGTTATACTGGGTTGCACCCCAAGTGCACAGCCTCTGAGACCAGTACAGCACTGGAGCTCATCCAACGACCGCAGTCAGTATGGCCTGGCTGCTACTGAAATTTATTCAAGGATCAATCCAATTTTGTCAGGTGGTGTTGAAATGGACCAGGATTTATTTTCTACTGCTGGGGTGGTGGATTCCTCTCTGGCATAGGGCTAGTCTAAAGGCTACTTTTGTAGGCCTTGGTGGAATTCTGCCTGGTGCTGTGTTCCACTGTGAGAGGACAGAACCGAGTTCCAGTGCATAGTTCCATACTCACTTTGCTTTCCTTTCCCAAGCATACAGATTCTTTGTCTTGGCTGTGCTGCCTGGGGTTAAGGGAGAGGTGGTGTAGGCAATGCCAGACAGTCCTTCCCCTTCTCTTCAACGTATCTTTTCTTGTTATGGTTTTAAAACTAGGTACTATGATCACTCTCCTGGTGTTTCAGTTCTTGTGAAGGTGCTTTCTGGCTCGATAGTTGTTCAATTTGATGTTCTTGCAGGGGGTATGATTGCTGGAGCGTTCTATTCTTCCATCTTGCTCTGTCTCCCCTAAATTATTCTTTCTTTCAATATTTTAAAGGTGTTGCTTCACTGCCTTCTCCCTCTCACTGTTTCCAGTGAGAAATGTGATATCATTCTTACTGTTTTTCTCTGTGTAATGTGTTCTTTTTCTCTGGCTGCTTAAAATTTTTTTTTTTAAATCACTAGTTTTGTACAATTTGATTACATTTTTTGGTGTATTTTTATTCATTTCTCTTGTGTTTGCAATTTGTAGAGCTATTTGCATATATGAGGTTATAGTTTTCATAGCATTTGGAAGAATTTTGGCCATTGGTTTTTCAAATATTTTTCCTGTTCCCTCCTTTCTCTACTTTCCCTGAGGAACTCCTGCTACCTATATATTAGGTTGCTTGAAGTTATCCTACTGCTCACTTATTTTCTTTCCTTTAAACCTGATTTTACTTTTTCCCTATTTTGTATACTATTACTGTGTATTCAAGTTTACTGATCTTTCCTTCTGCAGTGTCAAATCTGCTAATTATACCATTCAGTATATTTCTTTTTAAAATCTCTGACAATATAGTTTTTATGGCTATAATTTTAATTTAGGACTTAAAGAAATATATTCCATGCTATATGTTTTGAATATATAGAATTCAGGTGTAATAACTGTTTTGATGTCCTCCATTGCTAATTCTAACCTCTCTGTCAGTTCTGGGTTGGTTTCAACTGATTGTTCTCATTATGGTGTGTGTTTTTCTGACTCTTTGCATGTTTGGTATTTTAGGTTGGATGCCAGACATTGTAAATTTTACCTTGTTTGGTGTTGGCTGTTTTTGCATTTCTATGTTGTATTTTCTTGGGCTTTTTTCAGGACATAGTTACGTTCTGCAAAAACAATTTGATATTTTTACATTTTCTTTTATGATTTGTTGGATGGATCTGGAGCAGGGCTTGGTTTAGCATTAATTATTCTCTTCTACTGAGGATAGACTTTTCTGAGTCTTTAACCAATATCCTGTGAATTAGAATTTTTCTAATCTCACTGGTGAGAACAACCACTGTTTTTTCTAATCCTGAAGAATTTTCTGAAGACTTTTATTCCCATTCTCTTGTGTATTTTTCTCACATGCACATTCACTAATCAGTGCTGAGTTGAATACTTGAAGGGATCCTCTGGAGATCTCTTGGATTTCCTCTCTGTGCAGCTTTCTCTTTTCTGGTAACTAGTCCTATGAAATCTAGCTGTGCTGGCCTCCCTGGACTCTCAGCTTTTTCACTTCAAGTTTATATGACAGGTTCTACCTCAAATCCCTCTTACTGCCTGTTCGCTGGAAAGTCAGGAGCAATTGTAGAACTTATCTTGTTCCCCATCTTGTAACTATTACTGTCCTTTGTTGCCTGATGTCAAGTGTCTTAAAAACCATTCTTTGATCTATATTATTTGTTTTATGCTTGTGTGTTTCATGTAGTAGGAGAAATCTGGTTCTTGTTACCCCATTTAGACCAGAAACAGAAGTCTTAATGACATTGGATTATTGTTTAACTGCTTGAAAATATATCATTCAGTTTCTAATGTATAATCTCTTTATGCCAAGGAAAATTGTAATTAATAAATTAAAAAAGCTGGAAAAGCTGTGAAAAGCTGGAACACCCTTTGAAAATGTGTTGTATTGTGATCAACTCTAAATCTCTTTATATGGGATAGATTAGGCTGATGAGGATGGTTTATGGAATAAGGAAGAAGCCAAGGCAGTACTCCCCACTTTTCTCATATTTTTCTTTAATCTGAGGAAATGTTAGGGGAATAAAAGATAATAAGAAATAATCTAGATTTTAACCCAAGGAATTCAGCCTTGGAATTTCTTTTAATAGTTTTCTACATTTTATTTAGGTAAGAGACCTGTCATAGGAGCATCTTAATTTACATGGCAAAGTGTTACTTTGAATTGAATGTACAGAGGTTCTCTATATTCTAAATAAAATGACTATTGAGTTTAATTTCTTTATTCAAATTTGATTATCATGAGTATGGTCACTTCCTTATGTAATAGAGGGCTTTTGCTCTCAATAGGTACTAAATACATTTCTTTGACTTATCATAGCCCCAAAGGATTAAACTCAGTGAAATTTGGTGCAGCTAAACTTATGAAGTAGAATCATGAGAACCCAAATATTTTTTATTTATTTATGTATTTATTTATTTTTATTTCAGCATATTATGGGGGTACAGAAGTTTAGGTTACGTATATTGCCCTTGCTCCTTCAGGCCCCCACTCTCCCCGAGTCAGAGCTTCAAGCATGTGCATTCCCCAGACAGTGTGCATTACACTTATTATGTAGGTATACACCCATCCCCCCCACACATCTGCCCGACACCCGATTAGTGTTATTCCCAAATGTGCACTTAGGTGATGATCAGGGAAACCAATTTGATGGTGAGTACATGTGGTGCTTATTTTTCAATTCTTGGGATACTTCACTTAGTAGAATGGGTTCCAACTCTATCCAGGAGAACATAAGAGATTCTGTAACACCATTATTTCTTATAGCTGAGTAATACTCCGTGGTATACATATACCACATTTTACTAATCCACTCATGTATTGATGGGCACTTGGGTTGTTTCCACATCTTTGCGATTGTGAATTGTGCTACTATAAACATTTGGGTGCAGATGTCTTTTTTATAGAATGACTTTTGTTCTTTTGGGTAGATGCCTAATAATGGGATTGCTGGATCAAATGGTAGGTCTACTTGAATCTGTTTAAGGTATCTCCATATTGCTTTCCACAGAAGTTGCACTAGTTTGCAGTCCCACCAGCACTGTATGAGTGTCCCTGTCTCTCCGCATCCATGCCAACATTTATTGTTATGGAACTTTTTGATAAAAGCCATTCTCACTGGAGTTAAGTGATATCTCATTGTGGTTTTGATTTGCATTTCCCTGATGATTAGAGATGTTAAGCATTTTTTCATATGTTTGTTGGCCATTCTTCTGTCTTCTTTTGAAAAATTTCTATTCGTGTCCTTTGCCCACTTTTTGATAGGGTTGTTTGATTTTTTTCTTGCTGATTTTCCTGAGATAACCCAAATATTTTATAGCTTAAAATTTAATTATAAAGCTATTTTAAAAATATTGTAGTAACTTCCTAAGAAAGCACAATAAAATAACTTTTTGTTTTAATTTTGAAGGTTTTTCATGTGAAGCCATCCTTAACAATTAATTAAGTCTCTTGAGGTACATTTAGGGTACAGAAAAGAATAAATGAAGTATAGGACATATGAAAGTACCAATTCAACCAGATTTTATGAAATATTGATTCCATTTATTTCCTTTTAAAATGAAACCTCTTTATAAATAAAAGCTGTATATTTAGTCAAATGAAAAAATACTGACTATAAGGAAGAAATTATTTTGTAATCATTTGATGGTGACATTGAAAAGACATTAAAAATAATTTATAATGGGGATTATTTTAAGCTTCGAAGTGGCAACTTTTTTTGTTTTACTTTTTGGTAGGAAAAATAGATTACCATTTGCTTAATTGCTAATCTGATTTTGAAAAAAATAAATAATATTCATTTTGTAGAATTGCATTTTTGAGCTTAAAATTTAACAGATATGAATCTTTTCACTTTATGAATTATTAGATTTGAAGCAGAATTAATTATAACTTTATAATGGTTATAAAAGAAAGTGATTTTTAAAATATTTTATTTTATTATATGGAAGTGATTCTTAAGCAAGTCCTTTCAAATGTATTGGGATACATGTGTTCAATACATCAGATGCAATGACAATATCAACATCCTGTTGTATAACCAAGTGATTAATATCATTTACACAAGTGGTTTTAACACTTAGTATTTAAACAGTACACTGAGAGACCAAATAATGATTATTTTTGCAATCCTCTAGGTATTTTTTTTTTTTTAATTTCAAGCCACTGTGATGACCTCAAATTCTTAGACAGTATGCTAGTGCAATAGGCAGTTAGTCTCCATATAGCCAAGGTAAGCGACCTCATATATGAATATTTTTTAAGACTTCATAGAATTAACACATACTAAGTACCTTGGAAAGAATTGAACATTCTTCAGGGAGAGTGCGGCATAAGTTGAGAAAGTTCAGAATGTCCAAGTTCTGTTCCTACTCTGGTTTTGTTTGACTTTGTTTGGCATGTCACCTTATCTCTTAGTGTTTCTAAAATCTATAAAATGAAAGCATTGATGTAAATAATTTCTAAGATCTCTTCTGGGCTTAATATTTTATGATTTTAAAATTTATACTAGATTACTCATGTAATTCTTGAAATACCTGAGAAATATATAGCCAAATATATCTGCTGCTTAAATAATTTTTTAAAAGTAATTGAGATGCTTCATTAATTCTCTTAAGTTATTGTATGTAGTATATTGTGAGTTAAGCTTTAGTTTTCATCCTTCACATTTCATATAACATGATGATATTGAGGACACCCTAATTTTTGAAAACTGTATTTACATGAATTTGAGGAATGAATAAAGCAGGTAAGCTTATCAGAATGATATACATAATTTACAGGACCACTATTAAGGTCATGGTTGAGTCAGATGGATCTTCACTTTTGAGCTTCAAGGGGGAATAGTCTATAATGTGTGAGAATACTACTAATAAATAGTTATAGAATTTAAAAGGAAGAAATAGAATGGTTTCCTTTCATTAATGTTATCCTCTTCAATGGTGAAGGATAACATAGTGACTATGAAAAACAATTTCACTTGCAGAATCTTAGGATATTTTATATGTTTTCATGTATATCGGCACCATGGAAGGAGGCAAAATAAAGTTTTAAGCCAAGCATAAAGGAAAACATTTACTAAAGTTTACATGAGCTCAGCCCCTCTCCATATTGCAACATCTTTTATACAGTTTTCACCTGGTGCAGCCTTGGCTCCCATTACCTATGCATCAACCATATCAAGTGAGCCTACAAATGCTATTATTGTAGCTAACAATTTGGCATTGTTTCTCTTTAGTAATCTCTGAGTGAGTCCATGGGTCCTTTATACAAGTAGTCTTGAAAGTGAAATAGTATATCCACGCTGTGGAAGGAAAGCTTTCTGGGAGTAGATGGTGTGAATAACTTTAAGGGCAGAGATGTCCATATGTATTGTTGAAATTGATCTACCTGAGAACATTTTGTGTTGTGAATTTTTCTTTTCCAACTCACTTTTATAATCACTCTTTCGCTTTTCAAAAGAAAAGCATGCTCCTCAACCTTGCCTAATCTGAATTTAGTCTTTATATAGTACATTGCCTCGGGATGTAGAAATCTCTGAGGCACCAAAGAAGTGACAATTCTAGAATGCATTATCCAAAGGGAGAGTCCCTGAGGCAAAGCAATGAGAGGATTTCTAAGAAATATAGAAGGGGGTCGCACCTTATTTCACTGAGGCAACAGAGTTTTGGCAAGATTCTGTTGCCTCATCTGTTGTTTCCAGAATTAGAATTTGGATGTGAGATGATTGCCACGGTGACCAATTTATAGCACTTACTTGAATTTAAATATGAAGTTCCAGAAAGTCAGATTTGGCTGATAGTTTCACAGTGTGGATGGGTTTGTCAAATAGGTTATATAGTAGATACTTTCCATATATCAAATAAACCAAGTATGCAGTTCCAAGATGTGATGAAAATATATTCAGGGCACATGTTCAATAAACAATACATCTGAAAATATATCTTAATCATTTAAACTTTAAATGTTAACTTAAACACATACAAAGGGGTACATGGTTTTAGAGATTTATTTTAGAGAAGAGAAAAAAAATATTTGTAGACCACTGCGTACATAGCAGGGACAAGGTGTGCTTGTTTATCTGCCTTTGAAAGCTACTTTTGGTATTTACTTGTTACTAACTTTGTGTCAGGGGTACTGTTCTGTACCTAATGTCCTCACCAGTAGATAAGCTGCTTATAAGTAGGTAAGGTGAGCACCAAGTTAAATAGATTTTATTTAGCATATATGAGGAAGGTTAATTATAGCATCTGTAATGAATCCTAATAGGAGACTATACAATAGTTTAAGATATAAAAAATATCACCAAAACAGCAGGATAGTAAAACAGACTCTAGATGTGGGAGCACAAAGGAAGTGGAATGCAGGCAAGGCATGTAAGGTGGGTTAGACTTTGGTCATGAATGCTTTTATCCCTTTTCAGTGGAATACCCAATGAATCTCACTCAATTCCTTTGTAAGCATTCATAACAAAAATCTTTAACTTCAAACAAGCATAAAATAATGAACAATTAAACAATGTTTTTTAAGTTAAAATAGAAACTTATTCATAATACTTATTTTTAAATTATTTTAAGTTAAAGTAATTTGGATCCATAAAAAGAATAGGACATTGAATTCTTTTGAAGTCTTCCTTTCAACAGGAAGGAGCTCCCTTTCAACAAATACATTAGAATACTAGTGAATCTCACCTAGTCCAGAACAGACTTTCTTGAATTTTCTATTACTGGAAAAACCCCCAGATCTATTCCTATAATTTTCAACTATCCACTTTGTCATCTAAACCAGAAAGCCAGTAATCATCTCAGGTTTCTGTCCTTTACCAGTTTCTCCACAATTTTCTGATTTTATCATTTCCTCTGTACCTATGTAAACTACTAATACTGTCCTTTTTAGGCTCTCATCTTCTGTCACCTAGCCTAATGCTAGTCTTCCAACTGGTCTGTCTGCTCCAGTCTTGGCCTGTCAAACACATCCATAACACAGTGCTATAGTTATATTTGTAAAATGCAAATCTGATTTTTTTATCTTCGGCTTAAAAATGATTCAGTGACTTCTCATTTCCTGAGTGAAGTTTCTAATGTCATAAAGAGTCCTCTATGATTTATTACCTGCCTACTGCTAGGAACGAACTTTACTCCATTCTATATGACTTAACTAAACTACACTACTTGTACTCCTGTTAAATTATCTCTGCCTTTTATTGGTTATGCTTTTATTCATTCTGCTACTTTAATCTGACATACTTCTCCTTTTCCCTCTAAAATCCTTACAGCCCCCTCCCCCAAATCCTTACCCATTCAATGAAGATGTACTTATTTTTCTGGACTTAAGGATCATCTCCTTCATGATGGTTTCTTTGGATATGCCATGTCAGTTAACCACTCACTCTTTTGTGCCACACTGGATTCTACAGACTTCTAATCTACCACACCTAATATTTTATCATTTTTAACTGATAGGTCTCTATAAGTCCGGTTGGCTACTGTAGGTTTCTATCTGTTTGGCTCATAATAGGTCAGTGTATTACTTGGCAAGTAAATGAATGGAGGAAAGAAATGTGGTGTCCTTATCATGGGCATATTATTTTGGGATAGGCATTATCTTTTGATCCAGCTCCTTGATGCAGCTCAGCACTGTGATAATGTTTTCTTAAAGATGGCAACTGAAACTTGTAGATGAATAAAAAAGATAAACTCTATAGCAGAATTTAATTGTTGTTATTCTTGACAAAGAGACCATGCCGGAGAGAGACTTATTGTAGTGGTATGAAAGAGAGGTATTTTTGGATTGATTAGAGAAGTCAGGCAAAAGAGACAAGTGATGCTAGTATAACTACAGAGAATAAAGAGCACTGATATAGAGGGAGGGATCTATCTTTTTAGCAATACATGGGAGGAGATTGAACACCTGTATCTAGAGAAGGATTCAGAGGGGAAACTAACATTAGTTTCCTAGGAGACTGGAGAACCTAATCATGGAAAGTTGCACAAAGAATAAATGTTGGTGGATGAAATTGCCATATTTAGTCTGAAATGGTGCCTTGGCTATCAAGAGCAAATATCAGAGGGGAAAAATGATGATAGAATCAATGATATAAGTGATAATGAGAAGGAAGATTTGTGAATAATACTGAAAAGTAAATTGATCTTGGGGAGAGACAGGGTGATTGGTTACTAGTAGAAGTGGTAAGATAGTAAGGATGGCCATAGGGATGGTCAATTATGAGAAAAAAATAGTTGGTGTAAAATTATTTTAGAAAATAAAATATAATAAAATGTTAGCTATCCAAAAGAAAATTTAACATATATTTGTACTATTAAACTTTTAATAAGTATTGTTGGGCATACATTAAGTTATAATTAGAGTTTCCAGGTTGAGTAATTATGACCTAAAATAATTAATTGATGAATTAAATTATAGAGAAAAGAAATATAAAACCAACAAAGGACACTGGCATTATATAGAGGCACATTGTGTAGTGGCTACTATTGATGGGGAACTCACACCACAGTCTGAGAAAGAACTCTCCATCAAAGATTAAGGTAGGTTTGAAGCAAAAAGTTTCCTCCAAGTGAGGAAAGGGCATGACATGAAAGAAAGAAGGAGTGGTGGCCCCGAGGGTGAGGGGTTTGGGCTTTTTATTGGGGTTATAAAGGGCAAAAAAGTGGTTATTGCTGTAAAATTATAACAGGAGGTGGCTGTGTTTGTTTCTTTTTCTCTGCTACGTTGGCTTTATGGTACTTTTCAGAATGTGATTCTGGCAGATGTGGGGGAGGGTCACACTCCTGTCTGCTTAGTACTCTTTAAGTGCTGTAAAACATACTCCTAAAGACAACAAATTAAACCATAGGTGGTTCAGCAAACAAAGGGGCAGTTGTGTATTGTTATTTTTTCCCCTCTTTTTCCCTTCTATTAGATAGTTTATTAGCAATGCCATACTTTCAGCTACAGGACAAGCTCTGAAGTGAGAATAAGTTTGAATCTCTGCTTTATCACTGTATCACTTTTTAGCTTTGTGATCTTGTACAAGACGCTTAATCTCTCTGTGCCTCAGTTTCTTCATCTGTAACTAGATGTAATAATAGTATCTGTCTCACAAGGCTATTGTAAAGATAAAATGAATTAATATTTGTGAAGCACATAGACATGTACCTGGGACACAGTGAATGCTGTAGAAGTGTTTTGCAATGATTTTTATGCTAGTAGATTTCTTCTTACCTACTGTATGTCAGGCACTATGCTAGTTGTTTTCACATATGTTAGCTTATTCAATTAGATAATCGTATGTATATATTGGGTCAGTGTATTCCTTATTGCATATATAAATTAAGTCTGCCATAATTAATATATATAAAATATAAAGCAATTTTAATCTAATCTAATTTTAATTTTAATATAAAGCAATTCAAAGATATTTACTCTTTGAATTCATTCATTTGGTCTTTTTTTTTTAAACAATAGACTAAGTGTAAAGCCAAGGTAAATATCCAGATGACTCAGTTTGGAAATTCACTTTTTAAAGAATATCTTAAAATCCAAACCATCCATATGTTTAAAATAAAAGTGTTCCCCTATAGTGAGTTTTTTTTGTATTTTTTATGGCATTTTAACTAGCCTTTTTTGATAATATTTTATATTTATACATTATCTTTGATTTTCAAGTAACTCAATTCCAATTTGAATATTAATGAGATTAATATCACTTTTGACAATTACAGTGAGACTTCTGACATAATTGAACTGCTAAACTCTGATCAGAAGACATAGCAAGTCTTTTTGCTTTTTTTTTTTTTTTTTTCTTTCAGAGAAGGCTTGTCAGGTCAAAAAGAACCATTTTAATTAGGGGTCACTATCTTCATTCTTCCTTTTTCCTTTAAGAATCTCCATGGGAGATTTGGTTCACTCTGATAGTTTTAAATACAAATGTTCCTTAACCTATGATGGGGTTTTGTCCCAAGTAGCCAATTGAAGGTATCTCAGTTAAAAAATGCCTTTAATAGACCTAACCTACTGAATATCATACATAGCCTGTCCTATCTTAAACGTGCTGAGAACACTTATATTGGCCTAGAATTGGGCAAAATCATCCAGCAACACAGTATACTGCAGAGTATCAGTTGGTTACCCTGGTGATTGTCTATCAGTTGTTTATCCTTGGGCTGGAGCTTGTTACTGCTCTCCAGCATTGCAAGACAGTATCATACTGTGTATCACTAGCCTGGGAAGAGATCAAAATTCAAAATTTGAAGTATAATTTCTATGGAATGTGTATTGCTTTGCACTATTGTAAAGTGGGAAAATCTTAAGTCCAACCATTATAAATCAGGGGTTGTTTGTACTCTATATATGCCGATAATTTACAAACAGGATTTCACCAGTAATATTATTCTGAGCTTCAGATCCATCTAGATAGCTGCCTACTGAAGATCTTTGCTTAAATGTATTATAGGCATTTATAAGTTCAAATTTATCTTGTATATCTTAATTGATTATTTCCTCTAACCTGCTTCTTTTTTATTTTATCTTTCAAGTAAAATTGTCCTCTTATCTTTCCACTTGCCCAAATCAGACTCTGGGGGTTTCTTTTCCACTTTTTCCTATTTCTCAATCAAGTCTTATGGGGCCTTACTTCTCAGTACCTCCTAAATCAGTATTATTCTCTCTATTACTCATGCTACTAGTATAGTTCTTACCACTCTCACATTTTTTCTTACCCAAAATATTGTAACAACTTCCTAATTGTTCTCCCTGCTGGAGAACAATTGGATTGCCTCCATCCAATTCAGTCTGTATGTTGTAGCATAATGAACACTTAATTATAATAGCTATATGATACCTTATGTAGAAATCATATTGTAGATTTTATGACTTTTTCTTTAATTGAAAGACAATAAAGATATCATAGCAGTAATATTTCATGTATATATTATAGCTGAGTGTTTCATGTATTTGTTATAGCTAACATTGAACTTTTATCTGTTAAGACTAATTAACTTTTAGTAGACTCATCAATTATGACTTCATTTTCTTTCTTGTTTTTATTTTCTGCAATGTGAGTTATCTTATGAAAGTGTCATGCTTCTGAGTTTTTGACAGATATTAATATAGTAATAACCATGGAGATGTTACTTCAAACACATCAGTTATAATCTAGTCTTTTCAGATTACTTATAGTTCCAAATATGCCACTCTTGTTTGTGTTTTTGCACTTTTTGCATATGCCGTGTTCCTTGCATGAAATACTCTCCCTCACTGGTCTTTCTGAGTTTCTATTCATTATTCTTTAAAACCCTGTTCGTATCTCAGAAACCTTTTTTTACTTCTTTCTCCAAGTCCTATGATCTTTTATGTTTCCATAGTGCTCTCTTATTCCCTTGCTTTCAGAACATCTCTCTGTTGTGCAACGATTTGTTTATTTCTCTCATATGCATTTGATTCATTGGGGAGGCAACTCTCTTTACTCACTTTTTATGTCTCAGAGATCTAGCATAGTACCTGATACATATACGATGAGTGCTCTGTAAATGATTTTTGTTAATAAATGATTGGCAATAGTTGTCCCTGATTGTGTATAATAGCTTTTATATCATCTTTACCTTTAACGTTTACCAAGGAAGTACTCAAGAACACATAAGAATGCAGTCCTATCCCATTTCTACAATATCCTATGTTTTAATAGGCTAGACTATCAGATATAGAACTGTGTGCCAGGCAATATACTGAGAGCTGTTCATGTCATTTTACTTAATTCTTTAAAAAACCCTATAAAATAATTTTAATAATATTTTATAATATACATATTTTATATTATAGTAAATATATTTACTATAATATGAAATATAATTATATTTTATAATTATAATATAATATAAAATTTTATAACTATAAAATAAAATATAATTATAATATAACATTTTATATTATATATTATGTATCATAATATATGCATTATATATGTAATGTTATATATCACATATATAATACATTATATATTGTATATGTAATATATTGTATATCATGCATGCAAAATGTGATATATTACATATATGATATATTACATATATCACATATAATATATTGCATATCACATATAATATGGTATATATTACAAACATATATCTCATATATTGCATACCAATATAATATATTACATATTATATAGGACATAGCATATGGAACATATGAGATCTATAATACATTATATATCGCATATATAACATCATATATGTCAGTCACGCAAATATGCGACATTACATATGCAACATGTGATCTATTACATATGCGATACATAATATATTGCACACACAATATGCAATATATTACTTGCACCACATATCTCATATATCACATATATTGCATAATGTAATATATCACATATCACACATGTAATGTATTACATATCACGTACATAATGCTACACATCACATACATTATATATAATATACAATATATATTACATACCAATATATACATCTTATATTGCATATATAATATACCATATATATAATACATTATGTATTGCATATATATCATGTATCTTGCAGGCAATATGTGATTATATTATATGTGACATCATATTACATATGCAATATATTGCATATTACATATGTGATGTCACATATCGCATATTTAATGTATCACACATTGCATATACGATATGTGACAAATCACATATTGCATATGTCACATATCCCATATATCATATATTGCATATCACACATGCAGTATATTATATATTGCATATGCAATATGTGATATATCACACATGCAATACATTATATTGCATATGCAATGTGTGATGCATTAAATATGCGATATGTGATATATTAAATATGTGATATGCTACATATATCGCGTATAGTATGTCACATATTACATATGTAATATAGCATATCCATAATATGTAGTATATTGGATATCACATATATCATATTACATATAGATTACATATATATCACATATTGCATATCACATATGCACTATATAACATCACATATCACATATATAATATACTATATATCACATGTCATAGATATATGTTATATATCGCATATGTATGATATATTACATGTCGCATATCACAGAAAATATATCATATGTAAAATATCACATATAAGATATATATTACATCTGTCATGATATATCACATATCACATATATCACATCGCAGATATATGTCACATACTTAATACGTAACATTACATATTGCATATCACATATATATCGCATATCATGTCACATATATATCATATATCACATATATATTGCATATCACATATATAATATATCGTGTGTTACATAGATGATGCATTGCATGCACCATATATTACATATTGCTTATATAATATGTATATATTATTACATATCACATATAATATGTTATATATTACATATTCTATATATATTACATATTGCATTGATAATATATGATATATCATATTACATAACTAATATGTTACATATTACATACATAGTGTATTATATATTACATATCATATATAATATTACATATCAGATATATAACTTATATATCATTTTATATAACATAAATAACATTATATATTGCATATATTATATATTACAAACAATATATTATATTACATATAATATATTGTATGTGTTATATATTTTATGTATAGTGTATGATGTATATATTATATAACATATAATTATATTTTATGTATGTATTATATAATGCATATTATGTGGTATATAATATATAACATATGTGATAATGTACAATATAATGTATTATGTATATTATATATAACACATAACATTATATATTAATATACACAATATCTTATGTATGTATATGTAATGTGTGTATTGTATATAATGTATACATTATATTATATGTAATATATAATTTAAAATATATGTAATATATAATATATGTTACACATTACATGTAATGTAATGTATTTAATATATATCATATATATGTAATATAAAATATATGTAACATATGATATATATTATACATTACGTATAATATAATATAACACATAACATAATATTATATTATATATAAATATATATTATTATAAAATAGTATTACAATAGTATTAAAATTATTTCGTAGGGTTTTTTTTAAAGAATTAAATAAAATGACATGAACATCTGTCAGTATATTGCCTGGCACACAATTCTGTATCTGATATTCTAGCCTATTAAAAGATAGGATTTTGGAGAAATGGGATAGGACTGCATTCTTTACATCACTGTGTTCTTGACTACTTCTTATTAATATAATATAATATAAATATTATATATAAATATTTTATGATAATATTCTAATAAGAATTTTTTATAACCCTATAAAAAACCCTATAAAATAAATAATTCTCTATTTTCAGATAGAAAGTAAAGCTGTCTAAGCTGAAGGAAATTGTACAAGATATACAGCTAGAGATATTGTTTTTTTTGTTTGTTTGTTTTTGTTTTTGAGACAGAGTCCACTCTGTTTCCCAGGCTCGAGTGCTGTGGTGTCAGCCTACCTCACAGCCACCTCAAACTGCTAGGTCAAGCAATCCTCCTGCCTCAGACTCCTGAGTAGCTGGGACTACAGGCATGTGCCACCATGCCCAGCTAACTTTTTCTATGTATATTTTTAGTTGTCCATATAATTTCTTTCTATTTTTATTAGTGGAGACGGTGTCTCGCTTTTGCTCAGGCTGGTCTCGCACTCCTGACCTCGAGCGATCCTCCCGCCTTGGCCTCCCAGAGTGCTAGGATTATGGGCGTGAGCCACACGCCTGGCCTTTAGAGATGTTGTTTAAAAATGCACGATTTTAAGATAGGACTGGGTGATTGTCTTTCCTGTTAGTCATAAATGTTATACTACCACCATATTTCAAAGAAACAGCAATGCCTCAAAAATATGATTTTGATTTCTAATTCATGTAAATTTTCATAACAGGTCATTATTATTGTGTAGTCACTATTATTATCATTATTTTATGTTAAAGAACAGAGCAATGCAGCAATTGAGTTTACTTTCAGTGTATCGAAATGAATTATTTTGATCAAATTATATGTCTTACCATTTTTTTTCCACATTTGTAATATTGGGAAAGTATGACCCCAAATTATTAATTGTAATCAATAATATCTTATCTTTAGTGACTTGTTCTAATTAAATTTTTTCTTTTCAGTAACAATGTTTAAAAGACTTCTAGGGCCCGGCGCAGTGGCTCATGCCTGTAATCCTAGCCCTCTGGGGGCCGAGGCGGGTGGATCGCTCGAGGTCAGGAGTTCGAGACCAGCCCGAGTGAGACCCCGTCTCTACTAAAAATAGAAATAAAAAAAAATTATCTGGACAACTAAAAATATATATAGAAAAAATTAGCTGGGCATGGTGGCGCATGCCTATAGTCCCAGCTACTCGGGAGGCTGAGGCAGGAGGATCGCTTAAGCCCAGGAGTTTGAGGTTGCTGTGAGCTAGGGTGACACCACGGCACTCACTCTAGCCCGGGCAACAAAGTGAGACTCTGTCTCAAAAAAAAAAAAAAAAAAAGACTTCTAAATTAATGGGACACAAATAACTTTTAGAAGCAATGTGCATAATTCATTTAGAATTACATTTTGTCTACTTTTGATAGTATATGATGAAATTAAGATAAACAGATGCTATGTTTTATTGTCTTTGTATATAAAAGCTTTTTTCCTAAACATTTTTCAGTTTTTTTCCTTTGAGTTCCGTGTATAATTAGGATTTTATTTATAGAAAAAGCATTCTCCTTTAATTACTTTTATGAAAATTATTTATGTGTCTTAATATATTTTAATATGTAGCATACTCTTGCTTGAATTGAATGAAATGTATGGAAAAACTTTTCTCCTTAAAATTTTTAATTTAAAATCTAAAGTTTTAAGTTTCAGTCAAAATGTAATTTAGACATTTCCAGAATTTTAATTTCACTAAAAAACTTTAAAAAGCTCTTATTGTTTTAAGAATGGAATTAATTATTTTTTTTGTTTTGTCTTTTCTGTCTTTTCTAACTTGCTTTCGTGGATATTCACCCCAGGAGGACAAAGTGGTTAGAGTCTTTTTTCTGTCTAATATTATTTTTTTCCTTATTGCTGTTATTGCCAATTTTAATTTTATAGCTGTATTTAATTAATACACTTTTAAGTGTTTTGTTACAGTTGTAGTGCATGATAATTGCTAAAATTATGGCATATTTAAGCATGTTATCTGATTTTACTGAAAAACTTGCATTAAATTATTTACATTTCATTGTGTTATAGACAAAAATTGATTATTTGTTTTTTTAAAGAGGCTTGCTTTTTTAGAATTTTCGAGATCTCATAGCATTTCTCATTGTGACAAGAATTCCTTTAATCTTATGTTATTCTAAACTCATCATTGTACTAAGGTTTTAAAATCTTATCTTTCTTAAATATAAAGATTAAATTTTTGTAATAATGAGTTACAATAACACTGGATATGGATTTTCTGAAGTACATATTTTGCTGTTAATTATAAGCATTTAATGCATTTTTATTTTTCTTAACAATATGTCTTAGAAGTTGATAAAATGTCTACTTTCTATCCTCATGTTGAATGTTGGATGTAGTTATAATTTAAAAATACTCAGGTGGATAAGACTACATTACAGGCTAGATTTTAATAGTCTCCCAATGTCTGCCCTTAGTGGTCTGATTTGTATTTGGATCTGCTCTGGAGACTGGCGACTCCCTGCAAATACAGATAAAATCCTTCTATTCGGATTCCTTTTGATGAATCAGACTTAAATGTATTTTTCAAGTTTTCCAGTTGCGAATTGGCACCCAAAGATCATAGCTGAGGTCTTCTAAACTGTGCCCCCTGCTTTTTTTTTTAATTAGTTAGAGCTTTTTTTCCCCTTATAGTCTTCAGTTACTCAGTTTGGGATGATGTAGGTGGTGGCAAATATTGAATATGGATTTAGAATGACATGTCTGACAGAAGAAAGGATACTGCAATTTTCTTCAGTTTTGTTTTAACCTATAGGAATCCTACCAAATTTTAGAGGCATTTTTGAAGATATACAGGTCAATTTCTGTAGACACATCCCAGACTGTGCATCATCTTTAATCCAGGGAAGGTTCCCTGGAGAATCTATAAGCTTTCTACGAGTCCACCTTATTAGCTGATTCACAAGTACTAAGATTCAGTCAATTTATAACCTTTAGAATCTCTAGTTCTACTTTTGTGTCCAGAGTTAACCCAGGAGGTATTTCTGTGGTTTCTATGATGAATTTTGACACCTATCCCAGCAATGAGGCACTTGATGATTACTCAACTACAGAAATGACTGATGTACTGATGAGATTTCATAATTTAACAGTCTATGTTTTAAACTAAGAATTGACTAACAGATAAAAGTATACTAATTTTGTGTGGATTTGGAAGATGGCAAATAAGATTCAACAGGCCTTTTTATGATATTTTTTATCTAGCACTGGATCTTTCAGCAATAATGAAAATGTTTCATATTTCCACTATCCAGTACTGTAGATTCTAGTCATATAGCTATTGAGCACTTCAAAAGTTGCTAGTGTGACTGAGAAATTGAGTTTTTAAATTTCATTTAATTTTAATTGATTTAAATTTAAATAGTTACATGTGACTAGTGGCCAAAGAAATCCTAACTCTAGATAGCAAATATTCTATGACTAACCTCTAAGGCAATATACAAGCCTGTTTACTTGTGTAAGCAGTGTGATGTGTATACTAGCAGTGGATGTGAAAGCTATACAAGTCAATCTCATATAAAGCCAAGGAAGGTAATGGACAAGGGACATCCTCCCAAAAGGTAGAACCAGGGAATATGAATGGCAATGGTCAAGGGAAAACCTCCTAGATAGCTGTATCAGGGTCAGCCAAATAGGGTAAACAAGGAAACTAAACCATCATTCATATAGGGACTGTTAGGTACCATGGAAAATTGCCACTGCGTATTTCTCATTCTTCCTGTTTCTGAACGAGAATTTTTATTACAGTTACCTGTTTTTTTCTCAGTCATTGTATATTGGGTGTGTTGAGAGCAGATAATTTGTCTTTAAGTATATAGGTCAGTGGTTCACAATGATCTACAGTGGGACATATTGGAAACATTGGTTTTTCCTTGGAGATCCTGGATTCAGACTTAGATTTTATAACTAGATGAGACTTTGGGATTACCTCCCTCTGGGAGGAGGTGAATGTGTTACATGTAAAATGTATGTACAGAATGTTGAGTAGTTAGTTGAAAGAACTGACTGTTATAGACCCTGCCTAATGTTTACACCAACAGAAGTATTTAACTTCCTTCTCTCTTGCAGTTCCCACTAGAGAGACTGGGGATTTCTGAGCTTCCTTGCAACTGGAAATGGCTGTGTGACACAGTTCTAGCAAACGAAATATAAGAAAATATCTGAGGGCTTCTGGGAAGTCATGATAAATAAAAGATTTAGCTGGCATAACCCTTTAATGCAAAAGTAATGTCTTGACCATTCGTTTGTGAAAGTGATGGAAAGGCCAAGAGCATTAGAGTCACTAGTCTTGATGTCGTTGAGCCACTGATCAGATACCTTTCTCCAATGTGAGAAAAATACTCCCTTCCCAAATTTGTTTCTGTCAAATTTGAGTAGTCAAATTTTTTGTTTCTTATACCTAAAATTATTCCTAATGGAAACACTAGTAGAGATGAAGTGTGCAGCAGAGAACCCATACAAACATCTAGATTTGATTTTCCACAGAAATATAGAAGTGGAATAAAAAAAAGTGCATGTTGATCATTGCTCAGATACTTATCTATATGTTCTTGCCTCTAGAAATGCTTTAAGAATTAGGACCATTTAACACATTTGCTCATTTATTACATATAGCTTAAATTATTAAGTTATATTAATAGTAAATTAATGTGAAATGTTTGGTCTTAGAGATTAAATTTTTTCTTAATTATGAACTTATTCTGTTTCACATAGAATCAAAGTAAAGGAGATTGAATTGTTTTTTAAGTACTTTTATGTTTCCCATACTTTTTAGGATGCATGGAGCAAATAAATAAACTTAAGCTCTATGGTAAATTATTTGCTTATAGGCCAGAACATATATCTAATTTTTCATCTATTAATAAATACTGACGTATGCATGTCTAGTGAGAGCATCATGAAAGTACAGTTTTGGGAACAAAATGATGCCACTGTCTAGAGACAATATATCATTCGTTCATTTGTCTATATAAAGACCACTTTAATATGGGTCTTAAATTATTCCTTTTTCTCATTTTACAAAAGTTATTAGTTTTCTTAGGATATCAGTATTTCTTGAGACAATATAAATAAAAATTGTACTTGTTAATAGGTTATTAACCTTTATTGTAAAAAAAATGTTATTAATAGTTACCGTTATTGAAATGAAGGGTGTGGAAGGGTGATATGTGACCAGTAGTATTTGTTACATTTCAGAAGCATACAGGTTATCTGTTGGGTTGCAACTGCCCCTGTGATATTCAGAGGAAGGTGTTCTTTGTTTTCACTGCAGTCTGATACTTAAGCACATTATTCATGCCTGTATACCCTATGTATTCTTCTAGCTGCTGATTATTATTCTCATTTGTAGTTGCAATTTAGCATATACTTAAAAGTGTTTTTCAACTTATACTAATTTTGATGATCCCATCTCATCTGGGCAATGGCTGTGAGGAGCTGCATTCCAGTAAATACTGACTTAACAGTAGCAGATTAATTTATTTGCTTCTGCATTTCTATTTATTAATACAGTAACATGTATAGGACCTTCAAAAGTTGTTGTAGATACTGAATATAACAGTTGTTATGACCAACTCTTCTAATAAAATCATAAGTTAGGATTTTATTACTACCATTCTGCATATTATATTGTAAGCTTGATAGAGACCAGGATTCTTATATTGTTCAACAGAGAAACTAGACAAAAATTCAGAGTTTTTCATCAGCAATGTAGAAGTATTTTGGACTGTATTATTTAGACAACATACCATTCAAAAAGAATATATACCAAAATGAATCTATTAATAGAAGGCTAGATTTGGAGTAAATTAAGAGACATACAGGGACTACTGAATGTTTGAATATATTATACATTCTAAGTTTAGAAAAATTTTATCATTTTATAGACCATTTACCTGATTATTTGCATATTTAGAATAGATGGGCAAGTGAACTTTGAAAATATGATTCAGGTCTCTTATAAAAAGGGATTAAACACTCACAATGTGAAAATTCTGTACAATAAAATATCTGTGAAATAAAATATCCTACAGGTAAATAATAAAAAATATTTATGACAACTGAAAATACTGGCAAAGAGAATATTTTGAGGTTTTAGGCCGGGTATGGTGGCTCATGCCTGTAATCCTAGCACTCTGGGAGGCCAAGGAGGGAGGATCGCTTGAGGTCAGGAGTTTGAGGTTGCTGTGAGCTAGGCTGACGCCACGGCACTCTAGCCTAGGCAACAGAGTGAGACTCTGTCTCAAAAAATAAAAAAAAAAAAGGTTTTATAGAAGTTGATATTATTACTAAGCACTGATGCAAAGTGACTTTCAGTGTGGCTATGATAATGTTCATAGGAAGTTGCAGATATGACAAAGAATATTTACTATTGCAGCATAGCTAACTTCTTGTGAGCAGGCATAAGTCATACATTTTGATTATATATTTAGTACTTTTCCATCTTTTAGATAAATTTTGCTTTGAGCAAATTGTTCCAATTGCGAATACCATTCCATCTGATTTATAAGTAAAAGTGACATCCATTTCCCTATTCTGTATGGGATTCCTGTAACTATAAAATGCCATAGGTGGGAGTTTATGGACTCCTGAAGTAGGAGAAGATGTCAGTGGCTATATAGGGTTCTGGATGTGAGAGTTGAGAAGTTTGGTGGTTGGATAAAGAGGATAAAATGATAGAGGAGTCAAGGATGACAGTTAGATTTTTGCATTGAATGAAGATATTTATGCTGAAGCCAGTGTTTGGATGATAGAGGATCCTATTTGGGAGAGTAGGGGAATACAATGATTTAATAGAGAAATTGAGTTTGAAGAGTTTTCAGGAAACCAAGGAATAGATATCTGTTACTATTAACAGCTAACCTTTATTAATCAATCATTATGTGTAAAGACCACTTTTATTTCATTCTCATGACAAGTTCTATGGAACATTGAACCTTAGGGGAAGGCCTAAGGGGGGCTGAGGTGGGATGCAACATGAAATGGTTAAGAACACAAACTCTACCCTCAAAATGCCTGAGTTTGAAGCTAGCCTCTATCACTTTGCTAACTGTATTATTTGGGCCAATTATATTACCACTTTAAGCCTCACTTTCCTCATCAAGTGGAGGTAATAAACAAGTGTGTAGTAATCCTAGCTCATAGGATTGTCGTGTTCGATTATTGATTCCTTCCCCAGGATTCTGAGGACCGACCCTCTTTCTTAAGTGCCAAAAAGGATAGTAAAACCCAGCATCTTGTTTTAAAAATAAACAGGAGATTTTTTTACATTTTAACAGAAAAGATAAAATAGAAAAATATGATATATGGTTTTGCTTTGGAGATTTTACTGTGATAGTCATTGTGTCCAGTGATGATCTGACAGGTTATGCATGTATTTTTCTCCTTTTGGCCTTGCTGGATATCCCAGAGTCTTGGCTTAATTAGTCTGACTAGGACAGAGCCAGGGGAGAACTTGTTATGGACTAGGTGTTTTGTTTTTTGTATGGAGCTGCTTGTGAGTTCTCTTCCCTGGCGTAATAAACTCGTTTCTTATTTTCGTTTTCCGTCTCTCATTTCTCTTTTTCCTTTATAGCAGTCTCTGTTCTCAATGTTTTTCTTACCAAAATGACACTTTCAGTTCTATTAACTCCATCCTCTGGTCCTATCCTACCTCCAATTCCTATGTCACCCTATAATACAGTTCTTCATTACTGCTAAGTTATAGTATATAGAAAATATTTATGCTTATTTTAAAGAATATTAATATGTATTTCGATAAGTAATTTAAAGTCATCATACAAAATTCAAAAGGTATGTAAATATGTATAGCAAAAACTAAATCTCTTTCCTATCCCTGACTCTCAGTCACCCAGTTTTCCAGTTCCCCATGGGCAAATTATTAATATCACTTTTTAAATATATTCTGAGAGCTATTAGGTGACACACAAGTTTGACACAAATGATCTGTACTTTAATTATATCTCTTACTTGAATATCTTAGAAAATTTTCTGTATTGGTACATATGTTAATCTCAATAAATTCAGTATTATTTGTATGAAATTCAGTATTATTTGTATAAATTCAGTATTAAATGTATAATTTATTTAACTAGATTATATCTAATCTTTTGCTGTTATAAACATTATTTCAGTGAATATTTTTGTACGTATGTCACATTGCATATGTGCAAATATAGCTGTAGGATAAATTCCTTGAGGTGGAATTGCTGGGCATTTCACATTTTGATTAGTATGCCAAATTTGCCCTCTCTAAAGGTTATATTAACTTATACCTCTACTAACAGGGTATGAGAGTGCTTCCTCCCATGTGCCGACTACACAATATATCTAACTTTTTAATCTTTACCAGTTACATTGTAATTTTATTTTGTGTTCATCTTACTATGAGTGATGTTGAACATCTTTTCATGTTTAGAAGCCATTTGTGTTTAATTGTCTTTGTAATATCTGTCCATGTCTTCAAAAAAGAGCAAAGGTCTACATTGTGTTTAGGTTCTGAAATCATAGAAAATACTTTATTAATACATGCTTCTCATACAGAAGCAAGATGCTTTCTCAAACCCTAGGAGTTTCACTGTTTTTAAAGATAGGGTCTAAGAACAAAAGGGCTAGAATAAGGGAGAAAAGAAATTAAAAAATTTCATAGTTTCACCCCCTTTTTGAAAATTTTATGAAAATTTTGCACGTATATTTTAATATAAGACCATTTAGAAAGTCTGGATAGGAAGTTCACTACAAAGTAATTTATATTTATATGATTAACAAGTATAATTTATCACTGTTAGCCATACTAATTATTTTTTATGACATCATGCTTTTTTTTTTTTTTCTCTTTTTGAGATACGGTCTTGCTCTGTCTCCTGGGCTAGAGTGCAGTGGCCGTCATCATAGCCCACTGTAACCTAAAACTCCTGGTTTTGAGTGATCCTCTTGTCTCAGCCTCCCACATAGCTGGGACTTACAGGTGTGCACCACCATGCCTGGCTAATTTTTCTATTTTTATTTTTGTAAAGACAGGGTCTCACTCTTGCTCAGGTCTTGAACTCCTGACCTCGAGTGATCCTCCTACCTTAACCTTCCAAAGTGCTAGGAATATAGGCATGAGCCACCCTACCTGAACCATGCATGTATTTTTAAAATGCTATTTCAAATATTTCCAAAACCTTAAAAGTATATACAAATGTAGAAATGGGATTTATGTTTTTAAAGATAAAGTAATTTTCTGTAGTAAATCTGGAAGAAATGTTTTCTTCTTGGATACTAAGTGTCAGGAAATACAGGGAGGATGATACCCATGATGGAAGTAAGGTATAGGAAAATCCCTTTGAATTGGGACATTTGATTTTAGTCCAATGAGCTCAAAAAATAGATCTTTATATTATGTATGTATATATTATGTCCTAGTGAATGTTTCTTAGTTTTCCTTTAATCAAAATTTGATTTCTTTATTAAAGGGGAGACTAGCTCTGATTTTATATTTTTCCTTGTTAAGTAGGAGTTTACATTTTTATTTTTATGTTTTCTCCCAGCTTTTAAAGGGTATCACTGACAGAAAAAAATTGTTTATATTTAAGGCATACAATGTGATTGATGTTCTGATATATCTATACCTTGTGAAATGGTGACCACAATCAAGCTAATTAACATATTCATCACCTCATAGTTACCTTAATGTGTGGTAAGAGCTAAGATCTACTTTCTGAGTAAATTTCAAGTATGCAATATAGTATTATTAACTATAGTTACCATGCTGTACATTAGATCTCCAGATTTTATTTGTCCTGCCTAACTGAAACTTTATACTCTTTGACCAACAACTTCTCATTTCTCCTATCTCCCAGTCCCTGGCAACCAGCATTCTACTCTGTGCTTCTATGAGTTTGACTTTTTTAGATTTTTACATATAAGTAAGATCATGCAGTGTTTGTCTTTCTGTGCCTGGTATATTTCACTTAGCCTAATGTTCTCTAGGTTTATATATGTTGTTGCAAATGACAAGACTTCTTTCTTTTTTAAGGCTGAGTAATATCCCATTGTATATAAATACCACATGTGGATCATCCTTTCAACTGTTAATGGATAATTAAGTTGATTCCATATCTTGGCTATTGTGAATGCCAATTTACAATTGTGGATGCAATGAAGATGGTCTTTACAGCTATCTCTGACATACTGATTTTATTTTCTTTGGATATATACCCAGTATATGTGGTGATCATAAATTAGTATCTTTGTGATTACTATGAGGCTTACATAAAGCATCTTACAAATTATAAGTCTATTTTAAGCCTATAGCTACTTAACTTGGAACATATACAGAAACTACACTTTAAATTTCCTGATATTTAATGTTATTGATGATACCATTTACTTATATTGTGTATCCATTAACAAATTATTATAGCTATAAACATTTTTAATACCTTTCTCTTTTAACTTTTGTACTAGAGTTAGAGTGATTTGCATACTGCTACTATAGTTTTGAGTATTCTGAATTTGACTGTAGTTGTAACTTTTTAGTGTATTTTATACTTTCATATATTTTCATGTTGTTAGTGTTCTTTAATTTCAACTTGAGGGACTCCCTTTAGTATTTCTTTGAAGGCCGATCTAGTGAACTCCTTCAGCTTTTGTTTGTCTGTAAAAGTCTTATTTGTTTGTCCTTTTTGAAGGACAGCTTTGCTGATTATAGTATTTTTTGTTGGCAGGCTTTTTTTTTTTTTAATTTTTCTTTTCTTTGGCACTTTCAATATATCATTTAACTCTCTCCTGGTCTGCAGAGCTTCTTCTGAGAAATCTGGTAGTTTCATGGGAATTCCCATGTCTGTGATTAGCTGCTTTTCTCTGGCTGCTTTTAAACTTTTCTCTTTGCCTTTTATTTTTGAGAATTTGACTACAATGTATCTTGATGAAGATCTCTTTATGTTTAATCTATTTTAGATTCTTTGGGCTTTATGGATCTGGATGTTCATTTCTCTGTTCAGATTTGGGAAGTTTTCTGTTATTACTTCTTTAAATAAGCTTCTTGGCCCTTTCTCGTTCTCTGCTCCTTCTAGGACCCCCATAATGTATATGTTGGTTTTTACTTGATGGTGTACCATTAGTCCTGAGGCTTTTTTCACTATTTTTCTTTTTTTTTTTTTCCTCTTTGTTCCTCTGACTGGGTAATTTCAAATGACCTGTCATCAAGATCCCTGATTTTTTCTTCTGCTTGATTGAAGCTTGTATGGAAACTCTCTGGAATTTTTCAGTTTAGTCATTTTAGACATTGTGTTCTTGTGCTCCAGAATATCTCTATGGCTCTTTTACATGGTTTCTATCTCATGGTTGAATTTTTCATTTTGTTCATGTGTTGTTTTTTTGATTTTATTTAGTCTTCTATCTGTGTTCTGCTGTAGCTCACTGAGCTTCTTTAAAATGATTATTTTGAATTCTTTGCCAGGCAGTTTATAGATCTTCATTTCTTTAGTGTCAGTCACTGGTGTTTTATTTTGTTCCTTTGATAAAGTCATGTTTCCTTGATTACTACCCTGTGGACTTGTGTTGAAGTAGGCACTTTTTCTAGTCTTTACAGACTAACTTTGGCAAAGAAAGTGCTTCACCAGTCAGCCTGTCCAGAGATTCTGGGCTGGCTGACTTCAAGGTCCATGGGCAGGCTTGCTGCTGGAGTCTTTGGATGGGCTGATTTGGTGCATGTGTCAGTGGGTGAGTGAGCCTGACTCGTAGGCTCAAAGGGCTGGAGCGTGTGGCTGTGTGGGCTGCCCTGGAACTGGGGTGGATCTGGAGCCTGGTGCTGTGGGTCCTGACATGAAGTTTGTGTCTTCAGGTGCTGGTCTAGAACCTGGGGCTAGCCTGAAGTTTAGATCTGTAGGTGCTGACTTAGAATCTTGGGCCATGGAGCTGGCCTGGTACTGGAGCAAGACAGGAACTTTGGTATATGTGGGTGTATGCGTGCTGAGATGAGCTTAGAGCCTGAGTTCACTGGGTGAACCTGGGGCTGTGAGGGGTGGCCTGGTGCTGGCATTCACTGGGTGCTGGCATTCACTGGCATTCACTGGGGCAGACCTGGTACTGGGGCACGTGATGAAGTTGGGTGCGTACTTCACTTTTTTTGCCACCACACAGAAATTCTGTCTCTTTGCACAGACTTGAGGGAGGAATGACATGGATTGTGTGAAACTGTGCTTCCTACCCTTGAAATGCATCTATTCTTATTTCTGCACTCTACCCGGGTGCTGTAGTCTCTAACCTAACCCATTAGCTCTTGTAAATGTATTTTTGTGCATGGATGCTTATTTAAATTGATATTTCTGTGAGGGGATGAGGGCAAGAAAGTCCTATTTTGCCATCTTGTTGACATCACTTTGCATTTTTCTTATTGTATACTATTCCTTGCTCATTTATATTACTGTTTTTGATTTTTAATATGGGTTGTTTATTTGCTCATAATACAATTCTTTATGACATATGCTGCAAATGTTCCAGGTTTTCTTTTTTCTTTTGTTTTCTTCATATGTAAAAACATTTAGTTGCCTTCAAATTTATTATACTTTTAGCATTTGAATTTTGTCACATCTAGTAAAAGTTTCTTACTTTAAGATTATAAAAATAAATTTCCCATATGTTGTCATTTTTTTGTTCAGTTTTTAGAAGTATTTAAGGCTTTGATTTATTCATAATTTATTTTTATGTAGGATATAAGATATGGATCCAACTTTATTTCATATTTTTATTCATTTGCCATAATACTATTTATTGAGTAATCTTTTTTTAAAATTTTTTTATGTTTTTTTTAACTTTCAGCATATTGTAGGGGTACAAAAGTTTAGGTTGCGTATATTGCCCTTGTCCCCCCTGCCGCCCCAAATCAGAGCTTCAAGCATGTCCATCCCCTAGATGGTACGCATCGCATAATGAGTAATCTGTTTTTTATCTACTAATGTTCATAGCCACCTTTTTCATGTATGGAATTCCCATATCCACTATATTACATTTCTGATCTCTTTAATCTGCCAATTGATTTGTCTATTTTTGTGCCAGTACCAAGGACCACATAGTTTAATGACTGTGCTTTTTTAATGTGTGTTACTAGTACCTTGTAGCATTGCTCAATGTCATGTGAAGGGAGTGGCTGTGGGAGTGGACCACTCTGGGTACAGGCAATATGGGCTGGGTGAATTGTCTCTAAAGAATATTATGAATATAGTAAAAGTGACACTGAGGCAGATACATCAAATCCTATCTCCTCAACCCCTGCGTTTGTTATAGCACTGAAGCTATTGTAGTTTCCTCACATTACTCTTCTTTTCAGAAATTTTTTGGATATACTCTTTTATTTCCTTTTTTAAAAATTTGAAGTATAGCTTCCATATATGACAGAGATATCAACTCAAACTTAGTACTTAAGGAAATCAGACATTTCATACTTAATAACCTAATAATAAAATGCACCAGATTTAATTAAGGTTTGATGAGTTTTGAAAGACACATATATTTGTGTGTAAGTATTACCACATCAAGTTTTATATTATTTACGTTATCCTATGAAGTTTATGCATGCCCTTTCCCTGTCAGTTTCTTACTTCCCTCTCCCAAGAGGCAATCACTACTACCATAGATAGTTTTGCCTGTTTTTGAACTTCATATAAATAGAATTACATAGTAAGTACTGTCTTCTTTCTGTCTATTCAAGATCTATGAGATTAATCCATCATGTTGCCTATATCCATAGTTTGTTCCTTTTTATTGCTGATACTATTTTATTGTATGAATATTCCTCAATTTGTTTATCCATTTTCTTGTTGTAGAATGTGTGGATTGTTTTTTTTGGCTATAAGAAATAAAGCTGCTATAAACATTTATGTTACAGATCTTTTGTGAGATATATTTATTTCTTTTTAGTAAATACCTAGATGTAGAATTGCTGGATCAAAAAATTAAGTTCAACTTTTTTTGCAAACAGTTTTCCAAAGCTCATGTACAATTCTATATTCTCATCAGCAAAATATGAAAATTCTCATTGCTTCATAACTTTACCAGCATTTGGTGTGATTACTGGTTTGGTTTTTATATCCATTTCTCTAAGGACTAATGATATTGAGCATCATTTGTGTTTATTGGCCATTCATATTACTTTTTGTGAAATGTCTGCTTAAATTTTGCCCATTTTAAAATTGGGTTGTTTGTCTTTTTATTATTGATTGTAGAAGTTCTTGTTCTATATATTCTGGACAAATAGCAGATATAGATGGTCCCTAATTTATGATGTCTCAACTTATGATTTTTTGACTTTTCGATGGTGTGAAAGAGATATGCATTCATTATGCTCCTCGACTTATGATGGGGTTACATCTGAATAATCCCATCAGTGTGCTGAAAATACTTTAAGTGTGAAATGAACTTTTGACTTAAGATATTTTCAATTTATTGATGAGATTTTCAGGACATAACTCCACTGTAAGTTAAGGAGTACCTGTATATATATTCAGACTATTTTCTCTCAGTCTGTGGATTGGCTTTTCATTTTCTTAATGGTGTATTTTGGGGAACAGAACATTTTAATTTTGTTGAAGTCCAATTTATTAACTTCTTCTTTTATGGTTAGTGTTTTTGTAGCCTAAAAAATCTTTCCTTACCCTAAGGATGCAAAGATACTTTCTTGGTTATGCCTCCTTGTTTATTTTTCCTTTTTTATTTTAGAATCAATTTGTTTAGCCCTAAATAGATCATATAGGTATCTTTTACTGAGATCAAATTTAATTTATGGATAAATTTGGGAAGAATTGTCATCTTCATGATATTGTCTTCATATTCAGAATTGGAATATGTGTTTTGATTTCTTCATCTTCCTTTATGTCCCTCAATAGCATCACTTATTTATAATTTTACATATTTCTCAATAATTTTCTTATGAAATTATAAATAAAATATTTTTACTACTTTTTCTGCTAATTTTTATATAGGAATGATATTGATTTTTGTGTTATTTATGTACACAGCCATCTCCCTGAACGATATTATTTATTACTGTTTTTCAGTTGTTTCTCTTGAATTTTAATAATATGCAACCCTATGATCTGAAAATAGTAATAATTTATCTCCTCTTTTCTCATTTATTTCTCTTATTTAATTGCATTAGCTGGAATCTTTAGAATAATGTGAAATAAAAAGATATTTACTTATGTAATTAAAATAATTTATATAACTTGTCATTTTGTTCTGTTTTAAATTTTACTTGACAATTGTGTGCTTAGTTTTAAGTTCTTCTCTTTCTCTGTCCCCCAACCCCTCATACAAACATGGTTTCCATTTCTGTTGCAGATTTATCTCAGTTTTGTTTAGAGGTTTCTTGATACTAATGATTTCCTGCATCATGGTCCCTAAAGGTTACAAATCATCCAGCTCCCTTTCTTGTCTTTTGCTGTCTTTTGGCCAGCTCCTATTCTAGGGGTAGTCACTGAGACATGTCAGTTATAGGAATCTTTGGCCACTTAATGGGGAAGTGGTTAAGAGTGGTTAAAATAGGTTGAAGTATGGGAATAAACAGGCAGATTATTTTTTTTAGCCTCATGTAAAATTCATGTAGAGACCAAGACGACTGAAAATAAGTCATAAATAGTTTTTGTATTGATTTTGTCTATAAGATTAGATTTAATAAGAAAATATATACTTTTTGATTTGCTAATTTAAACCAATATGTGTATATAGATATATGTGTATATTTAAGATAAAAATAAGTAAGGAAGCAAATAAACCCAAGTGAACCTTAAATAGTTTATTTATATGTTGCAAATTTTTTAAATTCAGAAATAGATGTATTTGTCTTTCTCATCTAAGAATTCTGTAACTAGAATTGTGAAAATTTATAGATTGGACAAAGAAAATTGATAAACTATAAATGATTGTCATTTATGTTTATATTCTTTTAACATAGCTGAACAACTAATTTATATGCACCATAGATTTATTCAATAAATGCATTCTCAATTATCTGTGGTATTTTAATGAAACTGTGTAATGAAGGATTTTAAAGTGTTAAATCACTGTTCCACTGCATTGGGCTGGGACTCTAGTTCCACTTTACATAGCAGTAAATGGAGGCTAGTTTGGAAATTTACTATAATTTCAAATGTTGATGAATGAGCATTTTATTGGATAACTTTCATTTGCCCTATAGATTCAGTGGAATCTATAGTAGAATAGTATAAAGCAGCTAAAATGAAGAATCTTTTCCCCTTCTTTTTTTTTTTTTTTTTTTTTTTTTTTTTGAGACAGAGTCTCACTTTGTTGCCCGGGCTAGAGTGAGTGCCGTGGCGTCAGCCTAGCTCACAGCAACCTCAAACTCCTGGGCTTAAGCGATCCTACTGCCTCAGCCTCCCGAGTAGCTGGGACTACAGGCATGAGCCACCATGCCCGGCTAATTTTTTTGTATATATATTTTTAGTTGGCCAGATAATTTCTTTCTATTTTTAGTAGAGACGGGGTCTCACTCTTGCTCAGGCTGGTCTCGAACTCCTGACCTCGAGCGATCCACCCGCCTCGGCCTCCCAGAGCTAGGATTACAGGCGTGAGCCACCGCGCCCGGCCTTCCCCTTCTTGATACATGAAGATCTGCCTCTTTTTAACTATTCTACAGTATTCTATCATGTGATTTATCTACAGTTAAATCACTCATTCTCTCAGTGATGAACGTTGAGATAACACCTACTTTTTTCTTCGTACAGACAGTACTATAATGCATATTTTTGGACATGTCTCCTTGTGCGTTTATGGAGTATTATCTAGGGTAGACAAAAGTGGAATTGCTGGATCATAGGCTATGGTCATCTTCAGTTTCACTAAATATTGCCAAATTTTCCTTCAAAGTATTTGTACCAGTTTATACTCCCACCAGCAGTTTATGAGAGTTAATTTTCTTATCATCTTCTCTAACAATTGTCTAATAACCTGTTTTTAATACTTTGCCAATCTAATGGATGTGAAATGGTCATTTTTGTTTGTATTTTTTTGTAGTCCATATTATTGGTGAGCTAGTTGAGCACTGTTTTCTATGGTTATTGTTCTTTGGATTTTTCAGTGAATTGCTTGCTCACATCATTCTAACATTTATTAAGTTCTTTCTCTTTTCTTATTGATCTGTAAGAGTTCTGCATATGTTCTGGAAACTAATCCTTTAGGTTTTATGTATAGCACATGCCTTTTTCCAGACTGTGACATATATTAATGATTTTTTTTGCTATACTTAATTGTTCAGAAGTTTTAAATTCTAATATGGTTGGATCTATTATTTTTTTGTAATCTCCTCCCCCATGGTATTACGAAGCTATTCTGTTTTCTTTAAAAAGTTTTAAACTTTTGTCTTTCACATTATCAATAATCTGCTTATAATTCATTTTTGTGTATGATCATGAAATAAGTACATAACTTTTACTTTCTTTATTTATATACACCATTGAGAGTATCAAAAATTGTGTGAGCACTGTTTATTGAATATATCATTCTTTTTCCTGCTGATTTCTAATTGTATCTGTCATATATTAAACTACCATAGATGTATGGATTTGTTTTTGGAGAACTTTATTCAGTTTCATTGGTCTATCTGTTTATCTCTTTAATAAAATAACATAGTTTTAATTACTATCATTTAAGAATAAAATTTCGTATCTATCTGGCAATATAAGACATCTTTATATTTTCTTTCAAAATTATCATTTTTATTCGTGGTCCTTACTCTTCTCCGTGAATTTTAGGATTAGTTCGTTAAGTTTCTTAGAAAACTCTGGAGTTTTGTTTGGATAAGCATTTCTCTTTTAGATTAATTTAAAGAGAAATATCATCTTTATGGTATTTAGTGTTCTTATCTGTATAAGTTATTTATTGCACAATAATGCCATACTATTGTTAATTTTTTTGTCATGAAACAGTACTGAATTTTGTGTATTTTTTTTTTATTTATTGATATCATCACATGATTATTCTCCTTTAATCTGTTATTGTGGTAAATTAAATGCAGAAGCAGCTTTGCATCCCTGGGCTAAAACCCACTTGGTTATGACATAGTATTCCATATATATATTTCTGAATGTGGTTTGCTAGTATTTTGTTAAATATTTCTCCATCTGTGTTCATGAAGGACATTGATCTGTAATTTTCCACTTTTCTGATGTTCTTTTCTGGTTTTGGTTTCAAGGTTATGCTGGCTTCAGAAAATGAGTGGTTTTATTCCTTCTTTATTTTTCTGAGAGGGTTTGTATTATTTCTTCCTTAAACATATGATAGAATTCACCACTGAGGCTATTTGGGTTGAGAGTTCTTTCTGTGGGAAGTTATAAAATTTTGTGTTCAAATTTTTAAAAATATATAGGGCCATATAGATTTGTTCTTGTTGTGTTTTTTGGTATGTTATGTTTTTGAAGGAATTTTTCTATTTTATCTAAGTTGTCGGATTTATTGCCATAAGCTATTTGTCATATCCATTTATTAACCATTAATGTTGTTATGATCTACAGTGATGTCCCCTCTTTCTTGCTTGATACTGGTAATTTATGTTTTCTCTCTCTGTCTCTGTCTCTTTCTTCAGGATCAGTCTTGGTAGGGGTGAAACAATTTCGGTTTTATTGTTTTCTCTTTTGTTTACTTTTTATTTAGTTGGTTTTTACATTCTTATCTTCATTATCTCCTTCCTTCTACTTACTTTGAGTTTATTTTGTTTTTCTAGCATTTTGTAGTAGAAGCATACATTATTAGTTTTATACTGTTCTTTTTTTCTAATAAAAATTTCCCACTAAGGACTGCTTTAGCTATATTACATAAATTTTGATATATGTGCTTAAATTTTATCATCAAGTTTAACTATTTAAACATTTCCCTTTGTGATTTTTAAAATTTGACCTGTCATTATTTAAAAGTGTGTTTTTTTACTTATAAATATTTGAGTATTTTCTAGATATTATATTAATTTCTAATTTAAATGCCATTGCAGCCAGAGAACATACTCAGTGAGATTTTGATTCTTTGAAATTTATTGTGATGGTGTGTAGTCTTTCTTGTTGAATGTTCCATGTGCACTGGAGCATAATATGATTTTTGATGTTGATTGTATTTTTTCATATATGTTAATTAGATCAAGTTGGTGAATGGCATGGTTGAAGAGTTCTATATCCTTACTGACTTTTTTGTGCACTTGTTTTATCAGTTACTTAGGGAGGGGTGTTAAAGTCTTCTAACTCTGTGGATTTACTTTTCTCTTTAATACTTTCAATTGCTTTCCTGTTTGAGAACTATGTTATTAGGTCACTCACATTTAAGATTTTTTGTTTTCTTAATGAGTTGACCTTTTTATTATTATAAAGTGCCTCTCTTTATCTTTGCTAATACTCTTAATTTTGACATCTACTTTGGGTTATTATTAATATAGCCACATCAACTTTCTTATGCTTAATGTTTTCGTGGTAAATCTTTTTCCAACCTTTTACTTTCAGTCTGTTTTGGTCTTTTTTGAAAGGTTTAAAAGAAAAAGAATAGACTATGGGATACTACAAGGGTTTTAAATATCATCTGTATGCTGATGTTTTCTAAGGGTATATTCTAGTCCTGACCTGCACTATAGAGTCATATTAATATATCCAACTCTCTACTTGACATCTTTCCTTGGATATATAATGTGCATCTCAAATTTAATATGCATCCTCGAAATAGCATCATTGGATACACTGTTCCTTGAACCTAAAACCTCTAGGCCCCTTTCCTTACTCAACAATTTGAATTTATGGTCAACTTCTGTTGGCTTCTCTCTCTAAAACATATCTTTACATTTCTGTTGCTATCACCCTAGTCTAAGCCACTGTTATCTCTCAGTTGGACTCCTGCAATAACTTCCCAATTGGTTTTTCTGCTTCCTTTCTCCAATCCTCCGTACATCTGGTAGGGTGAACTTTTTCAGTATGTAACCAGATTGTGTCATTTCTCTGTTTAGTGCTTTCTCATATAACTTCTTACTGGGGCACACAGGGAAGGCAAAACACAGTCTGGCTTCTGACTATCTCTCTAACATTATCTCATACAAATCTACTCCTCAGGCATATCTGTCCCTGATGCAACCAAGTCCTTTCCTAACTAAAGGCATTTACATATGTTGTTTCTTACACCAGGAATGCACTTCACCAGGGTTTTATATGGCAGACTCATCCTCATCTTTGGTATCAGTTCACATGTCATTACTTTACAGGAACCTTCTCTGACTACTGTCTATATGGTGTTATTCTCTTTCAACATCTCTTACTCTCATCGTATCACTTTATGAATTTTCTTCAAAGCATGCTTGTATAATTATTTTGTTTATATATCTGTTTACTTGTTTATTGTTTATCTTCCTCACTAGAATGTAAGTCCTATGAAAACAAGAACTTGTTGATCTTCTTTAATACTCTAGTAAGTAGGATAAGGCTTGGCACATAGAAATATATGTTTAATAACTATTTATGGATATGTAAATATTAAGTGATTGAATGAAATAGATATTTCATGATATCACTAATTTTATTCCCTGCCTTCAACCCAAAACGAGCAGGTAAAACAATAAAAAAAGACATAAAATGAGACCATTATTTTATTATTCCTAAGAAGTAACGGCATCATAAAATCAAAATTGAAGTGGAAAGATTTTATTATATTTTATTTTTTTGGAAAGATTTTAAATTTCAATCACTTTGATTTAAACTTCCATATTATTTAAAATTTAAAAAATTATGTCAGGCATATTAAAGGGACTTAGATATTAATGATGCTGTGTCAGGTCAGGTGATATTTCCCCTGTTTAGATTAGTTTTCTAACTTTTGATCCAGTCGTTTGAAATTAAGAGAACTTTGAAAATAAAAGTGAATAGTTCAATTAGATATTGTGACAATTGTGTCTTTATCACATATTCCCCACTCATTAGTGTGAATTCCAAGGGATTTCTTTTTCTGTCCCAAGGACCAATAATCTCTAGGAACAAAATATAGTACTTTCCTTAAGTCTAATAGAGTGCTCACTGTCTCAAAGTGTATTTCTTTGTGACATAGACTAGGTCTTTAAGTGTGATCATCATATATCTTGAGATCTGTTCCACTTTTGAGGGTTGTTCTTATCATATTGGATGGTGGAATATATTAAAATGTGCATAGGTGAGAAAGGTATGCTTTGGTCTGGAGGCTTCCTAGTAGATATAAGTAAATTTAACCTGTAATACGAATTCAGGTTCGTTGCTTCCATACAACAGACTCTATGGATCCAAACTATCTGAGAGCCCACTATAGTTAATCAACCTGGGAGCTGACCAAATTGGATCTCTAAGAATAGCTTTGCATTAGCTACAGCCATTCACAGGATAACTGGCCTGGGATTTCAGTGAATAGGTAGTGATTTCTCAGGGACTTTGTCTGCTAGGGAGGATGTGCATTGGTAGCAGGCTTAACTTTTTGTCCACAATTTAAGTATTTATCATAACAGAAATTGCTGAGTTGTTTGTGTGCCTTATTGTTCTTCTTGGAATTGAGGGTAAACTTATTTAGTAGAAGATGGTACCAAGTGAGGTTGGTGTTAACTTAACAACATAGTACTAGAATTTATTGTGATGTTGAAAAAACAAGGAAATGGCCAATTAAAAGTAAGATAATGTTTACTAGGATGTACTGAAAGTAGCCCATAGAAGAGCTAGACAGAGTCCATGAAAATCCAAGAATAATTGACTTAATTAAATATATTTGTTTTGGGGAGAGGACAGGGTAAAGAGAAAGGTATTATTTGCTATTGGGATTTAGTTACCCTGGCATATAGGGGATTTTTTACCAAATTCTCTACCTCACTTCTTCTACTCTGCCTTTTAAATTTTAAAATTCAACATTTTTAAACTGCATCTTTTATCAAGGGGACACTATTCTGTTTAATGCTTCTGTGCGTTTTCACACGTTGTTTCCTCTGTCCACAGTCCCCTTCTCTATTTTGTTCATTTAACAAACTCACACAGATTCTTCCAAATCCATCCTAGATATTCCTTCCTTCAGAAACCCTAAGAGGCTCTATAGACTGTTAGTATCTTCTATGTGTTGTTATTACTGTCCTTATCAGATTGTACTGTGATTTGTTTACTTATATGTCTTGAGTGTTGGTTTCCTGAGGACAGAAATTATATTTTATTAATTTCTTTATCATAAGCATCCAACATAAATACTAAAAGATAAGATATACTTACATGTTTGATATTCAAACTATTTAACAATCAGCAGGCACCAACCAATCAGAATATATAACTGACTAATTAGAATAGACATTGGCTACTATTCCATACCTCATGTACTGGCTGTATATTAGTCCTGGGTGCTTAGTCAATGTTTGTAGACTGAATGAATGGTAAATGGGCAAGAGCTTTTTTTCCTTTTTTCTTTTTTTTTTTTGCAGTGTTTATGTATGATTGTTGGTCCTCCTGAATGAGTGTAAGATATTGTCCTTCTTCCTTAATATTGTTTTAAAATTAATAGAGGAGAATAAGCTAAGGGGAATAATATTTTTTACTTCAATGGAAAAAGTTTTAATTTCTTAATTCCTTTTTTTTCTGTTTACATATTTTGTAACTGATCATGTTCTATAGGAGCTGTAAGGAAAAGAGGTTTAACATTGCCATCCTTATTTTGACTTGACCATGAGTAAAGTCATTTTACACAATTAAAAAACAGAATAAGAGCCAGGTGTGGTGGCTCATACCTGCAATCCCAGCGGCTTGGGAGGCTGAAGTTGGGGGATCGCTTGAGCCCAGAAGTTTGAGGTTCCAGCCTGGGTAACAGAGCAAGACTCTGCCTCTAAAAGAACAAAAACAAGTCAAAACAAAATAAATGTATCACTGCCTCATCATGCCATATATACATTCAACTTTTGGGATGAAAGTATGGCCCTATTTAGGTGTGAGTCCTTTCTGAGGAGTGGGAGATGTTAAGCAAGAAAGCAGATGTGAGGAAGCCAATTTATTTTCTAATTTATTCATAAACTTGTCAGATTGTTGCTGCGTTAAATACCACTACCAAAATTCCTTTAAAATGAGTATAGTATTATACTATATGAATATGAATTTTTATGTATTTTTCACATTCTTCCTTAATAAGGACAATTTAGAATTAAGAAAAATGAAAATTTGTTTAAGAATATTCCATATTTAAATTCACATAGAAAATATATACAAAACACATATGTAACTATATGGCATATGTACATATATACAAAGAGGTTAAGTTAGACTTTTGCAAAGGAATATTTTTAACTGTTTCTTTAATAAGAAAAAAACTTTTTTGAGGCAACTTGTATAAGGAATAAAGTGATATGTATTACTTTAGTGCATGTTTCCAAGCTAGTGCTTAACTCCATAGACTTTTCTTCTTCTTTCATAGCCATTATGAAAGCACGTTTTGAATGCAGTGCTCAGGAGAATCACCAAGATAGCAGGCCATGCAAGAGTGAGAGATAAACTTGTGTTCTATTAAGTTACTAACATGTTGGAGTTGTTTATAACCCATATCATCTTGATTTATACAAGATTATAGAATAAAAGAAACTAATATTTTGTCCTCCCTCCTACCTTAAATTCAACTATATAATAACATCAATCCCACATTAAAGAGCTGCTTTTAGATTAAATTAATACTTTGGCTTGCCTTCTTACCCCTCTCTCAATGTTCTAGGAAATAGAGGTGTCCCTATCTGCTTATAAAGACAGCCAGTTAGATCTAACCCCTCTTAACATTGTATTAATACCAAGATGTACTTTTTTCAAATTGCATAACGTGAGTACTTCTGAAAAGATAAAAAAGGACATACAGTCAGCCGAGTTCTGCATCCATAGAGTCAACCAACTGCAGATGGAAAATCTTTGGAAAAACAAAAAACAATAAAAATAACATCACAACCATGAAAAATAATACAAATAGAAAATATAGTAACTATTTACATATAATTTATATTGTATTAGATATTATAGGTAACCTAGAAATGATTTAAAGTATACGGGAGAATGTGCATAGGTTATATGCAAATACCATGCTATTTTATATTAATATAAGACACTTGAGCATCTGCAGATTTTGGTATGCTTGACAGGTGCTGGAACCAATTCCCCATGGATACTGAAGGATGACAGTATTCTTGAAAAACTATCTTCAAAGCAGAATTGCATATATCAAATCATTTTCTAGTGGTTTTTATTAAAAATAGATGTATTTCTATTTTTAGGGTTCCTAATAGTGTAGCTATTGTAATCAATACTACCACAGCCCTTATGCTTACATAACACACACACACTGTTGCTGCTCTCATGAGCCAGTTGATAAGCATTGGTAGGTGAGAACATCAGACAAATAAATTTTTGTAAACTGAGAATTTTATGCTATGTTTTAAAAATTTATCCTATGAATTTGAAATTCCCAAAGAATAAGCAGATATTCTTTTATGGAAAGCAATAAACATTGAATGTACTTGTATTTAGGAATACCTAAACATACAATATATCAACAGCACTTATTTAGAAGCTACTAACTACCTGGTACTGTGTGCAGAGATTACAGAACTGAATAAGACACAGTCTTTGTTCTTCAAGAAACTCAATTATCTTCATTTTATATATAGAAAACAGAGCCTCAAATATAACAGATTAAATAATTTGTCCAAAGTCCCACAGCTAATAAGTGTCAGATCTGGGATGATTTATCTCAGGAGTTCCTTAATATGCTTACCCTTAGATGGGTTCTATCAGAATTACCTGGGGGAGCTTTTTAAAAAATTACATATTTCCATGCACACTGGACTGAGTTAGAATATCTGAGGATGATGGCCAAGAATCTTTATTTTTATATAGTTACTCAGATTATTCTAATGCGTAGTTGGGTTTAGATATCACTGTTTTCTCTGACTCAAAAGATCATTCCTTTTAAAACTTGAAGCATTGCCTTTCTCTCAGTGTTCATGCTCTCATAAATCAACATGTCAGGAATCCTAGATTTCCAGAGATACAATATACATGAAGAATAAAATTATGTGCAGTTAGTCATGGCTTAAACCTTTAGGCAAGAAATGATTCATAATTATCAACATTGTCCTCGGCCAGAGAGCATATCTACCCTTTGTACCTTAATTTAGAATGGTGGGAAATGATTGGTTTTTATAAGTATTGTTTTATGTCAACATAGCAGGTTAACGTTCTGTTAGAGTTCAGGAATATATAGATTTTTATCTTTTAGAATAGTTACTATTATTAAGATTGTGGAGAAGTAACAAGAAAAGAGGGGAAGAATATACATGCTTAACATGCCAAATTGGAACTCTGAATGTATTTTCCCACAGAAACAATTTTGTAAGTGATGATTAAATGAATATTAGTGGGTATTATTGGATAAACTTTGCTGACTTAACCTAGATGCCTGCTGAATTCTTGGCAGTCAGTTGGTAGGGAAGAGAAAAAATGCCTCAGTAGGCAAGGCCTGATGTATAGGGCTTCTTGTAGAGGATGGAGATTTATAGTCTACATGACTCTGCTCAGAAAATATTGTACACATTAGCTTAATGTAAGATAGTTATAGATTGGGGAACTTGCTTAGGCTGGGGGTTGGGGGTGGGGAATCCAAATGTTATAAGCGGTAGCTAAGATGGCAGTTCATCCATTGATCTTGAAATGTGTTTATTTCGAGCCACTAATTTAATTCTTAAAAACCTTTTTACCTCTTCACATATTTTAAAGATGATATCTAACATTTTCATCATGTTTAAATTGTTGCAAAGGGTACAAATTCTAGCATTTATCAAAACTGACATTTTACAGTAAAACTGTTACAGTCTCTTTAAAAATGTACCCAGTGAAATCTAATTAGCATAACAATTTAATAACTTCCGATAGCCTTAAAAATCATACAAATGCATGCACAAACTCTTTTTTTAACAGTTATAAATTTTCTTTCCTTATTTTCCCTGAACAATGAATTTGTATTTATATTCTACCTCCCCCACAGGATTTTATCCACATGTAATATATTTTTTGCTAGAAATCTTTTAAAAAATCACCCTTTTAGACTCTATTTCAACAAAATATGTATATAAATAGAAATTAAACATTTAAAAATTTTAATGACCATAGGGTTAAAGCTTTGAAAAATTTCTACTGGAGTGAGTTTAATTATGATAATTATTAATGCATAATTGTTAAAATAGCTAATTTGATTATAAATTATTAAATGTAAGAAATAAAATTTTACTGTAAATTTATTTCTTAATGAGATGGAAGAGACTGGTTTTTTCAAAGTTGTTCATAAGTCCATGGATAAATATTACTTATTATAGACCCAGGTAGAATTCAGCATCAATTCTGTTTCTACTTCTTCCATTATTATTGTAGCAAGTGCTGAGGAAATATGTTCACATTAATGACTAAATGTGACTAGAAAGAGTTTGGTTATAACAATTCACTCAATTCTTTGAACTCTTTTCAAGTTATGTGACAAAAAATATAATAATCTGTTATTGAAAATTATTTTTAGTTATATCAGCTGACCACTAATTTAGGTTTTGCTTCAATTTGTTGAAAACAAAGAATTGAAAACACAGGCTTGCAAAATTATTTGTTACCCAATTGGTGATTTCTTTTGTAAATTTCTGGGAGTTATACCAAAAGGTCTTTACCAAGACTTAATCAAATGACTATTTAAACTTATTACTCTTTCACTTAGAGGAATTTTGTTTAAGGCAATATACTAAAAAGAATTTGGAAAATGTTAATTTTAGTATCCCTGCCAAATACAATTTATATTGATAAAATTATTTTGCCTTTTCACATGTTTAAATTATTTTTATAAGTATCTTAGAACTGCATATTTAGCTTTCAGTTTATAGAAAGTATGGAACATGTGAGCTAATAGGCAAAACCAGCCCTGTTATCAAGACAGTCAAATGAAATTTTCTGTCAGCGAATCTCACTTTACTTTTTAGTTTAAATAAATGTTAATATACATCCTTTGATAATCTTAATGTGATTTCTTAATGTGGTCTTAATGAGATTTCATAAAGAGACAAAAGCTATATATGATGGACCTCATTTACTCATGCATCATTGAAAAAATCTGTTATATATATTAATATTATATTAATAATAATTCCCATTTTAATGGTAGCATCTGATATTCAAACAGGACTCAAATTTTTAAGAACAGTTTCTTTTTGAATATGAGTGTTTTCAGTGTAGGCTTTAAAGTATAGGTATTATCCCTAAGGCTATTTCTTGTGGTTACTTACTGAATCAGCTCCATCCTTGAGATGGATGTAAGGATCTCGAAGATCCTTATGGCCAATTAAAACCAACACAACGTGAATGTGAATATTCACAGTTTTGAAATTTCTTTACCAGTTGATTCCTGAGTAAATCTCTTGTATGTGCCACAGTTTCATCAGTGATGTCATTTTCATTCTGATTGGGCATAACTGGAAACATCTATAGATAATGAATCTGCAAGTAATATCTTCTGTTTACCATTTTGCCACAATCTGAACAATGCCTCTTGCAATTTTATAAATTCTGTAAAATGTAATGGTATCTGTAAGGCTGTAATAAAGTTGCACTGGTGGACTTATCAACCAACATTTTTTTAGCTATTCACTTGTGGAGCAGGTATAATATCCTTTCATTACTGGTCATGTAAGATATCTAGCTTTAGCAGTGAGCAATATTAATTTATAACAGTTTTCCAAAGCTGGTCTTGATTAACTGATTGTAAGTTGCTCAGACGCTCAATTTTCTTCTTGTAGCATGAATAGCTTTCTTTAGGGTTTGAGTGTTTTGCAAATAAATGCTTCAAGAAAGATGGTTTCTTACTGTTGCTTTGACAACAGTGTCTCAAGAGCAGAGTCTCTCAGGGACTTTGTGGAGCAATGCATGCTTTCAAATTAGGAGTCACTTTCCTAGAAGAGTTATATGTCTGAGGACATTGTCTTTCATAATCTCATACCTTCCTTCCTAGCTCTGTAAGAATTTTAACAAATTGCAAGTTATTAAATAGCATTAGTTTATTATAAGATAGCGTATCACAAACAAGCTTTTTAAGATATGCTCTACTAGCAACTAAGATATTTTTTATAAGGAACATCAGTTAAAAATGATAATCTCAACTGCTCCTTACTCTCAAATTATGATATTTTCCAGTGTTAGTGCGATTAGAATTAGGTTCTTTCTATGCTTTTTTCTGAAAACGTGTTTAGCCACTGACTTATTTTAGTCATAGGTGTAAAACTGTAGCTTCCCTAGTGTTCTCTGGACACAGAAGAAAACTCTCCACATTTAATATGCAAGTATTGGTGTTACCTGTTGACACGGCTCCATTTATAACAATATCTCGCCTACAAATCCATTGTAATTTAATGTATATAACAGGAAGCAGCCACATATTTCTTTCTTCTCAAGACATTTGCCAATTGTCTACATTAAATACTTTACAGATAGATGTATTGAGAAACTAAGAAAATTATGATTACTTGCAGAATGCCAGGTGAATTTGTTTATCTAGTTTCTATTCCATTGACTTGATGGTAGTGTCTGATTTGAAAATATTCTCTGAAATTTATAACTCTGGATTATTAGGATGAAAAAACCCACATTGTAGTTTATATATAACTTACCCAGCTTTCAAGATCATTAACAGCATGACATAACTGAAGTCTCTTTTTTATCTCCTATATACAATTGTAATCTCTATTTCTTGATTATTTGTCTTAACGTTTTATTGATATCTCAGATTCTTCTGTTTACTTTTATTTTGTAAACATATACAACTTTATGCTCTAAGGAAGTGTTTGAGAAAGGCTGATTTTACTCGGTCAGGTATTATGCAAACTAAAAGGGAATGGATCTAAAGTTCCTCTATTAAGTATAATCTTTGCCAAGGTTTTTTGACATATAATCTTTACCAACCTAAGGACATGTCCTTTTATTCCTACTTCTATTACCAAGCTAAAGAGATACACTGGTATTCCTAGTTTCTAAGAGTTAATTTAACCCATAAAATGGGTGTTGTACTTTATTAAATGCTTTTTCTTCATTGATTGAAATAATCCTATGACTTTTTTCTCCTTTAGTCTGTTAATATGTTGAATTACATAACTAGATTTTCTGATGTTGCATCATCCTTACTTTCATAGAGTTAAATGGTATTGGTTGTAATATGACATGTTTTCTAGTTGTCTAGGTATTGTGTTAAGTTTCAGTGTATGTTTTGGCTACAAATATATTGTGAGTGGAATTGGCCTGTGCAGTGCTTGTGGTCCATCAAAATTGTATTAGTTTCATAAAATGAGCTGTATAGATTTTATTATTTTGAAAATTTTGATTTTAGGGAATAATTTATATAAGATATGAATTAATGGTTCCTTAAAAATTTGATAGGATTCACCTGTAAAACTGTAGCAATTGCTATAGGTACCCTACTCATATGCTTTCAGTCCACTCCAGATGATACCTGCAAATGATTCCTGAACATACCAATAACTTCCTGCCCCTCTATGCCTAAGGGCATTTTATGGCCAAGGGAATAGGCCTAACCTAAAGCGGAGAGAGTCAGGAGTGCCAATCAGCTAATAGATAAATGCCCCAGCCTCCTTGATCTGAGAGTAATGTAATCTGAGTGTAATGATTCTGAGAGGGTTCCACCTTGGCCAAACTCCATTTTCCCCCAGAAACAATCTATTCTTTGATGTCAATTAAAGCCAATTTATTGGCTTTCCTCTCTTTCATGTTTTACTCCCCTACTCTTTCACTGTACGTTTTGGGATCATCTTTCAAATATACCACTTTGCATCCAAATCTTGGGCTCAAGATCTGCTTGTGAAGAAGCCCCAAATAAGACAAAAATTATATGGGCCTGAGATTTTCTATAGAGGAGATATATTTTTAAAAAATTTTAAATTGAAGTAGTCATATAATAAAATTTACCATTTTAAAGTATACAAGTTAATGGTTTATAGTACATTAACAACGTTGTGCAAGCATCACCATTATCTAATTCCAGAATACTTCTATCACTCCTGCAAAAAACCCCTGTATCCATTAGTAGTCACTCCCATCTCCCTCCACACCCCAGCAATCACTAATCTACTTTCTTTTTTAAAAATTTAATCTATTTTTTAAAAAGTTTTATTTTTAATTATTATGGATACATAGTAGCTGTATATATTTATGGGTAATTGTGATGTAACATGATACAGTCATACAGTGTGTAATGAACAAATTAGGGTAATTGAGATACCTATCACCTCAGCACTTATCATTTCTTTGTGTTAGAAACATTCCAGTTCCACTCTTTTAGTTATTTAAAAATATACAATAAATTGTTATCTATTGACTATAGTCACCCCATTGTGCTACTGACTACTAGATCTTATTCATTGTACCTTACTGTATTTTTGTACCCATTAACCATATTCTCTTTCCCCTTTCCCTCCCCACTACCTTTCTCAGCTGTTAGTAACCATCATTCTACTCTTTATCTCCATGAGTTCAATTTTTTTTTTTTTAGCTCTTACATATGAGTGAGAACTTGCAATATTTGTCTTTCTGTGCCTGGATTATTTCACTTAACATTATGTCCTCCAGTTCCATCTATGTTGTTGCACATGATAGGATTTTATTCTTTCTTATGGCTGAATAATATTCCATTGCGTATATGTACCACATTTTCTTTACCCATTAATCTGTTGAGGTACTTAGGTTGATTCCATTTTGGCTGTTGTGAATAGTGCTGCAATAAACATGAGTGCAGATATCTCTTTGATATATTGATTGCCTTTCTTTTGGATATATGCCCACTAGTGAAATGGCTAAATCATATGACAGTTCTATTTTTAGTTTTTTGAGGAACCTCTGTACAGTTTCCCATACTGGCTGTACTAATTTACATTCCCACCAACAGTGTGTGAGGGTTTCCCTTTCTCCACATCCTTGCCAGCATCTGTTATTCCTGTTAAAATGGATAAAAGCCATTTTAACTAAGGTAAGATGATATCTCATTGTGGTTTTTATTTGCATTTATCTCTTCAATATACTGATTTCCTTTCCTTTGGATATATACCCAGCAGTGGGATTGCTGTATCAAATGATAGTTCTATTTTTAGTTTTTTGAGGAACCTCCAAACTGTTCTCCATAGTGACTGAACTAATTTACATTCCCAGCAACAGTGTATGAAGATTCCCCTTTCTCCACATCGTTGCCAGCATTCCTTATTGCTTGTCTTTTGGATAAAAGCCATTTTAACTGGAATGAGATGATATCTCATTGCAGTTTTGATTTGCATTTCTCTGATGATTTGTGATGTTGAGCATTTTTCATATGCCTGTTGTCATTTGTATGTCTTCTTTTGAGAAATGTCTATTAAGATTTTTTGCCTATTTTTAAATCAGATTATTGTTTTTGTCCTGTTGGTTTGTTTGAGCTCTTTATATATTCTCGTTATTAATTCCTTGTCAAATGGGTAGTTGGCAAATACTTTCTCCCATTCTGTGGGTTTTGTCTTCATTTTATTGATTGTTTCCTTTACTGTGCAGTTTTTTAGCTTGATGTGATCTCATTTGTCCTTTTTTGTTTTGGTTGCCTGTGCTTTTGAGGTCCTACTCAAGAACTCTTTGCCCAGACCAATGTCATGCAGAGTTTCCCCAATGTTTTCTTCTACTAGTTTTATAGTTTCAGCTCTTTGATTTATGTGCTTAATCATTTTGATATGATTTTTGTAGATGGAGAGAGATAGGATTTTAGTTTAATTCTTCTGTATATGGATATCTAGATTTCTCAGCACCATTTATTGAAGAGACCATCCTTTCCCCAATGTATATTCTTGGCACTTTTGTTGAAAATGAGTTGACTGTAAATGCTGAGGATGGGGGAGGGGTGGTATAGGCGATGCAAGACTGTCTTGCCTACCCTCTTTCATGCTTGTTTCCTTGCTGTTATGTTAAAACCAGGTACTCTGATTGCTCACCTAATTTTCTGGCTCTTATGCATATGCTTTCTTGCTGCTTAACGGTTCAATTTGGTCTTGCTGTGGGGAGAAAATTGCTGGAGGGTTCTATTTGGCCATATTGCTCTGCCCTTCTCCCACTAATCTTTTTTTCTTTATGATTTTACTTATTCTGGACATTTCATATAAATGGATTTATATAATAAGTGACATTTTGTGTCTGGCTTCTTTACACTTAGCATTATGTTTTTAGGGCTCCATGTGTGTTGTAGCAAGAATTAGTACCTCATTCTTCTTATGGCTGAATTATATTCCATTGTATGGATATACTACATTTTGTTTATTCATTCATCAATTGAAGGACATTTCGATTGTTTATACTTTTTGGCTATTGTGAATAATACTGCTATGAACCTCATTTACAGGTTGTTGTGTAAACATTCATTTCCCTTCTCTTGGGTATTACCTAGCAGTGGAATTGCTAGGCCATATTGTAATTCTATGTTTAACCTTTTGAGGAACTGCCAAACTGTTTTCCACAGTGACTATATAATTTGACATTCCTACCAACACTGTACAAAAGTACAAGGGTTTCCACATCTTTACTAACACTTGTTCTTTTTTTTTTTTTTTAAATATATCCATCCCAATGGGTGTAAAGTGGTGTCTCATTGTGGTTTTTGATTTGCATTTTCCAGTGACTGATGACATTTCTTCATGTGCTTGTTGGACATTTGCATATATTCTCTGGAGAAATATTCAAGTCCTTTGCCCATTTTAAAATTGGGCTGTCTTTTTATTGTTGAGTTGTCAGAATTCTTTATATGCTATATATACCTCTTATACCAGACCCTTGTCAAATATATAATTTGAAAATATGAGTTATTGTTCCTTTTTTTTTTTTCTTAGAGACAGAGTCTTGCTATGTTGCCCAGGCTGATCTTGAACTCATGGGCTCAAGCTATCCTTCTGCCTCAGCCTCCTGAGTAGCTGGAACTGTTGTCATGTGCCACTATGCCTGGCTTGTCTTTTCATTTTCTTGAAAATGTCCTTTGTTGTATAAAAGTTTTTAATTTTGATGAAGTCTAATTTAATTATTTTTTCTTTGGTTGCTTGTTTTTTTGGTGTCATATCTACGAAACAGTTGCCTAAATCAAGGTCATGAAGTTTTATTCCTATTTTTTCTTTAAGAATTTTATAGTTTTAGCTCTTACATTGAGGTCTTTGATTCATTTTGAGTTAATTTTTGTAGAAGCTGTCTGTTAGGGTTCCAGCTTCATGTTTTGCATGCTGATATCCAGTTGTTCAAGGGTCATTTGTTGAAAAGACTATCCCCATTGAAAGGTCTTGGTTTCCTTTTTAAAAATCAAACCATAAATGTATGGGTTTTATTCTGGGCTTTCAATTCTATTTCATTGATCTATAAGTCTGTCCTTGTGCCAATATCACACTACCAGTTTCACACTGTCTTGATGACTGTGGCTTTGTAGTTAAGTTTGAAATCAAGACGTGTGAGTTGTATAAGAGGTCTCTGATCACCATTTATATTTCAATAATATTTATTAAAAACTAGCTTATATTTACAGTCTTTGTCAGTAATATAATCATATATTGTCAAGAGTATTATACATAGAAATGGATGTTTATCCAGAATAAAATAAATGTGCTCCTTGCCCCTTAAAACAGCTTGTAAAGTTCTAAAATCAATTGGGCTAAATCAAAATTGTACCTCAATTGAACAAATTTGGAAACCTCTGAGATAAGCTCTGCATATTATATTTTCAGTAAATAGTTAATTATAACACACATAAAATAATCTTAAAATATGTTCTTTCTGCATTTTGAATTTTATTGAAGTATTTTTATTAGAAAAAATATATTTCATAATAACAGTTGAATTTGGACAGTTCTTACATGTTTTTTTTCTTTTTCTTAAAGACGGTTTCATGAAAGCACAGAGTATTTGGATTGTTGAAATTTGCTAAGCAAACATATTTTAAAGTAATGTATACTTGTTATATAACTATAGTTAATGTATTAATTCACTCATTGATTGAAGACATCTTGGTGGATTTTTAGGAACTTGGGAGATAGTAGTGAACTAGAATAGATGGACATTTCTTACCTTCCTGGAAAATATATTCTAATTAGGAGATGGAGACCACAAATGAGATAAATAAGTATTAGAAGGCATAAGTGCTTTGGAGAAAATGAAAATCAAGATACTTAATTTTGGGTGATGTTGGAATTTTAATTTGGATGGCCATAAAAAGTGATAATTGAGCTTGAAAGGGATGAGTTAGTGGTATGTACATTTAGAGAAAAAAGCAGTCCAGATTGAAGTAATATCAAGTACAAAGGTTGTATGGTAGGAGCATGCTGGACATGTTGGAAGAAGAGCAATGAATGAAGTCAGTGTGGTTAGGGCAGAGCAAGTGAGCATGGAACAGAGAAGTACAGAATGGTGAGAGACAAGGCTAGAGGGTGAGATTGCAGAAAACCTTTTGGATTATTGTAAAGACTTTGGTATTTATTCTGAGCAAAACAGGGAGTGCTAAAATGATGTGACCCAAAAAGTGACATGATCTTATTCATGTTTTAAAAGGCTTACTTTGACAGTTTTGTTGAGATTGATTAATGGGGGGAGTGGAAAAAGGATGGAAACGGGGAGACTAGTTGTGAGGTTATTGCAAGAATTTATGTGCAAGATGACGGTGACTTAGGTAGGCTAGAGTAATTGTGGTGGAGGTGGTGAGATGTCATCTCTGTAGATATATTTTAAAAGTAGAATCAAAAGATTTTCTGGTGGAACATATGTGGGATATGAGAGTAAACGATTACACCAAGATTTTTACCCTGAGGCAAACTGAAAGTATGGAAGGTTACCATTAATTGCTATGAGTAAGACTGGATGGAGCAGATTTGGGGTGAAGAGCTGTAATTCAGTTTTGGACTTGTTAGTTTTGAGATGAATCAAAATACAAATGTACTGAAGCTTGGATATAAGGCTGTGCTCTTAATTTTGAACTACAATAGTGTTGTGATAAAGATAGTATATCTTTCATAGCATAGTAAATCTCCTTTGGGTGGGCCAAATTGGACTGGCCTTACATTTGGAATAGGTCAAATGACTATATGTGATTGCTGTTGTTATTGCCTTTTTAGCAGTTCAGGAGCAAGCAGCACACTTTGCAATGGGAAATCTATATAGCAGTGCATGGCTTCTGGAAATTTATTTGCAAGAAGCTATGGAGAATCCCATTAACCTTTACGTTTTAAAGAATTACTAATGGGAATCTGAGAAACAGGTGACTGAATCTTTATACTTTCAACTTTTAAAATTTTCTGTCCCCAGGAGCATTCTATATTTCATCATCATGGTGTCTAGTTTATGCTTCCATTTTCTTCAATTTGGATAAAGCATTATCTTTTTTACCATCTGTTAACCTTCATATAATTATATCTGGTCCCCTTCATTTTATAAGATTTACTCCTCAGAAATTTTCATGTTCTGGTCATCATTCTAAATGAAACTGTCTATGTGAATATGCTTTGTAATTTAAGAAAAACTAAACTTCCTTTCTTTCCCCCCATTGTAAACTATAAATTTACTTTGATATTATTGAAGTGATTTATAGTTTATAATTTAAGCATTATAATTTGTAAGTTCTTCTAAGTGATGGAAAGGAAACTGTCAACTAAGTATGTTTCATATTTACTGTATTGAATCTTTGAATCAGTCAATATATAACAGAAAATAATTATTCTAATTAATATTACATTTTGTAATGTAGAGTAAGGGTACTCTTTCAACTCACTTTGCTTTATTCTTTTTATTTTACTAAAATTACTATATTTTTAATGGAAATTTAATTTATTTCTCAGGGGAAAAAGTGGGTTAACAATGTACAAATATGCAGTGAAACCAGTTGGGCCAGATTGAACAAAGTGCTATAGCACAGACTAGTGGGAAAATTTATTAACTGCAGAAATGTTCAGTTTCCTTAACTTTTTTAACAGATGTCTTTTCTTTAAAAATTATAAGGAGAAATTTAAACTTAAAATGCTTTTCTAAATTAAAATAAGATTTTAAAGTTGTATATTTATTATGAAGGCAGCAATGAGCTATTCTTGTTATAATCAACATACAATTAAATGCTTCTCAATGACTAATTTACTTTGGAAATCATACCCTAGTTTTTTTTCCCCTCCTCTTTTTTTTTTTAATTTCAGCTTATTATGGGTGTACAAAAGTTTAGGTTATGTATATTGCCCATGCCCCCCCATCCCCCCGAGTCAGAGCTTCAAGCGTGTCCATTCCCCAGATAGTGCGCATTGCACTCATTATGTAGGTATACACTGATACCCTCCCCCCACCCCCCACATCTGTCCGACACCCAATTGGTGTTATTCCCAAATGTGCACTTAGGTGATGATCAGGGAAACCAATTTGCTGGTGAGTACATGTGGTGCTTATTTTTCAATTCTTGGGATGCTTCACTTAGTAGAATGGGTTCCAACTCTCTCCAGGAGAACAAAAGAGATTCAAAATTTCATTTAGACCAGAAAATGTATGATGAGAATTGATTATCTTTGGTATAATTATCTGACCCCTTTACTCCCACTACTCCTGGAAAAAAAAAACAAAACTCCTGAAAGTAAACTATATTATGTTTAAAAAATTATATTTGTATGAACATTCAGTAATTAGTTCTTAAGTAGATATTTATGTTAAATACATGTATATTTACCTCCAATGTGATTATATCAATAAATATTTTCCTAGTCCAAGTGAGCTTTATTGGTTCCTAGTTTGACATTCCTAGTTTTTTTGTTTTTGGTTTTTTTTTTTAGGGGGACAGAGGGGGCAGGGAGGGAAGGGAAGGACAGACAACATTCCTAGTTATATATACTTATCTCCTCCTACTGTTTTTCTTTATCACTCTTTTTAAATTTTAAATATTTCAAACATGTCAAAAAGTTTAGAGAATTTACCATCCAATTATACAAATCTTAATATTTGCTATAGCATTTGTTTTACATTTTTTAGAGATATAGCAATTATTTTGATTACTTTTTCATGTATGTTTTTATTTGTATAGTTTATACTTATATACTGCTAAACCATATGTAATATTTTTTTTGCAAGATTTTTAACATTATATCATGGTATCATCTGTATTTATTTTTCTGAAACTTGCTTTCTTTTTTTAACCGTATATTTTGAGAGTTCTGTCAAAATTTAGATTCGTTTAAATCTAATTTTATTCATTTTGATTGTTAACTATAATTCTGTTGCATGGGTATTTTACAGTTTATCCATTGTTGTGTTGATTTAGTTTATCTAAATTTTTTCCAGTATTAACAGTGCTCAGTCAACGTCTCTCTTCATGGCTTCTTGTGCCTGCTTGAGAATTTCTCTGGGGTAGAAGTAAAATTTCTGGGTCATAGAGTATAGATAACCATTTTCAGTTCACTAGATACTTGAGAATGGCTCTCCAAACTGGTTGAAATGATTTATAATCCTGAGAGGAATGTATTGGTTGCTTTACCTCTTCTGCAATGCTTGGAATTGTCAGACTTTTAAATGTTTCCTAACTGATGGTTGTGAAATGGTTACTCATTGTTTTAATTTTGCATTTTATGACTGATGAAGTTAAGCACTTATTTATTAAGCATCTGTTTAATGTCCCATTGGGTTTCTCTGTGGAATTGCATATATTACTGTGATGTTTTGTCTTTTTCTTTATTAAACTAAAGGAGTTCTTTATTTATTCTGAATGCATATCTTTTGTTAACTATACACATTGCAATAAAATTTCTCCAGACTGTGGTTTCTCTTTTTACTTTATCTTATTTTACTATTCACAGGTGTTAAAAAATTCTTAATATAGTCAGATTTATCATTTTTTAATAGTTTGTGTTTTTTTTTTTTTTGAGAGAGAGTCTCACTTTGTTGCCCGGGCTAGAGTGAGTGCCATGGTGTCAGCCTAGCTCACAGCAACCTCAAACTCCTGGGCTTTAAGCGATTGTACTGCCTCAGCCTCCCGAGTAACTGGGACTACAGGCATGCGCCACCATGCCCGGCTAATTTTTTCTATATATATTTTTAGTTGTCCAGATAATTTTTATTTCTATTTTTAGTAGAGACGGGGGGTCTCGCTCAGGCTGGTCTCGAACTCCTGACCTTGAGCGATCCACCCGCCTCGGCCTCCCAGAGGGCTGGGATTACAGGCGTGAGCCACTGCGCCCGGCCTAGTTTGTGTTTTTTTTTTTTTATCTGGGTCAAGAAATCTTTTGCTTTCCTTTTTAATTTAATCAAGTCCCATTTATTTATTTTTGTTGTTGCTATAATTGCCTTTGGGGTCTTAGTTATAAATTATTTTCCTAGACCAATACCTGAAAGAGTTTCTCCTCCATTTTCTTCTACAGTTTTTATTGTTTCATGCCTTAACATTTAAGTCTTTTATCCATCTGGAATTAATTTTTGTGAGTGGTAAGAGATAGGGGGTCCTGTTTCATTCTTCTGCATGTGGCTAATCCAATTTTCCCAGCACCTTTTATCGAATAAGGTTTCTTTCCCAGTTTATGTTGTCTGCTTTGTCAAAGATCAGTTGGTTGTAGGTAATTGGTTTCATAAGGTTTTTCTTGACATTTGTTCTAAAAGTTTTAAAGTTTTGGCTTTCACATTTTAGTGTTTAATCCATTTGGAATGGATTTTTTGTATATGGTGTGAGGTGGGAATCTGATTTTTTTCCCCTAAAATGTGACAGCCAGTTGTTTCAGCTGTATTAATTGAATAGTGCAACCTTCCTCCACTGATTTGTAAGATCAACATTGACATATGGAGGAGTCTGTTTCTAGAGCTTCTGTTATCCTCCATGTTCTAGTTAGCATCTCTCTACTAATGCCACACTGTCTTAATTTCTATCACTTTATAAAGAGTAGAATGAGTCTACCTTAAACTGTTATTTCTCTCCAGAATTATTTTGATTCTCCTTATCTTTGGCTCTTCCACATGCATTTTAGATTCAGCTTGATAAAATCCATGGAAAACATTGTAGGAGTTTTGATTAAAATTGCACTGAACTTTTCAGATTTAATTTGGGCAGACTGACATCCTTGTGGTATTTGTTCTATTCATCTTCAAATAGTAAATCTCTCCACTTATGTAATTAATTCCTCTTTTAGGTCTTTTAATGAAGTTTTATATTTTTAATGGGAGGGTCTTTCTCTTTTTTTTAAGGTTTATTTTCAGGACTCTTATGTATTATTTTTCTTTCTAACAAGTATCTTTAAATTTTTATTTGATGTTTTATAATCGGTTATTGGCAGTATATAGGATATACTATTTATTTTGTTTATTCATCTTTGATCTAAGAAATTCATTTAGCTCTTTTACTAGTTTGGCTGTCGATTTTTTTGAATTTTCTTTCATAATCAAATAACGTTCAAATAAGGACAGTTTTATTTCATCTTTTCCTGTGTGTGTGTTAGTGCAAGCGCGCATGCGTGAGAGAGAGAGAGGGAGAGAAAGAGAGAGAGATAGATACTGAGGTTGACTTAACTAGGCTAGTGCCTCCAGAACAGTGTTGAATAGAAGTGGTGATCCTGGGGATCTGTGGCTCATTCCTGACTTTAAAGAGAATGCTCTTACCTTTGATTCTTAAATATAAAATAGGATTTAGGGTTTTCATAATTATCCTTTATCAGGTTAAAGCACTGCTACTTTCTTTTTCTTGTTTGTTAGATTTTATATTATTTTTACAGAAATGAATCTTTCATTTTATGAATGCTGAATGATTTTTCTGTATTTATTGATATAACCATTTTTTCTATTTTCATCTGTTAATGTAAATTACATCAATATATTTTCTTAAATCAAACTATTCGTGTACTTTCGGTGTAATCCCCCTTTGTATTGATACATTCTTCTTTGTTCATTTTTTTTCTATGTTCATTCATATACATTTGCTATATAAAATTTAGGATTTGGTTTGTTAAGATTTATGCATCCATTTTCACTTACGCTGTTGGCCTATAATTTTGTTTTTATGTTGCTTGTAGTAGGCTGAAATGGCCCTCAAAAAAAAATCCATGTCCTAAATCCCTAATACCTGTGAATGTTTCCTTATTTGGCCTCCCAGCCCTCCCTGCTCCCACCCTCACAGATGTGATTCAGTAAGGATCTTGAGGTGGGGAGATTAGCCAGGTGGGCCCTAAAGCAATCACTTGTATCACCATAAGGTAGAGGCAGAGAGAGAAAGGCAATGTGAAGATGTAACAGAGTTTGAAAATTTTGACCTTGAATACTGAATTGATGTGGTCACAAGCCAAGGAATGCTGGTAGTCACCAGAAGCTGATTGCTAGAAGAGACAAGGAACTGATTTTCCCTAGAGCCTTCTGAAACAGCGTGGCCCTGTTGACATATTGATTTTGGTCAGGTGATACTGAAATTGGACATGTGGTTCCAGAACTGTGGAGGAATGAATTTCTGTTGTTTTAAGCCACCAGTTTGTGGTAGTTTGTTACAGCTAATTCAGAAAACTGATTCACTGCCATTTTCTGATTTTGCCATTAAAAATTTCTCATAAATTGCATTGGGGAATTTTCCTTCTATCCCCCTCTATAATATTTTGGATAATTTGAGATACCTATTCCTTCAATGTTTGATAAGAGTCACGTATAAAACCATCTAGGACCTCCCCTCTCTTTCCTTCTTTCCTGCTCTCTTCCTCCTTCTCCCTGTAGTTACCTCTTCCTTATTAACAGTTTCATCATTGCTTTCGTGAAGTCTCTGGGATCTCTAATTCAGAGTCAGGTATTTATTAGTGAGCTGGGGTCTTGCCTCAATCTTGATATTTAGTGATATTGTAAATGAATATATTACTGATATTTTAAATTAGTGATCTTGCAAATTCACATATACAAACCAAGTCTGTGGATGGCTTTGTTCAGTGTCGAAGTTACAAGACTGTCTCACTTAACTAAGCCCACAGCTTCATGGGAGCTGTAGCTTGAGAAGCTTTCCACAGCATATTTTCAGACTCTTTTATTAATAAAGAAGGGCCCCCAGCCATCAAGAAACGAATCTAAATTCCAGTTTCTCATTTCACATGGAGCACTTTTGGTTCGTTATCCCACAACAGCTGTGCTCTGGTACTTACTTTTGGGATAGGAGCACAGTAGGCCTGAGGCTTTTGCTCTGCTCTTCTTTTCTTTCATTTCTGTTTTATTTTTATTTATAAGCTAAAGTTCTGTGTGTAGAAACAAAAACCTTTCTATTGAAAGCCATCTCTGTTTTTAGCAGAAAAATGTAAAAACTTCAGGTTTATAGTGTGGCATGAAACTAAATACTTTAGTATTTAGAGATAAAAATATGGTTTGGGGAAAGTAGAGAGAGAAGTTAAAGTTTAAGTATAGGCAGACTGGTAGAGCTCACTATAATTTTTAATTCTTTATAATTTCTCTGAGGCTTCAAGTGTAAGTTAAATTTTGTGGGTTTTTTTGCAGTTCTGTATTTTGTTTTGATAAATAGTATTGCAGGCCGGGCGCGGTGGCTCACGCCTGTAATCCTAGCACTCTGGAAGGCCAAGGCGGGCGGATCGCTCAAGGTCAGGAGTTCGAGACCAGCCTGACCAAGAGCGAGACCCCCGTCTCTACTAAAAATAGAAATAAATTATCTGGACAACTAAAAATATATATAGAAAAAAATTAGCCGAGCATGGTGGCGCATGCCTGTAGTCCCAGCTACTCGGGAGGCTGAGGCAGTAGAATCACTTAAGGCCAGGAGTTTGAGGTTGCTGTGAGCTAGGTTGATGCCACGGCACTCACTCTAGCCCCGGCAACACAGCGAGACTCTGTCTCAAAAAAAAAAAAAAAAATAGTATTGCAGATATCTAAAATTTTTTAGTAATACTATCTACATGGCAATATAATGTATGATTGTATTTTCAGCTTGTCTTTTGTTTTTATTACCGTTTCCTATCCTTTAATTACTATTTGGCATTTCAAATTGTCAAAACTTGGGAGATGGACCCCAAAGTCTATATAATTAAAAAATTTCTAATTATAAAGCTGTTGAAATTTCTACATAATTATCTGATTGTCTCATTTCTCTAATTTAATTGGTTGAAGTCAGTTTTTGTCATATTTGATATCCCTCTCTTTGGAGCATACTCACATAGTGAATGAATCCCTCAATAATTCTGATAGTGCTGTGTTTTTTCCTCAAAGGAAATAGCTTATTAATAACTTGCTTTAAATAGCATGTTAAAGTTAAACCTTAGTGGCAGTTTCTTGTTTTCAGCTATCCCACGCTTTGTTCCTATGACTTGCCAAACCATCTCTGTTCTCTAGTTTCTGATATTTACCTTAGGCCCTACCTTTGAACTGTTGTGCTACTGTTTTAGATCACTGCCTTCAGTTAATTTTCCTATATTCAAAACTTGGCACTTTCAAAATCCTTTAAGTATTATCTCAGAATTTCCTTATATCCTCTTTAGCCTGCCTCTTCTCATCCCACAACTACTATCCAAAGCATTTTGGAAATCAGCCATTTTATTAGAAACCAGCAGCTCCCAGGACTTCTTTCTCTGGTGGATCTGGTTCGTACTTGGTACTTAGGCAAATATTAATCTTTAAACATAGCTGACAATGTTCAAATCACCATGCAATAGTTATATCTTAAGAGCCTTCCAGTTTAGATTCTTTTATCATTAAGCTGGCTTCTTTTTTCCTTTTTGCCATTAAGGCAATGCATGGTATAAGGGAGGCTATGAATGGATGGTATGGGAAGACTGCAGCCTATGACTTCAAGCCTGAGGGCACTCAGGGCAAGTATTAGGTATACAGAAAAGAGGGGTCAAGGAAAATCTTGTCCCTTTTATCCTTGTATATTGTGAAGGAGGAGAAAGAAGATAGAGGTAAGGGGATGATCAGAGGTATGTTCCAATTTCTTCTTTTTGGGTTTTGACCCAGGAGGAGGATGTGTTTTGGTTAAATTGATTGGCAGCTTTTATCCTTCTTAATATTTGAGATTCTTGGAAGGAAATTACCCCTTAGGGTGCCCTGTGGGCATAGGTACTTCAGCATGAACTTGTACCGCATCATGATAAGAAACCAAGAAAACGCCACTCTTAGCTTCCAGAACTATCCTTTGTTCCAGGGTGGCATGAAGGACATAAAAATTACTACATGTCCTTGCCATGACACCCATCTATAGTGAGGGATGAGGTGACTTTGCAGAAGAGCCTGCAGAATAGACAGCTTGTGCCATAGCTGAATAGAGGATTATTAAGAGACTAAGAGGAGTCAACAGTGCTTGTGGGAACTGAAGTGAGATCGAGTTTAGTAGTGGAGCACAGTTGTCTAAGTTGAGAAGAACCAGACTGCATTAGATGAGCTGTAGTTTGTAGCAGCAGAAGCCCTATAGAACACCTAGATACTTTCTTGGAGAACAGCAAAGAAAGGTGTAGAAATAGCAGAAATAGAGAATTTATCCAAAGGAGCTATTTATCAGACTAAAATTTAGTTGGGTGGCTTTAAAGAAAAATCTGGCAAGTGTACTGTTGAGGAAAATCAGATCAAAAACAGAGAAATAAACAAGGTACATTTGTGTGTGAGTAATTTTCCAAAGCCACAATAGCCAACAGAGAAGAGTTTGTAACAACTAAGACTTGGAAATGCTCAAGGTTAAAGCTTCTTCTGTACTGCTGTTACCTCCTAAGAGATTTATGGAAGATATCATCATGCTTTCCTGTTTCATCCTACAAATGTGCCTATAGTTAAAGATGCCATGCTTACAGATCTTGGAATCATGGGGAATCTTGCAGAGCCTTGCTTCTTGCCTCAGTGGTATCAGATGAGGGGGTGGGGCCACATGTGGCCTTCTGGATGCTTGAGTGTGGTCTTTTGACTGAATCTAAATTTTACAGAAAAAACCCAGAACACAGCCTGGGCCACTGCATCAACTTTCCAAATCCACCATGCCAGTGCTGGGGGAGGGACTTGTAGGTTAGTAGCACAAACTGCCCTTGAAGTCTGCCTTTTGAGAGACAGAGACACCACGGACTTGATGATGCAAACACTTTAGGGTAATGCTGTGGTTGAGTCTCTCTGGATTTCTAGGCCTCTTGCAGATCTCCTCTGCATCCTTGTTTTATTCCAAATACAGCCTGGGCAGGAGGAGAAAGCATTAAGGGATCTATGGTGCGAATGCATTCCTTTTGTGGCATTTATCATAATTATAATATAAATAATATTTGTGCAATTATTTGTTTGCTTATTGTCTCCCCTACTATACTTTAAACTCTATAGCAAAATCTATATCTGCTGAGCTTTATTCACCAGCTATTAGCATAGTGTTGGGCATGTACTAGTGAATATATTTTGAATGAATCAATAATGAATGAATTAATATTAATATTTATTTGCCCATCTATAAATAAATTGAAATTTTATGGTCTGAATTAATTTTTATGGTGAATTACAGCTCCATCCAAGTTTATCTACTAATACTGAATGTAATATTATCCTTTTAGTAGAAGGTAGTGAATATATTATATTCAGTGGTGTGCTTGCAAATGCTAACAACCAGTTCTCTGTTAGAAAAAGCTCTGATTTGTGGTGTTTTCCAATTTCCTCTGTCTGAATACACCCACTGTGGCTGATTTCAAGCTAATTCATATTACTTCATGGAATGTGGAATTGGGAAGAAGTGTGCAAAATTGGTTCTAGTGAGTCAGTGAACAACACTGAAGTTCTTTAATATCCATGTTCTAGTAATGCATTGTTCTTCACATACAAATATTGTGCTCATGATACACATTCAATAGAACATGTACTTTAAAAAGATTGTGAATTACTAAAGGCAATGCTATCAACTACAAAAGATAAACTCAAAAAATCTTTGAAGCTCAACATAATAGAAGTTTTTGACCTATGTGAAGTCTACACTGGTATAGCTGATCAGTTGAGGGTTCTCCTTCAAAGAACTCAGTTAGGTTCCCAGGCTCCTTTTTTTCTGTGACTTCTTTATCTCTAAGGTCTTGAGTAAAGAGCATGAAATCTCTTTACTAAAAAAAAAAGAGAGAGAGAGAGAGAGATTTAAAGGTCATGGAATTGGCACACATCTTTCTACTTATAATCTAATGGATAGAATATAGTTGTATGGCCACAGCTGCACCTAATTATAGGGGAAATGTAGTTTTGTAAGAGGAAAAGAAATAAGTTTTTTGAATAACTAACCAGAATCTTCCACAATTTTCTAGTTATGTGCTAGTTATATTGATCAATTTACACTCATTCACTTTATTTCCTCTCTGACAAATGCATACACATTTATAAGCTGGTTGACATGGTTAGAGGTGGAGTCTAATAAATTCTCTTTTCTGTGCAGAGTTAGCTGGATCATATGAACTTGGCCTATGGTCTCATTAGCACCAGTCCGTAATCCTTCCCTTCTTTGTATTACTCTATTATTTTTTATCCCTGTTTAGAAGAAAATCACAGAATTTTGCAGACCTTTAGATCTATTTAAATTATTGTATATATCTAACGTAACTTTTTTTTGCTTTCTTTGACTATTAAGTGTAATTGTTGTGCTTATCATTTTTGTGGTTTTAAAAAAATATTTGTATTTTCCTTATTTTTTTCCCTCTCTGTCAACCCCACAAGGATGGTTATGGAATGAAACATATGGTAATAATTGATAAATTTGGGTCATTAGAGATTATTCCCTCTCTTAATATTGCTATATTACTTTAAAAAATTTGGCATATTTAGGACAGAATGTAATAACACCTTATAATTTTGAATCCTACATGTCTTTGTATTCTCAGAGCCTAGATGTTTTTGTTAATTATGAGGATCAACAAAACTATTATAGTAGGCTCTAGCAATGGAGATTTATAGGCATAAATATTTCTGAGATATTTTTAACAGTATTCATCACAAAATACAGTTGAGTGTTAACCTTATTGGTTAAAGGGTTCCATTAGCAAATGTCCTGTGATTTTATTCCCAAATTAGTTATAGACATTAATTATTTCATAGCCAATTAAAAAAAAGTCATGTCACAGCATGTATATGTATATGTGTATGTGTTTGTGAGAGGTAGTTCAGTGTTGTTAATTTGTAAGTTCAGTTGCTATGTGTGTAAAGGGCTGCAAGTAAAAGTGTCAGTTCTTCTGTACTATAGTCATGCATAACTTAATGATGGAGATACAGTCTGAGAAACGTATAATTAGGTGATTTCATCCTGCAAACATCATAGAATGTACTTACACAAACCTAGACTGTACAGCCTGCTACACACCTAGGCTGTATGGTAAAGCCTATTGCTCCTAGACTATGAACCTGTACAGTGTGTTACTGTACTGAATACTATAGGCAGTTGTAACACAATGGTAAGTATTTGTGTATCTAAATATACCTAACCATAGAAAAGGTATAGTAAACAAAGGTATTATAATCTTAATGGGACCACTGTTGTATATATGGTCTGTTGCTGACCAAATCATCATTATGAAGTACGTGACTGTACTTGATATGAATGGATTTAGGATTCCTGAGATTTAAAGATTAATAAATTATTAATCCAAGAGTGGGAAGAGATAGTAAAAAATGAACAGAAAGGTAACTTGGGTTTAGAATATGAATATGAAGATGGTAGGAGCTAGCAGTTTAGGAGGCAACAAATAATCTAGTCAGAAAAAGAGCAACCAGTGTGGCTAGTCCAGGACCTATGAGGAAAACAGAGGAGAACACATGAGGAAAACAAAGCCCATAGTGCTTCCAAGCCTTTTTCTCATTTTGGGCTACACAGAAATGATACTGTTTGTACAATCAATAGTTCACGTAAAAGTAAACTGACAAGGCTGCTTGCTGTTGGATTCCTTTGTCCTTCCCTAGCTACCCTTAGGAGCACACTTGTAACCCATTTAACATACTGAATTGGGAATCTCTGTCCTAGGCTAGTGGTTCTCAAACTTGAGCAAACATCAGAATTACCTGGAGTATTTACCCCCCCAATCAATCAATCAATCAATCAATCACAATTGCTGGGCCCTGTCCCAAAGTTTCTGATTCAGTAGGTCTAAGGTGGCACCTGGGAATTTGCACTTTTAATGAGTTCCCAAGTGAAATTGATGCTACTGACTCAGAGTTCTTTGAGAATCTCTGCTCTCTAAAAGAGGTTAAGTAACCTGATTAGCTCGTGACAAATAACGAAGCAGCAAAAGATTGTTTCTGAGATGATAATGATTAGATAATTATGTCTCACAAACTCATTTCTATTTCATTGTTAATGACCAGGCTCAATAGGATGACATTTTTCAACACTCTGTGACTTATTCTAGATAGATTCATATCTTAGAAGCATATAACATAGAGTATCACTGAAGCATGGATAGTAATTTCTTTAAAACAGAAAAATTGAAATTCAAACTTCATGTATTTGTGGTTCTATTATAGTGTGTGCCTTTCACTTTTAAAGGAGATCTGCAATACCTACATTTGTCACAAGATGGCATCAAAAGGCTGAAGATTTTGGTTGACATTTGATTTTTGAGACTACTGTTGGGTTAGATATGTTTATATTTTATATCTATTCCAACCAATCATAGAAAAAGAAATTTTGAACTATGAAGTATTTATTTTTACTAGATTTAAGTGAGGTACTGGTATTTTCATGTCAAAAATACTTTCTTATTTACTTATAAAAATAGGCACTACATTGATGTTATTGATGACCAATTCTTTTGTAAATTGATGAAACAAATATTGGTGTGATAGTATCAAATATCTTATCATATTTTTCCCAGAAGAACTTCAAACAAATTCAATTTAGCAAACATTTAGGAGATCTCTATGATCTATAAAGTCTTATTGTGCTAGTATAACGTATAGTCCATGCCTCCAGTGAGTTTCAAATTTAGTTGAGGAAAACAGAAATGTATATACAATTCAATGAGAGGACAAAATAATTAAAAAGTCATCAAGTAAAATGTTGTGTGATAAGACCTGTACAAACAATATGAACTAGAATGATGGAGAGTTAAAGAAAAAATTTAAATGGTATTTTACAAAAATATCCTTGTGTCAGTTGAAAACACATTGTTGAACCTTTCTTTTACTGTGATTATCTATAGTGTTATAATTTATTTAAATGTGAGAAACTGTTTATCAATCTGGAGGGCTTTGTAAGATTCATTGCTTGACATAAAATTTCAGCACTCTCTTGAAATATGAACTCACATTTTATTTCATGATAATATGATTTTTTTCCTGATTAATTAAAAAGGGTTTTTCAGAAGAGGATGAAGGGTGTTCTGGTCACAAAGACATTAATTATAATATACTTAGATTTCTGGAGTCTTAAAAACATATCTATTAAAAAATCAAAAGTAGAATGGCCATTAACAGGGGCTGCGGGAAGGGAAAAGGGGTGATGCGTTTAATGGGTGTACAGAGTTTCTGTTTTGCAAGAAATGTTTTGGAGATGTTTCACAACAATGTGAATATCCTTAACACTACTGAAGTGTGTACTTAAAAATGGTTAAGATGGTAAATTTTGTGTTATATGTTTTGTACCACAATAAAAAAAATCAAGTGTCTTACTACAAATTATGAACAATTAATAGGTTTTTATTGAGGATCAACAATGTTAAGTAGCCCTTAGGAGCTACTTAAAAGAAATAAAAACCCCTTTAAGCATGTAATATAAGATTAACCGAATATTAACAGCTAATTTGCTAGAAGTCTAATATATACCAGGTAATGCACTAGACATTTTATATAAATTATTTCTGATCTTCAGTCCTCAATACAGGAAAATAGGTATCATCATCTTTATTTCTTCCCCCCCTCTTTTGTTTTGGGACAAGGTCTTGCTCTGTCGCTCTAGAGGGCAGTGGCACCATTGTAGCTCACTGCAATCCCAAATTCATGAGCTCAAGTGATCCTCCTGCCTCAGCCTCCGGAGTAGCTGGGATTACAGGCAGTCGCTCATCACACCTGGCTAACTTTTCTATTTTTAGTAGAGATGGGGGTCTCAGTCTTGCTCAGGCTGATCTTGAACTCCTGGCCTCAAGCAATCCTCCTGCCTCGGCCTCCCAGAGTGCTAGGATTACAGGCATGAGCCATTGCACTCGGCCATTATTTCCCTATTTTATCATTAAGGAAACTAAGTTTTATAGCTGTGAAGGTTCAGTACCTCATTGAAGAGTGCAAAGTTTCTAATCTTGCAGTTGGTATTTAAAGCCAACTGTCCAGCTTCAAAATCCATTTTCTGTATATTACACCATGCCTCTAATTTAAATAAAAAATAAAGAATACAACTGAGCAATCAGTAATTTGTCACTCTAGTTTGGTGTTTCTACTGTCAGTAAATGTTGTCTATTTCATTAGAATTATTCTGACAAAATTAAAGGAAAGGATAAATTATTTAATTTATGGCAGTAGATAATTTGGATTACTTCAGAAGGATAACCATGTACTTTTTTGTTGGCTTGAATTTTTGTCTCTCTTTTTGTTTGTTTTTAACTTTTGGGAACACTAATTTCTTTTCCCTATGTCTTCATGTACAGGTTATGTGGGTATGTAATTTGTGCCGAAAACAACAAGAAATCCTCACTAAATCAGGAGCATGGTTTTATAATAGTGGATCTAATACACCACAGCAACCTGATCAAAAGGTTCTTCGAGGTCTGAGAAATGAGGAGGCTCCTCAGGAGAAGAAAGCAAAACTACATGAGCAGGCCCAGTTCCAAGGACCCTCAGGTGACTTATCTGTACCTGCAGTGGAGAAAAGTCGATCTCATGGGCTCACAAGACAGAATTCTATTAAAAATGGGTCAGGCGTGAAGCACCAAATTGCCAGTGACATAGCTTCAGACAGGTAAACATTTTGTTTACTCTTTAGGTAAATGTATTCTTTTTAATCTTCATTCCAAACTGAAATAAAAATACATGAAATGTTTAGGCAACAGTGAGCAGCCTAAATGTAATGTAAATTTTCATATGTTTTTTGTAAATGCCATATGTGATGTTCAGGACTTAGAGCTGTTATAGGTTTGAACTATCTTAAGTTTGATGTGGGAATGTTAGGTTATCAGATAGATTTCCCAGAATAAACAAGAGAAATAAAACAAGGAACTTAGGAGGTTATTGTCATAGGAAAGACAAACTGGAATAGAAGCACTGGGAATGAAGAAGAGTTGGTTTTAAGACACTCTATGCAGCTTGGATTGATGGGACTAACTGGAAGTGTGAATTAAGAGAATGGGGGAGGTTAATGATACCTCCAAAGGTTCTACCCTGGGCTGAAGAGTGATGTGGATTTTGAAGCAAGTAAATGCATATGAAACATCAGGTTTATAGTGAAGAGTTTCATGAGATGGATCTATCCATGGGCTAACACTGTTGCAACTATTTTGGCTCAGTTCTATGAGTTTGTGTATGTTTAAAGGGTAAGACTCTTAAAAATAGTATATAGAGTTCTTAATTTCTTCCTTTGGAAGTGGGGGAAAGGAAAGATTTTCATGGGAAAATACCTATTCCTCTGTTTGAATACAATATCTTTTAAAAATCTGATTTATACCATTTCTATTGCTCAGAAGTGGCAGGTGCATTTCTATGTGAATAGGTACAAAAGTCATGCATTTCTGTAAAAACAAATATAAGTTGTACTTACAGCATAGTGTTATCAGTTATAACAAGAAAGACAATTGGGAGTTACTTTAGATAGTCCCTAAAGTCATTACCTTAATGTGTTGCTATGTCTTGAGAGAATAATAAAATGATGACTGCACCAGTTCTTTTGCAAAGTAGTAAAAGAGAACATTTAATCCTATCTTTGGGGAAAACAGTGGCGGTTTCATGGCTGGAATACTGTTTACACATCTCAGGATAATATATCAGGAACTCAAGATTTTAAGGTTAGAGGTCTATCTTAAATTGAGATCCATCTTAAGCTGAAAAAGATTTGAGTGCAGTTTTATCTTGAAGGCAATCCCAGGTACCACCTATAGGGGAAGGTTAAAACAATTCAGCTAATAGAAAACACAATACTGGGTACATTCAAGAACTGGTTACCTCTTTTGGCAATTGTTTTAATCTTATGGGGGCTTCTGGGAGACAAGTTAGAATGATCTCAGAGTTAACCCACATAAAGGGCAAGGAAGCTAGAGTATTTATCCATCAACTCTCCTTTGATATTGGTACAGGGGTTGTTAATTCTCTGGGACTCACCGGCCACACATGTTCCCATGCCAGAGAAAGTACTCAGACACTGAGTGTCTGTCACAAAAGCATAGTAAGAAGACTAGTATATAGGAAATGGTGAACGATTCAACAATGTGGATAGGATGGATGCTGGCAGTATCGGCTACTGGAAGTCCCTAAAATGACAACTATAATGGTCAAAGTATATGAAAAAAAAAAAGGAAAGGTAATAACCAATGGAGATAGAATTTTAAAAAAATGAATGAATAAATGGATAATGGGAACATAGACCCATTCTTTAAAACTAGGTACCTGTAAGACATGGCTTTTTTGGAGCTTAGAGAGTCAGGTTTAGGAAGAAGAAAAGGAAATACTAAAATGTTAGGTCACATAATAGAATATTAATTTGTGGAATGCATTTCTTTAGGAGGTTGTGCATATTAAAAATAAATTCAGTAGAAAATGTCTGACTAGAGACATCAGACGCCAGTTCTCCTAAGGAAGAACTAAAGTTACAAGTGAATAATCATAACTTGAATAGAATGTCACAAGGAGAGTGCTAGAGCATAGCAGAGAATTCATGGGAAGAAACTGGGGCACAGAAAAAGAAGGAAGCCAGAGGCTGGCAGAGATCAGGTGGGAACCCTGGGGACTTGGTATTTTGTGGGATTGTTTTGACTCTCCTTTCACCCATGGTGGACTGCTGGTATCCAAACTGTTGGAGAGCTCCTCTGCCCTCAAAAAACCAAACTGGTGTGGGCAGCAATTTGGGGTGTGGGCAGCAATTTGGGGACATCTTGAGGACATTGTACCAGACTGCAAACTTAGGCCGGGTGGCTCTAACGCCCCCTGGATTTGAGCATCGGGAGCAGGGTGCCGTACTTGGGATGCAGCCATCAGGGGATTGTGTCCTGCCCAGGGAGTCTCAGCCCTTGTGGGTCTACATCACAGGTGTCCCTGCTGATATTCTCCAGTGCCTGCACGGAGAGTGGCATCTGCACAGGGCTGGACGGACTCAAGGGAGCTGCAGGGTTGCCTGTGGTCTAGCCCTCAGGGAGTACTTCTCCTAAGGGAAGGGAGAGTGCAGCAAACCAAGGAAACACCCCCTGGAACTAAGGAAACCAGAGTGTGTGCTTTCCTGAGTGGAGAACTCCCATCTTGTGGGCTGGGAATGGCAGTGCCGCTTCCATCAGAGACACAAATGCTGTGCTTGGCTCTGCAAGGGAAGAGTATAATTCCATCTCAGCAGCCAAGTGGCCTCAGTGCTTAAGCCCAGATGTGGACCAGGGTACTTCCTTCTGGTGCAGACACATCTGTGGCTGATCCCACGGGAGAGTTGGCACAAGCACACTGGACAGCCTTTCTGGGCCCCATAGGGGTGATTACATCCCCGCTGGCAGTGTGGTCACCTGGCCCGGGCTTGTGGAAAGGCAGGGCCCCCATCCCACCTCTGCACTGAGTGGCAGTGTTCCTGCAGCAGCGAGCAGGAGAGCTTTGTAGTTTTGGCCGAGGGAGAAGGCTTTGCACCATAGCCATTTCGGCAGTGAGCCACAGGGAGGGCATCTTTTATGACTTTTATGACATTGCAGCGTAGAGATAGACAGCAGTGTCTGATTGAACTGAGCATCCTGAGTGCTGGGATGGGGTTGTGACAGGTGCGACAGGGAAATGAATTGAGTTCCTGCCTGCTGGCTATGGTGCTGTGGCAGTTCCCTCCCTGCCATGCTGAGACCTTGGTGCATTTCACCAGGAGATCTCCCACCACCTGTGTCAGGGGCTGGAGCTTGCTCATGCCACTGGAGGACCCCAAGATAGGCTTGCCTGGTCCAGGTCCGCCCAGCTTCTGCCCGTAACCTAACCCCTGGATGAGCAAGGAGCTCACTGTGCATTGTACAGACCAGCCCATTGCCTGAAACAATTGAGAACTTCTGGTAAACAAAGATCAAGCACAAACCCAACTATTACTGCCATAGCTGCTTGGCCTGGAGGTTGAACTGCACAACCCAATACAAAATGACACAAGTACACAGGGCTTAGGAGCAAGATAAACTACTTGAGACCTTTACTTGCCCCTCAAGAGGCTGTGAGCATACTCATATGACCAGGACACTGCTACTACAATCAGCATTTGAGAAAATCACCACACTAAGGCTATCTGTAACCAAGGAATTCATACAGAGTCTTTGTCACTGAAAGCACCCGAAGCAAAGTCAAACAACCCTATATAACATACAATATAGTCACATCCTCAAGGGAAAAAAAAATCCTGTCCAAATGAAAGTAAATTCAAAAATAAGCAGATTTAATTTCTCCAGATGAGAAGGAACCAGCATAACAATTCTGGAAGTATGAAAAAACAGTGTGATGACACCCCAATGGATCATACTAACTCTTTGTCAATGGATCTTAACCAGGCCATGTGTGGTGGCTTACACCTATAATCCCAGCACTTTGAGAGGCTGAGGCAGAAGGACCATGTGAAGCCAAGAGTTCTAGAACAGCCTGGGCAACATAGTGATACCCTGTCTTTACAAAATATATTTAAAAAAATTTAACTGGGTATGTTGGCATGTGCCTGTAGTCCCAGCTACTTGGGAAGCTGAGGCAGGATGATCACTGGAGCCCAGGCATTTGAGGTTGCAGTGAGCTGTGATCGTGCCACTGCACTCTAACCTGGCCAACAGAGTGAGATCCTGTCCCTAAAAAAAAAAAAAAAAAAAAAGGGTAGTAACTAAATTGAAACTTTTAAAATGTCAGATACAAAATTTAAAATAATGATTTTAAAGAGGCCCAAGAGAAATTTGAAAACCAATACAACAAATCAGAAAATCAATTCAGGATATGAAAGAAAAATTTACCAAAAAGATATAGATATTTTAAATAAACTGGAAATGAAAAATTCATTGAAAAAATTACAATATACAGTTGAAAGCCTTACCAATAGTCTAGACCAAGCAGAAGAAAGAATCTCAGAATTTGAAGACAAGTCTTTCAAATTAATCTAGTCGGACAAAAATAAAGAAAAAGAAATTTAAAAAATGAGCAAAGCCTTCAAGAAGTATGGGTTTACTTAAAATGTTAAAACCTACAAATCATAGGTATTCCCAAGGGAGAAGAAAACACAAAAAGTTTGGAAAACCTATTTGAGGAAATACTGAGGAAAACCTCCCTAGTCTTGCTAGAAACTTAGACATACAGATGCAAGAGGCTAACAGAACTCTAGGGAAATACATTGAAACTTGCAAGTCTTACAAAACAATTACACAAATGAGGCTACAAAGCAACTAGGTAACAATTAACATTATGGCAAGAACATTGTAGCAGGAATTACCATTTGATCCAGCAATCTGGGTATCTACCCAAAGGAAAAGAAATCATTATATCAAAAAGATACCTGTGCTTGTATGTTTATTGCAGTACTGTATTCACAGTAGCAAAGATATGGAATCAACCAAGTGTACATCATTGGGTGATTGGATAAAGAAAATGCAACATACACACACACATACACACACACCCCCCCATGGAATGCTACTCAGCCATAAAATCAGATGGAATCATGTCATTTGTAGCAACATGGATGGAACTGGAGGCCATTATCTTAAGTGAAATAACTTACTAATTGAAAAAGAAAGTCAAATACCACATTTCTCACTTAAAAGAGGGAGCTAAATAATGCGTACACATGGACATAGAGAATAGAATAATAGACACTGGAGACTCAGAAGGGTGAGGAAGTGGGAGAGTGGGAGGGGTGTGAGGAAAGAAAAATTACCTAATGAGTACAATGTACACTACACTAAAAGTCCAGACTTCACCACTGTACACTATATCCATGTAAGAAAACTGCACTTGTATCCCCTTAAATCTATAAAAATAAAATTTTTTTTTCTTTTGCCTGGCTGCTATTACTTATAAATGCATATTTAATAACTTGAAGTATCCTGTAATTATATTCTTCCTTTCTGAACCTCAGAAAAGTCAAACCAACAGCTCCTTTTGCTTATAAAAATTACTTTTAGTCAGAGAAGTTAGAGTTTAATATCAGATTTGATAGTTATGCCTAGAAAATAAAGTTGGTTATAATTTGTATAAACTTTCATTTGAGAAATACTTTCTCTTCAAGAATAATTTAATTCTCCTTTTCATAAGCAAAAAAGAGCATTTGTTTTAATTTTAAATACAGATTCTACAGTAATTTATTAGTCATGTGCCTATAGCCAATAACTCTTTTCCCAACAGCAAGGGGTCAGCAAACTATGCCCATGAGCCAAATTTGGCTTGGCCACCCCCACTTTTTTTTTTGTAAATAAAGTTTTACTGGAACACAGCCATATCTATTTATTTACTTATTGTCTGTGGTTGCTTTTGGCTGCAGTTCCATAGGTAAGTTGTTATAAGAGATCATATGGGCCTCAAAGCCCAAAATATTCACTCTCTGACCTTTTAGAGAAAAAGTTTGCCAATCTCTGCCCTATAGAGTATTAGTTCTCTTTGTGTTACAGAATTTTCTCCTTTCTGTGTCTTTTGTCACCATTTAAATTATTTCAGTTAAGCCTGTTTTCTTGTTCTCCTCTCTCCTACCTTTTCTCTCAGCTTCGAGTCTTCTTTTTCTCGTCTCTCTCTCTCTTCTTTCATATCAGAATGGGTCTTCTAGCAGTATTTGAATTGAATGGTGAAGTGGAGGTAATGATAAGGAATTTAAGTTCAGTTTAAAGTATTATAATTTGTATCTTCAATACCATTCAGAAATCAAAGTCCTCAAGAAGAGAATCTTCAGTTCAATTAAATTTAAATCTCTGTGGATCTAGATCTATATTTGATAAATAGAAAAAAGTATGTTACATGTTTCTTTCAAGGAGCTTTAATCTATAACTACATGCTATAGTAGTTTTGACCTGTTATATGACTTGTTACTTCTCTCACAGGTCTTAGCACAGTGCTTTACAGACAGGCCCTTGTTGAATGAATGAATATCAAATTGGCCCTAGACCTTAGCTTAGAGTAAGTGAATGTTTACTTAATTAATTAATTTATAAAAATTGCAAATCTTTTATCAACTTAGATGCAAAATATCGAGTTTCAAATATGCTTTTTATTTCAAAATAACTTGTGAAATACACTTTTAAAACCATATTTTTTTGATAGAGAAAATAAAATTAATGAAAAACTAAAGTAAGATGTTTAAATGTTGAAAAACATTTAGTTGATGTTTCTTACATCTGAAATTATTTAACACTGGATGCTTCATAATATAATTGAAAATTAATAAAATTTAGGAAAGTTTTTTATGCAAAATTTTACTGTTTATTTATTTAGTACTTCACAGAACATTTGAAGAAGTTAATAAGAAATATCATGGCTAATTTGTATGCTGGAAGAGAAAGAAAGAACTGGAAGTCAGAAGACCTAGTCCCTGTTCTTATCTCTTCTCCATACTGTTATCATTTGTAGATGTATATCTTTTCTCTGTCCCCCAGTTTTCTCATTTTTGACTTAGGAAAGGTAGGCTACAAGATCTTGCAAAGACTCCTAGTTTTAAAATTCTTTGTTATGTTGTATTTTAAGGTCCTCTGCTATGGAATACACTTAAAGGTATTTTCCTCCACTATTTTCTTCTCTCTTATATTTAGTAGTATTGTGTTAAATTAATGCAGGATTATCTTCATTTGCATTGTAATAATTGTTATAAATCATTTATTCAACAGATATTTATTGAATTTCAATATAGTATTTGTTTTTATATTTTACTGTTTAAATTATGACACTGAAAGTACTGAGAGTTATCGAAATATAAAGTGATTATCTTAGATCTAAACTGTAAAGTTGCAAGGCAGGTTAAGTATGATAAATATTTAGCAGTTTGATAAGGACCATCATTTCCTTATTGCCTGATACTTAGGACTTTCCAAGTCTCTTTGTGACATTTGATTATTTTAACATAAAAGTAATAATTAAAATATGTACTTAATACTTTTGCTTCTAATACCAATGTAACAATAGTGCCTGGATTTACCCCTATGAAATAAGGCATAAATAAATAACATAAAATAAAAGGCATCCAGATAGAAAAGAAAGAAATAATACCATATTCACAGAGAACATGATTGTTTATATAAAAATGAAAAGAATCTATAAAATTGTTATCAGAATAAGTGAGTTTAGCAAGGTTATAGGATATAAGGTCAATATCTGATAATCATTTGTATTTATAAATACTAGTAAGGAACAACTTGGAAATGGAAATTAACAAAAACATTTTTAAGAACATTAAAAATATAAAATACATTTACACTAGCACCAAAAAATGAAGTACTTAGGTATAAATCTAACATAATATGCACAGGGTCTGTATACTGAAAAGAGTGGAACACTGGTGTAAGAAATAAATGAAAGTTTGAATAAATGGAAAGATAAACTGTGTTCATGGATTACAGGACTCAATTTTGTTAACATGTCATTTCTTCCTAATTTGATCTATATGTACAGGTTTTAAAATTCAAATAGAAATGTTTGAAATAACCAAAACAGCATGTAGAAAGAACAAAGTTAGAGCTACCTGATTTGAATACTTTTATCAGTCTACAGTAATCAAAACAATATGATATTGGCATAAAGACAGACAAATAGATTAGTGCAACAGAATGGAGAGTCTATATATAGACCCATTCGTATATTGACAACTAATTTTTGACAAAGGTGCAAAGGCAATTCAACACAGAAAGGATAATGTTCTCAATGAATGGTACTAGAACAATTTAATGTTACTATGAAAAAAAAAGTTTGAAGCTTACTTTTTTACCATATAAAATATTAACTGAAAATGGATCATAGACCTAAATATAAAACCTAAAAGTATAAAACTTTTTGAAGAAAATATAGGAGAGGCTGGGTGCGGTGGCTCGTGCCTGTAATCCTCTCACTCTGGGAGGCCGAGGCGGGAGGATCCCTTGAGCTCAGGAGTTTGAGACCAGCCTGAGCAAGAGTGAGACCCCGTCTCTACTAAAAATAGAAAAAAAATTAGCTGGGCATCCTGGTGTGCACCTGTAGTCCCAGCTACTCAGGAGGCTGAGTCAGGAGGATCACTTGAGCCCAGGAGTTTGAGGTTGCTGTGAGCTAGGCTGACACCATGGCATTCTACTCAGGGTAGTGGAGTGAGACTCTGTCTCAAAAAAAAAAAAAAAAAATGTTTGATCTTTAACCTTGGTTTAGGCAAAAACTATAAAGCTTCTAGGAGGAGCTAGAGGAGAACATCTTTCAGACTTTAGGGTAAGCAATGATTTTTTAGACAAGGTAAAGAAGACACTAATCTTCTTTAAAGAAAAAAAACCCAACTAATTATAATAGATTTCATCAAAATAAAACCTTTGTTCATCAAAAGACACTGTTAAGAAACTGTATAACCAAGTTATATTTCAAAAAATTTTAAGAAAAAAATATTTGCTTATTGCTTAAAATGCGCTTAAAAAGGAATACAAAGGACTCTTAAAATACAATAATTTAAAATAACTCTAAAATGTGCAAAAAATTGGAATAGACTGTTCACAGAAAAATATATGAATGGCTAATAAACACAAGGAGAAGTGTCCTATGTATTTAGTTATTTAAGAAGTACAAATCGAGACCACAGTGAGATACTTTGATGCACCCAGTAGGAAGGCTATGATTTGAAACAACAACAAACATGACAGCACTTCATTGTTTATGAGGATTCAGAGGAATTTGACTTCTAATAACTTGCTAGTCAGGGTATAAAACATGTAAAATGGGATAAGCATGTTAGAGAAGTGTTTGACAGATTCTTATAAAATTAATATACACTTAACCCTGTGACCTAACCAGTTCTACTCCTAGGAATTTACTTAATAGAAATGAAATCATATGACTGTAAAATCTTGTATATTAATGTTTATAGCAGATTTATATATAAGACCACTGAAATGGAAGCTTCCCATATGTCCATCAACAAGAGAATGGTGCATTCAAATAAATGTATTATTCATCAGTAAAATGAGAGAACTATTTACATGCACAGAAACATGGATAAATCTAAAAATTATCATTGTGCTCAGTGGAAGAAAGGAGACACAAAAGAGTACATTTATATGAAGGTCAAGAAGAGACACAACAAATCTATAAAGAAGAAATCATAATGATGCTTCTCTTGAGGGAACTTTTGGGGTGACAGGAATGTTCTGTATCTTCATAGGGGTATGGATTCTAGTTCATGTATTTGTCAATAGCTACTGCAGTGTTAACACTTAAGATCTGTGTACTTTTTACTGCATGTAAATTAAATTTCAGTAAAAAAAATTAAGAGGGAATTATATACATAATTTTTTGCTACATTTTAGAATTTCTGGTTTTATTGAAATTTTATTGGTACTAAATGTTTAAGACTTATTGTGAAATTGGATCAGAAATAATGACATTTTCTTCATAATCAGCATTTTAACCATGGCTCTTTTCAGAGATGCCTATATTTATGGAATGCCGGTAGTGTAGCTAGAACTAAACTATTTGTATTTAGAATTTACTTAGTGTGGTTTATGCTTCATATTTCCATGAGCTGTCCTATGAAACTGTGACATAATTCTCATGAATCTTATTCTAAGTGGTTATCTGAGATACGTAGTGAGAAAAAATAGCGTGAACATGAGTGAAATAAGATAAAAAGATGTAAATGGAAATAATGTTTTAAAGGGAATTAAAGTATAGTTAAGAAAGATTAAAGTATAAAGAGCTAAGGAACTAGAAAAGATGAAACTCTGATGGTTGCCTTAGGAGAAAAAAGAATCTTAATAACTTGGAAGCAAATGGCCTCATAACCTTTATTTCCAGATATTTCTTTTTATAATTTTTAGAATATCAGATGAAACAAAAAGGCAACAAAAATGGTTATGTATTTGGTGCCACTTTCAGTGAATTATACACATTCAATAAACGCTTGGTAGACATGATGAATGAGTGAAAGCTGTAATATTTAATACTAATGTCTTTAACATGACTGATGTCGTTTCTGCAGTATATTTATCTTTTATTGACAGAATGATCGATCCATCGATCATCCATATATAGACTTGAAGATATATAATAACCTGTTCCCATATACCCAATGCTTAAGAGACTTCCTTATTTGTAAGAGTATGATATGAGCTCTGAAAGACAGTGTCTCTTTTAAAAAGGATGTTTAATATGTTATGATAATTAGTTTGACTCTATAGAAGTCAGTCTGTTCTCTTGGAATAAGTAACGTAAATATGTTTAATGTCAATATTTAGGTGAAAAAAAGAATATTTCCATTTTCATCTGAATAAAACTTGAACCATTCTCAAGTTTCCTTCATTTAAGCAACCTATAAATAGAGTTTTAATATGTGCCAGTTTGCTTGAAACAGTCCCAGTTTGTATCTGCTGCCCTGCCATTCTGCATAGATTGGCATTTGTTCTGGATTTTTACATGAAATATTTTATTAAGAGTTGCATTAGAATAAGGTGAGTGTGTTTAGCAGGTCTCCACTTTGTACTTAAATGCAGCTCCTGCTATGATTTCTAACCATGTGGAGTGCATGTGGAGTGAAGAATTCTCGACTGAAATACAACCAGCAATAATCCATCTTTTTTCCAACTTTTCAAACACAGGATAGCTAACATTTCTGTTTTAAGGATAAGATACAAGATGCCCACTGATAAAACAAAGTGAGATAGAACAGTCTCTGGTATTAATAGGAGTGTTTAACACTGCTGTCCCACTTCATGTGGTGTATTGGCCAGTTTAGTCATGACTCGTTTTTTAGCATTTGAGATGCAGGACACAAGATTGGTGGGTGACTTTCGTGATTATACATGGGGTATATGTGACATATGTGCAGGAAATAGAGGCTAAACAATCCTGTTGTAGAATTTATAGAAAATAGTCCAGATAATTTTTCTACAGTGCTTTTGGTCATATATCGTATAGTGTAAATTTATAGTTGTTTATGTGTTTTATTATTTGGTAATTTTTTTATTTTGCAATAAATATTTATCAGCAAGGTGCTAAAAATGCAAATGTATTTTTACTGATGAATATGTAAGTTGTGCAAAATTTTTGTTGACATCTGCCATCCACTAGGGGGCTCACAGTCACTGAACATATGCATGCAAAAAGAAAAAAATATATGGTGAAGAAGCAACACATTTAGCAGAGTTGTTTTAAGAAAACTTAAAGATGATAAGTGCAATTTACAGATGCAGAAGATGTATTTTACATATTATTCTGTGAAGCACGACTTTTCTTTTAGAGTAAGTGGCTGTTGTTTTCAATTTCAGTCAATGTCAATTCCAAGTTGTTTTTTTTTTTTGTGCACTCAAGAGTAAACTATTGGCTCCATTAACAAAACAACTTCACCACACCAGTAAATGTTGACATCTTAAAAAGTATTTTAAAACCAATGCTTTTCAACACTAAGACATTGAAAATTTTCTTTACAAAAGTAAGGGTGGAATTGAACAGATTAAACAAATTTCATGATGCAAGAGTCATATGTAGCTTCTTCATCAATGTATTCCTAGCACCTCACACAGTAATTTATACATAGTGGAGCTCATTGAATAGTTGTTGAAAGACTGAATGAATGGATAATTAAAATAGCTTAAGGAAAAAGGTGGATGAATTGTAAGGATTTTGAATGTCTGATAGAACCTTAAGAAAAGATTGAGGATAGACCGTACAAACAGTTGGAGTTATGGACTCAAATACTGTGAACTCTATCTCAGTATCTTGTCTCTATTTTTCAGTGTGTCTGTTCTCTTATGTCTCTCCAAAACAATTTTCACTGTTCAGCTGTTCTGCATGGTGTGAAAAATGACCACCAATAGAAATTTGTCAATAAATGAATGAAAAGAGTTGTTTGTAGTAGACTTCATATTGAAGATCAGTACATATGTGTATGTGTCATACATTCTGCTCGGGAATTGATATAAGTTAACTTAAATAAAAGCTATTTAGAAAGATTCAGTAATAGAGAAACAAAACTTTGCTATGAAAATACAGTTAAGATCTGAGATAACACATAGTTGAATTGGGATTTATGCTAATTAGGGTTGAGATAGATAAAACACAAATATAAACTCTGCCATATGAAAGCTGTTAAAATGTCTCACAATTTTATTACATAATGGTACACATTTAAATATATATTTAACATGGGCTGTATGCATTTTGGTCTAACATTGAATACCAAAATTGATCTTGCCAGTGGACCATAAAAAATCCTCTCTAAAAGGGATGTAAATAATATTTTGTTTCATGCCTCTTAAAGTGGGTACAAAGACAAGAGTAACAACTTCTGAACTCATTCATAGCTTATAAGTCTGAATTATCCTTTCTTTTCTGGTGTTAAAACTTACCACAACTTAGACATTTTTTTAAAAGTTTGTTACGTTTCTTCATAGGTTGGAAGTAAAAAATGAAGTAACATATGAAAGTACATATTTTAATTTTAAAATTTTTTATTAATACATAATAGATGTAAACATTTTAGGGATATATGTGATATTTTGGTACATTCAGATAGTGTCTGAAGATCAAATCAGGGTAGTTGGGGTATTCATTACCTTAAATATTTATCTTAATGCTGGGAACATTCGACTTATTATCTTCTAGCTATTTTGAAATGTACAATAGATTTTTGTTGATTATAGTCACCCTGCTAATCTATTGAACACTAGGTCTTATTTCTTCTGTTGCAAATGAGAGGATTTCATTCTTTTTTATGGCTGAATAACATTTCATTGTGTATATGTGCCACATTTTCTTTATCCATTCATTCATTGATGGGCACTTCGGTTGATTCCCTATTTTGGCTATTGTGAATAGTGCTACAATAAACATGAGAATGCTGATATTTCTTTGATATATTTATTTCCATTCTTTTGGGTATATAGTCAATAGTGGAATTGTTGAATTGTTGGTAGTTCTATTTTTAGTGTTTTGAGGAACCTTTATATAGTTTTCTATAGTGACTGTACTAATTTACATTCCCACCAACAGTGTATGAAGGTTTCCCTTTTTCTACATCCTCACCAGAATTCATTTTTTCCCTGTCTTTTTGAAAAAGTCATTTTAACTGGGGTGCTATGATATCTGCAGATGCTTTCTCTTTGCACATTACTGTTTTTTTCTTTCAGATTGAAGAACTCCCATCTTGTAAGATGGGTCTGGTAATGGTGAATTCTCTCAGCTTTTGTTTGTCTGGGGAAAACTTTATTTCTCCTTCGTATTTGAGGGATAGCTTTGCTGGGTACAGAATTTTGGGTGGCAGTTTTTGTCTTTTAGCACTTTGAAAATGTCATCCCCCTCCCTCCTTGCCTATGTGGTTTCCGTTGAGAAGTCTGTTGCCAAATTGGAGCTTCTTTCTATATTATTTGCTTCTTTTCTCTTGCTGCTTTTAGGATCCTCTCTTTGCCTTGACCTTTGAGAATTTGATTATTATTGCTTCAGTCATTATCAGGGTATAAATTAGCTGCGTCCTCTGCTCAGGGTCTTTCACCAGGCTGAAATCAAGTTGTCATCTGATGCTCAGTGTCCTCTTCCAAGCTCACTGGATGCTGGCAAAATTCATTGCCTTGCAGTTGTATGATAGGTCCTCAGCTCTTAGAAGCCACCCACTGTTCCCTACCAAGTGGCCTTCTCCATAGCATGGCCCTTTGTTTCTTTGTATTTATTTATTTATTTATTTATTTATTTATTTATTTATTTATTTATTTATTTATTTATTTAAGGATATTATGGGGGTACAAACATTTTGGTTACGTTATGACTTTGCCACACCCAAACCAGATTTGAGGCATGCCTTTTCCTCCCTACAATGCTCACCGCATCCATTAGTTGTGAGCTTACCCACCCCCAACCCCCCAATCCCTGAAGAATATTACTACTGTGTGAGCACCATAGTGTTGATCAGTTAGTGCCAATTTGATGGCGAGTACATGTGGAGCCTATTCTTCCATTCTTGTGATACCTCACTTCGGAGGATGGGCTCAAGTTCTATCCAGGAAAATATAAGAGGTGCTAGATCACCATCATTTCTTATATTTGAGTAATATTCCATTGTATACATATACCAAATTTTATTAATCCACTCATATATTGACAGGCACTTGGGTTGTTTCCACATCCTTGCAATAGTGAATTGTGCTGCCATAAACATTCAGGGGCAGATGTCGTTATTATAGAATGTCTTTTGTTTTTTTGGGTAGATGCCTAATAGTGCTATTGCTGGATCAAATGGTATTTCTATTTTTAGCTCTTTGAGGTATCTCCAAATTCTTTTCCACAGAGGTTGCATTAATTTGCAGTCCCACCAGCAGTGTAAGAGTGTTTCTATCTCTCCATGTCCTCACCAGCATTGTTTCTTTAAAAGCTAGCAGGAGAGTGTCTATGTTACTTGGGATCTTTCTGACTTCTGTCTTTGACCTGTAAACTCTCTTTTAAGGGACTAACATGATTAATCATGCCCACCCAGGATAATCTCCCTTTTGATTAATTTAAAGTCAACCAAGGAGAGACCTTAATCACATAAGCAGAATTGCCTCATTTTATATCTTATAATGTAACCTAATCATGGGCAAGATATCACATCATCTTTACAGATCCTGCCCACAGTAAGAAAAAGGATGACACAAGGTATGTATACAAAGTGGTGAGAATTGTAGGCGCCAACTTAGAATTTTGCTTACCTGAGATTGCAAATACTTTCCCCCAACTTATTATCTTTTGACTTTGCTTATGTTATTTTTTTCAATGCATAAACACAAACATGTCATGGTGGAATGTATTTTTTTTGTTCTATGGCTGTTGACTTGCTTTTTCTTTGTAAATGGAGATAATCATTTCCCATAAAATTAACACTTTTATTAATAAAATACATAAGTCAGTGGTTTTGAGCATATATTTAAATTTGTGCAACCATCATCACTATCTAATTCCAGAATATTTCTATAACCCTAAAAAGAAACTCTATGCCCATTAGCAGTTATTCCTCACTCTGCTCTTCCATCAGCCTTCTGGCAACCACTAATCTAGTTTATGTCACTACGGATTTGCCTATTCTAGATATTTCATAGGAATGGTATAAAATATGCATAGAAATAGTATACAATATGTGGCCTTTTGTTCTTGACTTTTTCACTTAACGTAATATTTTCCAAGTTCATCTATTATGTAGCATGATTCAGTAATTCATTCCTTTTTATTACTGAATAATATTTCATTATGTGGATATACCACATTTTGTTTTTTTTTTTTTGAGACAGAGTGTCGCATTATTGCCCTGGCTAGAGTGAGTGCCGTGGCGTCAGCCTAGCTCACAGCAACCTCAAACTCCCAGGCTTAAGCGATCCTACTGCTTCAGCCTCCCGAGTAGCTGGGACTACAGGCATGTGCCACCATGCCTGGCTAATTTTTTCCATATATATTTTAGTTGGCCAGTTAATTTGTTTCTATTTTTAGTAGAGACGGGGGGGTCTCACTCTTGCTCAGGCTGGTCTCGAACTCCTGACCTTGAGCGATCCACCCGTCTCGGCCTCCCAGAGTGCTAGGATTACAGGCGTGAGCCACCGTGCCCGGCCTACCACATTTTGTTTATTCATTCATCACTTGTTGGACATTTGAGTTGTTTCCACTTTTTGGGTATTTTGGATACTGCTACTATCAACATAAATATTAGTGTATAAGTTTTGTGTGGACATATGTTTTTAATTCTCTTGTCTATATTTTTTATTATAGTCATGCCAGTGAGTGTGAAGTGGTTTTGATTTGTATTTCTGTAATGACTAATGATGTTGAACATCTTTTCTTGTGCTCATTGGCCATTTATATATCTTCTTTGGAGAAATTTCTGGTCAAATTGTTTGTTGGGATTATTTTTAAAGGGGCCTTCACTAAGAATAAAAAATATTCCTATGATTTCTTCTAATACTGTTACGATTTTACTTTTACATTGTAAAACACTGATCTATTTGAAATTTATTAGAATATGGTGTTAGGTGGGATTACTGTATGTTAGGGTATATTTACAGATGTCCTGTTCTCTTCTATTGATCAATCTGTTCAAAGAATGGTATCTAGTTAAATAAAACCCATTTCCATTACTTAATCAATTTGAATTATTAGTTATTGAAAGCAAGAAACTTGGCAACATGAGCTTTATTAATGTATTTAAATTTATATATATTTAAATAGCTTTCTTGTAGTGCACACTGGATTATGCAATGAATGAATTATGAAGAAGTGGGAAGGTCCTGGGGGAGTGGTGGGAAAGTTATGTTTTTCCAGTAATACTTTTTTCAGTTATATAGTTTGAATATATTAGTAGCCAGAGTAGAAAGTGATAAGAGAAATAGAAACTATGATAGATTTGAAGAATGGAAGGGCCTTTCTCTGTATTGTATTGATGGAAATGGCACTGATAAGCAGAAAGACAAAAAAGGGATCATTTCAGCTTTTTTTTATTTCAGCGTATTATGGGGGTACAAAAGTTTAGTTTATGTAAATTGCCCTTGCCCTCACCCCCATCAGAGCTTCAAGCGTGTCCATTTCAGCTTTTAAGAACAAGGCAGTATTTATTATTTCTCCCACCAGATGGCGAAGGTGCACCCTGAAAGCAAACAATTTACAATTCTGTTATTCCACTTGAATTACTTGTAGAGATGGTTTAGACTTATAAGTGAATTGACATTTTTTTTTGCTGATTCATAGTTGTTTAATGAATAGGTAAGTACAATGTGTTTTGCACATACATTAAAAAATCCAGATAAGTTACATAATTTGGACATAGTCTTTCTGGCTGACTTCATGGGGTCCCGCTGATGACTAGGAGTAAATCTTCATATCCATAGAAAACTGAAAAGTTGAAAATTGTTGTACATGTCCCTCTTGGAGGGGGCTGGTTGATTGCAGGAAGGAGGAGGGGGAGTTAAGTTGACATTTGAGATTGTGGAAAACAGGACTTCATATGTATCATTGCCTTTCATATTCAAATTTGACATTTATTCCCAATTGTTTATCTCTAGTTCTGAGATCTCTATGTATCAGATTTATATTTACAAATGCAAGTTTAACAGTCTTACCTCTTGTTCCACAAGTACTCCAAAATCAAAATGTTCAGAATCTAAGTGTATATTCCCTCACAAAGTAGCACCTTCTTTGTCATTTACTAGCCCAGCTGATTGCATCATCACTCATCCTCCTGCCCAAGTAAAGATACTTAGGTATCATTTTCTAATCCTCTTCCTCTTGACTTTCATATTATATTTATTTATGTTTTTGGTCAATTTCATCTCTGCAATATATCTTGTATCCAGCCCTTCCTTTCCAGTAGAGATATTGTCACTGCTCTTGTTTAGGCATTAACTTTGTTTTGTTTCCCTTCTAGCCTCCTACTTCTCAGCTTTGTTTACTTCTCTGCATATTCTTTGTTTCCTGAGCCATGATGTCAAAGTACAAATGTGGTGAAGTCATTCATTTGCTCACTTTTGATGCCTCCCCATTTTGCACTTAAAGTTCAAATTTTTAGCTTTCTATGTGAAGTGAATGTTTATTGAGTACCTAAAATGATTCTAGGCTTTGTGAGAAAAAAGTTTAAGGTATTTAATTTTAATTTTCATAATGTAGAAGGTGGTATTTAAGATAATTTTTTATGCTGAAACAATTTCTCAAGATCCCAAAATTAGAGGTAGAGTTTCAATCGAAACATAGGTTTTTCTGACTTAAAAGCTTGTCATTCCACTTTTTGAGGTTCACTATTGTCTATGCTTTCTCACATCTCCCATCACTTTTTTCCTTTCCCCCAAGCAACTTATAATCTAGCTATAGCAGATAACTAATGAATTAAAAAATTTCATTCTTAAAATTTCAAGTATTTGCTCCTACTGTTCGTTCCTCTTATCTAGAATTCTGTTCTAGCTATGCATGTATTAATTCAACAAATATTTGTTGAGTGTTGACTGTGTGTCAGATAGATTTCTAGGTGCTGAGGGTACAGCAGTGGACAAAATAGACAAAATTCCTCACACAAATTACTTTTTAGTTGGGAAAGACAAAAAAAAAAAAAGAAATAACTAGTGTGTTGAATAGCAGTATAACTTTTCAGGCCTTTGCATTTGGCTGTATAGACTATGCATATCAGAACTCCAGGGGGCGCCATTCACTTAGATGTGAGTGCCACGCCTGGAGTTCTGTACTGAAGTCCTGGTGACAGGTGCTATGGAGGAACATATTAAGTCATGGGCAGAAGGAAAGAGATTTTTTTTTTGGGGGGGCAGTTAATTTTAAATAGGGACTTGGGAAGGCCTTGCTTAACACTGAGTTAAGATTGGAGGAGGTGGAGAAGTAAGACCTATGGCTCTCTGAGGGAAGGGCGCTCCAGGCAGAGAAGTAACAAGCACTAAGATCCTTAAGTGAGAGTGTGACTTGGAACGTCTGCCTAAATCTTAGTTTTTTCTTCAAAGCCAAGCTCAAGTGTCCATAGTTACATGTACCCATCCTGTATTTTTTTCAGCAAGAATTATATTTTTGCTTGTAAAGGATACCTTTATTAAAGCACTTGCCACTGTTGGACCTTAGTACATTTATTGTCAATGTTTCTGGTTTTTCTTACTCAATTTTGAGCAACTTGAGAGCATACTGTCTTTTACATCTTTGTGTCCATACATACCTAGTTCAGATTCTAGAAATAGTAGGTACTCATTGAATGTTAATTGAATTGGAATGAATTGAAATAAATTGAATCACTGAAAAAACTAGTAATCAGTTATCTTTTCCATATCTTTTCCATGCCTGTTACCATTATCTTGTGTTTAAAAAATTGAATTTATTTAAAGATTTGGTAATTTTTTCTGCCTAATAGCCTTATTTTTACCCTAATGTCTTTGTAAAATCCTGTTAATATGCATAATGGAATTAAACTACTGGTCGCTACATATAAGATTGATTTCTAGATCAGTCTTATTTCTATTGTTTCTTAGAAACCTGCAATAATGATGGAGCATTTTAAGTGCATTAGCATGTTTTTTAAAGAAATTCTTGTACCTATTTGCTTTGATATTAAAGAACATTCTTTAATATCTTACTGTGTCCCATGCTGTTCTATTTTTTGGTAGGGAGACCTAAGTCCCAGTTTGTCACAGGCAGTCTTGACTTACACATGTTGTTCTAGCATAATTATTAAGAGCACCCTTTTTACTGTCACATGTATCCTGGTGTGGACAATGAATTACATGGTCTTCCTACTCCTTCTGTGATATCTATTAATAGTACACAATACTGCGCAGTACCTGTTAGATTTACTGAAAGTTTCCAATGGAACTACACTGTAGCAAATATTACTTAAGGTACTTAGTCTACAGTATTTATTGAATATGTATTTGATTTGTAACACAGTTTATATGGAGAAATACAGAGATAGTAGAAGATGCTCTGTGCCATATGAATTTATAATCTAATAAGTGAGGCAGGATTAATAATGTAGTTATATAAACAAATATGGGAGACTAACAAATATAAATGTAACAAAATATATATAAAAGTAGTCAGAGTTAAATGAGCAAATTTAAATGGTGGAACCAAATAGGACAGTATGGGGGAAGTTTATAGATTTGTTAAAAGTTGCAACAAAATTTTAACAAAGGAATTTTAAAAGCAAGAGATACAGCATGTTATAAAAGTAGTAGGAAATCAAACTTGTGTAATGTAGAAGTTCCTAGATTATCAGTGTTTCTTCTGCCACTCTTATTTTATTTTGGTTCTCAGATGCAATGCATTTTGTTAATCATATTTATCAGTTTACGACACTTCAGTGATCTGTGTAAGATCCCTCTATTGTATTTTTTCCCCCAAGTTAATATCTTTGCATAATATAGTAATATAGTGTCGCTTTGTGTATGTGTTTTAAATTACATAAATGATATGCTTTATATCTTACATTTGAAAAGATTTATTCATGTGGGATTATCAGTTAATTGTTCCAGACTGCTGTCTGTGGTAGACAGAATAATGGTCTCTAAAAGTGTCCACCTCCTGATTCTTGGAACTCCTCCTGTAAATATGTTACCTTATATGGCAAAAGAGGAATGGGGAACCTGCGGCCTCAAGGCCACATGTGGCCATCCAGATCTCCAAGTGTGGACCCTTGACCAAGAGAAATTCAAAGCAGGAGAGGGAATTGATGGGCTGTTGTTGAGTTTGAAGATGGAGAAGAGAGCCATGAGTCAAAGAATTTAGCAGCCTCTAGAAGATAGGAACTATCTTCCTTTTATAGTCAGCAAGAATATGGGGACCTTAGTTCTGCAACTACAAGGAATTGAATTCTACCAGCAACTTGAATGAGCAACAAATGGGTTTTCCCCAAAACCTACAAAAAGGAGCTCAGTCAACACTTTAATTTTAGTCACATGATGCTTATACCAGACTTTCTGACCTATGGAACTGTAAGACAACAAACTGGTGTTATAAACAACTAAATTTGTGGTATTTTTTTTTCAGCAACATACTCCCTAGTGTGTATCTACTGTATTTTATTTGACAATCCACTAGTGATGGGCAATCTAGGCTTTGTCAAAACTTCTTATTACTATTATACAAAGAGTGAGTCAATGAACATCCTTATACATGTCTCTTTATGGATCTATGTAAGACTTTCTCTGTAGTCTGTATAACTAATGTGACATAGGTTATATATACTTTATTTCAGTAGTGTTGTTCTCAAGAATGGGACTGTCCACCTTCCTACTTGTAGTACTTAAGGATTTCCCATGTCATTACTAATATTTCATCTTCTTGAGATTTTTGCTTTTTGCCAATCTGGCACATATGAAGGGGGTACATTTTTATTAATTTGCAATTTCCTGGTTGCCTTGAAGCCAAACATCCCTTCATATATGTATTAGCTATTTGGGTTGCCATTACTGTGAATTGTTTATTTATATTATTTGCCCAATTGAAAAAAATAGCTTCCCATTGTTTTTGTCTATTGTTTATTTGTTGGGTGGACATTTTAATTTTGATGCAGTAAAATTCATTACTTTTCTAACTTTATAGTTTGTGGTCTTTTAGTCATGATTAAGAAGGCAGTCCTCACTTAAAATCCCTAGATTACACTTTTATATTAGCTTTATAGTTTTGCCTTTCTCATGTATATCTTAAATCAATTTCAAGTTCACTTATAGATATGATGGAGTATGAATTCAAGCTTATTTTTTGCCATATAGTGAGCTATTGTTCCCAGAAGCATCTATTAACCTATTTTCACACCACTGGGTTTTGATACCACCTCTGTTTATAATGTTCTCCTATATATAATTGGGACGTCTTTGAGCTCTCTCTTCTGTTCCATTGGTCTATTTATCTATTCTGTGACAGTACCACACTTCGTTTTTTTTTTTAGATTTATTGGGATTTTTTTACATAAATGATTATGGCACTTATAATGAAGAAAGCCTTACTACTTACTTTTCAAGTAGTAAGCAATAAATTTCCCTTTCTTGTCATGTTTTACTGGCTAGTGCCTCTACTAACAATGTTAAGTAGAAGGGATGAGAGTGACATCTTTGCTTTGCTTCCAATCTCAGGGTGAAGGTTTTGAGTCTTCACAATCAAATGTGATGTTAGCAGTAGATTTTTCATAGATGTCCTTTATCAGATTGAGAAGATTCTCTTCTATTACTAGCTTGCTGAGACTATTTTTATGAATGGTTGTGGAATTTTGTCAAGTGCTTTTGTTCTGCCTCTATTGAGATGATAACATGGTTTTTCTTTTTTAGTCTGTTTATGTGGTGAATTACACTGATTGTTTCCAAATGATGTTCTAACCTTGCATTCTTAGGATACCCCATGATGGTATTATTCTATTTATATATTGTGGGATTTGATTTACTAATATTTTGTTAGGAAATTAAAAAAAATTTTTTTTCATGAGGAAGAGTGGTGTGTGTGTGTGTGTGTGTGTGTGTGTGTGTATACACACACACACATATATTTAAATATATATAGTTTCATTTCCTTGTAACATCCTTGGTTTTGTTATCAGAGGTATGCTGGCCTCATAAGATGAGTTAGGTAGAAATCTTCTATCTTCAATTTTCTGGAAGTTTGTATAGAACTGTTATTATTTCTTCTTTAAATGTTTGGTAGAATTTGCCTGTGATACCATTTGGGCCAGGAGTTTTCTTGTACCTAGGTTTTTAAAGACTATGAGTTCATTTTCTTCATTGGATGTAGAGCTATTCGGGCCACTCACTTATTCTTGAGTATATGGATATTTATTTATTTATTTAGAGGCAGAGTCATGCTCTGTTGCCCAGGCTAGATTGCAGTGGCACATCGTAGCTCACAGCAACCTCAAACTCATAGGCTCAAACAATCCTCCTACCTTGGCCTCCTTAGTAGCTGGGACTACTACAGGTGTGTGCCACCACACCTGGCTAACTTTTTTATACTTTGTAGAGATGAGGTCTTGCTATGTTGCTTAGGCTGGTCTCGAACTCCTGGCCTCAAGCTATTCTCTTGCCTTGGCCTGCCAAAGTGCTGGGATTATAGGTGTGAGCTACTGTGTCCAGCCTGAGCACATGGATATTTTTACAGGCTAGTTTTATAAGCCATGATACCTATATTCATTCTGGGGATGTCTCACTAATCATTTGAAAACTGTTCCCCTCCCCCCCGCCCCCCCGCCTTTTAAAATGATGGAGACAGAATAAGACATCTTGATAGAGTACTCCTTTTCAACTTAACCTTTTCCATGTTCCATACTGATCTATATCCTGTACCTATATTTCGTTCCAATTTCAACTCTACCAGTACCTTTGGGATAATTTCACTGATCATCCCTCTATGTCTCTGGCTGGAGTTGGTGTCTTCTTGCTTTTCATCTAAAGACATTCAATCATAATTATTTTCCTTCGCCTTAGAGAAGACTTGCCTTGTAGTCTACTGCCCACTTGTTTTGTTCTTCTTATTAAAAGTCAAGGAACATGATCTACTTTCTTTAGAATATGACTTGACCAGATTGTTCACTTTTGAAGTAGTTGCTTTCAGTCGTACTTCAACTACTATACACCAATATCCATTCTCTGAATCAGTGACATTTAACTGAGATACTACTTATTACTTGCTATTTCTTGACAGTGTCTATAGATTCATTTTTAACAACTTTTGTTGAGTGCTATATATTCACTTGTAATACGTTGTTTTGGTATTGATAATAGTGTCAAGGAAAATGCTTTAGTAATGAAATGAGAAACAAAGGAAAGGAAAGCTAGAAAAACATTAAAGTGGGGGTAATTTTTTAGCCAATGGTGGTGGTTTTGTTAGCCAGCAGCAATCTTTTTGAAGCTGTTGCTGAGAAAATTGTAGGTTAACACCAAAATGGCCATTTTTGAGACTTTTTAATTCATTCTAACACTAATGTGCATCTTAGATTACTCAAGTCTCTCATGCATTAAAATACAAAATTTAGTAAATTACTATTAATTCTTAACTGATATTTGCATATGTGCTTATATAATCCTTTTCCACAAATATTTTGTGGATATATTGGCAGTAGAAGTGTAAGTGTGGGTCTGCACAGTGGACTGTGGGAGTATATTGATTCGAGTTGGGCTTTTATAGCAATATTAATGCTATATACTGATTTCTAGGGTATCTCAGCCCACCTCTTTCCTTACCTTTTGGCTCTCCCAATACACACCAGTGAAGTAGTTCTGATATTGGTCAAGGGTGTAAAGGATAAGGGCTCTAAAATTGGGCTGTCATACTGAGGTGAGGCAAGAAAATGGGCTGGTGAGTGTAGAAGTGTTTATGTAGATCTTTTAGCAAAGTGAATAAAGTGGTAATAAATGAAACTGGTTTAAAGTAAATTCCTTCTTTCATTTGCTTCACTGGATACTTTCCTTTCTTATAGCCAATGTGCTAAGACAGGCCTGGGATGAACCAGTTGGGAAATACACTCTGAAAGATCAAAGGGGAAGAAGAATGAGACTAAGGAGCCAGCCACTAGATTTGTCTTGTCTAGTACTAAAGGTTAAGGAGCAAGAATAGTTTTTTCAAGGCTCACATAAGGTCTAGCCACCTCACTAGAGTTAAAAAAAAAAAAAAAAAAAAGAAAGTTGGAGTCAAAGCTTTTAATGAAGGTAAAGATACATTTTCTTATTGCCTATCTTAAACTGTTCAAGGATTCAGACATTTAAGTTTATCATTCATAATACCATGAATTCAGCATCATGGTGGAGCCTTTGAATTTTTTATACTCATTTATACTGAAGCATCTGTCCTCATATTCACTGCCTTCCTGCTTGTTACTATAGATAAACATCCCTGCTCTAACTGTATGTAGAGCCTACCCTATTTTTGTCTACTCAAAGACACATCTCCTACAATTCTCTGAAATAAAGTATGGAATTGGGTGGAGAATGTTTAAACATTTACAAAAATAATTATCATAGTTCAAATTTTTATGCTAAGTGATATGAAAAGCTAAATAATTTGAATAATTTCATTTTATACTGGGGGCTTGACTAAGGGTTTTAAAACAAACAAGCAGTAGTAGTAATACTACTTGGAAAAAGTAGTATTTCTTATATTTTATCATGTGCCAAATATAAGAAATAGTGTAGATTAGAGTGGTGGTTCTCAAACATTTTGGGTCTTGGAGCCTCATCACTATCTTAAAAATGTCTGAGTACTTCAGAGACCTTTTGTTTATATGGATTGTATTTATCAATGTTTACTATATTAGAAATATGAGAAAAAATTGTAAAATACATTTATTAATTAATTTAAAAATAATAGTGAACTCACTGCATGATAAGTAACCATATGTAGTAGACAGAATTCTAAGTTGACGTGCAGTGACCTACCCTTCCTTCGGGTATGTACAAAACCTATGACTTGCTTCTAGTTAGTAGAGTATGTCAAAGATGATGGGATAGCCAATTATGTGATTACATTATATTATATTAGACAATATCTTAAATTGGAGCAAGAGATTCTTCTGGTGGCTTTGTAAGAGGGCCATGTGGCAGGAATCTGTAGGGGGCCTCTAGAAGCTGCATAGCAGCTGGCTGACAGCCAGCAAGAAAGTGGGGACCTCAATCCCAGAGCCAAAGGAACTGAATTCTGCCAGCAATCACATGAGCTTGGAAAAGGATCCTGAGCTCTAGGAAGAAGCATGGTCTAGCTGACACCTTGATTGTAGCCTTGTGAGACCCTGAGCAGAAAACCCATTTAAACCGTACTTGCACTCCCAACCTTATGGAAACTGTACGATAATCAGTGTATGCTTTTTTTAAGCCACTAAAAATATGGTGATTTGTTTTGCAGCAATGGAAAACTAAGAAAGGATACTTCAAAGAAAAAAAAAGAAAGGAAAAATTTAGTGAGAAAAGTGGATTATTTTACATTTTTGGGAAATTACTTTAATAGCAGTTTCTGTATTCAATATATTGAGATAGCACACATGATTTAGCCTCTGGAAAACTCCACTATTATATACCCATGAAAGAATGAGAGTCAAAAAGACAAATAACACGTTAGTATTATGAATATAGTTTTGACCCTGCAGATCCTCTGAAAGGGGTTTAGAGACCCCACTGAGGTCATTATATTGTACTTTTGAGAACTGCTAGATTTGAGATTTGAGTTTTCAGCAATTTCCTCTTCCATCACCAGTAGAGTATTTAATTGTATATGGACAGGATTATGTAAGGTATCCTAAACTATATGGAACTCTCAGCTTCATTGCCTATTTGTCAGTTGGTTTCTGCTTTTGTCCTTGGGTTTGTCTACGTGGTTTATTTCCTCTGCTCCTCCTGTTAAGAAAATGTGTAAGATCCGTGCTGCTGACTCTAGTTTTTAGGAAGAAGAGGTAGGAATATGTTTATTATGTAGTAGATTGGGACAGGGTTTTCCTCGAAATCATCCTGGCATGTTTTGACTCTAGCATTTACCTGCAAAGGTGGTGTAGCCATTGAGATTTGGTTTAAAACTCAGGAGGAGTTTATAAACTTTTTTTTCCCTTGTAAGAAATTTATAGAAATTGTCTCATTTAAAAAAATTATGTGTATCCATTTTTATGTATGTGTGTTTATGTATTGTAATAATAATGGCACTAGTTCCTATTTCTCTTAAGTGTTTTGTTTTAATTTTGTCTAATCTTTTTTATCCCTAGGAATTCTGAAGAATGAGTTAATCCCATTCATCTCAAGATAGATCAATACATAATAAATTTTCTATTGTCCTAATATTCGGTATGCAATTTATTGTTATGAACATTAACATATAATGTGGATTGCTTCTTTAGTAATCTGTGGCTACTCTAGTTTTTTCAGATAACTAAGTCAGCAGAAATAAACAGTATAGTGAATCAAAATTGTTGTTACCTATAATCTACTATTTTTATTTTTGTGATATACACCTGAGGGTTGCTTGTATATATTATTAGACACAGTTGGAAGTTTTGAGGTCTGATTTGGAACTCTTTATCTGGAAAGAAGGTCTTTCAAGGTTGGTTTGAAGGTTATTGGTGGAACAGTTCTCACTGTGCTTACCTAATTACACAGTGCTTGAACTGGAAAATTAAACTTTAGGTTTACGTCCCCATCCCTACTAATGCATCTTCCTTCCACTTTTTCTTTTCATTTCTTCTTTCTCTTATTATATTTCCACCTGAACATTTTTTCTTTGTCAGTTTCTTAGATGTCAGCTTTTACCTTATTTTTCCTCCTTAATGGTTTCAAATTCTTATTGAATTTTCTATTTATCCAGTCTCTTTAACCACTTTAGTCTTCCTTTTCTTTGCCTAAAACTTAACTTGTGTTGATAGAGCAAGATTAACAAATTTTACTTATATCTCTCAGAAAAAGCTTATAATATTTTTCATACAACCCAGATGGCAAGACTATAGAGTGTAGAGAATCAAAATTGCTGTGAAGCGAAATAACTGTTTTTCACTTCTGTAACGTATATCTGAAACTCACTTATATAAATTGGTTGACATAGTTGAAAGTTTTGAGTTATGATTTAAAACCCATTTTTGGAAGGTGGTAAGAAAAGTGTTTCTTCTATTTGACTTTCATTAATAAGAATTAGAGTCACGAGAGTGGGGAAGATTGTGAAAATTTGATTTTTGTTTTTGTGGTATTTCCCCTTTCTGCCTAAACATATTTTGATCTATGCTTTAGTGTTTCATTCTCTCAGAAAATATGAGATTTGAGAGTTATGTTTATGTCCAAGGCTTAATTTGGACTTTTTATTTGTAATTTTACATCATCTTTTCTTTTTTAAATGCCCAGGACACTTATAAACTACAACATTAACTTACATTTTACCTGAGAGCATCCATAAGAAGTTGATGGTAGTACTTGGTAGTACTATGTAAGGACTGCTGAACTGTGACTCAAGAGATCCGGATACTAGTTTTAACTTTACCAAAAACCATTTGGAGAATGAAAAAACCTTGGATGAAACAATGCATCTCACCTCTTTCTGTAAAATGGAGGGGTTTAGAGTCTATTTTAAAAGTGGTAGGATATCACTGTAGGATTTAAGCATGAAAGGAACATGATATTATTTATGTTTTTTTGTATGGTCAATCTTTCTGTGGAGATTAGGTTGTAGGGGACAAGACTGATGCAGAAAGTTAGGACACCATTGAAAGAGTCCATGAGGGAAATGTTAGCACATCAGGGGTTAAGTGGCAGGCAAGCGAGCTCCGGTGAGCAGTGAGGGATCCTTCATCTCTATTAACAGCCATTCTCCATTGCTTGCCATCTCTCCCTCCACACCCTACCCCTGGCCCCCTGTCTCTGGGGAAAAATTGTCTTCCATGAAACTGGTCCCTGGTACCAAAAGGTTGGAGACTGCTGTGTTAGTAGCTTGAACTAGAATTGTTAGTAGTGAGATGGAAAATATTGATAGATTTGTCTTCTGTTTTAAAGATAAAGTTGATGGAACCTACTGATAGATATGTGCGGTGGAGTGTGAAAGAAAAAGAGGAATCAAGGGTAACTCTTAGATAAATCATGGTGTTGTTCTAAAATAGGAAAAACTGGGGAGAAACAGGTTTAAGTGAGGAAATCAGGAATTATGTTTGGGACTGTTATGTTTTAAATGCTCTTTTCACTTCAGTTTTGGGATTCCAAATTGACAGGTGGTTAAATGAGTCTAGAGCTTTCAGGGAACGTAAGGGCAAAGATATAACATACAGAAGATATTTAAAGCTATGGGATCTAAGTCATTTAGGGAGAGCCTGTAGATAAAAGAGCAGAAGGGGCCCACAATATAGCAACAACAGGGCCTTGGGCATTTCCAACATTTAAAGATCTAAGAAAGGAGTAAGAGCCAGCAAAAGACACTAGGAAAAATTTGCCACTGAGTGAGCAAGAAGAAAGTCAGGAGAAATTTTCTTGGGACTGAAGAGGAAAAGTAGTTAAGAGTCATAGATAGCATTAGCATTAGTGTCAAATACCACAGGAAGTCATGTTAAGAAAAGAACAGAGAATTGTCTGTTGAATTTAGCAACATGGAAGTCATTGATGAGAGCAATCTCAATAGACTATTAAGTGTTGGAAACTTGATTACTATAGATTGAAAAGAGAATGTGAAATGAGAAAGTGAACATAGCAACTATAGACAACCTTTTCAAGAAATTTTGCTCTTAAGAGGAGCAGAAAAATGGGGTAGTACCTAGAAGGGAATGTGGGGGTCAAGACAGGTGCTTTTAAGATAGGAAATAATAAAGTAACAAAATCACTGGTGACTTGATGCACACATAAAATAAATGTTTTTTTTATTTTTTTTTGAGACAGAGTCTTGCTCTGTTACCCTGGCTAGAGTGCAGTAGTGTCATCATAGCTCACAGCTCAAACTCCTAGGCTCAGTTCATCCTCTTGCCTCAGCCTCCCAAGTAGCTAGGACTATAGGCGTGTGCCACAATGTCCTATGCCTGGCTAATTTTTTTGAGTTTTTGTATGGATGGGGTCTCACTATTGTTCAGGCTGGTCTTGAACTCCTGACCTCAAGTGATCCTCCCACCTTGGATAAATGTTATTTATTTGTTATAATAAGTATTGTCAGAACCAAGGGATTTCTAAAATAGATTCAATAGCAAATAAACTAGGTATTTTAGGAAGAAGCTGGTAAGAAAAGAGTAAGCTAGATGGAAAATTGATAGAATAGTTCTTGTTTACATTATACTTTTCTATTTTCAAATTTGGTGCTTAATCACCTTCAGCTATAAATATCGACGATCTCTGATTAATCCTGATATTTGTCCATTTCTAAGGGTCAGCCAAATTATATTTTTTAAATTGATAGGATTGGGTTGAAATTCATGTAGATTTGCATACATTTATTTACATAAAATGTTCTGTTTGCGCTGAACAAAGACTAAAAATTTGGGCTGGGTATAGTGGCTCACACCTGTAATCCTAGCCCTCTGGGAGGCCAAGGCCAGAGGATCGCTTGAGGTCAGGAGTTGAAGACCAGCCTGAGTAAGAGCAAGACCCCGTCTGTACTAAAAATAGAAAAAATTAGCCGGGCATGTTGATGCACACCTTGCATGTAGTCCCAGCTACTGGGGAGGCTGAGGCAGGAGGATTGCTTGAGCCCAAGAGCTTGAGGTTACAATGAGCTATGATGACGCCACTGCACTTTAGCATGGGCAACAGAATGAAACTCTACCTTTAATAAAAAAGACAAAAAATTTTATTTGCTTACTTTTCTACAAGGGAGGAGAGGGGGGTTGATAAAAGAAGCCAAGAAGATGTCTGTTCCCAGACCATTTTCACAGGCTAGATCTGGATCCTACAGAGTGAGTGATCTCAGGCCAAAAGAGCTATTTTCAGGAGAACTGTTTTGAAGCGCAAGGTAACAAGCAGCAATTCTTCAAATTCCAGATGGCAAAATATATAACACAGAGTTGATCATACTATTCTTCTTCTCAAAGCACTTGTTTTTTATTGGCTTCTAGGCCACCACTCTCTTGGTTTTTCTCTTGCCTCTGTGGCTGCTTCTCTGTTTCCTTTACTGGCTTTTCCTTCATTACCTGACAATGAGGAACTTAGTTCCTTGGTGCTCTGTCTTAGACCTCTTGCCTGTTTTCATTTTGAATTTTCTCTCTGGGTGATCTCATCCACTTACCTTGGTTGAAATTATTACCAACATGCTGATGCTTCCTGAAGTTATATCTTCAGCTGAGAACTCTCTTCTGAACTCCACAGTGACATATCCAATTGTTTACTTACCTGTCTTTTTAACTATCTTGCATGCACTTCAAATTCAACAAATCATCATTTTCCCCTTCCTTCTATCTCAGCCTGCTCCTTCTTTAGCTCTCTGTCTCACCAAATTTTAAGACTGTCTGCTTGGTTACTTAAGAGAGAAATCTGAGAGTTATTTTTGACTCCTCTCTTGACCTTCATACACCATCTCTTATCTTATCCTCTTGGCCAGTCAACCACTAAGTCCTGTTGATCGAATATTTACCTTTTTTAGTCTATTCTTTTTTCTCAATCTTATTATGATCACTTTAGTCCAAGTCAATTAAAGTCATACTTGAACTATCATGTTAGCTTTCTAATTGATTTCCCTGCATCCACATATAGTGGGATAATATTTTGGTGTGTTTATTGTTGTATTTTCTTCTGTGTGTTTCTTGTTAACTCCTGAACCCTCTCCATTCTAACTACTAGGACTTGATGTATCTGTTGACTCAAAGAGGGTTGTTACAACAAAACACACAATTATTCATGGATTTGATTAAAAATCAAAATACTCAACAGTTTTCAATGCCCTGTAGGATGTGGCTCCTCTTTCTTCTCCAGCTACTTGATTCCTCCCTGAATTGGCCTCTTCTGGTTCTTGAATTATGCCATAATCGGTGTCATCTCTTGACCTTTGCATAATGCTGTACTCCATATCAGGAATACTCCTTTTTCTCACTCTGGGCTTGGCTAGCACTTATCATTCCATGGTTTTCATCTTGAATGGTACTTTTTCCAGGAGAAGTTCCTCTGAAGTCTCTGAATTCCAAGACTACTTCGAGGCTACCTGTTGTAAGTTCTCTTTACATTTTAATCATAATTTTTAATAATGCATACAATTATTTGGTATCTATCTTCCCTGCTAGACTGTTGATCAAAATTCCCATAAGGGCTGGGAGGATGTTCTCCCTACCTTCTTTACTTCTTCCCTCCTTCCCTTTCTCTTTCCACCCTCCTTCCTCCCCCCATCTCTTTTTCTTTCTTTCCTGTAAGCCCTTTAGCACTTAACTACCTATTAGACTTTAGTCTGTACTTAATACTTCTGGAATGAATGAATGAATGAATTTGAACAGTGATTCATTCTCCCAATGCTTGCATAAAACAAAGTACCTTGAATCGTTGTAGCCTTGAGATTCACCACCTATAAATCCACCTGGGAGCTGGAATTCAGATTGAGGGGACCAGAGGTGGTGAGGCTCCATCCTCAGGTGTCTCTATAATCAACATACATCACTGAAGAGGATGTGTGTATAAGTTAGAGGACAGGGAAGGCATATTTGATATGCCCGAGTACTTCTACATACATAGGAGGTCATTTGACAGGAAGCTAAAGTCCTGCTAAATTACAGATGGGGGCAAAGATCCAGGGAGATTTGAGATTATTACTCTTGATGTAATCCCTTTTGTAACTATAGCATGATGGGAGCAGAAGGCATTTGGGATTCAGCATAAAATTTTGAAGGAACTTTACAAGTCAACTAATCTTATCTTATCCATAATTCAATCTTCCTTTACACAAATCCTTTGTTTCCTCTGCTTGCATGCTTTTAAGGACAGCAAGGTGGAATTTACAGCAGTTGCTTAATCCTTCGTCACAGGACTAATTCTAACCAGTTCACTCTTCAGTAGCTCTCCAAATACTTCTGCCTATATTGAAATCGTAACAACAACAAAAAAGACCAAAACCTTGGAATAAACATTAATATTCCCTCTAAGCTGACCCTCTTTAGAGGCAGTCATAGTAGTTCTGTAGTGGCCTCCAGGGCTATGTTGACAGATGAAGAAAGTGGACAGGGAAAGATAAAAAGAAGGCAAGGAGAAGGTAGCCAATGGAAAAGAGTTAAATAAGTTCCAACTCACTCTTTCCCATTTACACCAGTCAGTGGCAAGCAGCTGGTTACTACTTGCTGCATATTTAATTGAATGTATTATATAGCTGGCAAGGATACAATATATTCTAGTTTATGAGAAGTGTTCTGTAATGTAAAAGTTCTAGTGAAAACAAATTAAACTTTATTGTTATACTTTTATGTGGATAACTGTTCTTCAGTATTGAACCTAAATAATGTTCTTTTTAAAAAATTTTATTGTATATATTTAAGGTCTACAACACAATGCCTTGATATAGATAGTGAAAAGGTTACTATAGTCAAGGAAATAAACATATTCTGATGTTCTTAAAGCTTTTAAGGCACTTTTTGACAGCTGTTGTCAAAGCTGAAACAAATATTTGTATTTATGGAATAGGTAGCCTTTGGGAGAAAAGACTTCCTCTCCCTTTTTTCATAATATAATGAGTAGAGTGGAGTTGTGTGAAAGAAAGGAATTACAAAGGGAAACCCTTGGAAGCCAATATTTTTGCATAGTATTTCATTGTTCCCATATTTTGCCTAAACATGCTTATAGTTGTGCCAATGATTATTTCTAATATTTTTATACAATAAAAATGTGCAGTAGTAGTTATTTCTTGAAGAATCTAGGTGTATTTGGAAGTTATAAGGTATCAGAGGTGCCTTGTGGAGGCAGTTTGTAAGCTTTAGTGTGAGTCCTTGAAGCTCCAAGGCTATAAACATCTCTTATATTGTGGCTCCTGGTGAATGTAGCTATTAGAGATGGAGTTGAATTTTATTCATGTTGATATAGCTTCCTGAAATTGTAGTGTAGCTTCTGATGGTTCTCTTGATAGTTATCAAGGGAATATATACTTGGAACTAGCAGTCCTAATATTGGAGGGACTTACTAAATTGTTTTCAGAGACATTGGTTCTCTTTCTTCTAATTGGTAGAATCTCTAGGTGTCGCTCCTGACATTCTTGTTCTGGAGCTTAAATCCAGGTTTGGTGCTCTGTAACCTAACTCTTGCATGCAATGAAGAAGAGATTTCTGCTGTTGCCAGTTTTTAGGTGTGGAAATTAAACTCGCAAGAGCTACTCTGGCACTGGACTATTGAAGCAGCCTAGTAATAACTTCTCATAATAATGTGGCTCTAGCCAAAGTACAGTAGGATTAGCCCTTATATTTCTGGCCTTTTTAGAAAGAAGAGTGAGAGAGATAATGATGGTGGGGCTTTACACATCTGCAGTGGCTTTCACTGTGCTTTCCCTTTCCTTTCTGAATTAGATGGTAGAAACTGCTTGTATGATGAGTCTGTTCTATAACAGTGGTCAGAGCTAGGGACAATCTCTAAGAAATAGTATAAAATTTTTTTCTATATCAGAAAATAACTGGACATCACAAATTTTTAAAAACTTATTATGAAAACTGATGTAAGGATTTTGAATTGTTTTCTAATTTTTGTCTGACGTTTTCTGAGTAGAAATGTACTAGTCATCTTTAGATTGGTAATGTGCTTATTTAGGTCTGGGCTATTTATTCTTCCTCTCTTCCATCCCTGAATATGTATTATGGTTCATCCTAAATTGAAGCATAGGCCAAATTACCTTTTCTGAATGCCTTCTTCTTCCTCCTTTTGTTAGGAATTCCATCATCTACCTTTTGTTTCTTTGCTTACTTTTTACCCATGACATGAATGGTTCTATGGTCCTTATACCTCAGGGATATATTTACAGCAGAAAACTTTAATTTGCGAAACGTATGAAGACACCATTTTTCAAAATGTTTGTTCTCTGGACCATCTTTTTTTTTTAACTCTTATGTTTTTGTCAGTGAGATGCATCAGATAGTCAAGGGAATAAGAATAATGCAATGGATGAGATGATGCAGTTGTTTCACTTATATAGATAGGACTACAGATATACAGATATACATTTTAAGAAAATGAAAAATTCCTTTAGCATGTCAGGAATTTTTTGTAATGGATTATACGTACTGTAGATCATATGATTTTAATAATTCATTAGCTATGTTTAGATATATGTTTAGTTATTTTCATGTATGCTGCACTTTAACAGAAACACTTAGGTACTGTTTAAAACTAAACCCAGGCATTTTGAAAACTATACAGTTTAAATATTAATATATTATGAGTGAACATACCTTATCAGGTAAGAAGCTTGTGTTGTTATTAATTTAGAAGAGCATAATTTTCCAATTATGATTTTTTCATCTAATTTTTTAGTTTGTGTTAATTTTTTAAAGACATTTAGCTTAACGGCCTGTAGGCATTTGCAAACAAAGACTCTTAAATAATTTTAATTTAAGAGCTTGTACTTCAGTATTTTTGCTGCTAGTATATCAAAAAGTATATAGAAAAAAGATCTGTGATGTTTCTCACTCAGAGATAATCAATCTTAACATTTTGCTATATAGTTTTCTAATGTTCTTTCAGATTTTGAACATTTAAAAAATCTTTTTAAACTTATTACTAAACATTTCTCCAAAAGGTTTTACCAATGTACACTCCTACCAATAAATATGGTGTGACTGACCATTTTTGATCCTCTGGCCAATATTTTGTCAATTTAATAGGCAAAAGTATATTATCTTACTACTTTTATTTGAATTTTGTTGGTTAACTTTTAAAGATATCTTCTTTAATTGCTTTTGCTTCTTCTGTTAGCACTATTAGCACTGTAATTTCCAGTGAAATGATAAAGATTCTAATAGAACATCCGTAGAGAAACCAATTGCCACCATCTATACCATTTGTGAAAGTTAATCCCTGTCTGTTGGACTCAGTATAAATATTGAGCTAATCTTACCCAAGTCATTCTTAGTATATATAATTTTCTAGAAAAGTATAATCATAAGCATTACATCCCATCAGCATCCAATAGATAAAGGGGTAGAGACTTGTGCAAAGAAATTGTACCAGTAATTTGATTCCTTACATAGTTCATAGTAAGATTACTTCCAAACACTATGTACTTTACAATTTATAAAATGCATTTATACATATTATATTTGATGTAATAATCCTATGAAGTAAGTGATATGCCTAAGTTTACACTTGAAGAAACCATAGCTCAGATATATAAAGTGAGCATCCTGAGGTAATATAACCAGTTAGGGTTGGAGTCAGTACTTAAACCCAAGCCACTTGACTCAAGTATGATATTCTTTCTGTTCTCATAGAAGTCTCCAATATTTATGTTATTTATGAGCTTGCACTATATAGAAAATTTAAAGCAAATATTATCTATAAACATTCTTTATAATGCTCAGGGTATTCATAACAAATTACAAAGTCCATCCAAAGCACAATGTTTTTGATTGCAAATATTGGTGGCTGTTGTATTTATGAACCTTATAACATGATGTAGAAGGCTAAAAATAAACAGGCAAAAAATCTATAGAAACTAGGAACCAAATGAAGCCTTGAGGTGGTTTCCTATCCTATCTATGGATGTAACTAAAAAATAATTAGCTTTTTGATAAAATTTATGCACTCGTTTGTTCAACAAATGTTTATTGAACACCTGCTTCATACTAGGCATTGTGCTAAGTGAATAAGACAGAATGCAGCACTTAACCTTAAGGAACTGAGGGTGAAAAATATTAAATTTTTTTTCAAGTAGATATATAGTTAACACTTACCTCAAATTATGTGAAGAACAAGTGCAGGGTATAATGAAAGTGCACAAGAAAAAGTCTACCTAAGAGAATGACTTGTGAGCCCTTAACGATGAGTAGGAACAGGTGAAGGTGGCAATGGGGAAGGAAGGTAGAATAAATCACTTCTGGGGTAGTGAGGGAACTAAGAGGAAGCTGCTCAGTTGTGTGAATGTTGTATAGTGACAGCTGGAAAATAAGTCTGTGAGGAAGGCAGTTGATATATTGACTCTTTCAAAGGAGCCATTTTGAAGGCTTATTCTAAACATTTTTGAAACTCTTTCTCTGACCTTGCTTTCATATCTAATTTTTAAATACAAAAGAAAAACATTTTTTAACAACAAAGATTGTTGCAATATAATTACCTTCTTATTTAGATGATTTGCTTCTAAATGGCTTTTGATTATTTATAAAAATTAAATCTACCCACAAGGGGCAAATTTACATTTTTTCATTATAAATAATATGAGCTATGCAATTTACTTGGTAATATGAATTTAAAAAATGTTTATGTTTATGCTTATAGAAACTGACCTTTCATAGATGTGAAAAAAAATCAACTTATGATCAGAAGCTTAAAAATTTAAAGCTCATCAAGTTGTTTCTGTTTGAGGTAAATGAAGAAATCCATTTGAAGTTACTTGTAAGTTAAAACATTTGAGATGTTTACTCTAACTGAAATATCCTTGATTAGGCCACTGGCAGGTAGTTTTCCTATTCATCTATAGAAATTGGCTTATTTATAATAGGTGTACATTTGTGTGTGTGTGCACATTTGTGTGTGTGTGCACATTTGTATGTGTGTGCACATAGGTAGAAAACAGACTGTTAGGGAAGGAGGGTAGGAAATGGAGTCCAAAGCAAACAACTTCATTCCAAATATTCTTTCTGTATTTTACAAAATGTGATCTTTAATCCATTGAAGAGTCAGTTTCTTTTCATCTATAAAATGATGGTAGCATTAACACATACAACATTTTCTGGCTATTAAAAAAATAAATATAGAAGTGTTTTATAAACTAAAAATACTTTATGATTTATATATATGTGTGTGGGCTTGACAAATAGATTGATGTGCAACTATAAAAATCTGAAATTATAAATAATAGTCAAAATGAGGCACTCTTACTTGAGGACCAACCTGTAATTGAACATTTTATTAATAGTTTAAAAAGAAATAAATTAGTTGTTTAAAATTTATATTATTACATGTTTATTTTGTATTATTCTTATGTGATGTGGTATTTATGTCAAAAATAATTCACTAGTTTTTAAAAACTAAGTGTATTTAAGTGCCTATTTATTAATAGTATTAATAATATGGATGTGGAAGGGGATAGAGAGGGTTAGGGCTAAGAGTTGAGGAAAAAAGGGCTAAAAGGGCTGGATCTGTTAAAGAAACATCAAGGATTAGGAGCAATTAAAGATCAATAAAAATGTGAAACATCTCTATAAGTGAGTTGATATTTAAAATTTGGTTTATACGCTACTCTCAGAGATTTTTTAAAAGAAAGATGGATGCACCTGGAAATAGAATAACCTAAAATTTTAACTGAAACAGAATTATTCACTGAGAATGAATGTAGATGTGGAAGATTCTCTAAGACTGTAGGAGCCTTCAGGAAATATTCTTTTCTTAAATGCTATGATCACCACTACTGAAATAAATTAATGTTAGTTGATAAAGTGTCTCTGGCCTTGGTTGTAGTATTTTTTTTTCTTTTTTGGATTTGTGGAAAGTTTTTATTTAATGTGTGCTGTTTAGGTGAATTTTAATTGATAGGGTACAGTTCTTTTCAAAAATTGCTTGAATAATCATGTAGTCAATTAGTATAGCCTTTAGAAAGAGACCAGATTGAACATTATGCACTTTTCTTTAAAATTAATGAAGACATTTTAAAATTAAAGAGGAAATTAAGACAACTAAGTACATGTTTTCCAAATGTACTTCTCTTTAGAAGTATGGCATTATAAATGCAGGCAATAAAAAGTCTATTTTAGTCTGTCATATTTTTATTGCTTCATGACATCAAAAGAAGGATATACCACTTATTTTTAGAGTGTTCTGGTCCTATGCAGCAGCTTGCACATTGAAGAGATACACTCTATTGCTGGAGTACTAGTTTTTCAGGAAAAGAGAAAAGCGTTGGGGAAATGCATAATTTCTCTTACTTTTACCCAGTAGTAACATTGAGAAGATACCTTGCCCCCATTTTTATTACTTCTGAGATTTTATTGCTGGCAGCCAGATGTGCTGAAACTCCTGACGACAGCATCTATTCATTGCGTGTTTTTAATAGGCTTAGAGAAATATGAGTAGAGTACATGAAAGCAGCTCAGCTTCACACTTCAGCTGGGAATGCCCAAAAAGCTTACTGCTGTTTAGAATTCTTGCTACAGTCAGGAGAAAGCCGAAAGCTGCACGGGTACTGAATCTTCTACGACTGAATTAGAAGAATAATGACTGTACAATTAACTATCAACCTCTGCTCATTTAAGCACAGTTTTTACAGAGATCAAGAGAAATATGGAACTTGATTGGCATGTTTTTATTTGATGGTGTCAGCAAATAGATGATTTTAAAGACAGGTGGTAAGGAAAAATAAGAGAAGAAAAAAAAAAAAGAAAGAAAATGCAATTTGAAACATTGCGCCAGGTCTGCAATTCTGTTTTATCTCATTTTCACGGGGTTTTTTCATCCCCACCAAATATTTTACAAAATGAGCTTTTTGGACAAACGCTGAACAATGCAAGGTGAGTAGAGCTAAACTATATTTTCTTTTAATATTGTTATTTTTAGAATAATAATCTTGTATGTCTGTAAAACTTGTTTTATATTTGTGTTAATATAATAAGGGTGTTTTCTTTTTACCATAAACATAAAATTTTATGTAGTATTCTTCTTAATTTGATTTTAAGAAGGAAAATAAGCTTATTTCAAAGCACAATAAGCATCTTAAATTTAACTAGCTTGACCTCTGAAACATAATACAGATACAAGACTGTTTCATTATTTTGTTTCCTAATAAATAAAATGATTAACTTAAAATGCCTAATAGATGTTTTCTTTGTGATCATGGCAATGATTACGTTGTATATATAGGGATGGGGCTATATAATCATATGTGATTTGTTGGAAAATGTGAATTAGCAGTCATGCATGCTGTTGTAAAACATGTGGAAGATGTTTTCTAGGTCTAAGACATTTCTCTATGCAGGGTAGATCAATAATCACTTTTAAACAAGCTGTGTTTGTGGAACTGCTAATAATGCTTTGTGTTAGGTTGGCTAGGTTGGCAGGATTCTTTGTTATAAATTCTCATTGTTTTTCAGCATGATCATTTTTTTGTAATGAAGATTGTTAAATTATGAACATATGTTTTAGATGGTTTCTCTGGCTTACATTAAAAGAGACATTCTATTAAAGAATGCTTTTAAAATGCAGTTTTATCATACAGTCCTTCCCTCATTTAAGCTGTTTGGCTTTTGAGAATTTTTCATGTTATATACCTTGTATAAAAAGCTCCCATTTTAACTAAATGTATCTGGAGAAAGACTGAGAAAGAAATTTTGTGAACATGATAATGCACTGAAACCTTCTGGAAACTGATGGGAAACTAATAGTGCATAAAATATCGAATGGTATTGCTGGGTCTCTTCCTTTTAGGATCTCGGAACAATGTGAGGCAACCTATTTTAGAGATTAAAAAAATACCTGTTATACAATATGTATCTTAATTTAGCAAATGAAAAGAAGGCTTTTAAAATTTGTTGGCATTTAAAGTGTTTACTGATGATAAATATATTTATGACCTTTTCCTTGAATATGGAATCACAAATCTATTTCTTATAAAATTTTACTCTTTTCTCAGTGTAGTTCTATCCAATAAACTAATTTGAGTTTTTCATAGTTTATTTTCAGACTGAGAATATGTAACAGTATATGAAGTATTAGGGTATTCTATAATAGGCTAGCTATATATTAAGGTATTTTTTCTTTTTATTTAGTAATATATTATGTGAGTGTTTGTAATTTATGATAATATGTATCGCATGTTATATTTAAATAAAAGAAGCAGGTTTCAAAAAATTTCCATGACCTGAAGCTATCAGAATTTTAGGATTTGCACTCATCCCTTATAAATCTTTTCCTTGTTTTATTCCATCTCTTTTTTTAATGCCAAGAATTTATAGTGCTTAAAAGTACTAATATTAGGGTTGGGTGTATATTCACTATAGGAATTATGCTATTAACAACATAGTAAGGAATTGGTTTTAAAGTAAGTATATAAGTTTGAAAATATGAGAATATCTATTTTTTGAAGGAATTGTGTGCATCGCCATCATTATATGCATTTGCTTTGGCTTCAAGTTGCTTTTGTTGTTAGCATGCCTATAATTTCAATACTCTCATTAAAATCCGGAATTTAATGTGACTGCAATTCAACATTAAATTATGAAGTTTTTAATGCTTATAAGAAAAATCTTATTTAACTTATTTTGATTCTTATCTAAAATTATCCAGAACTACCAGTTAATCAATAAATAATTTATCTTGCCTTGGGAAAAAAATCCCTGCCTGTATATGTTTTTAACTTATTAGTCTTTAAAAAACATGTAACATTATTTCACAAATAGATCTACTGATCTTCACAATCAACTGTTTGATTTACTTTTAATATCAATAAAAACTAGTTACATACTTAATATTTTAAAAGTATGAAGAGTTTAAAATAAGTACATGAGTTCATAATTAAGCTTACACATATTTTAATTTTTTGGTTAGGTTTTGTGTTCAGATTAGATTTAAGGGTCTTTCAGATTTTTTATTCTGCTTAGATTCTTTAAAAAGATAAAATGTTTAGACATTAACATTTCAATTAACACTGAAGCAGAAAGTAAAGATATAGAGTGAAAAATCATTCTTGAAGGAAAAAATCATGGAAGAAGAATGACCAGAGTATACCATCAGAAGATGTGATCTTAGGAGAACTTAAATTTATTTTTAAAATAATGGGTCTTTTAACTTTATGGACTGGACATTAATGGTCTTGAGATTTTAAGCATCAATTTTATAACTGTCACCTCTGGAAAGAACAGTTTTGAATAGTTATCATTTAATTATTTAGTTGATATGGAATATTCAGTGTTTGTATTGTGACATTAACTGTTATCTTTAAACTGATGGAAAAAGAACATCATAGACTTGGACAATTGTATTATATTTTATTTTGAATTGCTTTCTAGTAGAAATTGCTAGAATAGTACTATGTATCAGTTGTAGAGACTGCATTATTAAAAGGGGACCCCTTCTAGTAATTTTTAAACTAAGACTTTTCTTAGGTAACTAATCTTTTCTTATCCCTAAATCTGCAATTCAACTTTCATCAGGTTTTTACATGGTGGGCAGTTGACTTCTATGACATATTATCAATAAAATGTTAAAGAATGGAAATCTCCCATAATACTTGCTCCAGAAACATTTCCAAGTTCAACTTGTCAAAAGAGGAAAGATTTTAAATACAGCAATAATATTACATGTAACATAAATCACTAAACTGGAGATTAATATAGATTGTTAAACTATTTTATTACATTATGAATAATTGAAATTTATTTATGAATGAAAATCATTAGAATATTTTGGGCTAACTTTTTGTTGGAAACCGTATAGCTTGACCCTTATGCTTCAGACAGAAAGTTCTTAGCGTATTCTCTTACCATTTTGGTTCTTGTGTACCATTTTAGTGCATAAAGGAAGTGACAGGATCCTCTGTTCTTTTATAGCTGACGTGAAACAACTGAAGGTCCGGCAAGAAAAACAAATGTGTCTACAGCTTACATAAATTCATTTGATATGTTTTGATGAAATGCATTTTAATTTAAATTTTTGTTATCAAGTCTTCTAACTGTTAACTCATTTTTGCCAAATTAAATTATTTAATCAGGACACAAACATAATTGCTTTTGTTCTCAGTAAAGAAAGTCCTCAAGTACTGAATTCATTATGAAATCTAATTTTTGTTATCTTGTCTTTGGAAGCAAATATAAATATTGGGATGCTAGAAGATATATTTTTTTAGCAGGGTTCACTGCATTGAGTTAGCAATTGCTTTGGGCAGTATTCAAATAAATATGCTAATGATGACTATGTTTTGTGATAAAATTTATAGAAAAATGCACTTAATAAATATCCTCTAAATTTTCTCATTTTCTGATTTTTAGCCATCTTTTTTATACAATGAGATCTGTATTTTCCTCTAGATGTAATTTTTTTCCTCGTCACTAAATGTGTGACAGTGAATTTGTTGTGCTGTCTGGCCACACAGGGGCATAATAGAACTAGCATTTATTCAGAATAGATATTAAAAACAGTCTTTCTCTCCTTTCCATATATGTATACATATATATATGAGATATGCAGATTTTCATATTTAAAAGTAAGATTAAGAAAAAATTTAGTAAATGAAAGCATACTTGAATTTGTTGGTGTTTTCAATTGCAAGTAACTGTATGATTTAGTTTGTCCGGGGTAGTCTCAGTTTGTTTGTGCCTGCTGTCCTCCAGTGATTATTATTCATACCACTTTTCTCTCTCGAAAGTGTTGTGATTTGACAGTAAATTTACAGGGCTACTCTAATTATAAAAATGGAATGTAAAGCTCAAATTCACCTAGTGTAAATGGATTTTATTCCATTGAAACATTACCATAGTTCTAAACATTAGAGATTTTAAATAAAATCTGATTTTGCAAAATAAATGTCTATTTAGTCTGGTAATATTTTTAGTCAGAAGTAGTTGTCATTTACATAGCATTTAACATGGCTTTGGTTTATAGTGAAACCATTAATTTGTGTCCAGGAATTTTGGCACAGACACTTGTTATTCATCATGGCACAGTAATGCCTACTTTGATATTGAAAGAACAGCATGCTTACTTTTCATAGCTCTGAGGGTGCAATCTGCACAGTGTGCATTGTTTGGACTTGGTATGATCCCAACACAACTGAATTCTCACATTGCCTGAAAAGTCTATATTATGAGGTATAAAGCACTCAATAGTCTTATATACATTTATGTACATGTACAAATGTTATTAAATATCTAATTATTATTATAAAATAATTTTATGACTATAAATTATTATTTATTATAGATGTAAGACCTTAACACAATTGTGTTTAGATTTCTAATCAAAATGACTTTTGATTTAGATATGTTTAGCATTAATATTTTTACCTGAATATTTACTATGGACCCTAGCAATATACCACAGTTATTAGTATAGATCCTTAATCTGATACTGATCTGCAGTCTTTAAGTATTTTCTTTATTGAAAGAACTTTTATAAAGCCACTGATTTTGGTGATGACTGACAGGTTAATGTTAACTATACTTTTTTATTGTCAACTTCTATATGATCATGAAGGATTTTAGAAAAGTCAAAGAAGATAATTACTAGTAAACTTCTTTAATTCCAGCACTATTCACTGAATAGTAAAATGAATTCATTTCATAAATGCTGTGGTGCTGTGAGTTATATTTATATTCATTTGTGAATTACTCAAAAATTCATGGTCCCAACAAAATAATTCCTAGGACTAAAACCTACAATTTTAGTTTAGCTTCTAAATTTGATAAATTTTAAGTATCTCAGAAATGTGTGTGAACATTTCTTACAAGGCAAAATGAAAAGAACCATTGCACATTAATATCGTATTATCTTAAAATGTGAGCACGCTCTTTATTTTGCCTAATGTTTTTCAAATTATGCTCTTTGTTTGTTTTACATTTCTTTCAAATTCTAGCTCAATATGTAAACCAAATAGAAGCGGAACAGCTCTGGTTTAGAAAGTGGGATGTAGGTCCCATGTTGGGTTCTAAGAAACACAATTTGAAGACTTCTCTATTCTACCACTGTCATTTTACTCTTGAACAAATTAAGTCCAGCTGCTTACTTTAATCAAACTCAAACTCAAACTGATTTACATTCACTTATACTTCTTTAAACTTTTCATCTTACTGTGTGTCCTTTTAAATGTCAGAGATAGAGGTAATAGAAAATGGCAAAGAGAACTGCCGTGTTTAAGTAAGGATTAATTTATATGCCTGATTTTATTATATATTGTAGGTTATGTTGGTTAGTGTTGAACATAGGAGTTGAGTTCATATCTAGGGTCTGCTGCTTACTGGCTATATGTTATGGGTAAAGTCACTATACTGTGAGCTCCTTGAGTTAGGGACTATATATTTATTAATCTCTGAATTTCCACATTATATCCTTCACACTACTTCCTAGTAAATATCCATTCCCCTCAGCCTCCAGAACCAAATATTGTACTGCTCTTTAAGTTTCCTAGTATAGAATAGCTTTGCCTGTTCTCTATCTTCATATAATTGAAACCACATAGAATGTACTCTCTTTCTAAAGCTTTTTACTCTGCATAATTAAAAAAATACATGTTATTGCATGTATGAGTAGATTTTTTTCTTTTCATTGCTGAATAATATTTTATTTTATGAATATGCCACACTCATATAAATATTTTTGTGGACATATATTTTAATTTTTCTTGAGTGAACATCTAGAAGAGGAATTTATAGATCATAGAGTATGTGTATATTAATTTTATAATGCCAGATCATTTAAAAAGGTGGTTGTTACATTTAAACTTCCGCTGACCATGTTTGAGAGTTTCATTGGTTCCACATACTTTGCATCATTTGAGATGTAAGTCTTTTTAATTTTTGTCATCCTGGTAGGTTTATAATGGCATCTTCTTGTGATATGGTTTTATATTTGCCTGTTGACTAACAACATCAAACACTTTTCATATGCTTATTGGCCTTTTGTGTATCTTCCTTTGCGAAGTATCTAATTTTTTAAACATTAAGTTGTTTGTGTTTTTATTTATAAGTTATAGATGTTCTTTAACCTGAAGTCAGTCCTTTGTCAGTTATGTTTTGTGTATATTTTCCCCTATTCTGTGGCTTGCCTGTTCATTTACTTAACAATGTGTTTTGATGAGCAGGAGTTTTAATTCTAATGAAATCTAACTTATCAATTTTTTCTTCTTATAGTTTTTATTTTCTGTGTGCAATCTGAAAATCCTTCACCAACCCCTAAGTCATGAAACTATCTTTCTATATATCTTCCAGAAGCTTGAGTTTTAGCTTTTTGGTTTAGTTATATGATCCATCACAAACTAATTTCTGTGTCTATAGTGTGAGGTAGGGGTCAAGATTCATATTTTTCCAGATGGATATCCAGTTGTATCATTACCATTTGCTGAAAAGACTTAAAGGCTTTTTACTCCCTATTGGATTGCTTTGTCACCTTTGTAGTAAATTGAATAATTGTATAAGTGTGGTTTTATTTCTGGGCTGTCTACTTTATTGATCTATTTGTCTATCCTTACACAACACCTCAATCTTACTTTATAGTAATCTTGAAGTCTGATAGTGTAAATCCTCCATCTTTGTTCTTCTTTTTCAGTAGGTTGAATAGTCTAGATCTTTTGTGTTTTCATGTATATTTTATAATCACTTTGTTAATTTTGATTTGAAAAGTTTGCTGGGATTAATTTTGGGACTACTTCATATTTTTGTAGATTGATTTGGGGAAAATTAACATCTTAACATTGAGTCTTCCAGTGTTATAGCTCTTCATTTATTTAGGTCATCTCTAATTTATCTAAGCAATGCTATGTAGTTTTTAGGGTACAAGCTTTGGATGACTTTTGTGAAATTTTTTTTCTAAGTATTTTAAGTTTTTGATCTCATTATAAGTGGAATTCTTTTAAAAATTTCTGTGTCCAGTTGTTTGCTGTTAGTATATAAAAATCTAATTTATTTTTAATATTGTTTGTATCTTTTGACCTTGCTGAATTCATTTACTAGTTCTAATAGTTGTTTTGTAGATTTGTTATGATATTCTAGGTAAACATAGACAGTTTACTTCTTTTTCAATACTTATGCTTTTTATTTTTTTTTTCTTTTCTTATTATAATGTTTAGGACCGTGTCCCAAGCATAATGTCAGACACAAGTTGTGAGAGTTTAGTAATAGTTTTTTTAAAAAAATCATGAATGGGTTTGCATTTTGTCAAGTGCTTTCTCTGCAGTTATTGAAATTATATAATCCTTCCCCCTTGTTCTGTTAATATTGCTAATTACACTAATTTAGCTTTAAATATTAAACCAAGTTTGCATTGGTTTAATTGGTTAAATCACACGTAGTCATGGTATATTATCATTTTATATATTGCTGGTTTAGATTTTCTCTGAGTTTGATAAGCTTTTTTTGCATCTGTGTTTATGAGAGATATTAGTTTCCTTTTATTGAAATGTCCTTGACAGGTTTTGGCATTAGGGTTATTCTTACCTCATAAAATGAGTTTGGTATTTACTTCTCCTCTATTTTATGAACAGTTGGTATAAGATTGCTGTTATTTCCCCCTAAAAATTTGATAGAATTCACCAGCAAACCATCTGGTTTTCTTTTGTGACAGTTTTGAAGAAGAATTCAATTTCTTTAAGATAAATAGAGCTATTTAGATTTTCTGTTTAATCTTTCTCAGTGCATTTTGCAAGTTGCGTTTTTCAAGAAATGTTTTAGTTTATCTAAGCTGACTAATTTGTTGTTAAAATTTTGTTATATTTCTTTATTATCCTTTTACTGTCTAGGGAATCTATAGTGATAACCCTTCTTTTGTTCTGATATTGGTATTTTGTAATTTGTGATTTTTCTCTGTTTTGCTTATCAGTTTTCCTAGGATTATATTATCCTTTTTTCTTTTTATTTTGATAATTTACTCTTGTTTACTTACTATTTCACTGATTAATGTTCCTATCTTATTCCCTTGTTTTGACTTACTGTGGTTTTAATTTCCTTTACTTTTTCAAGTTTCCTAAGGTGAAACCTTGTGGTTTTTCTGATACATAATTTATTTAAAATATGTTAATTTCTAAACATCTTATTAAAATATCTTATTTATTTTTTATGATGTAATTTTATTCTCTCTCTGTAATGATTTTTATCCTATTTTTTCTCTCAATTGCTGAGAGAAAGGTGTTAAAAATTTTAACTATGATTATAGAATTTATTGTTTTTTTCTAAAATTTTGTCAATTTTTGCTCTATGTGTCTTAAAGCTCTGTTACTGAGTACCTACACATTCATGTTAGTGTTTTCTTGGTTAATTGACTTAAAAAAATCTTTGTGAATTGTCCGTCTTTTCCTTGGTAATACTCTCTGTCTACAAGTTTCTCTCTCTCTCTCTTTTTTTTTTTTTGGTATTGTTTCTGTGTTTATTCTTTGTTTACAACATTTACCCCCACCTCATACTTCCAGAAATGAATATACAATGATTTTTAAAAAGACATATATAATTGTCAATGTAAAGAGAAAAAGGGTGAGAAGCCTCATCTTTGAACTGAAAGAAGGCTTTTCTTTTCCTTCTGCATGGATAATAACACATAGCATCAGGAGACACTCATTGGAGAACAGCCATAATCTCAAAGTGACTCAGGCCCCAAGTGACTCAAGAGGTCAACCCTCCTCTCTAGTTGAATAACTCTGGACAGTCCAGCCAGCCGCCAGCCTTCACTGAGCACTGACCTGAGTCCATTGGACACAGAGGGGCTCCAAAGGAGTCCCACACCCTGCTGTGTTTCCTTTGCTTTTTGCTTTCATTGTGGGTTTTTTTCCTAGTCATTTACTTTCAATGTATCTGTGGCTTTATATAAAGTATATCTTTTATAAGTATTGAATAGTCAAGTCTTACTTTTTAAAATGCATTTTGATAATTTTCCTCTTTTACTTGGAGTATTTAGTTGATTAACATTTAATATAATTATTAATATATTTGAATTTAGGTATTTGTTTTATGGATTTTGTTCTACTTTCATTCTGCTTTCCTGTCCTTTTTTGGGTGTATGTAAATATACTTTATAATCCAATTTTAATTTATCTATTTGCTATGTATATTTTTTACCATTAATTTTTATTAATTGCACTTTCATAATCTATTAACAATCTATTTAGTGCTTATAGTGTACCATTTTATATAAAATGCTTCAAACAGTCTTACGTATTTTAAATAGATTAAGAAGAACAAGTAGTCTTTTATATTTAATCACCTATTCCCCAATTTAATAGTTTTTCTTTCTGAAGACCCAGGTTTCCATTTGATAGACTTTCTCGTTAGCCTGGAGAAATTCCTTTGGTATTTCTTGAAGTGTAGGTATTCATGATGTCTCCATTTGCTCTTATCTGAAAAAAATCTATTTAGTCTTCATTCTTTGTGAATATTTTTCTGGAATATAGAATTCTATGTTACAGTCTTTTTATAAAAAATTTAAATTTCTGCAGTTTAAAGTGGCTTTCATCATTTCTGATAAGAAGTCAGTAGTTCATGATGACAAGTCATTGACATTTTAAATTGTTTTTTGTGTTTAATGTGTTTTCTCTGGTTGATTTTAAATTTTTTCTTTATTTTTTGCTTGTATCAGTTTTATTATAATGTATTTACAAATGGTTTTTATTGTATTTATTTTGTTTGGGTCTTCTGTGCCTTGTAAGTTTGTAAATTTATGTCCTTTATCTAATTTGAATTTTTTCACCTAATTTGAATAATTTTTTGGCCATTGTTTTAACAATTTTTTCTACCACATTTTCTCTCTATTTTCTTTCTGATTCTTTACTGTATTTTAGACCTTTTATATATTATCCCTTGGTTCCTGTAATTTTTTCAACTTTTTTCTCTGTTCTTCAGATTGAGTAATTTTCAATTTCATTGATTATTTTTCTTTCATAACCTTCTCTGATGATGAAAAGCTCATCTTGTGACTTTTTTATTTCAGATATTTTAGTTTTTATTCTAAAATTTCCATTTGGTTCTTTTTTATAGTCCTATTTCTCTGTTGAAGTATCCTATCTTTTTACTCATTTTGAACATGTTACCTTTATTTCTTTGAACACAGAATAAAAACAAATTTATTTATTTATTTATAAAACCACTATAATATAGTGGTTTTAAAATCTTCTGCTAATTTAAACATCCAGGTTATCTCTGAGTCTCCATTAATTGCTTTTTCTGTTGAGTATGGGTCATGTTATTCTATTTCTTATAATATCAGGTAATTTTGAATGTAATTTGGACATGATTAACAATGCTTTATAGAGACTGAAATTTGTCCCTCTGAAGAGTGCTGATTATTTTGAAAACAGGAAGTTAATTTGGTTTAGCTTTAGCTACAAACTTAGCTTCCCTTGAGGTAATCTTAATTTAATTTAATTAATTTTATCTGAGCTTCTTGAAGTCTTCTTGTGCATGCATGAAATTTTGGCACTGTTTCTTATACACAGAATTTGATTTTTCCTTTACTTAAGAGAAAAAGCAAAGGTAATTTTCTGTTTCTTTTTGGTCATACCCATCTTACCTCCAACTCCTTCGTTTGTTTTTTCAAGCCAATAAGACTCTTGAGTTTTCTAATATATTAGCCTCCAGGCATTGATTACATTTGGTTAAAAGTCATAAAAATGGGAAATTCACTTAGTATCATCTTCCAAGAATCAGTTGCTCCCTAGTATCTTTCTTCTTTTTGATACTCTCTAGGGCCTTCAAATAGTTGTTCATATTTTGTCCAGAATTAATACTTATTATCTGTGGGAAGGTTAGCTTGAGGGTAGCTGCTTGGCCCCTCATTATCAAAGGAGAAATCTGTTCTCTTAAAATTGTATTGGCTAAACACTTTACTGGGAGGAATTATGTATGTAGCTTCCTTTATAATCCCTGACTTCATTCTTTGTAATTTATTGTGCTTTTCCAAAATCACTGGATAGCCCATTGTCCAGTGGCTAATTGAGAACCTTGTGTCCTAATTAAATTATCATTGTATATCATCAGAATATATAGAGAATATATCACTTTTTTTTTTTTAACAAAAACAAAAACAGGGTCTCACTCTGTTTCCCAGGCTGGAGTGCAGTGGCTGATCACAACTCACTGTAACCTCGAACCCTGGGCTCAAGCGATCATCCTGCCTCAGCCTCCTGAGTAGCTGTGGCTACAGGCCTGAGCCATAGTGCCAGCTGAGAATATATAACTTTTAAGTAGTCTTTCTTTACTACTCTACTTCATCTAAATTCTAATGACTATTGCTAATGGCAAAACATGAGCAAAATGCGCAGAGGCTTTCTTCACAGTAAACACAAGATTGGTATGACTGATTTAATTTTAAGAGAAAATGTCTGATCAGATACAATTAAGAGATAAAAGTCATCATACTTCTTTGTCTTCTAATTGGAGGGACATCCATTTCAACGATAATTTCCACAAGGAATTTTTAAGGGAAATTTGATGATGTTTGTAATGAGAATGAATATGCTAAAGATGAAATTAGGCTTTGTTAGAGTAGTCACCAATTGATCCTTCAACTAGTGTTAATCACAGTACAAGAAATGAAAAGTGTGTGCTGCAAATTTGGTGATAATTATTTGTAATCATGGCCAATCTTTTAAATGAATAAATTTTCCAAGGCCACAATGGTTTTTTGTGGATTTCTGAACATAATTTTTTCGGGACTTCTGAGTTATATCATAATTTTGAAACAAAACATGACCAACATAAAAATAGGACACACTACCTTTTCTGGAGAAATTGAACAGCTTGTTATAAAAACTATTTGCACAAAATGTAAATCTGATGATGAAAATATACTTAGAGCAATATGTGCTTTAAAGAATATTACCATATTTCCCATGAAGCACACATAGCTAAGGAAATGCTTATTTATATTCTTTACTGTTGGCATTACAACAAATATATAGATGAGCAGTTTTAATGAAAAGCAGTATGACAATATGATAATACAGTCCAAAAATTATATGGAATTCTTCACCTGCATGAGCATTTGAATATTTTAATTCTCATTCTGCGTTTTTTTAAATGTTGTTTAATGCAAAGAAGATTTATTATTTTATAAAACCCTTAATACAAATGCATGATATATTAATTTTCTATTGTTGTATAAGAACTTAACACAAGCTTAGTGTCTTAAAACAACACCCTCTTTACTGTCTTGCAGTTCTGTAGGTCAAAAGTCCAGGTATGTTTGGCTGAATTCTCTGCTTAGGGTCTTACAAGGCTGAGATCAAGGTGTTAACTCTTATTTGAAATCTCTTGGGAAGAATCCACTTTCAGCTTCATTCACATTGTTGGCAGAATCCAGTTCTTCGAGGTTGTGGACTGAGGTCCCTATTTCCTTCCTTGCTGGCTGTCTGCTGGAGGCTGCTGTCAGCTTTTAGAGGCCTCTTGCATTACCTGCTTCATGGTCTCCTCCATTTTCAAAGCCAGCAATGGCATGTCAAATCCTTCTCCCGCTTGTAATCTTTCTTACTTCCTTTTCTGCTACCAGCAAGAAAACATTCTCTGCTTTTAAAGGGCTCATGGGATTAGATTGGGCCTACCCTGATTATTTTTCATTCGATTAACCCAAAGTCAACTAATTAATAGCTTTAATGCATCTATAAAAAAACCTCCTTTTACCAAGTAACATAATGTAATCACAGGTATAATATATTCATGGATTGGAAATCTTGGGAGGGGTGAGGGAGGCAGGACATTTTTAGAACTCTGCCTATCAAACATTAGAAGAAAAATTTAAAAGTTTATTCAAGTACAGTGGAAAACCACACCAAAAACAAATATAAATTGGATGTTGAGACGAACAGAAAATTACAGTATTATCTGTAATCCTGAATTACTAATGTTTGTATCCAAAAAACAGCTTATTATTAATTAATAATTAGTAATAATTATCCTTTGGAAGTTGATCACTTCATCCCTCAAAGTTAATCCCTTATTTCCCAAATTATGTGAAGTGCTACTTTTGTCTTTACATGTGTCAGAAAATTTTACCTCCATTGAAGCCTTTCCATTTAATCAAAAAAGAATGCCAATACTTTAACCCCATATGCTACTATTAATGTCAATCAGAATTAAATTTTAAGAATTGATAATGATATTTAAATACATATTTCTTTACCAACATTTCTAAGTATAGTCCACCTTAAATTGTGAATTTAAAATTAGTAAACTCCATTTTTACATATTCATTTTTAACAGAAATAGAGCAGCTTATTTGAAAGCTATCCAATTATTCATGTTTGTCTTTATTAGAATCTTGTAGGGATTATGATATATTTATAGTAAATAAATTTCTGATTAAAAAAAATTCTCCCTCTCCCCTGATATATATTACCTAGACCACTGTAGTAATTTACATTTGGATGAGATTTAGAGAGTACATTTGTTAAGAATTTGTCCATTTTAATTCCACATATATGTATATATTGCTTATTATATAATATGCATGATGTTATATAATGCATAGAGGTTTAATTACCTTACTAAGGAAAAGCTGTTAGTTAAAATTTATACAAGTGTTTGCCTGAGGCACCGGGCCCTATACCATTATAGCAAAAAGGGAAGCCAAAGAAAATAGGCCCTATTTTAAAGCAGTATTTCCTGCCTATCAGCATTATGTGTTTTCTATATTGGTTTCAACAGAGCTAGACTCTCTATTAGGAATCTTTTGTTCTCTTAATTATGTGATTTGTAAAAACAGTTATCAGTCTCCCATACCAAGACACCTCTCTCTTTACCACCTAACAATCTCAGAATGTCTGCCATTCTAGTACTTACCAAAAATTATGTATATTTTGGACAAGCAGAGGTATAGAAGAAACCTCAGTTTTTATTCCATTCTATTGTTAATCATGTGCAATGTATTCTACATTTCTGTTATTTCATGTTTCAGTTCTAGAATTGCCATTTTTTTTAAAGCTTTCATTAATTTGCTGAAATTCTTCCATCTGTTTCCCTACTGTATCCGCCTTTCCACTGATTCCTTTTACATATTCTACATATTCATTGTAGTTATTTTAAAGTTCTTTTCTGCTGGTTGCAATATCCTGGTCATCTGTAGGATGGTTTTGAATGTCCCTATTGACTTTTGTTCTTATGGTTATGGATTCATTTTCTTGCCTCTTTGCGTGTCTTGTAACATTTCATTGTAGGCTGAACACTGCAAATGATGTATTGTAGAAATTCTATATCATGATTCCTTCTTACGAATGCTGATTTATATTATGTCTGGCAGTTAAATTAAGGAGGATCACCTTGATCTTGTCAGTCCTTGGTTAAAGGCTTTATTTGGACAGTACTTTTTCCTTTTTTCCTTTGTTATAGGGCACAGTCCTTACTTCTAGAGTGTGGTTTTTTGTTTTGTTTTGTTTTGTTTTTTTATTCTTAATGCATGACCTTTGTGAGGTCACAACTGAATGCTCTGGGATTTTCACAAATATCTCTCCAAGTTTGCCTGATCGGAGAGTTTCATAGTACAATATGACTTCTGAAATGTCTCTTCAACTTTGAGCCCTCAGCAGGTGTAGTCTATCAGGCTCCAGATAACCTGTCTATGTACTGCTTAGGATTTGGGCAGAAGCCTGAGTAAAACTTCTGTGCCGATTTTGGGAGCTTATTCACTTAGGGTCTCTTCTGTCTATTATCCTGCAACAAAAATTTTAGTTACCTTAGCCAGCCTGAATTCTAATCTCTGTTTTTAACACTGGATTATGTTTCTTATGCTCAGTAAAACCAAAGCTTTCCATTTGGGCTCCAATTCCTCATTCTACAGTTGGGAAATTGTTTCCAGGCAGAAAGCTATTGTGAAGCTCACCCCTTTCTCAAGAATCTCAGCCTTGTGTCTTGTCCAGTGCCTTAAAGTGGTTGTTTTATATATTCTGCCCAATTTTATAGTTGTTTATGGCAAGAAGGCAAACCTTATACGAGCTACTCAGGAAATTGTTAATTATTTTAGAATACTGTAATAAATATCCATGAACCTACCATCCCAAATAAGAGCTAGAACTTTGGAAATCATTTACATCTAATCATTCGTTTACCTCATCCCATTTCCTTGACTCCTCCAGTTTGTCTCTATAATTCTGTTGAGCCACAAGTTTATTATTCCTTTGTTTTTCCTTTTATATAGATTTCTTATACATGTATTTCTAAAAAGCATTAGTAGTTTAATCTTTATAAAAAGGTATTGGTCTATTTTTCCCACTGCATCCATATTGTACGGGTTGTGGTAATCTATTTATTTCTATTGCTGTATAATATTTTATATTGTGACTATATCACAGTTTTTAATCCACTTTCCCACTGATAGGCTTTTGGATTGTTTCCATACTTTTGCTATTGTCAAAGTGGTGCTGTTAACACTTTTGTATATGTCTCCTGTTGTGTATGTCTCTTAGATATATTCCATTCATATGTTCAACATCAGGAAATAATGCCAAGGTATTTTCCAACTAGTTTTTTAGGCAATGACAGTTTAGTGTACTTACTTTACACTGTGGCAATGAAATGGTTCAAGAGCAAAACTTTAATAAAAAAGCCGATAAGTTAAACTAGAGCTGCTATAGAAAGGTATACTGTTTTTTTTTTTTTTTTTTTTTTTTTTGAGAGACAGAGTCTCGCTCTGTTCCCCGGGCTAGAGTGCCATGGCGTCAGCCTAGCTCACAGCAACCTCAAACTCCTGGGCTTAAGCAATCCTTCTGCCTCAGCCTCCTGAATAGCTGGGACTACAGACATGTGCCACCATGCCCGGTTAATTTTTTCTGTATATTTTTAGTTGTCCAGCTAATTTCTTTCTATTTTTGGTAGAGACGGGGTCTCGCTCTTGCTCAGGCTGGTCTTGAACTCCTGACCTTGAGTGATCCTCCCGCCTCAGCCTCCCAGAGTGCTAGGATTACAGGCGTGAGCCACCGCGTCCAGCGAGGTACACTTGTTAATTTGACAAAAATACAACTGTAGAATAAACGTATTTTTATTTATTTATTTATTTATTTAAGTGGGGTCTTACCCTGTCACCCAGGTGGAAGTGCAATGGTGTGATCATAGCTCACTGCAACTTTGAACTCCTGGGCTGAAGTGATCCTCTTACCTCAGCCTCCTAAGTAGCTAGAACTACAGGAATGGGCCACTGTGCCCACCCAATTTTTAAACTTTTTTTGTAGAAACGAGTTCTCGCCATGTTGCCAGGCCGATCTTGAACTCCTGGCCTCTCACCTCCAGCGATCCTCTCACCCCAGGCTCCCAAATTGGGATAGCTGTCTTTTAAATGAATTTGCTCATACCAGAAATTTTCTTTCTTTTATTATTTTTTTAAAATACCAAAACAATGTGTAAAACCTTCCACATCAGTGTAAGAAGAACTTTGAAATAGGTAGGAATGATAGGTGTAGTTTTTAAGAGCAGGGCTTAAAGAACACAGGGTCTAGCATTTTCATGCATAAAATCTCCAGATTTCTATTGCCAGAGAAAACCTTATCTTCTGTAGTGAAAACAGTTAGGCTCTCTGAGCTCATCTGGGTACATAATGCTGCTATTCGGGAATTCTTTTACTTATTTATTTACTTTATTCATTCTTTTACTTAATTATTTGCTACACTTCCTCCCTCCCTGTACATACAACTGTATCAGAAAATTAATTCCTTTTTGACTTTATCTCTAGAAATAATAAATGCTAAATCTCTAAAATTTGTTTCAACATCTCAAACTGTTGCTTGCTTTCTTACTGTTAATATCTCAGAAGAATGAGTTTCCATACCTCTCTCTCTCTCTCATCGTTATTGTTAAATATTGAAAAATGTAGACTTGATTTCCTTTCTTGATGTAAATCTCCATTATCAGCAAGATACAAGCAAGTGAATCATAGTAAAATTTTCAGTTTTCACAGCCTGATGGTGCTCTGCCTAATCTGCCTGTAGCTACAGGAATGCAGGGGAGCCTTGTTAACCCAATCAGCTCGATATCTTTCTCCATAAATCTTACAGATGGTTCTGATGTTTCAGGAGTCTCTTAGCATCTGTTTAAAATTCTCAAACTGCTTTTACCAAATTTGTTTGAATTCTATTTGTGATTACACTTGATTACACATCTGTAGACATTTGAGGATTGGCATTAAGAAATAGCTTTATGTCTTATACTTATCCAGTACTAACATTACTTTTAGTGCAACTATAATTGAAATGAAAAATAAACAAAAACATATCCAAATATGTATGAGATTAGGGTATTCAAAAGAATAGAGCTTAACTTCACTTTATATGTGTTCATAAAATCTTGTACCTAAAGCAAAATCCTAGTTTTCTGTTGACTTTCATTATACTTTCAGTTATTTGATATTAGAATAATGCTTTTTGACTTCCTTCATCTATGTCAAGTGAAAAAAGAATATAGAGAGATGTGGTTTCTGATTTTGTTTTAAAAGTAAGAAAAAAAGGCATAGAAAAATGAATTGAAGAAATTATGCCAAAATATTAACAAATGCTTTGGGTTTTATAATATTAAGTATAGCTAAAAAACAGTGTAGCGGTGAATTTTATGAAGACTAAATTAGTTAAAATATGTAAAGCATTTAGAACATGGCTTGGCAAATAAGAAACAGTGAGTAAATAATATTAACGTTATTATTAAACTATTATTATTGCTTTTATTGATTGTACCTTTTCTTGTATTCAGGATTCACTCTGAAAGATTTCCTGATATCCAATTAGTAGGTTGAAACGTATCAACTTTTCTAAGACTTCTGTTATTGCCAAATTGTTTCCCAAAAGGTAAACTAATTACATTTCCACTGTGAACACATAAAACTGCTTTTCATCATTGACATTGATTGCTTTCATATTGTCCTATTTTTAATTTAATTGGTTGTTACATAAGTTTTTAAAAATTTTAAAAGAGTTTATTCATCTGTATTAGTTTGCTGGGGCTGCCATAACAAAGTACCATACGCTGAGTGGCATAAACAACAGAAATTTATTTCTCACAATTCTGGAGGCCAGAAGTCCAAGATCAAAGTGTTAGGAGTTTGGTTTCTTTTGAGGCCTCTCTCCTTGGCTTGCAAATGGTCTCCTTCTTGCTGTATCTTCACATGGACTTTCTTCTGTGTGCACAATTCCTAGTGTCTCTCTGTGTGTCCAAATTTTCCCCTTCTTATAATGATACCAGTCAGATTGGATTAAGGCCTAGCCTAATGGTCTTTTAATTAATCATCTCTTTAAATTAATTTAATTAATCACCAAATACAGTCACATTCCAGGATACTGTGAGTTTTGGCTTTAATATATGAATTTTGGGTGGATACAATTCAGCTCATAATATTTAATTATCAATCAAGGGTAAATCAATACATGTTATTCTTTTCATGAGAATTTAATACTTTATTTCTGGCCTACTTTCTATAGTTCTTAGCCACAACAATTTCATTGTTCTTGATTTCTTTCTTTTTGTCTCCTATGTTGTCCAGGCTGGATATGAATTCCTAAGCTTAGGCAATCCTCCTGCTTCAGCCTCCCCAGTAGCTGGGACTATAGGCATACACCAGTGTGCTGCTGTTCTTGATTTCTTAAATATAATTTATTTTTCACTGGAACAGTGAATGCTTTTGGTAATTTTTAAATGAAGAATATTGGTGAAATAGTGCATATTGCCTGTCTATAATAGCTTATCATCACTATGGTAAAATCTACCTTATTTCTCTTACAGCAGTGAGTTATACCATAGCATGTCTGTTAATAATCATTTGTCTTATTTTGTAATTTTATAAAATCATATAAAAATTTGATTGTTATAAGTAAAATAACTATTTTGGCATGATTTGAATTCTCATTCCTTTTATGACATGCTTATTTGTATGTCTTTCGTTACTTTCATCAGTTTTTGTAAAGTAATGTCTATAAGTATGATGTTTTTTCAGTATGCCTAGCAGCCTCCAGTTCCTAGTATTTTGAAAAGGAAAAGAGGAAAATATTGCAGTCAGTTTAGTCTTTTTCTGTTTTCTTATTTTATTAAAGGTTTTGAGAGACTAACTTCAGCTATCTTCAAATTGAACTGCCAGTCCCAGATATGGTTCATCACTCTTAAAACTTGATTATGGTTCTTTTCTTGAACTGTATTTAGTTTACAAATCCTCTCCTTTTAAAATCTTTCTAAGTTTTATCCCAGGCTGACTCCTCTTTGGTTTGTAAAGTCATCATATAAAAATAAAGCTTCTTTGTTAGTAATATTTCTTTGTAGTTTTTGTAAATTTGTTTATTTATTTCAGCATATTATAGGTGTACAAATGTTTAGATTACATATATTGCCTTTGCCTCTCCTGAGTCAGAGCTTCAAGCATGTCCATCCCCCAGATGGTGCACACCACACCATTATGCCTACCCCCTCCTCCCCCCTGCCACCTGCTCAACACCTGATGAGTGTTACTACTGTATGTACACATAAGTGTTGATTAGTTAATACCAACTTGATGGTGAGTACATGTGGTGCTTGTTTTTCCATTCTTGTGATAACTTCACTTAGTAGAATGGGCTCCAGCTCTATCCAGGAAAATACAAGAGGTGCTAGATCACCATTGTTTTTTGTGGCTGAATAGTACTCCATGTTTACATACACCACATTTTATTAGTCCACTCATGTATTGATAGGCACTTGGATTGTTTCCCCGTCTTTGGAATTGTGAATTGTGCTGCTATAAACATTCTAGTGCAGATCTCTTTTTTATAGAATGTCTTTTTTTCCTTTGGGTAGATCCCCAGTAATGGGATTGGTGGATCAAATGGTAGTTCTGCTTGTAGCTCTTTGAGGTATCTCCATATTACTTTCCACAGAGGTTGTACTAGTTTGTAGTCCCACCAGCTGTGTATGAGTGTTCCTATCTCTCCACATACATGCCAACATTTGTTGTTTTGGGACTTTTTGATAAAAGCCATTCTCACTGGAGTTAAGTGATATCTCATTGTGGTTTTGATTTGCATTTCCCTGATGATTAGAGATGTTGAGCATTTTTTCATATGTTTGTTGGCCATTATTCTGTCTTCTTTTGAAAAGTTTCTATTCATGTCCTTTGGCCACTTTTTAATGGGGTTGTTTGATTTTTTCTTGCTGATTTTCCTGAGTTCTATATAGATTCTAGTTATCTACGGATATGTAGCATGTGAATATTTTCTCCCATTCTGTAAGTTATCTGTTTGCTCTCATGACAGTTTCCTTGGCTGTGCAGAAGCTTTTTAATTTGATCAGGTTCCATTATTTTTGTTGATGCTGTGATTGCTTTTGGGGTCTTCTTCATTTGTTTATTTTTTTCCTCAAAAATGGTAAACCTGCCAATACCTTCATTTTTTTAAAGCATTTTGCAGTGCTTTTTTGGTAAAAAAGAGAGAGAGAGAGAAAGACATTATTCTTCAGTCTTTTTTTCACTCGTTTATAGACTGAAATAATCTACCTTCTTATTTTTTTTTTTTTTCTGCCTCATCCTCTTACCTTTTTCTTCTACCTTGGCTATTCTGTCTCTTTGCCAAAGACTCAGTATACATATTCCATTTTTTTTAAGATATAAAGGTAAACAGTTTATTTTATCCTTTTAGGGGGGAGAGAGAGAGAGAGAGAGAGGGAGGAAAGGGAGGGAGAGCAGAGAAATGGTGGCATGCCAAAGAAGTAGAAGGGGGGTACCAGTGACATATTCCATTTTTTAGAGAGAATTTTGCTTTAGCTGTTCACTTGGTTGCTTTTTAAAAATTCCATTCAACACACTTCAGCATTTAAACATTTTCTAGCTCTTAATAGACTTATGACTTCATGATCACTCTTCTTTTACTTTTTATTTTTTTTAAGAGACAGGGTCTTGCTATGTTGCCCAAGCTAGCCTTGAGCTCCTGGGTTCAAGCAATTCTCCCACCTCAGTTTTCCAAGTAGCTAGGATTATAGGCGTATTTCAATACGTTTTGTACACGTCCATAATCTTTCATTTGTATGTCACTTTTTTTATATCACATTGTGCTATTCTCCTTTTTTCATGGATATACTTGATTTCCATAGCCAGTGGTAGTAGGAAAACCACAAGAAAGATTCTGGAAGCCAGATCTCTAATACTGTTGTTATTAGGAAACTGCCACCATTAATTATTACTAGTGCTACCTACTATTTCTACTGAAAATGATTTGAAAACAATAAAAGAGGCTGGGTGTAGTGGCTCATGCATATAATCCTAGCATTTTGGGAGGTTGAGGTGGGAAGATCACTTGAGGCCAGAAATTTGGGACCAGCCTGGGCAACATAATGAGACCCCATCTCAAAAAACAAAACATAACAAAAATAACAATAAAAGGGAATGCTTGCTAATATTTACATGATACTTTATAATTAATCAATACTTTCACTTATCATTACTGTCTTTCTAAATCATGTAATATTAATATAGTATCCTCATTGTACAGATTTTGGAAATTGCATTCAGATAGATAACAGGCCGATGATTTCACAACTGGCAGAAACTAGGACCGAAACCCTGGTGCTCTGACTTACATTGCATAATTTTTAAAAAGCATGATAGATCATTACTGCACATCAGGTATATTTTTAGCTGGGTATAGGAAAAAGGTCTTGAAAATCCCTGCCCTCTAGGAAATTAGCACATACAGGGTGAAGACTGGGAAGAATAACAGCCTAAAACAGCATATCTTCAGTTTGTGGTGGTAGTTCATACTTAAGTAGGATAGGAAGATCATGGGTTCCACAAGTCTTAATACCAAATGACATAATGGATTCCTGTATTATGGCCGACCCTTCTCTGAGATAAGAAACAGGTGAAGAAGAATTATATTTGTTGAGTATCTTTGACTTTCCATGCAAGTTTGCTGATCACTTAGCTTCATATTAAAGAGGTAGTGTATTATATAGGTTAAGAGCATGAAATTTGATATTAGATTTTTAAAATAGCTTATTGAGGTATAATTGACCTACAGTAAACTGCACATATTTAAAGTGTGTAAGTATTAATATACACAAGTATGCATCTGTGAAACCATCACCACAATAAAGATAACATAACATCAATACCACTACCCAAAGTTTGTTTGAACCCTTGGTAATCCCTGCTTCCCATCCATCTCTGCCCTGCCCTGTACCTGAGCAACCACTGATCTGTTTTGTGTTGTAATAGATTAGTAGGAGTTTTATAGAATTTTATATAAAAGAAATTATACAGTATACACTCTTTTTAAAGTTTGACTGCTTTCACTTAGCATGATGATTTTGGGATTCATCCATTTTGTTATGTGTAATTCATTCCTCTTTCCTTCTATTTAAAATCCATTACTGAGTAGTACTCCATTGTATGTATATATCAAAATTTATGTATCTGTACTCCTGTTGATGAGTATCTGGACTTTTTCTACATTTTTGGCTGTTACAAATAAAGTTGCTATGAATATTTGCTTACAAATATTTATAGAGACATAGGCTTTCTGCCCTTGAGATGGGGAAGTGACAATTTCTTTCAAGAACTTTACTTTTTGTAAGGGCCACATTCTTTTATAATTTAATTCCTTTCTTTTATATATGAAATCCCTTGTCATATATAATCATAGGTGAAATTTTTCGCTTTTGTGTTTCCTTGTTATTCTGTATTTATTAAACAAGAATTTCCCTCTGACATAAATTCTAATGACCTGTAGGATAAGCCCCACATTCGTCCCTAGGTGTGAAGTCTTTGCATTCAGTTTAGTCTTTTGTTAGGCTAATACCTGGTCCCATAGACTATTTATTTCTTATGTGTTATGGCAACATCAATTTTATATATTCCTAATTTGCTGTGAGTTGTGTCTAAGAAAATGTAATGTCATATTTTTAAGGATTTATATCAGTTACCTTCCCTAACACTCTCTTTTGCTCTTGTTCTATGCTCTTGTTTGCCAGCTTTGCCATTTCTTATAGTTCCTAACTGGATCTTGGGTACTTTTTGTAGTTAAAGTAATGTCCTTATTTTTTTTCTTATCTGACCCTTCTAATTTCTCTTCAAATACCTTTTTTCCCTTTTTAATCTATTTTTTTTTTCAAGACAGAGTCTCACTCTGTTGCCCAGGCTAGAGTGCAGTGGCATCATCATAGCTCACTACAACCTCAAACTCCAGGGCTCAAGAGATTCTCCTACCTCAGCCCCCTGAGTAGCTGGGACTATGTGTGCCACCACACCTGGCTACTTTTTTTTTTTATTTTTAAGGGGTACAGTTCTTGCTCTTGCTCTGGCTGGTCTTAAACTCCTGAACTCAAGTAATCCTCCTGCCTCAGCCTCCCAGAATGCTAGGATTACAGATGTGAGCTACCGCACCTGGCCTTCTATTCTTAATTCAGATGTTTCTACTATGGAAGGTACTCTTATGCTAGTAGGTTGGTATTAGTGCAATAACACTGGCCAGAAGGAACCATAATGGTTAGTTAAGTTAAAGAGGAGTAAGTAGATGTTGTGGATCTTAATGTGCACACACCCAACTAAAACAACAAAAATTCAAGAAAGAGAAAGCAAGATCATAGTCAGAGAGGAATTCATAGACTTTGAAAAGATGTTTGATAATTGTTTTCTTGCTTTTAACTGCATTGAGGCAGCCCTGGACCCTAGGTATGGTTTCCTTATAGAAAGAGTAATAGAGGGATTTGATCAAATCAAGAGACATAAATATTACCTGCACTTTACATCAGTGTTTTTGATATTTTCTTTCATGATATCTTGTACTGCTTTGCTCCTTTTTCTTTTTTTCCTAATTTGTTTTGTCTTATGCACTATGTGAAGTGGTACCTGCCTTTTTCTTCCACAACTGTTTTTGTGCTGATTTTCTCTTCTGTTTTTCCACCTTTGTTGAGACTAGCACAACCTTAGACAAAAACTTGGCTGTATCCTCTAATTCTAATTGAGCAACTTGACCCTGGTATAGGAATTAAATTTTATAAGTCCTGTCTAGGACACTGAGTATGCACAATTTTCTTCCTGGACAAATTAAAAAGCATATATTTTAAACAAAGGCAGCTACCAAGTACTTTACATTTATTCTTTCAACTAATATTTTTTAAGTAACTATGATTTGCCAAGCACTTTAAAGTCACTGAGGGGGAATATGGTGAAAAAGATAGCCAGAGTCTCTAACCTTGGAGAACTTATAAAACTTACCTGTGGCATTTCAACTCACTACAAGGAAAACTTGTATTCAAAAGAACCATTCTTAAACTAGGCCTTTGGTCTCACCTTGATTCTGGCCTAATTGAAAAGTCACTTACAGATGACCGACTTTGTCACTTTTTTAAAAAATTAAGTTTGTGTGAAGTATGGAGTCTGAGGGCTAGAAGTCAGAATCTTGATGTTTAATTAATATTTATCTTGAAGTCTATTTTCTTCTTATTGCCTTGCACTTGAAAATTCCAACCATTAGAATTTATGCTAACAGAGAAAGAAAAAAAAAGAGGAGTGTCTTGTTGTAGTTGCCTAGAAGCAGAGCCTGGGACTGGAATTCATGTGCATATGTTTTATTGTGGGAATGCTCTTCAGGAAGATACTAGAAGTGAATGAGGAGCTAGTCGAAGATGTGATCTCAGGTTAAGTCTAGTTGTAGGGGTGAAAGACTCGAGCAAATTATTCCTCAGTTCTTCCTCCCATCTATCTATACCTATCTGAGCTATCCCTGAGATGAGGGTAACCTCCTATGTGATATGGCTGTCATCATTTAAGGTTATTTCTTTGGAGAACAGGAGCATTATGAGCAATTAGCAGCCAATACTTATAGCAGCTGAAAGATGAGTACACTGCTCAGTTAAAAGGGATTTGATTAGGACACCAAAAGTGGGTACTTTAGGGCTGCAGTCCCCAACCCCCAGGCTACGGCCTGGTACTGGTCCGTGGCCTGTTAGGAAATGGGCTGCATCACCACTTGATCTCCTCACCTTCTCCCTATGACACCCCATCCCCCAACCCTGGTCCGTGGAAAAATTGTCTTCCATGAAACTGGTCCCTGGTGCCAAAAAGGCTGGGGACTGCTATTTATGGTACACCTTACACTATTTGGCGCCAATTGCCTCTGAAAATTAAGTTTACTCCATTCAGGCACAGGTCCTACAGGATTCTATGTTCACAATTTCTTTAAAAACTTATATGAGTATGATGTCCCCTATCATTGCAGTTGATCCTGTGGCCATAACTAATACTTATTCCTATTTTTTTCCTGCTTTTATTGGTCAAGGTGACTTGCCTGGTAGGTTGACTTAGACCCTCATCTCTGCTTCGTCTGATCCCCTTGTCATTATGTCCTTATCATAGTTTCCCATTTATACATGACTTGTGAATAATGAGTCATTCCAGTGGATAACCTGAATGTCAAACATATCCTCCTATACCTGTTTTGTAGCCATGTTACTTTTTCATAGTGATCAGGATCAATTACTCCAGCCAGTATGGTTAATTTTTTCTAGCATATAGATCACTGAATGAATGGCTTTATTATCCCCTGTTGCAGCATTCCCCACTTTTGGAACTAGGATCTCTAGATACACAGAGCCCAAAGCAGCAGTGCGGTACAAATTTACTAATTGGGTAACTGGCAGTAATGGTTAGTGGAGTCATTCCTACTTCTACCCCTTGCTTCCTGCATCTGTGAATTCTACCGGTTGGGGGCATAGCAGCGTATGGTAGCTATTGATTTAAGCAGTGCACTATATCCTGAAAGGGATAATAAGCCATTCTTGCAAGGTGTCCACTCCAAGCTGGAATTTCAGCTACATGTTTCATAGGGCATTCTACCACTCTATCAGGCTGAAAAGATTCTGGATGGCACAGTATGTGGTAGGATCAGTGGATCTCATAATTAATGTCCTCTCTGCATTAGCATTACAAAGGAGACATATCTCCTTTGCTTGGTCTGAAATATGTTATGTGGTATCCCATGAAAGTAAATCAGGCACTTTATGAGCACATGTATAATAGTACTTGCTGAGGCACTTTGGTTAGTAAAGGCAAAGCCAGACCTGGATTGCCTATTTGTCTGTGTGAATCAATTACTGGCCCTTACAGGGTGGAAGGTGTCCAGTAAAGCCAACTTGTCACCAAAGTCCAGTTGGTCTCCTTAAAGGATGGAATCATGTTGATTTGGGAGTGTTCTGTGGTTGGTAGGTCATTCATCAGGAGCAGGAGCTGTATAAGTCATATTGGCAGTAGAGTATATTGTTGAGCACTTCTATAGTCTGTGTATCTGCCACTGTGGCTTTATTCCACTTAGAAGGTGGTGGAGTTGACAAGGACACTGGCCAACTGACATCTCATAACCAGTTCATTGATCTTCTTGATTATTTAATGCTTCTTTTGTAGCAGATGTTTTCTGGTACACATTAATGTGTAATACAAAGATACAAACATATTCAACCCACTCCCATAAGTCCATCCACATGCCTCTTTATGTATCAGAACTCTTTGTTCTTGATCTTCCAATCTTGCTTTATTTCTGGCCCCTGATCAATCAGCTAAGCTATTCACTGCAAGCTTTGAGTCTATATACATTCTTACCTCAGGCTTCTTTTCTATTTACACAAAATGGATAACCAAGTGTGCTGCTTGAAGCTTGCCTATTGGGAGGATTTCTTCTCATTACTGTCTTTTAGGGCCAACAGTGAATGGAGCTGGGGTGAAGAAGCACTCCATTTTTAGTTTACACTCACATGCTGAGCTGGCCCATTCATTATCCAAGCTTGACATTTTTCTTTCTTCTTGAACTGGTTGTATGTGGGTCTAAACTTCAGAAGAGACAATGATACAATAGTATTAAGTGATTTGGTTGTCTGAGCTATCTGTTTGGGCAGCTTCCTTGTGTTCTGTGGATCTGCTCAACCCCAGACTCAGATCGACTACTTCCATTTTATTATGGAATGCTGTTGAGTCTGTCTGGTCTTATGATTTGGTTGGTCTCATGATGGGCACTTCTGAATTCATGGTCACTTGATGTCTCCAGGTCTGATGCTCTGTATCTATTCAGACTACCTGATAGAAGCAGTGTTTTGAATGGGACTTTGCTTTGACAGTATACTCTGTTCTAGAACTTTATGAGTTTATGTTGTAGTTCTACCACAGATATCTCAAGTATCATGGTTTATATGGGATTGTATCATGTCTTGGACCCATTACAGATCTCTTTTTCTGCTCTGGGACCTACTCAAAACAAGTAGCTTTTTTCTTTTCCAAAATAGGTTAGGGCAGTATTCTCAAGTACAGAATATTCAAAACCCAAAGAGTTCTAACAGAACGTAGACTTTCTTTCTTAGTGTTAGGAGGTACAAGATGGAATAAACATTCTTTTGTGCTAGAGGAGATGTTCTGCCATGTTCCATACCTTTGAAACCCTAAAAACTTAAACTTTTTTAGGTTTATCTTTTACTTTACTTTCTAGAGTGCATGTGCCTTACTCTCCCATTGCTATTCAGGTCTAGTTGACATGTTCTTATTAATATAATGAACAATAGTGATGTTCTGTGAAAGTTAGATAGCAAGATTCCTTCTGACTATATTGCGTTAGAGAGCAGGGGAATTAACATATCCTTCGGGCAAGTTCGTGAATATACCCAGTTATTTGGCCTACCTATGTGAATGTGAAAAATTGCTTCTAATCTTTTTTTCTGATGAAAATAGAAAAGAATACTTTCATCAAATAAGTAACAGCATACCATATGTCCAAAGCTGTGTTCATCAACTCTAGTAAAAGATACTGCATTTGGCATTGTAGTTGCACCTGGGGCTACTACTGCTTGGTTAAATTTATAGCAGTACATCATCATTTGATATAGTCCATTTGATTTTGTAAAGGATAGACTGGTGGATTAAATGGGGATATTGTAGAGGCCACCAACATGGCACTTTGAGGATGACACTAATAACTGCCATTTCCCTCAGGATGCAAATTGTTTTTCATTTACTCTTGGTGGTGGTGGTAGGTAATCTCCAGGTCAAAAAACCAGTGTTATAGTTCTGCTAATTACCGTGTTAGTCCGTTCTGTTTGGGAATCAGGAAATGGCCCCTGGGTGGGTCCAATGTGAGATAGACATGGGCTGGGACTTCTTTTATTGTCTGACCCTATCTGCCCCTACGCTAATTGGGAGTGGGAGGACATGATGGTGCCCTAGTCCCTGCATATTTGTGTCTACTTGGATCCTGTATCCAACGCTCGAAAGATCTGTATATTCCCCTTTCCTCAGTGTATAGTTACCTGAGTAAATGACATAGTTCCCTTTGGGAAGGACTGGGAGAATCACTACTGTATAAACTTGCTGTGGTGTTGTAAAATAATTTTCTCTGGGTATATGGTATCCTTTAGTTGGCCTAGGTCTGTACAACTGGGTATGAGGTTGTGACTTTTCTTTGAAGTTGCTTATTTCAGTCTTCAGCTCATTCACTTTTAATTTCTTCTGAATATCTGTTTTATCTCAAAGAAGGTAGGAACACTATGTTCTTTTAGCCATTTCCCTAGATACCTGTGGGTCAGGGCTGCTGTTCCAACTTTGCTACCTTTCTTATTTCCTTCTTGCTTCTGACAGTTTTAAGTGCTTTAACCTGACCTCTGCTATTTTGAAGTCCTGTCATCCCCACTGATACTAGGAAGCCTGGTTTTCTACCCTTAGTTTGGGCCTACAGAGTACAGTCACCACCACTACCTTCTCAGCTATGCTCATGTTACCCTCACCAGTATATTTGTACCATCTTGGTCAATGGAATGTCCTCTGAATTCTCCTAAGGAATGTAGTCAGCCCAGTGTGTTTTCCAGTCTTATGCAGCAAAACCATTCAAGCATAATATACTTCTCTATGTCTTTTCATCTTTCCCTCCACAATGTTCCAGGAGAATACTGGCATCTCTACTTCATTTAATGCAGACCATCACATTTTTTAAGCTTCCAGGAGCTATTCTAGTCCCATATTAATACCATCTTTTGTGGCCCTTGCCAGAGTGCTAAATCCTGTCTCACAGATTGACAGCTTCTCTTAATCCAGTTTTATCCCAGCATCTTTACAATCCTCTGCCAGACATATTCTCTCAGTACCTGCTGTTATGTGTTAGCCAGATTCTGCTTTGGTGTATAATCTCTGTTCATTCTCAGCAAACCCAGTACTTTTTCAGTTGGGTTTGATTTGATCTTGGGCTGGGCTCGGTGGCTCACACCTGTAATCCCAGCATTTTGGGAGGCTGAGGTGGAGGGATTGCTTGAAGATAGGAGTCCGAGACCAGCCTAGGCAACACAGTGAGACCCTGTCTCTAAAATAAATAAATAAATAAATAAATACTTATTAAAAATTTGACCCTTTATTGGTCAGGTGGTCAAGAGGAAAGGTGGAGGCAGATCATGAGGGAGGCTAGCATAGTTTTTTAAGGCACCTAAGCTTTTTTGAGCTTCTGCATAGTCTTCAATTAAGGGAGGTCTTCTGTTTTCCAGCAAGGGGGAGTAGACTTCACTTCTATAGGCCTAGTGGAGTCAAGGGTAATCTGGGTTTCAGACAGTCCATAAGTCTCATGTTCCTGTTGCTGCTCTGACAGGACCCTTACTTTACCATAGAAGATTTGCCGAGGCTGAGAATTTAGCCTTCTTTGAAGTTCTTTCACTTTTATAATTAAATTCTGTGACTAGTCTTCAACTCTGTGTTCCCTCTGGCCTTAAGAGATGAGAGCCTTTTAAATAAGACTAGGGAGGCCATTTGACTTTCACACTTTGCTTTATATTAGTGACTGACTGCCCTGAGCTTGTCATTTTTAATTTTCAGTGCATCAGTTTGGCATTCAGCAACAACCATCCAATTCCAGTCTTTACAATTACTGTTTTTCTCATACCTCTGAATGATAAAGATATTGCATTAACCACAGGTGAAAATCTTAATGTTTTCATTAACACTGTATGTCAGGAGCCATGGATACTCCACTTAAAACTGTAATGGGGCATTTCTAGTTTACCAGCAAGTGATACAACTCCAGAATTTCCTAGGATCATTCCTGGTACTAATTGTTTTAGGTCAGGTTCATTATAAACAGAGCCTAAGACAGGGATTTCTGTGCACATGATTTATTGCAGGAGTGTTCTTCAGGAAAAATCTTTAAGGAGGTGATGGAAGCAGGATAGGGAAGGGAGAAGAGCTGAGGAAGCATGTAGTCTCTGATAAAGCCTAGCCTTGGCTGGTTTTGCTGCGTGTGCAGGGGAAGGTGTATTGGAGGGTTAAATCTTACATATAAATTGCAAACCAGTGTTTTCTCCTTTGAAGCACGGGTGCAGACTTTGGTATCCCCATATTCATAGTTCATTAGCTCTGGGCCACACCTCAGGAGGGAATGGCAGTGCTACTTTCCTGTGGAGGTGACTTCTGTTAGTTGAGGAAGGCAGTTTGTTGGAGAGGGGAAAATGTTTACCATTATAGCAGCCAGCTAGCACTCATGGCAGCTGGAGGAGGGATTCATAAGCCTGGTAAGAGTTATCTGGGAAGAACACTAACAGTGTCTGCCAAAAGGAGAAACAAAATATTATGTATATTTTCTTGGAATAAAGAGACTTAGGAACTATCTACAGATTTCAATGTTTTACCATATCATAAGAACTAGCTTTTTTGTCTAGGAAGGGAAGAATGAATATATTGCATAGAGTAGTTTACGAGGAAAAATATTGAAAAGAAAAATGATCTTAATGTAAATATTTACCTATAACTTTGTTAAAGAGGATGGATGTAGAAAAAGACAATTATTGAATGAACTGCATAACATAGAATTCCATCACATGGAAAGATAACAATATTTTAAAATTGGGAAATTTGCCAGTATCTTAACATTTTCTTTTCACTCACTTTTTCTTCACTCCAGAAATTGTCCTTTATATTATAGTCGAAGATAACACTCTTGATTTAGTGCTTACTGTTTAAATATAGTTTTTGAACCATATATGATTATATATTACACACATGAAAAAATTTCCAAGATTTGTATCTATAACTTCTCTTTATAGAACAAAAGAATGAAATACTATTCCATCCCAAGAAAACATTATTTTTATGAAATGGGTATTCAACTTTAAAATGTAATATATACTTGGTATTGGCAATACATTGTCAAACAAAATTCTTATTCCATCATGCTGCAGGGTCCCTAAGTCATTGACAGCTCAGTAGATTTCCTCTGGTGCTTGTGCTATTTGGAGTCTTGTTACAGAGGCTTCTAAGTACGCTATCTTGGAGGAAGGATCATCTTCCAGTGTAGCTCCCTGGTGCCTATTTAGTTCTCCAGTAAATGCCAGAGACCAAATGCTCTGGTTTTTGGTTAAGGGTGAAGAAACAGGAAGCATCCTGGTTCAGATCTTCCTATCTTTTGTGGCCACATATTCTTTTTGCATAACTATGGCTTCCTACTTTTACCTTGTACTTGTATTTCTGGGCAACAACTCTACGGAACAGAACTAAGAAATAGGCTTGGGGTTTAGTAGGTAAGTCATATATTTTTAATGTGAGTGATTGAAATGTACTGGGTCTGTTCTGTTGGACATGATCTTCTTTATCTGAAAGTATACTTAGAATCCTATATTTTTTCCTTATCCAGTATCCACTACTGGGTAAAACAACTAATTGTTGAGTATAAGGTGTTAACACATTAAATATGTGTTTTCCTGTATTAAATCCATGATGTCTTTGAGTGGGAAGAGCTTTTTGTAACTTTTAGATAAATTTAAGGAACATCCTCATTACTTATTCACTTTGTCAGAGTTTTGGAAAATTAACTTTAAAACTCATAATTTATAGTTTTACATTATAAATTGTTTTCTATCACATCTGACATTAATTTTTACATTCAGACATAATTGGAAGGATGCTCAGAGAACAACTTTTAATATTCACTTAAACTTTATGAAGTTATACAGAAGATCAAAAGGGAAATGAAAAGTGACTAGTCATAGTCAAATAGTTACATAACAGTTTTCTTTTTAATAATTTTTAGAGCCAGGGAACTGGTTTTAAAATGGTTGTGAATTTTCTATTAGTATGTGTAATGTATTTGTAATAAAGATTATAGGCTATTTGTTTTTTATATGTTTTGCTAGTTATCTATCCAGTTGCCTTTTAATTTAAATATTTCAGAAATATTTATAATGTTGATAAAATGGGAAAAAAATCTGGTAATGTGGGGATCATTCCTGAAAATAAGAATAGAATAATCTAAGAAAAATAATGCAAATGTAAAAATTATATTCTCTATACTTAGAACAATGAGCTTTCAAATATGTGACTAAGAGTATAGTATATTTTCTTTTATGTTCCAAAATAGTTTGATGTCGATATTCTTACAATTGCTAGCTGCAGTTGTGTCTATCTAAGTGTGTATGCTTATATGTGTACATATATATGCACACATACACATATACAAAGGCAACTCAAAAGTTTAAAATTAAAAGGATGTCATACTTTTGCACTTAAATAAATAAAACCAAACAAATTATATGCAGTAATATGTAAAATGGGATTCTATTCATGTTATGATTTCATTTCATGTTTATATTATGGATTGTACTACAAGGACATATACAACATGAAAATGTAATTGCACTTTTAGGAAAATTGTTAATTATTTCATGATTCAGCATTGCAAAGAACAACAACAACAACAATAAAATCAGAGATAGCTGAATTGCACCTCCCTAAATCTCTCCTGTGTAGATGCTGCAAATGATATTTAGGCAGATAGGCATTTAGATCAATCCTCCACTGCAGTTTCTATATTCTTCCCCTTACTCCAAGATAGGGTAGGTACTATAATAATGACTTTTTTCCCCAAAACATTATCTCAGAGAGTAAAAAGACTATTTTGACAGTAGGTCTGTGGTTCAACTTCCAGCAAGATTGGATCCTGTGGTTTCCCTTATGTCATGGTAACTGGTTTTCCTCAGGGGAATGTGCACTAATGGAACTAAGAAACAGGCAAGTAGCAAACAGAATGTAGCATGGATATAATAACAACAGACTCATACAGGGACTTGGGAACTGATTTTAACAATTCAATCTTCAATGAATTAAATACATTTTAAAAATGATCTCCTTTATTTGAATTTTGAAATTAAGGTCATAGGTAATATATTAGTAATTAAACTTTGCAGTTTACAAAGCACTTTTACATACAAGTTTTAACTACTAACATGGTACATAGAATACAAAACTTCTGTGTTGTATTTTTTTTATTTTTATTCAGAAGAAGCTTTCATGTTTGCTATACTAAATGGATTTTTCAGTTCTAATTAATTAATTTTTTAAGAACAAGTTCACATAGCAATTTAAAAAGAAGGGATTAAAAAGGGGATAAGAAAGGAGGAAAGTTGGAGACCTTTCACAGTTTATCCAGATATACCTAAAACTATTTATTTTTTTTAAACAACAAAAGCACTGATTCTACTTGTGATAAGTATGACATATATATATAATACTAGCTATTAAATATTAATTTAATATGAATTAAATATTTTAATTAATAATTATTTGATTTATCACTTTTAAGCCCTGGTGGGATAGTATAGATAACTTGGTTATCTTTAAAAAGCTTTCCAAAGAAGTTTAGGTTAAGTTTTATTTTTCTTTCAGACATTCGTGTATAGGCAGAGACATTCAATATCATTACACTTAAACTTTGAGTTTTTCCCCTCCAAATTTGCAGTATTTCTTCTTAAATTTTGATAATAGCTGAGAGATTATATACTGTTGTATACATTTTTTTGTAAATTCAGGATATTATAGGGGTACAAATATTTTTTGGGTTACATGTAATGCATTTGCCTCGCCCAAGCCAGGGCTACATTCTTTCTTTCTTTTTAAGTGAAAGAGAGTCTGAGTCTGAAAGAGAGTCTTCTGGCTTTTTTATTGGAAGTTTTAAAGGGATAAAAAAAACTTTTCTTCCCTGACCGGGAATCAAACCCAGGCTGCGGGGGTGAGAGCGCCAAATCCTAACCACTAGGCAACCAGGAAGGACCCAGTATTGTATAAAATTTCACTCAGGGAGAGTCATGAGTTACCAAAATTGATCATTCTGGCTTTTTAGTTTCATCTCATAGTATTTGTTGATCATCATTTTCCCATTAGATACCCAAATATTTACTATTTTGAATTTTACTATACGATTATTATTTCATTCTAATCAAGTTATTATTTTCAGAATTACACTCTGTTGGAAAAACAAAATAATATTCACTAGATCATAATATACTCTATGTGATCTCACTATGTCCATTATAACTTTCTCTTCTCACTTCATTCCTTTACTACATATTCTCCTCTATTATAGAAGCTGTAAAGCAAAAAACTTCTTTTTCATTGTAGCTTCAGGTGGCCTTGTGACTCTATTCTAGACAAAGAGAACATGGTCATCTAGTGCAGCCTTTCTGGCTTCTACCTTTCTCTTTCCTGGCACATGTAGGAAATGTCTGAGCTTCAGTATCCAAAGTCCAGGATTGTAGTGCAATAAGAGAGCTGGATGCCTTGTTGGCATCATTTAGTGCTGCACCAGCCCTGGACTGACTTCTTGTACAAAAAAACACTTCTCTTGTTTAAAATGTTGTTAGGTAGATTTTCTGGGACTTGCAGCCAAATGTAGGCTTTACTGATAATTAGATTAGCTTTTCAAGATGAGCTTCAAAAACATTTGCACGTTATTGCTAACACAGGCATGAGACATTGTCCTGGGTAGGCCTCTGTAACCTTTTTCTGTATCTCTTCAGAAAACATTTAGGGCACAGTGAAAACTATTTTATTAATGTTTTAAATCCCAATCATGTCTGGCATAATGCTTTGTAGCTAGCAGGAGATTAAGATATATATGAAGGAATAAAAAATTGAGGGAAACAGAATTTATAAATTATTGAGACCGCTTATAATCAATTTTATTAGCATATACTTTCTGATTTTAATTTTTAACATTAAGGGTAAATTTGCCTTTGTAATTTTTTATCCAGATTAGACTCTATAGTACATTTTTTAAATGAAATTACTTTATACATTTAAAAATTGTTAAGAAAATACTTTATAGGCTTGCTAATTAAGTCATTGAAATATTCCTATATTAAGCTAGATGGTTTATTTTATTGTACTGCTATCTTTTTGGAAAAAATTAGAAATGAAAATTTTCAATACTTGATGATTTGTACTAAGAAAACAAAATATAGGCCCTATCAAATGATTGAGAATATGGTACTATCACAAAATCTACCAATTTCTAGTATTTCATTCTGGTTTCAAGAGATCTAGCCAAGCCACAAAAACTAAGGAAAAACTGTGAGGAATGATTAGAAGGGGTTAAACCTAATGTCTTTGGTTGAAGGATCAAAAAGTTGTATATTGTATTCATTCAGTTTTAGATTTATATTAAAACATAGGTAACATTTGTATATTATTCATATGAGTGTATTTTTATATCAAATATTATTAATAAAAATTTAAAATTCTGAAAGAGTAGTTTTTAAAGACCCAAATAATGTAGTTTTTCTTTTTATATTTGTAAAAATGTTTTGTTTTTAAAAGACCAAAAAATCCAAGACCTTATTTCAACACAGCCAAGAGAATATTAATTTGTAAAATTGCCAACCCCTACTCCACAGTAGGAAGTTTAAAAACCCTTGAAGAAATGAAAATTGCTCCTGATGTTATTATGTTTATTAGTTATTTACATCCACTAACAAAATTTCTTTATGTTATGTATCTATAAGATTTTAGATTCATTTTGTTAGTAATCATTGGATCCCGTGTGCCTCTATTCAATCATAAAGGAAAATACTCCTTAAATTTTAAATATTAAGGCAAAAAACATACTTTCCAATTTGTTTAAATGTCAGTATACAGAAAGGCATTGGATTTTCATGTAAAATTAGAAAACTTCCCTTAGCACAGAGATTATCTGAGCTTGTCTAATTCAGAACTTAGTTACCTAAAGTTATAATGGTTTATTTTTCCTAGCTGTGTAGTGTAGGAAAACTCTAAAAAATATCTGTAATATTATGAGATCATAATAAACAAAAATATAGTATACAGTATTATGGGATAATGTTAGGGTAGAACTAGAGAGGATCTTCATTTTCTAGTCTGAATCTTCATTTTACAGAGAAAGGGAAATAGAAGCTCTCAGGAAGGGTATTTTTGTCATTTATACAATCTGGTTCTGCTGCTGCTTCTGTTGCTGCTGCCTCTTTTTTTTTTTAATGAGGCAGTGTCTTTCTCTGTCACCCAAGCACAATCTTAGCTCACTGAAGCCTCTAACTCCTGGGCTTAAGTGATCCTCTTGCCTCAGCCTCCCTAGTATATTAATAAAAATTTAAAATTCTGGAAGAGTAGTTTTTAAAGACCCAAATAATGTAGTTTTTCTTTTTTATTTGTAAAAATGTTTTGTTTTTAGAAGACCAAAAAATCCAAGACCCTATTTCAACACAGCCAAGAGAATATTAATTTGTAAAATTGCCAACCCCTACTCTACAGTAGGAAGTTTAAAAACCCTTGAAGAAATGAAAATTGCTCCTGATGTTATTATGTTTATTAGTTATTAATATCCACTAACAAAATTTCTTTATGTTATGTATCTATAAGATTTTAGATTCATTTTGTTAGTAATCATTGGATCCTGTGTGCCTCTATTCAATCATAAAGGAAAATACTCTTTAAATTTTAAATATTAAGGCAAAAAACATACTTTCCAATTTGTTTAAATGTCAGTATACAGAAAGGCATTGGATTTTCATGTAAAATTAGAAAACTTCTAATTACACAGGCCTTCCCAGGACAATGTCTCATGCCTGTGTTAGCAATAATGTGCAAATGTTTTTGAAGCTCATCTTGAAAAGTTAATCTAATTATCAGTAAAGCCTACATTTGGCTGCAAAAAAAAAAAAGTTTTCTGACTATAGGAGTGTGCCACCATACTGGGCCAATTTTAATTTTTTTTTTTTTTTGTAGAGACAAATTCTCACTATGTTGCCCAGGCTGGTTGAGTGGTTCTTTATAATGTACAATTGAAATAGATAATTGTGGTTTGAAGAAATTTTCAAGAGCAAATAAACTTAAGTAAGTGCTACAAATGATAGGTTAGGATAACATGAGACACTAAGTAATTATTAAAATAGCATATGGAGTGGGTCTTTTTCTGTTGCTTTGGAATTACAGACTGAAACCAAACATGTGTAAAAAAAGCATTAAGTACTCATTAAACAAAAATTCTGCCAATAATTGAGACCCAATACTTCTATCAGGGTTTTCTATAATAAAAGGAAATAAACTGGCTGCTGCTTTCAGCCATTATAACCAGTGGATTCTTCACTTTCCATAATATAAAAGAAGACTGGGGAAAGGGAAAGGGGTAAGAGAGAAATTTAAATATTCAGTTTTGAGGTTAGTGGGGAATACAGGGGCCTTCTCCTCCCTTTTTCACCACTTTGGGAAGGAATGTACTATCTTCCCTCCTATAATTTCCCACTCAAAAGCCAAATGAAGGGAGTCTCCAACAATAATTATTTGTGGCAATTAGAGACGTTAACAGAAAGGGGTGATAGCATTCTATTCCCTGGTTAGCCATCTACTTAAGCAGTAAACTTATGGATCTGTCTATTCCGGTGCCTATTTTAATACAGAAAAAGATTATTGAAATGAGAGTGGAGGTAGGTGGATGGATGGGCAGAGAGCAGCCTCTATTTTCATTTGTAGGGCAGAAAGATTATGTAGTAGTGACAAGTAACTCTAAAATGTCCATGCTTAATATACAAAAGCATTGTTCTTGTTCTTGTATAGTTCACTATGGGTAAGCGTGACTCTCCATGGCAATAATTTCCCATATGATTCAGCTCCAAAATCTTGCACTATCTAGTCCACGTGGGCAGGGGACAAGACTGGGGAATAGGGCATGGGGTTTTTACTACCTCAACCCAGAAATGATACACTTTCTCTCAGAACTCATAGGACAGGAACAGTCACTTAGCCCCTCCCAACTGGATGGAGATGAAAAGTGCATTCTGTGTGCCCAGAAGGGGAGGAAAATTTGATATCACAGGACTCTAGTAATAGCTACTGCAATGCATTTCCTATAAGTTTAATTGACATCTTTGAAGGTGGCCAAGCTTGAGCTATTCTATTAATAGATATCATTATGGGATGGAAATGGGAGATTCAGCAAAACATAGTTGAATGCACAGATTGGAGAAAAATAATATTATTTTCATATTTATTCCCTACTGATCTGAGACAGCTCACTAATCTGCACATATAGGGAATGGAGTGTTTTGAGAGTGCAGGTTCTGCAGTAAAACACACTGGGTTCAAATTCAGGCTCTATCACTCCTTAATTGTTTTACTTAAACTAAGTTTCACTTTCCTTATTTATACAAATGATATTGTAATACAACCTTCTTCATGGAGTTGTTTGTAAGAATTAAGTAAGATAGTGCAGTAAATCACCGTACACAGTATTTAGCAGAGAGTAAATATTCAATAAATGTTAATGGCCATTGTTACTATTAGACATTTGGGGGCTTAGGGAAAGTGTGCACTAGGAGGTAAATTAGAGTTAAAGAAAAAGATGTGGGGAAGCATGTTTGACAGTATTTTCTTATTCAGCATTTCTTCTAGAGTCAAGTAAAAGAAAGGAAAGTTGCTTTTCATACTACGTGGTCTCTATATTCATAGTGAGCAGAAATATTAAAAAATAACAGTTTTCATTATTGTGCACTTGCTGTGTGCTAGGCATTGTGTTAAGCACTGCACATATATCATCTCACTTAATTTTTATTATGTTTCTTATTCACAATAATAGATTAGTAAACTGAAGTCGCACAACTAATAATCACAGAGCTAGGTTTAAAACCAAGTGTGCCTGACTCTAGAGCCTATGGCTTGTGTAATTAAATATTCTATTTATTGTTTAAAAGTTACTTTTGAACAGCAAAACAAAACTCCTTGAGGGAACTTAATTTTAAAAACCTATTGTCTATCATAGATAAATTATGTTCTGTCTCATCATCAGTAAGGCATATGATTTGAGCTCTGTTTTCAAAATGGATTTATGCTAACCATGCTATCCTTTCTTAACCAACCATACAGCTTCATGCTTCCCAAACTATTTCCCATCATAGCACACATAAAAAATGTTACTATACATAGTATACTGGAGTAAACTGATAGGATTTGGATGTGTTTATATGTGACTTGATAACAATTTTCATTATATTTTTATTTATCACATTATTATAAGAAAAATAAAATACAAAATCTCATGAATTTGTATAAGTTTTCCCCAACTATTTTTTTAATTTTTAATTAGAAATTTGAGCTTGCCTTTGTGAATGTAACTTTTCAATATCACCTTTCGTGTTTCAAATTGTTACCTCCAAGTCCTGCCTGATCCCTTGGTGTTTTTAAAGGTGATGTCTTTAAATTCTTTATGTTCACTATCAGAAAGAAACTTTGTATAAAAAAGGGGATAGAGATATTAATAGATTACCTTTTTTTCCCCTGATTAACAGAAACTGGTGTTTCCATTAACCAGAATTTGGATATTTTCTTTAAGTTGTAATTAAAGTGTAATATTATAATATTTCAGTCTTTAATGCAAAATGGATTTAGCATCCCTTTCAACTTTTTCTTACAAGTTTTCAGTTACATCACTTTTCCTCCGGTATATATGGATGTTGTTCTTTAAGACTCAAATGACAAGTTTCATAACTTTAATTTTACTTTACCCGAATTTTTTTGTTTTAAATTGTAAACTTTCTCAGAACACACTAATATTTATTTTCATGTGGTCATTAAAATTTCCTTAGAAGTTCATTCTGGTGCTTCAAAATTCCACATTAATGTGCATGATTAACAAAATATTTTGAAATTTCTTGTTTTATCTCCTAAATTCTTGACAGAACTTTTTGCAAACAAGGAAGGCATTTATAATGTAGCAGCAGAAAATGAGTAATATTCTGATCTCATTTCTTTGTAAAAAGCTGACAACAGCAGGACTAAAGTGGCTTGGATTTTATTAAGTCAATATTTTGATAATATCACTTAATGTGGAATTCAGATCTACATGTAAGAGCTTCTCTGAGAATAAAACTGTTAATTGACTCTCAAAGGTTTTCAGAATTAATCTACACCTTTAGACCTTCCTGTCATTGCACAAATACATAGATTTTCCCCGTATTTCCTTAATACCTTATTTGTTTCAAAGTATTCATTTTCAACCTTGGATTTTTCCTTTTAAGTAATTTATTTTGGTATTTCTTTGCAAAACAAAATCATGGTCTAACAGTCATTCCTCTTCAGAGACTCCAGTTTTGCTACTAACTTAGTATAGGTACTAATGTGAGTAGATCCATCAATTGGCAAAGAAGAGTTTTGCTTTCATAGACTTTTGGACTTTGTGCATAATCTGTGTGTAATCTGACATGGTAATATGTTTACTAATGTTTTTCAAAGGAGAGACCTCTCAACATTGACCATTATTATACAGGATGACAATTAGTGATTCTGTAATTGTAGGAGGCATTTTGACCTTTACTAATAATTGTGTAACCTTATAACCACCTTTTTGAGCAATCTGATACTTTTGTGTCTCTTCTCTTTTATTTTTTATTTTTGTCTTTTACATTTTCAGGTGCTTTGTAATATTCAAATCTGGTAGATCTAGGTTTGTATAAGATGAATGTTTTATTGTAAGGTTCTGTGTCATTTGCTTAGCACCATTGATTTAATTGGAAAGACATTTTAAGGAAGGAAAAAATTATTGGACACATGTTAAAAAATGTGATATAATCTTTACTAAATTGCTTAATTAAAATTTTTATTATAATTTTAAAAGTTTTTAATTAAATAATTAAACTTTAATTAAAATTTTAATGTAATAAAAATTAAATGTATTTTATAATGAAGTATTTAAGGAGATAGTAGTCAGTTGTAGCATCAATCACTAAGGTTGTCTATATTCTTAAGGTTTTATAAATTGTGTCAACTGAAAACTAAGCATGTAGTAAACAAAATAGGAAGTATTGAAATAACTTTCATTTAATTTAATAATTAACATTCTGAAATGTTCATAGAATATAAATATTTTCTTATTATGATATGATTAATTTGAGCAATTTTGAAGCCATAGATGTTTATAATCCATTTTAACAAATTAGCTTAAATAAATTATATTCAATTACTTTTTGTCATCAGATATAATCTTTTTTGTTTTCTGAAGCAAATAATTCGTTATAAAGCATTGTGAGGAATTAATTAGTCTTTGATTGGTAGCTAAGGTAAAATAATAATGAATAAGTAAATACAATAAATGCAAAAGTAACAATTTTTAAAACTACAAAATTAGTTGTTCTACTTATGCTCCTATACTGTCAGATAATAACAATCATGAAAACAATAACCTCAACAAAAGTAACGTACATCTTAAATGTTAGAAAAATCTGTAGAAAGAACAAATTAAATAAAAAATAAAATCCCATTTTTGTGCAAAACAAGGAACTTCACTGATTAGATTGATTTAGGCTAAGAAATAATGAGACTAACAGATGATTCAATGGAAAGGTCAGAGGTAGATGCTATTTACTTTGATCAGTATATAACACTTTCTGGAAATGCCTGCTACCAAAAGTTTTATGTACCCAAATAATAATTACCATTATTATTATGTCTTCCTAATAACTTTTAAAATGAGGATTATAATTATAAGCACGTCATGTGGAGTAAGGGTCTGTTATGAATTTGTTTATTGGTTCATTTGCCTATTCATTATTTGTGCATCATGTAGACAATATTTATTGCACATCTTTTCTAGTGCTAGGGATACTTTTCAACAATTGGAATCACAGATTGTAAAAACTAAATAGTTCATTATTTTTTTTAGCAGTCTTGCTTGGAGACGTACACATAAATTAGTAAACTAGCCAAGTTTCTAGTATTATTAAATTTTTATTTGAACCATTGTTTTACTTTATCAGTGATGATGAAATTTTTATTTGAAACATTATTTTAACTTACTAATGATGATGGTTTAACTGCAAGTCCAAGAACTAGAAATCATCATTGTTTTTTAACTTGTATTTTTTTGACTAGCCCAGAATGAACATGTCAATTCCTCCTTGTCCTTGCTTCTGTTTTTATCATTTTAAAAATAAAATATGTAAATTATTTAATTTCTGGATTTTTTTCTTTATCATTCCTGAACAGTAAAATTTTTTTATTTCTTTGCTTAAGTTATGAAAAGATCATGATTCTGCGTGGCATCTTTTTAAAAAAAAATCTCTTGAAGTTTAGGAATATGTATTTAGTATTCATTATTAATGATAATTGCATGAGTAAATTCCCATGCATTTAGATTAAACGCACTTTTTAAAATAAGTTTGATTAAATTATTTCATGGTTTTTCAGACAGTATTATTCAAATTAAGTATGCAAAAATTGTGGTATATAGATTTCAGTTTTTTCGTTATAAAACTTCTATCACTTATTAGAATATGAAAAATGTTTATTTGAATCTATTTAGTATGTTCAGTTGATATAATTCATGAGGAAACTGACCATATTTCCCTGTAATTTCGTTAAACTGGAGATCATATTTTTATTCTCTGTAAGCACATATGAATATAGTATAGTCTTATTTTGGAATAAGACATAGAAAAACTAATGTAGCATATGTATTATTAATATAACATCCAATACATTATCATTACTAATTTCGCATATAGGTTAAGCATTTAATGTCAAGTAACTTATTTTTTTAACCAAATCCATCATTTTTTAGCTTCTCCTTTTTATTTGTTAGTTTCCTCAGCTCTTTAATTGACTTTAGGGTGGATGGTTTTCCTGATATGTACATTTCATGTATAAGGAGTGTTCACACAAAGCATATTGTTTAAGAGCATAAGCCTTGGAGCCTGAAGAGCTAGTGTTGATGTCCACCAGCCAAAGACAACCAAGAACACATCTCTAGTTAAAGTTTGCTATAGCAAGGGAGGCTCTGAAATTTTGGGGCATCTCAGTTAGAAGGGGTTAAGGGAAACTTGTTGCATGAATTGGGCTTGTATTAGGTGATTTGGGGGAAGAATTTAAAAAATGGGTTTTGTGTTGAATTTGATGCTGTTAGAAAGCAAGGGCAGTTTGAGTATCTTAATTTTTATCTAAGAGGTGGGAGGAATAGAACAGTGGTAGAATTGTTACTGGAGAAGAAATGATAGTCACTTATGGCAGCTAGGGTAGGGGACATTTAGTTGCATAATGTCTTTGCTTTTATCTCTGTTCAGACGTGATGATGGAGTGGTGTTGGGTTTTGACTTGTTCCATAATGCTCACAGTGGGCCTTTGGCTGATGTTGATACTATGTGAAAACGTTTTACTAGGGGGATACTAGTGCCCAACTGGTAGCAACTAGGCCAGCTACCAGACGATAACTGTAAGAGTACCTTTTTCTTTCACTAGTTTAAAATTCCTCTTCTGCTGTTTACTTGCTATGTGATTTTAGGAAAGATAAATAACTTTGTGCTCAGTTTATACATCTGGGAAATGAGGATGATGATAGTAGTAACTTCTTCATAGATTACTTTGAAAAATCAATTAGCAGATACATGTAAAGTGCCCACAATCTAACCTGTTACATGCTCAGTTTAGCTAAACCATTCTCACTATCACTATTATCACCGCCACCACACTACTCCAATAATAATAAGAATAATTTATAATACTCTGTATCACATACATTAACTTAAGGCATACTGTCTTCAAGCCCTCATACCCATTATAGAAATATAATCTATCAAGTAGACAAAAATACTCCTGTTGGCTAGTCAGTACATCTTCTCTTTCATTATGATGGAGAAACACTGTCAAATTTTTACTATTCAATGTTGTTTATGAAATTATTTATTCATTGGACAATAGAATATATATTTTCCTACAAACCTTTTCCTTTTCCTCTATTCCAAATCTTATTCATTTAATCCCTCAAGAAAAAAAAAACATTAACACTTTTGATGTTTTTTCTTACCTCCTACCTCTAAGTTTCACATATTTAACATTCTAAATATATTTTGTTTCATCCTTTTCCACTGCCTTAGTTCGGGACCTCATAATTTCTTAGCTGGATCATTGATCTTCCTGCCACCAGACTTATTCCTGGTCCCTTGGTTAACCAGACTATTGCAACCAGACTACCTGCTAATACAAAAAATTTGATGATATCCTTTTATCTACAGGATAAAAGTTCAAATTCTTGGCATGGTTTTATAAGCCTTTTTCAATTTTCACTCAACTTTCATTTCTGGCTTCTCCTGCCACTCCTGACTTTGATCCCTATTTTCTGTTTATACTTTATTAACTATTTTCTACATATTACTTTTTGTGCCATTTTGAATTGTTTGTGAAAAGAACTGTGATATAAATAATTCCAATTTATAGAAAAAGTAAAAGGGATTTTGTATAATAAAAACGTCTAGAATAGTAGTTCTTTATAGGGGATACCTCAAGATGTCAATTCAGTTTTATAACCTAGTGCCATCTAGTGGTGACTATTTGCAGGTTTTTGTTTTTGTTTTTCCTATATGGAGCACTGGAGAACTTTAAATACAGTCTGACACCCTCTTTCCCTGTCTACTGTCATTATACTGGCCATAGTGGATCTTTGGAAGTCATATTCATAGATTTTTTTTTAAAGCTCTGACATGTTTTTATTTCATAAATATACTTAAACTCTATCACAATATGCAACTCAAACAAAAGTATGTGGGATCAGGGGTAGAATGACATATTCAAGGAATTGCAGAGATTTTCAGATGTCACTAAATTAAAACCTAGGATGTTTTTCTAATTTAGTTCTTTTGAAATGTAAAATTAACTTGATTGTTATAATGATGGATAAAGAATTCTTCTTTTCTCCCTTACTCTCTTTCTTTCTCAAAAAGTGACGGAGCTCCTGCTAGGGTATTCTTTGCACTAATGAATTGATGTCTCTGGATGAAGAGTGTTAGCTGTTTATCTAATGATTGCACTTTTCCCTCCTATGCTATTGTTTAGCTAAGCAGTGGGGTATAAGCAGTGGTGTGCTGGTAAATATTTGATAATCAGCTCTCCAAAGGAAAAAAGACCTGATTTGCAGCATTTGCTTATTTCTATGGTGTCAGTATTCCATGGCTGATTTTGAGCTACCAATGTGACATCACCGAATACAGAATGGGGAGGAGGTGTTCAGAATGGACTCCAGCAACCACTGAATAAGGAATTACAACCTGTCCTATGTTCTTCTGCCTCTTTCATTTGAAATCACTCTCCCCTTAGCTTATACTCCATTAGACAACCTACACATATTTTCTGTTCCTAGACCCTTTTCATGTATGGTAGCCTTTTCTTTATTTTTTGTTTATCTTCTACTGAAATAGCAGCCATGTTACTTATGACCCTAGGTGCTTTAGAATTTTCACTTGAGACAAGTGTCTCTCCTGTCTCAGCATTATGTTTAGCTATATATAGCATAACCACAATGCTTAAATAAAGAAGGAGTTTATGTTTTTCTCATGTAAAAAGAAGTCTGGAGGTAGATAGCTCAAGGATGATACTACTGCTCAAGGAAGTCAACAGAGACATATGCTCCTTTTGCTTAATGCCCTGTTACCCATAGTGTGAGGCTGTCAAACTCAAGATTATAAGAGGGCTATTGAGTTATAGGCAGCAGGATCACATTACAGTCAAGAAGATAGACTTGTGTATGCCAGCTAGGTCTATCTCTTTTCATTAAGAATAAATAGCTTTTGTAGAAGCTGTACCTAATAAACTTCTATCTAAATATTATTGGCCTGAATTATGTCACATGACCACCTCCTAGCCACAAGAGAGCCTGGAAAAGAAATCTTTTAGACTAGACATACTGCTGCCTTGAATAAAATAGGATTCTATTTTTAGAAAGTTAGAGAGATTAGATACTCAATAGTCAACCATCTGTGTTTGACACATCTCTTTTGCCTTGGGTCCTAGTTCAACTCTATGAATTCTATAAAACTATTAATTCTTACTGCTACATCAACTCTCAGTTTAAGCAAAGTATTATTTTGAATCCTAAATTATGAAGTACTGTGTGCAATACAGTTGTTTTAACTGAATACAATTCTAGACTTAAATGTTCTAGGGGTTTATAGGTTGGGTACCCTCTTTCTTTACTGCTATGTTTGCTCTCATGTGCACTAGAATAATGTTCCTGACCTTCTTCTACTCCCTCTTCTGCTCTGTTCTTCAGGATAATGAAGTGAGCATAAGTAGCAAATTCTTTGTCTTTTCTCTTTCTCTTGGGAACAAGCTGCTCACAAAGAGCATACATTCTCTCCTGTTCTTGCCACAAGTTTTATAGGAACAGGCCATAAAATAGTCTCAGAGCAGTGTTGTTTATGCCTGGATGGGTGTGTTGGTCTGATTCTGAGGCATGGTGTTCGGAAGCCCACTTTGTGTAGATACAGGCCAATGCTTCAATTTCAGTTTTGTCAGTAACAGAGGTAATATTTCATGTGCCATAATACCTCTTCTTTCTATTTCTGAATTAGCTTAGCAGTTGGATGGGAGTAGTTTAATGTGAATTACTTAAAAAAAAACAGCTTGTTTCTGTTGTTTGAGACATATTGGTTATGATTTGTTATCTCTTTCTAGTTTTAAATAGAACAAGCCTAATATAATTATCATGTGAAATTTAATGTTAAATATATAATATTTTGATTTTTTATCTCAGAAAAGATTTTGACCTCATTAAATGGCTGTTTTTACTGTAAAACTAGAAATACTTTAAAGAAACCATATGACTACAGCAGGTATAAGGGTCCCAGAGTACTTAACTTTTCACAAAGGAAAAACCAATTTCCATAGAAAGAGACTTCATAAATATCATGACAGCTGATGATAAAGTAACATACAGACTTTAGGGTCTGTATCAAACATTTTGTGTCAGCCAAGAAGATTTTACTTGCAAGTAATAGAAAATGTCACTGAGGCTGGCTTAAAAATAAAGAGAATTTATTTGTTCACCTGATAGGAAACTTCAGAGGTATATGTTGATTCAGGTGAGGTTTGATCCTGAATCTCATGTAATGTGACTCAGGACCCAATTTCTTTCTTTCTGTTTTTAATTGTCACTAACTGGATGTTAACTACATTTGGGGGAGGCTCCCCTCAACTCATGGCCTTGAATTATCTTTTAGTAACTCTGAGAGTTACATGAATGAATCTTCAATCATGAAACAGGAAATCTGTGTCTCCGCAGTGTCAGACCAAAGTTCTTAAGAGTCACTGTAATTGGACGAGCTTAGTCATCCTGAACAGAAATGGTACATTCACATTAGCTCTGCTAATTGTGGTTCATGCCTGGAGTAGGCGAGTCCAGTTCAATCCAAACCATAAAGCTTAGAATGAAGGAGACATTTCTTCCATTCCAAGAAGGAAGAGAAATAGATGACAGAGAGCCAACAGCAGATATTCACTAGTTACTTCCAGAGTACATTTCCTGTTTTCTTCATCTAGAAGACTTTAAATAACCCCCAAATTCACATATTTTTAGGTTGTTACCTAACACATTTTTAGAGAACAGATGTAAATTAAAGGGTAAATAAATCATTTCATAGTGTGATATTATTTTCTATCAGTTACATATCCACATTTAAAAGAAAATCCTAACTCTATTGACTAATGTGGTGATTCACCATCCTCATGGTCTCAGTCATGCCTCTTAGTTGATACTCCTCTTTTTATGTGGTGTTTAAAAAAAGAACACCATGTTTAAAATATTATCAGATTACCCAGAAATACTTAATGAAATTTAACAACATTTTTCCACAGAGCTCAGCCCCAACAGTGTCTTTGATTACATTCTGCCTCCTCATCTTATTTGGGGCCTAGCTCCAGCAAGCATCACAATTTTTTTTTTTTTTTTGCTTGCTCTAATACATCACTGGCAAAGGAAATTTGTAGAGGAGTGTGGGGGAAGAAGCTGGTAAGAGGCTAAGAGACTTTCTTTTTTTTTTAAACACACACACACACACACACACACAAACTCCAGCACTTTATTTATTTATTTTTTATATTTTGAGACAGTGTCTTGCTTTGTTGCCCGGGCTAGAGTGCCATGGCTTCAGCCTAGCTCACAGCAACCTCAAACTCCTGGACTCAAGCAATCCTCTTGCCTCAGCCTCTCGAGTGGCTGGGACTACACTACAGGCACGTGCCACTATGCCAGGCTAAATTTTCTATTTTTAGTAGAGATGGGGCCTCGCTCTTGCTCAGGCTGGTCTCGAACTCCTGACCTCATGCCATCCTCTCACCTCGGCCTCCCAGATTGTTAGGATTACAGGCGTGAGGCATGCGTCCAGCCCTAAGAGACTTTATTGAAGAAAGATTTACTTCAAGGAAAGAGTAGAATTGTTAAAAAGAGGTATTTTATAGAAGTTTTGCTTAATGTAGTGAAGTGCTTCTTCACCTCCTCAGGGAACCTTCCTTGCAATTTCCATTATGTTTCAGTGCTTTGGTACTGTAGATACATGGATTTGGGGAAGACTTTCTGAGACTGGGAATAGAGTGAAAACAATGGCACCCCAAGATATTCAGTTGACCCTTGAACAATAAGTAGGTTAGAGGTGCTGACCCACTGTGCAGTTGAAAATCCAAGTGTAACTTTTGACTCCCCCAAAACACAGGTACTAATAGCCTACCTACCATTGACTGGAAGTCTTACTGATAACATAAACAGTCAATTAACACTTATTTTTTATGTTATGTGTATTATATACTATATTTGTACAATAAAGTAAGCTAGACAAAAGAATATGTTATTAAGAAAATCATAAGGAAGAGAAAAATATATTTACTATTCATTAAGTGGAAGTAGATCATCATAAAGGTCTTTATCCTTGTCTTCTTCACATTGAGTAGGCTGAGGAAGAGAAGGAAGAGGAGGAGTTAGTTGGTCTTGTCTCAGGGATGGCTGAGGTGGAAGAATGGAGGAGGTGGAGAGGCAGTCACATTTGGTATAACTTCCGGAAATACATTATAATTTCTATCTGACTTTTTGCTTTTTCATTTCCCTGAAAGTGTTTCTGTTTGATACCAATCCTTCTTCCACCATTTGCTTTCATTTCAATGCCTGGATGATAGAAGGGTCAATATCATAAAATAAGTCAAAAGCTGTCTTGAATAATCGGAACCCTTCTGCCAGATTGTCTAATGGCAGTTTGTTTTCTGGCACCACTTCGTCTATGTCTTCTTCCTCATCAACTGGCACTGGTTCGGAAGCACTCATCTCCATCACGTCATGTTCTGTTAATTCCTCTGGTGTGGTGTTTATTAGCTCTTGAATTTCTCCAAAATCAGTATCTTGAAACCCTTCACCTCCCACCTTTTTGTCATCTCCACAGTTTCTTTCATGATTTTCTTCATTGCCTCTGTTGTAAATTCTGTGAAATCATGCAGAACGTCTGGACACAGTTTTCTCCAGTAGGAATTTATTGTTTCAAGCTTGATGGCTTTTTCTATAACAATGATGGCATCTTCAGTGGTGTAATCATTCTGGACTTTCATTATGTTCTCTCTATCAGGATTCTCTTCTATAGCATAGACAATCCTTTCTGTAGAGTACCCTGTGTAACGAGACTCAAAAATCCTTATGACCCATGATCTAGAGGCTGAATTAGTAACATTGTGTTTTGGGGCAAGTAGACCAACATCTCTGATGTTGAGCTCATGGGGTTCTGGGTGGTCAATGGCATTGTTCAATATCAAAAGAATTTTAAAAGGAAATCTTTTGCTAGCAAAATACTTCCTGACTTCAGGAACAAAGCATCAATGGAACCAATCTGGGAAAAGGGTTTTCATTGTCTAGGCCTTTTTCTTGTCCAACCAAAAGACTGGCAGCTATTGTTTATTTTTTCCCTTCAAGCATCTAGGGTTAGCATCTTTACAGATAAGAGTAGTCCAGATCATAAACTTGACTTCATTTTCACAAGACAGTAGAGTTAGCCTATTGAATCTTCCTGCATTAAATCCTGATGCTTAGTTCTCTTCCTTACTAATAAATGTCCTTTGTCATTTTTTTCTCCCAGAATAGAGCACTTTTATCTGCCTTAAAAATCTGTTCAGGCAGATAACTGTCTCCTCAATGATTTTCTTAATGGCACCTGGGAACTTTTCTCCTGCCTTTTGGTCAGCAGAAGCTGCTTCTTCATTTACCTTGACATTTTTTAAGCCAAATTTCTTTTTAAAATTATTAAACCATCCTTTGCTGGTATTAAGTTCTCCAACTTTAGATCCTTCACCTTCCTTTTGCTATAAGTTGTCATATAATGACTTCACTTTTTCTCAAATCATATGAGTCTATAGGTATGCCTTTCTTATGGCAATCTTGCACCCACATAAGGTACATTTTCAATATGAGATAAAAAGTTATTTCACAAAATGTACCGGGTTTTCATGCCTGCTGGCATAGCTACACTGACAATTTCACAAATTTCCTTTTTTTTTTTATTACAATGGTTCATATACTGGGTTCATTTATCTTGAAATGGCAAGCAACCATAGCTGCAGCCCTCAATCTATGGTACATATTAAGCAATTCAACTTTTTCTTGTAATGTCATGATTTTTCTCTGCTTCTTGAGAGCACTTTCAGCATCACTAGTGTCAATTCATGTGGGTCCCATGGTGTTTATTCAGGGTTTATGATATTGCACTAAAAACACGATAAAGAATATGTTGAGAAGGGCCTGTGATCACATTTTACCGTGAGACACAATTTCCTGGAGAGACAAATTGTTTACACAGAGATGATTATCATCACAGTGTTTTAAGTGACTACTTGCAACACTTGAGCTCCTACAATAGCAATAGGAGGTGGCTTTGAAGTTATTACAGTAGTATGGTATGTGCCACAGTTAATTTTATGCAGTTATGGTTTAATACTGCATCTTTATGTTTGCTTGTATTTCTCTTGACTGCAAATGGCACCTGTGTTTGTATGCATAAGTTTTCATAAGTTTCAAATTTTTATAATAAATTTGTGTATATTTTATGGCATTAAGTGATAAAGTAGACCAGTGTCTACAAATATTTTATACATTCATGACATATCTAACTTTTTCTTAATTTTTTTGATATTTCAGGTCAACCTGGTTCATCTGAGAGTTTTTTTAAATTGTCACAAATCTCCAAAACGTTTTTCAATATATTTATTGAATAAAATTTACATATAAGTGGACCTTCACAGTTCAAACCCGTGCTGTTCAAGGGTCAACTATAATTATAAATTTCAGCCACCTTTGCAGACAATCTGCTGGAGTCTACTTTATAGTATTTTACTGGTCTTAATGAATTAAGGAATAAGAGTATCTATCTTCCAAAAAATACATTGCATATGTAAACAGTGGGGCTGATTGCAGTATAATTTGAAGCAATGCTGTATTAGTATTGATAGCTAAGGAACAACCTCCATATCATGCTGACATGCAGATGTTAGGTGCTGTTTTCTCTGTGTGAGAAAGAACTTTCTGTTAACTGAAAGATAAATTGGGTTTCTTTAATTTAGTTGAGTCAGACCTGAATGTGAAGATCATGTAGAAATAATTTGTGTCACTTTTTTCAGCTTTGTTTGGAGATATATAACATGCTATGTGTGTATTTATATAACATACAAGAATTATATAAGAAACATTCTATTACTTCACTGTACAAATACTGATACAGTGAAGGTTCTCACATTTAAATAAGATTTTTTTGTTGTTGTTCAGCTAAGTGCTCCAAATACTACTGTATGATTTGGTCACTATGAATTCTCTTCCAAGAAAAATCTTGTTTAGCAAGTGCTTTCTTTGTACTGCCATCCTCTAAGAGAATTTAATTTAGGCAGATTAGTGGCAGGCTAATTGACAGAGCTGTAGTTCTGTTTTTCAAAGATTCTTTCTGTTCTGTAATCAAGAAACAGTTTTTCTGTAACTCCTCACCTCTCCCTATCTCAAGTGATGCAGTTTTCTCCACATCTCTGGGAAAAATCACTTAAATTCTCAAATCACTGGTACAAAACAACAAAATATTCCAGTAGCTGGGAGAATTAAGAGGTTAATATTCTTGAGACGGATGCATTGGAGGCATATCTTTTGCTAATTCACGTCAGAGTTGTATTTTGGGTAATTTGTGAATTTATATTTGTGAGTTTTGGCTAATACTATTAAGTTTATATCATAGATAGCTGTGTAATTAGGCAAATAATATCTACCTTTAATATAGTCTAAAAAATTCCATGTTTATGTACCTTTATTTACTTATTTAGTAAATAGTTATTGAGTACCTTCTATGTGCTAGGCATTGGGATAAAGTGGTCAAAATGCTGATCAATGCCTATAAAATTTAAACTTTGCATGTGGACAAAAACACTAAACATAAATAAAAAATCATAATTAGAAGGTGATGCGTTAAGAAAAAGATAAAAATGTACAGCAGGTAAAGGAGACTGAGATTGGAGAGTGCAGAGTGGCACAGGAGGAGACTGAAGTATGAAATAGAGTGGTCATGGCAGGACTTCTTTATACAGTGAGATTGGAGGGTAGACTTGAAGAAGGTCTCTAGTGACTACAATACAAGATGACGTCTCTGCTGCTACTTGGAAGAACAGCATTCCAGGGAGAGGGAGCTGCTAAAGCAGTGGTCCTAAGGTGAAAGCATGCAGGTGAGGAAGCCAGTGTGGCTGGATCCGAGGGAACAAGGAGCGAGCAGTAGGAGAGGGCACCAGAGAGTAACAGGCATCAGATCTCATAGACCTTGTAAGGAATTTGGTCTTTATTATAAGCAAAATAAGGAGTTACTGGAGGGTTTCCAGCTTTTTAGTGGCACAGTCTGACTTACATTCTTGCAGCTGTGTTGAGACTGGGCTTTAGGGTGATAGGGTAGAAGCAGGGAGACAGGTTGGGAAACTTTTGTGAGAATTCACACAAGAAATTATGGTGACTTCACCAGGTTTGTACCAGTGAAGGTGGTGAGAAGTGTTTGGACTCTGATATATTCTGATGGTAGATCTAACAAGATTTCCTCATGAATTGGATGAGCAACTGGAAGGAAAGAATTGCCATTAACTGAGAGATTCCTGTTTCTACTTCAATCCACTTATCTATATTTCCCATATTTTAAAACACTGTAAGATTTTTTTTCCCCAAGAAGGAAATACCTAAGATGAAAATTATTTATACACATGTTTGGCTTGCAGATAAGAAGCAACTGTTTTTCTTTGGTATATACTTCTAGGTGTGTTTGTGTCCTTTTATAGGAAGAGATTTGTCTCTCTGAATAACCTTGGATTTAGGCCCTAACCTAAATATCTATAAGTTGTCTCTTTGGAGCAAATAGAAGAAGAAGGGAAAAATGGAATTGGAGTTCAATAAAGGAACTGCAATACTAAAAGAATATAAAGGTGACAAGCACTATTATTGATGAACATGGAAGGTAGTTATTGGCTAACTTGCAGTTTTTTTCTCTTCCATTTCTCCTGTCTTGCTCATTGTGTTTCTTGGTATTGTTCTCAATGAATCTTTTTTCATTGAAGTTTGTGCCTAAGGCTGCCACAGACTCGGATGGAACACCTTCAAGAAGGGAGATAAAACTATTATAAGTTTAAATTAACTTCCAGTATAGAATGGTTTCCAATCTTCGTGCTTATTTTTGACATGGCAATTTTGGGAGAGATGGTGGGGAGAGGGAAGTGGCATAATAGGTTACTATAGGGGAGTATCATTTGCACACCATTTTCTAGAGATTTGAATATTTAAGGCCTTCATCTTTCAAGTGTAAGTTGAAGATATTGTCATGAATAAAATAAAAGTTAATTTAAACCGACATCTGATACAAAGAATCTTTTGTTATTTTGTACTTCTTCAGTAAATGGATACTAAAATTACAATTCTCATGAAAACTTTTTAGACTCCAGTTTGGATCCTCTTAAATTTGAATGCACGGGAAGTACTTACTTACAAAGGGAATAAACAAAACTTGTAAAAGTAAAGAGTTAAAAAAGGAGAATAAACATATGGAGGGAAAGGGAGAAGGAAATTGGAGCCCTAGAAAGATCAGTAGAGAGTGAAGGGAAAACAGTAGTGGTATTAGAGGTGATATAAATGAAAGTCTGGGGTGGGCGAGTAAGAGGAGCTAGAAACAAGGTGAATGGTAGAGAAAGACATTGGCATCAGATTGTGCTTTGCAGTTGGAGGATCATCACCAAGAGAACTCAATGATGTGGTCAAAGTGAATAGAAAGAAAAGTAAAGACAAAGAAGGTTTGCGATTTCTGGTTTCTGAAATTTTCTGGACTTACCAGCCTGAAAGAATCAAAATAATCTGTGGGAATATTTTTTTTTCAGTTTGATATGAACTTTGAGGGTGAGGGTCCAAATGGTTGAATTTTATTATTGGTTTTATATGCCTATGAAAAATGAATTATTTAGAATTTTTATTACTGTTCTCTTTGAATAATCTACAGGTCTTTATTAGGAATCTCAAAGTAAAAAATTACTTCCTCTGTCCCCACTTCTCCCACAATCTCTTCAAGACCTACAGTTACTTCTAGAAGAAAATTCTATAGATGAATACTGCACTAATGGTTGAATGGTTGTTACCACATATTCCTAGACCCTCATTTAAACTTGATATTTGTAAAACCAAAAAGCACAGTACTTTTACATCTCTCCCTACTCTGCAAACACTGGCCTTTTCTCATTTTATAATCATTTAAATATAATTCTGAGAGATGTAATATTAACATCTGGGGAATGGGCTTTTGATGGGAAGGAATCTGTGGTGTTACTCTCGTTTTTCTTTTCTTTTTGTTGAATGACTAGATGGAGGCATTGAAATGTTAAGTGATAAAGTGAGCAAAGCATGATTTAAACTTAGTGTCTAACCAACTTCTCAGTTCATGGAGCACATTATTTTTTAATTAAATTTCTACAGAAACTGCTGCTTCCTGAACCTTTGGGGAAGCATTGTCTTTTTGGTAAAGATTAAGAAACTTGTCATTGAATAATTGAAAAGAAGTTACAAAATATGCCTGTTGAGCCATCACTATACATTTTATGGTGAAAGCCGAGCAGCACAATTATCAATAACAAACGGTAAACTCTGTTATTTTAGAAATACTGTAATTCATATAGGAGAATGTGATTTCTAAATTTCTAAATCTGCCAGTTTTAAGTATAGTGCCCAGAAATGCTTTGGATGTAGGTTGCATTTGGTGTTCAGTATTGTGAGGCACTAATCAGCTAAGTACCATAATCCTCCTTACAGGGTACATTCTTACTTGACCTGGAGCTATATACAGCTACATAGTAACAGCATTAAATAATAACCTTTTCCTTAACAGGTCCATCACTAGAGGATTTTATGACCTCATCCTTGATTGAGAGTTCCTTTATGTGTAACTTTTTAGTAATTGAGTTTTCAAATAAAATGATTGTAAACAAGTAGAGACTTTCAAATCATCTGATTAAGGATGGCTCCTATGATTTTGCCAGGGTTAGAAGGATTAAATGAAAGCACTGCCTGGCACAATATTGATGTATTTTTGTCAACATGATGCTTCATGCTCGACAGATGTGCATTGGTTGAACAAAAGGTAAAACAATAAAAATATATTAAATATTAATTGTGATATATAAAAAGATTTATCTATTTTATAGTTTTTGATAAATATAAATTGATTTGTTAAAAGCTTTTTGTAGGAATTTCAGGAATGGAACCTATATATTTCATGTTTTACAGGATAGTATACTTCTGTTAAATCCTTGATTTAATGTATTTGAACAGCTTAGAATTTTAGAATTTGATTGAAATGTTATGTTTAAACTTTTGGTTGGCATTGTGTAATTGTATTAATGAAGTATTGTGTTAGTTTATTTAGCAATATCCATGCTTTATAAAGCTTTTAAAAAGACAGAGATATTTTTTCAGATTATCGATTCTTTAAGTGTCATTTATATCCTTTTATTTTTAAAATGACAATTTTTTAATGACCTCTACTAATAAAGATTGTAAGAGATTTTCTTATAAGTAGTGCTTAATTGTAATAATATAAAATTTGAATTTACAGAAATTAGTAATCTTCAGGTTCTTCACTTTGTGTCATTATAAGTCTTAAAAATTGCATATGTCTTCAACTGAGTTAAAAATATGTGAATATTAGAAGTTTCCAGGTAATCTTTCACTGTCCTTATAAATGTTTTCAAATGTTTACTGGATTATATTTTCAAATACTTGATTATTTTATGGTATATATGATCAGTAATGTAGGTAGTATAGTAACATAAACCACACGTGATGGTAAAGGTTATAATATTAAAATGGAAATTAGGGTAGAAACATGATGAATTAATATACAGTATGTAAATGGAGACTACCTTTGGGAAATTAGGAAAGTGCTTTTAATTGGGAAAAAATCTTCTTATTTGGAGTTTTCTCTTCAGTCTGAATAATTTTTGGACATGGGGTTTTAAAGAGTCTAATTGGTAGGGTTTCTTAGTCTAGCTATTATGCCTAGTCAGAATAACATTTACAATGGAGCACCAGGTGTGTTATGTAGCTAGAATATTTAGATACGGATTGAATAGTTAGTCCATATGACAAAAGATTATAAGCCATGAATAGAAATGATACCCATTAAGGTAGATTTATGATGTCTAAAATGTGATTTTCTATGAACTGTTTCTAGTTAAAAGCAGTATAATATGGTGAAAGAGAAAATAATTGTAACAGCCTAGCTTTCAATAAAGAGAAGCAAGATGAGTAGACATTAGGTGAATATAAAGTGAAAATAAATATATACTGGTATTGTTATATCAGAAATAAGGATTAATAGGATGCATAGGAGTAAAAATTAAATTACTATCTTTTATTCTAAAGAAAGGCATAATTTCAGATTTTGCCTCTTACTTTTTCAGGATCTTTGAAGGATTAAGTGAAATATAATATCCTAGATGCATTGCTCCATTTCTTTGAATTATAACTGATGCGTTAAGTACTATCAAGTGCTTTATGATTCTTTAGAGAAGTTTATAGTTATCATTATATTCTTTTGCCTATTAAATGTTTTCTACCTGATAATAATAAATGATAAGGCTTGCTTATAATGGCCAGTAGTGAAAATATAGACTAGATACATTAATTGAGTTTTCATAGACTTTCTTCAGTTCCTGTAAAGAATATAATATCTGAGAAATATAGAGGTTTTAAATTGTAAAGGAGAGTATATATGAAATAATTCCTGATACAGTTGGTAAAAATTATTTTGACAGAGTATTGTAATATTTTGGAGTAATTAATATCAGATTCTTCATTGTTTGTTAAGAGTATTCTTAGAATGAAATCTTGCCTTTTTTCTAGCATAGCTTTAATAATGTACCATAAGGTCCTGTACCTTAAAGTATATTTTTAAAAACCTAAGTCCAGGTAAAGTAACAGTGACAATAGTCATCCCAATTTCAGATTATAACCACTATTCTATTTTTACTTAAATCCAGTACAAATCAGCATCTACAGTATGATTCACATGCTTTAGGCAAATTTCATAATCTCTAGAACAAAGTGATTGCAGGATTTAATATTGAATTCAATTTTCCTAAGGTATGAATTTTAAAAAGCACTTAGATGGCTTGCTAGGGACTAATTATTAATAGCCTTTCTTTTGGAACTGAATTCTATTATAGGAAGTAAATATTCTTGTTTATCAATGAAATAGAATATAATCCTCTGTTATAAAGACTCACTATATTCGCTTTATTTATACTGTACTTACTTTACTTTCAAAAATTCTTGTTAATTCCTGAGAGTAGGAATGAAGTGTTCCTTTTTCCCCCCCATTTCTATCCTTTAATACCCACTTCAATGTTAAATATATTACTGGAAGTCCTTAATGCTTTAAGCTTTCATTTAGGCACATTAACTTGATGAAGTTGTGGTATACATATTATAAGATCATAGTCCCTAAGAAATTGAAGAGGGTTTAGAATCATTCAGCTTCTTAAGAATAAGGATTGTCTTATTAATTTCTGTATTCCTAGTCTATATTGTAGTATGGGGTATTTAGTTCTTACTCAATACATGTTTGCTAAAAAACATGAGTTGATGTGTACAATCTAGGCCTCTCATTTTAACGCACAGACTCTCCCCCAAATTAAATGGTTATATAGGTTCAAATAGCTGGTTAATAGCAAAAGTAGGAGTAAGAAATGCAAATACCTTAACTCTAGTGTTCTTTTAATGATACACCACTATTCTAGAGTATTTTTTCTTTAGTCATATGTATAAAAATAATGACAAAAGTAAAATGAATGATGTATGATATACCATTTGAGTGCCCTGTTTTGATTGTAAATTTTAAACTGTATGAGGCTATGGTTTTATGTGACAATTGTAACATAGAAATTTGTCATTTAAGTCCTAAATGTTTTATATGTACGTGTAAATGCTAAAAATACCCACATCTACTTGCTTAATTATAAAACATTTAGGGGAAAGACTAGTTCCTTCATTTACTACAATACTTTCCCTTTACAATTCCAGGTTAGAGTCTATCTTGGTTTTCCACTTGTGTGAGGCTTGCAAGGTGGAAGAGATACAGAAGCCTTTATTGTCAAGCAGTAGTTGTTGGCAGGCAGATAGGCAGATATAAAAGTCTTAGTGGCTCCTGGGCAAGCTCCTGTTAATTAGCCACCCTGATGCTGTAGGCAGCTGAGATAATTGATGGCAAATTCCTAGAGATTCTTGAGATTCACAGCAGCTTAACTTCCATTTTGAGAAACCTTGTGTTTGGTTCTACAGGCTAAGAGCAGTGGCACTAACTTCCCTGGCCTTCATTCTTCTAGCCTGGTCAACTGTTGTGTAGCTTCTGATTCGTGTATTAAAATCCTTCCTACCTGGAAAACCTAGGGTGACTTCTGTTTTTTATTAGTGAACCCTAATTGATAAATTGGCTGACTACATTCCAGATATGTGGGAAAGGGGATTCAGTGACACAGGGGATACTTTAGAGTAGAATGATGATTTTGCTGAGTTGGGCCATCTTGCTTTTGCTCTGTCCCCCCACCAAAAAAAAAAAAAAAAATATATATATATATAGTCTAAGAAATTCACTACTAAGGTGTTGAATCTTGGTCATCTTTAACTCTGACTCCACTCTTACATTATCTCCTGGTCATGTCTGGGTCAAATCCCCATGGCAGTTATTTTAAACCTTTTCTATTGTCTTCAGCATTCCAATCCTATTGCTTCCCATGGCTAATAGCTCACTTTATCTGAATTCATTCCAGAGAAGAAGACAGTGTGACTGTTTGTTAACAGAGCATTATAAGTGATTGCAAGGTCCACTAGATTATACCAGTGTTAGAAGGGCAGGTTGAGAACTCAATAAGTATTTTTTTCCCTCTGCGACTGTAAGGGAATATGAGGGGTCAGATGTGAAAATTCAGTGGAAAAATATCACCAAGCTGGCCTTAATCTTAATGAAGATCGAATAAAAATAGCAACCCTTTCTGACTTCTAGAATTTTTTTGATACATAAATTATTGTTGGTATTTATTTACAGTGCTTATCTCAAGTTTGATCAGTAAAAAAGGTTGGAGACAATGATAAAACAAAGATTTAGATGAACCAATACTAGGAATGATCTAGATAGATGATGAATGAAAATTAATTTTTAAAAAGGCAGCACTTAGTTTCAGTCAGAAAGTATTCAACTCTTGAGCCAAGTCAGTTTGACTTCATGACTTTTTCAAGTAACTTTCCTATCAAGGTGTCAGGAATAGAGCAAATGGAAGGAGGTATTTTTCTAAGCTACTGAATAACAGTTCGAAGATAGCACAAGTATAAGAAGCCAAGCAAGGAAATTAGAATAAAGGCCATTTTACAGCAGCAGAATATGATGTTGATTATGTAATTTTGGAGTATATTCTGTATATAGTGTTTCAGGCATTTAATAACTACAACAAAAGTACCTTTTAAATTACTTATTTGAACTGAATAAAATTAATATTACTAAACCATTATTGTATACCTTCAAAATGAAATGGAAAAAAATGGCAAAAGAACCATTTGAATTTATCCATCAACCTGCCAGCAAATCAGTGAAATGGAAAAATGTTTAAATTTTTCTCTTCTCATTGTTCTTTTCCTTTGCTTACTTAGGAAAAGGAGTCCATCAGTGTCCAGAGATCAGAATAGAAGATACGACCAACAGGAAGAAAGAGAGGAATATTCACAGTATGCTACTTCAGATAGCGCAATGCCTAGATCTCCATCAGATTATGCTGATAGGCGATCACAACGTGAACCTCAGTTTTATGAAGAATCTGATCATTTAAATTACAGGGACTCCAACAGGAGAAGTCATAGGCATTCCAAAGAATATATTGTAGATGATGAGGATGTGGAAAGCAGAGATGAATATGAGAGACAGAGGAGAGAGGAGGAGTACCAGGCACGCTACCGAAGTGATCCGAATTTGGCTCGTTATCCAGTCAAGCCACAACCCTATGAAGAGCAAATGCGTATCCATGCTGAAGTGTCCCGAGCACGGCATGAGAGAAGGCATAGTGATGTTTCTTTGGCAAATGCCGAATTGGAAGATTCCAGGATTTCTATGCTAAGGATGGACCGACCATCGAGGCAAAGATCTGTATCTGAACGTAGAGCTGCCATGGAAAATCAGCGATCTTATTCAATGGAAAGAACTCGAGAGGCTCAGGGGCCAAGTCCTTACCCACAAAGGACCACAAACCATAGTCCTCCCACCCCCCGGAGGAGTCCAATACCCATTGATAGAGCAGACATGAGGCGTACTGACTCGCTAAGGAAACAACACCACTTAGATCCTAGCTCTGCTGTAAGGAAAACGAAACGAGAAAAAATGGAAACGATGTTAAGGAATGATTCTCTCAGTTCAGACCAGTCAGAGTCAGTGAGGCCTCCACCCCCAAAGCCTCATAAATCAAAGAAAGGAGGTAAAATGCGCCAGGTTTCATTGAGCAGTTCAGAGGAGGAATTGGCTTCCACACCTGAATATACAAGTTGTGATGATGTTGAGATTGAAAGTGAGAGTGTAAGTGAAAAAGGTAAGCTCTCTAATCACCCATGTTGCTGTAATTGATTAGTTAAGGTTTTTTTTTTTCCAGGTTGTTTTGTGAGTAAACATTTAATAGATATTGCTACCTTTATTTTTAAAATCTTTAGTGGTGTTGGTCATGTGAAGAAAATTTCAACTTATGAGAAACGTACCTTCTGTTGTTCATGTATAAGAAAAGTCTATTGATTTTTTAAAATTACTTTGTTTTGGAAAGCTTTCCTGCATCATTTGATGGCATATTTTTAAAATATCTATTAGCTATAGTTTTAAAAATAACTTTTTTTTTGTATCTCCTTATAAAAGTAATATGTTCACTATAGAACATCTGAAAAATTTCTTTCTTTTTTTTTTTTTTCTGAGACAGAGTCTCGCTCTGTTGCCCGGGTTGGAGTGAGTGCCGTGGCATCAGCCTAGCTCACAGCAACCTCAAACTCCTGGGCTTAAGCAATCCTACTGCCTCAGCCTCCCAAATAGCTGGGACTACAGGCATGCACCACCATGCCTGGCTAATTTTTTCTATATATATTTTTAGTTGGCCAGATCATCTCTTTCTATTTTTAGTAGAGACGGGGTCTCACTCTTGCTCAGGCTGGTCTTGAACTCCTGACCTCGAGTGATCCACCTGCCTCGGCCTCCCAGAGTGCTAGGATTATAGGCGTGAGCCACCGCGCCCGGCCTGAAAAATTTCTTAAAGTGTGAAGAATGAAATATAAACTATCCATATTCTTTTCACCCAAATATAACCTTGTTAACCTGTTCTTATCTTTCTTTCTTTTTTCCTATGCAGGTATAGTTTACAGATTTATAAAATTGGTATCATACTATTTATAATTTTGTATCCTGATTTTTTCAGTTAATATCATATCATCAGCTTTTTTTCCCAAGCCCTTAGATGTTCTTTAGAAATATGTTTTAAATAGCTGCACTAATGTTCTATCTTAAGAATATGCTACAAACTAAATACTTCGCTATTTGGGGCATTGTGGTTGCTTCCAGTTGCTAATGTAAATAATATTATAATGGTTATCTTTATACACAATTTTTGCTTACACCTCTCAGTATTTCAAAAATATATATTTGTACTTTGGATTTTTTTAAACTTTAATTCAGATTACCCACTTGCTTCCCAGAAAGGTTGTAACATGCTTTATTCCTGTCATATGTGCCTGACCTTATGATCTCAATACGCTCTTTCCCAATTGAATAGGCCATAAAAATGCTATCTTTGTCATTTTAATCTTAATTTAATTGTGACATTGAATGTTTTTATGTTTATTGGCATTTGATATCTTCTTCTGTGAATTATCTGTTCATTCCTTTCATTTCTTCTGCCTACCTTCTTATGAGTATTAGTTTTTCCTATTATTGATTTGTAAGAACTTTCTATGTATTTAGGATTTTACTCCATTTAACTGTTACTTGTGCCAAATATATTTCTCATTTTGATGTTTATCTACCAATTTTCTTTGATTATTTGGAAATACTAAATTTAATATAGGTATACCTTTGTGTCTTTGGTAATTTTTTAAAATTACTTTCATCCTTAAAAATTCTTTATTCATCCCCAATCAGTTAAATATTTGACTTTATATTTTCTCATTTTTAGTATTTTTTTTTAACCATTAACTTTTTAATCTTTCTGGAATTTATTTTGGTGTATGACAAAGTACACCAGATTGGTAAGTATCATGCCAACACCCTCCCTTTCATTTTCTTGTACCATTTGTTGAATAGTCCATTTCTTGTTTATAAGAATCAACAGGAATCAATAAGGGAATTCAAGAAGGCAGCTAGGTATGAAATTACTATAGAATCATTTTATACTATACAAAAATAGTTAGTTAGAAAATATAAATTAAGAGTGGTTCCCGTTTTGAACTAAATATAGAAAATATGATTTAAAAGCAACTAACAAGAAATGTGGAAGCCTACAGGAAGAGCTACAAAATTTTACTGCATAACATAAAGGAAGATGTGAGTAGCAGTTCATTTCATGTTCCCAATTTTAGGAAGGCTAAATACCATAAAGATGCATGTTCTTTCCAGATACTTTCTTGGTGTTAGTGACATTGTAGACACAATCCCAGCTGGACTCTTGGAGTGTCTTATTTCTGAACTTAATCTGGAAGGAAAAACACTAGTGAGAATAGCCAATAGTAGTGAGGGAGAACTCACTTAACCAGGTATTAGTGAAATGGCAATGATTGATAGTGTGGTAATGACAGAAAATTTGACAAATAGATTAGTAGAAATTTTTTTTTTAGACAGAGACTCTCTTTCTGTCACTCTGGGTAGAGTGCAGTGGCATTATGGTAGCTCACTGCAACCTCAAACTCCTGGGCTCAAGTGATCCTCCTGATCTTCCTGCTTCAGCCCCCGGAATGGCTGGGACACACCACCACACCCAGCTAATTTTTTCTATTGTTAGTAGAGACGGGGGGTCTTGCTCTTGCTCAGGCTGGTCTCAAACTCCTGAGCGCAAGCGATCCTCCTGCCTCAGATTTCCAGAGTGTTAGGAGTATAGGCATGAGCCACCACGCCCAGCCTAGAATTGTAATGTAGTATATAAAACTAATGAATGATAAAAATATAAAATGCACTACAAGGGGGCAGAAATAAATTATTCAACAAATAAGCTTGGGGAAAATGGAGGTGCAGGTGAAAAAATCAAGTTAGAGACTTACTTCATATTGATTGCATTCAAGATGGCCATCACCATCCCAGTGCTTTGGGAGGCCAGGAGGATGATTGCTTGAGGCTAGGAACGTGAGGTTATAATGAGATATCATTGCGCCACTGCACTCCAGCCTTGGTGAGAGCCAGACCCTGTCTCTTTAAAAAAAAAAGATAAATTTCTAAGAAAATTGTCTTTATTGAAATATAATTACCTATCAAGAGAAACTGTTGATCTTAATCAATTGTATAATGGCATATATAGAAAATTTATTTTCTCTAAGCTGTAACAATTATATTTAATATTCTTTAGTTTGCTTATTTTTCTCATTTGCCAGAGTATATCATAATACTAAAAGATAAGAAAAGGATAATTTTGTTATCTTTTGTGGTTTGGTTTAGATTCTATTTGATAGGTACTTCTATTATTCTTTGCTGAAGTAATGCCTTTACTTTTACAGTATAAAAATATAAAAAAACCAGAAATGCATCAAGATAATGCTTGAAAGCTTTTTATATGTAGTATCCTTATTTATGTGAGATTTTTGTACCTTTGTAAAAGTTAAAGTCCTATGTGATACTATTTATCAAAGCTAAAACATTTATCAAATATAGAAAGAAACATTTCACTCACATCTGTATTCTTCTCTAACTTGAACTACTAGTAGACATTCTTAAAGATAGTCCTCCTTCTCATCTATTTAATAATTTGTTTTGCAGAGTGCAGTTTCTGCCAACATTTCCTATAGACAATCACACTTTAATACGATTTGGAGGAAGAAATATGAATAAAATCTTTTCTTGTTTAGTATTACCCTACTAGTAGAATTCAGTGAGGAGAAATTGTAACTGTTGAGAGAATGGGATATCATGGGAAAGAGATTGACCTGTGTCATATTTTGACTTTTCATTATTAAAGTTGTATTTTTGATTATTTGTGGAAAAAGTGTCAATCTGATTTGTGAATGAGCTACTTTCAAACATATCTAACATTGTGATTCATCCTTGGTAGTTAACTAATGTTTGAAAGATCTTCCTAATAGTTAAAGAAGTTATATTAGTGGCATTTAGACATATTTTTTCCTGTATGTTTATATGTGGATACATCACTTTGATGAAGACCAAGCAACTTTTAAAAGATCATCACCCCTTTGCTTTTTTATCCCTAGGATGAATAACTCCAAGTGTCTCAGATCTCTTTCTCATTGTCTTTACTTTTCTGTTTCTTTTCATTTTTGTGTATAACCTTTCAAAAATGTGCAAGGCAAATTTGGGTCAAGTTATCTAATTTTAAAGTGTTAACCAACACTATGGATAGCACCAGGCAACATTATTATTGCAGAAAAATTCTTTCCAGGCCCTAGTACATCATAGCTTCAACTACATAGAGGATCTTTCTTGTTCTTTAAATAATAAAATTTCTTGGCAATGTACAGCAAGCTTATACTTCATTCTACTTTAACATTTTTTCCTCCACTGGTCTGTTTTTTTCTTTTTTTAAAATCTTTACCTTTATTAGTGTTGGTGGCTTTGGCTCTTCTCTTATTCATTTGTCACTTTGGATGGATTTAATTATTTTAAATATACAGAATTTCACTCATATTTGTAACATGTCATTTCACTCATTATATTCTGACAAATAATGCTGATAATTGCAATTCATAAGTGACTGGGCTATTATTTGTATAATAGTAACAGGGAGGTTTAATTGGAAGAATATCAGTTTTGGAGTCGAAGAGATCAAATCCTGGGTGTGTCATTCACTGACTACATGAGCTTTTCCTACCTAATTTTAACCACTCTTGGTCTGTTTCCTTACCTATACATTGATAAATCAGAATAATACTATTTTTACTGTTTGGTAATTGTAGGGATCAAATGAGACTATATATATGTAACACTTGTCAAGCAGTAGGTATTCAAATCATTTTTAGATGACTTAATGTTCAGTAATAGTTAAGACTTCTACAGGACAATGCTCAGGATTTTTGAATGAAATATAATTGTGGACATATGGATTGTGGTTACTTGTGTTAGTTTCACCTCTTTCAAGATCTGTGCTACGCTGAATGAGGCTCATATTTCTAGGCTAAAGAAGAATATACCTTTTAACTTGTTGAGATGTCATTTTGAGATATAATTCAATATCTCACTAAATACTAAACATCTATTTACTCATTTTTCTTGCAAGTACTTTTTCAGTGCCTATGACTTGCAAGGTGTTGGATTGGATCCAATGGAGAATGTAGAAAGGAATGAGCCCAGGAGTTTGAGCTGTGATTGCACCACGGCACTGCAGACTGGATGACAGAGTGAGACTCTGTCTCTAAAAAACATTTTTTAAAAAAGTGTACTAGAATAAAGTAGAAAATATCAAAGTGAAGTCCACATAGGAAGGGTAATGGTTTTGTAAAACTTTTGTTTAATTATCTGTGTGTACTCTATAGTCTCATAATATAAAACGTTAATATATACTTATTACTGTGAATCATGGCCAAAAATATTTTAAAGCTACTCCTTTACATTAGAATTTTGTGAACCACTTGATTGTAGTGTTTCCTACCTCCCTCATCTGCTTTAGACCTGGAGAAGTTATGTTCAGGGGCTAACTGATACATTGTAGATACTATACTTTCCTTATTAGATATATATTAATCTTAATATTATAATGCAACTTTTTTAACTTTAATGACATAGTCATGTTGTCAACCATTTGCTCAACTGCACAAAAGATAACTGATTTGATCTTTTTTAAGCTATTTATTGTGGAGAGAGAGTTTTAGCTTCCTTTGTGTTCCAGCGCCTTATCTGAGTGATTTTACCAGGTTGTTGCAGGTGTTTTTCGTTTCTCTTTAAAATCTTGAGTAGAGATTGGGCTAGCAAATTCAAGAATACATGCATATGGCAGTCTTCTATCCATAAAATGTGAAATATTTGATTCAATTATAATATTAGAATCTTTAAAGTAGCAAAACACAATTTTACTTATTTTGCAGAGGAGGGTGAATGGAGGTGGGGTTGGGGCAATTTGCAGAAAAGATCTAGCTTAGGAAGAAAAGTAGATATACTGCACACACTCCAGATAGAAGCATGACTCTTAAGGTATTAAAAACAAACCCTAAATATGTCAGCTTTATATTTTGTCTGAGTTTAGTTGTCAGTATCAATAGTGAAATTTATCACCTTACATAATCTCACATTTATTATAATTTTTAAGTAATGAATTTACTATATATGTTTTGTTTGTAAAGAAAATAGGCTATAAAGTGATAGATAATATATATTAGCAATTGGAGAGAAATATTAATTTATGGTATTTGAGACCAATTAAACATGTAAAATTGTAAAGCAAGTAGACTCAAAAATTTTTAGAATAAATCATAATGAGAACATTTTAAAAATATTTAGGTAGCTATTTTACTACTAAGACTTTCACAAGTAAAATTTTGTAAATGTCAAAGAATGATTACTATCTTGTATATTCACTCCATATGTTGGTAAAATAATTTTATGCTAAATAGCTATTCCAATTGTAACATGAGTTTTAAAACTTCACCCTTGAATAAAAAGAAATCAATCACATCAGAGTTACATGTATATAATTAATTACTCTGTTGCTATATTAGGCAACATTATGAAATTATTTCATCATGTCTGTTATAAAAATAGCATACTTTCAATTCATGATAAATCAAGTTGCAAATACATATTATGAATCTAATTTGGGACTTGAAACTATATAACATAAATATAAGCAGATTAATAGGCTAAACACAAAGTTCATTTGTACAGTGCACAGCCAGAAGATAAATTTACAAATGGGAATGAAGGATAATTTTTGGTTTCGTAAAAAAAAAGTTGCAGCATTTAAAATTTTTATGATAGTAATTCCATCCTTTTGCATAAATATTGCCTTATTAATTATGGGTAAAATACCATGTAAAGCATTTGCCTACAAGAAAAGGACTGTTTTTAATAGAAAACTTAGTACCCAAGTAGGTACCATGAAAAACAACCTTACAGATTTCAGTGTGTGGGAGATATGTGAGAGGGTTCTTAGCTAAATGAATGGAAAATTAAAAGCAAAATTAAATTATAGACTAGTTGTTCAAGCAAGTTTGGATTATAGAAAATGCTAATTTTTAACTTAAAATGAAGTCTCTGTTATATTGGATTAGAATTCAGTAGATGAGGCTTAGATTTTGATACTGATACAGCTTTAAAAATTTGATGATGAAATTTGTTCAAAAGATAGGAAAGATATAATTTAGTGAAGAACATATTATTATTAATTGATAAGAGGCATATCAGAACAAATGCCCGAATGGTGTTACAAATGCTGTATAGGCCATTTGTATTTGAGTTGAAAAAGCATTGAAATAGCAGACAAGTTGGGTCTAAGCCTAATTCAGTATTTCAAGAAATGTACAGTACATACATTCATTCACTCATTTATTCAAACTTTATTTATTTCAACTAAAATATATCAAATGTCAATAATCTATGGTACTAGAGAGTATGAAAAATGAAATAAGGTAACATTTTCTTTTGCCCTAGAATTTCAGCTTTGTGGTACAGGAGTAAGAACTTGGGCTGCAGATTTCACTGCATGTATGTATGGTAGCTGAATTGTCTAAGAAAATTGCACCTGGAATAGGCTTTCCATTTGTGTTAGCCTGTGCTAGATATGTTAGATAAGTGTAAGGTTTCTAGACTTTGTTTAGCAGCAGGAGAGCCTGACTTCTTATATAAGCCTCAACATTTAGGATATACAATGTAATTTCACTGCATGTGGGAGATTGTCCATTTATTAGAAAGTGCCAGTTGAGAAAATGATCAGATAATACACAATTTAGAGCAGGGATTGTTAAACTGTGGCTTGGGGAGTCTAATTCAGTCTACCACCTGTTTCTATATGCCTCTTGTTTTTTCAGATGGGAATTTTAAAAAATTTTTTAAATAGTTGAAGAAAACCTAAAAAATATTTTGGGACATGAAAATTATATGAAATTAAAATTTTAGAGTCTATAAACAAAGTTTTAAACACAGCCACACCCATTCATTTATGTTTTGGTTGCTGCTGCTTTTGTAAACAAAGTGGACTAGTTGAGACAGACCACATGTGGTGCTTTCATTGCTTTGCAGTGCTGCTCAGCATGCTACAAATTATAGTGCCATGTTTGTAACTCCACAGTGTTTTGAGTGCCATGTACACTGCCATACTGCACCATTTTATTTATTTTTTATTACCTGCTCATACCCATCATGTCATGCTAAGAAAGGATAAGGAAAGTAGACTTTGAATGTCATGGTTTTAAGGCATTATGGAGTGTGGATCACTTTGTTATCAAATTCAATGGCAAAGCATTGTGCTTATTGTACAATGACATTATATATGCACTACTATTACCAACTCACAGGAAAGCAAAGGACAGAAAAACTTAAAAATTTAAAATGGAGTGTTATCATAGCAGAATTTCTTCACAAAAGTAAGTGAAAATGAGACTAAAACCAAAGTAAGTTTCCAAGTAGCTCATTTATTAGCAAGCCAAGAAAACCTTTACCAATAGCAAGTTAATTAAATCATTTCTGAATGCAGCAGCTGAAGTAATATGCCCAGGGAAAATATACTTGTTTAAGACTATTAGGCTTTTCATGAGACAGCTGCTTGAAGATTTAAGGATGTTGGTTAATTAAAAAAATAAGGTAAATGATTTCAAGTCATTTTTCTTGGCTATGAATGAGTCAACAGATGTAAGGTTTATTTGGCAAATACCTAAAGCATGTGATGTTAAAAACCTGTAGTTATTCAGTGTATTATTTACCAGCAGGTACTTAGCAGTAAATATTTTAATCCATCATGTGTTATTGAAGCAGTAGTGTCAATGGTGAGCTTTATTTGCTCTTGTGCACTTAATTTTTATCAATTTTTGTGAGAAATAGAAGCTGAATATCCTGATTTTCCCCTCCACAGTAGTTTGTTGTCTTAGCTCAGTGATAAAGTTTAATTCCATTTTTTTCAAGCCCAGGATTGGTACTGAAAGTTTCTTGAATGAGAACTTCCCTCAGCTGTTATTATTAAACAATGAATGGCTTTCACAATTAGCTTTTGCTCCAGATTTGATTATTTTTCCCAATGAATTTAACCTAAAATTATAAGACAAAAAACAATGGTTATAAGACAAACTTATACTGTGGTAAAGTTATTTCAACCACTAATGTTGTTTGAATCATAAGTAATGTCAAGTTGCTTTATTTACTTTTCTTGGTGTCAAACGGTAAAGTATAAAACCAACATGTCTGTTACTACAGAAATTTGCAATAGAAATATTTTCTAAGCTCAAATTACAGTTCTAGCAGTGTTTATTGGGCCCCAGTGTGAATACAAAGAAACTTTCCATATTCAAAATCCATTTAACTGTAAAATTGAGTACCTTCCACCTAACCTTCAACAAGAAATAACTAATCTGCTATGTTATAAGAAAGAAGAATCTAGTAAAAATCTATGAATATCTTACAAATAATGAATATGTTCAATTAAGATCATATGCTTGTCAATTGATGTCAGTGTTTTCCAGTACCTATCTGTATGCAATTTTTGAAGATGAAATACATCTTTTTACAGATCAGCATCACCAGATTAACATTTGCAACTAATTTTGATGATAGGAAACACTAAATCTGAACCCCAATTAAATGAAATGTTATCTCCCAAAATGTGTAGCCCTGTTTTTTTTTTTTTTTTTTTTTTGAGACCGAGTGTCACTTTGTTGCTCTGGCTAGAGTGAGTGCCGTGGCGTCAGCCTAGCTCACAGCAACCTCAAACTCCTGGGCTTAAGCAATCCTACTGCCTCAGCCTCCCGAGTAGCTGGGACTACAGGCATGTGCCACCATGCCCGGCTAATTTTTTCTATATATATTTTAGTTGGCCAGCTAATTTGTTTCTATTTTTAGTAGAGACGGGGTCTCACTCTTGCTCAGGCTGGTCTTGAACTCCTGACCTTGAGCGATCCACCCACCTCGGCCTCCCAGAGTGCTAGGATTACAGGCATGAGCCACCGCACCCGGCCTAGGCCTGTGTTTTGAAAAATTATACTCAATTATTATTTTTATAGTTTAAATTTCATCAATAAAAATTGTGGAAAATTGTCTTCACTGTTATTTAAGACCTACATAATATCCTTGATTTTGCTTTTTGCCACACAGCCTGAAATACTTACCATCTGCCTCTTTAGAGGAAAAGTTTGCTGGCTCCTGGTTTATAGTATAATACCCATTGTTCATTTTAAATTATCTTGAGATCAGTTAATGATATTTTCTAAAGAGGAGTAAATTGTCATTAATACTTTAACTTTTAAAAACTTTTAACTAAAAAAGGTTTAACTTTTAAAAATTTAACTTTATTATAATTCATTTTGCTTTTTTTCTGCTGGCCATTTATTTTCTTCAGAATTTAAGTTACCTTGCTTCACTTTTTAAGCAATATAATTTATTTCATGAAAAAACATTACCCATACACTCTCAATATAGGATTTAGTTTTTGAGCATTTTTTCTGTCAGTGGTAAGACATTTTAAAGGTAAAGGTAAATAGGTCTGGTTTTAAATGTATGTTCAGATATTTACTAGCTATGTGACCTTGGTCATTTTGTCTTTGTAATATTTACTTTTCTCATCTGTAAAATGGAGATAGTAGTACTTTTATGATAAGCTTATAGTAAGGATTAAATAGCATACCAAAGCATCTACAATGGTGTCTGATGCATACTAAGCTCTCTAATGTGATAAGCAATTTTATTTTTTTAAAAATAAATGAATGTTCTGTGAGACTAGGATTTTTTTAACATTTATTTTTTATTGTGGTAAACACATATAATCTATCATCTTTACCATTCTCAATTGTACAGTTCAGTGGTAATAAATACAGTCATATTCTTTTTTTTTTCTTTTCGTTCATTCCTCCCTGCTCCTCTTCCCAACCTCTGGTAACCACCAGTCTACTCTCTATCTTTACGAGTTCTATGGATAGAGAAAATATTAAATGCTTATCTTGGTGAGTGGGGGAGATAACGAACTAATGAAATGTAGCAATTGTAGTGAAGAGCTATAATAAGAGCTGATTTGGGATTGATAACTATAAATTTTAATGGAGACTAGTTAGCGTGGTTTTATGTTTTTCTCTAGATATATTCAGCTTCCTGGGGGAAAACATTGAGTAGATGGCAAACTCAATTTAGCCATTATTTGGGTTTTGCCAAGTGAATACCAAGAAAGGACAGAAGGCAAAGGAATTAAAAATATTTGTAAGTGTGAGATTTTAATGATGGACCATGAAATTTAAACTGTGTATAGAAAGAAATGAGGAAAACTTAAAAGAGGTGAGGAAAAGCAAACAAAACAAAACAAAATGGTGATAGGTTCTATGGATTGCAAATCTCAGTATGTTAGAAGAATTATTTAAGTTAGGGCACTATAGGGAATGAGCTTCTTAATTGTTCTTTTCTATTACGTGTAACTTCTTGAAGGTAAGGATTTTATTTCTCTCCTTCTCTGTTTTATCCCAGCAATTAGCCTGAAACCTGGCACATGGTAGGCTATCAACAAATATTTTTAGAATAAATGGATGAACGTATATAACAAGGAGTTGAATGAATGAAAAATATTTTTAAATTTCTTTTTTAAAATTTTTTAGCAATCAAGAGCAGATATTAAATTTCTTCCTGCTCTAACATTGTATGATTTATATCAGTTATATCTTAGCTTAAGAAAATTCTTTTACTTTGGTTATAAGGCTCAGAATGCATTAACTAATGCTAATTAAAACAAATGAAAGAACTATTAAGGAAAAGAAATTAAAACTGTATACGAATGCAACTTCATAATAATAAATTAGTAGACTTCTCACATACTTGTGAAAGCACATTCTCATGGGCCTACTCCTGATTGTAAGATTTTCAGGTTACCTCAGTTCAGATTAAATTAATATATTCAAATTGCTAAGAGGACTATTTACTAAAACCCAAGTGATGAATTTGTTTTTAAGGAGGATCTCTGTCACCCAGGCTGGAGTGCAGTGGCGCAATCATGTCTCAGTGTAAATTTGAACTCCTGGGCTCAAGCGATCCTCCTCCCTCAGCCTCCTAAGTAGCTAGGACTACAGGCCTGTGCCACTGCACCTGACTAATTTTTCTTAAAAAATGTTTTATAGAGATGAGCTATGTTGCCCAGGCTGATTTTGAACTTCTGGCTTCAAACAACCCTGCCTTTGCCTCCCAAAGTGCTGAGTTTATAGCCATGAGCCACTGTGCCTAGCCCCCAAGTTATGAATTTCCTAATGGTTATTTCTGCTTACTGATATTAGATTAATTTTATTTTTAGCCATTTTATGTGGCTCTTGAAAATTGTTTAATATCCATTGCAAAGTATTTAGTAAAAGAATTACTTTTAATGTCACAAATTAAAGGCTATTTGCATTATGTGACTTTAAGTTATTAAATACGATCAAATATGTAGAATAATAATGCCACAGAGTTTATTTTTAGCATAGAATTTAGGTTTAGCATAGGATTTAAGAATGTGAATTTTGGAGACAGACTACATGGGTTTTTTAATCCTGGCTCTATTATATCCTAATAATGTGACCTTGGGCAAGTTATTTTAATCTCTCAGTTTCTTCATGTGTAAAATGGATACATTATGTAGCTCAAATGGTTTTTGTCATAGTTAAATAAGATAATCATGTAGAGTGTATATCCTAGTTACTACAAATTATCTCCAAAACTTAGTGTCATAAAACTATATTTTATGTTAAATAAAAACTTTATTTGCTTTATTTATTAATTAAAATGTTTAATATCCTCATGGTATCTGTGGATCAAGTGATCTCTCCCCTCCTCCTCTCCATGTGATTTCTGTAGCATAGCAATTTCAGAGAAACAGATTTCTTATATATTTGTTCATACCTCTTAAGATACATGTCCTGAGAGAGTCAAGAAGAAACTATGCTGTCCTTTTAAACATAGCCTCAGAAGACAAAACAGTGTTACTTTCTGAATTTTACTGGTTCAAAATCTTCCAAAGTTCAATATAGACACCCACCTCTTAGTGTCATTTTAACATTGTAAGTAGAACATGTGGAATGGGGTATGTAATGGTGTAGCTGTCTTTGGAAAACATAGTCTACCCTATTGTTTATCCCATTCCCTAGCACAGAGTAAGTAAGCAGTCAATAAATGCCATTATTATTTTATAGAACCTGAAACAGGGCCTCAATTCAAGATTATTATTCTAGGGTGATAATGATTTCATAGTAGGTTATAATGTGCAGGTATTCAATCAGCCATTTATTATTAATCACATTGTATTAGAAGAATGGGATCTTTGCAAAATGCTTTACTTCATAAAATGATTGGCTTAAGATTATAAGCCAGTTCATGGACAAGGTAGATTCTGATTTCTTGTTTTCTGATTCCTGATTCTCCTTGAGTGACTCCCATGAACAAAGTGCAGTATTTTATCAAATCTAAGACACATTTTTTCTGTTTTATCCTTTCTGAAATTAGGGCAAGTCCTAAAATTAATGGCGTCTTTCAGTTATAATGGGCAGTATTTGATTTTTCTCTTTTGGTAATATATAGAAGAATGTTGTTTCACATTTGATGAAATTAGTTACATGAATTGATAATAAAGATCAACAATTCCCAAACATTTTTTACAGTGTGATATATAAGTCATACTCAGGTCATATTCTATAGGCTGTTTGTAATTTTTTGTAGTAGTTTTACTCCTCTCCTTTCCTTCTCATTTAAGTACAGTCATGTACCATATAACAAGATTTCAATCAACAATGGGCCATACCTACTATGGTGGTCCTATAAGATAATAAGGGAGCTGAAAAATTCCTATCACCTAGTGATGTCATAGTTATTGTATAACATCATAGCATAATGCATTATTCAGGTGTTTGTGGTGATGCTGGTGTAAGCAAACCTAACCATGTGTCAGTCTTATAAAAGTATAGCACATATAATTATGCACTGTACGTAATACTTGGTAATGATTATAAATGACTTGGCTACTGGTTTATGTATTTACTATACTTTTTATTGCTATTTTAGAGTGTACTCCTACTTATAAAAAAAAAATAGCTAACTGTAAAACAGCTTCAGGCAGGTCCTTCAGGAGGCATTCCAGAAGAAGGCATTGTTATCATAGGAGCTGACGGCTCCTTGTGAGTTGTTGCCCCTGAAGACTTTCCAGTGGGACAAAATATGGAGGTGGAAGACAGTAATATTGATGATCCTGATCCTATGCAGGCCTAGGCTAATGTGTGTGTTTGTGTTTTAATTTTAACAAAAAAGTGTAAAAAGTAAAACAAAAAATTTTTAAGATAGAAAGATGCTTATAGAATAAGGCTATAAAAAATATTTTTGTACAGCTGTATTCATATAGCAGCCATAGTTTGATAGATTCTCTTTTCTCTGTAAGGATTGTACTTGTTTTCCTCTTGATAAAAATCTTACTGAATTCTTCAAGGTGCAGCTTAAATATCACCTCTATTTTGAAGCATTTCCTATTAATCTCTTCCGCTTTCTGATTAGTTAATGTTCTTTTCATGAAATGCCACAATTTTTTTATTCTAAGAAGCAAATTTTTTCACACTTTAATTTTTTAAAGGGCTACTTCTCACAATCAAATGCTTGTCATTTAATCATTTAATGACAGCATTCCTAGTGATACATAAAATAATGGTACATGTTACAATTGATAGCAACTTAGATGTAATGAAATAGGATAGCATGGATATATATATTATATTATACTATGCTATGCTATATACATATATACACACACACATATACATACACACACTATATATTTTACCTTTCTAGAATGTGAGTTTCTTGAATTCTTATTTATAGTATATCCATAGAACCTAGAACAGTTTCACAGTGTGTAATTATTAAGATTAATTTTAATGTATGTAATATATATGATCATGTAGTCAATTACATGTTATTAAAGAAGAATACATTGGAAATACCAAAGGAGCAAGATTTTTAAAAAATAAGCTAATTATGGATAATGTTTATTTTTCTCTTTCAAATACCGTTGTATTTTAGCTAGCCTTGCTTTTGTATTGGAGCTTGAGACTTGGTCTAAGCATATCTGTCCCTTTAGATCTACTGACTTTTATGGTTTGGTCCCTATCCTTAAAAATTGCTACTTTCAGAGCTGGCAATGAATTAAGAGCAGATTACCACAAACTTAGTGCCTTAAAGCAATACACATTTACTATATCACAGTTTCTATTGGTCAGGAGTCTTAGCATGGTTTGACACGGCTACAATCAAGGTGTTGGTTGGGCTACATTTTTATCTGTACACTTCATAGTGGAAGAATCTGATTCCAAGTTCAATAAGATTGTTGGCAAAATTCGTTTCCTTGTGACTGGAAGCTGCCCTCAGCTCCCGCACAGCTCCCAGGGGCTGCCTGCAATTCCTACAGGTTGCCCACAGTTCCTAGAGGGTGCCTGCAGTTCCTTGTCACATGGGCTTTAAATCATGGCTCCTTACTCACTAAGCCAGCAAAGAATGTGTCTAGAGCATGCTAAATAGCAAGGCAGAGTCTTAGAAAACTTAGCAATATCATGGGAGTAACATCCCATCACCTTGCCATCCTGCCACCTGGTTAGGAGCAAGTCATAGGTCCCCAAAAGACATGAAGACCATGAGGTGAGGATTATAGGGCACTACCTTAGAATCAGTCCACCATACACTCTCCAACAGTTGTCTTGGAAGCAACTCCATGGAATATAATTTGAAAACCATTGCCTTAGATAATATTCCTTCTATATGACTTTTTTTAGTTGGGCTTTGAGTTTCCTTAACAGTGAACATTTTCCTTGGAATGGGAAAGGCTTAAGCATTTTTTTTGAGACAGTCTTGCTCTGTCACCCAGGCTAGAGTACTGTGGCCTCATCACAGCTCACAGCAACCTCAAACTCCTGGGCTCAAACCATCTCCTGCCTCAGCCTCCTGAGTAGCTGGGATTACAGGCACATACCACTACGCCTGGCCAATTTTTTCTATTTTTAGTAGAGATGGGGGTCTCGCTCTTTTTCAGGCTGGTCTTGAACACCTGACCTTAAGCAATCCTCCCGCCTCGACCTCCCAGAGTGTTAGGATTACAGACATGAGCCACTGTGCCCAGCCAAGACTTAAGCTTTATTATTAGTTTTAATGACTATCTTATGAGGTAAGATGATCTTCTAGGAAAGTTTCAGCATTATGTCTCAAAATACAGTTCCTGACCTGTAGTCACAGCTACTTGCGGGAGGCTGAGGTGGGAGGATTGCTTGAACTCAAGAGTTCAAGGCTATGTTACTTTGGGCAACATAGTAAGATGTTGTCTCTTAAAAAAAAATACATATAGTTCCTGAGACACTTGTCCTCTGAGCAGGTTTCTGTGTTTCTGTTTCAATGAAGTTTGTGGAAACTGTATATTCTATAATCTTCTTAATAGAGCATATTGTCATTACTATTAATAGAAGAAAAAATCCTGCACTCAAAAAATTTATTTAATTATGTTTAATACAGAGTTTTCTAGCCTTATTTTACTAGAGAACCTTTAAATTACTCAAGCCTATTAACAAGCCTATTAACATTTTGCAGAATCAGTGTTCCATAGAATACACTGGGAAATGCAAACATACATAGCCTGATAAATTGAGGAGCAAGGTAAAAATCAAGAGAAATGAGAGGAAAAATAAAATGGTCATAGCTGATATTTCTCTACCTATTTAGAATGAAAGTTAGGATCTTTTTTTAAATAATATTGAAGATCATGATACCATCAACATTGGTTTGACTCTATAATTTGCAAAGCACTTTCATGACTATTATCTTATTTAAACTCAGCAATCTGTGAGATATCACAATCTCTTTTAATACAGATGAGCAAATGAGGCCTAATGTATTAAAAGACTTGCTCAAGTCATAAAATTGATAAGGGATGGAGTTAATACTTTAACATTGATTTTCTATCTTTACCTATAAAACTCTTTCTGTCACAACATGCTGTGACTTTATAAACATGGTTAAGTTAAAAATTAGGATGTTGAAAAGTGCATTTATAAATTATGTAATTTAATTTTTAAATTTTGGTTAATCTATAAGGAAAAAATTATATAAAACAGTTAAACTCCTGCCTTAACTTATTGACTGTACAAAACATGTGAATAGAATATCTAAACTTTTTATGTGTAGAACATACACACACATATCCCAATTGGGTTAGTTCGTATTTTATAGTACAGGTAAGTAAAGGAAGAAATTTTAGTCTAGATCTGAATCTTTCAATTATTTTTAACCAAGTCCTTATATTTAAATATGTTTAACTTGTTCTAATAGAATCATTAAACATCAGAGTTAAATAGGATTTAGTGTGCTTTTTGTGTAACTTCCTAACTGAAACATTCATCATTGCTACATCATGATGACAAGTGGTGCTTTATCTTTTTTTTTGAACACCTCCTATGATGGGTTTGATAACTGTCTATTAAGGCAGCAAAACATTATTTTTAACTTTTTACTTTGGAATAATTGTATATTTGCAGGAAGTTTCAAAGATAGTAGAGTGAGATCTCATGTGTACTTCATCCAGTTTCCTCCAGGTGTATCTTTGCATAGCTATAATATAATATCAAAACCAGGAACCTGACATTGGACCAATGTGTGTGTTTAGTTCTAGGACATCTTATCACATATATGGCTTCATGTAACGACCACTTCCATAAAGATACAGATCTACTCTACCACCACAAATATCTTCCTTATGCTATCTCTTTATAGTAAATCCTTCCGCCAGCCCTAACCTCTGCTAACCACTTATTTGTTCTTCCTCTCTATAATTTTATCATGTAGAGAATGTTACATGAAAGAAATCATACAGTATGAGATATTGAGATTTTTTTTCCACCCAGCATAAGGCCCTTGAGGTCAATTCATGTTGTATAGATCAATAATTTTTTTCGTTTCTATTTCTAAGTAGCATTCCATGGTTTATCCACAGTTTGTTTAGCCATTCACCTATTGAAGGACATGGTTGTTTCCACTTTTTGGCTATTGGCAAACAAAGATATCCTCTTTGGTTTGAGGAAATTTCTGTTCCTATAAAGCATTCAGCCTTTCAACATTAAGTATGATCTTAGCTGTAGGTTTTTAATTGTTGTCCTTTATTAATTTGAGCAAGTTCCTTTCTATTTCTTATTTTCTGAGAGTTTTTTTTTAAACTATGAATGCTTTTTCTGTATCAATGATCAATGGATAGGATCATGTGATTTTTCCACTTTAACTTGTTACTATGGTGGATTACATTTGATTTTCAAGTATTCAACCACTTTTGCATTCCAGGAATAAACCCCACTTGTTCATAGTGTGTAATTTTTTTTATATATTGCTGAATTCTATTTGCTAATGTTTTGTTAAGGATTTCTGTATCTAAATTCATGAGGGATATTGGTCTGCAGTTCTATTGCTGTTTGCCATTTTCTTTTTTGTTTTCTGTTTGTTCATTCTGTTTTTCATTTCTCTATTTCCTTTTCCTTGCCTTCATATGGATTATTTGAATATTTTTTAAATTGTGTTTTGATTTACCCATAGTGTTTTGTAAGTGTATCTCTTTTTGTTTGTTTGTTTTGAGGGATTTTTTTGTAGTGGTTGTTCTAGATAATATATTACATGTGTACAACTTAGCATACTCTACTGGTGTTGACATTTAACTACTTAGAGTGAAGTGTAGAAACCTTAACTTTCCTTCCATCTCCTAAGTTCTTTTTAGGTTTCCCTTTTGTTTCCAGAACTTCCTTCAGCCATTCTTGTAGGGTAGGTGTGCTGATGGCAAATTATCTTAGTTTTCTCTTGTCTGAGAATGTTTTTTTATTTCTCATTCATTCCTGAAAGATAATTTCATTTAGAATTTAGAATTCAGATTGACATTTCTTTTATCTCAACAGTTGCAAAATATTGTGCCACTTTCTTCTGGTCCCCAAGGTTTCTGATGAGAAAACTGCTGTCATTTGAATTGTTTTCCCCCTAAGTTTAGGTAAGGTGGTGTTTTTTTCTTGAAGGTTTCAGGATATTTAGTTTTTAGTTTTTAATTTGATTATTTTGTATCTTGGTACAGATTTCTTTGGGTATTTCTTTTTTAGGGTTTTACATAGCTTCTTGAATCCATAGGCTTATATCTTTTGCCACATTTGGGATATTTTCAGCCATTATTTCTTTGAATACTGTTTCAGCCAGATTCACTTTCTTCTCTCCTTCTGGACCTGCAATTGTTAGACCTTTTCTTATAGTCCCTCAGCTTCCTGAGGTTCTGTTCATTTTATTTTATCTTTTAGTCTATTTTCTGTCTGTTTTTCAGATTTGATAATTCCTGTTGTACTATTTTGAAGTTCATTGTGTCATTCATTTGTCCTCTTCATTCTGTGGTTGAGCCCATACATTTGCTTTTTCTATTCCAGTTATTTTTAAATTCTAATATTTCCATTTGGTTCTTTTTGTGTCTTCTAGTTCTTGTTCTAGAACTAGAAAGCCTAGCAATATATTTTTGTACTGTTACTAAAGGAAGACATTGTCTTAGTTCTGCCCTTTGAAACTACACAAAATAAGAATATTAAGGGATAGGTATTAATATTTCTATACTAAGGGAACTCTATGATTTATATTCAATATCTTATTTAATTCTTACAGTGACACTAATTTTTACTTATCCAACAAGTATTTACTTAGTGCCTGTCATATATGACACCTTTTTTTGGTCCATCAGATGTTTTTACTTTAGCCTCAAATACTTAAATAGGTTATTTCCTTTATTTACAGAAGAACTGTATTTCTGCCTTTCTGATAGGTTATAAGCATAGGGACAGAAGATAGATTGTGAGCTGAATTCTCCTAACTTCACATAAACCAGTCAGGAATTTTGATTTACGGGCTCCCTACTATTTTTTTCTCTAATTTACAGATTTTTTGATGCTTTATTGTGGAACAATAATGTATTTTGAAAGGGTTACAGATTTTCTAAGAAGCAAATACTCTTAATTTTTTGGCTAGCCACCCAGGTGTCTAACATGTTCCCAGGTGATTCTGATAATGCTATTCTGGAGACTGTGAGGGCTGTTTGTCTACACACAATTTTTCTACTTCCTCACCTCCCTTTGGTTCTTCGATAACTTTCAATCTGATTTCAATTTTCATCATTCTACTCAGAATGCTCTTTCTAATATCTTTACTGATCTTCATGGTTCCCAAATCAAATGCACACTTTTCAGCTCATCTTATTTGATACAAAGAAATCATTCAATATATTTGATTTCCCCTCCTTTTTAGGAAATTCTCTTCTCTTTGGTTTGGAGATATTCCTTTATCTCCCTCCCTCCTTCCTGTTTTTTCTCTGCATGCTCTTTTTTTTGTTTGTTTTTGAAACAGAGTCTCATCTGTCACCTGGGCTAGAGTGCAGTGGTGTCATCATAGCTCACTGCAACCTCAAACTCCTAGGCTCAAGTGATTCTCCTGCCTCAGCCTCCCAAGTGGCTGGGACTACAGGTGTGCACTACCCCGCCTGGCTAATTTTTCTATTTTTTGTAGAAATGGGGTCTTGCTTTTGCTCAGACTGGTCTCAAACTCGTGGCCTCAAGCAGTTATCCTGCCTCGGCCTCCCAGAATGCTAGAATTCTAGGGGTGAGCCACTGCCAGGCCTCTGCATGTTCTTTCTCATTTTTTTTTTTTCTCCCTCTCAAATCAGACTCTAAATGTTAGACTTTGATCTGGGTCCTTATTTTACCCTCTGTTCCTAAATGATCTTACTCATTTTTGTCTGTATGCTATTAATAATAATTCCCAATTTATGTCTACAGATCAAAACTTCTAAGTTTTATTACAGCTTGACTGATTGCTTTCTTATATGCCCACTTGTTTCAAATAATATATCCAAAGGCAACCACCATATTTAATAAATTCTAAGATGCATATTTTTATCATTTTAGTGTCCTGAAATTTATGACCCTTACAATCAATGGCATCTTAGATTCTATGAATAGAATAATTTGTTTTTACTCCTTCTTACCGAAAGATACTATTTCTCCAGTCTTCTCCATCTCATAAATTGCCTTTTCTTTCATTCACTTGTTAATGCCAGAAACCTGGGAGTTAACCTTGAGTCTTCATTATTTATTAACACTGTAATTTCTACTTCAAAAACAACTCTCAATTCCCTCTTTTCCTACCATGTCGATTACCATTCCCTTTGTTCAAACCATAAGCACCTTTCCCAAGGTTTATTGCAAATGCCTCTTAACTCTTGATGTCTTCCAACTTGGTTGCAATATAGTACTTAGATTCATCTTTTAAAAATGTTAGTCAAATCGTGTCACCATTTTACTTAAAATTTTTCAAGGTTGAAATTCATAATCTTTAATATGGAAAAAGGAGACCTATCTAAGCTGCTCTGTGCTGCCTCACCAGTTTCATTTAGCACTGTATTCTCCCTCATTCTTTTTGGTCAGATATGCTGGTGTTCCTTTAGTTTTTTTACAGTACCATGTGTTGTTACTTCTTCCCGGAAAGCTCTTTTCTCCCCTTTTCATCTTTCTGTCTCCTTACTTGCCTGTTAGGTCACATCTTTGAGTTCTCATTTTAAACATAATTACTTACGAGATGTTTGTTGACCCCCAAATCTGAATTAGGCCTTATTATACTCTCTCACAGTGTTTTGTTCTATTTTATATGGCACCGATGATTTATTGTGTTTATCCCCACTCTATTGTAAGCACGTTTCATTGTTTTAACTCTTACACTGGGGATTAGCACAATACATAGTAAATGGAAGGTGTTCAGTAAAGATTTTTAAATAGATGAAAGTATAAGTTGAATGAAAAAATAGATGGGTACATATAGACTAAAAAGAAGTTTGGTTTTTTTTTCAAGTATAAACCAATAAGAAGCATGTAAGTTTAGTAGATGGATATACATTCTTAGCTGCCAATTACATAAATTGACAAAGTTTTAAATTTACTTTTAATAAAATGTGACTTCTGAAAAAAATTGAAAAATTGTTTCAAAGTAATATTAAATAATTCATTATATTTAAGTAAATTTTATTTTATTTTTACTAGTAGAAATTGAATGCATCTGTTTTGTCATTTTCATACAAAATTAATCTTTTGTATCACCAGTTCTTTTTTTAAACACTCACATTTCTTAGGAGGTTTCAGCTTTATAAAGAATATCATACAGCATTCTAGGAACAACATTAGTTATTTGGCTTTTTAAAATAGTGGTTATTGGCAAACCAGTTTACTTTTTAAATGTTCCTTAATCTTTGGAGAACAAACTTACGTCTTTAGTCCAGCATGAAGGAAAAATAGAATGAGTTAGAGACACAGGTAATAGTCTTTTTCTTTTTCAGCATATACAATTATTTTTGTTTCTATTCCGTTTATTATTAGCCTTTTCTCTTCTTGCAGGACTTTTCTTCTGTAGCGTCTGTTTAGAGGACATAAACCTTATATTCTGCATTCTATAAATTTTACTCATTTGGAATCTTAGCTTTCTTTTGATTTATATAATGAGTGCCACACACAAAGCTCTTGAAACCAGACAGGATCACACAGTTTAAAATGTTTATAATGTCTCTGTCTGTCCTTTCTTTCGCCGTCTCCTTTACTGCACTCTTTTGTCTGACTCACAGGAGACATGGATTACAACTGGTTGGATCATACGTCTTGGCATAGCAGTGAGGCATCCCCAATGTCTTTGGTGAGACATGTGGAGCCTTACTATTTAATTTTTGTTATCATTTCACTTTTCCTTTTTTATTTACACCTTTGCATGTTTTCTTTTTTGTATCTTTTTTTTTTTTTTTTTTATCCCACACCTGTAGGGGACAGTCAAAAGGGAAAAAGAAAAACTAGTGAGCAGGCAGTTTTGTCGGACTCTAACACCAGGTCTGAGAGACAAAAGAAAATGATGTACTTTGGTGGCCACTCTTTGGAAGAGGATTTGGAATGGTCTGAGCCTCAGATTAAGGACTCTGGGGTAGATACGTGTAGTAGCACAACCCTTAACGAGGAGCATAGCCATAGTGATAAGGTACTGAGATTGTGGAGCCTGCCTTTTAATCTGCTCATTTGGTCTTCGTTTGCTCTCTGTCACTCATTAAAACAGAACATAATAAAAGGACAGGGCATTTCAAGGGTCAATGTAGCATTTCTTAAGGTGCAGAAAAGAAAAACAAAACAAAACAAAACAAAAAACCTCTTACTTGCTTTGCTGTTTTTATTGTTGACGGCATACCAAAATATAAGTAAATAAAAATAAAACTTAGGAACAAAGGAATGTTTTATCTATGGTCGCATGAGAGAACTTTGTAATGTTACTATAAACCACAAATAATGAATAAGTTTTTGGATTGGCTTATTTGATTGCTTGCATATATTTTCCTTGGGATGAAAATTAAATTATTAATAGTTTGAATCCCAGGCAAAAGGGAGATAATTGGGTCTGTTTGTACAGAAAAAGTTGTTTTTCTTTTTTCCCTTTCACTGTCATTTTGCTCTTTTGTTTTATTGTCATAGCATTTTAATGTAGTATTAATTAGTATTAGAGCCATTGCCATCTGCTTTTATATTTATTATTTTTGCTTTTAGTGTAGTGGGACTTTTGAAATCTTTTTACCATATAGATATGATTGACTGGAACTTGTCTTTTGCCTGCTAAATTTTGCATGAAGATATGCATGTTACTTTTAGATAACTGTGAAACTACTATGATTACACAAATCCTTTACTTTGCTATTTAGCATATCATTCATAATGTAATGGTGTCATTATTTATAAAGGCCTTGGTTCTACCCTGAGAAAGAAAGAAACTACTAATGTTGTCAAGGTTAAACAATAGATACCATGAAGTATCTAGTAAGGGTAATTTGCTAAATAGATCAAAGTCCTGAAAGAATCAGAAAAGAACCTTCAAGAAATGAGAAATGTAGTCTATCCTCATCTTTAAATAAAGCCTATTTCTCCCATTCAGATTCAACTGGAAAGTTATTAGGGCTTGTGTACTTTTTATTATTTTAATATAAAAATCTATTCAAGAAAGCCCTCATCATAGGTTTAAATTTCATGTTTTAATATGATTTGACCTTTTAATTTTTGCTATAATACATCGTTCAAAATTTTTCAAAACTGTTTGAAGAGGAAATTTTTATTTTTAAATGAGTTCAACTGCATAATTTCCATCTATTTTTTCTACCTGTGAATTTTTAATTAATCTTCAGCATGTAATTAGGGTTTGCATATATTTTCAAGATTTCTCAGATATTGTAGAGCTATCTAATTTCAGTACTGTGTCATAAAATTGTAAAAATTTGAAGTAATCATATTTTGAAATAAGCATAATATAGTAAACCCTTTTGATCAGTGTTTTGGAAAGAAAACTGGTTTGTGTAATCATAACGCTGTGGATTTCTGCAGTTTACAGAGAATGTACAGAGATCTTTTGTCACAAAATGATTGATAAAAACGTTAATTTTTATGTTTATTGATGCAATATATCAGCACCCTGTGACCTGGCAGCCATCTAAAGATGGAGATCGTTTAATTGGTCGCATTTTATTAAATAAGCGTCTGAAAGATGGAAGTGTACCTCGGGATTCAGGAGCAATGCTTGGCTTGAAGGTATGTAATAAAATGTATGAGATTTTGGCTCTATACTCCTTTACAAATTTACCAGAAAGGCAAAGGATCTAATAACTCTTTCTACCTATACCAATTTAGTAGAGGTATTTATTTTCCCATTTTCAAGATTTGCAAATATTTGTGCTCATCATCCAAAACTTTTCATTTTCCCAGTAAGAAGTTGCAGTTACTTCACAATAATATTCATATATATAATTTTGGAAGATATTGAAAGTAACCTGATTAGGAACAATTTGATTCTTAAATACTGTGTTCATTTTACCTATAGAGTTTGTCCTTTAAGTCTATGCCTGTGTTTATATTCTATTAAAATGATAGTTTTATACAATTACTTAATTTGCAAACTTGGGAAATACAATATGTGCATTACATAGGAATATAAATTTATATTAATGTAGTAAAATGTGTGTGTGTGCATGTGCGAGCCTAAGAGAGAGAATACTCTTTGAAGTGTGGAAACTCAAAAATATTTGTTAGATTAAATATAAATATTAATTTATGTTTTACTGTACAATACCTGAAAATTATTTGGTAAACACCAGATAGAGCTCTATTTGGTTTTTGTGGATTTGGTATAGCCAATTAAAAGTTGAAATTGAAAAAGAGTAAATTTTTTAGAATTCAACCATTGCTATAGAAGTTGTCCTGTAAAATATAGTAAGTAAGAGATATTAAGAAACTGAGTGTAGGTGGAATTAGTTGTATTTTATTAAATAAGCATCTGAAAGATGGAAGTGTACTTTGAGATTTACTGGGTGGCAACCATGTGGCAGGCTCTCATTTGAGCATTTTACATCTGTCATCTTATTTAACACTCACAACAGATGAGAAATAGGCTTGGAGAGGTATCATAACTTGCCCGCAGTATCAACAAGATGGGTGATGATGGTGGGATTTAAATCCAGATCTGCCCATTGTTGGATGCAGTGTTGTTCACCTGTCATCCCAGCTACTCAGAATGCTGAGGTTGGAGCATAGCTTGAGCCCAGAAGTTCATGTCCAGCTTGGGCAACATAGCAAGACCCCCATCTCTTAAAAATTTTTTTTCCAAAAGCTAGATCTACCCAGTATAGTGTTAGAACTGTGATGTAGAGGTTAGGAAGTCTGGCCTCGAATTCCAGTTGCAGCAGTTACTAGCTACATGATGTTGGGCAACTAAACTTTTCTTAGCCTCAGATTGCTTATCTGTTCAATGGGGATAATTGAAGTTTAGTTGCCCATTGTTAAATAAATCAATATACAAACATTAGTACAGTGCCTGACAAAGTATAAGATTTCAATAACAATAATTATGGTCAGTACAATTAATTATTATTATTAAAGTTTGTTAAGCCAAGAAAGTTTTATAATACTTACATAGGGATGTGAGTCCTTAAAATCTATATATTTAATTTGCAGAATCAAACATAGGACTAATTAGTTAATATTAACTGAATTGTTGAGTGTAATTCACTGTAATTATAGACTAAATTCATAGAATAAGATAAATTAGTGATTTTTGAATTCATATTCTTTTCATTCAATGTAGAAGAGAAAAACCAATTCATTTTAGTCAGTGAAGTTAGTTACTGTTGTTTACTTGACTTGGTATAAAGTTGAGATATTGATTGAATGGCAGTTGATCAGAATGAAAGCATTAATTTTGGAAGAGACCAGTATCTTACAAGTATATATAAGACTCCATAACATTATTCCTAATATTTTTCTTTTTTTAAAAGATATATTTTAATAGAAACATAAAAATAGAAGAATTGGGGTGCAGATGGTCTAAAGTGATGAGATTAAGTAAATTTTATAATTTTCTTAAGGAAGATACATCATAATTGTTTACATTATTAATGTGCCTAAAAGATTACTAACTAATGACAATTTGATAGTATATCATAATTATAGTAAAAGAAACAAATATTTTGTGTTATAATATTTTAAGTATATAACTAGATATGTTTACATAACTATATAGTACTACAGTAATACAGTTTTGGAAATGACAAAAGTTAGAATTCTATAATAAGGACAGAATTACAAATTGTTAAGTTTTTTCTGAGGTGTGGAATATTTTCAACATATAATGAATTAAAATGCAGAACATTTGAAATAGGTAAAAAAGAGCTCATAGGACATATACTCAGTTCCTAATTGCAACAATAAATTATTTAAGAAATGATCTTCAGTACATTAAATTAGATGCTACAAATTGTTCTAGGTATTTTTTACTTGAATCTTCAACTATGTTCATATTAATAATATGCCTGTTTTAATACTTTCCTCTTTTAAACAGGTTGTAGGAGGAAAGATGACTGAATCAGGTCGGCTCTGTGCATTTATTACCAAAGTAAAAAAAGGAAGTTTAGCTGATACTGTAGGACATCTTAGACCCGGTAGGTTTTTACCTTTGATTACTGACATTGAAACTGTTAAACTTGAGTAATAATGAAATAGTTATCTTCATTTAGAAGTGATTTTACCAGTAACAAAGAGCTCATTTAACTTAGATGTAAATCTTTGTTCTTTAGTGAAAAGTTACAACATTATTTCTTGAGCCATAGTAGATAAAATAATTTTTATTTTTACTAATCTTATTTTTTTACTAATGGATATTCTAATCTGTATCTATAACCTATTTTGTTCCCCATAGCCTTATTTTTCTTTTGAAAAAATTCCAACATAGTTTTGGAAACAAACTTCATGGATAAATACATACTTCCTAAAATGTGTCACCCCTTATCTCTTGAGTAATGGATATTGTTGGAGAGATACTTGAGTGCCTTCAAGAGATGATATTATTGAGCTTTTTACAAGAGAATTTAGACAATGGAAATCCTTTAAAGAAAACAAGGTGCTCAGTTGCATATATATTGAGAAACCTGGAGTAAACAGTCATAAAATATTCAAAGAAGCAACTGATTTTGATACTTGTCTAGAATGAGAATTTCTATTAATAAATCACATAGAACTTTTACATAAATTTTTGTCCTCTGACCATTGTCCTTGTCAGTGAAATATACTAAGTATCCTGATCATCAGATTTTGTGCCACCAAAACTGTGTTCTCAGTATGTTTCTCATTCCACAATGGTGATTTCATTTTATGGAGTTTGTTGAAGTTTAAGATTGCTTTTGTTTTGAGTCCATTTATGGGATTAGATTTTTTTCTAAGATTATTATTACTGACACACATGATAGGTGATGAAGTATTAGAATGGAATGGAAGGCTATTGCAAGGAGCCACATTTGAGGAAGTATACAACATCATTTTGGAATCCAAACCCGAACCACAAGTGGAGCTTGTTGTTTCAAGGCCTATTGGGTAAGTTGGTTTCAGTATTTTATATGCTTGTAAAGTTGATTGCTATTAAAGTTCATAATGTGCAATCCCAAAATGTCTGCTTTATGAAAATAAATTATTCTGTAGCCAACACTTTTTTCTCCTTCTTTACCAAAAACACCTTACCAAAATTTATGACATCTCTATCTGATCATGATAGAATATATAGTTAATTACAAAAGAAGAAATATTTAGGTGTTTATTATTGTAGCACCTTAGTAGATGCTAAAGGCATTAGGGAAAGGGGATTATAGTAACAATTACTTTTTTAATATAAGTTGCATGAACTATGTATGGTCCTCTACATAGTAGAAATGACAATCAGCTATAGTCTACAAATTTTGCTTATTTTTTTCAAAATGGAGATTTCAACATAGGAAAGAAAGAACCAAAGGGCATACAGTACCCAGATAGAATAGTTTAAGGAAAAACATGACATCTTTTAAGAGAGGTGAGTAAACAGACCAAAAATAAGCAAACACCAAAGTACTCTTTGGCTTTGTAGTTTATAACTATAATTTATAATGCCTATAAATTAAACATAATCCCTATAGGTTAAATCGACAATTTCTAAAAGGTGGTAATAAATATAATACTTTCACCTAAATTATGAGAATCACTCATTAAATATCCCAGCAGTAGTTCCTTTATAGAAGCTTATACTCTATGCCAATGTATAAGATATACTTATATCTAAATAAAAGCAATAACCTGGGTGCAGTGGCTCACGCCTGTAATCCTAGTATTTTGGGAGGCTGAGATGCGAGGATTGCTTGAGGCCAGGAGTTCAAGACCAGCCAGAGCGAGAGTGAGACCCCGTCTCTACAAAAAAATAGAAAAATTTATTGGTTCTAGTGGCATGTGCCTGTAGGTAGTCCCAGCTACTGAAGAGGCTGAGGCAGGAGAATCACTTGGGCCTAGGATTTTGAAGTTGCAGTGAGCTATGATGATGCCACTACACTCTAGCCAGGGTGACAGAGTGAGACTCTGTCTCAAAAAAGAAAAATTAAATAAACAAACAAAAAAATAAAGTAATAGAAAAATATATAAACAGAGTGAATTATTAAATGGCTATTTGGGGTGTAGCCTACAGAAATTCTTCCTTTTTATAGAATAATAATGCCCAGTTTCATTCATTCAGGAGATGATTAGGCTTTCCTTTTTTTATCTCTTTTTAAAAATGCTGGAGAAAATCACTCTGATTTGTAGCTTAGTTTTATTGAAATGTTCCTTTCAAAGTAATGAATCTGGCACATGCAGTTGTATCCATTTTTTTTTTAAATTTTGTGTCCTCATAGTTTTATACTTTGGTAAAACTGCACTGTACCAGCTTAATGTGTTTATCAAATGTGTTTCTTGGTGTTAAAGGATCCTCAAATCATATTTTTCTTTAATATTTTAAATATTAATAATTTGTAGTCTTTTATGTAATTTTCTGAATGACCTTAACCATTAATATTAAAAAATGTACAGTTATTTTTGTTATAAATATAGTTACAAGCTAAATTTGAGGGTCCAAATAAGAAATATGTTTGCCGTTTCTCAATGATGTTATTACATTTAAAAAGTTTCCATCACAATCTGAATATTTTAATTTTTGTCTTAATGATATTTTATTTGTATTTCAATGTTATTGAGTTAGAACAGCAGGTAAAAATGGAGTAGAATAGAATTAAAATGTATCTGTAAAACTTACCTTGTTGAATATAAAATTTTTTTATAATAGATAATTGTGTAGTGAGGCACATAGAAAATAAAGTCTATGTTTTTATAAATCTGCTACAAATTCATGTCAATTTTAATTATTTTTAAATAGTTGAGGTTAGCCCAGAATACTTTACTTAGCAGTAAGTACTAAGGCTTATTTGTTTCTTGTTTCTATAATCCTGCTCCCATATAGTTTTCTTCATTTCACACTGTCCTTTTATAATACAGGTTGATAATAACCAAAATGGTAGCTGCATTAATTTTTGAAATAGTTTCTTGTGTTCTTTGTTCTATCATTTCAGAGATGTACCTAGAATACCTGATAGCACACATGCACAACTGGAGTCCAGTAAGTCTCATTTATTCTAGAAGAAAATGTTATTAATGATGTAATTCATTCATCAGAAGTCAAATGAAGTATTATATCTATTAATATGAAATAAGAAATGTTAATCTTGTTGTTAAGTATACAAGCTCATAAAGATGGAAAATTTAGCATTATTTCATGTCACTGCGAAAAAAGTTACAAAATTCTGTAATATTTTAAGATTTTTTAACCATATTATGTTTATGATGGATTTTTAGATACCATTATTAAATTATACTACAGTAAACTGCACATAATTAAATTTCACTATTAGGTAAGTTTTGGAATACCTATATACCATATATACCATCATCACAATAAAAAATTATGAATATATCTCTTTCCAAAGTTTCATCCTACAAGTCTCCCCCATTTAAAATATTTACTATTTTGTAATCTCACCCTCAGTAAGTAGGGAGAAATGCTTGGAACAAACTATCTAATAATTAAATTTATTCTGATTTATATTTTTGGAAAGTGGTATAACAGTTCTGATTTAACGTCTATGAGGTAATGGAACAGTAGACATATACTTTTAAATAATGTCAAATAAATAAATACTTTTTATTAGTTGTTTTTGAGTACTATTTTAAATGTTCAACAAATGAATTTTTCCCAGAGAGCTAAATTTCTTCATTGATTGAGAATAGAGTTAGTGATATTAGGAGAAAGGAGGACAGGAGTTGCAATGTGGAATACGTTTACCAGGATAGATCGCATTGACGAGGAAGGATTGTAGCAAAAATTTGAAAGAGTGATTACCTAGGGGAAGATCTTTCCAGGTACCGGGTCCAGCCAGTGCAGTGGCTCTAAGGCAGGAAAGCCTAGGGTGCATTTAAGGAAATGCAAGGAAGCCATTGTGGTTGAATGGAGTGAGCAAGGCGGAGAATGGTAGGAGTCAGAATAGAGGAATTATGGACAGTCAAATTGCATGGGCTGTATAAGCCACTCCAAGGACTTTGGCTTTTACTTTTAGGGAAATTGGGAGCTTTATAGGATGGTTTGGAAGTGATATTTAGTCTTCAAATCAGGCTGCTATGTTGAAAATAAATAGAGTCAAGGATAGAAGCAAAGAGGCCAGTGAGAGTACTAGCTTAATAACCTGATGCCAGTACAGTGGTGACTTAGATCATGGTGGTAGCAATGGAGGTGGTGAGAAGTGGTCAGATTCTCTATATACCACAATAATTGAGAATATACTATCAAAATAGATTTTTAGTTTCATATTTACGGTTATGAGTATGTATTTCTTTAAAATTTTCACCAGAAAAGTGAAGTCTTTTTGGAATGCCATCGCTCTATACTTTAAAACATGGTCACATGACCTATTTGATTTAGCACCTTTGCTAAGTGCTAAATTGTTTTATTCAAAATAATATCATGATCACATAAACCCATAACACAATAAATAAATAATACACTTATTATAAAATGATATTATCATCATTCTCAATACCGCCATTTTATTTAATACTTGCAACTGCACTTGATGTCGTACCAATATTATCACACTGAATTCTTACAACAATCCTATGGGGTAGGGAAAACTTGTATGTACCTTTATTGTATCACTCAGATATTGTATGAGCAGTGTGGAACCCTTTATCTTATTTTAGCTATTTATTATAAAAAGCACCTAGGCTACAATTTTGAAATTGTTTCTGTGGAGACAAGAGTCCTTTCTTAAATTAGATCCAATCTTTTATTTTTTTAAACATTGAAGAATCTGTTTCTCCAAGCCCAGTCCTTAACTCTCTTTTCCTGGTTCTTCAATAAATTCTTTTCTTCTTATGGTTTTAATTGCCAGCTAGGCTTTAGCATTATTCCTTCATCCTTTTATGTTTAATGAATACATTCTGTTAAGTGTCTTACTGCTACCTGAAGCTTAGCAAGCTTTAGAGTAAGAAAACAACTTATTTCTTAGAATAAAGGCATCATTCTTTCTACTTGCTAAATAATTTAATAGTTTTCGCCATTACTTCTGATCCCAAGGCTTGCAGTTTCCCCTTCATTTTACACTATACTCTCTGTGGAAGTAAACTTTACCCACCTGTATCTCCAATTAGACATCAAACTCTGCAGTTTAATTTCTAACACTAGTCTCTATCCCAACATTTGGATTTGGTCCTATCTGTATTTCCAGTTACCTGCTCATATCTCCTCTTGGATATCTCAGATGTGTTTTAGGGTAACTGTGTTCCAAACTAAGTTCTTATCCACCCATTCCCTTAAACACAGATCTTCCACAGTGTTCTAAATCCCAATGAATATCACCATTGTCCTATCCAGAGAAAACCACAGACACAGAGAACTTTCTTAACCCCATGTCCGATTACTATGCTTGAAATCTTATTTTCCCTTCTCTTTCCTTTATCTCTCACATTTAATTAGTTTCTGAGTCTTCATTTTCTTTTTTCATGAAATTGCCTGAATTCCTTCTTTCCATTCTATTTCCACTACCTGTACTACTATTATCTTATTCAGTTCTATTTACTTTTAACTGGTTTCCATCCCTCTCCCTTCCAATCCACATTTTAAATAGCTGGTGAAGTCATCTTCCTCAAATGCAGTTTTGATCTCACTCATAAAACTTACTGTGGCTACATTAGTGCCAAAGTGAATAGCCCAGAATTCCAGGGGCACGATTCCCACAGTATCCCATTAGCTTTTATTCCTATTCACTTTCCAACTTGTCCCTTCCCCTCAATAGAAATAAATTCATACATATACCTTCTGGGTACAGTAATTCTGCTTTTTCTGCCATTCTGTATCTTTTTACATAGTCTCTCACTTCCTTTCTGCCAATCTGTTATCTCCTTCTAAATATAGTTTAAAAAATCACCTCCTAGAAACATTTAATAATTTTGGCCATTCTAGCACTTTTGTTCTTAGAATTTTAAGTTCAGCCTGTCTTTACGTTGCTTTATTGATTTGTGTTTTGGTTATTCCTCCTTGTTTCTATTTTTAATAACATAAAAAGTAACTAAGTTCTGAAGTAGAGGTCTGTCTCTATTATCATTTGCACAGAAAATGGTTCACTGTTGGTCTTAAGAAAATCCCTTATGTTTACGCTTCCAGAAAAATAACCTCTAAGTATATTTGGAACATTGTGGTTGATGGTCTATATAATGACATTTTGTGAACATTTAAAAATAAATAATATGAGATACATATGATAATAGTTATTAAATACCAGGGGAGAGCCATTATTATCATTCTTCATGTATAATTATATAATTATCATTTCAGGTTCTAGCTCATTCGAATCTCAAAAAATGGATCGTCCTTCTATTTCTGTTACCTCTCCCATGAGTCCTGGCATGTTGAGGGATGTTCCGCAGTTCTTATCAGGACAACTTTCAGTATGTAATCACTAAATTAATTTTTCTTCTTGGAATATCAAATAGTGTTTTTAAAATATGGTGCTAGTTTTGAGGAACTAAGTTCTTCTTAAAAGAACATAATTGTGCTTTTAACCATCAACTTTCTCACTTTTAATAATTTTAATTGGTTGAAATTCAATTTGATTATTTATCATGGTACTTTATTTATTAGAGTTAGGTTTTCTGGAATTCAATGAGAGTTAGATTTTGTGAAGATATCTAAACATTTTTACCTTAGTAATTATTTCAAAATTCAAAGTCATGAATTTTGCTTTATATATTAAAATGACTGTAAATTGTCATAGGTTTTTAAGAGAAATGAAAGTGTTGTACTATACAAAGATGGTACTTAAGATAAAAGTAAATATTTCTATATTCTTCACTGCTTTTCAACTGTAAGGAAATTTGGAGTGAATTTCATAATAATCATTTAAGTACTAAATTGCTATGAAATATAAGGATACTTGAGATGTCTTTGTCAACATCCAAAGCCAAATAAGTAGGGAGATACATAATAGGTTACTGAATGCTCTAGGGGGACTTCACATTAAGTGCTCCCTGATTTGAACATATTATAATAAAAATTAGAAATTAAGTTATGCATTTTATATTATGTTCATATTAAAGAACTTTGCAAATTCAAGTGCTCACTTTTTATTCATTTGTTCAGTTGACATTCTCTTATTAAACCATTTAAAAATATTAATATATTTAAATTTACTCATTTATATTTTTGAAACATACTCTTTAATATTACCAGTAGTGCTGGTGATTACTAAACTTGAAATTCCATCAGTGTTATAGAGCTATGTAGGTTCTCAAAATCCAGACATTCAATTTTGGATGAAATGTTTTGTTTTAAGCTAAAAACAAAACTATATTGGGCTAATATTTTAAGAGCAATAGAAATAGCTTTTTGTTAAATCATGAAATTTTCCCTGTTCTGGGGGAGAGTAGTGTTTGGTTTTTTTCTGAAGTATTTTCATTAATTGAAAGGAGTTATAGGAAGTATATGCAAGATTAAGATATTACGTGTTATTGAAAAAGTCATTAGATATGTCTTTTCTGGAACTATTTTGACCACAAAGGAGACAATAACAGAAAAGTTCTGCAAGAAAGAAGATGAGATACTATTAGGAGATTGTAAATGTTATACTAAAATGTATTTCTGCCGTTTATTATTTTCTTTTCCTTTATATTTTGTAAACAGAATGAACTTTTTCATTTGAGGACAGTGGTATTTTTTCCATTCTCCACAATAAGTAGCATCTTTCTACTTATTCTCTTACGCATATTGACAGCACATATGTTGTCACTTATAGTTGCAAAGGTATATGTATTTCTTCTACCATCTTAGAAAACACTTATAAATGTTAGCTGTTATTTTTTATTATGACTCTATTGAAACAGCTGATCTTTAAATAATGCCCTGGGGGCTGGACAGTGCCAGTACATAAATGTGTGTGTGTGTGTGTGTGTGTGTGTGTGTGTGTGTGTGTGTGTGTGTGTGTGTGTGTGTGTGTAGTTGGCTTGAGCTGGTGAAGGGAACAGAAGTTAGATTTCCAAAATATAATAAGTTAAGCACCACTTTGCTATCTCATTTGAATCCCAAGGTCCTATTATAAATTGGACTACGAGGTAAGGGTGAGGAGCACAGTTCAGGGATTTAGACAAATTTCAAATTCAACTATTTTTCCTCATGGTTCAAAATTATTATGGTACGAAAATTAAATTGTTAAATATTTGGGAGAAATATAAACTTAAAAATTTGATTTCTAAATATATGTATAATGATGTAAAATTACAGTCTTTAGATTTATAAATAACGTTTGTTTGAAATTGATGTAATTGTAATTTAAAATCTGTACCATTTTCTTATGACTTAGAAGGGACATATGTTGCACTATGTTGTTGGTAGTAAAACTTTTAACTGCATATGTCTTGAAATTATACACATATACACACACATCCCCACCACACATATAAAAGATATTGGTTATAAATATAATATTTATCATGGGGAAATATGGAAAGTACAGAAAAGTAAACAAAAAATTAAAATCAGCTATAATCCAGACACTAAAATATAACCATTCACATACATACAAATTTTTAAACAAAACTGGAAAAGATCTGTACATACTATTTTGAATCCTGCTTTTTCACTTAGTAATATTGTGAACTTTTTCCTGTCTTTAAAAATTCCTCCTAAAACCATTTTAATAGCTATTTAAGATTTCATTTTAACTTAATTTACTATTATAGGATACCTTGCTTGTTTTTAATTTATATTATTATAAATAATGATGCCATAGAAATCTTGCATGTAAACTTTGCATATTTATGTTAGGACAAAATCCTTTTGTCAGGATAACTTTCCAGAAGTAAAATTATAATATGAAGCGCAAAGTGAAATTTTAAGACTCTTGAAATCTATTTCCAATTTTTTTGTCCACAAATGTTAAACTTGAATCATCTATTTAAGAAATATTTGTTAAGTTCTGAACCCTGGTCAGGCATAGTGCTAGTCACTGGGAACACAAGTGAACATGATAGAATGGTTTTTACCTTCATGTAACTTTTATTTTATTCTCATTCTTTATATCCAGGAAAACATAAGATGCTCTGCTGAATACAATATTTCCTGTTATATTTAATCCTATCTGTACCAGCCTGTAGATAATTTTTGTTTGCTCTAATGATGTAGAGGTTGGAAAAATACATGTCTACATAATATCACTCCTTGGGAAAACCCTAGGAAGTCACAAGGCAACATAATAATTCCTATTTACTTCTGTTATACCTTTAGGCATTTTTGCTTTGGGGGAGATTCTACTAGGGCTTGTACCTCACTAACAAAATCATGACATTACTAATGCCTGAGAACAAAGATAATTTGTATAGTGAGTGAGCTGACCTTCCTAATATTTTATGTCAGTTCATGGACTGGTATTTTCTCAAATAGAAAATATACGTTGTAATGCAAATTTGCTGTTTACATTTTCATACTCAAGGCTGTTGATTATTTTAAAAAAATATGCAATTTATTTTCTCTCCATGCTTGAATTGTGCTGCTGCTTATTAGGCATAACTATGAAAGTGCCATTAATTTATTTCGTGAGAAAATCAGCATGAGGTCAGGTTTATGCTTCCTGGACTGTATGATAGCCTTTTGAGTGACACCACTCTCTTAGTTTGATTCCATTTTTATATGTCCTTCCAGAATTTATTAATAGTAGTTTCTTCCTTCAGTGGATTACTTTTGTAATTATTAATATTTAAAAATTAATTTACAGCCTTTAGCTAGTTTTTCAATATGGTGTTAAAACAAAATATAGCTTTCAATTCTTTGAAAAGAGGCTCAGAATTCTTTCTGTAGGAATGCATTACACAGTTAATTCTATTGAGAGTCATATTTTATTTCACTTCAGGGTGAAGTGATTTATGGTTGTAATATTTTTCCAAGTTACTTTGTTTTAAAATTTTTCTGACTTCATTTTTTAGTAAATATTTTAAGTATCCATTTTATATGCCCACTTAAAAGGAATAAGTAATTTAAGAATAGGTATGTGTCCTTTCTGTCTCCTTAGAAACTCTATAGCCTTTAAAAAACTTTCTATAAATGAAAGTTTTTTCTTTGAACTTTCATTTTTTACACGTCATTGTCATAACTTTGTTATTCTAGAAGAATTGCATGAAAACAATGGCCTTAAGATAGTAGTGCAGCAAAGAGTAGGAAGTGATATTAAAAATGCAAAATAAATTATGGTGTACAAATTCAAATTCTTCATTTGTATGAAGCCTGAATTGTTATAGATACTATCAGATTTTTCATGCTTAAAATAAATGAATTAATATTAAGTACACATTATAATAAGGCACATAGTACTTTATTATTCCTATTTGTAATATCCATAGAGACATAAAATCCATAGAGACAGGAAGCATCTAAGTGGTTGCCAAGAGAAAGCGAGATATTATAGAAGAATGGGAGTGATTATTTGAAGTACAGGGTATTCTTTTGGGGTGATGAAATAGTTTTGATACTAGAGGAAGGTAGTGATTCCACAGCATTGTTAACGCATTAATTGCCACTGAATTATATATTTTAAAATAGTTAATGGTATGTTTTGTGAATTTTACCTCAATTTTTTAAAAACTACCAAAAATATGTTTTCATAGCCATTTTTAAAATACAAACTTATGGGTGAAGATTAGGTTTAAATTGTCATAGATTTTAGAAGTTCTATTTTCAGAAGTCTGTGAGTTGCTTATATAAGGTCATTTTAGAACATGGAAAAGTGCTTTAAAAGAACATGGAAAAATGTTTGCTTTAAAAGATTAATTAATTTGAAAGTACTAATTCCTTTTAAAGTGCATCTTTCATTTTTTGAGGTAATATTTATTTGTAAAAATATTCTGTTACCTTGATATTTTTGTTCTAAAACAGACCAGGTAGGAGGGCAGGGAAAATAAAATCTGTTTCTAGAGTACCTTGTTAGTCCCTTTCCTCAGGATGATTATTTAATCTCTATGAATCTCATGCATCCTCTCCCCTATTTGCTAAAGAATTATCCTTGTAGGATATGTAGACAGACATCAGTAACACACTCCATATCTGAACATTTATTTCTTCCTTTGGGAATATGTCCATACCAAAAGGAAGACAACTTAGATTTGAGACTGTTTTGGTTTTTACAGAGAGAGAGAGAGAGAGAGAAAGAAAGAAAGATAACTCATGATTGAATGATAGTCTGCTTTCCTTTGGGTTTTAGATTTGTATCTTAAACAGTGTCTGTCCAGTGATAGTTGAATAGGGCAACAGTCCTCCTGGTACTGGTTATCTTTCCATATAGCAATGGAAAAGACAGAAGCTTTGAACTATTTATAACTTTGATGTAGACAAGAGAAACATCCATAAGCAGTGTGAGGAATGGGGTGGAATGTTGGTAAGAGAAGAAGAATGAAATCCCGTGAAATCCATTCCCAAATCCGTAGACATGCATCTGATTTTGTTCCTGATTTAACTGTTGGAATATCTGAGTAAAGGCACAACTTTCTAATTATTGTGGTGTATTTTGGAAACTGTTTCAAAATGAAAACAAAGAAAGTTAGAAGAGAAAAGAAATTTGATTTTATTCTGAGAATTTGAAATAGAGTGATTTAATTGCAATTGGGGCTCTGTTTTCTGCCTTTACACTATATTGCTTTTTGTTTGAGTACAGGCAAGTATGTTATAGCCCTCTTTATATTTCCTCATCTGCAAGTTGAGGATACAATCAGCTACCTCCTAGGGTTGTTGGGAATACCATGAGGAAATAAACTTGCAATAAACTGTCAGTAAAGGCTTGGAAAAATATAAACAACTGTGTAAGTAAAAAGAAATGAGATATTGTCATCCATAGGTGTGATTAGCAATAAACAGTGTTATCTCAAGTGGTACAAAATAAATGTCTGAAGATGGTGTTTCAATACTAGAACCTGGTATAGATTCTTCAAGTATGAATCAACTAATTAATCCAGAATGCATTCCAGCACACTTTTATCTTAATATGTTTATTCTTTTAAGAAATTCTAAAGCCAACTTGGCTAATGTTTTTTGGACTTTGGTTAGACTTGTATCACTTTGGAGAAGTTACAAAATTCCTTTCACAGATGGCTTTTCACTAATAACTCTCTAATACATTTTCATCTAACTTCTTTTTGGACTATGTTTTTTTTCTGTGTAGTATATTTAAGGGTAAAATCTGAAATTTCTTGATTCTTGAGTTATGGTTACAATCTATCTTTCAGAATATACAAGTTCAAATATGTTATTTTATATCCAGTCTTAATTCCTGTTATGTTGACTATATTTTAAAAATCTGATTAAACAAATTTTAATATTTTGTATAGTTTTTATGTATTTTAGCATTGGGCAATATAAAGTTATTCATTACATTGAAGCATTTAATTTAGATAAATATTGTCATGGAAAATTGTATTTAAGGGATAGTTGTATGTGTTTGTTTTTACTTTTGGTCTTTTAGTTTCAGCGTGTTGTCCTTTTTGGTTTTGTTTTATTGCTTTTTTCTTTAATTTTGCTTACCAGAGCCAAAGCCTTAGTAGAAGAACAACGCCTTTTGTTCCTAGGGTTCAGGTAAAGGCCTTGTCTGCCTGATAGAATCTAAAGTTGTGTTTTAACCCTTATTTGTATGTTTTTGGAAAATGCGTAGTAGGAAAACTTTTTTTGGTATGTTGCTCCAAACCATATTATTGACTTCGAAACCATTTTATGAGCCAGCTTGTAAAATTCTGCATGGGGATTAGAATACTGAATAAAAATTTAAAGAGACAATCTTTGTTACTGATTTTATATGATGAACTAAATACTAAATAAAACTTATAGGTTTCAACATAGCATTTAATATAGTTTTAATGTAGATTCCATTTATATATGTAACATTTACAGAAATAGCTAATTTTATACTGTTGATATTTTCCTTTATGACACTGTTTGCTGTCTCTTTAAATCATTCATTATATCACTTAACATCTACATTCTCGTGCATTTTCCAAGCGATAACTCCTTGAGGAGATTGGCAAATAAATTTGTACCTTGTTTAAAATTTAATTTTATGCATATTATATGTAAGGTTCAATTTTGGGGAAGTATATTACTTTGAAAGAACAAAATTACAATCCAAATAAAATGTGTTGGGTTTATTCTGTTTATATTTTGTCATTGTAATTTCATTTAATTTTACTGCAATATTTGGGTACAAGTTGTTTGCCTCTTTTCATTAGGAAACCCTTATATGGTAAAGTAATGTCAGTACAGTTTTTTTTAAAAAGTAGTATTATGCTTTCCTAGCTTTGGTGCATGTTTTTAAAAAAATTTTTGGTTTTGAGTAGTACTTATTTTGTTTAAATTTTAAAAATTAAATTTACTGTAGCTAATATTATACAATATAAAATATTTACCTGTGCTGCTCAGGTTCTACTTAGGAATATTAAAAATGATTACATGTTAAAGCTGGAATGATAATTATATTAAAATAATTAAAATGATACCAATATTTTTATTAATGAAATTGAAGCAGAATAAGAAATATGTCAGGACTAGACTTATGAAGATACATTTGTTATATTTTGGGGAATCAGCAACTGTATCTTAACCATTTATTTAAAAAGCACAGATAAGAAATTTAGGAATGTGATAAAATAGTCTAGTTATAAAATAATTCTGGTTTGGTGATAAGAACTGGATATCTATTAAAAACTTCAATGTAAGTCCTGCAATATAAATAAAAATTTATGATATAAATAAATATAAAAATTAGGGGTATTAATCAGACATTCAGTTTAAGGCAGTGCATTAAAGAATATAATTTTGATCATATAATCAGTAAAATTAAAATGTGCCTGCTTCCTATCTAAATCATTTTAATATTTGTATATTTATAAAGTACAATTTAATAAACTATATAATATTGTTATAAAAACAAGAAAGCCATGTGTTTACCATCTATTGGTATGAGAAATGGATAATATTAGTAAGTGATATTTTTTGGTTTTCCATGGCATAAAGAAATATGAAAAGAATAGTCTATGAGACTCTTGAAATATATATCTCAAATGTTAGTTCTAATGATTTTAAAGGAGCAAAAATATTATCTGTGGAGATGGCAACAAGTGCTCAGTCTCAACCCCTCAAAAAATTCCCAAAGAAGTCAGTAATTTCCTCTAATAATTTTAGGCCTAGTCTCATAATAATTTTTGTTTCTTTGTTTCTTAAGTGTAAAGTTTATTGGAAAATAAATTTTTTACCCTTGTTAAATCTTTTTCTCTTTGAGGTACCTAATATTCATGTCATGAGCTTCAGAGAAAGATTTTTAGTGCCTTGGAAAAATTAGTCATAAGCTCTTTTATTACTGGTGAAAACAGAATAAATACCATAGAAACTAATCTGGGTTTGGTCACACATTTAGGAGGAACCATGATGCTATCTCTAACATCTCTATCATCTCATATGCAATTAGACACTCCCACATTTCTTTCTTTCTTTGCTTTCCTATCATGTTATTTGCCAGAAGAATAGTTTAGTCTCTTATTCCTCCTTATCTTTATCTATATGTGTGTTCTAATATTGTTAGGCAAGCAAATATTTGAACTTTTTCCTTTCAAATATTGAAAACATTTTTCTTCAGTTTGTTCATCTCTTAATGTAAGGCAGTGGTTCTCAAATTTTAATGCACATGAGGATCACCTGGTGAACTTGTTAAAATTCAAATTCCAAGGCCCCATTTTTATTCCGTAGGTGAGAGTTGGGGCCCAGGAATTTGTAACTTTTTAGTAAATAAGCCAGTTAATACTGACATGGGAGGTTACTTAACCATAGTTAGAGAAACATTTGTCTAGGGTCTATTTTTGTACTTAGCAGCTCTATTAGAAAAACTTATACAATAGTAAAATAATACCTGCATTAAGCATAAAGACTTAACACAACATATAGATTAGTAATTATAAGTTTTAAAATTTGGATATTTCTTACTTATTCCCCTAAGAGGACTAATTCCATTCACCAAAGAAACAAAAGGATAGAAATAATTTTATATACTCTTTTGGGCTGTCAGTCAACCTCTTCTGAGTTGCTTCGTCTCTCATTCTCTAAAATGGAGTGAGAGACTCAAAAAAGCCATACTGGACTTGGAACTGAACTGCCAGTGATTCTGTGTAACCAGAATTGATTTTGCCTGTTATTCTCAAGTCCCAAATTTCTGATTCCATTTCAGTTTCCAGACAGTGGTTACAGATATGCAGAATTCTGAACCAAGTTGTAGATGAGAGCCATAGTTATAGATCCTGACATAGAATCTGCTAGCTAGGTGTGAGGGTGTGAGATATGTGTCTGGGAGATGTTAACTGTTAAATCAAATGAATTCAGAAGCTGAATGTGAAGTTCCAATCCCTAATTACAGCACAGGGAAATTATTCACATTTTCTTATCTCAAATAATAAAATGAACTCTTATTATTTAAGAATGTGATACATTTGCTTCACAAAATAAAAAGAGACTTTATGTCTGAGCAAGAAAATTTAAAAAGATGAATTTATTATAGTTTTAAGTACAAACTGAAGTAATCTATTGACTAAAGCTACTAGTAAATCCCCTTTGCTTATAATCTTTTAAGTGTCTGTTGCTATAGAATAACATAAAACGTTTACTTGAAATTCCCTATGAATGTTATGTAAGCAAGTTACTATCCACTCAATTAATTTTGAGCACTTATTCTGAGGTCACTATTATAGGGGAACCAAAATGAACTACAGTGATTCTTGCATAAGGAAAGATACAGAACAATCATTGTGTATAAAGTCCTTAATTATGATAATATAATTATTCTGTGCATGTTAATAAGCAATCACATTAAGAATAAAAAGCCCAAGTGATTTATCATTAAAATTGAAATATCTGAATCATTCTTTTATTCATTGAAGTTATTATAGTATATCCTTTTATTTAAACTAACCACAATTTACTGAGTAAAGTTTATATTCTGTGCTAATATTAGTGTAAGAGAATGGGGTGGATTTGAAATGTAAATATTATGTTTGGGATTAAATGTTTCAGCTGATAAGTAAATATTTTTGCTTTTCAGATAAAACTGTGGTTTGACAAGGTTGGTCACCAATTAATAGTTACAATTTTGGGAGCAAAGGATCTCCCTTCGAGGGAAGATGGGAGGCCAAGGAATCCTTATGTTAAAATTTACTTTCTTCCAGACAGAAGGTAGGGATATAAAACAAAAATAAATGTTCTTGAAAATAAATGGGAAAATGTTAATAGCAATGAATATTTCAATTTCCTGTATCATTTATTTTTCTGTATCATACCAGATACTTGTGAAGCTTACCATGATTCTTAGAAATCAAAATAGTGACAGTAAATATTTAAGATTGTTTTAAAGCTTACATTAAATATTTATTGTATATATTATTGAATATTAACTTTAGGCATGTGTGAATTATTTCTTCAATAATATATGTTTTCATTTATCAAAATCATTAAAAATTAAAAATTTTTACCTCCTTACCAAGATAATATTTCTCTCTTCTATAAAATTAATAAGTGTGCTTTGTACTTCATCACCCCATATCATCAAGAAAACTTTACCAGAATCAGCTTCCCCAAGAATTTTTGTTTTATGTGTATTCTAATTCACATAAATGTTTTTGTTCTACTCTGACTTAAATAGAGGAGTTAGGATTGGAGAAATATCAAAAATAACCTAATCACTCTTAATTTTAGGCATATAAAAATTAAGAGACTATTCAATGGGCATCATGAAAAAAGAAAAAAGTAACAGCACCAATTACCTTTACCCCTGCTATCTGCATCCCTGTCTCCCAAAGCAAGACCTCTCAAGGTCTGGTCATTTTTTCTCAGGTTGGAAGTGTCTGGGCACAGATGTGATCTTAAACATGTTTACACACTTTTGGACCCTCAGTTACTTAGTTACTCATACTTAGTTCAAACAGAAAATTATCAAGGCTGAGTTGGGTGCCAAAGTAAGACCTGAACAACATCAGCAAAGAAAAGGACAAAAGAAAAGAAGTAGACAATTGACAAAGGCCTTATATTTTATTTAGTACATATTTTGAAGTGAAAGTTGTATAACCAGTTCCTCAGAATATGTCAAGATGCCACAACCTCTAAAGTTAGCAGAAACTGCTATAGAATTTTATTTTATAAAGTTTACTTGAAGAAAGTTGTTTTCTAACAACTTAGTTTGACTTTTGGAGAGAAATTCATGTTGAAATGAAGGAGAGGACATCCATAATCATCTATGTTTTTATGCACATACATGACTTAGGTGTCTATATAGTCAAACCTTTGAAGAGAAACACTTATTTGTTAGATGATGAAAGTTTTGCAAATTACCGAATTTCTTTCTTGATTGACTATTTTTGTTTAGTTGTATTTTTAAATAACCCCTCTCCTTGGATTCTGAGCAGACAGAGCTAAAATGGAAGGGAAGCTCTTACGAATCCTTTATATTCCAGATGTAGTTCTTTTTATCTTTTTTCAACACCAAAGAATGTTGGAGGTATTTGAATAATTTTTTTCTGAGATTATTTTTTGACTAAGTTCCTTCTCAGTTATCAGGAATTTGAAGACTATTTGAGTAAATTTTGTAGCTTACTTTGTTGACTAGGTTGTGTCAGGATTTTTATCTCTGATTGTGAAAATAATTCTCTGCTTAACTCAGAAAGTGACATTATCAGCCCAACAATATTTTTTGCTGTTGACACAACTTTTTAACACATAAAGGACTGTGCTTTTGTTATGAAATATTTCATTTTTCTGAATGATTTTTCTCGAAGAAAAACTTGAACAGGTAAACGTAGAAAATGATTGATGCCTTTTTATCAATAAGACTTCCCAGAGAGACAAGTGAAACTACATAGAAGAGATCTAGTCTAGAATGTTAGTTAAGCCATGTGGAAAATTATTTTCTAGGTAATATACTGTGTACTCTAAAAAATAACTGAGCATGCTGCACACTCTTTTTCATATTTTGAAGTCAAGTTGGTTACCAATCAAAATATATTTCTTTCTTTTTTTTGTTTTGCATGAAAACATCAAGTCTTTGCTTGTTCTTAGTGAAATTACATGGAAACCAAAAGTACCAGTAATATGAAAATAAATAGAAAAGGTTTAGGTTGGATTTTATTTTTAGAAAAAGTTAACTGCATTCTGAACAATTTAATGTTGGTTTTAAAGATCACTATTTTATTATCACTAGGCTGCTGTTTTAAAAATAGCTCTATAGCATGCTTATTGATCTTAGTTTTTAAATACTATTAGCACCTTTTCTCTGTTTGACTTATATAGAATGCTCTGATTCTAGCCTTTGGTTAGACTTCTAGAAAAAATAAAACTCTTTTTTTTTTTAACTTGCTGAAGATAAGATTACTTTTTTTTATGGTTCTTTTTATGAAATGATGCTTTGATACAAATTAAATTCCCTTACTAAATTGTATTCATATATGTTGGCTTTCTAAGGAACGTCAGAAATTATCCAGTCCCCTTTCTATCTAATGTAGATTATCTAGTCCTCTTCCTATCCAAACCCTTCTAAAATTGTCATTTTTTTGTCTGAGAACTTATTTTAGTCCTTAAGAGGAAGTTCATCATTTATTCTTCTGTTTCCTTTCAGATTTAGGTATAAACCATTCTTGAATCAGATAGCAAAGCTCCTGGTATATACTTTCTTCCTGGCCTTCATGGAAGGAACTTTGTCTCTTGACAGAGTCTCAGAATTCATTCTTCATTGATGGAATATAAGTAGATGCTAAAGAAATATTTGTTAAAATTTTAAAAGAAGGGAGGGAGAGAGAAGGATCGTGAATCATAGTTCACGTTATTATGTCTGTTGTTTAGTGAGTTATCCATATATACAGTATCACTTCTTTTCCATATATAAAGTCTCCTACATGGTTTTGCAAAGTTATATTCCTACTAATGCTTTCAGAATTAATAAAGATACAGTGCATGTTATCTTTTCCATGTGTATTAGCAAAATTCATTATCAGTTAGTCTATTTAAAGGCAGCTTTCTGCCACATTAAATCTATGTGCTCTGGAAACATACAATGCCTCTTGGTTACTCAAGTCAAATCTATGTTAAACATTAACATTCCTAGGAGAAGTCTCATAGCTTCCCCATTTCAGAGATACCCTAACCCTTTTCCTGTTCTCGCTCCTCCCTATTTCTCAGCACTTTTGGAACTGTGCTATGCTGGAAGAATTTGTAGCAGTTAATATTATTCATTGTCTGTCTACTTTTCACTTTTATTTAATTTTTTTTCGAGACAGGATCTCACTCTGTCCTCTGGGCTAAAGTGCAGTAACGTCATCATAGATCACTGTAGCCTCAAACTCCTGGGCTCAAGTGATCTTCCCACCTCAGCTTCCTAAAGTGCTGGGACTGCAGGTGTACACTGCCATGCCCAGCTAATTTTTAAATTTTTTGCAGAGATGGATCTTGCTATGTTGCCCAAGCTGGTCTTGAACTCCTGGCCCCAAGCGATCCTCTTGCTTCAGCCTCCCAAAATGCTAGGATTACAGGTGTGAGCCATTGTGCCAGGCCCACTTTTCACTTTAAATAGTCTCCTACATAGCTTAAAATTTACGTCCTAGATGATTTTCTTTATTCCTATCCAGCAAGTGATCCTCTCTAATAAGCTAGAGTAGGAATCTACAAATAGGATGGATGTACCCTCTACAGGATATGTAGGATAATCCATTAGAATTCAGGAAGAAATATTTGAATTTTTAGAATTTTTTATCTCATTATTTTAAATTTCTATTTTAGTATATTTCTTAATGTACACAATATATTAGTACAACAGTATGATAACACATGTATATAATTCATAAACATATGTGCATATAATGAAATGTATAATTTAAAAATTCACTTGATACAGATATACAATCAAAAAGAGTATGAAAACCTTTGAGCTGGAAGTCATTTCTGTCAAATGGCCATCTTGCATTTCCAGCACAAGTTATAGTGGCTACTTAATATAGAAATAATTTTACAATGTTTTTAAAGACCTGATATATGTCAAATAAGCAAATATGTGTTTTTTTATATGTAAGTATATAAGTATATATAAAAACTTCATAATACGTAAATTGCAATTGCTCATTAGCTAAGCTATATGGATATGAAGTTGTGAACATCACAATTTATTCATTTTTTTGTACATTAAGACTTATGTAGTTTCAGTGAATGGTATGTGTAATGTTACTGGTTAATTATCATTTTGAAGCCTTTCAATATGGCAATATGTTAAAAATTTTAAAGTTAAGATTCTCTAGCCTGGTTTTAGTTAGATTTTTAGAAAGGTTAATTTTTCAATTATCTATCATTGAAAAAATTTAAGATTTATTGAAATATTAGTATACGTCATACTTACAGAGTATGATATAATTGGCTGGGCATGGTGGTTCATACCTGTAATCCCAGTACTTTGGGAGGCTGAGATGGGAGGATCACTTGAGGCCAGGAGTTTGAGTCTGCAATGAGCTATGATCATGCCATTGCACTCTAGCCTGGGCAACAGAATGAGACCCTGTTTTTTGAGAAAAAAATATGATATAATTAGACCCTTTTAGAATTTCAATAGTAATTTTAAAGATCATAATATTTGCAGTCTATGATAAATTTGTGGTAAAACTTCACTTGTCTGAGAAATTTTAAATTAATTGATTTTAGGACAAAACTTAAAGTTTTATGTAAGATCTTATATTCTTATTTTTTTCATAGTGATAAAAACAAGAGAAGAACTAAAACAGTAAAGAAAACATTGGAACCCAAATGGAACCAAACATTCATTTATTCTCCAGTCCACCGAAGAGAATTTCGGGAACGAATGCTGGAGATTACCCTTTGGGATCAAGCTCGGGTTCGGGAAGAAGAAAGTGAATTCTTAGGAGAGGTATCTGGAATTATTTTAAAGTTTACACTATTCATGTCATCCTGAATACTTTTTGTTCATATTACTATCAGTGAAATTTTATATTTAGTATATCTGAAAAGGTAGGCATAATTTCTTTAACAGGATGAATTTAGCTACTGCTTTAAGAGAAAACTTATTGATAACAGAGAAAACAATGGTTGTAAATACTCTGACAATTTTACATGATTATTCTTAATAAAGAAATTTCAGTGTTGAATGATAAAAGGTTGCTTTCTATTTCACAAATACATCGTTTTGTTTTATAGTGTTGTATATATCTTAGTTTACTGAACCAACTGAACTACTAGTAAGTAGTTCACTCATTTATTCATGGATTTTTTAAACTCTATAATGTACCAGGCACTGTGCTAGGAACTGAGGCTTCAAAGGTGAATAAGGCATACTACTTACTTCAAGGAATTTAAAATCCACTGGTGATACAGACAAGTGAATAGCAATTATAATATGGCATACCCCTTGCTATAAAGAGGAAAATGCAATAGGAATACATAATTGCTATACAGGAGAGGGGGTGGTGGTTAAGAGAAATCTCCACAAAGAAAGAGGAATTTAGCAAAGCCAAGAGAAATGAAATTCCTGCAGAGCAAAATAACAAGACATCATGGGTGATGGGTATTGGACAACTGCATTGAAATTGGAAGGGAAAGAGGTAAGAAATGAGATTTGAGGGTTAAACTGACTCTAGATCATGCTGTTAATATATTAAGAAATTTGGATTTATCCTGTGGATAATGGGAACCAATGACCAATAACCAATTCTCTTTAATAAGAGAATGGTTTGTTTGCATTTGTACTTGAGAAAAGTATTTCCAGCTCTAATGTGGAGAATGAATTGGAGAGGGGCAAGATGGGAAGCAGTTGTCCAGCAATTAGCGTACTAAGTTATCCACTTTCAGCCTTTTTCAGTATGGTTGGTTTTCCTGAGTAAATTAAATGGTATCTCATGGGAAAAACAACAATCTGTAGAAATATTGAACTGAATGTTATCAGTTAAGGAACCAAAGACGGATAAACCTAAAAATCATTTGGGAAGATGGGTAACACAGTTGTTAGGAACAGAGACTCTGGAGCCAGCTGCCTGGCTCTACATTCCTGGCACTACCACTTCCTAGCCTTGTGTCTTTGAGCGAGTTATTTAACCCAACTGTGCTTCAGTTTCCTCTTTAGCCAACTGGAAATAGTACTAGTATGCAATTCAGGGTTAATGTGAGGATTAAATAAGTGAGGGGTGTGTGTGTGTGTGTGTGTGTGTGTGTGTGTGTGAGAGAGAGAGAGAGAGAGAGAGAGTAAACACTGGGAACATAGTGCTTGTAATTTTGAAAATGACTGGGGAAAGTTTACAAAGAATGAAATAATAACTTAGCTGTTTTGCTTCTTTACCTCGTATAGCTGAATAGTAATTTATCTTTTTATAGCAGTAATTATAAACACAACACAAACACTTTAATACTTGCACAACACCCTGAAAGAAAATAGTCATTTATGTTTACAGAGTGATTTCTTTTGTAAATTTTTAAATATTCATATTATAAAATCCATATTATAATATGGTTCACATTAAAAGTCCATCCTTTTTTCCCCTTTCCTGATTTATCCATCCATCTATCTATCTATCTATCTATCTTTGAGACAGAGTCTCACTCTGGTGCCCAAGCTGGAGTGCAATGGTGCAATCATAGCTCACTGCAGCCTCGAATTCCCTTGGCTCAAGATATCTTCCTGCCTTGGCCTCCCAGAGTACTGGGATTACAGGCACGAGCCACCATGCCCCCTTTTGTGTTTTAAATCCTTGGCAGCATGGTATGGTGAACACGGAATTTTAAATAAGATAGACTGATTCATATTACAGTTCTCTTGCTTACAAGCTTGTGTGACCTTAGACAAATTCCTTTAACATTTTTAGTCTTGGTATCCTTATTTACGAACATTAAATAATAAGACAAAACTAGTAGTATTCTTCTGATAATTATGATAAATAACATTACATGGTTCGAAATACACAGTAAGCACTTCAAATTTGTTTTTCTGTCCCTATTTAATAGTTCTTTTTAAAAAGTTTTTTTATTTCAAAATATTAAGGGGTACACGTTTTTGTTACGTGGATCATTTTTGTAATGCTTGAGTCACAGCTATGTGTGCCTACCACCCAAATAGTGTTCATTGTATCCATTAGGTAGGTTTTTGCCCCTCTTCTCCTCCCCTCTCCCCCTACTTGATTTTCACTGAGTTTTATCTCCCTGTGTGCACGTGTGCTCATTGGTTAGTTTCAATTTAATAGTGAATGCATGTGGTGTTTGTTTTTCCATTCTTTAAATACTTCACTTAGGATAATGGTCTCTAGTTTCATTCAGGTTGTTGCGTGTAAAGGTTAAATTTGTGACTGTAAATAAAGGTGCTTTATAAGTTATAAAATGATATATAGATATTAGGTATTATCATAGTCATTTTTTAATAAAAAGTATTATTTCTGTAGTGGTAAGTTTAATAGCCTTTATTAGTTGGATGGTCCAGGGCTAACAAAATAAATATCTTAGATATTTAAAACTATTAAATCACTAGGAAGTTGTAAAATTTATCTTTTATTTATTTTCAAAACATATAGACCATTTTGCAACATCTAAATGACCTTGTTTTGATCTAAGAGCATTGCTGTCATAATTATTACTACAAAAGTTATTAATATAAGACCATTTACCAGACTTTCTTTATTAGTGTTATAACAGTCCTTTGTATCTTGGGTTTGTAGATTTTAATTGAATTAGAAACAGCATTATTAGATGATGAACCACACTGGTACAAACTTCAGACCCATGATGTCTCTTCATTGCCACTTCCCCACCCTTCTCCATATATGCCACGAAGACAACTCCATGGAGAGAGCCCAACACGGAGGTTACAAAGTAAGTTTTCATTAAAATTTGTCATGTTTTTATTGAATTTCCTAATCTTGAGTGATATATCTAACACAGAATTTGAAGATACCATTGTGGTATCAACAGGCATCTGTTAGTCTTTCCATAGCTATTATGGAAGCTTTTGAAATGTTTGATACACTCGAATAATGTTATACCCCTAGCACTCATCATAATGTTAAAGTGTTGTATGATTGTATTTTGGATGATGTGACCCCAAATAAGCACCGTTATGTTTAAATCTTAGTGCTTAGAATCCTAAATATGGGAATGTGATAGCTAGTATAGTAGAGTTTGGTCAGATAGCTATAGATACCCAAAATTATGATTTCCACCTTCATTATCTAAGTATTTTATGAATGTGTAGTTAGCAAGGATAGCATAGTGATTGAAACCATAAAATGTAATCTCAGACTAACTTGAGTTTAAATTTTGATTCTTTCACTTTAGAGAGCTGTATGACTTGATCATCTCTCTGTGTCTCATTTTTTCCCCTCATTTATAAGATGGAAATTTTAATACCTATATTCTAGGGTGGTTATAAGAATTAATTAATCTCAAGAATATAAATTGATTTTGTTATTGTTGTTCTTGCTATTGTCAACATTTGCATTTTACCCTGGATTATATTAATACATAGTTTGAACTGTAAAATAGAATTAGATCAACCCAGAGAAGCTTAAAGTAAACTCAGAAATATTTTCCAGATTGATAAGTGAAATTGTTGGCTCTTTGCTCTTACAACTCAGGTCTTTTTTTTTTTTTTTCTGATGAATCTATTATTGGAAGGTAAGATAGATGCTTGCTGTTTCAGATAGTATTCATGGGGTAGTTCTTTCTTTATGGAGTCAGCATATTCTAGATTAAGCAATATTTTTGTCAAGTACTATAGGACTGATTGACATTAACCAAATTTTAGAAGTGTAAATTTATAAGCACAAATGCTGTGTCACTTATTAATCATGGGAAGTATACCTGGCAGCACAACAAATAACTATTGTCTGTATGGATCATACCATTCCTGCTGAATGGGGGCTAAATTGTATGTTGGAAGGCTGTTTGATGAGTAGAGAATTAGAGCAAAGGACGTTTAGTTAGTAATAGGTAAGCCTACAGAATTATCTTCACTTTTTTTAAAAATAATCTCTCTAATGACTGGAATTTTATTTCCCCTAAATACCATCTTGTACACTAGATGGTATTAATTGAATGCTAATTCTAGAGCATTTATTTTTTTCAGCCTTCCCACACAGAAAACACCAACACATCTCTATTTGCAAAACCCTTACAACATCCTTTGTGGTAATAATTACAGCATTACAATGAATTTTATGTGAACTAATTTTATTCTTTCTGACCACTATAATCTATTCAGAACATTCACTCCAAATTACAGTGTAGAATGGTGGGTTACTATGTGATGACTAATAATATATGTAGTAACCTAATATAATTCATTATGTACTAATTCTTATTAGTTTACATTTATAGGCTACTAATGCTAGCCAGCATTCCCCTTATAAAGTTGGCCTTTTCTCCACTTACTTCAGTTTTTATTGCAAAAACTAGTAGGTTTGGGGACTCTCAATACAAGAAATTCTTAAATCTACCAACAGTTTTCATTTTTTCTCTTTGCTAATTAGAAATAGTGCATATTAGAAACAATGAGATTAGAATACTTTATAGTTAGCTGTATGTGTCATGAATTTTCATGCAAATAATTTAATGTAATCGGCCTTGAAACTTTTAATATTTCCTATCCTCAAAATGACTCCGCTGTTACTTAGACATTAATAGTATTAATATACTCATGACAATATAATGGCTCCATGCTGTACCATGTCAGTTTTGTCACTACCAACTAACATCTAATATTTTATTAACAATGTGTAGGCATGAAGATAAATAAAAAGCTGTTCATATACATAAAAGAAAGAAACAAAAACTAGGAAATCATATTTAAGAAAAGACAGAAAGTTAAAAGCATTACCACTAGCCAAGGATATATTTCTCATAAATGGCAGGTGCAAGTCAAGATATGAATAAATAAATATACTAATAATTTTAAAACTTCATTGATGACAGAAACCTCCTTAAGGGTTTTCTCCATGGAGAGGGTATATATTGCAGTTATTTGTAAGTATGTTTCGTATTGTTAAAGCTCATGATTATTAACATATTTGATGGAACAAATGCTGGAACAGTTATCATCAAAAGTGTATAATAACCCTCATTTGTTCCCCACATCTACATAACACGATGTTTTGTTACTTCAACCTCTGATGCTATGAAAATCACTCTTAAGGCTATAAGCTTATTGAATGTACATGGATATCTACAGATAATGTCTCAGAAATGCATCATTAGAGAAGTGAGGTTGCTTTTTGAGATGGAAAAATATCTCAAATTTTCACTAGATTTTTTTTTTATTCATTAATGAGAAACTTTATTCGTTACCATTTTGGAACATAAGGAGATTGTTTGGAAGTATTTTGATATTGAGGTTTTTATTGTTATGTATTCTTTACTGTTTTCAGTCAAAATTGTAGTGTCTTAAGGAAAAAAATCTCCCTTTTAACATGATGGAAGTTATATTTATAGATATTTGTTTATTACTTGAAATCTTACTAACCATTCTTATCACAATTTGAACTATGAAGATCCAATCAGAGTTTTAATTTGATTTTTCATTCTTTTCTTTTTCTCATATCAACCAGATTTATCTCTTTCACTTCTCAAATGTTAATTCCTTACTTGGTAAAGCAATAATATTATCACCCGTTTCACTTTTTAAAATAGAGAGCATCATATCTATTATATTTTCATTCAGCCTCATGAGATTTCAAAGAAAAGTGAATGAGAGCAAATCATTGTGACAAATTCAAAATGATGCTGTTGAGAGGTAGTAGATAGAAGAGACACGATTTCATAATTAGAGTTTTCCAGGATTTCAGCTATTTGGGGTAATTTAGGACCATTCTTCCAATTTTTGACTCTACACTCTTATTTCGCTCTTTCTTGGACTACAGTTAAATGTACAACAACCTCTTGACGTTGTTTCACATGTTATTGAGTCTCTGTTTTTTAATTTCTTTCTTTCCTCTCTTCCTCAGTTTTGATTATTTTTATTCACCTCTTTTTAGATTCATCTTTTCTTCTACAGTGTCCAATCTTCTATGAAAATCATAGTACAAATTGTCTTATTAAAGATAATGTATTTTTCATTTTAAGATTTGCATCTTGTTTCCTTACAGGTTTCTATATCCTTCCTGAAATTTCTTTTTTGATCATGTGCGTTTGTGTGTATGTGTGTATCCTTGCACACATTTCTATATAGGTAGATAGGTAGGTAGATACAGATATTTATATAAAGATATATGTGTGTATGTATGTGTATAGACATATATGTAGTCCAGTAAATTATTTAATGTATTTATACCACTTTTAAGGTCCCTGTCTGATAATTCCAAAATCTTAGTCTTCTGTGGGTGTACTTATGTTTTTGTTTTTCCCCTTGATTATGGATCACATTGTAGTTTTTATATGTCTACTAACTTTTATTGTATACTGGACATTGTGTTTAATATATTTTAGAGACTCTGGAATTTGAATAATGTATTATTTTATTTTAGCACACAGAAAAATTACTGAAGGCTTACCTAAATCCTGTAGGAAATATGTTAGGGCAGTTCTGTGTTGGTTCTTTTCATAATTCTAAGGCATAGTCCTCAGTTTAGTTTGTGGTTCTTATTCTTAAGGTGTGACCTTTCTGGAGAAAAGTCCAAGATGTTGTCCTAAACACCTATAATATAATGAGACTTAAATTCCAAACTCTGTCTCCTCTGAACCAGAATGTTCCTGAAATCTCTTTGCAGCTCTTTTACCTTTTCAGCTGTCATTTTCTGCTGTGTTTCTTCTTGTTTTTCTCTTTGTGGTTTATAAATCAGGCCAGGACCTAAGGGTCCTTTATGTGTAAATTTTGGATCTCCAGAATTTGGGAGCCTTCTCAATTCCTCCTCAATTCTAGGTGTTCTGACAACCCTGAATGCTGATCTCTGGCTCCTCAGCCTTGTAAGACTGAGGCTTTATGATTGAGCTCTAACTTCTCTACGGTGAACCAAATAGGGAATACCCTCAGGAAAAAAGCTGGTTAAATATGTGCCTTTCTTATTTCAAGGGGCGTATTGCTGATTTCTGCCTGCATTTGTTTGTTCTCTGGTGTCTTTAGATAATGTGTTTCATTAAAATATTTTGTGCAGAGTTTCTAATTATTACTGGGAAGAGAATTAGTTGGATATAAGCTACTCAACTATCCTCAGAAGCAAAACTTGACATTTTAAAGCTAACTTTTTACTGAAGTATAGCTTGTACATAGAAATTTGTATAAATCATTAATTGTATAAATGTTTATAAATCATAAATATAGTAATATTTTCACAAAAAAACCACACCGTGTAACTAGTGCCCAACTCAAGAAATAGACCATCATCAGCATCCCACCAGCTTCTATCTTGCAAACATCAAGTAATCATTCCCTCTGACAGCGTGATAACTATCCTAACTTTAAATCCCATAGAATAGTTTTGCTTATTTTTGAACTTCTTATAAATGGAAAACTCACATATGTGAATTTTATGTAAATGTAATTCCACAATATATTACTCTTTCACATCTGGCATTTTTTTCTTTCTAATATGTTTGTGAGATTCATCAATATTGTTGTGTATAATTACAGTTAATTTATTGCCATTGCTATATAATATTCCTTTCTATTAATATACAACAGTTTGTGCATTCTGCAGTTGATTGACAGTTTGCAGATTTTTGCTATTTTTAAGATTGCTGCTATGGATGCTCTTGTACATGCCTTTTGATAATCATATGTTTTATTTTTTGCTGAACATACACCTAGTAGTGGAATCGATGGATAATAATAGCCTATGCATATATTCAATTACAGTGGATATTCTTAAACAGTTTCCCAATTTATACCAATTTATACTTTCTACATCATTGAATGAGGGTTTCAGTTACTCTACATTATTGCTTATAGATGGTCTTTTTAGTACTTTTCATTGTAATCATTCAAGTGTGTGTGCAATGTTATCTCATTGTGGCTTTAATTTGCATTTCCCTAATAACTTTTTCATATGTTAACTGACCATTTATATATACTCTTTTATGAAGTGCCTACTCAGATTTATTGCCCATTTTACTTTCAGTTTATCTGTCTTTTTTGTTGATTTATGAGTGCATTCTTTAAAATTACAGACTTAAATGCTTTGAGTATCTTTATTTTAAATTTATTCTACTCTTTGGCTTGCCTTTTTACTCTTTAATGGGATCTTTTGATCAACATAAGTTTTTAAAGTTGGTGTATTTTAGTTTTCAATTTTTTTCTTTAGGGTTAATGCTATCTTTGTGTGATCTGTTTAAAAATTTTTGCCTTTTTTAAGGTCATAGTGATATGCTCCTATGTTTTCTTCTGGAATATTGTTTTACTCTTCTCATTAAATCTACTATTTATCTGGGACTGATTTTTGTATATGGTATGAAGTAGGGATCAAAATTCATTCTTAACGCTAGGGATGTCCACTTGATCCAGCACATTTATTGAACCTGTGGTTAAGTTTCTGAACTCTGTTCCATTCAGTGAACTCCGTTGTACTCTATTTTTCTCTTACTGTGCCGATACCAAATTATCTAGATTAATGTAGCGGTACAATAAATTGTGATATCTGTTAGTGTCATTTACCCAGCTAGGTTTTTCTTCAAGTTTGTTATTATTATTATTTTTTAAATTTTTTTAGATAGTCTTTCTTTGTCACCTTGAGTAGAGTACAGTGGTGTCATTATGGCTCAGTGCAGCCTCACTCAAGTGATCCTCCTGCCTCAGCCTCCCCAGTAGCTGGCACTACAGGCATGCACCACCATGGCCAGCTAATTTTTCTATTTTTAGTAGAGATGAGGCTCTTGCTCTTACTCAGGCTGGTCTCAAACTCCTGGTCTCAAGCGATCCTCCTGCCTCGGCCTCCCATAGTGCTGGGATTATAGGCGTGAGCCACCGCGCCCGGCCTAAAGTTGGTCTTTTAAATCCACTCTGACAAGACTTATCCGGTAATTCATACATTTACATTTAAAGTAATTTTTTATACATTTAGCTTAATATCTTACATAGTATTGTTTTTAGTGTGTTCTTTTTTCTCCTTTCTTTTCAAATAGACATTATTTCAATTACATCAACAAATATGTAAGTACCTGTTATGTTTATGGTATTTGATATTATAATTGATTCAAAAATATACTTAGGTCAGTAAAACTCTATTCGCAAACTTACATGTGAAATACACGTTATTTTTTTCAAAAATCATATTTAATGTGCCTCTGGGGTGCCTTTGTTTCTGGGCTGACAAATATCAGTCATTATTTCTCCTTCTTATCTACTCCTACCTCTCAATAGAGGCTCTAGGAAGCCTAAAAAAAGGAGAACATTTAGGAAAGGCCCACTAATTTCTAATCTTGATTTGTCCTCACTGGCATTTCCCAGTGTTCAATGGTTACTTGATGCCAGGTCTAGGCACAGTAATTTTTCTAATGCTGGCTGCTCTGGTACTTAACATCCAGCCTTCCTGGCTGCATTGTGGAGCTACTATCCTGGGATCCTAAAATATTGTGGACTCCAGAAAGGTCTTGTTATTCACAGGACTCTTTAATCATTGTCTCCTTACTAATTTTGAGGAATCTTGACCTTTATCAGTGCCTGCCTCCTCTTTCTGCCCCCTCTACATCCTGTTAGAATAATCATATTCTTCTCTCTCTCCCCTCTAGCCTACATAATCTCCTTAAGAAGCCTAGAGTTTGGAAAGTAAATTGTCACTTTGCTTTCAATCCGGAAACATGAATCTCCCTAATTCAAAGAAACACAACAGTGTTGCTACCTTTTTAAAATGTGAGAGGGAAAAATACAGGGATAATAAAACATAATTTATATACCAGCACATGAACATACCAAACATAATCTTTGTATAATTTTATCATATTGTAGAAAAGAGAGGTATAAAAATTAAAATTGTAAGTTTATGTTGAGTGCTGTAGTAATTTAGAGGTGTGAAAGAATAGTACAGGCTGTGATAAACTTTTTAGAGAGGCCTGAAATAAGTAGTATTGCAATAAATTGAGATGAGAAAAGTAAATAGAAAATTTGTGAGACTAAAGACATAAAATTTAAATAGTATGGTGAGATTTATTGCAGAACATTGAGTGTCAAGATCAGGATTAGGAGATTTCTCATTTTTAAATAGAATCTGAGGGTAGGAAGCTGAAAGAAATAGCACAGTAATATCTGAACATGATTTATTACCTCTTCTGGATATGCTGCAAGCTAAAAAAAAAAAATGTCCCATGAGACAGTGGGTGTAGATACCTTCATTATACAGTATAAACAACTGCCTCTTGTTTATAGTTGAAGCCTCATATATTTTAGAATTGGAGAACATTAAATAATATTAATAGTAAATACTGGTGACAGCAGCAAACTGCAATGTGAAAAAATTAAGTGAGGGGGGAATGGCTTTGTTCTTTTTTGCTATCTGCTTGCATTTAGATAACAAGTACTCAGTGGGTCATTACCATAATGGTCTCTCATTGGTAAGTATCACAATATGTAAATAATTCCCTACCTCCCCTCATCAAAATCTCTTTCAACAATTTACACCATCATAGCTAGTATATGGTTTCTATATATAGCTTATATATATATTTTTAAATACCTGCTATACACATAAACACACACATATGTATCTGGAATATATTTTCAATGTTTATTTTTAAAATTCCTGTAAGAAAAATAATTTTACTTAGTAGCTTGGCACCTAACCTCTTATTCTGATTTAAAAACTGTTTTTGTAATTGTGAATTTTTAATAATGATCAGAAATTTTAATTTAAAAAATTCAAAGGAACTATATCCCTGATAGAAAACACCCTTATTCATCCTCTTATCTCATTTTTAAATGTGACATATTAGGGATTTCACAATATCTGTGAGGAAAGAGCTACAGTTTGAAGAGTTTAGTGTCATTTATTGTTTTATTATGTATTGATTTTAGTGATTCCTTTCTTAAGAGTTTTTAGAAATACTATCATCTTTTGACTAATAATCAAACTTATTAAAATGTCTTGTTTTAAACTTCTGGTAATAAAAACCTGTACTGCTGAATTATGTCTTGTACTTATTTGGTGGTAGAATTGATTATTTCCTTTCATTGCCATTTTCCAAGTACATATTTATTAGACAAACATTAATAATAGGAAAATCATGAGACCACCTCTGACTTTAAAACTGATATAGCAATATAGATTATTTGCAGAAAACTACTTTGGTGTCTGCTTAACAACAGTATACTTTGCAGAATTTTCTAAAATAACACCTTTGGAATAGAAAAAGGCATAATAAAACTAGATCAGTTAAACCTACAACAAAACCATAATGTCACTCAAGATGTAAAAAGATGAAATTATACTTTTATCTTGGTGTTCTTAAAAAAGAAAATTATTATATATACATGTATATGTAAATAATCAATATGAGCATATACTCAGTTTTACTGAAGACACTCTGTTACATGTGAAAACACTATTTGCAAGAATGAACTTTCATGATTCAAAGTTACTGTTAAAGAACATAAATAGCATAATGACATAAAATAGGAAGAACACAACAGAAATATTTACTACATATATTAATAAATCCATTCTGAAATGTAGGTTTTTGAAGTTATATTAGTGTATATTTTGTGTATGTGGGTAAATCAATATGAATACAAATTATCATCCTAAATATTTTAATAAAAAAGCACTTAATGTAATACAATTGTGTCTATGAAGAATTTTAAAATAATTGAAATCCTAAGAAAAAATATTTTTAAATAACATTGTTTCAGAATGTAAAATACTGTTATAATATAGATATTTACATAAATATACAACTGTGTTCAGTGTTTTTGTTCAATGGATTAATTTGTTATATAAAAATTCATTGAGATCACAATTTAAAATTCTATACATTATAGCTATTAAATCTATTTTTAAAATAACATGATATTTTTATTTATTAACTTGTAGCACACTTTTACACTATAACACTGTTTCCTACAATTTTTAGCTACATACCTTGTGATCTCCCTTTTAAATGACAAGTTTTCATTGTTAATTTCTTTCATGTGAAGAAAAACTTCATTTTACTTTCATGTTCTACATTCTTTTCTTATTTAGGAAGATTGTTATAACTTTGCTTATCTATTCTCTTGTTACTTTAATTTTCTTTATTTTTTGGATATGATTAGGTTTTTCACTATTGTGACCCTCATCATTTTTATTTACTTTGTTGTAGAATAAGAGTTTTTGCCATTTGAAGCATCATGAGTCTTTTATATTTCAATTTATGTTTGTAACTTCTGCTAGGATCATTATGTTCTGTAACAGTGTAACTTCAGCACAGTCAATAATTTTTACCCAATAGTATACTGGAGATAGAGCCAATTATGTGCAAAGCTTCCCTTCACATTCAGGAGATTGTGCTGGTAGCTTGATATTGACCATATTGGAGTATTTACTCTATGGAAATTGGCAAATGTTACAAACCAAGGCTTTATTTTTTCCAAAGAGACAGTTGTTACATCTTTACCAACACATCACTGCCTTATGCACCAAAATTGATTTCAGATTTAACAATTTTTTTTGATATCCGGAATATACACAGGATAACAAAATTTAAATGTAAAAATTTAAACTGTTAAAGGGCTAGAAAAACATGAGTATTTAACCAAGTTTTCTATGAAAGCATTGGAAGGAAACTCAGAGAAGACTATGAATAGATTTTTAAGATATATAAATGAATATATGAAATATATTTTAAAAGAAAATATTGTAAGGTAGTTTGAATCCTAATAATGAAAGTTATAGTGTTAGTCAAACCTGATTTGTGTTGTTTATTTATTTTAATCCTTGCTCAATCTAGTTTATTCAGTTTATCCTTACTTTATGAAAATATATCCTGATTAAAGATCTTTAGCCTCCTTGGTTAAATATATTCCTTGGTAGTTTTGTTGTTGTTTTTGTAGCTATAGTAAATGAGATTGAGTTCTTGATTTAGTTCTCAACTTGATCATTGTTGGTGAATAGAAATGTTACTGATTTCTATGCATTGATTTTGTGTCCTAAGACTTTACTGAATTCATGTATTAAATCAAGGAGTCTTTTGGAGAAATCTCTAGGGTTATGTAGGTATAAGGTCATATCATCAATGAGCAGAGATATTCTAATTTCCTTTTTTCCAACTTAGATACCTTTTATTTCTTCCTTTTGCCTGATTGCTCCCGCTAGGACTTCCAGTACTGTGTTGAATAGAAGTGCTGAAAGTGATATCTTTGTCTTGTCTCAATTCTTAAAGGGGAATGTTTGAGCTTTTCCCTGTTCAGTATGTTGTTGGCTATGGGTTTGTCATTTATGGCTTTAATTACTTTGAAGTATATTCTGTCTATGCCTAGTTTGTTGAGGGTTTTTATCATGAAGAGATGCTGAATTTTATCAAATGTTTTTTCTGCATGTATTGAGATGATCACATGGTTTTTGTTTTCAATACTATTTATGTGGTGGATCGTGTTTATGGATTTGCATATGTTGAACCAGCTTGGCATCCCTGGAATAACACCCATTTGATTGTGGTGTGTGATTTATTTCACATGCTGTTTAATTCGGTTTGCTAGTATTTTTTAAAGGATTTTTGCATCTATGTTCATCAGGGATATTGGTCTGTAGTTTTCTTTTTTTTTGTTGTGTCCTTACCTCTCTTTGGTATCAGGGCAATATTGCCTTTATAGAATGGGCTAGGGAGGCTTCTCTCCTTTTTTATCTTTTGTAACAGTTTCAGTGAGATTAGTATCAGTTCTTCTTTCTACATTTGATAGAATTTGGCTGTGAATCCATCTGATCCTGGGCTTTTTTTTTTTTTTTAAAGCTTGGAGATTTTCTTTATTACTGATTCAATGTCACTACTCATTATTGTTATTTAGGGTTTGGTTTCTTCTTGTGTTTCTAGTTCCTTGAGGTGTGACCTTAGGTTGCTAATTTGTGATCTTTCTATCTTTTTGATGTACGTATTTACCATTATAAACTTACTTCTTAACACCGCTTTTACTTTATCTCAGAGGTTTTGATGTGTTGTGCAACTATTTTCATTTGTTTCAAAAATTTTTACATTTCTCTCTTGATTTTCTCATTAACCCAAAGATTGTTTAGGAGCAGGTTTTTCAATTCCCATGTATCAGTATAGTTTTGAGAACTCTTCTTGGAATTGATTTTTAGTTTTATTCTACTTTAGTCTGAGAAGATACTTGATATGATTTTGATATTTAAAGATTTATTGAGACTTGTTTTGTGGCCTAACATATGTTATATCTTGGAAAATGTTATATGCACTGATGAGAAGAATGTATATTCTGCAGTTTTTTTGTAGAATGTTCTATAAATATCTGTTAGGTCCGTTTGTTCTAGAGGCCAGTTCAAGTCCAGGGTTTCTTTGTTGATTTTCTGCCTTGATGATCTGTTTAGTGGTGTCAGTGGGGTGTTGAAATCCCATTATTGTATTGTTGCATATCTCTTTTCTTTGATCTAGCAGTATTTATTTTATCAATCTGGGTGCCCTAGTGTTGTCTGCATATATATTTAGGATTGTTATATCTTCTTGTTGAATTGATCCTTTTTTCATCATATACTGACCTTCTTTGTCTTTTATTACTATATATTGATTTAAAATATACTTTATCTGATATAAATATAGCTACTCCTGCTTGCTTTTAGTTTCCATTTGTGTGGATTATCTTTCTCCACTCCTTTAATTTGAGTCTATAAAAGTCTTTTCCAGTTAAATGAGTTTCTTGCAGACAGTATTTGTTTGGTTTCTATATTTTTATCCATTCTGCCAACATATATCTTCTAAGTGACATTTAGTTCATTTATATTCAATGTTAATATTGATATGAGGTTCTGTTCCTGCCATTTTGTTAATTTTTGCTTTGCATTTTCAATTGTGTCATTGTTTTGTAAGACTTATAAATTTTATACTTTAACATGTTTTTATAATGTCAAGTATCAACCTTCCATATCAATATTTAGAACTCTTTTGAGCATTCTTCTAGGGGTTGTCTAGTGGTAACAAATTCCCTTAGTGTTTGCTTGTCTGAGAAAATATTTCTCCTTCATTTATGAAACTGGATACAAAATTATGAAAAGGCTTCAAAATTCTTGCCTGACAGAGTTTTTGTTTAAGAAATCTAAAAATATGATCCCAGTCCTTTCTGTGTTGTAAAGTTTCTGCTAAGAAGTCTACTGTTGGTCTAGAGATTTCCTTTATAGGTGATTGAATACTTTTCTCTTGCTTCTCTTAGGTTTCTTTCCTTCACATTGACTTTAGAGAGTATGATAACTATGTGCCTTGGTGAAGGCCATCTAGCAATAAATCTCTCAGGAGTTTATTGAGCTTCTTATATCTGGATGTCTAAACCTCTAGCAATACTAGGGAAATTTTCCTCAGTTATTGCCTCAAATATGTTTTCCAAACTTTTTGCTTTTTCTTCTCTCTCAGGAGCACTTATAACTCATAGCTTTGGATGCTTTACATAATTTCATATTTCTTGAAGCTTTGTTCATTTGTAAAATTTCTTTTTATAATTTTTGTCTGACTAGGTTAATTCAAAAGACTTGTCTTCAAGCTCTGATATGCTTTCTTCTGCTTGATCTAATCTATTATTAAAACTTTCCACTGTATTTTGTAATTACTTTAATGAATATTTTATTTCCAGAAGTTCTGTTTTTTTTTTAAATATCTATCTCTTTAGGAAATATTTTATTCATATCCTGAATTGTTTTTCTGATTTCTTTGTGTTGGTTTTCAACTTTCCCTTGGATCTCATTGAGCTTTTTTATAATTGGTATGTTTAATTCTTTATCTGGTATGTCAAAGATTTCATTTTGGTTTGGATCCATTGCTGGAGAGTTAGTGTGATCCTTTGGGAATATTATAATATAAAACTCTTATTTTTTTCATATTACCATGTTGTTTTTCTGGTTTATTCTCATTGGGATAAACTATCTTGTTTTCTTATATTTTAATTTATTTTATATTGGGTGGATTTTTTTCCTCCTTGAGGATGTGACTATATGTTGTGTATAATTGCCTGGCTTCCGTTCTGGGTGCTTTCAATGGCAAAGACTCTGTGTGAGTCCCTTGGTTATAGATAGCCTTTATGGGGTGCCATTCTCAGATGGTAGTTGTAGTTCTGAGGTATTGGGCCTCCTGCGGGGCCTTTCACTGCCTCCTGCGGGGCCAGAGTGCTGTGAGTATCAGGAAGCTATCTTGTTTCCCAGTGTTAGGCACTTTTGTGAGTACATTTTTCACCGGGTTATGCAGTTCAGTCTGCGGGTCAGTAGGTGTCACCCATGGGTAAGAACCAGCTGCAGCAGAAGCAGATGGATATATGTGATATCCCAATGGGCGGACACAAGCCCACCCTTGATGACGGTCGCAGGGGGAACTCCTGGTAAAATGCACTGAGGTCTCCGCTGGGAGTCGGGGAAAGGGAGTCACACCAACTGCACTAGCAAGCTGTCAGGTAGACGATTTGTCTCCCTGACATGGCCCTGTCCCAGCACTCAGGATATTCTGATGAGACAGACACCACTATCTGTGGAAGACTGCCATTGCGTAGAGATGGGGAAGGGCTTCCCCCCTTGTGCAGCCTGGGCCGGCCGGCACACCTCCCATGGGTACGCAGTCACCCCTAAATGCCCTAGAACGACTGTGCATATGTGCACACACGCTGAGCTCCTGTAGGAATAGCACCAGCTGTGTCCTCAGCAGTGGGTAGGGAGGGTGGGAGGAGAAGTCCCACTTTCCATATCATGAGCTCTAGGACTCGCTGGCCACTGGGGTTGAACCACACAGTCAACCACCGTAGAACAACTCAGCACAGCACCCACGTCTCTGCTGAAAGAAGCAGAGTCCTCTACCCGCAAGCAGGGAGCTCAGGAATACAGAAATGCCCATGCTCTGATTTCCTTTGTTCTAAGGAGTGCTCCCTTGGTTCTCTCCACCCCTCATTTCCTTATGAGTGGCAATCTTTGAGTGCTAGGTTCTAAGTGTAGAATCCTGCTGTTCCCCTGGGTCTAGCCACCCTCAGTAGCTGTCCCAATTCAAGCAGGTGCTGGGGAATGTCTGCAAGCGGATTAGCGATGTGAAGACACAGAGGCTGAATGTCCCTGGGCAGTGCAAAGTCCCACAATGCGTATGCACTCAGTATAAAGTCCGCCACCACTTTTCGGGTCCAATGGGAAGTGAACAACTTTGTGCAAGCTTATAGCCCCAGTGTAATGTCCTCAAAAAGTCCCTAAGTCACCGCCCACTTCAGTACTTGGGTTTAGGAGGGCAGAGGAGCTCTCCTTAAGTTCAGAAATGAGCAGACTGCCATAAGGGAGAGGAGAGCTGAAAATACCCCCAACTTCCCTTTCCATGGATTGCAAAGTCCCTCAGTGTTCCATCTCTGCCAGCTCCTTGCGGCTTGCTTTTCCTGTTGTAGCTTATCCTGAGCTCTTTATAGGCTACAGCACTCTCACCTTAAAACTCCACTCCAGCTATGATTATTCACCTGTAATTCTGGGTCTTCTTTCTGGGGAGAATTGGTGTCTGACATATTTAGTAAGTCATCTTAAAAAGAATTAAAAAGAAAAAAGAAAATATTTTTTCTATTTTAATTTCTGCAATTTTATATGTATACGTACAATATACTTCTGTAGTGTGCCTGGAATAAAATTTTTATTTCCTTTCAAAACTCTGTATTTTCACCACTGTGTAGGTTACTAGTGGAACAGATCAATCATGTGAGATGCCAAAAGTACTACTTCATTTGTTAAATGCAGAATCATGTCATACAAATTTTAATCCTTATGATTGAACACTAGAAAATAAGCTTCTGAAATAATCTATGAATCTATTGTTTTATTTCCCTGTGATTTACTATCTCTTTGCTAACAACTTCGATATATTACGGTAAACATTTACATTTTTCCAGATATTATGACATCTTTCCTCTGGCACTTTTGTGGCATGCTAGTTCATACACTCCCTTAAATTTCTAATATACACTCAGATGATAATTTATTCATCCTTCAATATGAAAGCAATTTTTAATATTTTGCTACCTTTTAGACTTTGTGGTTTATACATAGAAAAATCTAATTTGTATCCTGTTAACTTGTGAAAATTTCTACATATATATTTTTTTACATATATATTTTTTGTCAAGTTAATATTTGAAAATAATTGTTCCACTATAAATTTTCAAAATTTACCTCTTCCTAAAAAGATATCAACTTTAAAATATACTTTTTCCAGAAATTTGGAGTTTAAAAGTAAATGATATTTTCCTAAGTTTCTTTTAATTTAAAAGGTAAAAGATTTATATGATTTGAAGAGAACCCAGAGTATAGGTTCTTTTAATTTAAATTCACAAGTTGTTTTTTTCATGCTAAACTTCTGTCTAACAATTATCTCTTGCATTTCATGGTATGTTATATAACTGTGTATTATAACATAGAATTGATATACATTACTATATTATATAGTGCAGTCTATTAATTTTTGATGTTATATGATTCTCTTACTAATTTTTGCTGTCTTAGACTATAATTCTTACATTTAGTCTAAGTTTCTATTAATATAATTTATAATTTGGATTTTTTAATAATTCACATGTGATAGAGCTTCCTTTCTTATTTTATTGTTTGTCCTTTTTTAGTTTTAAAATAAAATTGCTAAATGACATAATCTGCAATATAAAACAAAAATTATTATATATTTCAACATCCCTATTACATGTAAAGATTTTTAAATGTATTTTTGACAACACTTTAAATTTTTTTCCAGATAAAGGCTTATGTTCATATAATTCAGGTAAATTTTAGTATGTACAGTGTTTAATGCACGCCTTCATATGCACAGTTTAATTGGTTTTGTTGTTTTGTGCTTTGTTTGCCTGTTGTGCATATGGTAAAGTCCTAACTAATATGTCAGTAGTTTCCCTTTTCTGCCTATAGAACTTTTCCAATATGTTCATATTTACATCTTTTTATTTTGGTATTAAAAACCATTAAATGAAATATAGTGATCTATAATTTTAGTGTGTCTGATATCACCTCCTTTAATATGATACTATTTAGTCAGTGAGGTATGTTTTAGTATATTCTGTGTGTACACTGTTTTAGAATATTTGAATTCAAATGAATAAAATTTATAATTTTTTAATATCTCAAAATATTAAGGGGGTGCAAATGTTTTTGTTACATGAACACCTTGTATAATGCTTAAGTGGGGGCTTTTAGTGTGCCTATCACCAGAATAGTGTTCATTGTACCAAATAAGTAAGTCTTTATCCTGCACCCCCCTTCCACCTCCACCCTCTTTGATTCCAATGGCCTTTACATCTCATTATGCCCATGTATACTCATTATATAGCTCCCAATTATTAGAGAGTACACATGGTATTTGTTTTTCCATTCCTGAGATACTTCACTTAGGATAACGGTCTCCAGTTCCATCCAAGTGCAAACAACATTATTTGAGTTTATGTGAGTCCTTTCTGTTCTATAATATTTCTGGTTAATTTGGCTAGTGGTCTGTCAATTTTATTTATCTTTTCAAAGAACCAACTTTTTTGTTTCATTGATCCTTTGTGTTGTGTTTTTGGTTTCCCTTTTGTTTTGTTCTGCTCTGGGCTTTGTTATTTCTTTTCTTCTGCTGGATTTGGATTTGATTTGCTCTACTTTTTCTAGTTCCTTGACATGTGACATTAAATTGTTAATTTGTGATCTTCATGTCTTTTTGATGTAGGCATTTATGGGTATGAACTTTCCCCTTAGGACTTCTTTTTCTGTATCCCATAGATTTAGATAGCTTGTGTCCCTTTTGTTATTCAGTTTGAGGGATCTTTTGATTTCCATCCTAATTTCATCATTGACCCAAGGACCATTCGGCAATAAGTTGTTTAATTTCTGTGACTGTATAGAATTGAGTGTTTCTTTTGGAATTGATTTCTAGTTTTATTCCACTGTGATCTGAGAAGATATATGTTATAATTTTGATTTTTTCTGAATTTTCTGAGACTTGTTTTGTGGCCTAAGATATGATCAATCTTGGGGAATGTCTTGTGTGCTGATGAGAAAAATGTATATTCAGTAGTTTGGGGGTAGAATGTTTTATGAATGCATGTTAAGTTCATTTGTTCAAGAATCCTATTTAAGTCCAGTGTTTCTTTATTGATTTTCTGGTTTAGTGATCTCTCTAAATCTGTCAGTAGTGTGTTGAAGTTCCCAGCAATTATGATGCTACTAGTGTATTTCTTTGCTTAGGTCTAGTAGTTTTGCTTTACGAATCTGAGAGTTCCTGTGTTAGGCACATATATATTTAGGATCGTTATGTATTCTTGTTGAATTGGTCCCTTTACCATTACATAATGACCATCTTTGTCTTTTTTTATCATTGTTGATTTAAAATCAATTTTATCTGATATGAGAATGGCTACACCTGCTTGCTGTTGGTTTCCATTTGTGTGGAATTTTTTTTTTCCATCCCTTCACCTTTAGTCTGTAGGAGCCCTTGCAAATTAGATGTGTTTCTTGGAGACAGCATATTTTTGGAGTGTGTTATTTCATTCATTCAGCCATTCTTGTCTTTTAAGTAGAGTATTAAGACCATTCATGTTTAGTGTTAGTATTGATATGTGGGATGTTATGTTGTTCATCATATTGGATGATACCTTGCTGTTTTGTTTTCCTTTTAGTGCTATTGTTCTTTAAGAGTTTTAAACTTTAACTTTCAGGTGTTTTCACATTGGTGGGTATCTGTTGTGTTGTTCCATATATAATGCATTTCTGAGTATTTCCTGTAGGGCAGGTCTAGTAGTGACAAATTCCCTTAGTGTTTGCTTGTCTAGAAAAGTCTTTATTTCTCCATCTTTTATGAAACTTAGTTTTGCAGTATACAGAATTCTTAACTGGCATTTTTTATGTTTAAAAAGACTAAAATGGGCCCCAATCCCTTCTGGCTTATAAAGTTTATGCTGAGAAGTCTGCTGTTTACATGATGGGTTTTCCTTTGTAGGTTAGTTATTGCTTTCATCTTGCTGCTTGTAGAATTTTCTCTTTCCTTCTGACTTTGAACAAGTTGATGACTATGTGTCTTGGCAATGCCCTATTTGCTATGAATCTTCCTGGTCTTCGATGACCATCTCAAATCTGGATATGTGAGTCTCTGGTGATACCAGGGAAGTTTTCCTCAATAATTCCCTTGAATAAGTTTTCCATGTTTTTTGATTTTTCTTCTTCCTCAGGGATACTTATAATTCATATATTGGTTTGCTTCACATAGTCCCATATTTCTCTGAGTGATTTTTCATTCTTCTTTATTCTTTTTTATGCATTTTTGACTGACTTGGTTAGTTCTAGAGCCTTGTCTTCAAGCTCTGAAATTCTTTCTTCTGCTAGGTCTAGTCTGCTACTGAAGCTTTCTGCTGTATTTTGAAACTCCCTAAAAGACTCTTTTATTTCTTTAAATTATTTTATATATCCTTTCTTATGTTGTCTCTTTATAAGAGATTTTTTATTGAACTTTACAAAATTAGAGGAGAAACTTGGAATTCTTTGTGAGAAGGTTTGGAAGACAGTGGATGAGGAGTCTGAGAATAGTCACTTGCCAGAGAGCACAAAAGGGAGCTAGTTAAAATGTTTGTGGAGGTTGTTGCCTCTTCATCTAGTAATGATCTCTGAAGTCTCTATGGCATAGAAGAACAGGTTCGGAAGGAAAAATGTGTGCAAAATAGGAAATCAAGGAAAATTAGAAACCATCAGGACAAACTGGAACCTGTGTTTCTCTCTCATCCCCTCTAATTTTGATTTTATGGGTAATCTACAGAAGAAACTGGTGTCCTTTATCATGGATCTGCAGATGTGCTTTGCCCACATTGAGAGAAAGCACAAGAGGAGATCTAGCAGGACCCAGAGTAGCATCCAAAATCCTAGACTTTGGTTTTATCATACCTATTTTAAAAACCAGAAAGTATTGAAAAGAGAAATTTAAAAACTACAATCATAGTGACAATCTCTCAGAAATGTGAACTATACAGTTGACCAACTTGAATTAATAGAACATGCTCCCAAGAAATAGAAAATATATATTCTTTTTATCTACAAATGAAACATTTATAAAATTTTGCTATTAACTTTTGAAATAATGCATTCATATGGTATAAATTTAAAAGTGTATTTAGTGAAGTCTCCCATCCCCTTTTCTCAAACATCTAGTTCTCTTTCCATGAGTGAACCCCTGCTACCAATTCTGCAGTTTTATAGATATTTTATGCACTCACAGACAAATGCAGATAGATAATTTTTTTCTTATTCAACAGAAATAGGGACATGTTATCACCATTTTGTGTGCTCTGCTTTTTAATCTCTATTTTTTAGTGGTTACTTTTGACATATTAACAAAGTAATGTAAATTAACATCTCTATCTTTTTTCCAAACCATATTAAAATTTTATAATCTGATTCACACCCACTCTCCTGTCATTTAACGTATTACTACCAGAATTTTACCTCTGCCACCAAATTAATTATTGTTATAATTATTGTCATTTTATGCACCTAGGGTTTGTTTAGATTTACTTGAATTTTTACCACTTTCTTTTTGAATTTCATTGCTTCATTTTGGGATAAATTTCTTTATTTTTGAAGTACATTTTTTAAGAATGTACTTTCAGTGAAGAATTGAAAACAGGCTTTGTTTTTCTGAATATATCTGGCAGAAAGTTTAGCTATGTGTAAAATCCTAGAATGACTTTTATTTTCTCTCAGCATCCTGGTAATGTTATTTCAATATCTCTGGCTTTCAATTTTACAGAAAAGTCTCTCCATTTATTTAAATCTTCTTTAATTTGTTAGCAGTTGTTCAAATTGAATTGCATCCCCAACAAAAGATGGATTGAAGTCCTGACCCCCAGTACCTCAGGATGTGACCTTATTTGTAAATATAGTCTTTATAAAGGTAACTAAGTTAAAATGAGGTCATTAAGGTGGGGTTTAATACAATATGAGTGATGTCCTTGATAAAAGGAAATTTGGACACAGAGATAGCCATGCACAAAGGGAAGACAATGTGAAGATATACAGGGAGAAGATGGCCATATGACTTGAGAGATGCATCTGCAAGCAGAGGAACACAAAGGATTACTGGCAAACACCAGAAGTTAAGATAAGAAGCTAACATCAGAGAGATAAGGAAGGATTTTCTCCTAGAGCCATCAGAGAGAGCATGGCTTTGCTGAAACCCTGATTTTGTACTTCTAGCCTTTAGAGCCATAAGACAATAAATTTCTATTGTTTTAAACTACTCAGTTTTATTATTTTGCTATAGCAGCCCTTGGAAACACAGCATTGTGTTTTATGGTTTGAGGTGTATATGTTTTGCACATTTTGTGTTCAGTGTATTCCTAAATATTTCATGATTTTGGAAATTCTTACAGAGGATATTGGTTTTGAAATCAATTTTCCAATTGTACATTGTTATTCTCTAAGAAATATAATTTATTTTTATATTGACTATGTATCCTCCAATCCTACTAAATTCACTTATTAGTCTTAATAAGTTTTTAATAGCTTCCTTAGAATTTTTTATTTACATGAACATGTTATTTTTTGCTTTCTAATCTGTATGCTTTTCATTTCTTTTCCTTGCTGTATTGCCCTGTCTAGGACATGCACTAAATGTTAAATAGAAGGTTCGTCCTTGCAGTGAACATCCTTTACTTGTTCTTTGTCTTAGGGGCATTTGATATTTCATAATTAAGTGTGATTGTTAGTTGTAGGTGTTTTGGTAGATGTCCTTTATCAGTATAAGGAAGTTCTTGTCTTACTTACCAAGACATTCTATAAAGAATGGAGGTTAAACTTTTTCAGATGATTTTTCTACATCTGTTGAAGTAATTTTTAACTTACATGTATTAAATGAACTAACTTCAATGTACATAAAATAATACTAGAGATAAAAATTAACAAATTTACCACCATTGAAGGAGATTCCAATATAATTTGCTCTCCATCATTGATAGATCAAGAAACAAAAATTTAGGGAAGGTACAAAAAAATCAAACCACACAATTACAAAGCTTCCTCTAATGATCAGATAAAGAACTTGAACCTAACAATTAATGAATTCACATTTTTGTTACATCTGTGAAAAATTTATAAGAATTATTATTAACAATATACTATTCCATAATTGATTTTTGACACATCTTAAAGAATTAACATAATACAGGAAATATTTTCCAATATTATGTTACTATGTCAATTGTAAAAAAAGATAAATTACACCCATATGTTTGAAAATTCAAAAAAAAGTAGAAATCTCTTGTAATAAACATTTTTTCCAAGCTCTATCATCTCAAAATCATAATGCACCACACAATTAATTGTGTCTCAGATTTAATGAGTATGGTAAATATTTTATAGTCCTAAAAAGAAAATACCTAGAAGAGAAGTTTAATCAATATTCTATGTATAAATATTTGAGTAATATGGGGAAGTACTCAGAGGGGATGCTTATGTTAGAAAACATTAAAAGGCTAAAAATTATAATGTGCCCATCGAATTCAAGAGTTTAGGAAAAGAATAGTGAATAAATTCAAAGTAGAAGGAATGAAATAAAAAATAAGAACAGAAATCAATAAAGTAAAAAACAAATGTTGTAAAACAACTAATTGATAGAATCATGGAGCCCAGAAGTTAAACCTTTGAAATGAATATCCAGATAAACCTTTACTGAAATTTATTGATAGAGTAAAAAGGTACAGGATGCAAATAGAAATATGATCAGTACATCAGAAAATACTTAATATTAAGATAAAATTGTGAACATTATAGCAACACTTCAGAAACTTAGGCAAAGTGAACAAATTCCTGTAAAAAATATTAGTTACTAAACCCTAAATCACTAACTCATTCTACATCTACTGAAAAATATAATTAGCAATTTAAAATATTTCCACAAAGGAAAAAACAAACCATGGTAGTTTTATAGATGAGTTCTATCAAAATTTCGAAGAACAGATATTTACAATCCTACACAGATTCTCCCAAAGAATAAAAAAGAAAGAATAATTCTCATTTGTTTTTTGGAGGTGGAGGGAAGAACTGTATAAATGAAAAGTTAGCACAAGAAAGGAAATTTAACAGGTCAAAATCACTTTTAAATAAAAATGCAAAAATCCTAAATGAAATATCACTGAACTCAGAAATGCAAGAATGGTTTAACATAGTCAAATTTATATATACATGTACATAATTTACCAAAGTAGTAAATTAAATTATAAAAACTGTACATTCAATAAAATACGTTTAATAAAAATCAAATCTCACTTCTTGCAAATTAGTGATAGACTGTCCTCAACGTGATAAAATGTAACTTCAGCAGATACTATTTCTAATGGAAAAATACTAGAAAAAAACTGTATCTAAAATCACAATTTTAAAAGAAAGTAAAATTTCCCTGTTTATTTCCAGCACTGTGCTTATCAGCACAGCAAGGCAAGAAAAGAAAAAACACATAAGGATTGGGGAAAAAAATTGTTGATATAGAAAATCCAAAGTAAATGACAATCACTTTATTAGAAGTAAAGAGATAGAAAGACTTTAAAGGTTGTTAGTTAACATTACTTTACAATGAAATTGCATTTCTGCATCTGACAATTAAGTTAGCAAACATTTTTAACAGTATTTCTAATAACAGTGTAAATGCTATTATAAAGATAAATTATAAGATACAAAGAATAAATCAAACAAATAATGGAAAGTTTGAATGGCCAAAATTGAAAATTTTATAAAAAGACCTTAAGGAAAACTTAAATGGGTAAAATGCTATGTACATGTTTACCAAAGCAATGCTGCAAAACATGCCAATTCTCCCCTAAATTAATGTATTGCTTCAGTGCAATTCAAATCAAAATCCCAATAGAATGTTTCTGTGCAAGTTGGTGGTCTGTCTGAATCTAAAATTTATACGACAGAGCAAAGGGGAAAGAGCCAAGGTATGAATAATAAGGTAGATAGATCTGTTCTTGAATATATAACCTTATAGTAACATAGGCAAAGAGTCATTGGTTTATAGATAGACAGCCTGTACAAGGGAAAAAAATAGAGCAGCAGACCATCCTATTGAGATTTTGATTGAAATTGCATTAGATCCTTGCAGATAGGATTCGTTTATTTATGGCAGAGGTGACATCACAGATCATTCAGCAAAAGTAGAAATATTAAATAAACAATCCTGAGATATGTGCTATCTATACCGAAAAAGTAAAATTGCCCTATACACAAACTCAGTTCAATATGGATGAGGATGTAAATGCAAAAAGCAAAATTTTTAAACTTTTAGAAGAAAATATAGGAGACTATCTCTCTGCTCAGAGGTCAAGAGAGAGTTCTTATACAAGACACTAAAAACACTAATTTCAAAAGAAAAGATTGATATATTCAATGATATTAAACCTAAGAGCTTGAGTTCATCAGAATGTCAAAAGATCCAAATAGAAGGAACATAATTCCAATATATTTAACCTCTATAGGATTAACATCAAAACAGATAAGTCTCAATCTGGAAAGAAATCAATAAGATTTGGAAGGAAGAAGCAATTTATGAACTACATATGCCACCACACCCCCAAGTGTGTACACACACACTCTTACACACACTGGCCAACTCACAACAGCTGATAAAATAAATTTCATCATTTGCTAGTGTCATTCTTGATTTGACTTTTGGCAAATACCAAACGTTTGTAATCTTTATGTTCTGTAGCATACCTGGCATAGTAAACTAATCATTACCCCGTGTTTGGGTATTTGCAAATTGAAGCCTTGTTACAAGCGGGATAGCAATTCTTCTTAAGTCTCTCCTGTGTCACCCTTCTTCTATCTCAAGTCCATTTAGAATGTATGTTCTTAATTCTGTAAATCCTTTTGTGCCCTGTCTGTTGGGATGTCAGATAATTCTAGTTTTAATATCAGTTGGATCTATAAAAGCCTCTGATTTGATTGTGTCTAAAGCTTTTAAGACATAAACATTTGGAAAGAAAATAGTAAAAGTCCATTCAGTGAGACCGCATGATAAAAACAGATAGTTATCTTCTTCCTAACCATTACAAGCAGAAAACTAAAACTGTGGTTTCTACCAGGCAAGACTGTCCCTCCTCAAAAAGGGCAGGGATTAAAACAAACAAAAAGGAAAAAATTTATAGAGTATTTCTAAGAGTAGATTGCAGATACTGGAGGACATTCTTGGAATATTTAGACACCTTATGCAATGTGAGCTCTTGGTATCTTATAAACCATACAGGAAAGCACTTATTTTCTAATAAAACTGAGTTCCATCTATTTAATGAATAACATGTATTGTAAGAAGATAGACAAAAAAGTCACCCATTATTAAATGTTTTCTGATACCAAGGAAGGGGGAAATGCTTTAATAAAGGATTCTATTGTGTAGGGTGTGTCCATTCCTGAGACACAGGTAGAAGAAAATAGTTTAAAAAAAGCTGATTTCTGTATGTGATATATTTCATAATTAAGTGTGAAGTCATAATATGCTTTAGCTATCAAAGTTCCAGTTAATTCAATTTTATGCTATTTTTGCCATAGTAGGATTATGATTTTAAAATATTGTTACAGATTTGTAAGGGAAACCATACATATCTCAAATTATAATAATTTATTGCTCTTAGGCTATTTCTTAGAAAATAAAATCCACAATTTAGATGTGTTGGTTTTGTGAATGCATTATTATTGTCTTCTCAAAGCAATAGGGAAGTAACTAAACTAAATAGCTGAAAAAGAAGGTTTAAGATGTCTTAAGTGAGTTTACTTTTCTCAATTGAACTTCTCCATGAGCGTGAAAAATAAAGATTTGAGTATATTCAGTTTATTAGTCATGCATATTAGAAAAAGACACATTAATACTTTTGAAAATAATACATTATGCTTTGAAATTTACCTAGACTTAAGTGCCTTTGTCCATAAGCATCTAAAATTAACTTTTAGATTTTATCAGTCAGCTCAATAAGTCAAATAATTTACAAACATTATCTTGTACTTAATGTTATGTCAATCTTTAAACCACTTAGGACTTAAAAAACTTACCTTATAAGTTTCCAGAATAATTCTTGTATAAATCATTAACTCCTCATCACCCATATATCCTCACATCATGAAATGTGTGTGAAAATAAGTGTTGGTAAGCTCATAATGACTTTCCTTCTGTATATATATTTTACTGTCAAGTGATTCACTCAAAATCCTATCATTTGTTTTTCATGTTGTTGAGAATTTTTTATCCCTTAAATAATCAACATTTTTAATTATTACTATTTTCTTCTTAGGGTCAAAGAGAATAAGTGATAGTGAAGTCTCTGACTATGACTGTGATGATGGAATTGGTGTAGTATCAGGTAAGAATTTTAGAATTCTTTTGTAGTATTAAAAGATTGTAATTCATCATTATTTACCATAAAAATAAATAAATAAATAAGAAAGAAATAACTTGCCTCCTTACTCCTCTAAAACAAACTTACGGCAAACTATGGCAATTTAAACCCCTAAATAATTCCAACTGATAGAACAACTGTACCAATTATTAGATTGAATAGTCTTATAAGATGCCAGATAAGTAAATGTCTGTAACTTTTCTATTCTAAAAGAACTAAATAATAAGGATTTTTTGATAAATTAGAGGAGTTATTGCATGATTGAAACTAATTTATACTGCACTAACATTGTGGAAAAAAGAAGAAATCTTCTTTATATCACCAGCATACTTAAATATGTCAAATATTTAATGGGATTTAAAATTTTTTAAAAATTGTTTTTATATTAAGTATCATTTATTATACAGCTAGATTTTGAAATTATAGTATTGTGGCTTAAAGTATTGCCTCATGTTATGGTTAGAAATTTATCTAATAATTTAATATTTTAGGAAAGTAGACATATTTTCTTTAAATTGTGACAAAATATTTATATATAATGCCCTTAATATTATGAACCTTTTTATTCTATTCCTCTTGAAGTTTAAATAACTTAGCAAATTTCACAATTATTACTAATTTTACTTTGAACAAAACATGATCTATCATATGTAAGACATGCTACAGTTGCATCAGTGACATACATTTTTTTGTTTGACAAGTTTTGTTAGATTGTGGGTAGATTTGAATGCTTGTATTAATGTACTACTTTTTAAAAACTTAGTGACAATTTTTTTTGTACTAAGGGTGAACAATGTATTAACTTGCTAAGACTAAAAATACTTTTCATGTTGTATGGTTTATAAATTAAATCTCATAAAGTGGTTTTGAAAAATATTTCCCACTGTTTCTTGGCAATGGCTGTAATTTTTTTTTTCAATTTATATCATATTTCTTTGTTATTTGATTTTTCTGTGTCTTGTCTTTTCTAAATATCTAGTCACAACAGGTTTTCTTCATCGAAAATATTTCCCTTCAGGCCATTAAAGCCCTTCATCTTGATGCCATTTTTCACACATTTCAATTCTTTCATTTTCTATTTTTAGGATGGCAAAATATTTATTTTAAATGATCATTTTATTATTTTTTTCATTCTATCAAAATAGTTATATTTTTCAAAAAAATTATAGATTCTTTCCTTATTTGGGCTAATGCTCTCTGGAATAATTTTTTGGTATTACAGAGTAATGTTTGGAAAACCTACCCACTTCAAAGTGCTTACCCTTGATTCATTATTTCTTCATCATGATAAAAACATTCTTTCCTTTCTCCATGTTATTATTATTGTTATTATTTTGATTATCAGAAACTATCTGGCAAATCATTTAATAATACATTCAAGAGAAAAGATTGCTATGCAATAACCTATATTTTACTATTTTGAAATCCAATGTGATTTTGAGACATAGATTTTTCATAATATTCTACAACTTTAACAATGCATTTAGCACTTCTTGAATTCTGTCACTATTAGAAATTTGAAATGATCTCCATATTCCTTTTTACAAATTTCAAAATTAGGATTATTTTATCTCAGCTTCTGAAATTATGGTATATATAGTTTCTTTTCACAGTCTCACTTTAGTACATGTAGCAATTACATTTACATGAGAATCATGATTAACTAAGACTTAAACATATATTAATTCTGTTAAGTATTTTTTTCACATTTTCTTTTCTTTCTACCTTTTTAAAAGCTCCATTATTAAAACTAGCTTCAGTAGAGAATAAATGCTTCAGTCAATAGTTTAGCAAATAATTTAATGACTACCTGATCAAGCAAATAATGATATTTTCTAGGATATTGTTCTTAAGGCATCTCAGATGACAATTGCATATATACATATACTGAATGCACACCCCCATCTCCCTTAACTAACATTTTAAACACAGTATAAGTCAATATACCAGCAAGTCTGTTGATACTTTTTTACTTCTATGCAGAGATTTGTTTTCCAATTGCAGATTGCATATCTGTCAAATTCAGACTATTAGTTCAATCATTCATAATCCTTTTAAACCTGAGCTATCAAACTTTTATCAAGAATTAATTCAGCTAGGCGCGGTGGCTCACGCCTGTAATCCTAGCACTCTGGGAGGCCGAGGTGGGAGGATTGCTTGAGCTCAGGAGTTGGAGACCAGCCTGAGCAAGAGCGAGACCCCGTCTCTACTAAAAATAGAAAGAAATTAGCCAAACAACTAAAAATAGAAAAAATTAGCCAGGCATGGTGGTGCATGCCTGTAGTTCTGCTACCCAGGAGGTTGAGGCAGGAGGATTGTTGAGCCCAGGAGTCTGAGGTTGCTGTGAGCTAGGCTGCTGACACCACGGCACTCTAGCCTGGGCAACAGAGTGAGACTCTGTCTAAAAAAAAAAAAAATTAATTCTTTCTGCTGATTAAGTTTTTCCAAGTTTGCAAAGCAGATGTCTTGAATATTAACTATGCCAGAAGTAATATTTTTCATGTGTTCTTTTTTCTAAGACTTAATTTTTTAAGATCAGTTTTATGTCCATAGTAAAATTAAGAGGAAGGTACACAGATTTTTCATATGTTTCTCTGCTCCCACACATAGGCTTCTTCATTATCAACCTTCTCCACCAAACTGGGTACATTTGTTACAATTGATGCTTTGACACATCATAATCACCCAAAGACCATAGTTTACATTAGGGCTCACTCTTGGTGTTGTACATTCAATGGATTTGGACAAATGTAAAATTACATGTATCCATGATTACAGTATCATACAGAGTATTTTCACTGCCCTAAAAATCCTCTGTGCTCTGCCAATTCATCTTTCCCCCCTATCCTAACCCCCCTGGCAACCATTGATCTTTATTGTCACCCTGGTTTTGCCTTTCTAGATGTCATACAGTTGAAATCATACAGTATGTAGCCTTTTAGGCAAACTTCTTTCACTTAGTAATGTTTATTTAGGGTTCCTCTGTGTCTTTTCATGGCTTGATAGCTCATTTCTTTTTAGCACTGAATAATATTCCATTGTCTGGATGTACCACAGTTGATTTATTGATTCACCTACTCAAGGACATTTTGGTTGCTTCCAAGTTTTGGCAATCGTGAATAAAGCTGCTATAAAAATCCATGTGCAGGTTTTGGTGTGGATATAAGTTTTCAGATCCTTTGGGTAAATGCCAAGGAACATGACTGCTGGATTGTATAGTAAAGACTATGTTTAGTTTTGTAAGAAACTGCCAAACTGTCTGTACCATTTTGCATTCCACCAGCGATCAATGAGGGTTCCTGTTGAATGAGTGTTCCTATTGTTCCACTCTCACCAGCATTTGATGTCAGTGTTCTGGATTTTGACCATTCCAATAGGTGTATAGAAGTATCTCATTGTTTTAATTTGCATTTCCCTGATTATTGAGATTAAACATCTTTTCATATGCTTATTTGCCATATGTTTATCTTCTTTGGTGAGGTGTCTCGTAATTTGGCCCATTTTCAAATTGGGTTGTTTTTGTTGAGTTTTAAAAGTTTTGTGTATTTTTGGGATAATAGTTTTTTATCAGATGTGTCTTTTGCAAATATTTTCTCTCAGTCTGTGGCTTCTCTTACTCTCTTGACATTGTCTTTTGCAGTTTTTATTTTCATGAAACCAAGCTTATTAATTATTTCTTCCATGAATTGTACCTTTGGTGTTATATCAAAAATTTATGACCATATACAGGTTATCTAGGTTTTCTTCTATGTCATCTTCTAAGAGTTTTATTATTTTGCATTTCATGTTTAGTTCTATGATGAATTTGAGTTAATTTAGTGAAGAGTATAATGTTTGTGTCTAGACTGATTTTTTTGCATGTGGATATCCAGTTTATCCAGCACCATTTGTTGAAAAGACTACCTTTGCTCCATTTTATTGCCTTTGCTCCTTTGTCAGAGATAGATTGACTATATTTATGTGGTTTTTTTTTTTCTGGACTATTTTATTCATTGATTTATTTGTCTATTCCTTGTCCAGTCAGTACCACAATGTCTTGATTATTATAGCTTCATTGAAAGTCTTGAAAAGTCAGGTAATGTCAGTCTTCCAACTTTGTTCTTCTCTTTCAATACTGTGTTGTATATTCTATTTTTTGCCTCTCCATATAAACTTTAGAATCAGCTTGTCAATATCCACAAAATAACATGCTGGGATTTATTGGAATTGCACTGAATCCGTAGATCAAGGTGGGAAGAATTGATATTGAGTAGTTCTGTATATGGAAAATCTGTCCATTTATTAATATTTAGCTCTTCTTTATTTCATTTATTGGAGTTTTGATGTTTTTCTCATATAGATCTCATACATATTTTGTTAGATTATAACTAAGTATTTCATTGTTGGGGAGTGCTAATGTAAATGGTATTGCAATTTTCATTTCAAATCCAATTTGTTTATTGCTGGTATATATGACTGACTTTGGAATATTAACCTTGCTGTAATCACTTACTAGTTTCTGGAGGGTTTTTTTCCCCCCCTGTCAATTCTTTTGTGTTATTTACATAGACAGTCATAGATAAACATGTCATCACAAACAAAGCCAGTTTTATTTCTTCCTCCCAACCTGTATATATTTTATTTACTTTTTTTGTTTGTTGCATTAGCCAGTACTTCCAATACAATGTTGAAAAGGAGTGGTTAGAGGCAACATCCTTGCTTTTTTCCTGATTTCACTGGGAAAGATTAAAGTTTCTCACCATTAATTATGCTGTTAGCTATAGGTTTTTGGTAGATATTCTTTATAAACTTGAGGAAGTTCACTTCTATTCCTAGTTTACTGAGACTTTTTATGATAAATGCTTGTTGGATTTTGTCAAATGCTTTTTCTGTATCTATTGATAGGATCATGTGATTTTTCTCTTTTAGCCTGTTGATATGAATGATGGATTACATTAATTGATTTTTGAATGTGGAACTAGCCTTGCATATACACCCACATGGTGTATAATTCTTTTTATATATTGTTGGATTCAGTGTGCTATTATTTTATTGAGGATTTTTATATTCATGTTCATGGGAGATTTTGGTCTATAGTTTTTTTTTCTTATAATTTCTTTGTCTAGTATTGGTTTTAGGATAGTGCTGGCCTCATATAATGAGTTAGGAAGTGTTCTCTGTGATTCTGTCCTCTGATAGAGATTGTAGAGAATTGGTATAATTTCTTTCTTAAATGTTTGGTAGAATTTACCAGTGAATCCATCTGGGCCTATTGCTTTCTGTTTTAGGAGTATATTTATTATTGATTTAATTGATTTAATAGATATAGGCCCATTGAAATTGTCTATTTCTTCTTCTGTCAGTTTTATAAAATTGTATCTTTCAAGGAATTGGTCCATTTCATCTAAGTTGTCAAATTTGTGGGCTTAGAGTTTTTCATAGTATTCATTTATTATCCTATTAATGTCCATGGGATCTGTAATGATATTCCCTCTTTCATTTATGATATTAGTAATTTGTGTCCCCTATCTTTTTATTAATTAGCCTTGTTAGAAGCTTATTGATTCTATAGATCTTTCCATGGAGCCAGCTTTTGGTTTTGTTGATTTTCTCTATTTATTTACTGTTTTCAGTTTCAGTGATGTCTGCTCTAATTCTTAGTATTTCTTTTCTAACTGCTTACTTGGATTTAATTACTTCTTCTTTTTCTAGTTTTCTAAGGTGGAAACTTAGATTATTAATTTTAGGTCTTTCTTTTCTAATGTATACAATCAGCACTATAAATTTCCCTCTAAGTGCTGCTTTTGCTGCATCCCACAAATTTTTATAAAATGTGTTTCTGTTTTTATTTATTTAAAAAGATTTAAATTTTTTTAAGATTTCTTCTTTGACCCATGTATCATTTAGAAGTATATTGTTTAATCTGCACATATTTTGGGATTTTCCATTTATCTTTCTGTTATTGATTTCTAGTTTAATTCCATTGTGGTCTCAGAGCATCTTTGCCTAGTCCAATGTCTGAAAGAGTCTTCCCAACGTTTTCTTCCAGAATTCTTAAGCTTTCACGGCTTAGGTTTAAGTTTGTTATCCATTGTGAGTTGATTTTTGTGAAAGGCAAGAGGTGTGGATATCTAGTTTTCAGCACCACTTATTGAATAGAGATTCTTTTCCCCAGTGTACATTTTTGTTTGCTCTGTCAAAGATTAGAGGACAATATGAGGATGGTTTTATATCTTGGATCTCTGTCCTATTCCAAAGGTCTATATTTCTGTTCTTGTGCCAGTACCATGCTGTTTTGATTGCTATAGCCTTGTTGTAAAGTTTGAAGTCTGGCAGACTGAAGCCTCCCAATTTGTTCTTTTTGCTTAAGATTGCATTGGCTATATGAGGTCTTCTCTGGTTCCATATGAAGTGTAGAATTATATTTTCTAAATCTGTAAAGAATGATGATGGCATACTCTGCCTTTTAATTCATGCATTTACACCTCATTGTCCAAAGTGATTTTGATAAAGTTGGATTAATACCTACCATATTTTTTACCTTTATTCTTTGTTTCTATTTTTTCTTCTATTCTTTTTCAGTATTTTGTTTTTTAATTTAGCTTTTTATATGATTCCATTTTCTTTCCTTCCTTAGCATATCAGTTATACTTCTTTTTAAAAAAGTTTTTGGTAGGTACCCTAGAATTTGCAATACACATTTACAATTAATGCAAGTCTACTTTCAAATAATAATTCACAGATAGTATGAGTACTTAACAATGAAATACTCCTAATTTCTCCCTCCCATTCTTTGTATCATTGTCATTCCTTTCATTTAAATTTAAGCATATATAATGGTATGTATAATACAGACATAAGCATAAATAATTGACTACATTGTTTCTATTATTTATTTTAAATAAACCATTACCTGTTAAGTCAATTAAGGATAAGAAAAACAAAAGTTTTTATTTCACCTTCACTTATTCCTTCTTCAGTGCTTTTCCTTTCTATATGTAGCTTCAAGATTCTGACCTATATCATTTTCCTTCTCTCTAAAAAGCACTTTTAACATTTCTTGCATAGTAGTTCTACTGACAACAAAATTCCTTAGTTTTTGTTTATGAATTTCTTTATTTTTCCTTCACTTTTGAAGGGTAATTTCACAGTGTATAAAATTCTAAGTTGGTAGTTTTTTTTCCTCTCAACACTTTAAATATTTCACTCCACACTCTTCTTGCTTCCATTATTTCTCAGAAGTCATATGTAATTCTTTTCTTTGTTCTTCTACAGGTATGGAGGCTTTTTTTTTTTTTTCAATTATCCTCTGCCTTCTTTCAAGACTTTTTTCTTTAATCTTTGATTTCCTGTAGTTTGAAAATGATACGCTTATGTATAGGTTTTTCTTTTTTTGGCATTTATCCTGCTTGATATTCTCTGAGCTTCCTGGATCTGTGGTCATTGGCTTAGTGTCTGACATTGATTTAGGGGTATTGCCAATCTTTGTTTTTCAAACGTTTCTTCTGTTCCTTTTTCTCTTTCTTCTCCTTCTGATACTACTATCAGGTATCAGCTACGCTTTGTGTAGTTGTCTCAGTCCTTGGATGTTCTGTTCTGTTCTATTTTTTAGTCTTTGTTCTCTTTGCTTTTCAGTTTGTGAAGTTTTTATTGATATATTCTCAAGCTCAGTTTCTTTTCTCAGCCATGTTCAATCTACTAATAAGCCCATTGAAGGCATTCTTCACTTTCGTTACAGGGTGCTTTTTTTTTTTTTTTTTTTAATCTCTAGCACTTCTTTTTAGTTCTTTCTTAGAATTTCCATCTCTCTACTTACATTGCTCACCTATTCTTGCATGCTATCTATTTTATCCATTAGAGGCTGTAGTATATTAATCACAGTGGTTTTAAGTTCCCAATCTGATAATTCCAGCATCCCTGCTGTGTCTGAATTGATACTTACTGTTTCTATTCAAATTGTGTTTTTTGCCTTTTAGTATGTATTTAATATTTTTTTCTTGGTAATTTTTTCTTAATAGCCAGACATGATATACTGGTTAAAAGGAATTGCTGTAAATAGGCCTTTAATAATGTGGTGGTAAGTTGTGGGAAGGGAGCGCTCTTTGGTCCTGTGATTAGGTTTCAGACTTTTAATGAGCTTCTGCCTCTGGTTGACTTTACAAGTGTTTCTCATTTTTTTCTTCCTCCCTTAAGTGGGACAGGATGGCTACAGTGGGCTGGAATTGGATATTTCCTTTCTCCTATGTGGAAGGCTATAATTGGCTAGATTTGGTTATTTCCCTTTTCCCAGGTTAGGCTCTGATTAACCAGTTTCCTCTGAGGGCAAAGTCTTATTAAGAAGGATAGACTGCTTCTGGAGTATTTCAAAATAGCTCCATTTTCCCTCTCCCTGCTCGAAGCATAAGGACATTTTTCCTTAATATTTGCTATTGGAACCTAGCCGAGCTCCTGTAGGTAAGTCTCATAATATTGTGGGAGACCTCAATGACTGGGTTCCTCTGGATTTTTTTTTAACTCTCAGACTTAGTCTCACTGAACCTCCAGCAATTTGTCAATTGCAGTTCAAGTTTTCCTACTCTGGCATCAGTTTCTACTCACAAGCCTCTACTCTGGTAAGCTGTGACTCCCTTAGTTTCCCTGTCTGTCTCTCCAATCTTAGGGGCAGTTGTTTGCCCTGTGTTCTCCCTCTTTTACAGATCCAAGAAGAGTTGTTGATTTTTGAGCTTTTTGCTTGTTGTTAGGACAGAATGGTAACATCCAAGCTCCCTACATGCTCACCCAAAAACTGGAAGTCTAGAAGTCCCTGCATGTGTTCTTTATTTTGCTAATTCTGATTGACTGAATTTAGAAGTAATCTTGACATCTGCATTGTTAATATTCTTCCAAGTAAGTTGAAACTTTGATTGATAAAGAAATTTAGGGCTCTCAGGGAAGCATTTCCAGGCATGGATTTGCCCCCCCATAATATACTAAGCAATGAGAATGGGACTGGTTATAAACCATTTCTTTGATCCTGTTGACTCACTCCACAACTTTAATAAATGGAATACATATAAAATATAAAACCTAGCCACATAAAATTTTAGTATTATTTTCTACCCTGACCTGAAACAATACACAAACAAATGTAAACTGTTTTCCATTGGAAAAGTAAACAATTTACTTATGTCTTGATTGTGGGGAGATGTTTGATAATTAGCTCTTAAACGTCACCTTTACTATTATAATTTGTAAGTCAATTATCTATCCCCAAGTACTCATTTTTTATCACTTCTCAGTAGTACTTTACATTATTAATCATTAGTATTTTTAAAGCTGCATATTTCTTTTTAATCTCCATGTGACTGCATCATTTGAGTTCGTTTCTTATAGTAACTCTTCCTCCTTTGCTCAATAGTATCCCTTAAACTCAGTAATCAGATCTCTTCTCTCTCTACATATGTAATGTTTCCCTGGATTTCAATGATGATCCTATTATAAATGAGTCTCATTTGTATTAACATTCCTAACATCTTTCTCAAGACTCTTTTCCATGTATTTAACTTTTTGCCTACATGACCAAAGTAATACACGAGAGTAGTCTTATCTCCCGGTCTCCAAACCAGTCCACCTCACTAAACTTCTACTCTTAGTTGTATACTCTTAACTTCCTAATGGGCTAAAATCAAAAGTTCAGAGTCATTTATTCCTTGCTCTTTTTTGCTTTTGTATCTAGTCACAAAATGTTATTGATTCATATTAGATTACCCCGAGCTCTATCCTTGCACCTTTTTTCTGTCTATACTTACTCCCTTAGTGATCTAATCTATTTGAAGTCTCATGCTTTTAAATAGTATATATATGATAAAACTCCCAAATATATGTATCTAGTCAAGAATACTTATTGGTTCTCTAAATTTTTATATTCTACTGCCCACTTGACATCTGCACTTGGAAATGTAGTAGATATCAACAGCTTAACATGTCAGAAACTGAACTTGTAATCATTCCCACCAAACCATGTCATTTGATGGCAGCTCCATTCTTTTATTTATGTGAGTCAAAATTTTAGATTTGTTATTACCCTTTCTCTTTCTCTTATGTGCAACATCGAATCTTTCACAGAATCATTTTGATAGCTCTACCTTCAAAATATATCCAGAATCTGACCATTTGCCATCATCTCCATTGTTACTATCCTGGTTCTAGCCCCTGTCATCTCTTGTATGACTTATTGCCTTGTCTAATTTTAAGCAAAAGTTAGATAATGCCCAATTTCTGCTCAGAAAACCCACAAGTGAGTTACAGCAATTCCTTTTAACCAGTATAAACCCGCAAATGAATTACAGCAATTTCTTTTAACCAGTATAATAATGTACAAACCACTGCATGATCTTCCCCCTTTCTCCAAATCTCTCTGATGTCTTCCCTTCATTACTTGCTCTGCTCCAAGCACTGTGTCCTCCTTGATGTTCTGTGCACATGTGAGATCCATTTCTACCTTGGGGCCTTTACACTTGTCTTGGAACCTTCCCCTCCATATATCCACTTGGCAGAACACCTCACCTCCCTCAATTTTTTCTGAAATGTCACCTTCTCAATGTGTCTTATCTACCTTGACTACTCTATACAAAATTGCAAACTGCCCCCATATTCTGGCATTTTGATCCCCCTTTACCTTCTGTTTTTCCCTCATAGTATTTAGTGACCTTCAAATACATAATATCATATAACTATTTATTGGGTTTTCTGTTTATTGTTTCTGTTGCTTCCCAACTATAATTTAAGCTCCACAAGGGCAAGAATTTTTCTGAGATGAACATACCCTCATAAATAATTGCTGAATGAATAAATGTATTGATTCTGTATAGTCTGTTGCCACTGCCAATTGTTATATTCCAGAGCTGTGCCACTAGTTATATGTGGCTATTTAAACTTAATTTAATATAAATATGACAAAAATTTATGTCCTTATTATCACTAGCCAAATTTCAAGTGCTTAATAGCCATGTGATTCTAGTGGCTACCATATTAGGCAGCACTCATAGAGAATATTCCTTCATTTCAGAGTTCTATTGGACAATACTGTTCTAAGTTTTATGAGAGTAATTAATCTTCTTGCTGCAATCTCTGTAACCTTCTGCCTGAATTGTATACTGCTATGAGCTTCATCTTCCTAAATAATTCCTTATTTCACAAGAGTAGAATATAGTATTAGAACACAGTGACAGCACTGGAGTCAGAAAGATGTTGTTTTAAGTCCCAGTCCTGGTATTTGACATTTAATGAAGATTTCTTTGCCTCCATTTTCACAAATGAAAAATGGAGATAATATCTTTTTGGCAGAGTTGTTTCTACTATGTAGTATATGTATTCCTGAAGAATCTTGTGCTCTGCAAAATCATGGATTAAAACAGTAGGGCTTTCCTAGGAAATCAAGGTTAGAAAGACCATTCAAAACTCATGCAGCTTTGAAAACAGAACACTAAAAATAAAAATACCAACACAACAGAAAGTCATGTTAAATTTTAAGCATTAAAAATATTAAATATAGGAGTCTAAAATAAAATGAAGTTACCTAGATGGAAGGATTATATCTAGATGGAAAGGAGGGTAAGTCTGCAAAATTATGGCTTTAAGGGAATTATCCACAAACACCAGAAAGGCCCATGCAATTTGTACTTCTAAGGCAGAGTTCATGACCACAGTAAACCAAGAGGAAGAACATGGGATGTATGGGCATTGTACACAGTATTTCTCTGGGTGACTGAGTATTTCTCTGTGTTAGTGTACTTTGCATTCGGTTCTTATTTGGTAGTTGTAGTGGACATTGTTGATGTTCCACCCATATCCCCTTTACCAGCTGGTTTACCTATCCCTTGCTACTGTGTGTTTTGGTTACTAAAAACTCACAGCTGTCCCTTTGTCCCAGGAATTGCCCTTAAGCAAATGGAAACCACCTCACCGAGGAGATTAAAAAACCTTGTCTACCTTCCACTGGCAGTCTTCAGCCAGTGACTGGCTAACATAGTACAAAAGGCCAGCCCTGTTGCCTCAAAGTCAAGGCAACTCTGATCCAATTCATCTTTCAGAGGCTCCAGTAAGATCAAGCTGCTACATTGTTGCTTAGTTTCTTCCCTTACCCTATTCTGTTCTCCTCCATTCTCCTGAGAATGCTACTTCTGTTATTCATGTGCGTCTGAATCTTTGTTTTTTGCTGTGTTTCTAGGAATCTAATCTAATACTGGAAAACATTAACATGCTAGAAAAAATCACATATGAGCCAGTCATTTTTCTGAGTTATCTCTGAAACAAATGTTGTAGTGAAACACTTTGTACAGTGCCTAGCAGAGATCCTAGCACATAGTAAAAGGTCAGTTAATAATAGCTGTAATGAGCATGTTGAAGATAATGGTGGTGGTGCTAATATCACTCTCTCCTCAGAAATTTTCAGGTTTTTACATTACAAACCTCATGATGTTTTAGATATATACAACTTGAGTCAAATTTACTTTTCCTGCTTATTTTCCCACTACTGCCTCACATTGAACTGACATTTTTTTCTCCCAACTTAGAATTTTCTTTCCTTCCATTTGTCCACATATCAGTTACTTTCTGGCACTCATTTGAGTTGTATCTCTTCTAATATACTTTGTCAAAATTTGTCATTTTTTATTCTTAGGCTTCTACTGTATCTCATCCTTGTCAAATACTGTAAGAAAAATGATAGCACATGCCTGTAGTCCCAGCTACTCAGAAGGCTGAGGCAGGAAGATTGCCTGAGGCCAGTAGCTCAAGGCCAGCATGAGCAACATAGTGAGACCCTCTCTTTAAAAAAAAAAAAAAAAAAAAAGCAGTTTACATATGTATTATAAATGGTATTCAGAGTGTGTTCTAATATTATCTTTTAAAGAAATGACTATAGACTTTAGGAACTTTTTGAACTTAATAACTGTAAATATTACTAATTGTTGAGAAATATTTGAAGCTTTTCTAGGTCACTGAAGAGATGAAAATGTTTTTAGAATAAATTTGAGTCTTTTATTGAAGATAATTAACTGTATATAAAGTCTTAATATTATGCTTTATTCATTATACTTTAATGAATATATTAATATTTTAATATATTAAAAGTCTTTCAATTTCATCAACATTTTATGTCTTTAAGTACAGAATACATGAAGGCCTTAGTGTGTAGATAACTATAATATTTATTAATCTTTCTACCTTTAGATTATAGACACAATGGTCGAGATCTTCAAAGCTCAACATTATCAGTGCCAGAACAAGTAATGTCATCAAATCATTGTTCACCATCAGGCTCTCCTCATCGAGTAGATGTTATAGGAAGGACTAGATCGTGGTCACCCAGTGTCCCTCCTCCACAAAGGTAAGACGGCATACTCCCTTTATTTGTAGTTTGTTACTACAGGCCTATTTATCATAATTTATCATTAATTATCTCTAAATATAGGTGATTCTTATGGAAAAAAGTTATTTACAGAAAAACAAGATGCTATTCAATACCCTATGTAAGGAAAGTGAAAAAAATATGGATTATCTGTAACTTTGGACAACTCCTATATTATTTTGTTGTAAGAGTTCAAAATAAGTAAGAACCAGCTTTCAGTCACATATCAGTGTGAGCAAATATAGTAGAACCAACTAATTATACTCATCAATGATGTAGCTATTGGTAATTGAAGAAACAGGAAAAAATAAACAACTGACTGGTCTTTAAAATTAGGAACAATCATCAGAAGAATACAAAAGAATGCATGTGCAGTGGGAAGAATGGTTCAGAAAGTCTGCAGTTCCAGGTCGTATGCCTGGTGGAAATCTCTGATCAACCTTGTTAAGTACAGGCTTAATGGAATAAGAACCATGGAAATAATAGTTGAGGCTACCAAGAAATATGTGCATAATTCACACTTTATATACTTGGAATGTTTAAGAAATTTTGACCAGTTAGAGTAACAGCCTTATAACTTCTGTTTTAAATAAATAATTGAGTTAGTATTAGAATTTTAATTGAATCTTAATTTTACACAGAATATTGTACTTTCTGAGAGAACCTTAGATTTATTTTATTTATGAATTTAACTTATTTAATTTAGGAGGCTATGAAGCACTAAAATGTGTTTATATAATTTGAACAATTATAGAAATTAAAATGAAAATCTATTAAGTTGATAAACATAGTTTAAAATGTTTAAAGATGTTGAATTAACTAAGAAAACAACCCATACTTCATAAAAGTTTACTAATGTAAGCATTGTATTTAACAGAAAAATTTTAGAGGCATTTACATTAAATCAGAAATAACAGAGGGTGCTCATTATTATTGTCACTGTTTAAAATAGTACTTTAGGTCCAGAGAAATGTTAAAATACAACAAAAAGAAATAAGAGGTGGAAGGCTTAGAAGTGAGAAAAACCATCATTATTTGTTGATGATAGGATTATATAAAAAGAAAACCAAACATAATCAAAATATTAAAACTAATATGGGAATGCTGCCAAACACCTGGCCGTGTATCAACTTACAAAAATGAGTAGTAACTAATCAGAAAATACCATAAGACACAAAGCGCTATGCTCAAAAGCCACATAAAGTATAAAGTATTAATATCTAGCAATTCATCCAACTAAGAATTCACAGGATCCTCTAAAAGAAAAATATAAACTTTAGGTAAGGAATCAACAAGAGATGTACCCTATTTATGGGCAGAATTACTTCATACAATAAAGATAGAAAATTTCGACAAATTTATCTATAAATCTAATGCAATACCAATCATAATTCTATGTGCAATTTTTATAAACTTGTCACTCTAGAAATTATATGGAAGGATAAACATGTACAAATAATTAAATCCATTTTGAAAAAGAAGAGAAAAATGTATTATCAGGCCCTAATAGTTAAAAACAAGATGGAGTTTGAACAATAGCAGCAAAATAGACATAATGAAGAGAATAGATAATACAATATAAATATATATACATTTATATGTCTGTGTTTACTTGGTACAGGATAATAAGGTGACACAAATTAATATAGAAAAGATGGGTTGGGAAGGATAGGAAAATTAGCTCATCACATGTAATAAAATTAAAAACTGGATTCCTACTTTTCATTCAATAATATGACATGTCATGGTCTTAATTATGTTTTATTGGGCTGCTGTGTTTCATGGTAGTTGAAGTAATGGTTGAAGCAAGAGACTACTTAGGTGGTTATTGTTATGATATATGCACAAAGATGATAGTTTAGACTAGAGTGGTATAAAGGGAGGGGGTGAGAAGTGAACAGATTTTGAGTTGTTCTTCTGAGCTTTGAACTCATATTTGACCATGTGGCATCTCTATATCCATTCTTATATATAAACAAACATGTTTAACACTAAAGTAATTTTCTTCACACACATCTACTCCTTTTCCTGTATATATCATTGAGTATCACTACTAGAGACCTGGGGGTCATCCATTAATAAGGTTGATATTCATTATTATATCCCCATTGGTGTTAGTTTAATTTGAGCTCTTTTTGTATTGTATCTATTATAGCAGCAATCTTCTTATCTGTCAACCTCCAACTGCAATTTATACCTTTAGCCAGGAGTGCAATTAGTTAAAACAAAACAAAAAATTTGGTCTTGACCATACAGTGACTTTGTCTTTTTCTACTATTTTTATTAATAAATCTCACTACTTAGTATAGTATATGATTAAAGTTTACTAAGATATTTAATGGATCTTGCTATTTTAGCCGGAATGTAGAACAGGGACTTCGAGGGACACGCACTACTACTGGGCACTATAATACAATTAGCCGAATGGATAGACATCGTGTCATGGATGACCATTATTCTCCAGATAGAGACAGGTAAATATGATTAAATACTATTAGACCTTACAAATCACCATCCTCAGGAAGGGGTTACCATAAAATATTTTCATCTATTCCTTTATCTTAGTTTCTAAAGCAATATTTTTCCTTTATAATACTCACATTCTTATGACTGTCACATTGTTAAAAAAATAAATAAAAACAACATTTTCCTTAGTAGGAAAAAAATCATCTTATTCTTGCAGTTTTGGTCCTTTATTAAATCAAACCAGTTAAGTTTGTGAGTCTGCGTGAGAAATTATAATTGTGATGAAGATAAGATGTTTTATTATTTTTACCTTGTCATAACCAATTATTATATATAAAATATATTCATGAGACAATCAATTTTAAAATCTTTTATGTTCATCAGAAAAATCAGTGTGATTTTTCCCATGTAGAAGTATTAAGACAGAGTCTGGTTTGTTTAGGAAACATTGTATCATGACTCATGAAAAGGTTTTTCCTCATGGCTTTTAGTAAACCTTTCAAGCATCTTAAAGAATCATGCTTGTTGATTGTTGTGTTTAGAAGAACTCTGTGAATTTGCTCCATTATATATATATGGCAAACTTGGAAGTAACATGGTATGTTATAATGCTTACATTAATTACTATTAACATTTTTAAGTTAAGCAAATTGGTTCTCTCTAATTCATGCTTTGTTTACATATGAAATAAAGGATATTATAGTTTTCCCAAACTTTTCAAAGGATAGAGTAAAATAATGAAGGAACTCAGAAGTGCTTTCGTATGTTTTCTAAACTCATTTTAGGAAGAGCACTTGAGGCCTTTTAAATCAGCTGATATGAGAAATTAATGTCAACATTTATAAATTTAATTGTTTTATCTAAATCTAGGATTATACTCAATTCATGCTTATACTTTCATCATGTTTTAATATACTTAGTCTTCAACAGTGACAAACAAGTATTGCCTTTTGTGTCTGAGATCTGAGAAGAAATTAGGAAGTTGTTAAATTAATATTAGTATTAGTGCCAAATGAAAGTTAATATAGTATTTTATTTATTTTTAATTTGCTTAACTTTTTCATAGTGATCTGAGTCTTCAGGGCTAATCATAGACATGCTACCTATAGAAATTGATGCTTATCAAGTATAATAGTGAAAGAAGGATAACTATGTTGGCATGATTAGGAGTTGGAAAGAATCATATTAGGGTGGATCAATAGGCATTTTGGTTACTTAATAGAATTTTAATGAGATTGATCATTTCTGGAAATTATTTATATAGCAAGTTATGAATTCCTTGATCCTTGAAGGTTTGTTAATGGAAATGATGAAAGAGAAAGCCTGAAATTACTTTAAGCTTCCTTTAAGTTTATGTAAAGTATTCTTTTAATGAAAAATGAACTTTACATTTTCCTCTAAAACAAGTAAATATGGTCTAAATCTTGCAGAAAAAGATAGGGTAAAATTAACCTCTAGAATTATACTCACAAACAGAAATGGTTGCTATCACATCAAATGCATAATATTTCATAAATATTTTAAAACAAGTGGCCCTAAATTCAATGGCAACAAAATTTGATATTAAAGCCTTGCTGATTAATCCTTGGTATTAGCCAATATGACTAACATGTCAGAGATATTCTGTAATATGCATATTTATTTCTATCCCAATTTATGCCAACAATTAAAATGTCATATATATTTTTTGCTTTAAAACTTAAAGAATCTCTTAGTTTAGCAAAAATGTTCAAATAACTATTTCCTGAAGTTTTGGGGAAAATTGATCCATGTGGTTTCATTACTCTTTTAGAGTGTTATAGATTGCCAGATTACAATTACTCTTAACCATGAGCTGCATTAAATCCTTTTTTGATATAAGTAAAATAGAATTTTATTTAACTAGGAATATAAAACCATTTCTAATATTTGGATTATCTGTTTAATCATTATTCATTAACACGAGGAATCAAAAATCAAAAAGTACAATATTAGTCATGTATGTAGTCTATGATATTATTAAACAGTGGATCCTTAATCTCTGTTTTACTCTAATATTCTAAAAGATTTTTGATAATAAAATACATATGAAGGATTTCTAATTTTTATGAACTATTTAGGAGGTAGGAATACTCTAGAACTCTTAGAGTGAATTTTTGTGAATAGCATTTTGTAGAGTCTATCAATAATATTGTTAATTTAAAAGCCTAAGCGAGAATTTCCTTTGAGGTAGTAGGAATAATTTAGGTATTTTAAGAGGTACATTAACCTTTCTTATCAGTAAGAATTGTTGCACTGGACTAAAATACTGTTTTATTGAATGTACTCTTTTTCATAGGATTTGCAACCAAATGGCCTAGAGTTTGAATCTAGGGTTTCATCTCATGGTACCTGTATATCTTTGTGGGAAAATTAACCTCTTTGACATTTGATTTCCTCATCTATAAAATTAGGGCCGGGCGTGGTGGCTCACGCCTGTAATCCTAGCCCTCTGGGAGGCTGAGGCGGGTGGCTCGCTCGAGGTCAGGAGTTCGAGACCAGCCTCAGCAAGAGTGAGACCCCGTCTCTACTAAAAATAGAAATAAATTATCTGGCCAACTAAAATACATATAGAAAAAATTAGCCGGGCATGGCGGCACATGCCTGTAGTCCCAGCTACTCGAGAGGCTGAGGCAGTAGGATCGCTTAAGCCCAGGAGTTTGAGGTTGCTGTGAGCTAGGCTGACGCCACGGCACTCACTCTAGCCAGGGCAACAAAGTGAGACTCTGTCTCAAAAAAAAAAAAAATTAGAATATTAGTGTCAACTCTACAGGGTTGTGTAGATTAAATGACAGTGTCTCCAGTTGTATAGCATGTATTCAAAAAAATATGTTCTAGCCTTAACATTTTAAAAGAATCTATTGGCTTGCAAATAATTTGCATTTAGTGTGCTTAATCATTAAGCAAAAACAGACAAACATACAAATAAAAAAACAGGGAAATCAGTTCAAGTATTTTTTTTGAAAGTTCTATATGGAATATAGAACATGCATTGGACCTTGAAAAATGGGCATATTTATTCAGGGAAGTACAAGATCAAAGTTACAGGGACAAAACACACCTATACATCATAAAGGCCCAGTACAAAGGATGAAGGATTTGGGGACATGTTTGAAAGTTGTTTGTGAAGGCAATGACTTTTACACTAACTACATTGGGTGAGAAACTATGCTTTTTAACATTAGTTTATAATACTTGGTCATACTTAAGTGGGATAAAGAGGAGATATAGTATTCATATCCTTTTTAATAGATAATGTAAAAAGAATTATATGTAAAATTTTTATTCAATCCTTGTTTCTCTGTATATCTCTATTATCATTAGTCAAAATCCTATTATATTTTGAAAAATCCTATATTATATTTTGAAAAAAATCCAATTCTTTACAAGTAATTCAGAAACCTGGATGCCGAGACATTATTAGATAAAATAATGAATTATAAAGGACATCTTTCATCTTCCATCCCCATCCTTCCCCCTTTTTGTACCATTGTTTTTCTGATAAATCCTGGTAACTACTAAAACTAGAAACATAATTAATTTATTCTGTGGCAGACTATGTGGCGTTAGTATTAGAAATCATTTTAAGAGCTTTTTGTTTACTTGAGTTAGTTTACCATTAGAATAAGTATAGAGTATTAGATAATATTTCTGTAACATGTCAGAGATCTCCTGTAGTATGCATTTTTATGTCTATTGTGGGGGCCAAAATATATTGAGTGCATTTATTTGCATGGAATATACTTTTAGCATTATAAGAAAAAAGTAAAATTAATACTGGCAAAGATAAATTACTTTATAAACTTTTTTTCTCTTGTATATTCAAATGATAAGTTCATACTCCAAAAAGGAAAATGGCCTATTATATGAACCTCTGGAATACCTCAAATACCTATGGTATTTCTCTATTCCTTATCAGGCAGCCAGTGACCGCAAAGTGAAACACATATTCATAACAACCTCATCAAAAAGAATAGTCTCTTTGGTCCTTTCAGTTATCACCTATGAAAGGAACACATCTCTGAAAGTTTAAAATTATAGAGAAAATAAATGAAAAAGAAGATTCACTTTACAAAAATAATATAATATTTTATTTATTATGTTTCAGAAGCATTTTAACATAGTAAAATTATACTGAGTATATTATAGGAACTATAAAGTAAGCTAAGCATTAGCAATGTTAAAGACACAGGGCATGAAGTTTTTACATTATATAGGGGTTGTTAAAAACAGCTTTCAAAATATATAGGTTTACTTAAGGATGAGATATTTTATCTCCTTTTTGCAGTCTAGTGATCTCTAAAAGGAGATATTCAGGCTATAGTGGAAGAATAATTCATTATAAATATAATTTTGTGTGTGTTAAAGATTATATTACTTAAGATCAATGTGTCTAGAAATTGGATTAGTAATCTAGTTCAGTTTTTTGAATAGTAATATTTTTATCATGATCCTTAGAATATGTAACATCTTCATTTCTACTTTTCAGAATTTAGTAATTGTATTAGTTTTGTATTTCTTTTATAGTGATTATTGCTCTGTGCAAATTTTTATTAATTTTAAACAGATTGGACTAAATGTAATTTTTATATGACTTTAATGCATATTGAAGACATTGTACATATTTATTGTTCAGATTTTATAATGTCCATTAATTTTGGAGGAAAAGCAAGCATGGTTCCGTGGAAATGTGTAAAATATTTTTAGATTATACCAAGTAGATGCAGCAAAGGACCTGGGATACACGTATTGACCTAAGGTGGATTTTAGAGGGCTTACTAAAACACAATGGTAAATTTTGTATTCATACGTGAGTTTTCATAGTTTTCAGCAGAATCTCAATGGGGTTCCTACCACATAAGGTTAAGAACTAACATGACTAGAGATAAAACAAATTGATGCTTAATAAAGGTGATTCTTGCTTAATATTCCCTTTGGCTTTCTAGGGACAAAGTTTAACTATAAGACTCTTCAAAGAAAATATTAGAAATTTTATGATTACATATATTTTATGAACTTACAAATTTTAGCAAGCTTCGAAGTTTCCACATTTTCTATTACTCTTAAGTAATTTTTGGAGAATATTCCTTTTTAAAGCAATAAATTCCAACATCACAATTGTTGAATATTATTTCTATTCTTTATAAAGCCAGGAATGCTTTTTCTGGTACTTCCTAATTTCCTTATACAACATAGGTTTACAATCTTCTGTTTACATTTCTAGAACATTTCTATGATTATATAAAGCACTGGTCTCTTTGGAGAGAAGGTTCATCATGAAAATGGTGTAATTTTGGGTTTTTTTTTTCTTTTTTAGTTCAATCCAAAATATATATATATTGAGTGGGATAGCTACTACGCACAATGATTTTTTAAATATTATCCTGGTCTAGATAGACAGATTATCATATATCAACTAATTATAAAATGTAGAAGACTGTGAGGCGGAAACATAATATTATTGGAGTCAATTGGAGAGAAAAATTTACTTGATTTGGTCTTTAGGCAAAGGCTTCAGGGAGAAGTTGGACTTTAAAGACTGGGTAGGATTTTGAAAGGCAGAAAGGTGGAGACAGAGGGAGGATGATGGGCACTCTTAAGCATGAACAAAGTCTTGGAATCAGCAAAGCACATGATATGTTTAGAGAATCTTAGATAGTCTTTTCTGTCTAGATAAGTAGTGGTGTGGGGAATGGAAAGTGACAGGAAATGAAGATTACAAGTAGTTTAGAACTTTTAAGGAATTTGTACTTATTTTTTTTGATATCAGAAGCCATTGAAGGATTTTGAGTGAGATACATACATGATTAGAAAGCATAATTTGCAAATATACCACTGTACACAGGGTAAAGAATGGATTGGGTCAGGAGGGACAGAGGTCTAGAGGTAGGGAAACCTAAGAGAAGGTTATTTCAAAAGACATATATTAAGCCTGATTTTTTAAGTACTGGCAGGAGAAAAGGAAAAGAAGGGAGAAATTTGAGTTATTTATGTGTTAGAACCAGCGAGATTTATAAATCAATTGAATGTGAAAATTCAGGAAATGGAGTAAATTCTAAGTTTGTAAATCTTGGTTTATTAAGTAAAATTTTAATCCTTAGTTGAAGGTGGTATTACAAGAGATTACAAAAAAGGAATAGCTCAAGTATCATAAAAATTTCCAAAGGAGAATTAAAGAATTTTGTTGGAAATTAGAAGAGACTTTAGAGATTGTGAAGTCCTAGGTTCCAAAGGGGTACCTGAAGGACTACTATGGTAGGTAAGCATGAGGCCCAATGGATAGGGAGCTAAGCTTTTCACTCATTAGCCAATGTCATTCTGATTTTATTGGATTCCTATGTATTGTTGCTACATCAAATTTTGTTTGAAAACAGATAGTCTTCTGCTGGAAAAAAAAAAGTTTCAAATCACTGCTTGAAGCTCTTCATTTCACAAATGCAGCATTGATGTCCCAATAGGTGAGGTATATTGTTCAAGTCTCACAACTAACATGTATTTTTCTGAGTGTCTTTATGACATTCACACAATATGTGGGGAGTCCAGGAAGCTGCAGTAAATGTGCTAAAACACAAAGAAAAATCAAGGCTAAAACAAAGTGATAGTTTACACTATAAAAACAAATTGTATTATCTAGACATAATGTGTTGGAATATAAGGTCAGGAAATGAATCTTGGAAAACCACTGTCCCTAAGAAATACAGAGAAAATAAATAAAGAGGTAGTCAGATAGGTGGAAGACCAGGTCATATGTATAAATGTTAAAGAGGCTGAGTTTTGAATTAAGAATGCCCTTATTTTAAAACCAGTCCTGCTACTTACTATATGGTTGTGGGCAAACACAGCCTCAATTTTCTCTATGGGAATGTGGGAAGACTAGAACCTACCTTAAAGAGAAGAAAATGAGGTAATGTAGGCAAAACATTTAGTGGAGTACTTGGCACATAGTTAAATGTTAAATAAATACTATGTTTAATAGCTAGAGAGAATGGTATTTCAGAAACGAAGAAAGGAGAAAGTGTTAGGAAATAGAGGTTTGAAAATATCTAATATAGAAAAGTGTAGTGTGATGAAGATCAAGAGGAGGCTAAAAGATTTTTTAGGATTCCACAAATAATATTCATAGGATACCTTCAGGAGAATGACAGAGTTAGAAGTCAAGTTACAGTAAGCTTAAAACATGAATGCAGAGTGAGGAAGAGGTGGCAAAAATTGTAGATATATGTCTTTAAGATATTCTATGTTGAAAAGAAAGTGAGAGAGATGCAATGGCTTGAGAGGAAGGCAAGGTTAGCAAGGGTTTTATTTTTAGAATTAAGTGTAGTTGAGGAAGGGAAGGCAGGAGAGAATAATGAATGAAGCAAGGTAATGTGGGAAGAAGGATACAAGTAGAGGCATTTATTTCTTCTTTTGGTGCAGAAAACAAGGACAAGTGAAGATAGAAGAGGTAGAATTATGGAAGTTGAGAGTTCAAGGTTCATTTCCATTGTTTACTGAAACATAATGATCATCTGCCAAGATTTGTTTTGACCTTAAAGATTTTAAGAAAGTAGAAAATTTTTAATTAGTGCTACAGAAAGAAGAGAGTCAACTACAGATGGGTAAAAGGTCAATGTGCTGCTTTGATTGCTTTTAGTAGTCATGAGGCATGAAATCTAGCAAAGCAAATAGCATGTAATACACATATAATGAACATAGTGAATGGAGAAATGGATAGCATACAATAAATCTAATAAATATGATAACCAAATAAAATGATTTGAATTTTCTAAAGCCCCTTGTAGTTATTTTTAATTATTAATAAATGAGGGAGAAATAATTACCTTATAAAATCTCCAAAGTATTATAAGTATAAGGAATTACCTCTTTCATTATTTCCTTCTTAAACTTTCTGGTTATTTTATTGTTTTTCTCTTCTTACCTTTCTTCCTAGAAAATGGGAAAGCATCTCTATTGAATAACATTTTCTAGATGGTGCTGAATATGTTTAAGTGATAATTGATAAGATTTTTATTTAGAAATATGATTTCTAAAAATCTCAATGTTATATTTTTGTTGTACTTTACTTTAGAATATTTAGAATATTTTAACCATTAGCATGCCTTATTGCAACGGACATTGGGAGGAGGGGGCAAGCTTTCCAGTAAACAATTTTCATTTTCTTTGCCTACTATCTGCCTATTTTTTGAATCTCACTTTTAAAATTAAACTCTCCTTTTTTCACTTCTTTCCTGAGTCTTATTTATATTCTTGTTTCTGCCATGCTTGCAGTCATTTTCTTACTCTACCTCGCTCCAGATACAGTCAGACCAGTGGGCATCATCACAGGGATGGCAGGTATATTTTTCTTATGATTGAGTCTGTTTGTAGAATTGCATGTGCCTGTCTATTGATATGATATAATTCACTTTTTTTGTTTTTTATATGTACATATATGGTTATTAGTGAAATATAGAAATATTACCATTATAAAATGGCATGAAATAAAACATACATAAACTAATTGTAGTGGGGACATCAAAAATACAGCTTCTTTTCTCTAGTCTAGAAAGACAGAATAACAGTATTCTTTTTCAATTAGCTAGAGTTAATTGCCCATCTTCCTCAGTAGAGTTCATAATTAGATATTTAAGTGGCACATGTCTTAACAATCCATTTCTCCACCTATCTGCTCCAGGGTAGAGAGGAGTTTGTCTTTGATGTGTTTACATGGAACTGATTTGTTTGTGGTTACCTTGTCAAAGGTTGCTGTGATCTACTCTTTTATCACAGTAGATAATTCTGATCTGTAGAGAACACTGGGTCTGTGGGAAACACTTGTCCATTTCTCCTCTACCACCATTCCTCTTTCCAAAGTGGGAATTTGTAGTGAATCATAGATAGTACAGCTACAATATCTTAAATACATTTTATACTGGAGGGATATATCAATTACCTGATATTTAACAGAAAGAGGGGTTAACCTAGATAGAAAGACGGGTTAGCTAGAAAGGGAAGAGAAAGAAGGTCTCTAAAGTTCATAAAGTTCTCAAGGCTACTTTAAGTAACTCTAGGGATTTGAGTAGGTTCAGTGACAACATTTGAGACCCTTTAGGCAGCGTGATAATGTGGTGGTGGGATCAGCTAGTATAGATTGGGAATTATGTGCCTAGGAATTATGCATAGTCACCCTATTGTTTCAAAGTGATTTGGAGTTACATGTGATTCCTTTATTAAGTTAGTTAATTATCCGTATTTATCCCTGATAAGTTAGTTTATTAAGAGTTGATAATAAAGAGTTTAGAAAACTAATGGATAAATTCCTAAGGATTGAATTCATGTGGATAAATGTGGGAGGAAACATTGTTGAAACAACATCAACAATAAATTCCTAATAATTCAAGTTTTGTGATATCTTTCCAGTAAATATAATTGAAATTTAGTGCCTTCCACTTTAATAATTATACGATAGTGGTTATGGCTATATTTAATTTTCTTTTGCATTTTTTCAGTCTCTTTTCTGTTCTTTTGCTTCAGTACTAAATAATTATTTTTGTTGTTTTGTCTTTTATTTTTACTGTTGCTTATATTACATTCTGACTACTTTTTGATTGCAGTGATTATACATTTACCTTACAAAAATGTGAAAAAGTAGTTATATAACTGTATCTTAATAATTGACTGAGGCTTTTTTTAAGGTGGGTGACATGTATAAATGAGACATTACTGATTATAAGTTTATTTATTTACTCTGGTATCTCTCCATTCCATTTTAAGTTAAAATTGTGTACCACATCACTTTTTATACTTTGTATAAAGTCTCTATTATCAACCAGTAGATTGTCTGTTACATGTTATTTAGTTTTTGAATTCACCAATGTAGAAAGAATCAGCTCTTGATCAGCTCTAGGTTGGTTATCAATTTCATATGCTTACCCAAACTCTGAACTTGCCTATTTTGAAGGGCACATTTATGAATTGTCTTCCTCTGCCACTGTTTGGTTTGTTGTGAGGAAACACAAGATCATTAATGTTTATATTAAAATATTACAAAGGGAAATCTGTTTCAGAAAGCCAGTTACCAAATGTCTAAATGTAAGATTTGCTATGTACATTTACATGCATATGTAATATTTATTTTACATGTATTAAGGCATTTGCCTTGGTCTAGGACAGCAGAAACTCATGAGAGCCTGCTCTAAGTCTAGTGTACACCTAATCCTAGAAAATTTTGGAAGATTTTATGAGTATGAAGTTCCTTAGTTATCTTTAAAAATATTATCTTTCTAACTACATTTTTGTACCCATTAACCAATGAGTCTTCATCTTCCCCTCTCTATTACCCTTCCTTTCTTCTGATAACCACCATTCTATTCACTTCCTCCATGAGATCAATTTTTTTAACTGCCACATATGGATGAAAACATGTAATATTTGTCTCTCTGTGCCTGGCTTATTTCATTTAACATAATATCGTCTATTTTCATCCATATTGCTGCAAATGGCAGGATTTCTTTTTATGGCTGAATAATATTCCATTGTACATTATATCACCTTTTCTTTATCCATTCATCCTTTGATGGACACTTCAGTTGATTCCATACCTTGGATATTGTGAATTGTGCTGCATCAAACATTGGAGTATAGATATTTCTTTGATATACTGATTTCCTTTCTTTTGAATATATACCCAGCAATAGGATTACTGGATCATATGGTAGTTCTATTTTTAGTTTTTTTGAGGAACCTCCCTACTGTTTTCCACAGTGTCCATACTAATTTACATCTCTACCAACAGTGTACGAGCATTCCCCTTTCTCGTCATCCTTGCCAGAGTTTGTTGGTTTCTGGTTTTTTGATAATAGCGCATTTATCTAGGGTGAGATAATATCTCCTTGTGGTTTTTAATTTGTATTTCCTTGATAATTAGTGATATTGAGATTTTTTAACATATATATACCTTTTGGCCATTTGTATGTCTTCTTTTGAGAAATGTCTATTCATATCTTTTGAACTTTTTAATTTGATTTTTTGTGTTTATTTGCTTTGAGTTGTTTGACTTCCTTATATGTATTGGTTATCAATTTCTTATCAGATGAATTATTTGCAAATATTTGCTTACATGTAAAATAACTAGAAGAGAAGATTTGAAATGTTCCCAACACAAAGAAAAGATAAATGTTTGAGGTGATGGATATCTGAATTACCCAAATTTGATCATTATACCTTATATGCTTGTATCAAATTCTTCCATGTACCTCATAAATATATAAAACTATTATGTATCTTTAAACAATTTTTAATATTACTTTTCATCATTGTTTTGGTACATAGAAAAGAATGTGTATAAGTTTCAAAGCATAGTAATAGCGTGAACATCCATGAATCTACCACCCAAACTGAGAACCAGAACATCTAATTACATATTTTGCATCTCTTATACTCTCCATGCCTGTTACATCCCTATGCCTCTTCCACAGAAGTAATAAATCTATACTGGTTTTTCAGTTTAATTATACCCTTCTTTTATTTAAGTGACTTTATTTTTTTCATCTTTCCGCCAAACATTCTTTTTTCTTTTATTTCAAAATATTATGGGGGTACAAATATTTTTGGTTACATGAATCACTTTTGTAATGCTTGAGTCAGGGTTGTAAGTGTGCCCATCACAAGATACTGTTCATTCTACCTGCTAGGTAGGTTTTAGCCCATCCCCTCCCCCTTTCCTCCTTGCTTGATTCCCACTGAGTTTTGCTTCGCTTTGTGCACATTATGTGCTCATTGGTTAGTTCCAATTTAATACCGAGTACATGTGGTATTTGTTTTTCCATTCTTTAGATAGTTCACCTAGGATAATGGTCTCCAGTTCCATCCAAATTGTTGCAAAAGGCATTATTTCATCCTTTTTATGGCTCAGTAGTATTCAATGCCATTTGTTATTCATTCTACAAATTTTCTAATTTTCTCATTCCTCTGACCTCCATCCCAATCCACTGTGAAATTCTTGGAATGACTTTTTTTGGACATCTATTAAAGATATAAGAGCTTATCTAGACATCATCCATTCTTCTGTATGTATTTCCATAATGTTTTGTGCTTATTATCTTGAATTTAACTCCTGTGACTTTGGATGTAATGCAGCTAAGCACACTACTCATTACCCAACTGTGTTGCTATCATCTGTTGACTTCTTGATTATGCCATTTTATTCACTGATGATTTTAGAACCTGGCTTTAGTCTTCCTCTACATCACAATTCATGCCATTAAGGCTGAGTAATGTCAGCATTCACCTGAATTGTCTGTTTAGCAACCATTCACTTTCTTAACTGTCTGAAGTATCCTGAGCTTTACCCTCAATTCTACTTCAGCCAGTCTCTCCCCTGGCCATACTCTGATTTTTATTATCACTTGAAATAGTTCTATCTTTGAAATCTTAATTCAAATACTCCACTCGTGGACACCAGAACTGTACACATTCCTTTCTGATTCTTTTTTAAGGCCACTTCTACTTTACTTGTTCTTTTATCTCAATAGAGAACTCTACTCTTCTTGATCCCTTTACTTTTTCACTCTTAGTCTCCACCTTTTTTTCCCTATTTACACATCGAGAGATTGAATCCATTCTCAGAAATATCCTCAGTTCCTTTGCTACATTGTTCTTCTTTTACCTATTTCACAAAATTCAAATTTGGATCAATTTCTTTCTCTTACAGAATGATTTTTTAGCTAAATTATCCAAATCGTCCCTAACTCACTTACTTGAGTCAAAAGGAAGATGACCTTTTTATTGAAGGATGTGAGAAAATAAAATGGCACCAATCTCTACATGTTCATTTTTCTAGCCTAGGTTTCAAGGTGGCATATACTCTTGTCTGGGAATTCTTCTAAGAATAAATATGTATTAATAGCTCCAGGTGGATCATAGTTTGGCTGTATGATATCTGGAATTTTCTAAATGGAATGAATGTAGTAAATGCAACATGGCATTCCCAGTCTATGACCAGTTCATCAAAAGAATCTAAGCTTTCACTGGTCTCTCTACCCTAAGTGTGTAACACAAAAAATTATAAGTACTATCTCATTGGAACAGAAGAATAGAGACTTAAATAATGTTTGCTAAACTTCTTTTGTAATACTTCAGCAGACAATATTAACTAATATTAGAAATCAAAGCACTTTTCTTCTGGCCAGATTATACTGACCTGTACAAAATTATCTTTAATTCATTATACATTTTAAAGCACATTCAACATTAAAAAATCTTTATAATGGATATTATGTTACCCTTTATTAATGTTCCTTTAATAAGATATACCCTTTATTTTAATAAATATAACCTTTATATTTTAAAATATGCTTACTTATTAATATTTTCCCAGTATTTATCTCTCCTTAGAGCTATACACAGCATGTAAGGAACTACTAATGTAGATGGTAGGAAGCTGGTGGTGGATTTTTATTAAAGATTTCATGGAGGAGACAACAACTCAGCTGTATCTTAAAGGATGAATAGTAATTATTTAGATTCATGTGGAGGTAAGTAAGGTAGGATGTTGGTGGCATTTTAAATAAATGTATAAACAAATTCACAGAAGTAATAAACACTATATTTTAGTGCTGTTGTAACATTATCCACAAGGCAGGAAATAGCAAGAAATGATCTAAAATGATAGAGAAGGTCCCAATTTTGAAGAACCTTGTATACTCTCTTAAGGGACTTAGATCTAAGACTATAGGTGCTGGAGGTACTTTGAAGAGTTTTAATTAGTAATAGCTATAAGTTTATTCACCCTAGAATAACTACCCTAGAGATTATGTGGATGATTGATTTGAAGAGAAAAAGGCATGGAAAAGAAAACCCTGTATTATGGTAATAGATGGAGTAACAGGGAGAAGATGAAAGATTTAATAAATTAAAATCAATAATACTTGCTAAATAATGGGATCTGGATATTGAGGGAGCGCAAAGAGTCAAGAAAAATTCCCAATTTTATAGCTTGGGTAACTAGGTACATAGTATACCTTAATAAGGAATTAGGAGGTTGTTAGGGGAGGAATCAGTTTAGGTGTGAGACAAGTTCAGTATTGTAATTACTGAGAAGGCTAAAGGGAAACCTCTGGCAAGGAGTAAAGTAAGTAATTTTAAAGCTTAAAGAATTCTAGGCTACATAGACCAATTTAGGAGTAAATTCACTACCAATAGTAAGTAGCCATAAAAATGTAAGTGAAATCAACCTGAGAAACAGCCCATGAAATGAGGATGAAGAAAGTTTCCTCTGCTCTGGGAAACATTAACATTAAGTGACAGATAGAGGAAGGGGAGTTTCTGATGGCCATAGAGAAAAAATAGTGAGAAAAGTTGGATGAATAGAGGCAAAGGAATAGAGAGTTTTAAGAAGGAAGTAATAATGACAACAATAAAAATAATGAATGAAAAATGCCTAATGGATTTGTCAAGTGGGGAATCCTTGGTGATGTTAGCAAGGGTAATTTCAGAAGGGTAGTAAAGGGAAAAAAGCAGATTGCAGTAGCCTGAGCATGACTAGGAGATAAGAAATGAACTCATCAAGAAAGTGTGAAGGAGAAAAATTAGCTAGGGGGTATGTGATATCAAAGGATGTCTCTTTTAGAATAGGAAATATATCCATGTGTTTATAAACTGGAGGAAAGGATGCTTTAGAAAAAGTTAAGTTGAAAATACACAAAAAGAGAAGATAATTGGAAGAAAAGTCTTACAGGAGATAGGAGGGAATTGGCCTAAACACACAAATGCAGTTTGTGAACAGAAGAAAGCTATTATTTACCATTGAGACAGGAAGAAAATGGATGAGAGAGGTGCAGCCAAATAAAAGGAAGTTAATGGAGAGAAATCAAATTATAGCCTTAAACCAGTGCTAGGATTTTAATGAATGTTTGAGTAGGAAGACTTGGGTTAGAAGGGAATATGAGTGCTGTATGGGAGTGGTTTATATGATCCATCATAGAGTCCAAGGTGGCTAAGGAAGGAAGAAAGGCAAAGAGGGTGATATATACTGGCAGGAATTGATCGGGCTAATGCAGGAGAAAAGTAACGATCACTGAAGTTATGAAAATGTAGGGATTTAAGTTCACAGTTATTGAACAGTTTTCTGCATGTGCATTGAAATCTAACATTACCATAGAAATTAGGGTAAAGAAAATGGCTGACAGTCAATTCCCAAAATTATCAATGACTCAGGAAGAGTGATTGGAAATTGGATAGATATTAGCAACCTGAATTAATAATGGATGTTACAGCTAAGTGGAATTCTTAAGAGAAGTAAGGATTTATGTCCATTATTGTTGGAAAATAATGATCAGAAGTGTCTCTTGGGAGCCATACTCCCCTCCTGGAATCATGAACTGTGAAATGTGAAAGAATAAGTAGCTTCTGCACGTGAAAGCTGCACTGAAAGCAGAGGTTGCCTGGTTGAGCTAAATATTATTTAAGGCAGGGATATGCAGAAACCATTCTGCAGAAAGGTTGATAGTGTAAGGAATTTTAAAAATGAAATAAGAATTCATGAAAATACAACAGAGAAATAGAGGAGATTAAGAATGATATGGTAGATAGGAGATGAAGAATTTTTTTGCAGTTTTATTTATTTTTAATTTAATTTTATTTTATTTCAGCTTATTATGGGGGTACATAGGTTATATATATTGCCCATCAGGTTATATATATTGCCCATGTCCCATCCATCCCCCTGAGTCAGAGCCTCAAGCGTGTCCATTCCCCAGACAGTGCGCCTGGCACTCACCTCCATCCCCTCCACCCACTCCCCCACCTCCCCGAGTCAGCACCTTCAAACATGGCCATTCCCAGACAGTGCGCAATGCACTCATCATGTAGGCATACACCCATCCCCTCCCCCCACCCCCCGCCTCAGTCTGATATCCAGTTAGTATCATTCCCCAATGTGCATTTAGGTGATGATCAGGGAAACCAATTTTCTGGTGAGTACATGTGATGCTTGTTTTTCCATTCTTGGGATACTTCACTTAATATAATGGGTTCCAACTCTCTCCAGGAGAACCAAAGAGATGTCGTATCACCGTTATTTCTTATAGCTGAGTAATACTCCATGGTATACATATACTACAATTTACTAATCCATTCATGAATTGATGGGCACTTGGGTTGTTTCCACATCTTTGCAATTGTGAATTGTGCTGCTATAAACATTCGGGTGCAGGTGTCTTTTTTATAGAATGACTTTTGTTCTTCTGGGTAGATGCCCAATAATGGGATTGCTGGATCGAATGGTAGGTCTACTTGAATCTGTTTAAGGTATCTCCATATTGTTTTCCATAGGGGTTGCACTAGTTTACAGTCCCACCAGCAGTGTATGAGTGTTCCTGTCTTTCCGCATCCACGCCAACGTGTATTGTTTTGGGATTTTTTGATAAAGGCCATTCTCACTGGGGTTAAGTGTTATCTCATTGTGGTTTTGATTTGCATTTCCCTGATGATTAGAGATGTTGAACATTTTTTCATATGTTTGTGAGCCATTTTTATATCTTCTTTTAAAAAATTTCTATTCATGTCCTTTGCCCACTTTTTGATAGGGTTGTTCGATTTTTTCTTACTGATTTTCCTGAGTTCTAAATATATTCTTGTTATCAGTCCTTTATCTGATGTGTAGTATGCAAAAATTTTTTCCCCTTCTGTAGGTTGTCTGTTTACTCTCATGACTGTTTCTTTGGCTGTGCAGAAGCTTTTTAATTTGATCAGGTCCCATTTATTTATTTTTGTTGTTGCTATGATTGCCTTAGGGGTCTTCTTCATAAATTCTTTGCCTAGACCAATGTCTGTAAGAGTCTTTCCTACATTTTCTTCTAGAATTCTAATAGTTTCCCACCTAAGGTTTAAGTCTGTTATCCACTGTGATTTGATTTTTGTGAGAGGTGAAAGCTGTGGGTCTTGTTTTAGTCTTCTACATGTGGCTATCCAGTTTTCCCAGCACCATTTATTAAATAAGGAATCTTTTCCCCAGAGTATGTTTTTGTTTGCTTTGTCAAAGATTAGATGGCTATATGAGGATGGTTTTATATTTGGATTTTCTGTTCTGTTCCACTGGTCTGTGTCCCTGCACTTGTGCCAATACCAAGCAGTTTTAATAATCACAGCTTTGTAGCATAGTTTGAAGTCTGGCAAATTAATACCTCCCATTTTGTTTTTGTTGCTTAAAATTGCTTTTGCTAAACGGGGTCTTCTCTGGTTCCATACAAAGCGTACAATTATTCTTTCTATATCTGTGAAAAATGATATTGGTAATTTAATAGGGATTGCATTGAATCTGTAGATAACTTTGGGCAGTATAGACATTTTAACAATGTTGATTCTTCCAATCCACGAGCATGGTATGGTTTTCCACCTATTTACATGTTCTATGATTTCCTTCCTCAATGTTTCGTAGTTCTCCCTATAGAGGTACTTTACCTCGTTAGTTAAATATATTCCTAGGTATTTTATTTTCTTTGTTGCTATTTTGAAGGGTATTGAGTCCTTAATTGGTTCTTCGTTTGACTGTTATTGGCATATATGAGTGCCTCTGATTTGTGTGTATTGATTTTGTATCCCGAGACTTTACTGAATTCATTGATCAATTCCAGGAGTCTCTTGGTTGAATCCTTGGGGTTTTCTAGATATAACATCATATCATCAGCAAAGAGTGAGAGTTTGATCCCTTCTTTCCCTATTTGGACTCCCTTGACTCTGCTCTCTTGCCTGATAGCTCTCACAAGGACTTCCAATACTATGTTGAAAAGTAAGGGGGACAGTGGGCAGCCTTGTCTGGTTCCAGTTCGAAGTGGGAATGCTTTCAGTTTTTCCCCATTCAGTATGATATTGGCCATGGGTTTGTCATATATGGCTTGTATCATTTTTAGATAGGCCCCATCTATGCCTATTTTGTTAAGTGTTCTTATCATAAAAGGGTGTTGAATTTTGTCAAATGCTTTTTCTGCATCTATTGAGAGGATCATATGGTCTTTATTTTTGCTTCTATTTATGTGGTGAATTACATTTATAGATTTGCGTATGTTAAACCATCCCTGCATCTCTGGGATGAAGCCCGCTTGGTTGTGATGGATTATTTTTTTGATAAACACTTGGATTCGATTTGCTAGGATTTTATTGAGAATTTTTGCATCTATATTCATAAGGGATATTGGTCTGTGGTTTTCTTTTTTTGTTGCATCCTTTCCTGGATTTGGTATTAAAATTATGTTGGCTTGGTAAAATGTGTTGGGGAGAATTCCATCCTTCTCGATATTGGAGAATATTTTATGTAGGATGGGCACCAGTTCTTCTTTGTAGGTATGGTGAAATTCAGGTGTGAACCCATCTGGTCCAGGGCTTTTCTTTTTGGGAAGGTTTTTTATTGCTGTTTCGATTTCAGATCTAGATATTGGTCTATTCAGGAATTCTATTTCTTCCCGGTTGAGCCTGGGAAGGCTGTGTGTTTCTAAAAATTTGTCCATTTCCTCCTCATTTTCCAATTTGTGTGCATAAAGATTTTTGTAAAATTCATAGATGATATCATGTATCTCTGTGGCATCGGTTGTGATTTCTCCTTTCATGTTCCTGATGGAGGTTATTAGAGTTTTTTCTTTTCTGCTCTTGGTTAGCCTAGCCAGAGGTGTGTGAATCTTGTTTATGTTTTCAAAGAACCAACTTTTTGTTTTATTAATCTCCCTTATGGTTTGTTTGTTGTCCTTTTCATTCAGTTCTGATTTGATCTTAATAATTTCTCTCCTTCTGCTGGGTTTGGGGTCGGTCTGTTCTTCCTTCTCCAGCTCTTTGAGTCTATTCATTCGATTATCTATTTGTAAGTTTTCTGTCTTTTTTTTTTTTTTTTTTTTTTGAGACAGTATCTCTCCTTGTTGCCCGGGCTAGATTGAGTGCCGTGGTGTCAGCCTGGCTCACAGCAACCTCAAACTCCTGGGCTTAAGCGATCCTCCTGCCTCAGCCTCCCGAGTAGCTGGGACTACAGGCATGCGCCACCATGCCCGGCTAATTTTTTGTATATATATTTTAGTTGGCCAGATAATTTCTTTCTATTTTTAGTAGAGACGAGGTCTCGCTCTTGCTCAGGCTGGTCTCGAACTCCTGACTCAAACGATCCACCCGCCTCGGCCTCCCAGAGTGCTAGGATTACAGGTGTGAGCCACCAAGCCCGGCCAGTTTTCTGTCTTTTTGATATAGGCATTTATGGAAATAAATTTTCCTCTCAGGACTGCTTTAGCTGTGTCCCACAGATTTTGATAAGTTGTGTCTCCATTGTCGTTTAATTCAAAGAATCTTTTGATTTCCATCTTGATTTCTTCATTTATAAAATAATCGTTCAGGAGAAGGTTGTTTAGCTTCCATGACTTTGAGTAGGAATGAGAATTTCTGTTAGGGTTCATTATTACTTTTATTCCGGTGTGATCTGAGAAGATGGATTGTATAATTTCTATTTTTTTAAATATTTTAAGACATGCTTTATGTCCTAGGATATGGTCAATCTTGGAGAATGTCCCATGGGCTGATGAGAAGAAAGTATATTCAGTGGATTTTGGGTAGAATGTCCTGTAGATGTCAGTTAGGCCCATTTGTTCTAGCATTCTATTTAAGTCCATTATTTCTTTGTTTATTTTTTGTTTGGAAGATCTGTCCTGTACTGTCAGCGGCATGTTAAAGTCTGTGACTATTAAAGTGCTGTTATCTATCATTTTGTTCAAATCAAGTAGGGTTTGCTTTATGAATCTGGGTGCACCTAAGTTGGGTGCATATATATTAAGTATAGTTATGTCTTCTTGTTGAATTGTACCCTTCACCAGTATATAGTAACCATCTTTGTCTTTCATTACTTTTATTGATTTAAAAACTAAGTCATCAGAGATTAAAACCGCCACGCCAGCTTTCTTTTGGCCTCCATTTGCTTGAAATATCGATTTCCACCCTTTTATTTTCAGTCTAAATGCATCCTTGCAGGTTAGATGAGTTTCCTGAAGACAGCAGATACTTGGCTTGTATTTTTTTAACCATTGGGCCAGTCTATGTCTCTTGAGTGGGGAATTCAGTCCATTCGCATTTAATGAGACAATTGATAAGTGAGACTGATTTCCGTTCCTCATGTTGGGTTGAATTTCATTATTCTGTTTTCTCACTTGAGCCATTGTGATAACTGGGTTTTTATCTTCTCTTGAGTAGTTTTATATTCATGGGTCTTTCTTGTGCTGGTCCATGTGTAGCTCTGTTTTGAGTACTTCTTGGAGAGCTGGTCTTGGTGAATTCTCTGAGTTTTTGTTTATCTGAGAATGTCTTAATTTCACCTTCATATATAAAGCTGAGCTTAGCTGGGTATAAGATTCTAGGCTGGGCATTATTTTGTTTCAGAAGAGTGAGAATGGGGCCCCAGTCTCTTCTTGCTTGTAAGGTTTCAGTTGAGAAATCTGGCGTAATTCGGATGGATTTTCCTTTGTATGTTACTTGTTTCTTTCTCCTTACAGCTCGAAGAAGGGCCTCTTTAGTGGAAATTTTGGTCAGTCTGATAACTGCATGACGTGCTGTCTTCCTATTTGGTATGAATCTCCCAGGGGTTCTTTGAGCTTCTTGAACCTGTATATCTAGAGTTTTGGCTAGGCCTGGGAAATTTTCCTCAATTATGTCTTCAAGTAGCTTATCCAACCCTTGCTTATTGTCTTCTTCACCCTCAGGAATGCCGATAACTCTCACGCTAGGCTTCTTCACATAATCCCACATTTCTTGTAGACTCTGGTCTTTTCTCTTATTTCTTTGCTCCATCTCTGTGACTGACTTATTTGATTGTAAAGTGTTATCTTCGATCTCTGAGATTCTTTCTTCTGTTTGATCTACTCTGCTCTTGAGACTTTCCACTGTGTTTTGTAGCTCCCTGAATAAATTCTTCATTTCCAGGAGTTCAGTTTGATTTTTCTTCAGTATTTCGATTTCTTTAGTGAATTTTTCTTGCAAGTCCTGGATCTTTTTTGTGGTTTCTTTGTGTTGGTTATCCATTTTTTCTTGCATAATATTCAGCTTATTTATGATCCATGTTTGAAATTCTTCCTGTGACATATTGCTATTTCGAGTTTGGTTTGTGTCAATTGGTAGAGAACTAGTAATCCTCTTTGAGGGCAAGGTTTCAGCTTGATTCTTTATACTCCCAGAGTTCTTTTGCTGAGCCTTTCCCATCTGGATCAATCCTTAGGTCCCTTCTTTCAGCTTTAGGCTGGACAGAGGCACGCTGTGCGCGCTGATCTTGGGCTGTGCAGCAGCCCAGGTAAGCTGCCTCCTCTGTCACCAGGGGGAGCCCTTCACGTGTTGTTCAGGATTTTGCTACCTCAGCTGGGGGGCTGCTCCTGTTGGGTCCAGCCCCAGAGAATTAATTTGGCCCGAAACCAGTTTGAGAGTCCCGTCACTTGGCTGTTCTAATTGCCGACGGAAAGTGACTTTTTCCTTGCCTCTTCCTCTCCCGAGGTGGTTTCTGCCTCTCTCCGTGCGAAAGACAGTGGCTAGGGGGAGGGGGTGGTGCCCTCGTTCGCCCAGTGCCCCGGCTGCTGCAGCTCCCGCAGGCGATGTTCCACCCCACCCCAATGTCCGCAAGGTCCACGCTCCACTCCCTTGCTACTGGGGAAGCACTCAGTGTTCACGCAAAGGCGGGGCTCCTAGTGGTGGTCCACGGACTAGGGGATGGAGCCGCCGGGTTCCCAATCGTTCCGCAGCGGCTAGGCTGTGGACCCCGACAATGGCTGCTGCCCTCCCGCCGGTTGCCGGTCGCTGGCACTGGGGGCAAATGTTCAGGGTCCGGCAGGGGCCGAAGGAGCCAGGGATTGAGGGAGCCCAGCTGCCCACGTAAAGGAGACAGTTTGGCGTCCCCCAGGTGTCTTTCACTGCAGCCCAGCGCAAACCCTCTCCCGCCAGTTGCAGTCCGCCCACAGAGTTCCAGGGCCCAAAATGCCTCCCGCTATTGTCTCCTCTCCGCAGAGCCCCGCGTCTCCTGTGGTGATTCTGCACCGGCTTCAGTCAGATCCCTAATTGAGTGGGTGTGGAGGACAGTGGGGAAACAGGCCGCTTTCCTGTGGGGCTGAACCCTCCTCACTTGCTGGTGAGGCGGGTACAGCCGTCCCATGCTCCCCTCTGTATTGTCCGTCCCGCACCCTCCAGATTTTCACGATCTGATTTCCCGTTCACCTCAGTCTTTTCTTGCTCTCTGTGTCCCACACTGATTCTCCGTGGATTCACACCGCTGTTCTTGTGGGGGTGCAATCCTCTAGCGTTGTGGCAGACTGAGATCCATGCCTTCCTCTCCAGGAGCACGAATCCAGGAGGTCACCACCACTCCACCATCTTTCAGCCCCCGGAGATGAAGAATTTAGAGAGAAGATACCAGGGACAAAAGGGTTTGCCTTTTACTTGATAGCCAAGAATTACAGAGATAAGATGCTTGAATAGAAGTGATTAAATACAAACATTCTAACATTATCTTTAGTTGTTTTGGTGCTAGAACTGGATGAAAGTCCCTAAAAGGGCTTGACCTGGATCTAGATTAATTCTGAGTACTGCCATGGAGTTTGAAGAGGGCAGTCATGGTCTTACCTCAAGGTATTTGGGTCCACAACTAGAACCCTGATTAAAGAAAGGATTTTAACAAAACTAATGGAGTCACGGTAAAGGATGAGGTTCCTGTGTGGAAAGTAGACTGTTTTTTTGTAAATATCCTCCCTGGAAGGTAGTACTGAGAACCCTTAGTATATGTGATCTAAGCCAATTACCCACATTTTCCCAGGTATCCTCCTTTTTTAACTTTAATTTCTCTAGTTACCAGTCTTCTTCCCTCTTACCAACTGTTCACCATCAAAACGAACTTCTATGTGTGTTTCTGACTCTAATCTCTCTTCATGTCTCTGAAATTTATCTGTGTTAATTATTTCTTGTTTCTGTTGGATTTCAATCTCTCTTCTTTTACTGATTTTATTTCTTTGCAAATTACTGTTGAAGTCTCCTTTATGATACCTTCTTTCTTCTGCCACCCTTCAAGCTACCTTGAGAATGGTTCATTTTTTTCATTTTCTTTCTGTCTTTCTTTCTATCACTCAGGTCAAGTTTCTGAAGTATGTATTTTTATATATGCTTTCTTTACTCCTTCACCAGCTCCTAAGGCTTAACCTTCTACAGTTTGACCTACCTCCAGCACTTTGTTGACATGATTTTCTCCATGATCATTATTTGGCGATTCATTATACATATTTAACCTTGTTTCTTTTTTTTTGCCATTATTAATCATCTTTTTGTTGTTGTTGTTGCTGGCTTCTGTAATGCAGTTACTATCTTGATTTTCATTCTGCCCTTCAACTGCTCTTGCATACCCTTTACTTCTTCCCTATTTCTCAAGTCTCATCTTTTGACCACATTTTCTTATATTTTCTTGTGCCTATGGATTTGACAAAAACGTCTAGTACCTGGTACAGTGCCTGTCATATAATATGAACTTAATATATAGGTACTGAAAGATTGAATTACTCAGTGAATATTGAAATATTAATACTAAACAACAATTTCTCAAACTGTATCTCTAATGCACATCCTTCCCTTGAAGACCAGATTTCTCTATCTGATTGATGTCTGCACAAGAATATTCTTCTAGCACCTCACAAATTTAAGCCCAAACCTGAATTCTTTGTCTTTAGCCACAAGAATTCTTCTATTTCTGTTAATAGATCATCATTTCATTTCTTAGGCTGTAGGTTTAAAAGGTTTTTCTTTGGTTTATTTATTTCTACATTTAGTTCATATGGTGATTTGTCAAACATTATTGAGAGAAAAAACATTCCTACTATCAAAGAATTCACAGTTCAGTGAAGTTAATAAGCTTTAGAATCCAGAAAGCCCAGAATCAAGTTACAGCACAGAAAATATCAAATTATGTGAATTTGTCCATGTTCCCCTAAGCCATTTTTTTCTGTAACCCAAGTTTGTTCATTTCTAGAATGAGAGAGATTGGACTATATGACTTCTGAGATTCTTTCTATCCCTAACATTATTTATATGCTTCTGTATATTATGCGTATTCTATACACTATATTGTATATTTTGTATATTGTGGTTTGTAATGTTTATCATAGATACCTTCTCTATTTCAACCCCCATTACTATAAGTCAGTGCCTTTTCCTAATCTAATTTATTAATTTTCTTAATTCATTACTTGGAAATTACCTTTGTTCAGAAGCTTTTGATTACTCTGACTTAAATTAAGCCCTGTTTAAACCTCTTAACTAGTCATTTAAGATCTTTATAAACTGACTGAGCTAATTTTCTAACTGACATTTTCTCATATCCTGCTTTCCATTATTTCTAGCTCTTACATTTTACGCTTTTCTTCCATTACCCATCTATCTGCTGAAATTTCCCCATCTGTTCATGCATGTTGTCCATCTTTTCTACTACAATCTTTAACATATCAAGCACATTTATTTTAAATTCCCCATTTGATAGTTCCAACATCTGTGTCATCTCTGAGTCTGCCTCTGTTGATTGCTTTGTCTCTTGACAGTAGTAGGCCACATTTTTCTTCTTTTTTGGTACTTTTTATTGAATGTTGAAATCATGTCATTAGTAGTGACTGAGGAAGATAGTATTTATGCCTGAAAATGAATGCAACTTTTGTTCTGTTAGTGTATGAAGAAGTGAGGGATTAATCAATTTTCTGACTACTACCTCTGTGTACGAGATTTGGACTAGCATTATCAAATGACAGCCAAGGGAAGCAGGCAGCAGTGCATATGAGGAATTTGCGTTATACCCATTTGTTTTGCTATCCTTGAAAAGATAGCAAAGTTGTTCAAAGTTGATCAGTGAAACTGTTGAATATAGCACTCAGATATTCTAGTGTGAGGACCATACTTCACATATATTTATGTAATACAATAACAATTCGTAATTCTGTCCTTTAGAGATGTATCTTTAAATTGTTTATTATTTTATGGAATCTTTGAAGATCTGGGAAGGAATAATGTAGTTTTAATGGCTTAGTGGAATACTTTGAATCTCTTACAGTTTACAAATCATTATTATGCTCTAACATTCACTCAAAATGGAAACTATTTCATAAAATAAGAATTTTATAGATAGAAGGTGATATTTATATTATCTCTCAGGATTTTTTAAATTTATAATTTAAAGATGCATTAATTTGTTGCATGTTAATTGTACTGGGTAAATAATCTGCCTATTTGTGGTTTTGTTTCTGTTTTTTGAAATAAAAATTAAATAATGAAAATTATAAATGTTTAATATAATACTCAAAATATCTTAAAGACATTTACATTTATATGGTTTTGAGTGTGCATATTATAAAATATATCTTTATTGTTCAGTTATTATAGTTGTCCCTAATTTTCTTGAGGAAATTGAGACATGTGATCTACTTGTAATTTTCAATAAAGACTATTTTATATAAAAAAAAACCTCACAGATGTGGAAATACCTTCTCTTTTTGATGATAAAATGGGCTTGTGGGTAATAGTAATATGTATTCCTATGTTAATAATGTCTCACTTTCTTTCATCAATATAGGTATCATACCATTTTTACATTTTAGATTATTATTAACTTGGCTGACTCTATATATTGTTGTTATTTTTAAATAAGCTCATTTATTTTTAGCTAACATAGAGTCCTTACATTTAACTGAACAGAAATATTCTGTAGAGAAGTGCTATCATGCCCAAGGATAAATTAATCTATCTTCCTCTGAAATAATAAAATATTTCTCTTTGTGCACAAATAGAAATTTACTTACTTGCTATGATTTTCATGGCAAATATTTTGTGTCTTGCAATTCTCTTAATATTAGAAGCAATGCTAAAATAATATAAACCACAATTTTAAAAAAGTTATTCTTACACGTTATGATGATGAAAATTACAATTTTAAAGCTGTCATATAATTAAATTGTTATCTTGTACAAATATGCAAAGATGTTAATTGCCCTAAATATCTCATTTTTTAATGTTTCTGAGTATATTTCATAATGTATTTATTACTTCAATTATGTAGTTAATGCCCAGAAAATCTCTAGATATTCAAGATATTTTAACAAAAGGGTAATTCTTCTGCTCTTTATCCACTTACTATATTACACAATATGGATCTAGGGAAGGTACTTCTTCCCCTAAACCTGAGACTATACTTGTCTTTCAGAAATTAATACCAAAATTTTTTAATTTAAGATTTCAGCTATATAAAGGAAAAGAATAACTAATTCCTAAGTAGCTTTACTTTTTTTAAGCTTATTTTTCAAGAAAACCTATTAAATTTACTCATGACATCTTTAAAATATAAACATAAATAAGTCTGTCCAACTTAATATAGACCAGGTTCTGAGATACATATTAGGGAATTCATTTCATTCATTTCTGAATATTATTTTGAAACATTCATTGTGCTGGTTGCTTTTATTTTTTTATTCATTCATTTATTCATTTATTTAGTATTCTTAGTATTCTTCTATCATACCTATTGAGGTACTCTACGTTGAGCTTACTTTAGTTGTATCATTGTGATGGATGGATGAATGGATGGATATATTATAATTGGCTATAGAAAGGAATGCCCACTGGTCTGTTCTTCCCTGATACCTCGCATAAATCCTTGTACTTTCATTGAAAATGGAGACCCTAAAGTAAGTAGCATAAGTTATAATATTAATATAAGGGGGAAGTTACATCAGATACTTGGAAATTTTAAAAATCTTTTGTAAGCAAATGTACTGACAAGAAAAATGATTCAAAACTGAAAACTTCACTAGATGGTTATAAAATTATTTTTCCCTTAGAAGTCACTGGAAAGAGATACTAAAATATAATACTCTTAGCTTTTCTTATGAGTAAACACTGACATTTAAATTCAAAAGGCTTATAAATTGTTTTCTTTATTATTTCAGCCTATTATCAGTTAATCTTCATCTCAAAATCTGCATATATTAATGTATGTTTTTATGGCTGGGTTGTTAAAAATAGTGGCTATTGTTATAATATTGTCAATCAATGAAATTAGTGCAGGGTTGTTACAAATGCTTACAGATGCTTGCAGTTTAGAATAGCAGCCACTAGGTAATGCAGAACAGTAGTCTATATCAATTCAGGTAAATGACACAGAAAAAAATCTCAACTATTTTAAATATAGATTAGAAAATATAAACTATTTATTTAAAAAATGGAACTATGATAGAAATTAAATCACTTTTTGAAACACAATCTAATTATTCATCTAAGAAAGATTTAAATTTATACATTGGGGGTTCCTAACCTTTTGTGTGGCTTACCTTTAGACAATCTGGTAAAACCCTGGCCACGCTTTTTTGAATAATGTTTTATGTATATTGAGTAAAATAAGGTAAACAGGTAGGATTACAAAGAAAACTATGTAGATTGAAATACAGACTCCAAGTTAAGAACCCCAAGTAGGTGCGAAAATGTTTTGAGCTTTGCAAGTGCTTGTCTATTATTAATAGTTCCCACTTCTCAGTTGCTACTATTCAAAATTAATCATTTGTAAATTCTTGATCTTAAATTTAAAACTCATTCAACATTTAGGGGAAAGTTCTCAAGTTTTATATCTTACTCCCTTAAAGAACCTTCTGTGAGACTAGGTAATTTAGGCATTGCTGCTTTAAATTTTTCTTATCAATGACATTCGGTCTTACCGAATCAGACCTATTCTTACTCAATTGTGAGAGCAAGATGCTATATTGAGCTTCTGTGTGTGTTATCAAAGTTTAAAATAATGTAGCTTTCTGTTTTTCTTAATCATGGGAAGAGATTTCAGGAAATTTCTACCTTCTACTGTGATTATTTTCATGATTCATTCATTAACCTATTTTTATTTCATACTATGATAATTATATACTTCATATTATTTGTGGAAATAAAAATATAAGTAAAATTTAAAAGATGCTCTATGATTTTCAAACAATCTTTTCACTAAAGAGATATTTTTTGTAAGAGATATATCCTAAGGAGTGACCTCTTTGCTTTATGAATACTAGTCCCCTTTCGAGGACATGGAACATAATAGCACATTTGAAATAATTCTCAGGATTTTACCTGCAATTATATATTTCAATTATTAAATATAATTCTTCACAAAGAAGTGAAACTGTATATCCCCAATATTTATTTCACTTTCCACTTGGAAAAATTGCTTGATGGGATCAGAATAAATCAGATTTTGGATAAATAAATGAAATAGTTATGTAACTTTCTGTTGGGGTAGTCATAGATATTTCTCAAAGTTTTGTTATCATATGTTATTTAATGAGATAAGTTTATTATTAACTTAAGATAAAAAATCTTTAAAATGAATGTAAAGATGAGTGCTCTTCAAAATATAGGTCTTAAGGGATTTAAGAAATACATATATATAAAGACAGAGAGAGATGCCCTTTGTTTCTGGTTATTGGTTATGATAAAGATACACAAAGATATTGCACTAAAAACATATAACAAACTATTGAACATACTTATTTCTAAAGGGAAGTGTTCTCTCTAAAATAGTTGTTCGTAAACAAAAATAAAACTAGGAGTTTTACACTATGAGGTTGCATTTTCATGTCTCTTTGACCAGTAACTAAAAATTTTATATGTATTTACATTTAATCTCAATAATTTTGACATGTTCTGGATATGGTTACATAAAAACACTAAACTTACCTTAGAAAATCAATCACATTATGGTACATGGACTTAAAAATATTTTAAAATACTTTGACTTGTATGTAACCCTGTGATTTTAAAGTGTAAAATAATCACAAGATATGATATATAGTAAACCCACTATTTACTTTCTAAAGTCATCTAAGGTCCAAATTATGTGCCATATAATTCATGACACTTGGGAAATTTTGTTCTTTTTTTCTTATTTGTCTTTAATTACTTGCAGTTTTTAATTATCAAAAATAAGATTGAGAGAATTTATAGGTAAAGTGGAAGTCCTTTTTGTATTATTTTTGAGGAAGGTTAATGCTTTCTCAATTGTCTATAATACATACATATTTACATTTTTGTGGTTACAACTGGGTGGGGAAGTAATAATTTGATTTGAAATGTACTTTGGCATATGTATTACCTTTGAGTTCTAGAGCCAAAGCTAGTATTTATAGGTTTGTCTCACAAATTGTGGGGCTAGTGTTAGAGAACATTTATTGATCTTAGGTGTAAAAGCTTTATGCTAGATTCCAGAGATAGAAAAATCAATTATGATAGGTTACTTAAATTTTAAGTATACTTCCTTAAATAAAGATTAAGTTTTGGTATTAGATTTATTTGTGGTCAATGGGATCACATTGTTTCAGAGTTATTATTTCAATCAACTAATACCCCTCCTGAATTGTATTGGTTGGCATAGCTAAAGTGCACTAAGATAGATGGCTCATTAAGTTTTCTATAGAGTGATTTTTCTTGTGGATCATGTTTAAATATGGCTATGGACCTCAATGTTGCCTTATTTCTTATAACGTCATTTTGATTTTTTTCTGTTTGAATGTTTAGGTGTATAATGTGTGCCGAAAGCCTTTTTAATGTCTTAGTATACTAATAAACAGCCTCAGGGCTGGAGAATTAATGCTTATATGGTTTTCTTCACTCTTGAAAATGTTAGGAAAAGTAATTGAATTCTTTTAAAGTAGAATACTTCACATATTTCACATGTTCCATCTAGGGAATTCATTTGGGAAACAGGCAGTTTTGTTCATTGTTGATTATAACTGAGCAACTCCTATTATCTTCACTGGGAATTGCTATTAAAGAAAATTTTGATTCTTAGAAACCTAGAAGTTTAGTGAGAAATTGCTTAGAATATGTTGCAGGAAAGAAAATTTTTACATACACAATAATTTTAAAGTTACCTTTTTCCAAATCAGTTTGATGCATCATAACCAAATAGCAGAAGGCACTAAAGATCAACTGAGCTGCTTTTTGACTAACGTTTCAGGGATTGTGAAGCAGCAGATAGACAGCCATATCACAGATCCAGATCAACAGAACAACGGCCTGTTCTTGAGCGGACCACCACCCGCTCCAGATCCACTGAACGTCCTGATACAAACCTCATGAGGTCGATGCCTTCATTAATGACTGGAAGATCTGCCCCTCCTTCACCTGCCTTATCGAGGTGAAAGATAAATCAATCAGACTCACTTCCCCTTTGCCCACCAGTACACCATTTTATTTTCCCAACAGCTAAATGGTTTTCTATCATCTTTGGCTGATCACTAATAACAATCAATACTAACCCTTTCAATGTAAACACACTATTTATATTCAGCGGATATAATAGTGTGTGGCTACCATTGTAATTTGTTTATTAACTGTCCTGACTGCATTTGTTTTGTGATTTCTCATTAATCAAGAGTCCTGGGTAAATCCTCTCATAACTATCATGTTCTCCTACAGAATGTAAAAATCTTTGTGTTCATTAGACATCACTTTCCAAATAATCATCATAATGACAATAAATAAACCTACATTTTTAGTTTCTTTCTATCAATACTAATATCAGGTATTAACAAAGATTTTCTTTAGCTGAATTTTGAATTGTTCAGGGTTTTATTTGTAGTGTAATGAGATATTTTCTTAAAAAAGGGAGATTTAATATAAGCCTGAGTAAAAATCTCTTTGGATCAAGGGAGGAAGGTTAGTATCAAGAGTTTGGGATCTGGTAGAAAGAAATATAAAGTATTACCTTTTATTTTTTGAGCTGCAAAATTCTCTTCTTGCTTTCATATCGATAAAATGCTAATTTACATTAATAATTCCATGGATTTTACTATAGGGCTTTGTGTGCATGTATGTGTATGTATGCATATTACACAAAAATATAAACATCTTTTGCTATTTAATCATTCAGATATCCATATTGTGTCCTACTTTCCTAACCTTTTAATCAGCAGCTAAACCTCCTTTAAAATTGCACTTATACAGCTGTCGTATGAACCAAATGTACTAAAAGTATCATTGTACTGAAAGTGAATATTAATGGTATATGTTGTAGGTCTCATCCTCGTACTGGGTCTGTCCAGACAAGCCCATCAAGTACTCCAGTGGCAGGACGAAGGGGTCGACAGCTTCCACAGCTTCCACCAAAGGGAACGTTGGAGAGAAGTAAGTTTTATTTCTAATTATGTCATATAGGAAATGCACGTGGAAGCCAAGGTGAATCGAGATTTTCTTACTACCTTTGTGTTAGTTTTCTTCTTTTGTTAATTGTATGCCTTGGCTGCATTTCATAATGGTTATATTTATAAATATATATTTTGCATTTAAAATTTGTAATATTTGGAGGTAAATTAAGCTATCTTTATTGCTCTTGCATATTTTTCAAATTTGAATAAATGTATTTTAAAAAGTAAACTTAATACTCTTAAATATGCAGTTGGATGATATTTGTTTGCTACAACTGAGTTTATGTAATTGTTAATAGCTACATAAAGTTTATTAGTAACTAGCCAAATCAATTTTCACACACTGCAAAGGACTGGTTAGCTGATGCACAACAATGATGATCCTTCTCAAAACTGGAGAACAAGAAAAAGGTAATCATAAATATACAAAGAAAGATGCATGTTGTACTGATGTTTTTGATAATTTCAAATTTTTGCCTAAAAAGCATTATTTGCTGACACACATATGAACATACTTCTCAAACATCTGTAAATTTTTGGATAAGGGACCTCTGAAAGCATGGATAACAGAATATAATAATTTTTAACATCATTTGATAATGATGCTTTTATTTGGTAACTGGATATGCTTTGCAAATATACATTTAAATCACCATTTAACTTTTCTCTAATAGACAATACTTTCTGTGCCTTTGGAAATTTCTGTTGTTTTTAACCCCTGTGCTTTGGTTCCCTTTTTTGTTTTGTTTTGTTTGTTTTATTTTGTTTTTCCTAGACAATGGAGTCAAGGAGATAGAACCTTATGAAGGTCTGTACATAAAGGAGGGTTTGTTTTGTGCTGACAGCCTTTTTGGGGGGCTATGTAAGCAAAAATAAACCCAACTGCAATTGATGTCCATTGTGTAGACTTTAATTTATCGTAAAAGGATTTTGTTTTATGATTTCTGATAAAGTGTTAAACTTTTATTTTATTTGGAAATTATACCAAGGAGTTAAATTTCTTTGATTCATCAAGTAAGAATGCAGAGTTTAACTTCTTTTAAATGATCAGATAAAGTTTGCTCTTTTTAAAAAGTTTAATTTCACTTTTAAAGCAGAATTCAAGATTTTGAGTAAGACATTAACTGAAGATATCAATTGCAGTCTGTGTTTATGTCTTTGAGGATGTACACATAGTCTAGTTATATTTATCATCATATATTTCATTTTGTATTTATGATGATCTTTTAATTATCAAACTTGACTTTCTAGAAAAGAAAGTCATTGAATTAGATAGTGATTGTGATTTGTATTTCCTACATCATTTTTCATGTTGTAGCAAGACTGCTTACAGTATATCAAAGTTAAATATGGCATACTTTTATTACCAAACACTGCATTATGACTCGAGAAAATATTGAGTTGTGATATATGGAGTACTATACACCTAATAGGACAATTTAAAAAAATCCTTTGCTAGTTTGGAATTCTGAAATTGACTTTGTAACTTTAAAACATTATTTTTATTTACCAGTGAATCTCCAGCACATAGAATAATGCCTGGCACATTGTAGACACTCAATAAATATTTGTTGAATGAATGCGTGAAATATTTACTTTAAAACTGAAAAGCTACCTCAAATAGTATGTAAAGTACTACTAAAATAATCTTGTCATTCTATATATATTTATAGTAAAATTCATATTTCTATAACCTACTTGTAACAAATTTGTAAATGCATTGCATTTGAGCAGCAATATTTTTACTGCCTTATATAAATTGTTACTATAAGTTGTGTTCTGGTTATAACTGAATTGAAGATGATTATCAACTTCTGTTTTGTGGTTCTTTCAATTTACAGTGTATTACCATGATTTTGAACAACCCAGTGGTATTGTAACTAATGGTCTATTATGCTGCCTGATAAAAAGAGTTCAGTAGCATTTTTATAGTTCTCAATCATTTGTATAAGATTAAAGGTATATAATTTTCAATTACTTTCCATAAGGAAGGTTCAATGGTAGTATTTATGGAATTTTTTAAAGATAGAGTTTCAACATCATTTAGTGGCCTATGAAGTCAGAAATCATAGTTTATATCACAATTTTTAAAAAATTGAATTTTAATATCTTTTATAGCAATATTCTATTGAGATTATGAGTAACTCCATTCTTTGTAGTAATAAATATATCAGAAAACCAACCATATTACATTGTTGATACTGTAAGTCAGGGTTGATGAAGTTTCTAAGGGGCTTGTCAACAAAGATTCTATTTGCTATTTGGAATTTTCCTTCTAAAATCCATTAAAACCTCAATTTTCCTTTAATGTTCCCAATTGTGATTTTTCCATTTTTTAAATTTCATTAAAGAAAAGGGAGACAAAACCTCCCTTACCCTTCTCAGTATGAAATAAAAGCATTTTTGTTTGTTTTGTTTTACTTAAAAGTATAGTTTTTTTCCTGTGTATTTTCTTTTTTTTTTTTTTTTTATATATATATATTTTTTATTTCAGCTCATCATGGGGGTACATAAGTTTAGGTTATATACATTTTCCATGTCCCACCCATCCCCCCGAGTCAGAGTCCCAAGCGCGTCCATTCTCATTCTCCCGACAGTGCACCTGGCACTCATCATGTAGTCATACCTCCATCCCCTCCCCCCCCCACCTCCCCGGGTCTGCACCTTCAAGCATGACCATTCCCCAGAGGGTGTGCAACGCACTCATCATGTAGGCATACACCCATCCCCTCCCCCCACCCCCCATCCCAGTCTGATATCCAATTGGTATCCTTCCCTGATGTACATTTAGGTGATGATCAGGGAAACCAGTTTTCTGGTGAGTACATGTGATGCTTGTTTTTCCATTCTTTGGATATTTCACTTAGTATAATGGGTTCCAGCTCTCTCCAGGAGAACCAAAGAGATGTCGTATCATTGTTATTTCTTATAGCTGAGTAGTACTCCATGGTATACATATACCACAGTTTACTAATCCATTCGTGGATTGATGGGCACTTGGGTTGTTTCCACATCCTTGCGATTGTAAATTGTGCTGCTATAAACATTCGGGTACAGGTGTTTTTGTTAAAGAATGACTTTTGTTCTTCTGGGTATATGCCCAATAATGGGATTGCTGGATCAAATGGTAGGTCTACTTGAATCTGTTTAAGGTATCTCCATATTGCTTTCCATAGGGGTTGCACTAGTTTGCATTCCCACCAGCAGTGTATGAGTGTTCCTGTCTCTCCGCATCCACGCCAACATGTGTTGTTTTGGGATTTTTTGATAAAGGCCATTCTCACCGGAGTTAAGTGGTATCTCATTGTGGTTTTGATTTGCATTTCCCTGATGATTAGGGATGTTGAGCATTTTTTGATATGTTTTTTGGCCATTCTTATGTCTTCTTTTGAAAAATTTCTATTCATGTCCTTTGCCCATTTTTTGATAGGATTGTTTGATTTTTTCCTGCTGATTTTCCTGAGTTCTAAATAGATTCTTGTTATCAGTCTTTTATCTGATGTGTAGTATGCGAAAATTTTTTCCCATTCTGTAGGCTGTCTGTTTATTTTCATGACTATTTCTTTGGCTGTGCAGAAGCTTTTTAATTTAATCAGGTCCCAGTCGTTTATTTTTGTTGTATTTTCTTAAATGCTTATATAGAGACTTCAACAGATACCTGATTGTGGAATTTTCTTTAGTTTCAAAGGAGATATATATACTATCTCCTTTAGAAGTCTTCAACTTGTAACTGAAATTAAAGGTACAGTAACACAAAACAGACTATCAATTGACAGTCTAAATCAAAGTATATTTGTATTATCTACTGAAAATTGTCAGAAATTGTCATTTAATGGCATTATTTTAGAATCAAAGTATTGAAATATTTATTTTCTAATCCTCTTTAACAGCTAAACTATGACAGTCTTAATTTGCCTCTTATGAATTTGATTAATTATTTTGTATTTTAGTCTGTTAATTAAAATAATTTAAAATTATATATATTTGGTCCTGACTATGGTACTATATTTAGTCATTTCTCTTTGCTTATGACCCAAGAAATAAAACAAGGGCAATATAGAACATGCAGTTTACTAAACAACTGTAAGGCTTTATTGTTACTATTTTATTTTTTCCTAACTTTGATGTATTACCGTTTTGTAAAAATAAAAGAGAGTTTAGAATATACTTTTTTGTTTCTCCAGAAGAAACGTTATGTAACTTCTTAAAGAATATGCTAAGTATATAGACTAAGTATTTTTGCCTACTTTATCCAGTTATTTACATTTTACTAATATTTTAGAGGTCACAATTTCTCCTTTATAGATCAAAATCATCATAACAGCAGACATTGTGATAATTAACAATAAATTTACTTGCTTTTCCATAACATGTCAAAAACTCATTAAAAATAATCTATTGGTCTCCTTATAATCACCCATTATATCATGAATAATTTGGAATTTTTCTGTTTGTTTTGTTTCATTGAAGAATAACAGATATATCTATCTGGTCTTATTTTTTTCTTTACTTTTACTCATGCAAATACAGGAGTTAATGAAGGCACTGGGCATGTGGAAGAGCAGGGGGGAGAAAAGCAGGGAGAAGAGGTCAAGGCAGGTCTGTCTGTGTCTAAAGTAAATGAATTAATGTTTTACAAGTATGACTTTTCAATTTCACATAAGAATTTAGGCTTGAAATTTATAAATGCACAATAAAGAATAGATTGTTTTTCAGTACTAACTTTAAAATAAATTTATTAATGAATAGATATTACATAAGCTATCTAGGCAAATTGTCAGAATATTTAAGTTACCCAACTGGTTGAATATTTTCCTTAATGTTTAAATAAAACTAGAATTATACATAGTGCCTTTGACCAAGATATATGCTTATCCTTTACCCAGCTTTACATTCAGTTCATTTATTTATTTATTCAAAAATGTTTATTGAATACCTGCTATTATAGAAAACTATATTTTACAATGTGTTATGCTGAGTAAAGGTTTGTTGAAGCTCTAGCCCCTTCTCTCAAGGATTTTGAATCTAGTAGAGACAAATTATAAGGAAATATAGAACAGAATATAAATCCAATTAAAGCCTTTGGAGACCATGGTAATTTTTTCTCATTATATCTTTTCTAAAATAAAACAATTAAATATAGACTACTCTTCCTCATCCTGACTCAATATTACTCTAACATTTATTGACAATCATAATCTCACCAATAGAGTCCTCCTTCTAAATGGTATGCAGACCTTTCATTTCTGGTATTTATAAAGGTTTTATTATGTTTACATATTATGTTTGCCATTTTCTTTGTCAAATGTTCCTGCAAGGTTTTAAAACTTAAAATATTATATAGTCAGAAAATGTTTTTATATGCTTCTTTTATCAGATTTTCACTATTTTTATTTGAAACTTGGAACTGAATCCTAATCTTATCTCAGCTATCAATTTATTTTAAATTTTAACTTTCTTGGAACAATGCAGAATATTTTTAATTTTATCAAGTGTTTAACTGATCATCACTTTTTATTAATGAATAGTAGAGTGTACTTTATGTGCCTTTTTTCTCTTCGTACCATAGTGTGAAAGCAATACCATTATGTATATGGTACATGAGATGTATGTTCATAGTATAATACATTCTATCAGTGGAATTTGCAGGTTTTAAAACTGAAAACATCTTAAGCTGAAATTGCTAATTATCAGTCATTAATGTCATAAAAGTGAAAAAAATCATCAGAGTACATCTGATACTGGAAACAATGCGAATTTAATTGCGTATCTATAGACAAATATAACTATTTCTGTTTCAAATTTGTAGTATTCTTATGACTAGAGTGTCACACAACTTCCACTTTCCTGAAGTGATATAAGAATAACATTTTTAGGAATGAATTTCATTTTTATTAAGCTGTTCAGTTAATGTTTTCCTATTCACCCATTCTTCTGTATCTTGTACTAGTCCATACAAATACTGAAACCTTTAAAACCGTTCCTGAATTGGCTTTCACAGTAAAGTTATTTTTTAGGATAGCATTAGCTTTGGGACTTCAGCAATAGTTAATATCATTTTTATTTATTTTATATTTATTAATAAAAGGTAAAAAAGCTCATTTCTTGAACCAGTTTGTTGCCTGTTTTATTCTGAAAATTAATTACAAAATTGCGTCAATTCTTAAATTAGCATAAAAGCATAACTATAATATAAACAATATATTATTATATACTATAATATTTTTATATTCCTTATGTTTGTTTTTATCACTTTTCCTATAGGATAGGAAGTTTATACTTTACTCTTGTGTTCATTAATGTGAGGTGTCATGTTTAGTGCATGGATTTGTTTTCCTAGTGTGTGATTGCATCTTTTTTGATGTGCTTGGTTTTTATTTGGGTTGTTAATGACCTTAATTATTAATCACTGTTGTCTGTTTTCAATGTTATAAAGACAATGAGGGAGAAACACCAATCCCACCTAATAATGGGAAAAAAGGCAAGTCTAAAATGAAGTTAATATTGCCTTTCTATATATTAGACATTCCATGTCAACATTTGTAATGTGCTTGAATATGCTTTCTTAAATTAAATAAGCATAAATATAAGTATTAGTCCCAATTTAAATTATCCAATATTTAAAATGTGTGTTCTGGTTTTTTAAAATTTCTGAATATGAAATTAGTCTTCAAAATACTTAATGATCCTGGTACAATCCTATTTGTTGAAATATATGGCATTAAAATTGGAAGAGTTGCTTTATTGATGACGTTAAGGGGCAAGAATCTGAGGAAGATAGTGGTGGTTATGTTGTCATGTATTTAGAAAAACACAACATAGATATTTTTCAATCCAGAAATTGTTTTAACATTGTATTATTTTAAAAATGTTTTAAAGCAGAATTTTAAAGTAGAAAATGAAACAAACTTAATTATAAGTTCAACAATAATATGAAATGAACATTTATGGTTGTGGATTTTTCATAGTTCTATACTCTTTTATACATTTCATAGTTCTATAGTCTTTATACATTTCATAGTTATATACACATGAATATTGCCTGGGAAAATAAAAAGATAATTGATTTTAATACTTAGATTTGGTTTTCCTATAATTATTGCTGACTTAATTCTGTAATCTACCATAAGTAAATTTTATCAAAATAGTAGGACTGTATATGTTTTGCAGTGATCGATTATCAAATATGGCCACACATATTGATTTAGAATGTCAGCATTTTAAAACAGTGACATCAAAAATAGCAACATTCTTTTCTACATTATAAAACTTGGCTCTTGTTTTGGGGCCAAATTAAGATATTGAGTAGTTTTGTGTTTCAGTATTTCAGTTGAAATAGCCTTTAGTCTTGAATATATTCTTCCCTGTCTTTATCCTTTATAAATAATGTATACAATGTTACTTGTAAGATCTGTTTCACACTAAAATGAATTTACAGTTTTTCTTACTGTGGAGTGTTAATTATTCATTAACACATATGCTAAGATATGATTTAAAAGGTGAAAATAATACAACAAAATAAATAAAATCAAATCATATGTAAATATGAATATTATCCATAAAACAATACAAATTTAAATGAGCTCCAGTGTGTATTTACATATTTGTAATTTTTATCTATTTAGTGACCTCAATGATTTTTGCTTAATACCTATGAAAGGAAATTTTGATAGGTGCTTACATATATATCAGTGATCTGAAAGAGTAAATATATCTTCCCAAATGTTCAGTCAGTTATTAGAGTACAACTAGTTTTAAGAACATTTAATGCCATTTTGTATTTAAGTGCAATTAAATGTTTCAAACTAGTATCTGTTTCATATGTAGTTACTAGGCTAAAGATTTTAACTCAGGAAGTATCCTGGGTAGGTTTTCTTGTTTTCCTGACCTCTAGTTGGCCTTGAATACTGTCAAATCTTCACCTTCAGACTACTCTGCTTTGTTATTAATTCTTTTGATCTTGCGTGTAAAGGTTTCTACTGACAATGATTATCAGAACCTCAGTTACTCACATTCATTATAAATTTTTTTTATCATTTATATAAAAATCCACTCCACTGCAAAACATCACTATTGTTATATAAATTGATCCTACAAATGATATACTTGAACCTAGAAGGATATTATTGAATAAAATTTTGAAAGATTAGAAATCTGTATATATTTTACATATGCTAACTCATTTTTATTTAGTTTAATCTATTGATCATTACCTATAATTAAATCTAGTTATCTCATTTTTCCTTTTGTTATCTTTTTTTGGGAGAATGGCTTTTTATTTACTGTTTGTTTTAAATATCACAGTATAGTTCATGAGTAAGTATAAAGGAGGAGTTTTTTGAGTTGGTTTAAGCATATTTGTGGATCAGAGAAAATTCTAGAGGTGAGAGGGATACTGAAAGGGTCTACTATTTTCCATCTACTTATATATTTAGGGTAAAAAATATATAGCTACGGATTACAGATGTAACCATGTGCTAGAAATGTCCAAGCATTGAGTAGAGAGGTAGACTTATCACCTTCCTATCTTCTGATTTAAAATAAAAAGGGAGGAAATAATGAAGGCAGCTTTAAATCTACATCTTGCTGTGAAGTACCCACATATAATTTTGAAATAGTATCCATTGTTCTTCAATTAACGAGTATGTGATCAGTTAGCCAGGACAACTCCATTAACCTTGTGTTAAGGTTAAATTCTATGGTACATCAAATTGGTTCCTGAGTTTTCAAATTAACATCTACATAAGTCAGTTCGTTTTGATACATTGACTCTTCACACCTCCAATAAAAAGAAATTGTACTTATTCCATAAAACATATTTCTACAAATTAAAACTCAAAGAACAGCATAATTAGTGAGTTTCTAGCACCCATAATTTTTTCCATTTCTTTATTCTTTCTTTCTACAAATAATGTTCAAGTACCTACTATGTTCCAGGCTCTGTTGTGAGTGCTGGAGACCAGTGTACATGTCAAATAAGGTCCCTGCCTTCCTTGTCCTTATGTTTATCGGAGGAGATAAATAATTAATTAAAGAATAAATAAGATAATTTCAGAGACTGACAAGGGCAAAGAAGAAAAATAAGTCAGAATAATGGCATAGATAGTATTCAAGAGAGTAGAGTAAATGATTTTTGATAATGTATTTTGAGAAATACACCCATCTAGGTAATATGTGAGCAGAGCACTGAGTAAAATAACAGAATGATCCACACGAAGGTCTGAAAGAAGAGTATTCCTGGCAGAGGGAACAGCAAATGTGAAGGCCCTGTAATGGAAGCAAGCTTGACTTGTTCAAGGAACTGTGAAGAGGTCAGTCAGTGTGGGTGCTGTGAAGTGAGCAAGTGGTAGTAGGTGCAGTCAGAAAGGTAACTGAGGCTATGACCTTACAGATCATTGTTAGGATTTTGGTTTTTGCTGAGTGAAATGGGAAGATTTTGATTAAAGTGACAGCACCACTTCTTTTTTAGTAAGATCATTTTAATTGTTAAGAATAGCTTGAGGGGCCAGGCGCGGTGGCTCACGCCCTCTGGGAGGCCGAGGCGGGTGGATCGCTCGAGGTCAGGAGTTCGAGACCAGCCTGAGTGAGACCCTGTCCCTTCGAGACCAGCCTGAGTGAGACCCTGTCCCTACTAAAAGAATAGAAATAAATTATCTGGCCAACTAAAAATATGTATACAAAAAATGAGCCGGGCATGGTGGCACATGCCTGTGGTCCCAGCTACTCGGGAGGCTGAGGCAGTAGGATCGCTTAAGCCCAGGAGTTTGAGGTTGCTGTGAGCTAGGCTGACGCCACGGCACTCAGTTTAGGCTGGGCAACAAAGCGAGACTCTGTCTCAAAAAAAAAAAAAAAGAATGGAAACACGAAGAATTGTTAGGAAGTTTTTCAGTAACCCAAGAAAGAGGTAATAGCAGCTTAGACCAGAGTGATGTGAGTAAAGTATTTGTATTCTGAATGGATATTGAAGATAGAGTCAACAATATTTCCTGACAGGGTAAAAGAAAAAGGGAGATTCAATGATGACATCCAAATTTTTCACCAGAGTAACTAGAAAAAAATTGGTTTATCTATTAAGTATTGATACAGGAGAAAAACTTGAGAATAGGCTTAGTGGGAATATCAGGTGTTCAGCTTTGGATATGATAAGTTAGAGATGCTATGCTGTTAGATATCCAAGTAAAGATGTCAAATAGCAGTTGTATATGGTCTGGATTTCAGATTAGAGATTTGGACTGTAGCTATAAGTTTGGGAATCATTCCTATAAAAAGCAGTTTACCACCATGAGATTGGTTATCACCATAGGACAAGTGTAGATAGCTCCAAGAGAAGGTTTCAGGAGTATGAGATGAACCACTCTGATATTTGGAAGTTGGGAAGATGAAGCAGCAAAAGACTGAAAAAGTGAGAGGACAGATCCAAGTTAAGAAAGTACTTGAAGGAGGAGAGTTATGAATTATGAAGAGTGTTAAACAATGACCATGTTTAACAAGTAGGAAGCTACCATGTTGACTTTCATTAAGAGCAGTTTTGGTAGAGTGGTAAAGGCTAAAAGGCTGATTACAGTGGATTCAAAAGACGAGAAATGGAGACAGTGCAAGTTTGGCTGTAAAGGGAAGAAAAGAGATAAAAATCGAGCTGAGGGGAGAGTTCAGGGAACAGAATACATGAAGGATATGTGGGAAACTTTGTGTTCACTCTTTGTCTCCTATATCTAAGTCTTCCACTTTGCTATTTAGAACCACCTGGCCCTGAGCCATCTACCTATAGTTTTACCAAGATATCTATCAGTATACTGTGGCTTAGCTCTTAGATTGCAAGTCAAAGACTTTTGGCTTTGGAAGGGACCATATAGATCTTTTAATAAAAATGCTTTCCTTTATAGATAAAAGAGCAGAATTCTAAAAGATAACTTTGTTTAGCCCACATAGTAGTAGATATCTAGTCTAGACTCTCAATCTCATGTATTTGTGTACCATGACCCTTCAGATAAATAGTGTTCTTCTTGCATGGGCTTCAACCATTTTTTAAAAAGTTTTAGACATTAGCTAAAGATGTACATCGATTTAACTATTACCTGCTGCTTTAAGTGTGATATGCTAGAGAGTCATGAGGATACAAAGATGAATAAGATACATTTTCTGCATTGGAGAGCTGTCAAGGAAATAATATAATGAAAACAAATAAAACATAGCTGGTAAAATTATTCTATAATGTATAATTTACATAAAGTGTGTTAAGATTGTAGTACATGCACAGGGTCAGTTTTATAAAGAGATGAGTTTTGAGGGGTTCTGGGTAGGTTTTCAGCCCCAAATATTTCTCCCATTACCTTTCATAGTATTTCATATTCTGCTATTCTCTAATGGCTTATTTTAATAATAAAAAGCTTTTAGTCTTTCTAGAACACTGAAATGCAGCTATCCCTGAGGGCACTATCCTAAGCTATTATCACATGCAAATCTTCATAGGAAGCTAGTGAATGGAAGAAATTAAGTATGGAAAGAAGGATGCTAAAAGATGTGATAGAGTCTTAGAAGGGTGATAATGAAAAATTCTGTTCATTCTAAATAATACTACTTTCTGTATAGATATGCTATAAATTTACTTTCTTAAATAATCTGGTATATTTAAATAACTTACTTAGAACAATACTTGTCACATACTACAAAAATGTTAGCTATTACTACTATAATTTGTTAGTAATGTCTTGCTATAATTTTGTATTTTCAACATAAAATCTAAAAAATTTAGTTTTAGATTTAAAGTCATCTTATGTCTGACTATTATCATCCTCAACCAATTATTCAATATATATATGTATAGTTGTGAGTCGCATAATGAGATTTTGGTCAACAATAGACCACACATATGACAGTGGTCCCTTAAGGTTACATTACTGTATTTTTACTGTATCTTTTCTATGTTTAGATGTACAAATCCTTACCATTTGTTACAGTTGCCTACAGTATTCATTACCGTAACATACTGTACAGGTCAGGTTTGTAGCCTAGGTGCAACAGGCTACACCATGTATCCTAGATGTGTAGTAGGCTAGACCATCTAGGTTTTTGTAAGTATGGTTTATGATGTTCACACAATGACAAAATCACCTCACGACGTGTTTCTCAGAATATATCCTTGCTGTTAAGTAATGCATGACTGTATATAGTTTAGTAGTTTTTTGGAAATTAGTAATCTTGGTGCTATTTTTGGTGCTATTCTTGATCAAATAAGGAATAATACAATACTAGGGTGGAAATATATAGGATTAGAATGCAGTATAAGTTATTTCATGATGTGCTAATGTACGTGTACATATTTCAATGCACATGTAAAAATCAATATGCAAAATTTTAGAATACTTTTCTCTAAGTCAGAGAACTATTTAATCTATTAGGACTTTTAAAGTTTCATAGTGTCTCAAGAACTGCACTGGAAGTCAGATAATTGGGTCTTAAGCTCAGTTCTACTCCCAAGCATATAACCTTTGGCAAGTCTTTTAATTTCTCTGGATCTCAGTTTCCTCTTCTGTAAAGTAAAGTATCCTATAAGGTTTTTATAATAACAGACAATAACAGGTTTTGGAAATGTGGCTTTTCCAGTCTAAAGTCTCAAATCGTTTTGTTTCCAATTTATTGTTTATGTTGTTATTGTTGTTTGTTAATTTTGTTTGGTTTTGAAAACTTAACAGTTATAACCTCCTAATTGGCTCTTTATAGATTAAATGGTAGAAGCATTCATGAGAATACAGAGAGGAAGGAAAACAAAGCCAAAATTCTCCATTCCTGCCTACACTCTATCATCTTAAAGTTACACAATAAGATGGAAAGAAAAATATTTGTTCCTTTAATGTGTAGTTGCCTGCATTATTTCTAATATAGATAATGTTATAAATAAGAAAGAAAAGAAAAAAAGGATGGAGTGAGAAAGGGGGGCAAAGAGGACAGGGGAGGGAGGGAAGGAAATAAGGAAAGAAAAAAGGAGAAATTAATTCAGTGAAAGAAAAGTTTTTAATGTATCAGGAAGGGAGGAAGGAAGGGAAAAAAGAAGGACGGGGGGGGGGGGGGGGAAGAAAAACGAAAAACTGTAAACCAGGTTGCAAAGGAACCTAAAGTAATTTTAACAGTCTCTGTAATGGATGTGTGCTTCTGTAGGCATTCTAAGTATTGGATACCATTTAGGGTGATAGGTTGTGGACAGGGATGGAAGATCTTGGCTTTGTTTTCTTTTCCTTCCTCTGTATTCTCATGAATGCTTTTAGGGCAAGGAGAATATTAGTACTTGTATCTTAATTTCAGAATTTGATCAAATCTAGATAGGAATGGATTTTATAGTGGAATTGGTGGATATTTCCCAAATACATTATTCTCTCCCAACTTAGACAAATGACCATGTGTCCAAAATTAATATGAGAGAGATTCAGGGATACTTTAAAATAGCAAGGGTTTTGTCGCATGTTTTTGAGCAGATGGGCATTCAATCACATCAGTATTATAGAAGAGTAACTTGGTGACGGGAACAGGACAGACTTTAAAGAGAAGAGACTGAGGGTGTATGTCCATGTAAGTGTTTCAGTAGTCCAGTATTTGATGGCCTAAACTAGAGCAGGGACTGGAATAAAGAGTAAGGAATGCATTTAAGATTTTCTGTCTCCATACAGAATTCACAAACTAAGTGAATCCGCTGTGGAAATTAAATACTTGTCAATGTATATTTTCTAATTTCTTTTCCTGAACTTTCCTTTCATTCCTAGGGGTCTTTCCTCTTTATTTTACTTTTCTTTCTCTTTTACTTATCTTATATATTCTATACTTCCAAAGTCTCAAGTGACTAATCAGATTTAGGAAATAACTCCCTTTCACCTCATACCTTTCTACAAATTAAGCCATTGTTGGAAGCCATGTCATTGTTGACTTCCTGAATACAATCCTTAAGCCAGTTTTTTCTGTTTGTTGTTGAAAGTAACTTAATCTTAGAAAGGTGATTTTGGTACAAGAGAAAGAGCACAGGTTTTGAAACTTTGGCTCAGGAGGGTCTGTCTTTACAATGTACTGTGTAACTCTAGGCCCTTGCCTCAAGTTAGTTCATCTGAGAAAAGGAAATCTTTGCATATTTTTGTCATTTCCCACTATGCTACTTTGAGAATCAAGTGAGGTAATGAGTGTGAAACTGTAAACTAAGATAAGTTTTCAGTTCTTATCCTTATTAATCAGGTCTTTATTTTTTTTACCTGTAATAACCATCTGATAGAAGATCCTTTCTGTGTTTTATAGGGTCAAATGTGATGTCATATGTGAAAGTGCATTTGAGCATAGAATATAATACAAATGTAATCTTGCTAATATAGGAATTTGTACTCTTTAAATTGTAGTGCTGATATAGACTTGGCTACATGATGAAGACTAGCCAGAATATAGTCGCTTTGTAGACATGTGGGTTTCCTAAATATCACCTACAAAAAATCACCTCATAGTTAAGTTTCATGAGCATAATTATTCTTCAAATTATCTAATATTTTTAAAATCATTCATCAAGCTTTCATCTACAAAGATGAGGTAAATATGATGATAGTTTAGGAATTTCAAATCTTAGAGATTATTCCTCTGGATTTTGTTGAATTTTAAAAATAAACAACTTTTGATTATATGCCATTTTAATTATATGACATTTAGGAAACTTAGGTTTACAAGTGAATATTTTATCAGTAAAATTTTAAATACTCAATAAGAATTTTGGTAAAAAAATTTATCCTTCTAGAGCAAACTTTTTTGTACTTGAATTGTTCTTAGTTTGCATCTGAGCAGATTCACATATTTTTTCAAAGTAACAGTTAGTAATTAAATTACATTATACAGCTCACTTTTTACTTTTTGGTGGTAGGTATGAAATATCATAGGCTAGCACTTTGTACTTACATTAAGAAGAATATTCTATTTTTCAATAGAAAAATAAAGGACCATAATAGTCCTTTAATAGAAAAGGCTCTTTAGGGCATTGTTTGCTCAGGCATATTTTTGCTATATTACTATTTTTGTTTATTGTAACTAAAACAACTTTCCAACAATTTCACCATTTTTCTGATAATGAACTAGTTTGTTTTTAATTAGTTTGAATGCTTTATTTTAATTATATGAGCTATAAATTCACAGAAGGATAGGTATAGGTAGCTCTTAGCATTGTTTCTTTGAGTGATGAATTATTGAATCAGTAGTCAATTCTGTTCTTTTTATGACTTTAATTCTGTTTTAGAATAGACACTTAGGGTTTCAATACAAAGTTTAATAATAGCCACCATTATAACTTTTAGAAAATCTTCTAAATTCTCAGTGCTTCAATCTTGTCATCTCCATTATAGGTACTCTTCGTAAAATCTAATTTGACTTATCTAGGATCATAAGAAGCTAGAGCAACTGTGTAATTTTAGAGCTGGAAATAACCTTAGAGATTTTCATCTTTCTCACTTCAAATATAACAAATCTGGAGGTCAGAGAGGTTATGAAACTTGCCTAAAGTTATACACCTAATCAGTGGCAGAAATGTTCCTAAAAGCTATCTTTCCTGTGTCAGTAGAGTGATATATCTATTACCTTTTCTATCAATGATGATAGTTTTGATTTTGTTCTTTTATTGTTTATATTGGTTGGAATTTATGAACTTATGGCTATTGGAATTTTTTTGTTACTGGCACATAAATGCTTTTCAGTAAATACTTCCTTATTTCACTCTGTCAATACAAGTGATTCTATAAACAATTATCTTCAGTTAAAATTAAAATGTTAATCATCTCAAAGAAAGTATTTAAAAATTAAACATATTAGGGCCAGGCGCAGTGGCTCACGCCTGTAATCCTAACACTCTGGGAGGCCGAGGCGGGTGGATCACTCGAGGTCAGGAGTTCGAGACCAGCCTGAGCAAGAGCGAGACCCCATCTCTACTAAAAAATAGAAAGAAATTATCTGGCCAACTAAAATATATATAGAAAAAAAATTAGCCGGGCATGGTGGCGCATGCCTGTAGTCTCAGCTACTCGGGAGGCTGAGGCAGTAGGATCGCTTAAGCCCAGGAGTTTGAGGTTGCTGTGAGCTAGGCTGATGCCACAGCACTCACTCTAGCCCGGGCAACACAGCGACACTCTGTCTCCAAACAAAAAAAAATTAAACATATTATATTTTAAGGTTTTTTTCTCCATGCTTCAGAAGACTCTGTCTACCAGTTTAGATATGCTGACCATTTTCAAAATAAGCTGTTTCTTTTTCTGCACACTCAATCTTGCTTAATAAGATAGCATGTTTTATTTTTTGGGAGCATCACAAACTATCAAATGGTGACAGGTGAAACAGCTTTTTAAAATGACTACTTCATATCATTTGATTTTAGAAACAACTCTGTAATGCTTATAAAATCTTTCATATGATTTATTGTTAAATAACCAAAAGTGCAGGTCATTCAGAACCAACAGATACTTTGTTATTAATAAACTTATTATTTAACCCAAATAAGGATATTAGTCTCTTGTTTTTTGTGGAACTTCAGATTAACTTTGATCAAGGAGCAGATGATTCCCTCATTCTTATAACTAAAGAAAACAAGTGAAATTTATCAATAAATTTTTATATTCTCTCAGAGTTGTAAGATTTCTGTTTCCACTAGTAGTTGATTGAAATATAACATCTTTATCCAGATTGTTTAACATTTGAGTATTCTACATTATATCTTTATCAGACTATTTACCAGTTGGAAACTCAGAGTATAAACTATGCACCCAAATGTAACTAATACTCCTAAAACAAGTTGTTTAGTTTATTGCAGTGGCCAGTTTGTCTTGGACCAGAATAAAGTTTCATATTATTAATAGCATTTATTTCATGTCTAGGAATTGGAAAACTCCACTTTGTGTAGTCACTTCTAGTATTAAAAGTAATCAAATATAGTATTATGTCTCAAATCATCTCTATTTAATGTAGCAGTATAGCATATTTTTTCCATTTTGAACAATGGTTTTATCTTCCCAGTTATATTTTGCTTAGCTTAATATTATAAAATATTTTCATATTACAATTTGGCCATACATTTATGGCCAAGGTGGATAAGGAACCAGAGTGTTACATATAGAATGGTGAAACTTTGTGGGGATTAAAGTATCTATGGACAGTAACTATTTATTTGACTCACGGTATAGCTTTAGAAACATTAATGTAACGAAAGATAAGTGATAAGATATATAATTATTTATGAATGCTACTATCAGAATAAGATTAAATGGTGGCCAGTGAATCTTTTGACACATGACCTACAAGGCCCTACATGATCTGCATTCCCCCAGCTTTCATCTCGATTACCACTTTAACCTCATTTTCTACTGCTTTTTCCTTTGTTTCCTACTGCTCCAGCCATAGTGACCTCCATGCTTTTCTGGAACATATCAGACATGCTTCCATCTCAGGACGTTTGCATAAACTGTTCCTCTGCCTGGAATGTGCTCTCTTCAAATAACCATGTGGCTGACTCCCAAACTTCCTTAAGTTCTTGTCTTTTTAGCACTTATCAATATCTAAGTCACAATATATTTTACTTATTTATTTTGTTTATAATCCCTTTCTCCCACTGAAATATAAACTTTATGAGAGTATGAACTTTTTCCTATTTTATTCGCTGTTATATCCCCAGTACCTAAATATGCTTGAATTATAGGAGGTGCTGAACATATATTTGTTGAACGAATTAATCTTATGCCACACTAGAAATATTCTAGACAATCGTAGACAAGCCAGGTAACTCATATTCAATGATACTAAACTGTTACTACTAAATGTCTTTGTCTTCCTTTATCAAGATTTTTACTGAACTAATCTCATAGCATATAAATTTTTCTGTCGTTTTATGAAGGTACTAAATATGATTGAAATATATTTATGAATTTTCTCTTGATGTATATAAAAACTTCTATTATAATTCCATATAAACATTTTATTTCACCACAGTAAAACAATGTTTAGTAAAATGATTATTTCTAAAATAAATTACTATGTGTTATTTATCAACTAAGACCTTTGTCAAACCATGTTAATTATAATTTTCTTTGTACCTTGGCTCCATTCATTTTATTGAAAATAAATTTTGGAATATACTGGAAGTAAATTTTAGTGCTTTAGATTTTTAAATCTATTAAAAAATTCAAATAATGTTACATTCCTATATGTCAGATGTTAACCGTGTATTACATAGTTTATGTGAGAATTTAGGAAAAATGTCTTTAAAAAACCTCAGATCCCTGAAATATTTTTAGGTTCTTGCTATGCACATTATCTAATATTTCTGGTAAGCTTTGTTTTTTTTTTTTTTATTGATACTAGAAGTTACATGGGAAGACCAGCAGAAAAAGGTGAATGGTACAATAAGTGATGACAATCCATTACCGAAAAAGAAACACCAATCTGAGCCAGGTTTGTCAGGGTTTGGAAACCACATGAAAGCATGAGACTATAAACATTGCATTTCATGCTTTTTAAATGTGTGTGTGCAGTTGTACCTCATTTTACTCATTTTGGTGTGAACTTTATAGTATGTAGATTCCATTTAGATTACAGTGGTAAATATTTCAAAAATTGTTTAGAAAACTAATTATACATATTTTAGGAAAAGAACATAAGTATTTTGTTATTATTAAGATTAGTCCTTCAGGGAAAAAAATGGCTAACTTAAACGCAAATGGTCATCTGCTTTATATAATTGATTATTTTGACTCAAAGTACCTTAATGAAGACGTACTTGCTTCCCTACAAAGTACAGTAGAAAACTCAACACCAATCTTATTTAAAGTTTGTCTTTATAAGCTATTCCTATTTTTAACTGCAAATATTGACATATTTTTACCATATATTTGTAATGACTTATTTATAGCTTTTAGTGCTATAAAATACTGCCATAAACAACAAGGAAGAGGGTTAGCATAGTATGTGAATTCAATAAGGAATCTCTTTAAACTATTAATGCTACCAGTGAATTGATATGAAGTATTTTTGTTTTACTCTTCCTTTTGTCTCATTTTTGGAGAGATGTAATTAAGTAAAAGACAAAAACTTGAACCAGGAGTAAAAGGAAAAAAAGAAAAGTGCAGAGATAATTGATTAACTGGGTAATTATTATTACTTTTAATTAGTAATTGGGTGAAAACATTGAAATTTTTGTTGAAAATTTTAACATTTAAATGCAGTTTTACTAATGATATTTTTACTAAAAATGTCTGTCTGTAATAATAGCGTTAAGTATTTTTATGTGGTGAGTCATTATTTCATGTTACAGATCTAAAACCTATATTTTAAAATATGTCAATGTAAGAATTAAACCAATTTATTAATAAGTGTTTGTTGTAATCCTATTGTATGCAGGCATTATGGTTGGTGCTGAGTAATATTGCCCTCTGGCATAAGTACATAAATTAAAAAACAATCATACAAATGATTCTGCTATTACAAGTGTAATAAGTGCTATTAAGGAAAAGAATAGGTACTTTGAGAAAATGTATCAAGTTACATAATAAGTCTGGAGATCAAGGAAAGATGGCATAGTGCAAATGATTTAGTCTGTGAATTCTATTTCAATGAAAATGTACATTCTGAAAATGTAGTAAAATAAACTGGAATTCACATTGGGAATTTAAATTTATTCATAAAGTTGTAAGAAAAATATCTTACATGTTTTTTCAAATCTTCAATTAATAATAATTTATTAGGAACATAATGATTAGCTTAATATTATTTAAGGAGATTTTTTTAAGTAAACAAAATAAATATAAATTTAATGTTTTATGTTATTATTTATATAACAAAAATTATTACTGTAAAAATCTCCCCTTGCTATATATTGTGCGATATGTGTTATCCTTGGTTATAAACTATTATTTATTTGTCTTATTTGCCATCATGTCTGATACATAATATGTTTTTGGCTGTGTACATCTACATAGATAAATTATATTGTATATTGAAATCATGAAACAATGCAATGTTTAACTAACAAATATTTTAAAATCTCAAAACATAAAATTTTAAATAGCTGTTTTAAATATTTTAATTGGTTTATTCTTACATGTATTATATATACTTTTTATCACTTATGCCCCCTAATTGAATATAAACCATGTGTGCAATAGTGGGAAATCAATTTAATTAGAGTGTCTTAATGTCACAGTTTAGAATGTTTATAGATTTTTCTGTTTTGGCAATTGTGTATTTTCCTGTATACTAGGAAAATTGGTCCTGGAATTTCAAACCCTGAATGTCATAAGTAAGTATGCAATATGCTAAAGCAGTAAAAGCAATGTTAAATTTTAGTGTTTTATAAATATTTGTTTCTAAAAGGAAAGTAGGTTATGTAAAGAATATTTTTAATTCTTGAAACTTGGGAGTGATAAAATGGAATGAAAGTAATGGAATATCAGGTAGGGGGCTGACTACATTTCAACATGTTTATATGAGTCTGAGCTTTACAGCAGTCATGTTTGGAGCCATTTATTTTATATTCAAGTACATCTATGATGTTAATAATCTATTAATTATAATCATTATAATACATAATTTTTACATGCTAAAATCTAAGAGATCATCTTCCATGAAATGGCAGAGATTCCTTACCAAAGGATTATTGTGGTAAACTTGTGGCATTAGAAAAATTTTGTAAGGTCTTGAACACAACCCTGAGGTGGATGGAAAGTCAGTTATGTATCAATAACAATTGCTGTCTTATGAAAGTCTATGCAACAATAATTTATAGTACCTGGGAATTTTGCCATTTTGCCTTTTCTGGGATGTATACTAACAATACAAATAACACTTAAAATGTTTGTTTTAAATGTAAGACCATAGAACTGAAGGACTAAATGGCAAGACATAGACTAGAAAATGAGTTAACAAGTATTTGGATAAATTTTAAGTATTATGACTAGTCTCTGCTTTTTTTTAAAGAAAAATCTTAACATTTCTGAACTAGGATGTCTTGAGAGGATTATCAGCAAAAGGAGTGATTTGCTTTCAGTATCTCTGACTTAACTGATGGCAGTATAGATGAAGATTCCTGGGAAGTATAGTGATACTTATCATATTAATTTCTTTGGTGTGAGAATAAAGTATAAAAATTCTACATAAAATTTTAAGCCCCAGGCTTTATGAATAATGTTTAGAATAAATCACTTAATGTCTTCTTCCTGCAGAATATGGATTAGATTTTGTTTGGGCCTTAAAGTTAACAAAATATTTTTGATATAAATCAAGGATACATGAGTGTGGATAATCTGTTACTTATTTTTTCAATGAACAATCTGATTCCAGACAAGAATATTGTGGCTTTTAATAATTTAATACTATTAAACATTGAAAACAGCTTTAAACTATTGAATTTTATAATTTTTACTTTGTGAGTTTATTTATTTTTATAGTAATGTATATGAGAAAAGAGCATATTCATATAAAATAGTTTTGTCTTATATTTTGCTTACCACACAAAAAAGTGGTGGGAATGCTATCTTAAATTAGGAATTCATCAAGCTTAATGAATGTTTTGGAAGTGATACAATTTCAAAGATTCTTCAAAACTAGTATTGGAAATACTAATTTTAAACTTAAATAGTTCAGAATCTACTTGAAGACATAATTTTAAATGATTTCTGATATGTTTGATGATTAATTCTATTCATAAAATGATTATTAGCCTTGATTTGTTATTTACTAAGTGTAAGCTACGTTATATATAGGAAAATCTTGAACTGACTTAGCTAACCTTATAGTAATTACTCTGAACCCATGACAGTGCTCATACCTTGCTGTATCTTATGTGGAAAATAAGTCTATGGTTTTTGTAAAAGTGAGGGCAATGCAACACTTTGCTGGTATACTGTATGTTTACACAACATTTTGAAAATTGAAAATATTCAAAGTACCAAATTATTTTTACTACTTACTATAACATCTTGATGTGTACATAAGCCCCTAGTTTTAGCATTATACAATTTACTTAATGTATTGACCTTTAATTTTTTTTCTGACTGGACATTTCCATATCATATTCTTTATGGAATTTATAATTATGGTATAGGTAGGGATTTTTTATTTAGTTTTATTTTTGGAATTATGTTTTATAAAATTTATGTTAAGGAAAAGTAAATATTCAGTGAAGTATTTTGTTAGTGATTTTATAGTGTAAAATTTCTTTCTTGAGTATTTTGTTATTTTGTACTTTTGTTTCCTTTTATTCTTGAAGATTTTAAATTTCTTAAAAGTAGAAACTATTTTAGTCTAAAGTAGCATTCTAAATCAGTATGCTTATTAGATGTTAGTTTAATCCGTCTAATCTGGAAAAATAAATCGGGGTTGTGTTTTTGATGATTATTAGCATCTTTATAATTTTTGATTATTTATGAATTATTGTGGAATGAGTGTATTTTATTCCTGATGGGAAAAAAGTTATGCAACATAACTTAAATTAAATTAAATAACGTATCAACTGATAGAATTTTGGAATTAAATACTATTAACACCTTCATTCTTTGATAACAAGCATGTTTTCTTAATGATAAAGTGAAATTTTATGATTTATGAACTTAGTTGCCCATTTTAAGGTAATTCAGTTTCCTCTGATCATACAGATAAGTTTATAAGGCCAAGCCTGTTCTTCAGTAACCATCCTTTTTATAATAAATAGCATTCTATATTTTGGAAATAAATTATTTTAAATTCCCTCAGTATATATTCTGTTTTTTTTTCCTGTACTTAAAATTGCATTACATTTCAGATTTCAAAGATAGAATCAGAGAAAAACAGCACAGCACAAAATAAGAAAGAAGACATTTAAAAGATAACCTTTTTATATAAGTTTTTAAAAATAGGAAAATATTTTAAAAGATTACACCTTGCTTAATAGGTAGAAATTATTGCAAATATTCAGTAATTTTATGGGGGTTGACAAAATTTTGGGAAATAATTAGTTTAGAAATAATTAGTTCAAATCATTTGAATTGAGGAATTTTTCAAAAAGGTTTTGCCATTTATAGTGGAGAAGTTTTAGTTTGTCATCTATAAACTTGGTAAATATTTTATTTTTATAATTTAGATCTATCCTGACCTTTGTATTACTGAGGCCCTCCTACTAAGGAGATATTTATTTAGGCTTCTTTTTTTTATTTCAGCTTATTATGGGGGTACAAAAGTTCAGGTTATGTATATTGCCCATGCCCCTCCCATCTCCCCGAGTCAGAGCTTCAAGCGGGTCCATTCCCCAGACAGTGTGCATCGCACTCATCATGTAGGTATACACCCATCCCCTCTGCCCACCCCCCTCCTCAGTCCGAAACCCAGTTGGTGTTATTCCCAAATGTGCACTTAGGTGATGATCAGGGAAACCAATTTGCTGGTGAGTACATGTGGTGCTTATTTTTCCATTCTTGGGATACTTCACTTAATATAATGGATTCCAACTCTCTCCAGGAGAACAAAAGAGATTCTATATCACCGTTATTTCTTATAGCTGAGTAATACTCCATGGTATACATATACTACATTTTACTAATCCACTCATGTATTGATGGGCACTTGGGTTGTTTCCACATCTTTGCAATTATGAATTGTGTTGCTATAAACATTCGGGTGCAGGTGTCTCTTTATCTCTCCTTCCCCCAAAGGAAACATTCTAAGACTCTGTGACCTTTAACAAGCTCACATACTGTGGTTAGCTTTTAATTATATGTAAGTTCTAATATACACTTAAAATCTTCAGGCTTCTGTTTCATTGTGTCAGGGACCTTGTTAATATAATGCTTATAGCATAATATATAAGACATATATTACTCAAATACAATTAAATCTGATAACAGAGCCAAGTGTAAACCTGTTGTAAGTGGTGATAAGTGTAGCCATTCAACAAAGTTTCAAATAGATATCATACACCCTTGGTGAAAACTGCATATCTGGATAAACAAGCCCCATGTGTTTGCCTTTTTTAATAAAGTTGATTACAAATGATCATTTCTATTTGAACTTGAGATGTGCATTCAGTTGAAATATAATAGTAGTTAAAACATTACATTAGCAAGGGAAGAATTTGGGAATTTTTGCACAAAATTTTACATAAAAGCTGACATATTCATTCTCATGAACTTTTTACCAAATATGCTAAATGCAAATTATTTTATACACACGCACATACATATGTAGTGAACAATAATGACGTTTCAGTCAATGCTGGTTGCATATACAACAGTGGTCCCATAAGGTAATACAATATTTTTACTGTACCTTTTCTATGTTTAGATATGTTTAGATGCACAAATACTTAACTGTTCTGTGATATTAGTAGTTGGCTACAGTATTCAGTACAGTAACATGCTGTACAGATCTGTAGCCTAGGAGCAATAGGCTATACCACATAGCCTAGATGTATAATAGGCTATACCATCTAGGTTTGTGTAAGTATATTATGATTATCACATAGCAATGAAACTGCCTAGTGATGTGTTTCTCAGACCATATCCCTGTTGCTAAGAGATACGTGATTGTATATCTTCAATAGATTTTCTTTTTAATATAAAGACTGAAGTATAGACAGCTTCAGTGCGTGTGTGTGTGTGTATAGTATTATTTTACTTGATTAAAAATGCATCCTTTTTATAGTTTGCAACTTGACGGTACCTTAAATTTTAAAATATTTGTTAAAAAATAATTCACCGTAAGTGATGAAATGGTACTTATGGGTTTATTCATTATAGTTTATAAATGTCTTTTATTTCAGTGTAATTTATAAAAATATTTTGTATGATGGAATGAACAAAAGCATGCTGTGCTTTTTTTTCTTTTTCTTTTTTTTCTTGCAAAGTGTTTATATTTTCTAAGTCGTTTTAAAATAAGATATAGCCATAACTGTGACAGTACTGGCCACTTAAGAAAGAGTATAGTTTCACAATCCTTAATCACTCTTAAGTCGCTATTGATTAAACGAAGAGTCTGGTTTACTGGTTATAGAAGAGTCTGGTAACTAGTCATTGGTTACATGAAAGAGAAAGTTCTCACTAGAACCCTTCATTAATAGCACTAAAAGGTAGAATATTTGACTGTGGCATAGAAGTGATTAAAGGAAAGGTAGAAGGATGGGAATAGTGAATGGGATACTCTCAGATTCTTTCAGGGTTCACTGAAGTCTACTATTATGATACTATGTGCAAAATAAGAATAGCATATAACCATTGACATTAAGATATGGCTGCTTAAATGAGATAGTTGATTGTAAGTTTCTCTTTAAAATGAGACTTTTAATGCAAATAGTACATAATAAAACTAACCACAAGAAAGCCAAAAAATAAGTTTTAAATACATTTGATATAACTGCAGTTATACATTGAGATTTTGTGATTTTCATGAATATTCTACTGCTAATAAAAGTTATGTGTTTTTATATAAGCTTCATTTGACCTATTTATTAATATATCATATTCACATAAACAATGGAAAAATGACAATTGACATTTTAGTAGTGAGATAACTATCAAAATATTTCATTTTTATCCCTTTATGGATAATATGTTTTGTTTCATTTTCTAAAGTTTTTTTATAAAGTATTGATTCTAAAATAGGTGTTACCATATTCCTTGTAAAAATAAAAGCATTGATGAATTATTTGACAGTTGTAGCATGTACCACTTTTTAAAAATATGTCTAATTAAATACTATGTAGTAAAATATCCAATTCAGGTGTCACCATGAAAGAACTTTTTGTTTCTTCTTTGTTTGACTTTTTATATCACATGTTTTTATTGGGTCATATAGCATCTAGTAGAAAGAAAATTGACCAGGTAATCAGGAGACCTCTGTTCTATTTCTGGGTCTGTCACTGAACTTGTTTTGTGACATTGGGTAAGTCACTTGAACTCTATGTGCCACAATTATTCACTAAAATAAATGAATGAATGAGTTGAGAAGAATTTTTAATGTTTTGAATCCATATAATATGAAGACCATTGCATCAATGCCATATAAAATAATCCAAGATGTAGAAAAATACAAGGCAAAGAAAGAAGCTTCATTTATTTATATAGTTGTTTTTGTTTTCTGCAAAAATGTAAAATTTTCTTAGAGATGGAATATATGTAAACAATTATTTCAGCCAATTCATATCAATTTCATTTTAACATGGTGAGGAAACTATTTCAGTAAAATGGTAAATGTGTATCTAGGAAATTTTATATGTAAAAAATAATGCAAGACATGATGAAATTCAGCATTAATCTATATTATTAATATATCTCTGATTTTCCTTCCTTATCCTCTTTGAGAAGTTGATAGATTGAGGATGTAAAAGAAAATATGAGATGTGTCATTTTAATGTATATTAGTACATTTCAGGTGGATATGAAGAATTTTGCTAGTGGACAATCCTGTTAGCAGTCTGGTTTACAATTTAATTGTGATGAGATTTAATGTCTGATTTTGAATAGGTGAAAAATGTGCTCATATAAATAAAAATGACATTAAGTTTCAAAATTTTGTGTCATTCCTTTTCCATTTATCTATAATTCATGCTAAGATTTTTGTTTTTTCTAAGAAAAAATGTTTTCGTTGTCTTAGCACTTTTTTTCTAATGGAAAGTTTTCATTTTCTCCCTCTTCATATAAAGAGATAAATTTGTTATAGGAAATAATTCTCTCAAGAGCTATAATTTCAATGTATTGATATTCCAAGTATATTTTCATATAATATGCTTTTCTATAACTCACTAAAAAACCATGATACAACTACTGCAGAACTGATTGTGATATTTAAGAATTTTGTTGGTATCTAATTTAAAGCTAAGTGGGTACTTAAAGTAGATGATTTTGGTTATGGTCATGTGTGTCACTCATACTAACACTAACTCACTAGTATCTTTGGAAGAAATGTTTTCTTAAAATACTGAGTTTAGCAGATATTTTCCGGCTTTTAAATTACTATATAAAATGTCATTTGAACTTATCTACTAGCACTGAGGAAAGAAGTATTTCCAAAACATGTGCCATATCTATTATAGTAGATGTTTGATTTGGGTGGATACATTTTAATAAAAATTTTGATGGTCTATATGTGGTATTTGTAAGAATCTATTGAATAAATAGTCATTATAAGGGAATGTGATCAAAGAAAATTGTCTACATTGGTTAATTTGAATTTTTAATATTTAAATAAAGCCATGTATTTTAGCTACTCTTCTTGTAATGGGTTGTATTGTATTTAGTACTCCATAATATTTTTATGATAATATTTTGCTATACTGAAGTAATTCAATGATTGGCCTGATGGTCATATTTTATTTTCGTGTGCTCACTGGTTAATGGGCAAAGCATAAGAAGCATAGAAATCAGTTTGAACTATTTCTATTGCTCTTTTGATAACTCAATTAAATTCTTTTCTCCAGATAATTAAAAATTCCAAAGCATTTTTACAGATTTTAAATTGACTCACTAATGTCTTGAACCATGTGGTCATACAAGTAACATTGATATTACTAATGGTATCTTTCTTCAGCATCAGTGTTTAGGATTGGCTGTGTATAAATAATAGTAAACTTTTGAATCCTCTTTATTTCTACACTAACTTTGTTTTTATAATTCTGCTAAGCTATAGTAGCTAATCAACTTGTCATCAGTTTTTGTGTATTCCTTTTTATGGTGTGCATTTGATTATATCTTCCCTATGACTGTACACAGGATTCTTTCTCAAAATGACTTGAGGCCCTTTCCTTCACTGTCACCTTTTAACCTTTTGAGTACATCCACTCACACCCATCTCCTTTGTCTATGTCTGTCCATTACACGATGTGATCACAGAAGAAGCGGACTCCACAAGGAGAAGATATGCAGGTCTGTCTCTTCTACTGCTTTTCTTTGTTATGATTTCATTTATCTAACTTGTCCTAGAAATTTTTACCATTTTTTACTCATTTTATAATTTTTCACTCCTCTCTGATATAACAAAATGCTAAATCTTACAAGCATTTTTTAGATATTTATATATTTAACTTTTAATATCAATTGCTCCAATTAGATGGCTATAATGAAAATGATTACTTTTTATGTAATATGTATATATGTGTAAGTTTTCCATAACTGGATAACTAACTGAAAATTTTATATATATAATAGCTAGAGTAACAAATTAATCATAATTTGTTTTCAAACTTATTTTAGACTTAAAACTGTTTTCAGGTGTTTTTTTAAACATAATTCCAAAAGTATTTTTATTTCTAACACAAGTTCAGCAATGTTCTAGACTGTGGAGAATACCAAAGACCTAATCCATACCCTAAAGAAGCTATCAATATCCCTGAGAAGTTAAAAGATGTGTATAACATACTATGTTTAGATGATTCTAACAATATATTCTACACAGCTATAAAGAGAAATAAAATTTCTTTCAACTAGATGGTCAGAAAAGACTTCACAGCTAAGGTAACACTAGAGCTGAAACTTGAGCATTCATTCAACACACATTTATTAAACACGTGGTATTGTTCTAGGTGCTGGAAATAACTGAGCACACCAAATAGCTCCCTATCCTTGTGGAGTTTTTCTAGTGTGAGTCTAACAAATAAATGCAAGAATTAATTACAGGCACTGTAAGAGATAATTCTATTTATACAAATAGAATACAGTGGAATCAGAAAAGATGGTGTGATCATTTTCTCCTGGGAAGGACAAATATTAGTTCAAGAAAGACTTCATAGAACAGTTGTATTAAATATTATTAATAAAAGCTAGAAAAATCTTGGCTTCTTGTATAGAGAGTATTTCAGGTAGAGGAAGCAATATGGCCAATGGCATCAAGTTTAAGCAAAAGTAGGCAGAGACTGTATTTATGAAGATTGTATTGGTTATTGAAGCATGTAAAACAACAGAGTAACTAGGTCAGAAACTTGTTTCTAGAAAGATTACTTTGGAAGCTATGTGAAAGATGGACTGGAGTGATATAAGAAGGAAGATCATTTATGAAGATAGTGTAATGGTAAGTTAAACGATAATGGTCTGAATTAAGGTATCAATAGAGGCAATCAATACATGATAAGTTATTTAAAGATGTAGAATCTATAAGTCTTTGTCACCAATTAAATATTATTGATTCAGGAAGAGAAGGGATAAGATAATCTTAGGTGACTGAAATGTTTGGATAGATGGTGGTGCATTTTATCAGGATAAGGAACATAGGTTGTACAAGTGTTAAGGGAAATGACAGAGTTCATTTTGGGAATGGGTTGAGTTTAAGCTTCCTTTGAAATATTCAAGTATAAATAACTAATAGAGGTGATTGGATATATGCGTCTGGACTCAGGAGAAAAGTCTGTGCAGGAGTCATAGACCCCTAATAGAGTATCAGCATTCAAGTGATGCCATTGGAATGAATGGAATTGCCAGTAGCATACGAGGAATAAAAAGAGAGCCAAGAATCAAATTTGGGGGATCACCAACATTTATTTACATTTAAGGAGTAGATGAAGGAACAAAAGCTAGAAAACTAAGTTGAAAAGAATTATTTAAAGACAGTAGGATATCCATGAAAGAAGAGAATTCAAGAAGAGTGCATTTAATAAAAGAATATAGTCAACAGAGACAAATTCCATAGAATAACAAATATGTTGTTAAATGATAAAACTATTCAATAATGATCTTTGCCTGATTGGTTTCAGGGAAGTTGTTGGGAGTGAAAGACAAATTGAGGAGAAGGGAAAGGAGATTGAAAAGAAAAAAAATAAAGGTAGTGAATGTTAATTAGGCTTCTTGATGGCTTGGGGAATTTATAAAATTAAAAGTAGCTGCCATGGGATGAGACAAGGAGCTCACCAAAGATATCTAGAAAAATGGTTATAGTTTAGCTAAGTGAAAACCCTAAATCTGTGATGGTATTGGTTCTCTAAGATTGTGTGATTGGCTCATTACCACACTTAAGATGCAATTGTCTGGATCCAAGGTTGGAAATATGTGGGCTGGTACAGTAGAAAAGAGAATAATGATGTTGAGGGTGGCTGACAAGGAAAGTGGTTGAAGTAGTGTTCAAATGGATTGGAGAGGATATTAGTCCTATTAAATTGTGTTGTCATGTTAAATCATGCAGAATTTTCAATGAACTGGAAGAGAAAGTGTTCAATGAGACAACTGGAATTTGTGGTGATAACTAAGGCAATGGAGGCAAATTGATATTAGTATGAGATATAGATTTCATGGTGTTTAGAATTTTCAGATGTTGGACAATTCCAAAGAAATACAGTGTTTTGTCCTGGGAATGGGTTTCCAAGATTGGAGCAGGGATTACAGTTTGGGAATACAAGGAAAGCAACAAACTTTGATGCTAGAATTTTTATATAGCTATTGAAGTTATTGAGGGCCTAAGCTTGATTAAAAATGAAGAAAATTGCCTGGGATGTAGGTGATAGCAGCTAGGAAGAATAATAATATGAACATAAAAGAAGTAGATTTTACATGAAATTAGAAAAGTACACATGTGGAAGCAGCAATGCACACCTAGAAGAATACTGATACCTCTTCTGGACTTCTGTAGTACTACATAAAGTATAAGATTTTAAACAGCTTCCCCTCAGAATATTTCTGAGTAACATAGTATTCTTGTTGAAGGATCAACATTCCGTTTATGGTAAGAGAGGAAATGAACACTCTCTGATGAGGCTGAGGATATATTTCATTTTAAATAAAAGGAATAGGTTTTCAGAGCCCACAGTGGAAAAGATTAGGATATCTCTAAGCAATGCAGGAAGAATTAGAGAAAGAAGCTCGGGGTCAGTAGGGTTGACAGTACAGGATGGAAAATGTTAAGAAAAGAATGATCACTGGGAAACGAAGGAATGAACCTTGTATTTTGGTAGTGGCAAAACAATGACAAAAATAAGGAATTTCAACTTAGAGGGGGAAGAAAATTCAGAGGTGCAACTTAAAGTTTCAGCAAAGGAATCTTCGTGATATCTGTAAAGGCAGAGGAAAAAGACTTGATTGAGGAAGTCTGAAGATTCTGAAGAGGAGAGGATTGATAATGGAAGCAAGTTTTCTTATAAAAAAAAATCTAGGTATCTAGGACATGTGGAATGTATAAATTTATGGAGAAAAGAGAATGTTTTATTGTCTTCAAATATTAAGTTTTAAAGTACTTTGCATTGTTAACATAATTTGAGGTCTTTCTTAGCATAAACTTTTAAAACTGCAATTATAGCTATAGATCCATAACACCTCCTTTCCTCCTGGTGTGAGGAACCTGAAGTCTGAGGTTTCTGAATTTCTGTTACAGACCCCTAATACTCTGGGTGGGGCCATGGTCTGTATTAACCAGCATTGTTGGATTCCACAAACTCACCTAAGCCTAGAGAGAAATGAAGACTAAGACATTCTGTTCGAAAGAAGAAAGAGTAAAGAAAGAATAATAGAGAAAGTAATAAGAAAATGTTCAGAGAAAAAGGAATTCATTTTAGAAAAGAAAGCAGTAAATTTTGTGATAAACAATTCAGAATGAAATTCACTGTTTTAATAAAAGTAAGCTAAAGTTAAGGCTTTTCAAAAACTGTAGTACTTGACCAATAAAAGGTAATTATCTTTATTAGCCCGTCATTCACATCTCTAATGAATATGCAACTTGATTATTTTTCTTTATCAATACCACCTATTAATACTTCAACCTAAAATAGGAAGAATAATTTCATAAGTCTAATCATTCCCTAACACAATGTATGTTTTATGTTTTAAGCTACAATTACATAGGACCTTTAATTGTATTACTAGGTCAGAGTACAGTGACTGCAACATCATTCTGCACAATAAATGGAGGAATGGAGTTGATTACACATTTTGAAGCAGCAAAAATCATTGATTAGCACTTGGAAATCATAATCAAGTTTCTCTTAAATTACGAGTAGCATGTTTTATTAGAGTGTATTGCACTTTTTCTTCTTACTCTTATGAAATTTCATATGACAATTTAATTTTTTTAGATAATTGTTAAACAAGTCTAATTCAAAAGAGATTTTAAAAATACTATTTGGAAAGTTACATAAAACAACACCTACCCATCATAATTCTAAATTCAAGTTCCAACTGCACAAATTTTCAGAATTACTTCCAGTCCTGGTCATGAGTGTCTGACAATCTTAATGTTTGTATAATATATCAATTTTATTCATAAGGAGATAAAAGACATTTTTATTGGCCAGAGTTATCACCAGTTCCTCATATCAATTACTATTATATTGTGATATGATTATGTTATGTTAGTAAGTTAGTAAATTATCATTATAGTTGGTTCTATGCTACCTCAAGAGTTTTAGAAAACATGTAAAACATTACTACTTCAGACCAACCATTGGTCTGCCAGATACTAATGCTAATTTGAAAAGTTGAACAATTCAAGTTGAAAGGATTTTAAATACTTCATAATAAGAATACAATTGGGAATAAGTAACATTTTTGTGTTGTAATACTTATAAAATAATTACTTTCTTTTGGGGTTAGCTAAGGGAAGTTTTTCAAAATTAATACAATTACAGTATTTTTGTTTGTTTTAGTTCTCTGATTATTCTGAAGGTCACCCATTGATATGTATTTGAACTGCTATAACAAAATATCATAGGCTGAATGACTTATAAACAACAAAAATTTCTTTCAGTTCTGGAGACTGGGAAGCCTTAAGACCAAGGCACAGGCAGATTTTGTATCTGGGGGCTTGCTTTGTAGTTCATGGACAGCCCTCTCTTCCCTGTGTCCTCATATGGCAGAGGAGCAATGTGTTTCTCCTGGGCCTCTTTTTCAGGGCACTAATCCCACAGAGCCCTCATGACCTAATCATCTCCCAAAGGCTCATCTCCTAATATCCTCATCTTGGTGGTTAAGATTTCAACATAATAAATTTGGGGCAGGTACACATTCAAACCATAGCATGCATCATTTCAAATTTGCACTTCAATTCTTGTCAAATTTGATTGGCATATATGACATGTTTTTTATGCTATGTGTTTTTATATGACGTTTTGTTATACTCATGTTATGTCCTGAAAGGTAAAGAGAAGTAACATTCATTGTAGGGATAATTTAACATATGGTATATATGTTCACATATAAATGTACATATAAGCTGTTTTTGAAATTTTCCAAAATCTTAATTAATGTATTCAATCGTATTACACATTCTATCCATTTTAAAGATAGTCTGTCCATTGATTACATCCTGTATTTGATGAACTCAGTATTATTGATGTAAGTCTAAGACAGGGATACTCAAAGCTGGCTCAGTCATGAAAACCATAACCCAGGTACCTTGAAATCTTACTAGAAAATGCAAATCACTCAGTTTATAAGGAGGCATGAAGTGTAAACTCTATATTCTATACTGTGCTAGATATATTAGATGCTAGTTTATAGGAATATTTTATGCAGGTTTAAGCTGACATATTAAGTAATATTATGATACATTTAACCAAAAAAACTCAAAATATGTATATGTACATATATTAAAACATAACACATCTTATATGATGATTCCTATTGTTAAAGTAGAGTAATTAAGCATATAAATGTTCAACTAAAAGAAAGAGAGTTAAGAAAATTCTTGGAACTTGAAAGAGTAAGAATACCCAAACATGGAATAAATAATTATGGCATAAATAGCTATTCATTTATAGAGTAAATAACTAATTTTAAATGGGGGTTTGGAATGCATTGTTTTGTAGTTCTTTATGGATATAAAGTTGAATCTGCATTGGAAAATGAATCCTGAACTTAAAATGTTACTGTTAAATTTTTAATATATTACTCATGCATTCCTGATACTGTAACATTCAATTTTACCTAGGCCTATAGACTACCCCTATGTACTCTCTGTCCTAAAAGTTTCAGCTACTAGGGAAAATATTTGTTCCTGTAAGGAATCTGAGAAGTAGTTTAAGAACGCAGACTCTGGAACTAAACTGCCTCATCAGCTCCACTTATTTGCTCTGTCATGTTGTGAAAGTTGCTTTCTGTGCCTCAGATCCTTTTTCTGTAAAACGAGGATAATAATATTACCTCAAAGGGTTAATTTGAAGGTTATATTAGCTAATATATAATATGCAAAACACCTAAAAACTGTCTAGTACAGAGTGAGCACTATATAAGTGAAGCCATTATTTTATTATTTTATGAAAATACATTAAAACAATTTTTATTTTGAATTAACTGTATTGAAGTCCGTGCATTTTGATGTGTAGGCGTTCTTTCTATGATTTAGATGATTTAGAGTTTTTTATGTTATATGCATTAGAAATATACTAATTTGTGGCTGCCAGTTTAGGAGATAACTATCATACAAGCCGATGCATCAAGACTACACCTGTATTCTTGAGGTTTATAATTTTTGAGGCAAAAGAGTTGGGTTGTGTTAGAAAGAGCATTGAAATCAGATTGGTGTAAATTTTTTTTTTATTTAAGGATATTATGGGGGTACAAACATTTTGGTTACATGTTATGACTTTGCCACATCCAAATCCTGATTTGAGGCGTGCCCTTCCCCCCTCCCCCCACTACAACGCTCACCACGTCCATTAGTTGTGAGTTTACCCACTCCAACCCCCAAAGATTACTACTGTGTGAGCACCTTAGTGTTGATTAGTCAGTGCCAATTTGATAGCGAGTATATGTGGTGCCTATTCTTCCATTCTTGTAATACCTCACTTCAGAGGATGGGCTCAAGCTCTATCCAGGAAAATATAAAAGGTGCTAGATCACTTTCATTTTTTATAATTGAGTATATCCCATTGTATACCTATGCTATATTTTATTAATGCATTCATGGATTGACAGGCACTTGGGTTGTTTCCATATCCTTGCTACAGTGAATTGTGCTGCCATAAACATTTTCCTTTGGCAAGAAGTGAAGACAACAGGTCAGAGACAACTTAACAGACTGGTGTAAATTTTAATCCAGGTTCTGCTTAGAAACATGACTTTAGGCTGGTTGTGTAACACTTCTCATTAATGTCACTGAACTCCAGCTGGAGTAAGGGTTAATTATATTTTAATGAAAGCATAAAAGATCATTTCTGAGAAAAAAGAAAGCCTTCCTAAAAATAAAAGCAATTAAATAAATTTAAAAAGAGAGAGAGCCCTGACTACAATTTGGCAGTATAAACATTAGAATAACAAAATCATCATGGATAAATTAAAAGGCATGCAGCAAACTGGGAATACTTTTGCTGCAACTTAGACAAGGTATTAAAAACCTTAATACCTGAATAACTTTTTAAATAAATGGTATATTCTGTAAAACTCTAGGAGAAAAATAGACAAAAGATACCAAAAGCTATGTACAGATATTTCCCTAAACAAGAAATACAGTGGTAAGTAAATATATGAAAAACATTTATTTCAATCATAACAAAATAAATGAATATTATTTTAAATGAGATACTATATTTCAGTTATTTAAAAAACCATGGTGACAGTGTGATAGTAGAGTAGCAGTATAATTTAGGATAGATAGCCTTTCTGTAAAGTACTTTCGCAAAATAAATCAAGAACCTTAAAAATGTTCACAGATTTTGACATGGTAGAAATAAAGATTCAAATAAAAAGGTATGTACAAAAAGTTCACTACATCATTATCTGTAGCAATAAAAAAGATATTACCATGAATGTTAAATAATGGGGCAATGGCTAAACAAGTTATTACTATACACATATTTTAAATGAAAACATTTATTGAGGCTGACACCTGAATCCTAGTGCTTTGAGAGGCCGAGGCAGGTGGATCTCTTGAGGGCGGGAGTTGGAGACCAGCCTGAGCAAGAGTGAGACCCTGTCTCTACAAAAAAAATGGAAAAATTAGCTGGGCATGGTGGCATGCACTGTAGTCCCAGCTGCTCAGGGGTTGCAGTGAGCTACGATGATGCCGTTGTACTGTAGCCCAGGATACAGAGTGAGACCTTGTCTCAAAAAAAATTCCCATACAAACTAGAAACACTTCTATTTCTTTTGAGATTTGAAAGAAATTGAAAGTAGTATCTGTAAAGAACTTATTACAAAGTTTTATCCATAGTAGATAATCATAGAACAGTAGGTATTAATTATCATCACTTAACAAATATACTTAGTCTTATGATTTATGTTTGTTATTAGCTAAAGCAGGGTTTGCAATAGGATTTTGACTCTAAATTTAATACATCAGTAATCTGTAAACAATGAATTAGTAAGGACTTTGGATAATTCTCATTTCTGAGATTGTTTAAAACTAAAAAAGAAAATTTAAGAGTAGAACTGAGCATTGGACTGTCTTTATTGACCACTTAAGTTGTTCATCTGTAACATTAGAAGCAAATCTAATTACTTAATTTTAATTTAAAAAAAATACTTCCTTTTAAGAACAATAAAAAAGTAATGTTTTATTCTCTGTTGCCCTATTTAGAGGCATGTTGGTATAGCAGTAAAGTATAAAATTTGAAGGCCTGTGTGATCTCAGACAAGTTTCTTGATTTTTCCCAGTCCCAGTTTTCTCTTTGCTAAAAAGGAGGATTGAAGGTTGATAATTTGCATGTACGTGCACAAGTGTGCATACTTTTAATCAATAGAAGAATAAAAATAAATGACTAGCCAAAATGAAAAATTCTTCATTTCAAAAGCAAGCAAATAAATGTCAAAAAGGAAAACTGTGGGCTACCGTTTTTCTCATTTAGAATTGAAGGGTTATGTGAAAGATTAGAGAAATTTTCATTTCTAGACACATAGAAGTGTCTAGCAGGTAGCCAAAAATATATTATTAATACAAATCATGAATTTTTCAAACTATTCAAATTCTTTCTTTTAATATTTTCTAATGCCAAAATATACATTTATGTTCAGAATTATAGTCAATTATATATTTAATGTGTTAATAGTGAAAGTATGAGCTTTGTTAATATAGGAATAAAAATCCAATACAGAGACTATTAAAATCTCCTTATAAGCAAATAACCAGCAAATTTGACTATGCTAGACTCAAATTATTTCCCAGTTATCATATGGCACATTAACCTATGATATAATATAATTAGCCTACATAAAAGAAGTTATTTATCATTTCTGAAATTCTTATTTTGGTGCTCTAAAGGTATTTCACATTCTAAAAATTCATTTGTTCAACAAATATCTACTAAGTATATATTTATCAGACCTTATATTAAGTGCTAAAGACTTAACAGTGACAAAGACATACAAGATCTCACCCTTCATAGAAATTACATTCTTGAGAGGGGAAATAGTCCCTAAACAAGATAAGTTTAGATAGTTGTAAGTGATACGATTTAAAATTCTTGGCTGGGCGTGGTAGATCATGCCTGTATCCTAGCACTCTGGGAGGATGAGGCAGGAGGATTCCTTGAGGTTAGAAGTTTGAGACCAGCCTGAGCAAAAGCGAGACCCCATCTCTACCAAAGATAGAAAAAATTAGCTGGATGTGGTGGTGTAAGCGTGTAGTCCTAGCTGCTCAGGAGGCTGAGGCAGGAGAGTCACTTAAGCCTAGGACAGTGAGGTTGCAGTGAGCTATAATGATGTCACTGCACTCTGGCTGGGGAGACAGAGTGAAACTCTGTCTCAAAAAAAATTTTTTTCTTATGTAACCTAGTGGGATTTGGGTGGGAAAGGAGATATTTTAGATGGAATAATCCAGGAAGTCTTATCTGTGAAGGTGATATTTGAACTAAACCATAAGATTGAGAAGAAACTACCTATGTGAAGAAGCCAGAAGATACATATATAATTAAGACCAATAAGCAGAATATAAAGTAAGGGCAATTAAAGTTCAGAACAGGTGAATAATTTAATCTATGAAGTTTTTTGTGAAAAGTTATTTGTCAGTGAAAGATGAGAGTTTTAAAAACTTAAGTTTTGCAGGGAGATGAATGAATAAAGTGTAACACTGGGTGGTAGTTAATTTATGATTAAAATATATTTGTTAAATTGTTTGCATTGAAATAAAAGAGTATATGTGTAATAAGTCATTTGTAATCAAGTGTGGGATGTGAGAGTGAAGGTGAGAAAGCGAACTAATAATAAGAAGGGCAAAGCATAATGGAAAGCAAAATGATATTGAGTAAAATGAATTGGATTAATTGATTATGTGGCATAACTGATGAGGAGAATATAGTTTTAAACTATAGCTCATGGAAAGTATGAAGGAAGTTGACAGTACTGTTCAGAATAAAGGAGTGAGAATCAGAAGGAATCTCTAAAAAGATTAAAGAAAGACTATGATCTAGTCTGAAGTTGGGCTGATAGGGAAATAAGTTGAAACATTATTGAAAAACAAAAATTGGCCAAAGCAAAATGAGAAGCAGCTCAGAAACAAAGGGGGGAGAGTGTTGTAAGGAAAGGAAAATGCTGGAAAAAGAAAAGAATAACATAAAAGTTGACTGTGTAAGAGAGCAGGAGAAAGAGAGGGAGAGGGAGAGGAAGAAAGAAGAGTCATTTCATGACTAAATATTCAGATCATGAGTTTTGGAGAAAGACATCAGTCTCTACAACCTACTAGTTATATGACCTTTTTCAAATTTTCTAGTAAGTAAAATTGAGAAAAAAAATAAGTCCTAGAACATATAGTTGTGGTGAATAAGTAACATAAAAGCTCTTAGCACAATACCTGACATATACAAAGTATAATTATTGTTAAAAACTTAATTGTATAGAGACCAGTAATACTAAATTCTAGAACTCAAGATTTTTAACTATGTCATTTCTACAGCTTTGTTACATTTCATTTTCTGTGCCTCAAGCTAGTAAAATTTTAGTTAAAACATCACTGAAGAAAAAGAAAATGCTAGACGTAAGTGTGATCAGTGGTTACCTGGTCTAGTGGGGAAAGGATTGACAAGGGAGCAGCATCGGGGAACTTCTCAGAGTGAAAGGAATAATCTTTATCTTGATTGTGGTGAAGTTGCATGACTAAATACATTTTTCAAATGTCATAGAAATTGTTACCTAAGTTGTGTGAATTTTACTTTATGTAAATTATACCTCAATAAGTCTGACTTTAAAAATTATTGAAAATATACACAATTAAAATGGATTTTTATATATTACTCAAATAGTTCTAAATATATGTTAATAGGAAAATAATTTACTTAATCTAACACATCCCAAGCAATTAAGAGCCAAGATTCCCTCCCAAGATGGGATTTCGGTGGGGAATAGTAATGAATGGGGTGAGCCTATAGCTTCAGAACACAGAATGAAAAAGAAGAGAGGACAAGCTGGAAAACAAAGAAGGGACTTTGAATATAGAATAGTGGGCAAGATATTAAAGAAGGGAAAGAAAGGTATTTAGGGCTCTCAGACAGTTCCAAGAACAGGCAAGACAGTTAACCGAAAAAAAAAAAAAGATTCTGGATATTCTAGATATTTATTGGTAATGATTATAGGGAAAAGGACAGATATGAAATGTAATTTTAAATTGTTTTGGGCAAGCTGAGTTTTATGTCCTGTTGGGGTGTCCACTTGGAGATGGCTAGGAGACAACTGGAAATGTGAGTCTTAGAGCTTACAGGAAAGGTAGGATCTGAAGGTCAGAACCTTCAGAATAGAAATGACAGGTCAAACTACGAATTAGGTAAAAATCATTCAGGGGTAGAATGAAAAGAGAAAGCTAATAAGACTTTAGGAAAATGCGTACATTTGAAAAATGGGCTGAGAAAGTAGTCTGATAAAGAATGAACTAAAAAGAAAGTCAGAAAAGTACAGGGCCAAACAGTTGAAGGAGAAAATAGCAAGAATAGTGTAATAATTTTATCAAATGTTGCAGTGAGGTCCAGTAGAATGGTGCTAAAGAGGGATCACTCTATTTGGCAAATAAGATTTTTCTAGTAAACTTTGAGAGATGTGTTGCGGTATCACGTCAGCTACAGTATTCAATGATGAGGTTTTTCCTTAAGTAAAATCACCATTAAATAAGAGAGCTCCAAGGGCAGGGAGTTCTTAATAAATGAACCAGGAGTAACCAAACAACATGTTGCGTTTGACTCGATATATAACCTCACTTGAAAGAACCCAAATGCTCGAGTCATGTAAAAGCTCATTGTTTTTATACTAAATACAATAGGTTCCACTTAAAAAACTTGCAATAGTGATGAATAATTGATGGTCAAGTTGTTAATTCCATATTTTTTAATTCCACAGATTTTACTCCTGGAAAATTCAGTATAAGATTTAGTTATGACAAGGGAATTGGGAGTGTTTTAGTTTAGAGTAAAGGAACAACAACCCAGTGATCAAAACCAATTTTTACTCTGCATTTTCTCAATCAAAGATTTCTTTGGGTTAATAAACTCTTTTAAAATTCAGTCAACATTTTGGATAAGTAAGTCACCTTACTATAGATTGTTTTAATCCATAATTGAAGTTATCATTCTATGTAGGTACTATTTTTATTTCTAGTTTACAGATTGAAAAATTGAGGTACGGATCAGTTAAATGACTTACCCAACCCATTTGAAGCTGGAATTTAAACTAAAACAATCTGGTTTTGTGCCAGAACCCATGTCGTTAACCATCGGAAATGGAAACTTTACTATGACAAGATGAAGGATGTAAAAGTGTTAACGCCAAGGAGGAGGACCTTGTGCAGAGAATATTAAGGCAGAACAATACTAGAGGGCTGAGAAGAGGAGAACAAGAAGAGGGGAATTCAGAAAGGGAGATTTAATGGAGACCAACTCCATTAAACTCTAGTTTGCAATTATATTTAGGATCCTCAATGTAACTAGTATTGGCATAGTGGCATTTGAAAGGTTAAAATTCAGTCCAGTTTCTAGTTTAAGCTAGTCTATTCTGATGTCTCTTTATCTAATCCTCATCATTTTTGCTCTGAGAATGACCCTATCTAACTTTTATTCCTCTTTATTCTCAGTATTGAACAGGAACGTTTTATGAGATTTCTCTACGTGTGGAACATTTAGAATACATTCCTTTGAATTCTGAGGGAATGTTATACTACATGACATTAGTTACTCTGTGGGGTCATTCTTGTACCCTTGACCAATAACAGTCATCAGCAGCATCTTTGGAAAAAGAAAGACAATTTGTTGTTGAAGCATGAGTGCTATTTAAAATCCATATATCTATTTCCTTTTCTCATTGAAAATAATTATTTCAACTTAATGGTAATCCTACTTTGATTAAAAATGTTAATATCTAAAAAAATTTAAAATAAAAATGTTAATATTAAATATCACTGTAAAATATTTATTTAGATGACATGGATAAAATGATATAATTAAAATTTGTTTCTTTTAATTATACTATTGCTACATAAACTTTACTTATTTTATCTCAATTCATAACCCAAGTATATAATTATTTTCTAGGATGATCACCATGCATATAGGGAGGAAATTACTATTACAAATCCTTTCTTATTTATTCTTGCATTGGAAGCTTATACCACATTTGTAATATATAATCATAATTTAATTTATTTTAGTAATGTTTCCTTAATTTAAGTATCAAAAATTTTATTTCTCTCTACAAGTTTTCTCAGTTTAATTTTCCAGGCACAGTTTAATCCCTTTATTTGACATGCCTGTTGTTTGCAACACAATATTAGCCTAAAGGAAATTTAAATATCCTACAACAGCATTGAAAATATAAAGTGAAATAGCATATCTAAAACTGATTTATTTTCCATTTAGTAATTTTGTCCTATTTATTTCACTCCTCTCTATGTATAGGAATCCCTTTATGATTCTGCTCTTCTTGAAGGAGGAACAAAACTAGGTTCATTATTTCACACTTTCATTATGGTTTTGGGGACATGATCACATGTGTTTGGATCCTTTTAAGAATATACATATTATAATAGGGTTCTACTGTGAATTATTTCTCATTCTTCATCTGCCTATTTGTCTGCCTGACTTGGAAGGTGAAAGATATCTTTACTACTCTCAAAAATATTTTATATTATCATTTTAATGCCATAGTTAATATACTGTAAATTCAGTTTATAAGTAAGGTCTCACAGGAGTCTTAGAAATGCTGAAATGAAAAGTATAGATTAATCAGTATAAACAACAGCAAATACCACAAGAATTGAATTCAAGGGGAGTTACTGTGTTTAGGTTTTTATTTTTATTTTTTTTATTTATTTTATTTTATTTTATTTTTTTTTTATTTCAGCTCATCATGGGGGTACATAAGTTCAGGTCATACACATTGTCCCTGTCCCGCCCATCCCCCCGAGTCAGAGTCCCAAGCGCGTCCGCTCCCACTCTCCAGACAGTGCGCCTGGCACTCGCCATGTATTCATACCTCGATCCCCTCCCCCCCCCCACCTCCCCGGGTCTGCACCCTCAAGCATGACCATTCCCCAGAGGGTGCGCAACGCACTCGTCATGTAGGCATACACCCATCCCCTCCCCCCACCCCCCCATCCCAGTCTGATATCCAATTGGTATCCTTCCCTGATGTACATTTAGGTGATGATCAGGGAAACCAGTTTTCTGGTGAGTACATGTGATGCTTGTTTTTCCATTCTTTGGATACTTCACTTAGTATAATGGGTTCCAGCTCTCTCCAGGAGAACCAAAGAGATGTCGTATCATCGTTATTTCTTATAGCTGAGTAGTACTCCATGGTATACATATACCACAGTTTACTAATGCATTCGTGGATTGATGGGCACTTGGGTTGTTTCCACATCTTTGCGATTGTGAATTGTGCTGCTATAAACATTTGGGTACAGGTGTCTTTGTTAAAGAATGACTTTTGTTCTTCTGGGTATATGCCCAATAATGGAATTGCTGGATCAAATGGTAGGTCTACTTGAATCTGTTTAAGGTATCTCCATATTGCTTTCCATAGGGGTTGCACTAGTTTGCATTCCCACCAGCAGTGTATGAGTGTTCCTGTCTCTCCGCATCCACGCCAACACGTGTTGTTTTGGGATTTTTTGATAAAGGCCATTCTCACCGGAGTTAAGTGGTATCTCATTGTGGTTTTGATTTGCATTTCCCTGATGATTAGGGATGTTGAGCATTTTTTGATACGTTTTTTGGCCATTCTTATGTCTTCTTTTGAAAAATTTCTATTCATGTCCTTTGCCCATTTTTTTGATAGGATTGTTTGATTTTTTCTTGCTGATTTTCCTGAGTTCTAAATAGATTCTTGTTATCAGTCTTTTATCTGATGTGTAGTATGCGAAAATTTTTTCCCATTCTGTAGGCTGTCTGTTTATTTTCGTGACTGTTTCTTTGGCTGTGCAGAAGCTTTTTAATTTAATCAGGTCCCATTCGTTTATTTTTGTTGTTGCTGCGATTGCCTTAGGGGTTTTCTTCATAAATTCTTTGCCTAGACCAACGTCTGTGAGAGTCTTTCCTACATTTTCTTCTAGAATTCTAATCGTTTCCCATTTAAGGTTTAAATCTGTTATCCACCGTGATTTGATTTTTGTGAGAGGTGAAATCTGTGGGTCCTGTTTCAGTCTTCTACATGTGGCTATCCAGTTTTCCCAGCACCATTTATTGAATAGGGACTCTTGTCCCCAGAGTATGTTTTTGTCTATTTTGTCAAAGATTAGATGATTATATGAGGATGGTTTTATATTTGGGTTTTCTGTTCTGTTCCACTGGTCTGTGTCCCTGCCCTTGTGCCAATACCAAGCAGTTTTAAGCACCACAGCTTTGTAGTATAGTTTGAAGTCTGGCAAATCAATACCTCCCATTTTGTTTTTATTGCTTAAGATTGCTTTTGCTATACGGGGTCTTCTCTGTTTCCATACAAAGTGTATAATTATTTTTTCTAAATCTGTGAAAAATGATGTTGGTAATTTAATAGGAATTGCATTGAATCTATAGATTACTTTGGGTAGTATAGACATTTTAACGATGTTAATTCTTCCAATCCATGAGCATGGTATGGATTTCCACTTATTTACGTGTTCTGCAATTTCCTTCCTTAGCGTTTCATAGTTCTCTTTATAGAGGTCCTTTACCTCTTTAGTTAAATATATTCCTAGATATTTTATTTTCTTTGTTGCTATTTTGAAAGGTATTGAGTCCTTAATTTGGTTCTCCAATTGAATGGTATTGGCATATATGAATGCCTCTGATTTGTGTGTATTGACTTTGTAACCTGAGACATTACTGAATTCGTTAATTAATTCCAGGAGTCTCTTGGTTGAGTCCTTGGGGTTTTCGAGATACAACATCATATCATCAGCGAAGAGTGAGAGTTTGATCTCTTCTGTCCCTATTTGGACACCTTTGATTCTGCTCTCTTGTCTGATAGCTCTCGCAAGGACTTCCAATACAATGTTGAAAAGTAATGGGGACAGTGGGCAGCCTTGTCTGGTTCCAGTTCTGAGTGGGAATGCTTTCAATTTTTCCCCATTCAGTATGATGTTGGCTGTGGGTTTGTCATATATGGCTTGTATTATTTTTAGGTAGGTCCCATTTATGCCTATGTTGTTAAGTGTTTTTATCATAAAAGGGTGTTGAATTTTGTCAAATGCTTTTTCTGCATCTATTGAGAGGATCATATGGTCTTTATTTTTGCTTCTATTTATGTGGTTAATTACATTTATAGATTTTCGTATGTCTCACAGGAGTCTTAGAAATGCTGAAATGAAAAGTATAGATTAATCAGTATAAACAACAGCAAATACCACAAGAATTGAATTCAAGGGGAGTTACTGTGTTTAGGTTTTTATTTTTAGTTTCATAACTTAGGGCAAACATTTTGATAATCACTATTATCATTTCATTTTCTGTACAAGGCTAATTTTTGTAGGTTGCTTAAAATTCTTTGGATAGGAAAACAATCTACAGACTTTAATTAAACACACTTTCCTGAGCAAAATGTCTGACTAATTATAAATTTCAAAAGCTCATTATGTGTTTGATGCCACAACAATTTTTAAATAAGAATTTAAAGTATTAATAATAAGGCTAAATAAAAGTTGAGTTGCAGAGATTTCAATTTTAATATCATGTGAGCACTTAGATAAGTGATCATAGCACAAGGAATATTCACTACATGACTTTCTGGTGTACGTAAGAAAGATCGTATGGATCTCCTTTCCAGCATGGGCCTGATCTTTGTTTTTATATTATGGGTATTATTACTTTTGTGTCATTTTTAAATTAACACTGTCAACAATTCTAAGTGTGTTTAAACTCTATTTCTAAGTAAACATAAATGTAAAGATGCATTTTTAAATTTCCTTATTAAGTTCCTTTCAACTTTCCACACAATCTTGTGATATGCATTATAGTGGATGCAATTGTAATATAACTTATGTATACATTAATTATGTCCCAGTTGTGGAATACAGTGGTATTGATAATTATGTCATGTCAAAACACAATAAGATGGGGATAAGACATTTATATAGGGTAATGATATTGCTACTCTGTGAATTATATTTCTCTCAATGTAGGTATTTAGCCATAAGGTAAAAGGTAGAATATTCTGAAGTGCATAACACAAATGGGGAATAGTTTACTAATCCAGTGAAATTGACTCATGTTTATATCTTTTATCAATGGTTATTGTACTTTTTCTTCAAAGCAATTTTTATAATAACCATTATGTTCCTTCTCTGAGGGACATCCATTTTAAAATTTAGTTTACCCTCTAAAATATATCTTGTTTTTCAGACATACAGGAATTGTGACTAACAAGTTAAAAATAACTGCTATTAGAAAGTAATTTTCTCTTAAACACTTCACTGTACATCAGGAAAAAAGTGTATATAGTGAAACAATTGCATTTTAGCCTAACAGATCCTTCTAGATTAGATCACCCTTATGATTCTTTTTCCTGAGCAAAGTTCCAGGTTTAATGAACTTTTTAATGTAGTCCATGTCTCTGTGTAACTGTCTGTGTCTCTCCCAGGCTCTAGCTCATGTTTTCTCTCTCCCTCCCTCTTTCCTTGTTTCTCTCCTTCCTTCACTTCTTCCTTTATTCCATTCCTCTCTGCTTCTGTACACACACACACACACAAATACACACACACACACACTGTTTGTAAAGGGAACTTTAATGAATGCAATACCAGTGCAAACAGATTAAAAGTTTCTAGAGCACTTTACATTATCTATATTTATGAAATAGGTATGATAATATAAAACAACAAACACTTAAACATCATTTGACTTCAAAATCAGCCAGTGAAGGGATTATATATCAGATGGAATCATAAAGAGTATCTGAGCCTCAGTAACATAGCAAGACCTCGTCTGTACAAAAAATACGAAAATTAGCCAGGTGCTATATAGCATGTGCCTGTAGTCTCAGCTACTGGGAAGGCTGAGGCAGGAGGATTGCTTGAACCCAAGGGTTGGAGGTTGCAATGAGTTATGATGCTGCCAGTGCACTCTAGCCCAGGCAACAGAGTGATACCCTATCTCAAAAAAAAAAAAAAAAAAGTATCTGGTTAACTATTTATTTTACAGATGAAGAATTTTGTGCCCAGAAAAGCAAAATGACATATTTATAGTTGAGGGCTTTTGAAGCCAAGACTTGAACCCAAGTCTTGTCTCTTCTTATCTTTTAAAAAAGTGCTCTTTTTAAAGATTTTATTTAATCTTATCATAGGAGATTTTCTTTAATTGTATCATAAATATCCCCATCACCCAAAATCTGGGCAGTTGCAAGGCCCCATCAACTCTGTGGTGGTTACCTCCACTGTACTCCGTAGGCAGAAAACCCTGATCTTTCCCCATAGGCCAAATGCATCCTGATGTTTAATGTCAAAACCTAAATGATGCAAAAATCCAAGCCCTCTGAATAACAAAATTTTGGTTAGTTGGTTCACTGAATTTAGATGCCAAAAACAAACACACACTATTTCCTTAGATTACTAGATTCTTCCTAATTAACTTATTTCCCAAAATAGTTCAAATATCAGTTTTGTTTTTACTATAGGGAAAAGAGCCTGTGAAATTTGTCTGTGGCATCTTCCCTGAAGTATTAGTCAAGGAATATGGCAGGGAGTCCATGGAGACACACCAGACAAATACACACAGTAACAGGTAACCTAAATATCTAAAATAGATTGTCAATGTTGACAACCTAGTTTAAAAGACTAATGCTCATAACTGTGAGCCTCAAGGTAGTACAACAATTCTGTAAGTTCATAGAGCATTTATTTTTCATTTCATTCCATTTTCATGTAAGCACATATGGAGTTCAGATGTCCTGTATTACTGGGAGCAAAGGAAAGATCATTTTTAAACAAATACATTATAAACAAAATCAAATTAATATTCTTCCATTTCAAATGTTACACAATGCCATAAGTTATGTATATTTTTTATTTCAGAATATTATGGGGATACAAACATTTTGGTTACATGAATTACTTTTGTACAGTTTGAGTCGAAGTTTTAAGTGTGATCATCACCCAGATAATGGTGCATTGTACCTGTTAAGTGTGAATTAACCCATTCTCTCCTCCTCCCACCTACCTGCGGAATTTCTGTGGAATTTTACTACCATATGTATACATGAGTATTGATCATTTAGTTCCATTTTAATAGTAAATACATGTGGTGGTGGTTGTTCCATTCTTGGGATACTTCACTTAGGAAGATGGTCTCCAGTTCCATCCAGGTTGTTAAAAAAGATATTAGTTCCCCATTTTTTTAGTGGCTGAATAATACTCTATGGTATACATAGACCACATTTTATTAATCCACTCATGTATTGATGGGCACTTGGGTTGTTTCCACATCTTTGCTATTGTGAATTGTGTTGCTATGAACATTCGAGTACAAGTATCTTTTTTATAAAATGTCTTTTTTTTCCTTTGGGTAAGTACCCAGGAATGGAATTGCTGGATCAAATGGTAGGTCTACTTTTAGTTCTTTGAGGTATCTCCATACTACTTTCCATAAGGGTTGAACTAATTTGCAGTCCCACCAACAGTGTGTCAGTGTTCCTTTCTTTCCGCATCCATGCCAGCATCTGTTGTTTTGGGATTTTTTGATAAAAGCTATTCTCACTGAAGTTAGGTATTATCTCATTGTGGTTTTGGTTTGCATTTCCCTGATGGTTAGAGAAGTTGAGCATTTTTTCATATGTTTATTGGCCATTATTCTATCTTTTTAAAAGCTTCTGTTCATGTCTTCTACCCACTTTTTAATGAGGTTGTTTATGTTTTCTTGCTGATTTGCTTGAGTTTTTGTGATTCTGGTTATTAGCCCTTTATCAGTGTGTAGCATGTGAATATTTTTTCCCTTTCTGTAGCTTGCGAGTTTGCTCTATTGGTTGTTTCCTTGGCTGTGCAGAAGCTTTTTAATTTGATCAGCTCCCATTTATTTATTTTTGTTGATGCTGTGAATGCCTTTGGGGTCTTCATAAATTCTTTGCCTAGGCTGATATCTGATATAAGAGTTTTTCCAAACTCTTCTTCTAGAATTCTTACAGTTTCATGCCTCAGGTTTAAAAGTCTGTTATCCATTGTGAATTAATTTTTGTAAGTGAGAAGAGGTACAGATCCTGTTAGTCAGTCTTCTACATGTGGCTATCCAGTTTTCCCAGCACCATTTATTGAATAGGGATTCTTTTCCCCATTTTATGTTTTTGTCTACTTTGTCAAAAATCAGATGGTTTTATATCTGGGTTCTCAGTTCTGTTCCATTGGTTTATGTCTCTGTTCTTGTGCTAGTATCATTCTGTTTTGGTTACTATAACCTTGTAGTATAGCTTGAAGTCTGGTAAATTGATGCCCCCTGGTTTATTATTTTTGCTTAAGGTTGCTTTGGCTATTTGGGGTATTTTCTGGTTCCATACGAAGTGCAGAATTATTTTTTCTAGATATGCAAAAAATGACATTGGTATTTTAGTGGGATTGCACTGAATCTGTAAATCATTTTGGGGTAGTATAGACATTTTAACAATGTTGATTCCTCAGATCCATGAAAATGATATTTTTTTCCATTTGTTTACATCCTTTGTGATTTCCTTCCTCACTGTTTTATAGTTCTCCTGTAGAGGTATTTCCCCTCCTTGGTAAAATATATTCCTAGGTATTTTATTTTCTTTGTTGCTATTTTGAAAGTTAAAGGCATATTGATAATTTTGCTATGGCATGTAAGCAGATTTTTAATCCAAAGATATAGTTGAACATGACTAAATTAGATGGTAGTAAGCCAACGGTTGCTTAGGTTTTACTATATACATTTGCACTACAAAAATCATCAATTATGTGGATAAGTTTGAACAGAAAACAGTTTGGGGTTGGGAATACTTCACTCTTAATTAAAACTTCATATTGGCACAAACACCTTTAATTCTTAAATTTAACTGGAAAACAAACTTGCACTTTTTTAAAGGATAAAGTAGGTTTTTTTTTAAGTTTAAAATAACTACAAAATTAGTTTTTATTTTAAGAACAAGTAAACCTCTTAAATGGCTTATGTCACAATAAATAGCGTACAGAATATGTGGTATGATTTTAGGAAACATCTTAAATCAGCCTCAGCAAAATACTGAATTTTTTAAATTCAGTATCTGACAATGGGTCACAAGTTTCCAATTTGAAAAACACATATATTTTGAGGTATTTATGAATTCCAGAACATGCACTTTGTACTCTGCCTCAACATTTTTAAACTAGAAAAAAAGTCCTTGCATGATTTAAATGCATTATTGGGAAAGCCAGTAAGTTTTGAAAAAAATGTCATTTATCAAGTAGAAATATTAAAATTGATGAAATTCAAGAGGATGTGTATATACACATATCAAAAAAATACAGGGCCATTTCCAGCATAACTTAAATCAACTCTGATAGTTATGAAACAAGGTATTTATGAAACAATTTATGAAATGGGAAATAATATTTTCTCAGTTTACTTAGTTAATAATTTACCTTATACCAAATAGAATTTGAGATAACTTGAATATTAGTTTAATACATTACAAGATTTGCATTTTAATATATAGATACAAACATATGCAAACTTTTGTTGTAAATGTATTTTTCCAAGAAATCTGATTATCCCACTACCCTCTTAGTCAAATTTTATTATAATTTGAAAATGCTTTGATATTTGATTTCAAACATATAATGACTGTAATTTTTAAAGCATACTCAAATTACAAAATCAAATCAAACCACTAAGATGTCTTCTATAATAAGCATAGTGCACCACATATAAAAGCATGAATCTTAGAGATTCCTAGATAAGTTTACCTTCCAAATTTTTATTTTGAAAATTCTGAGACTATTTCAGCAAGATATTAACAGATAATGAGTGGAGAAATAAGGTGAGTGTTCAGTTGTCAAATGATTATTCTTTACGGCAAGTTTTTCAGGGTCTAGTATATGTAAATTTTTATGTGAATCAGAGAGAGGGGGAGAGAGAGAGTGGAGATTGAACAAAAATCTGCTTTGTCACTTTCACTTATTTTCCTTTTATAGAGTACAGCATAGGATATCAGAATTGAAAAAAAGTTTAGAAATTATGTGGTCCATTCCTCAACCAATGAACAGCGCTTCTACTTGCACTGATTGATTCTTCTAAGTTGTTTTCCATTCCAAGGAAGAAAAAAGACTAAGTTTGGTTGAAACCAAAATATTATTTTTGGGTTGTTTTCCTTAGATAGAGCAAAGGACTGGCAAAGAAAAATCAATGTGCTGGTGAAGAATCCTCTATAATGGATCTCTTTATCAATGTGAGACTTTCTTCTCTAACAATATCATTCTTTATAGAATTTTTCTTTATGGGAACAGGTTATACAAATGTAGAAAAGGTATTCCTTTTGAGTCAGATGACTTCATTTGAGTCAGACTCAAATTATCTGACTTCTTATGTGTCATAATTTTGAAGAGAGGCCTGTTGGGTTATTATCCCAAGGATTATTCTCCTAGAAGAATTTAAAGCTATAAGTTAAAAGGACATTTACTCAAGTTTGTTGACTAAACTAATCCGTTGAGATTTCATTAGTTAAGTCTTGAATCAGAATTTTTTCCATTTTGAGACCGTCTATCGATGATGAGATTTGATTGGGTCTGGAGATGAGAGATTTGTTGGAGATCAGAGATTGTAATTTAAATGATAACCTATTAATATTTAAATGGTTATCTCACTCTATTGGCATCTTTGTTTGCTTACAGCGAATACAGATTAATATTTTCCTTAGACTTCCCAATGATCTGTTAAATATAAATTGTGTTACACAAATTTGATTCTACATAATTTTTACAGCATTAGTAAAGAGAAAGGCACTTTCACAAGCAATATTAAACCAATATGCCAAAAGCCAAATCCAACCTGCTGCCTGTTTTGTAAATAAAGTTTTATTGGAACACAGCCACACTTATTTGCATATGCATTGTCTACAGTTGCTTTCATGCTATGGTGGCAGAGTTGTGGCAGAGTAACAGTTTGCATGTCGTCTACAAAGTCTACTATATTTATTATTGGGCCCTTTACAGAAACAGTTTGCCAACTACTACCAGTGTATCACATTACTACTACCTGGTAATCAGAAAGAATTTGATGTAGCTTCCAAAGGAGGTTGTCATCCAGACAGTAGTCTAAATATTAGAAAGTGCATATGTTTCTACGTATATATATCCATATATCTATATACGTGTTCAAACTTCCTTGTCACTTGGTGCTATTCATATTTAACATACTATTTTGCTACTGTAATATCAACATGACCTCTTTTTAGAAACTTTCCAAATACTTAGTTTAGCTAATATTCTATTAGTACACATATTTTTTGATGCTGGGCTGATTTTTTTTGTTGTTGTTCACTTGCCTTTGGAGAAAATAAACTTGTTGACCTAAGAATATCTCTTGAGGTACAAACAATTCCAAAGTTATGTTTTAATAGACTAATAGATACTTATACTTGACTATATCTCACATTTGTATCATGGAGGCATTCACCTGGTTTTGTATATCATTCAATTTATATTAACATATGAATATTCCTCACTTTAAAATTTGGCACAGAGTCAGTTAAATTATTATTAAAATGTGACTAGTACAAGGAACAAATTGTCTCACTTTATTGAATAGTTGATTTAAATTCGCTGGTATATTTAGAGGTCATGTAGTGTAAGCTCTTTATATGTACTTGTATCCAAGATTTTCTTACTTTTTTTTTAAATGCTTTCTTCCCTTTTTATCTTATTTTAATTAACCAGTTTTCATTTATAATTTGTTCCTAACCAGAATTATCTGATATACAATGAGATTTTTGCAATTCAGAGAGTAATATTTAAAAATTAAAACATCAAAAATTAAAACATTGGCTCAGGAGAGGATACTGTAACTTCTACTTATACTGGTACATTTTCAGTCCCCTTTTCCGTTAAGCTATTTTAAAAATCAGGTAAGTATTAAAATACCTATTTTTAATAGGCACACTTTTATCTAGATGTTTTTACTATAGTTTTGAAGTTATGATATTAAGGGGGTATATATGTGTATGTTTACATTTCTACCTAAATACACATTGCTTGTGAATTTACATGATGGCATTTTATTATGAATACCCACTTGAGTCCACTGAGCTTATTTTTCCCAGTATATAAATTTATATAATAGTATATGATTGAGATTTTTTAGTATATATATTTATGAGAAATGGAGTTTTCCTATATATAACTCTTCTAATAAAAATCATCAGTATACTTTTAAAATGCTTTTTTATGTTTGCTAGAATTTGCTAACTGAATTTAGTTCTTGTTCTAACCAAGGTTGTTAAAGACCCTTTAGTATCTATAATTGATGTGTTTTGAAGTGGTACCTATAGAGGGCATTAATCTCATTTCATAAGAAGCTTACCATCTCACTTTCTTCCATCCTTACATTCTAATTTTTTTTATAATTTATTTTAGTAATACTTTGTGCCTTTACTGGCATGGTATGTTAACAGGAGTTTTATTCCAAGAGCTTCTGTCTTGATACCAGTTCTAGAAAATTCAAGTTCAAAAGTTTCTGATAACTGGATGTATGCTGGGGCAAACTGCTTTAATACATAGCCTAATTTTATGATAATAGTTTCTAAATGCAATGTTTGACACTGACAACTTTATTACCAATAAATAAATCAAATCATGATTAATTAAAAGTTAAAGCTCTGACAATATTACAATTATCAAATTTCTATGCTGTCAAATACATGTTCCTGGACTTATAATACATGTGCCAGAAAGTGTTTTCAGTCTAGTGAAGATTTGTTGTCTTTTCTTTAAACTTGTTTACATTTATTCAGCTTAGAATTATTTTTCATAATTAATAATCATGCTTTTGTTTACCAAATTGTATACTTTAAATCTAAAAAATAATATGACATTTAATTTGTACATACTACATTGAGTGAAAGTAACATATCAGCCTAGCATTTCTTTTATACATCCTGTAAGTAGGACTCAAAAATAAGAACTGAACATTAACTTTATGGGTTTTTTTCTACTCGATAGGTGCTATGGATATAGAGGAGAGAAATCGCCAAATGAAAATTAACAAATACAAACAGGTAGCCGCATCAGATCCCAGACTGGAACAAGATTACCATTCGAAGGCAAGACATTTTTCTTTTTACAAGTTGTAAAATAATTAATCATATGAAACAGATTCTTTTAAACTGCTAAATGCAGATTAGTCAGACACAAACATATAATGCAATGGCCCCATGATATTATTAAGTGCTAAAATTTATAATGTGTTTATATACCAGATCTTAGGAATAGAATTTGCCTTACTTAAAAATAAAACATAACATTATATAATATAGGAGATTAAAGATCTGAAGGATAAATCTTTTAGAATTTTTCATTTTATAAAACTCAAAACCCCTCAAAATTGTTTAGGAAGAATGTCTATTATCTTCTTATAGCTTTCTTTCATATAGGTATTTCTCCCATTTATAGTATTTTAATTGAACCTAGTTTATTACTGAATTATTAGAACAAAATACAAATGTTCCTTGGTTTGTGATGTTTCAAGTTATGAATTTTTGACTTTAGAATAGCACAAAAGCAATACACATTCAGTAGAAATCATACTTCACATTTCAACGTATTCAATAAATTACATGATCTATTCAATACTTTATTACCAAATAAGCTTTGTGTTAGATGATTTCATCCAATTGTAGGCTAATGTTAAGTGTTCTGAGACTGTTTGATGCAGGCTAGGCTAAGCTATGATGTTTGGTATGTTAAGTGTATTAAATGCATTTTCAACTTAGGATATTTTCAAGTTACGAGGGACTCATTGGGATGCAACTCCATTATAAGTTGAGGAGCATCTGTACATACTCATGAGGTGGTGTGAGGAGTTCAAAAGGTCTTTTAGTATGAATCTTTTTGAACTACTTTTTGGAAATAAGTTGAAATATGAGTTCTACCAAGGTAGGAAGTAAAGAGTATTATTTCATTGGTCTTGTCCTTCATTACCTTTATATTTTCAGGAGATTTTTAAGTTCAAAGTATTATTCGTGGCCAAAATCATGAAAATACTTTGTTCTGATGTACCTATTTAAATAAAAGAATGAAAATAGCAAAATTTACTATTAACATTCAGCTACTATGTGCTTTCTTAGTCATTTAATCATTACAATCGTAATATTTGTGGTCTCTGTATATTAGAGAAAAGCAGTTTGGACTCTTATATACTTACGTCTATTTTATCCTTACATACTTAACCTTCATTTTCTCTCTATTATATTCCATTCCTTGGTGATGTCAAGAACTTATTAAGTAAAGCATTAATCACTATGTTGGGTATGAATATTTAGCGGGTAGCACCAGGTTCTAGCTTCTCCACTAATACAACCTAGAGGAGGCAGAGATTCTTACATCAGCATCTACTCTAAATTACAAATCTCTTCCCCAAGTTACATGAATACTGATAGGATGAATACAAGATTGTTCATCACAGAATTCTGGTGTACTAGAAATGTCACAGTCCTAAAGCCAGAGAGAAGTAAATTTAAGACAAATAAAAATAGCCTTGGCTTTATTCATTAGGTTCTAAACACCTTGAAATTTTTCACTAAAATGAGAATATGAATAGATTCAAATAGGTACAGTAATTTCATAGAAAGTAGTTCTGTGATGACATAATATTTCAGATACATCCCTAACCATTTCAGTTAGAAATCAGGGTGATATCTATATATATATATTTTTTTTGGTATTTCTGCCTTGGGCTAAATAGATACACCCAAACTTTTGTGACATCTGTTATGCTCTAATCTCCCATCTGTTTATTTTATGTAATCCAAAGATGAAGCCATGAAGTCCTAATAAAATAGGATATTAAAATTTCTGTAAACATGTCTACAGATAACACAAATTTGTTTGTTTATATATATATATTATATTGTAATTCAGGAGGGAATGTAGGTGATTTATAAAAATACTTATAATACTCTCAATAATATCATCAATGAAGAAAAGAGTATCAGGAGAAAATAAAGACTGGATAAAACAAGATAACTCCAAAAGTTCATCTTGTGAACAAAATGCATTGCATGAGATCCTAAATACTTGCTACATGAGGGGCATATATTTTGACTCTGAGCTTCCTAACAAGCAGCAAAGGCAGAAAGGGAAACTTAATCAATTGTATGATTTACATTGCTCATACAATAAAAACAAGTTCCTAGAAGCAATAGCAATGATTCTTGTTATGGATACTTGACAGAAATTTATTACAGGAGGATGGACCAAAAGAATACTATAGGCATGGCTAGGATATTTTTTTTCAAAAAACAAGTTTTGATTTCACTTCAAATTCATGAATAAATGAATGCTTAAAGCTTCAAAGTTTTATAAATTTGACACCAATCATTTTAGGATGAGAAAAAATTTAAGTCTTGGTAAAAGATTGATTATAGTAAGCAATATAATTTCCTAGGTATTCTCCAAGGCAGTGGTTTTCAAAATATAGTCCCAGACCAGCAGTGTCAGCATCACAATCACCTGAAGTCTTTTATAAATGCAATTCTCTGGGCCTCTTATATACCTATGGAATCAAAGCTCTGGACGGTCCCTGTGTTTCACAAATCTATCAGGAGATTCCAGTGTAGACAAAAGTTTGAGAACTACTGCTCTAAGGTGAACTGATTGTAAAATTTACTTTTAGGTAACTGAATGAATTGACTTCCTCAATTAGAGTTTTAGCTAGGAGCCAGAGGTGAATGATGTCATCAAAAAATGGAGACTTTATTTTTAGAATAAATGATCTGGCACCTTTATTAGACCTCTCGTAGTTTCTAACAAATACTATCATTGAATATCAAATACTTATCATTATGTTTTCTATTATTAGGATTATGCAGCCAGATTACCCAAAATATAATCAAATCATCAATGTACAACTTTTTAAAAGGGTCCAAAAAACAACCCTATTTTGTACCACCTCAAATTATTTCCTGTCTTTGCTGGACCATCTATCTCCCCATCATTCTAGATTGATCTTACTCTCTTATGTGTCAAAAAGATTACAGAGGAATCTTCTTCAGTTAAGGGCATATATAGATTGAAGTTATTATTAATTTTCATGCTAATAGTTCCTTAGATTAAAATTTTTAACACCATTCCTCTCTTTTTGATGAGGGATATTTAGCTTATATTTACATTCTTTACTTCCTTAGTTTAACAAGTGCCAATTATAGAGCCTGTTTTTAAGCAATGTGTTTTAACATTAGATCTGATTCCTGAGAAAAATCATTTAACAGATGAGGAAACTAAAATATAGAAAAGTTAAGTAATCTACCCAAGTTCACATAGCCACTAAGTCATGGAAAATATTATTTGTAGCTAATACAGTTTTTTCAAATTTGAGACAAATGAGATGAAATCCAAAGCCTCAGACCTGTAGCATATGCTATACTTCTGAGCTATATTCCTGAAATTCCAGTGAGGCTATTGCGAAGTCCTGTGTGAAATCGAATTGAGTGTAGCCTAGCTGGTTTTTTTTTTTTAATCTATAAAGTCTAAATTTTAAATGGCATTATCTCCCTGAATTTCTCAAGACTTCTGTATTGATAGCTGTAATTCTTATTAAATTAAAAATATTTTTTTGTAACTCACTTTGAAAACATCTATAGAGCAAATGCCTACTAAGTTACTGTCTTTCTAAGAATATTTTAAGTATACTAGAAAATTTGAAAGCCAAGAGTCTATTTTTAATAAGAGCAGCAAAAGGAATATGTAGACATAATTCCTAGTTAATCCGTGGATGATTTCTCAGGGGGTTTCCCTTAAAATAGAATTTAACTATGTACTCAGTGCACTTTTTCATTCCAATTGCACTCTTTTTATCCCAGATTGAAAGTGATTCATCTATTCTATTCTTGGCAGTAATTTAAGGATCAACTTACATCTTTTTATATAAAACAAATTTTCTCTCCTCAGAAAAATGTGATTTGTCTATTAAATTTAGCGGTGCAAATTATACTTTGGCATAGGTCACCTACTGTTCCGTGAGTTATATAATCATAAATTGACATAATTATTAACTAAAATTTAAACAATGTATTTGTACATGAAAATTAATATGTAGAATTTTATGTTTATTTAAACTTGTTTATTTTTAAAATTAGCTATATTTAATATTTTTAAATGTTCCTCAAAGCAATATTGTTATGAAGATTTTTTTTGAAGAGTGAACATTTCAACAGATAATACTATACAGTTTACTGGTACAGTATTTATTAGAATTCAAAGCTTATTTCTCTGTAGAAACAATGGTCCTTTTTAAAGAGCATTTTGTGGTAATGGTCCCACAAAATCATTACACAAATTTCTTACTCCTATTATAGCTCTTATATCATAATTTTCTGTTTTCTTATTTGCCTTTCAAGAATTAAGAAGCGATATAACCCATGAGTTGTCCAGATCTTTTCAACTGTAGGCCAGAAGCCTACAATAAATAATTCCTTTAACCTATAATCTAATAGATTGAGTTAATGTTCTAGGAATCAGAGGACAACATAGTAAAAGAAAGGAAAGGAAAGTTTTTCCTCCATTCATTATGCATGTCTGACCCTAGGCACTTCACCTACATCCTGTCACCTTCTTTCCCCAGGCTTCTTTCTAGTCCTTTAAGCACCCATTCATAAATCTCAAAGACGTATTAGGAGGAAAGCAATTCAATTAAGCTATTAATAGTTTATATTAAAATATGTATAACAACACAGTGTCATTTTTTAGAAAGTCCCTGTAAGTGCAAATAAAACCAAAATTGATAGAATTATAGGCAGTATCCATAGAAAATATTCCACACAGTTATAAGTATATTTGGCAAGTAGATTGCCTCTGTTAGCTACACTGTTTCATCTTATTAGAATTTGTTCTCTTCTCAACACTTCTTGAGAAAATACATTCAATGTTAGCCTTAAGTGTTTTACATCGACTTTTAAGACACGGGAAATAGGTATACCAGAGGAGTAAAGACAAGTTGAGGCTGGTTAGGACTGACCACATATGGGCTGTCTAAAAATTTGGTGTTTACAAGTCAAGAATATTTTAAGGCTCAAGAATCATTAGAATGTGGCAGCAGTGCATAAGTACAGTGAGGTAGATGAGGGCACAGCTTGGAGTCAAACCAACTCCACCTGGGTGTATTGGGTAGGTTTAGCCTCTTATTCACACTTTCTTTATCAATTAAACAGGGTTTGATATCTATTTTATTGGGTGGTGTGAGGATTAAATGAGATGATATACATATATATAAATGGTTTAGCACCTAGTAACTGCTCAGTAAATAATGCAGATAATATTAGTTAGTATTTTATGGTAACAACAGCAAATATAAATAATGATAGGCAGCAGAAATGAATATAATAAGGCCAAAAAGAAATGGTAAAGATATAACTGAGCTAATGAAAAGGATTTTAGTGTATCCCAAATAGCATTGAATGTACCTTTATTCTCAATAGATTCAAGCAGCAGAGATCAAAAAGGAAAAATGAAATTCAGGGAGAAAGAATTTGTAAATATTGAAGTGATATAGAAATTTAAAAAATAAAAAAAGCATTTTAGGAGGCATAGGTGGGAGGATTGCTTGAGCTCAGAAGTTCAAGACCAGCTTGGGTAACATACCGAGACCTTCATATCTACAAAAATTCTTTTAAAAAATTAGCCAGGCATGGTGGCATGCACCTGTAGTCCCAGCTACTTGGGAGGCTAAGGCAGGAGAATTGCTTGAGCCCAGAATTTCCAGGCTGCAATGAGCTATGACCACAGCACTGCACTTTAGCCTAGTCAAGAGAGCAAGATCCTGCCTCAAAAAATAAAAATAAAAATAAAATAAAAGAGACTGAAACATGTGTGTGATGAAAAATTACAAACCAAGTTACTGAACTTAAATTTTGTTATCAAGCTTGACATTAAAGGTGACTGGTCCTTGATGAAGTGATTAACAGGCATGGGTATGGTTGTTTATACAGAATTACTCATTAATAGTGATGACATAAATGGATATGAAAACTGAAAGACTAAATTTATAAAAAGCAAATTTTAAAATGTAAATTAGATGGCCTTGTACAAACTACTAAGAAGATTAATGAAAATACATGAATGTAGATATAATGTAGAAGTGGAAAAATGAGAGGTAATGTTTTAATTTTATAGCAGTGATAGAAATAAAATGCTTGGGAAAACATTTTTTTCTTAAGCAGAAAAGTTGATTTGATTTGCTGGTAGCATATAACACAGCCCAATAACATAGTAAGGTCCAGTGAGCCCTTGTGCCTGCTAGAGGAAGAGCTGCTGCAGGATCACTTCTCAAGCTACCAAGAGAACCTAGTATTCACATAAAACAGATGTCATTGTGCCAGCGTTAGGTGGAATCATCTGATAAATAGAGTGAGAATACTAAAAGGAGTTATGTCAGTAACCCAATTGCTACCCTACAAGGTCCTCAAGGAGTACATTAAGATGTTTTATTGGAAGTTGCTAAGCATCCTTCCTTGGAATGAGTTTCATGAACAGAGGTAGATTTCAGATTTTCTGTTTCATGAACAGAGGTAGATTTCAGATTTTCAAAAAATCCCTGCTAGATTTAGTCTAACCGGATATCTAGCAGAATGGTTTCATGTTTTTTAATCAGAATTAAGATCCCCTATTTATAGTTTTCACCCTAAGCCAGGAATCTTATCACTTACTGATGAAGATGCCAGAGGCAATGTTAGTGGCTTCACCTGAATCTCTTCAATGAAACACACCATTTCTCTAAACTTCTACTCTACTTTGTCACATTTATCTATTATTATGTTCATTTCCCCATGGCCCTGAAATCAGATAGCTTCAGGTTCTATAGCAAAATATCAAGAGAAACTCTGGAAATCAGTAAAACTGCTAATATGGGAGCATACAGAGCAAAAAGTCAACTTACATTAAATGGGAGCACTCTTACTGCCAGACTTGCCTCCAGGGCTCTGAAAGAGTGTGCTGAGTCCTGGCTGCTGCTACCACCTCTTACATTTTCTACCTCTCCGCCAGCTGAGGATACATTTCATCAAGTATTGCACACTTTTTGGTTGCTTCCTGGACCCAAACCAGGCGACAGTCTTCTAAGCTGTCTCAGCTGATTGTCCAAGCCAGCCAGGCTCCAAGCCTTTTATTAGGCACTTGCTGTGTACTTTTTATACATCATTCTGCATTAGTTCTCTAAGTGTATTTATAAAGAAATATGAAGTTAGATTTTAAAATATAGATTATTAAACTGGCAAGTAGGAGCAGCAGTATACAATATGGCTTTAGAAATGCAAGAGATGTTAGTGATAATCTTATTAAGGCCTAATTAAAAAAGACTTCAGTCCCACTTATGAAATTACAAATGGCTGTTATAGCCTGATTAAAAGACAGTTGTATATTAAAATGAAAAAGGATAAAATCATATTTTAAAAGCTTTTATGTCCTGTTTTCTCTCTTCTATAGTTTTTTATTCATTTTTGTAAGGGTAAATTTCACATTTATTTTATGTATAAAATGTATATATCTATATTATATATCCATCAAATTAGCATTTGAAAGTAACCAAAAAATTTCTGCATGTATTAATATAATTTCTTCCTGTATGAGATAAGTAAAGGAAGGAGTGATCAATACATTATCAAGGGAGAAGGAGCTATTGGAAGTATAGTTTCTTGCTATTGATGCACATTATAATTAACTACAGTAGCAGCCACATTCTCGGCAGAATTTCTGACATCTTGATGACAGAAATAGAGATATATGAGCAGTTTTATTAAAGACTCTTCAGTTTATTTTTGGTGATTATGATTAAAAGTAGACTACAAAGTACTATTGAAAGTGTGGACTCTAGAACAAAACTGCCTAGATTCAAACCCTACTTCTTCCACTATCTCTATGATCTTGGGCAAGTTATTCAACATCCTGTGCCTCAGTTTCTTCTTGTATACAGTGTGCTAATAATAGTACCTACCTCAGAGGACTGTCTTCAAGATTAAGTCTATTTGTATACATTATAACTCTTAGGACAGAGCTGGGTACATAATAAGCAATTAGTAAATGTTAGCTGCGATATGATAATGGTGGTCATCATGGTGATGATGATGATGATAATGGTAGGGAAGAAGGAGAAAAAGAAGAATCATATTTCCAACAGATAACTTGCTCTTACCAAAGCCCTTGGGGGTTCAAATCTATATTTGCTGCCATCAAGAATCTACTAGAGTAAGATAATCTTAAAAACAAGTGGGGAGAAAGGGATGAAAAGTTGAAAAATTATGGTAGTTTTAAAAGCCTAAAAATTGATTTGAGTTGTCTTATTTTTGTCAGTCTAGTCAAGTTTTTATCTACCCAAAATTATCATAACATTTCTATTCCCTAGCAAGCTGGTTGTACTTCAACTTTAATTCATTTGTCTATCTATTGGTATAGATATACCTACATACAAAAGTATATTTACACAGAATTTATATATCTATATATACATATACCCTAAACACATATACACACACCCCCTAAAGCTGTGAACCAGAGAAGAATTTATATCATCCATGTCGTAGCTGACAGAAGCAACAACTATTCATTTCTTCCTTGCTTCATAGGAAGAAATTCATATTTCTTCTCTGTCTCTTGCTTTTTGTAAAAGATCTATAGTTAAAAACTTGATGGCAAATAATTTTAATGAGATTTTAGAGATTTTATATTTTTATTTGTGATTAATCTTTGGTTTTAAAAGCTTCTAATTTTATATTCCTTTTTCCTTAACATTCATATCAGTTTACTAGGGCTTCCATAACAAAATACCATAGACTGAGTGGTTTAAAGAACAGAAATTTATTTTCTCAGTTTTGGAGGCTAGAATTTTAAGATTAAGGTGTCAGCAGGGTTGGTTCCTTCTGAGGCTCTCTTTGGTTTGCACATGGCCTCTTTCTTGCGGTGTCTTCCCTTTGTGTGAGTCTGTGTCCTAATCTCTTCTTATAAAGACACCAGTCAGATTGGATTGGGGCCCACCTGTGTGACCTCATTTTACCTTAATTACCTCTTTAAAGGACCTGTCTCCAAATACAGTCACATTTTAAGGCACTGGGAATTAAGACTTCAACATTTTGGGGGAACACAATTCAGTCCATAACACATCTCTACAGAGTAGATAATGATCTTTTAAATTAACATTTTAACGCATTATTAAAGCATATTTGATTATAACATGAGTAGGGATTTTAAGGCAACTAACTGTAGCTATTTTGCTTTGAACTTTTTTGTTTCTTTTTTGATTTTGTTACATTCTTTTTCTATTTCTTCCTATTTTTTCATCTACCTTTTTAAATCATAAGAGATAAAATATTTTTGTTTTGTATTTGCAAATTCATTTTTAAAGTTATCTTTCTTAGCCATAAAACCACATTTAAATATAGTTCTTTTAGCCATAATTTCATTGTGACATTCAAGCATGGGTCCATTTCCTTTACAGGCATTTGTGAATTGCTGCCTGCTACCATATATAATTATAGTTTAGGTCAAGAAATATAAAAAGAATATTTTTTTATTATGAAGAAGTCATTTGCGATAACTTTAAGAGCAACTTATGTGTTAAAGAACACTAAAGAATTATAGAAGAAATTTTAACTTTTCCATTTTTAGTAAATATTATGTTTCTAAAAACTGACAAAGGAAAGAATTAAAAAAAAATTACATCCAGCTACCTATAGGTAAAAGGGTCAATCTATAGACAATGGCTGCTATTGCCAAGAGCATGATTTCTTCTTATATATTACCTAAGAATACATAGCGGAAACATTTTCCTTTTACCTCCAGCAAAAAAATAAATTTATGCCTTTATCTTTGCTTTCATCAAGACTCCAGAGTTACTGGCTTGCTAATAACCAGGATACCTGCAGGAGATGAATGATAACGAACCACAGAAGGGAGAGAGATCTTTCTTTGTAGAATTAGGGAGGATATGGAAAAAGAAGGAAGAAAATGTGATGAAATGGGGCAAACACATTCTTTCCAATCAAAGGATTAAATATGGATATATAAATATAATAAATATAAGAATATTCAAATTAACAGATATGTGAAAACATATATACCTTTTGAACCGAGGCATTTATTACCTAATAAAATACATATGTTCTGTCTTAGACACTGATTATTTGCTTATTTTTTTATCTTTTACATTAAACTATATACTTTTTGAGAATATGTAAATTATATAAAATATATTTATTCATCTTTGTAGTCTTTCCAGTGGCAGGCACTTTGCCTTGGTCATAATAAGCACTCAATGAGATTATTTTTAGTGAATGAACACTGGCATGGATGAGGAGAAGTTAAAATGGTAGGGGTAGGATAGTTTGGAAAACGTTTTAGAGGAAGTAAATTTTAAGCATTTGTACCAATATAAGGACACGATAAGATTTTCTGGAGAAGGTGTAGATAGGTTATTGCATAAGAGTCAAAAGCATATTTTCTAATGGGCATATGAATATTTATTTCCATCTATAGATAATCATAGTAGAAAGAATACTGAGAAAGAATGGGAAGATTTGGGTTCTAAAATTTTGATTCCACAACTTAAGTGATAAGACTTCGGATAAATTGCCCGATAGTTCTTCACAACCCAGCTTTCTTCTGTCTACAAATTGAGGGAACCTTATAATCTATAAAGTACTATACAAATACATGGTACTTTGGAGGGAGCATTGAACAGAACTACTATGTATTAACATTTGGGTTTTAAGCAATTTCATCATTAATTAAGAAATCATTTAATCTCATAACCTAATTTTTAAATTTAGATTTAAAATAGATTTTTCTATACTTTCCTTTTTTCAGTTCTAATGCTTCACCTCTGGTTAGTGAAAGGCTCTCTAATAGATGTATTCTCATGAATGCTTGAATCTATATAATTTTTTTAGAAACATGGCATAATAATTATGATTCAGAGAATAAATTTATGTGTATGATGTTTTGCCTATTATTTTACGTAAAATAAATGATAGCCAATTTTGAATCGACATTTATATCAAAACCTTTAGTCAGTAAGAACAGTCATCTGAGGCAATGTGGAGCTATCCACTTCTAATAATATAATTTCAACTTAATTTGGCTAATTATAATATGAATGTATCTATAATTTTGTTATGTAATAGTTTTGTTTATGAGCACAAAAATTGGTTGTAATTCTTCTTCAGTTGGAATAATTACAGATATTACTTATTAGCAAAAGAAATCTAATATTTTACTAAACATTTGGAAATTTTATTATTTCTATTTCATCAGTTTTGAAGATCGTAAAATGATAAGTCAAGTCTGGAAATAATATAGCCTACCTTAGAATAATATCTCATATGAAGGAAGGAACTTTTGGCTGCTGCTAGCTCCGGAGGATAGAAACATTGTATATGAAAGAGTACAGCACGAGGTCTGGCACAAGGGAGTGCCCAGTAATGGTAGTTATTTTGTATTATAACATGGGAAGTAGGAGTAATAAGAAAAAAACTTAGAGTTGAACTCCATTCTGTTGATAAATGAAAACCTACTAGCTCAATACAGCTTCCTAACAAAGAAAATGGCTATGATTTTATGATTGGCCATTTTCAGGATACAAAGCCCTTCCCATTTCCTGCCAAAAAAAAAAAAAAATCACCTGAATCGTAAACAGATTTAAATGGGTTATTTCAACAGGAAATAAAACATCTTTTTATTCAAGTTAGTTTATATGATATTGTTTTTGATTATTTCAAAGTTTTGCTTTGCTAAAATCCATTGAATTATACTTACAAATAATGATATTTTAATGCTGCTTTTGTATTCTGATTATACATATCATTTTAGACATATTTTTCAAAATTTCAGAAAAGGAAATAAAGTTTTATTTTAAAATATATACCTAAAGTAGAAAACGATATGTGTATGTTTTTAAAATAAATGACTGTTCTAAAGTTACTTGCCCAGTGTCCCGTTAAAAGTAATACAAATTATCACAGTGATGAAAGTGAAAACAGATTTTTTTTTGAAAACAGATATTTTTAAATGAAAAGAAGTAGAAAGACATTAACACTAACAAGTTGAATAATCTCAGTCAATTCATTTAACTTCTCTGTTTCTCAATTTTCTCATATGTAAAATGAGGAAGCTAGGTCCTCTCTGAGATCTCTTTCCACTTTAAAACATTGTGAATTATTGAATGACTCAGTGATGAGTAAATAACCTAAAGCATATTTCACCACGAAATAACTTTCCTGGGCTTTTCTCTTAAATAAAGAGTGTTTATATGAGTTTTCATGGCTTTTGTTTTTGTTTTTGTTTTTTACATCTGAACATATTTTACAAATTTGGTATCTTTCTATAACTTGCAACTCGTAACTGCATACCTGGAGTGTTCCTGAAGCTGATTAACTGTAATTCTGGATTCTGGTTCTGCAACATTAAAAGAAAAAAAAAATGCCAGAGACCAAATGAGTAACAATAAAATGGAGGAAAGAGTGAATGAAGAAGGAATTAAGGAAGTAAGGGAGAAGAGATGAACAGGAGAAAAAAAGAAAGGAAGAGAGATTGGTAGGAAAGGAAGGAGAAAGGGAAGACAGGGAGGGAGGAGGCAGGCCAGCATAATCCTTCCAAACTATCTAATTAGGGAAGCACACGTACCTAAGTAATGAGTATACAAATAGGCTGTGTTAAGTGATATAATAAAAGAAAACTACACAAAGGAAGAATAATAACAGAAATATTTGTTTGGCTGTGAGAAATCTGGGAATAGAATACATGAGGTGAAGGATTTGTCAGGCTGAGGAGAGAGCTTAAACCAAGTTGTAAAAGTACATGAGCATAAGCCATGTGTTAGAAGTAGCCAGTAGTTCTTTAGGGTGGAAATATACAACAAATTAGGAAACATTTTAGGAAAAAAGAATGGAAAAGTTGGCTAGGACTGGATTGTGGAGAACTTTGAATCTTTCAGTTAACAATATAGAATCCTCTCTATTTTATGTTTATGTTCTTCTATATTATTTATTATGTTAAATATCTATATTATTTAATATCTTATCATATGTTAATATCTGTAGCAATATCAATTTATTATTTTAATATAGATTTTATGTTACATATTATTTCTCTATATCTTTATAAAACCTATATCGAATGATGGGTTTTAAGATTTTTGAGAAAGTCACTAGTATGAACAAATTTGTGTTTTTGGAATATAACTTTAATGATATATTTAAGATGTATTTGAAAAGGAGATTAAAGACAAGGAGTCCCATTCAGTGGCTTTGCTTTTGTTCAAACAGGAGGTAATTATTCTTCTTTGCCCCTGCTTTGACTGTTGGCTCCATCCCAAATGGGATGTAAACCCAGTTGTTGCTGCTCTGTCTTCTTACACAGGGAATAAGAGTAGTGAGCCTTTTCTAGGATTTTGAACAGAATGTAATCGTATCTGCCATATGCCTGAATTTGATGGATCAGAGCAATTCTCAGGCCCCCTCACGTTTTTCAACATTATACATACTTAGGCTATTATTTAGCCTTGATTCTCTTAGAGACAAGTGTCTTGAGTTACTCTGTTACCTTCTAAGGCATTAATATTTGAATTAATTTTTGTTGAATTCCTACCTGCCTCAGATTCCCAGGGCATTGTTCCTATAGCTATGTTCTTATGTTTTATTTCTGTTGCAACTTTTGGAATGCTATCTTGTCACTTGATGTCTGCAATATCTATATCCTATATCCTAATAAAGGATATGAATATTCTCTAAAAATTTATAAAAATCATATAATAAGCCATATAATGATAGTTACAGAGGGCCAAGTGCCAGAAATTCTTATGACTAGGGAGGGTTTCTGTATGATTTTTCTTAATTCTAGCTAGATCTTATGGATTTCTGATCTGAAGGCTTAGAAAGGCATTTAGTCATAAAAATGATGTAAGTGCTTTAACAGGGAATTGGCCCATTTAGTTCATACTAACGGGAAACATTTTGTGCTACCCCCTTGGGCTTGGATATAAATGAAATGTTATTGTGTATCAGAATGAGACATTGTTACTAATATACGTAAGGGTTTGAGAACAGACTTTGAGAACATTTCTTGATTGAGGCAGAAATTTCAGGCTGGCATGGTGGCTCACACCTGTAATTCCAGCACTTTGAAGAGGCCAAGGCAGGAGGATTGCTTGAGGTCAGGAGTTCAAGACCAGCCTGAGCAAGAACCAGATCCTGTCTCTACAAAATATAGAAAACTTAGTTGGGTGTGGTGGTAACCACGTGTAGTCCCAGCTACCCGAGAGGCTGAGGCAGGAGGATCACTTAAGCCCAGGAGTTTGAGATTGCAGTGAGCTATCATGACACCACTGCACCCTAGCTAGGGTGACAGAGAAAGCCTCTGTCTCAACAAAAAGAAAAAAGAAAGAAAGAAGGAAAAAAGAAATTTCAGATGACATGAGTTTGAGATATTACTAAGTAATAAAGGGCATACAGATGAATCTAAAACTAAAGCTGTTGAAAAAGAAAAAAATTATTTACCTTATATGGTTACATCTAAATCATAAATGGCTAAGTATTAATATATTATATTACATATTATCAGTAAATTTAAAAAATAGCTGCCTTATTAGGTGTCGGGAAAGAGAAAACAATATATAAAATATTTGAAAGTTGTTTGTAAACCATAAAATTATTCAAATTTGAATTATTAGTGTTATGGTAATGGGTTGTTACTTTCCTTAGTTTAACTTTACTTAATATCAAATGTAAACATAATTATAAAAACTAACCCAAGTTAAACAGTTTCAAGAATGAATAAACCAGAATTTCCAAGTCAGGTTTGATGTTATCCTACCCTAAGTAAAAAAATTATATGGTGTTAAAGGACAATATCTTTTTTTTTTTAATGAGACGTGGAATTAGGAAGTTTTCATAGCCTATTTATGAAGTTTATGTAGCCATTTTCACATTTTTTTAAGTCCAGGTAAAATATTTGAGATTATAGCTTAATGATGGTGAAAATGCAGTATCATAATCTAGAGCTTCTTTAGTTTCATCATGGACTATGCCTAATTATTATTATGGTAAATATTTATTATGTATCAAGATCTGTGATCTTATTTAAAGCTCACATTGGACCTATGAAGAAGGTATTATGTCTACTCTATAGATTTAGAAAGAGACTCAAAGAAGTTAAGACATTTGCCTGAGATTACATAGCTACTAGTAAGTGGAAGAGCAGTTACACATCCGTGTCTTTGAACTCAATCCTGTGGTCATTATGATATATTACCTCTTATCATCAAAATTAGATGACTACATTATGATCTTCATTAATATTATTTCTTAGAGAATATGTCTTTATATCATGAAGTCAGAAAATAGTTTTTTCTGACACAGATCAAGAAGAGTTTACACATTCAGGAAGGTATATCAGTCAAGTTGGCATTCAACTATTCACAACAAAACTCCTGACAAAATAATGTGAATAAATAAGAACTTTTTTTACCCCACATAACAAGGAATCCAAACAGCAGCTCAGAGCTGGTACCATTGCTTAAGGAACCAAGCACTCTGTCTTCTTGCTCCCCTTTCTTAGAGTAAGGCATTTATCCCCATTGTCACAGAATGGCTCCTATACCTGTAGACTTATATTTAAACTTCAATCAGAAAGAGAAGAAGGAAAGGCCAATGACCATACCAGCTGATAAGCCCACTGTAATCAGAAAACCATTTGCTCTCCAAAAATCCCACCCTATAGATTCCTGCTGATACCTCAGAAGTCAGATTCATGTCACATGATCACCTTAGCTACAAGGGATCCTGGAAAATGAAGTTGTTATGTTTTGTTGTTGTTGTTAAAATCAGTATGTATTATTTCAGTAAAGAATAAAGGGGGCTGGGCACAGTGGCTCATGCCTGTAATCCTAGCACTCTGAGAGGCCGAGGTGGCTGGATAGTTTGAGCTCAAGAGTTTGAGACCAGCCTGAGCAAGAGCCAGACCCCATCTCTACTAAAAATAGAAAGAAATTAGCTGGAAAACTAAAAATATATAGAAAAAAATAAAAGTTAACCAGGCATGGTGGCGCATGCCTATAGTCCCAGCTACTCGGGAAGCTGAGGCAGCAGAATTGCTTGAGCCCAGGAGTTTGAGGTTGCTGTGAGCTAGGCTGATGCCACGGCACTGTAGCCTGGGCAACAGAGTGAGACTCCATCTCAAAAAAAAAAAAAGAACAAAGGTGAAAAGACCAGGTGTGGAGGCTCATGCCTATAATCCTAGCACTTTGGGAGGCCATGTGGGAGGATTGCTTGAGCCCAGGAGTTCAAGACTAGCTTGGGCAATAGGAAGACCCCATCTCTACAAACAAAATTAGCTGGGCATGGTGGTGCATGCCTGTAGTCCCAACTACTTGGGAGGCTGAGGCAAGAGGATTGCTTGAGCCCAGGAGTTGGAGGCTGCAGTGAACTATAATGATATCACTGCACTCTAGCCTGGGCAACAGAGCAAGACCCTGTCTCAAAAAAAAAAAAAAAAAAGAATGAAAGGGGAGAAGGAATGTTGGGTACACATCCAGCAGCAACTGGCACAAATGAATAGGTGTTAAATATTCTAATTACCAAAAAGAAAAACCAAAGACCCACTCATAACCCCCAAATAGCTAAATATTGAGATGATAATAGTTTCCATGAAATAAATATGCAATATTTCTTGACTGATTAGAATGGAGTATTTGGGGGAAGGAGAAATCAAAGATAATTTAAATGTTTTCTGGGTTTTAGTTGGATATTGACCTTAATAAATAGTGCAGGGAATATAAGAGATACAAGAAGAGCTGGTATGGAATGAAAGAGAATAAATGTGGTTTGGGCTATATTGAATTTGAGGTAGCTGCTAAACAGCATATAAGAGATGTCATGTTAGCATCTAGAAACACATATCTGAAGTTTGGGAGAGAGGTGAGGGAAAAGGTAGGGATTTGTCAGTCATTATGTGGTAGTTAAAATGGATAGGTAATGGATTAGATCATCCTGGGGAAATACACATAGTGGAAAGAAAAGAGGCGTCTTAAAGATGGAAACTTTGAGACAATATAATTTAACATCAATTTAGGGAAAGCAAATCCAGGAAAGGAGATTAAGAAGAAATGGTCAGGGAGATAGGGGAGAAATCATGAATGACATCTCAGATGCCATAATGGAAAAGTTTCAGGAAGAGAGAAGAAAGAAGAAAACTAAAAAGACACCACTAACTGGTAAATAAGGGTGTTATTGGATTATTATGTTTGTTTGTTTGCGGGGGCGGGGCGGGGGGGTATTTGAGAATAGCTTCAGTAAATGGTAGATTAGAATGGGTTAAGAGTTACAGATTCTCTTGAACAAAATGTTAAATTCATTTGTTAAGGGCAAAAGCATAAGCACTGAAGCTACCCGAGATCTCTAAACCTGGGATTTCATTGCAGAACTGGCATTTCTATTGCTGAAAATTGTGAGAAATCAATGGAAATAAATAAAGGTTGATGTTTTTCAAGGAGGAGCTGATTACTAATAGAGTTCCCATAAAGCCAAACCTTTGGGAAAGTCATAATTGAGTCCTGGCAACAATTCTTCCTCTACGAATTCTTCAGAAAAAATTATTCACCTCATAAATTTCCTCCAGACCAGGACACAGTTCTTCAGTAAGTCTTGGCCTATGTGCTAAGAGATACCCTTGTTTGATTATAGCTTTTTACCTTAAGCTGTTCTTGCCATACCATGTTTTAAGATTTCACTGGAAGAGTCTGTTTCTATATCTATTGAGTGGAGATTAATACCTTCTTCACAGGACCAATGTGAGCTTTAAATGAGATCGCAGATTGTAATACATAATAAATATTTATTCCTTATTCATTCTCTCCTAAGGAGTCTTAGTGAATCCTACAAACAATGCCTGTATTCCTAAACCCCCCACCCAGTGGTGTGTCCAACTCTATGTTCACTTGATAACTTGAAACCAGCCATGGTGGGAGTATTTATATTGGGGAAATCAGCAAACTCTGAACATCAGAATTATTTTCCCCTGGGAAGCTGGTTGTTAAACATTTACCATAACACCACTACCTACACCCACCACAGAGAATGAAATGATTGTATGACTAAACTCTATGCAGCTATCATCACAGTCTCCTATACTTTGATTTGTTACTTCATACTGGAGATAATACTTCAGTATATATCCCAGGTTAAACTTGCCCATTCCATTCATCTTGATTATTAAACATTCATTGAGTGCCTACAATGTGCCAGGAACTGATACAGATAATAGGATTCCTAAAATGAATAAAAGTCATTACCCTCTTACACTCATGAGGTTTTTAATCTAGCAGTGTGGGTAGATTACAGATAGATAAACAGATTAATGATTAAAACATGATGGATGGATGGATGAAGAGAAGAGAAAAGTCACATGATAAAACTATAATAAAGGCATGAATAAAGTAATTTAGTAACACTCAAGGTAGTGATTAATTCTCCTTGAAGTAATTAAGGAAGACTCACAAAGAAGGTGACATCTTTACTGTGCCTTGGAGATTGATTAAACTTATCTCATGAAGAAGGTGTTGAATATGGTTCATCCCACCTGACAGTACTTCACCTGACTCCAGCTATCACAATGGCCACCTTGCAAGCTTTGGAAGGATTAACTGAAATGATCCACATATACTATTTAGAACAGTGCCTTTCACAGGATATATACATATTAATTAAAGCTAGTTTAATTACCATAGCAGGGGGAAGATGCCATCAGGCCTGAAGATCACCAAGAGAGAAAACTCAGTGCCTCAGTCTCCAGTGAAAAATTTAGATCCTTGTCTCCATTCCAGACTGAGGCACGATATTCATTAATCTCAGCTTTATTCCAGAATCCTTCCCTTTGAGCTCTGCAGCTACCAGCAATCTTTCAAGCTGGGATTTCATTTGCAGAATATTGTTTACAAAAGTAACTCTTAAATGAGCCCTCAAATCTCTGTGGCCTTCTCTCTCTGCCTTTTTCCTCCGAAGTAGAGACCATTATCACACAATACCTTTCTTAGGGAGTCATATATAAACAAAATTATCTCTGACAAAAACATTTTTGTAAAGTATAGCATTCAGATCAGGCACTGATACAAACTTTGACAGAAGAAAAAATTATCTGGAAGTAGCTCCTCAGAGAGTACCTGCAATTGTGATATTATCAAAGGGCAACCACTATTCTCTTTGAATTATAATATGAAATAAAAAATAGGATGGCAAAAATGAGAGCATCTTCTTACTCACATGGTTATTTAATTGACTGCAGTGCCAGGTCTCCCTCTGCCTCTGCCTTCTCCTCTATACCCCCAGCAAGACCCCTGCACAGAACCTCAGACTTCCCTTTCTTTTCCAAAGATTGTGTTTGTCCTGGTTTTTTCCCTATATTTTGATCAACTCAGTGTATTTCCTCCCTGAATAACATATGAATATACCTCCAAGTACTTCTTGACAGCATAAAATTTGTTTTCCTTCAAAATTGGGTTTTTTAATGCCCAATATTTTGAAACAATCAATTTTTGGAATAATGTTTTAGACAACAAATTGTAGTTATCTGGTGAGATTTATTAAACTGAAGATATGCAGTATTTAAAGAAACTCTTATAATCCCACCCCATCTTTTGTCTCAGAAGTTCATGCATGAAGCTCAAACAACAAGGGTTGCCGAGATGCAATAGAGAAATCTAATAAGAAATTACCTAACCTAAGAACTTCAAATGAGGATACTGGAGAAAATGGAATTTTTATTTTAACAATTTGACTTTTGCTTTTTCTCAAGTATTTCATTCTAGAATTTTAGTAATAGCCTTCTTTTCAATAGAGCTTTGCAGATATGCCATTATTTTCCACTAATGTTAGATACAGAGGAAGAATATTACATTTTCCAGGCCACTTAGGAACTTTTTAGAGTCTGGAACATCCTGAGGAATAATCATTTCCTGTAAATTTTTCTAGTTCATGATTTGCTTAATAGTAATGTACAAAACATCAAAATGTTGTCGGGAAAAGCTTCTCCACTCTCTTCCAAGATTTTAATGATCTCTAGTCAGAGTAGTTTTCAGCTGAGATCATGTAATCCTATGCAATAAATCTTTGTTTTTATTCTATTAAAGAGAATGATGCATATCATTCATTGTTCAGCTGTCAACTGTATTCTAGTACATGCTAATTATTTAAAACATTATGTATTAAATAGTACCAAGACAACACCATCCATTTCCTAAAAAATGAATTTACTTATTCACATTCATAGCTCATTACCTTGGTATAATAATAATTTAGCCACTTCTATCTCACTGTTAAAGTATATAACTTTTGTTTCTCATAATTTAGATAAAGCAAAACTACATTTAACCATTTTTAATGTGAACTCTAGTACTAAGACATTTCATACTTAAATTTCTGGGGGCTTTTTTTGAGTTGTATATGTGAAGATGTTATATTCTAAATATGTTCAAAATATGTTCTTCTAAAATTTTATTTATAAAAACATTTTTCATATCCTTCCTCACAGTCCACATTTCTCATTCTTTTAATTATATGTCTATTTGTAATGGAAGCCTGAGCTATATCCCAATGGTAAACATGCTTAGTTGCTTAGAAGTCAACAGAGAAATACATTTGGTGCAAGCCTTAAGTAGATAACAGAATCATCATCAAACTAGAGCTTTTAGTTAATTTCTATTCTTTCTCTATATAAACTACTTCATTTTGTGTTTTTATTTAATGACCTTCTTCTGTAGACACTGAAAATAAGCCTCTGCTATTTGCCAAGCATGCTACATGGGTATTTTGAATATATATTTCTCAAGAATTCTTAAAATAGGATTTACCCTTATCTTACTGGTAAGAAGGCTAAACCTCAGAGTTTAATTTAACTAAAAATAAATTTAAGTGCTAAAAGAGATGCAAAGATGAGGAAGATACTGTCCTGGGCTTCTGGAGTTTATATTCTAATAAAGGATTTAAAAATTAAACATGAACATATTTACACAAACATACACACACACATAAAGTCCTATAACAAGGTGGTATATGATGAAGTACATAAAAGGCATAAAACTATAGTATAGGGAATGTTATCTTTCCTTAAATTTTGCATATCTAAAATTTTAGCTTAGCAAACTGGATTATCTGGCAGATCTCAGACAAAGTTTTGTACACTGCACACCATGCTTACATGTGTTTTAAAAACTAAACAAATTCTTAAGCCTTAGGCTAGCCTGTATGTATGAACCTATGAATCATAGCAACAGGACTAAAAGTCATGACAGACTTAAAAAGACAATGGCTAGAGCAGGCAAAATCAGAATCCTAACTACTGAAATTCAAAAGCCAAGTAAACTGTTAAGGTTTGGAAATGAAGGCAAAGCAGATTGGACAAGAACCAATTAGGAAAGCAATGGGATACACAAGTACCAGATGTCTTTGAACAGGAAAAGGTACCACGACAAATATTTAAAATGAGGTACGTTCTGTGTCAGCCAAGAAGTGTCATATGTATTTCCTGCTGAGTTAAAGCTATTCCTCATCCCACAGTTGGGAATCAGTATTTCCCTACAAGGTGATGGGATGTGGATGAACCTGGCTGAAGGCGGAAGGTGCAGCCTGAGGACATGCTAGGAGTCAGTGGTAAAGCTGGGTTTATATATTTATTGTTAACTGTTTCTATCTAATATTTCTTTAGCTAAAGATATTCCTGAAATTGATACAAGCCAGTATTCAGCTACGATTTATCTAATCATCATCATCATCGTTGTCATCATTTGTCATTTATTAAATGCTTGTTGTGTGTCAGATATTGTGCTAAGTGCTTTACATGCATTGTCTTGTTTAATCCTTGCAGCAAGCCTGGAAGATGAGTACAGTTGTTGTCCTTATTTTGACAGATGAATAACTGAGACTCATAGCAGTTGATCCAAGATCACAAACCTAATAATTTATGTAGCTCGAATTTAGACCAATGATTCAGTCTCACTCCAGAGCATGGCCTCTTAATGATTACATTATTACCTTTACTGCCTCCATGGTCAAAACTTACAGTTTTTCATGTTAATTTAGGGGATTTAATAGTCCCATGAGCAAAAGTAAAGAAGAAATATAGTACCCAAACTGTTTTTCTAGCCAATTATAAATTATTTTAAAAGAAATAGTAGCAGACTGCTTCTTTATTTTAAGCTTTGAGAATAAGAAAGAAAAAGTCCCCCAAATACAGTATAGTATCTATTGAACAATTTTATAGCTTTGAAAAATTTCAAAACTTTGATTTTTATGTAACTAAAATGCTCAGAAAAATATATAAATAAAATGAAAGACTTTCATATCTGTCTTGCCTTGAGATCAAACTTAATTTCATTAAATTTAGTGAAAACATATATAAACATAGAATTTATTATATATGTCTATGTATGTGCAATATATTAGACAGGTTGATAGCATAGATAATGTTGGCTCCACACACTGAAATGCTATTCTAGAAAACGGCTTAAGACATTGTCATTTAAAGTGAATTTTTTTGTATTTTAAAATGACTTTAATTGTAAAAGAATATCATAAGTTAAATTTTTTTAAGTAAATCTACTGTAAAAAAATAATGTTCCCTTTAAAATGAAACACTACAGTTCTAGTTAAATAGATACTTCCTGGAAATAGGCAACAATTTTTAGGAGAATTTTATTGTATGCTTTTTGATAATTGAGAGTTTATCTAACAAAGTAGAATGTTAAAGTGGACTAAGAAAGGCTAATTCTCACCTAATTTGAATGTATATTGCAAGATTAATAGATTCGATTAAAATTTTATGGAGCCTTAGAAATAATCCCTTTATCTTACATTTGAAGGAAGGGTCAGTTATTAACCAAAACACATATATAGCTAGATACTGGGAGGTCCTAGAAAAAAATAAAAAACAACAGATCATTTGAATTGGATCTAATGTTTAAATTATGCTCTGCTGCCATCCAATTTTTCTTGGCCAAAATGTTTATACCTATTTAATATTTGCAATGAATTGTTATTCATGGAGGATTGTTTATTAGGTAATGATTCTTCAAATCACAGCAAGTAGGTTATATAATTACCTTTCTAAGTCTTTATGAAATTTGCCAGTATCTAGAAAATTCTCTATTCCAAAATTAATGAGATAAGGATGTTTCAGCATTATGTTTAAAGTGCATATGAATAAAGAAAAATCTATTAGCAGATATTCTCTTAACTCAACAATGGCCATATTAGATGTTTATAGTAAGAATACTGTTATACTGCCAGGTAGTAATAATACAGTAATGATACTGGCTATGTTTATTTACATCATGCTAGATACCACACATGTCTTAGTTCTAATTTTCAAAACAGCCTTGCAAGGAAGATATTATTATCCTTATTATTTTATAAGCAGGCTCTTAAGTATTAAATAATTTGATCAAATTTACCTAGTTAGCAAGAATTTTCCTTACTCAAGGTTTTCCAGACTCGGGTGTATACTTTTTACATCCTAATATGAGGACTCTTAGCAAATGATCTCTTGTTGTCAACAATTAAATTTGGTACATTAGTTTTTGCATTAAATGTATTTTGTGAGAGTAGGTCATTAACATAAAACATTTATGATGATTTTCAATTTACCAGAATATTTGAACACTCAAGAATACCCTGCACCCTGGCTGTGCCCGTTAACTATCTGATTATTTCAATTCCAGGAAGTTTGAACTATTGTAAATAATAATGACTTTTTCTAGTATTTCTAGGATTCATCAAAATTCCGGCAACCATTCAGAAACTAAACTTTCTTCTTTCTCTTAGATTTTCTATAAAGAGTTAGTGTTTTAATAATTAGATTTTATATTATCTCTAGGTTTTCAGAGAAGCATAATGGATTAAAGAGAAAACTGATGGCTACTAGAATTGGTTTTTATAAGTTACAATGGCAACTTTATCATTACTGTTTTTTTCCAAATTTTATTCAAAAATAAAAAATTCTACTTCCTAATATTAAGCCAAATGTTTATTCCCCAGATTTTAGCTAAATGTTCTTTCCTAAGGCCAGTGCTGTTTTGAAACTATTCTAATGGCCTTCATTGGGGCGTGGTGAATATGTTCTAATTACTTTGCTAAAAACAAGAGTTTCGTATAAATTAAATTTTTCTTTTAGGATAATTGCCATTCACTTTTGTTTTATATGCAACTGAGTGGGGTTTTGCAGTATCCTCTGTGGACAATTAAAGTGCTGAAATAGGAGAAAGCTAATAATTGCTTTGTGTGGTAATACTGACAACTTCTGCGTATTTGTCAATCTATGTTAACAGTATCGATCAGGATGGGATCCTCATAGAGGGGCAGATAATATTTCCACTAAATCTTCGGACAGTGATGTAAGTGATATATCTGCGGTTTCAAGGACTAGTAGTGCTTCTCGTTTCAGCAGCACAAGCTACATGTCTGTCCAATCAGAACGGCCAAGAGGAAACAAGAAAATCAGGTAAGGGGCCTTTAGCAGTAAACTCCGCTAATCCACATTTTAGACTTCTTGCACAGAAAAAATTTTATGGAACTGTTGACAATTTTGCTTACTAGTTTACGAAATAATTTTTTTCATGTTTGTAATTTAAAAATTAATATTATCATATCTTGATGAAATTAAAGTGATGGTTAAGTGAGACTTGAATGTTTTAACATTCCAAGGAATATGAACAATAATATTTTGGATGGGCATTTTTTCTTCCTAGCTGAATACATTTCAGTGATTCAGAAAACATAAGAATATTACTTTTTTAGTGTGATGTTTTACCATCCTCCTGAAATTTTTATAAATGTATGGAAAAGTCTTCATCCTCTCTTGAAAATTTATAAATGTATAATTTGCATTTCTTGCTTGTCCTGTAGATTTTATGGACACCTAAGCTAAATTATATTTTTATTCCTGTTAAATTAAAAAAAAATCTATAACAGACCATAACTTTTGCCTTTTTACCTCTGATTTTGTAAAAGGAAAATGTGATTTTGTTTACACAGTTCTTCTCTGGTATACACTGAAAAAAGTTTTCAATGTTTAAAAGATATAATTTTTATTCATGTTTTGAAAATTTTCATTACATTTATGTTTAATTTTGTATGCATTTTTTCTTGACTTTCTTTCTTTTCTTTCTTTTCTTTGTGTTTATTTGCATGCCTTCGATTTCTGTTGCTTTCAAAAGACCAAAGGGCATAGAAGAGGGAGGGAAAGAAAGGGATAAGCTTGAAGAGATAGTTCATGAGAAGGAAGAGGTAAAAGAAGAAGGAATTAATGAGAATGGGCAAGGGAAAGAGATTACAAAAATGTGTAATAAGGAGAAAAACACAGAATCAGGAGATGAGAAAAAAATACAAGATTTACCTGAGCAAGGGAAAGAAAAAGAACAGTGGAATAAAGAGGATTTGCAAAGGAGATTCTCACAAGATGATGCCAGGTAAAATATGTTAATTTTTTATACACTTTCCATTAGTAGTGTAGTATCTTTTACTTGCCTAAAAATTACTTTATCATTTATTTTCTCGTATTTTATCTATTTAGCTTCTAGTACAACTAATTAATATGTTGGCAAATTATTATCAAATAGATTGACATTGTTTAAGTCTTTAATTTGTATCCACTAGCTGTGAGAGTCTAATTGATTTGGTTTCCAAGTTCTATAAGACTAGTTGAATCAAATTTAAATTTTCCTTTAGCTCTTTTAATATGAATTACTGTATATCCTCCCCATCTGTAAAGTCTAAAGATGAATGAAAAGAGAAACTTGAAAATCCTGAACCAATAGTGAAGACTGCTTCAGGGGCATAGAAGGCAAAACCTTTAAAATGAACTTCTAAAGAGGCTGAAAAAATTTAGCCTACTTTATAAGAAATATTATATACTAGAATCAAACTTCAAAAATGAGTGACAAAATAGCTAGCTAAAAGCAGGATTCATTTAGACTCTGATTCCTGGCCTCTTCTTAATTTTCTGGTAGGTTCTAGTACAATTTGAGTCCTGAAGAAGCAAGGGCAGTGTTTTTTGATACTCTGAAAAGAAAGGGTAGATGCCTCAGGCCTCATTAGAAGGCAAACATGTTGCATTATACACTTCTTGATATTCATTAAGTTAGAAAAACTACTAGAGAAGGAACTTCAAGCAGGGAGAAAGGCAGGGAAAAGCACAAGCAGTAAGGCATAAAACAAATATATTTTTATTTTTATAACACAAGCTAGTAATTAAGTATGAAGCTATCTTTATAGTACTGCATATACTGCATACAGTCAAATAAGCACAAGTATGCAGCAAGACCTTATTCTTCTTCTTGAGGAGATAAAGTTGTCCTGACTCCATTTATGTGAGACTGAAAATTGCAAATTATGTACGTTTTGAAGAAATTGAGTTTTCTATTAGTCCAGAATTTGATTTTATGTTAGTACAAAGTTTGCTTAATAAAGCATACCCTATTCATAAGCCAAATTTTGTATTATTATATCTAAACCCAATCTCAATTTGTGCTTTTCTCATAATTAATGAGAAAGATAATTGGGACAGATGTCTACAAGTGGGTTAGCTATGACACTTCACTTTTTGTCTCAGATTTCTTTACATCTGTGTTCTATGAAAGTTTCTGTATAGCAGGCATTAAACATAAAAATGAATCTTAAGGCACGTTTTGTGATTCAAGCCTAAATTAGTAAATTCCCTTCTGACTTTATTATCTAACTTTGGATAATTACATGGGTTTAACTAATAAAGATGACCATTTTTCTGATTTGTTGGGCATAGGATCATTTCATCACTAATTCACAGAGAAAAGCTTTCCAAAGTGTCCTTGGAAAGAGACACAGTTTCCTTTCGTCTTTGAGCAGAGCAAAATATGAGTCTCTAATGTGTTTTCTTTTCTATATACTGTATAGATGAGAACACATGAATCCATTGGTGTTTGCCTATATTGATATACCTGGCTTGAAAGGCAGAGGTTTGGGGAAGACAGTAACCTTAAGCTCCCTATTTTTTAAAATATTACTTTCTTCATCATTTTCTTTAGGAAAAGAGCACATTATTTTACAGGGAAAAGGGAAAGATGGTATATTCCTAGCTATATGGATCATCAAGGCCCTGTATTCAGCTTAACTGTATAACACTTCTGGAACTACAACTAGAGGAGGCCAAGCTGATCTCTCTAGGGAATGTACATCCCATATGATGGCAGAAAATATCAACTGCAATTGTTTATAAGAAAATGTTGGTGTCACTTATTAATTACTGCAACATAGGCTCTTGAATTTGTTTTTAATTTCTTATAATAAATCTAATAATCTTTATTCTAAGGGAATATATGTCTAAGTATTCCCAGTAACGTTTTGGTAACTGATACACACAATCATAGGTTGTTTAAACATTAAAAACAACTTATGTACTTATACAACATTATTGAAAATAATCTTATTCTATAATACAGGGTGAGTATTCCTTATCTGAAACACTTGAGACCAGAAGTGTTTCAGATTTCAGATGTTTTTCAGATTTTGAAATATTTTCATATACATGATGAGATATCTTGAGGATGGAACCAAAGAAACATGAAATTTATTTATATTTCATAGATAGCTTATAAACATAGCCTAATGATACTTTTATACAATATTTTAAATAATTTTGTGCATAAAACAAAGTTTGTGTTCACTGAACCATCAGATGGCAAAAGGTGTCAGTATCTCAGCTACGCATGTAGACAATCTTTGGTTGTTTGGCATTGCCATCATTCTTGACTATGAATTTATATGCTACTTGTCAGCAAGCACTTTCTTACACTTCTTCACACATAAGTACTTAACAGTAAAAAAAAAATGGCATACCATTAATATAGTGAAAAAGTAATATGTTCGGGGAACTAAGCGGGACAGTAGCATCACCAGAATACCTGTATTAGCTGTTAAACAATCGCAACAACAAATGGCAGTATTTTAGTCTTCAGCTACAATGCTGTGTTTTGATTAAAAGGTATCATGTCAGCTCTCAAAAAGTTTTGAATTTTGGACCGTTTTAGATTTTGGCTTTTTAGATTAGGGAATGCTCAATCTGTACAACATTAACATTTTATGCTGTTCTCTTGTAATCCAAGTTTTATAAAGGAAAAAATTTTTGACTTCAGATTTTAAGTATTTATAGCAATGCTAGTACTTAAAATTAGCACAGAATTCATTGTAATTGCCATTTTCATTACAGTAATTAGATTTCACTGCATGATACAGCTCTCATTCCATGATTATGTTGTTCATGTTATAATAGTCTGCTGAATGTACAAGTAGAAAATGAATAGCAAAAAATAAATTCAAAAATGGTTTGTTAAATGTTTGAATATAATATTTTTTCCTAAGTTGATTAATGAGTAATACATTCATACTTAGCTATTTATGTTTATACACACATATGTAGGTCTGGTAAAATTCTCCTATATCCTTAATGATTATATATGGCAAACGCCAGAAAATCCAAAATTATACTTGCCACTTAAAATATTTTTTTCTGTGTGTGTGTTTTAAATTTTATATGTATTTACATTTGCTGATTGTATAAGATATTATATATTGGTAAGCTGGCCTAGAAAAAAAAAGCATTGACCCATAGGGAGAAATCATTTATTCAACCAATATTTATTTAGAAAATTTCTCAAGCACTCTATTAAGAGGTGGAGATAAAAATGAAATTAAATATTTCTAAACGTCTAAGCCTGAGGCTGAAGCAGTTTCTTAGCCATGTGTGGGTGGATGTTTGAGGATAGCGCCACATCCCAAAAATGTCATCAAGATACCTGAACAAATTTATAAGGTATTTGATGGAAGAATTTGGTGCAGAAAGAGGCAATCTTGAGTAAATTTTCAATGGAAGATAGACAAACAAATATTGAAAAGTATAGTATTGTCAAAAGCAACAATGTTAGTAGCTTTGTGTTCAAACTAAATCCTATTCATTCTTTCAGGTTCTATTCTGCAGACATAAGACAAAATTTTGAAAATCAAGAAATTCTTTGAAATTTTTTGAATTATAAACTTTTAGCTCTCAGGCATGTCTATAAATGCTGTGGAATTATACTTTCTCTTTTTTAAGAGAGTTACTCTTTTTGAGATAGGAAACTTTTTTGAAGGAAAATGATGGCATCTGTTCAAATTTTCATGAATAACTGTTAAGAGACTAAGCTATTAAATTATCTAGCAGAAAAGTTCTTATAATCTTTAGAAGGGCAAGCAGAATAATTGTTAATGAAATACTTATTCAAAGGCATTGCTGCCATGGCATGTCTAGATCAGAGTTAAAATGGGGAAATAGATTACATGAGTATGTAATTATAACTCTATGTGTACAGCATATTTTTGCCTATGTTACAGACCTTTAAAGGGGGAGAAGTATGTCTCTTGAAAATAATCGTGGGCTAGAACTCTAAAATATCTGGATTCTCATCCTGACTCTGTCGTGTATACCTACCCACTTAATCTGTCTGGGCTTTTTAGTTTATCAAATAGAGGAATGGATGATTCCGTGATTCACGCTCCTTTCCATAGCTTAAATGAACAGAGTACTCACCAAACAGGAAAGTAAACATGCTCTATTATACTGATGATTTGACTTTATTATCATGAACTCAAGAGATAATTGATTTTGTGACTTGTTTATTATCATGAACTCAAGAGATTATTGTTTGTGACCATGGTACAACAAAAATCTCAACATAAGTTTCTATTATTTGGCAGATGTTTCCAAAATTTATGTGGCCAGTATTTAATATTCCATTGATTAAATTCAGTTTTAGGGGCTTTCTGGAAGTATGCTTCAGTGCTAACTCATCCCAGAGGGCATGACAGACTGCTCTTCCACCAAGCATTAACCTATGGCTTGTGTTTTCTTTTGTTTTTTCTTTCTCACTAAGGCTACCTTCTTTTTAAGACCACTGAGAATCTTACAAACCCAATTAACTTCTGCTCTGTTTTATGATTGGGTGTAATACTCAACTGAGAACTGTCTTAAAACACTTGAACATCACTCCTAGGATTGTGATTATGTAATTTTGGGAAGGGGCCCAGGAATTTGCATTTTTAAAACAAATACCTCAGGTGATTATGATGCAAGCAGTGTGTAGAGGCCATCTATTCTCTCTTTTGGGTTACTTATATTTCCTAATGAAATTTAAGATCAGCTTGTCAATTTGTGGGGAAAAAAAAAGGCAGCTGGGGTGTTGATAGAGAGTGTGTTCAATTAGATCAATTTGAGTTATTGCCATCTTAAAAATAGCAAGTCTTCTAATCCATGAACATGAAATAATTGTTCCATTTATTTTTTCTTTACTTTCTTGTGATGTTATTTTATAGTTTTCAGTGTACACGTCTTGCACTTCTTTGTTAAATTTATTCTAAGTATTACGAAGTATACAGGATAAGTATATATTGTACTACAGTCAAGCAACTTAACATACCCATGATCTCATATAGCTTCCTCTTTCCTTCCTCCCTTCCCTTCCCTTCCCCTCCCTCCTTCTTTCCTTCTTTCCCTCGTTCCTTTCTTCCTTCTTTCCCTCCTTTGCTCCTTCTTTCTTTCTTTCTTTCTTTCTTTCTTTCTTTCTCTCTCTCTCTCTCTCTCTCTCTCTCTCTCTCTCTCTCTCTCTCTCATTCATTCATTAATTCATTCATTCATTTCCAGCCCAGATCTCCTTCCTAATCATTTGCCAGATCTATCCACTTGGGTTCTGGCCGTCTTCTTGTCTGTCCCAGGGACATACTAAACTCAGCATGTAAAATTAAAGTCATCATACACCTCACCAAACAAGCAACCAAAATAAATAACCCATTCCTCCTTCTGTATTTTTTACCTTAGTGCATGACCCAGTATCCTCACACCTGCCCGAACCAGAAACCTGAGTATCACTCTTTACTAGTTCTTCTCCACCAGACACAAATCCTTCTCTCCAAATCACCAAGTCTTTTGATTTCTCTCTAAACCCATTTCTACTGCCATAATTTAAGCTTTTAGCTCTCATGGAGATTAGTTTAGTTGGAAATTCTTATCTTTAAAAAATAACCCATAAATCCAAGCTCATGATAATAACATAAAAAATGAATAGTCAGTTTCTCTGAAGTAGTTAATTTGTAAAAAATTCAGAGTAAAAGGTTTCTGCACTGGTGAATAAACAAAATGTGGTATATCCATAAATACTATCCATGGTATATCCATAAATATTATTCAGCTGTAAAAAGGATCAAAGTACTGATTCATACTACAAAATGGATAAAGCTTTCAAAACTTATGCTAAATGAAAGAAGATAGGCACAAAAGGCCGTATATTATATTATTCCATTTATATGAAGTGTCTAGAATAGAAAAATCCATAGAAACAAAAAGTAGATGAGTGGTTGCCGGGAATTGAGGGGAAGGGAAAATGGAGAGTGACTTCTAATGAGTACAGCCTTCCTTTTTGAGATGATAAAATATTGTGGAATTAGATAGTGGTAATAGTCGTACACCTTTGTGAATATACTAAAAACTACTGAATCATACACTTTAAAAGGATGAATTTTAATGTATGTGGATTATATCTTTTAAAAATGCCCAAAAGGAGATCTCTAGAAAAAAGGGGGAAATGTATAATCTATGTTGCTTTTTCAATAAATGTTATGACTATAGTGGTGAAAAAATGCAAACGATATTTTGTTTAGGGTTTCGTTGTCAATCATCTTTTCTTCTATTCCAATACTCCTTCAGAGCTACCTTTCCCCAAAATAGTTATTCATCTCTTTTTTCTTTTTCTTTTTTTTTTCATTCTAACATTCATTTTAAGTCTCCAGGGTACTGAAGATGAATAAAACACAGACCTTATTTTCAAGAAAAGGTGATTATTTTCTTTCCCTTTTTTTAACAGCCCAAAATTTATCCTTTGAACATAAGTATAATCATTGGCCTAAAACTGCAAACTCTCTCTCTATTGAAGATTCTCAGTTAATAATTAAATAAACCATTCCCGTAAAACATTAGGAAAATTACTGGGTTAAATGTTGATACTCTGTCATATTATTTCTGAGTGTGCTTGTGACTTTACAGTTTCTATGTGGGATACTGAAAGTGACAGATTTGAGATTTTATCACATATATGTTCTGAAGAGAAGGTATGTCTGAAAGTAGAGGACTGAGAAGTCACAGCTACTAGAGCAAGAACCTAAAGATGGAGGAGGAGATGGGATCAGAAGCATAGCTGGATAGTTTGGCTTGAGCCAAAGGAAAAACAAATATGAAATAGATAATTTATTAGATAAGGAGTTGGGAAGTTTGTTGTCACTCCCTGATGGACTTAATTTTCTCAAATACACAAGAGGCAAGAGTATAAGAGTTTAGAAGTTGGGTTAGGGGATGTGAAGATTTGTAGTAATCACTGAAGAAAATATGAGAAGTAGCTGACCAAGGACAAATTAAAGGGTTGATGTATAGTTCTGCAGGTCCAGCTGAAGGTTGGAGACCAAAAATTTCAAGACACACCAACATGGAAAGAGCAGTTTGATCTTTTCTAGCAGCACTGTGGCAGTGAAAGTGTAGTAACAGAAAAGTCGCACTGTAATATTTATTGAGAAGTGGGAGTTTTAATGGGCAGGTTGTTGGAAAAATGGCAGTGGAAAGAAACTAAGAATGCTTGTGCAAATATCAGTGCTAAATAAGAAGGAAGAAAAGTCCATGTGGAAACTGATAGAGTAGGAGAAAATAGAGGAAATCTAAGAATTGGAAAACTATATGATATATTCAATAGTTAAAATAGGGTTCTGGGAGAGTAAGAGGTTTAAGTTAGAGTATGTCATTAAAATTTAAGATTTTACTGTGGAGCTATTCCATTAGTTGACAAATTATAAGACATGGTATTAGAGTGAGTAGAGTGGGTGAAAGAATATGTATGTAGATAACTGGAGCTACCTAAGTTTTGGAATTATGAGGCAGTTGGTAAGGTCTTTTTAATAAATATTTAAATTCCTTAGGATTGTGGTAAAATTGAGAACAGAGAAGAAAACTAAATCAGCTCCCAAGGACTTCAGTAAATTTAGAGAGTGACCATCAGATAGGAAGAAAAAAAAAGGGAGAGAAGTTGTCATAAGCTGCGAAGAAATTTAAAAGTAGAAGAGAAATATTTAAGAAAAAGTAGTCACTAACAAGAAATATTACAATCTATGAAGAAGAATAAGTATTTGTCACTAGAGAAACCTGCAGGTTAAACAGTATGTTCAAGGAAGTAGCAGATTTAGTTAAGACATGATAAAGATTGAGTGTTGCGTTGTGCATAATGGAAAGGGTTTGCTTTGCTATTGGTGTTGCCATACTTTCAGGGTGGTCTTTTCCACTAACTCATAGTATTTCTACTTCAGTACCACATTTCTGTTCTTTGATATGAAATTGAAGATCAGTGTTAATTAAAATATACTTGCACATCTTGTATAACTTTTGAAAGTTACACAGTTTAATTGACTTTTTATTATAGTCATAGCAATTTCTATTAATTTGTACTTCTGTGGTGACTGATTATTCTATCCTGTTATCATAGAAAATCTTATTCAGAGATGCCTACACAGATTAATTTTTACTGATGAATTAATGTCATTATAGATAAAATAGCAACTTAGGGTTATATACATTAAAATGTTTGTTAGCATTCATTTATATATTGAACTGTGTTTTCTGGCATTACCACTGTTGATTAATCTACAGGTAAATAATATTTCTATAAACTTGACTGCTATAGGGATAAAATACATTTCTGTGCTCTTTTGTGCACTTATTTCTAACATTTTTCCCACTGATTGTATGTTAGGGAATAAAATAAATTTAGTATGAGAATAGATAAATCATTAAATTGGAGTGGCATCCACCATATAAAATAATAACAGAAGAAAAAAACTGCTGCAGTAACTTCTATCATGTGCAATATTTATTTTTACAAGCCAATAAGGACAATTAATCCACAGCTATTGTTCTAAACTAAATGTAACATTCTGACCAATGACTCCCTCATGACCATGTTTATCCCTCATAATAAACAAATTTAACATATACAAGTTTGATTTTTACAGGCATAATAAAAGAAAAAGTTTGAATCAAAGAGCTTTCATGTATGAGTATTATTGTCTCCTTACAGGCTCTTGCTTTTTATTCCTTTGTGTGTATCCTCACATTGATTCTTGTACCTGAAGTGTGGTATCTTTATGAATAAAGCACCTACCCATTCTTCAACACCCAACTCAAATATAAATTCATCCATGACACACCTTCTTTTCTCTTGCTTCATAATTTATATACAATATTCTTCTTCTTCCTCTTCTTTTTTTTTTTTTTTCTTTGAGACAGGGTCTGACTCTGTTGCCCAGGCTGGAGTACATGGCATCTTCATAGCTTGCTGCAACCTCAAACTCCTGGGCTGAAGCAATCTTCCTGCCTTACTCTGTACCACCATACCCAGCACACCCAGCTAATTTTTTTTTTTTTTTTTGTAGAGATGAGGTCTTACTATGTTTGTTGCCCAAGCTGGTCTCGAACTCCTAGGCTGAAGTGATCCTCCCCCCTTAACCTCCCAAAGTGTCAGACCATGCCTGACCTGTACAATATTCTTTTACAATAACAGTTTCTCTTGTGGCCCTCATTTTATCTGTGATACAGTTATTTAAGTACATGTTTAATATATCATAATTGATTATTAGTTGGCTTTTTGAGGATAGGGTATCTATAATTTTTACATTTTCATTGTCCTGTCTTCCAACATCCATGATACCTCACACATAATAGGCACTCAATAGGAGTTTGTATATGAATTGAGATTATAATAAAGCAGTAAAAGTTTTGAGATGTGAAGAGCTCCATGAGAATAGAGCTTCCAACATAGTACTTCTGGCATAATGCCACACCCAATATGCTCACCTCAATCTTCTTTGACAAAAGTTTTTAGATAGTCCAGGAAATTATTTCTTTTTCCAGTGGAAATAAATCTCTTATTTATTTCAGAAAGCAGTAGAACTTACTTCATAGTAGTTTATTTTATGACTCATATGAATTCCATTTAGGAAAGATTTAGTTGGTTGGTTGGCTTACTGATTTGATATATGATTAATGATCATTTCTCTCATCTTTGCACCTTTCAGTAGAATTCACTTTACACTATCCTTTTAGGGCACACATTAGTTTGGCAGAAGTTTGCCTAATTTTTAAATACTATCTAATGATCTCTTTTGTTATCTTATGTTTTTCTACCACTCCTGTTAGACTTCATAAAGGATTTTTACGTATAATGATTATCGTTTGGAGATGACAAAAATTTAAAAAATTATAAAATTAGTCTTCTGGAACTTTTGGTCAATATATTTTGAATAGATGATGTCTAGGACTTAATACTGAAGTTGTCTAAATACAACTGTGTATTTTCTAGAAATTCTATTAATTACCCAGCTTTATTTTACTACTTCTGCATATCATGGAGTATGAATTATTACCTAACACTGTAAACCTGTCACATGTAGAGATTTAAGACTTCCAATCAGGCACACTGGGGATTCAGCTGGCTTGTTTTGCTAAGTTATGCATGAGAACTTGATGCCATGTTATAGTGATTCATAATAAGCATACAATGAGTCTTCATCATTTATCATCCAAAATTTATTTTCAGTATTATAAGAATTACTGCCTTACGTCCTCCAAAGTGTACATGAGAGATAATATTCCATAATATTTAAAAGTTAACTCGATTCAGACAAAACTAGATTAAGCCCTGGCTCTGCCAATTTCTAACAATATAAACTTGGGCAAATAAAAGCATTTTTCTTCATATTGGGGATAATAACAGTAACTTTCTTACAGGGTTGTCATGAGAACTCAATAAAATAATCCCTTAAGGCTCTTAACACTATTCCTGGCACATGACAAGCATTTGATAAATAGTAGAGATCACTTTAAAAAAAAAAAAAGGAAACGAAAGGAAAGAAAGAGAGAAAATAAATTTATAAAATTCCCACTTTTTTTTTTAGCTTTTTAGAACTGCATATTCCATAGAAACTTTCCTCACACTGCCAAATGACAATTCAGAAGAAGATAGATTCAATTTGCGTTTTGTACAAAAGAAAATAATTTCTGCAGTACCAAAAAAATTTCATTATAATTTCATAAAGTAATACAGTAGAGATTCTGGACAATGTTTATAAGGTTTGTTTCATAGTTTGATATTGTTTGACCTTTAATGGTCATAGAATTACAATTATTTTATTCCTTAAATTGCCTTCATTAATTCAGCAAATAATTTTGACCATTTATGTGCCAGCCCCTGTGCTAACATAGGGAAATAATGGTTAACAAAATCTAGTTTCTTCCCTCCAAGAACTTAAGGGGAGGTAGGTAAGTGAACAAATGATTACAACGTAGAGGGAAAAGTATAAAAAATAATCATGTTGATTTGATAATAATACTTCCCATTAATAAAACATTTTAATAAACAACTTAATTATCTCACTTAAAGCTCTCTTAATTTTGAAGTGCAGGTTCATAGGAAATTGAAGCTACAATTTTTGATACCAAAGTTATGTGTTCCTCCCACTTCACTATAGAATACCTTTTGAAGACATAAACTATGACAAGAAGAGACAAGTGAAACTCTTTGAGCATTATATAAGGTAGAAAAACATTCTCAAAAGAAAATCCATGATTTCTTATAGCCACTAACAATTAAAAAGTCTTTTTCTAAATAAATAGCTTAAGAACGTATTTGAGAAGCTTAAACGGTTGTTTATAGCTCTGATGAAATTCAAGTATAAGGCTTTTAAAATCTAAAAAATACAATAATTATTATATATTATTTTGCCACATGTATCTTATAGGTTCTCTGTTTAGTCTTTTTTTAATCTTCCTACTATGTGAATCTGAAATGGCTTCTAATTGAAATCAGTCAACAAGGTAAGAAAGAATGCTCGGAAATATGAAATTAAATATTTTAAATTAGTGCTTTCTAAGTGTATTTTCAGAAAATTAGTCCCATAAGCTGATACTTAAAAATAGCTTCATAGCCAAATAAATCTGGGAACTTCTACATATACTGTCCTTCTCATCAAGATTCATAGCATATATGAGGACCCTGAGAAGTCCTATTATAATGTTGTGTTTAAGCCAGCATTTCCCAAACTTTCTGTACGATGAAACTATTTTAGTATAATACTTTCAAAACTTATACAGGGAATGTGCTTAAAATTCAATGACATGCTTTAATTTTCCATTTCTAACTTTGGTCTCTATTCCTCCAGTGAAATAATTACATATATTCTTACTGAGCTTAAGTATAGGGTTATGGTACAAAATTTGGGGCTTCCCAGAAGAGATCCTTGGAACTGAAAAAACTTGCTATAGAAATTGATCTTGTCTTTAAAAAAGCAAACAGGTAGAACTAGGACATAGATTATAAAATCAAGTAGGAATTAACACATCCAACAAAGAAGAAAAATGTTATCCAAGGAATAGGAGATGAGACTTATTTCTCAGTAATGACACTAAAAGAGGGAATACATAGAAATAGCTTATATAATTCAATAAATGTCATGAATTTTGGTCATTTTTGCTGACTTCTTATATATTAATGTCTTTTAAAATTAAATTTACCCTGTTGTTTAGGGAATCACATCAAACAAAGCAATGAAGCCATTGTGTAAAGAGATAGAGCTGACAAGTGACCCATTTTCTATCTTTTCTATCCTTTTCTCTGTGCCTCCAACACATCGGCTTGGGACCATTAGCTACTGAGATCAAAGAAGATATAGCTCTATAGATCCATTTATGTCATATATACGTGTGTGCATGCATGTGTGTGTGTATATGTATAGACACATATATATACTATGCTCTAATCTAGCACATGCTTAGTAGAAGACTCTCCTAATTTCCTGCATTATGAGTTGCTCCATCCTACTCTTACCCTGATGTCTGTTTATTTCTCTCTTATTTTCATTTCCAGGCTGGTTTTATACTGTTTGTTAATGATTATGAGTCCATGACTCCCATATCTAATATTTTAACATATCATTAAACTTTACTATTTTTACCATGCATTGGAATTCACTCTCTTTATTAAGAGAATTAATTCTACATAGTATATGAAAGAAACCAGAAAATGCTCTGATGTTTACCACATAAAATATTTATCAAGATCTATCAATCTAATAATGAGTGAATACTATAAGGGACTTATTTATAGACTCTTTTGTTAAGATAATATATAGCTACTGTTTTGTCCTTTCACACTTTCAAAGTCTTCACTATTTTGTTTTAATCATCATTTTAATAATAATATTAGCATCTCATTTATAGAGTGTTCTGGTTAAAAACTGATTCTATATATCATACATACACATATATGATATATGTATATATTTATGTGTAATATATGATATATCACCATATAGATATATTTCTATATGACACATATGTATATATGATATATGTATATGTCATTGGATTTTAATAGTAAACTTGAGAGATTTACAGAGGAGGTTTCATTATTTACATTTTGAGATGAAGATTCTCCTGGTTTAAGATTCTGATATTGCTCTAATGAAATAAATTTAGAATTTATGTTTAATCTGTATAAGTGATTATAACTACAAAAATAAAAAGAACTTGTGTTTTAGGCATGCTTCTCTCAGACAACAATAATATTTAGGGTGTACTAAAATTTTAGCTCCATGGCATCAGAGTCTTCATCCATCCTGGCCACTGCTGTATCCCCAGGGGCTGGAACACTGCCTAGCATAGCATAGCCCCTCAACAAATATTCGTTGAAGAATGAGTGAATGCCTATTTCAATCATTCTTTTTAATTTTAATATTTTTTTATTTCAGCATATTATAGGGGTACAAATGTTTAGGTTATATATATTGCCCTTTCCCCACCTGAGTCAGAGCTTCAAGCATGTGCATCCCCCAGATGGTGTGCACTGCACACATTAGGTGTGAATATACCCATCCTTTCCTCCCCGCTCCCACCTGCCCAACACCTGATGAATGTTACTACTATATGTGCACATAAGTGTTGATGAGTTAATACCAATTTGATGACGAGTACATGTGGTGCTTGTTTTTACATTCTTGTGATACTTCACTTGGTAGAATGGGCTCCAGCTCTATCCAGGGTAATACAAGAGGTACTAGATCACCATTGTTTTTTGTGGCTAAGTAGAACTCCATGGTATACATATACCACATTTTATTAATCCACTCATGTATTGATGGGCACTTGGGTTGTTTCCACATCTTTGTAATAGCTGCTATAAACATTCTAGTGTCTTTTTTACAGAATGTCTTTTTTTCCTTTGGGTAGATGCTCAGTAATGGGATTGATGGATCAAATGGTGGTTCTACTTGTAGCTCTTTGAGGTATCTCCATATTACTTTCCACAGAGATTTTACTAGTTTGCAGTCCCACCAGCAGTGTATGAGTGTTCCTATCTCTCTGCATCCACGCCAATATTTATTGTTTTGGGACTTTTTGATAAAGGCTATTCTCACTGGAGTTAAGTGATATCTCATTGTGGTTTTGATTTGCACTTCCCTGATTAGAGATGTTGAGCATTTTTTCATGTTTGTTGGCCATTAGTCTATCTTCTTTTGAAAAGTTTCTGTTCATGTCCTTTGTTCACATTTTTTAAATTTTTTTATTGATCCATAATAATTGTATGTATTCATGGAGTACATGTTACATCTTGATACAAGCACACAACATACAATGATCAAATCAGGGTAACTGGGACATGATTCACCAGTCCTCACTTTTTTATAGGGTTGTTTGATTTTTTCCTGCTGATTTTCCTAAGTTCTGTATAGATTCTAGTTATCAGCCCTTTATTGGATGTGAAACATGGGAATATTTTCTCCCATTCTGTAGGTTATCTGTTTGCTCTCGTGATAGTTTCCTTGGCTGTACAGAAGCTTTTTAATTTGATCCTGTCCCATTTATTTATTTTTGTTGTTGCTGTGATTGCCTTTGGGGTCATCTTCATAAATTCTTTGCCTAGGCCAATGTCTGTAATAGTTTTTCCAACCTTTTCTTCTAGAATTCTTACAGTTTTATGCCTTAGGTTCAAGTCTGTTATCCACCGTGAGTTGATTTTTGTGAGAGGTAAAAGGTGCGGATCCCATTTCAGTCTTCTACATGTGGCTATCCAATTTTCCCAGCACCATTTATTGAATAAGGATTCTTTTCCCCAGTGTGTGTTTTTGTCTGCTTTGTCAAAGATTAGATTGCTGTATGAGGGTGGTTTTATATCTGGGTTCTCAGTTCTATTCCATTGGTCTATGTCTCTGTTCTTGTGCCAGTACCATGCTGTTTTAGTTACTATAGCCTTATATAGCTTGAAGTCTGGTAAACTGATGCTTCCCAATTTGTTCTTTTTGCTTAAGATTGCTTCAGTCATTTTTTTAAAATGCGGTTTTTCATTAAAATAGCTGAACTCAGGCAATGAATGAGAAAGATAATTCTAAAAGTCAAGACTTTAAATATTAAATAATTAGATAAAATTTAGTGCCTTTTTCTTTAATTAATCCTTTAATTGCTATGAGATACTATAATCATCATATTCCCTCTCTTGATTATGTTTTATTAATGATTCACTCTTAACATGTTAAAGTAGTACTTCTCTTTCATAGTTACACTATTATACACAGAAAGCCACAGACCATTATTCGAAGAGACTTGAGATGTTACCTAGTACTCTGAACTATAGTAGGACTCCTTTATCGGTGGTTCTCAAGCCAAACTCATAAACAAATCACTGGGAGAGCTTTTTAAAAAGATAAATTTTCTGGCCTTGGAATGAGAATTCTATTCCAGTATAATCTAAGTGTGATGATCAGTAACCCTATGTGGTATCACTGATAATTGATTGCCCAATCTGCTTGTACAGTTATGAACTCTCAACCTTATGAGACAGTCCACATTCTTGGACATTTGTAATTATCAAAAAGACTTTTCCCAATTGAGCCAAATCTACTTTCTTAACTTGGAGGGTGACTATAAAGGTATTAACTTAATGATTATCTTTTAATTGGGCATATATCTTATACATTCCTTTGTATTTCACAATTTTAAAAACACGAAGACAGGATTGGAAGGAAGAATTGTGTCAGAGACTATCATTTTGGAATTGGACCGAGTTATATTTTAACTCACTGATTTTATATATATAAAATAACTAGTGGGTTAAATATATATAATATATGCATATATACTAGTTCTACATTTATTGGTATAATTCTTCATGTTTTTCATAGAGCTTTTATGCTCTAACCTTAGACTGCCGATCCCAAATTATGTGTTCTTTTCAATAGAACAGACTACTTCCACTACCAAATATTATCAAGGACCATTAATCAATTCAGTGACTTTAGAAAAAAATCCAGTTTTCAGTCTTTCTACTACTGTGTAAGGTGAGATAATGGAATAATAGCATAAAAAAGATAAAACTAACCACAAATAAGGAAAATATCTGTTTAGTAAACTATTTTATAGATAATTTTCTTTTACATGGCTTGAATAGTTAAATTGAATAAATGTAGATAATTATAGACCTGAATTTGTCTCTGGAAAATAAATTGTTCTGATACTGGAATTCCTAGTGTATGTCAAATTTTATTCGTACTAGAAAGTAATTTTCATGTTCTCCAAGTGTATTTAATATTTTAAATATTTTTAAGACAAAAACAACACCTGAGAGAAATTCTATGTTGGGATTTTAAATAGTATTTATTTCTGCATTAAGTGTTTGTCATGTTCCATTTATATCTGCATTTCACTTGCTATATAGTAATTGCTTCTCCATTTGGGTTATTTAAGTTGGTATTAAGTCAATACATCATATATACATCTTATATTAAAAGGTTGTTTTGCCTGTTTAGTGCAATTTAAAAACATTATCAGTTTGTAATCAAGATATGAAAATACAGAGAAAAGAAGATAAAAGATGAAGAAGAGAGCTAAAATATTGAAAGAATTAGCTAATATGTTTTCCCTAAAGAACATACAACTTGTATTATAAAGCATTTTTATTAGTCTTTTCATTGTATTATATACAATTTTATTAGTAGTATATAAACACATTAGAAGTTTGCTCATAAATGCTAATACCTAATATTCCTTTAGCCAAAGTAAGACTCTAGAAATAGGATCATTTATTTTGAAAAACTTGGCAATTCCCTTTTTTCTGAATTGATAGGTTAGATAGATATCCACATCTTAATCATTTGAATAATTGCTGCAGAGAATGACAGACTAAAATCAACATGCCTACAATGCTTTTATTGTTCAGTTTTTTCTTTTTATACTCGTTTAAATTTTTCATTTACATGAATTGTTAAGCTCTAATAACTTTATAAAAATTTTAGTTTAAAATTCTTAAGCTTTACCTTTCAAGGTTTGTATTGAAGTCTTGCAAATTTTTAACTCTAATAAGAATGAGAATACCTGCAAGTCACTATTTCCTTATGAATTGGAAATACCTAGATGCATTGTTTCAGAACATTATTACATAATATTAATAATTTATAATAATTGTTCTATAATAACAAAATGTAAGAGTACTGATATGAAGCTAAAACTATAAATGTATTTAAATTTGCATTCAATTTATTATAAACCCTGAAATGTGATGTTAATGGTGGTGATTAAAATCTTAAACTTTTGGCAAAATAAATTGCATAGGAATAACAGCTACCCTTCCTTTCTTTTAATTTCAGAAATAGTTGCTACTCAAGAAGGTGTTTTATTAAATGTTGAGTTTCTTTGGTGCTAGATTGACAATAGCATGCTTGATGTCTTTACTGAGTCATTAAATATTCTGGTTCCAGTATTTGTATATTTATAATGAGAATTACATGCAAAAAATAAACTTTTATATAGTCCAGTGAGATGGAAGCAAGGATTTTTAAGCTTATTACAAACAAAATCTTTAATTGTTCCTAACAGTGTAAAAACAATTACTCAGTCAATCTGGCATTGACCAACTAGAAATAAATTAACTTGAACTCTTATTAATCATGTTTTACCAGAAATAGGAAAGTGTAGAAACTGCCTACACCAAGTTAACTGAGATTTCTTCTAAAGGCAAGATTCACAGGATTTTCTCCAGACTATATTACCTGTGACTCCAACAGTTACGGTATTATAATAGTGGTCAAGGGATCTTAAACTCAAAGCCCTAAAGGGGTAAACAGGTAACATATGTGACTGAAGTAAGTCAGGTTTAAGTACTAGCTCGTGTTGGGAGTGGTGGTCAATTGGAGAGCGTATGTTCCCACTGGGGGGCAATGGCTGCTCCACTTCAGCTAGTTGTTACCATAGAGGAATTGGCCATATCGCCAGATCTGATGTTTCAGAAGCCCAGGAACTGTAATTCTTATGTTAACTGTAAACAATTCTTCTGGCCAAAGAAAGTATACCAGTGAACCAGATCCAATGGGTGGGCCATCAGTTTGCAACTGAAGTAGTAATTATTGTTACAAAAGTGACCCTAAGTTACTAAAAGTTCCAAACAATCAAAAAAAGAAAAAAGCATCTTCTTCATATCATTCCTTCTAAGTCAGAAAACTGCTTATATGTTTTAGAACAGTCTTTAGTAGTGATGTGAATGCAGATTAACCAGAATATTGCATCTCTAAAGTATTCCTGTTAATAAGGTTTTGCTGTAATAATTTCACAGTACTCATGTGTGTGTGCATGTGTGTGTGTTAAAAGCAAATTAAACTTTGGCTCTGCCTCATTTTCCTCAGATAAGAAGCAAAATAATAGGAGGTTATATAGAATTGTTATGTAGAATACTATAAAGCCATTAACAGATATGAAAAGATTGCTGTACTGGCAACTCTGAGGTGAGTTCTAGCTTCCAGGTGTCCCCGGGGAAGTTGAGCCCCAGGCGCTTACAGCAGTGACTTGTTCATTAACACACCCTCTTTGGGCTTCCTTCTCTTTGCTGTCTCACTTCCATACTCCTCATGGTAGGCAGAATGGTGACCCCCAAAGTTGTCCCCAGAACTTGTGAATATGTTTAGCTTACATAACAAAAGAGATTTTGCAGATGTGATTAAGATTATGAAACTTGAGATGCAGATATTATCCTGGATTATCTAGGTGGGCCCAATCTATTGCTATGGGTCTTTCAAAGCTAAGAATCTTTTCCAGCTGGTCAGATAGAGGCAATGTTGTTGGCTTTGAAGACGGAGCAAGGAAGGCCATGAGCCAAGGGATGCAGTGGCTTCTAGAAGCTGAAAAGGCAAGGGCTGCCTACACCTTTGTTCTAGTTCAGTGAGATCTGTGTCAGACTTCTGACCTACAGAACTATAAAGTAATAAATGTGTGTTGTTTTAAACCACTAAATTTGCAATGATTTGTTATAGCAACAATAGAAAGTTAATTCACTCCTCTTCTCATTTTGGGATTACCTCAAAAATAAACCACTTGCATTCAAAAAAAAAAAAAGAAAGAAGTGCTGTACTGGTTCTTAAGCCTCTAAGAGTAGAGCTAATTATAGAAATGTTAAATATGTATAAATAAATGATCTTGCCCCATGTGGAAAACTATGTTTTCTATTATTTATAATATGACCACCTAGATTAAGGGGAAATTAAATTCATCTTTATTGAGATTGCTAGAAAATAGAAAACGCTTACATCTGTTCTGAAGTGGTTCTACTAAAAGCAGGTCTTTAAAATGCAAAATTAAATATTCTTAATCGGTTTAGGATTTACATTGGTATAAGATGACTTAGGCTGAATTTTATACATTAAACTAATAGTTTTAGAATTTGGGAGATACCATATAATTTACCATGAAAGAAGATGATTTCATTTTTTTTTTAACCCTGACCAAGTGTTTTAGACAAACCAAAAGAGCATGACATTATTACAGCAATGATTTCTTTAGGAAGATAGATAAAATACCTTTAAAAGAAGCATCTTTCTTTATCATTCTAACTTAAGTGTAAAGTATAGTTATGTATTTCTCAGATTTGTCTTTTAAATTATAAAGGGCTTTTCTTATATCACTTTAAATATAATAAAGTATATATTATATGAATTTGGAGTAATTTTGTATACACTGAGTAATATTAATAATTGTGCATTGGAAATCTACTGACAGCTTTGACCTTTTTCTGATCTAGTAGCTCATAAATTTATTTGTATAAGATTAATTCAGCTTTGTTTAAAATTCATCACACTGTACATATTAATATTTTAAATTATATGAATAATATAGTTGAGCACACAGTATATATTTTAGCACATATTTCTGTATTTAGTGGATATCTTATAATCCAATGTATTCACACTGAATTATAGGTTTAGGGTAATGGTATTTTAAAATTTGTGTAAGAATATGTAATTTTGAAAGAAAATTTTTCTTTAAGAATTTCCAGGGAATATAATTGTGAACAATATAATCTTCACATTTCTATTGATTAGTCATGTGGCCTGCAGGCTACCCGACATATATGCATTTAAGTAGCTAAATGTATAATTTAAGGGAATTCTTAAGCCATTGAATTGATTTCTTACTAGTGAAATTTACATTATAATTACAAAGATTGTTTATAATTATATCAAGAACTCAATAGATAAAACTGGATAGCAGTTCTGAACGGAATATGCTATGAACTTCCATTGGCATTTATTGCTGAAATTTCAGCATAGGAAGTAAATTATAGGAAGCGAGTGAAAATACTTCCAATAACTAAGAAAGTTATGATGATAAAGGAGTTTCCTTTTTTGAACTCCATTTTACCTGTTTATTATGATAGATAAGATATGAAAATTTTAGAATGTTTCTGTGGTGTGAGATACTGTTATTTCTATAACAGAAGAACTTATAAGAAAAGTGTATGAGAATTTATTGGAAAAAAATCAATAAGAACGATTATGTCAACTTGTAGTTGATAATTATCAAAATTCTTATGTTAAAGTTTTTACAGTGTTTTAGTCAGTTTAGGCTGCTATGTTATGGAAAGCTCTCTCCTGTCTCTTCCTGTAAGGGAAGTAATCCCATTTGGAGGGCTCCACCCTGGTGTCCTAATTACCTCCCAAAGGCCCCGTCTCCAAATACCATCACCTTAGGGATTGGGCACTAACATATGAATTTGGGGTGGGGTGGGGGGCACAAATGTTCAGTGCATAGCATATGTTTAGTATACCTAATACATACTCTTTTTTATTACTGTATAGAACCAGAATTTATTGTACTTTAGGCATGCTGTAATTACAGATTTATTTTAATCTATATATATGGCAGTTACAGAAAAATGCTTATCAAGATGTACTTTGCCTATAAGTTTGAAAACTAAACATTTTCAAATAAGTCTAAAATGCCCCCATGTTCACTTATTCATTAGAGAAGAGCGAGATTATCTAAAAGTTTAAAAAGATTATTTTTAAGTTAAAAAATTATATGTTATTCACATTTGTTTACTTCTAAATTTGATTTCTCAATGTTCTCTCTGAAGCAAAATTTACAATGCAAAATAAAGCACGTCTGTTCTAGTTGTGTATTTTCAACTTCTACCTGGTGGTACCTATGAATAAAATACTCCCTGATGGAGTTCAGTACAGGCTTGCCCATCATATTGCTGTAGTATTACTCAAAACCCATAGTGACTGAAAAATTGCACTGGAGCCTTTGAAGTGGCATACTCTTATTTGCTACTTGAACAGCAAAAACAAATGCATGTATGGATAAAAGCTGATTAAGATTTATTCTGCCATGTTTAATAAAAGATTATTTCAGAACTCTATTTGTACTTAAAGATAGTAAAACTCTTGTATTTTTAGACAAATGTAGAGCACATTGTGAAAAACTAAAGTTAGTATTCAATACTTTTCTTAGCATATTTCCATATGCTATAGTGGAAACAGCACTGAATTATGTAGACACTAATTCCATCTTGACTCTTAACACTCTATGACACCTGGGGAAGAATTTTCATTTCTTTGGACTTCCGTTTTCTCACTCATAGAGAGAGCAAACCTGATGATCTTCAAGTGTCTTTTACAACTCGGATTTAGCTCATCATGATTTTAACATCTAATGTAAACATTGAACATGTAATCTAAACTCTAGAAGAATATGAGCTAGATCATAGTTTGCAACTTAGAAAATGGAATACTTACTACTTTTTGCTTTTTACCCAAAAATACGAAGCACATAATAATAATATCATTATTTGAATGATCTGTTTAATTCCTGAAATTAGTTATTAGCAATTTATTGAAAAGGTATTTAGTAACCTTTTCCTCTGTGTTTCCTCCCTCTGTTGAATAATGTTGAGGTGTTTCTAGACTGATCTTTGTGTTTGTATGTTAGTAATTTTAGCATCCATCAACCCAAAATAGTAATTCTCATCAGAATTGCATATTGCCTTAGATTAAATAAATAACTCATTAGCTAAAAAAGGTAAAGGTTATTCATGGTTTTGGTTTATTTTATACTACATAATGTATGATCAAATTAAGATGATTTTTATTTAAAACTTCTTAAACAAGTTTTCTAGGAAAAATGATATTAGACAACAACTTAGAGTGTTATAAATTAAGATACAAAGAAGAGGGGGGGAAAGGAAAAGACTTAAAAAAATGTTACATTTTTCCATGTCAAGATGTACCAAATTAATTCCATTGCCTATTGGGGTGTAGCCTTGTATTATATATAGAACTTTTTCTAAAAGTTCCAGACCTTTCCTTCTAGTCATCATTGAAATATAGAAAATGAACATGTAGGTTAAATAAGTACTCTCTCTTTTTAGCAATATTTCACAGGAAAATGAACTAATTAGCTTCCTTTCTTCTTTCCTTCCTTCTTCCCACACCATTTCCTCTCTTTCCCTCTTTCCCTCCCCTTCTTTCTCTAACCATTTTTCTAGCTGCCACACATTGGCAATTGTGGGGGTTTCTAGGGAGATACCAAGATATATGAAAAACAGTTCTTGCTCTAAGAAGGTCAAGGCTAATGTAAGACATGGGACATTTAAATAATTACAATACAATTGTAATAACTGCTATTGGAAAGGAATATTCAACAATTATTTCATAGTTACATATATTAAACGTTACATAGTTACATATATCAAATAACTGATAATTTCACATTTTCCTTGAGTAAGGAAGTAAATGTAAATAGGAGGAAATTTGGGAGATACCACTTAAGCCACAGTAGAACCAAAGATTTTTAAATACAATAAAGCAGAAGTCCTGAGACAATAATTCACATCCCTAATTCTGCCATATCTGAGCATATGGTATATTATCTCAGACTGTTACTATTAATCTAAAATTATTTTAGTTTGGTTTTAATAAGGTGCTAGTTTTAATAAGGAGTGATAGCAAGAAAGGGATAAGAAAGGGAAAAATCCAAGACTATTACAAAGAATGTATCAATAGGGTTTGGTTATTGATTGAATTACTTCATTCATTTATTTAATAAATATCTATTGAGAGTTTATTAAGTGCCAGGCCCTATTTTAGATGCTTTGAATACAGCAGTGAACTAACAGACAAAATTCCTGCCATCATGGAGTTTACATTCTGATGGAAGGGACTGACAAAGAAGTGCTATATATATTGGGTGTAAAATGATGATAGTAGGAAAGAACGATAGTGTGTACCAGAGTCAGAGGAGATGAAAGCATTGCCTCACTGCCTAGAAAGCACAATTAGGATTGAAATCCTGAAAACAAATGGAGATTTAAGAGTTCTGTGCTCTGTGTGGTGATTGAAATTAACAGGGATAAAGGGGCTAGGTAATGAGATCTATACTGATAATCTGAAATCTGAAAGGTGAGGCTGTAAGTGCTGGGGTTAGGGTAAGGGTTAGTTTTAGTTCTAAGGTTTATGTGCCCCAGGCGTATGGTGATGGAGGGGTGATCTTACACAAAACAGTTGAAGCTCAGGTGTTCCTTCTAAACCTGAACATAAGAAGCAAAGGGAAAGAAAGAAGTAGAAATGAGCTGAGTGTTCCTATTTTGGGTAACTGTGACTATTCAAAGAAAATTTGGGATATTGAAAGGGTTAGGAGTTTTAGGCAGATGAAAAGTAAAGGATTTTAGAAATTTTGTTTTTATATGAGGCCTGAAATTGTCCTGAAGCTAATTAGAGAGTGGGTCTGCTTATTTCTACTTAGGCTCATACTTAATCTGTTGAAAGGAAATAAGAACTATCTATGTTATTATTACTAAAATAGTTATTAACTTCATGTTTAACTTCAGCTTCTAAAGCATTGGTCATAAAAATAAGGCATTAATTATGCCACCTTGAAATTATTTTAAACTATTTACTCTGCAGACATTTAAATTTCCTATTACCATATATACTTTCTGAATAGAGTGCTTGAAAATTAACAAGTGTTCTTTTCAGAATCCCAAGAAACATGATTGTAAAGAAAGTTTTCTTATACTGCTAAATAAATAAAGTTAACAATACACGATTTACTAAATGACACTATATTTTGGTATCTCAATTTTCAATTTGCTAATGTCATTGCATTGTTGCCATATTATTTTTGTATGATATAATTTCCCCCAAAATGCTCAATAAATTAGAGTGAAGTAGAATGGCATTTTAGACAAGAAAACATTTGCATTTGAATATGGAAGTGCTTAGAGTTTTGTGATCTTAAAGGAGATATTTAATTACTTTTTATAAAATGTAATGCTAACTTTCATTCAATTTGTATATGTTTTGTTCTACTTAATGTGGACTTATAGGAAATGATCTTATGATATTTAAACAACTCTAAAAGCTTTCATTTCTAATTGCTATAGGCAATAATTCTGAAAAGTCTGAGTCATAGAAAAATCATCTATATCCTTTAGTATAGTATGAAATGCACCAGTACATTCTACTTAGGAAACAGTTTCCTCAATAAAAAAAAATAATAATAAAAACCTCTAAGAATGAATTTTTACACTTTTGTAAAATAGTGTTTAAGACTCAATGAGTGGCTGGGCACAGTGGCTAATGCCTGTAATCCCAGCACTTTGGGAGGCTGAAGTGGGAGGATTGCTTGAGGCCAGCAGTTTGAGACTAGCCTAAGCAAGAGCGAGACCCTGCCTCTACTAAAAATAGAAAAATTAGCCAGTTGTGGTGGTGTGTGCCTGTAGTCCCTCTACTCAGGAGGCTGAGGCAAGAGAATCTCTTGAGCCCAGGAGTTTGAGGTTGCAGTGAGCTATGATGATGACACTGCACTCTAGCCCAGGTAACAGAGCAAGACCCTACCTTTAAAAAAAAAAAGACGCAATGAGTATGTGAGTATGACAGATATTATTTACACTACATTTTTTACTTATGTGCTTCAATGGGAGATAATAGTCTGAGGTAAACCAGTAGGTGATTTTTTAAAAATAACATTTATGTACAAAGTAGATATTTCCGTTATTTCTTAAATACATTCCATGTAGGAAGAGAACATGGCCAAATGTAAAATATTGCTGGATTACAAAAATATTGCCAATGATGATTAACTTATATTTTTAACCAGTTTTAATCTATAGGCTTAAGGATGATTGAAATTATTTTCAAAGCTCAAAATGCAAATAGTCAAGTGTTTAAAAATCTTCTGTAGTCAAAAATCACTTCAAATCTTAGAGGAAAATAAGAGAATAGTAAAGTCAAAATATTAATAAGATGTCGAATCAAGTTAAATTAGCAAATTTCCAAATAAAATTTCCATAAACACATGAAAAATTCTAAAGTTTATTTTCTTATACTATTTGTGAAGCACAATAAAGCACAAGTATGCCTGTATGTGGAATCAACAACCAAAGTGGATCTGTGCCAACTTTGTACCAACTCCTGTACTGAAAATAACGTTTTGTTTTTCTTAAATTTAAAAGCAGCTAGTGCTAAACAAAATTTAAATTTAAAGACATGCAATCATATCTGTATGTGAGAGAAAAACAAACATTTTGCTTGCTTCAAAATCATTCTTATGTGTGTGCTTATCAGAATAACACGAAGAAGCTAATATGGCTCCAGATATACTAAGAACTAATTAAAGATACTGCAGACCATCTTTTAGCTAAAAGGCTAAAAGAAAATGTGGGTAACTCAGGCTGGAGAAATCCAGTAATATCTGCTTTCTGCTTGCTGATAGACTTACATAGAAATCTCACCATAAAATCTTATCTAAGCTCAGAAAAGGCAAAACTAACCAATTAGGATGTTTTAATAAAGACACTTTTTATTAGCCTATACTGGAGTTTCTTAAATGGTTTTTGTATGTCACTTGCAATAGAATATCCCAGAGAAACTTCAAAATGCAAATTTCTGGCTCTTGTGCCAAAAGAGAATTCCCTAGCCTAAGGCTACAGACTGTATTCTTAAAAAGCTCTTCAAGTGATTCTGGTGAATAGTAAAATTTGATAACTATCTTCTAATTCATCGGAAATTGTGTACTTCATATACTCTTCCAATTGGACAATATAAATCAAGGATAAAATTTAGTGCTTGTCTTTCTGCTCCACTGCCTTGGGGGATCTTCAAGTGTCTAGAATTATCCCCAAAAGCTTCGCCAGAAGAGAAGCAGTAATGTCCAACCTGCAATAAAAGGAGCTGAAAACCAAAGATTACAATCAGCATTCTGTGATTTGTCAGTTTGCCCCATGAAGAACAAGGAGCACTTTGACTTACTTGTCATGTGTATAAATGTTTTATCATTAAATATGAAAAACAAGAAGAGCAGAAGAGATTGGTTCAAAAGATAGTGAGTGGTGAGTAGCTGCAGCAGCAAAGCTGAAGCAATGGAGATGGGGAGACGGTAAGCCTCAGGCTCTCACCCAGAGGAGAGAATCTGCACAGAGGGAAGACTGAAATCCAGACAGTACATACCATTGTGTTGTGCTGCCCACAGTAAAGGACCATGTTCTGTACACATATAATTCAGGACGTCTAGACCGTGTTCTCTCAGAGTTAGTGTAGCTGAAGAGAAAGTGTCTTTATTTCTGGTCAAGATAAAAATCTGAACACTTTTAAATGCCGATTGACTAAGCAATGTGTATTTTAAGGTGTAAGCTTCTTCACTTCAAGAGAGGCAGTGGAAACTCTGGGGCCATATTGCTTTTGTATAAGCCCTGATTCCAACATTTTGCTCAAGTTTTATAACATCTCAGCTTTCTCATCTTTAATCTGGATAATAATAGTACTTACATCAGATTCTTTATGAGGTTTAAATTAGTTAACATATGTAAACCACTTAGAACAATGCCTAGTACATAAGTGGTTACTGTTATTATTATTCAAACTAAGAGACAAAATCAAAGGTCTTGAGTAAAATGGCATCAAATCATAAGGCTTTGGAAGGGTGTTGTGGCATAGCAAATAACATACTTATGATCACAGGAAATCTCTTGAATAATTGTAGAGAACTAATAAAAAAGTTATACATTAATGATGGCCAACTTACACCATAATGTATGTAAATAAATCAGGTGTCTCCACTTTGAAAACAAATAAGAATTGATTACCTGTTCTTAAATGTATGTTATTCTTGGTGACAGATAATTATAATCCTGGATCTTTAAAAGGGTCACACATACTTAACCACTCTAAAACTGAAAACTAACTCTAACTTGTATAGCTGTGGGGAAAAGCTTTCAGAGATCCAAAATATTTGATGAATAAATGAATAGCTGTTGCTCCCTGAAGGTCTCTTCCAACTTTATAAGTGAAATTGCAGTAAGAGGCTTTTATCTTTGCCAGCCTTCCTTGTGTTTACTAAGTTTCTCCTCCTCAGAAGCAAAGTTTAGTGTTGGCTGATTTAGGTGTCTTGAGATTGAAGCTAGGAGGTGGACTAGATGACAATGAGATTTAGTTCAGTGCTGTAACTCTAGTATTTTCCTAATAAAAACCAACTTCTATCCACTTCTAATCCCCAGGATTCAAAGAGTCCTTCCTCCTAGGGAGGGGTTGGGATTTTGGTCAATTTTCAATCCTTTGCAACTTCAATGAAATATACTTTCTAAACTCACTTAAGGATATCAAGGGTCTTCAATGCCTAGATAACAAATAGCTCTCACAAAATCAAGTGATGGGTACAAACTGATTTTAAAAATAACCGATGGGGCAATGAAGTTTTGCTGATGGGAACATCAGTACGCTATATAGTACAATGCTTAAGCAAATGGTCTCCAGAACCACGTAAACTTGTGTTTAAGTCAAAACCACATATCAGCTTGTGACCTTTCCATATATTCAGTTTCCTTGTCAGCAAAATAGGGATAATTGCCTACCCAAAAGATTGTTATGAATGTAAAATGAGATAAAGAATATGTGAGGTGCTTATAACACAATGCCTAGCATGGGGTAAGCATTCCCTACTTGTTAGACAAAATTAGAAGCTATTGTTTTTGATGTAATATGATCAAGATATTTTGAATAAAACTGAAAACTTTCAGCACATTGATGGCATTAGTAAAAATTATTTTTCTAAAAGGCAAGAAATAGACTTTTATAAAGCTACTTTGGTCTTTTATTTCCTCAGTATTTTTCAAGATAGAAAATCCCTACAACTACACTTGCCTCAAGAGGTAAAGGTTAAAAGAGGAAGTGCAAGTTTGCATCAGGGCCAGTTTTTATGAGGGCCACTCTGAGGCTAGTACCCATTCAGCCCTAAGTTCTAAATTATCTGAAACTCAGAATAATAAATAATATTTGCAATTATTATCTTTTTGTCAAGAAAAAGTAAAATTAGTTCAGTGGCTTTTGTAAAAGGCAGGAAAATATGTATTACCATATATATTTTTAAATTTTAGTTAAATATCAACTCTCTAGAATATTCCCTTATTTCATGTTAATTTTTCCATAACTGTGCCCACTCTTGGCTATTCTAAAAGAAGATATTCTGAATTATCTTATTCTAAAATAAAAGCTTGGCCACTTAAAGCTGTAATTTTTTTTTTTTTTTTTTTGAGACAAAGTCTCACTCTGTTGCCCCTGCTAGAGTGCCATGGCGTCAGCCTAGCTCACAGCAACCTCAAATTCCTGGGCTCAAGCAATCCTCCTGCCTCAACCTCCCGAGTAACTGGGACGACAGGCATGTGCCGCCATGCCCGGCTAATTTTTTCCGTGTGTATTTTTAGTTGTCCATATAATTTCTTTCTGTTTTTAGTAGAGACAGGGTCTCGCTCTTGCTTAGGCTGGTCTCGAACTCCTGAGCTCAAACGATCCGCCTGCCTCGGCCTCCCATAAAGCTGTACTTTTTAAAATTTAAATTATAGTTATCTCAGAAGTGACCTAAGGATTCAAAGAAAAGGAATAAAGTAGAAATAAAACCATTAATTCTGCAAACATCTGTTGATTCTGACTCATTTGTGTTCAATGTCAACATTCACCCCAGAGCTGGTACCTAGTAAGAGTTCACTATATGTTGGAAGGATGAATGAATAACATGTGTTGTATATATAGCATTGTGTTTAAGAGTACAGGCTCTGGAACCTGACAGGTGGGTTTGAATCCTGGCTCTCCCACTTACTGTCTGGTCTGTGCATGTGACCTTGGACAAGTCACTTAGCCTCCCTGCACCCACTTTGCTTATCTATGAAATTATGATGATAATAATAGTTTTTCATTGGATTGTTTCAAAAGTAAAACTAACAAAGTATTTACAACAGTGGCACATAGTAAGCAGTGATAATTATTTGCTAAAACAAGCAATAAAAAAGAAATAGAAACATAACTTTTGCCCTCAAAGCCAAAATTTATGCATGAAATATTGACACTTACAAAATCATGTACTACTAATTTAAAATTGCTGGGAATAAATATTGGATTGATAATTAATCTGTGGCCAACTGATACTGACCAAAAGCAACATCTGATTTCCCATATGCAGGCCAGCAGGGGGTTTGGATCTAGTCTGGAGTAACACTCAGGAATTGCTACATCAGACCATGTCTTAACCCATGTAGCCTAAGGTGCTACAAACAATAAATAAATTTTTTAATCTTATAAATTTAAAAGATAGTAAGACATTCAATTTAAAACAGCTGAAACGGGAAGGGCCTTATGAGTCTAATGAAATGGCAGTTAATTCATCATACCTGGGAAGATTCCCAGATTTGCTAATTTTAGGAATGGGAATGATCTAGCACTAAATTTAAATTCTTCCCAGCTACCATCTGATCAGCAGAGTCATATAGCTAATATGGACAAGAACATGTATATACAGTTTGGGGTTGGGGATATTTAGAAATTCCTCTGTGCTGGTGAGTTGGATATTTGATCAAACAATTGCCAAAGACATTTTTAAGAGTAATGGCTTTCCAAAAGTTTACCAAAAGATATATTTTAACTACCCAAATAATGAGTTTTATGTTCTAATCTTTGAGGAACTATATAACAATAAAGAGTAAGATTTGTTTAACTATCAGCTGTGCCTTATTTTATTAAAATTTTGGTTTCTTTGCTATGCTAGACTGAATTTAAATAGTTTCACCTGTTTTAAATAGAGGGGCTAACTATATTTTAAATTTTTAGAGAAAAAATCTATGTGTTGTTTATAGAATCTTAGGCTTGGTGGGCTAAGATGTGATCTGATTTGCAATTCCATATGTTACTCTAGACTGGATTCAAATATAATTCCTTCCGTAAATTATGCCTTACATCTTTACTTTAAAAAGTGGCTGAATAGTGTGTAAAGAGGTACATTCTAGATTGTTTTTATGTAGGGACAAAACTGAGACTTAAGAATAAGATTTTATTACAGAAATCAATAAAAACATTTGCTGACATCCCACTGTATGCTTCAATTGTCTGCACATCGTTGAGAATATAATCTAAATATAATATGTGGTTCCTAGAAAATGGAAAGATTAGCTTAAGTGGAAGAAGGAGGAAGCTGATTCAAATTAAGGTGATGCTTTCTGTATCAGAATAGAAGCAAAAATGAGTTCATCATCAGGCAAGAGTATGGCCTACATAGAACTGAGGACTATTGTGAAGTGTACAGATGGGCAGAGAAGATGAATGTCATTCTTTAATTTCTTATCTGAAATTCTTTATTAATTGATGTCTCTACCATTTCCTTGGCACTTATCCTGTTCCTTGGATAGTTTTGTCTTTATGCTTTACCTAGCAAACTGGGTTATAAGTGGTTTTAGAACAAATGCTGTATCTTATATTTCTTTTAAATTAACATGGCATTGACTCCAGTGTTTTGCACAGGGTAGATGTGCAAATAAATTCTTGTTAATTGATTGACATCTATACATTTTTAAGACACTAGGAAATTTTGTGTACTTTATTATCAGCAAATATTTATTGTTTACAAAACTTACTAAATGCAGTTTGAACCTTAGTATTTAATTATCCCTACATTACTAGAAGTTTTTTATTCAACTGGTAAATTTATTTATTTATTCAATAAATTCTCTGTTTGGAGCTATTAAGTGCTACGTATCAGGTAGTAGGCTGCTGAGGTAACTGACAAAATGAGCTATGCAAGTGCCATGAGAAGAGAGCGAACAATTGCAAAAGAAGAATTTCTATAATGGATATATAGTAAAACCCTGGCAGAACACGGTAATTGACATCTAAAAATTCATGATGTCAGACGCAATGTGGAGATATCCTTAGGTTCATGAAATTATCTAGGTGAGCCTGCACACCTAGCAGTCCTGCTGCATGCCAGCTGCCCACATTCCAGTTGCAGTTTGGCGCCACCTGGTGGCAGTTTTCCAAAACTCAAGTAAGACTAGCAAAAATAAAGATGATTCTGAATCCTGTGGCTGACTGAGGACTTTCAGTGTAGTGGCAGAAGTCCAGGCACCTCCTTATTGATTTCCCAAGCCCATGGAAGAGAATTAGGGGACCTAACTTCCACCTCCATGATTCTCAACATGGGCTTGAGAGTCTTGCCATCCCCATCACATACCCTAGAAGATAAGAATTTTAACCCACCCGTTTGCCAACAGGTGCTAGGAGGGTGATGGGAGCAAACTGGCAAAAGTGTTATGTCTAATTTCACATTATTGTGGAATGTTATTGCAGGGTTTTCAATTATGTACAGCTGGCGTAAGGGAATGCATATCAAAGTTGTCCAAGTTAAAGAGGACGGAGATTAGGGAAGACTTCTCAGTTAGGCAGGAACTGAGGATTGGGGTTTATTGGGGAATGTTTCTGACAGATACCTTTATGTAAATTGGACTGATTTAAAACCAAAGAGGAGTAATTTATATTGAATAATACAAGCACTACAGGATTTTGAAAAGAAGTAAATAATGGGATCCAATTGGCATTTTATTTTATTATTGTGGTTGTAGAAGTAGGATGGATGGAAGAAAAGAGAAGATGAAGGTAAAGATTCCTATTCTTAATTGCAGCTAGTAATTTTCTAAACTGATAAATACATATATTTTGTTTTACTGGCAATCAAATGCATATATACATTCAAATAATTTTGGAAGCTATTCAGTTTTCTTTCCTGTTTTGTATGTTAATATAATTAGAACTAAGATAAATGCATTTTGGTGTATTTGTTATTTGCCTGGGTAAATATTCATGTTCTTTATTTCTCTAAGCTTATTAACTAGTATTAAAAATTGTGCTTTACAGACTTTCTTTTTGGGTAATTTTAGAATTTGTCTTTTGTAATGAAATTAGATTACATTCCATAATATCTATTCCCTTAAATTTACAGTTGAAGAATTGAGGCCAGAGAAATCAATATCATATGTCTCCAAGTATATGCTATCTAGTGCTAAAGTTAGAATTCTAGTCTCATGAGCCTAGGTCCTTATTACCTAATTTTGCTAATGATTTAAAAGCATCAAACTAGCCTCTAATGGGCCAAATACTTGAATTTCCACCCTAACTCTTCTCTGACCTGCTATTACAGGAGGACATGGAAGCAAATATGTTGACTGGGTAGGCAGAGAGAGAGCTCTGGTGGTAGTGGTTCTAAAATTCCTGCCTAAGGCATATGAGAGTGAATAGGCATGATCACCACAGTGTAGCATAATGCCTGCGGTGAGGTAGAGTAGTGGTTACATGTAGGTAGACAGTAAGTGCAGGTCTGAAAGAATTGAGCAAAACAAAAGGAGTGACCTGTATGCTGTTTACTAAATAGCAAATGAAAACTTACTCTCTTTTCACATGGCAAGTTGTACTATATAAGTCTCAGCCAGCAATTCTCAAAATGTGGTTGCTGGATCTGTAGCATCAGAATCACCTGGGAATTTGTTAGAAATGCATACTTTCAGGTACCACCCCAGACCTAATGAATCAAAAGCTCTGTGTTTTATCAAGCCCTCCAGGTGATTCTGATTCAGGTTAAAGTTGGCAATCCCTGCTCTAAATTTGTGTTCATCTTCTATACTACTGGTAAAGTTGGTGACTAAAAGCATGAGTTCTGGTGTCAGACAGCTGGGTTCAAATACCATCTTCACTACTTATTGGCAATGAGACCTAACATTCCTGCCCTTCACATTCCTCATCTGTGTTTATATTAATAATAGTTCCTACTTCATAAGGTTATTCTGAGGAATATTTCAAGTGAGGTGCATAGTATTTGCAAAGTCCTGAGGTGGAAAACAGCTTAACATTTTTGAGAAATTTTGAAGAGGCCACTATGGCTAAAGAGTAATTTACAAAGACAAATGGCTTTGAGACTGAGGTGAAAAGAAAGGTGGAGCGAGGTCTGCAAAGTCTTGTAGGACCTTAGAGAAGATGGAATCCTGAGCTACTGTGGAGCAATTGGTTTTTCCAAAGAGAAGAACAATTTTTTGTTATGGAGAGAAGAGAGGATAGGGTGCTAAACAAATAGATTTATAGACTGGTAGTTGGAAGATAAGGGAATTTCTTCTGATAGCTTCTATTTTACAAATTTTGGATTTTTTCCAGCTACAATGAGAAGACATTAAAGAATTTTAGCAGCAGAGTGACAACCTGATGTATTTTTAAAATAAATAAATCATTCTTATAATATTGAAGACTAAAGATACCTGATTAAATGAGCAAAAAGGAAAGGAGATAGAAAGCCTTATAGCAACCTGGATACAGTTGGGGTATTATTATTCCCATTTTATATGATATGGCAACTGAGGCACAAAGACTACTTTGATTACTCAGTTAAAACATGAGTAGTGCAGCTATGTCTTGAATGTGAGTCTCCTAATTAAATTCAGTTGGCTTCTCAGTAGAGATTATTCTTCTTATTAGATATGAAATCATAGATATTCTTTGTTCAACACTTTTGCCATAAGTGTGTTCAGATTACAGTGGTGACTCCTTTTTGATGATTTGTTCATTCCCTATCTTCTCTCTCTAATCTGAGTATTTTTATCTAATCTAAACTAACATTTAGTTAAAAGCAATAATATAGCACTTAATTTATCATTCTTTCCAGGCAAAAGAAGGTGTATGGGAAAGTCTAAATTTTGGAGTTTTGGTGTTTTCTCGGGAATGACCTAAGGAATTAAGAGAATTTCCAATTTTAATCATTTTTTACCAACAAAACTGAAGAGTAAATTTATTTGCATGGGTTGTGTATAACATTTTATTTAGTGCCAAAAGTATGTGACTTTTTATTCAGTGCCAACCACAGGTTTTGACATTTTATTTTTAATAAATGTTTATTAAATTGAATTTACTTATATATGCATAATTAGTTATCAATCATTTGTGTAGCAAGATCATTTTATTAGTGTTTTTCATTGGATCACATCTTTTCAAGTTTGAAATTACCAACGGTATGGGAATTGTTTGTCTATGTGAAATCTGAGGGACCATTTCTTTGAGGCTACAGAACATCTCTGTTTATATAAAACAGCTGCTACTTCAAATAAATCTAGCAAGTTTAGGTTTCTATTCTTAGTAAAGTCTCAATGTCCCCATGTAATTGTAAATATACATAATAAATAGAGCTAACATACCTTAACCATATTCTAGACATTATGCTAAATGCTGTATATGTTATTTCATTTAATCTTTATCTCAACTTTGTGAGTTATATTTGTTTCAAAGATTAATTATCTCATTTATTCAACAGATATTTACAGAACACTTACCATGTGGTAGGCATTATTTTAAAACCTAGGATTTAGCGATGAACAAAAGAGGGCAAGTCCATGTCCCATGTAGCTTACATTCAGGCATATAATAAATAGATATCATATAATAAATAGTATAAAGGTATATAATAAATAGATGATATACTTAGAGTAGAAGCATAGCTTTATTCTCAATATATTTGTCATGGAATATATTGCTTTGTTCATTTGTTTAATGATGTAATACTTAATACTTCACACTTACATTAGAAATTCTAAATATTAGGAAAAGCATGCTTTAGCTCCAGAAATATCTGGCAATGCTGCTTTTTTGTTTACTTCATAGTTATTATTGTGTTATTCTTCTTAACGTTCAGATTTATAATAGTCAGGAAAACTCCAAAAACCATGCACTAGATGAAAAACTGGTTCACCTAACTTCCGTAGGTCAGCTCCAATTCCAGTGGACCTCCAAACTTTGAAAGACTAGCATCATGCAAGCCAAGATAGGATTCCAGAGCAGAAATTCACAGTCTCTGCAGGGCTGATTGGCTTGGAATCTGAGAAGAAAAAATATAAGTTTTAAATTTCTAACCAGCTGAAGGCCTTTCTTAAAATGGCTCCAAGAAGGATTTAATACATATGACCAATGACATCTTCTCAAAATATTACTGTCATTATAATCATTGAAGGAAGTCATAGTCTTTTTGTTCATGTTGATAGCTGAGTGACATATAAAACAAACTTATATTTCGGAAATTATGGTTGGAACATTGTCTAGGTGTAAAAATATAAGCTAAGCAAATATTATTAAATCAGATATTTGATATAGCAGATTTAGTCAAAGAAAAATTATCAGCATTCATCCAATATTTTAACAAAGAATAAGAAGTTACCTGTTATAAAAAATTATTTTGTTTTCCACATGAGGTACCTGAAATCAATTCTAAATATGCCTGTTCTAACCTAGATACCATGCTATCCTTCACAAAGTATTTTACATGGTAAAGTTCCATGGGACTTTTGCTTCATATCCCATCTAACTTATTATTTTGTTTTTCCAAATTTATGAACTAGAGCTATAAACTATTGTCTTTGACAAGATGTATAGTCATTTTATACATATATGCATGCACACACATACACATGCACACTAACCACGTGTTCTTCGGACAGAAGTTTTTTTAATGCCCACTAAAATTAAGAAGTATAAAAAATTCTCACTTAGAGTTTTGTTGTTTAGATATTTTTGAATATATGCAATCATTGGCCTGTCAATGTATGCTACCCTTTCTTGGGTTTGTTTGTTTGTTTGTTTACCTTGAGCCCAGAGCCCTCGTTTGCTCCCAAGCAAGCGAGGGACCTGGTTCCAGGTCTCAGAAAGCACAATGTGGTTCTCTCCTTCATTAATATTTCCAATCCTGTGGCCTGGTCTCTTGAGCTCTACTATTTGTTAAAGAGGATAGATGGTAATAATGGCTATCTTTTCTGATAAGAAAGCCTTTACTAGTACAATGATGCAAAGCTAAGAAGAATAATGTGTCATATGGGACATAATGCTGCAAATTTCAGGACCCTGAGGGAGCAGTGGAAGTTATTTCTAGTGTCTTGAAAACCATTTTACCTGACTGTAACCAATACTAAGAAACATAGAAGGGCAAGAAACCACTTCTCTTTGCTCAGTTATTTCAGATGAATATAAGGAAAACATAAGACAACTTTCATAAAAGCATCTTTGATTCCAAATATAAAGAAATAATGTATGGGTACCATATATTTGGCCTTCAAAAAAAATTCCAGAATAAATAATTAGGTTTTTTTTAATCCCATGAGACTCCAGAAATTCTGATAGATTCTTCTGTGTAAATTTGAAAGATTGATTTTAAATAGATATCAGAGTTGTATAGATAGTAAACAATCAGATTTCATCCAAAATATGTAACATCAAAGCATGTTCTTATTCTCTGAAATGATGCAGTGTGCTTATACAAATAAGATTTGTTATTTTTTTTTAAATTTCGATTTGATTTATAATCAAGTTTTCAAGGACAATCAGAATATGTACTATTTTTAAACATATGAGACTAATATATTTTGTATTTTATAGCCTGAGATATTATTAACATCCTTAATATATAGTCATTTATATATTCTTATAAATTTTGAAATGCAACATTTAGTAGTATTATATGGGTAAAAATTACAGCCCAAGAATACTGTCATGTGGCTTAGCCTTCAGTATTAGTTTGGAGGCATAATGTAAATTTTTATTTAGTGTAATCATTTCAGTAATGTAGAATATTACCATTCATTAATCTAAAATCTTGATACACTGATTATAGAGTTGGATGATTAGCAAGAATAAATCAAAGTTCTCTTTTTATATTTTCACAAAATCTTAACTATAGTAAAAATGATGGTAAAAATGGTGAAAAATGTAAATTGATGCTTGCAGTTATAGGCCAGTGAGTGTACCTTCTGAAAATTTGTCATGGACCTTTTTATGTTACTGGAAATACTGTGGTAAAGTAAAAAAAAAAAAAAAAGCTGAAGTGAAAATGAGTTAGAGGGAAGGCTATTACTGCCTATATAGAAATAATCAGGTTTAGCTGAAAAGTATAGATTAAACAATAGAAAAATGTAAATAAATTGGCATACATTATATAGCTGGGTTACAATTACAAAGTTTATTCTGGAAACTTTTGAAGGGATAGAATATATCATTGCTTAAATATCATATACCTATGAAAATGGTGGGAACAATAGGTAAAGCTGGATTAAGAAGAAAGAGAGAAAGAGCTGTGCAAATTTGAAAGGAATTCGTTTTTTAAAAATAGAATACACTCCCATTCCTGGGGTCTTTTTGTTTTTTTATTTTTTGTAGAGATGGAGGTCATGCTATGCTGCCCAGGCTGGTCTTGAACTCCTGGCCTCAAGCAGTTCTCCCACCTGGCCTCCCAAAGTGCTGGGATTATAGGTGTGAGCCACCACACCCAGCCTGTTTAATTTTTTAAGGAAGCAAAACACAGTGAGAAAGAGTCTAGAGAAATACACTGACATAATAAAAGACATCGAAAAATTATCATATGAGGATGGACAAAATAAACCATTAGGAACTATGTAAGAAACAAAGAAAGAAATATATACTTATGAAATATAAAGTAGTAAGTTTAAAGAGTTTCCTTAAAGTAACTTCCTGCAAACTCGTGGTGGAGAGGGAGGTCTATTATTCAATAATTTGGTGGAGAACATATAAATTCAAGAGATAGTAAAGAATTAATATATAGACAGACTTAAGAGTTTAACTAAATTTTTGAATGTTTGACTAATACAGGAATATTCCTAATTCCCTCAATGATTTAGCCTTCATCAATTTATTGCTTTTTAAGGAATATAGCCATGATCTCTCTAAAATGCCCTTTGATGTTACATTTGGAAATAAATACTGGATTGGATTCCAGTTCTCTTGGTACAACAACCCATGCAGTCTATGTACTCACAGTTTTAAGACAGCTCTAATGCAATATCAGAATAGGCAATTAAATGAGAAAGTCATGTAGGTCATACATTTGTCCCAACACATCCAGGCCTTATCCTATCTAGAATGCTCACCTCCACTTCATTCCATTTATATTTAGTTCTATAAATTTCCTCTAATGACCAAGCTTGTTCCTGCCTCAGGGTATTTACACTTGCCCTCCTCTATGCTAGAACATTCTTCCTCCATGTGACTGGCTTCATCATTCAGGACTCAGCTCAATTGTCTTCTCTTTAGAGAGGCCTTCCTTGGCAACTTTATTTAAATGCTGTCCCCAAACTTTTCAGTCCCTTGTTATCATTCTATTCTATCTTCTTTTCTTCAGATCACATATCACTATCTGAAATTCTCATTTATTTACTTATTGTCTTTCCCCATGACATTATGAATGGAAGTTCCATGAAAACAGGGGCATTCTCTGTCCTTCTCTGTGATACACCTCTGGTTCTAAGAATTAGTAGTAGGGTGAAAGCATATTTGGTATGTATGTCTCCCAAAGCTAAGTTATGAATATCTACTCCCCCCATCAAGAATATCTTGTATCAATAAATATTTACAGATAATAGCATTTTCAAAAGTGAATTCTATTTTATTGATGAATATAATTTATTTAAATACCCACTACTACCGTTGGACCATTTATGGGTTTCCCCCTTATTTTTATTATTTTTTTGCTATTATTATCAATTTTGCAATAAGTATCATAGTTAAATCTGTACACATAACTAAGTTTTCCCTTAAGATAAATTGTAAAAGTATAATTTCTAGTTAAAGATTAGGCTTGTTGTTTTTAAAAGCTTTTGATATATATTGCCAAATAGCTCTTCAGAAACCTGTCACTAAGACCCCCACCAGCAGTATTGAAATTTGCCATGTTACTAGACCTTTACCAGTTTTCTCTTTTAAAGTAATTGCTAATGTAATGGGTCAGTATTTTCCTAACCACATTAAGCATTCCATGGTATTACCCATATTTACAAATTCTTTACTACAGAGTATGCCAGAAATCAAGAGTCACAAAACTTTAAAATTTTTGGTTGGTAGCTTGTTTGCTTGCAACATTTTTTGCTTGTATTATAGTTTTAGATGATGTCCAGTGAAGAAAGAAAAGGGGCCAGGTGCAATGGCTTAAGCCTGTAATCCCAGCACTTTGGGAGGCAGAGGTAGGAGGATCACTTGAGGCCGGCGCCGGGAGTTTGAGACCAGCCTAGGCAACATAACAAGACTTCGTCTCTACGAAAAAAAAATACATATATATCCAGGCATGGTGGCATGTACCTGTACTCCCACCTACTCAGGAGGCTGAGTTGGGAGGATCTCTTGAGCCCAGGAGTTCAAGGCTGCATGCAGTAAGCTATGATTGGACCACTGCACTCCAGGCTTGGTAACAGAACAAGACTTTGTCTCTAAAAAAAAAAAAAACTCCAGCCTCAGTCTCCCTCACCTTAAAATACAGTACTTGAATGCAACTATTCATAAACTCACCCCTGTGATCTCTAAGTTGCAAGGAGATGAAAAGTAGATCCATTTTACAAAACTTTTAGTAACCCCTTTTGTAAATAATGCATTATTAAAGTCATTAGGTTGAAGAGAAGTTCACTTCTTTAAATCAAATTCTCATTAAAATATTTATCAACATATCACTTCCAGTTAGTATTTTATCGTGGTATCTTATTTGATTCAGGTTATGTTCTTTATGGCCTTGATATTTAATCCATGAAAATTAAAATACAAAAATCACAAGGTACAATTTTGTGAGTATATCTTTGACTTCCTTGGTAGGTAGTAGATTAGGTGTTTCTTTAGAAAAGTATATGTTTTGGGTGAAAATTCCTGTGTAAAAGAAGCACTAGGTAATTCTAAGAAACATATGTTATTATTTTCGAAGCTTTAGTCTCAACTAAACTTTTAGGGTGGAACATGCCTTTTCTGATGGCATCATACTATGAAAATCATGTGCTGCATCTCTGTGTTTATTTACCCAGAATCCATGGAACAAGAGATACAGGGAGCAAAACATTTCATAGTTCAGGACCTTAAGATATTCCAGTTCAATATGTTTAATGGATGCTTAATGGATGATGGTGGTGGTAGTGATAACAATGAGAAGGAAGAAGAAAATTGTTGGAGCTCTTTTTATGTATCTGGCATTCTGCTTAGTGCTTTATTTATGTTTTCTCACTTATTAAATGAGGAAACTAAGTTCCAAAAAGGTAAAACAACTCTCCCCAAATTACATGAATAGTCAGTAAAGTCAAATATGAAATGCAGATAACCTGACTCTCAGTTCAGTCTACACTCCATTATGTAATGCTGGCTATATTAAAACTATTTTAGATATTTTCAACTTAAATGCTTTTTAATTTATAATTCCAAATATCATTTCTGTTGATGCTGTTAAGTACTTTTATAATACATGTTGAAGGGCTTCACCTTTATTTTATCTATTGTCTATGTCCCCTAATAATTGTTATAATTTCTACTTATTAAATTTTTACTTTAGATACATTATCTCTAGTCTTTACAATAAAAAGGGAAAATAAAGTATTCTGGTTTTATAAATGAGAAACCTAAGGCTCAAAGTAGAGCAAATAATTCCTTTAAGGTCAGTTAAGTAGCAGCAAAGCTGGGATTCAAGCCTGTGTCTCTTTGCCTCTAAAACTCTCTCTATTTTATTCTATTGTTGCTTATTAAAGAGCATTAAAATCAAACAAGCTTGAAAATTATCAATTAAGGGTATGATAGAAACATACTCTGATCTCTGTCTCTCAGACACACTCTCTCTGTATGTATGCCTCATTTCTTTTTAACACTAATGTGAGGGATACAATAGTACACTTCACTGTAATTTTTTAAAACTTTCACATTCAGCCTTTTCTCTCTCAAATACTTGGAGAAAATGTACATACATTAATAAAATTAATATGCTGCCCTAGCCTTTAAGCAGATTTTACTGTAGGATAGAAAATTTTTTTTCAGAAAGACCAAAATACTGAATTAGACATAAGAGTTTACCTCAATAGGTCAGTTTTCTATAATAATTATCATCCTTTAAATGATGTTTAAAGATATTTCTTGATTTTTATTCTTTTTTATTACTTTATTTATGTATCAAACACATTATTAGAACCAAATAAAGCAGAAACTATTGCTTTCTAATACTGAGTCAAAAATAGATGATATGTAAATAAGTTTTCCCAATTCTCCAAAACAGGGTGTTTCCTTCACATCCTCCCAGGTTTTTGGGGGCCAGCTGGATAGCCTGCCTCCAGATTCTTCACCCCCTACTCTACCTCCTACCACATGCCAGCGTCTTTTCTTTAATTACACCCATTTGCAGCATTAGTCTTGCAGTAAATTGTCAATCAGCACATATGCGTCAGTGAATCATTGATTGCTTTCTGATCATATTGTCTAGAAAACTGATAATGATTTTTCTTTCTTTAAAATGCATGTAAGAGGGAAATCTTTTTCTGAGATATAGACATATCAATAATTACGAAACTAAGTAAAGTGAAATAAATTTTTTAATTCAAAGCTAATGAAAATATCAAGCCCTGTTAGAAAATTTAACCATTCTTAGGCAAACGTTATTAGGCTTTTTAAAAAATGAGAAAACTTATTTTAAAGGACCACTCTTAACAATGCATACAATTTTTTTGCCATTTTTTATAAAATTTCCCCACTTGTCAAATTTCTTTTTGAAGGCAACAGTAAAGTAAATTAAAGAGGAATCTTTTGGAAACTTCTCCTTTATCTTGTATAGCTACCTAAAAGCATATTTGCACTCTCAGGACAGCATATTCTCTTAAATGAATGCACTGATTTTTTTATGCATTTTCTTTCCTGTCACCATGCAAACTGGTGCCTTCTTTGATAGCAGAAATAAAATCGTAAGTCTGAGGCCGGGCGCGGTGGCTCACGCCTGTAATCCTAGCCCTCTGGGAGGCCAAGGCGGGTGGATCTCTCGAGGTCAGGAGTTCGAGACCAGGCTGAGCGAGACCCCGTCTCTACTAAAAATAGAAAGAAATTAGCTGGACAACTAAAAATATATATACAAAAAATTAGCCGGGCATGTGGCGCATGCCTGTACTCGGGAGGCTGAGGCAGGAGGATCGCTTAAGCCCAGGAGTTTGAGGTTGCTGTGAGCTAGGCTGATGCCACAGCACTCACTCTAGCCCGGGCAACAAAGTGAGACTGTCTCAAAAAAAAAAAAAAAATCGTAAGTCTGATTTTGCAGAGTTGCATTAAGGTTGGCCCTGAATAGTAAGTGCATTCATGGTATTTGAACATTTTTATCCTAATTATGTTCCATAGATGATATAATTTAGTTATACTCCAGATGTTTCATCTAAAATGCCTTTTCTGTCTTTTCCTTTTTACTCTTGTCCTCACTTTTAATGACCCATCGGCTGACAGTGTCTTTACATCCAAAATGCAAAGCAGACAAGTGGGCATGTCAGGGAAGAACATGACCAAAAGCACCAGCATCAGTGGAGACATGTGCTCGCTGGAGAAGAATGATGGCAGCCAGTCTGACACAGCAGTGGGCGCCTTGGGCACCAGTGGCAAAAAGCGGCGTTCTAGCATTGGGGCCAAAATGGTAGCTATTGTTGGTCTCTCACGGAAAAGTCGCAGCGCTTCTCAGCTCAGCCAAACAGGTAGGAATTTTTATGTTACATTTGACTTCATGTTTGAGTTGTCATGACAATATTATATTCTTTTCTCTTACTCATTTTATTGCAGTAATGTGTAGATGATGACATGTTCCAGAGGGAAAGGGGCATTTTGAACTAGGTAACCTTTCTGAAAACATAACAATGACTTTTTTTCAGTGATCAATGAGCCTGCTTCAAAGTGAACCTTGGCCACTGTTTTTCAAATGTATATAATGTCTTTCCTCCTCAGGGAGGAGTTAAGCTTGGTACCCCTGATTACCAGCTGCTGATCCTTTGTAAAGGTACTATGATATGTGGAATATTTGCTTTTCTTTAGGTTCCTCAAGTTGGAACCAGCCAAATTAATTTTCATTCCCAGCAAGTTGCCACGAAGATAACACCTCATATTTTGTGTGAATAATATAGTTCTTGTATTGCTGACAACCTAACTTCCTTTTCAGTTTGTAAGCAACATTTACCAGCAGTATCAATTTTCTCACTCAAGTTTTTATTTTCCTGTTAAAACTTCAAGCAGCAATATTCTCCAGCAAGCAGGGATAGAGGAATTTCCTGCTGACAGTGAAGATATTCAAAGCTTTGCTACTTTAAAATTCAGTTTCTAATTCACATCTGCAAAAATAAATTAGATACAACACTCCTACTCAGAAAAGCCACTGTTAGCAATTAAGAAATTTGTGAGTCAAAGCAATGTCTTTTTTCAAATGTGTGTTGATAATTAAACATTAAATCCTTGGTATCTTGGAAATAATAGCATATCTTCTACTTAACAAACAAAAGCATGTAATATGGTGTTTCTTTTATAGCAAAATAAATTATAGGCAACTAGATTAAGTCTAATTTATGTTTGAATACTAGAGTTCTTGTGCATAGAAGTCAGGACATAAATCTATAGCACAAAAGAAAATTAAGGTTACATTAAGTCTTGGACCCGGCTACTTTTGATTTTACAAACCATAAAAGTGATTCTGGAAACTGACCCTTATGTAAAAATATTATATTGAAATAGTTATTTGATGATATTCTTTATATTCTTATTGTAACTCAACTATATTTAATCTGATGTGATTTTTGTTATAGGAATTTTTCATTTAGTGTTTTAAAATGTTATTTTGCATTTTAATATAGAAATAGAAGTTTAATTTATGGACAATGAGCGTACAGATCATATTGACATGATTTTGAAAATCGCTAATATTTATACATAATTAACTATGTTTTGCTAGTATGATAGATGTTAGCCTTTTGAAATTGAGGATTTTTTATACTTCTCTAACAGAATTTTATTTATTGCATTTTTCTCCTTAAAACTTACAAATATCTATAAATCTAAAATTGCTCTAAAAACAAAGTCTATTAATTTTTTAAAAATTAGGAACTGAAAATGGACATTAATAAGACTACAAGTTAGAGAGCATGTGATGTTAAACTAAATAATTAATTCCATTCATTCAGGGGTTTTTTGATAAATATTGAATACTTTCTATGTGCCAGACACATAGAGAACAAAGATGAGTAAAAAATCATTTATTACCCAAGTTGCTTATAATCTAGTAGGAGACAGATATTTAAACAGATTGCTTCAAGGCCATATGCCAATGGTTAAACTAGGATTACATAGAAGGTATACTGGATGCTCCGAAGAAGGTTACTTGTCCCAACCTGGAATTCCAGGAGTGAATTCCTGAAGATGATCCCTCATGTGAGGTATCATGACTAGGGTGACTGCTAATTAGGTAAAAGTCAATTAGAAAGGTATTCCAGATAGAGACCATAATGAACAAGGCATAGGGCATAATATGTACAAGAATGATAAGCAGTTATATACTTTTAACATAAAATATTGGACTGCGTGGCTAGAGATTGAGGCTGATAGGTAAGTAGGAATCAGGTCAAGGAGAGTCTTGTAGATCATATTTATAGGTGATAGGAAGTTTTAGAAGGCTTTTAGTAAAGGATTGATATAGTCATATTTGCATACAAACTACATATTCTTAGTTTTTAGGCCATTCGGGATGCCACTTGTTTATGTGACAAATATTTTTTGAGCATCTACCATATGCCAGGAGCTGTCCTAAAGAAAACATGAGAAGACAGAGATTCTTTTCCTCTTGGGGCTTATGTTCTAGTGAGACTACAGTAAAGAAGTAAACTTAAGTCCACATCAGGGAAAGAACATTTTAGCATGAATTAGCAGACTGCACAATAATTCAGACAGATAAGATCCTGAGCTAAGTCACTTGTGATAGAGACAGAGATGGGGTAATAGATTGAGGAAATTTTTAAAGAGCAATACTAGTAGTCAGTCACCTGACTTAGTGACTGGTTGGCTATGAGGAGGTAAAGGGGAGAAGATTCTAAGATGAATCCCATATTCCTGACTTGCATCACTGGGTGGATGGTAGTGCCATTAGTGGACATTGGAAGTAAAAGAGAAGAAGTAGGTTGGGGAAAGAGGAATAGGGATGAATCTTTGATTTAGGACATTTTGAATTTGTGATGTCTGTGGAAATTTCTAAGTGGAAATGTCTAGAACATATTTTTAAAAACACTTCTGAAGCTAGTGTCAGAACCAGGAACATAAATCTGAGAGTTATAATGTTATACTTATAACTACAAATGTGGCTGAAATTGCCAAAGGTGATCGCTACAGATAAAAGAATATTGGGCCAAGAAAATACCCTGTGGAAGATTAACATTTTGGAATAGAGCAGAGGAAGAGGAATCCAAGAAGATCAAGAAGGAATGATCGTGAAGAAAGGACCAAAACTATGAAAGGGTAGTGTCACAGAAGCTAAGAGTATAGAATTCAAAAAGAGAATGGTCACTATTTCTCAATGATCAATTTTGTATCTTTACAGTTTTGGCATAAATATCCCATATATCTTTCTTTGGCAATACTTTTATTACATAATTATAGATCTGTTGACTATACACTGAGATTCTGTAATAACATTGATTTGGTTTTCAAGTATGATTATAGATTTTTATCTTCAAAAACATTTTGATGTTGGCAGATTTAAGAAATGCAGGCTTGTTCCTGGCTATATCATTACTCCCCTCCTATATGTTGTGTAGTAGAAAATAAAGCCTCTTTGTTGTTTTGTTCATTACTATTCAGTGGCATCATAATGGTTAAAACTTCAATTTTTCTTAAAATGTCCAGTAATTCCTGCCTACTCACCTAATAAATAGCTTTGGCCTATTGGCAATAGAATCCAGATTACTCCTCATTTTAAAACCTGAGTTTAACTGTAGCACAGCCAACAGAGATTTTTGTTACAGTTACTAGACTTCAAACTTTTAATGGGTTTCTAAATTCTATATTTGTGTGTATATGTGTATATGTTTCAGGTAAGGTTTTTATGTTTTGTTTTTTTAAGAAAAAAATGCAATCACAAGCTCCAACAGTATTTAAAACTGAAATCTTCAAATTTAAGTATTTGATCAATAATCAGTTTAGATACTAAATTAGCAACAATGGTTATCTAAAGTAATGAACTAGTCTTATAATATTGAATCTTACAATAGCTCCTTTGTTCAGACATAAATATATAAGATATATTGAGTAACTTAATTTAAAAACAAGAAGTGCCATGTATGTTTCCAGCTAGTATATTGCATGTTCAAAGATCCATTTAGTATTCTCTTGATTTTTCTGGCCTCTATATGGAGATCTGGATGTAATTAAGTTAAAGAGTTATTTAATAATAATGTATCATTTTTTCAATTTTTGATATAGTATTTATCATTGTAAAAATAAATATTGTACCACTGTGGATTACAAGATTAGACAAGATCATTTACCTGCCTTCTGAAAGGTAGAAAACTCAGCAAATGGGATCTTCCTAAAGAATAGTGAAATGATTCTAGATGATACCATAGCAATCATATGTATTAATAAATAATAATTGGCAAAAGAGAAACCATTTATAAGGTATGTTGGCCAACACACACAGTGACTAAGTCATGTCTCTCTTCTGCCACACTATTTTATATGCTCTTTTGCCTGTTAATTGGGAACTCACCTTTAAAATCATCATTTCTAAAGAATTAAGTCTGACTTAATAGACATTGTAATCTAGAAGAAAGCATAGAGAGAGAATAAGGAGACTTGCATTCTATTGTTTACTCTGGGTTATATAACATATTAAATATAGTCTCTTTAAAAACCTGCCCAACAGATCCAAGTCATTGATACTTGCTGTCCTAACAGAGTCTCTGTAAAGATAATACTTTTAAATGTATAGGAAAGTACATTAAAAACTTAAAATCACTTGGTGAGATATAAATAGCCAATTCAGCCTCAGGAGGGAAGCAAGAGTTCTATTTTAGACATGATTTTGATTATGAGATGCCCATTAGACATAAATGCAGTTGTTATATGATTGGTTGGATAGATGAGTTTAGAGCCCAGTAGATCAAAGCTAAGAATATGATTTTGGAGTAATTAGCAGATAGTACATAAAGCCATGGAACTGGATAAGAATACCTAGGGTAACTTAAACCAGGAAGGAGACTAAAGACTGACCCCTGGGACATTCCAACATTTAGAGGTCAGCGAGAGGAAGAAAATCTATCAAATAGGACTTAAGAAAGAGCAACCACTAAACGGGGGAGAGGGGAAAAAGAATATTGTATCTTAGAAACCAAATAAAGAAAATACTTTAAGAAACAGAACATGGTAAGTTGTGTCAAGGGCTTCTGACAGGTCAAGTAAGATGAAGACTGGGAATTTACCATTGGATTTGGCAGGATGGAGGAATTTGGTAAACCTTGACAGACCTTGCAGCAACGGACGAAGCCTAATGGGAGCAAGTAAAGAAAATGGAGAGGTGAGGTAGAGTTAGTGAGAATAAAAATAAGTAACACCTAACACTTACTGAGCACTTATTATGTGCCAGGCACTGTTCTAAGCACTTCACATGTAAATAATTTAAACCTCACAATAATGTGAAGCAGGAATTAGTTACTATTATCCTTGTTTTACAGATGGGGAAAACAAAGTATGGAGAGGGGGACAAACTTCCCCAAATTTACCCAGCTAGTGTGAAGGGTAGAAGTTGGGATTTGAATCCAGACAGTCTGGATCTGGAAGCTTCACTCTTAATTTTTCTGTTACAGTCTAGACTAGCACTGTCCAATAAAACTGTTAGCAATAATGGCAATGTTCTGTGTATCTGCACTGTCTAATACAATATGGTAGCACTAGTGACAGGTGGCCATTGAGACTTGAAATGTGGCTAGTATAACTAAATAACTGAATTTTTAATTTTTTAACATTTTTAATTAAATTAATTTAAATTTAAATAGGCATGTGTGACTGGTGAATATTGGACAGTGCAGGTAAAAACAATTCTTTGTAGAATTTTTATAAAAAAGGAAATAAAAAATAGGACTGTAACTTTAGAGAGATGGAGTCAAAGAAGAGTTTTGTGTTATTAAGAGAGGGAGTACTTGGGGGACAACTGAGTAGGCAAGAGAGCTTTGGATCTAGAGCTTCGGTGGAGATCATCTGTTGTGACCTGTGGTCACTCAGGGATCTAGCTATGCTTTTTCATCTCATAATAATGTTATAAGCTCACACAGTACTTTAAGTTTATTCTTATTATAACATTTAGTAACTGTGATCATTTGTATAATATTAATTTGCCTGTCTCCTGGCTAGACTGTTTTTCTTATTTAATATATCCTTCTCAGTGTCTAATATAGTATCAGATATAGTGATCTTCAATAACAGGCCCATATACTCCATGAGGTTACATGATTCAGTTCCCTGGGGAATGGAGAAAGTGGTAGAACTTATTTTTATTTTTTTAATCTAAAAAACAAAAAACAATAAGCTTTACAAACATTTAATATATGGCTTCTCCCTGGTATTCTCAGTTGGTCTGTTTGTCTCATGTTTTTCTGGAGGTGTTACTTTTAACTAACAGTCAGAAAATGAGCAAGTGGCTTAAAAAGATTCCTGCAGTGAAACTGCAGATTGTTTGTAATACCATGATTGCAATTTCTTCCCTTAGTTAAGCTCTTAATCAGCCCCTGATAAAGAAAATACAGTGACACTCAAATATCTGACAAGAAGTTCACCAAGAAATTCTAAGTTGTCAAGATTAATCAAATATGGATTTACATGTATTATTAACAGTGAACCTTACCCTGGGTTTATACTTTACGTGGCCTATAATGTGTCTTTGTGAAGTTTCTCTTTCAGCTATGACATCATTAAAACTAAGTATAAGAAAATTGAATTTGGAAGCAGACCTTCAAATTGCTTTATTTTTTACCTAACATAATGCTAGCTGCTATAATATATACAACCCTTGAAAAGTCAATCAGAAGTTTATTTATTAATTAAATATCAGTCAAATGCAGGTATTCCTAGTAGACAGGTGGCCTTTCCTGTGGTCATCCATGGTTCGAGGCTTTTTTCGTCTTGTGGTTTTACCCTCCTCTAGGACTTTAGAGCCCTCTCTGTTCAGCCAGCACATGGAAAGTTTTTACTGACAAGAATTAGAAATGGGAAGGTCACTCTGCTTATATTGCATTGACCAAAGTCACTTCTGCTTATATTCCAAGGCAGATTCTGGAAAATGGGAAGTTGGGAAATGTAATCTAGAGAGTACCAAGGAAAAAGAGCAAGCAGATTTGATAAGCAAACCACAGTCTAATACTGCCACATAGCATTAAACCAATATTTTCAAAAGTTATTAGATACTGTACTTCAAACTTTTTATGAAAGCTTATCGTATTTTATCATTAAAAATAATTATTTGCAAATATTTATTGAATTTTAATCTTTTAAAATATTTCTATATGTTTTATGTATTATAAAAGTATAGTATAATATGTATATCAGTTATAAATAATTTTTTACTGAAATGCAGGTGAGATTTTTGAAGATTTAAAACCACTGGTCTAGTGTGTCAAGTTCTAGGTGGGTGTCTGCTGCATTCACAGGTCAGTTAACATAGAGAAGTCCAATTGCTGACCAACTCTTTATAATCCTGAATCCATCCTTCCTAATGCTTCTTAGGACAGTGTTCAGACCAAGCCTACAGAAAATGACTCAATAATAAAATCCTATAAATACACAAGCATATATTAAATATAATAACATATGTGGAGAGAACTTAGTAATAATGAAGAATAATAGAGATGGTAAGTATAAGTATTATCTTTTCAATTATCAGAAATCTCAAAGTAACCCCACAGGATGTCACGTGTTAAGCATTCTAACAAACAGTATGGTTTTAACATTAAATTTAGGCATATTTCTCACCTTTGAAGATATTAATAATGTTTTAGCCCTTATAATCCTATCACTCATTATTAATTAAAAATATTGAGATTCATACTTCTATATGTAACTTATTAAGTTTAAGTAGTTCAATTATTATAGATGGAGGTAAACAAAATATTTCCTGTAAATGAAAGCTATTTTTAACATATCACGAATTGTGTTAAAGTACTTGTGTGGCAAGCTAGGATCAGCACATAGCTGAGAAAGACAGCAGTTTTATTGTTAATGGAAATTAATTTAGCATTTCTTAAATTTGAAATGGACTTCATATTATTTGTTCTAAAAACATTTTTTAATATTTTTAATTGTGGTAAAATACACATAACATAAAATTTACCTCTTAATCATTATTAAGCATACTGGTCAGTGTTGGTAAATATATTCATTTTGTTGTACAACCATCACCACCATCTATCTCCATAACTTTTCATCTTGCAAAACTGAAACTGTATACCCATTAAGCAATAATTCTCCATTCTTCTCTCTTCCCAGCCCTTAGCAACCACCATTCTACTTTCTGTCTCTATGAATTTGACTAGACACCTCTACTTATCAGAATTTGCTTCCTTAAAAGGAATAATCTTTCCTTGTGATTTGAGTCTTGAAGGATGGATAGTTTAAATTAGGAAGATGCTGAGAATAGGGCATGGACATTTTGGACATGAGAAATATTAGAAATAATGGAAATGTAGCTTATGTGTGAGCAGACAGACAGTATTTGACACACAGTAAAGAAATGAGACTAGCAATAGATGTTAGGGCCAGGTTACAAATAATGTCAGGTGGAGAAGTTAGAACCATGGAGTTGGCAATAGGGAACTATTGTAGGATTTGGAGCAGGGTCATGACAATATGAGTTAGAAATATTTTGTCCATAAGAAAGACTAGAGATCAAGAAAAAGAGACTATTTTGTTAGTTTAAAGTAAAAATGATAAGGGCCTGATCTATGGTGCATTAGTTTTCTATTAAGGCCATAACAAATTACCACTAATTTAGCAACTTAAAACAGTGTACATATACATTCTGTTATAAGTCTAGGTGAGCTGGACTGACTGTTCTGTGTCTCACAAGACCAAAATTGACATGTCATCCAGGCTGAGCTCAAAGAAAAGACTCCGTTTCCAGGGTCATTCCATTGTTGGCAAAATTCAGTTCCTTGTGGTTGTAGGATTGAGGTTCCCATTTTCCTTGACACATGACAGCTAACAATGGCAAAATTGAATTTTTTTTTTGTGCTTCTAATTGGTCTGACTACCCATTCTGCTCCATCTCTCCTGCCCTCCAGTCAAAGAAGGTTCTCTACTTTGAAGGGCCCATGTAGTTCTATTGGGCCCACTTGGGTGATCCAGGATAATCTCCCTATTTTAAGATCCATAACCTTAATTACATCTAAAAAGGGCCTTTACCATGTGATGTATCATATTTATGGAGTCTGGGGGATAGTGCATGGACATCTTTGGGGGCCATTCTGTCTACCACAAATGGGTAATAATGGATGGAGATGGAAAAGTGGGAAAATTCAAGAAATACCATAGACATGTTTTTAAAGTTATTTATATCCCATATGCTTCCTGGGAGTCAATGCAAATGAAATAAAAGCTAATTTTCCTAATTTATATTATCTGACCAAAGAACAAACACATACCAATTATTAAGATTTAAGCTTTTTTCCTAATATAAAATTTAGAAAGGAATTTATCAGTAACTAAAAACCATAATTTGCAATAGCATGAATTTGCTGTTTAATTTTCACAACTTGAGGTATGTGCATTATCATCCCCGTTGTGCACCTCAGAAAACTGAAACTCAGAAGTTTTATGATAGTCAGATACAGCTCCAAAGCTTATGCTCTTTATGTCATCCCTCTATTGCTAACAGTATGTCTTTTATAATTAGTTCTTTTCATATCATTAGATGGAAAAAACTTTCTTTTCAAAATAAAAATTCCTCAGGGATGTACTTGTAATTTAGTATAGGCTTTATTTAATTTAACTGGATATATTTTAAAATGTAAATAACCAAGAGGCATTGTCCATGTTAGTAATCAGTAAAGGCCTAGTAACCATAAATAGCTAAGCCATAAAGAGTTGAATTCTGAGCTGAGAAATATATACAAGGAAAAGAAATCTTTTAATTTCATTAGAATTAAATGCTTTAAGGTTTTTGAGCATCAGAATATAAATAGAAATGCAATTTAAAGGTAAAGTCCATTTTAAACGAAATTCCCATACACTCTAAAAAGGCATAAGAAACTGCTAGATGCTTTTCTATTCAATTCAGTCCTGTTCCTGTGACCTACTAGGAAGAATTCCAAAGGGACAGTTGCAGTTATTTGGTGGAAATTTAACAAAGCTCTAACTAAGCAATAGAACCCAGAGTAATGATACCAGGAGTGATGATCGCCTCATTTTTTCAGTGTATGTAAAAAGGTAGGACTATTGGCTCATTGTCCCCTTGGGCTTTGAAAGCTATTTGGTATTTCAAACTTTGTAGAATGAAGAACACTAAGGAGAATCTATGTTTCCTCTCTGATGCTGCTATAAGTGGGCAAATCCTTTTTATTATTCCAAGATGAAATGTTTTGTTTAACTGACACTCCATTATTCACTACCTGATAACATTTTAATATTATAATGTAACAGTATATTATTATTCAGTAAATATTTATTGAACTTCTACTAAGTGACAAATAGCATGCTATGTGCTAACTGGGGTCCTCCTCAAATCGTATATGTTCCAGTGGGAAAAACAGGCCTTAACAAATAAAGTAATAATTTTTCAAAATTACAAAGTTTGCCTTGATAAACAGTACCAGTGGTATAAGAGTGTATCACAGAAGATACTAACCTACTCTGGCTCATCTTTCTATCCACAAAGCCAAATGACTTTTTAATTTAAGGGCAACTGTATAGGGTCTGAATTTGTGTGCTATGTATACTAAGAGTGAGAGAGGCAATAGATTCTAATCTAACCTAAAATATGCTTGGGATTGAAATATTAGGAAAGTGAAATCTGGTGTACTTCTCTTAGGCATTAAAGTTTAGACTAACATAAGAATGTAATTTCTGTAGCTTGTAGTGCAAGGAGTGGTTTTGTTTTTGGTTTTGATATGGTATGTGAGGAATTCATTGCTTTTTACTTGAAGCTTTAGGTAGATGAGAGCTTGTAGAAAGTATAAGTTGAGGTAGGGAAATGTTCTGATAAGAAATTGATGGTGAGGCAATATGGAATGCAGAAGCATAAGAAAGAATAGAAGGGTGTAGAGACAGGGAAATAATTGCAGAAAAACCACAGGGAGCCTCCAGGACAGGGGCTATGCACATAACTGAGATATTGAGGCATTTTACTTCTACACCTTTCAGCCTCCTTTCCAAAGGAAATATGGTGGCCAACCCGCCTCCTATCATATCCCTTCCAGTCCCACTGGCATTAGAAATATCTCATTTTCTTGTCCCCTTTTGTCTCCTTCCTCCTGCTGCCAGCAGTCATTTTATCCTGGGATTAGAGCTAAAGGGAAGATGAATGACCAAAAGTTTCTGACTTGCCATCAGCCAGTTCCTCTTTATTTAACCAGTCAGTTGTGAAAATACCTTACTGGATATGCTAATTTGATAAAGTTCTACTAAAATATGCTATAATAAGTTTCTTAAAATACAAAGGCCATTTAAGAAATATATGTTCATTTGACTTATTTCATTTGGAAAGGTTTGTTCCAAAATATAAGGAAAATAAAAAGTTTTTTACATAAATGAAATTACCTGTGTTTTAAAAATAAAATAATAAGTGTAATGAATAGTATATCTGCACTGTCCAATACAATATGGTGGCCCTAGTCACAGGTGGCCGTTGAGCACTTGAAATATGGCTAGTATAACTAAATAACTGGATGTGGGTATGGTCCAAATGGCAGGTTGCAAGATTCTGGGCTTAAAAAGCCACTTAGGGCTAAAAAAAAAAGTTCAGGAGTAATGGTAATACATTATCTTCTTAATACTGGTCGACTGCCATGTTCATTTGAGGACAAAGTGCTTTATTTCTTAAGACTAATGAAAAAGAGACAGGAGAATCAGAAGAAATAATAGACATGTATTGAAATGCCAGCTATGGGTACTTTGCAAAGCACTTTTTAATTTATTAATTTTCTAAAACCCCATATTTGCTCTTTGAAGTAGAGATTATGATCCCTAATTTTTCTTTTATTTTTTATGAGGAAACTGAAGTAAGCAATATAAAGAAGGGTGATGGGGGGAAAGAAGGAAGGAAGGGAAATAATAAACGATTTTGAGCAAGTCCCACTCAAAATTGTGAAGCTGGAGAATTTTCTCCAGTACTCTTCACTTTCTGTTTGCTTCGAATGGGGCTCCCTTCCTTTCTATACCTTATCTCCTTAAGTGTTTTCAGATTCTTTCACCCTTTTCTTTTCTCAGAAAATAGTTGACTAACTCATTCCCATTAAGTTATAGAATAGTTGGAAATGCTTAAGTACTCTCTTCAAGTATTTGTAACTTCAGAATTGGAAATTCTTAAGCCAAAATAGTGAACATGTATTGGTGAGATTTCAGGCATCAAGAAGTGGAGAGAGAAGTTTAGAGAGGCAAAGGGTCTTCTTGTATCTACAAAATCTCCCCTATGATGAATATGTACTCTCCTTTCTTATACGTATACCCAATGTACCTTTGAAGAGCTGCCATTTTTGTAAAGCCAAAAGATGTTACTTGCTAAAATATAATTGTTTAGCATAATGACATTTCAATAACTTTTAAATTGCATAACACACAGATGTCTCTATTCACATTAGTGAAAATTGAATCCCCAAACCACATTGAAACTTACTGATAAAGGTAGATTTTGAAAAATAGAGATAAATAGAGAAAAGTGCATCATCCTTAGTCATAAAGCTTTCATACCTTGGAGGAATTCTTTCTGAAAAGGTTGAATTAGCATCACTGAGAAGGCACAGTAATCTCCATAGATCCAGGTTGTGGCACAGATTCTAGAGGTGGCCAGTTGCTGATGTGTGTTCTCTTCTTTCACTAGTTTCCTCAAAGACCAGAAAGAACTGAGCCAAGCTGCGTACTTCTCTTTCTGCCAGGACAGGCTATAGCAGGATATGGCTATGTCCAAAACCAATCCCACTCTCAAGGTGGCACATTCATATTTTCTCCCCTCTCCCCTCCCCTCCCCTCCCCTCCCCTCCTCTCCCCTCCCCTCCCCTCCCCTCCCCTCCCCTCCCCTCCCCTCCCCTCCTCTCCCCTCCCCTCCCCTCCCCTCCCCTCCTCTCCCCTCCCCTCCCCTCCCCTCCCCTCCTCTCCCCTCCCCTCCCCTCTCCTCCTGTTTTATCTATAGTTCTATCTGAAACAGGAATTATAACACCTTCAAGAGTTCCTTGACACCATTGTTTGTTTCATAGCTTTATATCTGTAATTCTGACTTGCATCTATGCTACCTTACCTTGAGTCCTGGCAATATGTGCTCCCTTACTATACCTTTGCCTATATCTCCAGCTCTTCAGATCTGACTTCTTTTTCTGTCATCTGTTCTAACCTCATCAGAAGAACTAGGATAATAAGTAGAATTCCTAAACATTTCTCTTATGGTTATAAAAACATGCTGAATCAGGAACAATCTAAAAACCTCTGATTGGATTATCACCTTGCCCACCTACCACTATGATTACCTACCATCAACATCATCATACTCCCCAGTCTGTTCCTGTATACCAGTACTGGCCTGGCTTCAGGTCATGGTGGGCATTGTTCCATTCTCTCAGGCTTTAATCCTGGTGCTTAAGCTATTGGTTTATTTATTCTCTTCTTGCTATAAAATTATAGTAACTGTTTCCATAGTAACAGTGATAGTAAATTTCCATAGCTATGGAGAGGCAAGGTAAGCCTTTAATGAAAGGTAAGCTATAATGAAAAAAAGAAAATATATATTAACATTATATGATAATTTTCTTTTCTTTTTTAAGAAAAAAAGGAGACATAAATAATGGAATTGCAGCCATTGTATTTCCACTGACTTTCTCAATATTTCTATAGTCTATTAAAGTTACACATATTTTTGAACTTGCATCTGAAGGATAGAAACAGCACATAGTTTTATGCACTGCTCTTATTTTATCATTAGCAGCCTTTAAAAATGTTTACTTAGTACAAGCAGCATGTTTATTTGACAGATATAAGAAAATGACAGATTCAAAAAGTGAATTTGTATTGAAATGTGGAAGGCCAGTAGACACATATGTATAGATAACTTCTATGAGTTAGTCAACTCATAGATATGTTTAAATATATGTGTGTTTAATTCATCATAATTATGATTAATAATATACTGTATTTCATCTGCATCTAAAGGACATAACCATAGTTTTTAAAACTTTTCTCAGTGGAATAAGACAATGATAAGAACATTTCATGGATGTGAAACTGAAGCAAAATATGTTAAGTGACTTTCTCAAGGTCTCATAGTAATATTATGAAGCAAAGACAAAAGCTATTTCACTATTTAATAATGTGGTGATTTTGCTTTTGTACAAGGAAAGTTTCTTTTTAAACTTATAGCTACATTTTATATAGTAGCTATTTCCACAGAGAGTACATTAGGATTATAAATTTATATACTTTATATGTAATGTCTTTACTTTTTTCAGAACTAAGCTGACTTTCACTTGCTTAATAAGATCCCACCAGTGTATGCCCAATTTCTAGCTTTTATATGTCAATGAATATGAAGTACTACTGAAAAATTTTCATAATTCAATAATTATAAAAATAAAATAAATTTAAATATGTAAAGGTGATCTCTTCAAATTAGTCACACAGGCAAAGAAGGAAGAATCACACATTGGATATATAGGTATAAGATGTCTGCTATTTTCAAATGATCATGTAAGAGAAATACAAGTACACAGATTATTATATACTACTAACTATATACATATAAAATATAAGTAGCTGTATTGGCTGTATAGTGTTGAACTGTAAGCCCCCTGAAAAACAAGGGCCACGTTTGTCTGTCTTTTTACTATGAAATAATGGCTCAGCATCTATCTTTAAATTAACATTTGCTAATTATATAACTGTAAGAGACTGACAGAAAGTAGTATTTGATAATATTATCTCCATAATGCATTTCTCTTTGGGCTTGGTTCTTGACTTGAAGGAAAATGCTAATGATGGTGTCTACTATACAGAAGCAGATGAGAAACTAGGATGAGCTAAAGTCTGGAAGACAATATATGAGTTTTCTATAGCTACTATAACAAATTACTACAAATTTAGAGGCTCAAAACAATACAAACTTATTATTTCTTACTTTCTGTAGATCAGAGAAGTCCAGGCACAGTGTGGATCAGCTATTTCTCTGCTTAGAGTCTCAGAAGGCCAAAATCAAGGTGCTGGCAGGAATATATTCCTTTTTATTGGTTCTGGGGGGGTGGTGAGTCTTCTTTCAAGCTCCTTCAGGTCTTTGGCAGAATTCTATTTCATGTGATTATAAATGAAGGACTGAAGTTCCCACCTCCTGGCTGGCTGTAAGCTCCTAGAGGCAGCTTGCATTACTTGGTTCATGGGTCCCATTTTCAAAGCCAGCAATGGCAAGTGAAGTTCCTCTCATGCTTCTAGCCTCTCTAACCTCTTCAGCTCATCTCTCCTCTACTTTCCTCTTCTGCTGGTAACTGACTCTTCTACCTTTCTCTTCTGCTTTTTAAGGACTTATTTATATTGGGTCCATGTGGATAATCCAGGATAAGCTCCCAATTTTAACATCAGTACCTAGATTAGTGTTTGACTGAATAAATACAGGATGGGATCTTGGGGAGGGGACATCTTTAGAATTCTGCCTACCATAGAACCCTAGAAGCAGTAAGCCATATTTTATAAATGAGATTATTATATTAAGTTTCATATCAAAATCTAGATTTTGTTATTGCTGTTGGTATTACAAGCTTTAGTGAGTTCATATTTAACTGTTCCAGTTATTTCTCTACTGTGCTTCAGGGAATTAAGAAAAAAGTTTTATACCTAATCATGCATCCTTAGAGGAGGAGTGTACCAGCAGCTGGTGGCAACAGCAGTTAACAGAAAAATCTCAAAGAAGTTCTTGGATAATAAGAGAAACTATGCTCAAAATGTGTCTCTCCAAGTAGAAATTCTTACACCATTTCTAGCTTGGGAAAATCTGGATTTTATTTTATTAAGGAGAAAGAGTGTATCTTTCAGTTGCCAAAGAATATCAAGATAGAGTAATTCTTAGACATTTACCTGAACTCATTGGCTTGATTGCTAAACTATAGTCCTGGTGTGATCAGAGACTGAAAATAGATGTCTCCTACTAATTCTTAATTAGGATCTTCTTGATAATCTTACTTCAAGGACAACAAAATGGGCATTTTAATAGTTTGGTAATAGTGATTGCATGTAATATCAGTGCAATGAGATAATCAGATTTCTATAGCTATAAGCAACTTCATGCCTGTGTTTATTATTTTATTAAAGATTCTAAGAAAATATTTTCTATATTTGTACTGAAAATAAGTATTTTGTTGCTTGATAAACTGAGCCACTGAAGTTAAGTGAAAAATGTAGTAAAATGATAGCAAATTATTTTTAAATCATAACTCTGTGATGAAGATATGGCTATTGTTTAAATATAATCATTACCTTGTCTTTTCAGGAAAACATGCATCAAAATATTTCCTTTTCTATGTTTTTAATTTATAAAACCAATACCTGCTTTTACTTTATAAAAATAAAAATAATAAAAACACCTATAGTAGAAAATAAAAATTGCTTCCTCACTTAACCTACCTCCTCTACTGTGACCTCATCTCCCAGAGATAACCTCTGTTAGTGTTTTATTGTTTAATCATCCAAACTTTATCCATATTGCAGGATACGTTCTCTACATGTTCTATTGCAATTTGCTATTTGTTTTTCACTTAAATATATATTTTGGAATCTATACATATCAGTACATATAGATCTACTTCATCTTACAGGGAATTCTGTTGAATACTCTCCTGTTGCATAGGGATAACTTAATGCCCTATTGAAAGATATTTAGGCTTTTCCTATGTAATGCTACAGTGAACATACTTATACTGATCCTAGTATATGTATGATTTATTTGTAGAATAATTTCTCCAAGTAGAATAACTAAGAGGGCATGCATATTTTTAATTTTGAAAAATATTGCAAGTTACACTCAGAAAGTATTATACAATTTACATTTTCTCTGAGAGAATATGAGAGCGCTCATTTTTGTCCCCTCTTGGCCATACTAGTGTTAATTATTTTTAGTGTTAATTTTTTTTATATCTTTGCCAATCTGGTACAAATTTTCATTTTCATTTTATTTAGTACTCAACAACCACTTACTGAATGTATTATTAGATTATTGGTGAGGTTAAGAATGCTAACATGTGCTTTTTGGTTAATTAACCATTTTTATTTCTTTTTTCCTGTGAAATACTTGTTCATAGTCTTTGCCCAATTTCCAAATTCTGAGTCATATTTAGCAAAGCATTTTTCTCTCTAATACTATATAAATATTATTATATTTTGTTCTAATACATATATGAAGTTTTTATGAGTTCAGATTTTTGATGGATCTGGAATTTCTTTTGTAGATGGTGAAAAATAGGGTTCTAAATTTACTATTTTCAGGTGGATATTAGTTGGACCTAAATGTTTGCTAACCCAAGCTTTATCTATTGGCTTAGAATCCCATCCTTAGTATATACTAAATTACCCTTATTTTTGCTATTTCTGGATTTTCTGTTGTGTTCCATCAATTTTAGGAGTTAAAACAGTTTCACAATGTTTTAATTATTATTCCAGCTTTTTGTAATTCATTCTGCTAACTGGTAGGGCAGTGCTACCTTCATTATTCATCTTCAGATCTCTTTTGGCTAATCTCTCATATTTTCTTTACTTGGTAAATTGTAAAGTTAAAATTACACTAAAATTTAAACTAATTTGGGGAGAATTGGAATATTTGTAATATTAATTCTTCCTATTCAGAATCAGGGTATGTCTATCCATGGATTCAAGCCTGCTCTCATGCCCTTCAGTAACATCAGTTTTCATCATAGATCTTCTGGACATAACTTGTTAATTTTCTTTCTAAGTATTTTGTAACTTGTATTACTATTGTAAATACTATTTTTATATTATGTTTTTAATTGATTATTTTTTGTATTTAGGAAATTATTGATTTTAATGTTGTTCTAAATCTTGTTTCAGGCCACCCTATTGAACTCTGATTAATTGTAATACTTTTTTCTCATTAATTCTGCTAGTTTTCTCTTCATATTTTCTAAATATACCATCAGGTCTTCTGAAAACAATTTCCTTTCTTCCTCCAAGTGTACTTTCAAGGTGCATCTCCTCAGATCTATCACAGATTAATTGGAGCAGTGACTTGAGATACATTCAGAAATTATATTGTATTCATTCCCTGCTGCTCTGGAAAATGGATCAGTATGACTCACTCTTTTCAAAAAAGAGAAGGAGAAAAAAAAGCAATATTTTTTCCTAACTCCAAATCTGCATATATAAGTCTTGTTGTTAAGTAAGAAAGCAAAATTAAGCATTCAATCATACTGTCTCTGTAGTTCTTTGATGCATATACTTTAATCTGTGATTCATTGTTTTTTAAGGTCATTGCACTATTAATATATTAATTATTAATAAAAAATAATTTATTAATATGACATTGGCTCTTTTGCCAATCTAAGTTCTATTTTCAGCTATCAGTATTTTCAAAGGAATGAGAAAATAAATTTTTCAAATGTATTAACAAAGCAACAAGAGCAAGGGCAAGAGTAATCAGAAGCAGTATTTATTAAGAGCTTTTATACCTGTAGCATTCTAACTCTTCTCATTTAAATGTGCTACTAATTAAAAATGGAAAATATTTAATATTATGAAAATAGAAAACTTTTTTACCTAAAGCAGCATCTCCCAAAGTATATCCCACAAAGCAATAAGTCTTTGGTTGCCAACAGATGTTAAACAAAAAAACAGGGTTTCGTGGTCAAGTTAATATAGACAAAAATGAGTTAAACAGTTTGGATCTTTTTTTTTTTTTATTGCAGGACTTTACAAAGTTCTTTGTTATGTTTGGGTGCTTTGTAACTCTCCAAAAGAAAGGTAAAATAGGTACCTTTTCCCTCACTCACTTTGACCAAATAACCCTTTGTTTATGAAGCTTATCTTGGAATTAATATTCCTTAGAATATTTTGGAAAACAACTAAACATTTTTAAATTTAAATTGCAGCATGTGTTTTTAAGAAAATATAGACTTAGAAGAAGTAGACAAAAAAAACTTTCCCCTGATTAATTTAGCATTCTCAGACATTACTTATCATTGTAGGGTCATAGAGAACACTAGACTTTTCACAGTTAATAATGCGATGACAGGCCGGGCACAGTGGCTCTAGGAGGCCAAGGCAGGTGGATCGTTTGAGCTCAGGAGTTCGAGACCAGCCTGAGCAAGAGCAAAACCCCTTCTCTACTAAAAATAGAAAGAAGTTAGCTGGACAACTAAAAATATGTAGAAAAAATTAGCTGGGCATGGTGGCACATGCCTATAGTCCCAGTTACTCGGGAGGCTGAGGCAGTAGGATTGCTTGAGCCCAGGAGTTTGAGGTTGCTGTGAGCTAGGCTGATGCCATGGCCCTCTAGCCCGGGCAACAGAGTGAGACTCTGTCTCAAAAAAAAAAAAGAATGCCGTGACAAAATACCTTAAGTAGGTAGAAACTTTAGTCCAAGCTGCCACCTCTCTCTGTTGTAATTTCATATTACATATCCGAAACTCAGACTCTACTCCTGAGTTCATTAAAGGTGCTATCATTAAGGTAAAATTTGGGGAAGAAATTATGTCCAAAGATAACAGAAAAATTCCACAAGTGTTATTGTAATTCCCAGTTTTTCTCTTAAAAGTAATTTTATTTTAGAGAATTTTATTATTATTGCTTTTGAACTATAAAGGGAATCCAGGGTATAACCCAGGATTTTATGAAAATGACAGCATATTACTACTAAATGTACCAAATTACAATTTTAAAAAGTTTTATTTTTATGCATTAATTTTTGGGTAACATTGTCTACTATAATTCTTTCTGTACTTCAGCATTTATAGTCATTTTTTTCTGAAGGGATGTTTATTTGTTTATATAGCATTTTATTTCCCCTTAAAAGTTAGAGATACATTCTATACAACTTAAAACTAATACCTAATTCAAGGCAAATGTTAGATGTAATTTGAGTGTGGTAAAATGTCCTTTTTTTTGAACCTGATCTTAACTGGTAGACTTTTGCTTTTATGCTGGACCCATTTAGGATTTTTTTCCTCATGGAAATATTCTACATGATTTGGGAAATGTTATATTTGAAAGTTATAATTTTTACCTTAAAGGAGAAATATTATAATGTACCATTACTGCAGAAACTTTAAATCCTACAAACTACTGTTAATATTAAAGATATTTTCTTCTAATCTATTTGCATGTTTTTATATGATGGACACTATTCTGATTCTGTATATGTTCCACATAATATTTTGATACAAGTATATTCTTACATTATAACAAACATTTTGACTATAAAAAATCTGTCATATAATTTAAATAACCTAGTACTTCAAAAAAATTATTATATATAGAAAATATTCTTTTTAACAGCAGTTATTGAGATTTAATTCACGTACCACACACGGACACATTTAAAATGTACAATCCAATAGTTTTTAGTATATTCAAATATATGTGTAAACTTCTCTGCAATTTTAGAAATTTTCATCCGTCAAAAAGAAATTCCATACCTTTTAGTTATTACCCATCCTCCTCTCCCCTGGTCCTAAGTAACCACTGATCTACTTTCTGCCTCTATAGACTTCTGTATTCTAGGCTTTCATATGAATGGCGTCTTATAGAATGTGGTCTTTTGTGACTGGCTTCTTTCACTTAGCATAATTATAGCATATTCAATTCAGACCAGCCACATTTCAAGTGCTCAATTGCCATATGTGGCTTGTGGTTGCCATACTGGACAGCATAAGTTTAGATTCCACCACTTTGTAGGTGTGCGTCTTCTTGAGCCTTAGTTTACTCATCTGTAAAATGGATATGATATCCATTTTAATGGGTTAATATGAGTATCAAATTACATAATATATGGGAAGGTACTTATAAATTTTTTACAAATATTGATGATTATTTACCTTTAATATAAGTCACAGAACAGCTGCAGTTATTCCAGAGATGCAGCTAAAACCACACTCTTTCTTTAAGCCACAGGGGATAAAAGAAAATAAATGAAGACATTAAAAATAAATCCGTGAGAATATAGTAGTAACTAAAACTTTTACCCCATATTAAAAGTTGTTTGCTTTTCTATATTCTGCTGTCTGATAGAATTCAACTATACAAAAAAACACTTTCACTTACTAAGCCCTCTATCTTTCCAAAGAATTAAATCATCAAAAGGATTACTTACTGTGGAAACATTGAAATTTTTTTGTCTAATTATTTAATTCTGTGCTCCTTATGACTTTGGATGCCAAGAAGTTCCAAGTTAAATTTGAAGTTCAGTTCTAATAGTTTTATAGTCTGTATATTTATAATCTGTATATTTCTACTAATTTACATATTAATTATTTTTCATTCTTTTTCTACTTTATTTTATCATTATTTTTCCATTTGCATTTCTTAAATCCATACATTTTGTAAAACCAGGAATAAATAAACAAAGATCAAGCTGTTTTACAGATGTTTAAAGTTAATAAGATTGGCATTCAAATTAGACAATTTAGAGTTCTAAAATACCAATAAAACCAAGATGCAGAAGTGTCAGAATATAATGGGGGGGAATAAATGAACATTATTTTTAAAATAAATTTTGACTTCTTTCTAGAGAGAAAATCTGAGTTACCAAAGAGTGTAGAGCTAAGGTTATTGGGAAATACTATGGATATTCCATTAAAAAAATTAATTCTGGACATCTCATCAGAGTTTAAAAGAATATGATTTTATCTCCTAGAGCTGAGATCCACAACTTTTGCCATAAGTAAATTTGGGGTGTAGTAGCATGAACTCAATAGTTTATATTTGATAATTGCATTAATTTTATGTATTTTGACCATTAGAAGCCTTTGGGGAAAGCAGTAAATTGTCCAAGTTCTACAGATACTTGATAGATAGATAGATAGATAGATAGATAGATAGATAGATATAGATATATCTTTTAAAGTGGAGACTAGAGTTAAAAACTGCAAAAGCAACATATTTTTGTTAAAACTTCATGTAACATTTAATAGCAGTCTTAAATTATGGGGATGTATAAGGAGAAAACTATGTGTCTTTAATTGGTTTTAGAGTATCATACTTTTGGGTATGGGCATGATCTATAAAGATATGAAAGCATGAAAGGTGTCCAAAAGAAAAATAACTAAACAGTGTGTTATCTATGTCATAACTTGTACTCTACCTCATTTCTGTAGAAAATTTATGGTATATAACGGGATTTTTGTTTTAAGCAAGTCATCTATATGGCCCGAAACAAAATGGTAACAGTGCTATGACGTAAAATTTAGACATATGATATTTCTGAGGCTCTGTGTTTTCTCAAAGTCCTCATATCCACACTGTACTTACATTGCTTATACTTAATTGGTTCATCGCTTCTAAAGAGCAAAGACTTCATCTTTTGTATAAATTACTATTACTCTTAAAGCTTCTGCACTCGACTTCATGCGTAAACATTTTTATATAATTTGAATTGCTTATTATCCAGCTATATAAAAAAACTACTAGAGAAAGCACCATTTATTATAACTCTTTTACCTACCTCATGGTATCTGAAACAATGTTTTTATTGAATAGAGTAAAAGATATTTCTTGATTGGCCGTAAATGTTACTTCTGATGGTATCAAGGTAAAAGCTTTCACGGACTGTGGACCTAAGTCTCTGATTTATCTTTAATGTCAAGGTTCAGAACTATTTTCAAATAGATCAAAGAAGTTTTCAATGGTTATTAGTAGTTGCTATTGAATGATATTTTATTTTATTTTAGTTAATACTAAAAGATGCAGTAAAAAAATAAGACAATGTGATATACTTCCAAGAAATCCTTAGTAAATCACAGTTTGATTTTTAGAAGTAATAAAGAACAAGTCAATTGAGACTCATCCAACTCCTTTGAGAAGTATTGTGTTTAGGAAACCTTTTTAATATGTATGCACATATGTATCATAGTAAGAAGTCAGATTCTAGCAAATGTTTATAATGGGGAGCAAAAAAGAGAAATTCATGTTCTATGGAATGCTTTTTTGTTTTACTTATATTATTTTGGGTGTACCAATAGTACTAGCTAGCATCTGTTCTGATTGGTGGGCTATAAAATATTTTCAGTGTTAACCTGGTTTGTGTGAAGCATAATTGCGTTGATTATATCTTTTTATGCAAATGAATGAATAAATGGAAAATGTGTTTAAATTTACAGTTACATTTTCATTTCACACCAGGAATCTAATTTCAACTCAATAACCCCTGAGAATAAGGTATAAAACCTTGCTTAAGCTAGTAATTAATTACATTCATAGTAAACAAAAATGACTCATTAAACTTTTTTGTTTTTCCTTCTTGATAATACTGGGCTACATACAGATTTTTAACTATCCCAGATCTCTGTAACCTTTCACAGAGCCATTCAACATGCCCAAATAAGATACAGGTATTGTTTCTAAAGGGCCAAAGGCCATTTATCCTTTCTAGGTTTTCCTGGATCAATAGTATCTGTAGCCCAAAATCCTTAAGAAAGACACCAGTGCAAATAATACATATTATACTAAAAGAGGGCCTTGAGCTATTGAGATATAAATAGAACTTAAAGAAATTTGCCATTAAAATTCCAAATGGTATAATAAACATCTAAAGGTTCAATATAAATTCATTGTTTTCTTCCTCACTAAATATATTCTTAGTTATCATATTTCTACTACTCTTTGCTCTCAGGGATTTGACTTCTTGCATTGTCATGGTAGGGGTAGGATTTGCAGAAACAGATGGAGAGAATTAGTAGTTCCCTTTGTCTACAGGTCTGACCACCATGCCACTTCATTCTCAGAAGTCTAATGCTCTCTATGGCTTTTCATGTTAATATTCAAAGTTGGGGCTTCTGTATTAATGTCTCCCACCAACCTCTTCTACTCATAGATTGCTGGGTTCCAATCCAGGAAGGTTCTCCTCACATAAGGCCAAATTATTTTCCTTATTTATACTAAATAATATTTGATATTCCATTTCCTTGGTCTTTTACCTCTTCTAGGACCAAGTCAGGAGTCAAAAATACCCTTGTATCCTGAAAAGGCCATACCCCTAGTATAATTGAAGGAATCTGCTAGATTTCCCAAAGCACAGGAGAAGATTGTTCAAAGGAAAATATGTCTTGAAGGAAAATAGAGAAAAGAACCTATTTGCACAGGTAGACCTAGGGAAAACAAAGAAAGAGGATATGAAGAATAATGTGGACAGAAATGGAACAAAGCCATATTACTAGTCTCAAGTCTCAAGTTACATGATTTTATGGTTACCTTTGGAGAAAAAGTAATCCATGCAAAAGTCATTGTATACCTCTTGCCTTTCCTTTGTAGATTTCATGAAGTAAGCTCTTTGCGGGAATATAAATAGGAAAATGTATATTCTTATAAATTCCAAAAGAATCCAGTATAGGCACTTAGTCCTTTGGTTTGCTGCTTTGGGTTAGTTCCTCTTCACTGTGAGAATTTCAATTCATTGCTTATAAAATGCACAATATAGTGATGATAATCTGCTGTGTATTTGAGAATAAATCTCAAGGAACATAATGATGTGACAGGCAGATAGTTTCCTGCTGCTTGTGAAATATCAATGCGGAGTTAAAATAGCCTTAGAAAATATATCTGTAGGTGAAACTGAAACATTTCAAAACTGAAGTCTTTTATTCTATCACTATGTTCATATCTAGCATAGAAATGTGACTTTTTATTTAGATCTGTACTTACTTAAAAGCTAAATCTCTTGCTTTCAATATTAAAAGCAACACATTGTATATTTCTTTTTATTTCTCTTCATTTCTTTTTTATAAGTTTTATTTGGAGGCATAAAATTTATTTTGTTTGAATTTTATATTTTTATTGAATTATTTTAAGTGATTTTATGATTAATTATGAGAATAAAATGTATTCATATTTTTAGGATGTTGTTTATTGTTTAGAAATCATGAGATTCTGTAGAAGTAAGACCTGCCAAACTCTTAAAGACTTCACTTTGATAAAATTTATCAGGGTTGATATGAAAAATGCTTTGCTTAATAGTGGATACTTTCTAATATCACACACAGTTCCTTGTCAGAAATTCTCACTACTAGAGATTGCAATAACAGAGAAGGGTTTTTAAAACTTTTTAATTGTGAAATAATATATGGACTCACAGGAAGTTGCAGAATTAATACTGAGAGTCTCATGAACCCTTCACCTAGCTTCCCCCAGTGGTAACATTTTATGTAACTCTAGTATGATATCAAAACCAGAAAATCTAAATTGGTACAATAATGTTAACTAGACTAAAGACCCTAGAAGTGATGAATGAGTGAGGGCAAGTCTACAAAGTTTTCCATATTTGAGACATATTAATATGATAAATTGATGGTTATCTTAGTCAGCTTGGGCTGCCATAATAAAATACCATAGACTGGGTGGCTTAAACGATAGGAATTTATTTCTCACAGTTCTGGAGGCTGGGAAGTCCAAGATCAAGGTGCCAGCAGATTTGATTCTTAGTGAGGGCCCTCTACCTGGCTTGCAGATGGCCACCTTCTTGTTTTGTCCTTATATGGCTGAACAAAAAAAAAAAAAAAGGGAAGCAAGCTCTCTGTTGTCTCTTCTTAGAAAGGCAGTACTCCCATCACTAGGGCACCACCCTTATGACCTCTTGTACACCTGCCTACTTCCCAAAGGCCCCATCTGCAAATACTTTCACATTGGGGATTTGGGCTTTAACATATGAATTGTGTGGGGACATAAAATTCAATCTACAGCAATGGCAGAAGCATTTGTCAAAACAGGGATTTGAGATAGGAATGCGGATAAGGAAAGAAATACCATTTTCATTTTGAGAATAATGATTTTTAAAATATCTGTGGAAACATTTAGGAAGCAGCTGATCTACCAGTCTAGAGTTTAAGGGATTAGGTTGGCTGCAGATATTATATATGAGATCTAAGAGGCATCACAAATGATGGTATTTATAGGATGGGAATGGATGTAGCCTAACACTCTGTTCAGTAGAACAATGCTTACATTGGTTGGTAAGGAAAGTTACAGAAGAGTTCAGCTTGGGGGCCACATTTGTTAGAGAAGGTGTCATGAAAGAAGTGGGACTTTGAATGGTTTGTTTAGATAGAGTGTATGCCTGTGTGTATATATAAAAATTATCTAAGCATAAAGTTGATCTACCTAATTTTTTATCGAGAGCTATCCAGAGGTAAACATTCCCCAAGATTTGCCAGTATCCATTTCAGTGTTTTTCTTTTAATCAGTAGTTTAATTTTAATTGCTATGCATTCCATTCAAAAAGAGTGTAAGAAATATATCTAGTGTATGCTTACTTATAGAAAGTCCTAGATTATAGAAGGTCCTAGATAGCCAAATATAAATAAGATTTATACATTTCCTATGGGTGAAACACTCAAAATTTATCAAGTTAGATATAATGTGTGCCAAATTAAAGATGTGAAATAATTAACTTTGTAGTAGGCATTGTGGAGAGAGGTGTGATATCCAAATGTGAGTTTTCTGTGTATGCATGGAAATGGCTCACAATAAGTAAGTGTTAAAAAAGGACACAAAATTACAGAGTGTGTTCAATTTGTATTATATGTAATTACAAGTAGTAAATAAGCACAATGTGGTTTCCTTCATTAAGCAGTAAGAGTATGGGGATTTATTCCACTAGACTTTTCAGTATCTTCCAGGTTTACTACAATAAACATACATTACTTTTTAACTTATGCATTCTTTTATACTCTTAAAAGAAAGAAGCAACAGTTGTTTGGACTAGGACTGCTAGGGAGCATAAGCAGTCTTGTGAATTGCAATTAGCCCTTCATAAGTACTCCTGCCTGGTTTGCCCATGTCTACAAATTGTTCAGCTTTCCTTAACTTTAATAGCTCTTTGTAAATTAAATTATGTTTTTGTATTTCAAAAAATAAATGTGATTTGGCTTCTTAATAATTAACAGCCAGCTTTTTCTCTAAGTTATCCTACAAGATAGCTGTTTCTATGGAAATCAAGGAAAGAGAAAGAAGCCTCCAATGAGCTTTCAAAAAAGGAATGGGACAAAGGAGCTAGAAAAGAGCACCTTTTCTTTGCTTAAAACATTTGAAGCTTTTGGCACTAGAGAAACATTCCAGCACCTAAATACTTGGGTCTCTGATGGAGAATAAATCATTAGCCCTTTGTCATCAGGACCTTGGTCCATCTTCCTGACCTGGGGAGGGCACAGAACTATGTACTCACTGAGGTGGTTCCCTTTACCTCTGTTACTCTTACTATGGGGCTGAACCTAGTATTTCTCTAGAGGCTCAAAAGAGTGAAATCACCAGAAGATCTTAGAATGGACTCTGGAAAATTTATCTAAACTAGATAGATAGATAAATTCTGAACATATAGATTACAAATATATATTCTAAATGTATTCCAAATATATATCCCAATGTGTATGTATATTCTATATTGTACATATTTTCCACAAAATGCTGAATAATGGCTACAAAATGATAATTTTAGGGATGTATTTTAGTTAATTAAGTTATGAAATAAACCAGTTTTTCATCTAAATCTCTGAAGATGAAGAAAAAAACTCAGTAATCACTTTGCTTCAGAAATCATAGAATATCAGAGCTGAAAGGAACCACCTAATCCAACTGCCCATTCGTTGTGTGAGTCTTCTCACATCATCTTCAAGGGTCATTGGCCTCTACTAAACACTTCCAATGACAGAGAATTTACTACTTAAGGATACTCACTCCATCTTCTGAGAGCTTTGAATATGATTTGGATCTGGCTCTCTGTGACTTCCATCCATTGGTGTAGTTCTACTGTTTGGATGCATTTAACTCGTAGGCAATACTTTCTCATTTTAAAAGAAAGTTCTGATGTCCTGCCTGAGTTTACTTTTTATCTTTGTGATTCAAGTCTCCAGATACTTCGATTCATTTCCTCCAAATGTATTCAAGTTTGCCTGTGTTTCTACTTAAGTTTAGTGCTGAAAAGTGAAGTGAGGCTCTGTGTGTGCAATGACTACATTGATGCAGAATGAGCTATCGCCTCCTTTCCTGTAAATATGAGAGTATGCATCTGTTTTGGCAGCCTAAGAACACATTGATCTTTTGGGTGACTACTTAACAGCCCTACCACTTCATATATAACTTCAAATCATCAAAAGTAAGAAAGATACAGTAACTACTATCAGGTTTTGAATTGCTGATAATGGGTTGCAAATATTTAAAAGGCCCATTCCACCCATACCTCTCTTTCACAAACATTGAAGAATATTACATTTAATTCTTCCTTTTTTGTTTTTTGTTTGTTTTAATCTCTTCTCTTCTGGGGTAGGGAGCAGTAGTGAGAGGTGGTAAAAGATAGGATAAAGCAAAGATGTGTAGTCATTTCTTAAGAAGGGCCAGAGGAGACAAAGGGTTTGTTACCTAAATTGTTATGCTTTTTTAGAGTCTCTCTTTTAGCAGGATCTGATTTCTATTATGTGCTACCAAAAATTTTAATATAATCTGTAAATTGAAACATAGTCTCTATTTCGAGATGATTTTTGGTGGGATTCTCAGCACAGTGAGCATCAAGCCTATCATTTAAAGTTCTAGTTTTGTAAAGATTATGCCACGGATTCTGCCTTTCAAATGACTTGCATAAAATATAGCTATTTTAAATTCCCATTTTGATGAATCAATATACTCTACCTAATGGGTATTTCTGTGGTGAAAATAATCTTCCTTTATTCTCCTATTTCATATATATGGGTCTCAGAACCCTGATTTATCAGATCCAGTTTAGTAAAGTGAGGCACTAGGCATACATATGTGGAATGGAGTTCTGTGCTTTTCTAAGAAACAATTGAGTTTAAGACTAAAAGATAAAGAGGTTTAGCAGGAAGTGTATTGAAAATAACACATGATTAAAAAGCTAAAAGAGATATTTAGAAATGTTAGCAGTTTCAAGGAAACTATTATCCAAGTGCAAATTAGCTCGCATTAAGCAGTCTTTAACCCTATAATATGTGGCTATTTCAAATCTGTTAATAATAAGCAATTATGTGGTGTGATGAAGATTTGCTACTTTAGAGCTGATCAACATAGCCCTATAGCAAAATTCTGTTTAAGTAAATTATCGTATGTTTTGGAAAAGAAATTAATTTACCAAGAAGAGTGGTTATCCTAGAAAAGTGTTTGTTCCCAGAGGAGTTAAACCTAGTGAAAATTTTTACTATAATATGTATAGGCCAAAAAATGTAGATTTATTAAATACTATAAAAGAAAAGCTAGGGTGTTGGTGCAGGTTAATTTATGAGTAAGAGTTCTTTGAATTGCAGGCAGCAGTGAATAAGCATTTGTAAATTCTGGTAGGAAAATCATTGTAAAGCAAGTATTAGCCATATCTGCATTGAAAGGATAGGGTCATTTTTCAGTACAATATAATATTTCTCTGGCAGTACGTTATTTAGTGCTAAGTGATATACTTTGAAAATGCATACTGTGTGAAGCTGAGAAGTAGAGTGTTATTCTGAATCATTTTGTAATGTTCATCACAAACTCTGAAGGAAAACTCACCAATAGCATTTGTGACTAAGAAATTCCATTATAAGAAAGCATAAAAATCATATTTTGATAGGAAAGTTTTTTTGTTGTTGTTTTTGTTTTTGTTTTTTTTTTTTTTGAGACAGAGTCTCGCTGTGTTGCCCGGGCTAGAGTGAGTGCCGTGGCGTCAGCCTAGCTCACAGCAACCTCAAACTCCTGGGCTTAGGCATCCTAACTGCCTCAGCCTTAGCCGGGCATGGTGGCGCATGCCTCCCCAGTAGCTGGGACTACAGGCATGCGCCACCATGCCCGGCTAATTTTTTCTATATATATGTTTTAGTTGGCCAGATAATTTCTTTCTAATTTTTTTAGTAGAGACGAGGTCTCGCTCAGGCTGGTCTCGAACTCCTGACCTTGAGCAATCCACCCGCCTCGGCCTCCCAGAGTGCTAGGATTACAGGCGTGAGCCACCGCGCCCAGCCAATAGGAAAGTATTAATGTTTATTTAAAATTTTATTTTAAAAAGAACATTTCTTATTATTTGAGCAATAGTATCTTTCTTATTATGATACAAAAAGTTAAAGAAAAAAATCTTTATTTTTTCCATTTTTAATGTGTTAGCCAATACAGAAGTGATTCAACTAGTACCACAAATGAGTATCATTGAAAACAAAATTGCTGCTCTATTACTTCACTTGAATGAAATGTAAGAACTTATCTTTCTTGAGATGAAACCTAGAATTTAATGCTGAAAAGATCCATGTGAAATATTTTTTCAAAATCTTAAGTTTGGCTTTTTGTTTTCTTTCTTTTAGCATGAGTAAGCCTAATATAAAATTGTGCATTCATTCATTCCTTCAACAAATATTGCTTGAGTACTGTGTGGAAGCACTGTACCTGTTGTGGAAGATACAGCAGTGACCAAAACAGACACATGATACCCATTGTCATGTGGATTATAACCTAGCTAAGGAGATATTTAATGTATAATCACACTATAGAGAGGTTTTCTGTTGATATGAAAGGAGGCAGCACAAGGAAACATTTAGAGAAACAGAGTGGAGAGGGCTTCACACTGAGAGAAAAGTTGTCTTCTTTTTCTCATTCTTCCTTTCTCTCTTTCTCTTTCTCTCTCTCTCCTTATTTATTCTCCCTTTATCCCCATTCTCCCCCATCTTTTAGAATGGTTATTCTAATATGTTTAATGTATACCTTCAGTGTGTGTATGTGCTCTTATAAAATATTCATTATTGTTTTATGTATACATATAGGTATTTATGCATGCATTTTTAATTCAGATTCTCTTTTTACCTTTCTGATTGAGTACTATGGTTTTCAGACATCTATGTGTACATTTAGTCCTCTATTTCTATTATAATTGTTGCATAGTACTCCATGGTATGCATTCACCACTTCTTTCCTTTCTGTTCTTCCAACGCTGGCCACCCAGATACACTCCAACTCCTGCCACCACAAGTAGCATTGAGATGAATATCCTCATATATCTCTCCTTATGAGCCTGGGTGAGAATGTCTTTTACATATAACTCTATATTCCGAGAAATAGATTTATTGAGTTGAGCATTCAGTGTGTGTTTAATTAATTTGGCCAAGTTCTGACAGCTTCTTCACCAGATTGCTTGCTATAGTCTATTTTCCCCTCAGCAATGCATCAGGGTCCCTGTTTCCCAATATTCCTACCAAACATTGGCATTACTTCCTAATTTTTAACATGCTAATATCAGTATATCTAATATCAGCATGAGTGATAGCAACGGGTGATATCTCATTGTTGTATTAACTTGTGTTTCTCTAGTAACTAATGAGTTTGAAAATCTTTTCATACTAGCCAAGTTTGTTTTTATGTAAATTTCCTGTTCTTAACCCTTGCTCATTTTTTGTTCAGGTTTCTATATTTATCTTTTTGGTTTTCAAAGTTTTCTGATATCAATTTCTTCCTTGATTTGAGATATTACAAAAATCTTCTCACTAGCTGTTGTCTGTAAGGTTTTTGCTGTTGTTGTTTTGCATTAGGAATGTGATGGTATAAAATCTAGAAGAATCCAGAACACCCCAAAACAAAACTCTGAAGTATTAGACAGTATAGGCATAGTGCCAAGAGTCTGTAAAGATCTTTAAATGGTCTTTTTCATAGTGGCTACATTATTTTTCATCCTGCTTAGAGTACTTTCCCATAGCAAATACCAGCATTAGGAGAGTTTTCTCTGTTTTTCCCCAGATTGTGAAAATGCTCCTATGGTCTCCTTTTACACTTGAATCTTTATTGCATGTGATTCCTCCAGACTTTGCAGCTCCAAAATTCTTGTTTTGGTGCAAGCTTTCTGCAAATAGTTTACCCAAATTAAGAGCAGTTAAGATTTCAGAGATTACAAATATTATTGGGCATCATTTGCATTGTATAATGGTATAACTTTTCAAAATATTCATAGCAATTTATAATCAATGATAATTTTTTTCTCACAAACATCTTTAAATCAAGACAATGTAAAAATAAACAAAAATGTTTTTTTGAGCTATACTACATATAAAATACTGTGTTAGACATACAGTAGGAATATGAAGGTGAATGGAAATAAATTCAAAATAATAAAACATAGCAGTGTTCCTCTTGAAGTTCACTTGGATATATTCACTCATTCATTAGAAAAAATCATTTGTTGAACATCTAGTTCATGAACACCCACCGGAGTGAGTGTTCAATAAGTACTTGATGAATCAATACAATGACTGAGTGGACATAATCATAACATAGTTTTTAATACTGTGTGGTAGAGACATATTCCACATGATACAGAATCTCAGAGAAGGTGCACCTAGTCCAACCTGGAGAGGCTGGGAATTGTTCCCTGGAAGGTAACATGTCCAGGTAAAGAGAAAAGGAGCAAGGAGGACATTCCGGGCACCCACCTTCACAAACACATGGGAGCTAAGAAATAACCTGTACTGTGCAGAGCAACTCACATAATTCAGTATTCTTGAAGGTTGGAGTGAGAGACAGAAAGAAGCAAGAGATAAAGATGGATAGTAGGTGCACCTTTTAGGCCAAGGTAAGGGAAACCCCTGAAAGGTTTTTAAGCAAATCAATGACATGGACTAAGTTGCCTTTTAAATAGATCATTCTAGCTTTATGAAGGGTGAATTGGAAATACCTTAGATTGAAGATGGAACAACAAATTCGGAATATTCTTAATAATAGAAATGAGACATTGTGAAGTCCTGCATTAGGGATGATGAATAATCAATTTGGTAGATATTTAGAAAGTATGAATTACAGTTTGATAATTAATTGGATACAAATTGGGAGTTGAGGAAGAAGTCAAAGGTGACTCCCAGTTCTCTACTTTGGGTGACTGAGTGAATGAATGGTGCTGTGACCTACTAAGTGAGAGAATACAGAATTAGGAGCAAGTTTAGCAAAGAAGATAAGGCATTGGGGATATTTTGAGGTTTTGGTAACTCAGGCACTTTTAAGTAAAGATGTACAGTAGGCAGTTGAATAAGAAAAGTTAAATAATAATACAGTAAAGGGTGGCAAAATTTTACTTTCATCTTTTTAGGGTCATGTCTGGGCCCAGGAATTAAATTAACGTAAGATAGATTAACAGGAAAAAAGCATACAATTATTTTTTATTTATTTATTTTTTAGAAACAGAGTCTCACTGTGTTCCCCAGGCTGGAGTGCAGTGGTGCAGCATGATCATAGCTGCCATGCTTGGCTCACTTTTTCTTAAATTATTATTGGTAGAGACAGAATCTTGTGATATTGCCCAGCCTGGTCTTGAACCCCTGGGCTTAAGCAATCCTCCCGCCTCAGCCTCCCAAAGTGCTGAGATTACAGGAGTGAGCTACCACACCTGGCATAAATTTATTTAATACAAGTTTTACATGGCATGGAAACCCTCATGAGGAAATGAATACTCAAAGCAGCAGTTAAGAGTGAGTTACTTACATAATGAATTGGACCAAGAATAATAAACTGTGAAGAAGCAACAAAATTATGTGGGGAGGCTTAAAAGATAAGAGTTATTTTAAAAAGATCTGTACAGGATTCTCTTGATTTTGATTTCCCATTCTTAATGATAAGATATATAAGGAGGACACCTTTCACATGGGAATTTCATCTTCTACCTTTAAGAAACAGCATGAAGGTCAGAGTGCTCTTTTTGCACCTGCTGTTTTTCAAATGCCTTTAACTTAAATAGTAAATATGCCAAAGAGGTATATTTTTAACTCCTTCATTTCCCTGATCTGGAACTTTTACAGAATTTTCACATATTAAAAGGGGGTTTTGGTAGCTGTGGAAAGAAGAATTATGTTAGTAGCTCAGTGGCAAGAAATCTGCAAAAAGAGAAAAGAACATAAATTGAAACAAGCAGAAAAGAACAAATCTTAGTATATAGTCAAATATCTCATTGAATCATTCTCTTAGTCATGAGAATAGTTCAGTCCAGTTAAGCAGTTTTGTCTCATTTTAGGAAGTGATGTTGTAGGTGGGTTCCCGTCTAAGTTAGGCCTCTGTATGGCGTGAGCAAACAGATATTTAATTAAGAGGCTATGGAAACAAAAGAAAAACAAAGGTTAATTGTACCAAATTATCAACCTAGTTTTTAAATTAAGATCATTAAATATGAAATGTCTGATTTTGAATAAAAAGTTTAGCTTATTATATATCTCCAACAAGAAGCAGCAGAATTAATCAAAGTATGTGCCTAAACTATCGACACAGTTTTGCCATTTTAGTGATAGCTTGCTTATGCCAGCAGCAAGGAAGCCTAGAGAGTGAGTGGTGATGAAATTGTGAAAGGCGTTTTCCACAGCTTGTTGAGAATTGAATATTTTTCCTTGCAAGAAGTGATCCAAAGCCTGGAAGAAGTGCTAGTCAGTTGGTGTAAGGTCTAGTAAATATGGTGGGTGACAGAGAGTTTCCAAATCCAGCTTCTGTAGTTTGAGCAGCATTTTTTGTTTTTTTTTTTTTTTTGCAACATGTGGTTTTGCAAGAGGATTGGCCTGTCTCTATTGACCAATCTCAGATGCTTAATCATAAGCAGCCTCATCATTTCATCCAACTGGTTACAGTAGACATCCGCTGTAATCAGTTGATCAGGTTTCATGAAGCTATACTGGATAACACCAGCACTGGACCACCAAACAGACACCATTAGGTTTTTTTTTTTTTCTAAGACAGAGTCTCACTTTGTTGCCCGGGCTAGAGTGAGTGCCGTGGCATTAGCCTAGCTCACAGCAACCTCAAACTCCTGGGCTTAAGCGATCCTACTGCCTCAGCCTCCTGAGTAGCTGGGACTACAGGCATGCGCCACCATGCCCGGCTAATTTTTTCTATATATATTTTTAGTTGTCCAGATAATTTACTTCTATTTTTAGTAGAGACGGGGTCTCGCTCAGGCTGGTCTCGAACTCCTGACCTCGAGCGATCCACCCGCCTCGGCCTCCCAGAGGGCTAGGATTACAGGCGTGAGCCACCGTGCCCGGCCCACTATTAGGTTTTTGATAAATTTTTTGATAAATATTCAGTTTTGAACTGTGTTTCAACACTCCATCTTTATCCAACCATTGTGCTGAATGCTTGCAATTGTCAAAAACAATCCATTTTTCATCACATGTAACAATACAGTACAGAAATAGTTCACCTTTATGTCGTGACAGCAAAGAAAGGCAAGCTTCAAGATGATTTCTCTTCTGATGCTCATTTAATTCATGCAGTACCCATCTATCCAGTTTCTTTACCTTGCCGATTTGTTTCAAATGGTCTAATATTGTTAAAATAGTAACATCAAACCTTGCTGCTAATTCACGTGTAGGTTGAGATGGATTCGCTTCCACTACAGCTTTCAGCTCATCACTATTCACCTTGGTCTCTGGTTGCCCACATGGCTCATTTTCAAGATTAAAATCACCAGAACGGAGCTTCTCAAACCATCAACATACTATGAGTTCATTAGCCACATCCTTCCCAAACACTTCGTTGCTATTTCGAGCTTCTGTGCTGCATTGATTCAACAACGGAACTCATATACAAAAGTAACATGAATTTTTGACTTATCCATGGTTTCACAAAAATTGATCTAAAAAAAATTTGAAAGATAATCACAAGCCAAAGGTGTGTTTGAAAGAATGAGGATGTACTTTCCCAATAAAACAAGAAAAAAAAAACCAAGAAGCGTCAAAGTGAAAACGTCAGAGATATCAACTGCCAAACTTAGTACTTAAGGCTAGGACATTCCATACTTAATAACCTAATAGTTACAGGGCAGTCTGTTGAGATTTCCAGATGTTGGATTTGATGCATCTTTATATGGTGAAGTGAGGATAAGTAGTGACAATTTTGATGAATTTTCTGGTATTTTGAATGTCTCTGGTGACGTCTCTGGTGATCAGGAGTTCTGGTGAACTTTTCAAGTGACCTACATAGTACCATGCATGGAGATTGTCCCATACATGATATGTTGTGGTCATTTCTCTGAAGTCTATATCAAGTCATCCAGCTTTGGCTACTTAGAGCTTCAGGAAAATGGTGGTTTTAGTTTTTAGTGAAGCCAAGTCAGAAGGATAGGAGAAAAATTGGTATTGTTAATTAACGATGAAATATATAAAATGGCAGGAGCAAGTTCACAAAGAGGAAAAAGCTTTAAGTCAGCAAATATGGTGCTATTTGACAGTCCCATAAGGGTGTGTTATAGTTATATTGAAACAAAATTTTCTCCCTACAATCATTCCCACTTTTATCAAAAGATAATAAAAATAAGACTAATTTGCTTAAAAAGTAAGTTTAGTCTCATTAAACTTGGCCTGATTATTTACATACGTCTTCTTTGCTGGCACTTTTAATAAGGAATCTCAGATCGAACTTCCAAAAGCCTCTCAAGAGTAGGCAGAGTTCTGGAAATTCTTACCCAGTGCAATGATATGATCTTAAAGTTATCAGAAACCTGTACTCCAGAGTACTTGTCAGAGTCTTTGCCATGAACCAATTTGAAGACAAAGCACTTCTGTGTGTAGTGGACTATAAGCGCTTTTAGGAAAGTATCACAGTAAAACAATAACTGTGAATGACAAAAGATTCAACAATGGTCATCGTTAAAGGTCTGATGAGACTTCCTTAAAATGTAATTAAAAGGAAACTTGGTTATTTCTTGGATGTATAATATTTTAAGTCAATAACTAGAATTATGGCTGATAATATTATATTAGGATATATCGTACGTATAGGAATTTTACATAATTTTGGAACATTCATATTAATAATATATAACAAATATAACAAAGAAAGTTAAGCATCATTTCTTCTTTGATAATGTTTTCCATGTAAATTTAACATATCAAATAAGCCTAGTTAGATTAATATATCTCTTTTGTATTAGGAATGAGAATAAATTATTTTAAGATATTCCAGAGGCCCATCTGGTAAATGCCAAAGTTAATTTAAGGTCAAAAAGACTTAATTTGGAGTTTGATTTAGGGAAGTTGTCAAAAATGTCAAAAGGGTTAAATATTTGATTAAAATAGAATCATAAGTCATTGTGAAACAATAGTTACTTAACCAGAGTGATAAATAAAAGACTTTGAAGGCAAATATGGAAAGTTACATAGTTATAGGAAAAATCTTAGCTCTTTATTGATAGGATTCAATTACTTTTATTAAATAATTGAAGACCTGATATAAAAGCACAGGGAATTATTTTGATAAAACACAAAATATTTGTTTTTTAGGTAGACCATTTTAAAAGTAAAGAAAAGTCTTTCAGGATTTTTTTTTAGCAAGAGCAGACCAATACTCTAAAAATCATTTTGTCTTTTTAACAGAGAAGACCGAATTCTAGTTTTGCATGAGTTTATTCCTGATAGTAAGGCTCATTTTTAAAACCTTTATAATGAATTTGTTGAATTTAGTCAGCTTGGATATACAAAATTCTCTCTTTTATTTTCTTTTTCCAAATGTCATATACCATCATTCTGTATATTACACCATTTTATAATTTCTAGGAACATGTTTTCTCATAGTACAGTTTCTCAGTGTGGCACAGGGTATGTTTATTAACACATCCAAATACCCTTTGTTCTTTTGTAATAAGAAGCCCAAAGTAGATAAACTTAAACTTACATTTAGCAATTAATTTTTCAGTATTATGTCTTCTTTGGAAGTGATCTAGATACTGAACAAATATCCATCATTTAATTTAACTTAATTTAATTTAATTTATTATTAATATAACTTTAGGGTTTTAAGTTATCAAAAAGATTTTGGAAACTATTTTTAAGTAGACATATTTTATAAAACATAATCATTGTTGAAAACTTCATTTGTAAACTTTTATCCATTTACATTTATTTAATTTACTTGGTTTTAACAATTATCTTTGAATTATTTATGGAAACTTCATGAGACATTAAACAAACCTAGTTATTGTTAAGTTGTTTTTAGTTACTTTATTAAGTTATTTTTATTATTTATATTATATACTTAACATTATATTTATATTGTTTATAGTAACTTATTTTTTCTTATACATAAATCAGGCAAGTATCAAAAATATCACAGAAGGAAAGAACCTAAAAATTAAAATCTGGCTGTTTTTAACTTTTTTTCATTTTCATAAATACATCAGGCAATTTATTTTGATTGTACGTTTTATTCTTAGGTTGAATTTATGATGTTGCAATCTTAAACCTACATAAGCTTCTTAATTAATAAACTCAGGTAGAAGTTGTATGTCTGCATTATATTTAATGTTGACAACTCTGAAGATATACCTGCTTTAATTAAAATAACAGACTTAAACCAGCTTTTCATTTATCAAGGATTATCCAATATCACATGACCTTGAAAAACTTGAAACTCCTCACTGAGGCCCAAGGAGATAGGACTGGATTTTGAGGGGGTGGTTTTAAGCCAGGGCCACAAAGATCTAAAGGATCTTTTGATGAGGTTGGTGGTGAGGGACAGAGAGGTGGGGGCTGAGGAGAGTATAGGAGGGTAGAAAAGGAGAATTTTTAGCAGGTGTGGATTTTAACTTTTGTTCTAAATCTGATTTCTATTCTTTAATCTTGCTAAGGATGTCCCTAAAGCTAGCTGTTATATTTTTTGTGTCCCCTTTTTATTAATAATTTGATATTTGTGTAGGTACCAATGTGACAATTATTTAGAATGAGAGCTCTTTCTAAAAAAAAAAAAAGGAAATTTAAGATACAAAGTCCAATGAGCCTGTTACGTCTTAATCATGGATGCAAGAAGTGTGTCCCAAAGAGGGTGCAAAAGATGCAGTTCCCCTCAAAATCTAAAGTTTCCCCAAAGTTTTTACTAAGAAAGCAAGGACCCTCATTGTTAGCAAGGCAACAAAGGTTGAGACAAGATAAATTTCCCTGAGAGCTGACAGTCGGACAAAGAGACACTTCATGTTCAGACTCCTAGCCAGCTTCATGATGCAACCCTGGCAACTTGTACCCTTGGGATGGCGGGGACCAGAGAGAATATTTTCACTGGTCACAAAGTCAAGCTCTCAAGACATAAACAAGACAAAAGGAGAATCTCATCTTATGATTTTTCTCCTTATGACATACCACACAAAAGGCAGAAATAAGGAAGACAAAGATTATTCCTGGGAGGCTTTGGATCAATGACCAATGGATACCTGGCGCCAAATTCACAAGAGTCACAATTGAAAGAACTAATTTTTATCAGTGTTTTTCTCCTGCCAATTCAAATTTGGAAAGGAAAAGGCAAGGAAAAATTTTTACCTTCCTCTCTCAACTAGGCATTACAGGCAGAGATCCAGGAAAACATTCCTATCTGCTGCCAGCTTTTGTCAGTTCTCCCAGGATCCCATTCATAGGACCTGGAGTGAGTGAGGCCTTTTAGGTCCTGCTATCATTGCCACAAACCGTAGGGGCAGTAAATTTCTACCTCCACCTTCTTAGGGTCCTGGCTAGGGTCAAGAATTAAATTGATTTCAGGTAGATTAATAGGATAAAAGCATACAAATTTATTGAATACAAGTTTTACATGGTGTGGAAGCCCAAATAAGGAAATGAAGACCCAAAGATGCAGTCAGAGTCAGTTACTTACATAATGAATTGGACACAGAATAGTAAACTGTGAAGAAGCAACTAAATTATGTGAGGAAGCTTAAAAGATAAGAGTTATTTTAACAAGGTCTGTACAGAATTCTCTTGATTTCAGTTTCCCATTCTTAATGATAAGATGTATAAGGAAAACATCTTTCACGTGAGAATTTCATCTTCTACTTTTAAGAAACAGCATGAAGGTTAGAGTGAATTTTTTGCACCTGCTGTTCAAGTGCGTATAATTTAAATAGTCAATATCCCAGTGTGGTATTTTTTAACTCCTTCAGCAGGCAGTCTTATGACAAGCACCCAAAGGGTGAGTGAGGTAAAAGAATTTCAGAGTAGGAAGGCATCACTTATGGTCCAGGGAATCCTGAGAGCTGGTGGAATTAAACTGAATCTTGAAGGATGGGCAGTATACCAATAAGCAGAGATACAGGAGAGCATTCTGTGAGCGGCACACAGTAATGTCTTTAACAGCTCCATATATGCAAGGCTGCTGGGGCCTGGGATTCATAAGCCTAAGGTTGGGAGCAAAGAAACTTGAACTGGATGGTGCTGGAGATGCTATAGAGTTTGGCCCCAAGTGCTTTAAAGAGGTATGTGATGAACCTGCATCCTACTTGGGGAAAGGAAGTAGGGAGGGGCATGACAAGAGAAGTCACGTAGAAATGGCAAGAATCAGAGTCAGATTAGAAGCCCTATCATGATTTTGAGGGTCCAGGGGCAAAGGACCCTGAAGGGATCCTTTGAGGAATCAAATAGCTTTTAGCTCCAGGATAAAGGACATCACGGTAGGGCTTAGCTCTGGCACAGCAGACCCGAGGAGGCTCTGGACAAGATGATGCTTTCTACTTCCTATCAGTGGATCCAAACGAAGGGCAGTTAAGAAATGAGAACCAAAGAGATATGCTGTGTGGCATAGAGTATCAAGGCTTAATTAAAGCTGTATGCGGTTTGAAAAATGGGAATAAAACTGGGAAGATCTTTGGTTGGAAGCCCTGAATTCTAAGATTGGTAGATTAGATTTTGTTCTATCAACTCACTGAGTTTGTTTTTTTTGTTGTTTTCCTTAGAAAGAAACTTAATTTAAAAAAAAATGTAGGAAAATGAATCTGGCAAAGGTGTGTAAGATGGATTGGAAGGGAGAAATTGGAGGCAAGAATGCCAGTGAGCAGGCGGTGAAGGTGTCAGACACAAGGTAATAAAGTCTAGGGACAGTTCACAGGGACTGGAAGTTAGAAAGAAGGAATACTTACCGTATGTATTTTAAAATCTGAGTTGGTGCCAGGGTCAGTAGTCATTTTTATCTTAAAACTATGCCAGTGTGCACTAAAACAAAGTTTTAATCCTAGTATAAGAATTGATTTAGGAAATAGTTTTGAAAATACAATTAAATATAGATGCTTTGTCCTATTCTTTTTATATATGACAAATATATATATATATGTATATATATAGGATCAGAAATACATACTTAGATTTATGGGAATTTTTTTTTTCTTTTTTTTTTTTTTTTTTTTTTGAGACAGAGTCTCGCTTTGTTGCCCGGGCTAGAGTGAGTGCCATGGCGTCAGCCTAGCTCACAGCAACCTCAAACTCCTGGGCTTAAGCGATCCTACTGCCTCAGCCTCCCGAGTAGCTGGGACTACAGGCATGTGCCACCATGCCCAGCTAATTTTTTCTATATATATTTTAGTTGGCCAGATAATTTCTTTCTATTTTTAGTAGAGACGGGGTCTCACTCTTGCTCAGGCTGGTCTCGAACTCCTGAGCTCAAACGATCCACCCGCCTCGGCCTCCCAGAGTGCTAGGATTACAGGCGTGAGCCACCGCGCCCGGCCTAGATTTATGGGAATTTTTACTTGCTACTCAGAATTACTTCCCAGACTAATTTAGTAACAACTCTTAGGGTTTCTGTGTTTTCCCGGAACTATCACAAAATTCCCAAAATATTCTCAAAGTAAACTTTAAGTCTCTTCAACTTAATATGTGTCTTTAATAATATCTAGGAAAAGGATATGGTCATAAAAGCAAATGCACAATTGAGGGGTATAAAGAATTCAGCATCATAGGTTTAAGTGATAGTGGATTGAGACATTTTAGAAATGCAAGATTCTGTGTTTCTATTATTTAATTAAGTAGTAGAAAATGACACAGTTAATCTTTAACGTATTCAGTGCTTAAAAATATTATCCAGGCTTCCGCTACTGAACACTTCAGATGATAAAAGTAGAAACATATGTTCACTTTTGATTTGCTTCCTGATAAGTAGAGGTATAAAAGATGGGTTCAGGGCATCCATTTTCTTTTGTGAATTGAAGGAGTTATAATTGAATTTTGTAGAGCTTTTTAAGTATCAAAAAATAGAATTTGTAAGTAATGATTTAGAATGCTAATGAAGAAAAATTAATTCCAAAAGCCACAATCCACCGTAATAGTAGTCAGATGACTCATTTAGATCTATTCCAGAAGCTGATATTGAGAGTTTTAATTTTAAAATATTTTCTTTAAAAGAAAACTGAAACAACAGTTAGGGTATGCCTCTTGGTAATGAACAGTTTCTTTGTCAGAATTTGTTTAGATAAAATAGTGTCCTCGGAAGCAAATCAGTGAGGTAGGCCCTGGTAATTAGAATGAACATCATCAATAAAATACAGTTTCTGTCTTTAGGAAACTTAAAGTCTTATGTATATATAAATGTAATGACACGTTTTTTGAGACTATATACATAATTTACCTTTGTTTAAACTGAAAGTGTGCTATTCAACATTGGTGTAGACGCACCAATTTTTTAAACAGAAGTATTGCTAATTAGGAAATACTATCTGATTTATGGAAATTCACTTTATAGCTAAATTGTATTATACAAAGAGACATGGTATATTGGGACAGCAAAATTGTGCAAGATGTTTAAAAAAATAAAACTTAGAATAGATTAAAATCATAAGTAAATTACTTAAAGTTTTAGAAAGGAGACAGGTCAAAGCTTTTGAAAGCAAAATAAAGCTGAAGATTATAGGCCACTTTAATTTATTACACAAAAAAAGTACCACAGACTAGGTAACTTAAACAATAATAATTTTATTTTTTCACAGTTCTTGAGTCTGGAAGTCCAAGATCAAGGGGCCAGCAGTATAACTTTCCTCTGTGACCTCTCTCCTTGGCTTGCAGATGACTTCCTCCTTGCTGCCTCTTTTCTCTGTTGTCACTTCCTCTTCTCATAAAGACACCAGTTATACTGGATTAGGGCTTCACCCTAATGGCCTCATATTAATTTAATCACATCTTTAAAGACTATCTCAAAATCTGGTTATATTCCTAGGTACTTAGGTGAGGACTTAAGCATATGAATTTGGGGAGAACACAATTAAGTCCATAACACGTATGAAGAGATAGGAATCACAGTAGATTTTCTCCAATAAGTATGAAATGAAATGTGAAGGAGAGTGTCTCCATTTTAAGACTTTCATGACCCTGAAAGTATAAGATGGTAGGAAGTATCTTTCCTAAATATTTAGAAGAAAAGTGCAATTGATTCCTTTCACATGAATATATACTTAGAGATTATACCAGTATGTTCTTGAGACACTTTCAAATCTGAGACATTGTCATTCTTCCCAGTCCCTCAAATACAAATAATTTATCAGGCCTAGAAATGAGAAAACATTTATGGTAATAACACATTTCATGTGAAATAAATATCAGGTTCTTTTACCAGAAATAAATTAATCACAGGAAAAGAAAATTAATATATTTATGTAATTTATAATGCCCAAATTTTATTATGGAATGCATTATATTCAGAAAAGAATTAAATTGGAAAATATTTGTGAAAAGGTTTTTAAAACAGTAAATTTCTTAAACTATTTGTTGTATCATATCTCATAACCATATTATGGCCCAAATACAGAAACCTATTCAAATGATCAGATGGACTTTAAGTGTGCAAAGAATAATTTAGGATCATGCAAAACCAACTGAATTTTCAACACAAGTTTTAAAAGAATTATTAGACATGCAACTAGACACTGTATTTTTTATTTTAATTACACTAAATAAAATAACTGAAACAATTAGAAAACCCTTCTGACATATTCGAACCTATATAGAGTTTTTACTTTGGTGACTTTGATAGAGAATGACTGTAGCTCCTTCTCAAGTGAGTAAAGGAAGAGGCAAAGCCAATAGTTTGAATATTTTAAGTTGACAGTTCCTAAGTCTACAAAGTTCTCATATTTGTGGGCTGAATTCTCAAATAATTTGGGGACATAAATTTGTCCTTAGTACATCTGGCCACTTGAATAAATGAAACCTGTGGGCAGTCATTAACATATGGATTTACATTAAAATATACATAAATACAGTGTGCAGTATCTTACGTTGCGAACCAGTCTGTATGTGCAAAGTTAGTGGAGAATTCCAAACTTTATAAGTTCCTGTTACATTTTAATAATCTTTGTGTTATGTACGTTATAGTCATGAAGTGATACGAACTAGGTGATATGTGAAGCTTGGTTTTACTTAATCAAGAATCTATCTTGTCTAACATGGTGCTATTATTTTAGTGTGTAATATTTGTGTACAGTGTTCTTCCTTTGTCTCCGAGGAGTGTTGCACAGAAGCTGATGTTAAATTTCTATGGACAGTGCTAATGAAATTTGAATATATTAAAAATATATGCACAGATAGTTCTCATAAAATATGAAATATTAAACACCTGTCTGAAAAACTGGCTCAACTCTTCAACCTCCACCTCTAGAATATCTGACTTAAAAAAAAATTACTTGGTCTTTTTAGCAAATCTATGACTATGTTTACTTTTAGCCAAAGAGAGAAGCTATGATAAAGCTAGAACTCAGGAGAACTGAGCCCAGAGAAGAATCCTATAAGAGGCTTGTTTGTATGTGCGGAAACATACTAGCTCCAAATTACAACCCCTCCTTAAGTTTTCCTATATATATGTTTTTCAAATGCACTTTTAACACTGCCTGAAATTTTACTAGTTAGTTGAGGATATTGTTTGACGATAAAAATAATCTCTGAAAGACCAGTTTATTTTAATGCTAAAACCAGCCTGAGATTAGGAATACTTCAGGAATAGAAATCTTCATTGGAGGAGGGAGAATACAGAGCTGACGATTTTGGAATTTCTGAAGACTTTGGGTGTCAAGCCTTGGTGAGGTACTAAAGTGAAAGACAAATTAATACCTTTCAGGTTTAGCGGTCTGAGGATGCTCTCAGATGGAGGGAGATAGGAAAGCAATGCAGAAAGTTTGTTAGAAATGTGAAAACTATGCCTTTTCCCCATCTTAAAGTTTTTTTTAGGATTTGCTTTGTGCCTAAGGGTAAGGAAGTAAACCTGTACTTCTTTTTTTTTCATTTATTTCTCCTCTTCCTCTTCTCTTTCTCCCTCCTGTAGTATACAGCTAACTCCCTGTTTCCAGATTCAGAACACAAGCTGATACTATACAAAATATAATTTAATTACTTTCTGTCTTGAATGTTTGGCAGAGACAGCCTAGGAAATGAATTACATTTTTATTTTCTTTATTTTTTTTTTTTTGGAAAATATTTTATGAGCTATGAACAACCAACATATAAAAGATTTTTCACAATAAAAATGTTTTTATGTTCCTCTGTATGTGTGCACGTGTGCATGTGCCTGCGTGCGCCTACCTCCCTGTTTGTCATAAGTTAGGAGCTCTTAGAGATAGGAGCCTTCGATACCAGTGTTCACTAGTCTGTGTTTTTAGGTCCACCTTGTATTACGATCATTTAAAGTGATAGTTAAACATACAGATTTCTGGATATGTAAATTAAAATGTCTGGAGTAGAACCAGCTCTTCATGTGATTCTCAGGCACATTCATCATTGAAAACTGCTTATTTATATTATGAAGAGGAAAAGAAATACTATATAATAAAGCCTCAGTAGTCTGCATAAAATTTTAGTCTGCATCATGATCCATTTGGTTTTTATAATAGTCAAAGTTTATTAATATTAAAAATCATGGTAGAGTATTATTGAATTATTTTATTCTTGAGTTTGGAAATCACATTAGTACTTTGTACTGAAAGTTGAAAAGGGTTAATAATTTTTGCCTGGTCTGAATTCTAGTCAATACAAATTCTTATCTTTCTGAACTTTAGAAACAAAAAAATCAAACCATGACCTAGGCTTTGTTCACTAATATATTGGGTGCATTAAATGGAAACGAGTTCTTTGCTTTTTGATAGATGTCCAACATAGGAGATGTTGCCTTGGGTCAATTTAGGAAGAGCACACCATTAATTATTCATTTGAAACAATATAAAAATAGTGTGATAATAATAATGTTTACTGAGTTCTCATTACATACCATGCATTGCACTAGAAGCTTCATATTCACTATTAAATGAGGTAATTCTCATAACGACCTATAAGGTTATTACTGTTATTATCTCCCATTTACAGATGAGAAAACTGAGGCATAGAGAGTTTAAGTAATTGCCCAAGTGTGCCTTACAGCTAGGAAATGTAACAGCTAGGATATAGCCAAGCCTGTCTTGATTCCAGAGTTCACACCATTAACCGCTGTCCCATAATGTCTCCAGAGCAAGGGTAAGTAAACATCTGACCAAGCTGTTTGGAGGATATCCCAAGAAGTAAAGAGTCCTATCTTCCAGGCAGCTTCATGTATTCCTGTCCTTTACAGGGGGGATGGAGAGTGGGGACTGTCTTAGTTCTATATGGAAGAAAGTAGAAAGTTTAAACTACAAGCTATTAAAGCTGGAAGGGGGCTCAGTGACCATCTATAAAGACAATATGGAGAAGTCACCTGACTTCTTTTTAGAAAAAAACCAAGGGACAGAGAAATTAAATGACTTTCCTAAAATCACACATCTGTTAAAGAGATAGCTAGTTAATGATAGACTAGTATAAAAAAAACAGACTTCCTTTTAACATACAAGATTTGAAATGTCTGCCAAAGGCCCAAAGTAGGGATACAGGAGGCTTTATCTACCTTGCAGATAATTTGTCTTGTTTTAAGAAGAATAAGAGTTGGGCCTGCCAGAGATAATTTCTGCTTGGCCTAGCCCATCTTTCCCTCATAGATAAACAAGGTCTTTGTCCAGCTGCAGAGCTAGCAAATAGGGACTGGCTGGTTTTATTGGAGGGGACATGAGAGATGAAATTTAAAATAAAATAAATTTAAATTTTCTTAAATCCAACTGAATTTATTCCTAATGGCTACGTAGATGGAGTCAAATAATAGTATCTGATTGTCCATATCATAATCCTGAGGTTCTGAGACTCCCTCACTTCTTTTCATTCCAGGAATAAGATACACTCTCATGAGTAATAGTGCCTTACTGCATAAATGAGTCACAGGTTCTTCAGGGAGGCAGGTGGAAGTGTTAAAGCCCTCTTCCAACAAGTGATTGTTGTGTTAAATAATCACTGAATTATGATGCTGTTGTGAAGTATTACTGGCCAGAGACATAGTATATTTCATGAGACACTGGAAAATATGTTTGGTTGGAATTGGCTGACCTTTACATAGTTCTTTAAACTGAAATATAAGAAGAAAAATGTGTTTTTAAAATTGAAGAATACTTTCTGTGGAGGGTTATCAGTATGACATAACCAGAAAAACTACAATGGACAAAGCTGCTGGGTAATTTGAGTAAATAACAGAAACTGGATACCACAGGGAAGTCCTGTAGGATAATGAAGAAGGAAACCTGAAATTTGACCATGAAGAAGTAAATATAATTTTAGAGGTAAAACTGAGACTTAGAGGGATGAGATTTGGGAATGAACTATCAGGAAATAATATATTTTCTTCAATATAAACAGTTCTTATAGAAAGAAAAAAATAAGGGAGAAATGCCATTTGATAAAGAGACTCTTAAAGGGACCTGAAAGTCCATGAACTTGACAAAGGAAGCCAAGTACAGAGCACATAAATTAAGCTGAAAAGAAAAATATATAATTTTCAGAATTAATGGTCAAGAAGATGCTTTCTTAAGTCAAATTACAGGAGCAAAATGCAGTAGTTAGAAAGCTTTAACTATCTGAATATTTGCAAAATCTTTTTGAGGACAATCAAAATATAGCAGGCACAGTTAATTACTTCCCATTCTGTAATTTGCATTCACCCCTTTATTGTAACACTTAACACGCAGGGATATCTGTTGTATGGTTCTGCTCCTACTAAATGTGAGATAATAATGGAAATAGATTCTGTCTTGGATCCTTTAATCTTAAGATCTATTATAGTGCCTCAGAAATTATAGACACTAAGTAAATCTGTAGAAAGAAGATAAAATAAAGGAAGAGGAGGCAATAGGCTCACAGGGACAAGAGAACTATTTTCAAGACTTTGCTCAAATATATCCTTCTTGCTAAGAACCACCCTGTCACCTCCCACCACTCCCTTACTGTGCTATACTGTTTCTTTTCAATAGCGCTTATCTTTTACTTACTGTATAATTTATCGATTTATTATGCTTGTTTTTTATTGTCTGTTTCCCTGGCTAGAATGTGAACCTTGAGGGGACAGGGATCTTTGTATACCAAAGAACCTGAGATACTTAAGATAGTAGATGTCTAAATATTTTGTTAAATAAATATCTTATGGAAGAGGAATTAAATTTTTTGCATATATATCTGAAAGGCACAGACTAGAAGTGTGATACAGTTGCAATTATACTTATCTTGACTCAATTTATTAGACTTGAGTAATAGAAGAAGCCTAAAAATACAATTCTGATGTATATAATAAAAAGTGGAATTGATTCTACTCTTTAAAAAGAAAGGGGAAAGTATATATAAGAAACCGTTTTAGGCTGAGCAGGGAGCATCTGATCACTACGTATTTTTAAATACGAAGAAATTAAAGAGAAATAGTGAGACATACAATAAAAGATGCAGGCAAATTATGAAAGGAAGTGATGTAAAATTTTAAGTACAATACCAGAAAGACTGAAGTCCAAATGACCCGCAGATTTTTAGCATAGGTAGAACCACCAAAAAAAATGCAGAAGAAAGATTAGATATAGAAATAGAAACAGAAAGCTGTGGAAGAAAGTAATAGCTGTCTTTTAAATATTTCAAGGCTTCCCTGTCGAAGAGGACTTCTGTGCAATTACAGAAGGCACAGTAGAACCACTTTGGAATTATAGTGAAGGTGTTTTTGACATCATAGTAAGAATAATTATTTATTAATTAAAACTGTAATTTTGCATCAACGAAAATGTTCAAGAAGAGTTTGCAGGTAGAAATACTGCACTGCATAGAACATAAACTATCGTCTCTTCTGTACCTTGAAATGTCACCAGGTCTTTGGAATGAAGGCCCTATACTTTGAGCAAGAATGTTCTCCAGGAAAATTAAAGGGGAGTCTTTTAAATTGAAAAAGGTATTTATTCAAAGGATTTATTTCTCTCCAGATCCCAAGTACACATACCTATCTTGTTTTAATGGCACTCTAGAATCCTTTTGGAAGTGCCGTAAATCTACATAAAATTCAGAATACTCATGTTTGCCCGTGGACCTTTGGGTTATTGTGTGGATGGTGTCACAGGGTCTTTCCACCTGACCTTGGCACAGTGTTAGGCTGCTCGTTTCTTTTTCTAATCCAAGTTCGATTTCTTTCACTGAAATTGACCTTTCAAGAGCAGTATTATAGGGCACAACCTGAAACAATTATAATATTTTAAACAACTTGTAGGGAGCTCAGTTCAATTCCGCAGGAAGAAAATACAGCTCTGACATATATTTTTTGGATTGGGAGTAAGCTGATTGACTTTGCAATCTTAATATCTGTTGAAATAAAACTTAAGAAATCCTTCCTCTGGATGTTTGACATTTTGCTACTTAAAATGAGGAACTATATTTTAAGATAGTTCAAAACTAGAAACACACAGCCAAATTTTATTTTATTTTATTCCAGTAACAAGATTATATGTTTCCTAAATATGAGGCACTGGGTAGGGAGAGAGTGTGCAGTAGTGAATAAAACAGTCTTTGTTCCAGTAGAGGTTATAGTTGAGTAGGATTGGGAAAAGAATAAAATATAAACAAATGGAATTATAAATATATCTTTGGAATAATATTATGAAGAAAAAGAACAGGATACCACATGAGAGAATAAAAATGGCCTCCTAATTTAGATGGATTGCCAGGAAAGGCCTTTTATGCTGAGTCCTAAGCAATGAAAGTCAACCAATAACAAATGATCATGAAGCAGAAAAGAATTTGGTCTGTTTGAGGACCAAACCAGTGTGGTTTCAGTCTGGTGATCAATAAGGAGTGTGACTTGTGATAAAATTGGAGAGACATGAAGGTCTTCCAAGGTTGTGCTACATGTTTGTATTTTATTGTCATTACAGGGAGAAGGCATTGAGGGTTTTTAGGAGGATAGTGACATGACCCAACGTGGATTTTAAAAAGATAATCTTGGCTGCTTTATGAAGAATGTGCAAGAGTAAAAGTGTCATGGAGTAGGATTAAGAGAAGTGGATAGTGATGAGATCTATTTTAGAAGTAGGATCAACAGAATTTGATGATGATTAGATGACCAGACATAACATAAGGGAAAGTACGAAATAAAAGAGGATGTCTAGGTTTTTTTGTTTAAGCAACTATTTGATTGCTGGTATCATTTATTAAGAGAAGGAAGGTAAGAAGAGAAGCAGATTTTTGTGGGAAAATAACCAAGAGAGTAGATTGAGAGGTCTGTGAGAGATAGTAGTGGAAATGTCAAGTAGACAGGTATCAGCTCTGAAACTCAGATGAGAGGTGTGCACTAGATAATTACATTTGAGTGAAGATATTTGGCTTTTAAAACTGAAAATGAAATGGGAGAGAATGTATAATGAGAGAATGTAGGAATTACAACAGATGTTGAAGGTATAATTTGATAGAAGAGTTGAAGTCAGCCAAGGGGGTTTTCAAGAAGATACCAGAGAAATGAGAAGAAAACTAGAAGAATGTGATCCTTGAAAGTCAAGACAAGATAATATTTTCAGATTCAATAGTGATCAACTCTGTAGAATGCTGCTCTGAGAGCCAGTAAGATAAGGACCTGAAAGTTCCATTGGCTATGACAACAAGGTGATCACTTTGGACCTTCTAAAGAGCAGTTTTATTTTTAATTTATTACATTTTTGTTATTTCATCCTTTTCTGAGTCATTTTATGCCTCTATAATTATGATATTTTGTGATAACCAAAGTAATTTATTTCCAGATTTCCTCTTTAGTTCCCTTTTCCTGTTGAATACTGTGCTTTTTCAAAATTGTGTGTTAGAATGTGATAGTCCTACAATTTGTAAAATTAATGTCTCGTGATCTTGAAAGTGTGGCATTATTATGTTCAAAACAGGAGTACTTTTGGGTTTGCTACTATATTTGAAATGTTTTTGAGCAACATGCACAATGTTCCAAATACACATTGGTCCATTATTATCTCTTTATTTTTAATTACATAGCATCACTTGGACTGTTTTCTTAGCTTTTCTATACCTATTAGTTTAAATAATAATTACTGATTGAAAGTAATAAATTTAACCAATGGTCAGTTAACTAGTTAATGATACTGTCTACTGCTTCTGCTGCTAAGGACTATACTTGTGCATGGTGGTGTTCAATAAGTATTTGTTTAATGTTGTTTAGTAATGAATGGTTGAATAGTCAGTAAGTTCTAAGTGAGCAATCAGTTGTCTTTATTAAACACTTTTAATAGATTACCTTTTAATGGGAATATATTCATTGGTCCTTTCCATATATTTTTATAAAAAATATTCAGTATGCAAAAATGTCAGAGGTTTTTAAACCCACCGTTTATCTAGGCTTCACTCAGATCCCCACTAATGGATGTAGCCTTTTATCTTCTTTAGACTATAGCACGTATGAAATGGGGACTAGTACAGACTAGTTTCATAGATATGTTTTAGAGATGAATACAAAGGTTTTTAAAAAATACTGGAGAGAAGGCACTGTATAAAACAAAATTTTATGTATAGATAGCAATAATATCTAAACTTTTAAAATTAAGCCATAGGAAGTACCTACGGAACCATAGTATAGGAACCCGAAAAGTTTTTATAGGGATTCTTAAAATCCCTCTAAAAGTAGTTACACAATACTGTTGACATGACTGTCAGTAATTATTTCATTAGCATAATTTTTAAAGTTTTTTGTGTATATATACATATAGAGAGAACATTATAGAAAACATATAATTTGAAGAATTTTAAAATAATTATTAGGATCATTATAGAAATGAATACATGTTGATAATAGATTCTCATAGAGTTATTTAGATTCCAATGTTCTTTTACATTTTTCTTGATGGAAAAAAAGTGGTCATTTTCTTCTACAAAAATTTGTATTAAAACAAATGAGGTAATCATGTGGAGGTAAAGAGGAGCGTAAGTTAGAGGAGGACATCTCCCTTCTGTCATTCATGTCAAAAGTTCAGTCACGAGGGGGGTCATGATTTGGTAAGTCCCAGGTAATCCAGGATCAGAGTAATTGACAAGAGTGAGACTGAAAGTAAAGTTGTGATGGGACTCAGATCTAAGAATAAGGAGGTAAGTGGAGCTCCAGCTCTGCAAGGGACTGGCCACACTGTCTTAGAAGGGTGACAAGGGACTGTTCACACCCTGCTATGATACTTTTATTTACTTCAGAATGTTCAGGTTCTGTGACAAGCACCTTCTAAATGACTCTAGAAGACAGAAAACTAACCCTTTGTCAGCTAATCTTAGAGAAATGGTTGAGTATGGAGGAGTGTTACAGCTGTCCCCCATACATGCTGTTCCTTAGGCCTGGAAACTCTTTAACTCATTTCTCTCTCTACCTGTAAACTCTTATTTATCCTTCAGGTCTCAGGATCAAAGAAACTTTCTCAGAAAAGTCTTCTACCTTCTATGACTTTCCCAAACTGCAATCTAAATTAAGTCCTCACTCTCATTACACTGTGGAGTTTTCTTTCATGATACTTATGATTATGAGTTAATTTTGTTGATTATTTGTTAATGTCTGTCTATTTATTACCTTGTCAACTTCATGAAGAAGAGGACTGATTCCCACTTGTTCATTATTTTACTTTCAGGCTGAAGAAAATGTCTGAGAAACAGTAGTGCTCAATTAATATTTGTCAAACATAGAAGGGAGATGGATGGGTGGATGAACAAACCATTATGTGAAAGACTCACAGCAAGTTTGGGCTTTTGGAGTTGCTAATTTGGTTATATTTTAGGCTGTATATGGTGGATCAGACTTCTGGCTCCTTCCCAAATGTCTTTTCATTTCAGTTTGTTGTGAAGCATGGAGAAGGAGGTTGGGATGTAAAACAGATGTGAAATGCTGCTCTGTTAGAAAGCTGAGTTGCAGAAAGTGTTGCCAAGCAGAGAAATTCAAGTTATAAAGCAGTGGTCAAGAAGCATTACAACATATTCCCTTAACTAGAACACATACTGGTTTGCCTCTCTTTGTAACTACTTGTATTTATTAGAAAGTTTCTGAATTACACCACAAATCTATCTCTTACTGATACTATTTCCCCTGGATCATAGTCCTCCGTCTTGTTAGACCTAAGCTACCAACCTCATTGTGGAAGTATAAATGAAGCAGATTATATGGAACCATTTGAATTGGATTTTAGGAGGAAAACATGTTTAATCTGTATTGTTACTTCATATTATGAACTTTCATATTAATGAGACAGCCAAACGGTTAATGGACAGCATCTGTAACACAGAGTGCCTTACGCAGGAGTCAGCTGATGATGAGTTGCTTTGCCCACAATCTTAACTGTTTACCAAATGTGCTGAGCTACAAATAGAACTACCTGCAGGCAGCAGTTCACTTATACCCAATCTAGGTGATGTTTGACCTAGATCTGTATAAGATGAATGTTTTTCATGGGCTCTTTTTTTCCCCAATATGCTATAAATCCTATGATTTTTAATGCTTTGACAGAAACTCACTCTTCTCTGCTGCCTTTGGTCTTTAATAATTTTAGATGGCTTTGTTAAAAATCTTGTGTCTTCACATAAAACAAAAAATAATTAAAATGTCTTCAATTTGAAAAGTTAACTGGACAGTCAAAACATCTATGAAAAATGTTAAATTTTCTATTTTTATGTCAGTGTGGTATCAAGAATAATAAACAACTTATAACCATTTATATTGAACCAACAATATATGACTTAGTTGAACAAATGGTAGTCAAAAGGTCTTTATTGTCATGTATGTTGAAGTAAATATATAAAGCTTAGCCAACAAAGAAAAAGAAAAAAGAGGAACAAGTAAGAACTAGACTTAATTGTAATTAAGGGAATCCTTCTATTTTCCATTTATACCTAATATTAATTAAGTCACACTGTGGTGTAAGGAGTAAAATGAATAATCAGTAAATGAATGGTGAATGAATAAATGAATAATGAATGAATAAGGCAAAGTTTAAATATACACACTTTTTGCAAATGTTGCATAAAGTTATTGGCATCGGTACCTGAAACTTAGATAAAATTTTAGATCTTCCTGTACATTTGTGTAGAATACTTACACCCACAAGATCTCAAAGTGCTATTCATCTCATAATGTTATGAGAAGTTTCTAGGTGATGTTCATCCAGAATTGGAAAGAAATTATAGTAGTCAGAAGAAATGTTTCTTCTTTTCTCTAAAATGTTTGAGGGTGTTATTCTAACATTGCTATGAAGACTTTGTCTAAATTTATCACAAAGCTAGAGCATTGCTTGGAATAGTAGAACAGTACGCTGAAGCAGGGAGTTTCTCAGACTTGGAGGCTGTCCTTGCCAATACTACTGCCCTAGAGAGACTGGGGAAATGAGAAGCTCTCTTGAGAAGCCCAAACCCTTACCCATTTTCAAAGATCCGAAATAGGCATATATAGTAGTTATTATGGTCAGAGTAGAGAGACTTCTATTTTCAATTTCCTTCACTCCTATTTTTTTTTACCTACCAAACATGCTTCAAGATGCAGCTCAGGTATCTCTTCTTCACCCATCTAAGTAGAGTTAAATTATTCCCTATTTTATGTCACTGAAGTGCCTAGAACTTATCATTAATATGGCACAATATTGCATTTATTTGCTTTTCTTGTCTGTTATCCTCCCTTCCTGCTACCACCAGACTTGGAGGTCCTTGAAGGCTAAACCCATGTTTTGTGTATATTTTACCCACAGATGCTTGAAACGGGTCTGGCATATGGTGCTCAATAAATATCTGAATAAATGAGGAAATGAAGGAAAGTGTAGGCCATCATACATTAGTAAGGGAACTATCTAAATTACTGAAACATTATGGTATTTTATGTACCTCTCTTTTTCCTGGCCCTAAACAGTTTTCTCTAAATGTCATTTTTTGTAGTCAATCTATAGTTCTTTAACTTCATTGGATCATACTTAATCTTTACAGTAAAATAAAGTGTTTCCTTTTTATAAGAATTTTTTTAAAATGATGTTTCACAAGATTTCAAAACTTATATAGATGGTGTATAGAAAATATGAGCATTCTTTTTCTTCTAAATTTTGGATTTATCCAAAATGTTTGGCTTACAGTTGACTCTATTTCATTTTTGGAAATATACTTTTATGGGTGACCAAATACCAGTAAATTGCAAATCTCGTGAATGTGTATTTCCTATCTTCTCTGGAGGCTGAGTTGTTCATGTGAGTTTGGCTGGAGTCATACCCATACACTAACTCCTAAAACTTCTTGAAGACTTTCAGTAAGAGTTTTAGATTCCTGGTGATAGCTAAATAAAGATTTATGTAAATTATAAATATGCCACATAATAAAATAGAACTACCATGCTAAAAATTCCTTATTATGGATGGAAATACAGTTCTTATTGGCAGTCCCATTGCCTAATCAGTGGGTTCTCCTAAACTGTGTCACTTAGCAGTTAAAAGTATGGATTATGGAGTTTGAAGGCATGGATTCACACCCTGGGTTTGCTACTTATGATATTGGACATATTACCCTATAGCACTATGCATCAAACTTCATGGGTTTATTCCTGGTTTTATTTCTTAATAACCTGTGTTATCTTGGGCAAGGGACATCCTTAATTTGCTTCAGTTTCCTCATCTATATAATGAGCATATTAATACTAGTATCTCCCTCGTAGGGTTATATGTTTATTAAATGCGTTTATGTGCTGTTATGTAAAGTTGTTTAGAAAAAGTCCTGGCTTATAGTAACTAGGATAAAAGTGTTATCCATTATTCCACTAGAGTGTGAGTTCCATAAGGGTAGGGATTTCTTTCCGTATTTCTTCCCTGCTGTGTCCCCAGTGACTAGAATAGTGCCTGTCATGTGTTGACCACCCAGCAAATACTTATTGAATGAATATGCATAATTTTTCTTGTCTGTGAAATGGGAATAATGAGAGTAACTACCTTATAAAGTATTTATAAAAATTAAATGAGGTAATATACATGAAGAACGTAAAGTTAGCATTATCATCATCATTATTATATATGAAGGGCCATAATTAATATTAGAGTCCAAATATTTGTTCTTCTCCTTTATTATCTAGCTATTCTGCTTTTATGACTCATGACTTTGATCATTAGGATTTTTTCCCCTTCATTCTTCAGTCAAATCTTATCATTATTTTTTAGCCTAATTAACACATTTATTTGCTTACTTCTGTTGACATGTTCTGAGATAAAGGCAAATATTACCATAAATTTAATTGCAGAAATAATGAAAATGATCATTTAATCTTTCTTTTTCATCTTCTCATTCTCTATCTTTTGACTTTATCAACTTCTATGCAAGTTTTAGGTTGACCAGCTACTAAAGTGCAACATCTGTTCTTTACTTTCAAAATTGCTAAGTAAAAACCAAAAATGCTTTAGAAACTGAAATCACAAAAGCTTGAAATTTATTTGTACCATATTGACCTAAAGCTTGGGATTAGGAAAAAGATTGTATATTTTGGATTTCTTATTTAGGTCAAAGGTAATTGCCGAAGACTATTAAACACCTTCAGCATTTTAAGTCAGTGTAAAAATGTCAATTTCATGGATTTTATCTCTCATGACTTAAATGCAAAGATAGTTTGTTACAACAAAAAATAAAAATAAAGTAAAATAGTTTATGATTCTGAGAGTTGGTTTTTAATAAACCAAACCAAAATATATCCACAAGTATTTCTATTTAGCATAGAATCATTTCCTGTAAAGAAGAATAATTTAAGTGACAAAGGCAATTGATATCAGAATATCTTACATCAGTCTTTACAACTAATGAATCCTCATGTTACCAAGAACAAGTGTATATCAAGAGGAAGGAGGTTGTTAGGTTAGTCTGCAACATGATTTATAACCTTATTCTGAGCAATTCTTGTCTCTTTCGGCAACCAGCCTTTTCTGGGTTAAATGGAAAACACTTAAATAGTGAGGGAAAGAGCTATTTCTTTTTCTAATTTTTTTTTAGCATATTCACCTCTGGGCCTTACTGCCTATTTTTTATTTTTTCCACTACTTCCCAGAAAGACTTACTTTCTCTTCCCTTCCCTTGGTACAAACCAATGGTTTGCATTCTCCTCATCATCACCTATATCATTTCTAGCACAGAAAAGGGCCAGCCTGCCCAAAGTGCAACTGTGTTCCCGATTGAACTAATCTGTGGTTTAGATATCATATAACTACTTAATGTAATAACTTTTTTGTGTACTTACCTAACTATTTCAGGAATAAACTGATTTAACATACTTTAAAACTTTTGTGATTTTTAAAAAACGTTTACAAAAAGTGATACATAATCAATGTGTAACTTTCTAGCCCTGTTAGAATTGATGGGACCAAAATACATGTATGGCTATGTAATATTGATGTGTTCTTATAAGAAAGACAAATACAGATTTAACATTGGTATATAGTTAAAGTAAGCATTATGGTTTTAGAGATGTATTGTAAATATTTACTTTGAACCAAATAATTTACTATTTAGTTCAAGTCATATATACCACCCATTTTTATGTAAGTATATGCAGTGAGAGACATCTGTGATATGGTATACAGGGCACTGAACCTGAAATCAGACAATGTGAGTCTTGCTCTGCACTTTCTAGATATGCAAGTCATTTAATATTGTTGAGTCTTTATTTGCTCATCTGTAAAGAGATAATGATGACATTCTCTCAGAATTGATGTAAGAATTAAGTGGCAAAATTTTTGTAATATGTTCTATAAATTCTAAAGTATAGTATATCTATTTTAAAAAATCTAACATATAATCTATCTATAAAATATGCTAGTACATATTCATCAAATACATGTAATACACTATGATAGTATATGCAAATTATATCTGTTTATCTTCAAAAAGATGGTTTTCATATTTAATAGTAAAATCTTCTTTAAGGCCATATTTTGCTTTTAGAAGGCAATTTATTGTATATATTTGTGACTCAGTGTTTCTCTAATTATCTTAGGATGAATAAGAAAGTTACAAATAATTTGGAATACTGAATTATGATGATTCTGGAATTATACTTAGTTTTATATAATAGAACTATATAGTGGCCCATTATTAGAGAAATACATCCAAAATTACATTTACTGTATGTATATTTTGATATGAAGGAATGACATTTCTAATCTTATATCAGTAATTTTTTTATATAAATTTTTAAACTTCCTTGAGGGGTGATAGTACTTATATCAGAATGAAATAAGGAATAATAAACCAACTTATTAAAATATATAAACCAGAAATATTATTTAGATAATATTTATTATACATAGGGAAACAATTGAGCATAGGATAAAAAAAGTAGAATTCTAGATTTTCCCAATAAGTTCAGTATATTCCACAAGTTATCATTCAAGACTAGAAGTGTCTGGCCATTATTGTGGTCTGTCTATCTGGTACCTATGCACCAACATTCTTTCTTTAAAGCTTTCTTCTCCTAAATAAGATGATCCTTCTTTCCCTCTCATTCTTTCTACTTCCCCTTGTGCCACTCTTCTGTCACTCATCTATATCTCTAAGATCTTGGGGGGAAAAATACCATAAAGCTTCACAGGACAACGTTATTCTGGAACTGCAAGAGAGAAGTGATGCTTGTGTAGAAATAGATGCATCTGGGCTATTCCAGACTAACCTCTTGTTGGCACATGAAGCCAGGTCATTAACACAGCGAAGGCAGGGCCCAGGCAACTCAGGACTAATAACCACTGATTCAGTTCTCAGACTCCCTAACCCCAGGTAGTCACTAGTAGAAACCCAAGATATTTCTTTCCAGAGTGACTTTCAGTGATAATTATGATGTCCATGGGTGCCAAAATAAAAATTTTCCACCCACCCCTAGCCAATTTATTTCTTTAAGATTTCCCAGCTCAATCCCTCTTCCTTGATACTTTCTTCCTGATCTGAAAGTTAGGAATATCCTATCAAAAGTACTCAAATTTTTCTAACCAAGTTAACTTATGCCTTAGGAGAATCTGACTCATGAACTTCCCACTTTCTCCAAATATAATTGTATTTGTATGGTAACAGCTGTTTCTTCTTATTATCCCTTGCCTCATTCTGGCAAATATCCTAATTTTAAAAATAAGATAAATATAATAAAGATTTTTAAGCCACTTAGTGTCATTCCTTCTGACCAAGAGAAAATGACAGGTATTCTTGGAAATAAAATGTTTTACTCTTTAATTTAAATTTCCTCTTACATAAAATAAGTATTTTATTACATTAGATTCATGTTTTTCAAACTTTTTCAAAAGTGAGAAACATGTCATACATCATAACTCAATATACATGATGTGCACATACACACATACGTATTCATGAAATAATACTGCAATTCATGCACTAACCACATGGGCTGAACTCTGATTGGTATTTCATTTTATTTTTTAAAATGCTGAGCAAAACCTAATAAGTTATTTTCATGACTCACAAACTTGTGACCCACACTTTTTAAAAAATTAGATAACTTTCAATAAAGTCCTTTCAGTTTCTTAAATTCTGATTCTCTTTGTTCTTATAATGAAAATCTCATTTAATAAAAAAAAGTTGCTATTCTCTGAATAAAGGTGATATGATATGAAAAGGTACTCATGGAGTTCTCTGGTTTTAGGAGTATTCTCTTGAAATACTGGTATTTTAGGAAGATGAATAATGAAAGGAAATTGGACTAGGAGAGAGTTGTAGGAACTTTAATGAGAAGGGACAAAAGTCTATCAGAAAAACAAAAGCCAGAAACCTGAATGATCCTAACTCCAAACAACCAGAAGTTGTTACATTTGTTAGAATGTCACTGTTATTTATACTGAAAGTTTTCTAATTTTTAGGGATATTTACGAGGATTGTTAACTTGTATGCATTTTTTGTACCTTCTAAATTGTGATGTCCAATAGCCAGAGTCGTTAACATACCTAGAAGGCCCTGCATGACCTGTCTCTTTGCCCTTTCTCTCTCTGACCTTCTTTCCTTCCCACTCACTCCAGCCACCCTGGCCTCTTTGCTGTTCCATAGTCACACCATGACATCACACCTCAGGCCTTTGCACTAGAGGTTCTCTCTGCCCCAGATTTACTATCTTCCTGGAATATCTGAATAGCTAACTTCCTCAAACCTCTGTTCAAATCTCAGGTTGTCAGTGAGACCCACCCTGACAATCCTTTTTTAAATTGCAGAGTGTCCTATGCCCATTAACTTCATTTTTTTGTTTGTACTTATTGCTCTTTTAACCAGATATAATTTACTGGTTTATTGTGATGCTTCCCCGCCCACCCCACCACTAGAATGTAAGTTCAATGAAAGCAGAGATTTTTAGCTGCTTTGATCTCTGTTGTATTATAAGCATCTACCTGGCATATACTAGGAGCTCAATTAATATTAATTGAATGAGCATTTGGATCTTTCAGTACATCAAGCAAAGGACTTGTACATATATACTACCCAGGAAGTATTTATTGAATAAAAGAACCATTTTAGATTGTATAATTTACATTTTACAGAACACTTTTGAACCCCCCTGTTACACACACCCCGTAATCATACTGTGATGTGATGAAGACTAGAATCTTGGTACCTGACATTCCCTTCTTTCTAGATAGGGGAACTGAGAGTTTGAGTGACTTGTCTCAGCTTACAAAAAGTGGAGCAATCATTTGATTCCTAGTAAAATGGATTTAAAGTTGCTTTCTGTTCTGGGATAGAGATTTTCTGTTTGCATAATGCATCATGTAATTTTGCTTATGAAAACTACTTTGTTCTACTATGTGTTGCTTCCAAATTGATGTTAAGAGGATGTTACCTTTTATTTAGATGTTAAGGTTTACAATGTTTGTTGTCATTCCTAGCAACAATGGGTAGCAGATTATTTAACTTGGAGAAAGAAGGCATTAAAAATTCCTGAAATTAAAGCAAAGTTGATAGACATCATGATGCTTTTTCAGTGTTGTTGTTTATCGGTTCTTGATATTTTAAAGCCTTTTTTCCTTTCTGTTGACTTTTTTGTCTTTTTAATAAAGAGTAAAAGAGAAAGTTTAATTGTAGGTTTTCATGGAACCTGTTAAAAACGGGGAGCTTTTGTGTTATGACTTGAAAAAAATTTCAGTATTTCTTATCTGTGCTTGAGGAGCGTTAACAAATTTTTAAGTGAAGCTGAGGAAAGGGAAAGTGTCTACCAAAAACTTACCTGACATATTATGCATCTGAGATGCCTAACTTGCTGCATCTAGTCAGTGACCGTTCTCTGGCCTTTACCCCGCGGAGGGAAGAGGAACTCGCAGGAGCCACATGGGGCAGCTGCCCAGAACCTGAGGCGCGCGCCCCGGGGCTGCCAGCCCCGCCGAGGTGCCGCCGCCGCCGCCACCTCCCTTCGGGCCGCTGATTGGCGGGGACCGCAGCATCAGCAGCATCTCCGAGCGAGGGGAGGGCGGCGAGACCGGCAGCTCCAGCCTCCCGGATCCTCAGTTCCCTCCTGGGCGAGACCTCGGACCGTCGCTGCCAGCAGCCGCTCCTCCGCCCGCCACCGCCTCTTGCGTCCCCTCCCCAGGAAAGTGGAGGTCCCAGCAGCCGGGAAAGCCACGTCTCCTGCGGGCCCGCCCAGGGAGACGGGGGCCAGAGTCTCGGGGTCCCGCGGCGCCGATCCAGCCCCCGGCCCGCTGGCCCCGGAACCGCTGCGGTCGCCGCGCCCCAGCCGCCAAGACGCCGCGTATCTTGTACCGCGGGAAAAGCGGGTCCTCGTCCAAGATGGGCCGGCAGGGCTCGGGGGGAGCCGGCGCCGGGGGCCGCTCCATGCAGCGCTCCCAGAGCCGGAGCAGCCTCTCTGCTTCTTTCGAGGCACTGGCCGGCTACTTTCCCTGCATGAACTCTCTGGAGGAGGAGGAAGGAGGTGAGACACCCGTGCCCCGCAGTTGGTGTCTCTGTTTAGGTCTCGGAGAGTCGGTGGCCGGAGGGTTGGCAGGGGCAGAGATGCCGCCACGTGGCAGGGCTCTAACCCCTCCGCTGGCTCACCGGGCGAGAGACCCCCGAGAGCGCGCAGCCTGCTCAGAGTTCTGTTTCTCGGGTTATGTGGAGAGCTCCGAGCTCCGCAGGCACCAACTTGGGAAACTGCTCTCCTGGTGAAGTTGAATTAGCAAGTACTTGGAAGTTGAATAAGGGTGTAGACTGGGGGCAGGCAAGGCAGCGTCTCTTGGGTGCAACCCACTCTGTCTGGGTGTTAGCGTTTGGCCTCAAAGAGGGAAATACTTGAAAACTAAAGGGAAATGCAGCAGCAAAACTTTGGAACAGAAATCTTCCCGCCGGTGGGGAAACTGCGGCCTTGGGGCCACATGTGGCCTTCTGGAGCCTTGAGTGTGGCCTTTTGACTGAATCCAAATTTCGTTTGGATTCGGTAGAGTGATCTGGAGGGCCTCATGTGGCCTTGAGGCCGCAGGTGCCCCACCCCTGCGAGGGTTGATAGTTCTAAAGGCGAGTTTGTGCTGTGGTCACTTGGAACTTTGTTCACAAGGCGCGGTACTATGACTATTGGTTGTCTGTCTCTGGTGTTTGAGTGATTCCACGGTGTTTAAGTTAATGAAAAAAATTGGGAGGAGGACTCGCTCTTTTAAACTTTTCACCAAGTGTTTTGGAGTCCTTCATGAAGTTTTGAATAACAGAACATATATTTTATTCAAGAAGAACTTTCCTATAAAATTTAACAACAAACACTGAAAATACAATTTATAAACCAAAGTGAGAATTGACTGGTAAATAATAGCCTCCCAATATTTGAAATGCCATTTATTAATTTATTGATATGCTAGTTGCAAATTGTTCATCTCCAGACATATATCCAGAGTAAGTTATCATGATGTTAACTCTATTATTGTATATAATAGGATTTGTTTTGCTTTTATTCTGTGACAATCAATGACCTTTATCAGGAAATCTGTGGTGAGCCCTAACTTATAAGAAACTACTTGCTCTTAAGAGTAGGTAGAAATAGTCTCTTTTCCTCTATTTTCCCTGATGGGAGGCCGGGAAGTGGAGAATGGAGGATTAATAATATGTTTGGAATGTGGTCTTTAAACTAATTCATTAGTTAGAGCTACCCGGGTTTCTTCTAGCTTATTGTTGCAATCTCAGTTTGACATAAATCTATACAGGTTTAGCAGTAGGATACTCACCTATATAAACATTACTTAATTTTCATACTAGTCCTTTGCTGTTTTTGTTTGTACATTTACATTTCACTTGTTTTCTTAATTAAATACTAAACTCTATGAAATGTAAGCAAGTCAAGAAATTAATAAATTAAATTGAGTAACTAAATGATCATAATTATAGCTAAAACTTTTAGTACTTATTATTAGGCAGACACTGTTCTAAGAACTTGACATGTATTTACTCTTTTATGCCCACAACAACTTAATGAGACGCTTTTACTATCCCCATCCATTTCACAAGTGAGAAAACGGAGTCAGGGAAAGGTTCAGAAACTTGCCCAGGATCACCCAGATGGTAGGTGATAGAGTCAGCATTTGTACCCAGCAGTCAGCAACACAACCTAAGCACTCAGTTCCCAAGCTATGCTAGATTATTATTGGTGTATACTTGGCCACATTCACAGACCTAGTAAGTGGTGAGGCTAGAACTCAAACATGTGTGCCTGAAAATACTCATTTAAATAAAACATACATTATTATGGACTTATTTCACAACTTTTAATTTTTACACCAAGTCTTCAGTCTTGAGTTTGCTTCAGATAGCATTTTTCTTTAAATTATAACTAGGATTGTTGGATTTACAAAATACCAGCCTAAAAGCCTTGCCCAAGAGCCTTTTAAGCAAGAAGAACTTACATAAATGTGAAAATTTTAAAGTACATTTGCTTAACCTTGGCTCATACAGACTAATCCCAAAGGAAATTCCTACATCTACACATGGGAAATTGGACCAGATTTCTGTCCCATAATATGGCTTCTTGAGTTGCCAAGACAAAATGTTTTATATGGAAGGCAGCATTTTTAAAGTTAACCATACAGTTCTCTACTAGTTACTAAAGAGAAGACTCTCTCCATAAATGAGAGCTCTTTCCACTGGTGTATAGTCATTTTTATAGCCCTGAGAGGACATTTTAACTGTCTTCTTTGATTTTGCAATTCTCCTACCACCTTTGAAAGTCCCGAGATTTTTAAAGATATTTCAACATATCCTGCAGAATTGTAAAAGTTAGAAATCTTTGGCCCGAAGCAGTATTTCTCTATAATTTTTTTTTTCTATTAAGACACCCACACAGGACGCTTGAAAGTCATATGGATAACATACTCAGGAATATGTTATTATAGTCATAACTGTGAAACCCATTATCATTTATAAAGTAAATCTATCCCACCATATGATTTTCATACTGGTTGAGAACAATGTGTTTGGAAGAGTACTGCTCATATTAACCAATATGATTTGAATAAATTAACCAATCAGTTCAGTAAGCCAGTCTGGTTTTAAAGCTAGTCTTTTTTTTTTTTTTTTTTTTGGTCTTCTCAGAAATATGCAATAGCTAAATAATTTCAAATGTACCCTGTCTTCCAGTTCCATATCCACATTTCATTCTTACACAGCATACCATTCTACACAAAAAGTGCTGAGAAGTCTGTGGAGAAACCATATTCTTTTCATTCATTCATTCAAAAATATTGATGATGTTTGATGTGTTAGTACCTAAGAGTCTCTGAGTTAGGTGGATATGCTGCCTTCCCTCTTACAGCTTACAGTTCAATAGAGATATAGACATAAATAGAAATAACTATTGTAATTATAACTGTGAGAAGTGTTGGGAGGCAAAGTACAGAGCATTTAACCTAATTTAGGAGTTACAGAAGGGTGCCTTGAGAAAGTGAGAATTAAACATTGATTCAGGTGTCAGTGATAGTTCTCAGTTTCTCATGAGCCCAGCCGGTATCAGCAGCCTCCCACACACCTTTAAACACAGCTTGCCCAGAGTTCACAGCCAGTAAGTGGTGCAGCCAGATTCTAGGCCCATAATCTGGCTCTGGGATTTATAATCCAACTACTCGATGCATTATTTCTTTATTATTATACTGCCTTTTCTTCTAATGTGCTAAGGTCTTGAAAACCAACTACAATAATAAAAGTTATTTATTGTGCACCTTCTGTGTGCCACGTTCCTTTAATTTCATGATAATTCTTCAAGGAATTTATTTTCCTTGTTTTGTACATGTGAAAACTGAAACTCAGAGAAGTTAAACAACTTGCCCACAGATCATAAATCTCAATGGGCCTGACCTGAGTGAAGATGAAAGGGACATTCCTATGAGCAAAATAAGTTAAGATTGTTGACTGGTCTTTGTGGCATCATTTTTGTATACTTGCAGTTTTGTTTTTGTTTTTTGCAGGGGGGGCGGGGAGATTGGCATCCTTGTCCCTGGGGAGTGTATTCCAGATAGATGTTCTCCAAATATCTGAGTTTGTTTTTTAAATAAAAATAAAAATAGTGCCTTACATGTTATTTAACAGTTTATAAATTACGTTTACTTATTTTATCATTGAATCCTATAAGAATTATTTTCACTATATAAACTACTTAGCTCCAACACTGAGTCTGCCTTCCTAATGTAGAATATTACTGTGTATAGAATGTTTAAATATTACAAGCAATTATAAGAAAGAACTATTTTAAGGAAATGTTACCATTCTTTTTTTTTTTTTTTTGAGACAGAGTCTCACTCTGTTGCCCAGGCTAGAGTGAGTGCCGTGACGTCAGCCTAGCTCACAGCAACCTCAAACTCCTGGGCTCAGGTGATCCTTCTGCCTCAGCCTCCCGAGTAGCTGGGACTACAAGCATGTGCCACCATGCCTGGCTAATTTTTTTGTATATATTTTAGTTGTTTGGCTAATTTCTTTCTATTTTTTTTTTTTTTTTTTTTGGGTAGAGATGGGGTCTCGCTCTTGCTCAGACTGGTCTCAAACTCCTGAGCTCAAACGATCCGCCCGCCTCGGCCTCCCAGAGTGCTAGGATTCAGGCGTGAGCCACCGACCATTCTTAATAGGAGAAGCAGCCCCACAATTTCTCACCCACAGATCCAAGGGCAAACAGTTATGGCCCTATAATGTAGAAAAATGGCAAATATGGTTTGGCAATCATACAGGAGAAATCTTATCAACTTAATACTATTTAAATTAATAAATTAACTCATATAATTTCTTTTACATGCCACTAGCTTAAAAATTAAATTACAGGAAAACTAAGAAATAGGACTAGTTTTAAAGTCACCAGAAAACTGAGCATAGATTCTTTGCATGTGATAGTGAAGTTATGAGAAATTAATATAAACGTGAACTAAATCGCCTTGGAATAAAAAGACGTATTTAACTCTCCCTTACTCTTTAAGAGGCCATTCATCCAATAAGAGAGTATAAAGAGACAGTATCTTATTTTAATCTTTGTGTATAGTAAATAATATACTTAATTCTTAATAATCAGTCTCAGTTGATTAAAATAGATGAGAACTTTGCCCATACTCCACTGGAATAAAAAATTCTCCGTACATTTAAATGTAATCCTCCTAAGTACAAACATCATACCTAGTACAGTAGGTATTCAGTGTCTATTAATAATATCAGTATATGATTCTACCATTCTTTTCACACTGAATATCAGTATAACTGACTTCCATCCATCCATTATATTTATTCTGTTTTTAAAATGTAACATGTGATCTAGACTTCTTAAAATGCAGCAATCGTAGTTTTTGCATATTTTCATAAAGCCATCATGGAGGCAGGACATGGATAGATGGTTATAGGTGACTATGTATCTTTTTATAGGGGATATTATTTTTTCTAGATTATGACTGTGTAACAAATTTCATAAATAATTCCATACATATCCAATAATAGCATAATATTTTATATTAGATTTATATTCTAGGCAGATAAAGTAAAGCAAAAGATTTTGGTATTAAGAAAAACAAAGGAACGATTCCACTCAGTGCTCATCACATACTAATCTAAGATTCAGAACCTTTCACTGCTATGTGTCCAAATATTATCCTTAAAGTAATTTAAAACTTAAGTCAAATCAAATTCTAATTTTCTTTCATCCTTTAGCAGGTTCACTAAATTCAAAACTAGTTTCCCTATAGAGATATCTTATATATAATGATTTCCAAAGGAAACCCACTAGAATGTTGAAATAGCAGCATCCCTTTCCTACTGAGGACTGTTTTAACATAAATATTCTCTGCTGTTGTTAAATAGACCCTTATTATGGATCAGACAAGGGCATTCTATATATTTATTCTATTTCAAGTTGTAACGGTTTTTGGTTGGGAAGAAAGAGGATTTATCTAATGCTATATATATATAAAATAAGATTATTTGAACAATTGAAGAAAAGCTGACATAAAATGATAGAATTGATTCTAGTTTTGAAGAAGTCTTACTTCTATACTTTTTTCACCTGAAAATGAAAACAAGGTATTTATTTTAATGTAAATAATGCTTTATGCAAAGTTGCTTTACTGAACCCATGAGCAGAAATCCCACCAGCCTTCACGTGGGCCTAAACTAGGAACCAGAAGGATATTGTGAAGCCATAAGCACTCTTTCCGTTTCTTGCCATTGCTTCTATCTCTGCGTGGCTGCTTTGTTCCTTCTCAGCAGCCAGCTCTCTCCCTTGCTCTGCTACTCAGACCAAGTGGCCAGTGGAAAATGGCAGCCAGTGGCCTCCATGTTCACCTGTCAGAGTTCCACCCACACTGCAAATTTCTGTCTTTCTCAGTCCCAATCCCAAGTTCCCAAAAATGAGATTTCATTTACCCAGTTTGGTTCAGTTTAGTACAGCCAGGGGGCAGGACAATATATATAAATTTATTAGCCAATAATGCATTTCTGTGGGCAGCTGGGAAGGAAAGTGGTTACTGTGAGCTTTGCAGACATTGCCAAAGGTGTCTGCTTTTGTCTGGATTATCAAGAACAATAGAATTGAAGTATCATTTTTTAAGATTTAGATCTTGTCTAATGAGGCTACAATGAATGGAAAATTTATCTTAGGTATTTAAAATAAAGTGATTGGTGGTTCCTTTATCATTCCTGTAAATCAGAGGCCAGGAAGTTAACATACATCAGTGAAGTAGGACAGGTGTAAAACAAAAGAGAAAGACAAGGACTCTGAATAGCTAGGGAAAGCTTATCCATCCAAAAGGAATGATGAATAGTCACTTCTAGCTAAGTGATGCCAAATTGAATATCAGCCCAAGGCTGGCAAATTTACTCTTCTTTTTTCCCCGCAAGAGAAGCTATAAATCTGGTTGTTTATTTAAAACCTTTAAATTTTAAAATGTTGGCACTTGAATAAAAACTTTTAAACATTATTTGGGCCAAGCAAAACACTCTTATTGACAGAATGTAGCCCAAAGACCACCAATTTTCAGTTTCTGCCAAGGAAATATTTCCTTCCCGACTTTTCTCAGTTCCCTTTCTTCCTTCCCATTCTCATTGTCACCTTGATAGTTTGGGATATATTGGCTTACCTTTGAAATCATTGATCGCCTCCCAACCTGCTCTTCCTGCCTTCCCTATCTCTCTACTCCGATCTAAGTTCACTGTCCCTAAATATCAATTCTCTTAAATACCATCTTGATCTTCCTCTCCTCTCCTCTCCTCTCCTCTCCTCTCTCCCTCCCTCCCTCTCTCTCTCTCTCTTTCTTTTTCTCTCTTTCTTTCCTTTCTTTTGGGTTTTTTTGTGGGGCAGGGTTTTTGATTGTTTCTTTTTTGAGACAGGGTCTCACTATATCACCCAGGCTGGTCATGAACTCCTGGGCTCAAATGATCCTCCTACTTCAGCCTCCAGAGTAGCTGGGACTACAGGCACGAGCCACTGCACCCAACTCAAATACCATCTTGATCTTGATACGCTACTCTTTCTTCAAAAACTTCAGGAGATTCCCATCTCCTTCTAAATAATTAGCCTAACATTCAAAGTCTTTAATCATCTGGTTTTTATGTACAGTTTAGCTTCCATACCTTCCAAGCCTGGTAATTCTATAAAACTAAGCTCTCCTGCTCTTTGCTTCCAAATTTTTATTCATGCCTTCGTTTCTATTCTTATTCTATAACTGTATGTACATCCTGTCTAATTGCCCTTCAAAACTCAGCTCATATCCCATTTATTCTATGAAGTCTTCAGTAGCTATAAGAGTTTGTATAGGCAGAGGAGAAACTGCATGGGCTTGGAGTTAGACCTGGATTTGAAATACTGACTCCACCTCTTCTAGTTATGTGAACTAAACAAGATACTTAATTTCTTTCAGCTTTAGTTTTCTCATTTTTATGTGAAATGTACATAATAATACCTATCTTGAAGGAATGTTGTGAACTAGTGCTATTATGTTTAGTATTCCCATAAAATCTCATTTTAAAATATTTTTACCTTTTTCTGAATCTCTAGATATGTGTTATCCAATATATGAGGTCCTAGCCACATGTGGCTATTTAAATAAATTAAATTTAAAATTTAATTCCTCATTTATACTAGCCACATTTCAAGTGGTCAGTAGCTACATGTGTTTAGTGATTACCTTTACCAGATAGTACAGAATTATAAAACATTTCTAACATTCACAGAAAGTTCTGGACAAAACACTGTAGATACTTAATACTACTCATAAAGCACTTAGCACATATTGCCTTGTATTGTCATTTATGTACTATCTTACTTCACCTACTAAATTGAAAGATCATGTAATTAGAAATTATATGATCATGTGTTATGTTTTCATTTCCCACATTACCTTTTACCTAGTAAGTATAATTCTTAACAAATATGTAGCAAATGAATAAATGAACAAGTACTTGGTTGGTTTCTATGTTCATATCATGGAATGGAAAGAAGCTAGCAGAGCTTGAAAGGGAACATACTGTTTAAATGACTTTTCATTCTTGCAGGTACAAAAGTGCTTGGATGACATGCATTCAACCTAAGGGTTGGGTATATTTAGCTTCATATAAACTGGGAACATATTTTTCCATCATAAATTATAAATAAAACATACATATGCCATATGTTTCATTTAGGGTGCCTAGTTGCAATCAACAGAAATCAATTCTGGCAATTTAGGTAGGGCAAGAAAGGTATTTGCTAAGGGATACTGGATAGGTCATAGAATCTCTAGGAAGGCTGGAGAAACTGGGCTAGGAATGATGCCCAGAACCATACTGCAGAGTCAATCCTGCCAAACTACCACTGCTGCTTGGCACAGATATCACAGCTTGCACATTTGCAGGACTGATGGTGAATCACTGCATGCTGCTACATGACCGCTCCTGGAAGTTATATATTCTGGCCACTATTTTATTATAATGGAAGCCTATGGTGTCTCTGCTTATTTGCGGGGGTAAGTTCAGATTCAAAGTTTGAGAAAGCAGTGCCTCGACCATGTGCTCATATCCTAATTGCAAAGTAGGCTAGATCAGTGACACCTGACAATTTTAACTTCTACAATGGAAGGATGAGGATATTTTTCATACAGGGGAAGAGGCTTCAAATGCTGATGAGGCAAAAACATTAACAAATATCCACTTTGTGATATAAAATTACCAGTAGTAAAAAAAGCTATTAAACACAGTATGATTAGCTGTTTTTAATTTTTTTAAATAATAGTTTGCCATTTGGTTATTTTCCCCCTTTGTTCAATGAACATAAGCAGATAGGAAAGGAAAAAAATCTATGGGAGAAATCTAAGGTAAAGAATACAGCTTTCTCAGTTTTAACTTTTTCTGCAGATTGGCCATCCAAATATCCATGCACACTCTTATGTTTGCATATAGAACATAATCAATCCTTCCCTAGAAAGACAATCTTAAAATCTCATCCATTTACTGCAGGCCAGTTGAAATACAGGATCTTTGAGTAATGCATAATCCTCTATCTCATATTCAGATGTGGCTTTTCATGTTATGGTGACCTGTAAGCCTAAAAACAAATTATCTGCTCCAATATATCCAATGTAAATGGTATGATAACAACAGGATAACCAAAATACAAATTCCCATTTAGAAAGGAGAGAATAGGAAACACAAAGAATGTATCATCCGTAGGAATTATCAAATCCCTCTCAGTAGGAATGGCAAAAGATTGACAATAAAATATACTTCTTAATTTACTCCTCTGGCAACCCTAGTTCTATTTTCTGGAAGGTATTTCTTTGTTGTGTATTCTCCATGGCCACAAAAGTTTGCATTGAAGAGGTGACTCCATAGCTCTCATAGTTTATTTATTGCTAGTGCTGGTTTGAGAACTCAGTTGTTATCTTAGGAGTTCAACAGAATTTTGTAAGGTAGACCAGTAATTTTTTTTTTCTATACAAGTCCTTCAAAAATTCAGTAAGCTTATAGTCTGTTTGCTTCCAATCAGTTTCAAGTATAACTCCAACCAAACACCTCATTAGACAGAGATTTTCAGCCTAAAGATTCTGGTCTTTTAGTTTCTAGCCTCTGTGCTCTGCCTGCTTCCTTTGTTCTCAATAGCAACCACCTTGATGTCATTTGAAAAAGATGGGTTTGGGTGAAAAGGCAACCCCTTAGTCCAATTTGGCTAGCAGGCTTTCTCCTTTTGCATGGCTAGACCCCAGTTATTTATGCATAGTTTTCTTTCTGCAAATTTAGGATAATTTCACATGTCATTCCAGTCATTTTTCAAATAAGGATTTGTATAGCATTTTATAATTTTTAAAATTGTTTTTTACATGGATTATGGTATTTAATTCTTATTCTTCACCTAAGAAGAATACATGTCATATGCTCTATGACTGTGGTGCCCAACCCCCGGGCCACAGACTGGTACTGCTCTGTGGCCTGTTAGGAACTGGGCTGCATAGCACGAGGTAAGCAGGCAGGCAACTGAGCAAAGCTTCATCTGTATTTACAGCTGTTCCCCATCTCTCGCATCACCACATAAGCTCTGCCTCCTGTCAGATCAGTGGCAGCATTAGATTCTTGTAGGAATGTGAACCCTACTGTAAACTGCGCATGTGAGGGATCTAGTTTGCACGCTCCTTATGAGAATCTAATGCCTGATGATCTGAGGTGGAGTTGAAGCAGTGATATGAGCTCTGGGGAGTGGCTGCAAATACAGATTATCATTAGCAGAGAGGTTTGACTCCACAATAAATGTAATGAGCTTGAATCATCCTGAAACCATATCCTCCCAGACCTCTCCAGTCCATGGAAAAATTATCTTCCATTAAACCGGTCCCTTGTGCCAAAAACTTTGGGGATTGCTGCTCTATGGCATAGGCTACGTATGATCCCAAGTTTGCACAAAATTATTCTGAGGTTCAGGAAGATAAGTTACCTACACAAAATTTGCAAATGGTCAATTAGGAACTTGAACTCATATGTTCTGATTCTAAAATGGCATGTTCATCCACCATAAAATACTGCCTCAAAATATCTAACTTGAGAGTTATGAATAGGGTGGTGGTATTTCACATCCACTCTGGGTATAGAAACAGGGACAGGTATCAGTAGACTGGTGCATGACCAAGAAAAGGACAGATCTGACAGTTTAAAAAAAAAAAAAAAAAGTTGGCGAGGTGTGGTGGCTCATGCCTATAATCCCAGCACTTTGGGAGGCTGAGACAGGAAGATTGCTTGAGCACAGGAGTTTGAGACCAGCCTGAGCAATAGCGAGATCTCATCTCTACAAAAAATAAAACAATTAGCCAGGCATGGTGGCATGTGCCTGTAGTCCCAGCTGCTCAGGAGGCTGAGGCAGGAGGATCGCTTGAGCCTGGGAGTTTGAGGTTGCTGTGAGCTAGAATAACGCCACTGCACTATAGAAGACAGAGAGAGGCCCTGTCTCAAAAAAAGAAAAAAAGAAAGAAACCAAAAAGGTGGGAGTGGGTTTGCAGTTCTCTTAAATACCTAAAGTATGGATCAGGACTTGATTATTTTCTAATGAGTTTTCATTCCTTCTTTTGTTCTGAATTTAGTAATTGAGCTTTTTTCCAACTTTTATTTTGAAATATTTTAAACATACAAATAAAGCATAATAGTAATGAAGATCCACTATATAGCTTGATCCACTTTTAATTGACTTTATCTTTTCTCTCTTTACTCACATACCCATAAATATTCACACACACATACACACACGGTATGTATTTTTGCTAAACATTTGAGAGTAAGGTAAATTGCAGTTGTCACAATACTTCATTCATGAGTACTGCAGCATACATCTCCCAATTTTTAAGAAAACTTACACAAACATAAAATTAACAAAAAAACTTCTAATATTCATTCCACATCCAACTTTCTTCAGTTGTTCCAAAAAATATTTTTATAGCTCTTTGTTGTTTTTCTTCTTAATCCAGGATTCAGTCAAGGCTCTTTCATTGCATTTGGTTGTTACGCTTAATCTAAAACAGTACTTTCACTTTTGTTTTTCATGACATTGACTTTGAAGAGTTCCAGCAAAATTGTCTTATAGAATGTCCAACATTCTGGATTTGTCTGATAATTTTCTCTATTTCCTATAAACTGAATATTAGATCTAGAGATGTAATTAGATTCAGGTTAAATGTCATAGGTGATGTAAACTTCATTCATCCCATCAGTACACATAAAATGTCAAGATTTCTTACTGTTAAGCATGCTATGTTTGATCACGTGGTTAAGAGATGACTGCCAGTTTTTCTTTGTGGAAAAGATATATTTATCCCTTTATAATCAGTAATCTCTGGAGTGATATTTTGGCATCATGTGAATATCTTGGTCCACAGAAACTTCTCATCCAATAATTTTAACATTCGGTTCTGATGAACGAATCAGTTATTACATTGGGAGTGGAAATTTTAATTGAATTTTTATCTGAAACATAATTAAACTTATTTAATAAACTAAAAATGTATGTTAACTCTGTCCCTTTGCATTATGTCATACAGTATGAATTAATTTAGTATTGATAACTTATTTTCTCACATGTAGCATTTTCACATATCTTCTATTTTTCTGCAGACAAGTATTTTCAACTTATATATTGCTTTTACTAAAAATAAGTGGTTTTATTACTGAGTATGTGAATACTATTATGAATCATGTACAAAGGGAAAACTAAAAGTAATTACAAATGTAAAAGAATATCAGGAATTAGACACATTAAAATTTTATTTCCAAGAGGACCCTAAGGAGACATCATGACTAAATGTAATGTGGTATCCTGGATCAGAAAAATCACTTTAGGTACAAACTAAGGGGATTGGAATAAAGTATAGACGTTAGTCAGTAATCATGTATCAGTAATAATTCATTAATTGTCACAAATTTACCATACCCATGAAAGATATTAATAATAGGGGAAACTGGATGTGGGGCATACTAGAATTCTCTGTGTTATCTTTGCAATTTTTCTATAAATCTAAAACTATTTTAAATTTAAATGTTTATTTAAAATTATTTTAATGTGTTTAAAATATGAATCTGAAGTTTAAGGACAATGATTAAAATGTCTTTAAGCATACTTGTAAGACAAAGTTCATGAAAACAGTTATAAAATAGAATATCAAATTCAGAGTTTTTTTAACAAAGCTATATTCAAAATGGTTAATTTTTTCATGATACTGAAAATGAAAAATTAGAAAAATATTTTTTTCATGTCAAGACGGATAATGTGCCAATGTTGTAACAAGGTTTGAGGGAGGCACATCTCACACATGAGTGTGAAAACCCAATCATGCTTATAAACTACAAAAGGATTAAAAAATTTTGAAAATTTAAAATCCTATTTACAAGAAAATGGAATACTGTCCTACGGCTATTGTATGTATACCTGTCAGTGTAGGTTAGGTTAGAATAACAAACAACTGAAAAATATCAGTGGCTTAACACAAAAAAATTTATCCCTCACTCCCACAACATGTCCGCTGAGTCATATGTATGGCCATACTCAAGGACCCAGGCTGATGGGTACCTGTTGCTATCTGCTTCCAGGCAGAGAAAGGGGGACATGGTGAGTCATACATCAGCTGTTGAATTTCCTGCCCTGAAGCTACATATGGGCTACTTTTGCTCACATTTCATTGGCCATGCAAGTCATGTGACCACACCCAATTTCAGAAGTGGGAGGAAAGTGAATATATTTGAATATCCCTAGTATCCACTGTTAGTGTGACCTCAGCTTGGAGCTTACTATACTGTAGCTATTAGCTATATAACTTTCATGATAGTTGTGACAAAGCTGTTGTAACTAATGGATTTGTGTTAAACAATTTTGAGAGTCAACTGTTAATTTCTATTAATTTCTGTTTTATTTCAATTGTTAATGAAAATCCTGGATTAGCCCAAAAGAAATTTTCAGATTTTTGTCTTTGTTTAGGCTTTCAGAGATTTGAATTATATTTATTATAGTAAGAAGACCTGACAAACATAAGCACATGAGCTTTTATACACAGTTATAGTAATCTTATGACATGTCCCCCATATTGAGGTCTTGCAGGACCAAACAAGTAAATAAATCAATCTCTTTCATGTCTTGATATAAAATCTGCTGATGATATGTTATATCGACAGTGTCCACCATGGAGTTTGGTGAAGGTGCTGGAGGCAATTCTTTGAGGAATTTGAAGTTTGAGGAATTTAAAAGAGCAAGATGAAAGAGTTAAAGTACTATTTGAAATTATTAATGGTTTTGAAAGATGAAAAAGTCCTCTACCAAAGATGAACTAGCTACTCAGGACCTCAACTTTCTCATTGCTGCAGTAAGAGAGTACACAAACTACATAAGTACACTGGATCCCCAAGATTGCTTCCAAAAATATGAGCCAATAATTTTAGAAATTCTCATTTTTCATGCATTTTAATATCCTTTAAATGTAGTGCAAATGGCTTATCTAAATTATACTTACTCTGAAAAATGGTAATTTTGAATGGAATGCAAAAATAGCACCTTATTAACTTAAAGCACATAAGTTGTGTCTAAACTAAAAATTAAAGTCAGTTTTCAGAGTCTGCCAACCAGCCTTCAACCTATTTCCATAGATCATTTACCATATTGACATGGAGAAAATCCTGAATCCAAAGTAAGTCTGTCTGCTATAGATGAGACCTTCCAGGTGGGAGCAAGCAGGCATGGGTTCTGTGGATCAAAGGTTTGAAAGGTCACCATGACATTGAGTTTGACATTGCACTGTGAGCCCTGCTTTGCATGCGGGGCTTAGGATAGTTTCTAAGTCAGCAGTAGAGAGGACCTCTTGATTTTTGTTGTCAAGTCACTCAAAGGGTTTTCTGGTTTTCAGATATTGTTAGGGAAACTGACCCTTTAGTCTTTTGTTTAGTCAAGTGGCTTTCTTTGAGTACTGAGGGTGCAAAGTAAATTAGTCATCAGACTATGCAGAGCAAAATAACAAAGACACCTCTTATGTTCTGCTTTCTGCCTATAATGTTTTGCAATTCAAGAACTTGATTTTAGGCCGGGCGTGGTTCACGCCTGTAATCCTAGCACTCTGGGAGGCCAAGGCGGGTGGATCGCTCGAGGTCAGGAGTTCGAGACCAGCCTGAGCAAGAGCGAGACCCCGTCTCTACTAAAAATAGAAAGAAATTATCTGGCCAACTAAAATATATATAGGAAAAAAATAGCTGGGCATGGTGGCACATGCCTGTAGTCTCAGCTACTCGGGAGGCTGAGGCAGTAGGATCGCTTAAGCCCCGGAGTTTGAGGTTGCTGTGAGCTAGGCTGACACCACGGCACTCACTCTAGCCCGGGCAACAAAGCGAGACTCTGTCTCAAAAAAAAAAAAAAAAAAAAAGAACTTGATTTTTACCTGCAGGCATCTTTTCCAAATGCACTTTGGCTTAAAATGCCTGATACCAGAGTGAGTGGGGTGAGCGCTCAACAACCACACAATGTGGGTTCTAGTTCTATGACTTCTAACTCGAGTATTTTTGAACATCTGAATGTACACATATGTAGATATATTAGGCATATATATTTATGTATGTATGTATATGTATATTTACGTGTGTGTGTGTACTTTTTAAAAAATATACACTTTTTTTTTATTATGGCTAAGTTTTTACAATTTTGGTTGGTCCACCCCTATGATCATAATAGGATATCTTCATAAGTCTCCCCATTTAAAAAAAAAATTATCTATTTTTTTTTTTAATTTTTTTTTTTTTTGAGACAGTCTCGCTTTGTTGCCCGGGCTAGAGTGAGTGCCGTGGTGTCAGCCTAGCTCACAGCAACCTCAAACTCCTGAGCTTAAGCGATCCTCCTGCCTCAGCCTCCCGAGTAGCTGGGACTACAGGCATGCGCCACCATACCTGGCTAATTTTTTCTATGTATATTTTAGTTGGCCAGATAATTTCTTTCTATTTTTAGTAGAGACGGGGTCTTGCTCTTGCTCAGGCTGGTCTCAAACTCCTGACCTCGAGCGATCCACCCATCTCGGCCTCCCAGAGTGCTAGGATTACAGGCGTGAGCTACCGCGCCCAGCCAAAAAAAAAAAAAAAAAAAAAAGTTATCTAAAAAGGATTCGGAACTTACTGTATTAGTTGTCTATTGCAGAATAACAACTATCACAAATTTAACAGCTGAAAACAACACCCATTTATTAGTTCACAGTTCTGAGTCACAAGTCGGGCACAGTGTGGCTGGGTTTTTTCCTTGTGACTGGAAACAAGATGTTGTTTGGGCTGAGTTCTTGTCCAGAGACTCTGGGGAAAAACATCTGCTTAAGCCCATTCAGGTTGTTGACAAAATCTACTTCCTTGCAGTTGTAGGGCTGAATCCTCCGGCAGGAGGCATCGCTGTCAGCAGCTGGGGGCTGTTCTCAGGTCCTTTCCACATGGCCCCCTTCCTCTTCAAGCAGGCAAAGGTACACTGAATTTTTCCTGTATTTCAAATATCTCTGATTGCTTCTTCTGGAAGCAGCCAGAGAAAGTACTCTACTGTGAAAGGGCTCATTTGGGTAAGTTAGGCCCACTCAGCCAATTTCCCTGTCTTTGGGTCCATTGATTAGTAACCTTAATTATGTCTGCAGAATCCCTTTTGCCATGTAAGGTAACATAATCATGGGAGCCATCTTAGAATTCTGCCTAACACACTTACTTAGACCTTCACTGTTAAATAGACTCAGTTTTTAGGTTGAATAACATGTCAAATCATTTGCAACGTTAAATGTGAATCACCATAATTACATTTAGGTTAGATTACTTTTATTGTGAATGTGACTAGAGGTTTTGTGGTGCTGAAAAGTAAATTTACTTTTTAAATAAGTCTGTAAATCTATCAGATAATGGGACATTTAAAAAGACATGTTTTAAAGGGTTACTGTCAATGTTCAGTATATTAGCTGTAACTCTTTGATTCTATCAGATGACAGTGAATATCATATCTCCTCAATGTATGCTGTTAATCATGGTCTTGGTCATACACTAATGACACAAACTCATAGCCTTTCAAGCTGAAAGATATCAGAGATTATCTGCCCTCCTCCCCCTGCCTTTTTGATAAATGAGGAGCCAGAGACTCAGAGAGGGGATATGATCAAGGGTACCACAGAATCTGTGAGTAGTGGTAGAGGCTGCCCTGGGATCCATGTTTTCTGATTCCCTATCTGGTAATAATAATAACAGTACCATTAATTGAAGATTTTCTGTGTATCAGACACTATTCTAAGCACTTTAAATGTATTATTTTCCTTAATGCCTATGAGGTGGGCATGATTATTATCATTGTCATTTCACAGTCTGAGAAGAGTGAGTCACAGAGATAGTATGTAACTTGCTCAGTGTCACCCAGTTTGTCACTGGTAGAGTGCGGATTCAAAGAGAAGCAGTTTGACACCAGGGCTTGACCTCTTAACTGAGCTCTGCTCTTCCCACCCACCAAGCCGCTTCTAACAGAGCCTGTATATGTAGTCACAGAGTCAGCAGAGTATAGTCTCCATAGATAGCTGCACAAACAACCCATGTCGTTATATTCTAACAGCAATTTAGTGAATAGCAGAAATTTTGGAGTCTGGAAACTATGTACAAATCCTAATTCTGTCGCTTACTGTGTGGTTTCAGGGAATTATATAATCTGCAGGGGCCCTTAGATGCTATATCTGTAAAACGGGGGTTTTAGAGTTGTTAAGAAGAGGATACGTGTAAAAGGATCTGTAAACAAAAGGATTACATGCTCATTGTATTGCTATTCTTTGAAAAATGCTGCTGGTTCTCATCACCCTTTAATAGCATATTTTCAAGTCACTTTAGCTATGATAGAGTCAGACCTTAAACAAAAAAACAGTAGATCCTTGACATTGCAAATTCTATGTCCCAAGATCTTTAGGAATCTCATTTCCTTTACAGGTCATGTGTTTTCAGTACATATACTCATTACACATGTTCAAACTTCACTGGAGTTGTATGTCTCACTTAATGGCAATTTTTCACAAGGGCATTGTTCACAGAAAGTGAACATTTCGCCTACATGGAGAGACAGGGGCTCATCTCTCGGCCTGGGTCCCTCACACCAGCCTAGTACCGTCCATGATTCCAATTCACATTTGGAGAAAATTTTATTACTTTTCGATGTAGTCATTTGAGGATCACTCTCAAATAAAATTATAAATATTAAATTCATGAATACCAAGGTTTACTCTGCATCCTTATTCTTTTATTTTTTTAACATTCTCCCTCTGTTTTATATTGTTTTTGCTACACCATTTGAAAATAAGTTGCAGACAATATAACATTTCAGGTCTAAATACTTTAGCATGTATCTCCTAATGAGAAGAAAATTCTTTATAATACATGCCATTATCTACCTTAAGAAAAATAACAATTTCCTAATCCCATCTGATATCCAATACATAATCCAGATTTTCCCTACTTGTTCTAAAATTACTTTTATACTATTTTGCTTGTAGAGTTTCTTGTTTTTTTTTTTTTTTCCCTAAACAAGAGGCCAGACTACACTCATAGCATTTGGTGGTTATATCACTTTGATATATTTTAATGTAGAATAATTCTCTCACCTTGTTTGTTTGTTTTCATGATGTTAACTTTTTTTTAAGAGATTAGGCTAACTCTCTTGAACAATATCTCATGTTCTGGGATTGTCTGATTGGGGTGTGTGTGTGTGTGGGTCGGTGTGTGTGATTTATCTTTTTACTCTATCCGCTGTATTTTTGAAAACTAGAAGTTGTTTCCAAAGACCTGATTAAAACCAAATTGTATATTTTTGTCTAGAACAACTTGATAAGTGATACTGTGCATTTTATATCAGGCAATACATATGATTGCCTGACTGTTGGCACTACTAAGTTTGGTCACTGGATTAAGATGGTGGTAGCCAGGTCTCCCAATATTAAGTACTGTTTTTTTTTTCTCTAACAATTAGAACGAATTTGTGGAATGATTATTTGGCTCACATGAATATTCTTTTCCCAATCTTCATCTAATGGTATTAACCTCCATTGATGATCCTTGCTTAAATCATTTATTCCATTGAAGGATAAAAATTGGTAATTTTTAAATGTTATCATTCTTTTACCTTTACTAATATTTCTCTGTAAAAGATAGCTTTCCCTCATCAACAGGGTGGGGTATGCTTTATGTTTTCTTAAGTTCATATCAGTACAACATGTTTACTGTCAGTTGTCTAAAATATCAGCCTTAGATTATGGAACTGTGTTATATAGATCAGTCATAATTTATATTTTGTATAAACTCTTTAAAGCATTTTGTTGTACATTAAAGTTGAAAGCAGAGAATGGATGAAATTTAAAGCAGTGTTTCAAAATTGTGAGCAAATATAAGAGGTTTGGTGAAAAGAGATTTCAAAAAGCCAACTGCCATATCAGCAAATATCTATATATCTATAAGGAACTTATTAATACCAGGCACTAAAAGAGCTTACCACATGGTTGTATCCCAGAAAATTAATGATATGCACAGTCAATGTGGATAAATATTTAAGCATGAAAGGAAGTGCAAATAAAAGAGTGCAAATAATTTGGACTATTACCCTATTACCCCAGCTTTGGTAGCCTCTCAATTCCACATTCCAACATTGAAGACCTTTGTAATTTGGGCTCAGTTTCTTGTCTAACCTGCCTCCCCCGCTTAATCCTTCACAGAGTCATTGCACCTCCCTTAAAAGCACATGGTCATTCCTGTCTGCACCTTTGCCCAGGCTGTTTCCCCGCCCAAGGCACTCTCTTCTCTCTCCTTGCATCCCAATCTGCCCATTTTTCAAGGCTCGCTCAAATCCCATGCTTTCTAGGAAGCTCCTTCTTCCCTGACCTCTCCATATAGCACTTCCTACCTCTGTAGTACTGCGCTCAGTTTCTTGTTTGCTCTTCTAACTGGCTTCTGTAAGTAAACCTCATCACCACTGTTGAAGATCCTTGAAGTTATGACTATCTGTGGCCAAAAATTACAAAGCTCTTTTCACATGATACTGCTGGGGTTTTGCATTCCCCTTTGAGAATCTTTCTGAAAGTAACCAACAGATGTGAAGCTCTTGGCAAACAGGACTATCTCCTTTGTATAGATTCTTTTGCCTTCTAATATCTATCACATTACAAAAACAGATTTTCTTATGAAAGTTAAATCTAGAATATGAGGATTACTCACCATCTTTTCTGTGCAAATAGTGTGAAGGCCTGGTTCTCTTACTATGAGAAAAAGAAAGGGAAAAATAGAGTAGGCAGAAATTAATCTGACATTTAAATATTACAATGAAAACAAAAAGATGGATATAAATTAACCTGGCATTTAAATATTACAAGAAAGCAAAGCTTATTTCATTTTTCTTAGGTTGAGTCTTTTTATTTCTTATGTTAACAACTTGAACACTGTTTTAAATGGAAATAAAACAATGATGTTTTGTGCTTCTTAAAGAATTTTTAGAAAATTTTCGTCCCACTCAACAAGACATTCATTGTTGAAAATTGTTTTAAACACCTTTTCTTTCTGTCTCCTTAATAAGAGCACTTTGTATTTACGCAGTTCTTTTCATCTGAGGATCTCAGAGCATTGGCTAATGCTTTTTGTTACTAGGTAGTGATAACAAACCTGTCACACCTTTTGTTTCTCTCTCTGCAGAAGCAGGAGGTAAAAAACTCCGTAGCACTGTCCAGAGAAGTACAGAAACGGGCCTGGCAGTAGAGATGAGGAACTGGATGACTCGACAGGCAAGCCGGGAGTCTACAGATGGCAGCATGAACAGCTATAGCTCAGAAGGAAAGTGAGTGAGGCCACCTATGATGTGTATCTTCCTCGCCTTGCCTGCCTCACTCTGTCTGCTTTCACAAAAGCTAACTCACACACTCTTCATTTGCACTGGCTGATTTCCTGGGAAGAGAACTTTGCTCACTTGCCACTGAGCAATGTGGCATATCTAGCTTTTTAGATCAAGGGAAATAGTTTGGGGATAAAGCATTTTACTTTAATGGCAGTATGCTAAAATATAACTCTCACAATGCATGCAAATAAAATATTTTGCCCTAGCTTGAAATAATATGTAAAAGCACAGAAATAATAAGCACACATGCCATACCATGTGTGTGAACAATGCTAGTTTTTAAAATCTTTGCCCTAAGAGTTATTACTAAAAAACATGGGATGTTAATGTATACTTATTTCCATGGTGTAACAAACAATTATAATTACTTAATATAATAGCCAAAAAGAAATACCATCAAAAGAGTTGGTGAGCCTTTTAGGATTTTTTATTCTGTTTTCAGAGACAGGGTCTCACTCTGTTGCCTAGGCTGGATTGCAATAGCATGATCAAAGCTCACTGCAACCTGGAACTCCTGGGCTCCAGCAATCCTCCCACTTCAGCCTCCTGAGTAGCACATGCCACCACACCCAGCTAAATTTTTAATTTTTTTTTTTTAGAGATGGGGTCTTACTTACTATATTGCCTAGACCATCTCAAACTCCTGGCCTCAAGCAATCCTCCTGCCTCAGTCCCCCAAAGTGCTGGGATTACAGGTGTGAGCCACTGCACCCAGCCTATCCTTTTGCTTATGTAGTTATCATGTAGCTTCCCTTTGAATCAGCTGTCTCTGATATATTTTTAAAGCATTTGTAAAGCCTGTGTAGCCCTGTCACCAACAAATTAACAGTAATTAGCAAGTAAAGATTTGTAAATGAGACTGTAAAGGACAGTAATAGAGGAAAGTGGGGTTTACTGACCTCACTCTGTTGTCACCACGGAAGCATTAGATGTTCAGACAACATACGTGTAGCCAGTTCACAGATGTGAGGCTGTAGGAGCTGTTGGCGTAGTATGAATTATATGCCCTAAGGATAATTTGTCTAACACAATTACATAAATACAAGATATATATATATATATATATATAGTTTCCATACATTTATAAATAGGATCATATGGGATACTTATGAAAATAGACTAAAACATTTGTATTAACTGAATATTTGGGAGTTGAGGTGGGAGGGCAGAAAGAGATTTGGTGTTCACCAAGGAAGTCTAAAATGAGAGGGAGAATCAACTGAAAAATAAATGTGCACTGACCAACGATCATTATAAAGCCCTGTGTTAGATACTGTTAGGGATATAAAAATGTTTAAGCTATGCCCCCACTCCAGATGTTTGTAGTCTTACTGGAGAAATGAGATGAATGTTCATAAAGTCATTCAACAAATATTACCATACCTGCTAGTATTACAGTCTCTGTGCCATGAGTTGGGGATATAAGTCATACAAGGGAGTCAATATCTGTGATTAAGACCATCAACTTTGAAATCATATAGGCCTAGGTTCTCATCTGGTTTGGCTCTTTTTTGGGTGGGGGGGTACTATAGAACCTTTGGCAAGTTATTTAATTTTTCTAAGCTTCACTTTAATTGATTGAACTTAATAAGTATTTATCGAACCCTTACAATTTTCCAGGCATGATTCTAGGTAATAGAGATATACCAGTGAACAAAACAGATAAAAAAAAAATAAAAAACCCTACCTCATCAAACTTACAGTCTAATAGAGAAGATAGGCAATAAATAAGAAAAATTGTTAAAATTCATATACAAGAACAATTAGTAACTTACATAGTAGATTAGGTAGTATAAGTGCTAAGGAGAAAAATAAAGCAAGGAAGAGAGATGTTAGAGTAGGGGTAGGATTTTGTGCAGGGTAGACGGGGGAGAGGATGCATGTGAGTGAAGGTCTGAAGGAAGCTAGGAACAGATGGAAATCTGAGGGAAGAACATTCCAGGCTGAAGCAGTGCAGAGGCCCGGAGGCAGGAGCTGGCCTGGCATCAGCAGTGAGCAGGGCCACACTGTGGAGTGAGAGCAGGAGGGGCAACAGAGGAGGAGCTAAGGAGTGGACTGGGGTGGGTGGCTTATATAGTCTTCACGATTGTAAGGACTTTGTTTTTACTCAGAGTGGGATGAGAAATTGCTGGCAAGTTTTGAGCAGAGAACTGATGTGATCTGACTCCCATTTTCACAGATCTGTCTGGCTGCTGTGGGGGTGGGGACAGCAAGGGCAGTGACAGGAAGACAGTTCAGAAGGCTGCTGCAGTGATATAGAAGCTAGATAGTTGGGGCTTGGGCCAGAGTGGTAGCGTTAGTGAGGTCAGATTCTGGACAAAGTAGCAAATAAGATTTACTGATGCCTTTGATGTGGGTAATGAGAAAAAGAGCATATATTGGTTTGCTAGGGCTACCATAACAAAATACCACAGACTGGGTGGCTTAAATAACAGCAATTTATTTTCTCACAGATCTGGAGGCTAGAAGTCCAAGATCAAGATGTCAGCAGGTTTAGTTTCTCGTGAGGCCTCTCTCCTTGGCTTGCAGACAGCCACCTTCTTGTGTATCTTCTCATGGCTTTTTCTCAGCGCACGCATGGCCTACTGTCTCCTCCTTTTCTTATAAGGACACCAGTTATATTGGAGTAGAGCTCCACCCTAATGGCCTTATTTAACCTGATCTCTTTAAAGGCCCTGTCTCCAAATACAGTCAGTCACACTGAAGGTTAGAGCTTCAACATGTGAATGAGGCGGACTCAACTCAGTTCATAACAGAGAGGAAGGAAGAAAGATGGCTCCAAGGTTGAGCAATCCGAAGAGTGAAGTTGCCATTTGTGATGATGGGAATCCTCTGAGAGGACCAGAGTTTGGTTTTTCGTTTGTGTGTTGAGTTAGGGGGTGGAGTTCAGTTTTGGACAAGTTAAGTTTCAGGTGCCTATTATATATCCTAGCAGATATGTAGACTAAGCATTTGGAATTCAGGTCTGTGGCCCAAGAGAGAGCTGGAGATGTCAAAGTAGGGAATAACAGCATAGATGACATTTCAAACCACGAGACTAGATTAGATCACCAAGGAAATTCAGACAGAGAAAAGATAAGAGATCAAGAGATCAAGCAGAACTAGTGAAGGTATCAAGGCAGAGAGGCAGAAGGAAAAAGAGGAAAACCAGGAGATGAGAGGGTCCAGGAAACAAAGAGAAGAAAGTGTTTTAAGGAAGAGGGTGGGTCAATTGTGTCAAATGATCAGAGAAATTTTGGTGGAGTGGTGAAAGTAAAAAAATGATCATGCTTTCAAGGGAGAATGAGAGGAAAGAAACTGAAGACAGCACATACAAACAACTTTTTCAAGGAGAGAAATGGGGTGGTGTCTGAAGAAGGAAGTGGGATCAAGAAAAGGATTTTTTTTGGTAAGGTGGGAGAAATAACAGCCTGATTATATGCTGATGAGAATGATCCAGAAGCATTTCTTCATCTATGAAAATGTAGAAATGATAGAATCTATCTCATCGTGCTGCTAAGAAAATTAAATATGATAAAGCCTGTCATGGAGTAAGTGCTAGATATGTGCTGAGTGTTGTTCGTAGAAATCACAGCCCCTGTCCTCAGACCAAGGAAGAGAAAGAGACCTGAACAGAAGCCAGCAGTGCAGTGTGACCACTGCCTCTGGAGACTTCCATGGGCTGCTGGGGAATTTGAAGGAAGAGCCCTGGGAGGTGGACTAGGGTGTTGGGATCCCATAAATGTAAGTGGCAAGATAGTGGGACCAAGTCTCCTGCCACATCAAGGAGGCTAGAGGGAGACTTGAGCTTGCCTGAAAGTAAATAGGAGTTGAGAATTTAATCCCATATGTTACTTTGCTTTCAGTCTGATTTTCCCTGGTGTCCGCTTAGCCTCTGATAGCCAATTCAGCGATTTTCTGGATGGCCTGGGCCCTGCTCAGCTAGTGGGACGCCAGACTCTGGCTACACCTGCCATGGGTAAGGATTCTGTCACATGATTTGACTGTTTTTCTTTTAAATTATTGAAAATTACATCCTCTAAATTTCATAGAATCTTTAATAATATTTTCAGCAGGAGTAAAGTATCCTAGATTTTAATAATTAAAAAAACCTTTATTTTTTCTATTTTAATTTCTAATGCTTTTTAAAGGATGACATCATTAATAACATTTTAAATATATTTGAATCTAAGAAAATATATAGGAGATGATGTTAAACTAAGGTGGCGCAAGCATTTTCCTTATTGCATTTGTATATTGAAGCATGTTTGTTTCTTCCCCACTCACCATTAGGTGACATTCAGGTAGGAATGATGGACAAAAAGGGACAGTTGGAGGTGGAAATCATCCGGGCCCGTGGCCTTGTTGTAAAACCAGGTTCCAAGACACTGCCAGGTAAAAACAGAAGAGATTTTTCTATTATTGTCCGTAATCCATATTGTTTCCATTTAGAGACTGTTTTTCATTAGATGCTGAAAACTTTGTTTTTAGTTAATTGAGGTAGGGCTGAAGTAGTTTGCATGTTTATCCTGAATGAAGTGTTTAGTGAGGGTGATCTGGTAGGGATAATATAAGTTGTTAAGTAAGTACATATGTAGTCGAAACCACTGCAAAATAAAAACCAACACACATAGATAATTCATTTTGTCACAATATGTATATAAGAAGTTCCTTTTTTGTTGTTGTTAGTTAGTGTTTTGTGTCATTATTCAGTTTATCCAGAGCTTCTCCTTAGGAATTCTTAGAGCTCTGAAATTAGGATAAAAATAGATAAAGGTCCCAATGGTAGCATAATCCTATGTATATTGGATATTCTAATTATATGACTGTTACTTCCTATAGTATATAAGGAAAGAAAGACACTACTATAACTTCTTATGCTACTTATCATACCGAAATACATTATAATCTAAGGTGCTTGAAACCATGTAAAATGCCACAGTGATTCTGAATGCATTACTTAGGGGCCATTTGATGTATAAAACAATTGCTGAGGTTTCTGAAACTTGGCTTTGAGCCTCAGCACCTCCACTGACTGACTTGTAGTTTTGAATCTCTTAACTTCTCTATCCTTGCAGAAATTTTAAGTTATAATATGCCAGAGCTGTCCAGAAAGTATCTAACCATTGTTAATATAAGGAGAGTGGGTGCATGGCTGGATACTTTCCCGACAGCCCTCATATATTACCTGTTGTACAACCTTGCACTAATGACAAAGACAGTTGTGTTTATATAGGTCTTGGAGCTAGTCGACTTACTCTGCTCTAAAGAATATTATGATTTACACATGTATGAAATGTTTTTTATGAAGTGTCTGTCAGATAAATTTTAAGCCATAGAATTTATAATCAGTTGCCTTTTCTATAATTTATACATATTACATCAAACCGTACCCCTGTTTTATACCACCACCATCACCAATAAATATATAAATGCTTTTGAGCGATGATGAGTGATTTTGGGGGATGAGTGGGTAAAACAATACAGTTTCAAGCATGTTTAATTAGATTTAAGTATTGATAAATGAAAGACTGAGTAAGACATGTTTCTTGAATGCATTAGGAAATAGAAGCATTTCACCTTATTTAATGCAATGTTTAAATCTGTATAACCAGTTGATGGCAAAATAATAATAATCTCAGATCTATATCAGCATCCCCTAAAATTCTCTGAATGACTGATAATTATCCATTATCTAGTGATTTTGACAGAATGTGGCAAGGCCAGTGACTTGAATGCTAGCTCTTTTACCCAAAGATCAAGCTGTTGCAGATGTCACTGTGTGTTGGGCATTCCATATCCATAGTTCATCACTTATTCTCCTCTGTTTTCTTTCCCAAGCACCATATGTAAAGGTGTATCTTCTAGATAATGGAGTCTGCATAGCCAAAAAGAAAACAAAGGTGGCAAGAAAAACGCTGGAACCCCTTTACCAGCAGCTATTGTCTTTTGAAGAGAGTCCCCAAGGAAAGGTTTTACAGGTATTTACTTAATTGTTTATCCCTTACATAAGAAAGTATTTTCATGGAGTCAGACATTGTACCAAAATCTTTTTTTATTACATTCTTTTATGTCCTTCAGAGCTGAAATCCTTTGGAAACTTCAGAGCAGTGGCCAGTGCTATAAAACTACATACATTGTCACTTTCTTTAAAGTGAATTATAGACTTGCAAATCCCATCACCCATAAACTCCAATCTCCCTGAACTGCTTATGATCTTAATTCTCCAGTACAGTTTTCCTAATTTAAATTTGGATTCCAGTAGTTAAAGACAACCATTCCATTAATCAAAGACTATTATTTAACTTGATCTTTGATGTCAGAACATTAACTGAGGCCGGGCGCAGTGGCTCATGCCTGTAATCCTAGCACTCTGGGAGGCCAAAGCGGGAGGACTGCTCGAGGTCAGGAGTTCAGGACTAGCCTGAGCAAGAGTGAGACCTCGTCTCTACTAAAAAATAGAAAGAAATTATCTGGACAACTAAAAATTTATAGCAAAAATTAGCCGGGCATGGTGGTGCATGCTTGTAGTCCTAGCTACTCAGGAGGCTGAGGCAGTAGGATCGCTTAAGCCCAGGAGTTTGAGGTTGCTGTGAGCTAGGCTGACGCTACGGCACTCTAGCCAGGGCAAAAGAGCGAGACTCTGTCTCCCCTCAAAAAAAAGAACACTAACTGAATATATGTTAGTATTTTAATGTAAGTTTTTTGGTACATAATTATATTGGTACATAATTTCATGATTATACTGATATTATTCTACTTTTTATTTTGCCAACAGATCATCGTCTGGGGGGATTATGGCCGCATGGATCACAAATCCTTTATGGGAGTGGCTCAGATACTTTTAGATGAACTAGAACTATCCAATATGGTGATCGGATGGTTCAAACTTTTCCCCCCTTCCTCCCTAGTAGATCCAACCTTGGCCCCTCTGACAAGAAGAGCTTCCCAGTCATCTCTGGAAAGTTCAACCGGACCTTCTTACTCCCGTTCATAGCAGCTGTAAAACTGTTGTCACAGCAACCAGCGTTACAAAAAAAAAAAAAAATCACAGGTCGCAAACCCTGGTAACACTGCATGCTTAATGTTGTGTCTTCTGAGCCTGTTTCTAGGGATACAAAGCGATCCTGTGTTCTCAGAGGAAGTTGCACACATTGTGCCCTAAAGAAGGCCCTCAGGTGAAAGAGCAGAGATAAGAAGAACTATCAGGTTTGGAGTTCAAAGACACTCGAGTTTCTGTCCAATCTGAAGCCATGGATTAATCTCAAAGAACCAGTCAGTTTCATGCAACAAAAGCCCTTTTCAATGGCACCTTTATATTTTTATTGTTCCTTTTCCTTCATTTATCTGACCCCAAAGCCCTGTTATGCCACAGAAATGGAGCTGTACAGCCATTAAGCCATGTTACAGGTCAAGGAGTGAAGTCCTAGGAAGCATCAGGTAAAAAGCAGGAGACCAAAGAAGTGGTCGGGAACAAAGCGTCAGCCTTCCTCTGGCCAGGGATCGGAAGCAGTCAGTCCAGCGGGGAGAGTGGCAGACTTCCGTAGCTCCACAGGCATAACATTTACTAATGCCAAGATGTGTTGAACTCTGAAAAACAATTCTGTGGCTACACTGTACTGAATGAAATTAAAGAAACTTTTTTTGCATGGACACAGATTAGCTGAATACTTAAATTATTTTCTTGGGGCTGCAACTTGCAAAAAAAAAAAAAAAGAATAAAAATCAGCCATTTTCAACAATTTATATTATTTTTAAAAATAAATTTCACTAGTGCATGGTTTTAAAAAGGGGAGAGAATGCAACAGGGTGATACAAAGACACACCATGTTTATTCTTTAAACCAATCATAGTCTGTGTTTTGGCAGACATTACAAATGAAAATACTTTCTAGAAAATACTTAAAATTCTCTTTATGTGACAAATAAGTATGATATATTCAATTTATTTCCATGTTAAATATACAAATCTTATGAAGTTCAATATGTGCAAATTTTTCACATCTTTCTTCCTCTTCTCTCACTTTTCCTCCTCTCCCTCTTTTAATCTTTTATTTTCTTCCTCCCTACCAGAGTGAACCTTATACTAAAAAATTACAAGTTTTTGATCCGATCCTCTCTTATACCCCGTGTTTGATTCAGAGCTGTAAGATGCTTCTGAATTTCTCAAGGGAAAAAACAACTAAGAGCTTTCTTTATTTCAAGCATGTTGAAAAGGATTTTGCAACATGACTTGGGAGTACATTAAAGTAAGTCAGCATGTATTTGACAAAGAAGATATTTGAACTTTTGCAATTTATTGTACAGTGCATGGTAATTTTTTTCACCTTCAAAATTCAGTTTACAGGAAAATCCAAAAATCATGTGGCCATTGTAATGTCTAATAAATTTGTTTTTAGCACCAGCATTATCCATACAGGGGTTAAAGTATTATTTGTAGAAGGTCTTAGGTTTTGTTTGTTTTTTAATTAGTTAAAGCAATTTCTTTAGCCAATTTCCATTTACTATGTGAATGGAAGCACTGCTAAAAATTTGGAGCCTTGAAACACAGGGCTGTTTATTAATTCATTTTTCTGTAGTAAAATTCAATTTTTCACAAATTATATTTCTAAAGAAATATAGTAAACATGAATTTGCAACAAACAATTTTAAAGCTCCAATTTTTAGGTGACTCAAAGAAAGTCATTATGCCTATTAATAGTTCTTTGATGCCATCACCAAAAGTCTACATGAAAATCCCCTAAAGTCAAAACCCCTGCCTTTGGTTTTATGGACAGTTATTACCATTGGGTGGTGCTACAAGGTCAAATATTTCCCTTAAGTTCCCCCATTTAGAGGAAAAGTCACTGGTTATTATAAAAAACCACCCATACTTCCTGGTTCTTTATGTACACTTTGATAACACCTCCTTATATATTGATTTTAATTTTTTGCAACAACTTTTGAAATCCTCATACATCCTGTGTGTTTAAATTAAGGCCATGCACAAAAAATTGTTTTCTTTGTTTTTATTTTTCCTAAATTCATTGCTGACTATTAAAAACTATCATGCTTGATACAGTGCAAAAGTTAAAATGAGTATCACTAAAAATGCCTTCTCTTTATGTGGTGCAATATGAAATATACCAAGACTGTGTCTTGACATTCTGAGATCTATGATGGACCCAGGTAAAGTTGTTAAAAGAATGAATAAAACTTTATTGAAATCATTTAGACACCTGTGTACCAGCAACAATTGATTTCATAGACCTATAGCATACTGTCCCTTAGAATAAACGTTTACGATTTTCCTGATACTAGGATGCAGTCACATAATCTTTTGAGCATATTCCTATACAAATTATTTCTAATTTTAATAAGAAGGACATGACTGTATGGAATATTTGTACATACTTGTCATTATGCAGTATTTATTTAAAAGTTGGTGTTTCCTTTTTTTTTATTTTTCACATGTCTGCACCTCGACTTGTGGTTTTGTCATGTAAATAGCACTATGCCAGTGACCATTGCTGCCCTGTACATAGTATGTTTTAAAAGTAAAGGGAATTCCAGTCAGAAAAAAAGGGCAGATTATTCCTGTGATGAACACCAACTAATGTAAATCAAATTCATTCTGGTGATGGTATTTAACACTTTAAATAAAACATTTTCTTTACAGATGTTGTCCACAGTGCCTTCTCTGACCTCTCTCCCCACACAGTGCCAAGCTCGTTCCCTAAACTCACATATCATTTAAAGACAGCAAAATTGTTGTTTCCTACCTCTCAATAACATAAGTGCACTGCTGGTCTTAGCATTAGCCCTCAGAGAGCATTTCTTTAAAATGCCAAAGGATTTCTGATCACACTATTAAAAGTTGCTGTTTTTAAAAAAGGCTGTTATTTTGGATTGAGGTGCTTTCTGACTAAATGACTCAGCAACTCATAGTTTTATGAGTGACATGAGTGAGATTTCTGAGTTAGTCATGGTTGTCACTGATCGCAGAGTCACGAAGACTCATGCACAGCCTTGGCTAATCCCTGCGCAAAGATGGTGGAGGTGGCAGTTGGCTTTCTGGATATGTCTTTCTGCTCATGTCAGTTCAGCTTTGTGGGAAGTGGAGGGTGTGTTTTCAATTGGGGAAACATGGTAACCTGACTTATAACAACGTGTTCAGTGACTGGCTTCTATTTTGCGAGTATAAATGGGTGAGAGAGCTCCTCCATATCCTTCTGGGGCAGTTCTTCAAACTGGGAGAAAGAGAACCCAAGAAGAGTTCTCATGGTAGATCTCCCAGGCTCTATACTTAAGAGCTAGTTTGGATTCACACTTAATTAGTAATCCAACTGAAATCTAAGCCTGGTGCTCTCTCCCATTTCCAAGGACTCAACTCCAGTCCAGTCCCCAATACCTATCCCGTAATATTTCTCATTATTCAGTATATACCCCCTACTCTGGTGAGCTATTTCTTTGCCCTTAATATTTTAATAGAATCCCATTATAAAAATCCCCTTGCCTTCCTTATATGTACTCTCCTGAAAAGCCCTTCTACTGTTCTCAAGAATGATCATACTAGTCCCATCTTGCAACTCCCAGCTCAGGACTTAGTTCTTTAGCAGTTCCTGACCAAACCCTGACAATGCGGCTGCTGTTGATGGCAACACCTTCACTTTCCCAAGGACTCCTGATGCAAGGCTCCACAAGCAACAGTTAGTGACATGCTGGTCTTATAAGGGCTATGACAGAATCAGGCAAGAAATCACCAAAGCTGTCTACCTGTTACTGACTTAAGCTTTCACATTGTGTACATGTAACAATCATGTGCTCTCCATGTTTGTTTCCACTCACTCAGCTCATGATGTCCTCAGTGTTCTGTGTGCATTCATGGACTGAATGAACAGAAGTTCACACACCCACCTTTAGTTAGTGAAATGTGAATTGAGAAGTAGTATGCAAGGGGAAATTTTAAAAATGAACAAACAAAATCTTTGCCACTCAAATTTTCCATGTGGACTGATTCAGGTCACTTAATCTCTGGGGCATTCATTTCCTCACCTGGGAAATAAAGAGTTTAAGCTAGATACTCTTCTATCATTATATCAACACTTTAACTAACATGTAAGCTCCATTTTTTTCCTCTTTTGTATCCTTAATGCCAAGAACAATGCTTAACACATAGAGGCTCAATAAATACCTGTCCAATGAATGTTTATTTAGTCCCTGCTATTTTTGAGGCACTATTTCAGGCATAGTAGTGAACAAAACAAACATGACCCTGTCCTCATGGCCTTTCATTGTACTAATGAAGACACATTGGTTAAAAAATTACAAGTGTGATAACTTTTGGAAAGTGAAGCCCCCAGGATGCTTCAAAAGTGTTTGAACCAAGCCTACGCAGTTGGCGAACACCGATATCTAAAAAAATGAACAGGAATTAAATAGAAGGAGATACTGGCAGTGAGAGGCAGGAATAAGAGGAAGAATATTCCAGGCAGAGAGAGCAACAGGTAAGAAATTTGAGAGAAAGAAATCATTACCACTTTTATTACCTTATAGTGTCTAAAACAGTGGTGAGCACGTAAGAAGTGCTTATGAGTGAATGAATGAATGAATGAATGAATATAGATTTCTGCATCCTGGGCTATGTCTAAAGCACTGAGAGTTTTGTTAAGAAGCTGGTTTTGGTTTAAACTTTATGTGAGATCTATTTGTAAATGAGATCATTGATAAAGGTTACTACTCTATGTAATTATGTTTAAAATGGTTCTCAGAATGTTATACAATCCTTAATCCCATTAAATTGTTAGGTCTTTGAAAATAGAAACCAAAGCCTGAAATTTCTGTACTCAGCATAGCACCTAGCTCAGTGCTGAGCACAATTATAGGTGCCAAATATTTTACCGTAACAGTGAAGGTACCTCTCAAATACTCTCAGAAAGATACTTGTCATCAACATGGAAGATTCCTGAGTCCTGAAATTTATGTTCGTAGTTTGCATATGGATGAGTCAAAAAGACCCAAAACCCAGAATTTCCTTAATGCCTTTTGAGTACCAGCTTCCTGTCATTTTTGCCTTGGGGCAGGGGACACTATCACTTCCTATGCTTCCTTTTCTGATCCATCCATATTGTTTCTGGAGACCTGCCATTCCCCCTGGCCACAATGGATAGTGGTACAGGAAGTGTAAATTCTTAAACTGGGTCAATCTGTACCTTGCCTGAGACTAGTGACAGAAGACAGAAGCTATTAGATGCCAGCTCGGGGACGGTTCGGGGGAAGGCTGGGAGCTGTTTTCTAATACATGATGGAAGTTGGTTTACAATAAGAGAGAAGAAAGTGATCAAAGCCAAGTGGAGTCAAGAATTGAAGAGAGAGTCCTACAAGTTTCACATTCCTGGTTCCATATAACTGAGGATCAGCTGCATCTTTATTCTTCCAAGAAAGCTCACACATTCTAGCTGTAGTGAACTGGAGTTCCTGCTGGTTGAGGTCATGAGTCCTAATTAATACATTTGGCCAAGGAGAAGTCTAATGAAACTAGAATCTTGAAGGAGTCACTGAGGTTACCTAGGGCAACCTTACAGCATTAAAGGAAAGCCTAACGAGTGGCCATCCAACCTCTGCTTGGGTGGATGGAGAAATAAACCCTGCAATGTGTCCCATTCCATAGTCTCTATTAGACTCTCCTTCCTAACACTTAGCCTAACTCTCCCTTCCAGCGCTTTATACTTCCTGGGACTAGCACTAACTTCTAGAAATATACAGCAAAGCGCTGATCCCTCTTCCACAAGATAGTCCTTCAAATATGTTATCTATCTTATTTATCTCCAACTTTTAGAAAGCAGAATAGTATCTTTGTTAAAAATACGCATTCTAAGTAAGAATGTCTGAATTTAAATATATGCTCCCTCACTTACTGGCTACATGACATTGAATGAGCCATTTATCCTCTCTAAGTTTGTTTTCTTATCTGTAATATGGGGAAGTAGGGATAATAATAGCACCTGACTCACAAGATTTTTGAGAGCATTAATGGAAGTAACATAGATAAGGGACTAGCACAACACCAGACATGTAATTAATAAGTATCAGCTACTGCTGTGGTGATGGTGATTGTAATTATTACTACCACTATTTATTCTCTTTTCCAGGCACTTCTAATGCCTTCAACAACCATCTGTCACTTACCAGAAACCATGTCATCTTGTTCGTCTTCTATATACCCTCTCCAGGGTTATTAAGCAAATAACTCCAAATGGATACTAGCCCACAAAGAGTACTATGGACTCTGTCTGCTTGTCTAGACACAAGCTATGATTCCACTGCCTTTTTCTGCAGCTACCTCACATGGCTTTTTCAGATTGGGCTGGTGGGTCACCAACTCTCTCATATCCTCCATGTAAATTGCTTCCTTATTCTGCCCTTGTGGAATTTCATTTCTAGCCAAGCACAGATATAAAAGTTCATTCTTGCTAAATTTTTTCTTCTTGGTTTTGTCCAATATTCCAAATATTCATTTGTCCAATGATTCCTGCCAAAATCATTATGACTAAACCTGGCATTAACTCCAAATTATGCTGAAAGCTTAAGATTCATTAAACATATTAGCTTTCACTGCCAGCCCTGTGTCACCTACAAATTTGATAAGGGCATTTTCTCTATCTTCATGCATGTCTCTGATAAAATTTTGGCTAAAATAGGGCCAAGATCTAAGCTTTGTAACTCTACACTGGTATCCATTGTGGTTACTATAATCTAACACATTATAGTTTACAAAATGACTTTAATATACATGATCTAAGTTAATCCTTGTGACTACCTTATGAAGTAAGTAGTAGTATTATCTTTATTTTGTTGATAAGAAAACTATAGTTCATATAGTTCAAATATGTGACCACAGTCCCACATCTGAGAGGTGGCATATCCAGATGCAAACCTACGTCTTCCTACAATTCAGTCAATTGTGAGACCACTTCATTTGACTGTAATCAACCACGTTTTCCCACTTTATCCACAGAGAATTCATTAGGGTTGTTCTCAAACAATCTGCTGAAATACAGATATACTACATTTACTATAGTTTCCTTGTAGACCAATTTGGGTGCTAACAGGAAGCATGGGAGGCAGGTTAGGGTGGTGAAGGGGGAAGAAGTTGCTGGCTATAATAATACCTATTTTTCTGAATTATTGAGATTTGACTAGATCAGGTATATGGGCTCGGCATAAAATGGTCACCCACCAATGGCAGCTCTTTTTCTTATTGTGAACTTCATTCAACTTCTGTTCTTCAGTTTAGTTTGTTTTACCATTTCCAGTTGAAGACTATTCTAGTTGCAGACAAGAGAAGAAAAAAGTAATTAGAAAATTTCCACCATTACCTCTGAGGATTAGAAGGAATCTGCTCCTTCCTTGACAACTCCTTGCACTCAAAAGAACTAAAAGGGTCTTCTTTATTACCTTCAGCATTTTTCCAGCCTTACTGGAATCTAACCTTCAGCCTCCAACCTCTCTTTCCTACAGGCACATGCCCTGGGCCTTGCTGCTCCCACTTATGGGCCCAGCTTCCTCCTCTTATATGTGAAAATCTGAGTTCATCAGTGATGCCTCTCTGTAATTACACTGTATTTCACTTTGGTTTTGTTTATGTATTTGTTTATACACACACACACACACACACACACACACACACATACTTGTGTGTTTTGTTTTGTTTTTACCTGTTTCCCTCTTCTTTCTCATTAGAAATTTAAAATGATAATTTTAATTTTTTTCTAGGTTTTTCCATGCCTCTTTGGTCATTACCCCTCCTGCCAGGGACTAATATTTATATCATCTGAATTCTTCAACACATCAAATGAAAACTCTAGGACACATTTCTGATAATGACCAACATCCATTTTCCTCACTGTCATAACTATAAAGTGAAATGGTGACTTACTCCCAAGTGTGTAAGTGACTAATTTCTACACCACAAATAGCTTTTTTGTTTTTGTTTCTTTCAGAATTATACTCTATTGGCTTGTCCCTGAACTGCCATTTATTCACCATTCAGCCTTAACAATGTCATTTATATTCTCTGAGTCTCACTGCCCCCATGTGCAAAATGGGAATCGTAAAACTACCCAATTCATTGAGCTGTGATGGGGACTGAATGAGATGATGTGTATAGAACACACAGTACCGTGCATAGTATAAAATAAGTGTTCATGCTCACAAATGCCAACTATTAAGGGCATAAGTAATGGGTTAGAATGTCTTGAAAGCCAGCCATTTTGTCCTTTGCTGGTCCCTCTCATCTAAGGCACAAGTCCTCCAAAGGAAACAAAGAGTTCCCTCTGGACATCTCAGGGCCAAGCTGGGGCACCCCCTGCTGGATTTGGAAGTAGCTCTGCTGAGCCCCTCCTAGCAGACCTTTCCTGGAGAGGAATGTATCTCCGACAGGTTCAATGGTCCCCTACCCAGGGCTACGTAAAAGAAAGACCCCAGTGAGGAATCCCAAATAGCAAGGCAGCTTAGGGCCTTCTCAGAAAGGAGCAGCTGGGCAGACAGATATCTGGCAGTCATCCAAAAGATAGGACTTGAAAAATGCCCTGGGGATGTTCACTCCACGTGGGCTGGCTCTGTGTGCCCCAGAGAGCCAGGGATGCGGGAGGAAGTCTCAGCCCGCTGGAAGTTCCTTATCGTGCAGTTTCTCTGGTTATTTCCTAAGCAAGAACTAGGTCAGGCTAGTGTTCACTCTAGTGTTCACCTCCACAATCTGGGCTCCCCTGTGTCTCAGGTCTGGCTGGTGGGCTGCTGGGGACAACAGGCTTCTTGGGTGGGCTCATAGTCATCCAAGGACTGTGGAGCCCCTGCGGGCTACAGTGGACCCTGATGACACATGGAGGTACCCAAATCCTGACCTACTGGCAATCGGGCCCTGTCTGGGTGGTGATGAACAGCATGGCAGCAGGAAACTGTGTCTGACAGGCAATCATCAGCTTTTCTCAGCAAATCTCAAGCTCTTGCTGGAGAAATATAGGAAGTAGTTGGAAAAGGTCCATGTCGCCCAGTTCATTCTTGATTTGTTATAGAACTTTTGAGTGCTAACATCCATGAAACTTATGTAAGTTGTTTGTGACATAGTGAAAAAACAAACAGCCAAAAAAAACCCTAAAGCTTTGGTGGCGTGGGGGTGGTGAAGGGGACTGACTCATTCAGAATGTTCTGAGTTCTGACGAGCGCTGAGCAATAAAAGTTAATTCAGTCAACCTTTAGCTATAAACCTGGTGCCTAAAGATGGCTCGGGAAATAATCCCGAACTCAAAAAACCAGAAATCCAGTTCTTCAAGGCTTTCTCAGAGAGGAGAAACCATGAGGCACCACAAACAGAGCACAAATTCTTAGAATCATGTAGGAGACAGGCTTTTAAAATGTCCAGTAATCATTTTGCTTCCAACTGGACAGGCCTTCCTTCCATAGCCATGTCTAGACACCAGTAGGCACATCTTCCCTGTCTTAGATGTTTTCTGTTCTCATGATGATCACCTTTTGGTTCTCAGATGTAAGTATTGTGGGCTCTACATTCAAAGCTGAACCCCAAACACTATCACTGTTTTTACATCTTCCAAAGAGGAAAATGGGGGCAGGAGAAGGGAGGGAAGAAGAGTGTAAAAAAAAGAGGGAATCAGGGAGAAAATGTCTCAAAACACCCTACCCCTTAATTAGAATTTGTTTTGATCTCCCTGTCTCGAATTTGGTCCCGGTTTTCTCAGACCTAGCTCAGAGTGAGGCAGGTGAGGAGGTGAATGTGGGTGAGAACCAGAGACAAAATGGAAACAGAAATAAACACTTGGAGGCTGCTTTTAATTACATGATTACATCAGGGTCTTCCTGAAGAACTGAGGGTACCTTGAATGTCACGGAGAGGGGTCATGGCTTTAAGAGGACACTTAGAGTCTAGGGCAGGATAAGCTTGGGAATAGACAAACTACACCCACAGAAAGCAGGGCCCACAGCAGTAGTGCCATGGAAAGATCTTCCTTTTAGAACACGGTAAGTGGCAATGGGAACACCTTGTGGTTGCTGCAGTCGTCTCTTGCAGAATACATGTCCGTTGTTTTTCCTTTCTCTTCTTTCAGTACAGAAGTATCAGAGGACTAGTCTGCTCAGTCAAGTATATTTTTCTAATTGTTGGTCTGGGTAGTTAATCAGCTAGATTTCAAACACATAATTTGGCACCTGTGAAGTAGGATCTGAGGGCATAAAACACAGGGTAGGGCTCAAGGATCCAAGGAACGCGTACGGGTGGGTAGCAGCAAGCGATAGTCCTGGAAGGAGCCACCTACTGCCAGAACTTTTCAGTCCTTGGTGTCCAAGTTGTGAAACTCTCTACGGATTGACAAGTGCTCCCGTCTCCAGTACATAACTGGTTTTCTCAATAATGACAACTCTGAATATGTAGTGCAAGACAGTACATTCCCTGAATCATATTTTTAAAAAATATTCTGTTCAAGGACTAACAATGACATGGTGAATAAGACACCTTTTCAGACCATAAAGGGCCTACTTGAATATGACCAGGCTGTATGCATCTATACCGAAGATATGATGTGTTAGTTGCTAGATAAGATCTGCTAGACAGGAGCATAGAAGAATCGGTTAATTTTTTTTTTAGAAAGGCTGCCCAGAGGAAAAAGTATAGTGGGCTTTTCTGTTTCCTGTTTACTCTTCTGTTTCAGTTTACTCATCTGAAAATGGGGTTACATAATGCCCACGTCAAAGGACTTGGGGAAATTAAATGACAAAAAAAATGATCAACACAGCTCAATCAAATTTATTTTTTGTATCAATCAGGAATGGCATTCAGCCATAGGTAACAGAGTCCCCAATAAAAGTAGCTTAAAAATTATAGAGGCTTATTTTTATTTCAAGGTTACTTCCTGGTTACAGAATAGTAGCTGCAGCTCCTGCTATCGTATCAACATTCTAGGAAAAAAGAGAGAGGAAGAGGAAAGAGCAAAGGGAAACAGCTGGGCAGCTACCTTTAAAGCTTTCCTGAAAGTCCTGCCTCAGACATCCAGTCTCAAGGGGGAAATATTAGTGGTTCAATATTTAACCATTAAATATAATGCTAGCTGCAGGGCTTTTATAAATGCTCTTTGTCATACTCAAGAAATTACCTTTATTCTTAATTTGCTGAGAGTTTCCTTTTTAATCATGAATGAGTGTTAAATTTTGTCAAATGCTTTTTCTGCTTGTATTAGGATGATTGTGTATTTTTTCTTCTCTATTCTGTTAATACGATGAATTACATTGATTGATTTTCCAACGTTAAGCCATTCAAAAATTTGGAAAGAAACCCAACTTGATCGTGGTGTGTTATCTTCTTTATATATTGCTGGATTCAATTTGATAATATTTTCTTAAGGATTTTTGCATCTATATTCATGAAAGAGATTTGTTTTCAATATTCTTTTCTCTAATGTGTTTGTCAGGGTGGTAGCTGGATTATGATGGCCTCATGAGAAAACTAGTTAGGAATTGTTTCCTCCTCTATTTGCTGAATGAACTTAAGACTGAAATTATTTCTTCCTTAAATATTTGATAGAATTCACCGGTAAAAACATCTAGGCTTGAAGTTTTCTTTGTGGAAAGATTTTGACTATAAATTAAATTTGTTTGGTAACTAAAAGCTTACTAGAGTATCTGTCAGTTTTGGCTGTATTTTTCAAGAAATTTGTCAATTTTATATGTTATCAAATTTATCATTATAATGGTATTTATGATATTTTTATCATCCTTTTAATGTCTATAGAATCTAAAATGATGACCCCTCTTTTACTCCTGATACTGGTATTTGTCTTTCTTTCTTGATCAGTCTTGCTATGGGGTTTATCAATTTTATTAATCTTTTCAACATACTCGTTTTTGGGTTTGTTATGTTTCTCTGTTGTTTGTTTTCTATTTCCTTCATTTCTACTCTTTATTATTTGCTACCTTCTAATTACTTTGTGTTTGATTTTTTCTTTTTCTAGTTTCATAAGGTGGAATCTTAGATCATTGATTTTAAATCTTTCTTCTTTTCTAATGTGATCTTTATAGTTATACATTTCCTTCTAAGCACTGCTTTAGCTGCATCCAACAAATGTTGACTTGTATTTTCATTATCATTCAGCTAAAATGTTTTATCGTGCCTGTGATTACTATTTGGGTCCATGAACTGTGGTATAGATGCACTAATTCCAAATATTTGGGCATTTTCTAGCTCTAATTGTTAATGATTTCTAATGAATTATGTTTGGGCTAGGAAAAAAACTCTGTAAGATTTTGATTTTTTGATATTTGTTGATATTTATTTTGCAAAATGCTTATTTTGGCAAACATTCCCAGTGTACTTGAAAAGAATGTACATTTTGCAGTTGTTGGGTCTAGTGTCTGTGTTCTATCAATATTAATTAGGTCAAGTTGATTGACATTATTGTTAAAATCTTCTATATCCTGATTGTCTAATTCTATCAGTTAGTGAGAGAGAAGTATTTAAATCTACAACTATGTTTGTGAATGTGTCTATTTCTTCCTTTAGCTCTCTCAGCTTTTTTCTTCATGTATTCTACAACCTTTGTTATTAACTGCAAAAAATATATGATTGCTTTATCTTTCTGTTGAATTAAATTGTTTATAATTTTCAGTATCCTTTTATCACTGGTAATATTCTTCGTCTGGAAGTTTACTTTTTGGTGATACACTTCTACCATCCTTCTTATGCTTACTGTTTCCATCCTTTTACTTTTAACCTATCTGTGCCAGTGTATTTCAATTGTTTCTGTCTCTTTCAGACAGATTGGCTTTTGCTTTTTTATCTAGTCTGATAGTTTCTGCCTTTTAATTGGAATGTTTGATTCATTTACATTTAATGCAATTATTAATATGGTTGGGTTTAAGCCTACCATCTTGGTATTTATTTCCAAGTTATTGTATTTGCTTTTGTGTACCTGTTCTTCTTTTGCTGTATTTTGGATTAATATTTTTTAATATTCCTTTTTCATTTCTCTATTTGCTTTTCATTAATTTTTTGTGGTTGCTTCTAGATAGATTACAAAGTACATCCTTAACTTATTACTGCCAGCTTAGAATTAATATTTTACTAGTTCACATAAAATATAAGAACCTTACAACAGAAAACCCTATTTATCCTGCCTATCTTTTTTGCTATTGTTGTCAGTTTGTCTACATAAATAATAAAATGCTATAATGCAATGTATTATTTTTGCTTTAAATAATCAACTCTATTTCAAAGAAATTAAGAGAAGAAAAATATTCTTTTATATTTCTAATAATATTTACTTTTTCTGGTTCTCTCATTCTTTCCTGTAGATCCAAGTTTCTATCTGGTGTCATTTCCTTTCAGTTTGAAGAATTTCTCTTAGCATTTCTTATAATCAGATCTGTTGTTAAAAAATTCAGTAGATTTATTATTCTGAAAATATCTTTATTTAACTGAATTTTTGAAGTTTATTTTCAATGGGTAAAGAATTTTGTGTCTTCTGGCCTCCATTATTTCTGATGAAAGTCAGCCATCAGTCATCCCCTTGTTTCTCTTTTTGTAATTTCTTAAAAAGATATATGGCTGCTTTCAAGACTTTCTTTTATCTTTGGTTTTCAGTGGTTTGATCCATTGTATCTAGGTATGTTTCTCTTTGTATTTAAATTACTATTAAGTTCATGGTGTGTTCTTATGGTCCTGTCAGGTTTGTTTCATTCTTTGTTAGGGCAGGTTTATTTCAGCTTTGAACTTAGCCTTAGAGCATGGCCCTCATTCCTAAGGCATGGTCTTTCTGGAGTCACATCTGAATATCTGAAGCACTCAATGAAGTGTCTCCACTCTGGCTTATCTGGAATTCCAACATCTCCCAGCATTACCTTTCACCTTGCATCCACAAAATAGTTGATCTCTGGAGTCTAGGCTTTTCATACACAGTCCAGCCCTTGACCAAAAAATAGAGGTGAATTCTAATGCTGACTTTGGAGATCACCACTCTGAAGAGCTCCCTCCTCTCAGATACTCTGGATTCCAGCTGCTTCAACAGCCCAGAACTCTTCCTTCTGACTTCATCACTGAGCAGGGTAACAACTCTGCTTGGTGTGCACCTCCCTAGATTGTGCCAGGAAAGTGTCCCCAGACAGAAAGCCAGAGTGTCCATGGGCTCACCTCCTGAGTTTCCTACTGCCAAGATCCCAGTACTGAATTGTGTGCACTGTTTCATGCCTGAAAACAATTGCTTCATGTATATTATTCAGTTTGATAGTTGTTTTTTAGCAGAAAGGTGAGTCCAGGACTTACTTTTATGGTTAGAAGCAGAAATCTACTGCCAGAAATTATATTTATTTATTTATTTTTATTGGTGACACTACTAATAGTAACATAATAACAATTTTTGTGTATTTTATAAAGGTTAATTTTTAATTTAAAAACATATAAAGAATTATACCGCCAAGTTAAACCTTTCTCTGACCTCTCCTTATACCCCCAGAGGCAACCACTAATCCTGTATTTATGTTTACCACTTTTACATATGCCTTTTTACCTTTCCTATTCGTGAACTTATCCCCAAACAGAAGAATGGATAAGTAACCAGAATACTTAAACATTGGAATAGAGAGAAGCTTTGGAGATGGTATAGAAGCTGCACTAGAAAGAGAGACTCTAGAGGCAGGAAGATGAATTAGGAGGTTGTTGAAATGGTCCATAGGAATGTGGTGAGGCAGGAGTGGGGGGCAAGAGGAAGATAACATATTCAACTTGGTTCAGAGCTTAGATTTTAAATATATTTATTGTTATTATTTAAACATTAGCAAATATTTGAATAAGTTTTCCAAAATATGTCCTGTTAAATGTTTAATGAGTGTTTACTATGTGCCATGCACCCTTTTGAACTTTGTGGATATGATGTTGAGAAAAAAAACTTGAAGTTTCTGCCTATTTAAATCTTTTTGCTGCGCCCATAGTCCCTTCTGAAAGGGCAAAGCTAAACTGCCATTTATTCAGGTCAATATTCAGCAGATATGCATTGGCATGGCCATGTTAGGTTTGTAAAGCCAGTACCCATTCTAATTGGTTGACACTCTGTTCTAATCAGTTGGTTCCTCATTCAGATTGGCTGATGTCTGTTCTGTATTAATTGTTAAATATTTGACTAGCAACACAAATACCAATAGTGTGGCACCCCAAACATAAAGCTGGAACTGTGATACTCTTTCTCTCATTGAAAAACATTGAAAGAATTAGCCCTGCAACCCGAAATTATGGAGGATCAGAAACACGATTAGATTAAACAGAGGAATTGACAGCAGGGGGAATAAAGCAGACATATAAAACCATAACTGCATCACAATCATGGTGTATCATTAACTCTCTGTCAAGAGGTTTAGACCCACCATGAACCCTGAACCATCATCCTTCAGCTCAGAGGTCCAGCCCTATTTTAGATCTCCTCTGTTTAGCTATCCAAGAGATTCTCCTAATCATGTCATGTGATTCCTCACAATAAACACCCCCCACCCTTAACCTAGCTTGCTTGAGTAGGTGTCTGTTTATTTAGCCAAAAAAGACAAGCTAAAACTCTAACAAAATCTATAATTCAGAATATTTGTCAAACCATGACACCAATACTTGCATGAAATCTGAGCACTGTGTCAGAGCAGGAAAGGCATGATATACTAAGGACAGATGAGCAACTAGGAGCTCAAAGACATTTTCTTCCATCCAAGCACTAACCAAGCCCAACCCTGCTTAGCTTCTGAGATCAGATGAGAACAGGTATGTTCACGGTGGTATGGCCATAGACCCAAAGACATTTTCCTGCCATACTAGATAATGGAATTTACATGAGTTCTCTTGACTTTGGGCCTTAACAGATGATACAAAACAGTGGTTCTAAAACTTGAATGTGCATTAGAATCACCAAGAAGTTCTTGTTAAAATACAAATGTCTGGGCCCCATTGCCAGAGTTTCTGATTCAGTAGGTTTGAGGATGGGCCCCCAAATTTGCATTTTTAACAATTGCTGTTTGGGGACCCCACTTTCAAAACCACTGATATAGAGAGTTCTCAGAGAAAGTTTGTGTTAATGTTTGTTTGTATTTATGTTTCCCAGCTTTAGAGAGTCACCAACTCCTTGGTAACTCATTACTTCACAAAATTCTATCATCCATATTCCCAGGGTTAGATGGGTAGGTTGGAAGATTATAGCCAAGAGCAAGGAGAAGGTCACAAAGAAGCCATTACATTAATAATGTTTTTTTCCCCCCTGGAAGAAATGATAGCAGGGAGATTTGAGCGTTTCCAGAACTTAGAGTGCTGTCAATAAACAACCATAAGTATACAATTGGGAGCTGGTAGTATTTTTTAATATACTGTACTGGGAAAAGCTAATGATGGTGAACTACAGATGTTTCTGATATTTAGGTGGTTATTATCACCAGCAGGTACATCTCTAACTTAGATAAAAGGGAGTTTCATAACCCAAGGGCAGATCATTTTTTTAGTAGCTGCAAAACTAAAACAACAACAACACTAATTATTGCCTAGACCTGATATAGCCCTCTGCTCTGTCAAAATGTGAAATTCTCACATGAATTCTCTTTGCTAAGCCACACAGCCTTTCTGTGAATTGGCTGAATTCACCATCACAGGGTATATTCTATCTATAATGAGTTAGTGGTTTAGTGCTCCTGTAAGATCCATGCAAAGGGGTAAGAAAGGTGAGATTAGAGGTGAGAAAAAAACAGGATCTTAGATGCCACATCAAGGGTTGAGAGTTTACCCAGTAGGCAATGGGGACACATTGGAGTTTTTGAGCAAAAGAATAATATAATCTAGATATTTACCTTTATCACCTTTGTGGATGGCTCATGACAAAGGAAGAATCGCTGATCATAAAAGGGAGAATGGACACAGCAAAATGACGCAAGAAGTGTAACAGTTCAGGAATGAAGGCACCACAGCTAGAACCAAGGAGGCACCTGCGGGTACCACACAGCCAAGTTGTAAATAAAGTAGGGACAACATGTGGTACAGTTATGCGGGACTTAATGATGGGAATGGCTTCTGAGAAATGCGTCGTTAGGCAAATTTGTGATGGCACAGATATATTTATTTCTATATATTTTTTCATATGGAAAACCAAATGTTCCAGCACGATTACTGAATATCAATCATTCCCTCTACTTGACCTGCAATGCCAATGTCAAGTACCACATATCAGGTCTCATATATGCTCCACTATAATCTTATGGGACCACTGTTGCACACGCAGTCTGTCGTTGACTGAAATGTTGATTTGCAATGCACGACCGTAAGAGACTGTACAAAGCTTAGGTTTTCAGAAGAGTGTTGGTATCATTGACCAAAACAGAAAAATCAATAAGAGAGCTAAGTTTCAGAATTAGGGAGGAAACATAATGAATATAGATATAGGTATGTTGGGCTTGTACTTCTATAATTAAATTCAGAGGGAATGTTGAAGGCAGCTAGAAAAGGAGAACTTGAGCTTCAGAAAAAAGACATTGCGATGTATGAGTAAAGACAGATTAGGTTATGCTACAGTAACAAGCTACGTGACTATCTCAGGGGCTTGAAACAATGGTGTTTATTTATAACTCAGACTCCACGTTCACTGCTGTTCAGCGGGGAGGCTCTGTCCATCCTCGTCGCTCAGGGACTCAGTTTAAGGCAAGCTCATCGCCACATGCTCCCTGTGATGACAGAGACAGGGAAAGGAGAACAGGGCAAACCAAGCACTGCCTCATAAAACTTCTGCCCAGAAGTGACATGTCACATTTTTTCTCACATTTCATTGGGAAAAGTCAGTCACATGATCACCCCTGAGATCAGATGAATGCAGACAAATAATTCTACCCGTGCCTAGGAAAAAGACCAGCCATTTGTGAGGGCCTGTGCTAACTTCCGCAGGTGTGAGAGATGCTGAAGACAGAGCAGCAGGTGAGCTCTTTGATGGAAAGAGGAGAGGGGGGAAAAGCAAAGCTGTAAAGATAGAACTTCACAGAACACTCTTATTTACAGGGCAGTAGGAAGAACACATACTTAAGGCAAAATAAAAACACATAGAAAAGCAAAAGGCTCGGTTCGGTCTCAGGTCACACGTGTGAGAAGCATCTCAAGACGTTTCCCCAGTGCTGGCTCTGGAGAGAAGTCAAAGAAGCTGAGGCTGAGAAAGGCCACTGGGTCTGACCTGGAAGGAGACAAGGTTGGCCTTCCAAGAGAGCTGCTCCAGCAAGGCCACGGGGCTGGGTACGAAGCCGGACTGAGGAGGGAACCATCCAAAACGGAGGCAGAATGTTGGACTTTGCAACAAAGGAAAGGAAACAAGATGGTTGCTGAAGGTAAAGTAAAATCAAAGCTGCTTTGTTAAATTAAAACCTGACAGTTTTTTCTTCGTCCATTCAGTGAATATTCATCAAGCATTCACTCTTGCCAAACCCTGTTTTAGGAGCCGGGAGAGAGCAAGCCAGATAAGTTTCCTGTTCCCATGGAGCTTATCTTCTAGCGGAGGCAGACGTACAATAAACAAGTGAGCAAAGAAATGAGTGAGTGAAGAGACCATTTGCAATTATATTTAGTTCAGATAAAACTAAATAAATTATATTTAGTTCTTTCTTGCCTTCTGGAGGGAAGTGGCTGGGCGGGTGGGGAGTATGGGCTGAAGGGTATAGCCTAGACTAGTCAGCAAAGGGCTCTCAGCAGGAGCTGGCATACAAGTTGACTCTCAAAGGACAAGAAACCTCAGCCAAGCACAGATTTGGAGCTGGAGTGTTCTATGGCGTGCAAAACCTCTGATGGCAAGATCAAGTTCTCATAGAGAATAGGGACTGGAAGGACATATTAAATGGCAGGGTGTGTGTGTGTGTGTGTATGAATATCTATAGTAAATGAAGGTTCTAGAAGGCATTTACTTCTCAATGCATAGGACCCATTAGTTTGGAAGCACATGGCTTCTCCTTTCGGTAACCTAACCCTGCCACAGAACCACCTTCAGTTGTCAGGAAACGATGGCTGCACAGTAGAGAGCTGCTGAGGTAGATTCTTCTCTCACTGTTTTAGATTTTTTTTAAGTTTTTTTTTTTTTTTAAGTTTTTGAACCAGCCCTTACTGGCTTAACATGCAATGCCTTTTCTACTTGCATTCTCCCTATTTTCAGATTTGCAGAATTTAGTCACATATTTGTATAAGGTTGACCTTTCTCCTATGTTACTGTAGGACTTAGGAAGGCTTTTCCTGGGCCTGCTCTTCTACCCATGTGAGCTTTTAAAAGAGAAACTCACACCTCTGCAGAGCTCCATGACCAGCCCCGGTAGCCTTAGCAGATGAAAGCAATCATTATGGCCATTATGGTCTGAATTAAATTGCCACTAGGAAAAAGTACATATATTTTAAATTTGGGGTTTGCGGATGTGGTGGGATAATCTAACAAAAGATTAATTTGTGTTATTTATTTTGATGTATTCATAATATTTGTTTATTGTCTCCACTGCCCACCCCTGCTCTAACAGGCTCCATGAGGGCAGGAATATTTCTCTGTTTTGTTGCCGGATATATGCCCAGTTTCTAGACCAGTGTGGGGTGGAAGAGGTGCTCAGTAAACACGCAGTGAATTAGTGTCTCTTCCACTTGCCATGGGGCCCTGGAAGGAAGCAAGGCTTTCTCTCTCACCAGTCTTGAGAAGGCGGCCAGGTTCCTGTCTGAATTGTGATTGCTGGTCTGAGGGCTCGTCAAACACTTTGTTCTGTAGGCTTCAAAAGCCCCGGTCCGGATACCCAGCAGCAGCCTGGGCTCAGGGCAGCAAGGTGGGCAGCGCCAGGAGCAGTGGGGAGGGCCCTCGCCTGAGTCTCTGCAACACCAGAGACAGGGAGCCTGCCAGGGGAGGAAGAAGAGTCCCCAACGCATTGCAAGACCAGAGGGTTGGAATATATCATTCTGACTGACGTAGGCTTTAAACTTCCTTCCCCAAATCATAAAGGCCAGAGCAAGGTGACAAGCTCAGGGAGGTGGCCCCGGCTGGTGTGCGCTTCACAGACACCGGGCCACCCTGGCTCCAAAGCACCCTGTGCGAGATGAGTTCAGTGTAGAGAGAGGGTGGTTTGGTCTCCAGCTGGTGGTGGCCGCTGTGGCCTGGAGAGGAAAGGCCGGAGCCACCGCGGTCACGGAAGAGTCAGGAACAACATCTCAGAGCTGTGGGGACTCATCCCCAGGGGCAGAAGCACGGCCAGCAGTGACCTGCGTTCTGCTCCAAAGTGTCCATCACTGAGAGCGAAGGAAAAGAAAACAGAAAACAGAGGAGGGCAAGTGGTTTGGCAAAAGCCACTCGAACGGGTATTTTGGAGATAAGACCCCTTCCCTCCAGAGCTGGGGGTGAGGATGACACTTTCATCTTTCCCTGGAGCCCCATCAAACACGCTCTTGTTCACGGCGGCAAGGACAGTGTATGGCTTTTCTGCATTTCTGTGCCACCCGGGGGGGCGCGCGTGTTCTCTGCACCAAGGGAGAAGGCAGAGGGCCTGTCCCCACAGTCCCAACCACCCTGCTGATGCCACCGCCACCCGCCCCCTCGTCCAAGTACCAAGGTCCCAGGAGATGCACGAGGCGAATCCAGGTCACTCTGGCACAGGGTTGAGGTCCTTTTTTTGTTTCTGTTTTTTTGACCTTGAAATATTTCTTTATCCCCCTCAGTGCTGACTGGAAGGGTCAGCTCCTTCACGGCTGGCGATGTCACCCTTGTGCGTGGGCCGAACACCTGCTGCTGTTTGGTGACAGACGCCGGAACTGGCCCCGAGAGGAGAGTCGGGCTCAGCGCTGTGCCGGGTGTCCTCGCAGAGCCGGTGCCGGTGGCCAGGGAGGGGCTCCCGGAGCCCCGGTTTCCCTGAGTCTGCAAAGACTCGGGGCTCTGGGAGCATCTGAACAGGATGACTGGGAGATCAGCATCGTGTGTGCAGCTTTCCATTCCCTCCCGGACAACCTGAGCTAACACGTGAGGACGGAGACTGGCTCCCAGAAGGTCCATCCTCCGGGCAGATGAACCTGGCGGGCCCTCCCTCCTGATTTCCATCTCTGCAAATCCCAGGGCCGGCACAGCCCCACCTCTGGGAAACATTCTCTAACCTTCATTGACCCTGTGGGTTTCTCTCTCTCTAAACTCTGACACTACCTATTATTTCATCCACTCAATTAATATCTACCAAGCCCCTACTTTTTTACAAGCAAAGGAAAATGGCAACGACACGGTCCTACTCTCTTGGAGAGGTGGAGGGGGGACAAACACTCACCAGAGCACTTATAGTGCCTTGATATACCCTGCCTTAGAGTGTTCACCCCTTCTGCATCCGGAGACTTTTATGTTAATTATATGAGACTCGGTTTTCTCATAAGACTTTCAGCACTCTGAGAGTAGGCGCTGTATCTTATGTGGTAATTCACCAGGTGCAGAGTATAAAGCAAATCTATGAACACTCTTTTTGAAATTGAAAAGAAATGAATTTTGGGAGGTAGAGTGCTGCAGTCAGATCATCTTCTGGGAGAAAAACAGCAAGTCGCTCATGTGTGTGACAACCAGGCATTCCTGGATGGTTTCACTTGCACTTTTTCCACTTGAAAAAATCCCCACAAGTTATGCAGCTAGAAGAGAACACAATCCTACTGCTGACCTCAGGCATACATTGCGGGCCGATAATTTCCAGCCGTATCTTTCCAAGGCAGCCAGTTAGGTCATTAAGAAGCAATGAAGGATATTTATAAGGGGAAAAATGGAATGGAAATGGATCTCTGTCTCAATCCATACATAAATATAAATTCCAGATGGATTAAAAGTCAAGATGCAAAAAGAAAACCGATATAACTAATAGAACTTCTTATTGCATTGTGGAGGTAAGAAAGGCCTTCTTAAGAAAGTAAAAAATACCCAGAAGCCATAAAGAAAAAGATTGACAGATTTGAACATGTAAAACCAAAAGCTTCTCTAGTAAAGAAAAAGAAGTATTTTTTTAAAAGCCACCAAGTAAGAGAATACTATTCATACTTTTAGAGATCAATAAGAAAAATGAATTTTGAAAAAGGCAATCTAAAAGAAAAAAGATAAATAAAATGACATAAACAGAAAATTTACAGAATACAAATGGCCAATACACATATGAAAAAATGTGAACTCTTACAAGTGTTTGTGGAAAAATCTATTCTTCGTCATGAGGTTCGACATATTTTAAAGTGATCGACAATGTTGACTGTTGGTGAGGTTGTGAAGATTTCCTCATATACTGTTGGAGAAAGTGTAAATTGCTGGTCCCTTTTGGGAGGATGATCACACAACATCTAACATGACTGTAAATGCACACACCCTTTCTTCAGGGTTTTACTTCTTAAAATTTACCCTCACTTCTGTATGGGGTCCAAGAAGACTATAAACAGAAAAAAAAAAACTATATATCCACATAGATTTCAAAAAATTGCTGCATATAAAGTGGAGCAATATGTGTAATATAAACCATTTATATAAATTTACAAAACAAAACAACAAGATTGTTATTTTCATGTATATATGTAGCTAAAGTGTAAAAATACAGAATGGAGTGATAAGTATCAAATTCAGAAAAGCAGTTCTTCAGAAAAGGTAAAGAGAAAAGTGACACAAAAGGGACATATAAATGTATATAACTTTATGTGTATACTTTTTCTTTTATTTAAAAAATGTATGGTGAATAGGATAAAATTTTAACAATTTATTTTGTATAGACAAAGGTCTCTATGCTTTCAGTATGTTTATGTTTTCAGTAAGTTTATGTTCATTTTTTCCAAATAAGAATAAAAGTACAATAAAAATTATACATAAACAATGATGTTTGCTGCAAATTTTGTTTTTTGAGAGAACAATCTTTTCTTTTTTGAAAACAACCTAAAGTTTCTTTATAGAAGAATGGTTAAACAAATGATCTATTCTTAAGCAGATGACTATGCAGAGCCTTAAAAGAACAAAAAGACACAGAAAGTTCTTTAAGATGTATTGTTAAATGAGAAAAGCAAGACAGAACAACACCAGGTCTCACTTACATATGTATACTTTTAAAATATTGCACTGATTATAAGATACTTTTTCCCCTCACTTTGAACATCTAAAATCTGAATGCACCTTAAAATCAATGACATCATAGATTAATTGGCAATGTTTTTTTCTTTCTTAGTGGTAGGTAAAATTGTGGCATTTCTTACAAGCAGAAGGATCATATATAAGCAGGAATGTGGTGGATATACATAAATGTATGTATGTAAATGAGCTTTTTCAAAATCAGGAAGGATGCCCACTGCAAGGTGCATAGGAGATGATTTGTGGGGTGAGTCGGATTAGACAGGGTAAAAGGCACAGAAACGGTTTACTCTCTATATATTTCTGTGTTGTGTGAATTTTACCAATACACGTGAAATAGGATCCCATTTGTACAGTTAAATATATATGTGCCTAGAAAAAAATCTAGTAGAATGTAAGCCAAAATATTATTAGTAGTTTTCTCTGGGTTGAAAAGTTATAATTTTTTTTTTTTTTTGCTTAACTGTATCTGAGTTTTCTTCTACAATTAATATATATTAGTTGTGTGTATATATAAATTTAAATATATATATATTTTTTAAAGCCAGCATGTATTAATAATTGCAAGATCTGCTGATGTTAACTCCATCAGTGGCCAACAAACACGTAAGAAAGGCCTGGGTATACACCATCAAAACACAACCCTGCTCACATCTCTGCTCACCTACACAGAGAGCTACTTAGGAAATCACGAGCAGAGAGGCCTAGACTTGTTCTCACCTGAGCATGTCTATCATGTGCTGGGCACCATACAAAGATGAATGAACTAGGGCCCTGCTCTCTGGGAGCCTATAACCTAGCTAAGGGTCAGAGGACAGATGGATAAGAGGACCCCTGCCCTAGTCAGTTGACTTGCTGCTGAGACAATCTCATTTTGCTAAGATTTCAAAACTAATAAACCTCCTGCCTGTGAACCGTGAGTTCCTTGGGCAAGCTGCCTAGATGATTTGGATGCAAAAGGCTCAGCATCATTAATCCAGGGATCTCCAATTGTGTGTCTTAAAGTAAGTTTGTGTTTTTAATTGCCATTAGTCTGTTTTTATCTCTATTATAATCTATTTTATGATGTGATTTCATAAAATAAGATACTTTTCTCTGAGTAAAATCTTTTACAAAGAGATAAAGAATTTTATTCTTTTGAGATATTTTACCTCTTCGAAGTTACCCACACTGTGGGTTTCCTCATGACCTAGAAACAAGAGGACAAGTTCATCAGGGTCTCCTCGGCTTTGAGAAGCCATCAGTGGAGACAAAAGCTGTGGGTCGTAGCCATGTCAGAGCTTCCTAATCACTGCCCCCGGTGAAACCTTGTTAATTATCACAGGGATCCAGTGTTTTCAACAGTAACGAGCTGAATGTGTATTCCTTGATGGCTCAGAGTAAATACAGAATTTGTTTCAGCTCCGGTGATGTTTCAGACCTTCCCCGTTCAAAGACAAGCTGACATCAAATCACACATCTTTTCTTCACACAGAAAGATATGATGCCATTGTATCCCCAGACATTAGATATTAACACCTAAACACACTCACTTAACCTGTTAGCAATTTTGTTCTCATTTGACTCCATTTTAGGGACAGGTATCCACTTCCTCTTCCCCCAGAGCACCCAGACAGACCTCAGCCACATGCTGCCTGGCTGGGCTGGGCTCACAGACCCCAGGAAGAACAGAGAAGCCTTGTTCTCCCAGAGGGCTGTCTGCAGTAAACACTGCAGCCCATGCGCAGGTGTATGTGTGAAAAAGGGCTGTTAGGAGAGCGAGGAAGAGATTCATTCTGAGCATTGGAGAGCGACTTAGAGGAACAGGGACAGTGCTAACTCAGATAATTATCTATAAAGGTAATCAGAGGCAAAACATCTTTACTATAGCCAGTGAGAAACAAAAGACAACTACAAACAAGTGACAGACAATTAGCTTGACAGCTGACTGGGCAGTAATGATGGAAGTCAGAAAACAGTAGGAAATTATCTTCAAAATGCTGAGGTAAAATATTAACAAATGTCAACCTGGACTGATACACTAAAAAGAACTATTTCTCAAGAACAAGGGTGAAATGAAGACATTTTCAGATAAACACTGAGAAAATTGACCTCCAAACCCTCACTAAAGGAAAATCTAAAGGTTTTACTAAAAAAGAGAAATGAAACAAACAAAAAAATCCAGAAGGTAGGTCTGAGATACAGAAAAAAGAGTAACTAAATTTTTTTTAATTGTAAATTTTGAAAAATCTAAAATTGATGTCATAAAAAATAATATCTAAATTGTGGGGTCAAAACAAGAGCACAACAATTTCTTGTTGGAGTTTTCCTAATGTCCTCTATTATTTGAAAAGAGACTTCAAGATATCAACTCTACATGCTTTTAGAATGCATGTTGTAGTTTTTAGAATAACCATTAGAAAAAGAGAAATAGTATGATATCTTCCAAGTTAGGAAAGTAGACAAGGCCAGAATACATGGAGAAATTTAATCTGTTCCCCCCAAAAAGATGAAATATTGGGACGGATGGAAAAAAAAAAAGATAAAAAATTGGGACAAAGGGAAAGGATATAATAAACTGTTAGAATTAAATTCAAATATGTCAGTAACCACGAAACATGAAAATAGGCTGAATTATCTACTCAAAAGTTAGGAATTGTCAAAAACAATATTCTGCTATATTCTAGACATGGCATACCTCATACCTAAAACATAAAGACATAGACAGGTTTAAAATAAAAAGGCAAAACCAATAATATTTTAGGCAAAATCCTAAGCCAAATAAAGTCACTGTAGCTCTATTCATATTAATCAAAACTTTGAGGCAAATAGCAGAAGGCCATCATATAATAAAAAAAGTTGAGTTCAGCAGAATATAAAAATTCTAAATTTATATAAATCTATTAGTGAAGTTTAGAATATAGAAAGGAAATTTGATAGAACCACAAAGAGTAATTGACAAGCAAAAACATGTAATGCACTTGATATATTGAACTCTGAAGCCAAAGTAATGTTAGTTCTCTGTGAAGGTTAATGCAATAGACAAACCTCTGGTGAGTTTTACCTAGGAAAAGAAGAAGAGAAAAAGATACAAAAAACAGTATTAGAAATAAAGAGTCTATAACTACGGATACAACAGAAATTAAAGATAATGACAAAATAATAGGAACACTGTAATGTGTGGAATGCAACCCTGCTGAGATAGGGTCTTCACCTGTGTTTGCTCACTGCTGCATCCTGGTAACTGAACCTTGTCTCACACACAGTGGGGTCTCACTCCTGTTGAATATATAAATTTGAAAACTTAGAAAAGTGGATAAATTCTCTGAAAAATATAATTTACCAAAACTAACTCATGAAGAAAAATGATACCTTCCCTAAAAGGAAGGATGAATACGTGGAGCACGGAGGATTTTTAGGGCAGTGAAACTACTGTATGATACTTAACGGTGGATACACATCATCATAAATTTGTCCAAATCCATCGAATATACAACACCAAAAGTGAGCCTTAATGGAAACTACAGACTTTGGGTGACAATGTGTCAATGTAGGTTCATCAGTTATAAAAAATGCACCACTGGGGGGGGGGTGTTGATAATGGGGGAAGCCGTGCATGTGGGCGGGCAGGGGGTGTATGGGAACTCTCTGTACCTTCTGCTCAGTTTTGCTGTGAACCAAAAACTGCTCTAAAAAAAAAAACTCATTAAAAACAAAACCAAACAAAAACTCCCCAAACCTCCCCAAAAAGAAAATGATAGACTCAGATCCTTTTAGAAGTAAATTCAATCAAATATTCAAGGAACAATTTTTTTACACTTACACAAACTTTTCCAGAGAATAAAAAAGATGAAACATTCCCCCAACTCCTTCTCTGAGGCTAGCAAAATATTGATTCCAAAACCAGATAAGACAGTGCAATACATGAAATTAAGGCCCATCTTACACATGAACATAAAAGCAGAAGTTCTATACAAAATAGTCATAAATCAAGTCCAGCAATACATAACAAGATAATAAAACATGACTGAACTGGGTTTATTCCAAGAATGCAATAGTAGTTGACTATTAAAACTCAAACAATGTAATCTGTCACACTAATAGATTAAAGGAAAAGAAAATAGGATATGCCCAGTACATGCAGTTAAAATAGCTAATAAAATTTAACATCCTTTAAGATTAAAAAAATTTTTTAAATCTCTTAGCAAAGTTGGAATGGAGAGAAACTTTCTTAATCTGATAAGGGACTCCTAATAAAAACATAATCCTAACTCTAAATCTAAGGGTTTATTAGTGAAACACTGGAAGCATCTTTTATTTGTCCTTAATTATTCTTTTTTCCCCAAAATATTAAGGGGGTACACATGTTTTAGATTACATGGATCATTTTTGTAATGCTTGAGCCCCAGCTGTAGGTGAGCCCATCACCCAAATAGTGTTCACTGTACCCATTAGGTAGGTTTTTGCCTCTTCCCACCCCTCTCCTTTTCCACTGAGTTCTATTTCACTTTGTGCACATGTGTGCTCGTCAGTTAGTTCCTTGGAAAAATTGGAAATAGAAGGATGGATCCCATCCCACACTGGCTATAACCACTGTGGACCAATTGTACTGTATCCAGAGTAGCCCTGACTATATAATAAAATAAAAATAACCAAAGGCATAAAGATTGAAATAGAAGAAACAAAACTATCATTATTTTCCTATAATAGAATTTTCTACATGAAAAACTCCCCCAAATCTACAGACTAATTATGAGAATTAACAAGAGAGTTTATCAAGATTGCTGCTACTACTCAAAATGCAAAAATCCTTTGCAAATCTATATACCTTGCAACAAAGATTTAGAAAAATATAACTTTCAAAGGCTACTAACTATTTAAAATACTACAAAAATAACGGAAACCTAGGGATGAGTCTAACAAAAGATGTGAAAGATCTTCATGGATAAAAACTTTACTTAAAGCTATTAAAGGTTTACACTAATTTAGAAAGACAACATGTTCATGGATAGGGTGACTTAAATATAAAAACATGTCATTTTCCCCCTAATTAACCAATAAAAGAAATGTAACTCCAGTCTCAGTAGGTGATTTCATGGGCCTTGTTGATTCTAAATTTGTATAAATACCATGGCCGAGACACACGTGAATAAGAACAAAGGTCAAGAAGGAATTTCCCTACAAGATACAAAGACTAATTTTAAAATGATAGTAATTAAAAGAGTGGTATTTGTGCAAGAACAGACAAATAGACCAACAGAACTGAAAAGGGATGAAAACTGACATGCACACCAGTGGTGGCAGTGTAGACCAAGAGAAAAACATAGACACTATAAATGCTAACACAAGTGATTATTCATATACAAAAAAAGAAAACGTATCCCAACTTCACACCATACACAAAGATAATTACAGACGGATCAAGGACTAAAATGTAAAATATAAAACATTGCGAGTTTTACAGTAAGACAATATTTTTATGACCTCAGGATAAAGAAGTTTTAAGCAAGTCACAAAAAGTGCTAAACTTAAAAGAAAACATAGACAACAGCGACTTTGTCTTAAAATTAAGATTTTCAATTCATAAGAAACCATCAAGCTTCAAAAAAAATCTCTTTGGGGAGAAGATGTTTGTAGCACATAAAATGATAGAAGATTAGGATCCATAATATAAAATGAAAATCTACAAATCAATAAGAAAAAGATAAACAACTAAATAGAAAAATGGGAAAGGTAATGAACATGCCCATAATGGAAGCAGAGTATAAATAGTCCAACGATCACATGACAAGATGATCAACCTTGTTACTACTTAGAAAACTGAAACTAAAACTTCAAACAGATACAATTTCTCACCACTATATTTGCAAAAATTAAAGTTCGGCAATACCAAGTATTGTTGAAAAGGTGGAGCTACAGGTCATACACTGTCATAAGGTCAATATGGGGACATCGACGACTTTGACAAGAGCAGTTCTGGAGGTTGGTGTAGGTGAACACCTGACCGGAGATTTGAGAGACCCAGGGAGGAAAGGAACTCTGGGCAGTGAGTGTAGACAGGTGCAGAGAAACAGGCAGTGCCTGCTGAGAGAAGTCAGGGTACACGTTTTTATTTGTTTCTCCCCACCTCCTCAGATGGGAAAAATATACATAGGGACAATTCTTGATTTAAGAGAGAGGAAAGAACTGATGGAGCGATGCCGTTGAGCAGATAAGAGGGGCTGGGATGAAGGCAGGAGTGGAGGGAGGGACCTCAGATAGCAGCACGGACGGTTCTCCTGCGGGAACTGGGAAGAGGCAGAGGTGCAGGTGCAGGTGCTGGCAGGTGGGCAGGTGTGGCGACGGAGTTGGTAGAGGCCCCTCTGATGCTCTATTTTCTCAGCAGAGTAGGAGGCAAGATCATCAGCTAAGAGGATGAGAGGAAGATGCTGGAGGTCTGGGGAAAAGAAGAGTTTGAAATTCTCATCTAGAAAAGTGGAAGGGCGAATGGATTAGGGGAGTACAATGCAACTGCCCCAGGGCATCGAAGGCCCATTTGAGATTTGTGGTCATGAATTGAAGGTGAGACCCACCAGCAAGATTGCCTATTTTTTTTTCCCTAACCATACTCAACCACACAAGAGCAGGCATAAGGGAAACAGAGACTTCCATTTAACCAAGATTGCTTCTTTGCCAAGCCAGCATGACAAACGGAGAGGGAAGAGAGTTGAGGACGTAGGAAGGGAGTGAGTATAATGACTAATCATGGAATTCGAGCAGGGGAAGGTGAGGAAAGAGGATGTCAAGTGGGTGAGGAGTGGTGAAAAGTGGCAGGGTCAATAGATGGAAGATCCTGGTGGGCCCTAAGGATTGTCACAACTGGGGGACTGGAGGGAGTGAATTGGCGCGATTAAAGGTGGCCAAGTGGGATGTGTAAGATTATGAGTAGTGTCAATTGTTGGTCATAAATGTATCTAAGAAAAAGAAGTAAGACAGAATGGAAGATGGTTTTTGAAGTAGAGAAATTCAAAGAAGTGAGAGTCTGGGGAGATGGAAGAATCATCTTTAAGTAAATCCACACAAATTAATAGTGCCACATGTTGTAGAGAATGATAGCACAGCTGGAGTTAAAACAGTCATGAAATAAGGAGGGCTCCTACCCCACTTCTGGGTCTAGTGGTGTGAGGGCTATTGGAGAAAAGCATCCACCACTTAGTAGGGCTGCAGGGGAAGCAGTAAATTCAGGGGAAAATGCAAAAAAAATTTAAAACATATCAGTTCATTCTTTAAAATGAGATTGCCTATATTCTGAAATGCTACCAGTCCACTTTGAACAGCTCAAGTTCTATATACTTCACTGATTAATTCTTGAGATCTGCTCAGAATACATATGTGTTTTCTCAATTATCAATCATTATTCATTCAACAAATTTTTATTCAGTGCATATTCAACAATATTCGCTCAGGTGCTTAGAATTCATCAGCGGGAACAAAACAAAGATCCCTGCCCTTGCAGAGCTTATTTTCCAAGCCTATTTATTTTCTTTTCAATTTTGTGCAGAAATCAGAGGTGTGGATTGTCTTGCTTTTATGGTAAACTATCTTGCTCCAAGTACGCTGAACAAGGTGAAGCCAGGTAAAAAGAAAATAAAATCTAAGGTACCAAAAACTAAGCACTGAGAGGGAAAGTTTTGCTGCCCAGCAGGGAACCCAGCCCAGGACAGGGCATAGGTATGTTCCCAGGGATGAGAAGTGAGGAGGATTTTTTAAAGCCTATCTTAGTCCATGCTGTGGGCATCCCTGAGACTGGATAATTTATAAAGAACAGAAATTTATTTCTCACAGTTCTGGAGGCTGGGAAGTCGGAGGTTGACGGGCTGGTGTCTGGTGTCTTCATGCTGTGTCATCGCAGGGGGGTGGGAAGGGCCAGCAAGTGTGCGCGACTGAGAGGGAAGGGGCTGAACTTGCCCTTTTTATCAGGAGCCCACTCCTGTGATAAGTAATTCATTCCCATACTAATCCCATACCCTCATGACCTGATCACCTCTTACAGGCCTTGCCTCTTAATACTGTCACACTGGCAATCAAATTTCAACATGAGTTTTGGAAGGGACATGCAAACCACAGCAGAGCCCAAAGACCGGGGGTGACTTCTGTCCCATATTACAAGGCAAGGTCTCCATGTGCTGTTGACTGACCAACAAGGTCTGGGTTTGTCTTTGAGGTGGGCAAGAACTGGCTGGAAGTGGTCAGCTGTGAATGTGAGGCACCCCTCCCAGGATCATGGTGTCCAGCTGCCTCTGCCACGTGTGTGGCATCAGAGTGTCATGTTGTGGACAGCTGTCTGGCGTGGCCTCTGATGCCCGTGGCGCCCGGCAGTGAGTGAGGGCTTGATGGAAGCAGGCGCGGGGATTCCAGCAGCTGCGGTCAGGGGCAGAGCCAGGGAAGGAGGAGTACGTGGACGTCACACAGCCTGTCTGAGAAACACACAGACTGAAAAGCTCAGTTCAGACTTGTTCTTGTTTATTTCGATAGGTTCAGAAATGGAGAGAGGAGGAAGCCACTCTTCCCAACTCTCCTCCACCCTCCACGTCGGCACTCGGCCTTTCTTTGGTTCCCCTCCTTGGGTTTCTCCTGAATACAGCCTTCCCTCCTGGTGGCCATCCACGCCATCCTCCCCACGGTACTGCCCCGCCTCTTCGCTTCTCCACTTGCTTCATGGCCTTTCCTGGGTAACAGCAGTGGGACTGCAGAGAGCCCTGGGCGCTGGGCACCTTGTGGTTCCGGGTTCCGTGGACACAGCTGTGAATGAGATTGACTTAGGAGTTTACATTCTTGTACTCTAAAGACAGCAGATAAACAGGAAAACTGTCAGAGAGTAATGTGCTGAGAATTAAAATGGAGAGATGAAATTGCAACTGTGCAACCTCTCGGGGGATGGCTCTATACTGGGTGGCTTTTGGTGCACCCCTTAAGGCGTTAAGGAGAGCAACTGACAATTTATGATCAACAACACTGTTAACTAGGCTGTGGAAGTGCTAGATACACCACAGGATTCTGCCATTTTTGCTCTACGTGACAAAAAAGCAAATACGTTTTCTTATCTATACCAGACAGGGGGTGCAAGAAAGCCCAGTTAGAAAATGAATGACAATGGTCACAGGTCCCATTTCCTTTGTTTAGCGAGGATTTTTAGTTATCACAAGGCTTTCTTATTAGGCCTCTGGTAAGCAAATGGCATGGTATTAAAGGGTATTACCTAAGAAAACAAAATCCAACAGATGCATATTTTATCCTGATACCTTCTTTAAGACACAGACATCCAGGGACATTGGAAAGAGACTTGGGATACCAAAGCCAGGCATGGTCCTACAGGCCTCAGCATTGAGTCCAGGGTTTCCTTTCAGGTGGAGAAATCTTTGCAGAAACTTCCCCTCGCCCGTGGATTCAGCCCCCGGTCTTGGAGGAGTATCCCAAACTCTGGGACTTGGAGGTGCTCTGTGGCAGCCCTTGGTGTAGAGCTCGGCCTGGAGGGGTGCAGGGATGAGGGGTGCAGGGGTGAGGGGCACAGGTGGTGCCAGGAGCAGTGGAGCCTCCAGGCCTTCCCCCGAGATGTGGCAGGACAGAAGGTTTGGATCTGATTGCCAACGTTCATTCCAAGACCAGCACACTGACCTTAGGCTCGGGAAGGGACTTACTGCTTTTGAGGGGCCTGCCAGGATTTGAAATGAAGCAGAAATTCTTATAACATCCAGCCATAAGTTTAAATCTTTTTTTTTTTTAACCCAAGCAGAATAGTGAGATAGCTTGACATTTTGCATGCTTAAATTTAGAGCAGACTACAGAAATTGAATACCCACGTCATAAACTGCTTCATTTAAGCACAACACACACAGCCAGACTTGGTTTCATGTGACTTGTATCTTGAGAGTGCTTCTTCTTTAGCTGCAACTTAAAACCGTTAAGGTGGCTAATGAATATGAGTCTGAGAACGAGGACGCTCACCTCCAGTCCTGCCTCTTGCTTGGCTGAAAAAGCCTCTTCTTGGGGCCCCAGCAAACTTCTCTCCGGGACTGCATGGTGGGTGTGCAATGCCTGGCTCTCATGCCCAAAGGGCATACATGATCTGAGATGACCACAGACAGTAGTGAGGACCCACCTCAGTGTCTGGGCGCATGTGAGTAGGGGTATCTATAAGATTACCCTACTTCTATGCCTAATAATGGTGATTAGTAACCGTGGGAAGCATGCTTTGCCTGTCTTAATTCTCCTAATTCTCATCATAACCTTACAGGATATTACCATTTTACCAATGAGGAACCTGAAGCTCAGAGAGGTTAAGTAACTCATCCAAGCTCACACAGCTCTGAGTGGGCACCCAGGCATCAGAGTGCACACCCCCGCCTTGCAGCCTCTGGGTGTCAGCCCTGAGCACTTACCACCACTACTGAACGGGGGGATGGGAACAGGATGGAGCTGGTGATTCTGGCTGAAGAGGCTCCCACGGGAAGCGGGTGGTTTTGGTTCTGTGTGAGCACTGGAGAGAGAGTGACTCGTCAGAGGGTAGGAGGCTTGGACAGAATATAAAATGATTGATTCTGTCTAGAAAAAAATTATTGCTCCAGCACCATGAGCAAGGTGAAGTGTTTTAAAAAGTTCCCTTTTGAGAAAATTGAAGTAGATCTTAGAAAAATGAATCTAATAGAAGAAAAAAGAAAGGCAAAGGGAGCCCAGTGGTTCAGCTGTGAATATTCCAGTTTAAAGAATCTTTTCCCCTTCAGATATCACCTTTTTCTTACCTTTGTGGGCAGACCCTGTAACTTAGGCGAATCTCAGCTATTGCTCCGAAGGCTGGCTGGGATTGTCAGGAGGGACCATCTGGGCTGGGATGAGGTTTCTTCCAAAGACGTGACTTTAACTCACTAGAAGCTGTACATGACATCACATGCTTTAAACAGCAATTTCTTCGCTTTTGCCTGTCTTTTCCCTTCCTGCCTAAGCAGGTGTTGCCTGCTATTCTACCAGCAGAACAGTGGCGTGGCGGGTTATTAGATAAGCTGTTTCATTTTCGTGGGATACAACAGGAGAACCCACATGCAGAGAATCAGCTGGACCTGTTTGCTGGCTCTGCCTGAGGACAACACATCCAGACCAGAGTGACATGTTTAGTCCAGGCCAGTGGGTCTTTCCAACCCAGTCTTCATGCTCTCTACGCAAAAGTTGCTAGAATGAGTTCACCTGGCTTCTTGTGGGTTTTCTTGTGGGTATTTGTTTCTTCTTCTGACTGCACCAACGCACAGGCATATTGACCCTTCTGTTACCCTGTTTAAGTCCAAATTGATAAACATGTCCAAGGCAGGTGTCCTGGAGGTGAAGAAAGCAGGAGGGATTGAGCATCACAGAGAAGAATGAGTCCTGGAGGCTGCATTCAAATTAAGCCCCTGTCTAATGTTTAAATAGATGCATTTAAAGAAATACATAAATAATGTGCAAGAGGGTCATCCTGTTGTTGGTGCCACGCTATTAAATAAGACCTAGAGAATATTATTATTAATGTAACAGTACACAGCACCCCTTATTGAGCACATCTCACATGCCTGGCAATAATGTTGTATGGTAGACATTATCCCCATTCTGATGACAGAATAATGTCTATGAAGTGCCAAGGTCACAGAACTGGTAGTGGCAAAGACACAGGTCTAAGTTTAAATCTTATATTCCAAGCCAAGAGCCTGTGCCACCCCATGGTGAGGAAGCCAAGGCACAGATAGGCAAGGTGACTTACCCATGCACAGACACAAAACCCACTGGGGATATTGTTTAAGCCTTTCCTGCAATTCCTATGTATGACTTTAGGAAAACTGTATAATAATTCTTTGTACCCCAGTTTCCTCATTTCTCCAATTTTCATACCACCAGCCCACTCTTATGCATGTTGGATGGGAAAATATATGTGGGTGGTCTTCATTAACTACTCCTAGTTTGTCTGAGTACCATGCAAACTGAGCAATGCCTATTTTAACTACTGGTGAATTGAAAAATAATGCTTCTAGAAGGTGGCATAAAATAGCACCAGCCTGGACCTTCCTATCCTGCAAATAAAAGGTGTCTGTTCCCTGCAGGGAAATGAATTCAGAGTCAAACCGGCAAAGGGCAGCCCAACAGAACAGAGCTGGGATTCAAACTCAGGCTCTTCCTGTGGAACTTCATTCCAGCTGTGCAAGGGTGAGTTGGGGTTGATTAGTGCCTGAGGGTAGCCAGCCCTGGAGAGTTCATCTCTCTAACAGTAACACCTGCTCTTATCAAACTCTCGCCAGATGTCGGACTGTGCTTTACAAGCAATATTGCACTGATTTTCATAACAACACAAGGATAGCCCCATTTTGGGGGCTGAGGATTCTGGGAACTTAGGTAACTTCGCCATGGGCCACAGCTGTAAGGAGGTGAACCAGGGTTCAAAGGCAGGCCTGTCGGCTGTGGGGCCCTAGCTCTGATTCACTCTCATTAGTTTTCTCTGACTTTCATCCTAGGAACTCGCCAAGCCTGGGCTGCCCGACATGGCAGGCAGGGGAGCTCGGAAGACAGGCAGGAAAAGGGCAAAGAGTGTGGAGAAGGCCGGCTTGGTTCTGGGCTCTGCCAGCTGGTCCCTGTTAGTTTGATCGGGAACCAGCTGTACATCACCTGCCAGGCATTGGGGTGGTACTTTCACGGTAATCAGGTTAATTCAGAATGACTGGTGAGTGGCAGTTCTGAGCTTCAAACCCAAGGCAGTTAGCCTTGGCTCAGGAGAATATTTTAAAAGGCTAAACTGAGGCACTCCTAAAGATACTTGTTGAGTAGCTGCTATTACCTCTGCTTTACAAATGAGGATACCGAGACGTCATAGGTTAGGCGACTCTTGAGGTCACGTAGCTAGCAAGCAGTGGAGCACGGGTAGGAATTGTGGATCTAGACAGTGCTTGAGAAATGGTTCCTCTGACAGATACCACCTGCCAATTGACTCAACACAGAGTCCCCCTCTTTTGTCTCCCTTATAAAGTCTCGGTTATAAAGGGCAATGGGTCCCCTTCTCAGGCCCTGCTACCATCACATGACACAGCTCCAGCTAATGGGATGTCAGCAGAAGTCCATTAAGAGCTTCTGGGAAGGTCGTCACAGATGACAGATAGATGCTGTCAACTCCACCTCTTCCCAACTTCGTCTTGGTTTAGGAGGGTCATGTGCCTTGGGTAGCATGAGCCATCTTGCAACCTTGTACAAAAGGCCAAGAACAGCTGGCCCTGACATCACCGACCCGCAGGACCATCAGCTGCCCAGATGAATAATTCTTGGTAGGTGCAACAAATATGCCACTTTCTGTTTAAACTCCTGAAAGTCTGGCTTTCTGTCACTTGCACACAAGTATCCTCTTGACCGATGCACGTCCTGATCAGGGCAGAAGGAAGCAGTAGGAAGCCTCGTGATGCTCTGGTCTTGTTCCAGCTACTGATTAGTAAGCACCTGGATGGGAAGCCATTCATCCGCCAGCAGCGAAGCTCTCAGATGTGATGATAAAACTCTTGGAATGATGAGACTTGTGTGAAATTGGTGTTTCATATCTCCAAACTAAAATGTGTGAAGGGCAGATCAATGGTTGGGCACAGAGTATGAGCTAAAATTCATAGACTTTCAGGAGCAAAGCTGACAAGGGTGATGGTTCCTCTCTGCAACCCCTCTGGAGTCCACCAAGCCCTGGTGAAAATCTTCCTGAGAAGGGAGGAAAGGAGGGCAGTTGAAGAGGACAGAAGTCAAGGTTGGGGGCCCCAAGATATTTCCCAGGGAGTGCCAAGAAATCTGGGGATATTGACAACTCTCCCTGACACCCTCCAATCTAGTTTGAGTATTTATCTCCTCCAAATCTCATGTTGAAATTGGGTCCCCAGTGTTGGAGGTGGGGCCTGGTGGCAGGTGTTTGGGTCATGGGGGCTGATCCCTCATGAATGGCTTGGTGCTGTCCTTGTGGTAGTGAGTGAGTTCTTGCTCTACTCACTCCCACGAGAACCGATTGTTAAAAAAAAGCCTGGTATCTTCCTCCTCACTCTCTCTTGCTTCCTTCCTCTCGCCACGTGATGCCTGCTCCCCTTCACCTCCCGCCGTGATTGGAAGAACCCTGCAGCCTCCACCAAAAGCAGAGGCTGGTGCCATGCCTCTCATACCACCTGTAGAACCCTGAGCCAAATCAACCTCTTTGCTTTAGAAATTACCAAGCTTCAGGTACTCCTTTGTAGCAATGCAAACGGACTAGGACACCCTCCTTGCTCCTCTACTCTCTCGCTCCATGGCTGGAAGTCTAATTGGCCATTTCATGCAGGGGCTAACAGTGTAGGCTTCATATTGTCTGGGTTCAAAGCTCAGTTATGAGCACAATCCAGTTATGAAACTTACCATCCATATGGCACCGGACAAGTTACTTAAACTCTCTAAGCCTGTGTGTGCTTCTTCATCTATAAAGTGGGCTAATACTAATGCCTAATTCACAGGGTTGTCATAAGGATTAAATTAGATCAGCCATGTCATACACCTATGTCAGTATCTGGCATATGGTGTATAATTGATAATGTTAGTCATTATTAGTGTCTTTAGCCAGAGCAGGTGGCTACTTGTCCGTGGTGCCATTATCACACTGAGAAGGCCGTCTTGCCTGCAACTCTCCTGCTGTCTGCATGAACCCTGTGCTGGCCCCAACACTCTTACACTGTGAACTCCCCTTGAGGTCAGGGAGGCTGGTGTTTGGATGGCAGACAGTCGGGACCTTGGCCAATATGCCAGCTGAAGGCTCCGGCCAGCGCTTTGACTTTCTCGGCACTAGCCTGTTTATACCCAGCAAGGCGAACTTCCACAGGACAGGTAAAGATGAGAGCAGAGGTGCAGGAGAGAGCCGGCCCATGGGACAGGAACCGAGGTAGACCAGATACCCCCTGGGGCCTCATTCAGCCTTATGATTTGAGATTGGGATAAAATGGAAGGCAATAAATTTAACTCTAAGCGAGACAACATGGGATTTTTTTCTTTTTCCTCATTTAAGTCTGGGCAGTCTTCCTATTAGCCAAGAGAACAAGCCATAAATCTCCCCACGGCCGTGAGCGCTGGGCATACAGTACACTGCACTGTCTCCTCTGTTTCCAGAAAGGGGTGATGGATCCTTCCTCTCACATTTATTTCAGCCATTAACGTGGCACAGTAGAATTTCAACAAGACAGAAATAGAAGACAGAAAGGTTGGTCCTGTCAAAAGCTCTTAATATAATTATGAGTCCAACCTCTGCATGTGTCCCCAACCCCAGGAATAATTAGGCTGCAAGACGCTGGGACCCAAACTGAGGTGGGGGAGGGAAGGGCGGGCAGGCTGAGGACAGGCTGATTAGCGCAGAGGATGCTGCTGCTCTGCAGGGGGAGGACGCTGAGAAGCCGCAGCCCTGCAGGCTCCCTGGGAATTCTGCAGGTTCATAAAAGCCCTGGTCAGAGCCTGGATCATCCCAGGCAGCAATTAGTGGCTCTAATAGTTTCAGCTGATGCGTTATGGCTGCACCTGCCCCCTGCAGCGCTTCTTGTGCACAGACCCTTTGTTGAGGGTTAGTTATGTTGAAATACGCCCTCATCACCCCCACGCCCACAGTGTCTGCAGAAGGTGGCCGGGGACATCTAGGCCCAGGCACCAGGCTTCAGGCCTGATGGGGACCTCAGAGGCAGACCTAGCAGATTTCTTCTCCCCTTGAACATTTGCTTTATGTTTAGTGCTTAATTTTCTCTTTCATCTACAGATGAAAATATAAAAAGCAGTCCCCAAAGTCCATTCTGAGCTGTATCTTACCCAACTTCATTTCCATTCCAATGTTTATGTAGCTCCCACCGTGTATTTGGCATTTGTTATTCTAATTCTGCTGCTATTCCCCTGGGTTTGCTGTGTTGTCAGGGGCTTGCACTGCACCATTTCAGGGTCTGGAGCAGAATTACAGAGCTCGGGTGCTGCTGGAGGGGACTCAGGAGACGCCCAACGCCCTGGGAATGAGCTCCCTGTGGCTTCATTGCTCTAAGCCCCAAGGGTGGGCTGCCCTTTTGCTCTGCTGGCTGCCACCTGGACCCCAGAGCAACCATTGCCACAATGGTGGCCAAGTGACAGAGCTCTGTGCTCTGTACACAGAACAGACTCGGGTCCCTGAAACCTGCTCCTCTATAATTCTGCACCCGGCCTCTGTCGACAATGGTGCTGATGAAACTGCCCTTCATAAAAGTAATAAAAAGCTGTAAGGTGGGAACAGTGGTAGCGACCTGAGCTCTGCAAAGGTGTAGGCATAATTAAAATATATATACAATGAGCCACTGTTCCTTAGCTTGCTTTCCTATAACTGGTTACTACTCAGGAGTCGGATAGCTGATGGCCATGAAGATTCTTAGCTGTCTTCATTGCTCCCATAGATAACATCACCCTCGTGAAACCCAAGGCTGGTCTTTGAGATGACTTCCAGCCCCTGCATTCTGGTAGACCATCTGACCCACCAGCTCAGTGGCCCAAGGAACCAACTCAACTGGTCTTGTGACCTGGGAACAGATTCAGCACAAGAAGACAATTCCTGCTTCCCCACCCTATGAGTTCATCCCCTGCCACTCAGCAGACCCGACTGCCTAGCCCTTTGCCTGCCAATCCATCTTTAAAACCATTTCTCCTTAATCCTCAGGGAGACAGATTTGAGAAATTCTTCCCATCTCCTCGTGTGGCACCTGCAATGTTAAACTCATCTCCACTGAAACTCCTGCTGTAACCCCTGCGTCTCAGTGTTTTGGTTTCCTCTTGAGCAGCGGGCAGTGAACTTGTTTGGGCTGTAACACCGATTGTATCTTTAAGAGGCACCTCATCTTAACCTTTAAAATAATCTCTTGTGCCAAGCCAGATTGCCTTGTGTTTGAATCTCAGAACTGTCACTTATCAGTTGTGTGACCTTGGACAAGTTTTAACTTCTCTGTGCCTCGGTTTCATCATCTTTAAAATCAGGCACCAACAGGACAAGGCCATTGTTAGCATTAAACGAATTAATAGACATAAACTACCTGGAAGAGTGCCGGGCACACGGTCAGCATCAGTAGTTATTGTCGCTATTAGAACTAGGCTCTCCCTTGCTTGCCTAGATGCAGAGGTTGGAGCCGCAGTGCCGGGCGTGCCCAGCAGGGTGCGCTCTGCACTCCAGCGGCACAGCCTCACCGCCGGCTGCCTGGTCCCCACTTACCGGATCCCACTGGACTAATGGGGGCTTCCATCCCTTCACAGGCTCCATCTTCACCTTTCTGACCCACCTGGCCTGATGACTCCTGGAATGTTACTTGTTTGTGAGGAAAGCAAGAGAGCAGGAGGGTAGCGAGGAAATCACGGGGATTTGCTCGTCCTCAGAGCCAAGGCCACGGGACGAGCAAGTGGCACGACAGGCATCTCCATCCATACTGACTTGACACTCAGGGCACACTTGCCCAGCCTCCTAGGGGGGCCCTGGAGGTAAGGACGGGGTGGGGCGGGGTGGGGGTCTTGCTCTTTGGCCAGGGGCTGCTCTGTGCCACCCCAGGCTTTGGAGTAGTGGGTGGTGTGGATGATGCCACCAACAAATCTCTGAAAACAGAAGTGAGGCTGTTTCATAATCTCCGAAGGTTGGAGACGTTCCAGGCAGTGGAGAGAGAAGCTGGCCTACTTTAAGGAGCTTCAGAGAAGGAAATGCCCAACGCTTTCCAGACACGGGAGGAGCTGCCACCTTCAGGCCAAGTGTGGATGACAGGTCTCTTCCTAAAATGCTCAGCTGTCGGTTTGACCCTCACTTTCCAAATCTGTGCCCTGCCCTGTCCCCCTGCCTCTGGATCCAACCAGAGCCTGTGCCCTGCTGACTATCCAAGTGGGCTTGCTTCAGGGCATGTGTGGATAAGCCCTCTCTCTGCCCCCACCAAATTAGGTCCCCAGGTAGGAGGACATGTAGCTGTCTCTGGTGGCCCCTGTCTGTGTTTACCTAACTTGCTTTGTGGCACGTGGCCCGCTGCCTAAGTTAGCGGCTGCTCCACAGTGGAGAAACGTGGATTGGAAGTCTGTGGGCTTTGGGGGGTCCAGGCTGCACTTGACCTCCAGCAAGCTGAGTAGGGCATGGTGAACCCCCGTAGTGTGGGTTTCCTGAAGGCTGGGCTTGGGCCATGGGGATGAGCAGATCTCCAAGTCTGCAACCTGCCGCCCTACCCCTCGTCGGGACTGCCGGGCTCTGGAGTCCCCCGTCAGAGTGGCCAGGCCCTTTGATCGTCCGTGATTCTACGATTAGTCTCTGATTATATTACCTGGGAGCTGCTGTTTTAGGCTGAATTTCCCTGGATCAAGGGCACAACAGCATTGTTGTTTCAGGTAGATAAGGCAGCCCGAGGTTGATTTAAGAAGTTGCCAATCTTTGGTGTCATTCACTTCCTGGCCACCATGTCCTCACACCCTGGTTTTACTGCAGTCTCTGCCTGCCAATCTTAGGCAATGTCAAGAATGCAGCTGGACTGGGGTGGACTGGGGCCTGCTTCACTCCCCTGCCATTCTCCTGCTACTGCTCCTTAACTGCCCCTGTTAGAGACGCCCCTGCCTGAAGTTTCTACACAGCCCAGGCTTTGGGGGGGGCCAGATCCAAGCTCCAGAACACAGGTGATGTGTGGCCTTGTGCAAGGCATGTCTCTGCTCCTCAGGGTGCTCCTGCACAGTAGGGAGAGTGCCACCTCCTTCCACTGCAGTTGTGTGAATGAGTGATAACCTATGGAACCTTCTAGGAGAGGACATTCATTGCACACACGCAGTAGTCATTAGCCACTTGCTAAATGATTACCATTAAGCCCACGACACCCAGGCTGCTTGGCGAGTGTGGCCACTGGCTGGGTGTGAGGCCTTGCTGGAAGGAGGCTGGGTTGGTTTGGTCTGGAGGAAAGGGAAGCAAAAAGCAAAAAAAACCAGAACTCCCTGGAGCAGAAGAAAGAGGCATCGACGGGCACTTAGGAAAGAAAGGAGAGAGGAGATGGCAAAGGAGCCATCTCACATTAAAAATGATTTTCTTTTGTTGCCATTTTGCCCAAAGATGGTACATGCTCAGGCCAAGTCCAGATTCTGAGGTTTTCTGCCCACCCACCCTCCCCAGCTCTGGCCCCCACCTTGCAGCCCACTCGTGTCACATTGCAGCGTAGCCTTGCTCTTTGCAGAGGCAGCTGATCCCCTGGAATGATCCCTGAGAATGCAAATGCAGGTCCTTGTACGTGTTGAGGGAAAGGTTAGGCAGAGAGATGGCTGTGTCCAAGGCATTCAGAAGGATCTAAGAGTTCGGAATCCTGTGGAATAATGGGAGGAGGGCAGGCAGAACTTTCAGCTAACAAGGCTCCTAGGGCTCCTTGGAATCCCACCACAGGCCTCTCTGCTGGCACTGCTGACAAGCAGAAGAAAGTGAGAAGAGGAACAGAGATGTGTGTGGATGAACGATCAGGCTGTTGGATGATGGTACCTCATTCTTGGATCCTGGAATGTCTACAGCTGGAAGAGAAGTTGGTCCCCCAGCAGAGCCTACTTCACCAGCTGTCTGCTGGCTGTGGGGACCTGCTGTCTCCCTCAGGGCCACCTACAGCAGGGAAGGGAAAGTCTCTGAGAACAGGATGCATGAACTGGGCAGGCGTGCAGGGCAGCTGGGCACAGCTGCAGTGGAGGCTGAGCCAGGGCCATATCTGGTCTCCTTCCTGTCTTGAATTGGCCCCACGAGGAACCAGCACCTCCTACCCCAATCCTGCCCCATGAGAGCACCACACATTAAAATTATAGAAGAGGCAAGTTGGTGCATCTTCAATGATACAGATATAAATAAGGCAATTTCCCTGATACCTGATCACCCCCACATGCCATCTGATTTAATTATTCATAACCACCATCAATAACTACTGATGGGCAAAGCAATGAATGAAGCTGCAAAAGGTTTTGCTGAAGGAGGTGAATGGGCACGTGCTGCCCCAGCCAGAGACTGCTCTGAGCTGTCAGGCGCCACTATCCCCATTAGTACTCAAAGCACAAGGCCCTCCCATCAGTCATTTCTGGCCTTATCTTATCGATCCTTTTAATAGCAGGCAGTAACAATTTATTAGCAATTTTCCAGAGTCTCTGCCTCCTGGCTAGATGTTTTTCCATCTTGAAAGCTGGAATAATGTTTCTTCTAAATCTGGCTCTCTTCAAGGTACTCAGTCAGGCCAGGCTGAGTGAGCCGTGATGCCTACAGAAAAGGAACAATTAAATTAGGACATAACTATTATTTCCATTTTTTCCACTAATCTTGCGGCTTCAAGTGAACAGCTGTGCCTTGGGGGAGGGAGAGGGCGGCCAACAGCGATCAGATGAAAAACAAGTTTTATTTCAATCTTACATTGTTGAAATCTTTATTTCAATTTCTTGGTTTCCCCTTACAGAATTTGATCTTTCAAAGCGAGGAGGCCACAGGGAGGAGGCGGGAGGGCCGAGGAGTGCAGGTCAGGCGCTGAGGTCTGGGCACGGCCACCCTGCCCTGCGCTGAGACCCTGCACGGGTGACTCAGCCTTTTCGGTGCCTCTGTTTTACCCACAAGAAAAACTAGTGGGAAAATAAGCCACTTCCCTATCTCAAGACCCGCCAGTTGATTCATGACCTCTTCCCATCCCTGAAAATGAAGAACTGCAGGAATGACGCAGACAGCCTGGCGGACCATGCTGTGGCCGGCCGCCACCGCGCCAGCCCAGGCCACCCACCCACAAGGGAACGAGTGGGAGAAATTCGGCTTCTCCACCGCGGCCAGGCCAAGGAGCCATCAGGGACTACACCGGGCAGGCAAACTCCAAGTGTTTTTCCTGTTGATGGCCTACAGGAACAGGGGCCAAGATGAGGCCAGGAACTAAGAAAGCTCCAGAAAAGGACGAACTCTTCAAGCTTTGGCTTAGAGTTACAAAATCGCCTCTGGCTTTGGAGCCAGAACAGCTGCTTCCCCAGGGAGAGACTCTCTGTCAGCCCCCTCCCCTCCCCTCCCCTGCCCTTGTCCTGTACCCAACGTCCCTGTGGTCCTTGCACCACTAGTCCCCCCCCTCTCCACAGCTGGTGCCAGAGCTGACACCTACGCTGGCCACCAGCTCCCCTGCCTGCTATCGCCCTCTCCTTGAAGTTGTGAAATAATAATGGCTGTTATTTAGCTCAGAGTAAAACAGAGGCTCAGGGAGAAGTGACTTGTCCAAGCCCACCCAGCTAGTAGCTGGCTTCAAGTGCAAGTCCATCTGCTTTATTATTCATTTTCCCAATACTTATATTATAGTAAGTTACTAATGTAGATAGTTATATAAATATATTCATATAATTAATGCATAATTATACTTTATTAACAATTATATATTAACTTATAATTTATAATTATTTGTATTATTATTGTTGGGGGTTTTATGTTATTTATGTTTTGAATAGACAATAGTTTGTGTGATTCAAAATTCAAAATATACCAAAAGGAATGCAATGAAAAGTCCCCTCCTGAACCTTTGTCCTTTGGCCACCCAGGTCCCTACTCAGAGGCAGCCACAGTTCATAGGTTTCTCGAGTATCCTTTCAGGGATAGCGGCAGACATAGACAAAAGTAATATACCAATATAGTCTCTTTTACCTTTTTTGTACAAACGGCATGTACAATATACATCATTCTGCTCCTCATTGTTTTTCCCACTTAGTATGTTTTCCCACACAATATTTCTTGGAGATCATTCCATTTCAGTATCTAAAGAGCTGCCTCATTGCTATTTATGGCTGGATAGTATGAAAACATTGCATTAAATTGTGTTTTAATCTCCAGAGGTAAATACTTGCCCCCCTCCCTTGTCTTCTGCATTTGTTTTAAAAGTTCCATCTTCTGTCTAACTGAACTTTCCACTTTGAACCCAGATCTTCGGGTTCTGGAGTGAACTTCCAGTGTAGGGAGCAAGTTGTTGTGACCTATCGTTTGGCAGCGTCTCTGCCCAGCCTCAGTCTAGACCCCTCTACAAACCGGGGTCCTAGCGTTCCGCAGCGACTGCTCCTTGGCGGTGTACCGTGGAACTGGGTCCATCGCTGCCCTCCAAGTGTGACTGGGAAGCATTTCTGATGTTATCCCGCCATGTACACGGCCCATGTCATCAGGAATCAAAGGAGGTTCAAGGTCAATATGTCTTAGGGAGACGATGTTGGGGGAGGCTGTAACTGTTGGTGTCACTCAGAGCTACACATCTGATAATTGTTCAGTGGTAGAGATAATGGAGTCATAGAATTTCAAAGCTAGAAATGACACTAGAGATCACCTGGTTTTACTCTGCTACATTGGGGGGGTGGGGGGAGGGGATGGGTGTATACCTACATGATGAGTGCGATGCACACTGTCTGGGAAATGGACACACTTGAAGCTCTGACGGGGGTGAGGGTGGGGGGAGCATGGGCAATATATATAACCTGAACTTTTGTACCCCCATAATAAGCTGAAATAAAAAAAATAAAAAATAAAAAATAAAGAGGAGTCAAAAAAAAAAAAAAAAGAAAGAAAAAGAAAAGAAAAGAAAAACAGAAACACAGGAGAGTTAAGTGACTTGCCTGAGAACACACCACTTGACAGTGAGGGAGACGTCTATAATGACCAGAAAAGCAACTGCAGCATGTCCTGCCCTGGTGGCTGAATACCACGCCTCCAGGCAGCTGATGTGGTCCAGGGAGCAAATACCAGACAGCCCCTCAATGTGAGCTCAGGACACTTACAGTGATGTACCAGGGACCCCTATAAGATGTGCCATTACAGACATTCGAATGCTGGTGGGGACACTACAATTTGAACACATTCTGCTATTTGATAAAATGAATAACACGGTGGTTCTTAATGAATGCTAACATATGGAAACATCAAGATTGATGAACGACAGGTGCGGTGGGCACTGACTGTGAGAGGAGGGGCAGGAGAGGGCCGTGGAAGTACCACGAGCCATGGGAAGGAGCTTGAACTGTAAACTGTAGCAGGGGACACCATGTGCGTTTTAGAAAGTTTATTCTACCAATCAGAGGAATAGAATAGAAAGTTCTGAAATAAATATATATCCCATACGAATTTCTTATATAATGAAGCTGACATTTCAAATCAGTGGAGAAACCATGGATTAATTATTTATTAAATAATGTTGGGCCAACTGTTGAACCATTTGGATAAAAAGCAATATTAGATCCTATGGTAGGTGGAACAGTGGCCCCCAAAAGAAATTCACATCCTAACCCCCAGAGCCTGTAAACATGTGACTTTACATGGCAAACAGATACGACTGAAGGATTTTGAGATTGGGAGGTCATCCTGGGTCGGGGGGCAGGTGGGCCCAATACACTCACAAGGGTCCTTACAAGAGGAGCGCAGGAGGGTCCTCTCAGAGAAGCGGAAGTGATGATGAAAGCAGAGGTGGCAGTGATGGCATCGCAGGCTATGAGGATGGAAGGAGGACACCAGCCAAGGAATGAGGGTGGCCTCTAGACGCTGCAAAAGCCTAGAGCATAGATTCTTCCCTAGAGCCTCCAGAAAGAAAAACAGCCTCTTGCACACCTTCATTTTGGCCCTGGAAGACCCATGTCAGACTTCTGACCCCTAGAATTGTAAGGTAACAAATTTGTGTTGTTTTAAGCCACTATTTGTGGCAATTATTTATAGTATTGATAGGAAATCAACGCATATTCCAAAAGTCCATCAACAGATTTATGAACAAAGTAGTATATTTATACAATGGAATACTACTCAGCAATAAAAACAAATGAATGATTGATACATGTAACAACATGAATAAATCTCAAAATAATTACAGTGTGTGAACAAAGCCAGAGCAAAAAGAGAAAAAAAGAAAACATACTGTTTATAGTTTACAAGTTTATGTTTTTCCCTAGTTGAGAGTTATTCTTAGTCTATAAATTAAGTATTAGATTAAATATTTAAATGGGAAACCCCCAAATAAAACCAAAACTAACAAACAAAACTTGTGGAGAGAGTAGAATTTTACAAGTATGGATTCAAAGACAAAGAATGATAGCATTTAAAAAAATCTTTATATTAAGAAAACCTATAAATCAAATTAAAATGCAAATTATAAACTGGAAAAATATTTGAAGTATATAAAATGGACAGAGAATTATCTTTTAATTGTAGAGTTAAAGGTGATTTTCTATAATAATTTACATTATTAGTATTATTTTTAGAGATAGTGTCTTGGCTCTGTCACCCAGGCTGGAGTGCAATGCCCTGATCGTAGCTCACTGTAGCCTCAAACTCCTGGGTTCAAGTGACCCTCCCACCCCAGCCTACTAAGTAGCTGGAACTACAGCTACTGGGGGGAATATAAATGATACAAACACTTTAGAAAACTTTGGCCACTTCTTAAAACTTACACATACACCTATCATATGATCCAGCCATTCCACTCCTAGATACTTCCTCAAAAGAAATGAAAGCATTTGCCTATACAGACACTTAAATTCAAATGCTCATAGAAGTTTTAGTTTTCATAAGCCCAAAGTGCAAACAATCCAAATCTCCATCAACAGGTTTACAAACAAACAGATTGTAGTGTATTCATACAATGGAATACTACTCAGCAGTAAAAAGAAATGAACTACTGATGTGTGTACCAACATGAACAAATCTCAAAATAATTCCAGTGTATGAAGAAAGGCAAATCAAAAAGAAAAGAAGAAGATAAGGAAGAAGAGGAAGAAGAAGAAGATGATGACATACTGCATGGTTTGATTTATAAAATTCTGGAACATGCAAACTAATCAGTAGTGACAGAAAGCAGATCAGGGTAGGCAGGGAGGGGGTGGAGTGGAGAGGGCAGGAGGACGGGACCACAGGGGGCACCAGGGACTTCAGGGGTGATGGATGTGCTCACGGTCTGGACTGTGATGATGGCTTCATGGGTGTACACATATGTCAAAACATATACACTTTAAACATGTGCAGTTTGTGGTATGTCAATTATGCCTTGGTAAAATGGTATTTAAAAGTGGCTTGGTGATGAAAAGACATGGAAGAAATTTAAATGCATATTTCTAAGAGAAAGAAGCCAGTCTGAAAAGACCACATATGGTATGATTCCGACTATATGACATTCTGGAAAAGGCAAAACTATGGAGACAGTAAAAAGATCAGTGTTTGCCAGGAGTTGGGGGGAGGGAGGCATGAATAGGTGGAGCACAGAGGATTTTTAGGGCAGTGAAACTGCTCTGTGTGATACTATAATGGAGGGTACATGTCATTGTACATTTGTCCAAACCCACAGAATGTGCAACACCAAGAGTGAACCCTAGTGTAAACTGTGGACTTTGGGTGATTAGTATCAATGTAGGTTCATCTACTGTAACAAATGCCCCGCTCTGCTGGGGGATGTTGAGAATGTGGGAGGCTGTGCGTGTGTGGGGACAGGGGTGATATGGGAACTCCTTGTACTTTCTGCCTAATTTCTCTGTGAACCTAAAACTGCTCTAAAAATAAAGTCTATTTTTTTTAAGTGGCTTAAACAATTGGGGTATTTATTGTCTCTCATTTCAGGGGTCTGGGGACAGAGAGGATCAAGGGTTGGTTCAGTGGCTAAAGATGCCATCGAGGACCCACATGCTTCCCATCTTCTGGCTCTGTCCCCCTTATGTTACAAAAACGGTTGCAGCTGTGCAGAAATTGCACACACGGGCAGAGCACGTCTAGAACAGATGAGCATGTTCCCTCCTATGCATGTCTTTTTAAGAGAGAGCAAGACTCTCCCACAAGCTCCCCACAGACTTCCCGGGTCCCACTGGCCAGCATTGAGTCTCATCTCCGTGCTCTGACTGCAAGGAAGGGCGAGGGCTGCTGGGTGAGCACCCACTGAGGCCACACTGGTGCTCACCGAGCTCTGTGGCTGTGCGTGTCCCATCTCCAACCAGTGAACTGTCCTGGCCCTCTCGCCTCTCTCAGGCTCTTCCTTACTCCACCCTCCGTCCCTGAGATGGTTCCTCAGACCTTTCTATGTAACTTCCTTGTCCCTGTCTGGACTGCCTTACGTGTGCACCCGTCTTAACAACCAGACATGAGCTTCTGCCATCACACCTGTTTCATCAGGGGACACTGGGGACCACGCACAGGGCCTGGGGACAGCTATGCTTGAAAAGTGAACTTGGGCAGGAGAAAAAATGGATGGAGCTTCTCCCATCCCGGGGGGACAAAAACACCAAGGCAAGGAAGCAGCTTCAGTACAGAAGCGAGTGCAAAACCCTGGAAGGCTTCATCATTGAAACAGCAGAAATAGCCAAGATCTGTCACCGTGAAGGAGAGAACTGACGATTGCAGAAAAACTCGCCTGGGAATGTCACTCTGAAATGAAAAAGAGAGAGCTTTAGGGCAGAGATGGCACAACTGGACTCGCAGGACAGAATCTTTGCATTGTTCATTCAACGTACGATTTGTATGACCTCTAATAGGTTATTCAGGAAAGACTATTGCAATTTGTAAGGGATTAAAAACTATTAAATGGACAAAGCGACAACCTTTGTCTATGTCAGGAGCAGCTTCACAAAACACCCGCCCCTTCCCTGGGCTGGAGGAATCATGAGTCTGAAGTGAGCCTGGTATTGTCTGCACTTCTATAATATCAAATCTACAGTCACCTCTGCAGGACAGAGATTCCTTGGTGGCCGGAGAAAGTGGAAGATGCTTCTGACCTGAGAGTCATACAGTAATTTCAGTGGTGACTACTTGCTGGCCACTGAGGCAGAGTCCCAGAGATGTCCTACAGGTGCTGGCCCTGACGTCATTGGCCGATGGCCACTAGGCCCTGGCATTAAAGTCAGTACGGTTCCTGCTCATCCCTCAGCCATGGTTGTTCTGGGGCTGTTTATCTGAGAAGTAGATACTGCCAAAGAGTCCAGCTCTCTAACTGCAGACTTTCAAAGTCATTAATGAACATCCGCGCTGATCAGTTACCATTCCAGCTGAGCAGAGCCTGTCCATTCTCTTAGTTCACTAGGAGCACAGGAAGAAATCTTGCAGCACCAGCTGCATCTCATCTGCCTGCATCCCAGCCCTCGACTTTGAGTTGCACCCACTTATAGGGGTCTCCAACATCTAACCCCAGCTGGCTATCTTCTTATCCTCCAAAGCTTGGGAATTGCTGGAGACTCTCAAAACCATGTCACTGGCTCCACTTCTGGTCCCCAGGGACTGGGAGATCATCAGTTTCTTCTCCCCAGTGCTTTCTTCTAGCAGCTGGTCCCAGACTTGCTCTCCACGAGCCAGCAGCCTCTGTCTCCCCTCCCCTTTCTCTGGGCAGGAGGCTCCATTTCCTCCTTCCCCAAGAGGGCTGAAGCTATGCTCAGATTTCCTCCTTTCCTCCTCCAAGAGCACCAACGTCTTCTCTCCTCCTGTCTCCGTTCTCCTCAGTGAGCTGAGGTGCTAAGTTTTCCCAGGTCTTCCGTACACCAAGACCACAGCATTCCCACCACTGCCTCCTCCCTCTCCATTTCCACCAGCACCACTACAGGGTAACCCACTGGCTGGCTCCGGCCCCTGCCCTCTACTGACATGGCTCTTCCAAAAGCGCCGATGACCTTCTGATCACCAAAGGCTAGGGCCGCTTCCTGGGCCACCTCCTTTATTCCCTCCTCAGGATCCCGCCTGCCCGGTCTTCTCCACTCCCTGACTCTTCTTTCTCTTGGGGCCACCAGCGAGGCTTCTGGACTCACAATCAGACACCCATGCAGCATTCTAGTCCTCGTTCAAATGAGAACATCTCACTCCAGCAGCCCTCTTCACCTTCCGGACTGAGTCAGCTCCTCACACGAAGGGCCCTCCAGGGTCCTGCAGTTTGTGGATCCAGCCAGAGCCCAAGGATCTATTCTGATCCTTTTTTTTTTTTTAAAGACAAAAGCTCTTACAGAGGTATTATAGGTCTCAATCAAAAAGTAAAGAATCATTTTGTAGCAAGGTCTTGAGGCTTTCCTAATTCCCTGAAACCACACAAGCTGGTCCTTTTGACTTGTAAGCTAAACTTCTAAGACAGAAAGCCCCATGCAGGAAGGAGAGGAAGGAGGGGCGTGGCACCAGTTACTAGACCTGTCTGGGGTCCTCAGTGCAGAGGTGGCTCTTTCATGCCATCGGCTTCAAGTGTGGATGTGGGGTGGGGATGGCGGAGGCTTGTCATTTCCCCATCGCCGGGGTGGGAAAAGAGGGAGAGACACCATCCAGGCTCGCACAACTCACTCCTGCATGTTCCATTATTTTCTAGAATTGATTCTAGAACATCTATTCTGAGGATAATGCTAGAAATGAATATGCTGTTCCTTTGTATCAGTTTTACCCTTTGTTGATATTAAATGACTTAGTCACTTTGTACGGGAAACAAAGAGATTGATTCATGGCGATGTGACCCTCTTGTCACTTCTGGTTCCTTTTTTCCTGCTCTATATCAAGACTCCCAGCCCTTGGGAAGTGCATTTCTGCACTCACAGAAGAACCTGAGAGAAACCTGTAAGTAAACTTTCAGAATAATCTTATTTCTAAAATTGCTTTTTTTAAGAAAAGTATTAGTAAATTGCCACCAGAAAATACCTTAAGGCCCCCTGTCCTACCCCCAACAGCCTACCTAGGTATAGAAATACCAGAAGGAAAATCTTTTGATCCTGGTGTCGGAGTATTGCCGTCTCGGGGCAGACTGCAGCGCAAGTACGGTCTCCCCGCGTCGCCGCGCACACCTGCTCCTTCTCCCGCTTTTGAAGAACGAGTCCCCTCAGCAAGTCCCCCGACGGTGGCTGGCACGCACACCCATGGCCTGAATTGTTCTGTAAATGCTATTCTGTTCACCTGGTAGCTCTCATTAATCTTGCCTTTCTGGTGTGAAGGTTGCTTTCGCAGGGACAGGCATCTGCTGGCTTTCCCGAGGCAAGAACGCTCAGAGCACAGTTAGGAGGAATTCGCCCCGCTTCAGACGGAGGCCTCGGCTCCTGCTCGCGCTATTTTGGCAGCCCGAGAGGACAATAGGCTCTCAACCAAATTGTAAGTTTGCAAGAGCTTTAAAAGAATGAAAGAAAGGAAAAATGAAAAGGAAAAGAAACCCTCCCTTCTCCTTTTGTCGCACTCGCAGGTGCGGGGCTTTGACGCTGTCTCGGAAGCGAGCGTGGGACGCCAGCGCCTGGGGCCAGCCCTGCCGCTCTTCCCCGCACCTCTCATGTCCCAGACTGCGGGGCTAGTGGGGACCTTGGATCGCAGCTGGCCCAAGGGAGTGGCGGCCCCGAGAGGTGAAGTGGCCTATCCAAGGTCAGGCAGCCTGTCTTGGGAGAGGCTGGAACACGGGCCTCCCCTCTCCCTGCCTGCCGTGGTTTTCCTGTTCTGCGCTGCCCTTTGTTCAGACTCCCTTTAACATGAGATTCACACCAGCCATGAAGACAGTGAGGGAGGCTGACGGGCTCGGACCGGGTTCCCGCAGGGGCCTAGCCGAGCTGGTTGGAGGAGCACAGAAAGTAGAGCGGCTGTCCGTTTGGGTTTATTTGTCCCCAGGGTGTCTGCAGACTGTATCTGAGCTTGTTGTGCATCAGCCATTGGCTCCTGCACAGGAGCAGGTCAGAATGAGCTGGTTTCGCTCAATGGAAATTGCAAGATGTCAGACGAGGCAAGGGCTCTGCAAGTGGGGACCAAGGGGAGCCCTGGGACAGCTCCCAAGGCCATCATCTCCAGGCCTTTCCCCCAAAGAAGGCCACATTTATTCCTCCTACACTTGCAATAGCAGCCAGCCTGTGGGTTTCTGTTTGCCAGCTGTGGAGGCACATTGGTGATGTGCGTCTTCAATATCCTCCAATCCTCCCAGGGTGGCCCATTCCGTTAGAGGCTCTCATTATTATTTCATGGCTCCGTGTGCTGCGGCTGCTAACTGGACCTTGTATCTGAAGCGAGGATGAGTTCATCTGCATCTTTAGAGTTGATCTGTGCTCAAAGGACAGTGCTCAGGAAGGGTGGGCTCACTGATTCCGCAACAAGGTGGGGAAACAGGGGGTGAGGACTGGGAGCCCTGTGCCCTCCATGCCAGGGGTTTTGCTGCTGCCACTGACATTTAACTCCCCCCAGGGAAAACAACCACGGTGTACGCCCGTTGAAGCAGTGTTGCTAGGTAGCCTGTGCAGGTTGATGTAGAAGTCTGGCTGCTTCTGTTTCCCATGGCAACAGCTCAGCCCTTCATTAATAGCAGGTAAATGTGGGCTCAGGCTGATTTGCAGACTGCACAACTCTGCACGGCCCTGGGCTTGGACCAGGGCTGCTCATCACCGGCCCTGTCCTTTCCCTTGTTCCCTTCCGACCAGCCATACAAAAATTGCTCTAACCTTGTGAAAGAGAGATGGGGCCCTCGGTGACACTCTGCTGTGGACACCAGCTGTGGCTTTCCCACCTGAGGGGTGGTGCAAACTGTAGTTTAGGGATAAAAGCGTGAAAGTGGTAATTACTCTTGGGATATTGCTGTTGGCGACAGTGAGAAGCCAGTTACTCTGTCCTGGCTGGAGAAACAAGGATGTTGAGTCAGGAATAAACACTACTGATAATGGGGGCAAAATAAAGAGAAATTACAGGTTAAAGGGATGAGGTAAGCTTTGAGAAGCTGCCAGAAAAAACGATGGAGAGACAGAGGAAGGGACTCTATCCAGTTAGCACAAAAGAGGGGAATAAAATAGAGTTGGAGATCTTTGGGCAAAAATAAATACTCCCAAGGCATAGAGAACAACCGTCATGTGTGAGACTGGAAGTTGGCTTACAGCATGATTTAAAAATGTCCCAAGGGATGAAAGAGGGGAAAGATAATTTAGGGGAGTGGAGAAGAGGGAGTCGGAGGTGGGGGGGCTGAGCAGAGAGGAGGGAGGGCTGTGTGAGCATCACCCGAGGATCAAGGGTGGCAAACGGACAAGCCGCGGCCAAAATCAGCCAGTCAAAGCATTTCAAAACAATTTGAGCCAACTGTTTTTTTTTTTTAATCAGAAGATATCATCCAAAGAAATACAGATTTCTGATTTGAATAAAAACTGAGAAAATCTGACAACTGGGTCTATAGAGAGCCTAAAGTCTGCTGGGAGCTGCTGCCCCTGAAACTTACTGGGAGCGTGGGCTCCCCAGCCCCGGAGACCCACTGCCCATCGTCCCACACCCCACGCCCCCATGGAGCAGCTGTTTCTCCTTATTTCCTTCACTCTTTCGGGTGCTTGTCTGACCCCTGCAGGCATTTGAAATGCTGCCTGCTGCCTGCACAGAATGAGCCCTGACCCTGACCCCTGCTCAGCAGAGAAGGTAGGACCAACGCTGAATGCACCTCTTGTCCCCGGACTCTGGGAGAGCCAGGACCTCAGACCAATATGGGCCTGAGTCCAGGTAGCCCTAGTTTCAGGGATGAGCAAGGGTGAGCCTAACGCTGGCCATAGCAGTATCTAAATAAAACATGGGTGTTCATGAGTGCCATGACACAGCTGAGCGAGCGCCTGGCTGTGGAAAGGAGATCTGCAGTCAGCTCTAGAAGGCTCAGTGAGGCTGTGCTGGCAGAGGAGTTGGGGACATAGGCTGTGGTTGACAATGCAGGAGAGCTCATACTGGCATTGCTGAATCTGCATTTCAGGATGCACGTGTGATTGGGATCCTGGGGACACATTTCAACCAACTTAGAAGCTACTCTTTGAAGATCATGTTAAAGAGATGCTGAAGAGCTGCCCATCCTGACCCCACAGTGTGACTTAAACATGGGTTAGAATCCTGGCTCTTCCACTTCTTACCTGTCTGACCTTGAGCAAGTTATTTAACCTCTCTGAGCCTTAGTTTCCTCATCTAAAAAGTTATAGGCACAAAAGTATGGGGTTGGCATAAAGATTAGAAATCATGTATGTCAGATGCTATAACAGTGGCCAGGCACGTAGCAACAAGTTGACAGCTATCATCTATTATTAGTAGTATTTTAGTAAGTCTCAGACATCAGCACAAGCTGCAGTTTATTCACTAATTATGTATTCTGTGATGACTGAAGGCAAAATGGGTATTGTTATGGACTGATTGTATGTGCCCTCTGCCAGTTCATACACGGAAGCCCCAGCCCCCAGTGTGGTTGTATTAGGAAATGGGGTCTCTAAGGAAGTAATTAAGGTTAAGTGAGGTCATGAACCTATCTTTCCCAGAAGAGGAAAAGGTAAACGCCTTACCATTGCTGAAGAGAGAAAGAGCCTGGTGGTCAAACAGAGTGGGTGGTGGGTGAAATGGTCTTAGGTAACCTGTTGGAAGGGCCTTTGTACTTCATGAACAGTAATACAGCATGGAAAGGAAAAAGAAAAAAAAGGAGAGACACTAGGGAGCTCACCCTCCTTCTCTCCCCTTTTTGCCATGTGAGGACACGGAAAGCAGGCGGCCGTCTGCAAGCCTGGAAGGGAGCCCTCACCAGAACTCAGCCCTGCCAGGCCTTGAGCTGGGACTGCCAGCTCCAGAACTGTGGGAAATACATTTCTGTTGCTTAAGCCACTCAGCCTGTGGTGTTCTGCTACAGCAGCACCAGCAGACTACTACAAGTGTGTAGGAAATTTTAACTCTATGACCCAGGAATCATAGCAAGACTTTTAAAAAGGGCTCATGAAAGTCAGAGATGAGATGTGATGTGATGGGAAATGTGTCACTGAGTGGTGAAAACTGGGGTCTCACCCCTAGCTTTGCTGATGCCAGGATGGCTGTGACGAGTCCCTTAGCCTCTTTGAACTTTAATTTCCTCAACTGTGAAAATCAGCCAGTTAGGTGTCAATTAACCATCTGGAGGTGTGCTATCCCATTTGTAGACTCTAGTCATTTATTTAAATGTAAATAATTTAAATTTTATTTAATCATAATTTATATTTAAATCACTAAATTATTTAAGTTAAAATTAAATAAAATTTAAATTAAATAAAATTTAATGAATTAAAATTATTAATTAAAATTAAATACAATTTAAAATTTAGGGCCGGGCACGGTGGCTCACGCCTGTAATCCCAGCACTCTGGGAGGCTGAGGCGGGTGGATCGCTCAAGGTCAGGAGTTCGAGACCAGCCTGAGCAAGAGCAAGACCCCATCTCTACTAAAAAAATAGAAACAAATTAGCTGGCCAACTAAAATATATATAGAAAAAATTAGCTGGGCATGGTGGCGCATGCCTGTAGTCCCAGCTACTCGGAAGGCTGAGACAGTAGGATTGTTTAAGCCCAGGAGTTTGAGGTTGCTGTGAGCTAGGCTGATGCCACGGCACTCACTCTAGCCAGGGCAACAAAGTGACACTCTGTCTCAAAAAAAAAAAAAAAAAATTTAATTCGTCAGTGGCAGTAGCTGTATTTCGAGGGCTTGGTAGTCACGTTGGCTAGTGCCTTCCATGTTGGACACTGCAGATACAAAATCTGCCCATCATTACAGAAAGTTTTATCAGATAGTGCTGAATTCTGGAATTTTCCACCCAAAGTCTGATCCTCAGATGAGCAGCAGCACCTAGGAACTTGTTAGGAATGCAAAATCTAGAATGCCACCCTAGACCTTCTGAATCAAAGTCTGCATTTTAATAAGATTCCCCAGTGATTCTGTACTCAAATATAAGATTCCTTCTCGCGCTAAAATGGAAATTTAAGAATCTGAGTATCTACTTGACAAAGTTTTTGAGAAAGAAACCAGCAAACAGCTTGTCAAAATTCTGATTCACTGATTGGCCTAAAAGGAAAGAATTGGGAATGTCTGAAGAAAGATTAGCAGAATGGCCACCCCTGCAGGGGAGCAAGAAGAAGGAAATCAGCAGATGTCTGATGGGGCCGTGGATGGCATCCCAGTGCTGGGAGTGGCACTGTCCTGCTCCTGTCTCTAAGCTGCCCATCGACCTGTGCATTCAACCTCCACCTAATGAGCAGAGGATGGAAGTTCTCCATTTTCTGTGGCAGCAAAGAAACAAGAAGAAATGGACTGAATTTGCTGGGCACCTTATTTCAGGGAATCTTAAGATGCTTGCTAAGGTTTCCCACATTAAACCTCACCAGGAAGGAGCAGGCGGGTCTTATATTCAATCAGGGAAAATGAGGAACACTTGACAGTGACCGAAAGGCAGACTGGAACACAAGCCTCCGGGCTTGTGCTCCAAAACTCTTCTCTGTGGCTTTGGCTTTAAAACAGGAGAGAATGTGTTCAGTCTTCTCACTGCAGAAAGTTTTGGTGTCTTGGTGACATGCTGTTTTCAGCACAAAAACAAGAAGGATAATATTAGAGGTGTTGCTTGTTAAGAAAACATGTGCCTCTTATAGGACAAAATTGCAGCAGTATATCTTATTTAATTGATATTAGATTTCATTGCATAATGTTGAAATTTTAATGTGTCCATAAATCTCTTTCATTTCAGAGAAATGTCTGTTTTAAGAACATGCTGTACAAGGGTGAAGGCAAGAGAAGGGAAAAATAGATCCAGAATATACATTATTAATTTTTTAGGAAGCAAGTGAAATGGTGTCTCATAAAGGAAATTAGAAAAAATTAAAACAGCTGGGATTTCTGATTTGCTTTAGAGAAGAATCTGCTAATTTGAGACATAGCCTTACAGAGACAACTATTTTGATGCAGAAAAAAAAGAAGTGAGCAGATAGTGGAAATGGGTTTGTCACTGGTAGAAAGTGTGATGTGTCCCCAGCAGGGACAAACACGACGAGCTGAGTGGCCTGTCATGGAATTGGGCATGGCACAGGGGAGAGGGCCTGCCCAGGAGCCAGGGAAGCCAGGTGTGAGTCCGGCTGTGCCATCTACTCTGTGTGATCGCTGACAAATTTCAGTAAGCACTCAGAGCCTCGGTTTCCCTTTGTAAAATGCCAAGAGCATCCACAGGCTTTGGGTGGGGGTGGGGGGGGCCGTGGCACAAAGAGATGCTTTATGAAAAATGCCTACAACATAATCGGCAGTTAATACCTACCAGTGTACCAATTAATCAAATAATGGTTTGGGGTCAAATGCAAAGCAATGGCAAAGTGAGTGCACAGGGACACGCCAGGAAGGAGAAGCAGCAGCTCCTGGCCTAAGCCGGTGCAGGCATCTTGCCCTCTGCCCACCTGCCTGCAGCGAAGCAGGCCTGACTTGGGTTGGCAATGCTGGGGCAGGTTCAGGAACACAAGGGCCTGTGGTCTCTGTCTTCCTGGGGGCTGTGCCTGTGAGCACTGCCAACCTTCAGTCCAAACTCTGCTTCCGAAAAGAAGAAGCTTGCAGGAAAAAAAGAACTACGGCCTTTTGCTGGTCCCCATTCCAATTACCATTCTGATTCCCTTTCCTCCTGATGGAGTAAGAACATCCTTGCAGGTGGGATCTGGAATCTCTGCTAAGGCCAGTCCCACATGGTAACCACCCTTCTTCAGCACTCAAGTCCTCCCCATATCTCTTTTCTGCTCTGAGTATTTCCATTCAGATTAAGTGGCAGGAACTGCAAGTCCTCTCTATTCTTGCTGGAGAAATTTACACACATTCATTCCCAACCTGCCTATTTCTCCGTCTTATTTCTGCTCTTCATTAACCTCGTTCAGCCTGAACACAGAAAGAGAATAACTTCCTCACCTCGGGTTGCTCAGTTCGCACCCTGCAGCCAATGCCCAGATTCGTCTCTCACGTGACCTGTGTAATGCACTGCTTCTAACAGTATTAAGCTGCCCATAAACCCAGCCCCATCCTATTTGATGGGAGCAAGGAATTTATTTGAGAGTATTTAAAAACTGATCAATATCATCATTAAAATTCCATACATATAATGCTCTTTAGATAGTTTCATGTGAATCAAAAGAGAAGAATATCAGATTTATTTTATATTGTTCCACCCAAACCTAAGTCTTTCTGAGTGCATCACAGACCTAAATCTGCATGGCTGATGGGGTGATAACAGCCTCAGAATGCCTTCATTTTAATTATACCAGATCTGGGAATAAAGAAAAGATGATTAACACAGTGACAAAAATATTCTTATTTTCCTTGTAAGATTCTTGGGAGGGAACAGTACTCAGAGGGTAGGTAGGGGTGGAGGAGGGAAGAAGCAATGGTTACAGAGCAGACGCAATGGCCTCAGTTCAACGACACATTTAAGTTTGGATGCCCTTGGTAAGCTTTCTGGTCTGTAAAATTAGGGCACAAGAAAATAGATGATGTTTAAAGAGTAGTCTTACATAATGCAGTTTATTGACGGATCAGCCTAAGGTTCAACTATTAAGGCTTGTAATATTGAATGGTTGCCTTTATCAATGAACAATTCCTACCTAACAGACCAGTACAGAATTTAGAGCTTAAACCAAATCAGCATTTATTATACATGTGTCTGTGGTCATCCGGTGGGCTGGCTGGGGACTGGTTGGTCCAAGATGGCCTCTCTCACACGTCTGGCAGCTGGGTGGCCATTGGCTGAGTTGGTGGAATCAACTGGCCAGGTGCCTCTCACCACCCAGCCATCCAACCTGGTGTGACAGGCTGCTGATGGCCCCCCAAAGATGTTCATGTCCTAATGCCCAGAAGAGGGACTCTGCAGATATGATTAAGTTAAGGGTCTTGAGATGGGGAGATAGATCATCCGGATTATCTGGGTAAGTGCAACGTATTAACAAGGGTTCTGATAAGAAGGAGGCAGGAATCAGAGTCAGAGAGAGAAGATAGGAGGATGGAAGCAGAGGTTAGGGAGGAGGGAAGACGCAACATTGCTGGCTTCACTAAAAAAAGTGTCCACGAACCAGGAAATGTGAGCAGCACATAGAAGCTGGAAAAGACAAGGAAACAATCTTCCCTTAGAGCTTCCAGAAGCATCACAGCACTGTGGACCTGTTTTAGACTTGACCTGAAGAATTGCAAGGGAATAAATATATGTTTCTTTAAAACACTAAATTTGTGGTAACTTGTTACAGCAGCAATAGGAGGCTAATGCAGCTGGACTTGTTAACGTGGCAGTAGTAGGTTTCCAAGAGAGCATGCAGGAGTGAGTAATAGCTCAGAATTGTCACTGTCATTTCTGCCACATTCTATCCTGAGTCACAAGGCCAGTCCAGATGCAAGAGATGGCAAAATAGACCCCACCCCTTGATGGATTCTGGTTCTCTCACCTCTGGGTGGGAGAAGCGGCAAAGTCCTATTCTGAGGGGTGAACACAGATAGGGGTGAAGAACTGTGGCCATTTTTTGCAACCAGTCTCCCACTATGCCCTTTACAAATGTCAGAGGACATTGAAAAACACTTTCTGACCGTGGTTCCTTTTTCATTTTCAGGGACACAGGGAGCATGGGTGTCTGGACCTTAGGCACTGCTATCTTCCTGAGTCTTTGGGAGACTTATGTGTGTCCAAGAAGTCCTGGATGGATGGATTTTATCCAGCACTGGGGAGTTTGTTGCTGTGTTGCTTTCATTTCCTCGAGCCTCCTCTCCGCGGCCTTCTGCTGGTTTCTGTCACCGGTCGCAGCGCTCACCACCTCCTGGATTACCATGTGTGTCCTGCTGTGTTGCTCCAAGCACGCGCGATGTTTCATTCTACTCGTCTTTCTCTCTTGTGGCCTGCGTGAGGGCAGGAACGCTTTGATTGCAACTGGCATGGGGATAGTGATCTTTGGACACGTGGAAAATATTTTTCACAACTTCAAAGGTCTCCTAGACAGTATGACTTGCAATCTAAGGGCAAAGAGCTTTTCCATACATTTTCCACTTTTGAAAAAATATATTGAGGCAATTCAGTGGATTTACGGCCTTGCCACTCCACTAAGTCTATTTGACGACCTTGTTTCTTGGAACCAGACCCTGGCAGTCTCTCTTTTCAGTCCACGCCACATCCTGGAGGCACAGCTAAATGACACCAAAGGGGAAGTCCTGCATATCTTGTACCAGATGACGACTGCCATGGAGGTGGCGTCCTCGTTGGGTCGGAAGTCACTTGCCCTCGCGGGGCTTTTGCTGGTCCTACTTGGCACTGGCCTCTTCATGAAGCGATTTTTGGGCACTGGTGGTTGGAAGTATGAAAACATTTACATCACCAGACAATTTGTTCAGTTTGACGAAAGGGAGAGGCATCAACAGAGGCCCTGCGTCCTCCCGCTGAACAAGAAGGAAAGGAGGAAGTATGTTGTCATCCCGTCTTTCTGGCTGACTCCTAAAGAAAGGAAAAACCTGGCGTTGTTTTTCCTCCCCATCCTTACCCATCTCTACATCTGGGTGCTGTTTGCAGCCGCAGATTATCTGCTGTATCGGCTCATTTTCTCAGTGAGCAAACAGTTCCAAAGCTTGCCGGGGTTTGAGGTTCACTTGAAACTGCACGGAGAGGTAGGAGCTCATGGCACTTCTCACGGTGTATCCTGGCTGTTTGCGGGTCTGTCTTGCGAAAGATCATGAACTTCCCGAGGCAGGGGAGTGTCTCCTTCACCTCTGCATTCCCAGTGCCCGGCACTCTGCTTGCCACACAGAAGGAGCCCAACAAATGCAGGTTCAGCTGAAGTCCTTACGTTAGGATGGGGTTCTGTATTTGTTTCCTACCGCTACTGTAACAAATAGCACTATATGGGTGGCTAAAAACAACAGGCGTCTATCATCTTATAGCTCTGGGGGTGAGGGGTCCGAAATGAGTATCACTGGGCTAAAATCCAGGTGTTGTTGGTGAGGCCACGTTTTCTCCAGACTCCAGGGGAGAATCCATGCTTTGCCTCCCCCAGGCTTGTGGTGGCCGCTGACATTCCTTGGCCTGTGGCCGCACCACTCCCATTTCGGCTTCTGCCTTCGTGTTGCCTTATTCTTTGTATGGGACACCTTTCTCTGCCTCCCTCTTAAAGAACACGTCTAGTTGCATTAGGGCCCCCCGGGTAACCCAGGGTAATCTCGTCATCTCGAGATTTTTACTTAATCACATTTGCAAAGATGCTTTTCCCATATAAAGGAACGTTTACAGGTTCCGGGGACCAGGCCCTTATATCTTTGGGGGGCCACTTTTAGCTCCTACTGTCAACAGTTGCTGACACATGGCAGCAGGTGTCTCTGATGTTCAACTTGAGGTTGACTGTCAAGCAGGAGTGTCTGGTGTGAACCTAAGAGACCAGGACTTGGGGGCTGCCTTCCTCTCACCCTCAGACTTGTGCAAGCAGACTTCGAGCAACTTCTCTGAGTGAGAACTTCTTTTCTGCGCTACTGAGTCCTTACCAAACTTAGAAGGGCTCTCAGTGCATCAGCGTGTGCTTAAAAGGATGATTGTTGCAAAAGTGCTGCTAAGTAAACCGGTAATATGGCTGGCACTAGTAGCTGGCAACACTCACTTAAAAAAAATGCTACCCAGCTATTCTTTGACTTTTTGAGATAGTTGTTAGTCAGTGGTTCTCAACCTTAAATGTGTATTAAGAATTTCCTGGTATCAAGTGTAGTGGCTCGTGCCTATAAGTCCCAGCACTTTGGGAGGCTGAAGCAGCATGATCTCTTGAGGCCAGACGTTTGAGACCAGCCTGGGCAACAGAGCTAGAACCTGTCTCTACCAAAAAAAATTTTTTTTTAAATTAGCCAAGTGTGGTGGTGCATTGCAGTCCCAGCTAATCAGGAGGCTGAGGCAGGAGGATCACTTGAGCCCAAGAGTTTGAGGTTGCGGTGAGGTATGATCATGCCACTATACCAGCTTGGGTGACAGAGGGACATCCTATCACTTAAAAAAAAATTTCTGGGTTGGATACAGAGTATCAGGCATTTATAATTTACAGAGATTTTGTTTTAGATGGGAGAGCATTTTCAGTAAGCATGCCATGTGATTGCAAGGTAGGTGATGCATAGACTCACACCTTGAGTACTGGTTTGGGTGCCAGCAAGCAAGCACCTTCTAAACCGCTGGTCCTCGACCTTGGCCACAGAGTTGCATCACTGCGGAGCTGAACAAACAAACAAACAGACCCAATAATTCTCTTCAGAATCCCCAGGGATTCTGATTTAATTAGACTGGGGTGAAAGATTTTGAAAACCTCCCCAAGTAATTCTAATGTGTAGCCAAAATTGAGAACCACTGTTCTAAACCCAAGAACAAAGCCAGAAATTTAACCTCTAGTCGCCACAGGATGGATCTGGGAAAAATATTAATTGGCCAAGATAGTGCCTTTCTCTGAGCTGATGCCCCTGTGTCTTGAGGAAGGGGCTTTCTTTCCTATCCTTCCCCCTTGCCTTGTTGGCAGCTGGGTGCCAACAGAGGAGACGGTGGTATTTGCGTATCCCACTTTTATCTTTTCTCTTCCATTTTCCCTGTGGAAATTTGTCATTATGTTGACATTTCAGAGGAACTGGATATTGTCAGACACTTATATATTTTTTTTAACCCAGAACTTGTGAAGCTGAACCAGGTGGGGCGTGTGTGTCCATGTGCATGTGTGTGCGAGACCCGTGCTGGGGTTAAGTTCCCCAGCCCAGGCTGGTGCTAACACCATGTTCATCGAGCTGTGATGGGTTGTGCTGCTGCCAGGGGAATCACAGAGGGGAAATGGCAGCAATATTGCCTGGGAACCCTCCTTTGAAACCCCACTTTCCTTTTCTCTCTGTGTCTCCCAGAGCCTCGGATCCTCCTGCTGCGTCCACACTTTCCCTCTACTTTCCTCCGCCCTCAGCAGATATGTCCCTCAGCTCCTGCCCTCCTAATCCAGCTGCTTCTCAGAGTTGATTACTCCGAGCTTCCTGCTTCCCCTGAAGAAACTAGTTCATTCCAAGGCACCCTGTAGCTCTAGATATTTGGAGCAGGGTGGGTAATGGAAGTAGTGTTTCAAGTGAAAGCTAAACAAGAATTTCAGACCTGCTTGATCTTGGGAGATGGCCAGTGAAAGGGCCTCTCCCCTCTCCCCAATCTCCTCCTGTGTTCTCAACTCTCCCTCCTTCTTGTTTTGCTTCTCTCTCCTTTATCTCTCTCTCAGCCCATACCCGTGCCTGTCTTGTGTGTTCTCAACATTTTAGACAGATGGGGGGAAAGCATCCAAAACAACCCAGAAGCTTTCCAATGACAATGTCCTGGCACCTTCATCTTTGGGCACTGCTGGGTACTGGGGATGTGAAGATGTCTAGGCTGCATTGGCATTGAGGGGCTCACATCCCGGGGGGAGGCCACCGCATACACACGTAACAACAGCAGGGTGGTGGGCACGGGACAGATGTGAGCACGCGACTGCCATGGGAGCTCCTCTCGAGCTGTCTCCTGCCGTGCCTGGGAGACGGTGCCGCCTGCCCTTATCCCAGGGCGCCCTTGGAGGCGCCTGGCCTTCTCCATTGCCGCAGATTTGCAAAGTCAAGTAGGAAGAGAAACATTGGCTCACGGTGTTGCCAATATTTCTCTCCCACTTTCATATGATTTTAAATAAATGTTTTAAATAAAGAAGATGGGAAATGACCCAAGTACAGACAGCTGTATGGGTGGGCAGTATGAGTGAAAATAGCCATAGTTTCTAGTTATTGAGCACCTAGCATGTGCACAGCGTTTGGTTGCATTAACTTTTCAGGACTGCCTGACACCAGAGCCTGCCTTCCATTCATTACTTACTGAAGAAACAAACATGTTTTAAAACGTCGGGGTACCATTTAGTATATTGCTTGGCAATTTGAAAGAGTTAATTTGTCTTCCGCATTACTCTCAACAACCCCACAGAAAAGTGTTGACTCAACCTTTATGCAGCCTGGACTCCCAACTGCAAAGTCCCCAGTTAAATTCCTAGATTAAATAACTCCTTCCCAGATCGAACACCCACTGCTTTCTTATTGCAGGATTTCTCATCACTGACTCAATCGATGTGTTTGTTTCTTCAATAGCATTAAAGAGAGTACATGCCTTTGCTCGGGGGACTGAAATCTCTCTAGTTAATTGTAGGCGGACTGTCTTTTTAATAAGAGAAAAGGAGAGGCAACGCAAATGTTTTTCATTGCTTAGGCACCGTGCTGGGGAAATTACAGATTTGCCTCAACATTTGTGTAGAGGTCCTGGGTTTGGGGTTTCCAGATTCCGCACAGGCACTGGGATAGACCCAAGATGCAGGGTGTCCTCCGGGTGTGGTTGGGTTCTTTTTGAGAAGCCATTTACCTTTTCCTGGCCTCAGGGCTCTCTGGCACTGGGGTGATAATAACTTACTAAGCACTCCAGTCTGTAAGGCTAATGCTCCATCTCCAAGGTGTTTAATTTACACTGGGAGTAGTTTTCATGGGCAAGATCTGGTCCATTAATTCCTGTTTTACCAAATTAGAAAACAAATCCACCAAGAGACTAATGACTTTCCCAGGCAAGGGGGGTTGGGAGAGCTGAATCAGCACACACTTCTCCTGCTGGTGGCTTGGCTGGGTGGCTCAATGTCGTCTGCTGCCCTCTGTGTCGGTCTGTGAGGGCAACTGGCATCTTCTCTTGCCTTCAAAAAGAAAGGAATACACCCCTCGTGAGATCCAAGAGGGGTGAGAAAATTCCCTGTTTTTAAGACCTCCACAAATAAGATTTTAGAGTCTGCTTCAGTGAAATAGGCTTGAGGGTCAACACATCCACCTGGAAGGGATATAGTACGCTCAGTAAGAATAACTCCCCAAGCTCCAGAATGTTGGTTCAGAATGTAAGTTAGTGTTCAATATCCTTGTGACCTTGTGGTCTGCTGAAGGGGTGTTCGTCCAGACTGGGGATGTGACTGGGTCTTAAGGGGCTATGTTCCAGAACAATCTTCCCCAGAAATTTAGCTGACTCCCCTTGCCTTTCATTAGCCCCATATGGCCCAAACTGTACAAATGTGTATTTCAGGACGATGAGTTACATGGTGAAATTTATTAGGAAAACTGCTGGCTAAAGTTAGACAGATTTCTTTGCTTTCTTCTCAGAGCCTTCAACAGTCTGACTGGCGTGTGACTTTCAAAAGAAGGGATAGAACAGACAAACTTATTTAATGCATTTCTCTCAAGGGAATCTATACTGTATTCCCACAAGCCCACTTTGGAAAACACTGCTATAGTTAGCAAATAAGACACATCCCTTCTCCTTTGCTCCAATCACGACACACAAAAGAACAGTTCCTTTAGCCAAAGCTCCCTGCATATTTGAAATAAATGCTATGTGTCATGCACTGGAAAATACTTTGAAAGACAGGAACTGGTGTGAATTTTGATTATTTTATTCTTTCATTTTAGAAGCAAGGAACTCAAGACATCATCCATGATTCTTCCTTTAATATATCTGTGTTTGAACCCAACTGCATCCCGAAACCAGAGCTCCTTCTATCTAAGACCTGGGTTCCTCTCAGTATTATCCTTGTGATATTAGTGATGCTGGGACTGTTGTCCTCCATCCTGATGCAACTTAAAATCCTGGTGATAGCATCCTTCTACCCCAGCGTGGAGAGGGAGCGCGTCCAATACCTACATGCAAAGCTACTTAAGAAAAGATCAAAGCAGCCACTGGGAGAAGTCGAAAGCAAACTGAGTCTGTACCTCACAAAGGTAAGGCTAAGTTGTGCGTATAACCTCTAAGTAAGAAAGTGTTGATTCGAGAGGCGAATGGAAAGGGCGCTTCAAAGCACTCTTCAGCTTCACATCAGGTCTTCCAGCGGCAGATGGGACACTGGGGTAAAGTTAACAAAGGTACATGGCTGAGGCTCTTAGCTTTGTGATCTGATTGCTGGTCCAGGGGGTTCTACAAGATATCCTTCAAAATATTGGTTTAAAGTGTGATCAGTCATTTTGCAGAGAGGCTTCTGGGAAGGTCCTCTGTGCTAGCTATTAAAGGACAAAGCTCAGTAAAGTACACTTTCCCTGGTCAAGTCTAAAGAACAGAAGAAAATATCTACCACAACTTTGTGAACTCCAAAGAATTTGCTTATTCTCCAGTGTGTGTGCGTGTATACATATATGTATATATACTCACACACATACATACACATAGTGACTCTCATACATGTATAAAGTGGACACATATCAAACATTTTATTTAACTAACTTATTAATGAGGGAACAGTAAGAAATTACAACTAACTAAAAGAAAAATTCAAAGAACACACACATATATATAGGCCATCAGGGATACCAAAATGAATTTGCTTAATAGATGTAAAACTGGCTTCTTGCACAATGGTGGGTGGGAGGGATCATGGTCCCCTTCACCCTGCAGTGAAATTCATTTGCATGTCACAGACAAGAATCATTTCCATTGTTGCTGTCAGCCATCTGCAACTTGCAGAATCGGGAAATAGCTCAGAGATAGTGAAAGACCAGGATAACCCACAAGGATAAGCTTTTCTGTCCATTTCAAAGTCTACTGGCAATTTTTTCTGACACCTTTAACTGTGCAATGAAAAGGTTATGTCAGAGGCATCTGAAATGACTCCAGTTCTCATTCATCCACTTTTTTGTCTCTTCAGATTCATTTCTGGCTTCCAGTCTTGAAACTGATTGGGAAGAAACAAGGGGACATTGTGAGTAAAGGCAATCCATGAGAGGTCCTGTGTAGCTTTTCAGCCACACTGCACCAGAAAGTCTCCTCGGGTCTCCTGATGGTGGCCACTCTTCATGCCCAGCAACAGAGAGCTACATCCCATGGTCCTACCAGGAGTCTGCGTGTGCAGGGCCACCTTGCATCACCTGGTTACGCTCCTTTCATTGCAAAGCCAAAGGGCTGCCCCATGAACGGTTACGTGGTCTGTCTTCCAAACAAAGCACATGAACTGGCCTGTGTCACTGTGTAACAGGACTATAACTTGGCCCCTTGGTGGGTGATGAGTTTCAGCTTAGAGTAATGTTCAAAGAGAAAAATAGAAAAAAAAATTAGAAAACAATTGAAATCTGTACTGTAATCTCCCAAGCAAATTCCAAGAAGAATATACATGGGAAAAGCCAGCAAACTATCTTTGAACTCTTCTGTCCTTCTTAATATCATTCGTAGCTATTACCTACCCCACAATTGTCTCTCTTCCCCTGCCCCCTTATTCAAAAACCCTTTCTGAAACCCCTTTGCAGCAGTTCCTAATTTCTTACCACCACCTCCGCACCTACTGCCCATTTGCCTAGATTTATTTTGTTTTTTCCTCTTCTAGCAAATCCTCTAGTCTGCTATGTCCAGTAGGGTGGCCTAGGGACCATATGCATCACAGTCACATAAAATTCGTGTACAAATGCACGTCTTGGTCCCCTTTTCACCTTTATCTATACTCAGAATGACTTTTAACAAGTGACAGGACTTGCTGTCTTTGTCTGTTAGGCACGTTTGCCCTGAGTGTTGGAAGGACAGGCTAGAAGGGAGGTGCTGTCACAAAAGGCAATTTTGATTTTGAAAATAGGATTTAGACTTGCTCATTAGGGCCAATCAAACTTGAATAGAGGATGCTTATTTAATTACAGCTTATCCATTTTAGATTTAAATGAATGGTTAGTTAAATTTCTTCAGACATCTATTGTGAAATGTGCTCTGTTTAATCTTATAGAGGCAGAAAGATACTTCCCAAGGCAATTTCATGAAGCTTCCTTTTTTCACCTCTAATTTTAATGGCCTATAAAAGTATATTATAGTCTAGGTTATCATTTCTCGCCTCAGAGATCCCAGTTTGGTGACCATATTTTGTTAGGGTCTTTCAAGTGTCATTCTGATGTCCTCATTGACTCCACATTTACTGTCCATTGCGTTTCTCTTTGATAGTAAAATATAGTAATTCTAGACAACTTCATGGTAATAGACCTTTTTTATTGTTCTACCTGGAATGTTACACGTTATCTTTCCTCTCTTAGATTCTACATCTGCAGCTTTCTCTGTTAGGACCTACTCAATCATAATTATAGTATGAGATATAGTGAAGTCTTCACACATCGTATATTTTTGTCTTAATTCATTTAAGAGAAAGAAATATACATATCTTATCCTAAGGGAGTAAGAACTACCTTTCTCACCTAAGTCAGTAATAGTGATTCCCAACAAGTAACAAAGACCATTGAGGTCAATTTTTTAAATTATAGTATGGAAGAAAGAGGAACAGGCTGAAAAAAATGAGTGTGGGTTGAGTGTATTAATATCTATATTTAAAATCCTGTTATGTTAGGCTAATATAACCCCAGGAAAGATTTAAATTAATGAGTAGGTGGCTGAGGCTTTCCAATTTTCAGGGTTCAGAGCCCCTTTTGGTTTCAATTCATAGTGGTTGCAGTGACCTTTTGAAAAGTAAGAAAAAAGGGGGGAATGAATAACAGGGTACAGGGGACAATTTACCACATTTTGTCATCTAAATTCTGAATGCCTACGAACCTTGTTTTTGTACTCAGGGGAGGAGAAGAAATCAGAGTAGAATTTGTCATTGGAGCAATTTGTGCAAATGCCAATGGAAAGCAAAAAAGGCAATGACAGAAGTAAAACCTTAACTAGCCACGGTAGCTGCAATTAAGGCAGAAGGTGTTTTGCCCTATTTTCCTGGATGCTGAGGAAATGCATAGCATGATGTGTGAAGTGTCCCTACCCTGGCCCCGGCCTCGTCTGGCAAGGACAGGAGCAGTGTGCCCACCGACCACAGCACGGGGCCCAGGAGGTGCTCAGGCTTGCAGGACATAAACAAGGACCCGGAAGGACTGAGACAAAGATACAGATCCTGCCCGCCCACTCCTTCTCTAGAGCAGTATCTCCCAAAGCTGGATGGTCATCAGAATGACCTACAGAGGTTAAAAAATATAAAAGAATAAAATTCCAGATCCCAAACCTAAACTCAAATATACTGACTTAGATAGCGGGGTGGGGGGGGTGGGTCTTGGGAATCTGTCTCCTCAGGGATGTCACGGGTGATTCAGATGATTGCACAACTTTGTTAACGATGGCTTTAGAGAATTTTAGCAAGCCTTGGAGAGGAGGGGTTGTTGATTAAATAAAAATACATTTACACGGATCGATGTATTAATAATTAGTTGTGTAGACAAACAAATAGGACTTTGATTCTATCTGTTGCTGGGCTATTCTCTCCAATAATGCAAAATGCTAACTGCTTGTCAAGAAATGTGTTGTTCTCATCTTCCTTCTTTCTTTCTTTTTTTTTTTTTTTGAGACAGAGTCTCACTGTGTTGCCCAGGCTAGAGTGAGTGCCGTGGCATCAGCCTAGCTCACAGCAACCTCAAACTCCTGGGCTCAAGTGATCCTACTGCCTCAGCCTCCTGAGTAGCTGGGACTACAGGCATGCGCCACCATGCCCGGCTAATTTTTTCTATATATTTTTTTAGTTGTCTAGCTAATTTCTGTCTATTTTTTTTTAGTGGAGAAAGGGTCTTGCTCTTGCTCAGGCTGGTCTTGAACTCCTGACCTCGAGTGATCCACTCACCTTGGCCTCCCAGAGTGCTAGGATTACAGGCGTGAGCCACCACACCCAGCCCTGCTCTCATCTTCTGCAGTACAACTCACCCACTTGTATAAACAAGCGCTCAAACAAAAACAAACTCATGTTGACTCCATGAATTAGAAAGTTTTAACCTATAGTTAATTATTTATTAAATGTGATTTGGTACCAAATATTATTTTTTAATGAAATGACTTCAGTTTAGGGGATGGTATATCACATTTTTTTAAATGGAAAGTAACCTTGAATACGATCATCACATACTATGGTAGAAAGAACAGAGATTTTTAGAATGTGGAAGGCTGGATTCAAATCTTCATTCTGCTAATTATTAGTGGCATAAACTTAGGCAACTTAACTCATCTCTCTGAGCCTCAGTTTTCTTATATACAAAAGGGGCTGAAAATATCAGTCTCATGGCATCTTTTTGAGAATAAAATGAGATGACATATATGAAGACTCTAGAATACTTTCTACCCCAAATTAGATGAATAAATGTTAGCTCTTTCCTTTCTCTTTCTTCTTTCCCATGGTTCCCTGCCCAACTCCACTGTATTCAACTTTTGACAATAGGGTCTGATTAAAAAAAATAAATAGAAAAAAGAAAATTTCAGCCAAGCTTCATATACAACAGGGATTGCAAACATTTTCTCTGAAGGGCCAGATAGTAAATATTTTAGGTTTTAAATCGTATGGTTTCTGTTGCAACTATTAAACTCTGCCACTCTAGTGAGTAAGCGACTATAGACAATAAGTAAGCCAATGAGCATGGCTGTGTTCCAATAAAACTTTATTTGCAAAAACAAGCTGCAAGCCAGACTTGGTCCACAGGCCATAGTTTGCCAACACCTGGTAATACAGAAAGACTTTCTAGTAGTATATGACTTGATGTAGGACGTAATGCAATGGGTACTCTTAAAGTCAGAAAAAGAAATAGGTTCAAAATCCCTCTTTACCACTAATTAGCTGGATGACTTTGCAAGTCATTTCACCTCTCTGAGCTCAATTTTCTCATCTATAAAGATGAAGAAGTTTAGCTAAAGAGTCTCTGAAAAAACTGCTATCTCTTAAAGTCTATGATTCTTTGAGAGACAGCAGTTTCCCGGAGAGAATTACCAATGGACTGGAACCCAAGTTTCAGCAGTTGGTTTGTTTGTTCTTTCACGGTTGATCAATGAATCATAAAGAACAACAGAAGCTCTTGGGTCATATGTATGATTCATTTGATGAAAAGGGAAAAGATAACATTTAGTCAAAATAAATGTTATTTTCTCCATAGACACAAAGAAGCAATCAGAATAGTTATTCAATTCTAAATGTCATATGTAATTTCATGTGGTTTTAAAGTCAGATTGCGATGTCAGTGCCTGAAGACCTGAAAATTGAAAGTCTCGCTTTATCAAAGCAAGCAGTGCTCTCACTCTAAATGTGATATATTAATTAGGGAATGAAAGAAATCAATCAAAATTGTTTTTCAAAAGGAAACAATTGTGGAAGTATGTTTGTACTAAAACAGTAAGAGTGCTGTGTCTTGCAAGAGGAAATGCTAACACATAGTAGAAAATAAACAGTACATTGTTTTTATAACACTGGATATGATGAACCAAAGGGTGCTGAATTGAAAACTGGAAGATCTGGCACTGCTGCTAGCAAGTAGCTTCGCCAAGGCACTTCTCCCTCTTGACTCAATTCAGTTCTTCACAGAAAACATCACAATAGCTGTCATTTAGTAAGCCCGTACTAGGTACCAGACACTGTTTTTAGTGAATTATTTCATTTAATCCTCACCGAAACCCAGTGAGAGAGGATCTGGTGCTCTTGTGACTTATAGATGAGCAAACTGAGGCACAGAGATGCTGAGTAACTTGTCCACAGTGGGTTCTGGGAGCAGAATTTGAGCACAGTTACTCTCTACATTGCTGCCCCCAAAGCATGGCTTTCATGTGTCCTTTCCCAGCTCTGAGATCTGGACCAAAGTGAGCTGACATTTTCCCTGCCAGGCATTCAATTCCCCTCCAGTCTGATCCTAGCCTATTTCTCTGCATCATTCGTCACACTCCCAGTGCCTGAACCCTTGCAGTAGTCAAAGACCTCTTCCCAGCAGGCCCCCAAGAGTCACCAGCATTCCCCTTCACACCTTTGCCCCAGATTTCCTCATTTGCAAAACACTCCCTGATCTCTCCCCATTCATTTCCTCTGTCCTTCAAGGCGCTACTCAAGTCCTGCCTCCTCAGGACACAGGAGCAGTGGGAAGAGCACAGGGCTTGCCAGTGGGGTCTTCCTCTGGCTCTGTCACAAACTCTGCATGGGAACTGGGAAATGTCATTTAACCTCTTGGGCCTCAGTTGTTTGATCTGAAAATCAGGGATGTTAGACTCAATTGTTAACTATTATTCCTTTAAGCAGTAGATCCGTTTCTCTAATTAACTCTTCGGAATATCAATTCCCAGCCAAGCAAAGACAGAGTCGCCCTTGCTTGAAATGGAGGTGAGCGGCCTAAAACCATCCTTCTCTTCCCCGACCTTGGCAATTCCTGAGGCACCTGAGGGATCTGAAAAACAAAGCAGGAAGACGTTGGACTAGAACATCTCAAGGATTTTTTCCATCTCCAAAAACAAATGAATTAAAACTTCTCAGGTCACTCTAATTTATGACAACAGCTCACTCCTCTGAATTCATAGCTCTTCATGTCATGTGGTCCTTATAACATATTACATATGAATAGCGAATTTGTCTTGGCTCCTCAACTAGATTCTACATTTCTTATCAACAAGGGTCGTATATTTTACTTCTTTTGTATCTCCCATAGCAATCAGTACAGTCACAGCCCCTCAATACACAGTACAGCATCTTCTATAAGTATACATCACAAAACCCATAATAAATACATATTGACTGAATAAATGAATGACCCAGACCAGGAAATATTTCTAAGGCCAGCCTATGCAGAGCAGGAAGAGAATAAGGCCATGAAATGGTTTATTGGGTAACGTAATTTAACTTCTCTTTGAAGTAAACCCAAGGTACTCACTGTTATTTCTGGGCCTGGGGCTGCCCAGAAATAAGTCCTCCTATAATGTCAGAGTTTCCCAAACTTCAGTTATTCATGTACAAACGCCACAATTTTTTTTAATCATATTGGCGTAGGCCTTGCTCTACCATTTACTTCAATGTTCTTTAAATCAATTGAGCGTTTTTACTTAAATAGGTTCATTCTAAAAGGAAACTTTATATAACACCACTGTAAATGGAAAAACAGTATCATCTTCCATAAATAGAAAGTATTATAAATAATTCACACATACCATGTATACATTTTTATTCTATATATATATTATACATTTACACATTACATAGTATACATTAATACATTTCATATATACATATATAAACTATACAGACTACACATGCATGCACGTACACCCACACTGAAAACGAAACATTATGACATCACTGACTTCTAACTGGATACTTGCCTGCTAGAGCCTGCAGCCTACTCTCTATCTCTGCGTTAAACAGTCCCTGAGGTGGGAGTCACTGGGTGTTGATATAGCAACTCCTGCCAGCTGCCAATTGTGGGCAGCTGCTGTTTCTGGGCAGTGTCCATTCCCTGACACTTCTGAAGTGCCATAAAGACAGAGTAGCTTTCCTCGGTTATGAAAAAGGCCCCCAAAGAGATACGAATACTGGCAGTTGGATGTCAGCTGGCGTGTACAGAAGTTGGGAGGCCTGTGAGGTTGGAGCAGCGTCCTGGCAGCATGTTCGAAACCTCCACTTCACCATTAGTCAAATGGGAAGGGTCTGTATTCCCTGATGGCCCAGGTCTCAGCTGATACTAACGTCCTGCCAGTGTTGTGCTGTGGGTCTTGACTATAAAGCATTGAGAACTCTTTGCCCTCATTCTTGATTTCTTTTCTCCAATAAAATGCCTGTTCCTGGTACAGGGATATCTATATAACTAGAAAATTGTTTTGCTAAAAAAATCAGCATAATTCTCCATGTCATCTACCCAAAAAACAGTTCCCACTGTACTTTACAGTGGAAAAAATCATTGGATCATTAATTCAGCTTAAACAAATGAACAATTTCTCTTCGAATGTCTGCATCCTTCAACCATGAAATCCTAGACAACTTCCAGAAAGCTGTGGCCCAGAACACCCTGATCCAACTCAGAACACTATTTATAAGAATGCCCTGTATGCAGTAGTCTTTATGGGGTTTTTTCTCAAACGTTTTTTAGCCTGTGTAGATGACATTTATGCAATTCAGAGAAAGACGCCTCAACAGAATTAGTCAGCAGCAAAGTCCTCTGACGCAGCTTCTGTGATCTAGTTAAAAATAGGAAAGAGGATGTTTTGCATAAGTCATCACCATTGTGCGGTATTGGAGAATTGACCACTTTTTTTTGGTTCCCACATCCTGTTACTTTATCTAAAAATAGATGAAAACTCTGTCCCTGAATTCTTGGACAAAACCTTTTGCTTCTGTGACCTTGGCACTCTGGTCCTTCTTGTTCCATGTCCCTTGGTCACTTCCCTTCACCCCTTGCCATTTATGATCCCAACTATCGGCCTCGGGCTCAGGGTCTCTGCCTTTCTTCCCCCTCCCAAGGGCTGCAAATGCCAGGGCCAACAGGGGCCAGGTATACTGAAGGTGGACTGGAGCCAAATACCCTGTGCATGCCCCATCTGAAAGGAGGGCAGCTCTTACCACGTTTCTGACAGATCAACTGACTTTTTCCAGAGCAGCCAGAAATCCAGATTGTTATGGGAACTTGCCTAATCTTTAAATGTTACAAATAAATTCAAATATTAATTTTTTAAAAATAGAGTAGAGCTCAAATCATGAATTTTTGGTTTGTGGCCTCTGTCCCATACCCTCTCCTTTGGGGAACCTGTTTGTTATCAGCTATAAAATGGGATTCTACAACATCTAGATCTTAGGGTCTAACCTCTCCCACTTTTTCCATTTCTTGATTTCTACTTTGGAAAGAGTATGGGATTATGATAGAGGTCTTGGATTCAGAGTCTGCCCTTTGCTAGCTATGGAACTTTGGATGAGTTAGCTTCACCTCTCTGGGTCTCAGTTTCCTCATCTGTAAAGTGGGCAGTTAGAAACAATGACCTGGAGAGCTCTGTTAGCCAGTAACTCCAATCATCCTCGTCCCCACTCTTGCCCTTCCTGATCTCAAGGATCAATTCCCCACCACAGTTAGCGGCCCAAAGATTTTCCTGATTTTCTCAGCTTAGGAGTCAGCTTTATTTGTAGCTCTCCTTCTATCTGACACCCAATCAGTTCTATTGCTGCAGCATCCCTTAAATCTCCTTCCCACTCCCCGTTGTTGACTGCCACCCTCTCCTTAACAAACTATTACATTTGCTTCCATCCCTACGCTAGCTTCTCCAACATCCCTCAGCTTTGGAACCCTTTCTCCAAAAACAAAACAAAAACTAATTTTAAACAACTTTTTTCAGAGTTTTCCATGAAAGAATTTACAGTGAAAATTGACAACCTTCATTCCTTATCACAACCAACCCCGAAATGGGCTGCTGCTCTTGCAGGTTAACCAGTTAACGTGGACAGTCATGTTTAAGTCACTGGCTGGGCTTGGAGGGAGGGTCTGAAGGTTTTCAGCATGGTCAGGGATGGCTCTCAAATATCCCTCACTAGGACATCGGGCATTCATACCCCAGGAGGAGCTGTAAATATTTAGGCAATATTTCATATACAAAAGTCTCATGCATTATGGACAATGATGTTACAGAATGCCAGGAGAGGAAGAAATCTCTAATATATTTTTTCTCCAAAAGTACAGAAAGTGTTATCACCCAAGAAATAAACTTGGAGACTTGAACCTTGAAGGTAGGAGATTCCAGAGAATCCAAACCTCTCACCTTTATATAGTTTTCTAGTTGGCAAATGTATTCATTTCCTAGGTTTGCTGTAACAAATCACTGCAAACTGGGTGGTTTAAAACAACAGAAATTTATGCTGTCACAGTTTTGAAGGCTAGAAGCCAAATTCAAGGTGTCAGCAGTGCCATCCTCCCTCCAAAATCTCTAGGGAAGTACACTTCCTTCTCTCTTCTACCTTCCAGCAATCCCAGGTTTATGGCAGGCAGCACAAACCAATTTCTGCCTCTGTCCTCACATGACAGTCTTCTTTGTGTCCAATATTCTCTAAGAACAGCAGTTAGTGGATTAGAACCCACCTTCCTCCAGTATGAGCTCATTTCAAATTGATTGTATCTACAAAATCTCTATTTCCAAATGAGGTTATATTCAAGGTACTGAGGGTTAGGACTTGAACATATCTTTTTGGGGGACACAATTCAACCCAGTACAATGAACAACCAGCAAAGACTTTCCCCTACAAGAATCATCCCATGTGCATTATGCAGAATAAACTCTTTAGAAAATAACTTCCACAAGTCACTTTTACATAGCGCAGCTGAAGTTAGAATTCAATTTCTATGTCTTCTGGTGGACTTTAGCTCTAAATGCAGACATGAAAATGACAGGAGAAATCAACACTGGATTTTTGATACACAGTCAGAGGAAAGTTGTTCTAAGGAAATTGGAATTGTACCTTAGCCACAATAAATGGTCTGCTACTTAGAGGCTCACTGAGCATTGAGGAAAGGACTAGACAGAAGACCCAGCAATACATTGAACTGAACCAACAGAGGCTTTATAAGTGAGAGACACCAAGTGTGGAATCAATATGGTGCTTTATGGAAAGACAAGGAATGGTGGTTCAGGACCTCAAGTGAGGGACAGGGCCAGCTGCTGCACCGAGGACAGGCCTAGCCACACTGGCTGTGAGTGGTAAATAGGTGGCAGACAGCTCACCTACACGATGTGAACATTCAGCTTGGAAAGAAAAGATGGGGTGATCCTCAGCTGACATTAGTGGGCCCCATCTAAGTGTTTCTTAAAAGTCTTACAAATTTGCAGCTGAAAAAGAGACCATGTAAGATCAAGATGGCCGACTAGATACAGGAGGTGTGTGCCTTCTCCGCGGAGAGGAAACAGAGTAGTGAGCAGATTCTCACATTTTGAACAGATCACCTAGGAGGGAATGCTAGGGTTCACCAGGTAAGCGACAGGAAGCACCAATAGTGGATAAGTGTCAGGTTTCAGTCTGAAATGTTGGTTCTTGGCACTCTCATGGTTAAAGAATGACCAGATGCACCAAAATAAGGCAAGCACAAAAATGAGGTTTATTGAGGAGAGAAAGATATGATTACCGAGAAAGAGCAAGATATAGGCTTACAGAGTGTGATACATATGCCACAGACGACTGGACCCACTGTTGCAGCAAAGGGAGAGCAAAAGGAAGGGCGTAAAGAGGGTCTGGTTATGGTCTGTGTCTTGTTCTATGGTGCCGGGATTGGGACCTCCCTTGTGGTTCAGAGGTCACCACAGAACTACTTTGATTGGACAGTTGGGAGTTCCATGACCTGGGTCTTACTGTACATGTGGGCTGTTCTAGGTTACTTTCCGGACTCTATGGTACCTATGCTGCTTGGCCCATGGGCTAGAGAGTCCTCTGCATTCTTTTGCAGCTGGTATGTTAAGTTATGATTGGCAGATTCATAGGGTATTCCCTCCTCCCCGAGGTGTGGCAGTCCCTCAAGAGAGGATTAGGGCAGGGCAGGACCAAGATGCAAATAAAATAAAATAAATAAATAAAATACCTGGGAACGTAAACAAGGAGATGAAAGATCTCTACAAGGAGAACTATAAAACACTGATGAAAGAAATCATAGATGAAACAAATGAAAAAAAATTCCATGCTCATGGATTGGAAGAATCAATATTGTTATTAACAAAATGTCCACTCTGCCCAAAGTGATTTACAGATTGAATACAAATCCCATCAAAATACCAATATCATTTTCCACAGAATTAGAAAAAAATAACCCTAAATGTCATATGGAATCTAAAAAAAAGCCTGAATAGCCAAAACAAACCTAAGCAAAAAAACAAAACAAAACAAACAAACAAAAAAACAAATGAATACAACCATATATATATATGACATGAAATACTACTCAGCCATAAAAAAGAATGAAATAATGTCTTTTGGAGCAACTTTGATAGAACTGAAAGCCATTATCCTAAGTGAAGTATCTCAGAAATGGAAAAACAAATACTGCATGTACTCACTTACAAGTGAGAACTAAGGGATGGATATACATGGTCATACAGAGAGGTAAAATGGACTTTGGAGACTCCACAGTGGGGAAGGGTGGAAGTGGGATGAGGCATCAAAAATTACCTGTCAGGTACAATGTATAGTATTTGAGTGATGGATACACTAAAAGCCTCAAGTTTACCACAATATAATTCATTCATGTATCAAAAAACCACTTGTAACTCCTAAATCTTTTGAAATAATAATAAAAAAGAAAGACTACAGTCAAATACACTCAATGAAAAGAGCAAGATGAAGTCTAAGAATGGCTCAATGAGATCCATCCTCATTAATGTGATAAAAACCCCAGCGGGAGCCTTATAAAACACAAATGGACCAGAAATAAAAGTGATGCAGTAAGTAAGATTGAACATCCACTGTGACTCTTGCTCCTATATTTGCTTGAAGTGGCGTTCAGGTCTTCTTCAGTACAGACAGTGGGACTACCAGCAGTCTGATCATGATGTGACCAGGAGAGGATAGAGTTCGTAAGTGCAGACGAAAATTTGAGAGCCCACCAGTATTTTTGGAGCCAAATGCTTCTCCTAGAGACTCTTTTCAGGACTGGCTTTCAATATGTGAAGAGAAAACAGTATTGAAAAGAGTTAATGAAAACGGCTGACAAGGAAAGTTGTTTCTTGGCAAGGAAGTTGTGGAAAAAATTTATATTTCTAGTTTTTAAAAAAGGATCATGTCATAATGTGTTTAAATGCATTTTTAAAGTTAATTTCTGAGATGACAATGCTCCCTTAATTTAAGACATTCTGTGTCAGGACAGAATGTAAACATGGCTGGGAACTGCCGTGGTTAGAAATCTGAATAAGGTACAGCAATGCCTGGTAACCAGAGGCAGATTGAGAATGGTATAACATAGAAACAAGTTGCCATGGAAACAAACCACTGAGTGAAGCATGACCATCCTGAGGGCATACACCATATGAAGACAAGGGAGGGGGACATGGGATGTGCTAGATGGCCAGGAGTTCTCAGACGGGACAATGAGCACGGTCTGCCCATTAGCTATCTGGCGCTAGAAAGAAAGCCAATGGCTGTCAAAGCCACCAAAAAGGGGAGTAAAATTCAGAACTTGAGTATTTTGAATTTGATTGTATTCATTTGTCATTCTTTTGTTGGTTCACTCCAACGGCCATTGACTGAGTGCCTTCTGTATACTAGGCTTGGGCTAGGCTACAAGGAGGTGCCAGGAGCCTACTGTCCCGTTCTCTGAAGCAGCAAGACCTAGACACAGTTGTCGTATCACTCCTGGGAATCAAGCCTCCCTCTGCCCTGAGGCTCTGGTCCTACTCCAGGCTGCCTGCCAGGTCTCCTTCCCTGCTGGGGGCACCCATGCCACCCTGCCCAGGATTCCAGCTCCTTCAGAGCTGTCCTCATGGCAGGTCCCTACCCCTGCAGTCAGCCTGCACTGTGCTCAGCTGGCCGCCTTCCACACCTCCTGCTGGGCTTTCTCAGAACTTGCCCAGACTGTCCACTTCAGGTCACCATCCTGGTCCTCCCAGCTTAGTGTGTCTTCTCCTTAAGTCCTGGTGCCCAGTCCCAGCCTTGGCTCTAGCACACTTGCTCCTGACTCTGGCTTTGGCATGTGATCCTCAATATGCAAGATATAGTGACTCATGGAAAACACTCACATCATAAGCCATTACCCCAACCCCCTTCCTTTGCACACCAGTGAACAAAACCTCCAGCTTCCTCCAGTGGGACCCGGCAACACCTCCTCCTTCTCTGTTGCCACTGTTAAACTTCCTGTTCAGGTCCCTGTTATGTTCTCCATTCCTTGGCACCCTCCTCTTAAAAGTGCCCTTCTGTTATTACTGTGATCTCACCAATCTATTTTTAAACCTTGCATTGCCTTTACAATCTCTTTCATTCCACATCTTCTTTCATTATAAACCAACTTTCCAGAGCAACCGACTTTGAGCGTGACATTCATACTGTAATCACATTATCCTCATTATCCTCACTACACTCATATTGCCTTATTATTCACAGACTTCATCTCTTTTGGTCCTTTGAACAATGTGGTAAAGCAAGCAGGGCAGGTATTATCACCTCCAGTTCATGGATCAAGAAATTGAGGTTCAGAGAGGGTAAGTGACCTTCCCCAGAGCACACACTGAGAAACAATGAAACCCAAGTCTTGTCACTCTAAATGATGGGTCCTGTGCATGCCATGTGACATTTGGTGCATGAGGCACCGTTTTTTGTTTTTTTTTTTTTTTTTTTGTGGCTCTGAGTTCTTGCCCACACTACCCCTACTCTTATTCTAAGGTTCTTCCTTCTTGATGTTAAGCCAGCATCCTCCAAAGAATTTCAATAAACAGAAACACCAACTCATACCATCATCTTCCCACTTCCCGTTAGATCCAGTGACATAGTTGCATATCCTAAGATCTTGCAGCTAAGGTTCAGGATGCTCCATTTTTCCTTTTTTGCCTGCAAACCAAATAACAAGAAAATCCTCACAGGCTTCCCTCCTCCCAGGAACGCCCTTGAAACCCCTGCACGGCATCCCAGCCCGCACTCCTGAGAAGCCTAGTCATTTTTAGACTCGTCTCCCCGTCACGTTTTTATTACAAGCTCCCTGGGGGCTGTGTCCACATCTTAATGCGCTGTGAACCGCCCTCGCTCTCCGCAGACGTGTGCAGAGCAGTAAATATTGATTGGCGCGGGTGCGTGTTCTTTTAGGAAGGAGAAAGCGAGCCCATCTTGTAACAAGAACTCCCAGGACAAAAGAATTATTTACAGCGAGATTCGCCCAAAGTGTAAAATGAATCAGAGTATTGTAAACCACTTAAGAAAAGAAAACAGTACTTGTAAAGGGGAGGGGGGGAAGAGCAAACAACTCCCAAGACGTCTGTCTGCAGCTGCAGGCGTGGGAGGAGAGGGGCCGCTGCGGCCCTGAGCGCCCCACGGTGGCGGCGTCTGGGGGTGCGCGCAGCTCTGCGGGGCCGCCCCCGCGAAGGATGAGTCCGGGACAGGCCCATGGGAACCTCTCTGAGTCATGAACAGGGTCGGAACGCACACGAGGTGTGGGGGAGGCTTGCGTCCCTGCAGTCCCTTTCCAGGGAAAGGGCGCAGCGGACGGGGACATTTGCAGTCACTGTCATTTACCAATTGCTCATTCCGTTCCAGCTCTGTGCTGGTTGCTTTGTGCGGGCAGTCTTATCCTTTCCTCCCCCCCACATTTCTGATGACTGTACAATTGCTCCTACTCTCCGGTGGGGAGCCTGGGGCTGCTCCGGTTGGGTCCCTTGGCCGTGGTCTCCCAGCTGGGGAACACTGGTGGTTGGACTCCAAAGCCTGTGCTCTCAACCGCCGCCGTCCAAACGATGCTCTCCCTTGCCTCTTTCTGCCATTTGACAGCGTGCACAGCGATTTCACAGACTTTATCTCACGTGTGCTTCACAAGCTCATGAGGAAGACTCAGTGAATATGTACCACCTCTAGTTGAGGAAATGGAAGCTCAGAGAGGTGGAGCTGTTGGCCCAAGGCCACACAGCTAGAAAGATGGCAGAGACGGGCACAGAGAATAGTCCCTTGGACACTGATCCTCAGGAGCCTATTTATGGCAAATCTAACGCTGTGGTCATGTCTCCTGACCATGAGCAGTGTCACATCTTGGAAGTCCCTTTCCACAGGGTTTGAGCCCAGAAAGTGGGCAGAGAATATAGGTGGAGCACGTGTACTACAATGCCCAGCACAGAGAGGTGACCCAGAGGCTCTTGTTGAATTAATGAATGGACTTGATCTGGAAAATGCTCAGTATAAGACTTCAGTGTAACAAGGCTGTTTCCATGACCAGTTCTGGTTCTGGTAGTGTTTTCCCAGTGACTACTGCTGAGCCCTAACCTCAGATCACGTCCCTGTTCCTCCCTGATCATCTGGAAGGACTTGGCTTTTTTAAGTCTGGGAAGAGGATTAAGAGGCATCACACTGGGCTCCTTCAGCCTTTTACTGTCACTGGGAGACATTTACTTTTCAACTCCCTTCTCTACAACTTTTCTTCAAGCTTTCCTACCACCTAAACTGCCAAATCCCTCACTTATACTAATCAATTTATTTTAAAAGTTATGTGTGCCTATTCCTTTTTTCTAGTTTGTTTTTAATTGGGGTAAAATACATATAAAAGTTACTACTGTAACTATGGTACAGTTTTAAAGTGTGAAATTCAGTGGCTTTTAGTACATTTACAGTGTTGTGAAAACCATCACTACTCTCTAATTTCAGAACGTTCATGTCACCCCCAAAAGAAATCGCATACCATTAAACAGTCACTCCCCACCCCTCCCTTGCCCCAGCCCCTAGCAACCACTAATCTGCTTTCTCTCTTTATGGATTTGTCTATTCTGGATATTTCATATAAATGGACTCATACAATATGTGGCCTTTTGTGTCTGACCGCTTTTACTTAGCATAATGTTTTCAAGGTTGATCCATGCTGTAGCATGCCTCAGTACCTCATCCTTATATTTAATAGCTGAATAAATATTCCATTGTATGGATATACCACATTTTGTTTATCCATTCAACAGCTGATGGAGATTAAGTTTCTTTCTACCTTTTGGTTTTTATGAATAATCAGTTACAAACATTTGTGTATAATTTTTGTTTGAATGCCTGTTTTCAATTCTTTTGGGTATGTACAAAGCAGCAGAATTGCTGGATCATATAGTTGAACGTATTAAAGAACCACCTAACTGTCTTCCACAGCTGTGCCTGTTCTTTGCCTGGCATCATGCTAGGCACTGGGGACACAGGGATGAATAAGACAGGGCCTCTGCCTAAGGGAATTCATAGCCCAGCTGGGGACAATGGCACATGATAGGGACAATAACAGGAGTGTGTGATTTTGTTTGCTCAAACACAACCCTTTAGGAGGCTCTGTCAAGGCAAGGACTCTGATGGGAACAGTGCTAAACAGGGCAAATCTGAAGGGAACAGTATGAACTCTTCCAGAATATTCATGGTTGACGGTTGTTATAATATGTACCACGTGCCATAGAAGCTGAGAAAAGGCCGTGAAAGTCAAAAATTGCTTTGGGGCTTGTAACAGAGATACAAACAGGGGGAGAAAAAGTAACACTTGATTTGTTGCAAAGCATCCTTGTAGACAGAAGAGAGGAAGGCACTAGTAATTAGCAATTGCTATTAATAACAAGTCCTCAGTGCTAATCAGGTGCCAGACACCATTTAAAAGATTTTCAGTGGACAAAACATTATCGGCATGTTAGAGATGATGACATTGAGGCACAGGAGATCAGTCTCCTGCCCTAGGTCACACAGGTGGGTGATCAGAGGCTCGGCAACCATGCCAGGTGAGTGAGAGGGTGGGTGGAGTCCGGAGAAGCAAATAGACATAGTTAGTGAGAAGATTCAACTGACTCATCAGCAGGTTGATTGGATACATACACGTTCAAGAGTTTCAATTATTATCCTAGACTGGACTATACTTTTATGATCGTTACACCAAAATTGATTTTTTTAATGCCAGAACAAGGCTCCTATTCTCTTGCTATCCAAGCATGATCATCAAAGCTATGGGACCTGGCCAAGATTTAACTCAAGGGAGAGAGAGGAGAGAATGAATCTGGAGAGTGGGTTTGAGTGGACCCTGGAAGAAAGAATAAAATGACTTTATGACTGCACCCCCTCAAACCCTGCTGGTTCATAAAGGGGTGATTCCCATTCTGGGAGCCTAGCACACTACCTGGGGGAAAGTAAGAGTCACTTGCTGAGGAATCGAATGACTGATGTGCCGCGGGTGCAAGCACAGCTCAGGGAAGAGCCGCGATGCCAGAACGCCACACCTATTGTTTCGAGTTTTAAAATGTCTTTAGTTATTTTTACCCACCTCCTTTCAGAAAAGATTTGAAGAAACGCTTTCTCAAGTGATTCTCACATCATTGCTTGGTTGCTGGTATTATCATTATTTGTACTTCCAGATCCCAAAATTGAGGCACATTTTAGTGACAAAGTTCATGGGATTCTATTGAGGACCTGGTGAAATGGGGCCTTTTACACTAGTCACTTCTGCAGAACCAGATGCTACTGCTCAGAAACGGGTTTCCAGTCCAGAAGAATTAGCGTTCATAGCTCATGACTTCAGTAAGTTATGAGTTTGCCTCACTTGAGGTGTTCAATCTCATGATTGTCTACAGGCCCACTGTTCTTGGGTGACTAACTAGCTGTGGACAAGTTCCCTGACAACAATGAGAGCTGACTTCTGCTGAGCACCCACTGTGTGCTTCTGTTGTGCTCAGTGAATTCTTTACACTATCTCATTTAATCTTGGACACTATGACGGTTCCAGTTTACAGGTAAGGAAATGGAAGCTTATTCCCTCTATTGGAAAGGACTCACAAATTTAATATTGGAACTGACTTTCTTCTCTATGTGTCAGGCACTCTTTTTGATCTCTCAACTTGGATTTCTCACAAGCATCTCAAATACAGCGTGTCCAAAACCCAGCCTCTGATCTGTCTCCCAAATCTGTTCTTTTCTTTCTCTCAGAATGGCAGTAACATCCATCCAGTTTCAAAAACCAGAAAAAGAGGACTCATCCTTGATCCCTTCTTCTCCCTGACCCAATCCTTCACTTTCTTTTGTCAATTTAACCCACAAAATGTTCCTTAAATGTCCCACTTTTCACCTCCACCATCACCACCACTACCACCCTTGTGAAAATTATCATCATTTCTGGCTTAGGCACCTGCAACAGCCTCCTTTCTGGTCTGCAGGTTTCCACCCTGGTCCTCTCGTATCCAGCCTTTGTACTGTGGCTCCAGTGATCCTTATTACAAAGTGCAGTTCAGATCAGATTGTACCTCTGTTTCAGACCCTTCAAAGGCTTCCCATTGCTCTTAGGATGAAGAAAAACTGTCCTGGCTCCTGCCTTTTCTCTAGCCCTACCTCTCTCTCTCTCTCTCTCTCTCTCTCTCCCCCACCCTCTTCATCTGCCTCTCTCATCATTCTTCCCTCGCCACCCCAGCCCCGCACTTCAGCCTTCATCCCCTCACTCACACTTCCAGGCACTGTGCTCCCCAGCCCCAGCCCCAGCTACACTCGCTGCTCTCTGCAGGGAGACTTTTCCTCCCTCCTTTGCCTGGTTGTCTCCTACTCATTCTCCAGGTCTCAGCTCTTACATCACTTTCTCAGGGAAGCCCTCCCTGATCACTAAATCTTTTCTTTCAGGTTCTCGTTTCACCATACAACCCTTCTTTGTAGCACTACAGTTATAAACATAGGCTGCTTTTTTATTATTTGATCAATGTCTGTTTTCCCCAGGAGGGCATGGACAGAGTCTACTTTTTCACAATTTTATCTCTGGTACAAATACCTGGCGCATGATATACACTCAGTAAATACTAGCTGCCTAAGCGCATGAGCTAGCAGTGAACAGCGGGGAGGAGAGTAGGACTCGGGGCCATTTAACCTCTGGACCTCCATTTCCTCCTCTCTATTATGTGGGGCCAAAAGGCCTTTCTAGCCCCAAATCTCTGTCATGCTCTGATTTCTAGTCTGAATGAAGTTTAAGTCTGATCTATGTTTGAATATAACAAAGACTTCATCTAGCAAATAACTCTCTCTCTCTCCTATTCTAACAAAAGTTTTGAGGAATAAACTCTCTTGGTTTAAATTTGGTTTTTATAAAAATAAAATTCCAAACCATTTATGCCTTTGGAAGAATTTGTGGCAGAAATTTTTAATTCTGATTATTGTTGAAATCTTGTTCACCAATAATTATCTCAAATAATATATTTTATAAAACTGAAATACATTTAGTTGACTCATGAGACAATTTGGAAGGAAAACAGCAAGGTGTATTTCTCAAATGATTTTATAAATTACTGGGGCAGCGAATTATGCTTCTGTGCACCCTCAGTGGTTAAGATATGAAATCACTCTTTAAATCAGGGACCCCACAAAAATAAAGAGGAAGATAATAGTCAATCACTAGGGAACCTCTTTGGCAGAAGGGTTTGTTTTGTTTTTCAGTTTCAGTTTTAGTTTTGTAACTGTACAGTTGAGCAACAGTGACCATCAACTGTGACTCCGAGGACACTGAAAATTTCTAAGATGACATTAAATGGTTTTATTCTGCTTCAACATAGAACAATAAAGCAGTCGAGTTCCAAGAAATAATAGTAGCCATCATTGATTGAGGGCTCGCTTAGTGCTCAGTGCAGTAACTGCTCATGCCTTATCCCATTGAATTCTCCTTCAAACCCTAGGGGTACTATTGTTCCCCATTTTACAGATGAGACACGTGAGGCTGGGAGAGTTCAAGTAATTTGCCTGAGCTACACAGGTGGTAAGTGGCAGAGAGAAGTTTTGAACCCAGTCAATGTGATTCCACATTCTATGCTCTTGTGCACTTCCCTGCATGGCCAGCTGCACCTCCTCCTATGGAAGCTTAGAGCAGAGCTATGACTTGCATGAGTCACACAAGCAAATGGTGCAGAGCTGGGACTGACACTGGGTTATGGGGTCGAGCCCCCTCTGCATCATGGGAGGTAACCCCTGGCAAGAGGGGCTGATGGGCATGAGAGAGCCCAGAAATGGCCATGTCTGACTGATCCTGCTTCAAGTTCAGTTCCCTGATGGCTGAAGGGGCAGTCGTGGCTGGGCTCTGACTGGTCCATGGCCACTTGCTCACCAGCAGAGTGACCCCCACCTGGAGAAGCAGCCCACTCAGGGGCCGTTGAACCATGATTCCTTCCTATCCCCCACCTGCCAGCCTCCACGTCCCACCTGTGCTCTTGACTTTAGGTTCAAGAGGGAGAAACATCAAATATGCATTCAATTTTAAGTAAAATGCATGAAAGAAAGAAAACTCAACCTTCAGTCTGCTCAAAGAGAATTGTCCTTAACTGAATACTACATTTCTTAAAAGGAATCAAGTCTAATTCCATGATATAACTGCCATTAATTTCAGAGAGTCATCTCTCATGCTCCTTTTTATGTATTACTGATTGGAGAAAGTACCCAGCAAGACCATAGAGATGAGATAATACACCCTCACCAGTGTTGTCCTGGGTAGTTTGGAGCCTCTTTCTACTGAAAAGGCTTCATACACCTTGGAAACACACTTCCAGGTCATCGGGTGACAACATCTGAGGTCTGAGAAGTTACAGTTAATGGTCTTCTCCATGCTTCAGTTTCCCCATGTATATAGTGAGGATAATCACAGTCTCCCCCTTATGGAGTTTTTGGAAGGATCACGTGTACTAATATTAATAAAGTATTTGGGGCCTTATTTGGTAAACTCTTAATGACTGTCAGCTACTGTTTTTTTCTTCTGAGTGCTAAGGATGTTCAGGCACCTGTACCTCATTCAGGAGTGGGTTCTTCCCGAAGTCTTGCATAGGAGACACATTAGAGGGGTCACGTGGAGTCAAATGGACCAGGATTCACATCCTGGGTCTCCCACTGACCAGCAGTCACGAAACCTGTCTCAGCCTTTGCTTTCTCACCTGTTATATAATAATAATAAGAGATCTCTCTCATAAGGCTGCAGAGAGGATTAAACGATAGTGTCCACATAGACCTTAGTGTGGGTCTGAGCACTTAATAAGGGCCTAAAAAATGTTATTAAGACTCTATTGAGCACATTTATAGTTTTTATTAAAGAAAAAGCCAAAGATCCTGTGTTCTTTGCCTTATAGGACTATAACCTATCATAAGGCAAAAAAGCACTGCTTGAGAAAGCCCTGTGGCTGCGTGCTTCCTCTCACAGCTGGTTATGCAAGCTCGCTGCGGCCCACGGAGATTCAAGGCCGCTCCTCAGTGCCTTTACACTTTTACAAATGCCATTGACACTATGGCTAGTTCTTAAGACACATGCAGTCCTGACCCCTGAACACAGAGAATGATTTGTTACAGTGTTACTTTTCATTCACGAATTACTTCTCTCCTCCTCCTCCTCCTTCTCCATCATCTTCTTCTCTCCCCAAGATTAATTCATTCCATCAACAAAGATTCCCTGAGCACTGCTCTGTGTCATTGCTTGCATTTGAGGGGCAGTGGTGGCCAAACTACGGAGTTTGCCTCCGTGTTCTATAAACAGTAGGTGTTTAATAAATGATGGACACAATGCTCTTTTTTTTTTAACTTGTCCACACTTATTCTCAAAAAAGAAATAAAGGGAGAGAGTGGGTTTGACGAAAATAAATCTAGTTAATGTATTTGTGCCCTCAGGGGGCTCGATATTGGGTAGATGGGAAAGAAGACAGCGAGAGCCGCCGTGGGGGAGGGGCAGGAAGGGGAGTCTGATGGACCACTGATGGAAAGCCGTACTTGTTTCACCTCGGTTAATCCCTCTAACTGTCCTGTGCAAAGGATGTATTATGAATTACTCCCACTTCACTAATAGAAAAAGTGAGGCTCAGGAAGCTAATGTATCTCACTCAACTGGTTCAAATCAGCTTTTGTGACTTTAAAGCCTGTGACAAGCTCTCGATCATTGTGTCCTATGCAAAGAGAAAATGGAAAGATGTCCCTGTTGCAGCTGACCTCGACGCTGACATTGGGACCTGCTGCTCCTGCAGGTGTCCCTTGTGAGCCAGGCTCCCTCCATCCCCCATAGTATTCAGTATGTGCCCACGGCCACAGCCACGATGCCCCCTGACCACCTCCAGGCCCACTCTCTGCGGCTCTCACCCTGTGCCTGAGCTCACTCTACCTTCCGTTCTTGGCTGCCATGCTTCTGCGGCTGCCAGAGGAGCTGGCATTTGCAAGCGTGGTGAACTTCTCCGCAGAAAGAGAGGAACAGTCAGGACGTTGGCAGTCTCTGGGTGGCACATCATTTATTAACTAATCCTACCATCATTAACACAGCGATCACAGCCAGCATTTGCTGCCCATACAGTCTGGGCTGTGTAAGCCTCACAGCATCCTTGTGTATTGGGCAGATACTATTATCATTCTCCTCTTATAAATACAAAAATGGAGGCTCAGTCAGATCAATTAAATGCACAATGAAAAGGAGCTTAGTCTCATTGGCACTCAGGAAAATGCAAATTAAAACTCCAATAAGATATCTTTTACATGGATCAAATTGGCAAAATTAGTACCTTGGACATTGTCTAGTATTGATGAGAATGTGGAGCAACAGAAACCCATACACTCTGTTATTGAGGGCACAACTTACCACTTTGGATAAAAATTTGCAAACATCTAAGTAAGGGGAGAATGTGCCCACGTTGGGACCCAGCAGTGCCACTCCTCTCTACTGAAGGCGTGTGTCCTGGGGAGCCTCTCACATGTCTATGCAAGGAAACCTGTACAAGAAACGCCTGTGGCAGTGCTGTTTGTGATAGCAGGATAATGGAAACAGCCTAAAGGTCTATTAAACAAGAAAATGGATAAATAGATTGTGGTACGGTTATACAATGGAATACTATGTAAAATTAACAACTAGAGCTAGATCTATCAAAACGAATAAGTCCCAATCACATTGACTATAAAAAGGCAGGAATTAATGGTTTTATAAGATTTATATTTACATATAAATATATATACTTATATAGATTTATATTTACAAGATTTAACCTCACACAAAACGATGCTTAGAAATATCTACCTATATAGGAAAGGTATAAAAGATGTACATGGGAATAAAACACCATCAGGACATTGGTTACCTTGGGGAAGGGGAGGGAGCGGAACGCAAGGGACTTCACCTGTGTTGGTGAAGTTTTATTTCTTACCCTGGGTGGTAGGTTCATAGTTGTGATTATGTTAATTTTTATGCTTTTTGTATGGTTTGATAATCTCATCTTATATTTTAATTTTAAAAATTGCTCAAGGCCTCGTAGCTAGTAAATAGGGGAGCCAAGTTTAGAGCCCACACTTTATTCCCTCCCAAAACATCAAGCTAGCCATGGGAGGAAGTAGGCAATGGAAGGTGAGTATGGAGAAAGAATGCGACTCATTCCATCTCTTCTTTGCACAGACCTTGCAAGTGCAATTGTTCAGTGACAAAGAGATCTTTCTTTGTATACCAGAGATAATCTTGAAAAATATGGTATTAAATATTAACAGCTTGAATCATGTTTTCCCATTGCTTTATATTATTATTTAGAACGATGTTTCTACAAAAATATTGGTGACAAAGCCTAATAAAAGCAACAAAGGGATTCCCACATTCATTTCAAATGATTTTGTTGGTACAGAATCCTATAGCTGTGTCATTCTTCCCAAAAGATCTATCAAATAGACAATAAACCTGTGCTCTCCATTTAAAGCAGTCTTACGCTAAGATACTCCACAAAGTTTATCCCTATTTTGTTGCGAGTCCTAACTTCAGTTTTATCAATTTAAGAACTTATCAGGAATGCCTTCACTTCCTCCTTATTATTTATTTATATTTATTTATAATTTAATATAAATAATAATAATTTATTTCTTTATTTTAGAGGCTTGTTGCCCAGGCTGGTCTTGAACTCCTGGACTCAAGTGATCATCCCACCTCAGCCTCCCAAGTAGCTGGGATTACAGTCTCCTCCTTTATTTAAAAATGAATAAACATCCATTGAATGCCCATGGATTGCCAGGCACTCTGCCAGATGCTAGAGAAATAATAGTGAACCAGACAGACCCTGCCCTGAATGAGCTGTCAGTTTCCTGGAGGAGACAGACAAGTAAAACAGGTAATTATAAGGCAGTGAGGTAAGGTACTGTGATGGGGTGTATGCTAGGCCTCCTGGGGAGGAACACGTAAGAGTGACCCAAGCTTGTCACATTGGATCTGGGAGAGCTCCTGAGTTGGCATGACATTTCAGCTGAATACTAAAGGATGAGTGGGAATTGTTTTCTAAGTAAGAAAGCAATGTCAGTATTTCTTCTCAGAGTATTCAATAGTCCTATTGTGAAGTTTCCATTGTCAACCAAAGCGGAGGAGAAAAGTAACAAAATATTTTATGGTATCTCTTCATCTGGGAAAAAAGAGCTGTAGTCTGATTGAACTAGAAGGTTCTTCTGGTGTAGCTCACCATGCTTTCTTCTGTGTGCTCTAAACAAATGACAATTGGGTGAACTGGATTTCTGTAACCTTTATGAAATGTGCAAATACACCCCTGACCTAAGTGAGTGTGTCGGGGGCAGATGAGAGCACAATTGCCCTGATTTCACTCCATGTTTTAACAATCCCTCTCTACCTAGTTACCCAGGAAGAAACCTAAGCGCAGCTGCTCTGCACACACACAAGGATTGCAGCACAGACCGGGAAGTGCAGGGGAAGGAAGGTATTAACGCAACATCTTCCAGCCATGCCGATTCCATTTAATTCCCTCAAGTTCTGCATTCATCAGTGTGAGTGGATAATTTGCCTTGGATTTATTCTAAGCTTGAGCATCCAATTTGATTAGGTGGTATTTGCTGAAGGACCTGATTTCCACGAGTTGCTGAAGCAGAGGTTGCCCAGGAAATCATGTTCTCGAATCAAAACCAACACCCCAGACTCCCACTCCCACTAGTTAGAAGGAGACACAAATAATCATACATATCCTGCTATATAAGATGAAGATCTCAATGTTTATTAATTACAATAAAAAGCAAAATCACAGAACTATTTTCAAACAAATGTAGCCATTTAAAAAAACTTTAAACAAGAAAGTGATTTTTTAAAATTCAAAGTAAGAAATCTAGTACAAGTAAAAATGATGTTTTAAAGTATCATCAATGAATGTTCACACAGACTTTCCATCCCAATAATATAAATTTATATCTTCAATCTTACACAGCAACAAAGGCACAGTGAGAAAGACAGCAATTGCTTCTGAAAGAAAATCAAAGAGGCCTACAGTGATGATTTTTTTCTAAAGGATCTCGGGGAGTTGAAACAAGGCCTGGTTTTCCACGGGTTGACTGTGAAGGGAACAGCAGCGTCCTTGCCTCTGATTCTACCTTTGAAGAGAATGAAAGGAACTCGTAACATTCTCTCTCCCAAAGAGATGCAGAATTTAAGCCTAACCCCCAAGGAAATGCTGTAATCAAAGTAAATACTAATCCTGCTCTTACATTAATAAATATCGTTAATAGCATGTTATAGCATTCAATAGCAATTCTTGCTAATCTTCCTCTGAATTTTTAACAAAATCTTCCTGGATTAGAAGAATAATTCCAGTAGTCTGGAAATGACAAAAAGGCTGCAACTTTGGGCTAGATAGCATTGTTAAAGACTGACAACATTCAGTAATGAGAGGACAGCACATAGTACGGAGGCTTCGTCACTCAAGTACTCATTATCCAAACCCCTGCAGTCACAGGATTTTTTTGTAGGGAAGCCGGGGTTGTCAAAATGTGAAAATGCGCAATGCCTGAGCTTGTATAAAACCAGTCCTTTGTCAAACAGTGACCTTAATTAACACAAACTTCTCTCCTGGTCCACTAGGTCAACCTCTGCTGTAAGTCTTATGCAGATTGCTACATGTTGAAACATCTGAAAACATATCACAAATTAACAAGTAAAATTAGAGTCTAATGAAATCGCAAAATCGGCAAAACATGTAGATTTCATGAAGTCAGTGGAAGTGATGTTAGAGAGATGCTGACATCACAGTAAAGCCACCACCAAATACAGATCTGGCGGAGCAGAACTGGAAAACAATTGAAGAAAAGAAAATGGACAAGGATGATGATAATAGGTTCTTCAAGAAAGAAAGATCTGCGTGTTGAAAGATTGAGAGGAAACTGTTGAAGTGCTCAAATATTTTTCCAGAAATGACCATATCTATAATATCATTCCAAATATTAAGTATAGCAAACACTAACAAATAATTTTCCTGAAATATTATTCCCCCACAGCAACATATGATTCATTTTTCATTCATCCCATATTCTAGAATATAGTTGCATTTACTACAAGAAGATTCACTTTTCCAGATAAAGTCCTAATCAATTTAGAAATTTTGACCATGAAATTGTACTTCCTGTCTTAAGTAGTACAATGACAGTTCCCTCTGTATGTTGCCAGCCTACTGCATCTTGCTCATAGTTGATTCTCCAGGACTCTGCGGAATGTTTCCTAACGTCCCAAAGAATGAACCTCTAGTTAGTCCAAGGCCTCCTTCAATGTGCGTCAACCACTCTTATCAGTCTTCCTGTGGCTCATCTGGCCTTGAGTCTTACATGACTTTGAAGCCTTTCACCTTGGTCTTTTCCACCCTTTTGAAGAGAGAGATGCTAATTTCATATGCTGTCATGCAAGAATACTCTCCCTGCCCGCCAACCCTTACCGATGTCACCCAGCTCAGGGGTGGGCCTGCTTCGGAGTCCCAGCTGTGCAGTCTTGTCCCATCACTGTGAAGACTTCTCCCTTGTAGGGTGCGCGCTCCACCGGGGAGGGTGTACAGGTCTGAAACAGAACATTTCATTTCTCTCTTGTGGTTTATTATTGACTTCTTGAATTCAAAACTAAGTGCAGCTCCCTTTATGGCTTGTGAGAGCAGAAAAAGAATCTTGTGAACTTATCATGTGCCTCCCATCCCCTTGCCCTTTCACCGAAATTCCTGGCAACCTTGGAGATCTGGGTTGTCCCACCCTGAGCCCTTGTCAATCTGCATCAGACAGAGGCTCAGGGAACCCCCACAGGGGCCTCTGCCACATCCTCACACCCTTCTGAGTCTGGTAACTGTGTGTGGCAGTCCTTTCCAACATCCTCCCTTTCCTTCTAGTTTCAGTCCTACTTATCTGTGTTCCCAGAGTGCTTTGTTGTAAGACTTTCAGAGCAGTAGCTTCAGATTATAGCAATTTGTGTGTGTGTTTTTCATTGTCCTGACTGCCTTTGTGAATAACAAATGTTCTGTAGAATCTCACCTCTTTGGTGATCAACTATTCAGCAGAACTCTCTGCTGGATTCAGCTAGAGTTAATTCAGTGCATGAGCAAAGTTTTGAAATCTGGACACACATACACACACACAGAGACAAATAACAAATTACTGCGGGTCTCATTTTGACCACCCAAACTAATATATTGTAGTGATCAACCGTGCAGCCTTTGGAGTAAGACGGATCTAAGTTTGACTTCTCCCTTTGCCATTTACCTCTCGTAGGAAACTGACAAGTTAATGAACGCCTCTGAGCCTACTTCCTCACCCATGAAATGGTGGGAATAGAACCCATGCAGAGACAAAGAATTTCCTTCCTTCATTCAACAGATATTTACTGAGCTCACATTGCCCCAGATATTTTGCCAAGCACAGAGGATACAGTGAAGACCAAGGTCAACAGCCCCTACAGCCGTGGACCACGAAGCATAGCATCTGGCACACTCAGCACCCAGCAACTGGAGGGGACCCCAGGCCTCCCCTGTCTACTGTGTGTCTGCGTCTATGCTTTGTTGGGTCTCCATTTGGGCTCATCGTCTACTCAGTCCTTTTCTTTACCTTGTGTCCTGTTATCATCTTGAGGAAGACAGACACCAGGAAATGAAGTGCCAGCCTCCCATTTCTGCCACCAGCTCCTGGACATTGTGGTCGTCTGAATGACCACGTCTGAAGCCTTGAATTCCCCTGACACCCCCCTCTCAGACCACGTCCTGCCATTCAGGTCTTTGTTCCTTGTCCCCTTTCCTCTCCTGGCTTTACTTTCTAAGCCAGACAGCATGATACAGCATATAAACTTCGGGTGACCATATAGCGTATCATCAAAACTAGGACAATTCTGAGAGTGAAAAGGGTACACACATAATTAACAAGCATAATCCAGGACTGTCTGAGCAAACCAAGATTTATTTCCACCTTCCTTCAACTCCTCCTTGCCTGTCATCTAGAGGGTCTTGCCTTTCTCTCAGCGTCCCTGGCAACTGCACTCAGCGAAGCCCAGGGTGTATCTCAGTTTCACCATCAGCCTTGTCTGCAGAAAGGGACATAGGTGGGCAGACATTGGTGCCACCTACCTGTGTGCTGTGAGCCCCTCCTCAGCTCCCACTCTGTCTCCCTCTCCCTACAACAGTTCCTTTGAGCTTTGTCTACTTGTGCTCTTCAGCTGTTGCTTTTTTTGTCTGTTCTGGACTCCTTCTTGGGAACTGACTGCCAACACCAACAGTTCAGGCGGGCCCATCCTCCTCAGCTGGGGGAGGGCTTGCTCTACAAGCTGCTCAGCCCCTCAGGGGATCCCTCCCCTGGAACTCCGTTGCAGGCCCAGGGACTGCGCATGACCCAACCAGGCGAATCAGACCCCTCCCCAGCATCCTTCTGTCAGGGCCACGCCTTCGCAAGTGCTGGGACGCCCACTCCCTTTTGCCTAAGTAGCTCTGACTTCTCTAACTCAGCCCAGGTACTCATCAGTCTAGGGAGCACTAGGCCCCCTGCCCCATCCCTAGCTTGCTCACCAAAGTTTTCTGGAATCATCCATTTACTTCTCTGTCTCCCCCAGCAGACTGAGGGCCCGTGTACCGCTCTGTGTCTCCATAGCAAGTGCTCAGTGAGGACGGGTGGAAGGTGTTTTGGGGAGAAGGGGGAAGTAAAGGGGCCTTCCCATCTTTCTTTCTTCTTTTTGTGGGTCATCCTGCCCTGAGCTGATTCAGTTTCCCTTATACCCTTTTGCTGTGTTTCATCATTTATCTGTTCTCCAGATAAATCTCTCTCTTTGGCTGGCTGCCTTCCATGGGCAGGTCTCAGGCCACCTGTCTTCACTTACTGCACCAGCAATGCCACTGAGCAGCATGTAGCCCGGCTGGTCACCCTGGTCAAGCTGACCATCACCTGTCTCCGACATGACTGGCCAGGTCTAATCTGCACACAGTCTCACTCTGTATCTGCCTCTGAGGCTCCAGGTGGGCGGGGTCTGGTTTCCTTCCAGAATGGCCCACGGATGTGAGCCCTGCCTGCCTACTCTGCCACCTCAGAAACAAGCCAGCCTTCCTCCAGGAGTCTTTCACTGTCTCACGCCCCACAGCCCCTCCCTGAAATAGATAAGTTGACAGGAATCAAAGACAACTTACGTTGCAGTCTCTAGCCTCTCAGCACTTTTAACCTTCTAATATTTTCTCATCCTTAGAGGTGGGTTGCATAAGCTCTGTAATGGCTAGACTCGCATCTTATTCATCTTTGTGCTGCCTATTGCCCCTGGCGTTGTACTCTTTGTGTGTTTTAGAACGTTGATAGATGTTCATTGTGACAAAATGAAAAAGTGATGGCATTCACTCTGCAGAATCTTGAACCGTCACTGCTGTTATTCAGAAATTCAGTTGCACATTTGTTTTCTAAGTAGATGTAACCTACAAGTCTTAGAAATCCTAGTCTGTTCCTCCTCTCTTGTGACAACGGCAAAGCTCTATCTGAAGTGCACAGTGCCCAGCCTGGCATGGACCCAGCATATGGGCTTCTTTCTCTGTCATCCCAGATGAGTATGGTGATAATACAGATTCCATCCCAGTTTTCCTGGTTATAAGCATACCCAATTCTTAGAGGACATCTACATAGCATGAAACACACAGAAAGACCAGGCTGGAGATCAGAGTGTTCAGGGCTGAGCAACGTGAGCAGGTTATGGCCTGAATGTTCTCCTGACTGACTTCCTGCCTCCCTGGTCAGCTTCCTCAGGCTGCCTTGCTGGTTCCCCCTCTCCTCAACTCCTGAAGGTTGGCAGCCCCAGAGCTCTATCTTCAGCCCCATTTCCTCGCTGTCTAACACAGTCTCCTTAGAGGCCTCGGAACCATGGTCATAAATCTATCTGCTATGATTCCCAAATTTTATCTCCAGCCTTGATCTCTCTGAATTCCTCTCTCCAGATTGCTTTTTCCATGCAGCTAATTGACCACAGCCCTGAGAGGTATAAGAGTATTTCAAAAAGAACTAGGATGTAAGCACCATGAACCATAGTTGAAACAAGTAGAATGTCAACTCTTTGAGATCAGGTACTGCTGCCTTATTAATGCCTATATCCTCAACACCTAGAATAGTGCCTGGTGTTCAACAGACGTTTGTTAAATGAAGGGAGATTTCTTGACTATAGGACTTCTTGAAACTTTTTATATCATATTGGGCAACTGTATCACCTGAGGGTGTTGTTATTTGACAGCTTCCTCAAGGAGCACCTGCTTGTGTCCTGAGGACACACCTTTGGACGGCCGATCTGGGTTGCAGCATCTGTTTTCCCCCAGTGCATGCTGGTCAAGATCAGATAATCGCACCTCAACAGCAATTCTTTCCATCTTGATGGTATCACAATAAAATAAAATGGTTTGAGGGTAAAACCATGTGAGAAGCTATTGCTACAGTTTGAATGTTTGTCCCTTCCCAAACTCATGCTGAAATTTAATTACCATCATAACAATATTAAGAGATGGGACCTTTAAGAGATGATTAGGCCATGGGGGCTCTGCCCTCATGAATGGATTAATGCTGTTATTTCGAGAGCGGGTTCCTTATAAAAGGATGAGTTCAATCCCTTTTGCCTGTCTCTCTTACCCTCTTTTTGCCCTTCCACTATGTGATGCCATCCACCATGGGAAGACACGGCAAGAAGGCCCTTGCCAGATGCCAGCCCCTCGATCTCGGACTTCCCAACTTCCAGAAATGTGAGCCAATAAATTTCTGTTCACTATAAATTACCCAGTGTCAAGTATCCTGTTTACAGCAGCAGAAAACAGAAACAGCTGTCCTAAATAATACGGTAAACATAGATATGCTAGTGGTCTACCTTGGTAGAGGAGAGTTGAATTTAAGTTTTCAGTATTTAATGATAATTGTCATTGTGATGAGTTAATGGAAAGGCAGAAATGAGAATTATATGCATTACTATAAATAAACACTAATTGCAATCAACATTACACCTTCGTAATTGCAGAAATGCTTTTTGGTTAGCTGATTAGGGAAAAAGGAAGATGTGAGTTGATAGAAAATGTAATCATATTGTCTGCAGAGGATGGAGTGCTGGCTAGATTTTCTGAGTAAAACCAGTAGGGAAGAATCCCAAAGGATTAACCGAAACAGTGCGGCGTCCACTGTTTCAGTAACAGGCTAAGGTACTAAGATGTTAATAAAGACAAAAGAACTTCCAAATACCAAATAGCAGATGCTGGCCTAACACCGAACAGTTCAAATGAATAGCGACTCCCAGGGAATGAAATTCATGCCCAGCCTGGTGAATTTAGAACTATCCAGGGCTCTGTGAATCAGTAGTACATGAACAGTCATTAGGTTCAATAGAAGTGATCTATAACAATGAAAATTTGCATTTTGATAATGTTTCACAATCCACTGAATGTCTCCATTTAATCCTCAAAATATCACCTGAGCTATTTCTCAAGGACAATGTAACAAAACTGGACTCTCCTATTTCAGGGCTGGCTCCTTTGGTAAATTTGCCAGCCGAGGGTACGTGAGCCCTCTATGCAGAGCAGAGGCAGGAGGAGTGGTACCCTGAGGAGGGGGGACAGGTGGCTCCGTGTTTGAGCAGGAACTAAACTTTATGATCAGTATACTGCAGATCCCTCAAAGGGGTCTGCTTTGAGGTAGACAAACCTGGGTCTGAGTTCCAACACTGCCACTTAGTAACTGTGCAACCTCCCTGAGCCTCAATTTCATAATCTATGAAACAGGAATACCACTACTTACCTTCAAGAGTTGTTGTAAGATTCAAAGTATGCTTGGCACATAATTGGTGATGAATAAATATTTCCTGGATGAATGTCAAATGATTAGATAAAGCATGGAAAGAGTATTTAGAGGTGCCCTGTATACAGTGATGTGTAAACATCAACAGCTGTCTCTACTGTCCCTTTTTCTCACCACCCTTAAAGCCCTAACTTACAGCACTTGTCTTTTTCTGTAGTGTAAATACTGCCACCCTGCCTGATTTCAAGCTACCAAAGTGACATCACTGATTGAAGAGCTGGGAAAAGATGCGCACAAGTGTCTCTTGTGAGTCAAATGAGCCAGCTGCAGCCTATGTATTACCTTTTATTGGTAGTAGTAATCAGTGTGAGGAAATTAGCATGATAGGGCAGGTGACAACGTCTTAAATTATTTTCTCTGAGCTACCACCTTGAGAAAGACATTGACAAATGGCTATTTCAGAAATGGAGAATACCCACCTCAAGGACCAGATCAGCCATCCACTCAATTTTATCTTATCTACAAGGCAAATTATGCTTATCATTGCAAAGATACATCCCAGTTTAAAAGCTTTGGCAGCAGTATTATGAAACCATACATTACTCCATGAAGCTATTCCTGTTTCTATATAAAATGCAATGTGACCCTTATTTTCCAGAAAAGGTTGGAGTTTCTTATTACTGGAAAAAGAAGAAAAAAGAAAAAGAGATGACCTAAAGAATGTCCATCCTTTCAAATTTTGGTGGAAATTACAACACTCTAAACACACAAAGATTCCAGATATATAATCCATTTGAATTTAAAGAGCTATATATTTTTTGGTAAAGATTTAACAGTATGTAATTTTATTCTTTCAGAATTCTCTTAAACATCCAAGTTGCTGTTATCTTTCTTTCTTCCCCTTTTATGTCTCTTTTATTTCCCCTAGCACTCTTCCTAAGTGACTTTTATATAAAATTGAAATATATTTTATTATGTTATATTTATCAAAGAAAGTTTGATGTCTCATCTTCTGATTTAAAGTTTTTCCCTTAGGGATCGGCTGTTTAAATTTTAAAATAAATAAACTAACAATTCCCCAAAGCTGTCAACTTGGATAAAAATGTCTTTTCTTCCCTTTGAAATTCCCCAGAACATCCAATAAGAGTAATAGCTGCATGATGTGATGTCAATAAATTTTAGTAAGTAATAAAATCACGGACAAGAATCAAGCTCACAGATAACCCCACCATTTGGGTTGAGGCGGGGAGGGGGGGTGGGAGGGATCTTCTGGGAAAATTTATTTAAATTTCTTTCTATGCGCCTGGAAACCACAGCCTTGGCTCCTTTTGTTTACAGCTTATTCATTTATTAAATGCCTACTGTGTACCAGGTACTGGCATAAAAAGAATAAGATGCTGTCCTGAAGGAATTCACACCCTAGCCAGGAGACCAGCCAAGTTCTGGAGTTGGCAAACACTGATGTGACTCTATAATCTGTGCTTTGAAAGTCCAGAATGGAAAGCAATTAACTTTCCTGAGGAGGATAACAGGTGAGCAGGAGAAAGAGTATGGGCCATTCCTGCTTACCTTCAACCTCTTCTCCCCACTCACAAAGAAATATGAGTCTTTTAAATAAAAACCAAAGCAATAGCTTTGATAACCTCATGTGAATTTACAATCTAGAGTTCCTTACAGTTCTTTTTCTTAGCCTTAGTGTGATATTTTTATGCTATAACTGTCTTTGTCTAATGGGATGGGAGTGGGGGGTTGAAACATCTCTAGACAGTTTCCAAGGCTCATTTCATTTTACTCATTTTATTTGATATTTTCTTTTTAATAATGCTTTTCTCCATGATTTGGGTTTCATGGCTATTTTCTTCTCTTTTCTTGTCTCTGTAGAGGTCCTATGGTACAGAGGGAATCAGAAAGAACTTATCACGAATCCTGGTTCTTATGGTTACTTACTGCTTAGCCCAGGAAAATTTACTTAATCTTGCTGGGACTCCACTTTCTGTTCTGTAAAATGGGAATGATAATATCTACCACATGGCTCACTGAGTGGATTAAGTAAAATAATGAATGTAAACCACTTAGTATGACACCTGGCAGATAGTAAGTGCTCAGAACAACATAAAATAATAATGACAACTATTACTTATTGTTATTTTAAAAACAAGAATGCAGAATGCCTAAAAAGTTGCTATCAGAAGAAAATGCTAAGAATCTAAAATAATTCACAAAATTGAGAGTCAACTCATAAAAATCGAAGTTGACATTAATTCTGCCAACAAAACAGAATATAATTTGAAAAGAAGAACTGATGAAATCAGTCATTTGGTGATCTCTGCTGCCCAAAACATTTTCCCTGTGAGAGGAAGACTAAGGCAAAGTTAGTCATTTCAATAGTATGTCAGGGTTCCCTTTTAGTCTAGCGCCCCTGCTGGCAAGCACCCGGCACTGACTGGCGTGAGTGGCCCTGCCTTAGATCCAGTTCAAGTGTCTCATCTGTTACTCAGTTCTATTGATTCTACCTCCTTCTGAGTTCCTAAACCCACCCTTTCTGCTCATCCCGTGGGTTACTGCACTGCTACAGCCTCACAAATGAGCAGCTGCCATCCATGCCTCCAACTCGGATTAATTTTTTCTTGAGAGACTCTTTTCCAAGCCTAATGCTTAGTAATTTATCTCTCATTACTTCATTTAACTCAATCTTTCTAACTTACGGTATAGTTTATTGCTGCCTAAGTATACTGTTTTTGGAATCAGATAACCAGAGTTTATGTTCTGGCCCTGTCATACACTTGCTGTGTGACTTGGACAAGTTTCCTAATTTCTTGAAGCTCCAGTTCCCTAATTTATAAAATGAGGAAATAATACCGCCCTCCCTCACAGAGTTGTTGCAGTGACAGCCCTCGGCAGTGTGACCTGCATTCAGTAAGTACTCACTAAATGTTAGTACTGCTGTTATTTACCATATAAATGTGCAGAAACACCTAGGATTCTTACAGTCACCACCTACTTGTCACTTGTCAGTGTCAACATTTATCAATTAACCCTTCTACCTGGCAAAATAAACTGTTACCTCAAACATCATCTATTTTAACCGAAATACAGTATATAAAGAACTGTAGCATTTTTGAGAATTTAAGGCATGCTAGAGCACTTGTTTACCTAATCAAAGCCTTAGGAAATGTTAAAAAATGGATGAATCTTGTGTGATGGACCCTAAGAATCCATGGGTAAAAAATTTTCACCAGACATTATAGGAGAAATCAAAGAGACTACAAGATCCAAAGGAAGTGAATTGAAAAACAGCCATAGAACTCTGAAGAAGGAGCCATATATTTGAAAAATGGCAAAAACAGAGAGAAGCCTTAGGATGAATCCAAGGACTGCAAACTCCAGCGTGGGCATGGCCAGGCAGGGAACAGTAATGAGTGAAGCTGCAGGGTGAAAACCGGAAAGTGCACCCTCCCTCTCTGGAATAAGCCAGTACATCAGCTCCGGCTAGTCCTGGCCATGTGGGATTGAGGGCTCGGGGTTGCCTTCCCCAATCCCAAATCCAGAAATCTAGATTTACTTTAACCTAAAATTTTACAATATTCTAGAGTAATGTAATGAATTTTAAAAATGATTTAAAACTCCATGTAAACAAACAAAACATGTGAAAGCCCAAGATATATTAAGGCCAAATATCTCTTTTATAATAACACAGAATTATTATAAAGACTTGGGGACGTTTACTATAGAGTCAGTCATCAGAAGGGAAAAGGAAAGAGACAGAATGAACATTTATTAACCTCCTACTATGTGCCTTACATTTTAAAATCTCATTTGAGTGTCACAATTTGTTAGGGAGGAAACATTGTTGTCATTTTCCAGATGAGGCAACTGAGCTCACCAGTGATAGAGAAACTTGTTCCAGGCCATGCAGCAAGGCAGAATTCATATTTAGAGCTCCTGATTCCAAAACTCCACCACTGCTCTTGTGGTCATGAGACTGCACCTAACCAGACCTTCTCTTCAATGGAGGGCAGTTTTCCAAGGGGCTGGTGCTGAGTGCTGAACTGCGTCACTGCTCTGCTGTCAGCCAATGACTGGGCTCGGCCTGTGGCTGGGAGACCTGAGACCTGGCTCAGAGACTCCCAGAAGGCCTTGCTCAACCTTTCCTAGACTGCATGGTGGTCTAGGATGCTTCCACCCCACTTCTTTCCTTCTTTCCTCCACTGGGGTCAGATCTGAATTGCAGGCCGAGGGGTCTCCCAGCCTCTTCAAGCTCCCCTCCATTTTTTTCTCACAGGTGTTTCCCTTGAAAAATCCATGCACCTTTATCCATCTGGGTTTCTATTTCTTCGAGAACCTTAATTAACTAATGCAATTGCCAGAAAGCCCCCAAAGGCCTTGAATTTGACTGGGAAAACCTGACTTAGTCCATCAGGAAACTCTGAACAGACACATCAGTCTGCAAGGGCAAATGCTTCCATCTGATAATAATTCTTTCTTTAAAAATTGGTATTGTAACATCTTATATCAATCCCGACATCCCAGGCATAGGGTAAGACCACCAACAATAACAACCAGCCAGACACCCAGGAGAGGTGACAGTCCAGCCTGTGGCAACAGCCCTGGGTGGCACACTCACCTCATCTCGCTGCTTGATTCGTTTGTAAACATATTCAGCAAATGGTTTTCGAGGAATAAACCTCCCATCTCCTGCCGCGACACTGAAAACTCCAGCTTCATACACCACTTTGCCTCTTGAAATAGTCACAAGGGGCACCCCATGGCAAACCATGCCCTCGAAGATGTTGAAGTTAACAGCCTGATGATGGGTTTTTGCCGAGATAGTCCTGTGTTTGTAAAAACAAACAAACAAAAAAAGCTCGACATCATCACCAGCTCATTTGATGAACATAAAATATTAAGAGAAGAATGACTTAGAAGAAAATTTAGCAACTCTATTAAGCCACAGATTTATCACTGTAACAAGTGACTTTAAGAATAGAACATAGCATTAACATTTCATTACAAAGTAATTACATTTTCTGAGCGAAAAAACCAAGACATCACTCTTTGAGGTGATTAATGAGGATGGAGTGGGTGGAAGGCAGGCATTGTCTTTCATTGAGACTTTCGTTGAGACTTTCAAATTATTTTTTATTTATGTGCTAAAGAACAACCCATTTTTTCATTTTTAAATTATAAAACATTTTAGACACAGGTGAGTCTGATGAACACACTGATCCGATACCCAGCTCTGTGGGATTTTCACTTTTTGCAGATGCACTTGAGGCTTCCTCAATACCCCTTCCCAAATCCACTCCTGTCCCTGCCTTCCAGAGGTAACCACTATCTGTTATCAAATCGAATTTGGTAGTTATCAAGGAAAAATGTATCTTGAATTTCCTTTCTTTGTCTATGGCAAACTGGAAATTTAAGGATAACAGAAATAACCAAATGTGTTAGAGTATAATTTCTTAATATCTTCTCTGCCATGCATTTGCATTTTCATCATCACTCTTGGTAGTTTATCAATACTTTTCAATCTTACACAATATGATTGATGATGATGACTTCCAGGCTGGGTATTTAGAAATGCTGGGTGACTCCTTTCCTTAAATCTCATTAAATGGAAAAGAAAAAACAAATCTGGCAGCAGGAAATGATAAATACATAATCTGAATTCTGCTAGAAGTTGCTGCAGTCCCTCTCAGGAATGAAGGAAAGAGAAGTTCTCTGCTAAGATCCTCCAGGCTGAGTCTGAGGCAGAGTAGACAAAAGCTCCCCCAGTCCTAATCTGGAAGGGCTGAGCTGGGAACCCCCAGCTGCTGGGTGCTGCGGTCCTAGACATGGACAAGATAATGCTGGCCAGGTCCTTGGTTCCGGATCCTACATCCCACTGCTTACTTGGTTGCCAATTCTAGCAGCCCAAACAGAACTCTTGATTCTCAGTGCCAATCACAACACACCCACTTGAGTTTACTCCTCCCTTGAGTTCCTCATCTCAGTAAATGACACCACCATCTACCTTTCCTTGCCCCTCAAACCATCGTCAGGCTTGTTGGTTCTACCTCCCCATAAATCCCAAAGCTGCCCACTTCTTGCCCTTCCGTTGCTCCCACCTGAGACTGCACTATCGTCTCTCACCTGGTCGATCCCAGCACCTTTTACTGGCCTCTTTGCTCCAACTCTTACCCTCCTATCCTCCTTGCCACTCTCCACAAAGCTGCTCAAATGATCTTTTAAAAATGAAAATCAGATTATGTCACTCCAGTCTGTTCCTCACAAGCCAAATAACTACAAAAAAGCACAGTGATAATAATAATAAAAAAGAAATTGCTTCCAGTGAGAAATATCCATCATGGAAAAGAAAAAGAGGAACATCCAATATGTCAGGCAGAGAGTTTATAACATCTTATTTCATCTTTAGAACACCTCTTCAAAGTAGAGTATTTTCCACATTTTACAGAAAAATAAATTGAGATTTAGAAAGGTTAAGTAACTTGTCAAAGGACATACCACGTTTGATGAAACTGGGATATTTTTATATTTTTAAAATTTACAATAAAAATGACATTGTGGTGTACAGGTCTATGAATTTTGACACGGACATAGATTTGTGTTACTGTCACAACAACAGGTCCATCACTCCTCAAGACCCATACTATTCCTTTATAGTCACTCCTAACTCCTGGCAACCATCATTCTGTTCTCCATAACTATAGTTTTCTCTTTTCATGAATGTCACATAAATAATTGGAATGATAGAGTATGTCACCTTCTGAGACTGACTTCTTTCATTCGACATAGTGCCTTTGAGATTCATCCAAGTTGTTGTGTGTATCAATAGTTTGCTCTTTTTGTTCCTGATCAGTATTCCGTTGTATGGATACTCCACAGTGTGTTATCCATTCACCCAAAGAAGGACATTTGAGTTGCTTCCAGCATTTGATGATTGGGCATAGAGCCATTATAAAATGCAGGTACATGTTTTGCTTGAACACTTCCCTAATGTAAATACCCAGGAATGAAACTTCTAGGTCATATTTTAAGAGTATGCTGCAACAAAAAGATCTTTCATTGACCTTAGGAAACAACTCACTGATACAAAGAACTGTTTAAAAGATCACTAAAGAGTAGGAGATAGGTACAAATACAACAACAATAATTTCAAACACTAAGAGGAGGGAAGGGTATTGATCAAATGATAAGTAATGTCACTAAAACAGGAAAATGAAGAAACTCTTTAAAGGGATACTAAGTATGGAATGAGTTATGATGAATTATGAGTTGGTGATGAAATACAAACTCAAAGAAAATAAATCTAGGCAACAACACAGAGGGACTTCAGACCTTCAGGTGAAAGCGACTTCCTATGGCCCTCATCTCTCTGCCAAATATTTCCATGGCCTGGGCTGCTGCATTCCTACTCATCACAGTTATATTGATGGCAGGAACTCTTGAGCTTGCGTTGCAGAATGCTACATAAAGTTGTTTGGACTAATGCATCAGTAAGGCTGCTATATGAAGAAAGTAAAATGAATTAAAAATTTACATGGAAATGGTTATTTGCAGTGCAAGAATGGGAGGGAAAAATGGGAAAATCCTAAGTTAAGAGTTACTGCAGCTCTTAGGAAAATAATCTAACAGAAGAAATAAGCTCTATACACAAAGATTGTCGTTACAGCATTGTCTAAACTATTACAAAACTGAAGCATAACAATTTTCTGATGACTATTCAATGAAATATTAGGCATTTATGAAAGACTAGAATTAAGAATACTCTGGAGAAGCAAAAAACCCCCAATAATTATGTAATATTAAATGCAAAAACAGGGTATAGATAGTATATACACTATGTCTACATGGAGAATACATTTGCATGCGGACAAACACAAAAGGAAATAAACAAAGTAGCTTTTTACGTGGGCTAGAAAAAATGAATATGGCAGATTCAGAATATCTTCAGAAGTCTCGTTATACTGTTTCTATGACTAAGTTGTGACCTTACAATGAGGTTGACACAGCCAAACACCAAATCAGATTTTTCTGCCTCAGGCCAAATAAAAGTCATTACCTTGACTTTCTCAGCCTTGGGGTTAGCAAGAGAAAGAGGACAATTAGACCACAGCTAAGAGATTCTCTATAATAAGGCATTATGTAAATGAAGTCAAATTAAAACAAAATGTAAATTCAAGGCATTATCACCAGCAGCAAAGAGAATATGCTTCCACTTTCACGTTGGGAGGTGTCTGACAGGGTGTCATTCGTCACCCAACTTTTTCCTTCCAGCCAAAGCTGTAATTCTCCCATCTCAGGAGCTTTCACACTTCTGAATCTTTGCACATGAAGTTCTCTTTACCCTGAATGCCCTCCTCACTTCTGCCCCTCTCCCTTCCCTAAGACTCCGTTCTGCTCAACAATCCTGGTCCCTAGAAGCTGACCTTGATGACCCAGGATGATGCTAAGCATTTTCCTCTGTGGTTTAGCATTATCTGAGTGTCTTGTAATGATCTCTTGACAAGGCTCTTTTCTTACTTGGTGCACACTTTAAGACAGAGACTAGGTTTTTTATCCTTAGCACATAGTAGGTGCATTATAAATATTTAATCAATGATCAAATAAAAGGATTGGGTGGTTTTCCTCCTGTTTAGTCAAGATGGTTTTATCTCCTGCCTCCATGTGCTCTGGGACATGACTGTGTTTTGGAAAAAGAACACTGAATTAAATGAGAGGTAAACTTCCAGTCCATAAGTTCTGTTGGGCACCTAATATTTCTGGCATGCTGTAAAAGTTAATTTGTAATAAATAAATAAGTAAAATTATTATAATTACCATGCTTAGTTGCATCTTATCAGCTTATATGAAACATTTGTTCATTGATATGTAGAAATACTTGGCAATGCCAATGTTATCAACCACAGTAAGTACACAGCTAAGTATTATTACCGCATTTCCCAGATGGTAATGTTGAAACAGAGCTGTTTAAGAGCTTGCCCAAGGTTCACATAGTTCAATATTGAATAAACTTCTGAGAGGTAGGAACCATTTTCACCTTTTGCGAATCCTGCTATATTTGTAACCCTTCCATAAGAAGGTTTAAAAAAATTGTGGTACATTTTTCAATATTTAATTAATAGTTTTAAACAAGAAAATACAATGCAAATTCATCACGATTTATAAAATTAGTGCAAAACGTTTTCTAAAATGTATCCATTTGTAGTGCAGTATGGGAGATGTGGTCCATTAATGGAGCAAATGCTAGTTCAAGGTCACGTGTCTCTGTAAGGACATCTGCTGTTCCTTTGAATACACTTCCTTTGGGGAATTCTCCCCAAGGCAGAAGCCAGGACTGCCTCATCCCAGCCTCCGTTGCAGTTGGGGCCCAGGCATGTGGTCTGGGCTCCCCTGAAATGGTGGCCTAGAGTCAGGCTTTGCATGGCAAATCGGTGACACAGGAAGCTGGTGTCACAGGAATCCTTGTTCTTGAGGGTGGTGACGGACAAATCCTGGGTTTAGGGCCAGCTGTGACAGAGGTTCCAGCAGTAGGGTCCAAGCCCTGCCGCAGTGAGCATCCACGGTATCTATACCCAGGAGCAGTATCGGGGCTCTCTGCTGTCCTATGCTATGCCCAGGGCATCGGTCTTGGCTGTGTGACCTCTCAGCTTGGTCCTCCAGCCCTCCTGGAGAGTCTGTGAGCCACCTGAGCGTTAAGCACCATCTCTTGACATGCAGCACACAACAATAGATCTGTCCTCAAAACACTTTATTTTGCAATAATGAAATATCCTCCAGTTTGTCACAAGTTGCCCAAAGTTGTCAGAGTTGCCCTCTGATGCAGCCCACATCTAGGTGTGATGGCCAAAGTTGGACTTACAGAACCTCCCCTGCAGAGCCAGTGGGCTTCAGGCCATCTGGTGAGCGGGCAGTGCTTTGAAGGCTGGAAGACCATCTTAGAAGAAAGCAAGAACGCACATGCCCAGACTCTAACCAAAAGGGAGATCCAGCCAATGGAATAATACACTATCATCATAAAGTTCAGTGACACTGTGAAATATTTGGAGTGTCATGTATCTTTGTCACATACCTCTTAAGTGGGCCACACACGATCCCATCCTGAGACATGCAGGGTACCAAGAACTGTAGTTTTTTCCCTTGGCATTTATTCTCCTATCTTCTGGTGCAAGCACCCCAATTTCTCTTTAAGAAACTTCCTTGCCCCCATTGGAGATAATATGGCAAGTCTCTTGGGCATGGTGTCTACTTTTCCCTAACCAAGAGATAGCACTTGTGCTCTCTTTCCCAGGAATTAGACAAAAGAATTAAAAGGGATTGCAGGGTACATCCCTGAACACAGGCCAATTCCTGCTCCGGGATGCCTGGGGCTGCTCTGTCCCTCCAAACTTGGAGAGTGACTATGTCTTCCCTCTGTGAGCTCCCCATGGCTTTTCCATAGAGTGTGTTTTTACTGAAGTCAGCACAGGTTACTGTGTTTTGCAGCCAAAGACCCTGACTCACAGAGACCTTGTCCTTTGGAGAACAATTCCTTTAATGAGGAGTCCATGGATGTCTCTGCAGCAGAGTTCAAAAGGTCTGTGACTCAAAAGGATTCAGGAAGATATTTTCAACCAAATCTTTCTGCAGAACAGATGCAAATCTGGGACGACGCTCTCACTCCGTTTGTAGCAAAACCAAAGAGCTGCAAGATTCATTATCAAATACTTTTCAAATTTAACAGTATGTAAATCAGTTCAAGAGAGTAGCGATTATGAGAAATACCTTCTCTTTAATCACTGATTGGATAGCGAGGAAGTCAGCTTGCCCTGGTGGTGACAGGAAAGATACGAAATGATGAAATCCTGTCCATCCAGTGGGTGGGGCCGGAGTTCCCAGGCCTCTGACGGTTCATTAGCAGATTCACAGAAAGGGTGTTCTTGTGGTCACTCTGCCCCAGGGGAAAAGCTGCTTTTTGTCAAGCTCTGCTTTGAGCTTGTATCAGAAAGGCACGTCTTGCCACAGAGGGGGTCAAGGTTGTCTTACTGAGTTACACACATCTCCAAGGCTGGAGTCGACAGGGGAGCAGAAGCCCTGATGATAACACTAAGCTATTTTCCAGCTTAGTCAATAACTTTGATACCACTCACATCCCAGCTGCAGAAAAACATTCTGTCCCTTTGCAAATAGCTTTCTATCAAAGAGCTGTGTGCTCTGATAGATGAGAAAATCACTGAAGCAAAGCCAGTGGGAGATGGCCACACTGCCCCTGTGCATTCGGAGAGAACATCGTGGCGAGGAAGAGAATTTCTTAGAGCGACCTGAGTCTTCCTGACTCCAGAGAAATGACTGGGTTAGGTATTTTGGTGAATTTTCTCCTATTTAAGCACTTTGTCCATGGCACAGATTCTTACCAAGTTGCCATGAGAACGAAAAACATGTTAATAGAATCATGTCAGTTATTAGTGACATCTATAAAATATACTCTGTCTCTTTACACTGTCTTATATGATGCTTTATATATTCAACGTGAAACAACAATAGGTAATTATTAAATCTTCCCAACGATCCTACAAGGTGGGTATTATTTTTATTCCCATGGGATAGATGAGGATGATGGGGAACAAAAAGATCAATCACTCACCCTACATTAAACAGCCAGTAGGTTCACGTAGCTGAGATAGGAATATGATGTCTGACGTGAACCTGGGCCTTCGACTTCAGAGGCTGCACCTTAACTACCATTACAGACAATACTGGGCCTCGAAAGCTCTATGGGAAGCTCCCTGGAAAACATGCCGTCAACAAAAACATTCTTAATCTACCAGAAAACCAGTGGGAAGCAGCTTGTCCCATACTTCTTGATGCTTTTTGGTCTGTTTTCTGTCTAGCAGCAAGGGATTTAGGATGCTATTAAAAATCCTTAAGCCAAAATTGACCAGTCATTCTCAATGTAATCACATTGTGGAAGTTAATTTTTTTTTTGACATGTGTTCCAACTGTCTATTTCAAACTACCTCTTCTGTCAGCTTCTTGGATGTGACAAGTTATATAAATGAGGAGCAAAGCAGCCACATCTCTGGAAATGCTAAATGATGCTACTTCAAGTACATTGTCATTATTAAGCAAAGTTGCTGCTCAGTGCACCCATCAATCTTCCACCCTCTATTCAGACTTCTACACCCACCTCCTACAGAAGAGAAAATGGGAATTGCTTTGGCCATGTTATTAAATCTAAATTGGACAATAATTTGGAGCTCTATGGGTGTTCAATGGATGACAAAACATTTAATGCAGGTTCATAAAAATGCTCCCCAAACATTGACTTAAAGGAATAAAGTTAACTCTGCTATTTTGTCCTTGGAGCTGTGTGATCTACGGATGGTGGCATAGATCACGGTTAGATAAATTAGATTTAGACATGAAAGAGCTGACCTTGGATGTACCATGTCCTTCACCTCCCATGCCTCAGACAATACTTGGCAACTAGAAAGCATTTTATATACCTATTTGTTTATCAGAGTATAAGTTATTAGCAAATTTTGGATTACTTAACATAAATATTGCATGTTCTGTACACTAGTTTTCAGAAAGTAGAGAACTAAAAATAATTTAGTGTCTTTAAGGAACAAGAACTGAATGTGAATTAGCCAAGCTAGCATGATACTAGGATGTATGTCTTATGAATATTAAACAGGTAAGTGCTTATAGGTGAGGTGTGATTATTAGCTTTTGGAAGGCTGGGCTATTGGCCTGACATATTGGCAAGAGTTAGAAATAACTTTCTGGGGTGTTGAGTGGATTTGGTCTTATAATTTTTATTGTCACCCTTCCTGAGAAGCTGCTTTGCCTTTGGCAAGATGACATTGTTTGACAGACTATCTATGGGCACAACTTGAGCAGGAAAAGATGTAGGTTCTCTATATAGGAATATACCAGGTAAAATCTACACAATATTATTCCTGATAATACAGAATAGGCCAGGTACTTATTATGTTCAGTTCTAGCTCCATATATTAGGAAGAGAAAGGAATGACTGGGATGTGAAGGGAAGACAGGAGGGCTCTTAACCAAAAGAATGCAAAAGAGAAGTTGAATAACAGAAGTGTCTGGGAACTTCTAAACTTCACTCTTTTTTTGAAAGGAAGAAGATGACCTATTTTCTGTCCATCCTGCTGAGGGAAATAAAAAGAGTTAGTAAGCATAAATGCTGGCAGATGAAATGCAGTTTGACACTGGAAAATAACTTCTTGATAACCAAGGAGTGAGGTATGCTAGTAAAAGAGAGAAGAAAAGTCTATGGCCAGGACAGACAACCATGAAAGCCAGAATGCCAAAAAATTGTGTGAAACCCACAAAGGTTGGCTGACGTAGCCCTTTGAAAGTTAGAGAGAACTTCAAGCTCTGCAATATTAAGAATCAAGACCTGGCCTCCAACATTTCTGAGACAGTGACAAGGAAAGCATAATGCCACACGATTCTATTCCCAAGTCACAACTGAAAGAGGACTCAGAAACTCCAACACCATCAGAACCATTTTCTTGTAATAGCTGTAACAAATGTTTGTGGACTCTTTGCTCTGAGCTAGGCATTAAAAGCATTATCTTATTTAATCCTCACAGTATGCATATGATATCGGTATTATTATTCTTATCTCTATTTTATGGATGAGAAAACTGAGGCTAAGTGAGGTTAAATCGTCTAGGACACAGCTAGCACATAGCAAAGTCGATCTTGAACCCAGCTCTATGAAGGTCTCCCCTTAATGATGAAAAAAAAGCAACTCATTTTTAACCTCAGCACAGGGTCTGCAAGCTCTTTTGGAAGTGGCCCAAAACAATCAGTCAATAACTAAGCAATGTTCATGGTACCAGCACTATGTGTGTCTATGTCTGCCACCACTAGGAAGCTTTACCTAATGCTGACCACTCAACAACCAACTTATGATTTAAGTGTCTAAATAGAATTCGTTTAGAACCTTCTAAACTTGAATGAGCAAAGTAATAGTTGTGATAACAAAGTCACCTTTTCCATTCTCTTCTCGATTCACTGTCTGAAGACTGTGCTGTGGAACAAATACGGCAGAGAGCCATCAACAAGGTGCCGACGGCCTCCTCAGCGTCCTGCTGTGAGCTGGAGACCAGGATGCCCACGAGAAGAGCTGACCTTGGAAGTATAATGAGAGGAGTCTGCAATCTCCAAATCTCTAAACCAGGGATTGGCCGACTGTTCTGGCTCACAGGCTAAAGCCAGTCCACAGCCTGCATTGTGAATAAAGTTTTACTGACACACAGTCACACTCATTCCTTTACGTATTGTCTGTGGCTGCTTTTGCGCTATGACAGCAGAGCTGAGTAGTAGCAACGTGTCCCTGTGGCCCACAAAGCCTAAAAAATGTACTCTCTGGCCCTTTACAAATAATGTTTGCTTTTCTCCTGCTCTAAATGTCTCCAGTGGCAAAAAAGCAAACAAACAAACGAACAAAACAACAATAACAACACAAGGCTCTTGAGTACTTGGAAGACCTAAAACTTGGCATGTAAGAGCCACAAGAAAGAAAAAGCAGCAGGCGAGGACAGAAAGGGAGAGAGAAAGGGGGGCAGGGTAAAGAAAAGGAAAGAAATAATAATTGGGAAAAAAAAGCACACAGGAAGGTGACCAAACAGTTGTGGGAGCAGAGGGACACCAATGGCTGTCCCGACCAGTTTTAGACGTGGCCACTTGTCTGTGAAGCACCTGCTGTATTCCAAGCACTTTCAGGTACACTGCCTCATGGAATCTCTCAACAGCCCATATTATTATTTTCATTTTGCAGATGTGGAAATGGAGACTCAGCTTGAGGAACTGGCCCTGAGTCAGGCCAAAGCTGATCCCACTCCATTCTCCTGCCCCCATGCCCCCACCAGCAGTATCCATCCCCTGCTCGAAGGATGAAAGCACTATACTCTTCACTCATTAAAAAGATTACCAGACACTTGGAATTTTAATAGCAATTACCTGCTTTCCACCTGGGTGAGAACTGGGTGACAGCTAATCATCTCTCTCAGCTGTGGCACACTCTAGTGTTTCACTGACATTCCTAAAATAGAGCATCTTAGAGGCTCTGTCAGAGCTAGAAGCACAGCTTCAGAGTCTCAGTTAGCAATTAAGTTGTGTGGTTCGAGGCTGACTCAACTCTAAAGGCGCTTGCTTTTAGGAAGCATGATCAGCTGTCGGTCACAGAGGTGCTGGGGCTAATGTAGTCACTGTAAAGTCACCTCTGTCTGCCTCAAGGAGGCACAAGGCTCAGAGTCCAAGGTGGTGATGCTAAAAAGCTGCAGAAATGCAGACCTCGAAACTGACTCAGCATCAGCACTGAGCCTAAGGGCAACTCATCCATAAGGAAGTTGGGAAGGGAGTGACACCCAGGAGGGCATGATGATCTATCTGTCACAGCCAGACACTCAGAGATCCGCTGACTTGTGCAGACCGGGGTCATAACCGCCAAGTTCATGGAGAGCTTAAAACACTGGCCACTGTTGCAAAGAAATCATGTGCATCAATTCCCTGACTTTATATAGCAGCCTTTGATAAGGGTATTATAATAATTTCCATTTGACAGATGAGGAAATTGAAGCAAACCAAGGTTAAAGAACTCACCCTGGGTTACACTGTAAGTGGAGAGCTGCATTGCAAACCCTGGTGGTCAGGCTCAAGAGACCAAGCTGGAGTCCCTGTGCCACAGGTGCCCCTGCCTGTGCAATGGCTAAGAGTTTAGATCCTGCAGTCCACCAAGCCTGCTCTGAATGCCAGCTCTGCCCTTTCTAGCTGTGTGAATTGGGGCAAGTGACTTAACCTCTCTGACCCTCAGTGTCTGCTTCCTGAAAATGAATACCCCCATTGATAATGGCTTCTATGCCTCAGAGAGCGGAGGGTGGGAGTGACTCAGCGGCCACGTACAGTGCACACATGGTATCTGCTGACTCACGATGTAGTCAGGTCTGCAAATTTCCACATTTCCCTGGATCCCCCTTCAGCTGTTCTGACTCCTGGGCCAGGTGTGTGTATCTGGGCCCATGACCAAAGGCAGCCGCACACACCACACCCCCCAGGGCAGAGGAACAAGAACCGGCACCGGTATTAATCTTCTCTGTGGGGCTCCAGCTCACACTTGTGGTTCCACCCTGTCCTGGCTCTTCCGTCTTCCCTTCCCAACGGCCTGCCCTCTGGACTCCAAGCTCCAGCATCAGACATGAGGACAGCAGCCTTGCAGAGAGTCCAGCCCCCACAAGTGTGGGAGGTGAAGTCACACACATGACTGTGTATGTGCATGTCTGTGTATATAAACACACGCATATGCATATGTACACACGCACACATTCAACTGCTTCTACTGTTCTGATTGAACCCTGGCTAATACTGCCCGGATGGGTTAATCCTGGGATAGTTTCTCACAGGGATCTCTCTTTCCCTGTCTTTTGCTGTCCAAAAGCATTCACCATTAACATTTTCACTTGCTTTTCTTACATTTCCTGATAGCACCTCAGTGGCTGGAAGCCATGGCCAAAGTCATCTATAACAAATACGATGCTGATAAATAAAAACATTCAGTGGTAGATTATAGTTACTACATGTTGACATAGTAAATCTTATTCTAGAAGCTTTTCATACATTATTTCATTGAATCATTAAAACCCTATGGAAGCAAGGATTTTTTTAATATTTATCTTATAAATGAAGAAATTGAGGCTCAGGGAAGCTGAGTAACTCACCTCAGATCATAAATACTAGACTATGTGATGCAAATACTAAGTGCTTAACCTCTATACATTGCTTCTCATTATAAGTAATCCAGCCAGAGCACAAGTCTGGAGCTAAATGCACATTTATATAAAATTTTACCCCACCTTCTTCCAGAAATATTAAAGTATTTTCAAAGGAAAACATAATGGAGGTAGGATAATTAGGGATAAAAACAGAACAGAAAAACTTTGGAAAAGAAGATGATACCAAGCACCTGCAAGTAGTTGAATTTAGGTCTATACAGTAGACCTATACTTATCAGCATAAATTTCTATGCAAAACCTTTCCCCCAAAATAGGCAACCAAAGAATGAATCCATTTTAAGGCATATTGTCATGTTTTCTTTTAGACCTTGCATACAATTTATTCTCATAGCACCAGAAAAGCAATAAATGAGGCATGAAAAGAGTAGTGGGTTTGCTGTATATTTAGGAATTAGAAATGCTGGTATACCAAAAACAAAACAACTGGGGTGTTTCATCATATTGCTGGAAGCCATTCTTGGGTCATTAAACTCCTCTTGTCTCTAGTTTCTCAGTTAAATAAATATATGAAGGAGAATTATTAATTAGGCTTATAATGTTACCAAAAGGAAAATTAGGTTCTAAGAAATGGGTTTCCTATGTCCAAAATTTTAAGACCATTATTTCACAGCTGTGATCTAGCAACTATTTACAACTGTATCCACTTCTGGCTTGAGACAAGAAAATAAATAAATAAATGTAATGAAATCATCTTAGTGGACGAATGTAGAAAATCTCTATCCATCCATAGGTTTACCCTACACTCAGTCATTTAACATGAATTTATTGATCACCTACTCCATGTCAGGCACTGTCCTAAGTGCTGGAGTTGCAGCAGTAAACAAAACAGATAAAAATAATCTATGCCTCCATGGAGCTCACATTCTAGTTATGCTATTTCTGCATTTGCAAGGACCTCTTTGCTGTAAACATGATTCTAATGTGTCTTAATGAACAAAGTCAATGTTTCAATAATAGTAATGTGCATAGAGTGCTTTACAGTTTATGCAAAACACTTTCATGTAACTATCACATTTATTTTTCAAAAGAACCTTAGGGTGTTTGAGAGAAATGTGACAGACCATTTAAATAAGGAACCAAATAATATTGTATTAGCAAAAGAAACATGAACAAAGGGCATGCATAGCTATTTCTTCATAAGGAAAGAAACTCAATGACTAATATACATGAATAAGTGTTCCACTTCCTTAGTGCTCAAATATACGCAATTTATAGCTGAAAGGTAACAATTTTTGCCTGCAAAAGTAGTAAAAATAAAAGGAAAAAAAGATTATGCTGCATCAAAAGATTGTACCCTTTGATACAGTAATTCTGCTTTTAGTAATCCATCCAATGGAAATAATCAGAAATTTGGTTTTAAAATAACAAAAAATAATTTTAAAACTGTAAGTTATCCATTACTATAAAACCTAGATAAAGGGCCTAACATAAATAAATTATATAGAGAGTCTTCGTTTGAGGCCACTGGTCATGCTGTCGGGCAGAGTGCCTTAGAATCAAAGGATTCTAACATATACACTTGGATCATCCAAAAATGTTTAATGTCCCTGTGCATTGGAATGTCTAAGGGCATTCTACTAAAATTGTGGTTATAATTGTGCCTCACCAACACACCAATTACAAGCTAAATGTGCAGAAGAGGTTATGTATAAACAGGGGTGAAACTATGCTTGACAAAATAAACTGGAATTTGGGACTATTATTGATTTTTCTAAGGTGTTTTTTCCCCCATTATATTAATAGAATCCTACATTATAAAAGTCATTTACTTTGATATCTCCCCACTAGTTTGTAAATCTCTAATGTTTTAGCATTTTATACATGATAATGATTTGAATGTTTCTTAAACTTTTACTATATGTCACACGCCATATTGAAGGTATTATCTCCTCCCAGCAACCCCTAGCACTTGGTATAATTATTTTCACATCTACATTTTATGGAGGAGGAAACTGAGCCTTAGTGAGAGGAGAAACTTGCCCCTGGTGATGCCTCTAGTATTGGCACAGCTGGGATTTGAATGCACTTGCCTAGTTTGGCTCTAAATGCCGAGCTCCTTAACCACTGGGCCACATACCCTAATATTTTAACTTATAGTAATTTGAGTTATTTGGAGTATCTATCTGTCCAATTAGATCCCAAGTTCCTTTAGGGTAAGAAATTCTTCACTCAACTTTGAGTACAATGTATTGTACCCAGCTGGCACTCAATAAATGCTCAGATCATAAATGAACAAAGCTGCATTTGTTCTGAAGTCAGTTCTGACTCCTTTCCCTCGCTCCCTTTCCAATCTTTCACCAAGTTGTTGGGGAAGATTTTTTCTCTTGGGAAAAATCTCTTAAATCAATTTCTTTAAAAAATTTTTTTTTTGGCTGGGCGCGGTGGCTCACGCCTATAATCCTAGCACTCTGGGAGGCCAAGGCGGGTGGATCGCTCGAGGTCAGGAGTTCGAGACCAGCCTGAGCAAGAGTGAGACCCCCGTCTCTACTAAAAATAGAAAGAAATTATCTGGCCAACTGAAAATATATATAGAAAAAATTAGCCAGGCATGGTGGCGCATGCCTGTAGTCCCAGCTACTCGGGAGGCTGAGGCAGTAGGATCGCTTGAGCCCAGGAGTTTGAGGTTGCTGTGAGCTAGGCTGATGCCACGGCACTCACTCTAGCCGGGCAACAGAGTGAGACTCTGTCTCAAAAAAAAAAAAAAAAAAAATTTTTTTTTTAAAAATTTTCCACGTCTTGTTTGAGTTCTTATCTTCTCAAGCTAGACTCTGTAATAGCCTCCTGACCATTCTCCCTGACTCCAATTCATCCTACACACTCATCACCCTAAAATTCTGTTTAATCAGATTTCCCCAAACGAACACAGACGCAAGACTGAAACTCTCAGGCGCTTGGGTGACCCGGTGTGGGCAGAACTCCTACCTTTGACCAAAAGCATCCTTCGCGGGTGACGAATAGTTACAGTTTACACTGAGGCGGAGGAAGTTTCCAAGGACATGAGATTTTCAGCGCTGACACTGGGAAAGTCCTGGGCAAACCAGGCTGAGCTGGTTTTACTGCATCTTCCTCCCAGCCTCCGAGTCCTTTTCTCTGTACCTCCATGCACTCTGCAAATAACGCCATTTTCTACTTGTGCCATGTAAGATTGGGAAGCACAGATTTACATAAACTCAAACCCTTACTCAAAGACATTCGATAGCTCACGCCGCCTCACAGAAGCTCCTTAATCTAACAGTCAAAGCCCTTGGGAACCTGGCCAGGCCTGATCTCCTCTTCAGCTCCCTGCCGTCCTGACCTCTTCAATCACTCTCCAGGCTCCTTATTGCCCTTGACTGTATCTTACTCATCTCCCTCGTTTGCCCCCAACTTCTCCACCTGGATGAACTTATGGCCCCCGTCTGCCTACCTAGAGCCACCTCCAAGTATTCCGTTAGTTCAAAACCCTTTCCCAAGCCCAAGCCAGTCTTCTGTCATGTCTTTACTGATGACCTCAACTCTGGACAACTATTTGGGCACCTCATTTGTCAAAGAGGCAGGCACATGAGACCTTCCCCACCTCTTGTATTGATGTGTTGAGCCTGTTATTTTTCTTTTCCAAAAGTTATTTATCCTTTCCCATGTTTATATCTTGTCTGTCCCACCAAAATGCAGCCTCTTTGGTGACACGTATTACACCTTATATTTATGTCTCCCACAGTACTTAGCAATTTCTTATACACGGTGAACATACAATCAATACATGTTTTCAGATAATTGATTGATACCTTCTTTCCCCCCTACCATTGTGAGGAATTCAGCAAGACTTCCACACAGATAAATGCACCTTTCTTTTCTTGTAGGTAAATGGACTTCTTTTACCCTGCCTCCAGAATTTTAGCTTTCCTTAAATGCTTTGTAGGAGGATAGAGCAAAGTATGAACATTTCTCTCTCCTGGTGAGAAGAAAAGGGCAGAATCATGGGGCAGGATGGTGGTACAGTGGAGGGCTGACAGGAAGAAAATATAGCAAAAATATAAAGAATTCACCTTTAAGAAAATTTGGAGAGGCAGAGAGCATTGCAAGTATAGAAAAAGATATAGAAAAAAAAAGTAGAGAGAAATGGGCTTCACAGGAAAGGAAAAAATAAAGCAAAACCAGAAGATGGGCAGAGAAATGTGCAAAAAGCCCCAGCACTAATGAATGCCAAGTTCTGCCTCGAGAGGGGCAGCCTGTTTGACCCCCGCCAGAAGGCGCTGTCCGTGGGCTGTGGGCAGATGGCAGGCCTTGTGTGCATGTCTGGGGAGCCCTCACTGCCAGGCAGCATGCAGCCCCAGTTACAGGCCTGCAGGCAGGCATGGCGAACCAATGGAAAATTTCCTTCAGGCAACATAATCTCAGCATAAAAAACAATATTGATCCGTTTGCCTCCCAGCCAAAGAGAAATCAAGTTAGACAAAGGAAATTAGGCAATAGGTTTAATGTGACGCCAGTTGCAGCTGCAAAATAAACCTAATGTACTCTGACTCTCCTTCCCAAGTGCTCTCTGGTTTGCACCAGCCACTCCTTGGGAGGGGGCCCAATATGTGTTCTGCAGGCACACGAAATCTTTTAAACTAAAACATCAACTGGGCCGGGCACGGTGGCTCACACCTGTAATCCTAGCACTCTGGGAGGCTGAGGAGAGAGGATTGCTTAAACTTAGGAGTTCAAGACCAGCCTGAGCAAAAGCGAGACCCCATCTCTACTAAAAATAGAAAAAATTAGCTGGGCGTGGTGGCGCATGCCTGTAGTCCCAGCTACTCGGGAGGCTGAGGCAGGAGGATTACTTGAGCCCAGCAGTTTGAGGTTGCTGTGAGCTAGGCTGATGCCACGGCACTCACCCAAGCAACAGAATGAGACTCTGTCTCAAAAAAAAAAAAAAAAAAAAATCAACTGCCCTCTGATGTCCAAAGAAGCCCTACTGCCAGCAGGATATGCTCAGAACTGACGTCCAGGAGCACTGGCAAGGGATCCATGCCATGCACTGGCCAAGTGCACACTTGTAACCAAGGACAGAACATGCAATCTGTTGTTCTGGAACACAGCGAGGAAGCACTGACCTTGGATTCCCAGATCTCAGCTTATATGTGATGAGAGTCAGGAAATCAAGAGCCAACATGTATGGCTGTGCAAAACATGTATGGCTGTAATCAGAGGCCCTGGTGAATAGGAAACAGTTACATGTCTGTGTGCACGTGTCTTGGGTGGGTGCCAATATTCTGTACTTCAAGGATTAGGTGTGCAGTTAAAACATCAAAATAGGTACAGACTCAAATCTAAAGGTGAATATCTCAGGGGAAAGTGTCCTGAGCCTGAGTTGTCTCCACTTCCCCCACCCACATCCCAGTTCTAGGCCCACACCTGCCAGGGTTGCTGGGCCTGCAAACTTTGTCTTTGTAGCTCTGACACTGTGGATCTGGCCAGAAAAATCTGCTGAGTGGTGGCCTTACTCTGGCAGTGAGAGCTAATTGCAATTCAAAACACAATGACTGGAGTAAAAAGCAAAAGCCCCCACCTCTCTGCTGGCCCTGCCCTGACCACCCTGGCTAAGAATGGGGTTGTGCCTCACCGCTTATCTCCAGCCGTCTGCAATGCTCCAGCACGTGGTGCGAGGGACAGCTTCTAATGACTGAAGAAATGAATGTGGGACAAGATAAAAATGTGATACATACAAACGGAAATTTCTGCCTTTAGTTACAAAAATCAAGCAATTTTATATGTTTCTGCTGGAGAACATGTGACAGCATTTCATGTAAAACAAACCAGGGGCCCCATGAATGCCCTAGAGAAACTCTTACACGTGGTACAAAGATACACAGTGTCTGAAATAGTGAAGAACTGGAAACAATTTAAATATCAGCCAGCAAAATAATATATCATCAATTATAGTATATTCTTAAAATAGAATACTATACAGCAGTGAAAATGAATTAACACAAACCTACACATTTCAACATGGATAACTCCAACAATCATAATATTGAAAAAGTTGTACAATGAAGATAGTGTAATACAAGTCATATGAAGCTAAAATATACAACATTATATGTATTGCATGTCACATTATATATTAACATATATGTATGCCTTGGAAATGCATCTATATATAGTACAAATAGAAAGAAATGCATGGGAGTGATAAACATCAAATCTAGGATAGTTGGTGAGGGGAGGGAAGATTAATACACAGCATTAGCTGCATTAGTCTTTGTACCTTTTGTTATAATAAATACTACATTTTAAAAAATTATGGACATTATAAGTACGATCTGCTCAAGTAGACTTAACAGTGTGATGTAGAAAAGCAACCATTTACTGTAATCCTAGTCATCTTGACATAAATGTCAGAGAGTACCTGATATAAGTTTTTAAATTACTAACTAAATTAATGGGATAAGATATTAAAAGCTTATATAATTGCTCACATTTTACTGTTTTTGACCTACAAACACTGTTTTGATGAACCTGATTTGATAAGGTTCATCCTAGTAAAATGTAATAAGGGAAATGCAAACTTCTGTATTTAGTTATAAAAAGAATCAGCCTCACGTTTCTGCTCTGATGATAAGACAGGCAGAAACATGTCCAGTTCTGGGACTCACATGCTCGTAGGACATAGACAAGAATGCGTCAAGAGAAGAGTGAACAGGAGAGTGGTCGGGCCTTTGGGATTCTGCTAATCATGGACCTAAGGACACACTGAGGCATTTGGAAAAGCTTCTCTGGTGATGGGAAGGCTTTCTAGGGCCAATAACTTCATTCAAATGTTTGAATGAATGAATAAATCAATGAATGAACCATCATATGAGAGCGTAGATATATTCTGCCTAGTCCCAGAGGCCAAACATGTTAGGAGCCAGAAGCAGGTAATTTTTAATGCAAGCAAGGGAAGAATGTCCTAACGATTATAAGCCATCCCAGAAAGAACTGGACCATTTGATTAGGTAGTAAGTTCCCTAAAACTAGCAGTAATCAGGCAAGGGTATGGAGAATTCTGTTTGGGGGAGTTAAGTGGACTTTATGAGTTTCAAAGCCTTGTCTAACTCTAGGACTCTAAACCAAAGTTTCTCAAACTTGAGTGTGCACCAGAAGCCTCCTGGGGGGCTTGTTAAAACCGATTGCCGGGCCCCACCCCTAGAGTTTCTGAGGCACCAGATCTGGGGTAGGGCCCGAGAAGTTGCATTTCTAACAAATTCCCAGATGACGTTGATGTTACTGGTCCAGGAACCACACTTTAAGAACCTCCATCTTTAAAGAAAAAAAAGGTAAATGAGCTTAAGTTTTTGGTGTTTTGGTCAGCCCATTGAAAAAGACTGCTCCCCCTGCAGTACTCACTGTCTCCAAATATACTTCCATAGTGATCTTCTTCTAAAGGGAGGGGCGTATTTTAATGATGATTTTTCCAAAAGCCTTTGTAGGAAGCCATGGCTTTTTGCTGTACGCTAAGAGTGTAAGGACCCTGGGATTCTTTTCAGGTACTGATATTAAATTTCCTTTGAACAATTTTCACTCTGTGTTCTGTTTCCTCCACAACACTGTAGTTAGGATAACTGGCCAGAATTAGGGATGAGTCCAAGACCAAAAAAACAGAGTTGTTTGACCCACAAAAAGATCCAACCTGGCTTAAGCCCCATTAATAAGCAGGTCTGCTGGTGCTAACTAGCCACCAACTCTGGACTGTATTTTTGTCAAGCTTTGGGAAAGAAGACAGAAGTGCTGAAAATTCTTTTTTTTTTTTTTAACTCAAAGGGGAAAAAAATGTAAAACGTGGATCTTGAACCAGTTTCAAGAGCAGATAGAGAAAGTTCAGACAAAATTTAAATCCCACATTTGTTCATTGGCCCAAGACTACTAGTATGTGGTTTATTCACTCCACAAATGATTACTGAGCTTCTGTATGTACCTGGAGCTGGTCTGCAATCTAGCTGTAAATAAGACAGGCAAATACCAAAGACAGAAAAACATACATGTTGGGTAGGGAGAAAAATATAGCAGGTGCTTAGTTAGGAAAGCCTGTGCCTTTCACCCAACCTCCCTTGCTGCTTATTTTTTGCCCAGTCCTAATGCTGAAAATAAACTGTGCTTATTCTGGCAAAGGCAAGTGATCAATGATAGCATGAGTTACTGCAATTCATTTCTGCACTCCTCTTCTTTTATAATTTGGAAAAAATATATAGCTATTAGTGGTAAAGTCCCTTGAAATCATTTCTAGTTCATTTGAAAGGTTCAGTTGCATAAGAACATGTTTAAATAAACAACTTGGAATAAATCATGGTTAAAATTTTACCCATGTGTAATCAGCAAAGCTAGCTTTTTTCAAGCCTAATCCAAACTTTTTTTAAAAAAGTGAATGTCTTCTGAAGGTCACAAAGGTGGTTAGGTGGTTTGTTTGAACAGTTTCATTGCAAATAATTTTTCAAAGGTGTCAGCTCTCGGGGCATTTAAGAATTCTGATTTAATAAGGCTATCTTAGCCAAAGAATCCATCCAAGCTTCTCATTTTAGTCATTCTTAGTGAAACTGGAGGTATGCAAGAAACATGGGAGATAGAGTTTTTATGAGAAATATAATTCTAGTATCTTTTGGTCTGGTCTGAATTAAGTCATTCTATAAGGGCTTCTGAATCACAGCTATAGCTAATAATAGCTCCCACTCATTCCACAAATTGACCACCTACTGTGACTAACTGACCACCTACTATATGCCAAGTCCTACTGAACACTAATTATGTCCCAAGCATCTTATGTACACTATCATAAACACTCACCACAATGCTAGAAAATGAATATTATCATCATGCCCATTTTACAAATAAAGAAATTGAAATTCAGAATTTTAAGTAGCATTTCCAAGGTCACACCCAGCTTGTAAGTGGCAGAGTAGGAATTTAACCCAAAACTCTTTCTCTTTACACTACGGCACTGCTCCTCCAAATAGCCCAGATGACAGGTTGGATTTTGTGGGTTAGTAAAAAGCACTTGTTCCTCAAGGTAGTTTGATATCATATGCCAGAAAATTGGCATAATTACTATATGTGTGTGTTGGGAGGGAACAACTATGTGAAGGGTACCTCTGTAATGGCAAAAAGCACAACCTGGACCCCCCAAGCAGTGGCCCTGACACCATGTTGCCTTTGTGAACCTATGCAAGACAACACAATGAAAAATCATGGCATAAATTGTCTTTATTTCCACACATGCACCTAGGACAAGGCCTATATCTCCTGCTGTCTCCTCCCACACAAAGTGCACTGGGATGGTTGTGGGTAAAGGGACTAGGGGAGGAGTTAGTGATAAACACTTGTAGAAACAGGCATGAAAAGCAGTGTTCAGGCTGACCAACTCTTACGAGCAGGATCACCGGCTGCCATGTTGATGTGCACGTGTGTGTGCATGTGTTCCAGTGTGTGTGTGCATACACGCTTATTTTAGGAGGAGGAGGATTACCAATTACCACGCACAATTAGTCAGATGACACACAATGTGCAACTTCAAGGGAAAATGCCTAGTAGCTTCTGTGAAACAGTCACTGATGATGTAGTTACACAAATAAACCACAATCATCTCCCTTTGCCAAAGGGCACCTTACTCTTCCTTTCTTCTTTCTCCCCACACCCTACAGTCCCCACAACCCAAGGGTGACAGTCGTTCTTCCCCTGCTTTATTTCACACACAAGGCCCTCCTCTAGAATCCAGAGGGACACATTCATAACCTGCAAGTCATTATTCTTCACTGAATATAAAGTTAAATTCATTTATCTCTATCTTCGATGAGAAAGGGAAGGAAATTAAGCAGGAAAGATGGCACAATGCCTTCAAGAATGGTGTATTCAAGGTCGAAGCCTACTATAATTGAGTTAAAAAATAATAAACTAAAATAACTGTGAACAAAATATGCCTGCTCTGCAGAAACAGGCCAGCCAGAAGTCTTCATTAAATGTTCCAGTGCACACAAAGTGTTAGCTGTGTGTTTGTGTGCCTGAGATTCTGTGAGATATCCTGTAGCTCATAAATACTGAAAAGGGACAGTTACCATAGTAACTAAGTGATATTTAATGAATACCAAAGAACTGAAGCTCGGAGCATAGTCTTAAATTGCCAGAACATGAGTTACTGCTGCTGCTATGGGCTTGCAAGTAACTTACATGCCATTCTCTCTAATAAGATTTTTAACAAGTTGACCAATTTGGCTGATCTGTGTCTTGATCACATGACACCACAAGATTCCGTCTCGACACCGCATGAAAGGCATGCTCCTGATTTCTTCCCCCGCCTCTAAGGACCAAGATATTCTACAGAAATGGGTCAAACATTTAGATAGGGAATATGTCCATAAATTTGAAGCTTTGACCCAAGTAGTGAAGCGTTAGGACACATACCTCTGTCACAAGCAATAGACACTGGGTCAATGAGCCGTCAAGTTGAATACAGCAGGCTCTTTTATTTCCAAAAAAAGGTGAATGTTCCCTTTGCACTAAATGCAGTTTGTTTTCTATTGTGCAATGACACAGAAAAGCTATTGCAGTTGATTTTTGCAGGGACTTTTTACAGGCTAGTAACATCTTAGGTAATCTTTCATCAGGATGTCTGTACCTCCCTGCAGACGCCCACTCCCCATCCATCAGCACATGTCCAATCCCTCAACCTGGAATCATCGGGCTTTTTGCAGGTTTAAAAGAACAAAAACAAGCATGGCTGCCCTGCTTTCCTTCCTACTGGTCTCCCTTGGTAACTTCAATGCAGTCCATTTTTAAGGTTACAGACGTGTGGCTAGCATACTTCTACATGCCATTAATAAGTAACAAGAATTTTAAAAAATGAAAACATCTATGTACCACGAAGACAAAAATCATTAGCAAATGCTTCCATTCTCCAGAGGCTGGTTTGTTCTTGCATAACCAGCAGCTCCAAGAGCCTGGCAGGAGCCGACTGAGCTTACGGTGGGCCGTGGGCGCCCCCTTCAGCATCTGGGATGCAATGCGTGTTGTTAGCATTGGAGATACTAACCAGTCAGCAGGACTATTCTTTTTGCTAAAAGAGGCTCAGGAAATTTCCTAGGAAAGCTCTGGCCAACATCTAATGGTGTGCCCAGACAGAAAGAAAGGCTGTACACCACCAGCCTGCAGCTGATATTAAAATAAGCTAAGTAAAATAAAAGGGAAGAATTTCTTGCAAGAAAAAATCCTCCATAGATATATCCATTTATTCATTTGATGAAGTAACACTTTTCCACAAGGTGAGCTCTATTTAGAATAGCCTCTGTCTGTCATAGACAAAATTAAAACTGGAGACAGCCTGTGACCTCCTCACTTTCCCATTCCCTTCTGCAGCCTGAACCTGTTCTCTCTCACGCAGTTCCAGGCCTTACCTGCCTCCTCCCAGATCCACCTATCAATGCCTCGGTTTATCTCGCTTCCGTGTTTAGTCTTGACTTTTAGGGCCAGACACTTCCTTTACTCTCCTCTCACATGCAATTTTATCTGCTCTAACACAAGAATGATCTTTCTGCTTTGAAATTTTGTGGCAACTTGTTTCTGCCACTGGTGTGATATTGTTAACACATCCCTTCTTAGACTGGGACTATTTGATTTGACGTCTCCAGTCCTGTCCCGACTGTCCCAAGGGCAGGGCCTGGCTCCCACCCAAGCGTGGCCCTCAGCGTCTGGCTCGCCCAGGTGCTTCTGTGCAGAGTGAGTTCGTGAATGAAGGAGCAGTTCTTCCTCCTGTCCTTGGAAAATCCTTTCTACTTACATTTATCTTGATCTATTCATGCTTTCAACAGTCATTTACTGATCATGTGCAATAAGTAAAAAGCATAAAGTGGGGAAATGCTCCTACTTTTCCTCTCACTGTAGCTGGTGCTAAATAAAATCCTTCTACTTTTCCTTTGTGCCATTTCTCAGTCACACCAGTCTTCCCTGCAGTGTGGAAGGTTGTATCCTTCTCAGTCCTGTTCAACATTTATTGTGCTTCTACTCTGTGCTGAACTGGGTCAGGGCTACGTCATACAGAATCAGCTAATACAAAAGACCAGAGTATAACTCCCTAAGTATGGGCTGCACGTAGCGACTTCCTTCCAAACAGTACTAGATGGAAAGCAGGGAAGAGACTGTATGATGGAGAAAACTAGCAAAATGACCTCGGTCAGCTGACCCAGGCTGACATCAGTAGCGGGAAGTCACATCTACAGCATAGACCTTTCAAGTGATATCACGAAAACGGTACTCTACTTCTGAGATCATCCTCCCCAAAACACATAACCCTGGGCTACTAACAAGAAAAACATCCCTCAAAAAATCACAGGAGAGGGACATTCTACAAAATGCTTGATCAGTAGTCCTCAAAAACTGTCAAGGTCATCAAAAACAAAGTCAGAGAAATTGTCAGAGATCAGAGGAGCCTAAGGAGACATGACAACTGAATGTCATGTGGGGTCCTAGACAGAATCCTGGAATGGAAAAAGAACATTAGATAAAAACTAAGGAAATCTAATAAAGTATGGACTCTAGTTAATAACATATCAATAGCAGTTCATTAATTGTGACAAATGTACCATACTAATGCAGGATGATAATAGTGGCAACTGACTGGGGGGAATATGAGAAGTCTTTGTACTATCTTTGCAACTTTTCTGCAAATCTAAAATCCTCTAAGATAAAGCATTTCTTTTAAAAAGAAACTAGACCTCAAGCATATTAATGAGGGAGAAAGTAAATAAAGACTGTGGCACAGGACTGTAAGCAGGTGTGCTGTGCTCAGCAGGTGCAAGGTGGGAAGAGGTGGGCTGTGACAGCGGTAGGGGTAGTGTCTGAGGACAGTGGAAAGCTATGGATGATGCACAGACAGTTAGAAAAGGCTAAAAATACTGTCGTGCATCAGAAAGGTCCTCGCTGAGGTCATCGGCATAAATTTTGGTTGGGAACAGCCAGCCCAGATGAGCAACTTTCTCATAATAGCCAGGCCAGGAATAGAGAAAGCTGGTGCTGTGGTCGACCCAGATAAACACTCGGCACACAGTTTCTGCAACAATCTCTCTCTTTCAGCGTGAAGCACCATAAACATGCTTTTTCTTTGTTCCTCTATTCTTCCGGACTCATTATTCTACGAAGCCTCCTCTTCAACAGCCCCATCTCCTTTTTCCCCTATTCTGCAATCTTCACATTAAAAAAGGTAAATAATGATGGTGCAAAATATTCTGATGGTGGCTTAGAGAAAAATTTTAAATTAAAGGATTAAAGAAGCAAGATATAGAATAAGCCGAATATGTTAAAGAAATCCAAGAGAGGCTAGATCAATTCAATATATCCTGAAAATATTTCTCTTTTTGTCAAAAGGACAGTAAAACAAGAAAAGAAAAACAAAAAGGTCTCCAATTTTTTTAAAAGGAGCTGAGGGTCAGAGAAATAGAACCCTGTGGTTCATCCCTGGTTACCACAGGCAAAATAGCTGAAACATCTAAACATGAAAATGTACTGCAAAGAATGATGGCAGTCAAACTACATAAATATAAAATAACCATAATAATACATATCTTGACTTTGTATAACACGTTCTCAGTTGGCAAAGCATTTTCACATGTATTATCTCGTGTGACTCTAACAAAAACCTGGTGAGGTGGGCGTAACAGCTATTAATAATCTTATCTGACATATAAGAGAGTGACTTTTCAGAGACTTTAAATGGCCTTTGATGAAGCTGGGGTCAGAACTTGCACATGAGGCTCTGGGGTGTGTGCTGGTTTTCGCTGTGTTTGCTTAGCACACACATGTACACAATAGCAGACGTAGATAAAGAAGACTTAATAGTAATAATTAAGTGCCAAATCTATATCTTTACTCCTGAAAGACATACTTATAAAAATGTAAATATTTAATTTCTATTATCATTATTGCATAAAGTGAAGGACAGATATTATGTAAGAAATATTAAAGAACTGATGAGAGAAAGAAATAGAAAGAAACTTAAAAGCAAAACATACAAGCTTTATAGTTTGACCTTAAGTTAGTTATTCTTAGGCTAGAAATGAAGGAAATTAAGCAGGTAATATATAGATCTTAAAGAAAAAACACATCTGGATCATTATGTGCTATTCTGAAACAACTGAATAGGAAAGGAAGGACAAAACAATGTTATAGAAATCAGTAGCTAAAACTTGTGAGAAAGTAGTCTAAATTTATATAGTCTAAAAACATGACTCAAGGAGACATAATCACAGCCTATAAATACCCTCCAAGCAGCCATATATGGCAAATAAAGTAAGTGAATTATTCACAACCTTAGGCTCAGGTCATTTCTCTTTGTCCGGCTGTCTAAGGGAGACAATGCTTTACACCTGAGCTGGTGTCGTTCTTAGAAATTCTGATGAGGTCTCTTGAGGCTGGGCCCTGCTGGAGCTACTCAGGTGCAGAGTTAGAAAGAAGAGTCAGAAAGTTAGAAAGAAAGAAAGAGAGGGAATGGCCTCTCAGGCTCCCCACATCATTAGTCATATCACTCAATAGAGTATTGTCATTTCCCCCCCACCTTTGATAAGGAATAACAGAGAATGGAATCAAACTCAAAAAAGCTTCTAGTTACTAGCCCACCTGATTGGAAGAAAAAATGGAATATGAACAATTAAGCAGAGTACAAAGTGCTCTGCTTTGATCTAAGGAGGTAACATGGTACCGGGTCTCACAAAAAACACCCAAGTTTATAAAGTCAAAGTCATTGGGTCAGGGTTCTTATCAAATCTGTCACTTGTGCTGTTGTGCAGCTATTATTTTCTCATTGCCATGAGGTGATCATATCTGTCTTACCTGGGAAATCACATTTTAGATACAAAAGCATTTTTATAACCTGCTGAGAGCTGTACAAGTGCAAATTAGTACTAATTATTGACATTACTGTGACTCTCCCAGACGGTATACTTCAAAAACATCGTTTTTCACAAATATTTCTTTCAAATGATAGTTTTCTCCCTTTTGTAAATTTCTAGGTTTTCTGATTAAATCTTGTGATTTCCTTAAGCCATAATTATTTCAGAAGACTGACCTGGTCCCAGCCCTGGGAGCAGCCTAAATTGTTTGAATTACAGCCAGGATGACCCTGGACAGGCTCCTGCTGGGTATACAACAGCCCTCGGTTGAGTGATATTTAAAATATCAGGAGTTCTCTAAACACAGCATGCTCGATTCAGCCACAGATCAATCCAAATCCAAGCAATTTTTTTTATTGCCTTCCCCAGCACAATTTTTCTAGCTAGTAGAGAGAAGCTGCCACATTTGGTTTTACTTGTCTTCATTTCTTATGCAGGGAGAAGGACCTAGATCATTTGGCAACCAGATATTTAGTCCTTAAATGGGTGATAGTTCCTTGCTGACATAATGACAAAGACCCTGAGTTGTGCCTAGTTGGTATCTTAGGACATTTGTGTATATCAGATGTTTATACCACCTTCACTGCATCACATGGAACCAGCGATGACGGGATACTCTGAAGTGTGTCACTAAAGGCTACTTGCTGTGACCACGGCCTGCCAGCCACGTGAACTGGTCCCTGGGTGGGGAAGATGCCCAGAGAGTCTCAAGCACAGAAAAAGAAATATTTTCTGAGGGAACATCTGGGGCTTGTTTCTAGGTTCACAGCGATGGTAATTTAGTGCTTCAAATGGTCATCTTTTCCCCAAGGGTCGCCCAGGAGCACTTCAATTGAAGCTTGGCCTTTGTGATAATATCACTCCCCCATCTATAGACTTTTGCTGACTACCAAAAAAAAAAACAAAAACTAATAGACTTTGAATAAATGCCTGTACAATGAAGGCAGCAGGGCCTATCGTATCCTTGTTTACACATGCACATACACACACACACACACACACACACACACACACAGAGAATATTAAAGTATGTAATGGGATCGTCTCCATTACAACTACAAAGATTATAAAAAGCACAAATCAGAATACAGGTGTCGTCTGTGCTAACATCCTGTAAGGAGAAATTAACAGAGCTTCAGCCCTTATTGAATGCTTTCCTGAGTTGGTGGAATTTGCCAGATCTGCAATATTAACATAGAATTATGGAAATTGGAAACAAAAAGCTAGAGTCTATTGGGAATGATAGGCTCGAGATGAACTCAACTGGAAAATTTGGCTAACTAAAAGTGACATCCTTTGTGCTGGAATTTTTCTCTCTGAAAGCTTCAAAAAGGCTGTAATTATTTCGAGTTTTCAATTCAACTCTTTTCAAACTAAGCCTTCTATTTTCTTCCTTGCTCTGTACCTTTCCTCCATGTGAACTTGGGCGTTTGCCAGGCACTGAAGTGGTAAATTCCTATTGGTTTTATATACATATCCATTTCCAGAGAATGCCAAGAAAAACAAAAGAATATTTGCACATCAAAACCTTTATCCTGTGTATAGGCTCAAAATACCTGAGCACAGCTAAATAAATCATCTAATAAGAAATGGCTGATTATTGCCATAGCATAATTACTTTGCAAGTTAGTGCTTTTTCTCTGTGGTGAAGCCAAGGACTTAGACTTACCTTGTGGCTTTTGGGTCCCAAATAACAATGTCAGCATCTGATCCTACAGCTATTCTTCCTTTTCTTGGATAGAGATTAAAGATTTTGGCTGCATTTGTGCTGGTAACTGCCACAAATCGGTTTTCATCCATTTTACCACAATGCTATAAAACAATTCAAAGAAAAAAATGCATTTGTTCTAATGATCAAATACTAAAAAATCTGCTATCGATAAATGTACAAGGCTTGCATCTCTTAAACCAAACAGAACTGCACCTAATTTCTTATATTGAGAGGCCAACATCTGAGGATGCTAATAAGTATTAAATAATCATGGCTGGGCATGGTGGCTCACGCCTGTAATCCTAGCACTCTGGGAGGCCAAGGTTGGAGGATTGCTTGAGGTCAGGAGTTCGAGACCAGCCTGAGCAAGAGTGAGACCCTCTGTCTATTAAAAATAGAAAAAATTAGCTGGGCATGCGGTACGTGCCTGTAGTCCCAGCTACTCGGGAGGCTGAGGCAAGAGGATCACTGAAGCCCAGGAGTTGCAGGTTGCTGTGAGCTAGGCTAACACCACAGCACTCTAGTGCAGGCAACAGAGTGAGACTCTGTCTCAAAAAAATTTAAAAAAGTATTAAACAATCATAATGATAATGATGGAGATAATAAGGTTACATATGGAAGCCTGAAGACAACTTTTCAAAAACGTATCAACTTAACAAACAATCCCATTAATTTTTCCTCTTCTTCCTAGAATCACATGAGATTGCTACAGAAGACAGCTAAGTGTTAGCAATGGTATTTTCAATTCTCATTTAAAGTTTACCACCACTACCTTTGACATTTATGACCTGGCTTATTTATTGCAGACCTAAGATTTATGAGATAATTATGTAGACATTAGATAGAATATTAAAGTGTTAAAGTAAGATAGGTAATGATACTTTTAAATCTGGTGGCAAGGCTTTTAGAAAGATAAAACAGTCATCTCCAGAGATTCTATTTTAAGCAATTGAAATTTACATGAACCAACACTTATGGATAGTCTATTGTAAGAGATCTTAATATGGACAGAACTTGGAGGGATGTGGCCTCTCCAAAATTTTTTTAAAATGTTGAGTGTTGATGGTTTATCCTTATGTACAATAACATGGTAAGAAGATCCTTAAGGTTTATTTAATTATCAAAGGGTCCCTGCCTCAAAAATGATTAAGAATCATGTTCAGAAACATATATTCCCATAAGTAAACTATCTTACTGTTTCAGAAAATAACACGGTTTTCCTGTATGTTATAAAGAAATATTCAATCACTTTAAAGCCATTTATTTACCTGGGAACTATAATAGATTATGGAAATCTGCTGGAATGAAGATACTCATAGCATAAGTTCGAGAGGAAGGTTGGACTGTTACCAAGAAAAGCTAAGCAAAGAGAAAGAGAAGAGAAGTTATCTGGGGTGGTTAGAGTTAGGGTGGAGGCAGCGGGGGTGACGAGGAGGATTAGCAGAAGATGGGGCTCTAGAGATCTTTTGAAAACCCTTACATGTAAATTAATTGTTCCGCTATCAGCCAATAAGTAATGGAGAAAATTAAAGAGGTTTTGAGAGGAAAGTAATATGAACAGAACTTCATTTTTGAATGGTAACTCTGGTACTAGAGTATAGAAGAGATCATAGCAAATGGGACCTTGAAGGCCAGGACACGAGCTGTGAGACTACTGCAAGGGTCCAAACAAAATATGGGCCTCCAACTTAGAATGGGAGCCATGAAGATGGAAATAGGAGACATTTTGGAAACAAGATTGACAAGACTTGGTGAACAATTAATTGGGTTAGAAGGGGATGGTATGTGTAGGGGAAACGAAATCAAAGAGGATTCTGAAGTGTGAGATACGATTATGATGCCATCTGAGGGAGGCTTCCTAGGGGCTGGGTGAGAAGTGCATGGCAGTGGGGCCCTCAGGCCTAACCAGGCTGATATTTACAGCTATGCATGTCACCTGGCTGGACATAGACATTCAGTCATTTGATTGATTCTTTTCTATCCTCAAGGAGAAATATTTTAGTCACAGGAATTTTTTAAATCTTTTTTTCTAGACTTTGAATTATTATTTATGTGACTTCACACAGTGATCTTTAAAATATGATCTCCAAGGTTTCTTTAAAAGGAGACATCAACAAAGATTTCATGAAAAGGAGGTATGAACATAACAAACATCCTTCATGTATTTTCTATCATTTCAAGACTTTATACCAGTGACACATGAGGCAATAGAATTCAGAACTTGAGAAATCAGGCAGGAGGGTTATAACACTTCAGAGACTTCAAGAATAACCCTCTTTGTACCCAATCTAAATTAATCCCCTAATGTCTCTGCAAAGTGGTACAATGCATCCTCTAAACTAAACCATGCAGAGAAGAAAATTCTATCCTGCAGGGTGGGATGGTGGTGGTGGTGACGGTGTTGCATTCCCATTCTCCATCCTAGTCCAAACAATCAAAATGCTTCTCTGCGAAGCTTGTGCCACTCTGGTCCCCAAACAGACAGGATCCTGGCTAAAGAACTAGGCGAAACAGGGCTGGATCCTGTGACACCCACCACGCCTTTCTCCCAGATTACTGACATCCGGTCTTCAACACCATTCACCCCATTGGGAATCTTGGTAAAATCATCCTTCCCAAGAGCTTTCTGGCAGGTGTTGAAAGTGCAGTGGTCAGTCCCTGTTGCGGTTAGATCATCACTGTAAAAGAAAAACAACAACAACAACAACAACAACACAAGAGCGACAGGGGTGAGTAGACAGAATATACTAGGAGGAAACTACCATAACATTTCCTAATCTCCTGGCCCCCTTCTCAACTGAATGTCAGAAAAATACACTGGAGAAGGAGTAGCTTTTTCAAGCATGTATTCCATCCCTCTCCTGTCTTTATTTCAGGAAGCACTTTTAGAGAACATGCTTACAAGAAGAATGATGCAGGATCATAGGTTAGAAAACCTGAGTTGCAGACTAAGCTCCATCACTTGCTGGCTCTGTGATTATGAGATTGTCTGAGACTCAGTTTCTCATCTAGAAATTGATAGTTGCACAAACTTGATGAAGATAACTTCAGGATCACTAGCAACAATGTAAGTGAAATCTCCTTGTGAGCAGAGTACTCCACAAAGATGCCACCATGGGGATCCCTGCCAATGGAGGGCAGGTCATTCTGTGATGAACAGGGAGTGAGACTGGCTGAGGATGTTGATGTCACCAGGGACAGGAATCTTAGGGATGTAGAATCTTGGAGGAGGAAGGAAGCTGAAAGGAAGAGGCAAGTGAACTCTCGGACAGTCTTCTGTGCAAAACCATTAGCCTGAATCTGAGTATCTGTGAATGGGGAGCATCTGGATGTCTATGAATGGTGGAATTCTCAAGAAAAGTGATCATACCCTTCCAGAAAGTAATGGAGTTACCTACACAACAAGCTGTTTTCTGGATTATATAAGCATAGAAAAAAAATTCAAGAATATTCTGATAAAAGTAAGGCATAATGAAGAGCCCTGGCTCTGGGCAACATGAGATGGAAAAAATCAGAAAATAGTAAAATTTCAGCAAAAATGATCTGATTTCTCTGCGTCCAGGAGAGGCTTTCACAACAAGTGATAACATAATTAAGTCAATGTTTTTTTCCTATCTAGATGAGGGACGCCCAGGACCTCTCAGGTCAAGTAAAAGGGAATACTGGGTGGTCAACAGAAGGTCCAGATGGTAGGACAAACTCTCTTGCACCCAAACTTTCTTTTGGCAAAACCCTTCACCATCATCTGCAAAATGATTACTTAGCCAATAGATTCATGAGGAAGTCAGGTGTTGAAGGGTCCGGTCGCAGGGGTGGGCCCATGACGTAGTGGGCTGCATGGTGCCATTCTTTATTCCAGTAGTGAGTGCCATCTGTGCCAAGGCCGGCCGCTATGGGTTCTCCGTAGACCACCTTCCCTGCGAAGTTCAAAGGAAGCATTCAGCACCTTAATTTACTCTTGAAAGGACCATCTGACAAATGCATAAATATTAGTGTTCTCTGCCCTCGCTGAGGATAATGTCTATAGTTTAGTGGAATCCGAAACTATAATTTATTTTTGTGGACAGAATTTAAAAATCCATGATGAACATAAACATGAATGAGAAATAAATCTCTCTGGTTGTAAGCCATTCCTATTTTAGATGCATTGTTACTGCAGCATAACCTAGCAAAAGCGGGCTGATATGTGTGCCATTCTAATGGAAGCTTCTCCAACACCCTACCAGGTAAATGCTATTATTATCTGCATTAAAAGATGAGGATAAAGCTATGGATAATAACTTCTCTATAGTTACATTGTGTACTCTCCACATGGAGGGAAGGGTGTAGGATTTGAACCTGGGCATTTTGACTCCAGTGGTCCTAACTTTTATGCTCTTCCATCCTGAAGACAGATAATCAATCTAGGTCATATGAATTCAACAACAGTACACTTCTGTCACAGTAGATTGATAACCTTTTCACACTCTTAAAAAAAAAAACCTCTTCACAAAACTTATATTAAACAAAAGAACACTCAGATAATAAAATTATAACCAGAAATGCATATTTTAAAAATCATGCAAATCAGGCCATCAAAAGCACACAATGTTAGAAAAGTTAATAGTGCACAGTGAATTTGAATTTAAAATCAGAAGCCTATCTCTGATTAACATTTGTCAGAATAATAGACTTGCTGGCATCAACCTAATCATACCAAAGCCATCGTGAGGGAGAATGCACAGGAAAGAGAGGCTGGCGTACCAAATTAGTTCACCGCGGTTAATCAGATGCCAAATTTTAATTAAAATCCTGATCTATAACTAAAATTAACTGATTTCCTCAGAGAGTACTGATAGTGGATGGCCACCAGCTGCCTGGGTCATATGAAATTGGAATGTAGCACCCTATTATCTTACAGATCATTTCTCCCCCAAACTAGCTGTCTTGCATAGGCATTTGGAAATCCTTGAAAACAAGGCTTATTGAACATCGCTTCTTAAGTAACCATGTATCAAACCCTGGTCAATAAGAGTTACCCCCCAGAGATTTAGACACTGCTAAGATCCTTCTCTTGCAAGATGTACACATACTAGGTGAATTCCATTTCCCTCCTGGGCCCTATTCCCAGGAAAGAGGAAACACCATTAGCATCTCTTTCTAACTACAGAATAAGCAGCAATCATTTTTAGTGACCTAAGAGGTAATGTACTATCTACTGGAGAGAAAGGAGGCACACACGATATTTTATTTGTAAGTCCGGAGAGACCGTCCTATTCCAAGAGAACTCCTTACAGACGCTTGGACAATGAAAACCCAGAGACCTGATTTGCAATCACTTTACGAGTTGCCAACTCAGGATTTTCCGTGGTGCTTCATCATAGAGGAAAGATCCTTATCACATGTTCTATTCAATCACTTGGCCCATCAAGGTGATATGGGAATACGGTTCCAAAAGTTCTACAATTTTAATAGCTCTCAGGAAAAATTAAAAGTGTCAGCATCTACAGGGAGCCTGCCAGGACTGTTTTGAAACCAGATGACAGGCAATTTCCCCAGAAGGGCTTAGCTCCTTTAAGATGTGACAGGCCACTTTATTGGTATATACCACAAGCTCTTCTTCAATTGGGATATTTTCAACTTTCTCCCCATTAAGTGCTTGTAAATAAATATTAAAAAATTCAAATAAAAAAGTAAAAATTCCTAATTGCATCTTCTCCCTATTTCACAATGATTTTAAGACATTTTGAAAGGAATAAAAAGCAAGCAAGAGCTAAAAAGGGGAAGGGAGATGGAGGGTCTGGATAATACATAAATTGGCTGATCAAACTAGACTAATTCAGCATAATTGTGGGTTCTGTTAGATTTGGGCTGAAAATAAAGTAACAATAAAAATAGCTTACATACACATAGCACTCCATAGTTTGCAAAGCTTTCACATGCAATCTCATTTGATCTTCACAGCAACCCTCACACTGGTTTGACAGATGAAGAAACTGACAGTGAGACCAGCTAATTTTCCCAAGACATACTAGTTTTAATAGTAAGTGGTACAGCCAAAATTAGAATCCCAGTATTATAATATCATATCCTTTGCACTATGTTACCAGGAAAAGTGCCAGTTTCCAATTCTTGGTAAAGAGCATGTATTTCTAAATGTTTAAGTCAACCACAAGCTATTTGTGGATGTGGTTGAGCAATTTTCCAATTTCACTTACTGGTTTCATTCACTACACTTAGCAGGTTGGCAATGAAAAGTGCTATGTCTGTCCTTAGTCTGATACTCTCCTGATTACATTCGAGCCCAGATGGTTTCAACAACTCTTGAGAGATAGATACATCTTTATCATGAATCTTCTCCCACTTTCTTAGCAAGTTTCACATTAGGTTGTACCTTGTCTACCCACAGATGTTCTCTCCATCCTTTGGCTCAAAACCAAAAAAGAAAAGACTCTGCCCTTATGATGCAATCTCCCACCTAAAGGAATGTTGCCCTCTGAGAGATTCGAAAGATTTCTAAATAATGGAGCATGTCAAACCAGTCCAAACTCCTCCTTGACCAGAAAGCCCGTTTATTAGATGAAAGTGATAGAGCTGATGTTAATACCTTGTCTGGGTCTGCAAACGGCATTTTACTGAGTCATGAGGTCTGTTAGAGAAGGTTGAAAAAAGTGTAGAGAAGCTGCATAGGTGTCCAGGAGCAAAAGCATTGGCTACCGAATAGAAAGGCAAACCCATTTATAGAAATAGATTTTCCTAGCCAAAAGAACAGAGTGACAACTTTCCTGGACTCTATTTTGATTCACAGTGTTATATTTTAAAAAAGAAAGTAGGTGAGAAGGAAAATACCTAGAAGCCACACGGTAGAGTGGATCATACAGATTTAGGTTCAAATCCTGGTTTTGCTACTTTTTAGCTGGTCACCTTGTGCAAGATGAGTCATTGCTCTTGGTCTCAGTTTTTCTCATCTATGAAATGGGATCCCAATATCTTTCTAGTGTGGCAGTTTGGTGAGGGTCAAATAAATAAATATATATGAAAGTATCTAGCATCTTCCTGGGACCCTAGAGTCATTTCATGTTATGGGCCGAATTGTGCACCCTGTCAAAATTCACATGTTCAAGTTCTAACACCCAGAACCTCAAAATGTAACAGTATTTGGAAATAGGGTCTTTATAGAAGTAGTAAAGTTAAAGTGAGATCAGTAGGGTGGGTTCCATTTCAATAATAATGGGGTCCTTATAGGAAGAGGAAATTTGGGCACAGACATAGACAGAGGAAAGAAAACATGAAAACACAGGAAAAAGACGGCCATCTACAAGCCCAGGAGAGAGGTCTGGAACACATCCTTTCTCCACAGCCCTCAGAAGGAACCAACCCTGTTGACACCTTCATTTTAGACTTCTAAACTCCAGAACGGTGAGAAAATAAGTTTCGGTTGTTTAAGCTCCCAGTCTGTGGTACTCTGTTATAGCAGCCCTAGCAAACTAATACTCTCCGCAAATGTTGGTTTCCTGATAGCCACACAATTCGACTAAAAAAAAAAATTTTAATGGCCAGTTTTCAAATGCTTTGCAATTGGAACAACATAACTCAGCTTGTTCTAAATTTAAAGGAAAATGGGGGTGTTCAGATGTTCATGTGCAAGAAAGAAAAAAGAAAGCCTGAGACTCAAACCGCCTTGACTCATCCTTCCCACAGCACTGGTTACTAAGCATCAGTCCACGGCACACGGATGAATGAGGTTTGTTTTTACTCTTGTTCAGCACTAACAAGCAATGCTCACCATGACTACTTGGTCCACTGTGTGGACCTTTCTCCTCATCTTTTAAAACACAAGAGGAATATATGGGGGACAGAGTTTAAATAAAATGGAAAATAGGACATCCAAAACCTGTCTGTAAGAGAACTTTATATGTTACAATATGCTTAGAAAGTAAACTTTCTACTATAAGGAAAACCAAAACCAAATGAAACCAAACCAACAACAATCAAATAAACAAACAAAAAACCAACCACAATGTCACCCACTTCACTGTGGGCTACTTGAGATCTAAAATTGTCTTAATCATCTTTGCAAATCCATGCCTAGAGCACAGTAGCTAGCATGCCTTTGGTGTCTGATAACTTTGTTGTCTGTGAAAAAATTTTTTTTTTTTTTTTCTGAGACAGAGTCTCACTTTGTTGCCCGGGCTAGAGTGAGTGCTGTGGCGTCAGCCTAGCTCACAGCAACCTCAAACTCCTGGGCTCAAGCAATCCTGCCTCAGCCTCCTGAGTAGCTGGGACTACAGGCATGTGCCACCATGCCTGGCTAATTTTTTGTATATATATTTCTAGTTGCCCAGATAATTTTTTTATTTCTATTTTTAGTAGAGACGGGGTCTCGCTCAGGCTGGTCTCGAACTCCTGACCTCGAGTGATCCACCCGCCTCGGGCTCCCAGAGGGCTAGGATTACAGGCATGAGCCACCGCGCCCGGCTGTCTGTGAAAATTTTAAAGGAAATACTTTAATAATAGGTTCAAATGAGAATCATATTTTTACACTACAGACAGGAACATGGATATACAATAGAGTTAATTGTTATTAAGACAAGTTAAAATAAGTTTAACTGGAAACTAAACAAAACCAAAGAGTGCACTGAAAAATCTCAGTCATAAATGGGAAACAAATTATAATAGATATATATTAAGTAGAGCATCAAATTATGTTGCTGTAAGAAATCACCACCATTCTAAACAAAGCACCAGAACAGTAGTGAATCCATGAGCCTGCAAGTTTTATAGGAAAGTGTAGTGGTAAAGTGAACAATATATTTTCTGTTAATAAAAGACCATTAATAATTCCATACACCAATACTGTGGGAGAAAAAGAACATGTATAACCAAAGCTGCTCAAGCCAAAATGAAAAGTGTCGCTGAAGCCAATGACACACATTGACACATTCACCCTTTGGACAAAGACTAGACTGTGGTGAGTGAAGGAGGCTGGGGCTGGAAAGACTGGAACGTCTGCAGGAGACACAATTAGAGCTGGTTTGTCCAACTTTACACTTGGGTTGTGGGGCAAAGGAGACAAATTCTGCTTCTGGAAGAAAAGGATAATGATTTAGGGACAAACTTCTGGTGCTCTTGCCTCATTTTTGCAACAGTGGCCTCTCACAAGAAGGTGGGACAGGAACTAACTTATTTCTAGTTATTCAACTTGGATTAAGAAAGACTTAAGCATGTGAAATGGGCATTCCTTGCAAACCATCAAAGGCAACTTGGTTTTCGATGGCTAGGATTTGAAAGTTTTGTTCTTTTTCCTTTAACCTTTTCTTCACTTTTTATTGCAGGTGCTGAATGCTAAAAGAAAATATCAAGGTATAAGCAGAAGGAAACCTCAGGCTTTGGATTAAGGTAGATAAATGAACGTATATTCCCCACCAATTACTTCCCAGTTCACATCAGAATCCTGGTGAAGAGGTACATGGGGAAGAAATCCTGCACTGGGGATGAAAGAGGAACAGTGGCTGACCAGAGGTTCTTATAGATTTTTAGGAAGATGGAAAGCAGATGGGATGGCAATAATTAGTAAAGGAGGCTGGGCACAGTGGCTGGCACCTGTAATCCTAGCACTTTGGGAGGCCAAGGCAGGAGGATCACTTGAGGCCAGGTGTTCAAAACCAGCCTGAGCACGAGCGAGACCCTGTCTCTACAAAAATTAAAAAAATTAGCCGGGTGTGGTGATGCACACTTGTGGTCCCAGCTACTTGGGAGGCTGAGGCAGGAGGATCGCTTCAGCACAGGATTTTGAGGTTGCATGAGCTATGATGATGCCACTGCTGCACTCTAGCCTGGGCAACAGAGCGAGACCCTGTCTCATAAATAAATAAATACGAAGGAAAGTTGGGAGGGACCATGGCCTGAACTCAGAGGAGTAGAGGCAGTCATGAAGCGGATTCCTTGTGGGCAGAAAGGGCAGTGGAAGTGCAGAGAGGGGCTGATCTGGGCCAGTCAGCAGCCAACCTCACCTCTGCGTGGGAAGCAAGGCTTCTCGAGGTGGTGTTGGTGCTGCAGAGTGAAGCGCCACTGCCTTACACTGAAGCTCCCCGGGGACCACTTACATTCACACAGCTCATTTAGGACATAGACCTACACAGCGGCAGAAGACCAGCCCCCCTCACTGACCAACTGAGCTATCCAGTCACATCTATGAACAGCCAAGGATCACGAAACATTCGAAGGAAACACAAACAACACCCAAAGGAAGGGTGGGAGTGGGAAAGATTTTTCAAAACCAAAAAAGTTGACTCAGAAAGAAACAGGGATAACCCAGGAAACAGAAGGTAATTTTTTTTTAAAAAAAAAATCTTCGTTAGTATTCTTAGAGAGATTAAGAAGATAATGCAACCATTAAAAAGAATAAGCAACCACAGAAAAATGAGCATTCAGAGAACAAGAAAGTTTTCTTAGAAATAAAAATAGAATTACCAAGACAAAAGTTTATTAGAAGGGCAGAAAAAGTAAACAAAAACATTTTCTAAAAGATAGAGCAAAATTTCAAAGTGTTTTTTAAAAAAGGTGAAAATGGTTAAAGGACATGGAGAAAAAGGAAACAGAAAAAGAATAAGGAAGAAAAAATAGAAGAAAAATTGTCAGCAGCAAAAAGCTCAGTCTGCAGATTGAAACAGGCCTCTGAACATGAAGGTGAATTTTTAAAAGGTCTGCTGCTAAATATAGCCTTAGTGAAATTTCTGGACCTCTAAAATGAAGAGAAAATATAAAAATCTTACAGATGCTCAAAGCTTTGTGACAAAAGGGCAAGAATTTTATTGGCATTTGCCTGTTTATCAGTAGCACTGGATGCCAGAAGAGAAGACTATTGTACCTTCCTAATTCAGAAGAAAATGATTTTGAACCTAGAATTCCATGCTCATTCAAATCACCAAACAAGCCTGAGCACAAGGAATCAGAAAATTTACCTTTTACACACTTTTCCTTAAAAAGTTACTTGAGAATCTTCAAGGTAATTCAAGAAAAGGGGAGATATGGGAACCAAGAAACGGTATATCCAACTTAGGAAATCCCAGGATGACATCTCTGCAGCAGGCTTAGCAACCAACTATCAGAAAAGAAACAGAAAGTCAGGAGATTCTTCAAAAAGAATCTCTGCAAGAAGAGCTGATTCTATTCAATAGAATCTGTTCAATAGAAAGTATGATGAAGACGTTGGAAACTCGCCATGACATGGCAAAGAAAGCATGTGTTTCTTGTCTCAACTACTTTAGAAAGAGTTCATTGGAAAAATTCCAGGGGAAACAAGAAACTTTACAAGACAATAATGGTCTAAATACGTAGCAAACTAAAACAAGGCATGCTTCTGAGCCTTACTGGAGTGAAGAAAAGGAAACACACTTGACCTTGACGCTTGAAAATGGTTTCTCCAAGAGTTAATTTGAATAACACTAACTTGCACTCTCAAGTTCATGCTATAAATTTATCTGAAGTTCTCTTCTCACTAATTGTTTCTACAGAGAGGAATATCTGTACAATTTTACACTGTAACAGTTCTAAATTTTAGGCTTAACCCACAGACAAAGCATGGAAGACCTAATTATAGTCACAGAGCAAATGCCGGAGACCCTGTCCTTGGGAAGACAAAAACACAGCTGAGCAGGAGGCAGAGGCAGGAGGCAGAGGGGGACTTAGGGCCTGTACATTCCCCAGTCAACCTAGTAGAGAAGAGATGCCTCTAAAAGTAATAGCCAAGACATATAAAATTAAACATATCATTTGAAGTGAAGATTATTACTGACAAAATTCAGGAAGTGATAAGTTTACATGGGCTAAATTACTCATTATTCATTGTTGAGAGTCAAGGGATATTGTCAAAAATTATAACTCACTACTTAACTTACAAACTTATGGTTTAGAATTTTGGAGGTAATCACCCAAAACTAAAGATAGATATGGTAAAAAAAAAAATTGCTGGCTCCAAAGAATGAGCTGACGGAGATAGGAGATATTTACTTTCCACTTAATGCTTGCTTTATCATTTCTATTCCTGGCATGTGTTATTCTTTTTATAATGATAAAAACAGCAAAATGATGATGTCTTAAATAAAATTTTAAAATGTAATACCAAAAACCAACTAAATTAAAAAAAAAAAACAAAGCCAATGATATATAAACTTGATATCCAGGTTTCCCCAACTTTAGATTAATTTCTCCTTTAACAGAGTAACAGAAAAATCTTGGACTTTGGGATCAGATGGACTTGGACTTGAATCCAGGTTTAGCTCTTACTAATAAAGTAATCTTGGGCTTAATTTACCAATCTTTCCCAAGACTCGATTTCATCTGTCACAAAGCAGTGAAAAAATTGAGCAGGAAGCATTATTATGACAATTTTTAAAAAGACAGTGTATATTAAAATACATTGATAAGATAATACATAGTAAAACCTGAAACGAGATAAAAGATACTAAATTACTACTATGTGCCAGGGACATATTAAGCACCCAGCAAACAATGCTAGTTGTTATCATCATATCCCTCTCTCCTGGGTATATAGCTGGCAATGGAACAATAAAATCAAATTTAATAGCATTGTATTTCTAGGCTACCACAATAGAAGCAATCAATAATTGGATATCCTTTGTGCCTGCTGCAGCAGTGCTTCTTAGGCTGCCATATGCATCTGAATCACCTGGGGGTCTGGTTATAAGGGCACATTCTGATTCAGTGGATCTGGATGGGCGCCAAGGCTCTGCATGTGTAAGGAGCTCTCAGGCAAGGATGCTGCATTCTCGGGACCACACTGTGAGAGTCCAGGCCCTCTAAAATAGAACGGGCTGGCAACAGTATTTACAGATGGGAAATGTTCATATTGTAAATTTGTAAAGCTGAATTTTTGAAAATTTAAACAAGATAACAATGAATAGATCTATCTTGCTCTTTTGTGTTCAGAAATGATGTTAGATGATAAATGAGTGCAGACAGAGTAGATGCATCTTCCATAAAAGGTCACTGTGGTCCACCAGCTCTTGTCCCTCTTTACTCTCCAGGGATCTGTCCTAGCATTTGCTCATGCAGTCACCATGAGAACCGCTGGGCACAGTTTATGTCCACCCCTCCCTTTGTTCTCTTCAGGCTCCTGCTTGATCCCATGCCTTGGTCACATGCATGGGGTGGGAAATCTCTCGCAGTCACTCAATTATTCCGACCCTCTGCTGCCTCTTTGACAACTGCGCATTAGGTTATTTTCACAAGTACTATTAATATTACAATAAATCTGACTCAACTAGAACAACTGGAGTGACATTTCAAATATTCTATATTTATAATTACTTTGGAAAGGAATTTAGCAATAGCCAAAAAATTACATATGCATTTACCCTTTAAACCAGTAATCCCACTTCTAGGAACCTACCGTGAAGATATCTTTTTTGTGGTAGATTCGACAATGGAGCCCCAAAGATGTCCGTGTCCTAATCTCCATAACCTGTGAATATATTACCTGACATGCAAAAGAGACTCTATTGATGTGATTAAATTAAGGACTCTGAGATGGGGAGATTATCCTGGATTAATCAGGTGGACTCAATGTAACTGAAGGGTCCTTAAAGTGGAAGAGAAAGGCAAAAAAGATCAAATAATGCCATGTGAGAAGGGCTCAGCCCACTGCTGCTGGCCTTGGAGATGGGGGAAGGGGCATGACCCAAGGGATGCAGGCAGCCTCTAGACTCTGGAGAAGGCAAGGAAAGGGATTCCTCCCCAGGGTCTCCAGAAGGCAGCACAAACCCTGCCGACACCTTGATTTTCACCCAGTGAGACCTATTTCAGACTTCCGACCTCCAGAACTGTAAGGTAATAAATTTGTGTTGTTTTAAGCCACTAAGTTTGTGGTAATTTATAACAGCAGCAACAGAAAACTAATACACCTTCCACAAATTGATATGGCATGTGCATAAGGCCATCACTGTGTGTGTGTGTGTTTTTAACAGCTAAAGATTAGAAAGGACTCAAATGCCATCAAAGGGGGGATAGTTGAGTAAATACAGTGGTGCATACTCTATACCTGTAAGAAAGCATAAGGAAATCTCTATACCTAATGCAGGCTGCTGACCTTCGGGGTATATTTTCAAGTGGAAAAAAAATAAGGTGCAGACAAAGTATATAGTGTGCTTTGTGTAGGAAAGAGGAGGAAAGGAGAATATATACATATTCTCATTTGGTGAAGAGAAACATTATAAAAATAGGCCAGAAATAAATTAATAAAAATAATTACTTATACAGTGTGGGAAGAAGGAACTAGAGAAGGAAGTAAGACTTCACTGAATATTTTTTATATATAATTTTGATTCTTGGACCGTGCAAATCTTTTACATATTCAAGAAATAAAATTGAATTCTAAAATAATTTTAAATAACATTAAAATGTCCACATTAAATTTAATAATTTTCTGCCTGTGATCTATATTCTAAAATCTTCCCTGGTTTTTCCCTGGTTTTTCACTCTGCTCCTAATGGAATTTTATCCCAATACAAAATAAATACCTAAGATCAAAAAAGTGTTTCCTGACAGAACTGTCAAAATTGCAGCTTCGTGGTTGGTTGGGACTGGCCATTTCTGCTGATTTTACTGTTCCTTAAATCATATTCTGACATGGATCTGGAACATGATTTACAAAGCAAATAATTATAGAACAACCAATTCCATAGAGTTGGCAACAGCACCATCTGGTGGGGAAGACCTAATACTATAAAATTGCAGTGCATATATTTTCTTTTTTAAGGGGTGATCTCTTTTATACTGAAATTCTATTATGTGGGAGAGGGAAGCAATCAGAAATAGTTGGTAGTAAGACCTGATTGAGAACTTATTACTTCCTATGTGAAATTAAGTTTACTCTTAACACAAGATATTGATGGGTTGCATTTTAAAATCCATGCACCTGCACAAAATCCTTACTGAAACTTCATGCATCAAAAAGCAATTTTGTCAAAATTTATTTTAGTATCAATCATGGACATACTAAATCCATTTTTATAGTTTTTATAATGCATATTATAAAATACAGCCAGTTTTAGTAAAAACCAAACCAAACCAAAACAAAAACAGCAAGTACGATGAATGCTAAGACTGTCTCTGACTATCTGGGTTCCTAATAATGAGATGATAGAATCTACTATGGGCCTAAAGTCATTGAATAAAATGCACTTTATTTGGTTTTCATCCCTTTTTTTTTTACCAGTGGTGCCAACTGAATGAAGTTGTTTCTCTGCCCAATTCTCATCAAAAATAGGAGATTTTTCTCTTTCTTTTAAGATGACTACACACTAGATTGGACTAGAGAACTGAGGCAATTAGGCAATTTGGGGTAAAAATAACTTGCACTTTAAAATCTTAAAAGAATCATCTAAAAATACTATTTGGATAATTGTTTCAGTTGCTCCAATGCCCAAGTGGCTGTCAGACAAATCAATTCAGTTCAAAAGAAATTTGCATTAACTGGAGAGCTTTGCATTTAGTCATCGGATTAAAAGTGGCTGCTACTGGCATTGAGGATGGGGACATCTGGCTGAAGAAAACGGCTTGAGGTCCCAAGGATGGAGAAGAAATAGCCCGAAGAAAGGGAGGAAGGCATGGCGATGAGCAAAAGGAGAGAAAGAGAGCAAAAAAAAAAAAGCAATAGACATGCATAAGGATAAAAAACAAAACAAAACAGGATGCTAACAAAAAGGGAGAAAGAAAGTTCTAGAAATTCACATGTAATTTTCTCATAAGCAAAAGCAAAGGTTACAGATATTTTACGTCCCCCTTTAGCTAACACTGAGTTATAACTGAGGTTAGATTCAGGAATTACCGTCTCTCCGCGCGTCCGCTATCACCTTAGCTGCAGACTTGCTCATCACGTGCACGACGTAGAGCGGACAGTTCGCAGCACTGGCTATGGTGATGGCTCTCAGCGTGGCCTCTGCCTCCACTGCTTCCGGGCGGCACAGCTCGTGGCCCTCAGGGCCTGTTATCCCCAGTGCCAACATCTTCTTTGCTCCCTAAAGAGACAGCAAGAATGTAAAAAGACAGCAGGAACGTGTACATGCGCAAGGGAGGTTTACTGATGACAAACACCATTATTTTATCGTAAATTAAATACTCTGCCAGGATTTTAGATTTGTTAAGTATAGGTTGTGTGTATGTGAACGCGTTTGTGTGTGTACAGTGTGTGTATTTGGTAAAATTTTTTTAATATTTTGATCATATATGTTATTTTTCCATATGCGTATTTCACCATCAAATTCTTTCGACTGAAAAGGTGAAAAAGATATGAGGTTAGTGCTAATCACATTCTTTGAAAAGCAATGTCCATATTTAAGATTTAATATTGATTCAGACAAACAGAATAAAATACTATGGATCCTTGTTGCAGTGACTGTTTGTAATATGCTACGTAATTAATTCTACTATGCTTACTGAATCCATAGTATTCACTAAATGATATTGACCAGTAATTTTCTCTCTCCAAAATTTTATTGCTTCCTTTAAAAAAAGGCAAGCAGTCAGGACTCCGAGTGGTCAGATGACTTGCCAGGTGTCAAGCAGCTAGGAAGTGGAAGAGTCAATCTAATCCCTGGCCTGTATGTCTGTTTTGTTTTGTTTTACAGCTCACGCTCTCTTCTCATTATCCCCCACTGCCTCCTGGCCACGGAGCCTCAGTCTCACTCACTTTAGTGGGAGCTGAGCCTAAGGAGAGAAAAAAGATCAGCTAATACAAAGGGTAAGAGACAGCTCCTTAAATCTTGCAGATGGTGTACCCTTCAGGCATTAATAATGGAACTAACATGAGAAATAAATATCATCTAGATTCCTCCAGAGCACATGTTAATACCCAGTTTCTGAAAAGAGCAGAGCTTTGAACAGCTACCTAATACACAGTGTAAGTCGTCGGATGACGCTGATGCTGGTCACGCTTCGGCATTCTGAACTAGCAGCTACTAACCAACAAAACTGTGCTGGGAGACACAAAGAAAAGTATTTGTGGTTTTATAATAGCATGTGTTTGAGATCTAATAGCTGGTTTGAAAAGGGAAAATCCTCAGTCAAGTGCATATGCCCCCTGAATAAAACTTGGAGCAGAGACTCAAGTAAACTGAGTCAAGTGTTTTTAAGCCACAGAAAATCTGTTTCTGGATTTCTGTCCTTTCAATGCTTTAAATGAGTTTACCTACATAGTAGGGTCAATCGTCTTACCTTAGGTTATGGCTGGGTTCTGTAGAAACAGCCTCCTTTGTGTAGAGGGTTTGGCATGCAAACGCTTACCTCTGCAATTAAGTCTCCATTTTCCGCATGGACCTGAGCAACTGCTCCAATTTCCTTGCACTGAGAGAAGGCTGCGTACAGCTCCGCGTCTCTCACCATGTACACGTCTTTATAGGCCATAAACATCTTGAAAGAGTTAACACCTTTATCTTGGGCAAGGATTTTCATTTCTTCTTTAACCTAAAGGGGAACAACAACAAGAAGTCACTCTAAGTTACACAATAATTTCAACATTTCCAAAATGTTGCATCAGAAGGGGACTAAGTAATCTAAGAACAACAGTTCAGTTACAGAAAAATGCAATTAAGTCCTTGATCTTTCTCTCAGGTTATACCCCATTTCATCTGATAAATTGCTGCTGCTATGAGATTGTTTGAGACAGACTCTTGCTATGTTGCCCAGGCTGGTCTCAAAATTCCAGGCTCAAGTGATTCTCTTGCTTGGCCTCCTGAGTAGCTGGGACTACAGGTGTGCGCCACTGTGCCTGGCTGCTATGATACTTTTAAATCATGAAAAAGTTAATCGCTTCCCCCAAAGTGCTTCATTTCTATACTTGGATATAAAATTTTCTACATCTACCTCCCAACTGGAGGAAATTATTCTAGAAAATGAGAACGAAGCCATGTGGCAGCAACAGAAGCAACCATGGATCTGGAAGGAAGCACAGTCACTGTGAGGCAAGATTTCAGGCTCAAGTCTGAAAGCAGCAGGAAGAGTTCTTAGAGGGAGGAAGTACAATGTGTGAGTTGGCCCAGGCGTGCCTGAGGAAGTATTTATTATACAAGCTCAGCGTTTGGCTGTGGAGCCATGGCAGGCACGTGCCCCTCTGGCAGCTCCCAGGAGGTGAGAGCTGGCTGCTCACACCACCCCAGACCAGTCGGAATTTTGGGGGGCCTTCGAGGTTGCCAAGGGTAAGGGGCAAGTCAAGGTCAAAGCCAACTCAGTAATTGCCCTTATAGGTCCAAAACAAGTCTCAATAAGGACTAAAAATTGCAAAGGAAATATCAGTAGATTTGATCAAATAAAACTATTTGAACTTCTATATGTTAAAACACATACACACACAAATAACAAAAAAGATAACAAGCATAGGATTATTGTTCTCATTAATAGTTGATAAAAGCTCTTTCAACTTGGTAAGAAAAGTCCTGACAGCCCAGGTGAAATTACCAGCGATTCATGGAGTAAATACAAATGACTACTAAACATATGCAAAAACATGTTAACTAATTAAAAAGTGTGAAGGCTGGGGGTGGTAGCACATTCCTGTAATCCCAGCACTTTGGGAGGCTCAGGAGGTCAAAGTTTGAGGCTCTAGTGAGGTATGATTGTGCCACTGCACTCTAGCCTGGGCAACAGAGGGACACCCTATCACAAAAAAAAAAAGTGCAAAATAAAGCAATGTAATTTTCTCTATTGAATCAACAAAGTTTAAAAATGATAATATTAAATATTATATTTGACATTACTCACTTCCATCACTATTTATTTCCTTATTAATTTTCCTGACTCTTCTTGATGGTGTTTTACCACCTGGCATGTTATGTATTCGTTGCCAATCCCCTGTCTTCCCCATTGGGAGTTCAGCCGCATGAGAGAGAGGGCTGTGTAAGGTTTGTCCAGTGTCACATCCCAGAACAGTGCCCGGTGCGTAGTGGCCACTCAATAACTATGTGTTGAATGGATGAACAAATTAATTACTAATTAATTAATTAATATAGAAAAAGGAATGGCAAAAGCTCCAAAATGGGGACAAGTGATGAGATGAACTCCAAGATAAGTTAAGTGACAATAGCAAGGAGCAGAACATGGTATAGTGCACCTCCTTTTTTTCCTCTAGTTTCAAATGTTCTACAATGAGTGTATTATTTTGATAGTCAGAAAAGAAATGCTTTAAATGTTGTTTGCATATATACATCATGGGCTTCCAAAGGAAATTATTAAATATGATCTGCATTGCTTACACCAAATACCTTTTACTTCCTGAGTAGAAGAGCCTTTTTGGAAGGTGACCTCATTAATCATCTCTTTCATTTTTGGAGAAAAATTAACTTAATCTGTGGACTATAAACCTTGCTATTATGTTTGCTGCACTATCTGTGAAGGACTGATTACTTGTTTTATATTAACTTGGTGTGTAGAGCCCTGCAGTTGCGTAGGAAGATTACCCTGTCAGGATACAGCTGGGAGCACACTCAGGAAAGAGCTCTGGACCGACCCTTCCTCTCTCAAGAAGGGTCAGGAGTGAGAATGGAGGCATCTAGTTCTAGAGAATTCTAAATTTAGAATTTCCTTGATTTTTCCTGAATATTAAATATTTCTAATTGAAGCTCTAATCTGCGGGAAAATACTGTTTAAAAGATTCTGAGGATCTTGAAGTTGAGAAAAAGAAAGATAAGTACTTTTAAAACTACATTTAAAGCATTTACAATTCATAGATTAGATATTAGGAACAGCTATTGTGAACAATCATAAAAGATTTATCCTGTTGTCTTTATGTGATTTAAAAAAAATTTTAGTTAATAATACATCACAGGATTCAAAATTCAAAAGGTACCAAAGAACATGTGATGAAAAGTCTTCCCTCCAATTCTGTCCTCCCGTCCTCCAGGAAGCAACCGACATCACTAGTTTCTTGCTCTTGTACAGAGCCAACAGAAGGAGACAAATGGAACAAATTGGAACCCAGGTACATTACCTGGTCACTCCACCAGGTCACTGCCACGTGAAGGCTGTAGTCGCAGCAGACTTGGGGATCTGCCCAGCCCCGCCAGGTCTCAAAGGCCTCTATGAGGGACTGGTCTTTCTGCGGAATGGCGAAATCAAGGATCATGGTGGTGCCTCCTGCCAGAGCAGCCTGGAATCACAAGAGGGTTTCAACAAGTTAGTGTTCTAGTGGCGTCATTATCACTTTGAACAATGTGCATTTGCAAGCACTTGGGCAAACGCGATGGGCCAAGGGAATTGCACAAAGATGCTGCCTGTTCAGATGCCCCAGAGAGACAAGAATAGGCTTTCTATAAATTAAAGTTTAGAGTATTAAAACTGCTGGAATTGCTTCTGCAAAAAGAATGCTGTATCTGATAAGATGAAAATGGCTTTGACCCAAAGAAAACAGAATGAAGACTATAAAGAAAATTCAACATAGAAAAGTGAAAAAGATTCAAACATTTTTCTTCTCAAGCAATTATATTCATTATCATAAAACTCCATTTTATTACGGTCCATCCTAGTGAATTGTACCTACAACTGCCCTGTGATCCACACAGAATCCTGGGAGACTTACACAGTTCCTGTCCTGCCTTCATCCCCTGCGACCAAATTGATGACTCCTTCATGCCTCTTTGAGTCACATCTGCCCTCTCCCTATTCCCCCTGCTGCGGCCATCTCTCACCTTGGCCATTGTAACAGTCTTGGCTGGTCTTCATCTCCCACTCCCTCCAACACAAACCCCTCATGGCAATGAGAGGGACATTTCCAAAGTACAAAGCAACTCTAAAGATGGAAGCTAATGCTTCTCACTGCCTCTGCAATAAAGTTTCATCTCCTTTACATGGTCTGTAAGTCCCTGCATTCTGCCTCAACTCTCAATATACTCCTTGGTGTATTAGTATATATTATATTACATCATGAGTAATTTAAAGACTGTTACTAAACCAAATGCCTTTGACTAATTATTTAAATTGATTTCACTTGAATTAAAATCACAAGGTAGTTAATATGCTCTTTTTTTGTTTTTGTTTTTTTTAGGAGAGACAGGGTCTCACTCTGTCACCCAGGCTGGAGTGCAGTGGCCTGAGCATAGCTCACCATAACTTCAAACTCCTGGGCTCAAGTGATTCTCCCACTTTAGCCTCCCAAGTAGCTGGTACTACTGGCATGCACCACTATGATTGGCTAATTTTTCTTATTTTTTGTAGAGACAGAGTCTGGCTATGTTGTCAGGCTGAACTCCTGGCCTCAAGTGATCCTCCTGCCTTGGCTTCCCAAACTGCTGGAATTACAGGTGTGAGCCACCAAGCCCAGCCACTGATATGCTATTAATGGTTGTATTCGAACAATGTAGGTGAAGAAAAACAAACGTAGACAAGGAGAGATGAAGCACAGTGGTTTAGGGCAGGGACCCAGTAGGCTCACTGGTTCCCAGGCACAAAGCTTAGATTCAGCACTTATCAATAAGCCATGGTAACTCAAGTCATTTCTTAATCTCTGTGTGGCTTCGATTCCTCACCTGCAAAATGAGGACAATCATCGTACCTAAGCCACAGGCTTGTTAGGAGACACTAAACAGAGGTGATGCACAGTGTTCGACCTGAAAGTGCTTTATAAGCTTTAGCACCACTATTTTGGGATGGGGAATTTTTCCACCTTTCCTGCATCATCTCATCTCATCTCATCATCAGAAAGGTGGTTGTCACAACACAGCAGGGGACAGGACCACCAGCCTCTCTCCCAGGCCCCCAGCACCCTCCGCACACAGCCTCCAGATACACCGGGCGCTCCTACATCCTTCCTGGCATACCAGCTCTATTCTACCTCCTTCTGGCTTAATGCAATAGATTTTTGTGTTTCCTTAAGTCACTTGGCCTCACTTCAGATCTTTTTACTCTTGAAAATTTCACTTTTTGTACAGGATCCTGTACATTGTTTCCACCTTTAAATAGCACTGCCTTATCCGTGGCAAAACAATACATATTTGCCTGTCTTAAGACACCCCTACTGGAGTGAAATGACAACACTAGAAAAATTCCTTGGGCTCTGTATTTTTATTTGAATACAAATTAATCTTCTTACCTTCTTTCTTTTTAAAGTGTCTTCCCAATATGACGCAGACATCCCTTGAGGATGAAGGGCATTTTTCTAATAGAATGTGCTGTTAATTAAAGGGTTAGAAGAAAGTACTTTTCTAGTGTCTACTGAACTAGAAAATCAAGCTTAAAGAACTATTCTTTCTGTTCTTTCCCCATTAAAAGTGTACCACATGCAGATGGAAAAACTAGATACATTCCTGGTAGGAATGTAAAATGGTACAGCTACTTTGGAAAACAGTTTGAACTTCCTTTGAAAGTTAAACACAGAGTTACCATATGACCTAGCAATTCTATTCCTAGGAGAAATGACAACAAGTCTACACAAAAACTTGTACACAAATATTCAGAGCAGCATTATCCATAGTAGCCAAAAAGTAGAAACAATACAAATGTCCATCAACTGATGGATGGATAAACAAAGTGTGCTATATTCATATAATGGTATCATCACATATTGTATGATTCCATCTGTATGAAATGTCCAGAAGAGGCAAATCCATAGAGACAGCAGTAGAGCAGTGGTTGCCTGGGGATGGAGGGGATGAGGAGGCTTGAGGGTGACAGTTAAAGGGTGCAGTGTTTCTTTCTGGGGTGAGAAAAATGTTCTGAAATTGATTGTGGTGTTGATTGCACAGCTCTGTGAATATACTAAAAACCATTGAATTAGACACTTTAAATGGCTGAAGTGTATTGTACGTGAATTTTGTCTTAATAAAATTGTAACCAAAAAAGGTCTAACACGTGCAAGCCATTACATGGAGTCAAGGGGGGCACAGAGGTCACGCAAATAATCAGACAAAGATTCTGCCCTTGGAGTGTTTATGGTCTAGAGAGGGAGACAGAAATATGAATAAATAAATACAATAAAATTAGATTGTAATAACAGGTAGTAAGTCTACTTCTATAATAAACAATAGCATAGAGATTGCTAAAGAGAAGTTAAAAAATGCTAAGCTCCCTAGAAGAGGTATAGAGAAAAAATGACTGGGAATTCAGAGGAGGGAAAGATCAGCTCAGAGATCAGAGAAAACCTGGATTTAAACTAGCATTAGGACATACATATGGAAGTTGCCAATTAAGTATAATAATATCTAACTCAGGCTGGGTGTGGTGATTCATGCCTATAATCCTAGCGCTTTGGGTGGCTGGGGTGGGAAGATCAATTGAGGCCAGGAATTCAAGACCAGCCTGGGCAGGCAAGATAGCCAGACCCTGTCCCTACAAAAAATTGAAAAATTAGCCAGATGTGGTGGCTCCTGCCTGTAGTTCCAGCTACTCAGGAGGCTGAGGCAGGAGGATCACGTGAGCCCAGGAGTTTGAGGTTGCAGGGAGCTTTGATCGTGCCACTGCACTCCAGCCTGGGTGACAGGGCAAGACCCTGTCTCACAAGAAAATAAATAAATGAGAGTAATGATAATATCTAACTCATAGCGAGTGTTTAGCGTGTGCCAGGAACTCCTCTGATGTTTGCATATTTTAGTCATTGCAACAGCTCTGCAGTCAGTACTATACTGACCCCGTTTTAGAGTGGAGGAAACTGAGCACAGAACAATTCAATAACTTGGCCAAAGTCTCACAGCCAGCAAGGGACAATGGCAGGACTGGAACCAGAGTCATTGGGCTCCAGAGCCTGTGCCTGCAGGAAATGTGAACAGCACAGGGAAAGCTCTGAGGAAGGAGACTTAAGAGGAAGAGGCAGCAGCTCAGCAGAAAGTGTAAGGGGCAGAACTGAGGTGGCTGGGGACCATATAAAGTTGTGGTCCCCAGAGGAGGAAGACAGGGCAATGCCTGTTTCCAGGCAAAAGGCGTCAGGCAAGCCGATTTAACCGGGATGATAGAGAGGTGGCAGATGAGTAGACAGAGGAGGACCACCATCCAGCACTTAGAAGGGCCTGAGTTAAGAGGGGAACATCTTAGTGTGGGGTTCTCAGGCATGTGTCCTCTTGGTGGTATTTGCAGACAGGAAGAAATGCAGATCTGATGCCGAAGAGCATTCGAGGCTGGGAGAAACATGTGGGCGTGACCTGGTAAAGGATGCCAGGGGGGTCCTGAGGTTGGCTGAAGTGACCAGGGAGAGAGAAGCAAAACATGATAACAGGAGGCACAATAACATGCTCCAGGACACCCCAACATTGAGCATGAAAACTAACCAGTGCTGAGCTCTGCAGAATGTTTACAGTGGCTATTTCTGGGTGGTACAATTATAGGCCATTTTAATTTTCCTCTAGTTAAATTTTATTTTCAATATTTGATAAATTTTCTATAAAAAGTAAGACTTTTGTAAGAAAAAATATTTTACCCATCTATGACACAAAGACATATATACATGTACAGTCATGTGCTGCATAACAATGTTTCAGTCAACAATGGACTGTGTATTTAACAGTGGTCCCGTAAGATTACAATATCATATTTTTACTGTGCCTTTGCATGTTTAGATATGTTTAGATACACAAATTCTTACCACCGTTACAATTGCCTACAGTATTCAGTATAGTAACATGTTGAACAGGTGTGTAGCCTAGGAGCATTGAGCTATCCCAGATGGCCTGGGTGTATAGTAGGCTGTGACAACCAGGTGTATGTAAGTTCACTGTGATCTTCACACAATGACAAAATCACCTAATGATGCATTTCTCAGTTGAAAGCTCTTGGGTAAGGACTGATCGCAAATGCTCCAACTGCCTAATTACGGTAACTAGGAGTAGGCAACGGACAGGAGAGGGGCAGCCACTTATCTTTTCTTTGTTTCTTGTCTGTTTCTTCTCCCCAGTCTTTCTCCCTCTCTTCACCCCCAGACTGTGAAGGAATTTCAAGAAACTATAGTGAATGGGAGAGGACAGCCTGGGCTGAGTTTCTCTCATGTTGCTATTAAATAAATGAAACCTAATTGCTTCCTTTGTTTCTACTTCTAATTGACTTGTCTCCACTTTTATTTGTCAGTTAGCCAAACAAAATGCATTTACCTTTTCTAATCTTGGCTCATAAATCAATTATTTCAGCTCCTAATTACTTTGGCTGTTCTCCCTTGAAAACCTTTCAATTTATGTAACACCCTCTTTTGGGGGACAGGGGAGTCTGCTGTCTCCAGCGCAAATGCAATGGAGCATAGAGAGAAACTCTAACCAACAGTCAGTTGGTCAAAATGTTACATGACACCAGATTTTATTTAAGAATGTATTCTGCTGCAAATCATTCTTGAAAGGACAGTGGTTCCCTCTTGTCCTGGGGCATACATTCCAGGACTCCCAGTGGACACCTAAAACCGCAGATAGTACTGAACCCTTTACATACATGCCTATGATAAAGTTTAATTTATAAATTAGGCACAGTAACAGATTAACAACAATAACTAATAATAAAATGGAACAATTACAACAATATGCCAGCATCACTATGCTTGTGCTTTGGGGCACTATGAAGTAAAACAAAAACTACTTGAACACAAATACTATGATAACTTGACAGTTGATTTGATAACTGATCCAGCTACTAAGTTACTAGCAGGCAGGGAGCGTCTACAGCATGGGTATGCTGGACAAGGGGCGATTTACAGCCCAGGCTGGACGGGGCAAGGACATTGTGAGATTTTATCACACTACTCAGAATGGTGCAAAATTTAAAACTTATGAATTGTTTGTTTCTGGAATTTCCCATTTAATATTTTCAGACCACAGTAACCGAAGCCGTGGAAAGGGAAACCACGGATAAGGGGAGACTACTGTATCCAAAAGCCTTTTCTTCCTTCTTATGGTGCCACCAACTTTTCATTTCTAAGCTGGAAAGAGTGACTTTGCTTCACTAACATCCATCACAGGACCTGCTCCACCCAAGGAAAACAGAAAGAAACCCAATAGTATGTTTGAGCCTTAGGTAGAAAAGCTCTTGGCTGAATTTCCAGCTCTCTCACAGTCATTAAGATCTATGAAAGCTAACTTCATGATCCTGGTTTATGTCTCAAATATAGAAGCACCTTCAGCTTTGTGACTTCCCAAGTTTGACATGCTAGTTGTATCATCATCCATCCTACTGTGCAAAACAGAGACTTAAGAGTCACCCTTGACACCTACCTCTCTTCTTCCCTGAACCCCCAAATCCAATTTGTCAACACCCCGCTGGAGGCTCCTCCTACCTGGTCCAGGAGTCTCTCTCCCTTCCTGCATCTTCACTTCCCCTGCCTGGTGCCACCTTCCTCCAAATGTCAGAAAGGGGAAGGGAAGGGAAAGCAGAACGGAAGAGGGCCACAAAGGCGGAGTTAATGAGTGGGCTACCACCTTGCGCCGCTGGAGCCCCTCCCCCAGGAACCCAAAGAGGGACACTGTAGACACAAGGCCAAGGTGGGAGGTGCACTCGTGTACACCTGCCCAGGCCACTTGCCACTTCCAATCTTTCATTGACTTCCCTCTGCTCTTAAGATGAACAAAAGACAATTGTTACACGGCCCACAGGGCCCTGCATGCTCTGAACTTTAGCTTTCTCCCAGCGTTCTGTTGAGTCCTCCTTCCCGCTCACTCAGCCCCTCCAGTGGCACTGTCCCTTCCTGTCTTGGGAAACCTCTGTTGCTTTCCACCTCGGAGAGAGACAGCACTCATGTTCCTCCCTCCCCTAACCCCTTCTCTACCTTGCCCAACAAAGCTTAATCCTGGTGCATGTTAGAATTGTCTACAAAACTTTTACCTCATCCCCCAGGGATTCTGATTTAATTGATGTTGTTTCATTTCTGTGTGCCCTGTGGCCAAGACAGTGCCTGGCGCATACATACACTCTCTAGATGTTTGAAGGAGAAAGGAAGAAAGGGGCCACTGAATTTTTCCCTAAAGGAATGAGATGGAATAATTATGACGTTTCATTTCTCCAATAGCAAACTGGAAAGGCCGTGTAAGTTGCACGTTAGTGTGAAATGCCATTCCCCAAAATATTGCTAGCCTTAGCAGCAATATTTTCTGAAGGCTGAATACTCAGTTTCGTCCAAAGCCCAGTATTAACTAGGACTTTTAACAAATAAAATTATAGTCTCTTTCTGTACTACGCCTCAAAGAATTTCTTGACTTTAAAAAAGGATTACATATTGTTTTACTTCATAGTAATTTTTAAGGTCTTTGCTCTTATGTGTGAACAATGGATCCTCAGGGCTCAGGAACTCATTCATGACAATCACTATAACATGCAATTTCCATGTTAGATGCAATGAGACATAACAGAAAAACTGAGGTGTCCTCCCTCAACTTGTTACTTCACATGTGAGAAGAGAGCACAAAGGTGTTGAGATGTAGACGCTGGGCAGTTGCCAAGGCTCACTTATCAGACTAGTAACCTGCTCAGAAACAGCCTGGTGACGCAAGCCATCGCCACTAGCACCTTAGCAAGAGGCAAAATGCCAGATGTCACTGACCTCAAGTGTTCACTCAGAAATAGTTACGATCATCAAAGTGAAGTCTACAAGGCCAAAAGTCTGCTGTATATTAATATAATTTATTATTAAAGCTGACATATCTCTAGGCTGTTTGCCATTGAGAATAAACACTGTGGTTTTTATCTCTATAACCCCTGCACAATGCCTGGAACTGAGTGGGTTTCTAAGAAATATTTGCTGACTAAATTGATGGAACCTAACAATCAAAGTGAAAAATCCTTAGTTCACGATTAGTCAATAGTAGATGGCAGTTAATGGATCAGAAGATGCCATTGTAGCATAAACACTATTTTGAGCTGAGGACGTTTGAGAAAAGGGTTCTTTCTCTCTCTCTCTTTCTTTCTTTTCTTTCTCTTTTCTGAAATCCCAAATCTGCCATAAAGCACAGCCTCCCCAAAGAGCTCAGCTGTGATAAATGCCCTCTCCAGGAATTTCACAATCAGGAAAGATTGACTCATCACCACAGACTAGAACCCTGCCCCACACCTAAATAGACATTGTCACAAAAAACATCATATGTTCCATCTATTCTCCTAAGGGCCCGTTTATCTTTCCTAAAAGTCATTTGCTTTCCTGTGAGTGCACTTTCTCCCCCTAACCTTCTCCTATTAAGTCATTTGTTTCTTGTAAGTGCCTGCCCCCCTCCCCTTCCCCACAATTGGCTCAATATTATAAGACCAAGCAAGTTCTTCTTCCCAACTGGCAGTATGAGTCATCCACAGCCTCTGCCCTGGTTGCATAATTTTGTCTATGAACTCAAGCCGTAAAATCATTTAACTAAAAAAAAAAAAAAAAGATGGCATATAAACCCCAAATTCTAACCCCCTCCTTGAATCACATTTTTCTGTGAATTCCCACATATGTATGTGAACTTTAAAAAATCTGTCTATTCTTTTGCGAATCTCTCTTTTGTCAGTTTAATTTGCAGGCCCCCAATCACAACCTAAAAGTTTAGAGGAAAAGATTTTCCTCCCTGACAGCTGCGTCATGGAAACCATGACTTCTAGACTACTGTCAAACATTGCAAACACTCAGGCCAGACAAATGAGGGAGAAAACAAGCTGTGGAAGTGAAAAGCATGGAGCACTTGAACATGCAAACTGAAAGAAGGCAAGTCCTAGAATCTGTTAAGTTCAGTGAAAGCATTCCTAGCACACAACACCCTCAATAGGGCCAAAGCCTTAACATCAAATTAATTTTCAAGGTGTTTTTTTTTTCCTCCTCTCATTAGTCCAAAGATTAACTTTGCAATTATTAAGTGGCCATTCAAGGAAACCATAGAATTACAAACCCTTAGTGCCGGAACATGCAAACTACTAATACAACATGAACTTTCAATGCTCAGCCTCACTAGTTATTAAAGAAATGATCTTTTAGAAACATTAAGAAGTTCTGTGTTTTTTTCTATTAAATTGACAGTTTTTTTTTTTAAGTCATTACCCACCATTGGCTAGGATGTAGCGAAATGGGAATTATAATGGGAACATAAACTGAAGAGCCTTCTGAATGTACGTAACTAGCTCCTCTAAGATGTGTCTGATACTCGTTGGCCCAGGCATTTCACTCTAAGGGATGATTTCTGGGGCAATCATCAAGAATATGAACCATGATTTACATACAAGGATGTCTGTCATAGCATTGCTATTTACTAGCAAAAAAACTAACAGCCACCAAAATGTCCATCACCTAAAAGATGAGAATGGAGCCATTCACAGTTTGGGAAACAGGAAGAAAAATGGGTCAGGCGCTGTGGCGGGTGGGAGGGATACATTTGGTTTGGACCACGCTGTTTGAGGTGCTTCTGGGGCATCTAGGTTGTGATATCTGAAGACAGGCAGAAATGGAGGCTTGGTGCTTAAGAGAGACGGAGGCTAGAGAGAACGATCTGAGACTCAGCCTCCAAGACAATAATGGGGCCACAAAATCTTACTCTCCAATGATATTCAAGGGCCTGGGGAAATGGTTAATGAACAAGGCTGACTCCAAACAGTATGCCCAAGTTGGGAGAAGGAAAAAAATGTTTGTATGCCCCCCGCAAAAGAAAAATCGGAAAGGATAAGTAACCAAATGTTAAAATTATAGACGATTTCAATATTATTTTTCTTTGTACTCATCTGTAATTTTCTTTCTTAAAAAGCAGTTTATTGGTTTAACTAATGTATATTGAGCAACTGTAATGCTTCAGCATTTTCTTTAGGGCTGGATGGTAAGTACATATTGCTTTTATAAGTTTTAAAAATATTTTTTTAGTTGTTCAATCTAACCAATGCCTCATTTCAAAGGTAAGAAAATGTTGACACTCCCGGCCGGGCATGGTGGCTCATGCCTGTACTCCTAGCACTCTGGGAGGCCGAGGCGGGAGGATTGCTTGAGCTCAGGAGTTCGAGACTAGCCTGAGCAAGAGTGAGACCCCATCTCTAATAAAAAATAGAATGAAATTTCGCCAGGCAACTAAAAATATAAAAAAAATTAGCCAGCTGTAGTGGCACATGCCTGTAGTCCCAGCTATTTGGGAGGCTGAGGCAGGAGGATCGCTTGAGCCCAGGAGTTTGAGGTTGCTGTGAGCTAAGCTGACTCCACGGCACTCTACTGGGCAACAGAGCAAAACTCTGTCTCAAAAAAACAAAAAAGAAAATGTTGACACTCCCCAGAGAGGAAGTGACTTGCCAGAAGAGGTCACGCAGTCAGCCACGCAGTCAGCCCACATAGCTCCACCCAGCTAGAAGCCCTGGCAAGCAACAGAAAAAGGGATTTAGTTTGCAGTCAAGGTTTCTGAAGCAGAGATCTTCCACAAGTTGAGGGAGCTCTATAAATACAACCATAAATGTGTGCTTAATCACATGTCTTATACTGCCTTTTAAGTAACCGATGGCATTTTACCAAAAAGTTTCAAAGCAAAGTATAATTTCCTGTCTCAATAATTTCAAGAACTTTTTGTCCTTTACAAAAAAGACAAAGAAAAGAAAAAAGAAAAGCATGTTGCATGGTTTCCCAATTTTTAAAAAGATGATTCTTCTGCCAGCTACTAACACTACCAGGTTCTTAAAGAGAGTCCACCCACTCCAACTTGCATACCTATCTGAATATAAACGTATGTATTTGAAAACTTGCAGAACTCTCATAATTCACTCTCTTATCACAGCATGTAGTAAAAGCAAAGTCATAATTCCTTTAAGTGTATTGAATTCACAATATCCATTGAATAAAAAGACCTCATTGTCCTTCCTCATGGATATTGAATTACTGGAAGACCACTGTACCTGTAGTATAAGCCAACAAAATGATATATGATTTCTTTAAAACAGAACATTATTTCCATTAGTTACATCAGAGAGCTTTTACCTGTAATTAAGAAAATCAATTATAGGCTTATAACCAATCTCTGACATGAATTAGATTTACAAAATATATAACCTTTAGTTGACTTGTATTTCATTTGTTAAATTGGGTCCCATCACAATCTAGTGATTAATAAATAGAATATCACAAACAGTATCCCTTCTATTTGTCAGATATCATAAATGATCAGCCTGGTGGATACAGAAAGCAAACATCTGTCGTTCTAACCTTTTGGGTCCCATCTCCTGAAAGCATGATATATCTTTTCTGCTTTATGGTTTTCTATACTTAAGGTACCCATTTCTGTCCCCTTAGAGATGATGTGGCTATAAATGCACGTACAAATGCCTTACCAGCCTAACACCTGCAACGTGTATTTATTTTGATAACTTTAACTGCCTCTAGCTTTCGGTAGGTGGACAGCTGCTGTATTTTCTAAAGATGATGTCTGCTCTATTTTTTAGGAAAGCCATCTCACATTAACGTGCAACTTATATGGCTTTCTCATCCAATCTTGTCACCCTCACAAATCTGAATATTAGATGTTTTTTCAAAGGAATAGAGCCTGGTGGGTAAGAGTGTTAGTGACGGGGTCAGGCAGTACTGAATTTGAAGAGCCACTCGGTCACTTACAGAGAGAGCTAGGCATGTGACCTTAGGCAGGTAACTTAGGCTTCAATTTCTTCAGTTGTAAAAAGTAGATAGTGGCACCTGGGATTGCTGGAAGATAATGTACAAGTTAGCAGTGCTTGGTATGTAGCAAGTGCTTAATAAAATAAATGTTACTTAATGGTATTTTATTAATGTTTTTTAAGTTTAACATATACAACCAGCTTTTATAAAAGGCCTTGTCCCTGGCTCCCAAAAACAAAGACCCACAACGTTGCCTGGGAATTATTGTGAAGACTAGGAAAGAAGACAAAATAACTCCATAAGGCCCTTCTTCCTTAACTCAGGCCAATGTGTTAATGTTCATGTGTGTCTGTGTTTACCCACCTGGCTCCCTTTATGAAGCCTTATCTGTTTCTGAGGGTGGGAAGTGGTTACCTCCTGGGATCCAACCAACCAATTTTGAAGTAGACTATTGCAATTCAGCCCCTGTGTGAGTATTGTTTAATATTCAACAGGAATTTGGTATTTTCTAATCCTTCAACCTTAATAGCTCTGACCGTATCATTTTCTGCTTAAGATCCTAAGCTCCTGAAGAACATGTTTTTATTTAATGTTTTGAAAACTTTTAGGTATAGAAATGCCTAGACAATCAGCTGGTGGATAAGTCCTTTCAGATGTTGACAATAATACGCTACAAGGACCTGCCTTCTCAGAAATTATATATCTCTCTATGACAGAAAAATCACAGAATGGCCAAGGAACAGATAGAAGACTAGGAACCCCTCCCAGGACCTTGGGGCATGCATGCACAGACACTCTTGAGAAAGGGAGGTAATGCTCCTCCCCTCAGCATTCCAACACCCTCTTCTTTGCTGCTTTATGGGAATCCTGATGGGAGAGAGATCAGTGAAAGCCACTGCTAAGCTACGAGAAAAAGAATGATGCCAGTGGGCTTGGCAAATTATGCTCAAAAACAGCAGCCTCCCACCTTGCAAATCGGGGTGTTCAGTGGAATGCCTTGCCACCAGCAAAGCACTTTGTTCATGAGGAGTCTGTGATAACAGAAAGTGCTTGCACTATAGCTGAAAACGGTGGGTTACAATTTTTTTTATTTTTTTATTATTTTTTAATTTTTTATTTATTTTTTATTTTTTGGGTCAATAGCTTGGATGCAAAATTTTATATACAGGTATGCACACACGCACACATACACACATGCACAAGACGATCTCAATTATGTAAAATAAAGCAGATTAAAAAGCATAAAGACAATACACCAAAACACTGGTTGTCACTGAGAGGGAGAATATTGGTAATATTTTTCTTCTTTCTACTCTCCTATTATTTTTTCAATTTTCTATAATCATGTTTTGATAGCTAAAAAAATTATTTAAAATGTAAAAGTAAGTTCATTGTAATTCAGCACATTTCACTTTTTTAGCAAAAGGGAAAAATGAATATTCAAAACAAAGTTTGCCAGTTTTCAAAGCAGATAATGATCTGTCCCACAAAAGACTTTATTGACCCTATAATAAAGGTGGATAATTAGTAACCAGGAAGAACCTTTCCACATGTTGATGTGAGCAGACTGCCCCTGATCAGTCTCTCTGGGTCAGATCTGCCTGCCTGCCTTTTTCTGTTAAACATTCTGGTCAATCAGAGAGGATTGGGGAACTTGGAGGGCAGGAGGTGTAAGGAGAGCAAAGGGTTAGAAATCAGTTAAGTTAAGGAAGTGACCATCACCAAAACTGCTTTAGTTTTAGGCTACACACCTGGACTAAATGGCCTGAATTCTTTCACGTATCAAGGCGTGTTCCTCTGGAAAATCTCACACATGTCCCTGAGTGAAGATTCTTAGCCTTAAGGATATCAGTACATCTTCACTTTGGAAGGAGCCATTTTTCTCAAGACAGCCGAAACGCAAGACTCAAGGAGGATGTGGGTTTGGCTTTAGCTCAAGTGCTGAGAGGAGAATTTTAACTTTATGTTCCTCTAAAGCCGCCCTGTTATTCCCCTGATCTTGTTTTCAGGAGCTGTGGGGAAATATTTAAGGTTCTTTTCACTGACTTGAACTTCTAGACCTTTGTATCTAGAGAAATCCAAGCCTACCTCACCTGGGGATGGGAGATCCCACTGTCATCCTGCAACATCAGTAAAGCTACAGATAACTCAAGCAGCAAGAATCAGGGTCATATTTGATGTCCCCAGGACAAGTAGGTCACAGCAGAGATGGGGCTGGGTTGCCCTGGTGTGAGTGTGAGTGTCCTGGAATATTTTCTCTGTGAAACCCTGGTCAGGGCTGTATTATTTTCTACTGGGGGGGGGGGGGTGGAGGCGTGCATGCAGTGGGCTTCCAGCCCACCCAGGCAGGTTACCCACCACACTGCTAACTTTGAGTCAGGCAGTAACTAACAGGTGAATGGATTTTTCATTTGGTTTTTGTTCTGGGAGGATGGAGAGAAATGGCTGGGAGTGTCACTTTTAAAAAAAGATTCTATAGGCCAGTTGTGGTGGCTCATACCTCTAATCCCAGCACTTTGGGAGGCCAAGGCAGGCAGGAAGATTGCTTGAGGCCAAGAGTTGGAGACTAGCCTGAGCAACAATATGGAGACCCCATTTAAAAAAAAAAAATTAAATTTTTTGCTGGGCATGGCAGTAAGTGCCTGTGGTCTTAGCTTCTCAGGAGGCTGAGGTAGGAGGATCTCTTGATCTCCTGAGCCCAAAAGTTCGAGGCTAGGGTAAGTTTTGATCTTACCACTGCACTCCAGCCTGGGCGTCAGAGCGTGACTCAGTCAAAAAACAAATCCTATAGAAAATAAGAAAGATTTGTGGGTTTACACAGAACATCAGTGAAAACTGGCGCTCGGGGTTGGGGAGATAAAGGACACAGAAGAAGGAGGGTAAGGGAACAAGCGGCCCGGGGCGGCTGGAGAGGCAGCGCGCGGCGCGGGGCGGCGGCGGGTACCTTGGTGCCCTGGTGGAAGTCGTCGACGGCCCGCGCGCCCATGAAGGGGAACTGCATGTGCGTGTGCGTGTCGATGCCGCCGGGCAGGACCAGCTTGCCGGCGGCGTCCAGGACCCGCAGCCCGGCGGGCGCGTCCCCGGGCGGCAGCAGGTCGCGCCCCAGCGCCCGCACCACGCCGTCCTGCACCAGCACGTCGGCCACCTGCGAGAAGTCGTCGTTGACCACGCAGCCCCCGCGGATCAGAAGCCGCGACGGCGCAGCCATGGCGAGGCCCGCAGGGTGGCCCTCCCGCCGGGTCCCCAGCGCAGCCCCCGGCTCCGGCTCGGCTCCCACCCAGCGACCGGAAAGCCGAGCCCGGAGGCCTGGCCGCTTTCTGGGCCGCCCGCGGCGGGCTCCTCCCCCGGGGAGGGCCGGGCCGGAGCCGCGGGGGGCGGCGCGGTCTCTCCGCACGCAGAGCCCGGGAGCCCTGTCGCCCTGAGTCCAGGTGTGCACTCGGGGTTCTCAGTCACTGCAAGGGGAAGCTCTTGGAGTTTTTAATAGTGAGGGACATGTGTTTGCTTCCTAAGACACTTTGGGGAAAGAAGTCGACCTAGTCTCTTCCCTTGCTGAGAGCGTTTGCACCAAAAGACGACACGGACGGCGAAGGGGACAGGGAGAAACGCCGTCACCAGCAGCAGCAGCAGCAGCAAAAATGCTCAACCCCACCAAGCCAGAGCCGAACCACTTGATCTGGATTTACTTTGAAATATTCTTTAGCTATATGAGGAGCAAAGTAGCACACAATCCCAGTAACTGGCAAATATAGAGTGTGAAAGTTTAGAGTGAAATATATAAGCTCTTTGAAATGTTACCAACTGTTCTGCACGTTTTAATGATGTAACACATACCAGCAAGTTTTTCTTGGAAAACTACAGCCTTGTAACTCTAAAGATCTGGGTTCATACTCCCAGCTTTTCCACAAAACTAGCTTAGAGTCTCTGTCTTCAGTTAAATCTTTTATCCTCTTGGTTTCCTAGTGTTCTCATATACAAAACTGGGTAATAATTGCTCCTATCTTCCAGATTTGCTTTGAGAAGCAAATATGATGGATATGAATGCACCTTAATAACATGGGAAGTGACATATGAATTTGTTTAAAAAATACTAGCTTTGTCAGGATTTGCAGGATTGGAGAGAAGGCTAAGTGAGGAAGATGTTAATAAATATTTCCATCCTCAAGGAGCATGGAGCCAACGGTGACACGTTTCAATATATAAAACAGAAAATTTTATCTTTGAGAGAGGATAAAGATAAGAATTTAGAGGAAAGGGGCATGTATTTCTGGCTTGAAGAAAATTAGATATGGAAGATTCACAAAGAGATATTTGAACCAGGATACAGAGGGTATGAATATGCAAAGGTGAGCGGTGCTCCAGGAAAGGAAACAGGAAGTGGAAATGGTGCTCCAGGTAAAGGGAACAGGGTAGGGGAAGGCACAGGAGAGGCGGTGGCAAGTTTAGGGGTCTGAACTCCATGAAGCTAAGCTAGGAGGGGTGACGGAACTGTGGATCACCCCTTTACTTACAGGGGAGGAGGAGAAAGTAGACAGAGGAAAGTCAGAGAGAAGGGAGACCCAGAGTTCTGTGCAATAGAAGGCAGGAATGCAGAATTTCAAGAAGGGTAGTAGGATGGAATCCTGCAGAGGGTTGGAGGGTATGGTGGACATCCCTGAGCCAGTGTATATTCTCTTCCTTATTCTGGTAACACTTACTGGAGTTTCTCTGGTGAGAAATCCTGCACCTGCCTTCTCAGAACACTTGCCCTGAGTGGAACTGATGGGACTTCCAGGTCCGGGACTGAGCGCTCACCGAGCCTCTGCCCATCACGGCAGGACATCCTCGTGGCCACAGTGATGGGTTCAGGGACGGACATGTGCCCCAAGCAGAGAAATCACGCCCACTTAGAACAGATCTCAGGACTTAGGTTGAGCACACGAGAGGCTTGCTCTTTCCTCCTGGACTTGAGTCCAGGGGTGTATAAACAACAGGCTTCTGGTCCTGGATCTGGTTTGGTGAAAAAAAATTAAAATAAAAAGTAGAATAGTTTTTAAAAAATGACAACAAAAACCAAGAGGTTTCTGGGAGCCATCTAGACAACGCAGAGAAATAGGCCTGTGTGAACAGAGAACACAGCACACATAATAGCCCCTCTGCCAGCACAGAGAACAGGAAGGAGCGATGGAGAGAGATTGAATTCTCAATGATTGAACTCCTGAAGTCTCCTCTCCTAGACTGTCTACTTTTTGCTTAAGCTGATTTACTTTGGATTTTCTGTTACTTGCAACAGTCAGCTGACAGGCACTGGGAAGATAGTTTCTCTGGGTTTGGAGACTAGGTGGTCATATGTGACCTCGGAGATGGCATTTTCAATAGTGGAATGCAAGGTAATATTATTGCCAGATTTCCTCAAGCTTTAGATTACACAAACCTCAAAAGACTTAAAAATTAAAAAGCATCAATAATTTAAAGTTCCACAGATTTGGCTGTCAAGCCAGGAACAAGAAACCCAAGAAGGTTATGCAATTATTGTCAAGGGACCTTTGTGTGAAGGTGAAAGGGGTAATTATAAACATAATGAAACTTCTACAAGCTGTACAAGTGAGCTTTCCACCCTAGGAAAATAAGATTTGGTGTCAGTGCAGTTGTGCTATCCTTTCTGAGACTGAACAGATTAATGATTTCAGATGTTTCTTTATCTTAGACACTTTATATCACCAAATGCCCTGCAACACAACACAAAACAAACTTCCCACATTTAATTAACTCAAACTTTTATCAGCGAAGGGGGCTTGTAGAATGTCATTGAAGGGGGAGGAAATGGTTCATCGAGATTCGCTGACAGCAACAGAAGAGAGAGGAGGGGAAGTTCAAGGGGGAAATGCTGGCTGGCTGTTTCCAGTCATCATTCCTGTTGGTTCAGTTCACGGCTGGACACTGAAGCATTGCCCCAGTTCTTGGGCTCCTGGCTTGCTGGACCCATGCCATGAAGAAAGATGACAGATGCCCAGCCAGTATGCGTGAAGAATTTATTGTAAGGAAAGTTTAAGGGTGCACTCTTGTATTATTCTGGATAGAGCTGGAGCCCATCCTACTAAGTGAAGTATCACAAGAATGGAAAAGCAAGCACCACATGTACTCACCATCAAATTGGTATTAACTGACTTAACTGACTAACACTTTCATGCACATATAGTAGTAACATTTATCATGTGTCAGGCAGGTGGGAGAGGGGAGGAGGGATGGGTATATTCACACCTAATGGGTGTGGTGCGCACCATCTTGGGGATGGATACGCTTGAAGCTCTGACTTGGGCGGGACAAAGGCAATATAGGTAACCTAAACATTTGTACCCCCATAATATGCTGAAATAAAAAAAATTAAAAAAAAGTTTAAGGGTGCAAAGCAAAAGTACATTTCCTAAGGGGAAACAGGTCTGTCTCCTCAAGTGGAGAAGACCCTGTCTACTTCTATGTTTTTCTTTTTATATGCTAGTAGTTTATGTTTAGGTAAAGGTTAGTTATAACAATTCTAACTATACGTCACAGCTTTGGGGACTGAATTCCTTTCTATGACTTAAAGGTTATATTATATGTACTGTGGGGAAAGTTCCATAACTGTTTATGGTATTTTTTTCTATTCTCTGACTGGTGGTCAGTGTTCTGTGGTCTAATTACCCCATTCTTTAAGACTGAAATAACTGTTTCCCCCTTTTTTTCTGGAATCATTTCCTCCTTTTTGTTTTTCTATAACTGCTTCCTCCTTCTTGTTCTGCCCCCATCAATTCCCACACTCCAGTTTGCAGGGTGGGAGGCAGAGCCTGGATGGGCCCCTCTGCAAGGGACTCATCCCTCACCTTCATTTTCTTTGCCATACTCAGCCCACCTCCTTTCCCGGGCACTCTGGGCCCTCAGTAAACAAGTGTTATGGGGACACGATGTTGGCACTGGGAGGAAGGATGCAAGCAGGACTCCTGCTGTTTCATACTCTTCTTGCTGGGGAAGGAATCAATTTCATTGACTAATGTATCAAGGTATGTCTGAGAACACATTACACCTCAGGGAGCTTTTAAGGGAGCTTTTTAAAGGAGGGTGACAAAGATTATTGATGTTTAACTCATAGAAGCACATGTGTGTGGAAGTGTCAGTGAGGGCAAATTGGCAGGAAGAACTTCCCAGCCCTGTCTGATGGTCAACAGGGACAGAAAGGCCCGGAGGAGCACGTGGGTGACCTCCTTACTGAGTGGTTCATATTTTCAGACACAAGCCCACCAGGTACAGTCATATTTCAGTCCTCAGCTATCCTGGAGGGGCCAAGTTTCCATTCTCCTGACCCTTCCCATTCCTCCGATAGGCCCCTGTGGGCCAGGAGAGGTTTTCAGGCCATCGTCTCCAGCCAGTGGAAGGACTGTCAGCGGGCAGAGTGAAGGTGTGGCGACGGCGAGTGAACGCATCTGAGCACGAGGGTTGTGCATCTCAAGGCAGCACCCCTGAGCCCAGGTCTCTGGGAACTCCGGCTCCCTGGCCCACTTGGGGGTAGAATTCCCTGGTGCATTTACACCCGAATCAGTGATGAAGTGGGGGGTGGGAAAGGCAGGCAGCATAGAAGGGTTGGAAGAAAATTGGATAAGGAATCAGATTAGGGTTCTAATCCTGGCTCCGATGCCACCTTCTGCAGTGAACTTGAGCAAATCACTTGCTCTCAGGGGCTTGGTCTCCTCAGCTGAAAACTGAGGGTGACAAGAACTTATAAGACCTGTACTTTGTACTTTCACAGTTTTGCGAACAGAGAGTGCCTGGTGTAGTCTAGAATTTAACTCTTCCCTGGTTCAAATGAGTGAACTGGAGACCAAGGGGGACTTGCCTTGTAGATTCGGGACTGTTTTGTTTGTGGTCCTTCCACAGGGGCCAAGGGGATCTGCTCAGAAAGGAGCTGCTTACAGAGTGTAAACCTGCAGTCACCAGGGGACGGTGCTTGCTGGGATTGGTTTTAAAGTCCTTGGGCTGATAACCAGGGACAACATTTTGATCACTGCTCGGCAATAACATGCATGACAGGCAGGTCACTCGGCCTCTGTGGGGCCATCGAGAGAGCTGGCCTACTGCACAACTCCAGGGGGCGCTTGTCCCAGAAGCACCACTCCTGGGAAGAAAGAGAAAAGAGTTGTCCCAAGTAATAGCATCAGCAACAGCGGCTAAGATTTGTTGAGCACTCACGTCAAGTTAGTACCGGGCCAGTTTTTTTACAAGCATTATTTTACTTAATTCTCACAACAACCCTTTGAGCGAAGTTTTATTTTTCCCTTTAACAGGTGAGCCTTTTGAGGTCTAATGATTTGCCCAAGTTCATGTGACAGTAAATGTTGGAGGCAAGGCTTTTGTTTGGGAGCTGTAATTTACTCTTTATGTAACTGTGCACTCCAAAGCCAAGTTCAAATCCTAGCTGCACGTGGGGCTCAGGTCATGTAAATGAATAAATGATGACCCAGGAACAAAATCTGACATCTCTGACACTAACTTCAGATCTCTATTACCTCTGACTGCTGCTTCAAAGCTGGTTCATGTAGTCATTTAAATATTGTGGAGCCAGTCTTTGTTTTTGCTCAGGTGACTAATGCCATCAGTATTTTAAAAAATTATAAAGCAGTCCTTCCTGTAATAAATGAACACATTGGGTGGGACCAGATCCAACACACCAACATTGACCGGCCTGGGAGAAAAACTTTCTTATTGTATAACTCTAAGAAACTCAAGGAAATACTTATTAAAAAGTTCCTATTTCCTATACTGTCTGGTTGTTTTTTGGTGGTTTGTTTTTTGTTAAAGATACTCTGATGCTAAACTGACAGTTTCAAGCACATCCTAGAAAAGTTGACTCTAGCAGTGTACAGTAGTCCCTGCTTTTCCTTGAAGGATACATTCCAAGTCTCCCAGTGGATGCCTGAAACCGTGGATAGTATGAACCTGATTGCCATCAACTGGAGCACGTTTCTGTTCATGTCTTTAATGCCTTTTCCATCTTATCCAAGCACTCATCACACACTGTAGCCATAACTCTTGCAGTTTGAGTGAGGTGTGACAGCAAAACTAGCAAGCATTTCTTTTTCTTCCTCCAAAATTTCATGGATAGAATATTAGTTCTTACCATAGATCTCAGCAACCTCACCATATGATTTTTTTTTAATTTCCATATTGAGAACTTTCACCTTTTCACTTAAAGGAAGCAGAGGGAGGAGTCATGTCCTAGGCAGGACAGAGTGAGATTTCATCATGCTGCTCAGAACGTCACACAATTTAAAACTCTTGAATTGTTTATTTCTGGAGTTTTCCATTTTACATTTTTGGAGCCAGGTTGACTGTGAGTAACTGAAACCTCAGAAAGCAAAACTGTGTGCGGTTAATGAGGGACTTCTGTATACTAGTTTCCGATGGGTGCTGTAACAAATTCTGCAAACTTGATGGCTTGAAAGAACACAAATTTATTCTCTTGCAGTTATGGAGGCCAGAAGTCCAAAGTGAGCTTCACTGGGCTAAAGTCAAGGTGTTGACGCGGCTGATTCCCTCTGCAGGCTCTGAATGGAAGAATGTTTCCTTGGCTATTCTGGCTGTTGGTGGTTGCCATCACTCCCCTCTTCGCCTCTGTAATCACATTGCCCTCTCCTCCTCTGTGTCGAATCTCCCTCAGTCGCCTTCCTATAAGGACACTTGTGATGACATTTAGGGCCCACCTGGATAATCCAGGATGATCTCACCATTTCAAAAATCCTCAACGTAATCACATCTGCAAAGTCCCTTTTGCCATATAAGGCAGTAGTCACAGGTTCCAGGGATTAGGACTTGGATTTCTTTGGGTGTTATAATTCAGCCTATTACGGTGCCTGTCATTGCTCCCTATAAACACAAAGCTGCTGCCTTCCTAAGCGATGGCCTAGGGACACCAGGCTCTGCAGGATGGTTTGTTCTGCCCATTCTGCCAGCAGCACCGCCTTGTGCTTCCAGAAACTCTCTCCTTTGATTCATTCCACTGTGTCACAATTTCCAAGTTGCTTTGATGTTTCTCAGCAAAACATATCCCAGCTTAGGGAAATAAGGAAAGTGTTCCCTTGATTAGAAAGAATATAATAAAGTAAAATAAAATGAATAAATAGGCTTGTGCTTGGCAGACAGACTGATCTGGATTTGAGTTCTGACTTTATTATCTGTGGATTCTTTGATGAGTTTCTTAACCACTCCAGGTGCTTGTTTTCCCCCAGCAGTGGTTCCAGTCCATAGGGTGGCTGTAAAGTTCAAATGAGATCATTCATTGAAAGACCTGTGCTTGTTATATACTGTTAGCAAAACCCAATATTTTATTTCCATATTTCAGCAACTTTCTTTTCATTAATAGTTTTAGCTTTTTAACATGAGATACACAAGCTTATGAAATGCTTCTACTGATCTTGAGAAGAATTTTTGAAGAAGAGCAAATCATTAAGAAAATACTACTTGGACTTTTGCTACATAGATCTAATAGAGTTTAAAATTGTGTTATTAATATATATTTTGACTTTTTATTAAAATAGAGTAAAATACATAGAGTGAAAGTCATCTTTTAAAAAGCACAGAGTTCTGTGAATTTTGACAAACAAAACAGTCATGTAACCACCACTGTAATCAAGATAGAGAACTTTTCCATCACCCCAAAATAGTCTCCTTGTGCCCCTCTGCAGTCAATCTGCTCCCCTAAAACCCTGGCCCCTGGCAACTATTGATCTCTCTATTATTTGTATTTTATTTTGTTTAAAAAGCGTATTTAATGTCAGGCTTAGACACAAAGCAAGCTGCAGGTATCTGCAGAGGAAGAGAGTTTACCTACTTTGGTTTTAAAAGTCATTTGCCACATAGCAGCGCTATTCCTGTCCCACACATGTGTAACAAAAACGCCTGGTGCTGTGAGGGTCTAATGCAAAAGGTAACCCTCACTGGGATTCACTGTAACTTTTTCAGGAATCCTAGTAGGGAGAGCAGGCACTGCCTCCGAGCCCTCACAACACTGTATTTATGTAGACGTGACATTGGTGAGACCTGATGACCCAGATGTTGGAGGAAGAATCAGGGTAAGCAAGACCCCAAGACACAGAGAGAGGCAGTCAAGGAGTGGCCCCGTTTACCTCTGTTTCTTCTCCCTCTCTCTGAAGCTATTAATAGAACCTTTTTACCTCTACACTAACCGCCTCTGCCAGTTCATTTCACTACACTTGTATTTCTCTAAAATAAAGTGAAGGTAATGGAGTTGTGAATCTTTATTCTTCATTAAAAATGTTGTTCACGTTATCCAAATACTTCTTGGGAGAAAATTACTTCTGCTGTAAGAAGCATTAACGTAGAACCAGACAAAGTAAACATAGTGAATATGTTGTTTAGGTCAAGAATAATTCCTAACTCTCCATGCACTACGTAACTGTGTGCTTAAGGGCAATAATCTCTGAACTTCTAGAAAACAACTGTATCATATACATCTTTGTATTCAAAGACCTATTACAGAGCACAGCAGTGTGAAAGACGAGCTCACTAACTTTTCATTTTCACCTTGTTGGCATTATAGTATAGGGCTCTGCGCTGGGACTTCGGCGTTTGGTCCGTATCAATGAGGACACAGTTAGGAGTCTCTTTTAAACTTCTTTGGAGCTCCAAACTCAGCTTTAGCATCATTTGCCTTTCAATTTGCACTTCTTACTTCTAGGAAGTTCATTTGAATATTATGAAAAACAAGTTATTGAACTAATTGTGTTGCAAAATAAATGATTGCAATGCTGAAATGAACCACTAGATGGCTTCTTGAAAAAACTATTTCTTTGGTTTGTTCAGCAATTTGCCATCAAAAAACAAGTCACTCCTGGTCACTTTGTATCTATATTGATATATAGTTGTTATCCTTCCTTCAGAATTGGAAAAGAAAGTACTTGTTTCTTTGTTCCCTTAAACATGCTAATGCATCTTTTTGTGCACATCTGTAAGTTACAAGTCCAGTTTCATATTGTAAAATTATGACTTTCTAGATGTATACAATGCATTCTTCACATTAAGCAAAGTTTTCACATTTTGAGTTAAAGAAAATGTAGATCGAACATGATTATTCACTCCAGAAAAGGTTTACTAATGAGAGTTCTTTAAATAATAAGCTTTCCTCTTGTATTTCCAATATTATGAAGTTCACATACATTTGATTTACATAGTGCTATTCAGGTATTTAACTTTCACATCAACTATACTTGAATGCATCAAATATACTTGATGTATGTATACTTGAACATTCAGGGAAATATTGAAATGTTAGTGACACATACAATAAGGAAATAAGTAACCAATTTGTTTAGAGACAGAGATAAATAATAGTTATTCCAACAGTCTCTAATTTCGAAATTTCTTTAAAATTCTTCTTTCATTCCTCCACCTCACATTTTGCTTCCTTTCCTTGACACTTATTCCTACCTACATTTTCCTCTGGGGAAAAGATTATTGCATATGGTATATAGGAAATCTGCATAAATAATTTTCTTAAAATGTCATTTTTATTGTCATAAAAACTTGGATTTTCTTTGCAATGAATGTTTCAGAGGAACAAGAAAGAAATTAATTAGAAATGAAGTGAAAATGTACAATTACTAAAGGCAATATTCATTCATTTATTGTAGTTAAAATCAAGTAGTCTTCAGGAGAAAGACAAACTTTCAGAGCTATAGTTGTGTATTTAGAGCTAAGTGGGTTGGGCTTTAAGGAAAGGGAAAGAAGTTAAACGGACTAAGAGTATTCTTCACATTAGCAGAAGTAATTCAATGTTTTTAATAATATTCATATTTGTTTTGGATACTGTTTTATTCTTAGTGCCAGAACCAGCCTTGCTCCTAACAATTGCTGTGCTCAGGGCAAGAGTGTGGATAGTGACCCTTTGTCCCTTCTCTTCCCCTCCCCTGCCCCATCTGCCCTGTGAGAGGCCGTGTGCTCATACACAGGGACTCTCCAGCCTGCATGGCCACGTTCTGTCCACAGCTCCTCACTCCCCCTGGGGCCTGGGATGTACCTGCTGTGGCTCAATCCAGCCCCAGGAAGACAGATCCAGGGAAGAGGCCAAGCAGGCCCTGCATGTGGGCTTAGGCCATTTGGACGGGAAATTCTGAGATTCTTGGTCCCAAGAGTGTGGTCCAGAAATGGGGGGAAGGGAGCAGCACTCCTGTCTCCATGACCCTAAAGCTTCCTCGGCCCTTAGGGAGACATGTGGGGGAGGACAGCTAAAGAGGGGCTCTCTAAGGCAGGGCTCAGGGTGCTCAGGGCAGGAGTGGTACTAGTGAGAACAATGCCGGGCATGTAGTCTCTCCATAAATATTCATGATATAGTTAGTTGTTGAGTTTGAATATGCTAGACTGGGCTAAGGGCCTTACATAAATATTATCTAATCTCCATGAGATAGGAACTCCATGAGGTAGGAAATATTACTTCCATTTTACAGATGTAAAACCTATGGCTCAGAGATGTTAACCGCTAAATATGTTACTTTGATCAGATTTTAAGGCCAATGGTAACCTCAACGACTACACTATATTTTTGACTAAATAAATGAAGATGGATTGTGTTTTCTGCAGCTTTAGTTTGATAAAGCAACTACTTTTCTCCTGCAGAATAAGCAAGGTTATTTATAGAAGAATAGCTTAGATGCAATGCTAAAAGCAAAGAGACAAAAAGGATATAATTTGTATTTTTATTCTCTGATCTTTTAAAACTAGTTTTACTGTGATATAATTTGCATACCATAAAGTTGACCCATTTAAAGTGTACAATTTAATGGTTTTTACTATAGTATTAATATATTTATAGAGTTTGAAACCTTCACTTAATCTAATTTTAGAACATTTCCATCATCCCCAAAAGAAACCTTGTACCCACTGACCAAGACAGCATTCATACGCCCTCAGCTCTACTGGCCTTTAGACAGGTTTCTTTCTGATCATAGGCCCCTACCTCCTTTTTCTTAGAGCATTTACTTTAGAAAACTTGTAATTAAACACTTTTTGCCCCTTTGAAATGTAGATACCTCTTCTTCCAGCCTCTTGCCAGTTTCATAACCCAGATAAGTCTTTCTCAAGGACCTGGGAGCCACCCCTGTAAATGTGATCATCATGGAAGCAGCACCCCTACCTCCCAGTCTCTAGGAGGGGAGGAGCCTCACTTCCTTAAGTGCCAACTAGCAAACACAGATGGCCCGACCACATGGACCACATCCCCCCTCAGCCTCCAGTACTTTTCCGCTAACTCACCCAGTGCTTCAAAACCTGCCTGCCTTTTGCTTCAGCAGACTTGAGTTCTCAGCAGACTTCAGCTCTCTTCCCGTTGCAAGAGTCTTAAATAAAATCTTCCTTGTCTAACTCCGTCCAGTGCAGTTTCTCTTTGATATCCACCCACCTCCTCCCACATTCTTTCCCCCATTTTTTTAGCCCTAAGTAACCACTAGTAATTGTGAAGTGGTTGTTTTCTAATCTTTTTATATTTTTATAAGGCAAATATGGTTCCAAAATAAAATACAAATCCTTACTATGTGTCTGTAATAAAATCTTAAATAGAAAATAACAGATACAGTAGTTCCCCCTTATCCACAGAGAATGTGTTCCAAGATCCCGAGTGGGTGCCCGAAACTGAGGATAGTACCAAAACCTGTATTTACTATGCATGAGTTTCTTTTTCCTTCTTCACAATTTCAGAGATAGAAGACTCGATTCGTTCTTACTGTAGACCCCGGCAACCTCAGCATACATTTTTTTTCTTTCTTTTTCAAATGGAGAACTTTCACCATTTCACTTAAAGGAAGCACTTTTCAGCTTCTCTTTAGCATATTTGAATTGCCAGCATCCCTACTCTTATGCTGTGGGGCCATTAGGAAGTAAAATAAGGGTGACTTGAACACAAGCACTGCGATACCAGGACAGCTGATCTGATAACCAAGAGGGCTGCTAGTGACTAATGGGTGGGGAGAGTCTACAGTGTGGATACCTGGACGAAGGGAGGATTCACGTCCCGTGTGGAATACAGCAGGATGGCCTGAGACTTCATCACACTACGCAGAACGGCGCACAAGTTAAAGCTCTTGTTTATTTATGGAGTTTTCCCATTTAATATTTTCACACCAAGGTTGACTGTGGATAATTGAAACCATCGCAAGTGAAACCTCAGATAAAGGGGGACTACTGTACAAAATTTATATTTAAGGTAAGTCAGGCTTTGGAAAACTAAATCTGCAAGCTAAATTAGGTAAGGAATTTCTATGGTCACTTGAAATCAGAGCTCAGCAGTAAGAGAGCAATATATATAAATATTCAGGCAAAGTTGATCTTATTGTAGTGAAATTGAGAATACTCAGATTTGAATATTGTTTATATGTTGCTTTTTATCATAATTTCTGAACAGAAGTAGCTTTCTTAATTTCTGTAATTTATACTAGCTCAACGTATGCTGCTAAATCCACAGGAAGTGGACACATCTTTCCTGTTCTGGAGCGCTGTGGTAGTTCTTCATTTTGGCTTCACTGTAATAAAAAGGTCTGTGCCAAGATAGCGCTCTACCTCTATTTAGTGCATCTGCTTTTCATTGAGATAGAGCCATAAGTTGCCCTGTAATCAAGAAAATAGGACAGTGACTATTGTAAGAAATCTGCTCTTCAGAAAGCTCTAGCAACATACAAAATGCATAATACATGGTGGAGGGGAGCTCAAAAAATTGTTTTAATTTGGAAAATGAATCTGTAAAATGGACAATTAAAATTTATTTTAACCTCTATGTGTAAGGCTCCAGCAAAGGCTTCTGCATAGTTTTTCTTCTTGTCCTTTCATTTAATCCTTTCTGTAACCTTAAGGGTACATGTTATCCCATTTCCCAGATGAGACAATAAAGCTTAGTAAGATCAAGAGGTTTATTCAAAGTTACAAAACTCTTAAGTAGTGGATCCAGAATTCAAACAGCGAAGTGTCTGACTCCAAAGCCTATGCTTTTCTGTCTCATTGTATTCTCTTATTTCTCCTTAGTGAAGCTTCCATGTCACTTTTTGGAGGATATTAAGTTTCTTTGGGCTTGAGCTTCCTGCCAACACATGGAAAATCCACCCTAAGTGACATGTCAGTATCCTTATTGAAAACTCGGTAGCAAGATCTTCCTTCATTATCAATAAACCATGTGTTTCCTAGGTTGGCAAAGGATGACTTAGTCCTGTGATGTTTGAACACTGGTTTTCAAATTTTATTAATCCTTAAAACTCTTTGTTCAAATGAAATCTTACAGGAAAGCCCATGATATAGATAGAATTGCTGTTGGAAGACAGCAAGGATGAGCAGTTTACTGATAACCGCACCATCACTGTAGCCACATCGAACATGTGCACACGCATTTACCCATCACTGTTCTGCTTTGTACACATCATCTCATTCCAGCCTCCAAACCACTGTTACCATTTCTGATTTAAGAAACAGTAGATCAGGATTGTTACTCCATGGGTAATGAAGAAGCCTACCACAGTTGCTTAAATACACAGGGGTTTATTTCTTTCATGTAATCAGAAGTCCAGAGGTAGCCAGGCCAAGGCTGATGCAGTTGCTCAGTAATACCAGACTATTTCTCTTTCTACCACCCTTAGTATGAGGCTCTTCTCATATATACGGGATATGCAACTAGCAGGGTTTACTAGGAAGGAACTAAGTGATCTGAAAATCATTAGGTTCTAGGAGTCCTGTGAAGACCTTGTTCCAGATTCCCTGTCACCAGCATAATTTCCTTGGGCTCCTTTCATCTGTCTTCTCAGCCTTGGGATTTCATTAACACATCACAAGTGGGTTGTTACCCCTTCCTCTCCCTCGATCCATTTTTGACTTTTGTTCTGGGTTGCAATTTACTTTCATGATCCCAGGGGTAAACACACTTTCATGATGTTTCTGTTTCTTTTCAGAAATCACGACTGTGTTAGTACTTTTCACATACATATCTCATTTAATTAAATCTAAGCTTCAGAGATGTTTTCTTTTTGACATTTTAATAATGACAACAATACTGGCAAACAGTTACATGGTAGTTACTAAGAGCTGATCCAAGAGCATGACATATATTAATTTATTTAATTTTCCAACAGCTCTATTATCCCCATTTTACAGATGATGAGTGGAAGTACAGAGTGATTAAGTGACTTGCTAAAGGTCATATGCTAGTAAGGAGCAGGACAGGATTATAATCTAGGCAATTTGGCTCCAGATTTTTGTCCACTACAACTGTTGCCTCTAACAAATTTAAAGACTTTACAGGGTATGATGACATATGTTGAAATATGTTATTTTAAATGTAGTTGAAAAATAACTACAAATCTTTAACATTTACCAACTGCCTACATGTTTATTTAAAATTGTGTTAATGCTATGATTTCTGACTCAAGTAATACTAAGGCAAATTTATTTATCTGTAATAAATATAAGATACAATGTACTTGACAATGGCAGAGGAACTGAGTTAATCTGACATCCTTTTAGCACATAAACTTCTTACTGGGACTGAAAAACTTTTTTTACTTGAAATATTAATAATGGCAACTTAGTATTAATATTTCTCATATATCAGGTACCATGCTATAGTAAAAATGGCACAAACTCTTTGCTATTTCTATTATTTAGAGGGGAGTCTCTTTCTTTCCCTATTGAATCTGGGTTGGCCTGTGATTTTACAAAGAGAATGTGGCAGAAGTAACATTCTAGGACTTCTGAGACTCAGTCATAAAAAGCCTGGCAGCTTCCGCAGAGGTGTACTGGAACATTCACTCTGGGGTTCCAGCTTCCATGCCATAAGGAAACACAAGCAGACTCAAGGAAAGGCCCACTGCACAGCACCCAAGGCTCCTGGCTGACATCCCACCCAACAGCTAGTACAAACCTGCCAGCCAAGGAGGTGAGCTCTTTTGGGAGTACATCCTCCAACCCTGGCAGATGACAAGAGGAGCAAAATGAGCTGATTCCACTGAGCTCTTCCCACATTATTGATGTGTGAGCAAACTGAATGACTTTATGCTTTAAGCATAAAGTTTGGGGGTAGTTTGTTATGCAGCAATAGATGACCAGAACATGTGCTAAGGCCTTCACAAATGTTACCTTAATTTATTCCTCACAATAATATTATGAGGCAGCTATTATTACCTTTATCTTAAGATGATGAAGCTGAGGCTCAAAGAGCCTTATGATTGCATAATCATCCAGAGTCTGTCAACTCCAATTTGAAGATGGGTATTTTTCCTGATTGATAAATATTACTTCACTTTGTGATCCATCTTATTCACAGGACAACTGTTGAGTCAGACATGACTAAGGTTAAATCTTAGTTCTGCCCTTACTGGCTCTATGTCCTTGGATAAACAGAAGACAAGTTTACATTTCATAAGACCGTGAAGGTCCCGATACATACAAAAGACTTGGCAGATGGTAGGCACTCAACAATGGGAAAATATTATCTGCTTTGAAAAATGTTTTCTATAATGAAAAAGCAGCTAGTGGTAAAGTTGCAGAAATGGTCTTTGATGGTGTGAACATAGGGTACACTCACATTTAGGAGCACGTATGTCCCAAAATAATGGTCTAACTTTTAAAATAAAAGGCCCTGTAACATCACATGGATGGTAAACCATGTATGCATACATGGCATGTTTACATGTATATATATACAACATGTAAGTGTATTTAACAGATTTCTTTGAAGTATAGAAAATTCCTCATTAAACAACTGTTTGTTACTTCATTTTAAGATTCCTTCCAGCTCTAAAATTCTGTGAATTTTACTTTGCGTTCTTCTACCACCTCAAATGTTGAGGGTCTTAAGAAGAAAATACAATCTCAGCCAAGTTTCCAACCATGTCAATATCCGTGTGTAATTTGAAAGCTATTCCTAAACAACTTGATACTCTGAGCAAAGGCCTTTCTCTCTAGTGTTGACTTCTACCAATTTTTAAACAGGGACCTACCAAAGTAAAACAGGTCCTATCAGGTGGCTGTCATCTTCCCCACTGGAGGTCAGGGGAGAGGGTGTCAGGAATAACACAGCAGCAGCCGAATGGAGGTCAGCAGTAAGGTGAACTGCTGGGAACATTACTGGTTTTGCAACAGGTGCTTAAGAACGTAGAAAATTGGATGTGCTCGTTCTTCCTTTATCCTTTTTAGCCTGTCTTACCCACTTATTTCCAGCTTAACTGGATGATGGTGGTCAGTAGTAAGAACTAAAACCTCAGCAGCTTGTCGAAAGACTCCTTCATCCTGTGCCTATGTGCTCAGTGCCTGTGTGTGACACGAGCTAAGCCGGCTGCTGGCCCACAGAATCCTGCGGGCACAGCTCTTTTTGTCTCCAGTGTCTTCCCTACTAACACTGGAGCTCTCACTGACTGATTGACAAGATGAAGACATGCATCCTGTTTAGAAAGTCTAAACAACAAATCCGAGTAACATCTACTAAAATCTGTATCCTAAACAGAGACTATACTTTTTAAGTGCTCCTGGAACATTTAAAAAAGTGAAAGACAATAAACCCCCCAAAGCATATATTACACACATAACATTCTGTTTTTGATGCCATAAAGATGAAAATAAAAGAATCAGAATATAAACTTCCACTCAACCCACATTAAAAAATCCCATTATCTGAGGAAAAAAGTGAAGAAAAAGAAAAAAGGAAAAGATATCCTTTCTTATGCAATTTTTGGGTGAAAGAGGAAATCAAAACTGAAACTTAAGAACACCTAGAAAATAACAGTAAGACAACACTAATAACCTAAATAATTCAGCTTAAGCAGTGCTCCAAATTAAGTCCATGTTTTCAATCTCTTCTTAACAATTAAGAAATATTAATAAAAATAAATGAATTAAGTGCTAACTCAAGGAGTTAGGAAAAAACAAACAACCAAATAAACTAAGGAAAGCAAAACGTAGGAAATTTAAGTGGAAATGATCAGCTGATACTCCTTAATATGATTAAATGTATCTATCTGAACCCAGTTCATTATAGCCAATGTTGTTTAACATTATTCTGGAAGTACTAGACAGCCCAATTAAACAAGATACAAAAAGGTATGCAAACTGTAACAAAGGTTACAATATGTTTGCAGATGACATGATTACGTAGTTGGAAAACACAAAATAATTAACTGAAATACTATTACAAACTATAAGAAAATGAAGTCAGGTGGCTAGGTAGAAAATTAATATAAATCATTAGCCTTTATATATAGTAAAATCAGACTAAATTATAAACAGAAAGAACTTCATTAATAATGACAACAAAAATGATGAAACTTGTAAAAATGAACTCCTAAAAATGTATGAGATCTCTGTAAAGTAAAATATATCTAAAAGAAACAGCAAAAAAAAAAAAGGACTCAAACAAATTGGCATCATTTTTAGATAGCCCACCATGATTTAGATGAGAAGTTCTAACATGATACTAATGTCAAATTTCCCTAAGTTAATCTATAAAATGAAAACTGTCCAAAAAAAGTACCAATGGATTTGTTTTGTGGAATGCAACTTAATTATAAAGTTCGAGTGGAAAAATACTTGAAACATATTTAAAAATTAGTTATTAAAACAATATAGGACTGATACAAAAAGAGAGAGGCAGATCAATTGAAGAGGATAGAATTAGAGACTAGAAACACAGCCAGTATGAAAATTCACTATATGAGAAATTTGTTCTATTTCAAATTAGTAAGAAATGGATGTATTTTTTAAAAAATAGCTTTAGGAAAACAAGGTAGTCACCTGAAAAAAAATAGTGAAACCCTAAATTCAGGACAGATCAATGATTTAAATGTGAAAAATCAAATTACAGAAATACTCAACCTTACTTTTCATAATTAAATTCTAATGATCTATTTTTCCCTTTGAGAAAAGGTACAGAAAATATATGCATAGTATAATTTACATTATGTAGGGCATTTATATACATATAGACACAGTTATGTATGTACCTGGTATTTCTGGAGGGACATACAAGAATTTGGTACTGGTAGGTGTTTCTTTGAAAGGTAACTAAAAGATGGGTGTCGAGGGTAGGAGAGGAACTTAACTTTTTACGGTTTGAACCAGGAAGATGTATTAATTTAAAAAATAAATTAAAACATATGCCAGAAAACAGAACCAGAAACCATATAACTGATAATATATTAGTAGGACCTAAAAGAAGATTAATTTGGTAACCCAAATTATGCCAGTAGAATATTCTATAGGGGTCTGAAATGTATGTGAAAATAATATAAAAAGAGAACTGTGTTACTGCATTTTGCAAGATATATCAATTAAGAGGTAGTTTTCTTAAAGAAAAAAGAATATTCAGTCCTTAGGGAATTTTACCTTCCAGTATTGGTATAAACTACTACTTTACCATAAGGTAGTAGTTAAGGAAGACTACCTCTCCTTTCATTTTTATTCTAGACATATTACATATTTTATGGCCTGAGTTTGTATATGCACCAGAATTCAACAAAAATAAAGAAAAGCTTTTGATTTAGAAAGTACCTCAAGGCAATAAAAAAAATCATTTTAATTTTTGATACATACTAAAACATTTTAGTCAGTTCCTCCTGACAGCATAACACGACAAATACACAAGACCTCAAACATGCTTTAAAATGACATTCAGCAAAGTACTTAAAATTTAATAAATAGCAATAATCACAAATACATTTTTCATACTCAATCATTAAACTACTAAAACAGCTAAAGAATAAATAAACAGGAATTGACAATAAAAAAAATAAGTGGGGTTTGCAATTCATTCTCCTTAAAAAGGGGGGATGATCCGAATGATTTCTTAATTTTCTTTTCAAGATTGTAGCATGATCCCCCCATGAATAAAATATATTGAAAAAAGAATCACTCTTACAATAATGTATTTTTTAAATACAACAAATAAATATGAAACCAGCAAAGCAATTTCAAGTTGTAATAAAAATGCCCCCCCCCCCCAAGCTATGGAAATATATAGTCATTGTGGTAGCAAATAATAGTATTTAAAGTGATAGTGCTTGTGCACTAAACTCATCTGAGACCTTGATATAATTTTAGTGCAAATCCCTAGGGTCCAATACAAGCATAACCCTATATTAGGGAAAGACATTACCTGTTGGAACTTATCTTGTACAATTTTTGTACATATTTATAAAGTTCAAGATTTAATGCATAGTAGAGTATCTTTGACCGCTTAATTCTGTCCCTTAATAGAGATGAAAAAAGAAGTGACTTGGGATTTTACCATTTGGTTTGTACCATATTAGAGTATTAAAGTCAACATTAGAAAATCTATAAAAGAGTTTTGTTTTTGCCATTAATTTATCTAACTCTACCTAAATTTCACATCACTGCATGTTAAATGTAAGAAAAATTCTTAGAGAAAGTTTTTTTCCCTTTGACAAGCTCATATTATGATGAAATCCAATAAGAGACAAATGTTATATAAATAAAAACACAGGTGAGTATAAGCGGTTTTTTATACATTAACAACCTTAACATCTAGTACACTGTTAAAAGATGTGTTGGCAAAAGCATAAAAGTTTCAATTAAAATAAGGTACTATTTTGCACAAACAAACCTTTTAACATAGGGTAGATAAAATGACAGTCAAATGAGTTTCAGCAGCCATATTTCTACAGTGAACTACAGTACCAGGATAAAAACAATTAGAAACAAATGAAAGAACATTATTGAACAGTATGAATACATAATGCATTTTTAGCTGCTAAAATAGTAAACTCTAAGTTCATAGAGTTACAAGTTAATTTAACCATGCAGGCTAATATATAATAATAAGAAATAACCCTGCATTTTTTTTCTTTTTAAACTAAAACTAGTTTAATTGTAAAGTTACAAAACAATAAATGGATATTGCTCCAACTTGTATACAATCAATCTCTCTTAGGTGATTCGTACCTAGCAAAGTAACAAAGCCTCATCATCACTCGTTTCATTTTTCAGTGTTGCTTCTAAGCAAGTGTCTGGTATCTGGGCAGTGTGGACAATACCACAGCGCTCACAGGGACCATCTCGATTACTTGGCCTTACTCCAGGGTTTGTTGCATTATATGGTTCTCTAAGCCCTTGTCCTTGATCTGAGGCGAGATCAAGAAGAGGTCTGGAGCAGTCATTCACATCAAAGTCTGAAGCTCCATCAGAAACTGGAATTAGCATTTCGACATCATCATCTTCTTCTCTTCCGTTTACCCCATTATCAAGTTGTCTCAAAGGACTCTGGTTCTGATTTACGGAACTTGATCGCCCTAATGTAAAACGTACCCAACGTAGCCCCTGAGTCATACGACTTAGCGCACTTGTCAGCTGGTGACGCGCTGGACTCACACTTGGGGGTTCCACACTGGTCACATCCCTTCCAGTATCTGTATGACCACCTCGGGTACTGTGAGTTGAGGAACTTGCACATGCTCCTACTGTTGCTTCTACTGCTGTTGTGGGAGGGACTTTTTGGGGCAAAGGAGCTGCAACCCCACCAGATGCTCCTGCTGTCTCTCTTCTCTCATTTTCTGTGTCTGTATCATCAGACTCCACGGAAAACAAACTTCTGTGAGAATTTCTTTCAGGTTCTCTGCTCGTACTTTGACTAGGGACAACCTCATCTCCATCTGCTGAGACCAAAGCCAATGACCCTGAATGACGTGATCTTGCAAAATTAAAAATACGATTCCAAATGTTGCTGGACCTGCCTGCCATAGGAAGCCTGATTGAAGTAAATCCAAGCTGAGATCGTACAGCTAGCCTCAGGTTTTCCAAAACAGAAGCCTACAAAAATAAGAAAAGATCTTAAGATAGCTAACAGAGGTATTAAGATAAAATACATTCTTCTATTAAGAATATGTTGTGGCTAAAAATTCTATTACTCATTGTTATTAGGGTTTGTGGAAGATGAGTTAAATTCTCTTACCTATTTAGGTACACCCCACCACAGAATCTAATCTACAACTTGAATCACTGCTTATGGTATTTAAAATTTTTTTGATACTTCATTGATATTTAATGTCAATTAGAACAGCTATTTTGTTTCAAAACCTCACATAGTAATACAATCCTAAGAGTGTACCAAAGTTAGAAAATAAAAATTATTTGATACTTTTATAACTAGGAAAGTAGAAGAATCTCTACCATAATTCACTAAGTGACCTAAAAAACTGTGAAAAACCAGAACAAATTAGATGTGATTTGTAAGGCTGAACCTTTCCAAAACATATGAAAATTATATTTCAGAGTTCTTTCTCAAGGATTTGTTGAATGAATGGATACAGAAGACATAATTACATTGTTATAAATAAAGCAAATTAATACATTTGTAACAAAGTACAGAAAACAACAAAAAACAAAAAAAGCTAAAAAAAAATTAACTTATTTATATAATACCCAACGGTATCTACAGATTTCTTCTCAATCTTTAAAGGTAAGTTTTATTTTCTACAGTTTAGTATTAAACATAAGTTATCAACATTATTTGAAAAATGGTGACTTTTAATTAGTGTACATAAAAGGTAACTATATTGCCCAACTGAAATAAAAATATTTTTTCTAGATGAATGAGTTTACAGATTTTTTTAAAAAGGTACATAGTCTTTAAGCTCCATCTAGTGGTTATTATAAAAAGGCATATTCAAACTTGGAAAAAATAGCTTTCATCAACTTGGCATTTAGTATTTAAAATATAGTATTTCCAGGAAATCTTGCCTTTCCCTTCACAAAAAAAAGAAGGGTAGAGAATAAGGAAGATGTGATAGCTTATGTCCTCCTCCTGTCCTTGTGAGTGGGATTGCATTTGTGCTTTCCATATTGGCCCTTCCATAGTGTCGCAAACACAATTCATGGAAAGCTAAGAGGCTACCATCATAGGAACATTTCGTAACCTAGCTTTAGTAAAGCACAGATTATTAATAAGAAATGTGGGTATCAGCACACATGGATTTGCTATACAGATGAATAAGATTTAAAAAAAAAAATTCACATGCCTAATAAACTCCAGATTTGGTCCTCAACATTTAGCATTCAAGGTGTAAGGCTTTGGGTAAGCCCTGTTACTATGTCCAGAAATGAACAAGTCTCTTCAGATATTCTTCCACGTTATACAGCTATTATCCATCAAGATCAACAATGCTTTCAACAGACTTTAATGCTGACTTTAACATATTCCTTTGTCATAGTGATGTGAAGCGCTCTACTTAGTTAAAAGTCTGTTTAATTAAAAGGTTACCAAACTAACATCAGATTATATGAGGGGATCTCATGAATGTTTTAGGAATAATTTTATATACTTCTGTGGTTTATGAAGCAGAAAGCATTCCTCAGAAAGCATTTCCATTTTGAATGAGACAATAAATTACAAGATTTTTTTCTTTTTTAAAACTGCTATGGGAATTTGATAATTTGTTACCAAAAGTTTCAAATTTGTGAGTTTAATCTCAAATGAATAAAATCTAATTTATCATTCATAAATATATTTTATTTTAAAATGTTGGTGAAGTAGAATTCTCACACAAGGGTACATTATAACCCTAGAATGGGGTAGTATGTAGTAAAGAATTTAACCTTACTCAAAGCCTTTGTCCTTGGCTTCTGGGATGTGACCTCTAAGCCCTTGGAATGTCATGACTGACAGAAGTGTCTTTGCCTGGGGGCCTTGGACCAGCCAGATAGTAACAACTGTGATTTAGGATGGAGGCTCTGTGCCATATCAACAATGTCATGGAGAATGGGGGCTTTGGGTCAATCTCTGAAGGGGCTAAAGACTGAGATTAACCACATGTGCAATTAATTACATCTATGTGATAGAGCCCCAATAAAAACTGGGCACCAAGGCCTGGGTGAGCTTCCCTGGTTGTTAATACTCCATGCATACATACTGCCACATATCTGTGTCCACAGAATAATATTCTCCTATCTCTATGGGGATAGGACAACTGGAAGGTTCATGTTTGGTAGCTTCATCAACTCTGTCCTATCAATCTTTTCTCTTGGCTGTTTTTAATCTGTATCCTTTCACCGCCATAAACTGTAACCATGAGTAAACAGCTTTCAGTGAGCTCTATGAGTCCTTCTAGTGAATTATCAAACCTGAGGGTGATATTGGGAACCCCCCTAATTTGCAATTGGTGTTAGGAGTGAGGGCAGCCTTGTGTGGACTGCGTTTTCTCTAACCTCACAGAGTTTAGAGATGGTGGGTGGTAGTAGTGGAGTGGGTTTATGGAATTAACCATGGTCTGAATTCCTAATGAAAAACAAACCTTCCCCAGGACAAGGCTGAGATAAATAAATGACAAATTCCAATCAGTGGAATTTGTGAATTATTTACTTAGCAAATTATATCTGGAGAAATGTTTTAAAACTACAAATTCTCACCAAAGATTTTCTAAAAGATTCAAATAAGGTGACAGACTGTACTCAGAAATCTCACTCACCAAAAAGGAAATGATCCTTCATTTGAACAAAATTAAATCACTGGGCAAACAATGTTTACCAGTTTTTCTTAATTCTAATACCAGGAACAATTTTTATAAATGTTTCTGGATGAATTTACAATTTCAATATATAAACCCTTATGACTAAAACAAATGCTGGCACATTTTTAAGCAATGAAAAATAAATTTTAAAAAAATGCTGAGAAATTTAAAGAATTCTGGAACATTAATTAAGAATGAATTACCATGTAAGAAAATGGTATAAATTCTTAAACACTATAAAATTCGGCTTGATGTTTTTTCTCTTGTGACATAGAAACATTAACTTAATTTCAATTACTAATCTAGTTGTTATATTAATAACATATTCATTTTAGTATTCATTATTAAATTGTCCAAATGTTCAGTTCAAGTAGAACACAATTTGCCAAATTTACTTTTAAATTTTAATGCACTAAATTATTCTTTTATTTATTTATTTTTTTGAGACAGTCTCACTCTGTTGGCCAGGCTAGAGTGCCATGGTGTCAGCCTAGCTCACAGCAACCTCAAACTCCTGGGCTCAAGTGATCCTCCTGCCTCAGGTCCCTGAGTAGCTGGGACCACAGGCATGTGCCACCATATCCAGCTAATTTTTTATATTTTTAGTAGAGACAAAGTCTCGCTCTTGCTCAGGCTGGTCTTGAACTCCTGAGCTCAAGTGATCCTCTTGCACTAAATTATTCTAAACAGTAAAATGCTTAAGAATTGCACAACCGAATTAGAAGAATGAAAAATACATCTTTGCATTTTGTAGTATTTGTTAAAATATAAAGAAAATTATAATTTCAAATCTTCTATATTTTTAAATCCTTGATTTGCAAAAATTCTGACACGGTCAAAAGTCTCTGCTTTATCACATATGCAGGCACAGGTTTCATTTTAAGAGATACTGAAATAGAAATCATGAATTGCAATATACCTGATTAGGTGAACAAACAGGAAAATCTTCAACTGGTGGAATTAAACCCTGAGCTATCAATTGTCCATAAGAGGGAGGAGCTTCTCTTCTTAACAATTCTGCTTCCACTCTTGACAACTGTGTTTCAAAGGATCTTTGAGAGTAGACAGGGACAAAAAGGGTTAAAAGAAAAAACGGCAAGCCAAAACAGTATTTTCTATTATCAATAATTAAAACAATCTGAACATTAATATATTTGATCATTTTTAAAGCTTAGTCATTCAACCACCATTTACTGAATATATATGTATTACCCCTACACCGGGAACGCAAAGATGAAGTAGTCTGTCTATCCTCATGGGGCTTCACACTAATAGAACCCTGGATCATTAAGTTTTACTAAACTGAAAATCTGTGTAAAAGGTAAAGGGAGAAATGATACTAAGTTTTTAAGCTCCTAAGAATATTTGGGGTGAGGGGAGCTTCCGACTTCAGGTGACAGTATCTGAAACTCTCAGAAGACACTATTCAAGTCCAACACATTCAATTTTCAGATAAGAAAGAGTGAAATGAGTCACCAATACACTTTCTGGAATATTTAACTCAAGACCTCTGGCTCTTTATTGTGCTCTTTTGTTGCAATGTGGTAAAAAGTTTTCTGGCTATTAATACTTGTCCCCCCAAAAAGATGCAGTAATAGTTACTATGATACTGTGCATCTGTGTGCCTTGAATGTCTTAGCTGGCTGGCATGTAAAGTTCTTCGCTAAATCTATTATTATTTGTAATTGTCCTGGGACTGAAGGTCACTGTTTCCACAATAGCCTCCTAGAGGATATTTCTGTTATTAACTTTTCCCAGGCCCAACTTACCCTGCACCACACTGAAAACTACTTTCACTCTCTGAAGGTCACTTTTTTTTATTTGCTCAGCTAATTTTTTATTTTTTGTAGAGATGGGGTCTTGCTATGTTGCCCCAGCTTGTCTCTAATTCCTGGACTCAAGCGATCTTCCCACCTCGCCTCCCAAAGTGCTGGGATTACAGGTGTGGACCACCACACTCAGCCTTGAAGGTTACCCACCTCTTACTGAACTGGGAACACTGAAGTGTGGCTCTCACTGAACTTTACAGCATTGACACCAGCCTGGTGTTCCAGTCTTATCTCCTATTAGTCTTGCATATGTATCCTAGGCTCCAGATATGTTGAACTATGTTCTTACTTCTGAGCAATGCTGGGCATTCCTACTTCTATATATTTTCCCCAGGCTATTAACCACACCTTTTCCCTATCTATATTCTACTCATACATTTCAAACGGCACCTCTCCAGTTAAAGCCTTTCCACTACCTCCCATTAGATTGGGTAGTTTTGACTCTTACACTACTGTTTTATAGCTCTTACAGCACTTGCACCAATTCCTTCTTCCTAACTGTAAACTGCTTGTGATATTATGCCTTATTCATTTTTCTATTCACTTGTGTAGTGCTTTGAACATAGGCTTCCAAAATCTGTAATTACTAAATTAGTATTTATAAAAGTACAGTTTAAAACACTGGAACTCAGGGTAGCAGCTTACAAAATTCCTACAAAATAGACTAATTTGAAAACAGGAGCTGGTAAACGTATTTGCTTTTCTCCTAAGTTTTAAGTATTTAGTTTATAATGTGTTTAGCCTTTTGAGTCTTGGGCTTTTCACACTAATTTTATATGTCATTAACAATCTTTACCCATTCCTAAACTCATATAAAACAAAAACATATTGCTAATCACATTACTTTTTTGAAATATTTGGGCCTGTTTTTATTGTAGACAGCATAACCACTACATTTCTGTCTTGATACTGACCTTCGTTCAAACATTCTCAGAGAATAAAGTTTACAAGTACATCCCAACGCAATGACAAGTAACAGGCCACAGATAAGGCTTCCTATGACGGCTGCAGTGATGACTCTGGTAGGCACAATTACTGGGCAATTCTCCTCATCACTGCCATCACCACAGTCATCTTGAGAATCACACACCCAGCTTTCAAACACACAACGATTGTTTTTACAATGAAAATTTCCTGGCTGGCAAAAAAAGCAGTTTTTTTCATCTGAGCCATTAGGGCAATGGTTCTGGTAGTTGCAGCGATCAGAACGAGGATAACAGACACCATTTCGGGAACATGGAAATTCTTCCTTTTGGCACATGGTACAATTGGTTTCATCTCTTCCATTTGGGCAATGCCAATACCCATCGCAACGCTGCTGTTCAGTATAACACCCCCAGTTACCTCCACAGGGTATTTCCCAAGGCAAACAGAAACCATCTACTTGGTAAGTAGCATTAAATCCCCTTGCAGCATTCACTTTATCAGCACAAAAATGCACCCTTATTTGTCCAGAAGAAGAAACAACTGTAAGAGGTGCATGAGCATCAAAAGCAGTTAACACACGCAAAAGCTTGTGAGGATTCTCTTCTAATCCATCATATATTTTCACATAATCACCATAACCAGTACCATCAAGTTTAAAGTCAGTGAAGCGCAAAATGACTTTACGATGATCACCGGTGTCTATTAACCAGGTGCAATTGCTTCCAGGAGGATAAAAGTCTGGATAATTGGGAGAATTAAAAGTACCATAAAAATATTTTAACCACTGCCCACAAGTTGGCACATCACAGTCTATCTCATCTCCTAGGTCAAGGCAGTCAATGTTCCCATCACATTTTAAAGATTCGGGGAGGCAAGTATAAACTTTGGTAAAACGGGATAGACACTGGAACTGGTTGTAAGCACAGGGTTGAAAAGAAGCAACTGTTGGAGGTTTAGCTTCTTTGGCACAGATCTCTTCATCAGAACTATCTCCACATTCATCCATGTTGTTACATTTCCAGGCTTCTGGTATACACTTGCCATTGCCACAACGAAACTGATCACAAGCACAATTTGGTTCCTCAGATTTCCCTGGAAAGATACACGTAGAAGGGAGATGGAGAGGAAAGGAGAAAAAACATACTCTTCAAATAACTAACAACACCAAGTGGCCATTTTATAATAAATGTTGATTACGCCCAAGCGATAAGGGTTTAAAAAAATCTTGCTTTAAGAAACAGGTTAAATTCTAATAAAAAATTAGTATTGGCACACTAATTACTGAACAATTCAATTTATTAAATGATTACTGTTCCATGAAGATCTCTGCATTGTGATCTAAAGAGAGATCTGTTTTTGCAGAGAGCTATTTTACTGTAGAACATAGAGTAAAATAAGATACACACACCAGTAAGATATGCTGAAAACTTTAAATAACTTATAGTATAGACAATGTTATAACAATGACATTTTTAAATGAAGAAAAATTTATCCACAATCACCTTTTCAAATAAATTGTTTTCATATTTTTCTCTAGTTCTTGACTATATATTTATATACATACAATATTTTGCTATGTATGTCATAGTATATTTTGCAAGTGCATTAATTTAGACTGAAACTTTTGCTAAGATTATAAGATTAATTTTATACTATTTATGTTTCACGTAATCATAATACTTTCATCCTATAATTTTTATTGTTTTAACACAACTGTAAAATACATAAATGTATTCATCAAAATAAACAGAAGAAAGGGAGAGAAAAAAATTGGGGTGCCTATAGAATTCTAATTATTACTTTAGCGCACCATCCCAAATATATAACAATAATGAGGCAGGGAAAGACAACCAAACAATATTAGACTTCTACAGTCCTCAAATTAAAAATGTTAGGTCAATACTTCTCCACTAAACAACTTATTTATTAATAGATGACAGAAAATATGCTTCAAAGCTACATAAATAGTAAAAAGATGGTGTTTTTAAGAAAAAAGATAAAAGGTAGCACATGTTTGCTAAAGAAGACTTCGTAATTTCAAAAGACGGAAAACAATTTTCAGCAAGAAATATACATAACTAATGCTCTGAATTTCTATGATCTGGTCACTCTTCCTGGATGCAGTTTAAGAAAAAAAAAAGAATTTTCTTCTTTTGAGACTGTAAGCTATGAAGGTGAAATTCACACAAAAAATACATTCTGAAATAACTTTCAGGATATGGGTGAGCACTTTTAGGAGAAAAAGTTATTTTTCAAAAAAATGTACTCAAGATGTTTAAAAAGAAAATTAACCTTAGTTTATGAAATTAATCATTTTATTAGAGTTACACAAAACACCTTTTGGAAACCCAGTTCTAGAGCATCTAATGTTAGCTTTTAATCCTCAATCTCAGCTCCCTTGAGAGGCTAGTCGTCATTAAATGGACATTGTTTAGAAGATTAGCTTTGAGGTGACTGAGCAATTAATACCACGGAAGTCGGTTCAGTATCTTTCTTCTTATTTAAAAACACACCTGAAAAATATGCCAGTCTGAAACCCTTTCTAGAGATACTGTCATCCGAATGAAATCTGATCCAGACGTGGTCTTGTGAAGAGATATATGGAGGTGGAATTGTGGAACCACAAGCTCTGTAACTTTCAATATTCTTGTATGTTTCTATTGTCAACCAATCCAAGCTGCACCTTCTGGACCCTTGAATATCAAAATCCTGAAAACTACCAAAAAAAAAAAAATCAGAAATGGCTATTAAAAAAAAGGCAATTTTAGAAAAAAAATTCATTATAATACAATGTACCTGAGGACATTCTCATAAGCATCCATACATCTGTTGATTCTCCTGGCTTCCCAGGTATACGACCATATCATTAGCAAGTAATACTGCCTCTATGTTCCTACTCTCTTTCCCAGATTCTAGAATATTACTTCTTCATAAGTAATGTCAGACTCCATAATAATTATTAGCTAAAAAACAGGTAACAGTTGGCACCTTTTTCTTTTGCATGTGTTTAGAAAGTACCACTTCTAATTCAGAACATCTCAATTGTTGTGTGTTCAAAACAGAATTACCAGTCCATCATAATCTGATGAACTGAAGTATATACAGAAAAAGTCAGCCTTCTCTTAAATCAGACTGATTCTTCATCTGCTTGCTTAATAAAAAATGTATAGCTTATATTTTCAGGAGGCTAAATAGCAGAAATCTGAGCCAAGTAAAATAATTTAAAATGAACAAACAAAAAACCATTTTCAGTGAAAAGTACTTTAGTTTGGGAATACTCTTTTACATAAATCACTTTATAGTCAAACAGTATCTTGTCGTTAATACGATATGGGCATGAGCATAGGGCAAAAACATCAAATAAATAAAAGCACATACAAAAATTAGTCACTGCGTACGAAAAAAAAAAACAATATAATTTTCCAATATCTGAACATGTCTCACCAACAAGTGAAGATCTGACTTTATTTTCTTGTCACTGCCTTAAGCTAATGAAATTAATTACTCAAGGATTATTATACCAGGATATTTCCTCTTTAAATATTCTGAATAACTAACAAAAGCTAACAGATAATTTCACTCTCTTTTAACTATCATGAACAATGCTTTAAAGAATCCTTATACCCGTTTCTCTCTCTTATACACATAAGCAAGTATTTCTCTAGGACAAACTTTTCTAAAAGTAGAATTGCTAGTTCAAAAGATGCAATTCTTCTTTAAATTTGACAGACCCAGACAAAGTATGTTTATGCTAATTAACAATTCCACTGAGGATATATCAAAGTACCCATATCTCTAGCAAAATGAGATGGTCTATTTTTAAAAAATGTGTTGCCAATTAGATGGACAAGAGATTTATCATTATTCTGTTTTGTATTTCATGGTTTTTGATCAGCATTTCCTAAACTTTTGATCATTTAGATTTTCTTAGAAATTATTCATTTTATCTTGATAGTAAAATTTATTACTACAAAGCTGTACACAGTACTTTCATACAATTTAAAGATTTATTTCCCCATCTGTGGTCTTTAAATTTGCTTTAAATTGCTTAAAATAAATATACTACTGGCAAATAAGGAAGTTTTGTCCCTTCCCTTTTTTTATTTATCTTTTGCATCGACTAGGAGTTCCAGTACGAACAGTGAAAGCACACATCCTTGTCTTGGTCCTTGGTGCTGAAATTAACTTGGACATTAAGTTTGTTTTTGAAAATTTTTTGATATACATCCTTTATCAAGTTAAGGAAATTACTTTTCTATTCATTTGGTAAAATTTGCTTATAAAACTACATAGGTCTAGAATCTTACTCTGAATATGATTCGATTTCTTTAGTGGTTATTGATTTCATCAGTTTTCTAATTCTTCTTGAATCAATTTTGGTAACGCATATTTTCTAGAAAATAAGCCATTTCATCTAAATATAAAAGCATTAACATAAACTGCTTATAATATTCTCGTGTCTTTTAAAATTTCTATTATATTTATAACTATAGATACTTTTGCTCATTTTTATCTTTTCTCTTTTTTTTCAGTCTTGCCTTGAGCTTTGTCTATTTTCCCAAATTTTTCAGAATGCTAGCTTTTTGTTTTATTGAATCTTATTGTTTATTTTCCTGATCTTATCTTTCTTTCTACTTTAAAATTCACCTTGTAGTTCTTTTTCTAAACTCAAGTTAAATGCTGTCCTTATTTATTTTCTCTCTTACTAATTTTTAAAACAATTCATTAAAGCTATAAATATTTCTCTAAGTACTCTTTAAATGTGTTCCAACAGTTTTAATACATAATACTTTCAGTATGGCTACTTTAAGAATATTAAGTCCTATTATGATTTCCTCTTTAATGCAGGAGTTATTTAGTAATATGTTTCCAAACATACAGGTTTTGTTATTTTTTTTCTTTTATTTTAATTTGCACTGTGGTAAGAAAACACAATGTGAATGACGGAGAGTCTTTGAAATGTACTAAGAATTTTTTTGTGATTTAATACATAATCAATTTTTATAAATGTTCCACGTCTTTGAAAACAATGTGTATTCTCTGTTGAAACAGATTTATAAACATTAAAGGTGCATTAAAAATCTCCCACTAAAATTGTGGATTAGTTAAACTTGCTGGGTAATTCTCTAAATTTTGCTTTGCATGAATTTTAGGCTATGTTACTAGGTACATGAAAACTACTACTATTATATCTTCCTGGTAGATTATCCCATTTGTTGTTAATATTTTGTCTTAAGCTCAATTATATCTGATGTTAATCTTCCTATATTAGCTTTCTTTTGATTAGTATCTCCAAAGCTAGCCTTTTTCCATCCCCCTCTCCCCTTTTAGACTTTCTTTTTGTTTTAGGTATGTTCTTACAAGCCCCCTATAGCAGGATCATACAAACCAACCAACCAATAAACCCAGTGGGATAATACATCTTTCAAAGAAAGGTTTGAGTTAATATATTTGAGTATTTTATTAGGTAGCCTTTTCTATTTGGGGGAAGAGTTCTCATTTTTCTCCTTTCCTGTCTTTTTGTGAATAATTTTGTTTTAAGGTTTCTTCTCTTCTACCAAATGCTCAATATCATTTCTATTTTTATCAGTAGTTACCTTTTGGTATTTTAATTCAAAAACCAAAGCACATTTTTTTCCTAAGAAAGGCCAAGCAAGAATAGTCAGTGTTTCTATTCTCTCAAATGCTCAAATTGGGTGGAAATAATTTACAACTTTATTCTCACTAACCTCTCACTAAAATTTAGCAATTCCTTCACTTATAAACAACACACCATTATACTATTTACAGTACCTGCCACTCCACTATCAGAAATCAGAGATATTCTTACATTACATTCCAGTTTTTACAGATGTCTAAAAATACCATTTACATTTAAATTACTTTGAAATTACATTAGTTATTAGAACCATCACCTGATCTTATAATGTGTTAATAGAAAAGCATATATTACTATACTATAAATATTTAAAAATATCTGATAGCTGTACATAAGTATAATGAGTTCCCTTTATAATACTATATATTTTATTTTATGAATTTAAAAACATTATTCTGGGAAAGAATATATAGGTTTCACCAGATTATCATCAAGTGTCCATGGCATAAAAAAGGGTAAGAAAGAACCCTGGACATAATAAATCTTAAAATGTTTAGAGTAAATTTGTGTTCCAACTTTATTTTGTTGTCTGTTTTCCTTAGCATTACATTTTTTCATACATTCTGAAATTTTGGATTGTAGGTTTATTTTGTAGATTTTTTTTTTTTTGGCTCTCTTTTTTTTTTTACCTTCTTTACCTCCGTGTTCCCATATACCTGGGCCACCATTCCAGAACTAGTCTTAAATGGTGGTTCAGAGTATTACAGATCCTGTCATGGAGGTAGCAGGTAGCAAATATTCGTATTTATTAGGATACCTCCTTTCACCTCTTAAGCTCTCAGTCCCATATAAGTTCTGGCAGTGGTTACTGAAGTTTTTTTCAGGCTCCTTTCTTGAGCAAAATTGCCTGAACCTAGTCCTTGTTTAGGATCTAATCCTCTATTTGCGATGGATAAGGTGGTCTTTGCTGATTTTGGTGGGCTTCAAGGGAGAGGAATGAAGTAAAAATGGCTTTATTTCATCATCTTTAGCCAGTTTTACATACAGAGCTCTCAGTATTGTTTATACTCCATAATTTTAGTTTCCCTCTTCTATATAGATTTTTAAAAACCATATTTCTAATTCCATTTTACTAACAATTTTAATTTTGTTTTATATTCAGGAATGAATGCTAATTTTCTTTTTATCAAAATGCTTTAAAGCATCTGAGTACTCTAGATAATCATATACTTTTTGATTTATTAACATAATAAATTAATATTTCCTAATACTCATATCTATGTCTAAAAGAGCTGCATTTAATTATGGCATGTGATTCTTTTGAATCATGTATTTAAGATTTTGTGTCAATAATCACATATAAAACTTGTCTGTCTTTAGGTATATGCGTGTGTGCTATCTTTTTAAAGTTTTGGTATAATGACTTTAGTAAGTAAAGGGGGAATGGAGGGGGCATGGGCAATATATATAAACTGAACTTTTGTACCCCCATAAGTTGAAATAAAATAAACAAAAACAAAACAAAAAAAAGAACTAGACAATTCCTAAAATCACTTTTTGATCTGTGTAAATCCAAATTCATTAATTCCTTCCAGAATTTAGGAAATCTTCCTCTAGATGTAGGGCTCACCTTGGATTTTGTTCTGCATTTTAGTATTATCCTGGTTTTTAGTGTATCCTACTGTGTGAAATCTCAAGCCAACACATGATCAAGCCAGATGGTAGTATTCCATGTTATCTCTTCTGTGCTGGTAATAATTTCCAAGTTTTATATAACTGAGCTGGTAAGCTACAAGTTTACCTTTTAGGTTAAAAGATGAAAATCTCTATAAATTCTAGTTTCATGTTAAAAAAAATCCAATATTTGGTAAAAATGTTATTTGTAAATACATTTACACTTGGTCATATTACAATAGAAAATAAGCATATTGTTTAGATTCTAACATTGATACTATTGCAGAAAAATAACCTTAATGGTGCATCCTACCAATCAATCAAGCAAGAGAATCAAACTCTTCATGGAGAACACAACAGCTTCCAGACGTGCCAAGCTCCTGGGTTCCAGGAGGTATAGCCTAGGGCAGAGGGGACTAAAAAGAAAACAAACTATATGGCCCGTGTTTATGGCCTCTGCAGAAAAAAGGGGATAGATGACAGTTATGTTTCTCAAGACTGGCTCCCTCATTAAGTAATAAATACTAAAAAAGAATATAGAAAAAGATGAGAGTAGGCTATATCTACAAGCCTTATTTTAAAAAATGTAAAATGAAGGAATTTGAATCTGTATCTCTAAAGTCCCTTCCAAATCTAAAATTGCATGATTCTTACCCATAAAATGTTACATGTGAAAGGATGTCGAAGGTTCCTTTGTGGGCTACACTGTCTCTGTGATGGGTTTATGGAATTCTTATTTGTTTCGCTTCAAGCTGCAGTTCCTTGTTTAGGCACACTATTTTTTCCCCTCTTAGTAAATATTTTTTTCTAATAGCCTTGATATAATTTTCCTAAGCAAGCAATATCTAGTTCTACTAAATAGTTTCTCTTCAATATCTTATTCCCACATTGTTTTTCTCTACAAGTAATTCACTAAATGTTTTTAAATTTAATCTTAACCTCCCTTATTTATATCACATTTTTTCTTAGAATCTTAAATTTATAGTTATTTCTCCTAGGAATGCCTTTCACTTTGTATTCCTAATAAATGTTCTTTTATTTCCAAGTTATTAAAAAAACATTTTTCTAGATATAGAATTTATTCATAATCAGCTTATTTCAAGTTTTATACATATATGCATAAATATACACAGATATGTACCCATAATCATGTTTAACTCATTTAAGTAGAAGCCTCTACTAATGAGACCAAGGATATGGGCTAGATCTCTATGTGGATTAGTGAGTTTATTTGTCCCACTGCCCAAGATTACTCTTGATCCTAATGTGTACCTTTTGTTAAAAAGTAGCTAAGGAGAATATAGATGCCTCATTGCAAATATATTAGAAAATGCTCAAAATACATGGCAGATGGGCCATTATTCTTAAGATGATATTGATAGCTATAATTTATTACATTTTCTGAAAACCCTCCTTTTTAAATTACTGTATGTTAAGCAATATTACTTGAAAACTGAATTTATATCTTATAATAAAATATGATATAGTAATATAGAAAGGCAAAGAATTACCTTATAGTAATGATTTCCCCTGGGTTTGCCCTTATGAGCCAGCTACAGTTGATTTTGGCAGGATATTGAGAAGGCCAGCCTGGGCTCGTGATTATACCACTTGGTGCTCGAATTTGTTCTGGAGTCTCTCCACAAGCTGGAAGACAGATAGCCAAAGCACCTTAGCTCATTATTATATTTTAAAACATAGTACTACTAGGTAAATCAGTGTTTTTTCAAAAAACAAAAACTTCAGACATCAAATAACAGACAATAAAATATGGTAGTATCAACTTTAAAAAACTATGATTCTAATGAGATATTTCAGTTTCCTCCCTTTCAGACAAAGTACCTTATCCTAATTAAGTATAGTAGCTCCCCTTATCTGAGGTTTCACTTTCCACAGTTTCAGTTACCTGAAGTCAACAGTGGTCCAAAAATACTAAATGGTAAATTTCAGAAAAAAAACAATTCATAAAGTTTTAAATTGTGCTCTACTCTGAATACTAATGAAATCTCTCCTATGCTGCTCCATCCTGCTCTGTCCCATCCAGGACATGAATCACCCTTTGCATTGCAGCGCTTCAAAGCTGTATATGCTACCCCCGTTAGTCACTTAGCAGCCATCTTGGTTATCAGATCAACTGTCACAGTACTGAAGTGCTTGTGTTCAAGTAACCCTTATTTTACTGCATAATGACCTCAAAGAGCAAGAGTAATGATGCTGACAATTCAGACAGAAGCCAGAAAGTATTTCCTTTGGACAAAAGTTTTCAACTTAATAATAAAAGGAAAAAATCATATGTTGAGGTTGTTAAAATCTATGAGAATGAATCTTCTATCCATGAAATTGTAAAGGGAAAAAAGAAATTCATGCTAGTTTTGCTGTTACATCTCAAATTGCAAAAGTTATGGTCACAGTGCATGATAAGTGCTTAATTAAGATGGAAAAGGCATTGAATTTCATGGCCACCAGGTTTGGTACTATCTGCAATTTTAGGCATCCACTGTGAGTCTTGGACTGTATCCCTCTCTCCCATGGATAAGGGGGGACTACTGTACACATTTGGGGCAGGCAAGGACATTTTCAAATTGAATCACTGAGTAACAGTTCAAGAGTCAGGATTACCAGTTTTAGCCATGGGAAAAATGATTTTTTTTTGTTTTTTTTTAAAGAAATGGAGTCTTGCTACATTGCCCAGGCTGGAGTGTAGTGGCTATTCCCTATTTACAGGTGTGACCACAGTGCAATACAGACTTGAACTCCTGGGCTCATGTGATTCTCCTGACTCAGCTTCCCAAATAGCTAGGACTAGAAGCGCACTACCACTCCCAGCAACATTTTTTTTTTTGTGAGTACAATATAATCTGTTCAATTTTGGTTAAGAATGCTATTAATAGAAAGTATACTATGTAATTTAAAGACTTTATCCATAATGATCAAAATAAAACATACTATATTGCTTAAAGTCAATCTTCCTTTCTATAGAACACCACATTTCCTGAAGAAAATATGCATTCAAGAATTTAAAAGTATATTCTACTGCAGACAAATGTTCATGCCTAAAATGGATCTACCCTGAATTAGGGTACATTGCCAAAGGGATCTTGTTTTGAATCACTTTTCAGAATACAGACATTCGTGGCACAGAACACACAGATACACCAAGAGCTTAGCATACACCTCATTGCCCAGGCATAGTCAAAGCTTTCAAATTATTTTTGCTGTTGTTATTTCCTTATTAGGAGTAAAGTTCCCTTACAAAAAAATTTTAATTCCGATGAACAATGTTTTCCAAAAAAACTAAATTTATCCAATTTTAAGAGCTTATTAACAATAAAGTGGCAAAGTTTTGCTTCTACTTTGCTCTGAGCTATCATTACAGTAATTTAATGAAAAGATACCTTAAGTCATTTAAAAGATCTTCTTTTTCATTATCTCTTAACTATTCTGGAGTAATATGCTAAAGGAATTCTTAAGTTCATGAAGATGTAAATAAACATACAAATAAACAGGCAAAAATACTTATTACCCCTTCCCCAGAATATAGAACACATTGTTCATTTTCATTAAAAGATTCAGCTACATTAAATGATACAATTTTGAGTTAAATTATATTTAACTCAGAATTATAATACTGTATTGGCATTTAAGTATTCAAAAACATTAGCTGATTTAACAGCAATGAGACACAGCCAAAAACTAGGTGGGAGTAATGTATGACAAAGCAGAAAATTGCTAATCTTCAAATAAGTGGACAGATTAATTATAGACAAAAACTAGAAAGAATTTTACTAGGTTTTTGTTTTATTAGATTTTAAGGAAAAAATTCCAAATACATGAGAAACCCATAGGTGGTGCTCTTATACCAAAAACTAAAATAAGATGCCAGTGTGATACTTTGAAAAATATATTTTGTTAATATCTTATTAACAAAAGATAAGACATACCCCTCATAAATAAGAATGGTTACTTTAAAATTCAGTAGTTACTTTTCTAATTCAATATATACTTTTATAATATTATTTTAAAATATTAATGATTCTCCCTAATCAAAAACCAAACCATAGTATAAGGTTTCTCCCTGAATTGGTTATAAATATATATATTGATTTAGTTTTGTACATTTACAACATGACTGAATTTAGAATTTTGTTTCAGATTTAGCCAGTGGCTTTTTACCAACACATTTCTGCATGTACAGTACATTTGGTATGTAGATAAATATACCCTAACATAACTGTAACTTATTCCCCTCTATATCTAAGAAAGAACTAAGTTTCAAGTGCCAAAAGCAACTATTAAAACAATTTTTCCCTCCTTTTCCAGTTAAGAGGTTGCCCATATATACTGGATGATTTGGAATCAGAAGACCTAGGTGCTGTCTGTTCTGCCTCTTACTGGCTTTGCCATAGTGTAAACTACTAAACCTTTTTGGGTATTAGTTTCCTTTTGTGTTACAAGAAGGCATTGCTATTTTAACATCTCTAAGGTCTACTTCAGCCCTCAATCACACACCTCTTCCCCTCATCATCATGATATATTTCTAATATATTTCTCACAGCTCATCAGGATGCACTGATAAATTTTTTTCATTTTCTTACCTTGCATTATCTCTTTGACCCACTGAAATCAGACTTCCAATTCTCACCTCACCTCCACAGAAACCCTACTAGCAGGAAAAGGCCATCACTGACATCACTGCTGAATCCAATGGACTCCCAGTCTCCAAGGTACTTGATCTTTCTGGAGAACTTGACACTGACTTTCTTTTCTTCTTGATAATGTACTACCTTGACTTTGCCAACATCATCTCTTCTGGTTCTCCTCCTAACTCTGACTGTTTCGTGTTAGTTCTCTGGTACTAGATCCTCCACTTCCTTAGCCAGCCCCTGATTTACTGGTTTTGCAGCTCATCCCTAAGTCCTCTGCTCTTTTCACTCTCAACGGAAGATCTCAGCTACTCCTATAATTTCAACTATGATCTATGGGTCATGAATTTAAAATCTCTAACCCAGAGGCTTTGCACAGTCAAATGCCTACCGGACATTCTAACCTCAAATTCAACATGATCAGAACTGTGTGTTTCTTAAATCCTTCTCTTTATCCTATATTCTGAATCTACATTGTCTTAGGCATCATGTGGCTGATGGAGTAGGCACTTAAGTAAAAAGGAAATTTACTTTAAGAATACCACAGGCAGTTGCAAGGATTTTCAAGGACAGGAAATAAAGTAAAGCCAGGCCTCACAGCGATTAAAACTGGAAATTTCAAAGTCAGAAACTGAGCCTGCCTTCACCACCTCTCAGGGAACCAAAGCCTGTTTTAACTCCTGCACATCTGCCCCAATCTTCCAACTGGCCTCCTCTGAGTCCTCTATTTTTTCAATGCTTTATAAATGACTTCCCAGTCCTAACTCCTGCAACTACCATCAAATGAAAATGTAATTTCATTTTTTCTTTGTTATTCATTTTACATTATACCTTTTAAAAAGATTTGAGGTGGCTTATTATAGCAATCAAGTTGATAAAATTTAAGCCTCCATTTCTTAACTTGTAAATGGGGATTAAAACCACCTAGCTACACAGTGTGTTGCAAGATTAAATACATTTATTTTGGTGAAGGATAAAGTACATTGCTTGGGTTATAGTAAACTGTCAATAAATAACACCACATGATATGCCAAATCAGAATGGTTGGTAGTAATGCCTGGGATGCTATACTGAGATGGCTACTAAGGCTGTGTTCAGGCTAAGTGGGAAAGAGGGCAGTGATTGTTTATGAAGTGCTAGGAACCATTATGCTCTGGAAAGAATGAGAAATTATGTCACAATTAACTGGTTATCTGACATGGGTAAAAGCCAGAGTAAGGATGGGGCTGGTATACATTATTTACAAAACCTTACCTTAGGGAATGAATCTCTTTGTTTTAAACCAAAATGTTTATATGGTTTGCTGGTTTGAATCTCATCTTTCTAGGTTTTGACTATACTCCCAATTTATGATACATCAAACTTGACCTTCTTTTACCTACATTTATTCAATTCATGCCTTTTCTATTGCTTATATATAATTATTTTAGCTATGGTCTGGTTAATTCTTAAATAAGAATCAGTTTATATGTCATTGGCAAATAGAGGAATCTTGTCAGTATAATGCAAAATTTTTTAAGATTTTATTCCCAGCATGCTAATGATTTGAAATAACCAGAGGTAGGAAGTTTTCACACTTTAAGAAAAAATATAAAAACCCTATATAGAAGCACCTTCCTTTACTGTAAAAAAAATGGTTACTTTTCTGGCTTAAAGAACTACTTGGCTTTCTTTCATAATAAGCCACCTTGGGAAGCTGCAAATGTAGATGAGAGATGTGAAAACATCACACCACTATGAAAACAAAACACAATATACCTTAACTGATTAAGGATATATCTGAAGTATATTTTTAGTTTTCATTAAATTGGTCTCCATTAGAGGCAAATGTCTTTAAGGAGGAAGGAGGAACCTAAGGATATTACTGCAGAATATAGACTAATTCTAACTGCAGCTTGTCCACAGATATGTGACTATGCTGTATTCAGACTGGTATCTTATTTGTTAGGGCTATACCTATAAAGTTACATAGTTGTAAGTGATCTGTACCAACATTTCAACATTTTTTTTTTTTTAAAGACCTGGGGCCTTGCTTTTTCACCCAGGCTAGAGTACAGCGGCACAATCATAGCTAACTGCAACCTTGAAATCCTGGGCTCAAATGATCGTCTCACCTCAGCCTCCCCAATAGCTGGGATTACAGGAGTAACCCACTGAGCCTGGCTACTTTTCTCATAAGCTATTATTTTAATGTGTGATTTTACAAAATGTGAGGTTTTTCAGGAACACATATATGGTGCTATGGCAGAAATGACTATATTTTAGTCTCTGTTCATTTTGTTTCCTTAACACATCTCTTAATTGCCAGTATCAATATTGTGTTCTTGGAACACAAACATTTACAAAAGTCATCTATCTAATTTACTTTGGTCAGTATCTTTGGATATAAACAAATGTCCAAGTATTTTGGATGATGATGATACACATCTCTACTTAAAATTTCCCATAACTTGAGACATAGAAATCCCCAAATTAAAGGGGTTCTAACTGTTTCTTCAAAAGATAGCAACTTTTAAACTTGGATAGTATCTTTTTTGTAGAAATACATAGTGGTTAGGTTATCTAACTAGCCCCCCAAAGTCTATTTAATTCATAGTAGACCTAGTATACAGGAAATGAAATGAAATGAAAAATAGAAGACAATGACATTATTGCAATGCTAGTGGTTAAGATACAGTAAAAGGCCAACTAAATACATATTGTTTTTTATTTGTCATGTATGCTGTCAATTGAGAAAGGGAGAATTAAGTAAAGAATGGATAGGTAGAGATTCTCTGATAGAGTTCTCAATAAAATTTTGATATTAGTTTCCTGGTTTAAAATACAAAGATCTCATTGTATAGTTTAGAAAACAATGCAAAATTAATTTATTGAGAAACATTCAAGACTTCATGTTTATCCTGATACTGTATCAATAATTTCACAGAAAAGCATAGAACTATGGTTTTAAAACTAGATCAACACATCATACTTATTATCTTTAAAGCAATCATTAAAAAAATTGGAAGTGTTCAAACAACCTCTATCACATGAGACAGGAAAGGATCACTTCAAAATAATGTCAAATAAACTGCCCTGCAATTTGAGATTTCATGGTTTCCAAAGCCTGGAAAAAAGAAAGTAGGCAAAGAAATTTATAATTAGAGCTGAACTACTTGTAAAAGAAAAAGTACAATTTCCTGTTCCACAGATGAACTGAATGTCTTTTCAAAACTGACAAGGGTTGACATTTAATGAAGTTGAGACTAAAAGTGACATAAAATCTTTGTGCCTTTAATTTTAATAAATCACAAAACTGAAATACAAGTAAAAATCTGCTATGTTCACTGATCACCTAACTTCATAAGACACATATGAAGGGCACAAAAGAAGTAAAGAGAATTCATGCTCTCAAGGAAATTATAGTTTTGTAACAATGATGTATGCTTATTAGTTGAATCCAAGAAACATATAACAGTTAATATAACAATATACTAGACAATATATTACTAAATTATATATTATGTATCTAAAATAATTTTAAGCAAAGTATAGCATGTAAAGTTAAATATGTGGTATTATATTAAACACAAATATGTGGTACATTAAACAGAAACAAAGACCCACCAAAACACTATACAAGTATAGAACAGAGAGGGTTATAGTACCATAAACAAAGGATTTCTTTCAGAGAACAGAAGTAGATAGAGCCAGCATAAAAAGCACACTCCAAACTACTTAGAAGAATTTAATGACTCAATTGCATAGACACTAGTCAAGCCAAGGTAGACCTACTACAAAAGGAAGTGATGTGATCCAAATATTTTGTAAAGATTATTGTGGGAAGAGAAACTGGTGAGGTAGAGATGAAATAAAAAGCAAACATAAAAGCTCCTCTTTTGGAAAATTTTATTTTATGGAAGTTTCACTATGGAGCAAAATCATGCTCACTCTGTTCGTGAGCAAAGGATACATTTATAGGTAACAGTGGTCACCATCATTTGGCCATCTCATTTTTCAGAGTACTATACAGAGTGTTTTACAAATATTATTAATCTCTATATGGCTGATGAGCACAAAAGCAATTCCAAGTGTTGAAAACTAGTAAGAAGGGTTTGATTCCAGTGAAAATAAACATACTCAAAAACAAAAACACCATCTCTAAAATAAAAAATTAATTAGCAAATGGTGTCTGTTGAATGACCACATGGGCTGAGAGTAAGAATGATTCTGAAGGTGAACAAGTGAATCATGGAATACAGGGAAAATACTGTGTCCATGCAAACAATGAAAGGCACCAAACATGGAACAATTACAATATGCAGTTATGTGATTAGCGTGAAAATCAGATACTTACTGGCTCACTGCTAATTTAGGAAAACAGTAGCAATTTGAAAACTTAAAGACTAAGTACAGCGCACAGTGCTAAGGATGAGATTTCTGATGCTAGTCAGAAGTTTATGGGTCACAAGTCCAAGGCCTGTGAATATCATCAAAGTGAGGTGTGCAGTCAAACCTGCAGATCCACAGCTGATGATAATATTATAAAATTAGCTAACATTTACTGAGCTCTTTCTTACTACCTGTCTTCCCTTTCTTTTGTCATTTCTCATTTAATACTTACTATTATTATCTCTATTTAACAGATGAAGGGAAAAATGTAGGCACAGAGAAATTAAGTAATTTTCCCAAGGTCACAAAAAACTAGCAAGTGTTACAGCTGGAAATGAACACAGGCAACAGGCTTCAGAAGCTGCACTCTTAACCTCTTAAGGAAAACTACTGTCCACTAAGGAGCTCCCTATGACACCCAGAATAATTACTAGGAGGGTGAAAAGGAGCTGCTTCAATAATCTTTCAATGTAGACAAAGTGGTCTATTTTGAAAAGAAACAAATTATCGGTCCTATATTACCATGGAGAGAAAAGGTACAGAATCTATAATAACATGGAGAAAAAGGGTATACGTAGTTTTAAAGCTTCTAAAGACTGATTCCTATATGCCATAAATCATCTAGAGACTACAGGCAGGACTAAACTGCTTCTTAGTCTCTTTGGAATTAAAAGATTTTATAAACAATATTCTAGAACCTACTTTTAATGGTAAGGAGAATGTACATATAGTTAATCATGGGTAAGATGCTTAGGGCAAGGAGAATAGTAGCAATAAGGGGATGAAGTGGAGGCTGAGGGAGACATTTCAAAGGAAGAGGAATGGACAGAGAAGGAGAAAAGCTGAGACGGCCAGGTGACAAATGAAAGGTGGTAGTACTCTTACTTAAAGACTGCTAATATTGGATGGACAATCAGTTTGGAAAGGATGCATGTTGAGTATATAGTCCACGGGCAACTGAGAACACAGGGCAAGTGACCAACTAAGTGTCACAATCTGCAAGATGAATGAAGTTAAAGTACTAGAGCAGCCCTCTGTCAGACTGTCATGTATGACATAACTAAGCCCTTGCCACCTGAACAGCAAACAATAGAAACCCTTGGGCAGGAAGAAATGGCTTGGGTTCAGAAGTCCAAAAGTCCTCTTCCTGTAACTTGACTGGGTTTGTTGCTCATACCTAATGTCTTTATTTCTTTGACCCTTTGTTGTCCAGACTCCTTGAATGGCTTTTCTGACCACTTGGTATCTGAGCTGAACTCTGTCATAATGGAAATGTCAGAAGTCAACATACTGACGATGGTCGAAGTTGGAAGGAAACAGAGATTGGACATGAGTAGTAAGTATTTCCTTTGAATTACTCAAAATTTCATCCTTTTTTTAAAAAAAAGAAGTCAGAAAACTGAAATTCTCCCTTTATGGAAATAATTATTAGCACTCTAATATAGGTTGAGTATCCCTTATCCAAAATACTTTGGACCAGAAGTGTTTCAAAATTTGGATTTCTTTTTGGATTTTGGAATATTTGCATATCCATACTAGTTGAACATGCCTAATTCAAAATCTGAAATGCTAAAATGAGCATTTCCTTTGAGCATCATATCAGTGCTCAAAAAGTTTCAGATTCTGGAACGTTTCAAATTTCAGAATTTTGGATTAAGGATGCTCAACCTGTGGCAATATTTACTAGTCTAAAATGGAAAATTTTTAATTATAATTTAAAAGTCAAGAATCAGTACCAGCAGAAAATAAAATGATATTAATCAATCACTCCCACTTAGGACTCTCTTGTTACTCTCAGATCTATTACCAGAAATCACATGATTCTACGGCAAGTAGGCAATCCCACATCCAGCTGTTCATAATTTGCATAAATATTCTTTTGCATTAGTACAGATACTTAAAGAATGAATGCAGCATTTATCCTAAGTAATATTCTTTAAGGACCGAAATATTTTACTTGGCTATTAGCTCTAATCAGGGAAAGTAATTCTTTGGTTTCCTGAAGGTCACTAATATTCACAACAAACAAAAAATAATCAAGGGTTATAGTAAATAAAGGCAGTAAAATAAAATGCAAAGTCAGAATATGGATAAAGGGAGAGGGAGAAATAGAAAAACAGGGTCACAGCATAAAATGCACGAAGGTAAGGACAGCAAAGAAACTGAATGTAACTACCTCAAAATGGAACTATCTAAACAGCTTCCCCTTGAAATTTCTAAGTAGCAAGAATAATTTTGAATTTTGCTTCCAAAGTGTAAGACAACATGAATAGGAAAGATTCATCCTTTTATACCTTTGTTAAAGGGCTTAAGAGGACATAAAAACTACTGATATGGTACCCACATTTTCCAATTTTAAGCACTACAGAAGACTATAATGCTAATACTACTTCTATTTCCTGAGTGGGAAAAATTATTAATTTTTGAAGCTTACCATAACTCTTGCTGGAAGCATAAAAGAGGTAAGGGAGAAATCAGCCCAAGAGAACAAATTAGCCTTGGAGCTCATGATTTTTTTCTAAGCCATCTCTATCGGCTTTGACATAGTTTTTAGTATACTCACGAATCTTCTAGGAGTGTTCCAGTCATTGTGCCCTTTGTCAATAAACATAACTCAGAGTGTATTTAAGTGAGGAGTAAAGAACTATTATCTGCTTTGATCTGGATACTGTATTTCTATTACTGCAGTTTAAAATCAAATCACCCCATTACTTTTATTGGGCTATTAGTCAACTGACATCCAAATACAGTTTACTCACCTCCTAAGTTTAGGACCGGTTTTTGCACAATATTTGCACAGTACATCCAATTCAGATTCAATCCTTGGCAAAATTACAGATAACATGCTATCACACTTTGAAGAATTATTCTCAAAGTTACAGAGTAGAAAAGAAAATATTAAATGTTTGAATGCAACTTGCTTTTTTATGCCTTCACTGGGTCTGGCCCATTCAATGGAATGGGTGCATCCAGATGAACTTCGCATCTACCATCTGAGCATAACACACTCTGTGTCACAATACAACCCGTTCTATTTACAGTTCTGGTACTCACATGTACTGTGCTAATGATGAATTTATTTATGGCTTATTACATTAGAGGCTGAGTATCCCTTATTCAAAATCCTTGGGACAATTATTTTAAATTTTTTTGGATTTTGGAATACTTGCAGATAATGTACTTGCTGGTTGAGCATCCCAAATACAAAAATCCAAAATCTAAAATGCTCCAATGAGCATTTCCTTTGAGTATCATGTCAGTGCTCAAAAAGTTTCTGATTTTGAAGCATTTCAGTTTTCAGATTTCAGATTTGGGATGTTCAACCTGTAAAAAAAATATAATAATCTTGTTATGAAAACATAATTGTTCAATAAATATTTGATAGTATATAAAATAGGTTATAACTATATAATATAAAGCTGTTTTACATAAAACATTATCAGTAAGATTAAATTATATAGTATATAACATGAAAATAATAGTATCACCATTACTTTCCTTTCTAAAACTTAAAGGGAGTGCTCCAAAAGCTTAAATGCCTCATAAATAAACTCTCTCAAGGCTGGCAACGACTTTCATTAATAGTATTTAATTAACAGTATCCTACAGTAATGTATTTTTTTTTTTAAATGGACTCTGTCTTGTATTCCCTACTCTCTTCATATCAAAGATAGCTTCCTGGGTTCACACCAAGTTCTATTTTTACATTCTGAAATTGTAAAAATCCTAATGGATTCATTATCAACTAAAATATAGTAAGCTTGCTTTCTTTTCTTCATTCGAAACGCAGGTAAACGACACTATTATAACATTGGTCAAAAGAACCAGTGAAATTCTTCTTAGTAACTTCAGCAAGAGAGGTCCAGGTACTTGATTGAATAACTATAAAATAATATTAAAATCACACAGAAAAGGCGTAAAGGACTACTTGACCTGCTGCTTATTCACGTAACTCTTCTATAGTAAAAAATATTATAAAATTCTATTAAATCTACAGTTTAAGCTTTATTTCCTTTCAGATTCTTTATTTTGAAGATCTTAAAAATTCTAGAATAATAAACATTTTATAGACTAAATGTTCTTCCAGGGAAACTTCAAAATACCATGTTACAATATTTAAGCCTAAAGCTGTGGTTAAAAACAAAAACCATTTTATTATAGTGCTCTACATTATTATAAAATGTTGCTAACCAATCTGTAAGGAAATTAATTGTAATTTAGAAAATATGTCCCAATTAAAAAGGCCACAGCTAAATTATTAATTGTAAAAGGCATATAGGATCAGCAGTGTGCTAGGCCTTTGAATATTAGAACAGAAACCATAAAATGCAAATGCACAAACACAAGAAACAGTGATAATTCTGATAGAATAAAATTCTGATGGCATAAAGAATAATACATAAAAACTATCTGAAGTCTGTTTTATATACTCTGCCAATTCAGTTAATATGAATAAGGATTAAGAAAGGAACTTCCTAAGTAAATATTCTCTTTCTTAGCTCTCAGAACATGTCAGCTTCTCCTGACAAAAGATTCCAACCGAAATGTAGATTCAAGATCAAACTAACCTCAGAGAGAGTATTTAACTATTGTTAAAAGGTAGGAACATTTAGAAGCTGTATCATTGATAACTGGGAATATCATGTTGATCTCATATGTAAAAAAATCCCTTCCACCTGAGAAAGCAGCAAGCCCCAACATCTCTTCCTATTAGCAACCAGAAAATCATTTTTACATTTTAGACTAGTTTTTCCCTAACTATAAAGGAAAGCCAATCTCATTCCCGTATTCTTTGCAATACTACAGGCCATGAATCAAAAATAGAAGAAAACAGTTATTTTTTTAAAAGAAATAATCCGGAGGAAATAAAAGGTTGAGACTTTAATGGAAACCTAAGAAAAAAAATAAAACAAGAAAAACATGATCATACTGAACATAAACGCTCTCATACACTGTAGATGGCTGTGTAAACCGGCACATCCATTTTTGAAAGCAATGTGTCAAAAGGTTTCTAGAGTCATTAAATTATTTATAACCTTTGAAACAGTAATTCTACTTCTAGAAATTTATGCTAAGGAAATATTTTTAGATGTAAAAAAGGCTACATAAATAGTTGACCCTTGAACAACACGGGTTTGAACTGTGTGGGCCCATTTATACGTGGATTCTTTTCAATAAATATATTGGAAAATTTTTTGGAGATCTGCAACAATCTGAAAAACTTGCAGACAGATCACATAGCCTAGAAGTATCGAAAACACAAAGAAAGAGTTAGGTATGTCATGAATGCATAAAATACATGTAGACACTAGTCTATTTTATCATTTACTACCATAAAATATATACAAATCTGTTATAAAAAGCTAAAATTTATCAAAGCTTAACCACACAAAACATACAGACTGCACATGGCACTACCTGCAGTCAAGAGGAACATAAAGATGCAGTATTAAATCATAACTGCATAAAATTAACTATAGTGCATACTGTACTACTGTAATAATTTCATAGCTGCATCCTGTTGCTATTGTGGTGAGCTCAAGTGTTGCGAGTACCTGCTTAAAACACCGTGTGACGCTAATCATCTCCATGAGAGCAGTTCATCTCTCCAGCAAATTGCATATCACAGTAAAAAGTGATCTCATGTAGTTCTACATTTTTCACTGTATTTAGTACAACACTGTAAACCCTGAATAACACCACAGGACCCATACGAAATGCTGCTAGAGATGTTAGAAGTGTGCCCCAAAAGCAAAGAAAAGCCATGATATTACAAGAAAAAGTTGAATTGCTTTAATATGGACTACATACTGAGGTCTGCAGCTGCAGCTGTTTGCCATTTCACACAGACAACTCATCTTATAAACAGACAATGTAAATTTATGGTATCATTAAATACAGTACAGTACTGTAAGTGTATTTTTTCTTTCTTATGATTGTCTTAATAATAATTTTCTTTTCTTTAGCTTATTCTATTGTTAAGGATACAGTATATAATACATATAACATACAAAATATGTGTTAATAGACTGTCTTGGTTATTGGTAAAGCTTCCAGTCAACAGTAGGCTATTATGTAGTTAAGTTTCGAAGGAGTCAAGAGTTACACGTGGATTTTCAAATGTGTAGGGGATTGGTATCCCTAACCCCATTGTTCAAGGGTCAACTGTATATTAATATGTTCCTTGAACATGATCCAGACTAGAGAAAACCCATTGGAAATGACCCATTGGTTTGTTTAAGAACATTATAGTGTAGCATCTTGATGGGAATTTTATGCAGGCATTAAAATAATGGATATAAAGACTAATGAAAAAAACAGAATGTACTGTATAAATGTTAACTAGAAAGGAGATAAAATTAGTTATAACTCAAATATATATGCAATTATTTTTAAGGTATGCACAGAAAAAGCACAAATGAAATAACAATACACTACTAATTATACTAAGATGAATGAGTGATTTTCTTAATCTTTTTGTTTTCCAATTTTTCTAAATGTTTAATATCACTTGTAAATAAATAAATAGAATTTGTAAAAACAAAAAACTTAATTTGGAAGCTGTCAAAAAGTAGGGAGAATTTCCAGAATTATCTATTTCCAGAATTATCCTGGTTTGAATCAATATCATAGATAGAGTTAAATTCAGTTTAAAGTAGTTATATTTTTAAAAAATCAAATATATTTGTTTAATATGCGCAAAAGTCTTGTCACAAATCAACTTGACCTAAAATGTTTCACTCCACGTAGATTAACAGTAATTTAGCTATTTAAAAAATTCAGACATTAAAAAAACCCACAAGACATATAATTTAGACTTTTTAAAAAGACAATATTAAAGTAGCCTTCCTACTCTCTCATATATACAATTCAATTACTTGGCAGTTTCTATTCTATAATTTCATAATGATTTTTATATACTATTAGATTTACAAAAATGCGATCTGCTTTTTTTCCTTTTTCTAATTTATATGTGAAGGGAGATTTAAAATTCTAGACCATGAAAAGTTCTCAATTAAAGAAAAAAGCATAAAGAAAAGATCTTATGATAATTCTTTCCCATTATATAATCACTAGATACACACTTATTTTTTTCTTTCTTCAGTTCCTCAGAATGAATATATACTTATTTTTTGATAATTTAACTAAAATTTCTTATGGGAATCTGTAGCATAAGAATCACCAAAAAGACAAATACTTATGTCTTTAGGCAAGAATTTGAAAAGGAAGATGGAAATGAATAAAATATTAAAAATATAAACATACTATTCCAAGCACAAGAACCAAAAATATATTATCAGTCAGCAATTCATAGTTCTCCCCAAATTCATGAGTAAACAAAACTAAGCACGTAGTACTATTCCTAATTAATAACATAAGAAAAGTTAATTTAAGTCATTTACTGCTCACGAAATATTCTAACTAGGCTTTTTATAAATTCATATGCTAACTTAATATGCTCACTACTTGCCATAGGACTTAGTACATTAATAGCACATTTATAGGTGCATCTTGCACATTTACTTCTGACATTAAATGGCAGTGCCTTAAGAATATTTTACTCATTGCTTACTTCTACCCTTCTTGGCACAAGGTCCGTATCAGGTACTTAATACATGCTAAATTAACTGAATTCATTTAAAGACAGGGTGACCACATATCCTGATTTGTCCAGGACAGCCTTGGTTTTGTCAGTGCTGCCAGCACAATTAAAAATAGTGTACTCTTTCACTTTCAAAGTGTCCTGATTTGGATAATAAATTACTTGATAACACTAACTGTAGACAAGTTAAAACTCTTTCTAAAATCGTCGGTATACTTTCCAAAGTGCAAACAATGACTGGAGTAGGGCACTGAGCACTGGCAGATAGAGTATCAGAGGTGAAAGGAGCAGTGAAGAGCAGAAGAAATAGGTACCACCACAGCATACTGAAGTGACTCACCATTCTGTTGCTTGCTGGTCTCAAGAGAGAGCAAGTTGTACATTTAGAGATTCTTCCAAAGGCCAGTTCTCCATTTAGACCAGCACTGAAGGGGCCCTAGTTTCTACTGGGGATGCAAGGATTTCAAAAAGCTTATACTATGTTAAACATTACATTTATAGCTCCATACTGGCCATAAAAAAAATGCAATGCCCAAAAGCACCTTGAGACAGCATCCCTTTATTTTTTAATAGTATAATTAGAATAGATTTCATATATAATTCTTCTCATTCTACAGAAGAAAGATTTTATAAGATGAGACTTTAGGAAAAATAATGAGCCCACTGACCTCTGAAATGGAGTATTTTATTGATGTACAGATATATTTAATTAAAACACACATTTTGTTATAGGCTAAATTGTGTCACCACCTCAATTCATATGTTAAGTCCTAACCCCAATACTTCAGAATGTAACTGTATTTGGAGAGAAAGGGCCTTTAAAGAGGTAATTAAGTTAAAATGGGGTCAGATAGGTGGGCCCTAATCTAATACGACTGATGTCCTTATAAGAAGAGGTGATTAGGACAATCATATACAAAGAGGGAAGACTATGTGCAGACATAGTTAGAAGACAGTCATCTACAAGCCAACGAGAAAGAACTTAGAAGAAACCAACCCCACTGATATCTTGATCTCAGACTTCTAGTCTCCAAAATCATAAGAAAATAAATTTGTGTTGTTCAAGTTATCCAGTATGTTTCACTCTGTTATGGTAGCCCTAGCAAACTAAAATACATTTCTAAATATATATCTGAAATTCAGAAGTAGGGAAAAAAGATTTCACAATGTAAAACATCTCTTACATTATTTTAAAGTGAACAATTTTTAAACTGATTGTTTTAAGGACTTTATTTAAGGGCGATATCAATGTTCAACAAGAGCCTAGTAGTCTAATTTCAAGGAAACATAAAAGTAAGTAGAATCTAATCTTGATGAGTTAACAAAAAATTCTGAATTTACGTAAATACTGGATATGTCCAAATTTCTATAAGTTCTCATACTCTATATTAATCTGTATAACTCAGCAAATCAATATTTTGCAAATGACCAATGTATATTATAAAATAATACATGGTAAGAATATCTATTCAAAGGGCAAGAAAGACCAATTAGATTTTAATGTAACAGAGTACAAAAAGTTCACGGAAATGTTTTCCGACTCCACATTACCACTAACCTTAAATAAACCACTACTTGTTGAGTTTTGGTATAGTATAAAAGAAGAATATTCACAATTATCTAAAAAAGACTTAAAATACTACTCTCTTTTCCAATTACACATCAGTGTGAGGCTGGACTATCTTCACATTTGTTAAATAAAACATCCTGTTGCAAAAGACTGAATGCAGAAATAGATGTGAGAATCCAGCTATCTTCTTTTGAGCCCCCAAATTAAAGACTTTACAAAATTATCAAACAATTCTATTCTTATTAATGTTTTTTGTTTTGTAAAATATTATTTATAAAACTATTACATATTGATGTAAACATGCAATATGTTCGTTACTGTTATTTTAAATTCAATTAATAAGTTGAAGGACTTAAACTTATTTTAAGTTTGAAAATAGTTTCTCAGTTTTAATTTCTAATACAGTAAATATTGGTAGCTACAGCCCACATAAACAACAACTCTTTGAAGTCTTTATATGGACTGAATTGTGTCCCCCCTCGCCCCATTAAAACCCATATGCTGAAGCCCTAACTCCCTAGAGACAGACCTTTTAAGGAGGTAACAGGTTAAATGAGGTCATAAGGGTGGGGCACTAATTCAACAGGACTGATGTTCTTATAAGAGGAAGAGACACTAGAGACCTCTCTCTTTTCATGAGCACCCCAGAAGAAAGGCCATGTGAAGACACAGCAAGACGGTAGCCATCTACAAGCCAGGAAGAGAGGTTTCACCAGGAACTAACCCCACTAACACCTTGATCTTCGACTTCTGGTCTCCAGAACTGTGAGACAATTAATATCTGTTACTTAAGCTATCCAGTAGTATTTTGTTATAGCAGACCAATATAGTCCTCCTTAATAGTTTTAAAACTTTTAAAAGCTTAAAAGGGTCCTGAGACAAAAAATTTTGAAAACCACTAAATTACACAGTAACCAATTGGTTGTGAAAATTAAAATACGTCTATGAACAATCTTACTACATAGTTACAACTTGGAAAAGTAATCATAATTTTCATTAGCTACTGAAAATATAAAGAAAAAAGGAGGTCATCTTTAAAATAACCTTATTTTTACTTTATGTATATAAATTATATAGCATTTGAAAGCATGTTTTTAAAAAGTGAAACAAATTGTTAAAGAATTAATGCAGACTACGGAGGCACTTGCTTTTCATTTTCAGTAAACGAGGCTTGTTAATGTGTTTGACTACTGCATACTAACCCTCAGAATAGTGATCCCCAATCTTTTTGGCACTAGGGACTGGTTTTATGGAAGCAAATTTTGTCACGGATGGGGGTTGGAGAGGGAGGCAGAGCTCAGGCAGTTTGATGTGAACAACGGAGAGCAACTGCAGCCCGGTTCCTAGCAGGCCATGGACTGGTACTATTCCACTGCCCGGGTGTTGGGGACCGCAGCCTTAGAGTAATTGTTAAGTCTATTAACTTTCTGAATACAAAGTTATACACAAAAGAGCAAATCTTCAGTTTTGCTTCAGGTAAGGAAAAATAACCAAATTACAAGATGACACAAAGAAGTCAATTGATGGATTGATAAATACACTACTTATACAATACACAAGCATGTTGTTGGATTGCTTTTAATAGCAAATAAACTGGGTACTCAAGTATGATAGTTTTACATAGAGTAGTACTCTAATCTAAAAATCAAGCAAAATGTTTCATTTCTAAGGCTCTAATCCTAGGGATAGCATTCAAATTACATTTTAATAAGTTTCATTTCATATAACTTTGTATGGAAAGAAAATACCAATTCAACTTCAGCTAACTTTTCTCTTGGTTCAATGTTTATATGAAAAAATAATTATGCAGTCCGTTTGGAAGAGTATAATCAATCCATGGGCATGCAAGTATCAATTTTATCTTATGAGAATTTCTCCATGTTCCAGTTACTTCATTCCTTATTACATGCTGCAAAAAGCAGTAATAATTTTTATAGCCAAATATCACTTCATAAGATACCAGGTGGCTTTCAATATTTACCATATAAGTCATGCATGAAATTTAAACATTACAAAAAATGACTTACCAGTTGACACTCCTGAAATATGCACATTTTCAGAATGTTCTGCAAGAGCACCATTTCCTAAAATTAAACATAATGAATAAACTAATTTCCAAGATAAAATTTATAAAAATTTTTCAGATCCTCCTTTTAAAAGAGAAACAACATAGACCTATTTTTTAATATTCAGAAACTAAAGTTTCTTATAATAATCTTTAAAACAATACTAAAAAACACTAAAATACTAATAGTAATAGGGAAAACAAAACATTTTGGAAATCACAACAATGTAGTATAAAATACAAAAGTCAAATATATAGCTCTGATTAACACCAGAAAGAATTTTCCATCAATTAATAATAAAAAGGAACTTAGTACTACTACTAGAAAAAAGAGAACATAGCTTTTCAAAAATAGCATTCCTCTAAGATCATGTCCAATCAGCCACGAGCCAGCGTTATTACTGTTAGAGCCACACATATTGGTACTTTAAATTAAAAAAAAAAATGTCTTGCATTGTTTTCTAAATCTTTCAACCTTTTCTCACCAACAACTCTAACAGTCTTAAGAGCAAGGACAGAATTATATCCTACTTTGGTAGCTGCTGATATAAATAATTTTATTCCACAGAGCTGGGCACATAGAAGCATTCAAATAACTTACTGAATGTCATCTAATAAAATAAAAGTATGTAAAGTACTGAGGATATTTATTCCTTCAAATTAATATAAACTGTGTCCCTTCAGGTATTCATGTTTTTTAAAAATTTGCATTTTCTTTTATAAATTATTTCCATCTATTTCTGTTATTTCTTGTATAAATTGCTCACTGTTACTTCTAAAGTTTTGTCTCTCTCTACCCATTAGTTGGATTTGCCATCACAGTAGCTCAGGAACCCGGCAAACAGAGAAAGAACTCTCCTTGGAGTGGAATGGGGAGGAAACTAGTCGGGAAAAGCTTAAAAGGTTAAAGCAGAATTCTCTTTTGTGGATGACAGTGGAGAAAATAGCAAATATTATAATTAACAACTTTTACAACTACCACGGTTCTATGATTGTTTGATTATTGTATGGCCCACCCTACTGCACTAAGCTACAGAACAGAGTCTGTGTTTATTTGGCTCACCACTATATGCACAGCTCCTGGAAGGAGGAGGTACTCAAATAGCTGATAGGTGAATAAATGAGGGATGCAATGATGATTAAAATGAAACCATGCCAGTTAAGCACTTGATATAATGCCTGGCACATAGCACTGAACTGCTATTCATCTTTGTAACTGTGTAAAGTATAGTATTACTAAATAAGAGTGATAAAGCAATATTTTTGGTTCAACTACAGACAACTATATCTTTCAAAATGAAAAAAAAATGCTGTTTCCCTCAATTAAGAATGATACAACAGAAATGATGAAACAAGTATATAAGCTGTATTAAGTATACAAATAAATCTGATTATAGTTATTTTAAGTACTGTGCATTAACAACACATAAGGCACAATTTCTTTTTCCCAGCAATGTTAAATGGTACATATACAGAATAGAAACTATTATGCTAGAAAAACCCTATCCATTTCTTTACCACACACAACTTATAAAAATAGGTAGCAGAAACATGACATAAAATTGATTCATTAAAACACTTAGTAAGATTTGCCAAAGGTCAGTATAAAGTGTCTAAATCCTTGCTACTCACAAGCAGAACAGCAATACTGGCCACCTTGGGAGTTTATTAGAAATGCAGAGACTCAGGCCTATCCCGGATTATTGAACCTGAATTTGCATTTTAACAACATCCTCCTCTACTCTACACACGTTAAAGTTGAAGAAGCACTAGTAAGGTTTTGGCTTAAATTTTCTACTTCTATATTACATAACTACACATTATAGCTGTGTAATGTGTGATGCTAAGGTTTCCAATATCCCTAAGGTAGCATATTAAGTTATGTTCAGGAGAGTTTTAATATTAGATTTTTTTCTTTTAAGAGAGAGGAGTCTTGCTGTGTTGCCAGGCTGAACTCGAACTCCTGGGCTCAAGCAATCCCACCATTTCAGTCTCCTGAGTAGCTGGGACCATAGGCCTACGCCATGGTACCTGGCTTAGATATATTTTATACATTAAATCCTTTTTCTAATTTGGTAAACAGAGTTAAGATAGGTAGAAGGAAAAAAAGCAGAATAATGTAGTATTGAAGACTGTGGACTCTTGACTATATTGTCAGGATTTTAATTCCAGCTCATTCCTTACTTGCTGTGCAATTTAGGGCACGTTACCTAACATCTCTATGCCTAAAATGGAGACAATACCTACCTTATAGGGCTTAGTGGAATTCTTTATAATAGTAAAAAAAAGAATTAATTTAAATCTGTATCAACATGCAAATGAATAAACTGATATAGCCTTACAATAAAATATTCAATCAACTGAATAAAATAATAATTCTATATGTACTAACTCGGATAGATACACATTAAATTAAAAATGTTCAGAATAGCACTGAAGTATGATCTAATTTTAACTTTAAAATTATGTATTTACAGTTTATAATATGCAGATGTTAAGCATGTCATATATATGCACATGCATTTATTCAAACATTGACAAGTCTAAAGGTATACACAAACAGTGGAGGAAAACTTCTGGAACTGGAATTAGAGAGGAAAACTTGTTTTTTATACTTCAGCACTGACCAAATTTGTCACAAACAGGTACAGATTTCTTTAAAAACTTCATTCATACTAGAAAAAAAGAAATAAGTGAACAGAGTAGAGTTCATTTCCCTTCATTCTGGAAAAAAACAGAAATCTAATAAATACTCTATAAATATTATAAATTATAATTCCATAAATTATTAATTTTAAAAACTGATTAACACCTTAAAACGTAAAACATGATACTGCTAATTTCCCATATATTCACTCTAACTTAAACACAGTACTATTTAGAAGCTTAAAAAAAAAAGTCAATGATAATTTCTGTTAACATCAAATAACCATACATTTTTGGTTAGATTAGATATTTCTGATTCTGAACATCATTTGAAGAAGTGGGCTACATGGGCTACATAATTCATGTGTACTACTATTCTAAAAAAAAGTTGTATAAATATGTCACTTATATAACACAATTATTTCCATGTTGTCAGCAGATAGCCCAAAGAAAACTGCTTTGTTCATACAAAGCAAATTACATTCTCCCCAACCTCCAAGAAAAAAAAAACTCATACGTTTGAGTATGTACACCCACCCCCTCCTTACTATAACTACAGTGCTCAAATGCAGCCATTGTAGACATTCTTGCAGAAGTCACCCTTTAGAGGTAGCAAATACTGGAAAAAGACATAGTCTGATAAAATATGACTTCTATAGCAATACATTAGCAGCCATCTAGTTAATCAACCAGCTAAGCAGACAACTCCTAAAAAAGTATTTAATGTAAGAAAAAGATTCATTACTGCCTAAATCAGAAAATAATTTTTATAATTTTTTTGTCCCATTAACTAAATACCAAGAGGTGATCAATTATTACCATTTTTTACTCTTCTGTAGTTTAGATTACAAGAACCGACTGAAAGAGTCACTGCGTTAGGAAAGAAGCTAAAAGAACAGTGTTTAAAGAGTTTGAGTTCTGAAACCAGACTCCTTATAATCAAACCCCAGTACTACCATTTATGCAGTCAAGAACCTTAATTAAACTACTACTCCTAAGATTTGGTTTGCTCACCTGTATAATGGGGATGTCATCATAAGAGAATGTCTAAAAGCATCCATGTTGCTTTTTTATCTTTATGTTCTCTTTATTTGTTTTGTTAATTTAAGAACTATACAGTTCCTAAAAAATAGCTAATAAATACATCTGAGATTTGATAGATATGTGCCAGCCAAATCCTAAGTTCCTCACAAATGTTCCCCCAGCTAATCTTTAAAACAATGGTTCATTTTACAAAGGAGAAAACCAAAGCTTCTAGCAGTTTGATAATTTTTTCAAAGAGCTAGTAATTGCAAGGATTGAAAATTCAAATCCACAGTCATTAAGAAGTTTGTGTTCCTCACTTTTTCTTGCTTATAAAAGAAATAGCTAGGCATGGTGGTGCTCGCCTGTAATCCCAGATACTTGGGAGGCTGAGGTGGCAGGATCACTTCAGCCCAGGAGTTTGAGTCCAGTCTTAGCAGCATAAGGAAGAGATGGATGGAAGGAAGGAAGGAAGGAAGGAAGGAAGGAAGGAAGGAAGGAAGGAAGGAAGGAAGGAAGGAAGGAAGGAAGGAAGGAAGGAAGGAATGGAGGGAGGGAGGGAGGGAGGGAGAAAGAAACAGTGCTTAGCTCTCAGAGTTAAAACCCACTTGCCACAGCTATTCCAATTTGTATGGGGAAAAACATTGGTTTAAAAGTTAAATGACCAGCAGCTGCAAGTAACATCCATCAAACATAAAATATATACACACACACACACACACACACACACACACACACACACACACACAAACCAAAAAAGCAAAGATGGTTCCTCTTTTACTGTACTTACAGGAAAAGTCCACATTCCTAATAGGACTTGCCAAGCTCTCCACAGTCTGGTCCTTCCTAACCACTTCTAAAGCTTTATCTCTTGTGCTCCATTTTTCCGTTCTATCTCTTCTTTCCAGTAATAATGGATTACTTTTAGGAAAGTATCAGCTGTTTCTCTTGCCTTTGGACTTTCCTCTAATATCATTTCTTTAGGGAAACATCTCTTGATTCCCCTACACTAGGTTAGGTCATTCTGTTATAAGCTTTTATAGTATCCAATACTGTCATTTTTGAAAATTTATCACATTTGTGTTATCTGTGTAATGCCTATATTCCCCACTGGATCTCAATGGGGGGACACAGCTGGGTTTTGACTTACAACCCTAGTGACTTGCAGAGAACATAACACATAATAGGGGATACTTAGTCCATATCTGCCCTAATAAATGAATGAATGGCAAGCTGATACATAAGAGGCATGCACAGTCCCTGCTTCCAAAGGGTTGACAATCTATTAAGATGCTAAATGAAATGAAAATATAATAAAACATCAGCAAACCATACAAAACAAACAAAAAAAGTAGCAGACTTTTCATTGAAGGGGGAAACCTTAGAGGCTTTTCTACTAAAAATAGGAATGAAGACAGGAGTGGCCACTACAGTTAGTAATATTAGTCAATTTAATTAAACAAGAATTGTAAAAGAAAAGGTAAAACTATGTTTATCTACAGATACTATGATTGTACATCTATTTGAAAACCCCAACAGAGACAACAACAATAAAACACTATAAACAGGAAAATTTAGTAAAGTAGTAGTATACAAAATAAGCACACAGAAATCAAAAGCCTTCATAAATGCAAAACAATAGCCAGCCAGGAGATATAGCAGAAAAGAAGATCCCATTTTCAGTAGCATCAAAACAAAAAAAAAAAAAAAAAAAAGGAAAGAAAGATTTTTAAAAACTCAGACATCAAACTCTGTGCTGTTAGTCATAACAGAGTAATTGGTAATGAACCAGCAATTTTGCTGTGCACAACTAAAAAAGCTGGGGAAAACATCCAAAACAAAAAACAACCCCCCCCCAAAACAAAAAACAGACATTGGACAACAGGTAGTATAAGACTGTGATCCCTGAGAAAAGGGAAGAAAATTTAAAGTGAGTCCTATTATTGCACTGGCTTTCTGCCTGGAGACTTCCTGGACCCTGGCACATTGAGGGAAAACCCAAGCAGAGCATGGAGATCTTGCTAAGCTGAGGAGACAGACTGGTGTTTAGAGGAACTGAGGCAGCAGAAATGTTCAGAGTACAAGGAAAGAGAGGGGGTTCTCAGAACCCCCCCAACCCCCGCCGAAAAAAAAAACCCCTTCAAAAATTTGCATTATGGTCCTAGTCTTAGGCTGAATGTGTAAAGTGAGACTTCACAAGGACAGGCAAAGAACTACTAACTGGAAGCTCAAACAATTCACCCCACAGAGGTGAAAGACACTAAAGTTCTGACTAGTATAGAGACCTTGACGAACACACTCCGCATTAGCAGCAGATCAGGAAGTTCACCTGCTCCTTAGGAGTAGGGCTAATTTAGCTCCACAGCAAAGGCTACTCTAATAACCACCCTAACAAAGCCTTTAAAACAAGCTTCAAATGGAAATCCCAAAAATTGCTGGTGGAAGTATAAAATAGCACAACCACTTTAGAAAAGTTTCTTTTCAAGATGAGCATATATTTATATGATATATAATTGCCATGACATATAATTCCACACCAAAGAAAGAGAAATGAAAACATATCAAAAAGACAAAAAGGATTCCAAAAACATATAGAGCAAAAGAAGCAACACAAAAGAACTCATACTGTATGATTTTATTATTAATATATAAAGTTCTAGAACAGGAAACACCGTCTATAGTGGTAGAAATCAAATCACTGGCTGCCCAGGTGGGAGATACGGGTGACTGCCTTGTAAGGAACATGAAAGAACTTTTTTTTTTTTTTTAAGACAGGGTCTCACTCTGTTGCCCAGGTTGGAGTGCAGTAGCATGATTGTCGCTCACTGCAGCCTAGAACTCCTGGGCTCAAACAATCCTGCCTCACCCTCCTGAGTAGCTTCGACTACAGGCATGTGCCACTGGGCTGGTTTTCAAAATTTTTTGTAGAGATGGGGTCTCACTATGTTGTTCAGGCTGGTCTTGAACTCCTGGCCTCAAGTGATCCTCCAACCGTGGCCTCTCCCAAGTGCTGAGATTACAGGCATGAACCACTAAAGAATGAGGTGGTAAAAACGAGGTGATGAAAATATTCTGTATCTTACTTGGGGTGTGTTACAAGGGCATATACGTTTCCCAGAATTCACCAAAATGTAACTTCAAAATGGATGCATTTTATTGTATGCAAATTTTACCTCAATAAAGTTGACTTAAAACAATAAAGCTAAGAGGCAGACAGGTTGGACTTCAGGCTTGATTTGATTCAGGGATGTAGCTTCCTTTCTCCCTGATTCTCCTGGCTGTGTGCTGGCTTCCTTACCAACCTGACAAAATGGCTGTGGTAGTTCCAGGCATCACATCCAGAGGGAGAGGGCGTACTTGTGTCTCATCATTTGCAACCAAAAACTTTGATATTCATTATGTATAGAATGTCTTATGTCAGTCACATGCCTACCCACGTCAGAAAAGCAAAATGGAATATGATGATTGGCAAGCCCAGGAGTGAGGTGTTGAATTAATTTTTCTGAAACATATGAAAGCATTGTTAAAAAAGAGGAAAGGGAAAATTGGATGATACGCAGCCAACAAACAACTACTGCGGCACTTTTCCTTCCAAATAGAGTCCAATGCTTTATCTTTGCATTCAGGATCTACATAGTCTAGGCTCCAAACACCCTTCTCAATTTTAATTTCCCCTATTCCTTTGTGCGCCAAACACATCAGCTTTCCATCTTGTTTGAAAAGAAAAAACAACAAAAATTCTCTTCTCCCTCTATCTTCACTTATCAATTTTTTAGAGAAATTTCAAGGTTCAATTAAACGTTAACTTAGCCATAAGAGATCACCCTAACCAGAAGTGACTCTTTTAAACTCCTTTGAACAGCACTTCACATCCTTTAATGAACTAATGGACCCAGGCACTGACCATCAAGGGTTGCTAAATGAGGAAAAAAGATAAAGAGACTTCATGTACCCCACCTCCTAATGAACACATAAAAAAGGGAATCTAGGCAAGGCACAGTGGCTCATGCCTATAATCCCAGCACTTTCGGAGGCCGAGGTGGGAGGATCACTTGAGCCCAAGAGTTTGAAACCAGCCTAGGCAACATAATGAGACCCTCTAAAAAAAATAAGAAAAACTAGCTGGGCATGGAGGCATGTGCCTGTAGTCCTAGTTACTCTGAAGGCTGAGGCAGGAGGATTGCTTGAGCCTAGGAATTTGAGGCTGCAGTGAGCTATGATGATGCCACTGCACTCTAGCCCAGGCAATGGAGTTAGACATGTCTCAAAAAGAGGAATCTGCATTTGTCCAAGATTCTACCTAAAGCAGCACTCTCCAACAGAACTTTCTACAATGATGAAAATGTTCCATAGAAGCAATGTCCAATATGGTAGCCATTAGCCAGGTGTGGCTATTGATTATTTAAAGTGAGGCCAGTGACTTTAGAAACTAAACTTTCAAAATTTTATTTTAATTAATTTAACTTTAAATTTAAAATAGCTCATGTGGCCTATGGCTACCATATTAGGATAGTGTAACTATAAATCCAATTACCAATTTACAGGAAAGACAGAGGACAGAGGAATATTTTAAATCATACTATAGAGGTATATGTAGCGAACTCCAGACTGAAAAACTCTAAAGAATAGTTTCTTCAACAAATATATTGTAAGGTTTTAAAAAAGAAAAAGTTGTGGAAGAGCCTATAGATTGAAAAAGGCTTAAGGGAAGTATCAAATAATTACAATGTGTGGACCTTACTTAGATTCTGATGCATTAAATAAACATTTATGACATTCATGAGACAACTGTAAATGTGAACCTAACTGGGTATTTTTATAAAATTGAGGAAAAGTTAACAATCATTCCTGAGATAATGGCAATGTACTTATATTTATTATTATAAAAAAGTACCCTTAACTCTTAAAGATATGTACTCTAAAACATTAATGGATAAAATAATGTCTGGCATTTTCTTCCAAATAATTTGGAGGAGAAAGAATTTCATAGAGCATGAATGAGGCAGAAATTGGCTCCAGGTTATTAGAGCCCAGGCATTGGGCATATAGGGGTTCATTATCCTATTCTATCTACTTTTACAAATATTTGAAATTTTCCATAAACAAGAAATTTAGGAAATGAAAAACATAACCCCCCCCTTATAGCATATTATCTATTTATATGACACACAAAATGCTCTGTATTAGAGATTTGTGCAAATTACACGTGTGTCCTAAAACATGCGGGTGTTTAAGATCAGGGTTCATATCATACACATTGTTTTTTTCCTTCAGTATTTTATATATACAAATTACTCAAAATAAAACATTTATGACAATTTATTATAGTTTTAAGTTTCTCTCTTATCTAGTTTTATGCTAAGACAGCATTGAAAGGAACCTTACAGATAATTCATGTTAAACTATGTGAGAAGATAAAAAAATAAGGAAGAGGACTCAAAACCCAAGTCCTAGAATCTTTAAATCTAACATGCTGTAGCCTGATCATCATCTTTTATTTGTGAAGATATATATGCAGAAAACAAAGCTGGGTAGATACATACCTCTTTTTTACTACCAACAAGGCTCTCACCCTCAAACGCTAATAGTTTGCTAGAAAGGCAGGCCTGATAGTGGAGGGCTCATTTTGACTAGGTTACATGTCGGAAGGCCTAAAATTTAGAACCAAAGTGTGCAGAGTGGCTACTTTCTCATTTCTCAAAACCACCACTGAATCTTGGCCCTCTGTTAAATGAGGTCGTGAGGGTGGGGCCCTAATCCAAGAAGACTGGTGTCTTCTGATAAGAGGACAAGACACCAGATATATCTCTCTCCACATATGCATACAGAAGAGGCCATGTGGGGACACAGTAAGGACACAGCAAGCTAAGAAGAGAGGCCACACCAGAAACCAACCCTGACTGCAACAAGATCTTGGACTTCTAGCCTCCAGGACTGTGAGAAAATAAATTTCTATTGTTTAAGCCACTCAGTCTTTTGTCTTTTGTTATGGTAGTCCAAACAGACTAATACACACAGTCTTCCTAGGTATGGCTACACCAAGATGTTTGTGAATCTCTTGAAGTGTATGAAGAATTCAGTATCTTTTTCTGAGGAAAGGCTCAATAGTGCCTAACAAATACTTATAATAAGATGTTTAAATCAAAAGAAAAAAAAAGGTTAAAAAAATCCCTGGGAGAGATTATATTTTCCCGCTTTAATTACTGGTATTCTAAAAGTATTATTTCTATAGCTTTTTAATTGCAGCCATCCATTATGGATTTTTATGAACTAGCCCAAACTTACTTGCCACTTAAAAATAATAATAGCCGCGGTTACTTATAACATCACTTCTTATGAAAAGATACGTAATCATTTTTAAATCACATTTTTAACAGATATTTGGGAGTTCAATGTTTTTATCGTTTTAGACATCCTGTAGTATTATGTTTGTAAGATTTTATGTTTGAAATGCCTCAGAAATAAGGATATAATGACAATGAACTACTTACTATATTACTTAAAGTACCAATACTAAACACAAACTCCTAGTATTCAGAGAATGAATCATCCCTTAAAGAACCTGCAAAGATCTTTATGAAGCCTACTATTGAGTATCTCAGTGAATGCTCGTTCACACAGATGAAAATAACTTTCTCTATCCTAAAATTAGCTTGCACCACTGATATAAGAGCTCAAGACATAAACTAGAAAAGGAATTTTAAGACCACCTGAGTTCAAGGGTTCCTACCTATGACTTCCATGGTTCACAAGAGAAAACATGAGGGTTTGAAGGGATTCAGAATTCCAGAAAAAAAACCCAAAAACCAGAAGAAATTATACACTGATTTTTTAATTGAAGCTTTACTGAAATGTATTTCATATACTACCTTTTTAAAGTATATAATTAGTGGTTTTTAGTATATTCAAGAAGTTGTCAGGAACAAGCTTTGTCCCATAAAAAAAAAAGTTGTACAACCAACACCACTAATGTCTGAACATTTTCATCACCTCCCCCCCCCAAAAGCTTGTACCTATTAGCAGTCATTTCCCTTTCTGTCTTCCCTTAGTCCCTGGCAACAACTAATCTGGTTTCCATCTTCCTGGATTTGCCTGTTCTGGTCATTTCAAACAAATGGAATCATATAATATGTGATCTTTTGTGTCTCGCATCTTTCACCTAGCTTTATGCTTTCGTGGTCACCCATGTTGGAGCATGACTCAGTACTCCATTCCTTTGTATGGCTGAATAATATTCCACTGTATGAATATACTACATTTTGTTTACCTGTTCACCAGTTGACAGATATTTGGATAGTTTCCACTTTTTGTGAATAGTATTGCTAAGAATATTTGTGTACAACTTTTTGCGTAAATATACATTTTCAATTCCCTTGAGTATATACATAACGGAGTGGAACTGGTGGGTCATATGGTTACCCTATGTCAACCTTTCTGAGGAACCACCAAACTGTTTTCCAAATGGCTATACCATTTTACATTCCCACCAGCAATGTGTAAGGGTTCAATTTCTCCACATCCTTGCCCGCATTTGTTATTATCCATATCTGTCATTTAGCCATTCTAGCGCGTATGAAGTGCTATCTCATTACGGTTCTGATTTGCATTTCCCTAATGAGTACAGATGTGGTTCTTTTCATGTACTTATTGGCCATTTGTGTATATTCTTGGAAGAAATGTCCATTCAAATACTTTGCCCATTTATTAATTGGTTGGATTATTTGTCTTTTTGTTATTGCTGAGTTGTAAAAGTTCTTTATACACTGTGGATATTGATTCCTTGGTTAGATACATTATTTGCAAATTTTTTCTCCCATTCTATAGTTTGACTTTTCACTTTCTTGATGGTGTCCTCTGAAGCACAAGTGTTTCTGATTTTGAGACAGTCCAATTTACCGATTTTTCTCTTTTGGTGCTTGTACTTTGGCCATACTTTATAATTATACAGTTGACCCTTGAACAATGTGGGGGTTTGGGGTGCTGATCCCCTGGGCAGTAAAAAATCTACATATAGCTTTTGACTTTCCATTGACTGGAAGCCTCACTGATAACATAAACAGTTCACTAACACATATTTTGTGTGTTATATGTATTATATGCTGTATTTTTACAATAAAGCTAGCAAGAGAAAAGAAAATGTTGTTAAGAAAAATCATAAGATTTACTATACTATACTAAATGGAAGTGGATCATATAATAAAGGTTTTCATCCTCGTGGTCTTCACAATGAGGAACAGGAGGAGGGGGAGGAGGGGGAGGAGGAAGAAGGGGTTGGTCTTGCTGTCTCAGGGGTGGCAGAGGTGGAAGAAAATCCATGTACAAGTGGACCTGCACAGTTCAAACCTGTATTGTTCAAGAGTTAACTGTACTTATATATTGCTGGATTCAGTTTGCTAGCATTTTGTTACATGATTTTTGCATTTATATAAATAAGGGAAATTGATCTGTGCTTTTCTCGTTTTTGCTATCAGGATAATATTGGCATCATACAATGAATTAGGAAAAGTTCGTGAAAAGTACATGTGTGTGTATTTATAGAACATATACACAAATACGTATATACACACACTGGGTGTTGTTACTTATGTATTTTATTCTCATTTAAGGAAATGAGCTTTTAAGTATATATTTAAGTACAGGCATATCTCCTTTTACTGCACTTTGCTTTCCTGTACTTCACAGATTTTTTTTTTTTACAAATTGAAGGTTTTTGGAAACCCTGTGTCAAGCAAGTCTATTGGTGCCATTTTTTCAATACCCTGTGCTCACTTCAGGTCTCTGTGTCACATTTTGGTAATTCTTGCAATATTTCAAACATTTTCATTATTATATCAGAAATGGTGACCTGTGATCAGTGATCTTTGATGTTAGTATTGTAACTACTTTGTGAGGCCATGAACCATGCCCATATAAGACTGTAAACAAATGATAAATATTGTGTGTGTTCTGACTGCTACATTGACCAGCTGTTCCTCCATCTCTCCCCCTCTCCTCAGGCCTTCCTATTCCCTGAAACACAACAGTATTGAAATTAGGCCAATTAATTACCCTATAGTGGTCTCTAAGTGTTCATGTGAAAGGAGGAATTACACATCTCTCACTGTGAATCAAAAGCTAGAAATGATTAAGGTTAGTTGAGGAAGGCATGTTGGAAGCTGAGGCAGGCTGAAAGCTAGACCTCTTGTGCTGAACAGTTAGAGAAGCTGCGAATCCAAAGGAAAATTCTTGAAAGAAACCAAAAATGCTACTCCCATGAACACACAAATTGATAGGAAAGCAAAACAGCCTAATTGCTGATACGGAGAAAGTTTCGGTGATGTGGACAGAAGATCAAACCAGCCACAACATTCCCTTAAACCAAAGCCTCATCCAGAGCAGGCCCCTAACTCTCTTCAATTCTATGAAGGCTAAGAGATAAGGAAGTTACAAAAGAAAAGCTTGAGGCTAGTAGAGGCTGGTTCATGAAGTTTAAGGAAAGAAACCGTCTCCATCACATAAAAGTGCAAAGTGAAGCAGCAAGTTATCCAGAAGATCTAGCTACGATCACTGATGAAGGTGGCTACACTAAACAGACTTTCAATATAGACAAAACAGCCTTGTACTGGAAGAAGATGCCATCTAGGACTTTCACAGCGAGAAAGGAAAAGTAAATGCCTGGGTTCAAAGCTTCAAAAGACAGGCTGACTCTCTTGTTAGAGGTTAATGCAGCTGGTGACTTTAAGTTGAATGCAATGTTCATTTACCATTCCAAAAATCCTACGGCCCTTAAGAATTAAGCTAAAGCTGCTTTACCTGTGCACTATAAATGGAAAAAACAAAGCCTGAATGACAGCACATCTGTTTACAGCATAGTTTGTTGAGCATTTTAAGCTCATTGTTGAGACCTACTGCCCAGAAAAAGATTCCTTTTAAAAATGAGCTTTGGCGAGGTATAATTTAATGCAAAAAAATCCATCAAGTCAAGGGTAAAGTTTGATGACTTCTAACAAATATATACAGTCCTGCAACCACTACTACAAACAAGACACAGAGCACTTCCATCACCCAAAAAAGCTCTCCGGTGCCCCTTTGCAGTCAACCCCCTTCCCATACCTTTAAAAACAGACAACCACTGATCACAGAAAGTCAACATTTAATAAGCATTATGCATTGTACTGAACTTGTGATGTACTATTAAATCTTCCTCCTAATGTTGTAAGAACAGATATCATCATCCCCATGTTATGGATTAGGAAACTGACTCAGGTTAAGTAACTCACCCAAGATTCTTTAGCCAGTAAGTGGTAGGGACAGACTCAAATCCAGATTTACTTAATTCCGACATTAAAAAGTGAAAAGTATTTACCTAAAAATACTGAATTTTTGGCTTCTTTTGAAAAAGATTTACTGTCTACATATATCTCTGCATGCACACCTAGTAAGCTGGATCTGTGGCTGACCTCTTTTAGAAGAAGCATGCAATTTTCTAGGAGCACAAAGCCCACTACCTTCTATTATAATTCTGAGACTTACATCTGGCCCTCTTCATTCATTGGTGTTACCTTCCCAGTCTTTGTAGGTATTTGAGGTTGTGACCCCTGGTGTTATTTTGTGAGACAGTTTTTCTAAATTAAAAAACACATAAAACAGCCCAGTTACACATTTACAAAAATATGTGGACTTATATATATGTTAAACTGCTAACACTATTTACCCACCCCCATTCCCACCACCAAGAGAGGGAGAAGCAGAAATGATTAGCATTTGTTCTTGATACATTTCTATAATGTTCAACTTGTTAAAGTATATATTACTTTTGTAATTAATGTGGATTGAATATACTAGAACGTTACCTTCTGAAAAAAATACAACATAAAATTCTATAACTATACAGTTTCAAGTTTCTCTCTATAACATTATGAAGCAATCCTCCCACCTCAGCCTCTCAAGTAGCTGGGATCACAGGCATGTGCCACTGAGTCTGGCTAATTTTTTAAATTTTTTGTAGAGACAAAGTCTCCCTAAGTCGCTTAGGCTGGTCTCAAACTTCTGGCCTTAAAGGATCCTCTTGCCTCAGCCTGCTGAAGTGCTGAGATTACAGGTGTGAGCCACCACACCAGCCATAATTTAATATAAATATTAAAACACACTGGTTACCCTCTTCTATAGCAACAGGTCACTTTAAAAAATGTTCTTATACATGTGATTCAATGACAGAAGACAAATATGCAGCTGTAACTTTTCTATTCTTCCTGACATCACTAAACACTATGTCATCTATGCAGACTAGTGAAAACAAATAGAAACAGTGTTGATTTTTGTAGTAACAAAGATAAATAATTTTAATATACTAGGCTACAGAAAAATAGCCTTTTAAAGGTAGAATTAGAAAGCAAAACTTAAAAATGAATCTAAGTTTTTAAAGTATACTTTTAACAACATTTAAAAGAAATTACTAAATTGTTAAAATCATAGTCAATATCTGTAGATCCAAGTTTTTCTTGACCATAACCCTGTCTTTTTCCCCGTTGTCTTTTTCCTAGCCTTATTGTTTATAAAAAATGAGAACAAGTAGTTTGTTTCTACTTCTAGCAAAATCTATGACCAGAGAACACGAAGTTAGGAATGGCAAGTATTTCACTGATAAGGCAGATGGTTCTCAACTTTATCAGAGGCTCTATGATGACACCAAGGACATACTATGTCTAAGATCACTCTGGATCCTGGACCATTCATTGGCCCTTCTCTTTGCTTCACCTTCACACTTTTCCTCTCTTCTGGTTCTTTTGTTTCCTCTTAAATAATATATTCAGGTATTTCTTGTCCACAAAAAAATGAAAACAAAACACTACTTTCTTCCCAGTGCACCTCCCTCTTTCTACTTTCCTATCTTGTTCTTTCACTTCTTGGCCAAAGTTTCTGAAAGAATCTATACTCATGAATGGAGCTTCCTTACCTATCATTTGCTTCTGAACCTCCTCAGTCTAGCTTATATCCCTAGCACATTTCCAAAACTCATGTGGCAAAAGTTACCAATGACCTACCTATAAAACACTCGATCCTCAAAAACATCAACTCTGAATCCAGTTTTCTGATAGTTGGAGAAAAGCACATAACTATGAGGTACATTCATCTGGATATTCAATACTATTCTGTAACCTTTTAATAAAGCCTTATTCAGTTCTATCACCAATTCCCTTGAAAACTGTATCAGCCCTTCATTATTCTCTTCAAGCCTCCAACCAACTTCCTCAACCATTATTCTTAGTAAATTACCTCCCTTGACAACTATTTAGGGATCTTTTGGCACATTATTGCCTCCCTTTGTAGAAACTCTTGTTTCAGCATACATGCTTTGTTTTGAGACAGGGTCTCGCTCTGCTGTCCAGGCTGGAGTACAGTGGCATGACCATAGCTCACTGCAGCCTTGAACTCCTGGCCTCAAGCGATTCTCCCGCCTCCGCCTCCCAAAGTGCTGGGATTATAGGCGTCAGCCACCGCACTCAGTCCTCAGCATATATGTTTAAGGGCTCAAGTACTCCATGTGGATAGCTTTCAAATTTCTACCCCAAATCTGAACCTTGCGCCTGAGGTACAAATTTCTACTTGATTCCCAGGAGTCACTGAGCATTTATCTTATGTCAGTCACTGTGGTTGGCACTTTTCATACACTATTACTAATCTTTACAGCACCCCTATAAAAATAGATATTATTCCAATTTTATATGCAGAGAAACTGAGACATGCTTAAGGCTACACAATTGTAAGTGGCACTACCAGGATTCAGGCAGATTTATTTAGCTCAAAGTCCATAATCTTGAAAAATAATAATAGAAGTTAACATGAATACGTACTTTGTCCAGATGATGGTCTAAAGAATTTCGATGCTTCAGTACATTTAATCTTCACAATCACCTTATGAAGCAGCTGCTATTATTATTTCTACCCTAAAGATTGTCTTTTCACTTCCTACTGTACAGTTTTACCTTAATATTACCTAGTTATCTCAAACTAATTATGTGCAAGACTGAACTCCTTTCATCTACCCTCACCCTGCTCCTCCTCTTAGATTCCTTACCTTGGTGAATGACATCAATGTCTCCCAATTTTCCAAGCAGAAACCTGGAAGTCATTCCAGATTCTTCCTTACTATCTCTTCCTTCCCTTCACACACTATATGTTCTCTTACTCCTTTCCAGCCCTCCTATTTCTTTATCTCATGTCCTTGATATTTCTTTACTGTCTTACTGCATTAAGCTACACTAGGACAGAAGCACAGAATAGTGCCTAGTGCATATTAGACAGTTGATGAATATTTGCTGAACATATGAATAGATAGTTTGCCAGCTGGTTTTCCTACTTTTGGTCTTGCAGCTCTTTGATCCTTTGCCTTGCTCTCTCAGGAACCCATTCTCATTCTCCAAATTACTACTAGAGATCTTTTTTAAGGGCACATCTGGTATTAATCTTCAGCTTATAAAAATGTAACTGGTTCAACTTCTATGCATAAGAGTCTCTAAGGCCAGCATATTCTGGCTCTTCCCTATCTCATCATCCTTAACTTTTGCTACTCCTTTCCTGCTTTTACCATAAACATACATACTTTGGTTTCAGCACTGCTGAAGTACATATAGTTTCCAAAATACTGATGTTTTTGAACATGATGTTCTCTCTACTTGGAAAAGTCTAGTTCACTGCCACTTGTTAACCCTCTAACTCATTCAGTGCAGCTCAGGAAATACATTTCTATCCATCCCAGGATGAGTTAGGGGTCCTCCTTGATGTTCCCATAGTATATCGTATTAGTAAGTATTGAGTCATGAGTGTATTACAACCACCATCTTAATCATCTTTTGGGGTTATTAATTTAACTGCCAGTCTCCCACACCAAATTTTGAGTGCCTTAAGGGCAAAGAAAGTCCTCCCCACTTTCTTTTTTCTCTCCTTCCTTCTTTTTCTCTTTTTCACTCTCTTTCTCCTTGCCTTACTATTCCCCAGCAATGATCTCCCAGATTCTGACACAGAGTATCTCAGTAAATGCTGACTTAATGAATCAAAAGTATCAGATTTTGAAATTAGGTAAGAAACCACCTCTGCATGATTAACAATTTGGTTTCATATGTTATAATTTGTTAGGAGGGTAAGAGGTGAGAAAGAAAAGGATAAAGTAGAAAGAGGAAAACAGGCATTCTTTTATTAGTGGATGAAGTTAGAAAGTCACAAGGGAAGAGATTTCAGATCCAACTGTTCACTTGGATTAGAGGCTTGCTTTAGAGAGCTATTTCTTATCACTACTCTTCTAAATGTAAAATATTGGTAAATGACTGCTCAAAGCTCTCAAGTAGCTTCAATCTTTAGAATGTAAGGGCCTCTGCTCTGTATTAGCTTTGAACATGCTGGGGAGGAAGAGGAAACCAAGAAAAATGTATGATGTTTTTACCATTTTTTGTCCTCAGTGACTCCTGGATTCTTAAAAGCTTACAGCTCATCAACCTACTAAATGTTCAAATAATTATTTTTTTCCTTCAGCAAATAGCTAGCTTTTCAGTTACCTTTACTGAAGCTCATCTCATAATTTACCTACTCTTTCATGCAACCTTAAAATAGTATTACACAGTTTATCCTGTCAACCTGGCATTTTCCTATAGAAGTATCATACATGACCTTGAGGATTATTCTTTTTCACAAACTGTTAAAAATTATCCAATGTAAATATATTTACCTATGTTATATAGTTATGTTTCCTCAAGTGAAAGAGAAAAAATAATTTAACTAACTAGTAGGTATCTGTTGCTACAGTATGTACTTTCAGATTTTAATTTACTTAGTCATTAGAACAAATATTTAAAATAGATATTGCCTCCAGTTTACAAATGAAGAAACTCAACTTCAGAAGTAGTAAATAACCTGCTTACAGACATGGCTAAGAAACAGAATATCCAAACTTAGGTCTGTCTTACTAAATAAAGACCATGCATTTAATTCACTTACTGTACCTTCCTAAATATAAATGGGTCTTATTTTGGCTAATAATTGCATCATTTATAAAACACTTTCCTAATATATATCCTTTAATTTTAAAACAATCCCAGGAGTAGCTGATATTCCCCTTTTGAGGCCCAGGAAGTTGAAAAGCAATAATTAAACTGACAGGATTAAACCTCATAGCTACTGAGGAACGGAATCAAGTATTAAATATCAGGATCTTCCACCACCAAAACCAGAAGATGTAGATCCATCCTGCATTAATGTCCTTCTGTTAATCATGTCTAGACACAGAATAGAAGAAAAACAAGGGTGTGCTTACACTGACAAAAAAATCCAAGGAATTAAGGCATTTAAAAAAGATAGTTTGGTATTTGTCAAAAGAAACTTAGAAGGCAATACTAAAATCTACTATAGATAGTATATGACATGATGATAGAGTGGAAAGTACATGAGCCTTACAATCAGAGTCTTGAGTGTGACTCTTGCCTTTGCTACATTTTTTCTTTCTTTTTGTGAAATATGTTAAATACCACACATCATTTTACCTCTATATATTTCAATGTACATCTCTAAAAATACAGATATTCTCCACCTATTATAATGCTATTACTTAAAATTAATAGCAAATCTTGATATTTCTTAACATAGCCAGGCCATAACCAGATTTTCCTGATTGTCTCACGAATGTCTTTTCACAACTTGCTTATTTGAAGCAGGATCCAAACAAAGGCTCTATGTTTCATTTGGTTGGTGTGCTTAAGTCTCTCTTAGCCTGGAGTGATAGTCTCATTTTTCATACCACTGACTTGTTACAGAAACCAGATAGATCAGTTGTCCTGTAAAAGGCTCATATTCTGTGGTGTCATTTCCTTTTGGTGTCACTTAACTTTGTTCATCTGGCTCAAGGGTCAGCACACCTTTTTCTGTAAAAGTACAAGACAGTAAATATTTTCAGCTTTATGGGTCTCTGTTGCAACTACTAACTCTGTCACTGTGGTACAAAAGCAGCCATATACAATACAGAAACGAATCAGAGTTGCTGTGCTTCAATAAAACGTTATTAAAAAAGAAAACAGGTGGTAGGTTGGATTTTACTGAAAGGCCAAATTTGCCAACCCCTGCCGTAGAAGCTCGATTTAACACAGGTTCAGCATTTTTGGCTGGAAAACTTCGGAGCTTGTGCTGTATACTTTATATGTGTCACAGCAGGAGGCACACACTAACTGCTTGCCCTACTTTTCAAAAGACTGAGACTAATCAATAGGTTGAGGTAGGGTGGACTGATTCCTCCATTGAGAAGTCCTCACATGACCATATCTAATGCTTTCATCCACTGATGATCATAGCCTGCATAAATTATTTCATTAAGGGTGGCAAAATGATATTCTAATCCTATCATTACTTTCACATTCATTAACTAAAACTGCAAAGAAATTTCCCTCAACAAATGTTATTTGCTTACCTTGAAACAGAGTTCATACAGATAAAGGAAGGATTAATTCTTTCCTCATAAGTGTTTATTTTCAGAGTATGGAGTTAGTGCCCTATATATTTCCACTGGTACTCAGTAATTCATTATCACTGTAGTGGTATGTGTGTGTTTATATTTCTTATTATAAGTCTATCATGAACCAAGGAGTTTTTATAAATTTAGTGCATTTCAACCATCTTCATTACCCTTTTTTGATGTTCAAGTTATCTCATCTTTGGACAGTGGGAGCTTTTCTGCATTGGGTCCTGGGTCCTTTTAGCATGAACTAATAGTATTTTGGCAGCTTCCTTGCTTTCTGATACAACAGAATTTTCCTGGTTCATCTTTTGTATTTTCTACCCCAGAGTGAAATCAGCCATTGATGGAATGATGCTGGGATCCTTTCAGTGAGGAATGGTATTTAGAGACCATAATTATGGTTTTAGTTGTGCTCAATGCTTTGTGCTATTATTGCAACATTTCACTGGAGAGGGAATAAGAGGGTATATAATCTTAAATTCTACAGGCAGAAGCTTAAAGTAGCATAATCTTTCTGTAAAACAAATCCTGGCTCTAATTGTGAGACTTTAAGAAAATTATTTACTTCATCTATGGCTTAGTTTCCTGTAAAACATAGTTAAAATAGGGTCCATCCCATAGTTTTGATATAAAGATAAAATGAATTATTAATAATATATATGTAAAGCATCAGAGCAATCACTAGCACATGGTAAACATTCAATACAAATTAGGTATTATTTTCATTTTTATTGAGATCTTTGAAAATATTCCAACCTTTGACCCAGTAATTCTACTTTTATGAATCATAAAGAAAATAGTAAAAATTCAAACAAACAATAAAGTTACATCAATTACAGCATTTTTTATACAGGTGAACAAAACAGTAAATAATTAAACCATCTAATGCTCAACATTAGGAAACAATTTATAAAGAAAAAAATGACAGGGAAAAATGCTCAGGATATGTCAAATAATACCAGTAAACCCATCGGCAAAGATTACAATTTCTACCAGTCAAGTATGAATGCTTATTTCATTGAACCCTAACCATATTTTTACTTTTGTGCCTTTATTGAACATTTGATAAAACAATTTGATTTGTATATATTTACTAAATTTACTAAATAAGGTGGTACTTATTTGCATTTCTTTGACTGTTTTTGCAGTCAATCTTTGTTTCTAGTTTTTTTAGTCATACAGTTACTGTTTGTATAAATTGTCTTTTGTCCAGATATCTACTGAGGAAGGAAGAAAATTAACATTTAATGTAGAAAGCATTTGCATAAGTTATTTAATAGTCTTATAACAAACCTTGAGGGTAGGTAGCATAAAATCCAATGACCTAGCTTCTTGCCATTTAGAAATCTCAATTAATAGCAAACCAAAATTAATTCAGAAAGCATTAATGATCTGGCCTCTCTGGCTCATGTATCAGCACCACAAGCAGATGAGTTCTAGCAATGATTTAAAAAAAAGTAAATGTGTCAGGAATTAATCAGCTTGCTTATGAGCTGCACTGAGTTTAGAGGGGGGGGTGTCTAAGTAAAACTACAAAGAAGCAAACTAATGCAATGGTTAATAGCACAGATCGTAGAGCCACGCTATCTGGGCTCAAACTCTAGGTCTTCCATTCACTATGTGACCTTGGCTAAGATACTTAACTTCTCCGTGCCTCAGTTTTCTTATCCGTAAAATAGAAATAGCACCCAGGGTGATAAGATGTTATGATAAATAAATGAGTTTCTCTGTGTATATAAATACATATATTCATATAGTCTGAATGTCTGTGTCCCCTCAAAATTCCTATGTTGAAATCCTAACCTCTAAGATTGTATTAGTAGTACTAATATTAGGAGGTGGGGCCTTTAAACCTTATGAGGTGATTAGGTCAGGAGAGCTCTGCCCTCAAAAAGGAGATTAGTGTCCTTATAAAAGAGATCACAGAGAACTAGCTAGCCCCTTCTACCATGTGAGGACACAGCTAGAAGGCGATGTCTATGAATCAAAAAGGGGCCTTCACCAGACAATGAATCTGCCAGTGCCTTGATCTTGGACTTCTCAGACTCCAGAACTGTGAGAAATAAATTTCTTTGTTTACAAGCCTGGTTTATGGAATACTGTTATAACAGCCTAAATGGACTTAGACACATATATACAAACACATATACATACACAAACACACAGTGATTAGAATGTTGTCTGACTCATAGTAACTACTATGTAAGTGTTTGCTATTATTACAAGAATGAGTTTACACATCAGTTCTTCCTTGCCTCCTGCTACTTCATATAGTATAGCTTACTATTCAAACATTATATTGTTCTGTGACTACTTCAAAATATCTCTACTTTATAATTTTGGTGATCAAGGCATGATTTTTTTAAAAAAGTGCTCTAGATGACATTGCAGAAATAGTATTAAAAAAAAGTAAAACAACCAGTATATAATAGATAACATACACCACAGGGGTTTCTAACCTCTTACAACAGTGCTTCTCAAACTTGAATATAAAATAAATCACAGAGGATCTTGTTAAAATGGAGATTCTAATTAAGTATCTGAGGCAGGGCCTGAGATTCTGCCCTTCTAACAACTTCCCAAGGTGGTACCAATGCAGCTGGTTCCAGAAAAGGAGCACTTTGAACAGCAAGGATCTAGAGTTCATGAGTAAGCTTTCACAAGTTCTAGAACATCATATAAAAAATTTCCCGTGAATGTGCACATGGGGATTATTTCCAAGAAAAAGACCTATAATTCTTACCATATTCTCAGGGGTGAAGGTGGGAGTAGGAAACAGGGCAGAGAGGGAGTTCTTGGAGAAGGAGAAAGACACAAATCAGCTCCCACAGCTAATTGCAAAAAACAACACTGTCATTATACAAAAAGAAAATTATTTGTAAATAGACATATTATAGCCAAATTGTAACTCAGAAGACCTAACTAAAGAATCTTTAAATTATAGAATAAAAAGACAAGGATATAAAAGCCTAAGAAACAAACAAAAAATAAAGCCAGGATATCTAATATTCACTTAACAGAAATTCTAAAAGGTAATTTGTAGGATAAAAGGGATTTAAAACACATATGAATGTGTAGATATATATATATATATATGCATACATATCAACAATATATATGTATACACATATTATTCATGCATATGTATTTTAGAAAAATACCATGTTCAGATAAAATGGCCCACCAAATGGCAAACAGTAATAACAACTGGAAATACATACATAGATAAATACTGGTAAAAACTGTAAACTCCAAATTAAAAAGGAATTTATAAGCTTTTAGAAGAGCAAAGGTATAAAAACCAAACAGTAACTTCAAGTTACAAGGTGATAAAGTAACATATAGAGAATTCAGAAAGGAAATATGGGAGCCTGGAACTCTATGTCCAAACTACTTTTCAAGTATGAGCACAAAATAAACATTTTCAGATAGTATCCATACAACCCATACATATGTCTTGGTTGGCAAAGCAGGGAAGGGTAGGAGAGACAGAGAGAATACAATTCAAGAATGTAGTCTGGCAAAATAAAATTCAATGAGATTAAAGATTTCAAGAAAACTGACACAGGACCCCCACCCAAAAAAACCCAAAACCAAACAAACAAACAAAAACCCAGTAAGAGAGAGGGAGAAGGAAATTTAAGAAGTCAAAATAATTGTTGAGAATGGGAATGCAAACTTTAATGCAATCGGTTTTGGTAAGTATTTTAACACTTTTTTTTCTTTATTATATAAAATTTTAAATATGAACAAAAGCGAAAGGATAGTATTAATATAATAGGTTCCCAAGTACCATCTTTCGATCCTCTCAGCTTTTATGATACCAAAATGCTTAATATAATCATTTTAAAGGTGATTACAAGGAAAAAAAACAAAGATGTTCACTCTTGCCACTTCTATGCAACATTGTACTGGAGGTTTTAGCCAGGGCAATTAGGCAAGGGAAAAAAGCCCCATAAATTGGTAGGGAGGAAGTAAAACTACCTCTGTTTGCAGATATGCCTTGTATATAAAAAATCCTAAGATATTCACAAAAACAAAAACTTATTAGAGTTAACAACAAACATGTTCAACGAGGTCACAGGCTACAAGAAAAATGTATTCTATGCACTAACAACGACAATCTGAAAATCAAATTAAGAAAATAATTCCACTTACAACTGCATAAAAAGGAATGAAATATGAATAAATTTAACAAAAGAAGGACAAAACTTACACTCTTAAACTATAAAACATCGCTGAAAGAAATTTAAAGACCTACATGAATGGAAAGATACCCCATTATCCATGGATTGGAAAGATTAAAATTGGTACAACAGCAATTCTTGCCAAATTGCTCTACAGACTCATGGCAATCCCTATCAAAATTCCAGTTGCCTCCTGCCGCCCAGAAATTGATAAGCTAATCCTAAAATACATATGAAAATTCAAGGACAGAATAGCCAAAACCATCTTGAAAAAGAACTGGAGTACTCACACTTCCTAATCTCTAAACTTACTACAAAGCTATAGTGATGAAGATAGTGTGGTACTAGCATATGGATAGATCAGTAAAATAAAATTGAGAGCTGAGAGGGAAACCCTCATTATTTCAGTCAATTGATTTTCAAAAGGGTGCCAGGAAAATTAAATGGAGGAAAGAATAGTCTTTTCACAAATAATGCTGGGACAACAGGAAGTCACATGCAAAAGAATGAATTTGATTCCTACCTCACATCATATACAAAAAAATAGGTCAAAATGGATCAGAAATCTAAATGTAAGAGCTAAACTATAAAACTCTTGGGGCGGGGGGGAGCAGGGAACCAGGAGTACACTTTCCTGATCTTGGATTAGGAAATGAATTCCTACATATGACACCAAATGCACAAGCCACAAAAGAAAAAATAGGTAAATTGGACTGTCTCAAAATTGAAACGACTTGTGCCTCATAAACACTATTAAGAAAGTGAAAAGACAAACTATAGAATAGAATATTTGCAAATCATTTTATCAGATAAAGGGGTTAATATCCACAATGAGTAAAGAACTTTTAACAACTCAACAACAAAAGGACAAATAAAGCAATTAAGAATTGGGCAAAGAATTTGAATAGACATTTCTCCAAAGAATAAACACAAATAACCAATAAACACATAAGAAGAACCTCAACATCATTACTCATTAGGGAAATGCAAATCAAAACCACAATGAGACACCACTTCACACTCATTAGGATGGTTATAATCAAAAAGACAGACGATAAAGTGTTGGCAAAGATGTGCAGAAATTGGAACCCTCACACGTAACTAGGGAGAATGTAAAATAGTACTGTTGCTTGGAAAACAGTTTGGAGTTCCTCAAAAGGTAAATGTAGGGTTATCCTAAAAGTCAGCAATTCCACTCCTACGTATATACCTAAGAGAACAGAAAATATAGGTACACAGAAAAACTCGGACACAAATATTCACAGCAGCATTATTCATAACAGCCAAAAAGTGAAAACTATCCAAGTGTCTGTCAACTGATGGATAAACAAAATGCGGTATATCCATACAATAGACCATTATTAATATTTGGCCAACCAAAAGGAATAAGTACTGCTACAATATGAATGAACCATGAAAACATTATGCTATGTGAAAGAAGCCAGACACAAAAGGCCAAACATTGTATGATTTCATTTACATGAAATGTCCAGAATAGGCAAATTCATAGTGACAGAAAGTTGATTCGTGATTGCCAGAGGCTAGAGGGAAGGAAGAATGGGTAGCGATCGTTAATAAATAGGCACAGGGTTTCCTTTTAGGCCAATGCAAATATTCTGGAATTAGATAGCAGGGATGGTTGTATAACTTTTAATATACTAAAAACAACTGAATTATACACTTTAAAATATTGAAGTTCATTAGATAAAATGGTTATTTTTTTAAAAAAGCATAATATAACATGACCAAGTGGTTTATCCTGAGAAGGAAAGGCTAGTTAAATATTTGAAAATCAACCAATGTAATCTATTATACTAACAATCTAAAAGGAAAAATCAAATAATAACATCAGTAGATGCAGAAGCATTTTTCAAAATATAACATCCACTCATGATAAAACTCTCACTAAACTAGGAATATAAAAGAACTTCCTTAACTTGATACAAGCCATCTACAAAACCCCTACAGCTAATGTACTTACTGGTGGAAACAGAATATTTTCCCCCATCATGGAAAACAAAGCAAGCACTCTCACCACTCCTACGCAATATGTTACTAAAAATCTTAGCCAATAAAACAAGACAAGAAAAAAAAAAACAAAAACAAAAAACCACAAACAAAATAAAAGGTACACAGCTTGGGAAGGCAAAAATAACACTGCCCGTATTTATAGATGACATAATTATGTAGAAAACTGGAGAAAAATCTACACAAGTACTCCCAGAACTAATAAATGAGGTTTAGTTAAGTTGCAAGATATAAGATAGCACACAAAAGTCAATCCCATTTCATATACACAAGCAAAGAACAATTAAAAGTCAAAATTTAAAAGTAATATCATTTTCAATAGCTCTCCCCAAATGAAATATTTATAAATCTAACAAAACACACACAGCATCTATGTGCTGAAAACTACAAAACACTAACAAAAGAAATCAAGGACCCAAATAAATGGAGAAACCCTGTATTTATGGATTAGAAAACTCAACATAGTAAAAATGTCAGTTCTTCCCAAAGTGATCCACAAATTTAACATAATACCAATCAAAGTCCCAGCAGGATATTTTATAAAGACAAGCTGATTCTAAAATGTATATGTAAGAGAAAGGTAATTAGAGTAGTTAAGTCAATTTTGACAAAGAGTAAGATTGAAGGTATTACATTACTCAGTTTTAAGATCTATGATAAAGTTACAGTAAATCAGGACAGTGTGGTAATGGCAAAGTGACAGACACAGAATAATGGAACAGAATAGAGAGTCCAGAAATAGATTCATACAAATATGGCCATGTGATCTTTGATAAAGGTGCAAAGGCAGCTCAATAGAAAAAGGAAAATCTTTTCAACAAATGGTATTGGAATAATTGGTTATTCAAATGCAAAAATGGAGCCTCTTTTTAAACCTTACAGCTTATAAAAAGATAAATCAAAATGTATCTTAGATCTAAATGTATAACATAAAACTCTAAAGCTTTTAGAGAAAAAAAAAAAACTTTTGTGATGTAGGGTTAGGTGAAGAGTTTTTGGAAATGACACCAAAAACAAATTCCTAAAACAAAAAATTGATAAATTGAACCTATCAAATTTAAAAACTTTTGCCTTGCCAATGGCACTGTCTAGAGAATGAAAAAACAAAGTACAGATTCGGAGGAAAAAATATATATGTATAAGATCTCTGAAAATTTAGTAAAAAAAAAACAAACCAATTAAAAATGGGTAACAGACTGGAATGCTTAATACAAGATGGCAAAAAGTATATGAAAAGATGTTCAATATCATTAGCCATTAAAAAATGCAAATTCAAATCAAACAAGCTACCACTACATCCCTTTTAGAATGACAAAAATAAGAATACTGACAATACCAAGTCCTAAAGAAGGTGCAGAACAACTGGAACTGTCTCACATTGCTAGTCAGAATGCAAACTTATACAGTCATTCTGGAAAACATTTTGGTAATTTCTTACAAAGTTAGGCATATATAACTTAGGCCCCAGCAATACTGCTATTTATCCTACAGAAATAAAAACTTAAGTCCACACAAAAACTTGTGCATGGATATTTACAGAAGCTTTATTTATAATAGCCCCAAACTGAAAACAACTCTAATGTTCCTCAACAGGTGAACTGATAAACTGTGGTACATCCATACAATGGCAAGAAATAAAACTCCTGATCCATGTAATAATGTGGGTGAATCTCAAAGACATCATGTTGAGTAAAAGCAGCAGTCTCAAACGGTTATGTATTGTACAATTCCATTTATACGACATTTTTAAAAAGACAAAACTATGGTCATGAACACGTTAGTGGTTATCATGAATTATGGGTGGGGTGAGGGTACCAGTAGTATAAAGGAACAGCAAAATGAAGTCTTCTGGAGTGATGGAACTGTTCTGTATCCTGATTTCGGTGGTAGCTATATGAATGGGTACATGTTAGTTAACATTCCCATAACTTTACACCAAAAGGAAAAAGAGTCAATTTTACTGTATTTAAAAAATAAAATTAAAAAATGTAAACAAACTAAACAACCATCTTAAAAGCTAGAAAACCAAGACAATAAACAAAACCATTAGAAGAAGAGATTAATAAAATAGAAAACAAGGAAATCAGTACACCATAAAACCAAGGGCTGGTTCTCTGAGAACACTTAAAATAGATCAATCTGTGACAAGTCTGTTCAAGAAAAGAATGACAGATAGACAGACAGACAGACGCGTATTAGAAATGACTATGGTGATAAAATCACAGATGTAGAAAATATTTTTAAGAGATGTTACTTATAACTTCAAACCAAATATAGAAATATAGATAAAATAACAATATTCTAGGAAATATAAATTAATGCCAATCATCAAAACTGAGTTAAAGAGGAAGAAGTTGAAAAAATAATTAAAGAGTTATTTTCCCAAAGGTATCGTGCACATATATTTTTAGAGGAGAGTTTTAATAAACCTTTAAAAAACATAATTTTTATTTATTGTAGCTAGTCTCCTACTTAAATCAGGGAATAAAAGAATAAATAAAATAATAAAATAAAAAGGAGAAATAATCACATATTCTTATTCTAATTCTCTCTAGCCCACCCGCATATACCAATCAAATTAAATACTCATTCACTTATTGTAATGTTGTAGAAAAAAGTAATGTAGAGTTGAATCCAATGCACATTTAATTTATGCAATTTTTTTCTATACTCATTTGTATTTTTCATATGGTCTCTAAACCACAGTGATCCACTCCAGCAGCACCAGTAGCAGTAGGTTCCCCTTAATCTCCCACCCTTTGTACTTGGGTGAATACTCTTAGGTACAAGTAATCATGTTAGTAATAATGCTAGGTCATGGCTTTTAGACAGTGCTGGAGACACATTCTGATTAACTCTATGGCTGCTACTTTTTAAGCAAACTAGTTTGGTCTTAAAGTGTCACCCCCAACAAACTGAACGTACCTACCCAATTGACAGAAAACAGGAGTGCTACCCCTGACTTGAGCTTATTCCTCATTTAGCATGTCCACTTTATTTCCCACAGCTCCTGCCTTCAGATGTGAGTTCCACTACTCAAAGGACCAAACCAACTCCACTAAGGTATCTAATTAGCTTATTTAGCCCTAAGGCCCATTCATAAGAAGGGATCTACTTCTTATAGGCTTATTTCTATTATCTTGCTTAGTTTAACCATACCTACAGTTCCTAAACAAACATTTCTCCTTTCCTAATCTCAAAAAGCAAAATAATCACAACTGGAACACAAAAATCTTTTATACTGCTCCTGACCACTGAAATCAACAATTAACAAAAGATTACAAATGTATCTAAAAGAATGGATTAACAGATATGAAAATCATGCAGGAGAGGAGAGGCTAGGTTATAGGACAGAAAGAAAGAAAAGGGGTGGAAGGAATAAGAAAGCTAAGACTGACTACAGACTGATCTCATAAACACAAATGCAAAGTCTAAAAAATATCGGTAAATGTATTCTGGCAGGTTAAAATGTATCACTGGCAACTTGGTATGCCCTATTCATGAATGCGAAAATAGTTCAACATTAGGAATCATATAAGCAATTAAATCCATTTCTGGATAAATGAATTCATTAATTAAACAAGTATTGTCTGGCATTAAATTAAGTATGTTTTACTGACATAACTCTGGTCTTATAGTAATTTGCAAAAATGTAAAAAACAATGCCACTCTTCTCACTAAATTATTTTTGTTTTGGAAAATATAGTTATTTGTCATTTTATATATTTTTAACATATAGATTATTTATGGTAACATGTAATGGGCTTCTTATTGTCATTTTAAATGGATGTTAAATTTAACAATTACTCAATTTTAATTTCTAATACTGTCTGTCTGTCTCTCTCTCTATATATATATCTCCTATATAAAAACCATTCTTTGGATTTCTCAATAACTGTGGAGTCTGAGAAGTTTGCAAAATGCTGCTGAATAGTATTCCCTTATATGAATATATCACATTTATTCATTTCTTCTATGACTGGGAGACATGTGGGTTGTTTCTAGTCTGGGACTATAACCAATAAGGATGCTATGAATATTCCTGTACATGTCTTTTGGTATACATTATGTACCCACCTCTGTTGAGTTCATACCTGGGAGTAGAACTGCTGGGCCACGGGGCATGTTTACACATAGTTTTATTAGACACTGTTTTACAAAATGGTTACTGAGCATTTGAAATGTGGTTAGTCAAGTTGAGATGGGATTAGTATAACACTTACACTGGATTTTGAAGAATCAGTATAGAAAACACAAAACAGAATATCTCATTAATAATTATTTTTTATTCACTACATGTTGAAATATTATATCAGATATACTGGATTAAATATATTAACATTCATTTCACATGTTTCTTTTTCTTTTTCTTTTTTTTACATGGCTACTAGAAAATTTAAAACTACATATGTGATTTACATTTGAGGCTCACATTATATATCCAAGATGCATCTAAGAAGGGTACCTAGTTTTAAGGAACCAGGAAAGACTCCCCAAACAAGGTGGCATCTAAAGGAAAGCCAAAGGAAAAGCAGAATTAAGCCTAGTGAAGAAAGTGGTGGAGGAAGAAAGATAAAAGTCAGGCAGAGGAACAGTGTGCAAAGGCTAGGAGACACAAAGTTCAGTATGATAGAAACATGCTACAGGGGAGAAGGGCGGGCAGTGGTGAAGGCGAGTGACAAGAGATGAAGCAGAAAGGTTAAAAACAGCTCATAAAGGCTCCAGTTAGTTGTGTTTGTATTTTAAGAATAGGGAACTACTGTTGGGTTTTAAGCAAAAAAAGTACACAATAGGATCTGTACTTTAGTAAAAAGTGAAGGATTTATTCAATCTGAAATCAGAGCATCAGATTTATACTTTGGAAAAGTTACTGTGGCTGCTGCTATGTGTTATATGACTGAATTGGGACACGACTAGAACCAAGACTAGTTGGGGGCTGTTATAATAATGTGGACAAAAAATAATGGGCCTCTACATAAAGAGAACAGCAGCAGAGACAGGAACCTTAGGCAAGATCAGTACCCTCAAGCTTCAGTTTCTTCTAATACTACCTACCTCACAAAGATATTTTAAGGATTAATCATGGCATCCTTTGGTAAAGGTATTCTGCATTTTAACTATTAGTAAAAGGTTTTGGTGTTATTAGAACAGGCAATAATAATTTCAAGAAACTAAATTCTATCTCAGAATATGCCAAATACAAAGATTCACCTTATATTTTCTCCAACATACATAAAACCTAAAAGATGCTTTAACTATTAATAAAATTAAGTCAGATAATAAAAGGCTTACTCTCTTTCTTATATTTGAAAAGGTAAATTCCAACTATTAAACATCCTATTGTGCTCCATTTAATCCTAATATTAAAAGATTACCACCATTTTTCATTTCTCTATAAACTGAAAGGTAAGTGAATTACAGGGAGGTAACAAGTTAGTATTGTTCAATGGTAAGGACATGAGCATAAAACAATTTCACACCTTCACCAAACTGATACTAAGAGAGTTTAAGAAGAAAATTATAGAAAACTAGAGAAAATTGTTCTGTTTGTTTTATTTACCTTGAAGTTTTGGGATCTACTAAAGTCATACCTTCTGTAAAAAAGCTACATAAATTGGAAAAAAGGGGCAAAGCTCAATTTTTCCAAATATGTTCTGAAATTCACTAATCTTTTAATATATTGACTCTTCCAAAGACAGAAAGCAATCTATTGATCACTTAGTATAAAGCACTTATGTTGGGCAAATAAGTATTTGAAATCTAGCTTCTGTCTACCCTTTGCTTCTTGCCTGAAATACTCTCAAAACACTGTAGAAAGTTATGTTCCATACTTACCTCATTGACAAAAATGACTGCCCTTAGAACTGAGTTCTCCAAAAAACCTTCTTTTCTCTCCTTGTAAGTTCTCATTCGTTCTCGTTATGTTGTATAACTATTCACCACATTATCTCTTCTTGCACTGAGTGTTCTTAGCCTTCTCTATTCTAGATTAAATAATAGAAACTTAATTTCCTAAGGGTCCAAACTGTTCTACCGAATTGAGAGAAAAGAAATCACTCTCAACTTCTCATTCCTCCTCTTCACTGATGATCTCATGTCATATTACTTTAAGAAAATAGGAACAATCAGATATCATCTCTTTCCAACCCTGAAACCTACAGACCTAAACAGTCACACCAATATTTTCCTCTTTCCCTCTTGTGACAAGAGAAGTACTCCTTTTTTTTGTCCATTAAAAGAGCAATTTATGTTCTTCTGTCTCCACTACTACTACCTTGGTCCAAGATCCTGTGTCTCCCACCTGGATTACAGCCAAAATATCCTAATTGATCATCCCATGGCCACTCTTGCCCACTTTACAACAACAATCAACATAGTAGCAAAAGTGAAGGTTTCAAACCATAAATCACATTATGTCATGTCTTAAACTCCTTCAATAGTTATAATTACAATAAAACCCAAACTCTTTACCACAGATCCTAAAGCCCTGAGTTCTGCATGTCACTCTAACCTCACCTTGTCACTCTCCCTTATGACAACTATGCTGATTTCACTGATTCATTTATTTACCTGCCACACACCAGCTATTTCATATCAACTCTTTCCTGATTCTAGGCCTTTCATGTGCTGTTCCTATAAGCAAAGCTCTCTTATTGCAACTGTAACATGGTTAGCTATCTATCAGATCTTATAAATGTCTCCTCCTCAAAGAACTCTTTCCCTAATTGCTCTATTATTCACTATCTCTGCTCCTTGTTCATTTCTGTTAGAGCACTCATTACAACTTACTCACTGGACTTTAAGCTTCATGAAGGCAGAAACTGTCCATAAAGTTGTATATAATACAGTGCCAGAATGAGGAAGTACTCAACAAATATTTGCTAATGAATTAATAAGGGAAGAGACAGACAGGATTAGGTTGCAATCATGAGTTTACTACTTTCTAGTGGTTTGATAAGTCACACTGTCTCTGAGCTTCAATTTTCTCTTTCATAAAAAAGGAATAAATACCTCATAGGATTGCTAAATTAGACCCACTAAAGATTAACTGACAATGAATAAACACCAAGCACAATACCTATAACTTAATAAATGGTATAAACTTATTTAATAAATGTTAGTTTCCCTTCCTCCTTTCTATAGCTTATACATACAGTGAGAATTCCCTAAGCTAATTCAGTACAGAAACTAAATATATTATTTGAATCTACTTAAAAAGAAGACTCTGATGACTCTGATGACATGTACCTGAACGGATAGACTGGTAACTTATATTTGCAGGATCTAATCCTAAAGTTTAGAAAATGGGAATAAGAAGTGTACATCTATTGCCCACCTCTCTCAAAAAGGAGGGGGCAGGTGGTGAGGAGCAAAGGAGAAATAGAAGGGAAAGGTAACCTTAGAAATTAAAGATCATCAATTCAACTTCAATTCCTAAATTTAGAACAACCTTCCTTTACCTATAAGGACTTGCAGCAAGAACAGGATTAACAGTCATTCTAAAATTCTGAAAGCAAAACGTTTTGTATTTACTTAGATCTATATAAATCTCATCTATATTTAATGTATTTTTTACTTAACTCTCATTCTTTGAATTGTAATATCACTGGTAAAATGTACCAAAAAAAAAAAAAAACAACAACAAACCAAAAACCAACATCTCAGATCAGAAACACAAAAGGTCTCCTTGTTGCCTTAAGTTTTTAATAAGCTTTAAATTTTCTAACCACAAAAATAATTCTTAACATTTTCTTTAACTTCTGCTCACTTTTTAGCCTAACATCCCTTTTATGTTCTTCAAATGAGATTTTACTTTCTAGAAATCTTCTAAATCATTTACCATACATCATTCAAATCTCCTTCATACTCTTTCTAGAATATAGCTTATCCTTCTAAAAGTGCCCATTTAATACTTTCTGACTGATAACCACCTAGAGTTTTGTGGAATGTACTGCATACCTTCATATTCTCCCAAGGATATGGATATAATTTAGATTCTGAACTCAAGAAGGGGTTTATGTTAAGCAATTAATTCAGTTTTATTCAACATATTTTGTGTAATCAAGCTTGACTTTTTCAGAAGTAAATGGTATCTGATTTAGATTCTTTTTTCATGTTCCAGTTACTTGTACAACTTTTCTAAAATTGGAACTTCTAGTCTACCTTTAAACTGGAAATATATAAAGTGCTACTAAATGTTCCATAAAATTCACAGGAAAAGATTCATCCATTAGATATATGTAAGAGTCAAAAGAGCATTTTATGCTACCACAACATCTAGAACAGTACTGTGTCAGTAAAGACTCTTGACTGTAATAAGCTGAAAACAGTTTTAAAATGAGTTTTATCACAAATCAGTCAGAATATGCCTAGTGCTACCAAATGCTCTAGCAGCAAGTAAACAAAAACTAACCATCTTCAATTCTTCAAGATTATTATGAAATGATATACAAACACAACAAACATTCTAAATTACATTTTAAGGCTTTATCTAGGGCCTTAGTATTTTTCAAACTAAGAACTGTTATCTATTAGAGAGTCCAAAATTAATTTAATGAGTCCAGACTAGCAAACAAAGAAAGAAACGGTAAGAGGGAGGAAAAATAAATAGAAGATATGTGAGTGCACCACAGGTAGTAAGGGTGAGTGCCATTTCATGAACTTTGTTTTGTTCTCTATGTATATTGTACCCAGAACAATGTGTATTTTAAGGGTGAGTTTGAGTAAAAGAAAACACTGATCTGGAAGACAGACAGAAGTGGACAGGATAAAGCAATGAAACTATCAGAATTATCAAATTGTGGTTTGGGAGGTGAGCAAGACTAACAACTTCTATTAACTAGGAGACAGAGGTTTTGAAAACTTCCATACATTTGTAAAAGCCAGACTTCCCTAAGTGAAAAATGACAAAGCACTTCTCCTACAGTAGGCCTAGGACAACGTCCAGCAAAGCCTTTGGTTGCCACCACTAAATGCTCTTATCCCTTCAAACTTCTCAAGAAGGCAGAGGTCAACCTTTACTTTTTCCTAACTCTTAGGCACATTCAATGCAGTTAAGATACAGCAGCCTCTGTAAGATAATTAGTGGTTCTCTAGAAAACATTAACCGTACTCTGTAACACAATTTAAAATTTCAAGACTCTCATTCAGTAACTTGGAACTACAATAGCCACAAATCATAGTCCACTAAAATGGTCATGTGAAGAGTATGAACACCAAAATAATTAAAGATTTTTTTTAAAAAGGTGTATCAAATGTTTCAAAGATTCAAAATACATCTTGGAACCATTTAATTTCGCAGTTAATAGACAACAAAGAGTAGTTCTGTGAGGAATTAGCATTGGAATTCCCTAAATACTGGCCAATCTGCTTCTCTATGTTAAGAGTGATTCTGAATATTCAGCTGCTTTAACAGAGCTTTCTAATTATTTTTGAAGCCATTAAAAATACATCTTGACTGTGAAGGGCACAGTTTCATAAATTACAGCTAATATCTGTTCTAAGAAGCTCAAGGTTATAAGCTATTTCTCAGGATGTATCTACTACCCATTACAACTACTACATATTCAAGTTATCCAATTCCACTGCTGTTACAGAACAACATACCTCTATACTATTGTTATAGCTTTTTTCACTAATATAAACCCACATATAAGCTATAACAATAGTATAGAGGTATGTTGTAAATAAGATTTCCCCAGTTACAGGGTGAAGAGTTCCTTTAATCTCTGTTGATATAGTTTAATGTTCTCCCTGGCTCACTACCTCCCTTTTTCTTATACTTTGAAACTTGCTGTGCCTTGAGACATCAACCCTGGCATAATCACCTAATAGTTTTATAATCTGGGCCCATGCTGTTGGAAAAAGGAATTTCAGTCTTTGCTTATTAACAATTCCTAACTGAACACAAATTCCCAAAAGATAAAGTTGATAAGCACCTACCAGAAAGTCACTTTGTGTACAAGTACAAAAGAATACACCAAGCAAATTACTGGGTTCACAGCCTCTTATCCTTAGAGACAAAAGACTTTTAGTTCAAACACTAACCACATAGGTTTTAATGAAAGAAGAGCCCATGTATTTATCTATTCTGATCAGACATCACAGAAATTCAACTCTGATTAGAAGACAAAGCTGGACAATCCTAATTACCCTAAATTCAAGATGCCTCTCACTTTCTTCTCTCCTGGGCCATTTAACACTAAACCTAGAGGAGAACTGTACCCACCTTCAGGCTAGAAGAAACAACATGATAGCTTATTGACCTCTGGTGTAGACCCAAACCCACAAGTCATCAGGCAAGCAGGAATCACAGTTACTCGATGCAACTAACAATCAAAAGTCATGCACTGGGTTTTATGGTCACATACAAGCACACTATTGGCAATTACCACATCAAATATGGACCAAACCACTGTCCTCCCCAAAACAAAAATAATAATAATCAGGTAAGGGAGAAACACATCCTGAATTACACAAAAGACTACTATTTCTGCCAGTAAATGCCAATTTAAGTTCATTAAATTTTTCATTTAGTCACATTTCTCAGGTTTTAAAAGCTACCACCACATTAGATTCCACAGATAAATGCTTTTAAAACAGATAATACTTGCTGATGAATTACATGTTGACTGAACTCTGTCACCATCACCATTATATTTATGCTAGTTGAATCAGTGTTTGTGGCAAATGACTTAGACTTTTTTTAACTAAATTTACCAAAGAATGGTAACTTCTAATTATTTCCTTCTGAAGAAATCAAAGCAACACTCCAAAAAGGAAAGGTTTTAACTGTGTTCTCTGAAATACCTATTCAGTGTGTTTAACTGATGAACTAGGAACGGTGAAGTCAGAAATGGAACTCAACTCTCTCTCAAGAGATGACTGTTCTTTCCAATCAATTCCGTTTAGCTCTTCTTCTGACCCCAACGCAACATAAAGCTTAGTCCTCACACACACATAGTCTTCAGCCTTCTCTTAACCTGAAAGTTGTTATTCCTAACCCGATCCACCGACTGGAATAAAGCAACAGTGACAACAGCAGCGGATGATGATGGGTGAAATGACAACTAAGCTAGGAGTCAAGACAGACATGCACAGCCTATTTGGGAGAGATTGAGGTGGGGCTGGAAACTATTTTCTGGCCTTCTCCCGCGTGCTGCTCCAGGGGAACCAACAGGATCCTGCATGCCCGGGATCAACAGAGTCTGGCCCCCGAGGTCGAGGGGTGGGGAGACAGCAACGAGGCGCTTTTTCAGGGAGTGGGGTAAGGGAGGGATTGCTGTGGTGGGAATTTCACTGTGGCGAGAACTTCCTAACCCCAAAGGGTAGGGGGTGGCAGGACCGTCCCGGCAGCGGCGGGGGGGACCTCCCGTTCTTTCTCACACAGTCATACATCTTTGTGTGTGTGGATTGTGCAAGGGGCTATGAGCCCTCGCGGAGCCGGCCGCTGGGGCCCTCGAGCCCAGCTCGGGAAGTCCGCCGCCCCCCTCGCTCCACCCGGGCCCTCCCAGCCGGGACCCCAGTCTCTCTCCAATACCCCGAGGGGCTGGGGTGGGCGAGTGGACGAAAGCATCTCCGCACGGGGACACCCTTTCTGCCGCCTCCACCCCTCGCCAGCTCTTTGTCCCGCCGGCTGCCAGGGTCTCGCCCGGCTCTCTAGGGGAGCCCCTGTCCTGGAGGCCTCGGGGCTCGGGTCGCCCCAGCTTTGTTCGGTCAGCGGGGCGCGGGGACGCGGACACTTACCGTACACCCCAGCCAGGAAAAGCAGGAGCAAGGCAGACCTCCACCGCGGAGACTCTTTTGTGCTCCAGCGACGGGCCATAACCACGGCAGATGGAGGGAGAGAGGAGATGGAGGAGGAGGGGGAGGAGGAGCTGGGGCCAGACGCCGCCGCCGCCGCCGAGCCCCCGGCTGCTCCCTGCGCTCTCCGCGGCGGCGGGAGGGGGAGGGGAGGGGGAGGGGAGGGGCCGCCACTCGCGCGCGCTCCCTCCCTCCGGCCCTCGCTCAGCCGCTCGCCGGCTCCCACCTCGGGCGGCGCGAGAGCCCCACGCGGGGCGGCCCTCCCGGGGCAAGGGCAGGCAGCGCGCGTGCCGGCCCTGAGGCGAGGGGCTGGCGAACGCGGGACTCTGGCCTCGCGCCGCACAAGCTAGCCGGCGCCGCCACCCGCCAGACAGAGCGCGCGCTCATCCGTGCGATCGGCAATCCCCTGGCCCGCCTTGCTAGGTTCCCGCCCCGCGCTCCGCTGGACTTTCCCCGTCTCGGGGCCGATTTCCCCGCTCCTGGAGCCCGAGGAGCAAGGCAGTGCCAATCGATGAGCGAGCGCGCGAACGCCGGCCGCGGGATTCCCGGGGGCTGGAGAGCCGGGTCGGCGGAGCAGCTTGCTCGCAGTGCGAGGCCTCGGCGCTGGCCCATGGGCGGGGTGGGGACAAGTTGGGCGGCTGAAGTTGGCTATGTGTAAAGGAAGAGTGGGTGGCCGTGGCTGAGAACTTGGGAGTTCCAAGCCCTACCCGGACCCCACATGCCTCCGCTTGAGATCACTTGAGATCGGCGCGGAGCTCGCCTAGGGGTGGGCGCAAGTTCATGCGGCTGACCCCGGCCAAGGGGCGGTTGCGGGGCCAGGTGGGTGCCCACGCTCACGGTGCCCGGAATGTGTCGCAAGGCTGGAATGCAGAGTTCTTCCAGTCTGGCGTGGAAGCCGCGGGAGGCCGTTTGACATCTCAAGCAGCGGGTGGAGGGTGTAGCCGGCCCGAATGCTTGGCTGGAGTCGACCTGGGGGTCGAGGAGAGGAAGGGAGTATTAATCCAGCACGCTCCAATTTCCCTAAATCTCTTCCCCTGCTCCCAAGTGTGACCTGTCCTTCCCTTAGATCCCCGTAACACTTCTAAATACATCTGTAGTGACACTGGCACTTCAGACCTTCCGTCTTGTGTTTTTAAAGTGCTTCTCTACAAAGTCTTACTTCTGCATTTAGATTTATCGTTGCCCTTCACTAGCACTGTCTGGGCTATTCATTGAAGACGTACAATGCACTATGCTGTCCTGCTGACATAGGTTATCTCTTTTTAATTCCTAACAACCTTGCGAGATATATATTATTACCCACATTTTATAGATAAGAAAATAAGACTCAGAGAGGTTAAATTATTAAAACGATATAGCAAGTAAACAGTTTGAAACAATTTTTCTCATTCCAGGGTCAAGACTGTTTCCCCTATACCACAACAAACTCTAGCACAATGTTTAGCAACTTCAGAATTCCTCACTAAACTTGCAGTTGACTTTCCTAGTTTAGGATTCTAAACTCCACTCATTTCTTGTGACCTCTTTCTATGCATTGCACTGCCATGACAGCTGTGTTTAGGACAGGCTACAAGCAAAATGAAGAAAGAAGACTGGACCCCTTCACAGCATCTTTCTCTATCCACTTTTAACACTTTTCAAGGAAACCTATCCCCAACACAAGACACACAATGCCCTCAGCAGTCCCCAACTATCACACCCCTCCCACTCCTACACTTGCTTGTCCGCCTAGATCTGTCTTCTCAGACTTACCAGGTTCTCAAACTTTTGATTATCTGGGTCCCTTTAATACTTAAAATTTGGTGAGAACTCCAAAAAGCCTTTGTTTATATGAGTCATATCTATCGATATTTACCATTTAGAAATTAAAATAAAATTTTAAAATACTTGTAAAGTCATTTTAAATAAAAAAATACGTTACAAGTTTACATAACTCTATTTTCCAAAACAAAAAATTTAATGAGAAGAGTGGTATTGTTTTCCATCTTTATAAATCTCCCTAATGTCTGTCTTAATAGAAGACAGCTGGATTCTCATAACTGCTTCTGCATCCAATCTGTTGCAATATGTTGTTTTGGTTGAAGTATATGAAGAAAATCCAGACTCACACAGATATATAAATTGGCAAAGGGAGTACCTCATGTACCTTCCTGAAATAGTCTCAGCAACACCCCCACCAACCCCCCTCCACCCAATAAAATTTTGAGAACCGTTGATCAAGGTGTCTGTCTTAATGCCTTCGAAGCCTAAGTGTTTTGTTTCTTATTGGAAAGGATCTAACAGGTATTCAATGTTCACTAATGAAGGATATTTATGTTTTATGAGGGGACATTTTTATTTATACAAAACAGCTCTAATAGGATATCAGACATTGGTAAGCAACACAGCACAGAATTGAAGCTCAATGGCAGCTACTCTTTTTGTCACCTAAGCTACCTAGCTGGCTATTTAGGCTGATACAACAAGTAGCGCATACATGAGAAAGCGCTTTGAAATCCATAAAAACTATAGCTGTAAAGTGGCTAGTATTGGTAACAATTCCATTACAGTTGGACTACTGATTCCAGCTGGCCAGCATTCTGATATGTACCCTATAAAGCATAAATCATGCCCCTGAGACCCATATCGTTCTTAATCTGGGTCACCTGGATCCATAGATGGGCTTCCAAGGGTCTCATAAGCCTTCTGAAATTGTAGGAAAGTTCTATGCCCATGTGCTTTTATAGGAAGAAGATTCATTATTTTAAGCAGATTCTTGAGGGATTGTGCCTTTTTTAAAAAATACAGTTTGAAAAAAAATTGAATGAGGCAACTATTTGAGTTGCTTCTTATTCCTTTTCCAAGTGGCTCTAGAATGTCTCAAGTAGATGTAATTGGGAGTGGAGAAGTACATGGACTGCTTCTTTTTCCCTAGATGTATTTTGAAAAGTGCCATAATCCTCCATTTTATGGAAACATGCCCTTAAATAATGAATCATTTTGTTTGGTTTTAAACTTTTCTTCTTTGTTTGGTTATCATCACATATAATGGTTTAATGTTTACTCTTGTCATCAATAAAAATTTGTTCTGTCCCAGTGTCAACCCTGCTCCATTTAGTAGCATTTAAGAATCTCATCAACACTGTGAGGTTAGAATGGAAATTTAAGTTTACCACTCTGAGCATCATCTTTTATTGGAAAGAAAATTGATGATAGTGGGTTTTCTACTTGGCATGCTGCCAGACAAAACTAAATCTTATAACTCCCCCTCAAAGAAATATTATGTTTTAAAAGGAAAAACAAACTTGAAAAAAACAAATAACAAAAGGAGAAAGAGAAACTTTTTTAAAAAAAGATTGCAGTTAAATAAGTGAGGTTTCCTTATAAGTAAATTATAATTTCCATTGGTATTGAATAATGTAGGGTAGCAAATGGGATCCATCAATCTTGGCAACTTCTATACCAGTTCACTAGCACATTTATTGTGGTTATTATTTATTCTATGCTCTGACAGCATATCTGGTATTGTACTAAGTAGTCAAAGACATAATCATGGCTATAAATTAAATAGCCCAAATCCATATAAATTTAGTTTTGCCCTCATAAACTCAACTTCTTAATTGTGAAACCAGACCATGCATGAACTTATAGTGGTGATAACATCTATCTTTTGTAGGCATATAAAACAATTGTCCCCACTCAAGAAAAAAGGAGTGAAAGAAGAGTTAACTATAGATATTAGTAATTATAAAGTGATACTCTGAGCTTTTTTGTTGTTTAACTGCAAAGTTTCAAAATGCATGTAACTTTGTGTTTAAGTTCTTGTTATGACTGATTGAGGATATAAACTGAAAATGCATGTAGGATGAAATTTCATTCCATGTCCCAATGAGTCCATCCAATGAGTCCATCAGAAGTGAATTTGGCAACTGTGATGGCAACCCAATGGCTCTTTGTAGGGAAACATTGCTAATTTCAGGTTTATGTAATTTGTTTGTACCCTGCCCAAATCCAAAAAGGATTTGAGTTTCCCTGTTGTATTCGGCAAATACAGTCTTCCATCCCTTAATATATACGGGTATACACGGGGAATTGGTTGTAGGACACCCCCCTACCATACTTAAGTCCAGTTGGTCCTGAGGAACCTGTGTGTATGAAGGGCCCACTGTATATGTGGGTTTTGCATCCCACAAGTACTTGACCAAGTGCATGTTAAGTGGCCCCCTATGTTGTTCGAGGCTCAACTGTAGTGGATAAAGACAAAAGTCTCAAGAGTTTAACAGTGCTGAGTTTGAGCTAGGTAATTGGCCTTGGTAAGGAACCTAACTTCTTGTACCTCATATTCGCTCCTACAAAATGGGAAAGAACAGGGCTCTTCTTTATCTACATGCCTTAAGTGAGGTAACAATAATTGCTAAAATGTATTAAGTGCCTGTGGTATGCTATGCGTTCAGCTCTCAAACAATCCTATGATATTGATGTTATTATTATCCCCATTTATCAAATGAACAAATAGGTACAGAGAGGTTCAGTAATTTTCTCAAGATCACACAGATAGTAAATGGCCATTTAAACTCAGGCAGTCTGATTCTAGAGCATGCACTCTTCTTAATCATTCTGTGTTGTATGTAAAGCACTTAATACAATGCCAGGCACTTAATAGGCATTCAATAAATGGCAGCTACTGATATTAAAAACATAAGTGACATGAAGTCAGTATTTATAGTTTCCTCTGAAGATCAGAGAACCCTAGTTTGCTGATTGCCCTAATCTTCAGAAAAGATCTATGACAGATTTTTTCTGATCTCTAAGAATACATCAAATCATATGAAACTGCTCAGTTATCAGTTCATGAAAACACAGGTCTTTTCTACTTGAGAATAGATTACTCCAGTTTCATGATGAAAAGAATATTCTCCTTAGAAATACCCAGGCAGGTTTGCATTGTGAATGCATACCAGCTGTGATGGAAGAGAACTGCCTTCTGATTCCTGGAGTCCACTGCCTCAACTGCGCAGCACATGATGTGAAAGAAATTGTATCAAAAGCATTTCAATATAAAAATGTTATTTTTGTACTCAATAAAATAAATTAAGTGAAAAAAAGTTAAGTAGTTAGAACATGATGTTGGCTGGTTCTACTCACCAGGGCACTTAACTCTAGTCATCACAACTTTTTTCCCCACATGATTACTAGCTCTGTTTAAATACAGACACTCCGGAGATGGTAATCCCAATTTACAAATACTCATATATGCAACATTTCATAAAATACTTTTAGCTTTTAAATGTTTGACTTAAAGGCCATTAATGGCAATTAACAGGCAGTGAACTGTTATTTGGAGGCTGCCCCAGCTGATCTGTAAATGGGGAGGAAAGAGCATAGCCTCAGAACCGCTGTGCTGACTGTGCTCCTTCTAGATTAGACTCCCAGCAGTTCTAACCTTCAGTACTCCAGAGACCAGGATATACCGGCATGAGGCTCCTCTGGGCACTTTACTGTTTTTCATTGCTTCACACAGGCAGAAGCAGAGAGCCAGGCTGCCTACAATGCACACTTATTCTCCCCTACTCCCATCTCAGCTTCCTATTCAGTGGATGTTTTTCAAGAAGTCTGTTCTCACAGCATTGTCCACCCTCATCAAAGTAGCTGATTTCCTCCACGAGCCTCCTCTTAGCACAGGCTTGAGACCTGTTCTGGCAAGCCCCTTCGTGGACATCCCTCATCACTCTGAAAAAATAGCGTTAAGAATTAAGTCATGGGCCTCTCTCCGAAGGTGGGAGAAGTACTCTGAATTCACTGATCCCAGCCATAGCCTAAGGACTGGAGTACTTGCAAATATGGAGAGTAGAATCAGAATATTTCGATTCTCCCATCTTCATTGAGGAAGAAATAAGCACAGTGAGAACAAGAGAAAGCTCCAGATAAACAGGGACTTTTGTCTGTTTTGTTCACTGCTATATCCTCAGCCCCTGTAAGAGGACTGGTCGCCAACTAGATGCTCAGTAAGCTTGCCCTGACATTAGTGCCCAAGTGGTCTACAGTGAAGGCTGTTAGCTGCCAGCTTTGGATCCCAGGGGCAAAGGGAGTGAATCTTCCATGCTTGGTCTTAGGAGGAGCCAATAAACCTCACTGCAGGTTGAGACCCACATATTCTTATGTACTGAGATTCAAGACATTATGTTATGAGGTTTTTTAAAAAAAATGATTATGGTATTGAGGCCACAGTTTTCTACAACTTTATTGTTAACATTTCATATTTCCACTATACTAGGTTAAATGTGCTTTTTATGGCCTCAACTGGCTTTATATGACCTATAAGTTGGACCCTACTTATTTTACTGACTATTAAAATAAGCAGAACTTTTGATTCTCTAACTCAGCAGAAACTCTCAGAAAAGAAGGCTTTTCAAAACATTCTTCTTCAGAAAGTTGTGAACTAACACCTTGCTTCAGGTATGCAGACAGATATCAATTCCATTGTCTATAAAGTTAGGCTCTTCCTTAGCATCAGTCATAGGGATGATGAAATTAACGCCCGCTCTGAAGTCAGGATCAGAGAACAGAGAAGGGAACCCAGATAGTCAGACCTTTGCAGTACAAATTCAAGATGTGTTCAATGTTTTATGAATTTCTGGGTCATCAGTCACTATCATATTAAAATGTTAAGTACAAAGAGCACTCTCCAGCCTCAAAACTGCAACATAAATTATGTTTATTATTAATCATTTGCCATTATCAATATTGTCTTCTTTCCCTTAATGTGTATTTGCTTGAGTTGATTGTTCAGTAAAATAAAATCAATTCTCTAAAAGTTAACTAGAATATTATTGACATTTTACTCATAATTCACTTTATATTTTAGAACACTTGAAATGTGCTAAAGATCGTAGACAATGTAGAAATTCCTATTACCTGACTCAATCACTCAACAGTGGAGGTTCTACTTTGTCAGGCTAGTCACTGCAGATAAAATGGAGCCTATAATCTTGTGGCGAAACAGATATATCAATAAATATAAGCAACATTCATTCATTCAACAAATACTTATTGAGCACCTACTATGTGCTGGTCATAGTTCCAGGTGCTGGGACTGCTCAGTGAATAAATATGGCTAACCATAGGGGAGAATTAAAGAAGTCCTCACAGAGGAAAAACACTTGATTTGAGAAATGAAGGATGAGTAGGAGATTGCAAGGGGTAATGGAGAAGCATTCCAGGCAGAGGAACATCAAGTAGAGATAGGAAAGAAGAACAGAGTGTGTTCTGGGAATGTAAAATAGTTTGGTATTGCTGATTCAAAAGTGGTGGCGGGGAGGGAGATGAGGAAATAAAAATATAATCAGAAATTACATCATTAAGGATTATAAATGATATACAAGTGAGTATAGTTTTATTTTTATGATGCAGGAGACAGGGAGCCTTCAAAGAATTTTGAGCAGAGGAGTCATGGTCTATCTATGATGGAGCCTGGAATGGGAGAAAGAGGAAATCTAGAGGCCAGTCAGGAGGATGCTACAGACAGTAGTAAGGAGATGAGTTGGATCTATGGGTAGTAGCAGTAGAAATCTTAGATTCCCAGATTTCTAGTTTGAGCAACTGGATGCTAGTACCTTTCCTGATCATGGGGAATATGGGATGGGGATGAGGTAGGAAGAAAGGACAGAGATAACAGAGAAAATAATGAGTATAACTTGGAGCCAGCACATTCAGGCAGAGAAGTTCAACAGGCAGCTGGATATACCATATATTCCAGAGGAGATAAATGGGTTCAAGATAGAAAACTACTGGCATGGAGGAGATGGCTTTCAGAGAGGATGAACTTTACTCTAGAGAAAATGAGAAGCACCAGTATTTTAGAAGCTAGAGATGGTAGAAGAAGAGGGACCAAAAATCAGAGGAAAATGAGAAGCAATAGCCAGTGGCAGGGAAAGATGCAGAAAAGTTTGGTATCACAGACACCAAGCGAAGAAAATTTTAAGAACAGTGGAAAGATAAAGTGTGTAAATGCCAAAGAGAGCTCCAGTAATAAGAGGTCAAGATGTGGAGAGGAACTAATAGAATTGTCCGCAAGGAAGTCTAATGTACTTACCTGAAGGCTTCTCAGAAATATCTTTGGCCTTTAATTTAGATCAAAGCTGAGTTCTTGGTGATCTTTACTTTTTCATTTTACCAAGCATTTTGCTATTTTCCCCCTCAGCCTGTTATGTTTTGGCATTATCCAGCTTGAATTTAAATGTAGGAATTTGTAAGTTCAGCGTGGACCCTGGACACAACATTGAAGCACATAAAGTTTTTCTCTGCCACTAAATGGTTCCCCTTGTGTTTACCCTCTCTCCTCCCCTGTCTTGCTTACTTTCTGTTCCTCCAACTTCATGCTCCCAACATGTTGGTGTTTTCCAAGCCTTCCCATTCCTCCAGCAGAAATGATTCTCAGCAAAAACTTTATAAATGAATCCATCTTGAAGCCAAATATGGGTTCTCTTTAGGGTATTTATAATTGAACAGGTTGTTAGTGGAAGGTCAGGGTGGAATTTCAGTGGGTGGGGGAGAGACTTGGGGTCAGGGAGGCTTCCCCAGTGTCCCTTACTGCAAGGCAATCCCTGCCTGAGGTAGAAGAATAGTCAGTGAAAGAATGTCTAATTTTTCCTCCTAGAGCCATACTAAACCTTTAGAAGATTTAAAGGTCACAAACATTTATTATATCTGTAATGTTCTTTTTGGAAATTATATTTTTGGCTTATAGTATTTCAATATACTTAGTTGCTAACATAATAGCCAAAGAACACATATCCTTTGTCTTGTTTAATGTCAATTACTCTGTCACCATTTTGCTTGGTGCTATTGGAATAACTTCCAGTGTGGTTTGGGACAGACAAGTTCAGGTCTACAGAGGGCATATATATCTCTGTCTTCTGAATCAGCTGTTTCCTGTTACATTTTTTAAGCAATATTAATGACTGACTTCTGTACAGCCAAGTAGTTGGATCATGCTTTTAATTTAATTCAGTTGTTTAGAAAAGGAAAACAATCTCATTAATCATTTTTTAAGATTCAGTTTATGCATGCAATAGGTATAGATACCATATTTCCTAAAACAATCTCTGCTAAAGTTCTCTGATTGGAAAAAAAGAATAAGTGAATGAGTGAAAAATTTTATTGTTATGAACTTGGCTTTTAAAACTAAAGGTAAATGACAAGAGAATTTGCCTATCCTGATATACAGTGGAAAACTGTATTAACTTTTGTTCAGTGTAAATGTGTTATGCTTTCATGGATATGCTTGTATCTCATGTAAATTATTTATGCACTTAATCCTTTATTTACATTTACATCTCAGGGAACAATGTTCCTAATAAATGCATTGTGTAAAAATACTATTTTACCAAAAGAGAGGAAGAAATGTACAAGCCAAAGATATCCTAACCAGCAAAGGCATATTACCAGAGGCATCTGTGAGTTCTGACCAGAAAGCTCAGTGACAAGCCCCTGAGGGGCAGGAAGCAGTAGATTAACAATGTTTTTGATTTAAGTTCAATTTGTATTGTGTAAGAAATGCAGAAGGAAAATCTTTAGTATATCGCTTAATGATCTCACTAGAACAAATTGGATGAACAGATAATAACTATAGTATTTAAGGAAAAGTACTCTCTAAGAAATAGAAGCATTACTCCAAAGGAATGATGAGAAATTTATCATGAGAAAAGAGAGCTAGGCACAGAGATGTAGGAGTAGAAATAATCTACTCAGGACCTAGTGTGATTTTATTGTCTCTGAGGTGATGTCAAGGACCATTAAATAGAAGAGGTATTTATAGAATCATAAGACTGTCAGAGCTGAAAGGGTCATCTCTAGTCCAATCTCCTAATTTTACAGGTGAGAAAACCCAGGCCCATTTTTACAAGAGTAATAATACTCTTCGAATTCTGCTGGGGGACAGGCTTTCTGGGGGAAATGGGGACCTAGAAGGAAACCTCGGGAGGAGATGGGGCAAGAAAGATGGACTGGTTTTCAGAAAGGGATACCAAAATCATGGAAAAAGCATGGTATATGGAGGACTGAAGTGGTAGGAATATCCCAATAGATGGATAACACACAGCTGTAACTGGGAAGCCAATCAGTTGGGACTTGGAAATCCAGGTAGGTAGTGGACCCTGAATAACTGGGACCTTAGTTATTCATCTTCCATCCAGAGGCAGGTGTTCTGTCCCCAGAAAGAAGGGAAGTCTAATAAGAGCAAGGCAAGGCATCAATCCCAGAAAGACTGAGATGCCAGTCAGGTTAAAAACAGATAATCAGCATTGAATTAGACTGGATGTTCAAGACAGGTATTGTAGCTTTAGAGCAAGAAATATTCCTAGTTCTGGCCAATATTTTGTTATGGTCACATATTTGTTCTATTTCACTGTTGTTTTTTGTTGTTGCTTTTCCTGTTTCGTTTTAGACCATGCTTTCTTCTTGCTTTTCCTTGGGATAGGAACTTCTTTGATTACTACTCCCTTATAAGTACTATTTGAGTAGTGATATTTTTTGCAAGTTTCTTTTGCATACTATGCTTAATAACCACCATTCTTTGAATACCCACTCTGCTCTATTGTTAATATTCCTAATTCTGACTTTACAGGTGAGATAACTAAGGCTTAGAGAGGTGGAGTAACTTATTTAGATGTCACAACCAATAGAGGGTAGAACATGACTTGAGTCAAAGTCTGCTAGACTCTGAAGCCCTTGTTCTTTCTACCATGTCATGCCGCAGACATTAGCTCATTTTATTTTTTCATCAATAATAAGTGCTGACATTTTTTGAACACTTACTATGTACCTGTTATACATATTTTATGTATATTATCTCATTTAATCTTTAAATAGGTAGATCTTTATAAGGTAGATACTATTGCTATCTTTATTTTGCAAAAGTGGCGTTAATATGCCCCAATCAAACAACTAGTTATCAGTGGAGGTTGGATAAGTAAAGAAGATGTCATTTTACAAGTCCCATTTGACAAATAAAGAAATAAATGCAGAGAGATCAATGATTTGTTTGTGTTTGCAAAGCTGGTAAGTGGCAAAATTGGGTCTCGTAGGTCTTCTGATTCCAAATTTCATGGCTTTAACAAGAGCAGTATACAATTATTTTTAAAAAGGTAGAATTATTAATGGTTCTTGAAAGATATAAGAGCTGTGTAATGAGAACTCTAAGCATTTACTGTGTATAAAACTTAAATGAAGTGAATGCAAGTAAGGGATGCAGAGGAAACACATTAGAAACACTAAATAATCATTTCACATCATGAAGGATAATTGTGGACCATTGAGAAAAAGCAGTAAAAAGCAGTCCAACCAAGCATGCCAAAATCAGAAATTGAACTGCCTTTTGGAAACAAATGTAACTAGCAATTGTAAAGATATTTTTAATCTATGCAGTAAGTGTAACCTTTTAACTCTGCATCTTTCTTTTTACCTTTTCACCATGTTTAGTAACCAAATAATTGTGGTCATTTTTTATCAACATTTGAAATGCAAACAATGATGACTTCATCAATATAATGCTGTGAAGTTTGTAAGCCATAACTTAAGAACCTAAAAGAATCCATTACTAAACTCCAAATTCCTCCTTGCACTTTTCTTTTTAGGAGAGAGGGTGACTATTTACTACTAACAATACGTATCAGCAATAACAGAATTACCATTGGCAGAACTTGATCTCAGTCCTGATTATCTGTGTAATGCGCTACTATCTATATAGTAATGATGGCCCAACCTGGCAGGAACTCTGCATTCATTAAATCACATGTCCTGTGGGACAACGACAACAAAATTTGAGACAGGCAAAGGAAAAATAACGAAGAAATTTATACTCTTACAGAGGGTCAGATTTTAAATTTAAAACTCTTCAAATATTATAAACAATAGAAAAAAGGGGAGGTTATTAGTCTGGTGAAACATTGATGCAGTTACCCATCTGCTAACTTTATATCAGGTATTACTGAATGACTCTATAGGCCATGGAGTGTGTTTTAAAGTCTTTGATCCCTCAATTTCTACATGGAATCAATTATTTAAAATTCAAAATACAAGCATAACAAAAATAAAGTCCTTCTCCAAGCTTCTTTGAGATATATGTATATAACATTTGTGTAAGTATGAAAACATTATAAAAGATATTTTGTTTCTTTATGTGGTTCTTATCATGGGACATTAATTTTTAGTAAGATTATTCATCCTGTAGATGTACTTCTTTGTTTCTTTGTATACACTAATAAAATATATTTTATGTGTGGTTTTTGGTGTATGTTTATAGGAAGCAAAGCACAGCTACTACTGCATTAGCATGTTAATAGGAAGGGTGCTGGAACTGATCCATTCTGGATACTTATCAACTGAAGAAATAATAATATTTAAGAACCTCTGATGAGATATTATGTGCCAACTCTTCAGAATGTGAGGAAGACTAGTGTTGAAATTCTAAGGGTTAAAGGCCAAGTGCAGGAAGAGAAGCCAGGTAAGAAGGCTGAGAAGATATATCTAGAAAGAGTGCACGAAACAAAGCAAAACTGAGTCGCCATAGAATGAGGACCATAGTTTGAAATCAAAGTGCTATTATTTAAGTATGTTGGAGAAAGAGTGAGTACACCAGACAATTCTCTGCACAAAGATTCACAATGGAAGGAATTACCTAGGAAAAAATCATAACAGTAATCCATAAACGCTTTTAAAAATTCTTAGGGAAGTGAGAATAATGGAGTTGTCGGATTAGAAAAGTACACAAAGTTTCTTCAGATGGTGAAATGTTGAACCAATTAAAATAAGTCTCAGGAAAGAAAAAAGGGGCTGATGACCTTGCAGGGTCAAGTGTAAGACAATAGTGGTACGAACAGTAACCACATCATACGTGCCGGGCACCAAGCCGGGTGTTTTATGTACCATAGCTCTGGTCTCCACCAATACTGTTGATGGTTCAGGGTGCTTGGCCAATAAACACAGGCTTTAGAGTCCAACAGCATGGTCACTGTTGGAACTTCACCACAGCTTGTTCTTAGGGGCTAGGCCAACTCCTGATACGTCCTGCCTCTGATTCTGACAGGTCTACTCTCTCCTAGTTCTACTTCTGACGCTCTACTCAGCATTTACCCCTCAGATTAGGTAATCTTGGGGTTGGATCTGACACTGGACTTCGTCTGCATCGAAGATTTATAACTCCTTATAAATCTTGGTCTCAGACCTCTGGTACTAGGGACCTCAGTTCTGGCTCTCTTATTATTTCTGCCAAATTTCAGTGAATTCCCCCTTACCTAATGTTGTCTCCTTTTGCTTCTAGGATGTGGTCCATGTCCTCTTGGAACTAACACTGAGACAGAACTGAAGTTCAGAGAAAAACTTAGGTCAGATCCAGGTAGTCAAATGATTAAGGAGGGAAGAGAAAGTTAAATGAGGCAAGGTCAGGGGTGCTGGATAACATCTTCAGTAGGACTCTAGAGTGGGCTTGGCTCCAGACCAAGGTTGCATTGAAAGCACAGTGTTGATGTGAAATAGTGCATGCAGCTTCCGCTCTTTGCCCTCAGCACGCTTATGCATCAGCAGCACATAGATGGCTCAAGGCCCACAGTTGTGTAACTGTAGCCTGTGGGAACATTCAGAAGTCAACAAGGGCACACTGTTTCTATGTGGGGCAGGAGCAGAGGGGCTGCAGTTAATGGAAAGGTCTTACTAAATTGTACAGCAAGTCTCCAGGCAAATATGAAAACCCATGCTGTCCATCTGCCTTGGAAAACATTGTTCAATGAACATTTAATATTTCATTATTTTTACAATTGGGATCATAAACTAAAGGCAGGGTCAGATTTTGAGGTAGAGATGAGTGTTGATGTAGTGAATTTTTAATGCACTGTATTACCATTTTTAGACACGAGGACCGTCTTTCATAACAGTATTTTTATTTTTTTGACAATGTAAGGGCTATTCGTTCATTCAGCAAGCTTGTATTGTCAATTATATGCTGCATGCTGTGTTTGTGCTAGGAGTGAAAAGACAAAAAATTTCAGTTCCTGATATCAAGAATCTTAAATACAGCAAAGGGAACTTAGAATATAGTAGAATTACTTTTAGGTGCAATGCAGTGTTTGGGGCAGCATAACAGATGTCAGTATTGGAATGTGAGTCATCAATTTTATGGGGTTGGGAGGGTTAATAAATCTCCACAGAAAAAATTATCCTTGAAATGTGCCTGCGAAGTGAATAAATGCTCTGTGAGTAAACAAGGACTAAGACACTCCAGGCCAAGGGATGTATAAGACACAAAAGTATAAGAAATGGAACATAGAGAAAGAACTGCAGTTTGAGAAAAAAACATTCTGACCATAACATGGTGGATGGATAAGAGGCATGTTATAGTAGATTGGAGACAGAAAGAGCCTGAGAATACTATTTCTATGGGATTGAATAAGGCAGTAGCCACAAGGTTGAAGACAAGGAGATAGATTGGAAAACTGATTTTGAAAAGGTTGAATTAACAGGACTTGATTGTGGACTGAAATGAAGAAGAGGGAGGCGTCTAAGGTGTTCCCCAGATTCCTGGCCGGGATGACTGGATAGATGGTGGGCTGGTCACTAAGACAGGGAAAGCGCAGAAGAAGAGCAAATATAGAGTAAAGATTGGAGAAAGTTTTGAGATATTTGTAAATAATTCAGGCAGTAAAATAGGTACTTCTGGATTATGGGAGAGGGGTCTGACCTATAGGCATGGATTTGGGTGTTACTGGCATATAGGTATTGACTGGAGCTACAGGAGTGGATAAGATCACATAGGAGAATGTTAATGTTAAAAAGAAATAGGGACATTATCTCTGGCAATTACCAACATTAAAGGACCAGGGAAGAGGTGGCTCTGGCAAATAAACCTAGAAGGAATGACAATAATAGTGGCATGGGACCCAAGACAGACATTACCTGTTAACCAAAGGAAGAATTATTCCAAGCAGTGAGATGTCAGTGTGGTCAGGTGATGCAGAGAGGTCAAGATTCTGAATAAAAAGGGCCAGTGTGTTAGGATATAAAAGATGACCTTTGCCAGAGCAGTCTCGGGAGCAGAATTTTGATGGCAGTTCACAGAAGAGACAACAAGGGAAGAAAGACTAGTTTTTGGAGGAGCTTGCTGAGAAGAGACAGAGATAGCTAGTGGAGAATTAAAAGCCAATGTGTGTGTATTTTGAAATAGGAAGTTGAGCTTGCTTCCGCTTCTGAGAAGGAGCCTGCAGAGAGAGCAAGATGTTGAAATACAGGAGAAAGAGGAAGTAACCTTTGAAGCAAGGTACCTGAGGATGTGGAAAGAAATGGATTCAGGAATCCAGGTGGAAAGGTTAGCTCAGAATAAGAAGAATACTCCTTCCTTTGAGGCTTGGGGCAAGGAGGTGAGATTTGGCGCAAGGCACAAGCACAGTTCTTCCAAGCACCCTCCAAAGCATCCTTCAAAACACTCTAGTGCACATTATCCTTATTGTTTTATTAGGATATACTGAATGTTTTCTTCAGGTTTTCATTCTTCCTCTGATATTTAATCAAACATGGGTGCTTGTTTATTAGTTATGTTTTCATGTTTTTGATTTTTTTGAAGATACAGTCTTTCTGCCGCAAGCATTTGCAAATTAGGGGTTATTAAATCCACAAGAGCTGAGAAACCCTGATTGCCAGCCTTAATTACCAGCTTTAATTCTTTTAATGTGTGAATGTTGGTGTCACAAGGCCAATTCCAAATGTCTGCTTACAGAAGTTCTTCTGATAGAGTGTTTAAGAACTATAAAAACTGAAGCTACTCTTCTTAGGTAATATGCCCTAAAGTTTTCCTAAAAATCAAACCCTTAGTTCTTGTTTGCCTATAGTCTGTCTCTCCTTTCTTCCCTCCCTCTCTCCCCCTTTCTCTCTCTTCCTACTCACATCTCCTTCTTTCCTCCCCTCCTTCCATCCATCAGTATTTTATTCAGTGCCACCATGTGTCAGGCCCCATGCTTGGTCCTGGAAACACAGCAATGGACAATCAGATATGGTGCCTGTCCTTGTGGAGCTTACATTCTAATGGAGGAGATGGAGAATAAACAAGTGAACACAAATAGAAGCAAAATTATCATAATTTGTGGTATAAAGTGCTGTCAAAGAAATAAAGATGGTTCTATGATAGCAGATGAGATATGTGTAAGGGGCAGGGCTTCCTTAGATAAGGTGGCAGGGAATACTTCTCTAAGGAATGTTTATTACCCAGCAGAAGATGAGGAAGCAACCAGGCAGAGAATTAAGGAAAGAGTGCTCCTGGAAGAGAGAATAAGAGTCTGGCAGGGTCTAGGAATTATAGAAAGAAAAAACTCCTACTGGGTCTTTAGGGTGCAGTTTAAATACCATCTCTGGAGACATCTCCCATAGTACATTGTTGCAATTTTTTTCTCATTGTGTTGTCATTATAGAATGTGCCAGTTGTTATTTCAAAGTAAATGAAATGGGGTTGGGGGAAGGGATTCCTGTGCTTTCTACCCTGCCTTACTCTCAAGACAAAAACTTCTGCTAACCCCATTTGAAGGCTGTGAACCATTATCTTAGGGTTTCATTGAAGTTGCTTACTTGTCTACTTCCCTTGCTCTATCTGAGCTTCTTAATGGCAGGGTCAGTTTCATTAATTTTTGTATTCCCAGCACTTAGCTTATAGAAGACATAAATAGATGTAGAATAAATACTATTTAACTGCATAATTAGGTGATCTCTAAGGATTAGCTTTGTTCATGTGTGGCAAGAGATAAAATGAAGGAGGGTAGCAGATCGGCTAATTCCAGTAAGCAATGTTGTGGAGTTATGTTTTCAAAGATATAGCAAGATGATTAATAATATGTAGAAGTGAGTGGTTTCTCACACTAGTTGAAGTTCACTGTTGACCTAGTTTTTATCAAAGTGCACGTGTGATTTTAGGGCTCACATGTCAGGTACAGCTCAGCAGTTTTGAAGACTTGAAGAAGAGTCCTATAAAAGACTCTGGATCTGTTCAGCTTAGTATGAGAAGAATTACTCTCTTAATCATTTATTTCAAAGTCTTTTAGAACACATACCACCTAGCAAGTGTGTATGTGTATGTGTGTGTGCATGTGTGAGTATGTGTATATGGGGGATGATAGCAATAATTTTATTTACTAAAAAAAGACTGGCAACCTGGAATTCATTGTTTCTTAAATGGCAAAATGAAAAGTTACTACACATAGCATGGAAACTAAAAACTGTGTTTTTAAAAGTTATTCTTTAGCAATATTAATAATAGCTACAAATTATAAGCACGTATTATGGATCTGTCACTCTACCTTGTGTTGGGGAAAAAACTGGATAAATCTGTTATAAAAGAATATAAAACTCTTTTTAAACAAGTTTTGCAAAATTACTGTAAGATTAAAAATGCAAAGAGACACTTCAAAAAAAGAAGTGATATGAATGGTGATGAGGCAGGCCTACCATGTTTAAAAACAGATTTTAAAATGCAATATTGAAAACCATTGATACTGATATAATTATAGACAGCTAGATTACAGAAACACAGTATATAGGCCAGAGACAGATAGCAGTATATATGAGAATTTAATACATAATAAAAGAGGCATTATAAAGCAGTGGAGAACAAATTGATTATTCAATAAATGGTGTAACAATTGGCATTGTTGCATTGTGAAGAAAATCAATTTAGCAATTTAGTTCTTCAACCTGTACTTTATACAGAAGTAAATTTCAGGCAGAAGAAGGGTTAAATACAGTGAAGCCATAGATAATTTAAAAGAAAATAGAATTTATTATTTATGGCTTTCTTCTAGAAAAGGAAAAGATCAACACTTTGTCTTATTTGTGTAGATAAAAGCTTTTCATAGTCCCTTTAAAAAAACAGAAATCTAAATCCAGCCTAAATAAATTGGCAAGCAATAGAGTAAGATAAAACATTTTTAGCAAATTTAAAAAACAAAAGTTTGATATCTTTGCTCTAGGAAAATACATACAAATCTCTCTAAGAAAACTTTGCACACAAAGAAAAGAAATAAGTCTGAAAAACAAGCATGGCAAAATATTTATTTTCATTAGCAACCAAAGAAATGTAAATCAAAACAAGATTGAAAACTGTTTTTGCATATCAAAATAGCATACATTCAAATTAGTGAAAACTTTTATTGATGCAGAGGTTTTTGTGAATAGACACTCTCTTACATTATCAGTGTTTATAGAAGTTGTTTTTTGACATCAATTTAGTAATCTCCATTAAGCCTAAAAAAAGGGTCATATATTTTGATTCACAACTTCACTTCTAGGAATCTATCCAAAGGAATTAATGCTAAAACGAAACTAAAATTTTAATGGGAAAGATGTATATAAGTGTTTGCATTGGTTTTCTATGGCTTCTGTAACAAATGACCACAGACTTGGTGGCCTAAGACCACAGAAATGTATTCTCCCACAATTTTGAAGGCCAGAGGTCCAAAATCACTATCACTGGGCTGAAATCAAGGTTTGGCAGGGTTGTACTCCCTCTGGAGTCTCTAGGGGAGATTCTGTTCTCCTATTCCAGCTTCTGGTGGCTGCTGGTATCCCTTGGCTTGTGGCTACATCACTCCAAGCTTTACCTCTGTGGTCACATGGCTTTCTTATCTTCCGCCTGTGGTCAAGTCTCCTTATGCTTCTTTCTCATAAAGACATTTGTAATTGCATTTAGGGCCCATCTAAATAATCCAGAATAATTTTTACATCTCAAGATCCTTCACTGAATCACATCTATGAAGACCCCTTTTCCCCGCAAGGTCACATTTGTAGACTCTAGGCATTAGGACTTGGATATCTTTGGAGGACATTTTTCAGTCTACCACAATTATCATGCATTAACCCCCACACATATTTATGGAAGATACTGTATGAAGCATTGGGGGTGCCATGGTGATCCAGGGCATCATAATTACCCTCAAGGAACTTATGCTTTGGTGGGAAAGCCAGGTAATAAATCAGTAATTGCAGTTCACAATGAGTAGACGCCCACAGCACTAAGGGACCTGGTTTTGAGAGTGTCAGGGAAGGGAGGCAGAAACATGTCATTTGGGATGTGAATGATGAGTAGGAGTTGGCTAAAGGAAGACATGGGGAGGAAGATAGCCAACTGCACTGAAATTTTAGTTCTCTTATTTTTGGATCTTTGTTCATCATTGTGCCTTTACACGTGCTGTTACCTCTTCAGGGAACACCCTGCTAACTCCTTCTCATGCCTCAGGTTTTAGTCTGCAGAGAAAGGTTCCTCTATGCAGGAAATCTCCTAATTGTGTTCCCACAGTACTCTCTACTTCCCCATCACAACACTGAGGCTCGATTCATAATCTCCACTAATTGGTTAGTTCTGTGAGATCATGATGTTGTCTGTCTTGGTCACTGTTGCAGTCTTAGCTTCCTATCTCCTAATAGAGTACCAGGCACATAGCTGATGCCAATAAGTATTGTTGCATGAGTGAGTGGAGTGAAAAAATCAATACCACTGGTAGGGAACTTTCAATTCAACAGGATTCACTTACCAAGTCTCCTTTTTGCATTGAACTTCTATTAAATACGCAACTTCTCAAGGTAGGCTAAGCACTAGATTTGACATAGGTCAGAGCAATGAAGGTTCACGGTTTGTTCTTCTATTCCTAGTTGTGCAGCTATGCTCACCAAACATCCCTTGGTCCTGCTTTTGGTTTTTTTTGTCTATAAAATTCAAGGCTTAAATTGCCCTAAGGGATTAAAGTATCTCTAAGGTCTCTTTCTGTCTTGCAGTTCCATGATTCTCGCCAGTCAAACCATTCCTTTGTTCACGCATGTCTCTGTGTTTGGAATGATTTTCCTTCTCTTGTCTCCCTTGGAATATGACCGCTTAAGGCATAGCTCAATATCTCCTGGTCTCACTTCTCCACCACAGCTGGCAGGACTCCCAACTCCTCACTAGAACACTTTGCAAGTATCACTATTATAGTATGTACCCCCTTGTGTCATGATTATGTGTTTCCTATCCCACTTCCCTGCTCACCTCTTCAGTAGAATGGCAGTTTCATGAAGCAGGTATCATGTTTACAGGTTTTAAATTTCTTTGAATTCCTACTGTTGAGTGCAATCACTGCATCAATTAACAGTGAATGCAATTGAATTAATTCTTCTTTCTTTTTCTTTCATGTTACACATGGGCATTTTAGAATATGGGGTAGGAGGAAGGGAAGAGTGATGTCAATATTCGGGCAAGTCAGTAAGCACAGGGAAGCAGCAGTGCACTGCAGTCTTACAGTTTACAGAACGGCTTTTTCCAGCTATGTAAATTCAGTCAAAATGATTACTCTAAATACATATAATTTTCAACATATTATAAGCAATAGACGGACTTGGCTGGGGTTGCTCAGAACAGGGAAGGGAGGCATACCTTGTCTTTTAGTAGGAAGTAACAGGTACTAACCTTTTTGAGCTACCTGGATCCATTTGATAATTTGCTCTTAGTAAATTGGTTAAATAGAACCTTAGCGGCCTAGAAAGTTAGCATATCTGCCTAAAAGTAAGCAATTTACTCTCCTCTCAGTTATTGGATTAGTCCTTAATAGCCTCTTTAAATCTTAATGACTTCCTCCGAATGTAGAATGATGTAGTCTTTTATGGTATTCTAACTAAGCATTTCAAATCAAATCACATATATTTATTGAGCTCTGTGCAAAGCATGGTGCTTAGCTGTGGGGCATACAAAGATGAATAAGACATAGTTGCTATCATCAAGTAGGGTTCTCTCTTATTTGGTACACAGACAGATGTATGATAAATTAAATACTAATACATGACTTAAATAATGATTTGAGGGACTTGCTGAAAAGATTTTATGAAGCCGTAAATGATTAATTGGTAGATTAATTATTCAGAGTATATATAGTAGGCATTCCAAAGAGGTAGGAGAACCCTTCAGGTTATGTAAGGCTTTATGAAGAAGGAAGAATTTGAATGAGGCCTTCAAGAACATATGGTAAGGGAGAAGAAACCTGTATTACCTGGGTACATGAGTAGGAATGACTTGTTACCTGGTGGGGCAGGCAACACTATGAGGAAGCAGTAGGTGGTGTGCTAAGCACCAGGGTCAGACAGGCTAATTGCTGGAAGGGAGTTCAGTCTGAGACACAGCACCTAGAGGGAAATGAACGCCAACAATATGTGTCACAGTCTGGCCAAGAAGTCAGTATAAAGACATCCAGCATAAAGGAGAAAGGTGTCAAAATAATTGATTGATTATTCATAAGGAGTAGTTAATTATAGCAACAGTGACAGCAGTAACAATGGTGGCAGCAGCAATCAACAACGTTTGAGTGCTTGCTAAGTGCCAGACACTTATATATTATCTTATTTCATGTATTATTCTTCCAAACCTCACTAATTTAAAGATTAGGTACTACTATAAATTCCCGTTTTATAGATAAGGACATTGAGACATCAATCTGCAAATATATGATACCTACCGTTCAAATGACATAAGGAAGTTCTGTCCACAAATGGTACAAATGGGCAAAGACTGTCTCATCAAGTTTCCTGTTCTACAAGAATCTGAGAATTAGAGCTGGGATCAAGACAGGGAGGTATCTTTATTTCAAAATACTAAAGATGTAACATCACTTCTAGAAGTGACATTTATTTAATGTGAAAATAGTTATAAAACCAATATGGCAATGTGTTCTAGATGCTCCAGCTCTGGGCTATGTCTGCAAAACTAAAGTAACACATGGGATCTATATTAGGTAGATTTTTTTTTTCAAATTTCAAGGAATATATACAACCTCAGGATAGCTTAAATTAGTGTTTCTTAAGGGATGATTTATTGGTCTATCAGGCTCAGATGTATAAAATGAACATTCTTAGGTCATGCCCCACGTCTACTAGATCAGTCTTTGGGGTAGTAGGTTTTTAATTCACATTGTTAGTGATTATTACCCATACCAAATTTTTAATGAGATAAAGACCAAGAAACACTACAGCTACACAACCTGGTCTCACAGAAAACTATAAGAACTTTAGTGATTCAGTGTGATTCTAGTGATAGTTTCTGTCTCTTTAGTGGTATTGCTGCCATCATAATATCCCACCAGGATAATGACTCTGCTTTTTATTCTCAGTTACCACCTCTATAGCTCTCACAGCCACCATTCTCTATTCTACTCGCTGCCTCCTGATTTTTGCTCACTCATGGCTTCTCCTACGTTACAGCTTCTACTGCCTCATGGATTATGCCTCCTGCATTTTCTCTAGATTTCTGTCTGCTTTGCCTTTCCTCCCAACAGATGAGTTTATTGTTGTCTGGATGGAAGTTGGTGCATAAGTGGGTTTTTAATCAAAGATTAGTAGATCTCTGCATAAGATAATGCTCATAGTTTTTATTGTTTTTATTTTTTATCCTCATGAATAATTTTAATATTTGCAGGATTATGGAAAAAGTAAAACTGTGATTCATATATCCTGAATCATGTAGTTAAAATCACATATTCTACATTTCCCTTCTGCTTCCCCCACCTTCCTCTAATACTATGTATGTCCTGCGTTTAAACTCCCCAAGAAAGATAACCTGATTTTTTAGTTGGTCACTTTCCCAAGCAGAGTAGCCCTGCTGGCAGAGGTTTCACGCCAGTACAGGCTACTGGCCAGGCTTGAGTCGGGTAGCCATCCCTGGTCCAATTAATTGTAGTGAGAGTAGTAAGGTCACATGGTCAGTTCTCTTTAAAAAAAAAAAAAAAAAAGGAACTATGACTAATCAAGAACTTAAAACATCCCTCTCCAGTATGCAGCCACATTAGTATCTGGTGATCTGGGGCTTTTGGAATAGCCTATTGTGAAATACAGGCTGACACATTATTGCCTGCCTCAAGTATTTGGATTCACTCCGGGATGGCTGTGGACATGCACAGAACTCACATCCTCCTACCCCACTGGGTATTTGTCACTGTGGCCTTAGGTACAAAGATAGGGCTGAACACATTCCAAGAGTCCCATACTACTATTCTCTCTTCCGGAGAGGCTGGATGTACAGTAAAGATTCATGAACCTTTATTTCAAGTGCCAGCTAAAAACAAGACAATAAAGTCAGTTGAAGGATTCCATGGATATAAAAAAAAAAAAATCACAGGCCTAGAGCTTCTTCAGACTAGAGAATCAATTACATGCTGGGTTCCTTGAGAAGCCATGCATTATTATTTATAGCAAGCATGTCAATTGATTATTATGGACTGCACTTTAAAGAACAAGAAGGCTAGATTTACAGGCACCTGTTTTCTCATAGTGTATATGAAATGCTGGCATTCACTGTGTTCATGAGACAGGAAAAATTATTCAACATGTGTCATGATGGTCATATTAAGGGAAAATCTAAATGAATGATTATTTTTCTGAATACTAGCTGTTAAGCATATTATACAGATCATGAAACTCCTATTCAGAAAGTATTGCTCCTTGCAAAGAGGAGCTTCAAAGTTTATATTCTATAAGGTCTTTTCTACTGGCATTAATGTGAATATTTACTATATAGATGAAGTTCCTAACCAACCACTCAACAAATATTTATCAAGAATCTACTGTGTTCCAGACACTAACCTAGTCACGGGCAAGACAAAGTCCTTGCCCTCGTGGAGCTTACCTTTCAGTGGCAGAGCACAGAAACAAATAAGATGCTTCCAGAGAGTGGGAAGGGCCTTGAAGAAAATAAATCAGTGTAATGAACTAAAGAGTAGGGGAATGGATGGGGGTGGGGTACTCTAACTAGGATGTCCTGGAAAGAATGCTCAAAGGAGATAAACTTGGAGCTGAGACCTGAATAAAGAGCAAGAGGGCACTTGTTTAATGTTGGTGAGAGTGTACATTAATACTATACTTTGGTATAATCTACGGAAAGTTGAAGATGCACATGTCCTGTGACTCAGGTATTCCAAACATCTACTGTGTTTTACAGTTTCGTAGTCTCAAACTATAAACAACTCAAATGTCCATCAACAATAAAATGCATGCATAAATTGTGTTATTTTGTACAATGGAACACTTTATAGCAATGAAAATGAATGAACTATGTCTACATACTCATGAGGGATGAATCTCAGAAACACAATGTAAAGTGCAAGAAGCCAGACACAACAGAATACATGGTGTATAACTCCATTTATATAAAGTTCAAAAAGGGGTCAAAGCTAAACTAAGGTGTAGGAAATGCAAGCTTAGGTGGTCAATTTAAAAGCAAGGAACGTGGTCATTAGTATGTAAGTCAGGGTAGTACTTACCTCTGGATGGAGGCGAGCTTAGTTTGGAGGTGGACAGGTAGGAGGTTTTTGAGGTGCTGACAGTGTCTACTGACCTGAAGAATAATCTCCCATCCTGCTAGTGTCTATTGGCCTGGGTTATACCTAGATAGGTCTTCCCTTTGTGACACTTCATTGAACTCTACATGGTTATTTTGTGCATATAACAGTATTTGTCTATTTTGTGTTGTTATAAAGGAATACCTGAGGCAGGGTAATTTATAAAGAAAAGATGTTCATTTGACTCATGGTTCTGCAGGTTTTACAAGAAGCAAGTTACCAGTATCTGCTTCTGGTGATGGCTTTGGGGAGTTTCCCATCAAGGCGGAAGGTGAAGGGGGAGCAGGCGTATCATGTGGTAAAAGAAGGAGCAAAAAAAGGAGGAGGTGCCAGTCTCATTTAAACAACCAGCTCTGAGTGAACTAACAGAGTGAGAACTCATTCATTACCATGGGGAGGGCACCAAGCCATTCATGAAGGATCTGCCCCCATGACCCAAACACCTCCCACCAGGCCCCACATCCCAACACTGGGGATCAAATTTTGACATGAAATTTAGAGAGGACAAATATCCAAATTATATCAATAATATTTGTTATATTTCATAGAAGAAAAAAATTTATAAAATCACAACCCATGTATATATAATTTGTGTATTACTTGTACAATAGAATAAAAATGAAATCAATGTTTATACTTCAAAATGTAAAGAATGAAGAAAAACACGTATGAAGAAGAAATTCTAAAAATTAATGACATTTTTATGTTGTGTTTGTAACATTTAAATTATTAAACACAAATAGGATTTTTATCTGCAATAGAAAAAATCTTATATTTTATTAACTTATTATTTGCTACCTCATTACTGTTTACCTGTAAAAGATGCTGATGAGTAGTTTTTCATATCTTAAACTATCTCAGAAGGTGTTTTAGCTTTTAGATTATCAATAGGAAAGGAAAATAATATTTTATGTAATACCCTTTATACTGAGAATGCCTTAGGCACTTTCCAGAGTAAACACTGGTAATGAATAAACTTGAGAAAATTTTCTGGTTGTTATACATTTAAAACTCTATACGTATCAAATCAGGAAATGTTGGACAGAATGCAAGGCTTTTGTTATTACTATTAATATTTATTCCCAAACTACTAGGGATGCATATATAATAAAATACCATGCTGAAATAATAAAGGTCAACAACCATAAAAAAGATTTACCTGTCTACTTATCTACTTGGTAATGATGATCACATTTATGCTAACATTGCAATGCTTACTACTGAGGTTGGGAGTCGGTGATGTGTTGTGCCATGTGACTGACAGCTATTGATTTACTGAATGACTTAATGCTCAATCCACTATTAGGCAGGGAAAGGCCAAGGTGCATAGCAATCTCATTAAAAACCTTGCATTTTTTTTTCTTTGTTCTGCTATAAAACCTGTAATTCCTTTTCTTTTGCATACATGTATGCATGTGCACATATTTGTTCTCAAAAAAATGCACTGTGTCTATTAGCTAGAGTTTATCACCTAAAGTGATAAATCTACTAACAGCCCTTAGTCACACTCGATCTCTTTCTGGCACCTCAAACAAGGAATTTAAAGGTTGCTAAGACAAGAGTGAACTAAATTGCATTAGGAACCCTCCTCTAGGACAGAAGAGATTGAGATGCCCCCAAATTCAATGTTACATAAATCTATTGAGGTAGCCTACTTACTTGGTCCTGAGTAAGGCCCCAAATTAGGGTAGACATAAACACTTCAGTGATAAAATTCTGAGATAAAATTACCACCAAATGTAGAAAGACTTAAGACCAGAGGGTTGGCTTAGCTAAAAGTTAGATGGCTAAAGGTCAATGGTTTTTCTGGGGTCTGCGAGGCACTAGACATGAAAACCTTTCTGCCTATATCCAGGCGGCAGTCTTGAGTCCTGAGGGCATGTCTGAGTGCTGATTCTAGGAACTAGGATACAAAGAACACAGGCTGGAGAAGGATCTTCCTCTCTTACTCCAAGAATTAGTGCAGTTCAGCCAGGAGTCTCTACCACAGGGTTGGTTCAGTCCAGCTCTTTTGCTTTGGGTGGGCCAGGCAGGGTTTACGTCCTTAGAGCAGCAATACCAGAAACAAGTGGGGAATTTCTTCGTAGTCTTGGGAAGGGCCTTCCCTTAGGTTGTTCTTCCAGGGAAGCGCAGTCCCTTGCATAGCAGCGTCAGCAGCGCCTGGAAACTTGTTAGAAATGCATGTTTTTAGGACCCACTCTGGACAGACTGAATACAAATCTCTGAGAGTAGGGGGTAGCAATCAGTATTTTAACAAGTCCTCCAGGTCATTCTAATGCAGGCTAAAGTTTGAGAACCACTATCCCAGAATGACCAGCTTCCAGTAGAGGTGGTAGAGTCCCCAGCTTCAAGTCTCTAACAACAAGGTGAGAATCACCAGGATTGAAACTTTAGTCCCCACAGGTGGTAACTTTGAGCTCAAGTACTAATGACAGCATCATCATTAACTAGTGACAGGTCAGGGGACAATGAGCTGTCTATATAATGGCGGCAAAAGTAGCATGACGTTAACTTCTGGAGAAACCCAGCTTTTGTTACTGCTGTTTTTCTACCAATCTCCAGGAAGCTTCTATACATTCTGGCCTCAACGTGATTTGAGAGTAGGTCAGTTGGAACTTGGGACTCCGGAAAGCAGTCTGGGGGCTTTTTGAACATTCAGGGAAGGTGGACCCAGGAAGAGGAGAGGCTGGGCTCTTTCTAACCTGTGATGGGGTGTTCCTATGCTGCATGAGGCAGCACTAGGGCTGTCATTTACATCTAAACCTGCAAGGGGATACCCTAGTCATGAAAGGAGGTATTTTCATTTGTTAATTTACATTTTAATCAGTTTTGTTTAGAATGTTGAAACGTTAAACATTTTTATTGATTAATTCAAGAATCAACATTCTGACTCACGGTATTCTTGGCTTCATGTTGGCATCCTAAGGTGGCCCTTCTGTCTAGTAGAAGCTAGCAAGGAGGGAGTTGGCGCTCACATCTGGAGGCAGCCAAACTGGAAGGCTATGGCAGAGCACCCAGCTGCAACAGGCTGCCTTTGTCCTCTCAGGAAAATAGAACTGAAGTCAACATCACCCTCTACAAGGAAACTCCGTACTCACTACAAGAAAGAGGACGAGACCTCTGTCATGCTTATCTATGGCTTATGTTATAATAGCTAATATTTTAAAAAATGCGACAACAGCATGAAGACATTATTAAGATTGAGTGCAAAACAATGCAAAGCTGAAACTGGAGAAGATTGAAACTGAAAGTATTTATGGTAAGTCTCCTCTGCCTTTATTTTTACATATTTTGTGAAATTTCTTTCTCTTCTAAGGAAAGATTGAAGAATTAATTCTCATACCTCAATGATAAAGACACATTTGATGTTAAAGAAAATGTTGTTATCACAAAAACTGGCACCATTATTTTGTATTTTACCTTCTCCTTCATTTCTCTCACTTTCCTCCACTAAAGAATACATTACATCATCTCTATGTTAAAGGGCTGCAGGAAACTATAGACTTCTCTGCAAAGTTTTTGAAACTGTGGAAATAGCCATACTCATAAATTGATGGTGCTTAAAATGATCATGAGCTGTGAAATCTTACTTTAATGGTTTTGAGCATATAAATGAGAACAGAATTTGTTCTGAGCAACTTATGGCTATACCAGTACTTCTTCACTGCAGGGCTGTTGGATTCTCTGACTATATACGATTGGCTGCATCTTATGGTTTAGAATAAGTTAATAATATATTTCTTTATCTAATCAAAGTCTAGATAGTCTCACATCAGTAATATTGAGATTAAAACATTAGTATTGTAACAGAATCATTGATACACAACAGATAACTGTAAATAATCCTGAATGTTTGAAATGTAGTTGGGATCTCAAATCTAGCTAATTTAAGAATAACATGGGAAGGTTGACATACATGCATGCATCTACAGATCCATCCCTGCAGATTTTCATTTAGGAGGTCTCAGAAAGAACCTGAGAACCTGAATTTTAAAAAGATTACCAGATGTTTCTGTTATTAACCAGGCTTGACATCACTGAAGTGCTCTATATCTATCAATCATCTTTCATCTATCTATATATATGTACACAGATACAGGGGTGATAGCTAAAACTCGTTTATAACTTTATAGTTTACAAAATATATACTGAAGTAATTACCTGAACCTCACAATATCTGTTGAGGTAAGCAGAGAAATTTAAGGACAAGGACCTGACGCTCAAAAAGGCTCTTAAGCTGAAGGTCTCTTGGTTTGTGGTTGGTAGGATCAGGATTCAAACCCAGGTCCTCTTGCTTTGGACCTTGGGCTCTTTTCCTGTTTGGTGAAGGGCTACAGTAAAGTCTTGCCAACAGTTTAATGCCAACGTCCTCCTTCAGGAGGACGTGAATAACCCAACCTCTTACGACTAGGAGGGGTGGAAGGAGATGGTGAAGAGAAGCCACCACTCTCCTTCTCTTTTCCAGAGGAGCCCAGGAGCCTGTGCATTCAGTGAGGTCATAACCAAGATACACACAGGTTATGTTTAGATTAGGGGTTCTTAACCCAGTGAGGGACAAAAATCCCATCTGAAAAGGTACTTCAGAGGGTCTGTGAACCTTCTAAAATTATATACAAACTTTTGTATTTACGTGTGATGGAGACATTAGATATTTTTTGGTACTCTAATGGTGTATTTCACCTTATTTTACTAATAGCATCATCTTGATTTTTTTTTTTTGAGAGTACAGTTTTTTCCTCATTGGACACACTCTGGTATGCTATAAACAAAGGTGCCCATAGTTCACTAGTCCAGGGCTAGGCATATGACCCACATTAAGCTAATTGAGCAACCACAGATGGAATTTAAGTCATGAATCAAGTTATACAAGATGGAAATCACTTGGAGTTTATTTATTCTAGCAGAGGTGCTCTGAGCAATTCCTGTAACTGCAACCCTTTAGAATGATTTAAATCCTTTTTTTTTTTTTTTTTTGGTCAATTTGTCAGCCTCCTCTTTGTATCTGTGAACTCCTCTATATTAGGGATCTCCCAGAAAAACAGAATATATAGAGACATAGATATAGGTATACAGAGAGAGATTTTCAGTTATTCACATGATTGTGAGTGGAGTCTAGCAAGTCCAAAATTGGCAGGATAGGCTGGAAGGCAGGAGACTGGAGGAAGATTTGCTGCTGCAGTTCAAGCCTGAAAGCAGTCTGCCAGCAAACCCCCTTTCTCTAAGGAGAGGTTAGTCTTGTTCTTAAATCCTTCAACTGATTGAGTGAGGCCCACCCACACTCTGAAGGGCAGTCTGCTTCATTCAAAGTCTACTGATTTAAATGTTAATTCCCTCCAAAAAACACCTCCACAGCAACATCTAGAATAGTGCTAGACCAAATATCTGGGCACTGTGGCCTAAAAAAGTTGACACATATCTTCCATATGCTTCTCTCCATAAGTTATTTTTGTCTGTGTAAGCCAAAGATGGTCCTGTGGCTTGCAACCAAAGAAGTCTAGAGAAGGTGTACTTTTTTCTGGGATAAAGTTCAAACTTTTATTTGATCTTCAATTCAGTCAGTAACCCCAAGAATGTTAAGCATTGCTGGCCTGGTGCAGCTGGGAAGGAGTATGGAAAGGAGTGGCAGTGGACAGAGAGCTGGGGCGTAGTGGGGAGAGAGCTGGGGTGCAGTGGACAGGGAGCTGGGGTGTAGTGGACAGAGAGCTGGGGCGTAGTGGGGAGAGAGCTGGGGTGCAGTGGACAGGGAGCTGGGGTGTAGTGGACAGAGAGCTGGGGCGTAGTGGGGAGAGAGCTGGGGTGCAGTGGACAGGGAGCTGGAGTGTGCTCTCTGTAGAATCTGAGCAGTGGGAGCAATTCCTCGCAGCACCCCTTCCTGAGTCTGCACTGCTTCTCCATCTTAGGGGTGATGTTGACAACCCAGGTTGCACTAAAGTGGACCAGCCCTTTGTGGAGTCATTTTGTTCTCTCTGTATCTCTTGTTGACGTATGAATATTGTCCTTCCTCATGTAAGAAATGTTTATTTAAATTTGTCTTTTTCAAAATCTGGTTAGAGGTCCACCCACATAAGAATCACCTAGGATGCACATGAAAAATCCATATTCCTGTGCCTTTCCTTCTGTTACCACAGATGAACGAGCCTCGTTTCTATGTAAGGCAATTCTTCCACCTGTGTACTGGGTCCTATCACCTCTAATTCACCCAAGAACTTTGCAACACAGTTATCCCCCCTCCACTCTCACCCCATCTCTTGCATTATCAGATTCTGTCTATCGGATCATTCCCTTAAGCATACAAACATGCTGTCTTACCTCCAGTCTGAAAACAATTCTCTACACGCTTTATTCCCATGCAGCTACTGCCCACTATTTCTGCCCTCCTTTTAGTAAAACCCCTTGAAAAACTCTGTCTACCTGTCTCTTACTTGGCATTCTTCCCTCAATCCACCTGATTCACACTTTTGTTCCCACTACTCCAAGGAACTGATCTTTTTACGGTTCCTAAAGTTATCAACAACCAATGATCAATTTTCAATCTCCCAGCAGCCTTTTGCCCAGTTGATCACTTTCTTACTCTTGGAAAACTTTCTTCATTTGTCTTCAGAGACAACACACAGACTTGGTTTTTCTCCTCCTGCAGTGGTGTATTTTTCCTTCATTTCCTCCTTTTCCTTATCTGTAAATTTTGGAGAAGCAAAAGGCTAGTTTCTCTGCTTTCTCAACTTGTTCTCACTTCCTAGGTGGACTTTTTCACTACTCAGTCCCCCCCCCCCATCTTTCCCTGAATGTCGATCTTTAATATTCAATTGGAGTGAGAAAGCCAAGGTCAACTGACACAAACTTAGTTCCTTCTCTTCACATTAAGATTTTTCTCTCCTCTTTCTTTGCTGTTTCTATCCTATTTCTGATACACAATTTCCTTGCTTTTATTTGCCAAGAAATCTTTTCATTCTTGATTCTATTAATTCCCCACCCTCCCTTTACCCAAACTTGAATATTGTTCCCTCCCTGCTTAGCCTTTCTTTGTAGTATTCCACCCCACTAGAAAGACTGTCAGCCATACGACAGCAAGGTCTTTGTCTCCCTCCCTGCTTTGGCCCCAGCCCCTACAACAGTGGTCGGTGCATGGTAGGTGTTCAATAGATAATTGTTTAATGAACAAATGAATCTTAGGATCTCTGCGTGGTTATGTTCAATATGTTTCCTATCATTGCCTTCTCAAGAAGCAGCATAGGAAAATGGGAAAAATTTAATCACTTTTCTCTCTCAGGGGATTTTCACTTTTCTATTTTACACATATGGTGTTTTACCTTTTTTTTTGACACGTTACATTTATAAAAAACAATAAAGACAATTCTACTTAGATAAAACAGAATCATCTAGTACCCTCTACCTATGTAGAATGCATATTTTTCTTTTATAGCACTTCATGGCCTGGAATGATACCCTTTGTTCATTGTCTGCCTCCCTGTCGGGAGTGTCGGTTCCCTGAGGGCAGGGACTGGGTCTTACTCAGTTGCATCCCCGTTGCCTACAGCAGTGACTGGCACACAGAAGCTACATAAATTTCAGTTTTCACCCCAAATCTACTGTTGAATCAGAATCTCTGTGATGATACCCAGGCACCTGCATTTTTAATAATCTCTATACATGATTCTTAGGAGCTTTAAATTTGAGAACCGTTTGTCATTACTAGGTTAATACATATGGGGCTAGAAAGTATTGCTGAACTTAAAGACAGATCTCTGGTTCTATTGTTTTAAACCAAGTTGCCCTGCTGAAGAACAGACCGAGAAACTGGGCAATCTATAAAAGGGTGAGAGTAGAAGTGCTTTCTTCTTATTTCCCAATAGCACTGTTAAACGCAGGTAGGAGGAACAGCCTCTCGTTTTTCTCTCAGCATTTACAACTACTGTGTTCATGTTTTCCCTCTTCTATTCAGAACTTTAAAAACATAACTGTTGGGCACTGTAGGCATTGTAAATTACATTAGTCTAACCTACCTGTAAGCTGTGTGAATTTCTTCTAAGGTAGATGTGTAAAGTGTATCACACCTGGATCAGAAATAAATTTTGTTAAGAGAAAATTCTGTCAAGGGAGCTTCTTACCTAGTTTTGTCCACTTTAGCATCCAGGTATCTATACACATAATAGCTAGAGGTATTCTTTATCACCTTTTGAAGGTGTAGAGGAGTTTTTGAGAATTATTCAACCCATAGTCTGTAATAATGACAGCTATTTACAACTTGCTATGTATATATGTATATACCTCAAAGTAAAATGATTCTGCTATTAGTCTTCAGATGCTTCTAATGTCGGAAATTGAACTAATCTTTATCCCACAGTACTAAGGAGACAGCCTTGGATTCTCATCTAACTTCCCCTGGAGTGTTTGGTTCCTGAGAGGGATGTTTATGACCTGGTCTCAGCTTTGACTTATGTATTTATGTTTCAGTACAGTCTCCTAAGATCTGCATCTTTACCAGAGGGCACATGTGGGAAGTTTTACTCCCTTCCAATATATTCTTTTTGTTTGTTTGTTTGTTTGTTTGTTTGTTTTGGAGACAGAGTCTTGCTCTGTTGCCCGGGCTAGAGTGTCATGGCGTCAGCCTCACTCACAGCAACCTCAAACTCCTGGGCTCAAGTGATCCTTCTGCCTCAGTCTCCTGAGTAGCTGGGACTACAGGCATGTACCACCATGCCTGGCTAATTTTTTCTATATATTTTTAGTTGTTCAGCTAATTTCTTTCTATTTTTAGTAGAGACGGGGTCTCGCTCTTGCTCAGGCTGGTCTCGATCTCCTGACCTCAAGCGATCCTACTGCCTTGGCCTCCCAGAGTGCTAGGATTACAGGCGTGAGCCACTGCGCCCTGCCCCTTCCAACATATTCTAGAAATTGTTGGTTATGGTTATATTTTGCCACTTCTTGCTTGGTGCACCAAAATGAAAATGGATATCTCTTGTATTGGTCAAAAACATGAAAGCCACTGTGATGGTTTTGAAACATGTCTGCAAATTCTTTGACACTTCTCCCATCAAGAGGTGGACTCTAATTCTCTTCCCTTTTTGAATGGCCTGGTCATAGTGACTAACTTCTAAAGACTAGAATGTGGCAGAAGTATGCTATGTGAATAACCAGGTTAGGTTACAAAAGACCTAAGTTTTTCTCTTGTGACACTTACCTTGGAACACACATTATTCTCTGAGGAAGCTCAGGGCACATAAAGAGCCTGAGTTGGCAGCCTCCACTGAGGTCCTCACCAACAACTAGCAACAAACACGAGGCACATAAGCGAGGGACCTGTGAAATGCCTCCACCTTCACCCCCATTCGACTGCAACTCCATAAGAGATTGGAACCACGTAGCGGAACCTAGTCAACCTCTGAACCATGGTGAGATAGTAATGACGACTATTGTAGCTGGAAGCCACTAAATGTGGGGTAGTTCATGATATAGCCATAGATAAGCACAGCAGCCATGCTACTCCCTTGGTCAAACTGAAATCTGTGCTGGGCATCTGATCCTTTTACTTTGTTAAATTTAGGCCTTTTTTTCTCCCTTAAGTTTATGATGCAAAATGCTGACTCATGATGAGCACCATTTTTAGAGAAGTGGACCTAAAAGAGATTTAGGGACCAAAGGAAACAGCGGAGTGCCATCATTTTTCTTTCACACAAAGAGAAGCCACTTGGTGACTGCAGAGAATTGAGATGAACAGAGAACTCAGGGGAAAACAGTGATGGAGGGAGAGTTGATTAGAGGGCTGAGGTCATTGCTCTAGCTGGCAGGTGATCTCTCCCCTCTTTCTCACCCCACTTCGATCGAGTGTCTGAATAATCTGTCTAAAACAGCAATCCCATTGGCTCACTAATTTAAAGGCCTTAAATGCTCCCTACTGTGTTATCTTCAGTATAAAACCCACGTTCCTTTGCATACCACAAGAGGACCTTTATAAGCCCACACGGCCTTATCATCCCGTCTCTGCAGCCTCAGGGTTCCTCCCACCTCCTCTTATACTCCGTGCATCCATTAGTTCCATCATGGCTGTACCTTGCCCTCACGTCATTGTGCACTTGCTCTTCCTTCTCCCTGGAATGCCTCCTCTCTCCTTCTTCCCATGGCAATTCCTACTCATCCCTTGAGGCCAAACTTCAGCGTTGGATTTTTTAAGGTTGGCTGAGTTACATACAAATTCTGTGTATACTGTGGGCCCCTGTGGTTACCACTATCCTAGGACTTTCTGCCTAGACTTGTCCTTGACCATCTCCTCACCAGGCTGTGAGCTCCTTGAAGCCAGGGGTTGTGTCTGTGTGGATCCCCAGAACCTATCAGCTTGTAAGTGGCTCCTGGTAAACACTCACATATGCTCCATAATGAGTGAGTCATAGCAGACAGTAAGTGGGGGAAACTAGGGAATGGTAAGTTATTATTGTTTCTAGTAAGTAGGGGGAAAGTATTATTGCTATGCTTAACGCTAGCAATCTTACTACTTAAAAGTTTAGAATAAAGTGGAACAGATGGGATCTAAGCTGTGAAATTGCTTTGGGGCAGACTCTAGATGGGAATAGGATGGAAAAATCAAATGATTACAAAATAAGCTTTATCACAATAAACTGACAGAATATATTTTTTGTACCTGAAAGTTTTTTTATTATATTGCACCGAGTATATATTTTGAAAGTGAATTTAACTAATTGATTCTATGTCTAATTTTTTTTGTGTGTATGTATGTGAAAAACACAAAACTGCTTATGTGAAATTTTGCAGCCAGTGGTATGTTAGAGATGCTCATATAGTTTTGTAAGAATGAATTGTTAAATTTTTAGGAATTTGGTAAGCCAGTTATTAAACACGATTAGCTTGAAATTGGCCATATTAGGAGTATTTACATCACAGCATCGAAAACAAATACTACAGGACATACTCCCCCCCCCCCCCAATATCTAGTAACACATCACTGGATATAGTCTTGTTTTACTCAATAGAATTTTTTTGCCTAAAGACTGTATAAACTATTATGTCCTTCATAAACTGATGAGAAATGAAAGATGATCTAATAGAACTTACCATATATCTGGGCAGATGATTGGAAGAACTAGACAGTCTCCTTAGAATATGTCTAAAACTTGAAGCTTTCAAATATAGTGGAAATATCATCCTGGTTTTGTGGCACAACTTATTCTTTTTTAAAAAATTAAAAGAAAAATTTTTAGAGACAAGGTCTCACTCTGTACTCAGGCTGGAGTGCAGTGGTATGATCATAGCTCACTGCAGCCTCAAACTCCTGGGATCAAGCAATTTTCCTATCTTAGCCTCACAAGTAGCTGGATGACAGATGCATGCCACCACACCCAGCTAATTAAAAAAAATTGTTTTGTAGGGATGGGGGTCTTGCTATGTTGCTCAGGCTAGTCTTGAACTCCTGGCCTCAAGCAATCCTCCTTCCTTGACCTCACAAAGCACTGGGATTCCAGGTGTGAGCCACTGCACCTGGCCACAAACTTATTCTTTATCTATTGTCATTCTTTTTTTTCTTGCCTCTTTGTATTGAAGTGACTGAAAAGGAGAAAGAGCTATGATTTTCTAAAGTAAAACTTCTGTCACTACTACAACCAAGGCAATGTTTTCTTCCCTTTTAATTCAAATACGCAGGACAATGCTATATGATTCAGATGTAAGCTTATTATTGAAAAACTTATTTACTGGCTCATTTATTTGTTCATTCCATAAATATTCATTGAGTACCTATGCTCTGTAGAAGGGGATATAGTGGTAAATATGCCCTCATGGAGCTCACAGTCAAGTTAGGGAGACAGCAAATATTCCCCTACATTGTATTACATGTTATGAAGAAGTTCAGAGGGAAGAGGAGGCACTTCACATGAAACTAATGAAGCTTAAGCTTCAGAATACACTCCCCACTCCCCAAGAATGTGTAAAGACCCTCAGGGAAAGCGGATTTTGTCATGTTTGAAAAACTAAAAGGTAGCCAAGGTACCTAGCCCAGCAAATGAAAAAGCACTGGTACAACATGAGGCCAGAGAGTTAGGTAGGGACAGGCTCATGGAGGCCTTTCATATGGTGGGAATATTTGGGACTTTCTCCTAAATATAATGAGAGGGTAATAAAGGGTTTTAAGCTGAGAAGTGACATGGTCTAGAAAGATTGCTCTGAGCTCTCGTGTGGAGAATGGATTGGAAATGTACTGAAAAATGATCCTGTTGTGAATTGAGACAGGAAGAGGTTATTTAGCCAGATACTAGTGGGATTATTATTACAAGGCCGCTAACATTGGATATCCTTTTTAATGACCAGGAAGGAGTAATAAAAATAATTTGATTACCCTTACAGGCAGAAATAGGGAATTATCCATAAAAGTGGAAAAAGACATAATTTTCAAAGCTCTGGAAAAGTTATAAGTAGTCAAGAAATAAAACCATATTAATCCTAAATATCTGCATACACATATATAAAGCAACTAATAATTTCTCAGGTCTCATGGAAGAATGCATCGTGAACAACAGCACACCTTGTCCAGTGTTGTTTTGATTCTGAAAGCTCTGTATTGTTTGGTTCTGCAAAGCAGCTGCTTCCAGTTAGTCCCTAATGCTCATAAGTTCTACTTCTGCCGGAATGACTACTGACAATTCATTTAAAGAGCTTGCAGGAGGATGTCCATTCATGTTAAATATGGGGAACAGCCTTACTCCTGCCATGAAAGAATTAAAGAAGCTTCTAATACCATAATCAGCAGGTAGCTCTATAAACAAATGCCTTTAATAGTCTACACAGAACAGAAAGTAAAAATAATTATTGAATAACCTAATTGGCCTTAAAATCTTTATATAATATCTGTTGCTTCTTATCACAGATGAAGCATGGAAGAGTGATAAAATGCAACAATTCAATGTTGAAATCACAGAAGTGTGAATATTCGGTTTCCATTAAGTCCCTTGGAGATAAAACTATCCAAATGAAAAATTCAGCTTGAATTGTTATGAAACAAGCATTAATTTAAGTTACATCCTTGGAGAATATTCTGTTCAGTTCCCTCAAATAAAAGATCATTTACGTTCTGTAACATAAGTTAAAGTAGTACTGACTATAAACTTGCTGTTTCTTGTCTTAATTTCACTATCAAGTCAAACAGAGCAGATGGTCATCTTAATGTAGCCCATTTCATTCAGAGTCACCAACAAATAAGCAACCTGGTTACTTCTGCATATGGGGAAATTAATGCGCTGATTACTAGTCATTAGGTGTGCAACTACAGATTATTAATTTTTATTTTCATCATTATTACATTTGTTACCATAGTGTCTTAGTCAATTGGGGCTGCTATAACAAAATGCCATAGACTAGGTGGCTTAAGCAACAGACATTATTTCTCACAGGTCTGGCTGCAGACTGCCACCTTCTTGCTGTTTGCTCACATGGACTTTCCTTGGTGTGTACACATGGAGAGAGATGAGAGAGAGAAAAAATGACATCTTTCTGTCTAGCTCTTCTTCTAAGTGCATTAACCCTGTCATGCAGGTCCCACTCTCATGACCTGATCTAAACCTAATTACCTTCTAAAGTCTCACCTCCAAATACCATCACATTGGGGATTAAGGCTTCAACATATTAATTTTTTGGGAGACACAAACATTCAGCCCTTAACACTGGGAGAGTAGGATAATTGCCTTAATGAACAGTGTTCATCTTATCCTTACCCAAATTAAAAATGTTATTAGTGCTGCTACATTTTCTTTTCCAAGTAGAGAGATATAAAACATGGGGAATTTTTTTAAAAAGGTTATATTTGAAGATAAGTAATATAAACAATTTGTGATGCTGATGGCTTATATGCCATATGATGTGATTAGATGCTTGATTAGAGATGTGTCTAATCTTGTGCAGTCACCTGATTTCCAAAGTGATTGAGCTGGCTGAAAGATTTCAAATGATGTAGTGAATTAGCCTCTTTAAAAAATAGTTTTATTCAGGCTTTTTGATGGGAGGCCATTAAATTACTAATTAGTACTCCATCAAGAGTTAGCTGGCCAGGAGCCTGGTGCCTAATAGCATAACCCACAAGTAAGGAAGGTAGTGTCGTGGCTTTGGTACCTTGGCGGTTACTTTTCAGGTAGTATTCAGCCTGAATTCTTTATAATCCTTGGGTAAGGTGTGGGGAAGAATAAGGGAGGGGGAAATGGAGACAAAGGGAGAGAAACAGGGGCAAGAGGTGGAGGAAAGTATTCCTAGGTGCAGGCAGCAGCAGCAGCATGCAACTTTGGTAAGTGAATATTGTGGGGGGGAGGGAAATGAAGCCACTTTAAGTCCCAAATTGTCTAGATCTGAGTAGCAGAAGATAAAAAGATATATAGGTATGGCTATGAAAGTAATGTGTGAGATAATAAACTGAAATGTATACAGGAGCCAAGCATCTAACATTAATGTAAACAGGGATCAAGAGGCTTGCATAAGAGTGTGAAGCAGGCTGCAAGTCAATCTTTATTGCCACCAGGCATAACACCCATCGAGTTATGATACCTTTGAAGATACAATTTGAACTAAAAGAAAAAACGACCCTATAAAACACACTGAGATTGATTTGTGAATCCTAAGATACTGTGCTTAGAGTCTGAACTTTGAGCAACTGCATGCAGTGAGAGAATTTTCTACAATGACTATAAAAAGCCCTGAAACCAGAAATTGTTCCTTCTGATGGAGACAAGTAAGATAAAAGAAGAGTATTGCAGAATCATATTTTAAAACCATGCATGGCTAAGGGTTTTGTTTCAATAGGTTCCCAAGTGTGGAGAGATTAAAGTAAATACCAAAGGTTCAATTTATGTTATTTATTCTGTGTGTGTGTGTGTGAGAGAGAGAGAGAGAGAGGGAAAGAGAGAGAGATTTGCTTAAGTTAGCAACTTTAGTAAACTTTTCACAATTTATCTCTCAGCACAGAATTAGTCATTGTCAACCCAGCTCTTTTTTTGTGTAGTGTAACATTTCCAAATTCAGTTTATTCTCCATTGTCTCTGATTTGAATTCTTGTAACTTTGCTCTCACCAGTTTTTGAGTGTTTTTTTTTCTTTTCCTCCAGTTTCCACTACCCCTAATTCATCATTTCCAATCAATCCCTTAGGGAGAGTCTGGAACTAGCCCAGTTGGGATTTCCATCAAGGCCAGTGGTGGGTATTGAGGATGAGAAGGCAAGACCAGCATAGACTCTCCTGCCCAAGGTGGCCTAGAAGTGCCAGCTGGCCTAGAAGTAAACAGCCACATTGAAATCAGAGTCCACTGGAGAATATGGAGAGTTAAATGTTCAAGGGTTCAAATACCAAAGGCCAAAGGGCCAAAGATAAGTTCACAGTTGAGAGATGAACCAAGAATTTGGAGTTGGGTAGAGCTAGGTCGAGGTGAGATTAGTTAAGGAACATGCAAGGATGGTCCACAGCTCGTTTGTTGGTCAGCGGGTGTATATAGGGTGGTTGGAATGTTGGGCTGGGACTCGGATAGGGTAGATGTTATTCTCTTTGCTATTGCTAAAGGAGATGTTCTAAAAAATGAATCACATCATGTTACTCCCTTTCTAACAGTCATGCTTAGAATTCTGCTTAGAACCCCACTACATAACACTCTGACACAGAGTCAGAATAAATCCTGGAGTGTTGCAATCAACTAGGTATGTGCAGTCACATTTAGGCATGTCTCATGTAATTTGTTGCTCATAATAAAATGCTATAGTTAATGAAGCTTTTTTTCAATACAAATTAGAGCAGATTGATTCTCCAACTTGTATTTTGTCAGTCTGCATTTGAGGTGCTGTCTTGATTGGAAATGAAAGGTACAGGGTTACAAGTAAGTCTTGGGGAACTGCATATAACCTGAAGCCTATCTGAGGCCTATGCAGAAATCCTTTGAGAACTACTACCATTCCTAATGAGCTGATAGTTATTATCAAAAGGTGATTATGGATTATTACAATGTTGGGCTTTATCAAAGTGCAGTGTGCCCACAGGAGTGTCTTGTGAATAAGAATGCTATCTGGCATTTCTCTTTTGGAGGAAAATCATGTTGAGATCTGCTGGCAAAACCCAAGCTTGGTAGTTTGTGCTATCCTCTGTAGCTTCATCTCTCTCTCTCCTTTACAGGTGTACCAGTCCCATCGCACCACTTACAGATTCACCTGTCCTTTCTTTTCATTTGCTATTCCTTTTGCCTGGAATGGCTTATATTGGGCTACTGTTTTACATAATTCCAGAGATCACCATTCCCATTGTATTCTTGAATTGTCTTCCCAAGAGGTAGGAGAAGGGTGGCATTCACAGAGGTGAAGTGTGTTCCTGCAGTTGGACAAGGGGATATTTTTCATTATGGTCCCTTTCCCTCATGGATAAATTTATTGAACTTTTTTTTTCCTTAAAAAAATTTGTTATTGAAGTCCTCTTTAAAAATTATCATATTAGTTATATGTGATGACTTAACTGTTGAAATAAATCAAAGATTCCTAAATTAAAAAAATAATAGTAATTTACCCTCACTGTGTCTCCATTCCCATCCTTACCATGTGAGATTATCAAGGAACACAGTCTAATGAAAACAAGATTTTTTGACAACTTTCTTTAAATTCATACAAATATCTAAATATGAATATCTATATCTACAGCTATATCTATATACTTGGCCACTGTTTATTTTTCCAAAAATGACAATATCCTATAATACAATTTCATATAATATTCTATACTTTCCTGTAGCTCCCTATGTATAGATGTAACTCATTCTTTTTAAGGGCTCATTTAGAGTCCATCGGGCAGCAGTGACAGTTTAATGTTAAGGTGACCAAGTAGCAAAGGACAAAGAGACAAAGATAGGTCCAAAGTGAGGAGATGAGCCAGGAATTTAGAGCGGTGGAGCTAGGTCAGAGTGAGATTGGGTGAGGGGAACATACAAAGATGGATGGTCCATGGCTGGTGTCTGTTCATCAGTGGGTGTTTGCATGGTGGTTGGAGCACCAGGCTGGTCTAGGGGACCAGACCTTCCTGGAGCCTAATAGTTATTGATCTAGCTAATTCTTTTAAAGGGCTGCATTCTTAGTTTGAATGTATCAAGATTAAATTCAAGTCCTCTCCTCTGCAGGTTGTGGTAAGTTTTTGCCAACTTCCTCAGTGCTACAACCAACATTCTTGTACAAGTACATTTAGGCTCTGCAGCTTTTGTCTCTATAAAATCTCAGAAGCAGGACTGAGAGGTTAAAGTCCACATATACATCAAATTTATTTCTACTGCCAGGCTACTTTCCAGGTAGATGCAGCAATTTTCATCCCTGGAGATTTTCTCAATAACAGAATATGATTTTGAATTACACAGGCCACAGTCTCATCTCTTTACACTCCACTTACTCTTAGAGTCTGTGGGTCAAGAGCCTAAAGTTGAAGTTTTTACTAGGAGAAAACTTAAAGAGCTTTTTTTTCCTGCTGACAAATACAACCATTAAGCTAACAGAAGATTATAGTGATTGTCTTGGAACTTGAAAAAGGTTAATTTCATTAACTTCAGCAAAACAGGATAGACTGGCAGATACTAGAATCTGGAAAGCCCACGCAGGTGGGAGTGAGGACGAGAATAAACCCATCAAATTCTAGGGAAATGACATGAACAGCCATTTTTCAAAAGAAGATATACAAATAGCCAAAAAACATGAAAAAATGCTCAACGCCAGTAATCATCAGAGAAATGCAAATTAAAACCACAGTGAGATACTATCTTACTCCAATCACAACGACCATTATCAAAAAGTCAAACAATAGATGCTGGCCAGGATGTGTTTAAAAGGGAATGCTTATACACTGTTGGAAATGCGAATTGGTACAACCTCTATGGAAATCAGTGTGGAGATTTCTCAAAGAACTAAAAGTAGATTAACCATTTGATCCTGCAATACCACTACTGGGTATCTACCCAAAGGAAAAGAAATCATTCTATTAAAAAGATACCTGCACTTGTATGTTTATCTCAGCATAATTCACAATTGCAAAGATGTGGAATCAACCTAAGTGTCCATCAACCAATAAGTGGATAAAGAAAATGTGGTTTATGTACACCATGGAATATGACTCAGCCATAAAAATGAATGAAATAACATCTTTTGCAGCAACTTGACGCCATTATCCTGAGTGAAGTAATTCAGAAATGGAAAACAAATGCTACATGTTCTCACTTATAAGTAGAAGCTGAACTATGGCTACGCAAGGGTGCACAGAGTGGTACAATGAACATAGAGATTCAAAAGGGGGGAGTTGGGCAGGGGAGTAAGGAATGAAAAATTACCCATTGAGTACAATGTACACTAGTCATATGACGGGTACACTCAAAGCCCAGACTTCACCACTATGCAATGTATCTATGTAACAAAACTCAACTTGTACCCCCTAAATCTACTGAAATTAAAAATAAAAAACAAAATTGAAAAAAATGCAAACTGCAAACAAAAAAAGCAAAAGAAAAACTGGTCCAGGTGATAGGTCATGGAATGAGGAGGCTCATTCAATAGAACAGTTATAGACAGAGCAGGTGGCACCAGGGAGGCCCAAGGCTGAGCCCAATAAGGGGGAATTCAGGAGCACAGGATATTTAGTGACTCAGGAAAGTAGTAGGCAGGAGGTTGACATCTGGGACATTTGTTGGAAAATAGCAAAGATCCAGTCATAGGACTGGGCAGCGGAGAGGAACCATGAATCCCTTGGGGAAGTTCAAGCTCTCTAAGTCAGACAGACCTGATTTTCCAGTCTGGCCTTGCTGCCTAATAATCTTTAACTGGGAGAAAGCCATTTAATCATCATGGGTCTTGGTTTCTTTATCTGTATGGCATGTCAAGGACTTGGCTTAGTGTGTAGCACATACAATATGCATGATGTTGGTTGTTGCATAGGTGCAGCCTAGCATTTCTAAGACTGCTGAATTTTTCCTATGACAAAGGGCACATTAGCAGTGTAGTATGAAATGGGTTGGCAGTTGTAAATCCAGTCTCCAATATGCCATGTGTACCATGTCTTCCTGAGAAGCACTTCAGTTGTCCTACTAGAACTGGAACCATTAATGTATCTAAATCTTAGTTCCCCTTCCTGGAACCTCTTGCCAGTGTCCTCTGCTGGGTGGCTGATTAGAAAACTATAGGAAACCTTGTGGCTTCCATTTGCCTGACAAGTAATACCAGTGCCTGGAGTGCCCCGATGCTGAGTTCACTTGCCGGCGTATCCATTCTTGGATATCTCTTCAAGTCCCCGCCTCTTTCTGGTACTTAGGCCTGGTCTATCTCTTGCCTGTTGACCTATTTTTATAAGTCTCAAAATGCTTCCCAATCAAGCATTACCTAAGTTAAGATGCAGGGCAGTAAGTAGGCAAGGCCACAGCCAGATTCTGATGCTAAATTTCAGAGTGTTGAACTAATAATTCTGGAAACCCTTTTGCCTAGTTGTCTTGTTTGGCCCTCAGGAAGAAAGTGGCTGAGCCTATTCCTTAGGGGGCCATAAGTATAGGGAACTATTTAGAGCTTGGCAAAGCCCATTTTTTTTTTAGCTGGGCATTCGTTGTCTGAAAGTATGTCATATATCAAGTTCTTAAACTGAGTTGTTCCTAATGTTTTGAGAAAAGAAGGCACGTCTCAAGAAAGTGCTTTATGAATTTCTATGATTTGTTATATTAACAGAAGACAAAAAAAAATCTATGACATAATAATAAAAGTAAAAACCATGCAGGGTACAGACCAGCTATTTTTATTTTTGTCTGCTCAGAATCCATTTTTCCTTCTCTAAGAAACTGCATCTCAATTTTTCTTTGAGTCCCCACCCTCACCCCTAACTCTAAGTCCATGTGACCCAAGTCTTGCCAATCAGCATTTTTCAATTATTAGTCATGACACTTAGTTCAACAGTGAACTGATCTGATGAAGTTCAACCCCACGACTTTTGCTGGAACCATTAGGGAAGAGACTTTCTCTCCTTCTGCTGTGGTCATTAAGCTAGTAAAACATAAGCCTGGAAGTGTGGTGGTTATCAATACAAGGGGAGAGCTTATTTACAGCCAAGTTGTGACAAAAGCCACACTGCCTCTGGACTATTTAGTCATGTGGGCCATTTAAATTGTTTTTGCTTAAGCCAATTTTAGTTGCATTTCTGTCACTTGCATTCAAAATATTCCTGAATAGCTTAGTTGGGTTCTTGAAGGTTTTCAATCCAAAACTAAACTTAATGCTATTGGACTGAAGACTTCTCTAAACTGCTAAAAATCCAAATAGCAAATCTGTGAACTGAATGTAGTTTCTTTCCATCACTGAGACAAAAAGAATTCTTAGCTAAAAACATCACCATACTCCTTCTAACATTAAAAATGATACACTATGTAGCAAAAAGAACCTACCAGATTGCAGTTTTCAGTGGCATTACTATTGCCTCTGAGCACTGCAGGTAAATGCAATAAATTCATCTCAGGTCAGCGGTTTAGTCAGATTATTGCTAGAATTCCTTACAATTCTTTAGTTCTAGACAAACTATATAGAAAACCAGGTATGATTTGGCTTTTTCAATAGCGTCATTTCATGGGGAAGATTGAAAGAAAGCCATGGACAATAAGATGAGCAGGATAGTGTACAACATACATAGGTTTTGGAGCCAGACAGACATGTATTTGAATGCTGGGTAAATGACCTTGGGAAATTTACTTAACCACTCGCAGTTTCAGTTTTGTCATTCCATGTAACATGGAGATAGCAATACCTACTCTACTGTTAATGATCAAGTGAAATATCATATTGAAAACACCCTTTATATAATAATAAAAGACCACAAGTTGGGAATTGTGGTAGGGGCCTGAACTCTGCAAAGGTATAGGCATAGTTAAAAATATGTATAGTCAGTCATTGTCCCCTAGTTTGGGTTCCTATAATTGCTACTCAGGGGTCACACAGCTGATGCCCATAAAGATTCTTAACTTTCTTACTTACTTTCATAGATAATATCATCCTTGTGACACCTAAGGCTAGTTTTGAGATATCTTCCCGGTCCTGCATTCCAGTGGATCAGCTGACCCACCCAGACCAGTGGCCCATACCCAGGAACTGACTCAGCACAAAAAGACAATTTCTACACTGCTATGCTTCCACCCCAACCCCAGCCAATCAGCACACCCAATTGCCTAGCCCTTTGCCTGCCAAACTATCTTTAAAAACCCTTTCTCTCAAATTCTTGGGGAGACAGAGTTGAGAACTTCCTCCCATCTCCTCTCATAGTGTTTGTGACATTAAACTCTCAGCAGTAACCCCTGCTATCTCAGTATATTGGCTTCTTCTTGAGCAGTGGGCAATGAGCCTGGTAAGACTGTAACAACATGCTAAATCTAATGTTGAGCTTGATGCATCAAATTCTAGTTTTTGTTTTTAAGTTTTATGAAGGTGACTCAGTTATAAATAAAGGTTCTGAAGTTACCTGTTATGCTTTTGGGTAAATGATGCCCTTATTTGAGCCCAGAAAGCCCAGAATTAATCTTTCCATTACATGTTTTGCACATAAGGCAGCCTTTTGCCCCCAAACAGATATGTTTTTAAGTGGTTACCTGAGTTTAGATTTCTTCGATCAAAACAAATGGCAATTATGGGAAATTGAGATTTCTCAAAGACCAGTTTGGGGAAAAAATGCATAACTCTGGCTCAGGTTGAGAATACAACCATTTAAAGTGCAGATGCAAAAACCACTGGAAAGAAAGCCGAGGAATTTGTAATGCATAATGCTGAAATGGTATGTACTATGTTGATTTCACTAGTGAGTAGATGTTTTGCTTTTGATATGCTCTATATTTTTAAAGGTTTTAAAATGTGAATTACAGATGATACCAAGTATTTGCTATGCCTCAAATAGCATTTGTTTCTTGCCATTAGATTTTTATTTTTGTTGGAAATTCATGTTCTGATGTTGCTAAAACCATACATCTTTCTTGATAGTGCTCTGTTAGTTTTAACAAATAGTAGCCAGGACTGCCTTCCATTTACAGATGTTGAATGTTAAATAGCATTGAAAAATGTTAAGTTGTTAGATAATTGGCTAGTTTTCTCAAACCTCCTCTGGGAAGCTGGAAATTAACCATACCTCTCAATTCCCTTTTCACAGTCCAAAGGGAATATGCCAATTAACTATTACCTTTACAGCAGTGGCTTGACAGTTCATTTCTTCTAACCCACAATTTACTCAAGAACTTGTGCACAAGCATCATGTAAGTCAATTTCATTCCATCAGGAATTCACACCACCCAGAAGCATTGTCCTGACCTGGTGGTGAGATTAGGAGTGAGGGGGAGCTCCCAAGCTCCCATCTTCAGGGCCCTGCATGATACCCGGAACGTTAAAGGGGCTTAGTGTATGTTTGTAGAATGAATGAAAAAATAACCACTATAATTCTCTACTATAATGCTTCTATTTGTAAAAGGTCCTCATCGATTTAATCTGAAGGAGATGGAAAGTAATGCTGTGTGTGTGAAAATATGAATTCAGGCCTGGTGCTTTTCTAGTAAGGCTCCTTGATGTACCTTTCAGGAACAAGTCCTATGGGACTCTGTGACTTAGGAGCACGGTACTTTTCCTGATGGCAAGACAGCATCAAGATTCTCTGGGACTTGCATTCTTTTTTTCTGGAAGCTTGATATCACTATTTTTTGTTCTCCCCATTCCTTCCAGATCTTCTACTGCTCATCTGTTTTTCTTTTTCTTATTCAGTCCTGTGGTTCTTATATTTTTGTTAGTACAAATATCTCACATATTTAAAATTGTATGAAAAAATCCCACATGGATACATTAAAAAACATCACTCTGAGTCTCTCTCATGTCTATGCAAGGTCACACAGATTTGCCATGTTTTTCAGATGGATTGGAAGCGTATGCTCTGTAAATGGCTACCACTGTTGACCAACTGACTTTGGGTTAGGTCTTTTGTGTGCATCGTCTCTTTTAGTCTTTACCATAAGTTCACGAAACAATTCTGAGGCATCATTATTTCCATTTATGGGTGAGGATACACAGGCTTGTAACAGTAAAAGTCATTTTCACTTAAGGACGATATCTTGGTCTTTAACAGAGATGGAAGGAAATATAAGCAGACAGTCAGAATGCAATGTCTGGATAAAGTGCTTTAGAACTGGACACATCTCTATGGTTAACTTTCCATTTATGATGTAAGAGGCTTCATTACGAATATGTTAAAATGCATTTATTTTGCAATCTCAGAAATACCTCTCAGCCACTCCAGGTTCTTCTGTAATGGCTTTTACGTAATTTTATCTTTTAATGACTGCCTACCCTTTCTTCCTATATCACTACCACTTTCTAAAGTACTTAGGTCTCAGCTCAGATGTTTCCCCTCGGAGATGCCTTCTAAGATGACTCTAGACCCTCCAATCACTCTCTACCCCAGTGTCCTATTTCGTTTCCTTTATAACTTTTGTTGCTATTCAAAAATCCTATTTGTTTCTATCCCTAACTGGAGTGGGAGCTTCTTAGGAGAATAGTTCTTATTTGTCAAATTTACCTCTGCATGCCTAGTCCTTAGAATGGTGCCAGGGTGAATTATTGCATATCCTTCAAGAGGCATACTAAGGCAAATGGCATGGCTCTGATCCTTAAATACTGAGGGATTGGCAAGGGCAAAGCCCTGCGGGGTGCGGTGGGGGAGGCAGTTGCAGATGGATAGAAGACATACAGCAGCACTTCCTTTCTTTGCCAGCTGTTGGGTTGTTCTTCTGGTTCAATGTGCTAAGGTGGGTATAATTAGCTCTTATGGTCTGTCCAAACAAGTGCCCAAGTCCCAACATGAAACAATCTTTATCTAGGTCCCTACAGGCATTATTGGGTTGTATGAAGCCAAAACAGCCTCAGTAGGTACTCATAATTTCTGGGCCATTACATCAGCTCTAATCCTGGGGTTTCTGTTTCAGTGTAGGATATGCACAGATTGATTTGAAAATGACCTAATTCCTGGATCGCTGCAAATGGCTGTACATACTGATTCAGATAAAACTCTACTATTCAATGGTCACTATGTTTATAATTTTAATACCATTTGATTTCATCTTCAAATACATTTAGAGGCATATACTATTATTATCCTCATTTATCAGATGAGGAAACTAAAGTTTAGAGAGAATAAGTGAATTGTCCAGGTCCCAAGAGGAAGCAAACCCAGGTTAATTCTTCTTAAAGTTGATACTTACTATCTAACTGGTAATGATCTGATGTCCCATTCTGCTGTGGCCTAGAATCTTTAAGAAAATTATATTTATCTGCTCTGTATGAATGCTGCCAGTGCAAGGAAAGGCACATTGGCAGAAACTTGGTTTAGAAGTTAATAAAGAAGTCAAGTTAAACCACCACATTTAAGTCCTGAAAAATAGAAATCTTATGCAAATCAAGTTTTGAAAAGAGCCAATCTTAATTTATTTAAATTATATATGTATTTTAGAAACAGACAGACTTGGGTGCAAAGCCCAATAGTTATTTAATGCTATATAACCTTCAATAAGTTTTTTATTCTTTTCAGATTTAATATGGATTCCAACATATATCTCTTAAAATTTATGCAAGGAGAGCAGCTCATTCAGTGCTTGAGATACAAAACATGATTTCCTTTTAAGTATTAGGGTTGGGAATTTTTTGGTCGTGAAGGGTTATGTTTTCCTAAATTTTACGTTCTCCCAGTCACGTTAAAATTTTATGCCTATTCTTTTCATTCGTTGCCTCAAATACAGTTTAAAGATCTTAATTCACTTACTAAGATTTGTGTATAATTGCATTGGAAAATCGCATGGCCTTCACAATAACCCATAAGGTTTACTTTTTTCCTCCATTGACTCCTCCGAGACATCATCCTTGACTGTAGTTTTTGTATAATGGCTAACATTTTATCTCTGTTAACCATGAATCTATGCCACAGCTGCTTCTGATATTAGGCTTAAAAGTCCCTCTCAGACCGTACTTCTGAAAAGTTGGGGCACAGTACCTCAAGGGAAAATTCTTCTTGAAGGAGCAGTATTGGTCCCTGACTGAGTGATATTATCTTAAAAAGTCTGAATTGCTTTTGAATTGTTTTTTATGGTCATTGTCTAAAAACATTTGTGGTAAGAAGGTAAAATACAAACATGAAGTAGCTTAGTCATGGCCTATATCAACAACAAAAACAAGGGCCATTAACTTGATTGGAGCACAGGAATCTGAAATTGAAACTATTCAAATAGAAATAGCCAGTTCTATGAGTCCATGCATGGCAAAAAACTACCCCCAATGAGAGAGACAATGTAAAGGCAATAAAATGTAGATTGTCTGTAATATCTCTCTCGGAATAATATCAATTTGTTTACACTTGACAGACTGCATTTAATGAACTTGTCCACAATTTTTGTTCTGTTTTTAAGATAAAACAAACTGAATAGCTTGCATATTTGTCCTAGATATTTCAGGACATGTGCAAAATTATAATAAACTTACTCTTCTTTACACAAACTTCTGTCTTTCCCTTGTTCTTGAAAGCATCTTGGCTGTCAGGCCATTTTTGTATGGTCCAAATCACTCCTAATTTACCAGGGTGCAAAAGGCTGCCATGAGTGCTAGCATTCAAATACAACAATCCTTTTGGCCCCATACTTCCTAATGATGGATTGCTCAATCATCTCTCTGCATTCTTATCTTAGGTGCTATTATGGTTAGAGTTGATGGTGAGGCAAGCCCTGTGTCTGTGCAGGAATAGAACTGCAGTCCTAAAAAGGACTTCTGATCTGCTTTTATCAGTGGTGGATAAGCATTATTATTCTCATTGTATAGACAAGGAAAGTGAAGCTCGTAGATGTTGAGTAAATTACTCGGAGATGTTGAGTCACACTGCTATTAAGTCAGTCGGTCACACTGATAGTACAACTGTGAGTAACAGTCACACTGTTAGTAAGCTGCAAACTAACTAGACTCAGGGTGACCAACTGTCCAAGCTTGCTCAGGACTGAGGGGTTTCCTGGGATGCAGGACTTCAGTGCTAAAACTGGGGCAGTCCCAGGCAAACCAGAATGGTTGGTAACCCAGATGTCTGACTTTAGAAACTCAATACTCTTTATCTTTTTGCTTCAATCTCTAAAATATTTAGCTCTCCCTAAAATGTTTTGCCTGTCATATCCTCCTGTAATCCTCACCCACCTACTGCCCACCTTCTTCTACTAGTTGAAGCAGCAGGCTGTGCTTACCACTGTATTTGCTGTGAAACTGTCACTACAAATTGCAGTCTATTTACCATCTTTCTGGGGCACAGGAAATCGAAAGGCTGACAACTCAGTATCTCTGTGGTTTTCTGGGCCTCTAACCCTATTAGATTTCCAGGCAGAAAATTGTTATTCTTCCTTCTTGGTGATAACTGTGTTGAAAAACTCAACAATTCTCTTGATTTCAAAGATGACAAGGTCTATAAAGCAGAAGAAAGCTAAAGACCTTTGGGCATTTAAATCCTTCCATCCAGATACTCTGATGCTTTAATGATTGTTTCTATTAACCATAAAATCATCTGTTAGGATGCCTCAGTTGCTCTTGTCAATTTCTCTCAGCAGAGGGGGAACCTGATGGTGAAGGCTCTTGGAACCTGCTTCTATTGGCCTTGCTCTTCTTAGCAAGGATCCTCCTTTTAGGCTCCTGCTCTTAATTGACCCTATCATCCATGACAGCTTTGAGAGATAGCAATTGCCTCTAGTGGCTTCCTTTGCTGATGGCAACAACCTATCTGACAGCAGCTTTTCTAAGATTTTGCTGGGGTATTTTGCTCTTTCAGAAAGCCCCATGCTTCCTCTGTAGCTGATAACTGAGTTTGATGGTTAGTAGGTGCTTGAGTTCTTATTAGGTCTTGTAGTGACAAACCATGCTGCTTTACTATGCTTTAAGGAAAGGTTTTTCAAACTTACGGTCCTTACTCAGTAGTGGGTCATAAATCAATGTAGTGACTCAAAACCAGTCATTTTGAAAAATAAATTGTAAAAGACTAAAATATAATACAATAGAAAACTAGGAATACATTGTATATAGTAAGGATTATTATTGTTTCATAACATTTCAATTTCATTATTATATATGTGTGTATGCATACACACATATGTGCATATATATAAAAGTATACACTTGTGATAAAAATGTGTTCCTTACTGACTTAGATTACACTTATTAAAAAGATTCTAGAAAGATATTTGTAGAAAGACATTCATCACACTCTGATTTAAAGTGGCAAAACATTGCAAACAACCTAAATGTTCATCAAGAGGTATTGTAAGCTCCATATAAACCATGTCTACAACATTCGTTCTTGTATCTCTCCAGAGCTTAGCACTTGTGCCTCAGACATAGCAGATGCTCAATAAATATTTGTTGACTAATATTTTCATTGAGAGATTGAATGCAGTCTGAAGCATCTACATAATAGAATTTAATGCAGTTATTAAAATTATGTTTTCAATGACCTTGTAAACACATGGGAAATGTTAATAATGTAATTTTAAGAGAAAATGTACATTAGATAAATATATATGTATATGTTGTGTGTATGCATGTATGTAAAAGACTGGAAGGAAAAACACCAAAATGTTAACTATTCTTATTTCTGGTTAGTAAGAGTATGTGTGATTTAAAAATTCATTAGTCTTATTTTTTCTTTTCCTACAGTAGACTTGTCTTACTTTCATAATTAAAAATTATTTTATTCCTTTGGCATTGCATCAGAAAAATAAACTTACTCAAAACCACATGGTATTCTAGATTTAACTACCCATCCCCCATTGTTCCTTTCTTAGAATCTCATGGTAAGAAAAAATTCCACTGATTCATTGTTGTTTCAGGGGACTGTCACCACACACCCTACAAAGGGATCTCTTAGGAGCATATTCATTTACTAAAAAAAAAAAATGTACTAAACTTCTTCTTTGTGGGAGATATTTAGCCAGGTTCAAGGGATTCAGAGATGCATGGAACATGGTCTCTCTTCTTTAGGGGTTTGTAGCCTTCTAGGGAAGAAAACAAGAAATAAATAATTCTTGTGGTATATAATAAGTGCTAAAGACATGACACTGTGCTGTGGGGCATGAATTCTGACCTTATCACTCCCTTTTTGAAATATCTTAAACTTTAATAATTTAGGGGCTTGGAAAACAGACTAAATCTCTCTTCCCATGATTTTTTGTTTGTCTAAGCCCTGGAGGAAGCCTTGCAAATCAAGTTCCAGTAGCAAAGGTGGTCATCCCATAGTCCTTCAAGTAGATATGTTAACTAGAGGCAGAATAATGGAGTGGTTTTGGATTCAGCATATGATGATGCAGTTTATAATTTCACTGCTTTGTGATCTATGTAAGTCATTCAATTTATCTAAATCTCTTTTTTCATGTCTGCATAATAGGATAAAGTTGTCAGCTCTTTAGTGTGTTGGGATTAAAGCATTTAGCATGGTCCCTGACATAGAGCAGGGCTCGTTATATGACAGTAATAGTTGTTTTTCTGTGTTCTGACAGTTCCAAATTGTTATCAGGGCATGTAAAGCTAAGCTGATGTTTCTCTTCTAAGCATTAACTATATTATTGCAGGCACCAAAAACGTTCAAATTCCTTAAAAAAAATTATTTTCCTTTTTAGTATAGTGTATGAGTTTTGTTTGAGAGGTTGTGTAGATTAATAGATTGAGAATTGAGAAAAATCATAAACGAGTGACTGACAATTGTGAAAAATTTCATATACATTTTAAGCCAAGTCTCAGTAAAGATTTTGGGAGAGGAGACTGACAGTCATTGCTTGCTTGCTCGACAGAGGCCACTGAGAGGCAGCAATTTTGAGAAAGGAGGGGCCATTAGAATAGATCACCAGTTCCATTTTTCCTTTGCTTCTTGTGGAAGATACCATCCTCTGTCACTTTTCTATAATTCTCAAAGTTTGTGTCTGTATAGCTTTTATCAGGGAAGATTAATGTTTGTATACCACACACAAACAAACAAAACCAAAAAATACTATATAATAATAATTTGCTGGCAATTTTGCATTTTGTAAAAGTTTCATTCTTTAAATAGCTATACATGGTATTATAGCAAGTTTATTTTTCTCCTATTCTGATGCTGACTCATTTCTACAGGTATCTGAATCAATAAGGATTCCTCCAGTTGCAAGTGATAAGTCCAGAGGTAGTTGAGCTTCAGGCATGACTTGATCTGATATACCAAAGGATGCCACCAGGAAGCCTTCTCTCTGCCTCTGTAAGTTCTTTGCCTCTGAGTTAACATCATCCCAAGGCAAGCTCTTCCCAAGAGGTGGAGAAGAGAAGATTGAACAACAGCTTTAGGCTTACAGCCTCTATCTTTCCTGCTAGCCTAAGCCTCTGGGTTGATTTTATTGGCGCAGATTGGGGTTGGCAAGTGTGCTTGCCCCTGAAAGGAAAGATGTTATCCCTGCCCGAATCCCCAAATGATATCAGAAGCTGGGCAGGCAAAAATCAAAAACAAATAAACAAACAAAATCAAAAGAAAAACAAGAACAAATGCTCACTACACTATTAACTTGATGAGTTTATTTGAGATAAACATAAATTTAGGATAATGGCACTGTTAAAAACTGCAGACAAATTAAATTTAACAGAGCAAAGAACCATTGAAGAATGATGCAGCCCTCAGAACCAGCAGAAGTTCAGGGAGCTCTGCTCCACAACTTGGGCAGGCACATTTACGGACAGAAAACAGAAGTGAGGTACAGAAGCAGCTTCATTGGTTACAGCTCAGTGTTTGCCTCACCTGAGCATGGTCTGATAGGTTGGCCACCTGTGATTGCCTGAGGCTTGGCTGCTGTGATTGGCCGGGACTCAGCTATTTGTTACAAAAGTATACTCCTAAATTAGGCTTTCAGTTAGTTTCCATACAAAGTTAGGTTGTAATTCTGTTACATAAAAACTCAAAGTAGGAAGGCATGCTCAGGCCAAATTTAATTTAACAGCACTCATTAAGGCATCCTTCTCTTCCATTTATGATTTTATCCAATGACATGGTTTAATTATTAATTCTATGCAGATGACTCCCATATCTCTGTCTTCATACTGAACCTCTCTTCTTGATTCCAGAGTCAAATATTCTATTCCTGGTTGACATCTCTAGCTGAATATCACACCTTCATCTCACTCAGAAATAAATCTCTCTCTTTCTCACACACGCACATTCACAGACACACAGAACATTTCAATGCAGTCTCTGTGTGTATGTGTATGTGGGAAAGAGAGAGATGGTTTGCACGGATACTTGGAATTTTTTTTTTTTTTTTTTTTGAGACAGAGTCTCTCTCTGTTGCCCGGGTTGGAGTGAGTGCCATGGCGTCAGCCTAGCTCACAGCAACCTCAGACTCCTGGGCTTAAGCGATCCTACTGCCTCAGCCTCCCAAGTAGCTGAGACTACAGGCATGTGCCACCATGCCCAGCTAAATTTTTCTATATATATTTTTAATTGTCCATATAATTTCTTTCTATTTTTAGTAGAGACAGGGTCTCACTCTTGCTCAGGCTGGTCTTGAACTCCTGACCTCGAGCGATCCACCCTCCTCGGCCTCCCAGAGTGCTAGGATTACAGGCGTGAGCCACCATGCCCGGCCATGGATATTGGAATTTTTAAAAGTACATAGTTGGCATGTATCTACTTAAATGAAGAAATATTCCCATATCAACTGACTCACTGCAAAAACAAAAAATTAATAAGCCAATGTGTGGGCCAATCAATGTAACCCTTTTTGCCAAAAAATAATTAAAAGCATCATTATGGTTTAATGCTAACAAGCAATGAGAAACAATATAGTTTTCTGTGGGGTCTTCGTGAGAAAATGTTAACCTATTTCTGGACTTCTGTTTAAACTGAATGCGCTGCTAATTCCATTGACTGAAGCTCTGGAGAGATACAATGAATGTTGTTGACACACAGTGTGACCCTGGCCCAAGCACTGGCATGTGAACCTGCTGACAAACTACGACTTGTCAGGTCCCCCAAATGAGTCACTTGAAATGGAAATGCCAATTAGAACAGATGTATACTCCTGTTTTTATTCATCAACTTAAAGAGCTGTCATGATTGTCAAAGCATACGTAATTAAGTTGGTGAGTTTTAAAGTTTTAAAGATGAAAATGTCTTGTTTCCTGTGCATCTTCAAGAGTATGGTTCTAGTGAGGGAGAGGCCAAGCTGGAGACCTTAAGAACAAAGGATGAAATGGAAACTTTTGTCATGGGAGTTCTCTATAAAAATTGCAATTTTGAAAGAAATTATTTTGTAGTATTCTTGTTTATGTTATATCTTAAAATGCAAACTGTTAAATATAAACATATTTATAGGTCTTAAGCATTTTAACTTTTATTATGTATTTTGTTAAACTCTTATCTAAAACTGAAAATGAGAATGAGGAAGGACAATTTACCAAGATATAGGTATTTTCCTTACTTCAAAAACAGCATTGCCCAAGGCCAAACTCATAATCTTTTGCCAAAACCAGCTCTTTTCTCCTGGTTTCTTGTTTCCACTCAGATCTTGATGATTTTCAAGTGTTGTTTGCCTCTGCCTCCACATATTGGTCTAATATTGATCATGCTTTTGTTTATGAGTATGTGATATGAGAATTAATCATGTTTATGCTTCAAATGGAAAGACATTCACTTTTTAATATTTGATTTCTTCCACTCCAAATTCTTATACTTGGGAAAATTATACTTAGAGGACCTCTGGGCTTCTAAGGCTGTGGTTGGGGAGGTTGGACAAAGAGTGAGACATATAGTTGTATGTACTCCCGGCTTGAATTTGGGGGAGAAAAAAGTTTTCATCAAGAACAGTTTGAGTCCACAGGAAGAAATCTAGAGAATGAATATAACATAATTTTTTAAAAAAATATTTCTACTGCTTTTGTTTCAAAAGGTGCTTCTACGAATCAGGTAAAAACCAATTTCTATTCATCTTTGTAAATATATAATGCTAATAGTATTGTGGTAAATGCATAGTTTCCCTTTTGTAATGATTTTTAATATTGGCCTATTACATTCTCTGAGCACTTTCCTTGCAATAGTTTCATTTATTCTTTAGCTCTTTGGGCCATCAAAGGTTCCTGCTCTGGCTATAAAGCATGGTACTTAACTGTGCACAGAGCTCTCACTACAGTTTATCATCTACATTCTATGTATCTCATTAACTCTCAGCCACTCTCGTATTTATAAACCCTCTTGCCTAGTATTACTTTTGCCACTGCTGCTACAGAATGTTGCTTATGTTGGAAGTCACTATTATTAGGCCAGAAAAAGACATAATTTGAATTTCTAACAGTTCAGCTAGACTTCACATCAAAGTAATGCAATTATACCTAAAATGTTTGCTGAAAAATGTGGGTTACAACAAGGGATATAGTTTTAAGTTCAAAGAAGACCTGTTTTCGTCACTTACTTATGACAATATCAGCCCCAAACAAGATTATGGAACATTCAAGGAAGTGGTGGTGGAACAGGTGAGTGCTTCAGTAAGCTGTGTAACTGGCATGATATTATTCCAGGCCTGAAGATTTTCTTCACACCTGTGCACAACATTTCACACGGTTAATCAGTAGGGTGGCTGGCAGCCCATTTCACTACAGTGCTGAGATGGCTTAGCATTTTGGTTCTTATTGTCATGGTTTTGCACAGTATCTCATTATGACATATCTGCACAAATACAAGTTTTCCAAATGGTCTCCTTTCTTTCCAGCCAACCCTAATCAAATCCATGGTTTGTATGGCTGGCCATGTTACCTTTTAAAAATATTAGTTTATTAATTCAATCACTCAGGACTCACTTAACTTTCTAGAGTACCTATGATGGGCCAGAAACTGTGAAAAGTCTAGTGGAAAGATAGACTTGTACACAAAAAGCTATGAGGCAATGCGATATGTGCTTTATCTGAGGTACACCCACTCCCTGAGTAAAACTCTTCCATGCTTCTCTGCTGCTAATAAGAAAAATGTTTAAGTTCTTTCCCAAAATAAAAGATCCATCACAACTTGAATCTACCCTACAGATGCAGCCTCATTGCTAGGACCTCCCCACACGTGCACCCTGTGTGTCACCACAACAAAATGTGCTGATGTTCCTGGGAACTGCATCATTCCCATAACTGGTGAGTTCCTACACATTCTTCAAGAGTTAGCTCAAGCGTTCTTATCTCCTTTGTGACTCTGACTCTATAACTCTAAAGCAGAGTCAGTCATTCACTTGTTTGGGCTCTTGTGGAAATTTTATATATCTCTTTTTTCTCATGGCTCATAATGTCTTTTATTTCATTATCATTTCCACTAAATTGTGAGATTCTTGAAGGCAGGAAATATATCTGATGCCTTTTATTTTTCCAATGTTTGGTTTAATGCCTGGCACACACCTGATGCACAATGTACTTTTAATTAATTAATTAATTAGTTTATTTATTTATTTATTTATTTATTTATTTTTTGAGACAGAGTGTCACTCTGTTGCCTGGGCTAGAGGGCTGTGGCGTCAGCCTAGCTCACAGCAACCTCAAACTCCTGGGCTCAAGCGATCCTACTGCCTCAGCCTTCCAGGTAGCTGGGACTACAGGCATGCACCACCATGGCCGGCTAATTTTTTTCTATATATATATTTTTAGCTGTCCATATAATTTCTTTCTACTTTTAGTAGAGACGGGGTCTCGCTCTTGCTCAGGCTGGTCTCGAACTCCTGAGCTCAAATGATCCACCCGCCTTGGCCTCCCAGAGTGCTAGGATTACAGGCGTGAGCCACCACGCCTGGTCAACACAATGTACTTTTTAGAGAGATGAGTGAATGAATGAGTGAATGAACTATGGAACCAACTTTTGGAGCTAACATCGGATTTGTTTTACAATCAACACTGTTGAAATACTCTGTACTGTTAAGCAATTATCTTCTGGTAGAACACCTGGTACAAATCTATAAATATGTTGGCCAACAACTCAAAGTGATTAGTGCAACCAATTTACTGCAATTAGAAGGAGGACAACACTCCATAGAATTTAAAAGCTGCATTGATTGCACACCTGTACAACATAAAAGAAACTATGACTATTGCAATAATCATAAAAGCATATCATTCTTTTTTTTTTTTTTTTTTTTTTTTTTTTTTATTTCAGCTCATCATGGGGGTACATAAGTTCAGGTCATATACATTGTCCCTGTCCCGCCCATCCCCCCGAGTCAGAGTCCCAAGCGCGTCCGCTCCCACTCTCCAGACAGTGCGCCTGGCACTCGCCATGTATTCATACCTCGATCCCCTCCCCCCCACCTCCCCGGGTCTGCACCCTCAAGCATGACCATTCCCCAGAGGGTGCGCAATGCACTCGTCATGTAGACAAACACTCATCCCCTCCCCCCACCCCCCCATCCCAGTCTGATATCCAATTGGTATCCTTCCCTGATGTACATTTAGGTGATGATCAGGGAAACCAGTTTTCTGGTGAGTACATGTGATGCTTGTTTTTCCATTCTTTGGATACTTCACTTAGTATAATGGGTTCCAGCTCTCTCCAGGAGAACCAAAGAGATGTCGTATCATCGTTATTTCTTATAGCTGAGTAGTACTCCATGGTATACATATACCACAGTTTACTAATCCATTCGTGGATTGATGGGCACTTGGGTTGTTTCCACATCTTTGCGATTGTGAATTGTGCTGCTGTAAACATTCGGGTACAGGTGTCTTTGTTAAAGAATGACTTTTGTTCTTCTGGGTATATGCCCAATAATGGAATTGCTGGATCAAATGGTAGGTCTACTTGAATCTGTTTAAGGTATCTCCATATTGCTTTCCATAGGGGTTGCACTAGTTTGCATTCCCACCAGCAGTGTATGAGTGTTCCTGTCTCTCCGCATCCACGCCAACACGTGTTGTTTTGGGATTTTTTGATAAAGGCCATTCTCACCGGAGTTAAGTGGTATCTCATTGTGGTTTTGATTTGCATTTCCCTGATGATTAGGGATGTTGAGCATTTTTTGATACGTTTTTTGGCCATTCTTATGTCTTCTTTTGAAAAATTTCTATTCATGTCCTTTGCCCGAAAGCATATCATTCTTTCACTAATTACTTAAATAGACTGTTGACATAAGTATTTTAGAAAAATGAAGTCAAAAAAAAAGGGTGAAAATCAGGCTACAAGAAGATAAGAAATGCCAAGACAAAGAACTTTTTAAAGAAAATAATATTTATAATTCCACATATATGTCCACTTACACATGTATAATAATTTTCATGTCTTGTATGACATTTTTAGAGTTACTAGAGGAAAGTGGATTAGAGAAGGCCAAATTCCATAGAAATCAACATGCATACAGCTTTATTTTGGTGTGGACTCTGTAGTGCAGTGGTTAGGAACCTGAGCTCTAGAGCCGGACTGCCTTGGTATGAGCCCCAGCTCCATCCCATTCTAGCTATTAATACTAAGAAAGTTACTTAATCTCTATATTTCTCAGTTGCCTTATCTGCAAAATGAGAATAATAATAGTATCTATCTGATAGGATTGTTGAGAGGGTGTAAAATGTTACGTTCTCAAAAATACTAGCTTTTATTACTATTGATCAATTTCCTCTTTGGGTCTTATCATATCCCATCTTCTTTACCATTTTTAGCATGTGTCCTTACTGAGACTTGGGTCTTCCATGTTTTCCATATGGCATGTATTTCATATGTGCCCGTGAAGTTGCTATATCCAAGATATTGGCATTTTGTTTTATGTAGAAAGTGGTAATGATCATTGGTGGATGCAAAAGAAGCACCAAATCCATTAATAACCAAGGTCACAAGATGATTGCATTCTTTTACTTTTATTGTTTGCTATATATTGCTCAGAAATCCTTTATGCTGCCTACAAAGGCTGTGAATCAGCTATTATCACTGAATTTAGGGCTAAAATAAGCACATTTAATTGTAACTCAGTTAACAAAAGCTAAGTCCTGAGAAAAATTATTAAAAGCTTCTATGTAATGATGATTGTATTCTTGGGCCTCATAATTAGGATGCGATACAATAATTATTGTATTGGTTAGAGCTATACCCTGCTTTGGTTTAACAATCAGAGCCAAAGACACAGCAATCTTCTTTCAAATATATGGAAGGCCTGTTTTCCTGCTGAATGACTCACTAAAATATTTCAGATAATTCCTTTTATGATCAAACTTGGAAAATAAACAACTATTCAGATGATGAAAAATTACTAATGTTTGAAGAGTTATAAAAATAAAACCAATTAACAAATGCCAACAAAGCAAGGCATTGTACATATTAGGAAATGTAAATTAAGATTTTTGGATCTCAATACCTACTATTATTTGAAACACTGAACTGTTAACTATGTTCTACTATTATGTTAGAAAGCTTTACCCCAGTTTAGACAGACTATTTATACTATTTTAAATGGGCTATTGTTGCAAAATTAGCAAAAACATGCATCAGTAGAACAGATTTTAATGTGATGTTAATGAGCTACATTTTAAAATTATATTCCATACTAACCTATGACCACAGATGCTAAAGAACTCTGTATTTCAGAATACCTTCAAAGGATATGACTGGAGGGTAAGATAAGGAAAGACACAGAGTATCTTCTATTTGTAGGAATAAAGAATAAAAACGTGCCTCACTTTGAGTATTAAGTATCATTTTGGAAACTACTTCTTTGATCTACAAGAATCATTATAAACCAGAAGCTATGTCAGCGTTGCCTTGGACAAAGTTACTGCTTTATAAAAATTGAGTGAATGAAAAAATAAATTAGTAAATTTTGATGTGATATCTATACATACCTCTATGGTTCCCTATTGAACAGATCTTATATTGAGAAAATAATCAATCAAGAGTTCCAGATAAAGATGAGGGACTGAACACACACCTTGCATTCCCTGAATTTGCAATCAATAACAGTAAAGGGATTTTAAAAGGTAGTATGAGTTAGCTTTTGCTACATAAAAAAGTACCCTCAAAATAAAGTGGCTTAGAACAATCACTTATTTAGCTCAGATTCTGTGGATCAGCATTGTGAGCTGGGCTCAAATAAATGAGTTTTGGGTATCAGCAGAGCTCCCTCTTGTATCTGCAGTCAGCTGCAGGTCAAGTGCAGCTTTGCTGATCGTGGCTGGACTCCCACATCTCTGGGGCCTCAGCTGGGGCCACTGAGCTGACTCAGCTTCCCATCCCTTGTCAGGCCAGATTAGGCTTGTCCATGTGGAGAGGAAGGGGATCCCAGCACAGTGAGGGGAAGTGTGTGAGGTCTCCTGAGGTCTACCCTCAGATCTGACACATTGTCACTTGTGCCTGATTCTCTTGGCCGAAGCAAATCACAAAGCCTGCCCAGATTTACAAAATGGGAAAATTGGCTCTGCCTCTTAGTCAGAGGAGCTGAAAATTTACATGACAAGGGGCATGAGTATGAGGAGGGGATTAATCGCAGATACTTCTGTAATCAATCTACCACAAAGGTATAAGCTCACAAGGAAGAGAGGACAATAATAATGAAATTTTGGAAGATGGAAAGAAAGTGAATGAGTGGCAATCGACTTAGAGACACTTGAGAAAACTGAATCCTAAGCTTGCAGTGGAGAAATCCAAGAAGCAACCCAATGTATTAATACTAATGACTCAGGAATTGAGATACTGGTATACATGCCAGGTATTTATGGAAGTGGGAGGGTGAAGGTGGAGATAAAAACAGGAGGATTCATTGAAATTCTCTTTGAGAAGCACTATAGTTAGGCCCTCAGATCCTGCCTATTCATTAACTGTCACTGTCTCCCTTCCCTACCCCAGAGAAAGAGGAGGTTTAGTTTATGAAGGGGATAAACCCAGGGTCTCTGGACTTGGGTTGACATCCTAAGCACAATTAAGGACTGAGATATTGTGGTAGGCAAAATAATGGCTACCAAAGATGTCTACATCCTAGTCTTCAGAACATACAGATATGTTAGGTTACATGGCAAAGGGGGATTAGCATTGCAGGTGGAATGAAGATAGCTAATTAACAGATTTTGAGATGGGAAATCATCCTGGATTACCCAGGTGGGCCCAGTGTAATCATAGAGTCCTTATAAGTGGAAGCAGGAGGTAGAAGAGGAAAGATTAGAGCACTAACAGTATGAGAAGAACTTGATTGCTCTTGCTAGCTTTGATGATTAGAGAAAAAGGGCCTGAGACCAAGGAGTGTGGTTGGCCTGTAGTTGTTGAAAAGGACAAAGAAATGGATTCTCCCTAGAGGGTCCAGAAAGGAATCCTTTCGGATTCTGACCTGCAGAGTGGTACGATATACATTTGTGCTGGATAATGAAACAAGAATAGGGTGCTAGAATAAGAAATAGCCATAGTCCAAAAAAGAGTTCTTAGAAATTAGAAATAGTATAACTGAAAAAAAAAATGAATAGAAGGACTGGAAGACCAATTTAAGGAAATATTTCCAGAAGCATGTAAGAAAAGATGAAGAAGTGGAAAATGGGACAGAACAAATCCAACTGAGGAGAGAGGAGAAGGGAATTTGCAGTGTGAAGGAATAAAGCATAGAAGTAGTTGAGGGTCTAAATTAGGGGCTTCTGACAGTCTATAATCTAATCAGAGGAAGAAAACATTCCTGATTACATATACAAAATCTCACAGCTTCTAATGGGGATTTGACATTCTGTATTTTTTCTGATGGCAAGACAAAAGCGACAGTCATTTCTTTGAACGTTAAAAGGGGTGGGGAGGAGAGGCTGCAGGAATTGTTGGCTCCTTTGTATATAATTGAGACAAAGAGAGGCCAGGCCCTTATAGGAGGTAGTGATAAAATTTAAAAGTGAAATGCAGTTAGACTAATGGTTCTGTTTACTGTTCCCCAGCTCTAATGTGTGTCGGGAGTGATCAGAGATGTATGATAGGTCTCTTGAATATTATATCTTCTCTCTTAATGTCATATCTTGTGTCATATCCATTTATCCCCAGGATGACTAAGAAGCAAAAACTCAGTCTCAGGGCATTTCTGGAGCTGGATAACCTGTGAAATTTAACTTTCTTGTTTGCATTGGCTTTGTTGCTTTTTCCATGAGATTTTTTTCAACACAGGGAGCATTGTATTTGGAGAAAATGGAAAAGATTCCTTTTTTGGCAGTGCATATAACACTGAGTTAAAACAAAACAAAACAAAACTTGCTTTTGCCAAATGAAAAAAAAGAAAACCAAAATGTTAAAGTTTCAAAAATGGAATAACACACACGCAAAAAAGCTACATCATGCTATCAACTGTCCAAATGTGCAATTAAGCATAGTGGAGTTTTAAGTGGTCTGCAAAATAGTTCCTGAATAATCTAGTTAATATATGACTATGGCTCCACATTAATTGTGAGTCTTCAAATGGAGAAACTCTTCATGTCCTTCTCTGGAGAACATGACGGAGGAAAAAAATAACAACAAACAAAAACCTCCCTTCTGAGTCACTCCCGCTTGTTCTTAAAACAGCAACAACAGCAGCAGCAAAGTGCTGGGTTTAGACTGTTGGGTTTCTTGCTGCAAGAGCTGCTGAAGGGCTCTGGCCTCTGTAACTACCTTAAAGCTATCAGCGTCATCCCCCACATCTTGTTGGCAAATAATGGTTAAATTTTAGCTTGCCTACTCTGTATTTCTGTAGCAGTGTAACCTTTCTTTGGGAGCTTTCGTCTTTTTGGAGAAGTAGTGACAACTTTACCAAGCATATGTTTTGAGTGCCTAGCACAGTGAATTGTACTCAATAAATATTGGTTCAAGTGAATTGAATAAGATTTAAAAAGTGATCGAAAGGATAGATTAGCAAAATTTATTTACAGAATGTATTCTAAGCCTCTTTTAATTGCAGGCATATTGTTATGTCCCAGTACTTTATGATTATGTGTTGATTCTATTTAACAAATATTTACCGAGCCCAACTAGCCACACTGCATTAAGAGCTTGGAGAGTGGGGAGAGGCAGAAATGCAAAACTGTATCCATCAGATTCCTTGCTCTCACTGAATTTATCTAGTAGGACAGATGGACTAGAAAGATAGTCTGTTTTTAAAAGGTGAGTAATAGAAATAGTTTAAATGTTATTAAGAAAAATCTTACCTAACTCACTCAAAGAGTACTAGATAAATGAATGGAAAACAAGGTGCTTACTCTGAGATTGGGAAAAGCAAAAAGAGAAAAAAATCAGCGTTTTCCGAAGGTAAATCAAATGCTTCTGGAGCCATGGCTTCTTATTCCAGACTTAAGGCTCGTTCCTTTTCTTTCCAATGTCACCCTGACTCTCCACCTTTTTACCCATCTCATCATGGGTGACTCCACTAGGCTTTGACATAAACTGGTCAACACCAGGTAATTCCCACTAGGCAATGGCTCCCCCCACCATCCAGTCCCTCCATACTTCACAAATGTCCTAACTGGTTTGACTTGCTCATGAGCTGTGGTCTTAGGGGATTACTTTTAAAAGTCTGAGATGCATAAGGGACTCCTGAGCAAGAAAATACTTAAATTGGCTTTGGAGGGATTTGTTTTTCTGGCACTCAGAGTTGGGACTGTGCCAGGGGCTTGAAGGCCATTGCTCAGAACTGAATGGAACCCACAAACAAAGGAGGCACGAGGGGAGGGAGGTCTACGGAGGACACTGACTGTTTTATGCTGTTTTAGGGTGACTGGAAGCTACAGTGATCTCTTATCTCCCAAACTCTGTCCAAATGGTTGAGAATCTTTGAGAAGAGTAGTGAGTATCTCTAGTTTGTCTGGCCAGAGCCTTCTGGAAACGAAACCATCCTACTGTCTTGGGAACTGCTTTTCCTACTACTCTAACCATGAGGTTCTAGAGAGAGCCACCAAGTTTTTATTTGACATTGCCTATCTTGCCACAGATACTGTAATTGGTTCAGGGGTACATAAATTATCCAAAGTGAGCAAATCAAAGTAATCCCTGGGTTTTTCCTAACTGGAACTGAGGAGAGAGAGTAAATTGCTCTCAGGTTGTGGGAGGCTGGGGTAGGAAGCTTGCCAGCTCTTGGCAGTTGTGTTTTCTATCATGTGGTGTTAGCTGGTTGTGCTCTGGGGAGAAAAGCAAAGACAAAAGACACACTGAAAGAGTCCTAGTGGTGTTTGAGTTCTTGGTTCCTATTGTTTGAGAAGCATGGTTTAACTGCATGGGTTTGGTTGTTTAATCTTTCCTTTAGTTACTAGAGATACACTAGCATGCTTCCAAATAATCTCTCCTTTTTGTGCATCCTGTCATTTGCAACCTTTAAAAGAGTCCTGATTAATAAAAGGATCCACTCTGATGCTGTGGCCTTCTCTCCCTTTCTCCTACATTCTTTCCATTGCTTTTATAAACCATGGGCTATTTCCATTCTTTTATGTGTAATTTTCTCAGTTTATTTCCTCTATACTTCTCTCTGGTCTTATCTTTCTTCCTCCCTCCTTTCCTTCCTTCCTTCCTTCCTTCCTTCCTTCCTTCCTTCCTTCCTTCCTTCCTTCCTTCTTTCCTTCCTTCCTTCCTTCCTTCCTTCCTTCCTTCCTTCCTTCCTTCCTTCCTTCTTTCCTTCCCTTCTTTCCCCTTTCCCCTCCCTCTTTCCCTTCCCTTCCCTTCCCTTCTCTTTTCTTCTTTCTCTTCACTTCTTTTTCACTGCCCAGAAAAAGTGGTAAATTATCTTAGTGGTTAATTATCATCATTCTTTTTTTATAAACAATGAATTTCATGATCTTTTTAATTGCATCCTGAAGGCCCTTTTGAAAGTGATTCTTTGGCAGCTATTATTTGGGATTATGGTGAAGATAAAGATTGAAAAAATGGAAATAAATGTATGATCTCTGTTGATTACCTCTGGGTCATATAATTACAGATGATTTTTGTTTTTTGCTTTTCTATATTTGAGGAAATTCCTACCATAAACATATATTTTCCTTTTATTAAAATTATCCTTAAAATAATTTGTTATTGATCACCTAAATTTGTCACATAAATACCTACCTGATTCTCATTTGTCCTTGTTGATAAATTACTTAATGTTAAAAGACCTACTTAAGGATGACTCTATCAAAAAAATCTCTCTGAGAAAGTTAAGAGGCTTACAAGTTAATTGCCCTTGGCAAATATGGATGGATAGATGAATAAATAAGTGAATAGATCGCCGAATGAATAAGTGTTTTCCCTAAACAAAAAGCAGGGATCAGTATGGCAAAGCCTGGTTCAGTACAAAGTCCTCAGATAATTTACCAGACTGTCAATTTCAGATATGTCTGCGCTCTTTGACCAAAGATGAATATTTGGTAGCCTCTCTGGGATAAACCTGGAACTGGTATATTTGACAGCTTTAAATAGAGAAGGAAAGCTCTCCTCCTGCATTCACCCCAGCTGGTAAAGGAAAGGCAGATGCTCAATACAAATATTTTAGCAAGTTGCAAAGACAGTGAGGAAGAAAAAGGTCAGATGGAAAATAATGCTCTCTCAAATGAAACATTTGGCCAACGAGAGTCACAGATGCAGTATCTTTGGTCTACAGGGAGCTATAACCAATACGACTTGAGCCCGAGTTGCCACATGGATGGCAAGTTGGGGGAAAATAAGGCAGTTAAGGAGAAACTGAGGAAATTAAAAGAGAATGATGATACCCAAGACATGGAGAAACTGGCACATCATATAGATATAGTACCTATGGAAATGTGTATCAGAAAACATTTGTGCCAAATACTCTGGTCATGTGTCTCATGCCTTCTACACAGGCAAATCCACTTGAAAGAAAGGTTCAGGAGATTATACTTATATTTTAAAAATATTGATCTGAGTGTGTTGTTGTTTTTAATAACAAAAAAGGAACTGAAACAAATGAAACATTAACAAGAGGTACCTGGTGAAATTACAGCACATCCATACAAATGAATATTATAATTAAAAATGATATTGACTTACATTCCTGGGCATAGAACTATAATATATTCAATATACTCACACATATTGTGGGTTTTTTTTTTCTGAGACAGGGCCTTACTTTTTTGAGACGGTGCAATCATCTCACTGCAACCTCAAACTCCTGGGTTCAAGTGATCCTCTTGCCTCTGCCTCCCAAGTAGCTAGGACTACAGACGTGCAACATCACACCTGGCTATTTTTTTTATTTTGTAGAGATGGGGTCTTGCTGTGTTGCCCAGGCTGTCCTCAAACTCCTGACCTCAGACGATCCTCCCACCTCAGCACATATACTGTTAAGTGAAAAAGCACATTTCAAAGTAGCATGTATAAAATGATCCTGTTTTATGTTAAAAATATTAGTGCAGACATAAATGTGTGTGTGTTCTAAAAATTCTGAAAAGTTGTGCCAAAATGCTTGCACCAGTTATATTTGGGTGGTGGAATTATAGGTATTTAAAATGTGTTCGTGTATCTTGATTTTCTGTTTTTCTATAAGGAATATATGTCATTAGTATAATAATAGAAATTAAATTAGCTTTTAAAGGGGAGATGGGGACATTAACAAGTCAGTTACTTCCTCCTTTCTCACATTTCTTAAAGACCCCACTCTCAGTGGCCCTCAGTTCCTGGATGAGGTAGGTGTACTATGTGTCATGGGACTCCATCCGTGCTAGACATTCCCCTTGGGGATCTGGAATTGAGATACTGACAGGCATAGCCAGATGATGAGTGCCTGAACTGTAAGGTCACGGAGAGTAGGAGCCAGAGCTGGTACTGTGATGAGTCAAAGCCACATGCGACTGCTCTATGGCAGAGCAGAGAGGCCCTAAATAAACCCAGAAAGCTGTCTGCAGAGAAGCAGGGGCAAAGGCACATGTTCAGAGGGCAACATAGCTGAGAGACCAAGGGGCCCACTGAGGAATGGAAGGTATAGCCTTGCTATGGAACCCTCCAGTTCCAGTTCCTACATGGCCCAACTCTAGTCCATTGCTGGCTTTTAGAACATCTATGAAATTGTGTGTGTGTGTGTGTGTGTGTGTGTGTGTGTGTGTTTTAATAAAAATCCCATTTACCCCAGTGGATTGAAGTGAGTTTCTGTTCATGGCAACAGCCTTGACAAAGACAGAAATGTATACCCCGAAGCAGGTAGCAGGGTAGGGCAGCAATAGGAGACTCTGAATGAGCTGCCATCATTAATTCGGCACCAGGCACAGACTCTGTTAGAGCTTCCCAGCACGTCCAACACTGTCTTTGTCTGTTCCTGCTGCTATAACAAAATACTTTAGACTGTTAATTCCTAAACAACAAAAATTTATTTCTCACAGTTCTGGATGTTGGAAAGTCCAAGATCAAGGTGTGGCAGATCTGGTGTCTGACGAAGGCTCTCTCTCTGCTTCTAAGGTGGTGCCTAGTTCTTGTGTTCTCACACGGCTGAAGGCAGAAGGGCAAGAGGGATGAACTCACTCCCTCAAGCCCTTTTATCAGGGCACTAATCCCATCCATGAGAGCAGAGCCCTCATGGCCTAATCACCTCCTAAAGGATACACCTCTTAATACTGTTGCTGTGGGGATTAAGTTTCAATATGAATTTTGGAGGGACACAAATATTCAAACCATAGAACACCAAACTAGGCTTTTACTTTTCCATCTTTGGCCATGAAAACTGCTAACCTGGTTATAGCAATTCACTTTCAATAACCAGTTGAAGAAACTAGAAGTAAAACCATGACAAATATTTCTCCCATGACAGCTGTAATTTCTAACTCATATCTAGCAAAACTGTGGTTTTGTGAATTTCCTTAAAGACTTTTGAAGGTGAAGAATTTTACAGTGCAGCTCTCCTATTCAATATTCCGGATTCTGTTGTGCAGAACTTAGCCTAATGTGCTTGACAGCCTTGGCGAAAAATGCACTATATAAATGCATCATCAATATAATAATAATATAAATTGAATTAGAATGTTCATTCTGTTCTGCTGAGTTTCTTTCCTGAGCCGATTATGTCTGAAATGGCTCTTGTTAGAAGTTTTCTTATTATGAGGAACTCACTGTTCTGTTCCAGCCCTCTATCAAGTGCCACCTGTTTGTTTCTTTATGCTCTTATTTTTTTAAGTTAAGTACCCTATCATGTTACTATTTGAAGTTTAGAGTCATGGCATTAGAATTACAGCATGCAGCTTCCCTGATTAATTTTTTTCCTGATAGTAAGTGCCTTAGTCCATCTTGTGTTGCTATAACAGAATACCACAGACTAGGTAATTTATAACAAACAAATTTATTTGGCTCATATTTCTGGAGGCTGGGAATTTCAAGAACATGGCACAGGCATCTAGCAAGGACCTTCTTGTGGAGTCATCCCATGGCGGAGGGCAGAAGGGCAAGAGAGTGCTAGAGAGGGCCTAACTCACTTTTTATCCACTCTTGAGATAATGACATTAATTCATTTATGAGGGAATTGCCCTCATGACCTAGTCATCTTGTAAAAGCCCCACCTCTCAACACAATTGCATTGGGGATTAAGTTTCCAACACATGAACTTTGGGAAGCACATTCAAACAACAGCAGTGAGTTATGGTTGCATTTTGAAGATTGAAAAATGACAGTTTGGCTACTTAATTGTTGACAATGTCAAATGGTGGCCCCCAAAATTACAATCATAACATTTTCTTCTAATAATATCCTACTTGCATAATTTATCTTTTGTCTCTGTAAAGAAATGTGGGCTATTGGCCATGTCTTAAATCACTTGTCATTTGAGTGGACTGGATAAGTGTTTAAATTATGTGTTGCTAAAGATAGGTCTTTTTTTATTAATAGACTTTATTTTTAGAGCAGTTTTGGAATTACAGAAAAATCAAGAAGATAATACAGAGAGTTCCAATATGCCTTTCTCTCCACCCCTGCATCAGGTTTCCCCTATTATTAACATCTTACATTAATATGGTGCATTCATTACAATTAATGAACCAACACTGATACATTATTATTAAGTAAAGTCCATAGTTTATTCAGATTTCTTTACTTTTTATCTAATGTCTTTTTTCTATTCCAGCGTCTCATCTAGGATGCCACATTACATTTAGTTGTCATGTCTCCTTAGGCCTCTCTTGGCTGTATAAAACAAACCAAAATGAATAAGAGCTCCAAAGAGCAAACCCTAGGGCAAGAGACACAGTTCCTGAGACTCCCCTTCTCCTTGTGACTCTTATATGAGGCATGCACCACTCTTTCTTTACATTACCCCATCCCCTGGTATTGGTAATACAAGCTGTAATTTTTACAAATTACTATTAAAAAGTGAGGAATAGGCTGAGTGCGGTGGCTCATACCTGTAATCCCAGCACTTTGGGAGGCCAAGGCAGGAGGATCACTTGAGGTGAGGAGGTCAAGACCAGCCTGAGTAAAAGTGAGACCCTGTCTCTATGAAAAATAGAGAAAGTGGCTGGGCATGGTGGTGCACAGCTATTTGGTAGGCTGAAGCAGGAGGATTGTTCGAGTCCAGGAGCTTGAGACTGCAATGAGCTATGATAATGCCACTGTACTTTAGCCTGGGCAACAGAGTGAGACTCTGTTTTAAAAAAAAATGGAGGAATAGGAAAAATTCAAAATGTGTGGATAAAAACCAAATAGCTCAAGAACAATAAATTCCATGAATTATAGCATTAGTACCTACTTGTCTCGGTAGAAGTATCAACATGCTTTATTATATCTTCAAAATTATCTATTCTAATATAAAGTTAGTGTGGCTTTTCTCCATCCTAGTGTGCTAGGTGACTTGGACATCTAGTCTGGTCGTTGTCTGTGTTCCTGGCCCTCTGTTTCTTTTATGAACAGTCAAGTACCAAAGTCCTATCTTTATTAAAACTCAAATTCAAACCTTTTTTGAGTTTGAATGTTCTAGAATATAGATGATTTCTTCCTACTTAATTCTAGTTTCAGTTTGAAATATTTACAGAAGTGGATAGACCAAGCTTCAGAATGACTGCAAATTCTATGGTCCTCTTTTAGAGGGCCATCTTCCTTTTTTTGCTGAAGAAAGGCCCTAGGCAATTCTTTTAGCAAATATATTCATGTTGACACCATGGAACCTTGTCTCCTTGGCATGGTGGATTAAGCCAGATGTAAACATCCGGCTAAGAACAATCTATAAGTTATGAGGTTGTGGAACAAGACCAGAACAATGGTGATGAAATGGGATAAATCAGAATTTCTGAAAAGAAACCTACAGAATGAAGGCAGCAAGGCCACAGGCACAAGGGCCATGAAGGATCATGAGTAACAGAATTGTGAGTAAGCAGAAGTCATAAGTAGACTAAAGAGATGAGTAAGTGGAAACCAGATGACATAGGTAGTTGTTCATAGCAGTAGGAGAGGTAGCAGGAGAAACAGAAATGAGCTGACTCACACTACCAGAACTCTGCGAACTGCTGGGACCGAGAGGGTGACAAGGTAACGGAGATCTAGAATTGCCTGGGTTCCCAAGCAAACTCCCAGTGCATGAGCTTCATTCTTTCTCTGAAAGGCCCAATCTTTCAGGTAATCTCAGGTTGCATAGATTTTTATGCTGTCCTCATTTCCAACTTTACATTATACAGGTCTTGTTCCTCAGGGTAACATAACAGAGTTTAAATAGCACACGTGCCTGTCTCCATTCAAGGTGGCAGGAGTGTTGATTAAGACTACAAATGATCCAGCCCTCCCCAGCTCAGCTTCTTTGCTTTGCACATCCCAGAGAAGTTCCAGACTGCTTGATAGAGGTTTGACCTTTACCTCCAACACAGGGAAGTAGCCTTATAAAAGACCAATTAATGTAATAAAACGTTATATAATGAGTAAAAATGGTTGCTATTTCCTCCCTCCAAATTTCCATTGCCGACTCCCACCCACTTGCATTGAGTTATTTTGTTAACTGACTTATTGTTAGTTATTCTGTTTGATTTCAGACTGGCTATGGCTGGGTTCTTTCATTAGCCTTCTCGTCTAATAATGAGTTGTTAATATTTATATATGCAAGGTAATGTTCTAGAAATTTACATATATTAATTCATTTAATCCTCATGTCAACCCTCTAAGGAAGGTACTATCCTCATTTCCTTTTCATATGTAAGGACATTGGGGCTTAGAGAGGTTAAATAATTTGCCAGTGTTCACACAGCTATTCAGTGGGAATTTAAGTGTAATCTGTTTGGTATCAGTGCCTTAGCTCTTAACTAGGGGCCATGTCCTCTTGTGCCCACCATTCCTGTCACCAAGTCCTTCCTTCCTTCTGATAGTTGGCACTGAGACCAACATCCGGTGACTGCTTGCCTGGATCTCTGAGATCTAGGTTCCCCACTACCATGCTCAGCCTGCCATTAGACAAATTTCTGATAAACACCCCTTAAGGGTGAGTATTGTGGAAATAAACTAGAATGATACTTTACTGTGGAGCCACAAAAATCCAACCCCCAGTGTCTTTTTCCTCAAAATAAGCTGTCTGGATTAGGTTGCCTCAACATACAGTCATTTCCATGGTGGTCTGAACCCAGAGAACAATATTTTTTCCTACAGATTAATGTATTTCTTCTATTTCACCAATGGTTGGTACAGTTCCTTTCTTCCAAACACTGAATCTAAGCAGGCAGTGAAGGTGATGCAGTGATAGCCATTCTCTTCAGAAGGTGCTCCCACGGCTGCTGGACACCGATCAGTCCCTGTTCTCCAGGGGCTGAGACTTCCTGTCGAGTCCCTCTTCTTTGGCATCTGGCTGCTCCGCCCCAGCTGCAAGGCTGTCTGCGACAGGCTCCAGTGGATGCTGACAGTGGTCTGCTCTGCTTCTGGAACCTCCACACAGAAGTTGCCATTGCCCAGGGAGGTCTGATATTCTGATCTCTTGCTGGGGGTGGGAGGACACCTTATTCGGTCTCCTGAAGCCTTTTCCTAACATAAGCACAAGGGAAAAGATTGACTCCAAAGTTTAAAGCTCCTTATGCCAAACTCAAATTGCCCAATAACATCTCTTTCTCTCTTGTCAATTCCCTACGTCCAGGGAAAGACCCAGTGTTACAGGATAGTAGCTCCTCACCCTTTCTGAGCAGTGAACTAGCCTAAAATGATGGATGGCTGACACTATTAGTTGCCTTCCCAGGAGCTTCCTTCTCTCTTTCCTTATCAGACAGACCCTTTTCCTACTGCAGAAAATGCCAGTTACTCTTTTCCTAGCCTTCCTTATAGCTGGTATGTAGGCAATTAACTCAACATTGGCTCATGGGACCCAAAGGAATGTCTGCTGAGGGCTTTGAGGAAAGGCCTCTCTTCGTAGGAAAGAGGAAGTATCTACTTTTTCTTTTCTAGATATGATTTGTCTGCACATGATCCTTGAAACTCCCATGGCCTTTTCGGGGTCATGAGAAGAGGCATCAACATCACATTGCAAATTCCAGAGAACAGAGAGCAAAAGCACCGGAATCCCTGAGCTATTGAATCAACCTTGGAAGTGCCCTGCCTTGACTTTCTTGTTATAATGATAGTAATAATAATTACTATTACTACTAATGATAGCACCTAATACTTCCAGAGCCCCTATTGTATTCCAGACACGTGTGATTATTATGTGAGTTTATAAATATTTGTGTTGTTTAAATCATAGCTTTTAGTTGGGTGTTCTATTATTTGCAACAGAGAATACCGTAACTGATACATTTGCAACTCCGGTTTTTGTTCTGTCTAAGCCATAGAGGTCCTAGAGAGGCCTCTTTGGGAAGTAGGCTTGAGCCTGTGCCCTCCAAAATATATGATCCTCTCATCATGGGATGCATCCTCTTTCCACATGTTCCTTCATGAAATCCCTTCTCCCATGCAAGCATCTTGAGTTCTACATGTAAAGGGTCCTGGAAGGCCAGGTGTGAACTTGCCATGGCCTTTATTTTCAGCCTGGTGATCTTTGAGTTACACAGACAACAAGAATTAGTACACACAGAGTTCCTCGAGGACCACCCTTTCACCAAAACATCTGAGAGTGAGGGCTAGGGGTGAGGATGGGGGAGATATTTCTGATACTCCCGCATTACTCTCATTCCCTGACTGTACAATTTCAAGAAGCCAGTCAGTTACTCTAGGGGCTCAGGCTTCTCTGAGGACCTGTAATTAGTTCACTGCAGTGAATGTCTATCTGGACATGACTGTCCATAGCAATCATTTTCCTGGGTCACACACTTCACTTAACAATATCCTGCCTATGTTGCATGCTTTTATGTAATAAAATTAACACCATCATCAAAGAGCTCTACAAACTTTAAAATATTATACAGATGTAATTCATGATGATCATGAAGATTTATTCATGACCTGCTTTTAATATTACCAGCTCTGGGTCCTAGGAATATATTTAGTACATCCTTGCCTATTACCTTATTCAACTGCTGAAATAACCTGGTTTTCCACCAAATACATGGACTGTGTCAGAATTGCTCATGTTTTCTTTCATTGCTATTCAATACGTCTCACATTTTATTAATAATTATGACTAATACTGATCAACATTTTACAATTTATAGTTTGCTTTTCACATACGTTATTTCACAGGAACCTCATAACAACCTCCGTGAAAACGAGCATATGGAGGCTCAGACATGCCTAAGGCAGCTCAGCTAAAGCACGGTCGGGGGAGGAAAGGAGAGGGTTCTTTGGAAGCCAAGGACAGTCCTTTCTGCTGTAATGCCCTGACTCCCATTTAGGTGATGCATGGCTTTCAGACTGAAGAGTGAACACAGGGGCCAGGTCTTGAAGCAGAAAGGCATAAGCAGGCTTTAGACCTAGGCAGAGTCTTCAAGGCTAAAATTGTGGTGGGAAAGAGATTTGACGAATTGGTGATAACCTGAACCACCACATGGTGGACTTTGGTAGTTTGAAGCCAAGTTACTTAGGCAATTTATTTGCCTCAGTTTCCTGATTTGTAAAGTAGGGTACCCAATAGCATCCACTTCAATAACATCATTACATTAGAACCGTGCTTGCCACATAATAAATGCCTTATCAATTAACCAATTATCACTGGTTTTTATCCTCTATAAACACTCAGAATGATGGAGGAGAGAGTTAGGGCAAGTCAGTTATTTTTCTCTAACAGACCCTTCCATTTTCCCTATCTTTGGAAAAGTTCAGAATAATGTATGGATAACAGAGCCTCTGCCTGAATGCCCTCAGGGATCATCTAACCTTGAGTGTAAGCATCCTGGTTGTAAGGTGAATCTTGAGCTTAAATGAAAACTGTACTATTCAGCTCTGTTCACTGTTTAAAGAATTCCTTTAAAAAGCTTAATAAAAAGGATCAGCAGGATTTGAGGGTATTAACACGTCTTCCAATACAATATTTTAATGAGGTAAGTGTAATACAGCAAGCCCTTGGATTAATCTTCCCTTATACTACCTATGAGCTCAAGATGCAAGAAAAATATCCTTGGAAAATTGTAGGGATTTTTATTGAACCCATGTGTCAGATGCAGGAAAATGATGGGTGCTTGACTTCTCACCCCAATCAGAACTGCTTGGTTTTGTCTCTCCTGAAAATTCCAAGGCAAAAATGACGACCACACAGGAAACTTAACAGTGTTGCTTGTTTGTTCATCCCTTTCCTGGTTGTGAAGCAGCAATCTCTGGCTGGGTTTCTCCTGGAGGCTGGTTGGAGGGCTGGGGGCAGTTGTGCCCCCTGTGGCTGTTCTCAGTGTCAGGGGTGGGGACGGGGTGGGGGGGTGAGGGGAAGTGGGTCGGTGGGAGGGTCAAGATCTTTTTTGCTGCAGTCCTTGATGTACGTCCTGAATGCAAAGACTGTCTTTCCTCTGAAGGCTTACGGTTTATTTTTAACAGCTGGTACCAGGACCGTGTGTTGTTTGTCTGCATCAGAGTGTGGGCAGTTAGGAAGCACATATGCAGTTTCTGAGCATGGGAGTGTTTGTCTGGTATTAGTCATTATGAAGCGGCTGCTGCCTCCTCCGTCAGTGCTTAGAACTGGGGCCATTTTAGGTTCCCTGTCCTTGTGTGTTTAATTTTTAGGTCTTTAGCTTAATTTTGTCCTTTGAACAAATCCTTTATAAATTACAGCGTCTTGTGATTTTTTTTCTTTTCTAAAAAGGAAAGGACTAGTATATATTTCTCTAAAATGAGAGAGAAAGGATGGAATAGAAAGAGGTGGGGGAGAGAGAAGGGGAAAGGGAGAGAGAAGCAGCTATTCTCTTATTTTTCTCCTTTATTTTGGACATTGTGAGATGGGCACAAATTACCTCACTGGACTTCAAGGCGCTGATGGAGTAGATGATCTCTGCAGGGTTTGATTTGATGGGTACATGGATTGTCCACTTGTCCCAAAATATCTCCTCCACTTTTTGTTCTGATTTATTCCTTTGAGTTAGGCATTGCCTTTATCTAGCAGACTCTTTTTAAAAAGACACATCCCTTTGAGAAGACTAATCATAAAGTTTTTAACCCTCGATGAGAATGAAGTTCTTGGATTGGTGGTTCCCAAATTTGGCAGATCATCCCAAGGCCCTGGGGATGATTATTAAGCACAAGATTCCAGGACCTCACCCTAGACTTAGGGAAGAATCAGAGTATCTAAGGAAGTGAACCTGGCATCTATATTTATAAGAAAGTCTCTTAGGCTTTTGAATGATCTGGGAATTACTTACAAACTTGCAGACTTAGGAGACTTGTCCTCCTGGGAAGGAAGAAAGGGCAGGTAGCAGAACTGCACTGGGTCCCTTGGGAGAATGAAGATCCTACTAGGAGGGAGTGAAGGGGGCGAGTTCTCAAACAGGCCATGAAAGGCTCCAAGGACAGTTTGCGCACCTCACAGTTTTGTTCTGGGTCAGCTGTGTCAGTGGCGAGTGTGCCTTAATCAAAAACCATGTCTATTAGTAAACGTCATGCAACCATCACAGGGTTCATTGTTCTCTTTTCCACTTTAAACGCTGATGCCAGTCAACAAGTTGGCACTAAGTTTCTGGCCTTGAATTTTTTTTCCAGTTTGGATAGAAGAGCCAATTTGTGTCAAAGAAGATGTATCTTAATTAATCAATTTAAACTATATATATTTGTTTCAGTAAGCAGGTTATTTCAATTTACCTGCAGCTGTGATAATCATGGAAAAAATTCTTCTTGATGAAACATCGTCATTTTGGCTTCTGTGCCTCTCCTATTTTGATTTCCTTATTTCTAAAATAAAAAGAAGAGAATCTAGTAGATTCTATCCTTGGGGCACATGAAAGTAATAATAGGAATCCAGGTGATATTTTCAATATCTGAAAAAGAAAATAGGATTAAACATTACTCATTTACTTTGCAATAAGAGTGCATAAGCTACCAAAAAATAAAATTTATTTACAGTTTTTAAAAATAAAAATTATATTAGTTCATTGGTTTGTACTGGTTTACTCATGTTGAGTTAAAGTTATGATTGGAAGTTATTATTGATAAATAAAAAAGAAACAAAATATTTTAAAACATGACGTACATTTTTTCATACATTTAGTAGTTTTAGCTAACTGTAGGTTAAGATATTGCTCCCAGAAGCATTTCAATAACAGAATTTAAAATATTCCAAAGCCTTCAAAAATAAACCAATGGAAGAAATATTTTAAGTAGGGGTACTTTCCGTAGGCCCACAAAATGTAAAATTCTATGACATTAGAAGACCTCTGTTTCATGGTGGTACTCTTTGGGAAATAGATTCTTAGACGGAGATTGGCATGCAGGAAGTTTACTGGGGAGTGGTGGTAGGAGCACACCCTGCTAGGGAGGGAAGGAAGCGCGCCTTTCGGTAATGCAGAAGTCCTCAATCAATCCCACAGAGACCTCAGGAGCCAGGATGACCTTTCAGAATGGTGGCAATTTCCAGAAAGGGACTCGGCTGAGCCATCAGCCTCACTACTCCAGCAGCTACCTGAAGTGCATCACAGCATCCACCCAAGGCTTGTCTCTGCTTTTGTGCAAACACTGATGCTATCCCTCCTCTGATATATATGAATACTTATCCCCCAACCCCAGGATTTGTATTCTTGTATATTAATGTAATGTATTATGCCTCTGTCTTTAGACTTCCTGGTTACTAAGGAGTGTTAACAGAGAAAATTGTACAACTTTAAGATGGCAATTCTTCTCATGGTTTCACAGGAGGTAGGTCTCAGAATTGAGAGCTCACGGATGCCCTTATTGGCAATAATACATTATCCATGAAGAAAAGGGTAAGGGAGGAAAAGAAAGGAAGAAGTTACAAGCACCTACCATATGCCATGTCCCGTGCTGGAGTCTAAAGATTTAAAAAAGAGAGTAAGACACAGCAGGAATGCACAGACTTACAAATTAGCCATTGCAACAAGGTATTATGGGTTCTCTGAATGAAGTAGGATTCAGGGTCAATGGAGGCATAACAAAAGGTGGGGTTAGTTTACCAGAGGAGTATTCAGGAAAAGCTTTCTATGAAAGGTGACGTTTGAAGTGAATCTTGAAAGATGATTAAAGATTGGCCAGGGAAGGTGCAAGGAAAGGGATTCCAGATAGGGGAATCAGGGTATGCAAAGTCTTAAAGGCCTGGACTTGCTTTGGGAACTCCAAGCGAAGCTTAGGTTTGGGGGAATGTAATGCTGAGTGGAGAAGCTTGAGCATTAGGTAGACCAGACCACAGAGGTTTTTAAATCTTGCTGAGCAATTTGTGCCTTGAAGGAGAACCTCTGAAAAATGCGTGTATATGCACATTTTTTTTCTTCTTAAAAAGATGTGCATTTTTAAGTACTCACTTTGGCAGTACTTATTAGTAGTAGGTTAAAGCAAATTGTAAACTCTTGGAGGGACAGGCCCTTTTCATATTCATTTTATGTAAATGCCATGCGTGCACAGGAAATAAAAGCTGAAAATAATGGTGTTTAAAAAATATGCTGACTTTGTCTCATATTTGCTTTTTTAAAAAATTAAATAAAAATAAATGTGAGGATTCATGTTTATCAGCCCCAGCTGACATTACTACGGTCTTCATTAAAACTAGACAAATCAATTAAGCTTTGCCAGACTACTTTAAAAACTCGTGCTGGTGGTTTCTGTTTATCCTAAAACAATCTAATAAAATTTAGACTGAGAATTTCTTGGGAACGTGTTTGGCAAAGAAATAAGTATTCTTAGATATACTGAAAATATAGAGCAAAAATACACTCGTCCATTGATTACCCATCCATCCACCCATCCATCACTTCATTCATATCTATCCTCGCCCACTTCAGGCATTGTACAAGACACTGGACCTGCAAAGATGAATAAACTCTGTCTGTGTTCAAAGAGCTTACAATGGAAGCTCAGAGACACATGTATAAACAGATGATGGCCACACTACATGGTAATGTAAATGCTATTATAAACAATATGTTTTCAAATAAAATAGAAATATAATTTTTCTTGGTCAGCATGATGACAAAGAAAGCGTAAAGCATTTGAAATTAGAATAGCAGGGTTTAAGTTCTAGATAGAGAATTTACTGTCTCGGTAAACTTGATCATGTTATTTGACCACGCTCACATAAGAGTTTTCAAAAAATAAGTTCAAATGAAATAATGGCTGTATGTTATTTAAAATAACGAGTTCACTAAATTTGCTGCATACAAGACAATTATGTGAAACACAACAGCATTCTTTTATACCTGTCGTGAGAAGCACTACACCATCAGCCCTAAGTGGCCACGCGTATTCTTGTCGGATATGCCAAGAATACAAGCTCCTGACCTGACCATTGTTACCCTGGGCATCTCTCAGGTTGTGTTTGTAGCAGGTTACTTTGAGGAATGAGGTAACATCTCCACCCAAGCCAGGGCAGGCTTGCTTTTGCTCGCGATTCAGGTGGAGAATACCCCAAGCCCAGTGTCCTGTAAATGCTGCCTGCTGCATGTGTCAGCATCAATAATGGGTCATTTACTTCATCCCCATGGGAAGGTAGAGAACCCACGAGTATCTCATTACTGCTTTTGCCGTGAATAATAAAGTTCTTTCTCTGACCCAGGAACCCCATGTCTTTTGCCAGCATTCATGAAACAGTAACAGGCTGGCTTCTTAGTTTGCAAATTAGTGTGAAATCTCAGACCTTGGATGATTCTTGACAATAACTACAATAGATATTTAATACTGTAACAAAAGAGAGTTTTCCATCGGCAGCAATAAAAATTTAGATTACAGAGAAGTAATTTATGGAAAAAGTACTTTTGACCTATATGAAGAAAAATGCAATATTGTATTGCAATTAAAGAGGGCACTTGAGTGAACGGAAAACAATGTTATATCTTCACATGGGAAGATTAAATATTTATAAAAAATCAGTTCTCTTCAAATATTTTCATAGGTGAAATGCAACTCCAATCAAAATCCAAATAAGATGCTTGGGAACATTACTTCTTAATCCTGAAGTTAATAGGGAAGAATACTTCAAAGAATTTATTAATGAAATACTAGAAAAGAGAAGAGGGGTAAGTAGCACAGAGGTTAGGAATGTGAGGTGGCAGTGTAGCAGAGTGGATAGCCACTAGAATAGCCTGAGTTTGAGCCTTGGCTCTGTCATGTATAACTGTGGAACTTGGCCAAGGTACTTGACTTTCCTTAGTTTTCTCATGTGTGTAATGGGGCTTGTAATAGTAACTACTTTGTAAGGTGGTCGTGCGGATTAAAGCACTTAGCAATGCGTTTGGTACTTAGCAATCAATAAATGGCTATTATTAGTTTAAACTGATAAACTAATATTAAAATGTATCACAAAGCTATTTGTAAATGGCGCAATAATCCAGATAATTGAATCAGAATCAGTCTATTGTCTTTGATCCATACATCTTCATTCATCCATAAAGAAAATATAATTTATAATAAGGAAATACCACAGATAACTAGAGAAAGAGCATATACACACAAATATATGTGTATGTATATATATATATTTACATACATACATACTTATATAGACACACAAAACTTTGTAGTAAAGAAAATATCATAGATGAGTGGAGAAGGGAAACATACATGTTTATATATAGTGTGTTTATATACACATGTATAATAAAGTCAACTTCAAAAGGTTGAGATTCAGTGCTACACTTGATGAAAAGGCAGCCCTCAATAACAGACTAATAATTCAAAAGAAAATTCCTTAGAGCACACTAAACCTTATTTGATATGTAATCCTACCCACTAGGAAATACTTTATGTAGAATTTCCATTGAATAGGCTCTTCTTTCCTGTTTTCTGGGCTGCCAAAATCAAATACAGGCTCTGGTGCAAAGGTTAATCACATTCCTTTAAGGGGAAACCCCTTTAAAATCTGATTGCCAAGTGTTAGGGGAAAATTGTAAATATGTAGTAAGTTCTGAATTAAATTTAAGGTTATTTTAATTATAAAAGCATTAATGACAGCAGGAAATTTAATGAAATAGTGGACCATGAAATCAGTGTTATCATTTTAATACATAACAGAATATGACAAACTCTATAAGATTCCTGTTCTCTTTCATGTCTATTACAATTTCCTTCTATTAGTTTCTACAAATAGAAAATTACATATAAAATTGAGTTTAACCAAATCTCTACTAAAATCAGACAATCTGATTTGGTATTATATAACCACACTGAAATTTCATTTAATTTAGAAAGGGCTTCTCTTGGTGCCTTGAATACTAACTACTCTTCTAACAACACGTGTGGAGCTCTGGGTTTGACAGGGGAATAATCCTAGCGCTGAACAATAGATCAAGATTTTAACAGAAAGAATGAAGACGGATAGAAATGGAGAGCTTGACCCACGCTCATATAGGAGAGACTTCAAAAGCATTTCTTGAAATGGTCTGAAAATATTTACTCTTGCTTATCACCTTACAAAAGAATTCTTTCTGAGAAAAAGTTGAAGATTCAGATGTCAGTCCTGACTGTCTCCAAATACGGCATGTCTGAGTCTCCCCTGGTCTCTGTGAAGAATAAAAGGCCTTAGAAAATAGGTCTTATGTGCTTCTACTATACTCACTGAATTGTTATCATAGCTGCCTATTGTAAATCGGTAATTATTTGAGGTCTTCCACCTCTTTCACACAGATGAGAGGTGCTTCAAAATGAAATATTTTAACAGATGATTAATTTGTCTATTTTAGAGAGAAGGACCAAATCGAAAAGTTAGGAGAGAGGGGACTCTTGGGGGAAGTACTAAAACTTAAAGGAAAGATGAGGGGTCTCTGGGTGCTGGTGATGCTCTTGAGCTAGGTGCTGGTTACAGGATGTTTGTGAAAGTTAACTGAGCCATATGATTATAATATGTGCACTTTTCTGTATGTATATTAGGCTTCCCAAAGTTTTTATTTTTAAAAAAGTAATTGCCTTAACATTCTCTAATAAGAATACAGATGCCTGAAATAATGTAAAAATCTCAAACAGTAAAAATTTCTATGTTAGCATTTAGTGGAAATTTCTAGATTTGGCTTTCCCTTACGCATCATAAAGATAAGATTAGAAGCAGGTAACAGGATTCCTATCTCTTTTGAATCTGGCTAGTCCACTGTGACTTGTCCAATCCTATCTCCTAAGGTCTACACAGTGAAAGTATCCTCAACCATGTAATCCTACAGAATCCTAAAATGATTGCCTCAAATGAGTGCCTAAACCATTGATCTTGTTTTGATTGGTCTTCAAGTTTGCAACTGTTCACCAGCTGAGTGCTTATATTGAATCCCCAGTACCTAATAATTACTGAATTACTACCTCATTTAGGCAGGTTGCCTTCAGAGGATCTAGAAATATAACTCATTCCAGCCTTTAAGGGTTTCCACATCCAGCCAACTCTCTTCTCTTTGACTAATTCTACCCAGAATGGTTTGTCAGGCAGTTTTCTCCCCCGATTCTGAATTTCTTAAGGACATTATTGTAAGATCAGGCCGGGAAGCAATGCAGGGTAATAAAAGTAGCACAAAACTGAGAATCAGAGCAAGAATCCACTGGTTTCAACCCATGCTTTATTTTCAATAGCTGTATGACCTCAGGCGACCTCTTTGTAAAATAGAGGTCGAATATCTTCCCTCAGGGGTTCATTATGAGGGTGGAATAAGATAATGTATGTGAACATATTTTGTGTGCCATAAACAGCAGTGCCAGAGTTATTACAGTGACGTAGGTTATTTGTTGTAGGCTGTGGGTATGTACTTAGCACCAAGGAGTTACTATTGCTTTGAAAATATTTTTAGCTCTTCTCCTATAAAGCAGATATTCACAACTGCATCCAAGGCATAGGAGTGCTGAATTGTTTTTGTTCCACTTCTGGCCACTTCATTAGGCATTTCAAAGGCAGTGTGACTTAGCTAAGCTTGAAGTGCAGAGGCCAAATGACAGTGCCAACCCAGTGGGGTGAGGTAGTCCTCTTCTCACCTTCCAGACTACCATCTGAAAGAATTTTGTATTTGTCCTTAATGTGCTGCGCTGGGAGTTTCCCAGATAACCAACCAAAAGCAGATTGTGACAGCAGCATCTAGGTCATTTGAGGCATCTTGGAGCAAGTCTGTTCAGAAAATATTCAATGAGTTTAAAATTTTAAGCTCCAATGATAATGGACAATGGGTCAATGGGGCTCTATTAAGAAGCTGGGTCCGGAGAAAGTGACTTCCGTGGGATGCTCCAGTATCTAGAGACCATTAATTTAGAGGTGGATTGTTTCATGGATCAAGAAGACATTTCCTAGAGGAAAACTATTGCATAACCTTGGACTGTCTCCTATGGAATCCTGGGCACCGTTATCTCCATTTAATTCAAACAGAGTTTTAAAAAATATCCCAGTTCAACCCTGCAGGAATTCTGAAACATGCCTCAAAGGCTTTGTAAGGTTACATGGCCCAGAGGGAGTTGGAAACTAAATTGAATTCTTTAGCTTTACAATTTCTTTACTCAGCTGGAGCTTACACGTTACATTATTTAATGCACTTTGGAGTAGTAGCCTCTGTCTTGTTCTTAAGTCCCAGATAAGCCATAACTAATACTTCAAGAATTAGAAAATCAGAGAATAGACAGCTTAAAATAAACATAAAGATGTTTGCAATTCTCATGGAAAATAACAACTCTCTATTCTAAGGAATACAGACCATAAATATGCCCACAGACCAGAGTTCTAAATCTTTTTAAGGGGAAGCCGGGTGGCTAAGCGAGTTAATCATATTGCTGTCCTATGGGCCGGATGGAAGGTCATGCAGTGCCTTCGAATGCTTGTTTCAGTTCCATGTATTGTAAGAATGGCACCCTCATCAGAGCAGCAATCAAGCCGTCCCTTTTGCAGTGGCCCCTTCATTACATGCTTTCAGAAGCTATAGTGCTCTAGCCACAGCCTGGTGTTATTCAAAGAGGGAAAAAAGGGATCAGACTGAAGGCTGCAGAAGGGGGCCTTGCAGTCGACCCCCAACAAGAAGGGCTAGGGCTTTTCTTAGGAGAGAGGTCTGAGGGTGTAACTGCAGACACAAAAGGAGCAGTCAGCAAAGGAATTGGTATCAGGTGCAGGTTTCACCGGGGCCTGGGTGGAGAAGGCAGAATTCACTGTGCTGTGATTTTCCGGCCGGCAATAATCCTGTCCCTTGCTGGCCGATGGTAGTGTCTAAGGGCTCATGTCAGGTCCCTGGTGTTAAACATTGGCTTGGCTTGAGCTGCCTCTTTAAAAGTACAGATCTCTTCAGGGGAAGCAACTCATTAAGCCACTTAACACTACAGTTTGAATGAATCTGGAGAGACAGGGAAGGGAGTACAAAGGGAAGGTGAGAGGTGCCAAAAACCAAACTACACATTTATGCCGAGCCTTGCTAGGGAGGCAGGGTGGGTGGGTACGAGACAGAGGAGGAGCCATTTGCTGCTCCTTTGCTTGCACAGTCCCAGGGCAGCGTCCCTGTCAGGGGAGGTCGCCACTGGGAGAGGAAGGCCAGTGTGCGGAGTCCCCGCTTAAGCAGGAGCACCTCCCTCCATGCCGCCCCCTTCTCCAGCCCTCTCCAGGCTTGTCCTCTCTCCACACTCACCCTCTTTGTGGCTTCCTTCCCAGGCCTCCTATGTGTGGTTCTCAAACCCTTCTGAAGGTCACCCTGCGGCCATCTCACACCCAGTGCGCCTGCTCACGGGGGCAGGGAGCTGGCGGGAGGGGCGGCAGGGCAGCCCACGGGCTTGAAAATAACTGCTCGGAGGAGGGATGGAAGGAGGTGGGATGACGCTGCCCGGGAGGTGAGGCTGAAGGCCGGTGGAACGAACGTTCTGCGTGGGGTGGGGACCGCTGAGGGGCACACAGCAAGAGGGGAGACTGACGGATGGCAGGGGAGGAGTGCTGGTTGGATTTAAGGAAGCGTCATCATCCCTCTTTTAAAAACAATAGAGTAGGAGTGAGAGAGAGGCTTGGCTTAACCAGGGATATACTGCAGGGGAAAAGTGGGAGAAAAGAAATAATTTGTGAAGTACAATATTTTCCCAATTTTTTTAAGGTCGCCGGATGCTGTTTCTTTGAATTAAGTTGTATCCCAGACTCTAATGAAAGCCTAACTTCGCTGGCTGAACTGGGGGTAGGTGGCCAGGAAGCTAGTCCAGCAATTTCTCCCTGTCGGCAGAGGCTGTCCTGAGGGATCACAGGCTTTTTGAAATGCAAACTAAAAAGCCCTGGTACAGTGTTTTTAGTTTACAAAGTACTCGCACATACTCTACCCCATCTGATCCTAACAAAAGCCTTGACATCGTTATCATATTACAGCTGAGGGGATCGGGCCAAGAGAGCTGAAGGAAGTGGCCACTCATATTAGGCATGACAAGGACCTCACCAGGCGTTCTGGCCCCAAGGAAACAGCCCACTGCCCAGCATAATGGGCATGATGCACGGCCTCGGAGGAGCTGCCTCCAGACCTGTAAGAAGCCCCACGTCTCTGCCTTCTGCAAGCTCAGTGAGAAAGTCGTTAAGGTGCACCTGTATTGGGGAATCGTTCCATTTCTAAAACTCAAAACCAGAGACCCGAGCTACTTGGGACTACGGAAGGCAGAGAGCAAACAAGGACTCTGTGATGAGGTGATTCTTATGAGTCTTCCCACTGCATAAATTATCCAGAAATGGACCGTCCCGTCCCCGGGTCTGGGACACAGGAGTCTGCCAGAAGCCTGAGAGAAGGACTTAGTGAAACAATTAAGACAAAGATGAGGTGGCAGATGAGCAAGCTGATGCTTTCAAACTAATTGAGAAAAGAGAGGCAGATGTGCATGGGAAATGCTGGCTTTGAAATTGTCAAAATCAGAACATAAGTAAAGTGACACCTGTTTTGTCTAATTCCAGGCACCTTTCAAACAGAGATGCAGGCCCTACCTCTGTCACCCACTCCAGGCATACTCTTGTGGAACAGGAACATACAGCTGCAAGTTGTTTTTGAGGATAGTCCACATCACTGCCTCCCATCTCATGCTGGAGAATTCCTTCCTTCAGAGCTCATGCATGATTTGCCCTTTGGCGTTTTAATGTAGGGCTGAGTGTTGCCCTCTCTTTTCTCCCCTCCCTCTTCCTGCCTCCCTTCTCCGAGTTTCCTCCCATCTCTCTTTCAGTCCACCCACATCCTTTTCTCCCTAAAGTGCTTCTTCCTCTCTCTGCCTCTTTCACTTCTCTCTTCAAAAATGAGAGTGAGAAGAGAAGGGCGGTAAGGGAATTCCACAGCCTGAATACCTTATTCTGTGTGTTCTCTCTTACTCGCTATCAGGGGAAACTCTTGCTCCGTACTTAAAGCGCTGGTTTGTATTTTCTGCATGTGCTGACATGTTCTAAAATATTTAAAAGAAAAAATAATGCATTCATTGCATGACAAAATATGATCTGTGTCAAAGGGCAAGTCTGGTAGGAAGCAGCTTTAGCAGGAGCCAGGATGGACCTAGTCAAGGGCAACAGCCAACCCCAGGTTCCCAACTTCCTTTCGGCTGCCACGAACACCCACTCGCCAGGGCTCTCTATCCTCAGTCCTCAGTGGGCAGCACACAAGAGAGCAGGGGATACAGGGCCATTGTTCTAGGTTCCAAGGTCAACAATTCTACATACTCAAGCTGGCCTTACGGACCCTGGATTCCTGTCTCACTAGCCTAGCACTTTTCTAGGGGCAGTTGAGACCTTAACCAATTTCTGTGGATATGGCCTCTTACCTGTCTACACTGTTAAATTAAATAAACAGGAGAACGTTGGCCTGGAGGCTGACTTGTACTTTGAGTTCCTATTTAAAAAAAACAAAATCTAACTTGGGAGTCAATTTTGTAACAAACAGCCAAATTTCAGCCAATGACAGGCAGCCAATTGATCAGACTATGCCCAAATAAGGCAAATGCCTACCTATAGCCAACCAAATGATTTCTCCACTTTGTTTCTGTATTCAGCCTGTACAAGCTCACTGCTCACAGTGCTGGGCAGAGCTCTCTGAACCTGTTCTGGTTCTGAGTGCTGTTCAATTCATGAATTGTTCTTTGATCAAATAAACTCTGCTAAATTTAATTTGTCTAAAGTTTCTCTTTTAACCTCTTAACTCTGATTTTCCTCCCCATCTACCTTTTCTTTCTGCTCACCTACCCATATGATTTCTTACATTCAAGCTCTGGTGGCATGATACATTTGTGGTCCAGAAACATTAGCATGGTAATGAGCACTTGTTAAGTGAAGAAAATAATCTTCATATGCGGAAAACTATGATCATGAACCTCGACCTCTCTCCCTAGTCCAATACTACCCCTGTGGTTGTTAGCTTCACAGTATCACTGTTCTGTGTAATTCCTTTGCATATTTTTATCTCTTCTTTTCTCTATCATTTATACAATAATCATACTCCAGCCCTTTTATATTCTACCTGCAAAATGTTCTTTAACTTTGTCCTCTCCTTTCCATTTCTTGGATCACTGTCCTAGCTTAGGCTCCTGCTATCTCTTAACTTGAAAGTTGCCATTCAATGATTCTTTTCCCTTTCCTGTTCATCTTCCACTTTTCAGATAATTTCCAAAAATCTGATTTTTATTACTCCCTGGCCTAACTGTTGCTGCTGGCTCCCTACTGACTGGCACAACGCTGATGCTCCCAGTGACCTGGACACAACTCACTTTCCAGTTTCATCCCCCATCATACACTCTCCCTTCCCTCATCCTGTACTATCCTCTGTTTTGAAAATAAGCCAGTCCCACTAGAACCCTCTGCCAGCATTTATGCTTGAGGTCAAATTGTTTCTTTTTATTAGAATATATATTTAAATTTCTTACTCACCTAAACCCTACTTAACTTTCAAAGCAGAGCTCAAATTCTGCCTCTTCTGAAAGGTCCTCTTCTGTCTACCGGGCAGAATTAAGTACCCTTTCTTTGTTCCTATAGTACATGATTCATAGATCTCTTGTCATATCCACTATTTTTTCCAGTATTATAGTTATTATTTACAGATCTATTTTTTTCCATTAGGCTCTGAACACTTTAAGAATGTTGTTGTTGTTGTTGTTGTTGAAGTATTCTTAGCTCAGATCTTGGTACCCAGTAGACAACAAATGAGATGCTCTCAGGGCCTTGGTGATTAGGCACTAAGAATAGTGAAATTTGCTGACTCTGAAATGGCCCAGTTACTCCTGTTTCTGACACACATAGTAGTGATGTCCCTTGGATAGCCAGGATGGGGGAAGAAGCCCTTCTTTGTGAGTATGATAGGATGTTAAAGTGGAACTCTTCCTGTCCTGGAGCTTTGTGTGAAGCCTCAAAAGCTGAGAAAAATGGATTCCAAGCATCTCAACATCCAAACGCAGATGTAAGACCATTTATGAAGAAACTGCAAAGGGAATAATAAAAACTATTTTTATTATCAATATCAAGAAAAGATTAAAGATTCATTAACTGAAGTGGTCTCCAAACTGGGCTTCCCAATTTCATACTTTCTCTCCTTTCTCACTAGTGCTCTAAACATGGCTGCCACAGTGATCTAAGCTCCTCCTCAGAAGACACATGCTCTCACTCAGAGTGAAAGCTCAAATTCTTGCAATGGCTTCCAAGCAGCTCTCATTTTCCTCTTGAACCTCATCTCCTGCTACACTTCCTCTTGCTGTCTCTGCTACATCCATATTGACCTCCTTGCTATTCTTCAATTGTGCAAGCACACTCCTGCCTCAGGGCCTTTGCACTGGCTTGCCCTGGCTAACCTCTTCACATCCTTCAAGTCTTTGCTTAAGCATCACTTTCTTACTGAGGCCTACACCATCACCCTATTTAAAATTGAGAGCCATAAATGCTAGTAGTCCCAATTCCTCATATCCTCCTCTACATTTCTTTTCATAGTGTAACATGATATAAAATTGAATTTTTCCTTACTTTATTATATCTCTCTGAAGGGGAGTTGGGTCTTTATTTTTTTGTTGTTCACTGATTTGTATACCAAGCAGCCATTCTACTGAAGAAGTTTAGACTATCACTTGCTTTCTGTACTAGTCATTAGCTAAGTCAGGACTTCCAGGAAAGAAAGGATGGCTCATCAAACTCACCTCCTCCCCATTACAACCATATTTTTCCTTGGCTTTGAGTCCTACTCGTATGTCAGCTCTTGAATTCTTCAAAATGGCCCTTTCAATAAAATTATCTATTCACTATCATTTGCTAGGATTTTAAAGAAGCTATTCAGAGTAGCTTTATCATAAAAGCTATCTCCTTTCAAGCACAGGTAACAGAAAGAGATTTTCCATCTTGTTTTCCTCTTGTTCTACTATGTCTTTTCAACGTCTCACTTCACTTCCTTCCCAGGTAGAAAAGATGATTCACCTGTGTGTTTATATTTACAGAAGGAAGAAGAGGGATCAAGTGAGTTGACTTAGGCAAAAAACAATGAAGCTAGGAAGGAGGGATAAGACATATGAAATTATTTTGGATAGAGTTGTTGACAAAGCCAGTCTTTAATGCCAGGCTTATAAAAACAGAAGACAAGGTAACTTGTCACAGATTTCAGTATGTGCTCTAACCTTAGCATCATAAATAGAAGCACAAATATTGAGTCCTTATGCTTCTCCGCAAATCAGAGAGGTATGGTGGAAAGACCATAGGACTTGAAGCCAGCAGACTGGACCAGATTCTGACACATCCACCAATTCTTGTGTTAACATGGGCCTGTCAATTACTCTCTAACTTGGGAATAATGATTCAGAGGCTACCCTATTTCACAGAGTTGTGGAAAGGTAAATGAGAAAATATTTGGGAAGGCACGTTTCTTAGTGCTCTATAAATATTGTAATAATTTATTCCAGGATTAAGGGGATTTATTTATTAGCCTATGGAACAAAGGTATTAAGATTCATTTGAATCTCCATGAAAAAAATTCAACATTGTTCCATTTTATCACACCAGGGATGCAAATCCTTTTATTATTATGTGTCTACATTTATCAACTGGGGAATCCAGCCCTCAGCTGCCTTTCTTCCCACCAAGATTAAGGAAGGTAACAGTGGCAGCTGGAAAAACACAGAACTATGAATAGAAGGTAAGGATTCCAGACTTCTTAAATATTTTCATCTCCGATACTTTCCAGATTAGCAGGGTTTTTCTTGTCATTGGTATTGTTATGTAGTATGATCAGCCCAAAAGTCCCTCAACTCTCTAAAAGGTCTGTCATTGTTACCTAAATGTCCATCATCAGTGATCCCATTTCTTTACATTAAGGCATTAATTTCTGCTCCAATCCCTTTAAATTGTCACACTGAAGAATGGAGAAAATGAGGTCTAGAGCATCAGGCATCCCTGGAGAGGAAGAGGCACTGGCTACATAAAGGAAAGAATGGCTTAAAAAGGAAATGAAAAGACATCAGAGCTCAACTTTATCACCTCTGAATTCTGCCTTGGGCTGTCCTGTAAAGCAACAATCCTTTCTGCCCCCACTCTGATTCTTTCTAAGCATGGTGAAAGATGCTGAACAGTCAGGGCTGAAGCAGAAATGTGAGTTCTTACATTTATCTAGGATCTTACTTGCAAATTGAAGATTAAACACAATTTTTAAGGTGGAGATCAGTTTTGCCCTTAGAGTTATTTTGGCTTCTGTATAACACTGCCCCCAGCCAACTGCCTGTGTTAATTCCTGCCAACATTTTAGGACCATTTTTTTCCTCCAATAAGTGCCATCAAGGAACCACTGGGGCTTTGGATTGCCTACCATGTGGCTCAGTTATGAAGCATGAAGTTAGTTATGAGGGCTTAGATCTCTACCAGATACAACTGAAAGAGCTACCTTGGGATTTAGTACAGTCCCTCGGTAACCCTGATAATCTTGGGCTTGTATCACTTATTGTAAGAAGCTTGGTGTACACTGAAATTTATTTTGGGGATTCCATTGCAAGCCCCTTTGATCACTGGTTTGCATTTTGGGACACAGAATTCTATGTTGTTTTGGTTTATATGAGGCTTCTCACTTTAAGGTACTTCTTTCTTTTTGATAGTACATTTTTTGGGGAGAGATGTGGGTATAGAGGGTGGGGAGGTATGGGAAAGGATGAAGATGAATCTAGTGGAAAAACTAGATGAGAATTTCAATATGAAACCAGTCAGTTTTGCAAAATCCAACTTTGATTTTTTTCTTTTGAGGGCAAGTCAATCAAATACACACAATGATGATTCTTAAACCTTCTGCTGTCTGTGCCTATGAAATGCTACTTAAAGCTGTTGAAGAAATATAGGAAGAAAATGGTTTTGAATGTCAAAGGAAGGAATTAATGAAAACCAAGATTACAAAAACCAAAGTAATCATTGCCACCATAAGAAAATCAGTCATGTGCATTATAAAGATCCTCTGTGATCCCAAGCCAAAGACTTCATGGCTACTTTTACATGACACATATTGAAAAGGGACTCGTAACTGTCCCAGAGGGCTAAACCAAAGATGATGATAAATACCCAAAATTAAAGGTGCATAATGATTGTATTAACAATTACCTTCATCCTTGGCTCCAATTATGAGATGAGATTCTGTCTAGAAATCTAAAGAAAACAGAATTGAAGTCACAACAAAATCGTGAGTTTGGAAAAATTGACATTTTAAAAATGAATATGATCTCCTTGTTCTGCTTATTTGGCCAGCTTCAAGTACACAAGGGTTATTTCCTTTTCCGCACATAAATAATGCATTTTATTCCCTGTTTGAGTTTATTTGGAAGTAATACTGTACAGTAATTAAGAGCAAGAGCCCTAGAGTCAGACTGCCTGTGTTCAAACTCTGCCATTGACCCTGGATATGTTAATTAACCTTTCCAAACATTAATTTCCTCTTTTGCAAAAAGGGAAGGATGCCTGGCATATAGTAAGTGCTCACTATTTACTATATTTTAAGTACATTTTAGGTATTATGACTACAATAAATACTGTTGCCCAGTCCGTATTTCCTTTTCCAGTGCATGCATCCTCCAGCTGTTTTTAATGTTGATGTTAAAAGATCACAGCTGATCTCTTCTTTGAAGACTCGCTCTTGTCAAGGTGGGGGAACCTAGATGGGGAAATTGCGACCCCCCTACTCTCTGCTAGTGGCCAGTGACTTACTGACATGGGGTTACAAGAGGCTACAGGCTCCATCTACCTGTTCCCCTGTTTCCCTGCATGGAGCAGGCCAGAGCTAGACATTTCCTGAGGTCACATCCTTGCTCAACCTCTTCCCCTTCCCTATTCTGGTTCTTTCCCTCCCTTACAGGATATTTTTCTTTCCCCTCAATAAGCCACATGTACTTGAATCTTTGTCTCAGGTTTCTAGTAACCTGACTTAAGATAAGAACCACATTTCTTTGATTTTAAGCTACATATATTTTCACATTTTAACCATTCTGAAGTTAGGATATATCTTAAGATCATTGCTGGCTAGGCTAAAGTTGTCATGTTCTGCACATTGAAATGAAAATTGTAGAATGAGTGTCAAGTCTTTGAAGAGAATCTTGGGACAACACTGGAGCATTCTTTTGCTGTGTCACCAGAGTTCTTGGTGGCACCAAGGACCATACTTTGTGGAGAAACAGTCAGCAATGACTGTTTGAATAGCTGAAAAATTGAAAAGTCAGACTGAATCAGTAAAAGCATTATAAATATTTTAGCTTTTTTATTTTGCTTTTGCTTTTCTTTTCATATATGCAAAACAATGATACATAATAAGTTTTATCAAAATAATTTTAAAAGAGCTTTTTCAAAAATGCAAAAAAAAAAAATGCTAACTGATGATTTTGATAAAGGTGACCCTGCAGTGCAATGGGGAAGGGATGTTCTTCAAGTGAATGCTCCGGAACATCTGGATGTACCAATTGGAGAAAAGAAATCTTTTTTTTTTATTTCAGCATATAATGGGGGTACAAATGTTTAGGTTATGTATATTGCCCTTGCCCCCCTCCCCCCACCGAGTCAGAGCTTCAAGCATGTCCATCCCCCAGATGGTGCGCATCGCACTCATTATGTATGTATATACCCATCCCCTCCTCCCCTCTCCCATCTGCCCGACACCCGATTAATGTTATTCCTGTATGTGCACTTAGGTGTTGATCAGTGAAACCAATTTGATGGTAAGTATATGCGGTGGGGAAAAGAAATCTTGATCCCTCTAACTGACACCGTATCCCAAATCAACCCCATATGTATTGCAGATGTAAAAGTGGGAGGTGAAACAATGAAGTTACTGAAAAATAACATCTGAGACCATCTTCATGAGCTTGGGTTAGGCAAATATTTATCAAGCAGGACCCCAAATGCTTTAATTATAAACAAAAACATTAATAAATTGGACTATGTAAAAATTAAGAACTTTTCTTCATCAAACATACTATTAAAAGAGTGGCAAAGCAAGTCATAAGATGGGAAAAAATATTTACAACATATATCTGACAAAGAAAACCCTCCTACAAACCAATAAGAAGACCAACATTCTGACAAAATACTGGGCAAAATCATAGACAAACACTTCACAAATGAGGATATCAAATGCTCAATGAATACAAAAGGTGCTTAACTTCATTAGTCATCAGGAAAACGGCAAATTAAAACTGCAGTTAATACCACTATACCCCACAAGAGTAGCTAAAATACAAAGACCAACAATATCAAGTTGTAAGCTCGTTAAGCAACTGGAACATTGCTGGTGGGAATATTAAATGAGCAACTACTTTGCCAAAATGTTTTGACAATATTTACTAAATATTTACTCTAACCCAGTAATTCTCCTTCTACGTATGTACCCAACAGAAATGATAAATGTTAATCAAAATAAAAGTACAAGAATGTTTATAGCAGCACTATTTGTAATACCTTCAACAGCCAAATGCCCACCACTAATGTGAGGGATCATTATATTGTATATATTCATACAATGGAATACTATACAGCAATGAGAGCAAATATGTTACAATTACATGCAATAACATGGATAAATATCACCAACATAATGTTGAGCAAACAAAGCCAGACTCAAAAGAGTACATAATGTATAATTCTATATACATAAAATTCCAAAATAGGAAGAAAACTATGTATGTTATATAAGAAGCCAGGATAATGGTTACTTTTGGAGGAAGGTCGTAACAGAGAGCACATGGTAAGTGCATACGGGTCTTCTAGGGTTTCAGCAATGCTCTAGTTCTTCATCATAGTGCTGCTTACATGGATGTGTTCACATGATGAAAATTCACTGAGCTTTGTTTGTGAGTTTCATACTTTTTGGTAAGTATGTAAAATGAAAACACTGTCATTGTTAAATTGGCAGCCGTTTCTCCACTTTCCTAGCAGTATTTAGATAATGATATGTCTTGTAACTGATGGCATCTTGGTAGAGGTAAGATATTATTACCATCAGTGGTCAAGTAGTAATATTTTCCTGACTCTAATTTCTTTTCTTTTTTTTTTTTTTTTGAGAGTCTCATTCTGTCTTCCCAGGTGGAGAACGGCTGGTGTGTGTCCTCTCTTCCTTTGTCTCGTTTGCTGTTTGGACTACCAGATTTGGTCCTAAAGTTCTCCCCAATTTTGGGGGCAGCGAAGATCAAGGCCCTACCCTAGGGGTAGTGGAGTATGAGCAGGAAGGCACATGGAACCCTAATGACTTTGTGGGGCCACCATACTTCTATCTTGTGTAGACCACTGTTAGGTCAGATTATGTGCTATATGCTGCTGCACTTAGTCCTAACTAACACGGTCAGCAAATCCTCATCCTCCTCTGGACTCTAAGACCAGAAGACCTGACAGAGACAATTCAAATGCAGAGAGCTCAGGTGAACCACTTCTACTGTCTCCTGGAAGATCCCGGGCTATTTTCAGAATATAAATTTGTTACCAATTTGGGTATTTTCTCCCACTTCTATGCCTGAAAGGACTTCATCTCTAGAAAAGAGAGAGAGAGAGAGAAAGAGAGCGAGAGAGAGAGAGAAGGCAAATGCTAGCCTTTGGGATAGTTCAACAGACACTTTCTTTAAAGAGAAGTATTTCTTTTTCTGCCTTCAAACTCTTTTTTTCAAATGAAATCTGAGTGCAAGCCAGTGCGTAAAGTAAGCAAGAGCCAAAGCGCTCTGAAGAGGGATGGGGACAAAGTGCAGCGTCATGACTCTTGCCTCTCCTTGCCCCAGAGGGGGCTGTGCCAAATAGCTGTGGCCCTGTGGAGCCCAGGACTGTGCTCAGAAGTGGCGCCGTGTCCCCTTCCTCCCTGGACCCCACTTCCACTCCCCAGCCCGGCCCGGGGCTTTGCTGAGAACACTTTATTGATTGTCACATTATTATTCTCTTCAATGCTCTTTGTCTTCCATCTGGGGTGGAAGGGAAACAGTGAAGCAGGCAATTACATTGCTGATGTGGGATTTTTAGGGGAAAATTGAGGGAAATTATAGGGACTACTCAGCTGTGGTGAAATCTCCTCACTCTCTTCCCACAGGACCCATTATTTTGGAAACTGCAACTATTAAAAATGATTTACAGTCACTTGCCAACTCTACCACGCTGTTAGACTCGCATGAGTCTTACCTCTCTCCCGCAAAGGGTACAGACAGCCAAAGCGTGTCCATTCTCAAAATGGTGTGGAATTTGATGACTGCTATTTAGAGAGTTGAAATCTACTACACCATCAATGTCACTCTTGTCTCCCCAATATCCTCTATGCTACCTGATCTTATTTCCTATCTCCTAGATCCTGTCTCCCATATCGGCTCATTTTTACCTTGGAGTCTTTTTCTGCTAAGGATGTCTCTGGGCTTTTGCTTGTTTAGTCCTCTCCTTTCAAATATAGAGAAACCCCTGTGAAATTTTTATCTTTACCCCTTATTGAAGGTGGTGCTATTTAATTATATTCACTTTCTTCCTTTTCTGATTCATCAAGAAAGACAGACACCTGAGATGAGTGAAAACCCTGTAAGAATGACCCAAATCCTGCTAGCTTTGTACACTGATGGGTCCTAGCTGTAGCCCAATCTCCCAGTTGTCTTATTATCTTAGAATATCAAAGAGCTCTGGTGAAGATGAAGGCGTAACTGTGAGGTGGCTCTATAGTAGCAGCCATGAGCAGACCTTTAGCTAATTAATAAAAGACAATTTCTCCAGAGCTTGATGTCAACTTTGGGGACCCAGCTTTAGAAGGGTGCTGCTGTCTAGTTCATTTTGTGTTTTCACTTCAGAGGCTGCTGCTTTGTGCAATTAACACTTAAGAAACGGAGAGGAAATTGTTTTTCTGGAGGAAATGCTCAGGAGACCTACTAGTAGTTTAGCTTGTAGCAAAGGAAATGTTTTTAGGGTGAAAAAAGCATAAATGGAGCATAGTAAAATGAGCCATTTTCAAGATGTGTATTTGAGAACTCAAAAGCGATGGGTTACTTTGGGTAGAGGCAAAATGGATAATTTCACTATTTGTCTATCACATTAGATAACTATTTGGGGTGAGGGGAGAACTTCTAAGATTCCAGTTGGATAGCTTTCTTAAAAAAACATGCTATATAAGGTCTTACTGTTTGGTTTTTATATTATAAAAGTGACTCGTGTGTGCTGTAGAAAGTTACAATGTTTGAGATTATTTTAGTGAGAAGAAGAGGATGGATTCTAATGCAACTCTAACTCCTGTTTCCAGAGTGCAGTACAGACTTACATTGGGGAGAACTGAAGAACATGTATGTGTTGGACAGTTTGGGCTGTTATAATACCATGGATTGGGTGGCTTAAACAATGAGCATTTATTTCTCATGGTTCTGGAGGCTGAAAGTCTAAGATCAGGGTGCCAGCATAGTGGGGTTCTTGGTGAGGGCTCTCTTTCTAGTTTACAGATGGCAGCCTTCTTGTTGCATCTTCAGATGCTGGGGAGAGGGAGATCATCTCTCTCATGTGCCTAATTGCAGGAGCACTAACCCCATTCATGGGGGCTCTACCCTCATGACTTAATTACCTCCCAAAGGCCTCACCTCCAAATACCATTGCATTGGGGGTTAGGGCTTCAACATATAAGTTTGGAGGTGGGGACACAAATGTTCAGCCCATCACAATGTCTGTCTTGGAGAAAATGAATAACTGGCCCTGAGCAGAAGAGAGATTGGAAAATGGTATACTCCCATGAGGCAAGGTATTGCATGGGGTGTTCTGCACCAGGATTTAGATTTAGTTGGTTGTATTAATTCTCATTATTTATTTTCAATCCCTCAATAAGCTCTCTTGTGTACACAAACACACACTCAACATGCACACACACACACCCCTTTTGTGTTCATGGTTGGGTTGGGAACATAGGGAGGTGTGGGTCTCCCCTAAGAATCTTCTGGCTGAATCTTGCATGCCAATAGCAGGATTTACCAAGAGAACAAGGTGTTAGGAGGGTTTCAGGCAGCAACCCACAAAGAAGTGAGTGGAACTAAACAGTGAGGGAAAGCACAGAGAAGCAGCTGTCAAGCAGATGTAGGAGTGTAAACCAAATTAACCATTTTTTAAATATACTAGGGGACAGTGACAGTGTGGAATGAAGGCTAGTACCTTGGTACATATGACGCATATGATAGCGTAAAAGCTATGAGGTAAGGGAGGTACCATACAGGCACCTCCCCTCCTCCAGCCTTGACTTTTGGGGCTGGCTCCAACTGACCTATCTTGCCGTGGCAGCTCTACTTTATACCTACTGGATGAGCCTTCCTAATCCCAAAAGCCCAAATCAGAAATATTCCAACGAGCATTTCTTTTGAGTGTCATGTTGGTGCTCAAAAAGTTTTGGAGGCCGGGCGCGGTGGCTCACGCCTGTAATCCTAGCCCTCTGGGAGGCCGAGGCAGGTGGATCGCTCGAGGTCAGGAGTTCGAGACCAGCCTGAGCGAGACCCGTCTCTACTAAAAATAGAAATAAATTATCTGGACAACTAAAAACATATATAGGGCATGGTGGCGCATGCCTGTAGTCCCAGCTACTCGGGAGGCTGAGCCAGTAGGATTGCTTAAGCCCAGGAGTTTGAGGTTGCTGTGAGCTAGGCTGATACCACGGCACTCACTCTAGCCCGGGCAACAAAGTGAGACTCTGTCTCAAAAAAAAAAAAAAAAAGTTTTGAAATTTGGAACATTTTGGGCTTTGGATTTTCAGGTTAAGGATGCTCAAACTGCATTAGACATTGTTAACACCTGCACCCCCTCTCCCCCAGTTACAGGTGAGAAAGTTGAGGCAGAGTGAGATAAAGGGATTTGATCAAGTTCAAGGTTTTTGAGTATGTTAACAGTAAAGCTGGGTTTAGAATTAGTTTGTTACTTTCAGGGTAACTTACTGAGTGCTGTTGATAAAGAGATGAGTAAGACACAGCTTTCCCCTTTGCCCAACCTTGGGTTCCTTTTCGCACGGTTTAGGGCAGAGCTTCTCAGCCTGGGCACTATTGACATCATGGGCTAGACGAGTCTTTGCTGGGGATGGTCCTGTGCATTGTATAGTGTTTAGCAACACCACTGGCTTCTACTCACCAGAGGCCAGCAGCACCACCTCCCCCAGTTGTGGCAACCAAAAATGTCTCCAGATATTGCCAGGTATCCCCTATGTGGGGAAAATGTCTCTGATTGAGGTCAGTGGTTTAGGGCCTCTGCTCTGCTTGCACTGGGTCTGGAGTAGCCCCTCTCCCACCAGCCTCCCAGCAGGGCTGAATGTAGGGGTACCCGGAGGCTCCAGATGGTGTGTACCCTGTAGGGGGTCCTGGGGCCCCAAGCCTGGCCTGCTGTGGCATCTCCTGCCCTGGTGAGATGCCTGTACTGTCTCTTCCACAAGGACCTCTCCTTTGCTTGCTCTGCCTCTAAGGAGGTTGCCTTGCACACACTCACCTTTTTCCCTCCATTTCCTATGTTCTTTCAATGTCCAAGAAAGAAAGCAAAGAACAGGCTTGTGGTGCCTTCTCCTCTGACCCAGTGTGTATTAGCTAAATCAACAGCAAGTGTTTATGGCTCTTAAACTGCAGGGGAGAGTGTTATACACCTGAACTTGATTGGATTTATCTCTGATCAGGATGAGCAAGTAGAGAAGTTGCTGGATATTAACTGATAGGAAACAAATCCTATCACCAGTCAGTCAAAAAACATTTAATGCACACTGAAGCTAAATTTGCTTAGCACAGTAGCTTTAACCCCAGAGGTATCATTTCCATACATAAATGAGGAGGCATTAATTTGGAATTTCATTTTAAGAATCATATGTATTTTTAATCTCTCTGATTTTCCCAACAACCCCTGGATATGCTTGGATTGCTTCAGAAAGCCTGGCTTGTCACTTGGATTTTGTGTGTTTCAGTACATTCTATTGGAATGTTTTCTTTCAGACATTTATGTCTGCCAAGTCTCTGACATTTCTCTCATGATGCATGTCTCCACGAGTCACCAAATGGTTATTGCTAAGCTGTAGCTTAATTTCTGTGTTGACTAGTTCCACTTTATGCACGAAAGCCTGCTGGGGTCATGCTCAGGGAGTGGGCTCAGGAGTGTGCATGGGAGGCTAGTGAGATATCTGGAAAGGGATGTCGCAGACCTTCATCGATTTGTTTTCTGATTTAAATTCATCAGGACAATCTATTCTTAATTCAGAGTACATTGTGATTTAGTGAAAGAACTGCTGCTCATTTTTCTACTTTTCATGTATTGATAAGTGATCTCCTGGATGCTGAAGGGCCTAGGGTAGCATTTGGTTGACATCTTTAGACTCCTCTGAAATCTTCTCCCATATTCCGTTTTCTGGTTTTGTTTTGAATTATTTTGTTACAGGAAGGTTTTCCTTATAGTCATCAGTTAAACTACACAAGATAGTTCTTGGTTTGATAAATATGTCTATATTATTAGAGAGTCATGAGGCTCTGATGTGGGTTTAAATATAGCAGCTCCAGAGAATTTTCCCATGAGTGGCCTCGTGGTCATGTGAGGTTTTCAGGAATAGCCTCTGTCCCAGCTATGCCTAATGACCTTCTCCCTTGTCTGCCTGCCACTCTAAAGGCTGATAAAATTACCCACTTTCCCAGCCTCCCTTGAAACTAGACATTTCATTGTGATCTATTTCAGGCCATTGAGATGGTAAAGGAAGTATGTTGGGTTTGGAGGGGGGAGTCTGGGAAAGAGAGTTCCTCACTGATGAAAGAAGTATACAAGGATAGTGATCTCTAACTCCCTCATTACCCACCTCCTTCCAACCTCGGATAATGGCCATGTGGGATGGCTAGAGTGTGGCAACCACCTTGTGACCATGAGGGAAGGGTCTCTCCTCAAAAAAACTGCAGAGATGTCAGATCCAGCATCTTGGTGTAATAGAAAACTCAGCTAAGAGGGGTTTAAACCATAAGAACAGAACACTTATCTTTTTCTTTTTTTTTTTTTTTTTATTGGTAGCTATTTCCAGTGGTGGTTCTATAACCTGCAGCTAAAAGCAAGGCGATAGCAACCAAAGCTCAATCACCAAAGTTCACATACTCATTAGCATGGGTAATGCTAAAGCCTCAGGCTGTTGACCTCTAGCGGGACCCTGTTCCTTTATGCTTCTCTAACTCTGTACATGTAGTTTATAAAACTAAAGACATACTTACAAAGTACTTCTACATCAGAGCAATAAGATGTGTAGATAATAGGACAAGAAGAGATATAATTTCAAATGATGTTGAATTCATAGGAATCTTCAAAATTGACCAAATTCAGCAAATAAAACAGCAAAAGCAAGACTGAGTAGATGCTAAGATGCAAATATGTATATAATATTTAAGTCTGGATTAAGGCAAAACAATGCAGAAACTCTGAAATTCCATACTCTGTGATTTAAATGACTTAACAATTTAATTTAACTCTAGGGTCTCCTTTAAATCCTTCTGTACCTTGCAGCCAAGCTGTTAGTGAGGATTGGAGGGATCATTCTCTCGTTATCTTCAAAAGAAACAACATAAACAGGGAGCAGTTTCTAGCTCTAAACCTAGTTCATCTCCTTCCCTTTGGTTTTCTACATCAAGGCTGGCAGTATTTAAATAAAGCTTCTCCCTAACATTCTGAGCATTCTTGAAGGGACCTGGCCTTTTGTACTTACATTAAGGCCAAACATAAAGTTGGTAAAAGGCTCAGGTATGAACATAACTCTTGAAGATACAGAACCTTATAGGATTTGGAAATCAAAATTACATGTGGACTGACAGCTTGTATGCAGTAAGATTCACCTCAATGTCATTTTAAAGAGCGAGATCCTAAGCTGCCTGAATCAGTCTTTGAAAGAAAAAGATGAGCTCAGTACGGCATGACTATGCTACTTGAACAACTACAAGATGTTTAAATATGCGAATTCGGAGCAGGGTAATGCACTGTGACATGTTCAGAGGAAGAACTGAATTTCACAAGACAAGAAAGCCAGTAATACAGGCTTTTATGCAAGTCGATTAATAAACTTCTCAAAGGATTACACCAAAATCAACTGCTGTCTCTGGAATAATGTACAAGAAGTGAAAAACTTCTCAACGAACAGCTGGAAGTAGAATTCATTGCAGAAGGCGATCTGGGCCTGGTGGGCAGAGCACTGGAGGGTGTCTCTTGGGGAAGAGGGTGAGAGCCCATGGCTTGGATGCAGACTGGTCCTGCAGAGGCCCAGAAGCAAACAGCAAACTGCTCAAGAGGCATCTTTTGGTCCTGTTGAAGGAGGGTGTAAGAGGAGAGGTGGAAGTGGGGAGAGGTGGAAAGACACGATTTTGGGTGAGAGGGCACTGTAGAGCAAGTGGTAGCCCGTGAAGCTCTGGGTGGAGGAGGGGCTGAGGGCTGCCAATCAGAAGGAGGTCTTATTCAATTTGAAGTTCTTTGCCATACAAACTCTTCTTGGGTCTCCCTCCAAATCTCCAATATGATCTGATAAACACAAAAGTTGCCTTTTGTGAGTGGATGTTTTTTGTGGGATTTGAGGAAGAAGATGCATCTTACATCTGGACCTATGCACTGCAGACCAGAGGCAGCACCCAGGGGTGGCAAGGTGGTGTGCAGAGTGGAGAAGGGTGGGGGCCAGAGACAAGCAGAAGAATTTAAAAGCACCCTTCTCCCTTAGCCTTTTTTTGTTGGAAATGTTTGGAAACCATGGGGAGGGTTTGAGGATTTGAGTAACATCACCTTGTTCTTGCAATAAGACTAGTGAGTTCCACACTGGACAGGGAGGTGGGCTCTTCCGTGTGTCCACAGCTGGGCAGGGTGCCCTGTTGGCAGCTCCAGATGCACCCTCCACCCTTCTCTATCCTCTGTGGACTAGGCTTCTGGTTGGCTTTGGCTCGTGGGGAGCCCAGTGCAGAGCTTAGGCAGGAGTTTTGAAGGAGGGAGAAGAGTGAGGTCGGGGTTTCTATGCCTCTGACTTCCTCCCTGTGAGGCCCCTTTGGTTAAATGTGGCCTTGTCTGAAGATCACTGCTTCCTTTCAAGGGGACTGTCTTTCCTTTCAGGTTTTAATAACCATTTACTTCCTTCCTACCTCAGCTCGTGGTAGGATGATCAACTGTCTTGGTTTGCTGGAACTGAAGGTATTCCCAGGACATGGGACTTTGAGTTTTAAAACTGGAACATCCCAGGCAAACTGGGACCAGTTGGTCACCCTAGCCCTAGAGTGGTTAACAACTCCCCTGCTGGTTCTAGCTTCAGGTTATTAAACTACCTCTTGTGGTTCCCCCATACTGCATCTCGACCTTTGTAGGCAGTGCTTTTGTAAAACAAACACACCCTCCTTATTCAGGTGTGCTGTCTCTTTCCTGTTGGGACTTTGAGTAATACAGTGGGTATCCATGAACACCCATGCCCATTTCCTCTCTGGGATTTGGTCCCCTCTACTGCCAGATGAGAGGGTTACCCTACAACATTCCTTACATTTTCCAGCTCCAGTGTCACATGATTAACATCTGGCAATATCTGACTAAAGGGGTTGAAAAGAACATCATGATCTTTACCTCTTAACTTCTAAAAACTATCTACTTAATTCACATTGTAATCTAGGAATTTTGCCCAAAGAATTCTTGAGGGCCTCCTATTGCCAGGCCTCAGCCACACTTAGGGGAAACTGAGGTGAAATTCAAGTGGTCCTAGCCATGGAGGGGGTCATGTCTGCTCTAGGGGGAGGAAAGGAGGGAGAGGTCAGCCGGTCAACAGATTATTACAGCACGACATGGTATGTGTTGACTGAGATTCATACATAGGGCCCTAGAAGCTGCAGGAGGGGTTCCGGCCAAGTGCAGGGGATCACAGAAGGCCTCCCGGGGGCAGGGACACCTGGACTGGGTTTTCTAGGGGAGGCGGGGCAGAGGACATACAAAGGGGAGACAGACAAGCAGAGGCTGGCGGAGGCCAAGGAATAAGCCATGAATGAATACACAGAGATTTCAGGATGGGATGACGTTAGCTATTCAGTTTCATTGGAGCCTAAGATGTGAGGTAGGAGATGAATTTAGAACAGGCAAGACCGGATTCTAGAGGGCCTGGCAGGCTGCTTAAGGAGGTGGCCCTGTGTCCTGTAGACAACAGGAAGCTACTAAGTGATGGGTTGTTTTGTCATTGAGAAGGGCGATCTAACATTTAAATATCCAGTTTCTTTCTGAAAATAAAATATAAAGAACAATGTGGAACCAACAGCCACAAAAATCAGTAATGTGTGTTCAGCAACCTTTCTGAAATGGTGCTCAAACAATGGAACTTTAAATCTGCTTTTTTAGCTATTGAAATAATAAATTGATGCTTCTGCTAGGCATCCTAACAAACTCCACTCTAAAACCTTTTCTGAAGGAAAAATAACAGATCCAGCTTTGATAGATTCACCTTGATTGCATTTACTCATTTACTTCACAATATTCATTTTGGTTCACCCCAATTTTGAAGATTTGAGTTCTGTGGGCAAAAGCATATCTCATTTGTGTTTGCATTACCAGTAATTAAGACATTGTTTGGCACCTGGCATGGCTCAATAAATGTCTGTTCCATGAAAAAAGCTTCACTGAGTGCCCACTGAGCCGTAAGTATTGGCTGCACGAAGGCTGAGAAGAAGAATAGCAAAACACAAAGTTTCCGTCCCACGTACACTAAAGGCTGTGAGTGGACCTTGAGTTAAACAAGCCAACTGTGAAAGGGCATTTTGGTTCTTTTAGAGAAATTTGAACGTGAAGTGGGTATTAGACAAAAAAAGAAATTATTATTATCTTGTTAGGTATAATAATGGCATTGTCATTGTGTGAGAAAATATCTTTTTTAAAAAAGTGGTAAAATTGGAAGTATTTAGTGGTGAATAATATGTCATGGATTCCCATTAAAATATTGTCACATGCCTCAAGAAGTTATTTGAAAACAAAACAATGAAAAATTATAACAGGTACAACAAAGAAAGAAAGAATGAATGGAGGGATGAAGGGGGGAAGCAGGGAAGGAGGAAGTGAGCTAGCTCCAGTCTAGGAGAAGCTTCTAGACTTGAAAACACATTTGCAACGTTGTATATGTTAGCGAGTAAAGTTTCTATGTGATGGGGTATGGAGTAACAACATAATCACAACACGGGTAGAGACAAAGCAGTGAATCCTAGAAGAGGTAAATTTTGAGTCAAGTTTTTTAGGCTTATAATAAAGCCCATCTCAAATTGAAGTTCCCTTTTCTTTTCTATCCTTTGCCGTAGTAGAACAACGTTTCTTGTTTCCTGTCTAATAGCATTTAAAAGAAAGATAAATGGGAAAAAACATGATCTTGTGCTAACCTGGTTATAATGCGTAAAAATGATCTGGATAGTTGTCTATAGTTGATGCTCATTTGAGGTTAGTTGTGTTGCCCTGGTTACTGATAGTCATAACACTGTAATGACACTATTTTTTTCTTTCACTAGTTCATTAAAATCTTACCAAGTGTCTGCTATGTCTTGAGCAATGCATTAGGCACAGAAGCAGAAACCCATGACTAAGTTCTTGCCTTCATTATGTATATTAGTTTGCTAAGGCTGCCATCACAAAATACCACAACAGAAATTTATTTTCTCACAGTTCTGGAGGCTAGAAGTCTAAGACCAAAGTGCCAGCAAATTCAGTTCCTGGCTTTCTTCCTGGCTTCTGGCTGGCTGTCATCCCTCTGGTGCACATGGAAAGAGAGGTCTTTGGTGTCTTGTCCTCTCCCCGTAAGGACACTAGTCCTGATGGATTAGGGCCCCACCCTTATGACCTCACTTAACCTTTGATATCTCCTTACAGGCTCTATCTCCAAATACCATCATATTGGGGGTTAGCGCTTCAACATATGAATTTTGGGGAGACACAATCCAGTTTATAACATGATTCTTACATGCTAGTGGGCATTGGGGAATGTGGTCACAGTTTACAAAGAGCTTTTGTGTATATTTTCTTGGCTTCCATCTTGGCGACAACCTGGTGAGGTCAGCCATGATTTAAAATGAGCCTCCTTTAAACCTAAGGCTCAGGTTGTTCCATGATTTGCCCATGGTAATGTCACTAATAAATGGCAGCAGTATCTTTTCACCTGGAGTCCAGGGTTCTCCCCACCACACCACCGTTTGCTCTTTCTTACACTGCTTCTGTTAACACAAAATGCCGGTGCGGTATGAGCACTGTGTGTGTGGATGAACATCTGGGATGAGGTCAGCAACGCCAGCTCTTTTGGTCTTAGGCAGATGTTCATTTTGGAGCTAATCTGTGGTGCAGATCTGAAGGGTGGCTCTGTTAAGTACAAGCACATTGTGACACTTCAGGAGAGATTTCTCTTACCAGTTAATTTTCACTTAGATTTGTCAGGAAAGAAAAAAGCACCTCTCACATTTTATTTTAAAATATGAAAACCACAGAAAAGTTTGCGGGTGTTTTGCTGCTCTTCCACCTCCCTAGAGTCAGTCCTGGAATGTAGTGGCAGAGGGCTGTCTGAGAGGCCCCTGAGGAGCTCCCACAGTGGGTGACAATCTTGGGAATGGCCATTTCACACTGAACACGTTGCAAACAACACTGGGAGGGCCTGAGAAGGGAAGAGAGGGGATGGAAGTGAAAGATAGACCTCAAAGCAATTAACTAGAGGTGGTTTGTACCCAGAAGGGCTGCCAATGTCGAGTGAATGAAGCCAGACACAAAAGACCACCTATCATATGATTCCGCTTGTATGAAACATCCAGAATAGGCAAATCCACAGAGACAGAAAACAGTTTAGCGGTTGCCAGGAGATGGAGGGCTGAGTGAGGAGGATGGGGAGTCGCTGCTTAATGGGCACAGGTTTCTCTTTAGGGTGATAAAACATTCTGGAAGTGGATAATGGTGATGGTTGCACAATTGTGAATGTACTAAATGTCACTAATGGTCATGTTTGTTACAAGTGTTTTACTGCAATTAACAAATGCATACAAACTAAAAATATCATCTTCTAGTTTGGTTAATACAAACTTCAGTCTCTGAGGTACTTGTATGACATACCTAAATTAGTGGTCGTCCAGATTGTACCTAAATATTTTCACTTGAAAAAAATTGCCATCTCAAAAGTAAGTTTCTTTAAGTTTTAGGAAGCCCTGATAGCTAGGAATGCATTATTAAAGTGACTTTCTATACAGAGAGATAAGGGTTGCCAAGTGATCAGGATGAAAAGGGTATCAGGTGTCTCAGATATTCCCCACATTGATATTTTTGCCTTAAGAAAGGGTGCAGTTCTGGGCAAGGGCAACCGTCTTGCGAGGACAGCTATGTAAAGGTGTGCTGTAATCTAAAGCAGGCTGGCTGCACTTTCCTGAATAGATAGGACAAAAGGTCTTATGTGGGATACGGAAGTTATGTCTTGGATTATTCTAGAATTTGCCTGTAGATTATTATAAATCTGGCCTTAATGAGCACTGCAATAGATTGGCCAGGAATCTAGGAAATTTTTTCACAACTTTCTATTTGAAGAAACACATTACTATGCCCATTTTCAAATGAGAAACTGTGTTCCTACTTGAAAAAAAATATATAAGAAAAACCACATTTACCAGAAACATTATGTATTTTGTAAAGCAGGTATACAGTAAAATGTCTTTAAATAACGAAGTCCCCAAGGGCTTTGATTTGACTGGTAAAATACAATTCATCCGCATTTCCAGAAGCATGTCTATTGTACAAGCCCGAGTACTCACGTGCATCTCCCTTACTTTATATTCTATAACCCACATCTACATGTACATAGTTTGACATTAGGAAAGATGAATAGTTCAGAAATTATTTTATATTCTGGTTTAATTACTGGTGGAAAATCTCAATAGAAAGACTTAACTGGCCCCCTGTGGGCAGGGCGCAGGGAGTGTTGGTGAGGAAAGGCAGCAGCAGCCTCTCCTGACTTCTGATTCACCCGGGCCACGGTTCCAGTCCCTCATCATTATGCACCAGCCTGTGTGCTTCTCACAGCTCCTCTGGAGTGTCACGAGTAATTAGGGCTCCCTTCTACTGGGGTGTGGAAGAGCTTTGTGATGGCACAAAGAAAGATGTGAATTTTGTCCCTGGGAACTAGCAGTGTTTTGTATTTTCAAAGCCCTGCTTTTAGACGGTTCCCAGCATCGGAACATTTGAACAATGTCTTATCTTTTATCATCATTGTCTCGGAAAAATACTAGCCTGAGGATGTGGGCTGTGAAGAGCTGTCAGAGCCTGCCTACCTTTAGTAGTGGGTGATGACGTTGGAAGCTTTCTGCAACCCATACTCAGATCTGACTCAACGTGGGGAGAAGCCAGAAATACCAGGGCATCTCAGGAAAAACAGAAGAGCAGCAAGGGAGAAGCCAGGAGGAAAGGAAGCTTTGTTTCAGACCCGAGGAGAGGCAAACATAACCAGGTTAAGACAAAGGATGTGAAAAACATTCATCTTTCCCAGAAAGTGATGAACACTGGGGAGAGAAGGACCCACGCAAAGCTCTTATTCACTGAAGCTTTGAGACCTATGATTTTCTCTAAATGTGGGAGGGGCAGGTAGCTTAAGATGAAGGAGATGCTGAGAACACAGTGTGATGGTGCAAACTTTCCTCTCCCTCCCTCCCTGCCTTTGGATTTATTAGGCAGGCAGGCAAATCGGTGTGCAAACAATAGGTTTGCTGGAATAACAGCTGAATAAATGGCAGATTATGCAATTCTGCAGGCGCACACAGATCTGCAGTTGCACAGAAATGAAATTATATGAGGCAAAGGGCTCCACTATGCCAGCTCCGGGGCTGAGCGCTAGCCTTGCCTCTCTGTGCTGGCGAAGGGTTTTATGTGGAGACTGCCTTGCAGCCTGCAGTTCTGAGCTACACCATCCTAAGCACGGAGGTGAGGTGGTGTTTACTCATCCGTGTGAAGAGGACGTTTTAACTCTCCATCTTCCCCTCCAGTGTGTGGTATTGATTTTCCCCTGCAAGGAGACAGAAAGATCTTTCTTCAAAGTACCTTTGGAGGCAGAGTTGGCTGTGGACCCAGCCTTGTGAGCGAGGGCCTGCATTCAGAGAACGCAGAATCTCTTAGTTGCAAATTGTGTTTGTGCAATTTACTAGTCATAACAAGTTCATGTTTTACTGTTAGTTGCTCAAGAAAAATCTAACAGATTGAAGCTGTTTCATCACTTGATTAGTCTAAACAAGTCTGGATAATTAGCCTGTCTAATTAATACCTATGTCTATTGTGCAGTTTGAGCTGGCATATTTTGAAGGTGGTGCCAGTTCAAAAATGTAGAAGTAATTACTCTGTAAAACTGGGCATGAGGCAACTTTCCATGGATTTCACCTTGAATATGCAAATGCTTTCTTTTTTCAAATGTGATTTGCAAAAATGAGGAATATTTGAAAATTTTCCAATGTGGAACTGTTTTTTAATAGCAGTTTGTAGAAACCCTGATCTTCCCTTGCAGGCACAAAAGGCTTACTAGTAGCTATCCCTTGCTCTAAAAAAATCTTCTCTCTGTATATAACATGCTGAATTTGTAGTATTAATAAAGCAGAGAATCTGTTTTTTATTACTTTGAAATTAAATATTCAGGTTCAATGGTCCCTATTTATTGTTTTCCAGATTAAGTACAGATTTCCTTGTCTGGCTTTCAGAAGACCTTGAATACACCTCCCAACACTATGGGTCCAATGGGAGAGTGCAACTTACTTCTATGAGATGTTACTACCACAAAATACTCAGGGATAGGAGAAATTCCTGAGGCCCAAAGTGAGAGGAAAAGACAGGATATTTGGCCAATAGGAACTGGTTTATTGATCCATTGATTTATTTGAGATCTATTGCCTGAGAAGTCACTGATGAAGAAGCATGATGAATGGTACTTAAAACAATTTTAAAACTAGAAAAGCTGCCCTTAGTAAGTTACGGATAGCTTCTAAAACTAAAAGTGAAAATATAGATATGCTTTGGAGCTCACCTTCTTTGTTTTGGAAAGAGCCAACTTTGTTGGTGCCTTTCAGTTATGCAGATGTACGGCAAATTTGGATAGAGACCAAGGAGCATTCTTGGAAGAAGGGAACTGATATCTATGCATCTGAGATTCAGTGTTCTATAATATGTTTGATGGATTGAAGTGACCCTGATTGAAGACAGCTATTTGTAAATGAAAGTCTTAAGAAGAAAATCATTTTAAGGAGGAGGGTAGTCCAGAGTGGTGGCCAGGGCCAGCATCATTGTCATAAGTAGACTCGGGGTGTGGCTGGCACTAGAACAGTGATTATAGCTTTGGCCCAGGCCGATTATGGTGTGCCGTGAGCACTACTGAGTGTAAGGCTGGGGGAGAGATGCTACTCTAGCCCTTCCCTGCACCCGGAGGAGGTAAGGCCATAGCAGCAAGTTCCTTGTCACCAGAGCGTGACTAGGAGAGAACAGGGACTGCTCAGGATTGCCCGAGTACCTGGATAAAGGCCTGTTTTGGCAGAAACTCCGTGATGCAGAGAATGGAGCATTTCAGAAGATAGGCACAATTTTCTAGTCTACTGGAATTTTTGACTTATCTGTGGCTGAGGATGTTGGGCAGGGGGTAGGGGGGCATCTTTGTATTGAGGAAGGAATAGGGATCTGAATTGGTTAATTTTAAAACAAGATTACATGTGACTTACTCATGTGCCCCAAGGAACAGAACCAATGCATATACACATACAGAGTAAGAAAGAGATTTATTTTAAGAAATTGGCTCACTGGACTGTGGGGACTGGCAGGTACAAAGTCTGCAGAGCATCCAGCAGACTGGAAACTCAGGCAGGATTTCTGTGTTACAATTTTGAGACAAAGTTTCTTCTTCCCTGGGAAATCTCAGTTTTTGCTCTTGAAGCCTTTAATTGATTGGCTGAGGCCTACCCACATTATGAAGGGTAATATGCTTTAATTAATGTCAACTGATTGTAAATGTTAATTACATCTACTTTCACAGTAACACCTAAACTAGTATTTGACCAAACAGCTGGGCACCCATAGCCTAGCCAAGTTGACATATAAAATTAACCCTCGCACTGGGGAATCAGGACAGGCTGGTTATATAACATAGGAACTTCCAACTTAGTAATGGAATAATACATTTCTCACAAAAAATAAGTTACAAAGTAGAATTCAGTATGTGTCATAAAAGGTGTTCAAACAGGAGATACAGGGACTCTAGAGGAGAGGGAGTTCACAGACACCTGGGTTGACCGAGACAAGGACATTGCAGATAGAAGCAAAAGGCACAACAGTTTCAGAGGAGAGTCTCAGTGGAAAGCACCGAATTGGGACTAGTATAGCATGAGAAAGACAGGGAAGCAGCAGAGGGCTGGAAACAAACTGGACATTGCTGAGTGCAAGTGGGGGAAACATTGAAGTTTCTGAGTACAGGACTGACATGAATACACTGGTGTTGCTGATTCTGTGTGGGATAGACTGGTGTGCGAACACTTCTGAAAGTGGTGGTGAGGAGCAAAAGCAACTTGATTTATTGGTTGTACATTAAGAATCTTCATGAATCTGTCCAGAGTGGCATACTCTTCCTGTTGCCCACCTCCTCTTCAGTGATCCTGCAATCCCTGAAAAATAAAAGATGAAGAAGACATATAGAGGTAGGGGTGTGTGTGTGTGTGTGTGTGTGTGTGTGTGTGTGTGTGTGTGTGTGTGTAGGACTTGGAGAGGGTTAATTTGCATTTTTGGAAAACTACCCTGGCCTCAGGAAGAGGTATGGATGGGAGGGAGCAAGACTGAGGATGAGAACAGCAGTTCAGAAGAGAAGCCAAAGATGAGAAGTGTTATGGGAGCTCAGGAAAGAGTGAGCACATTCACACAGGGAGCTCAGGGAAGGTGTCACAGCAAGCTTCCTTTGATGTGGGCCTTGAAGGATGAGGAAAACTTCGAAAGGTAGAAGAGGGGGTGAGTATTTGAACAAAGGCATGGGGGTAAAATATAAATACAATGCAATTTGGCCAAAGCATAGGGTTTGTGGAGGGGACCAGTAGGAGACAAGGCCTGGAAGGTGTCTTGGAGATAAACGGCAGGCAAGGAAATGTGTATGTAATTTGGTAAGCAGTTGTGGGGGCTGGGGGGTGGCGTCAAGGTTATTAGCAATATAATTAGAATTGTCCTGCAGGACGACTAATACAATCTAGGTTTTCTGGATAGCTTTGAGAGAGAGAGTGATGCAGGATAAACATTGTGTAGGTTAATAGCTATTATCAGTGAAGGACAGAATCCAGGGTTGAATCTGTGGCAATTAAATAGAGGGATCATATTTTAAAGATACTTCAGAAGTCAAATCTATAGGATGTTATAATTAATTTGGGGTAGAATGAATAGAAGAGGGAGGAGTAAATGCAGATATTAATATTTCCAGACTGTGTGACTGAAAATGTAGGGTGATATTAACAGGACAGAGAATTCAGGATGAGAAACTAGTATAATTTCATCTTTAGACATTTTGGATTGAATGTGCTGGTGAGACAATCTGGCAAAATTTTTTAGAAGCCAGTTGGAAACATGGTCTGGCACTTAGGAAGGAGGTTAGGGTGAGAAATATATACAGTTATGTATTGCTTAATGATGGGAATACATTCTGAGAAATGCATCATTAGGCAATTTTATCATTGTGCAAACAACATAGAGTGTACCTCACACAAGCCTGGATGGTATAGCCTACTTCACCCCTAGGCTGTGGGGTACAGTGTACTGCTCCTAGGCTACAAACCTGCACACCATGGTACTGTACTTAATACGGTAGGCAATTGTAACACGACGGTAAGTATTTGTGTATCTAAGCATATCAAGTGCAGAAAAGGTACAGTAAAAATATGGCATAAAAGATAAAAAATGGTACTTGTGTATAGGGCACTTACCATGAATGGAGCTTGCAGGACCGGAAGCTGCTCTGGGTGAGTCAGCGGGTGAGTGGTGAGTGAACATGGAGGCCTAGGACATCACTGTACACTACTGCAGACTTTATAAACACTGGACACGAGGGCTACACTAAATTTATTTAAAATTTTTTTTCTTTCTTCGATAATAAATTAACCTTATCGTACTATAATTTTTTTACTTTATAATCTTTTAAAAATTTTAACTTTTTTATCCTTCATGTAATAATACTTAGCTTAAAATACAGATTGTACAGCTGTACAAAATTTTTCTGCTTAAAATCCTTATTCCATAAGCTTTTTTCTATTTTTAACATTTTTTATGTTTATTTTTGCTTTTTAAACTTTTTGTTAAAAACGAAGACAAACACACACATTAGCCTAGGCCTACACAGGGTCAGGGTCATCAAGACATCACCAGGCGATAGAAGTTTTCAGTTGCATTATAATCTCACAGGACCACCTGTACATGTGGTCTGTCACTGACTGAAATGTCCTCATGCAGCACATGAGTGTATTTGCCTCTATGGCTGTTTTCCTAACATGTATCTGGGATAAAGCCATTACTGGAAGCACCAGTCTTCCAGGAAAATGTCACTTTGTACTCACAGGGACAATGTAGTATAGTGGTTAGAACTTTTGCTTTGGCCCCAGCTGGGGCCAATCCAGCGAGTTGCAGACTCTGTAAACACTGGGGATGTTACTGAAACTCTCTGTGCCTTGGTTCCTTCATCTGTAAGTTGGAATAACATCAGGATTGTTTTATTAACTAAGTTAATATGCATCACTTACATGGCTGGGCTGCTAGCACTGTACCTGCTGGGACCTGCTAAAGGAAGTGATTTTGTCTTCTGGCTATAGCTTAAGGACATGGATATCACAACAATCTTCCCCTCCTGTCCATACAAAATCTCACTAAAAACTCCTTTTCCTCTGCCAGCATGAGTTGAATCCACCTGGAGTGGTAAAGAAAGTGCAGTCTTAACTCTATTCCTTGGTCTACGGCTCTTCTTTCTTCCCCTCTGTGTCTTAGGAGAATAGGAGGTGATCTGACAGCCGGATTGTACCCTTACGCTGAGGATGTATGTCTCTAGCTTAGGTCTACTCACATAGACAGAAATAAAGTTATCTTTATCTTTTCCTCTGGCGAAAGAAAAATCAATCCTTAATCAGACAAGTTCATTTGCACGGAGGTGCTGGCTGAAGCTGCAGGAGTGGATGGCTTTGCCACTAGCATGGGTATAGAGAGAAGAGCATCTAGAACAGAACTTTGGGGGATGTTATCATTCATGAGTCATGGAGAAAAAAATATGTGCTATTGTTATCACCAACAAGACAACACCATGGTTAATAACAAGAACCTTATTTCTTTTGTTCACCACTATATCCTCACCATTCACTCATGAAACAAATGTTTATTGACATCTACTAAATATAAACCACTATAACAGGCACTAGGAATATAGTAGTGAACAAATTAGGTGAAAATATCTTAGCTCTCATGGAGACTATAGCAGGCACTCAGAAAAATACTAGTTGAATGAATGAATATTTCAACAAGAAGCATGTCTAGATGAATGGAGCCTCTATTAAGTGCAAACCCTGTATTTTGCATTATGTATTGGTAGGCACTGGGATGTCTTTGTAGGGGACTGCATACGAGGTGGTTAGTTGGCAAATGGGTAGACATTAGAGGAATAGAAAGAAGAAGGGCAAATATTCCAGGCAGGAAGACGGATGTGAGAAAAGGGCAGAAAGATGACTATTTGCACAATACCTTTAAGGAATGAAAATATAGCAGCTGGAGGAGTTTGGGGGGCAATTGTTTGGCAATAAAAGTGGAGAAGCAGGGAGTAGAGACAATGAGGTCAAAGAACTGGAGGACCTTTATTTTGCAACATGGGGCCACTATTATGAGCAGGGGCCTTCTTCCGTCATTTCCAAGGTCAATAACCTTGACCATTATAAAATTTTCTGGTCAGTAAGAAGAAATGTCCAAGAGGGAACTAGCACCTGTTAAGCTTCTACAAAGTGCTGGACATTAGAGGAGGAGCTTGTGCACATACATGACCTATATTAATTACCCCATAACACTCATGTGCAACAAACATCATATTTCTTTTTTTTTATTAAATCAGATTATATCTGGGTTGGTCCAGACCAATCAGGGTTGGTGAAAAATTCAGTTTTACTTCTTGCTGGGAGAAATAGGACTCTTTACTTCCCTTGGGGAAGTACCATAACCTCAGGATTTACACCATCTGAGAGACCTGGGAGGGACCTCTGGTCTTTAATCCATTGTTAGTTATTAAGATGAGCAGTTTGTGAGCTTTCTCTTTTTGCCAGCTTAGTACCTGGGACATTTTCCAGGCTTCTCAACCTCAAGGTGCTTGATGTTAAATCCTCACCCATCCATTAGGCACCTTCATTAGGGCTTCTGTCATCTTTGGCTATAGGCATAAGAGAGGACAGGCAAGGACAAGGAAAGTCTTAGGGCTTAGGGCCTTTTATAGATCGTGAATGCCCAATATTGACTCCTTTTCCCAAGGGTCCCAACAGAGGCTCCTTGGAGATGCCCCCACTGTCAACTAGGCTCCTAGAGACCCCTCTGGCTAGTCCCAGACTCTCCCCATCTAGACCTCTCAGGTATGAATGAGGTACTGGTCTCTGCATTCTTCAAACTCCAAGGAATATGAGTTTTGCTCCCCAAATGGTTCTTTTGGTGACCCCTCAGTTGGCTTAACATCAAGGCGGGCAGGATCATCTCCTTTCCCTCTGCCATGGATGGATGACTCAACAAGAAGGGAAACAACTCAATCCAAAGTAATCTCACTATCTAGCTGCTGCAAACCCTGTGAATTTCTTATGGTCTTATATAGTCCTGTGTCACATAATGATAGGGATATATTCTGAGAAATGTGTTGTTAGGCAATTTCATCATTGTTCAAACATCATAGAATGCGCTTACACAAACCTAGATGGTACAGCCACCTACACACCTACTACTCACCTAGGGTATATGGCATAGCCTATTGCTCCTAAACTACAAACCTGAATAGCATGTTACTGTAATGAATACTGTAGGCAACTGCAACACAATGGTATTTGTGTATCTAAACATAGAAAAGGTACAGTGAAAGTACAATATTATAATCTTAAAGGACTGACATCCTATATGCAGTCTGTTGCTGACTGAAACATCATTAGGGGGCATGTGACTGTATATAACCTGGAGCTGGAGGGGGACTGAGGTGGCAGAACCTGTTGAACAGTGTCTCAGGGGTCCTGTAGAGAATGTGAGGCTATTTGGAGCCTCTGCTGGCCACCAGAAAGTGTCATTTAATATTCTGTTTGCACTGGCCCCAGACACTTCTTAGTGAAGCACAAGATCCCAGGCCCTGTGAACAAAGTGCCCAGGTTTGAATCTCTGTTCCTTTAACTACTAGCTGTGTGATTTAAGGTGAGTTATTAACCTCTCTGTGGAATCCATTTTCTCCATACAGCCATCTGTAAAATGGGGATTCTAAAGTGACAGGTTCATAAGGTTGTTGGAGGAATAAATGAAGGAATATGTAAACTGGAGCATGACATACCTGCCACGTGGTTAATGTCCCCAGACTTTGAGCTGTTCCTATTCTCACCACTTTCCCCTGTGCATCACCTTATGACACAGATTGTAGACAAATGCTTCTGATTACTTCTGAGCTTAGAACATAGGCTTTTGTAAAACCCGAACTCAGGAGTCAAGGGTAAGAGAGGCAAATGCCTGTAACTTCTTTTAGACCTATAGCTTACTTTGCTTTAGGGATGCGATGATTTCTTTCACCTCTTGGGAAGAAAGGTGGTGCTTAGTTTGGGCTGATGAATCTTTTCCAATGTGGTTTTTTACTTCTTTTGGACTGGTTACAAGCAATGCAGTGATAGTAACTAAGACGACAGACACACTGAGTCAGCCAGACCTGGGCACTAATCTCCCTTTGGGCACTACATAGCAACTGGGACTTACTTTTTCTATGCAACATTTCTTCGCCTAAAAAACAAAGACAATAATATACCTACCTCATAGACTTCTTGTAATGATTAAATAAGATAATGTACATAAAGATCCTGGCACAAAGATGAGCTCCAAAAAATAGTAGCAGAAGGACTCAAAGTTAGAACTGATGTCCCAAAATTACTAAAGAAAGTTGTGAACACTTTAGAATTAGATTATGAACACACAATCTAAGGAGCAGGTATAATCACTGGTGGTGGTGATGTGGAAGGGTCCAGTGGACATACTGAGAAAGGCACAGGTTTCATCTAATTTCCCAGCTAGTGTTAGAAACAGCAAGGGCTCCCAAGCACTCAAGACTGCTCACTGGGAGCATGGAGAGCTCTGTGCCTTCTTCTTAGACTCTACAAATGGCTTTTTCACCTTCTTTTCAAAGTATGATACTATTAGTCTCAATCTCATCCCAAGGTGCCCTTTCTTCATTCCAAATACTTGGAATTTATCTGACCAGTGACTTAATCCAGTTCAGTTAGGATATGCATTTTGAGTCTATTCTTAGTTGGGTTTAGGTTCTCCCTGCCCCATCTTCCTTTTCAGGATGTGCTGGAACTGCTTCTGGAACACTCAGTAAGATGTAATACACCAGGCATTGACTTGCACTGCTCCAGAGAAGAAATGGAAGCATGAGAGTGGTGCCCCTACTCTGCTCTAGACAAGCTCTCCCTAGCCTGCTTTCCCCAAATAATCCAGTTTAGTCTGAATGTCACCACTGCTTATTAAATCCCCAAATGCACCAATTGTCTGTACTTTCCACCAATATTTTCTTGAGTCTTTGCCTTGTAGTCTCTATCCTGGTTGGTCTTAGCCGAGTGGTTTACCCAAGGGGCACCATGACCACACAGCCCTGTTGCTTGGGTTATGGAGACCTTCCATCACATGGTCCAGTTTCAGCTGGCATTACTTCTTGCTCATGTGCCCTCCCACAGCCACCAGAGACCCCTGATGCTTTTGGGTGCCAAAGCTGCTTGGGTGACCCTTTCCTTCTCTTTCATAAAGTTGTCTTCTTTCTGTGTTTATACCTAGATAAGGATTATGAAAACATTAAGTCAATTAGGAGCTTACATTCTGGTTACCAGGAAGACAGAGATGGAAAAGGACAGACAGAGAGTAACTTCTCTAAAGGAATATGCTAGCACACCAGAATCATCTGTAGAGCTTTTAAACATACCGGTCTGGCCCCATTCTGAATTTTCTTTGTGAGATTTTTTTCTGGGTGCCCATTTAAATTTGTTGATGGAATTTTTGTTGATTCCAGTCTTTCCACATGAGTGGTTCCCCCCTCTGGATTCTGGATGAGGTATGAAGAAGCAGTGAGGTGTGTGCTTAGCCACACATGGGAGTTTGGTAGGAGAGTAGATGAAGAAAGGGCAAATGAGCAAGGAAGTCGAGTATGTGGATAAGAGAGTGATTGAAAAGATAGAGCAAGGAACTCAAGTTGAACAGGGAGGGCAGTGAAGATAGGAGTGTTGCTGAAGGTCACAGGGAGGTCCCAGACAGGTGTAGTCAAGTGGCTGTGCAGCCTAACTGGAAGGAGAAGAGGGTGTGATCAGAAAGTGATGCCTTTCTGAATTAGGATTTTGGAGGAGAAATTGAAAAGAGAGAATAATAACTCAAGTATTCAGTAATCAATATAAATGAGCCTCAGGTAATCCAAACAATGAATGGCTTGTCATTCACCGCAGGCTTTAATTCAGTCCTTACTTTCCCTCTTGGTTGCATTATAGTCTCTGCCTAACTTCTTATTCCCTTACTTTTGTCTCCAGTTTACAGCTGCTTACATGTCTCTGGAACTGTTGTTAGGACTTGGCCTCTCTGGCCTTGATCTTGATGGAACCTGCAACATGGTTTCTCCATTTCCCACTGCTAACATTTCCTACTGCTGGCTGCTCCAGGGAACCACCCAAATGAATCTCTGGCTCTTCAACACCACACATCAACACTGATTCTCTCAGACAGACCTCTTGCCGGGTCTACCTAGGCTTCTGCAAAAGGAATTAGATATCAGGTTTTTTGTCTCCTCTTCCAAAGCTTTTCCTAATACACACTGTCATGTTCTCCTACATGCATGGCAGCCTGCCTTTCTCTTTGTGACCAAGGATTCTGTCTCTTGTACTCTTTGGAGCTCTATTTTTAGGTTCCACAGGCTTTCCTAGACCTTCACACAGACAGCTGCCCTAAATAGCGATATGGTGGCATTTTGGAAGTGGCCTATCTGTTGCCTACTCTTTCTCAGCATTTTTATAGCTAGAAAGCCTGATTTGAGGTCATCTCTCAATATATTTTTGAGGATTTTTCTCTTGCTTATGCTGTTTAGGATCAGCTGACTCAGTGGACTTTCCTAACCCTAAGAGTGATCACTAAATGACTCGAAATACCAAAGAAAGGATGTTCAGTGTACAGGCAGAGGATTCAGTCCTAGTGTGATCCTGAATTTAATTTGGGTTAGTTTTGCATTGACTTGAGTCAGAGGAGGATGTTTTGTAATTTAGGACATTAACAAGTCACTGGGACATAGACTATTTCAGGAGTCATCGTCACTCAATCTATATTTGGAATTCATGAGCTTTCAAGTGAAAAATGGCATTTGTTTTTTTTACCAGGCTCTATGCAACTTTACATTTATCCAACCCCACCATTAGACTGATAGCCAGCATATTTGGCCATAGTAAAAAGGCAAAGATTTCTGCCACAAACACATACTCTCTAAAATCTAGAGTAACGCTAACAAGAAGGGGTAGACGATGTTAAACTTCTGTTGTTTTGTTGTTTATTTCCTTTAGACCTGTGTGAGATATCCTAACTAAAACACCCCCAGATAACTATGATGGTAGAAAGAATGCAGTCTTTGGAATGAGGCACATTCAACTTTCAATTAGAGTCTACTCGTACCACCTATGTCATCTAGAGCAAGTTTTTACTCTCGCCAAGCTCTTGTCTTCTCCTGGTAGCGTGAGGATAATGGTAGCTATCTTACCCAGTTGTGGGAATGCCTGCCACAAAGGAGATACTTGTGCACACTAACATCCATTCCAAATTCCCTCTGGTGTACCTCCCTCACTACAGAGGCTGGAAAGCAAAAAGGGACATTTATCAGACTTTCTTGCAGCTCAAGCTGCAGATGTGTTTTAGATCCCATCAATTGCATGCATTCACATAAGACTTGAGTATGGCGCAGAGTTAAGAAGAGAGAGCTATCGGCTGAGAGTAAAGTGCCTGTTTTGTGGACACAGACTGTGGCAGAGGCAATGTGACTCAGCTGCTTCCTAAAGGAGTGGCTTCCTGCAGCAGTGTCTACTTCCTTATTGTGGCAAAGGCCACATGATTCCGGGGGCTGAGAGTTATTCCTAGAAGCTTAATCAAGAGCTTGCTCCTCTAGCCCTTCTAGCAATTTTGTAAGCCACCTAATACCTAGTATAAATCTCTTTATGCTTAAACTAGTGATAGTAGTTTCTATCAAAAACTGTAACTGAAACAAAACTGAATATGGGATAGCGAGTCCTCCTCCTCACTGTGCCTACATGCAAGCTGACATTCTATGAGATTCTAGGAAATACAGCAAGGAATGGGGCACAGTCCTGTCCTCGAGAGGTCTGTTGTTTTGTGGAAGAAACACATTTGTAAGTGGATATAGTTTAAAATGATCTAAGCACCATATGCTATCATGAAAGTGCTTTGAGAATCAGGGGATGGAGGAAATAACAGTAGATTTTTATGAGCTAGGAAAGGCTTCAGCAAGATGACATTTTACAGAGTCAAGAAGACTGAGTAGGAGACCGTTAGATGGAAAAAAAGGAGGGGTGGAATAGGAGAAGGGCATCTATAATTAAGGGCTCAGCTTTTGCAAAGGGGGATGGGCATGCTTGTAGCTCTGGCTTGGGCAATGCAAAGACAATATATGTAATCAAAATATTTGTACTCCCATGATATTCTGAAATTTAAAAAAAGAAAAGAAATAAAGAAAAAAGAAAAAAAGGAAATGCTCCTGTGTTCAGAGCAGTGTGAGAGGCTTGGTGTGGTTGGGATACAGCGGTAGTGGGAGGAGGATGGGGACGAGATGGGTTTGGAGAGTCAGGTTCTGACCAGATTGTGTAGAACTGTATGTGCCCAATTAGGAACTTTGAATTTTATCAATCAGTCATAGGGAGGCAGCTGGGATTTTGAAGCAAGGGGATGAAAATAAACAATTTTTTGGATCATGAGGAAAACTCAGGCATTAGTGTAGATAATAAATTGGAAGGTGAATTATCTTTGCAGGCAAATAGTAAGCTGTTAAAAAAAAGAGGTGAGCGAGAATGAGGGTTGTGGCAGAGATGGAGAAGAGGCGCAGAACTTAGAATATATTTTTAAGATAAAAATGTAAGGATTGGAGACCAATTGTATTACAAGGAGACGAAAAATAAGAAAATGAGGTTTCTAGCCAGAATATAGGTTTCACTGGAGTAAGAACTTTGCTTGTTTATGGATTTATCTTCGGTACTGAGAATAGTTCCTAGCACATAGTAGATGGTCAGTAAATATTTTATTAAGTAAAAGGGTAGGTGGTGATACCATGAGCTGCATTGTCTTGGTTAATGAAGTTATTCTTGGATGTCTATGGTTATTCTTGGATATCCAAGTGGAATGTTCATTGGGTGAATCCGGTGCTTAGGAGAAAGAACTAGATTTAACGTATAAACTGCGAAGTCATCAGCATAGAGACAGAAGTTGAAGCATAGATAAGATGTTCCAGGGAAAATATGTCAAGTGAGGAGTCAACTAATGATGGATTTCTGGAACATACCAGACCTTAAAAAGTTGGCAGAGTAGAAGGAGCTTATGAAGAAGATTGACATGCAACGGCCAGCAAGGGACACTGTCCTGGAGAGAGTGGCATGTTCAAAGGGAAAGTCAGAAGAAACTTATTGGTACACAGTGTCAATTCTGTTGCAAGAGTAAGTAGGATAAATACCTAAAATAGGCTATTGGATGTCTAAATTCAGAGGTCTTTAATCAATTTTGCTAGTCTCATTTTAACAGAGTGGTAAGATATAGAAGTCAGATTGCAGTGGGTTTGGTACTGAATAGTTTAGGATATAAAAAGGTTGGGTTGAGTTATTGGCTTACTCAGCCAAAATATGTGTAGGGCAGGGATGAAGCTGGCCTTAGGAATGGCAGAGCAATCTCTTGATTCTCTTAGCCCAGCTTCTCTCTGGATGCCAATTTTATTCTCTTAGCAAATTTCTCTGGGAGGAATAGGCTACTGACAACTTTAGCCACCCACTTTCATGGTTTTACAACTACAGAGAAAATGAGTGTCTTTCCAGCTCCAGTTTGAAAATTTCAGGGAAGAACTTTAATTGGTCTTATTCAGGTCACATGCCCATCCATTGGACCAACCACTGTGGCCAAGTCCTTGATCATCAACTAAGCTTGCCCACCCCTAGACTAATCACTGTGACAAGTAGATGTGCTCCTGTAAGAAGACTGCAGCTCCCATACGGCACACTTGTCAGAGCAGAGAAGGGTTGAGGAGTCGGGAGAAAGAAGCATGTCTCAAACATGGCCACGGGGGAAAAACTGAGAGCAGCACACTTACTCCACATCTTCTCTGCTACAGGAAATAGAAAACAGTGCAGTAGATTGAGTGGAGAGTAGGAGAGGGGAAAGCTAAGACACTAAGTGTAGATTTCTCTTTCAAAAAAATTGAGGGTCATTTATCTGGAGAGTGGCCCGAGCAGGTGGTTTACCTCTCCCTTAGAGTCTGAAAGTCCTCATAGGGCACCCCAAACAAACATATAATATAAGTGCAAATATTATGACTACTGTGCAAATTTCAGCTAGAAGACAAGTTTTCTAGTTTTCAAATTTGCTGGTGAAGGGGAGAAATCTAGTGGAGAGGATAGGATTAAAGATACAGGAGAGGGAGGAAGGGACTCACTGATGGAAGAAGTTCTAGATGGTGGCATAGAGAGTGGCTCTGGCCTCGGAGAAGAGCCACCTTGCCTCTAAGCAAGACGCAAAAGATATTGATATAGATTGCTAAGAATATGTTTAGAGTGGAAGGAATAGAGAAGAAAATACTTCACATGGCCTTTACCTGTGAACCAAATGGCATAAACTGGCTTAAATGAAAGGAGTGTTGGGGATGGAGTCAGGCTTTGAAGACAGCAGTGGAAATATGGAACAGCCATGATGGAGGGTATAAATAAGAACCTCCTGGGGACAAAGTAAAGGATTTTTGAGCAGCATTGTGAACCTTTGATGATAAACCTGAATCACTTAGGAGAAACGAGATGTTAGCTAAATCACAGAAGCTAACATTTCCGAACTCTTCCTATATGCTGAGCACCATGCTAAGAACTTCACCTGTACTGTCTCATTCAGTTAACTCAACCACCTATGAAATGAGTGATATCATCTTTCCTTACAGGTGAGGAAACTAAGACAAAGAGAGGGCCTTGCTCAAGTTCACACACTTAGAACATGGCAGAGATGGGATATGGTTTTAGGCCTGTCTGACTTCAGAGTCAGAGCTCTTACCTCTGCAGACCACTCTTCCCTTGCTCTGGTCCTGCCTACAGTAAGGCGATGCTGCCAGCACATTTGGTAATAAGCAATTTCAGTTTTTCAGGGGTTCAGGCTGTTCCCACCTCCTAACTGTGTTGCTTACCACATGCCCCGGTGGGCTATCCACAGGGGACATAGAAAGCTCAGGACCCAAAGTTATAGCTTTTTTACAGCTTCTCCTGGCCAGGGTCATACAAAGAGCATTTGCATCTCAGCACTGACCTTCCCAGCACTGTGACCTTGAGCATGGCACTTGGCTTTCACAGGAATAATGGCGAGCAGCAGAAATGAACCAACTGAATAGAGATGGACGGTATAGTTAAAGGTACATGACATTTAGAGTAGAGAACCTAAATTAGAAATGAATCTGCTACTTTGCAGCTAGTTTGGGACAAGTTATTTCAATTCTGTACACATCCTTTTTTTTCCTTCAGTTTTTAATATGGGCCTGAAATACACTCTTGGTAGGAATACAGTAAGAGTTACTTTAAGTAAAGAGTTACTTTAAGTAAAGCATGAAAAGAGTGCCTGGCATACCGTAGGTGCTCAAATCTTAGTTCTTACATTATCATGTTATCATTAGTGGATGGTTGGGGGAGAGCCATTTGTCTTTACTAAGATAAGCCAGTGTGTTAGTGCTTTCATAACTTCTTTCCTAGTCATACAGACCAGTATTCCCAGCTGGGGGTGATTTTTGCTTCCCAGGGGTCATTTGGTAACGTCCGGAGACATTTTTGGTTGTCAGAGCTGGAGGGCCACTACTGGAATCTTGTAGGTTGAGGACAGGGATGGTGCCAAACATCCTACAATGCTCAGGGCAGCCCCCCACAGCAAGGAATTATCTGGCCACAGTACTGATTTTGAGAAATCCTGCCATAGGAGAGAACACTGCTGAAATGAAGCTATTATAGTAGGAAGAAATGGTGAGGGGTGAGATGGAGAGGATGTTTTCCCCTTTGAATGTGTAACCCAGGTTCATCCGGGAGAGCTTTGAAAAGGCTCTGTGAGTGGAATACAAACAGACTCAGTCGGCCAGCAGAGCAAATGGCCTCCGGACTATTGATGGCTTCTTTCTTCCTCTCCGCATTTGATGAGGGAGAGTGGCGTGTGTCTGGCAGCCTGCTGCCATTTATCCTCTTTGTTAGGGAACATTGCCTGAGGACGCTTTGTGGTCAGCACTGCCCGGTGTGTAATCACGACTCTGACCACTTTTTCTGAACTAAAAATTGATGATGAGTCAAGTATAAGTGTATTTATAGGGACAAGGAGAGAGGACCTTTGAAACTGGGACAAGCCTGGAGTTTCCAGGTTATGTCACTGGAAGAGAGACGACAGGAAGAGCCGTGGACATGGAACTGTGAGATCCAGGCACAAATCTCAGCTCCCCTGATTTCTGGCTGCCTGAACCTAAGATGTCCCTAAGCTTCTCTGAGCCTCAGTTTCTTCGTTTGAAAAGTTAGATTAATGATACTAACCTCAAGTGATTGATGTAAGGCTTACTGACATGATGCATTTGAAAGTGCTTTGTAAATTGGTAAGTGGAATCAGCTAATTACTTAGGGTGTTTTAATAAACAATAATAGTGACATATACAAGATGTGAGTATAAAATAAAAAGATTATATTTCCTGTATTAAAAATACACAGAAATGCAGCTAGAATTTAGGTGCTCGGCTGGACATAGGCATCCCCAGAGCAGGATCTTTGGCTGTTTGGTTCACTTCCTGGCATGTACACCAGAGACAAACCACACAGACAATGCTGGAGTTCTGAGTGAAGTTTTTTTTTTTTAATTTGTTTGAGACAGAGTCTCACTCTGTCACCCAGGCTAGAGTGCCATGGCCATCAGCCTAGCTTACAGCAACCTCAGACTCCTGGGTTCAAGCAATCCACCTGCCTCAGCCTCCCGAGTGGCTGGGATTGCAGGCACAAGCCACCACGCCCAGCTAATTTTTCTATTTTCGGTAGAGATGGGGGTCTTGCTCTTACCCAGGCTGATCTTGAACTCCTGGCCTCAAGCAATCCTCCCACCAAGGCCTCTCAGAGTGCTAGGATTACAGGAGTGAGCCACCATGCCCAGCCTTGAGTGAAGATTTTTGTTCTTTCCTTTTTTATTTTCTGATTTTGCAAATGTAAAACACATGCCAGGGAACCTAGCTTTCAGATTAACTGGTTCTCAGAATATAGAGAAAAAGTAAAATGTGTAGTAAAAATTATTATGTGGTAGTTGACAATTCTGAGTAGTTACATTTGGGGTCAGTTTCGATAAACAGAAAGTTCTATCTTTCATTGAAATAAAACCTGAAAAACAATCCCCACTCCCAACAGAATGTTCCTGTTTCCTTTTTCCCTTTTTTGTTTTGTGTGGCTTATTTTAGGATAGAAAACTTTTGGGAAGGCCCTCTAATTCATTCATGGCCTATCTCTTGGTGTGAAAATCTTTTTAGAAATGCAAATTTCTTGTGGGTCATGATTGACTACCCTTCTTGTTAGGCTAAGTTTTTTACATAGTAGACATTCAATAAATATTTGTTGGAGGAATAGAAGAGGAGGAGGATGTGAGATAATGCATATAATTATCAGAATGCCTGATAATTATTAACTTCTCAATAAAAGAGAACTGCTTGGATTTGTAAACGATAAGGTCCTGTGCGTGAGAATATTAAACCAAAAGGTGCTGTGGATTCTGAAGACACTGGAGAGAAGAATTCTAGGGGCTCCTGTGAATGTCTTTGCTTTCTTGGTAAAAAGGACATTGATGGAACTGCCTTTACTCTCCTTATTTTTATGTTGAATACAGACATCATGACTAAAATTGTGGCATAAAGTGACAGAGATGAGGCCAAAAGACACATGTCAGGGGTGGCTGGGTACAAAGCTCAAAGGAGCTATTTCTGGCAGCATGATGGAGCCAGCCTATCCGCCCTACACTGTTTATCTACTGACTTGTAGCTTATGTGAGAAAAAATAAAACCCGCATTTGGAGAAGTCACTAGATGTTGGATTTGTCATTATGCACATCCAGACCTGGTGCCAGGGACACAGCCCACATTAGACTCGGCAGGCACACCACATCCCACCACCAACAGGATGGCATCTTGAATGGAAGAGCAAAGATGTGCTTCTGTGTCTCCTTTATATGGGCCTTCAATTTTATTTTTTAGCCAGTCTCAAGTTACATTTTTACTGACATTACGCCCTAGGATTACCATTTCTTGAACTTTCTTTTATCTTTCATCCCATATTCACCAGTGCCCATTCATCAATATAATATACTCAAGAGGAGGGTGAGGCCCCTACCCAGGGTTCAGGACTCTCTCAGCTTAGATCTTTGTGGCCCTCCAAGGGCCACGTAAACTCACAACTGGAACTTCCCTCTAGGCACTGAGGAAGTAGGCAGAGAGTGTCTGCTTTACCTGGAAGTGCAGAGATGATCTAGTCCAAGGGTTCTTTGGAAGTGTATAAAAAACTTTTTGAGGAGTGTGGGTTAGTGGGGGTGCTGGGAAGGTCAGGATCTATCCTCTCTCTTCCTTCTCTCCGTTGAACTAGAACTTCCCTATTTTGACCTGTGTTATATAGTGTACATTAGAAAAAAGGGTTTTATGGCTAGAAAACCCTGATTTACAGATATGTTACATGAGGATCACAGAGGTCAATCTAACAAATACTTGTTGAGAATCCACTCACTATCTACGCAATATCACTACAGGCATTTCTGCACACTGCACAAACCCAGGGATGCGGTTCCCACGCATCCCAGTGTAAATGCCGCCCCACAGCTGTGCAAGGAGGCAGCCTGAACTACAGGTGCCACACAGGTGAGTAAGCCAGTGTTCTGACCTTGAGGTACTTGCCATTGTGTGTAAGGAAGGGATGGGGAAGATACAAGACACACTGTGGTTGCTGTGTAAGGCAGAGCAAGATAAACAGAGATACCAACTCAATTTTACGGAAGTTCAAAGAGATGATAGGTATAAAAGGCGGAGGTATCAGAAATGGCTGCATACAGGAAGTAGTATTTAATATCAACTTTCAAAGAAAACTAGACTCATGAGTGGATTAATATAGACAGGTAAAAGTGAAATAAATCTTTAATGAGTGTGGATGATAGGTGAATACATAGGTCCTATTGCATTTAAACTTCATATGAAGCAAGTTTATTGTCCCTATTTCACAGATAAGGAAACTGAAAGAAAGAGGTTGAAGAATCTGCCCAAGGCTAATTCTTATAGCTAACAACAGGGGTTGGGGGGAGCACATGGGAGTCAGAACCCAATCTAGTTGCTGTCCAAGCCTATGCTTTCTCTAGATTCGCGCTGAAATGACTTCAGGCAGAGGAGAAGGAAACTACCATGTGGGGAGACTATAATAACTGTGTACTACTGTATACCTTGGTTTGAAGACTTACTCATCTAACCCCATGGCCACTGCAGAGAGTCAGTGCTATTATCGTCACTTTACACAGAACCCTGTGCCACATTACACAGATGGTGGCAATTTTGCGTCTTCAGTTTGCGTTGTATTTATTGGTTTCAGTCTAGGTATCCCTGATTTCAGGGCCATTCGCTTACCTTTCACTCGTGTGGCCGCGGGACTCAGGAGACAAGGACGGGAACCTCTGGGGGCAGGGCCGGTGGGGGAGGGGAGGAACCGTAGATTCCGCCACAGGAACGGTGGCCCCTGGCTGTGGTAGCATCGAATGCCGAGGTGAGGAAAACGTCAGTGACTCTCCTCCTCCCATCCGGTTTGCTTTCTGTCAACCTCAGGCTTTCTGGTAGACTGGGTCCTCTCCCTGGGAAGCAAGTCCTGAGGCAACAGCGTGGGTCCTGGTGTTTACTTTGGGAAGTGACCCTGTGAAACAGGAGCGGGGCAGGGAAGGGTGAAACGGAGAGGTGGGCGGCGCCACACGGGACGAGGCCGGGCGCGGTGACTTCTGTGGGGCCCGGGGCGCCCCCTCCCCGGCACGGGCGCCCTCCCCGGCACGGGCGCCCCCTCCCCGGCACGGGCCCCTCCTCCCCGGCACGGGTCCCCCTCCCCGGCACGGGTCCCCCTCCCCGGCACGGGCCCCTCCTCCCCGGCACGGGCGCCCCCTCCCCGGCACAGGCCCCCCTCCCCGGCACAGGTCCCCCTCCCCGGTACGGGCCCCCTCCCCGGCACGGGCCCCCCTCCCCGGCACGGGCCCCTCCTCCCCGGCACGGGCCCCTCCTCCCCGGCACGGGCGCCCCCTCCCCGGCACGGGCCCCCCTCCCCGGCACGGGTCCCCCTCCCCGGTACGGGCCCCCTCCCCGGCACGGGCCCCTCCTCCCCGGCACGGGCCCCCCCTCCCCGGTACGGGCGCCCCCTCCCCGGCACGGGCCCCCCCTCCCCGGCACAGGACCCTCCCCGGTACGGGCCCCCTCCCCGGCACGGGCCCCTCCTCCCCGGCACGGGCCCCCCTCCCCGGCACGGGCCCCTCCTCCCCGGCACGGGCCCCTCCTCCCCGGCACGGGACCCCCTCCCCGGCACGGGACCCCCTCCCCGGCACGGGACCCCTCCCCGGCACGGGCCCCCCTCCCCGGCACGGGCCCCTCCTCCCCGGCACGGGCGCCCCCTCCCCGGCACGGGCCCCTCCTCCCCGGCACGGGACCCCCTCCCCGGCACGGGACCCCTCCCCGGCACGGGCCCCCCTCCCCGGCACGGGCCCCCTCCCCGGCACGGGCCCCTCCTCCCCGGCACGGGCGCCCCCTCCCCGGCACGGGCCCCTCCTCCCCGGCACGGGCGCCTCCTCCCCGGCACGGGCGCCCCGCGGGATACGCGCCAGGGGTGTCTGGCCTGGACGGCGGAAAGGAGCAGCGTCCGCCCCCTCCGGCCCCGCGTGCGACTCCCTCACACTTCCAGGCCGTGTGGGTGCCAGGGCCGGGGGGAAAGGTGGCCGAGACGGCGTGAGGTGGGCGCAGGGGTGTCCGAACAGGACACCTGGGCCAGAAGGCCCCTCCATTCTGAAGCAAGATTCAGCAGTCACAGACCTGAGGCTGTTTCATGTCTGATCAATTTGTGATCTCTACGAAACGTCTTATAAATGGATTCCTACAATATGTGGCCTCTGTGTCTGGCTTCTTGCCCTTAGCAGTGTTTTCAAGGTTGGGAACAAATGTTGGAAAGACTCTCTTTGCTGCTTCCGTGAGCCCTTTCCGCGGTCCTGCTGGGAGTTGGAAGACGAGTCGGTCCCTGGAGGTGTCACTGCTTGCAGAATAGCGGCCCCTGGTGGCCCCCAGGTGAACTCCGCCAGCCCGGCTGTCCGGACAACCGTGTGCCAAGCCACCCCCGTGTTTAAGTGAGGAGATGAGGGTAAGAGCGTTCTTTTAAAATGCCAGGGGAACTTTTAAAAAATCAAGTTTAGCTTGTCCCTACTACGGAAGCTTTACTGAAGCAAGATTGAAGGTCAGACAGGCGTTAGGAATTGTTGGTCATCCTGCTCTATATTACAAGAACCTGTAAGGCTGAGATAAGTATATGGGGCCATTTGCATTGCTTGAGATTACGCCAGTGGGATTTGATGTTCTTATAGGTTAGCCCCAATGAAATAGCAAGTGCATTTGGAGAAATCCATACTTAAAGTTATGTTAAATACCTATAAATTAAATCTAAACACAGTTGTGCTATTAATTCGGCTATTAGTAGCAATCAAGTGTTCAAGCCCTGAAAATTGCCCCATCAAAATTCAAGTCAGTGGCAAACAAGATAATGAAGAAGCATATTCTTATGCTAATACGGCTATACAGGGCCTTGCCCTCCCCCAGTGAGAAACATTACATAGATCTTTGGCCAAATATTTGTTCCTGCTTTTTGGTTCCTCCACAACCATTTCGACACTTTCCTAGGCACATTTTCTTCTCCTGACATAAATTGGAATCCAGTACAATAGAAGACAGTCACCTAAAAAGAGTTTATGTGGAGCACAGGTAGGAAGCTAATATCTACTAATCCAAACAAGATTCTCCTTGTGGTACACTTCAATGGCTTGCTGAACTTCTTTTCAGCAGGTGATGCATCGGTGATCACTTCCTTCATGAGGGTATGTACACAGACCCTGAGGTATATGTATATGTCCTCCATGAGGGTATGTATATCTAGCCTGCTAGTAGAGGTAAATGTAAAAATACACAGCATTCCCAGAGCCTATGAGAGTGCCTAGCACATAGTAGGTGCTCAGTAAATATTTTTAGATTGATTGTCTAAATGAAAAGTGTTCTGAAGACATAGTTTCTAGTTCTGAATCTGTAGCTTGTGTTTTGGCCTAGCTCACAAAGTCCTTGTGAAAATCAGATGAGATAATGTGCTTTAATATACTACTTTAAAATAGTAAATTTCCATAATGTGACATATGAAAACTGATGATAGCAATTGACCTTCTGCAGTTTTTGGTTTGGTTCAATTTAATTAGTTGAGTGCCTACTGCAAGCAAGGTATAGGTGTAGACATTGCTCAGGAGTCCCAGAAAAGTTAGGCACAGACCATGTTCTAAAAGAGATTGTGAGTTTTGATAAAAGGAAAGGATAATAAGACAAGTATAAAAATAAGCACATCAGGTGAGCTATTCAAAATAATCATTAGTATGATACAGGCAATTAACTACGAGAATGGAAGTCCACTAGTAGAACTGAACATCAATCCTAGGTAGAGGTAACAGGGACTTTAGAATAATGTCTTCACCAGTCAAAAAGAGAATAAGGAGCAAAGTAATAGAACTACTCAAAATTTTCCACTGAAGTGCATGTAACAGTAGATAAGAGTTAAAAAAATATATATTTTTAGCAGTCTGGGCCTGTGTAGCCCTAAATGGCCTGCTACGATTTTGAAATTATTTTGAAGTCCTGGGATTTATCCCAAACATCATGTGCATTTTGCATTCTGTACCATAATGTACCCCATTACTTTGCATTATAATATAAAAATATCGCCCCCTACCCCACTCAAAATCTGAACATAATTGGCCTTCCAGGAAGGCTTACTGAATTTATTTCGATATACTTAGTCATCTTCCTTGCACTGCAGAGGATGTACCCCAGCTGAGAAGCTGAGGACCACAGTGGGAGAATCGTAGAGTCAGATAATTCAATCAGAAGTAGATGTTTTTTCCAAAGGATCTACTCTTTTGGGTGTCCATGTGAGAAGGACAGCACATGTCCATTTTATTTTATTTGTTTTAAGCCTAGACTTGGAATTTTGTCATTCTCTGTGGAGTAAACTCAGTTTTCCTGTTCCTAGACTAGTTCTCAATGGCCTGCTGTGACTTCTCAGGGCTCTGTAAGGGCAAGCAGGGTCAGAGTTTTGATTCACACTCTATCCACCTCTCTCCACCTCTCCCCCATTCTCTGAGGTCTCTGGTGATGTTTTGATGACCTAATTCAATTATGTTTTCTCAAACTCATCTACCATGACCTCTCTGCAGCATTTGGACATGAGGGACTAACTACTTCCTCCAACTGATGGAAAACATTTCTGGGATTTTGTGAGAATGCGCTTTAATTTTCTTCTCTCTGCTCTCACTATTGCTGAGTTTTCTCCTTACTCTTACTTGCTAAATGTGGGCGACCTTCCAGTTTTGATTTTTAACTCTTTGTGTCTCCATCTTTACTATTTATCTTTAGGCAAACACATTGTGTCTTACTTTCAATGGCAACTAATATAATGTCAACTGAAGAATCACTAAATTCTTAAATTTGGAGAAGAGAGCTTTATTTCTTATAAAAGGTTACAACCTGAGGGCTGGCCATCCCACAGGCTGGAAAGCATAGCCCCTGGCACAAATTGGAAGCAGGCACTATGGGGAGGTAAGGCTGGAACAGGAATTTATGCTGAATGGGGCAGCTAAGTACACATATTCAACAAGTTATAGGAGGAGCTACAAATATTCGCCAAGGGGCATGCATATGCATAGTAAGCAAACAAGCATGTTACATGTGTCCCATGTTCACTTTGGGGTGGGGGAGACTTAATATTTAAATGCATTCAAATTAGGCTCTATGCATCATAAGGTGAAACAGAGGACACAGAGGCATCTTGTGTGCAGCCTCTGTAAACTGGCCAGAACCAGTCCATGGTTGGTGGCCCCTCATCAGGAAGAAATGCCAGTCAGTTGTATAAATCAGCAGTGGAGCAAGTCTTTCAAAAGAGTTGGTTTCTGTTTAGCTCTTAGGAAGGAAAGCCATATGGTGGTTATCAAGGGAGGGGGTCTGAGGTGTGTCTGGTGTCCTGTCTTGTCATGGCTGAGTACTCAGTTTTTGAGGCTTCTCTGGGGTCCCCTTGGCCAAAGCGGAGCCCATTCAGTTGGTTGGGGGGCTTAGGGTTTTATTTTTATTTCTCAATATGATGCTAAATTTAAGTCTTCATAAATAATGCCCTCAGCCGTAACCCTGCCTGACCTCCAAGCCTATAATCCAACAGTGCAGAAGACATTCCCCTTGGATGTCTTCCTGTTACTTCACCCCAACAAGTCCTGAGCATTAGTCACAGTCTTCATCTTTCCTAGACCCACCTTACCTCCAGACTTGCCCATTCCTGCCAATGTCACTAACTTCCATCTTCACAGTTGCCCTGGATCAAAACCTTAGGATCATTTTTCCCTGTCCCTTCTTGTTCATACTTTATATCGACACAGTTGCCAATACTTATTGGGTGAATTATCACCAATCATTGAAATCTGATAGAACTAGCAGCAAGATTTCACTTCCTATTAATCTCTATGCTTTTCTTTCTCTCCTGCCCACACTCTGACCCAGATCCCAGTCAGTCTAAGGCCACCAATGTTCCTCAAGGGAAGTAGGGATTTCAATGCAGGAATGTAGAGATAAGAGTTAGCTTTTAGTTCTTTTGACCTCTCATTTTAAGCTCTTGAGAATCAAAAGGGAGAGCCCAGAGCAGGCAGGCAGAGCTCACTGTTTATGCAGTAATAAAGATTAGAGAGAGAGTTAAAGGAGAGAGTCAGTGTAAAGGCCACTTGGATCAGACCTGGAAGATAAGCCAGGTGAGGGGGACCCAGGGGGCTATTTTGGGGGAGTGTGTGAAAGGCTTGGAAGGTGGCAAATGCCAAGGAGCCACTGGGAAGTGACCCCCACCTGCCACACAGACTCCCCTAGCAGATCTTGGAGGAGGGTGGCCGACCAGCCCCTCTCTTGTCTGTGGATTGTCCCGTGGGGTTCCTATCCTAACTGCATGCACGCTAGTCCCTGCAGAAACAGAGTAGGTGGGAGGTTCTTAACCTAGCAAGGATGCATGTAAGAAAGAGCCCCAACATCTGGACCTGGGGGGACTCTCCTTACAAACACCTCAGCAGCTGGTAATGGCCAGAGCAACATCAAGGTGGGCAGACGGGAAAGTGAAATCTGACTCCTTTCTCTCTCTCAGCACATCCTGCATGGCCTGGAGGAGATTTAGAGGGATTAGTGTTCTCCTGAGCAACCCTAGCATCTCGCTGCCTAAACCACGGTGGAAGAAAAGATCGAGGATGTGAAAGACCACTAAGGAGCTGATTTTATTCAGGCTGTCACATTAAGGAGAATGTTCATTAATCAGAACCATCTCAAGGAAAGAGAGAAAACCCGGAGTTTTATAAAGGCAAGTAAACAAGGAGTCCTGCGGACAGGTGGACAGTGGTGAGTTTTATCTGAGTCATAAGGCACATATGCAAGGGCAGGGCAGTGCCCTGTGGTTTGCCCTTTCTTGGGACGTAATAAAGTAAGGGGGCATTTCTTAACCGGAGCTGCTTTTTGGGAACACAGGGCTCAGATAAAGTTCAATGTCATCAGGGGAAAACTGTAAAGCAAATATGTGTCTGCTGCTGTTTCCTACCCCAACAGTTGAAGGGTTCTTTTCACGTGGTTGTCCTCGTATCTTGTTCCCAGTTAGCTGTCAACTAATTCTTAATATAGTGTGAAAACCTAAGGTTCTGATCTGCATGAAAATGGTTTTTGTGAGGTTGTGCTTGGATTATGTCAGTCACTGTTCACCTAGACTATGACATAGAAATCTTCTCCTTCACAAAGGGAAGAAACTTGCATTTTCTTTACATACCAGGTCTGCTTTGATCGTACTCCCATGATCGTAGGTCCCCTCTGGAGCCTTTTCTAAGTGGGAGTTTTTCAACCTGTTGCTATTTGGGGCTGGTTTTGCAGTGGGGGACTGTCCTGTGCACTGCAGTGTATTCAGCAGCACCCCTGGCCTCTCCTCTCCATGTGCCATAGCGTCCCCACCCCACCCCACCCCACCCCTGCCCCACCACTATGACAATTGGAAATGTCTCCAGACATTGCCAAATGTCCTCAGGAGGGCAAAACCGTCCCTAGGTGATTACCACTGATATAAGAATTTATGTGTTAGATTCAGAAAATGCCAGGATTTGGTAGGAATGGAGAATATAAGCCAAACTTTGAGACAGCTGAATAAAATAATTAGTTTGTTAGGGGAGCAGCATGAAACAGCATTGGAGGCCAAGGAAACGAACAGAAAAGCAGAATTAGTACCTAGTGTTAAAGATCCAAATAAGGGTGAGGGAAAGGCTGGTGTCTAATTAGGAAAGACTTGTGAGTTTCCAAACAAATGAAATTAAACAATAAGTGTGTTCAGGATACTAAAAGTCCACACACAGAAGTTGTGGGTTATGAATTCTTATTCTATTATTTTTATATTTACTTATATCGTATTGAGTTATGTTTTATTACTTCATTCACCTTACATTAATGTTGTAAAATAAAATGGCATTTTATGTTTTAAGGGAGAGGTGTTTCAACATGCTCTGTCTTCTAATATTCCAAACTAAGAGAACTTAATTAATTGGTATAAAACTCAATTGTGCCATCTAGTGTTACAATTCTCAAATTGCAGGTGAAAAGATAGTTCTTTGGGGCAGGAAGAGTTTCATTTCTTTCAGAAAGAATAATGACAAGGAGTTATCGATAACAGCTTAATACGTGACTCTTCTCAGTGGTATTTATGTCTTAACAGTAATTTTTACTAGTTGTAAGTCTCTTGAGGCAGGGATCGTGTCTTGTTTTCCTTTGTATCCTTAGCACAGTCCTTGAAACACAATAGATGCTTAATAATTATCTGTTGAATAAATGGATGAATATGTACAGTTTGAGACTCAAAAAATTGGATATCCCATATAGAATTTCATGCACAGACAGGCTTGTTGCAGTGGACAATCGTAGGACAAGGAAAGAAACATCAGAGCATATAAGTGGCTTCTATGCCATCCTCGGAAGGCGATCATCATAGAATAAACCTCTGCAGTAAGGTGGGCCCAGCCTTTCAACCTGGTCTGCGGCATTCATCATTATCCCTGTGAAGAATATTTGTTAACTGGGGCTGTCCGTGTTCTCCAATGCACCCTCACCTCTGTGCCACAGCTATCTTGCTGTGCCCCAGCTCCATCAAGAGGATTTCATCTCCGTTCTGTAACCAAAAACTCTGAGGCTTACAAGTTGAATTTGCACATAAATATAGCCTCCCATAAACATAGAGAGTTTAGGTTTCCTTAGACCCTGCTTGCTCCTGACTTTGCATGTCTTGTGCAAAGATTCTTATGAAATGAAGATGTAGACGTATGCGTTATATACATTCTCCTGTATTTCACAATGTGGTTGAGTGTCATGAGATTTATAGCTTAAGAATGCAATGCACAGATTTATAAAATCTCATGGAGTTTTGCCAGAATGGAAGGCATTCCTCTGCTTTTAAGTGTTTATTCGTGAATAAATATAGAATTATTTATGATGAAATGGTAATAATTTTCATTGTTTTTTTCCCCACTTATTCTTTCTATAAATATGTACCAGTTGAGTGCTTATTCTGTGTAAAGAATTGTGTTAGGAACCTTTAAAGGGCTAAAAATGTGGAAGGCAGAGTCTCTTCCCTTGAAGAGTTTAATCCAGTTGGGTAACTTGGAGAACATAGGGCATACTCCCTTCCTGTTAAAAAGAGATAGAAGAAGAATGTAAGAGTTAAGTAAAAATGCAAATGGTGCAACTTTGTAAGTGCCTGCCTACATTCAGTGATTATAGTTCTACTCTGAATATCTTATTTGGTGTAATGAAGTGAGAAGTTGAGTAGAGTAAATCCTCATTTTCATCCTGTTCTTCATCTTTTGTTAGTTCATTTTTAGGAATAAATGAAGGCTAATGGGTGCTCCTTTAAATGTACTAGCTAAGTGCCATTATGCTCTTATTAACTATCAGTTTATTGAGGAAGTAAAGTGGAAAGACAAGTGCTTTTGTCCTCTAAAGGGGGGATTTTGGCTATGGTTCCAGTTAACAAACACAAACTAATGGAAACATCCAGAGATTGGGGTTGGGGGGAGAAGCAGAGAGGAGAGGATAAGAAGAGAGGACACACACACACACACACACACACACACACACACACGCGCACATGGACACACACAGTGAGTGAGTTAGATTTTGAAAGAACCCCTTGGGGAAAAAATACTTCTTGTAAATGTTAAAGTACCTGGTAGTATGTCCAGTAACACAAGTGATATACCAGTCTTCTGAAATAGGAGGGCAGGTGTTGTTATTCCTCTTTTATAGAGGAGAAAACTAAAATTTAGAGACAGTAATTGACTTGTTCAAACTATAAAAGTGGTGAGTACAGAAGCCAAGATTTAGAAATTGAAAGTTTTGATTCCAGATTTGATGTTTTGCTCCCATCCTATCAGGTTCTACTCTGCAGTTGAGAGTAAACAGAGATAGTGGAGAATAGAGAAAAACATTGTTGTTCTTTGTTCAGCATCCCTAATAAATTCATCCATTCTTTCAGCAAGTACTTACTGTGTGTCTAACACTCACAGGGCCATACAGCAAACATACGTCCCCCTTTGAGGATGAACTTGAGGCAAAAGCCAGTAAAAGTTGTCCCTGTTTTTTTTTTTTTTTTTTTAAAAAGGCTAAAATATTCTTTTAAAGCCACCGAACATCTCATTCTCCGTTACATTAAGTGTACCATTCTTCCAAAACTTTTGATCTAAGCCTAGAGATGTCCCTGTTTCTCTAATTTTCCAATTCACACAGTGCAGGTCTTCAAGACTACATGTTTTCATTTCTTAACAGTCTCCTCAGCAACTGCTCCTAATCCAGTGTACTTGGCATGAAGCTCCTGGGGTCATATTTTATGCATGTATTTTACAATTTTCCATTCCCTTAAGAATATATAATGTCTCCTCTTCCATATCCCATCTTACCCTAACTCTAGCCAAGCATGACAAACTACATTGTCCAGCTGCCTCTCCTTCCCTCCAAGGTCATCCTCAAGTATTTCCTAATGTAATTTCTCCACTTCCCTTTGACTATACTCACACACATGCACACACACACATTCTTTGCTACTCCTCTCCCTTGGAATTCTTCTTCCAACTAAAAAATGGAATTAATAATACCAATTGCAAAGGATTATTATATGGATTAAATAATATTAATATAACACAAAAATGCTCTGCCTGGCACAGAATAAGCTTTAATAATTACAGAAACTATTTGTGTTTATCCACACCCCCAAACTCAGTCCGCATTGACCACTGTTTTTCTTTGGGCAACCTCCTCAGAACTTCTGTATTGGAAGAATCCAGAATAAGACATTGTGGCATAACAATTATTTTGAGCTGAAGACATTTGAGTTCCTGAAATCCCTTATCTGCCTATAAGCAGAGCCTCCACAAAGGACTCAGTTGTCATAAATCCCCTCCGTGGGAGCAACTCTAATCTCTTCTTGGAGAGGTGAGGTTGGCACCATATCCAAATAAACATTGTCACAAAATTATCATATCTTCCATCTATTCTTCTAAGGGTCCATTTATCTTTCCAAAAAGTCATTTGTTTTTCCATAAATGTCTTTCCTCTTTTTAAGAAGTCATTTGTTCTCCTAGAAACACTCTCTACCCCTTCCCATACCCTATTACAAAGGTGTACAAGCCCCCAATTCTACCTGCATTCTTGAGTCACATTTCTTTGTGAACTCCCATGTACATTTGTAACTAAATCTGTTTTTTTCTTTTGCTAATCCATCTATTGTCAGTTTAATTTGCAGACCCTTAATCACTAAATTTAAGCAGGTAGAGGAAAAGCTTTTCCTCCCCTACCGTAGCATTTATAGAATATTATCTTGTACTCATTACATTACTTAGGTTTGCTTGTTTGTTTACTATAGCTGCACCTTCTCTTCTCAATAGATTATAAATTGCTCTAGCTCTAGGAGCATATTTGTGTGTGTGTGTGTGTGTGTGTACTTTATGCTATCTATTTATAGTGGTGTGGATGCTATAGAATTAAATAAGTATCTGTTATAATTTGGCATATAGAAGAAACTATTTTTGAATGAATGAGTAAATGAATATAAGAGATCATGGAGATTGGTCCCCTGATGATTATTCTTTGTGGTGCAAAGCTACCTATGAGGGTCTCTTTATAACCATCTGCTCCTTTTCCAGGTTTTGTTCTAGACTCCTTCTTCTTCTTCAACTCCTATACCCAGCCAGTAATTATGTTGTGTCAGTCTCATTAAGCTCATCACTCTTGAATCAACATTTCTATTAGTCCAGGCCATTTTCTTTCTCTTGTACAGATTCATACTCTGCAGGGCAGCCTAGATGGGTCTTTCTAAACTACGATGATGATCATAGCCTTTTCTTGCTTAAAATTCTTTATTGGTGCCCCACTGCCATTGGAATAAGGTCCAAATTGCTCAAAATGGCTGTCTTCATTTGGGTTCTCCAGAGAGCACAGTCTGAGGCATGGATTGGGGTGGAGGTGGTTTATTTGGGAGGTGAATCCACAGAGTAGAGTGAGGGAATCAGGAGAATGAACTTGAGAAAAAAGAAAAGTCAATACAGGATTTGTTATTGAGCTGGTTCCTGCTGGACAACTGGGCGCAATTCCCTGGAGACCCCTTGAGGATCCATGTAGAATAGAATTGTCAGAATTGTCCCCCAAGGAGAAGATTAGGGCATATATCTAATGATTCTGTTTCCATTAGTTGGAGAACTGTACCTGGAGCTGGACTGACTGCTCCCCCAAACTTCTGTCTGCTTCTGTGCAGAGGCTGAGCAGCTTTCCACAGCCTCAGAGAAAGTCTTGAGGCAGAATACTTGCTCAGGCAGGGCCGACAACCCGCACCCACGCCATACTGATGTACCTGGACTCCTCCAGATGTGCATCTGATTCCTCTGCCCAGAACCCTTTTCTCCTCAATAAATTCCGCTTTCCTCTAGTAGGAATATTGCCTCCTCCAGGAAATCTTCCCTGACTGATGTCTGCACCCCTTGCTATGTGGCCATAAGAAGGAGTTAGTTTGCTCTTCTTTCTTGCTCCCATATCACACCCTTTTAAATTATACTTGTCACTCTGCAGTGTCTTTATGGTCTACTTGAAGACTAAAAGTTACATGAGGTCAGGGGCTGTGTCTTTTCCACCATTATATCTGAAGATCCTGACATAGTAGCTGGGACACAGTAGATGCTCGGTAAATATTTATGGAATGAAGACTAGATAAGCCAGGTTACACTTGTGCCCTGAATGTCTTCTAAGGTATAGTACCTTAGTTTATAAGCAACACAAAGTCCAACTCAAACTGTCTTAAGCCAAAAAGATAATTCAGTAGCTCACTTCACTGAAAATCCAGGGTCAGCTGTAGCTTTAGGTACAGCTTATGAGGACTGAAACATTGTCCTTGGGATATGGCCCCTCTTCAGGAGGGGTGAAGGTGAGGTGGATGGGGTGAAGTGGTAATAACTTAGGCTGGGTTCCCTTGAGGCAGAACATCGTCAGGGATTCCGGTACAAGTGATTTATGGGGGAATGAGGAAAATAGGATAGGGCTGGGGAAAGCTAAGCAAGGGTGTGATTGCAGCAGGAGACCAGCTGCAGTGTGATTCCCACAGGGAGCCCCAGAGCATGAATTGCACCATGATGTTGGTTCCACCTGAAGGCAAAGAGAATGGCCTTTCATACCCCAGAGTTAATTAGTCATTGTCTGTGGGCTGTCTCTGGAGGTGCGGGGTGTGTGTTTATGTGTGTGAATTGTGCCTAGGTGGCTCCTATTTGGTTGAGGGCATCTCTCCTCATAAGGAAAGCTCAGAACTCTTAGCAGCTAGGGGATGGGGACACGAGCATGGTAAAAGGGGTGTAAGCAATAGTGCCTAGTAAAGGGGAGGTGGAGATCCAGTTCCTCTGGAATTACATGGACTGAGACTCAAGGAAGGCAAATCTACAAAGGAATATCTAGGTGCTGGTACCCAAAGAAAGGGAGGTAGATGCTGGATGGCAAAAAGGCAGCCTACATCCTGGGAGCACAGCTTTCTCTATTTGTTAGAGGTAGCTTGGCATCTCACTCGCTCTCTGGCCCCTCAGTACCGCCATCGCCCTGAAAGGATGCATTGATGGTTTTAACCTGTGCCACGCTGAGTAACGGAAGGTTTGGAATCTATAGTTTGGTTCTGATAGTCTCTGGTATTGTCATTTTATTTGCTTAACCACCTGAATGGCTGAACATTTAATTAGGGTAGACAGGATAGGAAAAATGGTGAGTGCTGTAAAAAGACAGTGAGGGAGGAAGGAGGCAGAAACACTGTCTCTGATAGATTTTCCCACTTTGAGCATCTTCACTTTTGGGGTAGGGAGAAAGAATGAAAAAATTTATTCCAAAATTTTACAATCAAACAGTCTTAGGCCTTTTCATGCTTTCTGTCATCAGCTGGCAGGATCTGAGAAGAAATCTTTTAAAAAAACCCATCAGAACACTGTTGGTTGAGAAATGTGAAGTTTCTATTTTATCCGGGAGCCACAAAAAATGTACATTTGACCTACCTGAAATAGGAAGAAAGCACGCCACGCAATCTTTTTCTTTTCCATCCTGAAGTTTCCTTTAATTAGCTCTAGGTAGCAGACCTTAGCATATCTGGCAGATGGAACATTCACACATCATCTGAACCATTTTCCTTCACAGTTTCTTACCTCCTGCAAGCATGGCAGTAGGTTTAAACAATCATGCATTTTGGTGGTTTCTCTATTCAGATTTCAATTTGAACATATGTTTGTTATCGTTTCTGAACTTGAGTGAATGTCTTAAGGGGACAACTATGAGAAAATTCTTTAATTGAGGTTCTGTTTGAGTTCGATTATTAAGGATAATGAGTATAACTATTTATTAGTCTAAGTCAGTCCCTCTGCCATGGAAACATCTGTCACGTGAAAGAATAAAGCTATAGACTTTGCTGGCAAGTATGATGTGCAGTTCCCCTCCAACGATGAGATTTAATCTTACTGACCATTACACACATTAATCCCCACTTGATCTGCAACCTGATGGGATCTATTAAATCATTCCCATCCTGTTCTTTTGATGGTATGCTCCTCCACCCCACCCTCAAATGTTATTAATTTTTAAATAGTAATCTAAGCCCATTTTTGTGCTATAGGTACAATTGTTGAGAGGCTCCTGGCATTAGGGCCAGTGTGTGGTATTTTGAGTGTGTAAGTGAATAGTGTGTTAAGTACACTCCTGCTCATGGAGACAGCTGCTTGTGGCTATGCATGTCTCTCTCCCTGGGGCGTGATATAATACTGGGTCTCTCAAAGTTCACTTATTGGCTGTCTTTACAATTTTGTCATATCAGTGTTTTGCCTGCACAGTTTTTAATTTAAAAATTTCCCCTAAATTAACCCACATTTAAAGAGTTTACATTCTACTCTATCCTTATTGTAAGTAATAATATCAGTGTGTCAGAGATTTGGCGTGCCATTTGCATACCTTATTACATTAGATACATGATGCGTATTTTTCCACATTTTTAATATCTCTGCAGTCCTGATGCATCTTACAATGGTTGCCAATTCCCACCCTTGCACTTTCTGTTGACTGGGCAGCAATTAGGACGTAGTTGTCATTGCCTGACACCTTCTGGTGAGAAGAAGAAGGCACCAGCTGAAAACTTAACAAGTGGATGTCAGCAGCGTGGATGAAAATCCTGAAGACAGCGTGGGAACACTCTTGAAGAAATGCAGCTTTGCCAGTGCTGTTGATGACATGGACAACAACATCACGTGGGAAAACGTGGCCATTCTTGACCTCAAGTTTAAAAGTGGTTTCAGAAAATTGAACGCTTGATTGTAAAGAAATTTAAGGAATATTTTAGCCAATTAAATTTGCATATGTGTTCTTTTTTATGTATGCCTAAGTGCAATATATTTTAAAATTCTATGTCTGAAGAAGCCTAAAAGAGTTCTTTCAGTAAGAATAAAACAGAAATGTTAAGTGATAAGAAAACATTGGGTCATAGCAGTGTTTTTTTTTTTGTCTTAGCAGTACATAAAATACTGGTATACATTACAATCAAAAGTGTCTTAAATTTGATGAGATATTGCATTACCTTTCTAATGTACATTAAAATAAAAACAAACAAAACAATCCCTCTATGTAAACCTAACAGCTCCTCTAGTACCTCCAGCAGTGTGCATGCTGTGTTTGGGATAACGTTAGTATAGTGATGAAATGGAGTTTGTTGTGGGTTGGATTCTGGCCTTAGTCACTTACTTACCAGCAGTGTGACTTACTTAAGTCCCAGTTACTTTATCTCTTAAATGGATGTCTTGAGTGGGTATGCTCAGAAGGAGATCCTAAGAAAAGCAATTGAGTGTAAATAGTGTTGGGGATCCCAGGAAGGAAAGTGTCTTTGTCCATTTGGGTTGCTGTAACAAAATGCCATAGACTAGTTAGCTTATAAACCACAGAAATTTATTTCTTACATCTCTGGAGGCTTGGAAGTGTGAGATCAAGGCACCAGCAGATTTGGTGTCTGGTGAGGGCCTGCTTTCTGGTTTATAGGTGGTGCCTTCTCACTGTGTCCTCAAGTTGTAGAAGGGGACTAGCTGGCTCTCTGGGGTCTCTTTTATAGGGGCACTAATCCCTTTCATTAAGGCTCTACCCTCATGACCTAATTACTTCCCAAAGGCCCCACCTCCTAATACCATCACTTTGGGGGTTAGGATTTTGGTTTATGAATTTTGAGGGGACAAAGATGTTTACACCATGTAACAAAGATAATGGAAAAGTGAGGCAGGGAGAAAAAGGAAGCCAATACAAGTACATCTTCACTGTGGGCAGTTGGGACTCTATCCCACTGGAACCTCTGACCTGGGCATGTGTAGAACATGCCTCAGTGTTAACCCATCCGAGGGTGGAGAAAGCTAGGGTGTTTATCTGTCAAATACTTTTCTGCATTGACTGAGCACTGCTCCCAGGGATACTAACTCCGTAGCATTTCTGACTGCCCCATGCACCTGCAGCCAGACATGCGCCTGTAGCCAGAAAGTTTTGAGGCAGAGATGGGCTGGCAATTGCAGGAGGAAGCTGTCGACATGTACAGGAATAGGGAGCGCTAAGAGCATGCAAGCAGGAAACCAACAACATTTCCTCCAGTGGGGATAAGAACACTACCTCAAAGCACCGTTGAGAGTCTTAAATGCAATCAGACATATAAACACTTGCATGTAATACATTTAAACAAATATCAGCTAACTTATTCTATACTGTCCTCACCTTGGGCTGTTAACTGTCTCACCAGTCTGCTGGGCTGTGATTTGATATTCTGTAGAAATCTCACACTATGTGAGGTTTTGCTTTTGTATGTCCTTCTCTCCCTCTTGGTTAGTGGGTCTTCACTCCAACTGGCTAATTATCAAAACTTTAATTAATATGTTCTCTTCCTTGTATTTAAATGTGATACTGCTGTTTCACCATAGTGTGGGTTTTAGAGGATTTTCCTTTTTTTCAGTATTTGTTCACTTGGTTCCACTCCTGACAAATACTATGTATTCAAATTGTTTTAAAAGTAACTTTATAGTTTCACCAATTACATAAGAATTACATGCTTGTGTAAGGATCAAACAGTTACTTCTAATGCTACCACTGAGAATCACTGCTAACTTTTGGTATTTGGTATTTTTTTTCAGGTCTTCATATATTTTAGTAGGCATTCATCCATCTCCTACCCATTACTAAGACTTGCCTTTCCCCCTCCTAACTGTACCCAGATTGTTTGGGGTATGAACACCCTCCACAACCACCACCACTGCAATTATGCATAGTAGCTCTATGGTTTGTGTTGTGGTCTGAATGTTTGTGTCCAGTCAAAATTTATACATTGAAACACAATCGCCAATGTGATAGTATTAAAAGGTGGGGCCCTTGGAGGATGATTAGGTCATGGAGGGCTCCACACTCATGAATGGGATTAAAGTACCTTTAAAGAGAGACCCCAGAGAGCTACCTAGCCCCTTCCTCCACGTAGGGACACAGCAAGGAGATACCATCTATGAATCGGAAAGTGAGCCCTCACCAGACATCAAATCTTCTGGCACCTTGATCTTGGATTTCCCTGCCCCTAGAACTAAAAGAAATAAGTTTGTGTTTTTATAGGCCACCCAGTTTATGGTATTTTTGTATAGCAGCCAGAAATGGACTGAAACAGTTTGATAGGACTGACCCAGCCCACATCTAGGAATGAGTTTTAAATGACCTGAGTCTTTCAGAAAATCTCACCTCCTTGACAGAATTTTTGGTTCAGTGATGGACATTGACCCAGGCCTAAGCCAATTAGTGCATGATATTTCTCTGGTACAGAAGTAGTGATAGCATCTACAATGGCCCAAACAGAGTTAAGGGAAGGGCCTTTGTCTGTTGACTGGAGGAGAGACACCATCCCCCTTCTGCTGGACCAGAATGAGACAGGCGATAACTTTGATTGCTACTGACAGCTTTCCATCCTAGACATTTGTGAGGGGCCTTAGCTACCATTGTGTGTGGGAGAGTGGAGGGAAGTAGAGACAGAGAGGGTTAGGTCTGCTCTAGAGACTCCTGAGGAGGTGAGATAATTCAGGTGTCTCCTGAATGTTTTGTTCTATAAACAAGAGGTGCCAAGGATGTTTCCTTGTAGTTCCTCATGAAAATCAGTGTTCATAGAGGTAGATAACACACATAATCATTTTTTCATGGATTGGAAGGTCAATAGTGAGTGTCAATGCTTTGGGGAAGGCATATGTTCCCAACAAATATCCCTGCAAGACGCCTTCCATATTGTCTCTGTAACAAATATGTTTCAGGATGGTCACATTTCTCAGGGGACGAGGAAGTAAAGGAAGAGTCCTGATAGTTTCTGATGAGAGATTCTTAAAGTTTGCTCCATGGTAGCACTGTGTTCTAAGCCAAGCCACAGCTCTACGGGAGTGATGATATTTAATGGTCACATGTTCAAATGTGGAGAAGGATGAGAGATTATTGGGATCAATGATCCTGAATCCTCAAACAGCTCTTCACACCTATAAATTCTTGAGGGAGCTCTGAGGAGGGGATACTTAAGGAGCCTGTGATGATGGATCCTTGGTTCTGGTGAGCTGGGTTGAGCTACATGGAGATACTATGGATCAGACTGTCTAGGTTTGAGTCCAGACTCTGTAATTTCCTACTTTTGTAATCTCAGGTAAGTTACACAAATCCACTGAGATTTAGTTTCCTCACCTCTGAAAAAGACACACAGTAACAGCACTCACCTCATAGGGTTGTGGTGAGGATTAAATGGGAAAATGATTGTAAAACACTTAGCACAGCACCCAGCACAGAGTAGCTGCTCATTAAATATTTACTACTAGTATTGCTACCATGGCCACTGCCGTTGCTGCTGTTGTTCTTCTTAATATTTTTCTAATGAGACTTAAATGGATTGATACAGAACTTTTATCCCTGGATCCAGACCCTCAGCTTGTGTTTGTGCTCTTATCCCTCCCACAGTGAGGAGAAGACGTGAAGGGAAAGTAAACTATATGACCCTCCACCGTAGGAGCTTTTGCCCTGGAGCAGAGCTGATTCCCTCTACCCTTTGGTCTTTCCAGGGTGGGGGAACCTCTGGAGAGGGAGAAGCTTCCTCAAGTCTTTCATACCTTACTAGCCCCACAGGAGATACATTTTCCAAATAGTCAAGCCAGGGAGGCCTTTTCACACAGGAGCCAGGGCTTCAGTCTCTTTGCTCAGCATCATGAAAGCCTTGCTCTGTTCCCCAGGGCTGCTGCCCCACAGTGTCCTTGCCTGTGATCCTCCTGATCCCTGGGTGTCTTCCTGGGTGGCAGGCAGGAAGGAGGGAGAAAAAAGTTTGCAGGAAAAGGAGCTGTTCCTGGAGTCACTGTTACTGCAGAACCTTTATTCTGCACACTTGGACATAACTTCCAGTTTATAAAGTGTTTTCATCAATATTTTCTATAAATCCTACTGAATATTAAAAAGCAAAACAGAGTTCCTTATAAAAGATGTGAAACATGTGTGATCCACCAACGTATAAATTAATGCATAAATTCATGCATATTCATGAACGCATTTCTAGTAAATCAAGAAATATTAATAGCAGCAGCTTAATCTGGGTAGGGATGAGGCATGCTATGAGTTAGTATGAGGGTTGGGGCTAAAAACAGGAAAGGAATGAAGGGAATATCTTTTAAGCTCCAGTTGCTTTATGTATGTTCTCTTGTATCACTAACAAGTATCAATTTGCAAAAGGGGTATTACTATTCTTGCTGTGTTGATGAGTAAACTGAGCCTGACATCACAGACAATAAGCAGCAGAGTCCAGATTCAAGCCTAGGACTGTCTTGCATTTGAAGCCCATGTTCTGTTCATTAGCACCACGCTCTACTTTCCTTTAAATGGTAAAAAACAGCCATGTGATCAAACTAAGGGGAAGTTTTATGTCAGTAAGTTGTACTGGGGTAGCACAGTATGCCCACTCTTGCCGTGCTTATTTAACAATATTCTGCAAGCTCCGGCCCCACCTTACCCATCCAAACTTTTATTCCACTAGATCTCAACGGGATCCTCCGTTCTAAAACCAAATTCTGGACTCCAGCACGTTTTCACCTCTTTTGCTGTTTTTCACATCTGAGACAGTCCTCTTCCCACTAATTGAACGACTGTGTCCTCCTTCTTTTTCCTACTATCTCTTTCCATCCCTGCTCCTAATTTTGGCAGTGGGGCCTGCAGCTTTCATCCCTAGGTCAGATGATGGGAGTCATCACCTGGGTTTTATTTCAAAAGCCTAGCCCGGAGAAGAGACAAGATATTTAGGCAATGGCATGGTAAGAAGGTTGCAGAACTGAACATAGATAAAGTTTCCCAGGGCTGGGGGAGGAGGAAAGCAGAAGAGAATCAAAGGGGCAAAGGTTTAATGTCGGTGGGTCCCTGAGAAGCCAGGCTTCAAGAGGCTGAGTCCTGGGGATGAGCGTGTGAAGGGAATCCCCACTAGTTTGGGAAACTGAGAAGGGAGGTAGCCTGTGCCCCAGACCTCGGGGTAGAGCATTCAGAAGTGGCAAACCTCTGGAGTTCTCTGTGCTTTCAGTTGATATGGGGCAATATAAGAGTGCCCTGTGCCTAAGAGGGGCCCTAAAGCAGTCCCTGAAGCTCTGAGTGTGGGGGTTGGGTAGAAGATTCCTTCCAGAGCAGCCTGGACAGGAGCCCCTGGGTTCAAGGGGCCTTGTAATTGGGGACGTGGATGACACAACTTTGAACTGTGTAGACTGACAGCCAAGTCCAGATGGGAAGGAAAACATCTAAGCAGATGGGAGTGCAGGTGGAGGAGGACAATGAGACCCAGCGCATGCCCTGTCACAGGACAATGAGCGCCTGAATACGACGCCAGACCCTCCTCCCCCATCTTAATGTAGACTTGGTGAGATGGGGGCAGATTAAGAGTCTGCCTCTCAAATGGAGCTAAAAATAAAAACTAAGTTCAGCTTAAGCAGAAACATCTGAGTCTGTGAAGTGCTATTTGGGGATAATTGACTTGGGCTGTGGAGGTGAAGGGCAGCCACTCCAGGCCTGAGGATGGCCCAGCTCTTCTTTTATTCCTTTTTATGCTGGAAATCACTTCTCCAGTATGAGAAACCTTCTGTTCTTCAGCCTCACGAAGATTTAGCCAACTTCATGCCCAGGAGAGGGGCATGAAGTTGTCACTTCTGCAAGGAGTGGTGGAGAAGAGACAAAGTCTGGCGGGAAGTAACATTGCTGTGGGTGGCAGATGGGGTCTGGATGCTTTAGAGGCAACTTCACTAGCTTTGCAGTCAAGTGGAAATTTGCATGGAGACACTCCATCCAGCATCAAGGGAGAAAGTCAGAAACGAAGTTTACTAGGATGAATCAAGTAGAAAGGCTGGTGGTAGACGCTACAAATCAAACACATCTGCAAACCATCAAACAAATAGAAATTAAAACACAGTTACTGTTTTATGATGATTGGCAAAGATAAGAATGATAAAACCCCAGTATTGGTGAGGAAAACTGGTGGGAGCATACGTTGTTCAAATCCTTCTGGAGGGCAGTCTGGTGCCATAGATCACAACGTAAAGTGTTTCCTTTGAGCCGACAATTCTAGAAATTTATCCAAAGGGAATAATCAGACAAGCATGATAATATGGCAGGTGCAAGGAAGTTGATCCCAGCTTTGTTCTTAGTAATAAAAAATTGGATACCACAAACATATTAATAAAGAGCAAAGTGTATAAATTATGGAACATCCATGTACCAATCAGCAATCTATATGCAAATGAATCCAGAGATATTATGTAGACATTGTAAGGATTATGCAGATTTATATTTATTAGCATAGTATGGTATTTAAGATATATTGTTAAGTAATAAAAGCAGCTAAGAAGTAACATATTTGGTATTAATGAATTAAAAATATACATAGCTAAAAGCCTGGAGGTCATTACACAAAATATTGTTTTTGGGGCAATAGTGATATCAAAACAATTAAAGCTGATTTTTACTTTCTCTTTTTCACTTTAATGAATTATCTAAAATCTTTTTAAGAGCGAATATGAATTATATTTATATATTCAAGCACTGAGGTGGTGGATCAGGTGAGCTCCAAGTTTCTTCCCTCCCTGCCAGGCTGAGCTTTTGCCTTCCCCCCATTGTGTTTTCTCTTCCCCTGAACTCCTGGGGGCAGTTAAATCCTGATATTTGCCCAAGGTCAAAGTTCAACAAAGCTGTTTTGTTAAAGATACTGTTGTTGATGAATCTCTCTTGTGTTGTTTCTCCAACAGCTTTGTGAATTCAACTGGATTCTAAATGATCTGAGGTCAGGAACCAGCATTACAATGAACATTTTTTGATGTGGCATTACTTGTACACACTTCTGAGAATCCAGGAAGCAATAAATAACCCTTTGTGGATTGATCTGGGTGTAGACAGGCAGTGGAGGGAAAAAAGCCATCTTGGATTTAGATGGTGTTTTTAAATGGGGCTTGAGATCCAGAGTGGCTATAGGGTCAATTCCAAGAACCTGGTGATGATCAGAACTGTAGAGTAACAATAATAAAATAAAGGAGGACAGCACCAACAACGCTCTGTCCTGGGATCCTTCTCTTCCCGCCTTCCTAGTAGTAAACGGAGAAGCTGCTTTGGTAGCACTCAGGGGAAACTGTTCCTATGGAATGTTGAACATTTGTGTGGTTCTACCTGTGTGGTATAGACCTTTTTTTCCTTGGGCCACAGGGGCAGCAGGGCCTGCATCACTCTTGAGCATGATTCAGGAGTAAGGTCTGAAAAGCAGTGGTCTGAATGACATACTCTTCCTTTACTCTTGATAAGCAAACAGAGAAGAAAACTTTTGGTTGCCAGGAAGTAAGTACATCATGGAGAAAGAGAAAAAAGGAAAGTAGGGAAAAAGAAAATATAACAGAAAACAAAAGAAGGAAGGATGCAAGGAAGGAAGAAACAAAGAAATGAAAGAAGCCAAGAAGTAAGAAAAAAAAATGGAAGAAAAATGATCCAGGAACTTTTACAGCTACTATCTCTGAAAATAGTTGTAAAAGACTTGTAAAGGTCTTGGACTATGTTTTCAAGACAGTGCTTTAGGGAGCTTTTGAGGCCCTTGAAACATGAAACACTAGAAGTCAGAAATACTGGGTAGAGGTCTAGCTCTGTTAGCAACCAACCAGTCATGTGACTTTGGACTAGACACAATCTATCTGGGCCTCCTCTTGAAAACACGGGATGAGCTAAGAGATTTACAAAGTTTCCTTCCAGCGCCAACATTTCATGTCTTATAAATTATAAAAGCAGACATTCTAAAGACAGACAGGGCAGGATTTGTTTGTGGTAGCTATGTCACAAACTCACTCACCCGTTCAGTTTTCCACTTGCCTTTGTTTTTGTTTCCACCCTTTGCTCAAAGCAGTGGTGATTGGAAGATGTTCTTACAGCTCCTCAGAGAATAATGGTCCCTGACCCTGTGAAACAATGAGTACAGCTCCCTCTGTTCACTTGAAACATGGTCCTAGGGCTGCCCTAAGATTTTCAGTCAAATTATAGAAATGACAGGACCCCAAATTCTTTACTTAATGATGTTTAGGGTTGACAGAGTTTCAATTTCTTACCAAATTTCTGAGGATCCATGATAAATCTGCACGAAACTTGGCTCTTAGTAGGCTACAAAAAGGTTATCCTGTGGCTGTTATCTCTCAGGATTGGGTAAAACAACAGTTATAGGAAAGCCTCGTTTAAAAAATTTATTACTGAGGTATATCATGCATATAGTAAAGGTTTACTTCTCTAATGTAGATTTTCTCTACAGCTGCAAATCTCTGCTACAAAAGACAGATTTTCAAAGCTATTCCTGTGGTTTGCAGCCCTTCCAAATAGCCATACTGAAATATGCCAAAGAGGTATATTTTGTGGGAAATATTCTGTTTTCCTTCACCAGTTTCTTGTTAACCTGTATAGACAGGGCCACCAACACAGTTCCAGACAGAAAGCACACGTTTTCTGACTGCTACATACACTGTTACATGCAACATGTACTGTAAAATTTTGCTCAGATGACTTAAACTCATGTCAAGAGTTTCAAACCTCTTTAATCAGGTGCCACATGAGTTAGGGAATAAATAGTGAATCCAGGGAAATAGACCCTATCAAAAACAGATGAACCAGGCTCGGAGGATGATCACCAAAATTGTGTAAGGGGTTGGGTAAATTGTTCCCCAGAATACTTTTTAAAAGGGTATAATAACAGAAGGCATGTCACTTCCGAACAATGAACCAAATAAATGCCTAATTCCTAGGATTTGCAGACCTCCCCAGAAATGTAAACAAACAACCTGCTATTCAGCATACCGTCACTAGATGGGGATCTTGAGTCAATCATCGCTCGCTGGCATTCTTTATCTCGTGTTTTCTTTATTTGAATCTGTTTTACCAGGGTTTGAATACACATATAATGCAAGTTTACAATTTTGGCATTTCACATTTTTGCTGAACTTTTTGAGAAAGGCAATTTGGAGTAAAATGGATTTAGTTTTAAATGTATTAGCTTAATTAATTTCTCATCTGGGGTCCCAGGGAGATGGAAATGCCCCGATGTGCAGGCGGCATGCTATTAATCTGGTGTTTATTTCTGGCAGAAGTTACCAGTGTTTATTCACATTGCCCCCACAGGGTGTGGCTGGTTGTGGAGACTGTCATTATACCTTATAACTGATTAAAAGAGGAAATCCTCACTAGAAATGACTCTGCGGTGGCCAAGAAGTGAACCCAACTGTTTCATTTCCATAGAATAAGCAGTTTCAATCTATTTCTAAAGCGGTGGCAGTGGAAGTTAATGGTTTTTGTCTTTCTTCATCGTGAATGAAATTCCAAGGTGATTTTTATATTTAATCGCAATGAGACCTCATAGAGATATCTAGAAGGATTAGGTTGAAAACCTTCGCCTTTCTCTTTTATTTGTCAAGGCAGTCTTGCCATTCAGGGAGAAAATCTGCAGTTTGCTGAAAACAATGACTGAAGCAGCTTGTCTTCATGTGTAAGTTTTCAAGCAAACTCGGGAGCTGGACAGTTTTCCCTGCAACGCGCTGACCTTTCTACCTAGGGACAATGCCGTCGTTTAGCTTTGGCTGCTATCTGCGATGAGTTTGAGTATCTCAGCTCATTTCATAAGAAACACAAATAAAGCCCACATAATAAAACATGCGATTTGGGATTATTGCCAGTCTCTGTTCAGAACGTGCCCAGAACTACATTTCTGAAAACTAAATTCCTGTTCCACGTAGATAGAGACTCTCCTACTTCCAGATGGGTCCAGTTGGAGGGGAAGGAAGGAAGAGAGAGAAGCAAAGGAAATTGTAAACGGTGAGGCATCGTGCTAGGGGAAATGACCCTGGTGACCCGGAGTGAACGCCCTGCAGTCCCCAGGACGCTGCGTTCAAGCTGTGGGCACGTCTGAACCTGCGTCTCTGCTTTCTCATTTCATCTTCTGCTCTCCAGCATCTTCAAAGCTGCATAAGAAAGAATGACATAGACTTCACTTCTTACTGCCTCCAGCTGTCCCTATCGCAGTTCCTACCCAGAGGGCAGCCAGGGAGGCCCCTACCTACAGGTCTGTGGCAGAGTGTGCAGGGTCACTCTGTCGGCTGTTGTTTGCCTTCTCTCAACTTGTCCAGCTGGAGAAACAGGCTCTGGGACCTGGCAGAGGCTAAAGAAGGGGCTTTGTCACGTGGGTTTAGCTCGGAAGCAATTTTTACAAGTATGGGGCATTCTCGGAGAACTGTCTCAAATTTCAGACTCTGAATGATCACTTTCATTAAGAGAGGATATTTTCATTTGTTTTTCTTTGCATTTCTATGTCTGAAGCAAAAGCAAACCATGTTTATTAGAGAGAAAAATTAATAGTCTTTTTCAGCTGAAAAGAAAAAAACCTCAAAAGTCACTCTGACCCTACTATCTAGATATAAACTCTGTTAATGCCTTTCTGTATATCCTTTAATAAAAGGTCTATGGGTATATGCCTATGTAAACATACTGCTTTATGACTTTTATTTTTACAAAACACTACATCATATTTTTCTATATTAACAAGCATTTGTATAATATGTAACCTCACATTTAGTGGCTGCCTTGTATGGTATTATAAATAATCCCTTATTATTGAACAGTTGTCCCCTCCAATTTTATTGGTGATATAAACAAAATTGTAGTTAACATTCAAGGGAGATTTTTACTGTATATTCTAATTTTGAAATGTATCCAATTTGGAAGTACTTGACTACTGAGATATTCTTTCCAATATGAGATTATTTGCCTCTTACAGAAACATAAGGAACGTAAATCAACATTTATAAAGAATACAAAAGTTTTCTCCCCACCTCATGTTAAAACACCCCTCATACATATTTACCTGAGTTGTGTGTGTGTATATATATATATATGTATATATATATATATATGTCTGAATAATCGTAAGTGATAAGCCATTTTAATGTAATGGAAAATACTTTAATCCTTAGAGTCTATTCTTATGTGGGTAAATGGAAAAAAAATATGTTGGGAATACAAGATGCATGAAAAATGTTTTAAAGTCTTTATTGGGCTTGAAATGATGAGAGTTTACATAATTAATCATAAGGGGATGTTTTTAGTCACAGAAATGATCATTAGTACTGCACTAGAGTTAAGTAATCTTTATAGCAATATAAAAATGTCATTTTACCCTTAGATCTTGCCAAGATTTTGTCTCTCTTTTATGCTCTTTGGCATTACAACACTCAGTAATTGAATGCTACTTAGTAATGAGGGTGGGTAATGAAACCATCTAAGCTAATGTGTCCATGGAAATTTCTGAAGCACAAACCCCAAATATCACCACCGTACATTGTGTTAGCCCAAAGCTAGGAAAAAGGGAAATTAAGTTGCAATCATTGTGGTGTTTAAAACATTATTCCCACTTTAAAAATTATTAGCCTTTGTTCTTCTTCAGCTTTTCTTCTTTTCTGAGTGATGTTTTAAGATGCAAATTCTGTATTTCAGCCGTGGCTCATATTCTCCTCAATTGCTTTGGCGGGCTGTCATAAATTTTAACTATCCTTCATAAATTATAAGAAAGTTTGTGGTGAGTTTTTTTGGTAAACAGATGGCTCATATTTGATGTATTTTGACAAAGAGGCAATTATAAAGGCCTTCAGCGATTCCCATTTGCTCACATGAGAATATAGGTCAAAGGTTAACAGTACAACCTCTGGAAGCAGAGGGACTTCATTTGTAACCAACCAGGCGCTGCCATGTCCTCCCTGAGTGATATTGGGGACATGATCTGCTATCCTCCAGAGGGTGTTTACCTGAAAAATGAGATAGAAATGTTGTGAGAATTAAATGAGGAAATGCAAAGGGCTCACCACTGTGCCTAACACAGAAAAGTTCAATAAATTGTTAACTCTTAAAAAAAGTTGCCTAACCTCAGTTGAGTTAAATGATAGAGTGAAATTACGTCTTATTTTGTCTCTAAAACAAAGTGCCTATGGGTGAGGATAGTTGTAGATTTTTTTCACCTACTTAGTCAGAATTAATTGTGTTATCATCTAACTGAAAATCCCCCAAGAACTTAGTTCAGAGACTGACATTTATAGAAACAAAAGCATACAACTTTGGTCTGGATGTTTTAACTTTTCTCTCATCTGTTCAGTGAGAGACCCTTCAATTGAGATACAAGTCTTCTTATCGCAAATGTCTTCTCATTGTGGCTTTTAGCAAATGTAACGTATTGAAAATAGGAAAAGCTGCCTAAAGTATCATTTAATGAAGCACCTTTAAATTTTAAAAAGCAAGACTATCTCTTGTGCCTTCGAAATGTAACTTAATTGGTTCCAAACATGAACAGTTGGATTTTGATCTCCGTCTATATAAAAAAAAAATCTTTGATTTTGACTATAAGACGTGGTTTAAAATTTAACTGAAAGTAATTGATTCGTAAAATTTCAAAAGCAACTCTTTAATCTTTTAACTAAACTATTAATAAGTTAATAACCTTATTCCATTGAATTTGTTCTTTTATTATATAAGTCCGGATCCTTGAGTAAGTCTTTGTTCATTCAAAAATATGCTCTTATTTTTTGAAATGTCGATCTTGCTGTGTAAGAAAAATGAACTTGTAGCATCTTTTCTTAGTTGTCGTTTTCCACTAAAATTTACTTTTAAGTGAAAGTGGAGTGGAAGAGGGCAGGAGAGGGTGACCGTGAAAGATTTCTTACCTCAAACTCACAGGGGCTCTGAATTTTAGCAAATCTGTAAAGTGGACTCTAATTTTCTTTAATCATTCCTAACTGTAGATACAATTGGATAGATCACCATATCTCTTTATCTGTACATTTTGAAAACAGTATTCTTTCAGTGACTATCACATAGAAAAAATATAAATCATGTCTATATTAAACCCTATAATAAATAGACTTCTCTATTCAATTTCACATGAGGAACAATTTATGCAAGCTTTTTCTATCTATATATCAAAATTTCCTCACTTACTAAAATATTGACAACATCTATTATAAGCTTGGAATGATTGTCTCTCAACTTTAAGAAGTGAGTTTTATGGAAGTTATGTCCGTTCATTACCTCTCAATTGTTAGAAGGCTGATAAAATTTAAATGCTCTAGTGATGAGAAAAATGTAGATCAGTTAGTTGTCTTCCATCGGGATATCAATAAGTTAACTGATTTAAAAGTAAAAGCAAAAATAGATGTAGCCTTAATAATATGTTTAATTCTATCAAAGATTGTGACTATATGAGTTTGCATGAATGAATGAGAATAGCTATGTTTGCTAATTCATGAAAACTAGTTCTTTGGTCAGCTTTTAAAAGCTGGACATAGGTAATTCCAATTCTGTTATGGAGATGGTCAACAAAGATTCTTAAGCACCTATTTTAAATTTGATTCTAGATCTTTAAAAACATTTTTTTTAAATAAAGCTCAAGCCTTTGGATCTCAGACCTGAGAATTCGTGATCTGTTTGATAGCGACTTGGGGGCCTGGGGCAGTTGGGAGGATAGATGAGATATATGTTTCCATGTTTGTTTGTGTGTGATCTGACTCCACTAGAATGTAAGACGGGTGACAGCAAGTCTCTGTTTTATTCATCATTGTATCCTAAGTGCCTAGAAGTGAGTTTGGCACATAGTAGGACCTCAGTAAGTATTTGTAGAATGATGGCTTCCATTGAAAAAAAGAAAAGAAAGAATGCATTTAGAGAGGAAGGAGATACAGAAATGGAGAATCAAAGCCAATTTTCAATCATAGTGGGCAAGGAAATCTCAATTTTTCCAGCCCTGAAAGCTTGGAGGTGAGCATGAATGATAGCACCAAGTAGGAACCAGGCAGGGAGTGTCCCTGTGTTATCTAATTCCCTGTTAAGACACCCTGTGGCCTGGAGTGTCTGGCTACTTCCTAGATTCTATGTTTCTCAGTTCCTCTGGGGCTTCCTCCCTCTCCCAGTTGCCTTCTGCTTGTGTCAACATGAAGCCTTGGCTCTCTGGGTAACGCAGCACAGTGACATGGTTGAGAATATGGGTGTGGGCTTTAAACACATCTGGGCATCCGTCCAGGACCTGCCATCTTGACGTGTCTGATTCTGGGCAAGCTACTTAGTCTAGCTCAGCCTCGTTTTCCTCATCTCTATATTTGGATTGATAATAATTATGCCTACCTTGTTGGGTTACTAAAGCCTTAATGAGAAGATGCCTGATATAAGCACCAAATGATAAAAAACGTTGTGTGGGTGGCTCATTGCTTTCAGTAAGTGAAACTTCATAGAGGTACTATGCATGTTAAGCACTTAGCACAGGGCTGGCTCGTGAGAAGCCCTTGAGAGTATGTCAGTTTCTATTTTCCTTCTGTGTCTTTTCATTGTTCCCAGTGTAGAAAAACAGAACATGAGTAGGGAGCAAAGGAGACAGAAAGATTTACCCTCCCAATGGATGTGGAATAAATGAATAGCTCTGCATTTAGCAGCATATCTAGGCCTGCGTTGCCCAGGATCTGATAGTTGTGTAACTATCAACATTGAAATGAACTATATGCAATAAACCTTCTCCAATCTGGGCATTAAAATTGCTTTGGTATATTATCATAGTCATTTTTTTTTTAGTTTTACTATTTCAGAAGACACTTCTTACCAGATTTTTTTTTCTCCCTTCTGGTTGATTTTAAAAGGTTCAAATAGCCCTTGCCATCCTGGGCTTGGGTGTGCTAGGCCAGTGCTTGGTAAGCTGCAGACGTCTTCTATGTGGTGAAAACGCACTGCTGTGAAGAAAACTGTGGTGCTTCATTTGTGGTCTGCTGGTTCTAGTGGCCAGTTCCACCATGAGTGTGGTTAATTGGCTAATCTTTTAAGAGAAAGAGACAATTTGACATACTTTCCCCACTTAACTATCAATAGAGCGTTTGACAAAAAATAGAACTCTATTAAACTAACTAAGCATAAACACAGGTCAATGCTACAAATTTTCCTGTATGGAACATGCAATTAGAACAAGATAATAAAGAAAATAAGCACCTAATGACAATTTGATGCCTTTATCATTAACCTTCAACTGTTATGAATGTTAATTTTATCCCTTGCTTCCCTCTGTAACTTTCAGCTGAGATAGAAACAAGCAATTCCTTTTCATACATCTTCCTGGACACCTCCTACCTCTCCCTAGGTACTGACTCCTTGACTTTTGCAGAAAAAATATTCGTATCTTTCTGGAAATCTAATGCTCTCTCCTGCCTCTTTGCACTCCCTCTTCATATACTGTTCCCTCAGTCAGGAAAACTCTTCCTGAAGGAAGAACTTCCCACTCAGCAAGACTCTAATTTCTTCAGGGGCCAGGTCTTGGGGTGGGATTTATCTTTCTTTTTTGGGGCGAGGTATATGATATTTTTATTGAGATATAATTCACATGCCATACAATTCACCCATTAAAAGTGTACAAGTCAATGATTTTTAGTGTAGTCAACAGGGTTGTGGAAATGTCATCACAATCAATTTTAGAATATTTTCATCACCCCCCAAAAGAAACCCTCTACCCATTAGCAGTCACTCTCTCCCCCTCATCTCCTCCTTAGCCCTAGGCAATCACTAATCTTCTTTCTGTCTCTAAAAAATATGCCTATTCTAGACATTTTATATAAACATCATTTGCTCTTAAACTCCACTGCGCAGAACTAGAAGCAAAGAAAGTTCATTAAATGCCAGATTTAAAAATGCATCCCTAAATATTTCACCGCACCACAGGAGCAAAGTCCACTGGAATAACAGGTGCATTATTTCAATTATGGTATAATGCAAATGCCAGGACATCACACATTAAACTTAACAAAGAACACTTAACCTGGTGTTTTAGTGAATCACTGTTAGCGACCCCGCACCAGGAGGCAAAGATACTTGGCTCCCTTCACATATTTTAGGGACACAGTTCTGTTCATTTGGATAAAATTCTGTAAGGAAAAAAGCTGCCTCCCGATATTATGTGCAAGCCACTTGGCTTCTCTTGTCAGAACTGAATGCTGACATAAATCTTGTTTTAATAAAATGAACTATTAAAATTATTTCTTTCCTGAATGATGGCTGAAACAGATGTATTTTAATCTACAGGGCATAGAAAATGAAATTTACATGTCACTGAGGTCTTTCTGGTTAATAAATGTTTTAAATAGAAAGAAAGCACTAAGCTAAATAAATATGAAACTATGCTGCTTTGCATAGGATTAAAAAAGCAAAATTGGCGGTCTTTCCAGCAAAGTATTGATTTATAAGGTGAAGGTATTTTATATTATCACATATCAGTCTTTTAGAATATCATGAAAATAAATGCTGCCTTGCTGTTCTTCTTTAAAAAAAAAAAATCTGCAACATGTAGTTCAGAACATCGTGTCTGCATTTCTAACTTGGCTGATGTGTGTGGTATGTAAGCACTAATTCACTAATATCATAACATTTTCTCTGCTTTTGTGTGTGAGTGAACTAAAATAAATAAGTTCCATTAGTAGCTTGGTTCTAAAATTTTACAAAGTTTTTTTTTAGTATGAGATATCATAAGGTCTAACTAAATTTTGGTTATTACTGTCCCAAAACGTCCATCATAAAAAATGAGATAATTAGAACTGCCCTTTAAAAACCTTGGCAAACAATTTTTTTTTCCTTTTTGTAAAAAAACTTTGCCTGGATGTTTTGCCTGTTGTCAAAGTAGACAAAGGTAAAAATGGCTGAGTTTTCCTAAATCGTTTGCATGGGAAACCTTCAAATAACTTTCATAGACAGGCAGTCTAAACACACAGTGCCACAAATCCATCTCCCCCAACCTATTCATCCTCCCACCTTCCATGAGATGAATCCCTGGTGGAATCAACCTTGGAAAAATAAAATGGCAGCTCAGATGACCTGAATTGTACCCCGAACACCACAATGCCTTGAAAGTTACTCTTTTCATTGTAGTCAATGGGCTGAAAATACAGGAATTCTATTCCAAATTCACCGCTTTACAGTTAAAAATTGTGGTAAAAATCATTTTTAAAAAGGGTTTATAAGAAGAGCTCAGGTGTTATCCTAGCCTGATTAAAACTGGTTGAGTCCCCCCACCCGCTTTTAAATTGCAACAAGACAGACTTTGATATGACGCACGGAATTTTTTTTTTTCAACAACAAACTGAGTTTTAGAATTATAATTTAGAGTGTATTGGATGTATCACCAAAAGACAGGGTGGTTGTGCAATTGTAAGGCAGTATTGTATTGTTGCTAGTCTGAGTAAATCTAAATCTTTTCAAGCTTTGGTTGAGTGGGTTAATTCCAGGACCTGAATTACAAGTGCAATTTGAATTACATTGCAAATGCTGAACTTACTTCACTTTAGCAAAGTGCTTTCTTTTCCCCTTCTCAGACTTATGAATTCTAGCTATTTTGATGTTTTTCAAATGTTGAAATATTTCAGTTAGCTGTAAAAAATAGCAGTTCCAACTAGAAATGGAGGAAAAGATTTTTCCTTTTTGTTTCTTTGTTTATTAATTCCCCTATTTTTTTGTTTGCCTTTATTTTGTGAAATCTTCACATTTAACATTGATTTAAGCCTTTAAAAATGTAGCAACCCCTGAACCATTTAAAGCAGTATGGTGTTAACCCTTCAATCCTAAAATAAGTATTTTGTAAAAATACTGCCACAAACATTCAAAACAGCCCAGGCTTCAAGTTGAGAACAAATGAACAGGTAAGAAATTAATATATGATACAAATTGGGATTTCTGATTTAGGGATTTCCCAGGAATAATAAACAAACATTGATAAATATAGTCTCTCAGAAACTCTGTGAGGGAAATCCACAGGATGCCACTGATTTTATGGACAAAGAACAAAGAGGTCAAGTTGATTTTTCAGAGCTGGAATTCCCATCCCCCTGCCCAGTTCTAACTACAGGTCCTCTGTGCTAAGGATGGAAAAGTCCTGCACGGAGAAAACAACAGGACTGAGGTGGGATGAAGTGGGATGGGGGTGGGAGTGGGGGGGCTCTGCTGCAATGCTAGAGATAATGTTAGGCATTTCCACAGTGGGGAGAGGTGGTAGACAAACTGCCCGGTAATTATTTAAGAACATGGACCAATTTATTTGTAGCATAAAGTCTAAGATCAGACTGCTCAACCATGACACTACAGTTTTCAGACTGTGGTGGTATTTGTCTTGCAGTCTTCACAAAAGAAGTCTGATTGAATAATTGTTGTCAGAAGACAAGAAAATACAGGTTAATATTGGGAATTCAAAAGCTTTACAAATTTTTAAAGAGAACCTGCTAAATTGGATACGAACACTGTTAAAAATCGCAGTAATCAAGGGCTTTCAGCAAAGAACTGGAAATAAGTAATCAATCTAGAACATTGTATGTTGTGGTTGCAGTGTGTGTTTGGGGCTTTGTTCATCCTTGCCTGCTCTTCCCTTCCAGTTTTAAAGTCTCCATTCATTAAAGTACTTCTTCACGGGACGAGGGAATGTGTCTCATTTATTGAGTAACAAAGAGGATACCAAGAGACCCTGCACAAAACGGAAACGCAGGACCCCGTTTGTCCTCAGAGATGATCATTCTAAACATCACTACTGCAGATTTTCCTGGCTTGCACATTTATTGCTCTCCTTTCATTCCTCTAGTTTTTGCAACATCATAATTTAATTAAGACAGATTTATCCTGTCCAAACTTATACAATTATGGAAACATTTTGTTGCACCACTGAGTATTTATAGAAAAAATGCTAGCTACATTTGAAAACACACAGTAAAATATATTATTTTTAGCTTTCAGAAATATTTAAACAAAACACTATGCTTTTCTTGAAAAGTGGAAGAGTGAATGGCCCTGAGAAAAAATATATTAAAAATATCTTTGACTCCAGATCAAGAAAAAAAATCATAGAATTTCATTTTTTAATCATTTGATATATTTATTTCCCTTCTAAATTTATATTTATAAAGTTTCTCCCTTTATGAATGGAATTTTTGTTCTTTCTATAATTTACATATTATACATACATAATAGCAAATACAGCCTCACACGTATTTTTACAAGTCTGTAACCTGGAATATGTCAAGGTACCATTCAGTTATTCCAAGCAAAGTAGAAATTTATCAACTGAAAAAATTTCAGAAAGTGCCCAACATATTTTAGTCTCACTCATTAACCAAAATATGATATAAATTTGGAATACTATATTGATGGAAAACACCATGGCATTTGTTCCTCTTCTGTTTTCTTTCTATTTTAAGAAAATAGCATTATGAGGATAGGAGTAACATAATATTCAGGCAGTAACTTTTAAAACAAAGTCAGAGGTTGTAAAATTTAACGTTCTCATAACAGCATTAACTTACCCATGTTGCACATATAGCGCATTAAGGGATCACATTTTGCTGTCTTCTGTGTAATTGGAAATATTCTATATGTACAATTTGAGTGAGTTAATGTTTCTAGGAGAACCTTAACTTTTGCATTTCTTGACTTTTTTATGTTTGAATTTGTAGCCTTAACATTTGCATTAACATAGTTATTTGCATTTCATTACAGCTGAAGTTCGCCTATTCAGGGACTGAAAGTTAGAAGTGAATGTTTACTTAAAGGTCTGTTTAAATGAAAATTTTCAACATTTTTAGTTTACATATTTATGGTTAGAAGATATATTAGTTTAGGACTTTGATTTTTTTATGCTAACTTAAGTCTAACAATTTTTGTGCATGGTAAGTGCCCAAGAATTAGGCAACAACTGAATAGGTGAGTGAAGGAACAATGGCTTCAATACTAGCAATATACAAATAGGAAAACCTGGCAATAGGATCAGTGGATTGTTTGGATTAAAAAGCAACTCCCAGGAAACTTATCCCAGAAAGGGAAGAATGTCTCAGCTTTTTATAATATCTTGCTGTTGGTTTTTGCTGCTCTATATGTTCTTACTGTGTTATTGTTTTCAATATTCCTAAATTGAAAGGAAGAATAATAAATCTCTAATTCTGCATACAAAGGAAACAAGTTCCTGAGAGATTTTGTGATTATCTCAAAAAAAAGAGGGGAGGGTATGATAATACTGAAAAAAATTTCTAAATCCACTTGTGCCTTGGCTTTTAGAAACGTACATGAAGATATGGGTGTAAACAGATGCAAAATGTCAGGAATAAGGAAGGAAAATTACTATTTTATTAATGAAGAAAAAATTAAAGTAGACATTCCTTCCTCAGACTAAATATAGACTCCATAAGAGCCAGAGCTGTCTTGTTTTTGTATCCTAGTTTCTAACCCATACTAGGGACATATAGTTAATAGAAAAAAATAGCCAATTGCACTACTATATTTCAGATTCTTTTTACCAAAAGTTATATTTTCAGAAGCACAACTACCACTTAAAGTGGTGTGAAACCAAACACTCTGTTCTGTCTTTGATTATGCAAAAAGTTTTTAGGCGTTTGTGAAAATTGTATGCTAAAAATGTTTTAAAAGTGTATTAATACCTGTGATAAGGACTTTTTTTTCTTGATAGGAAGTTAATTTGTAAAAAAACCTCATAAGGTGCACAACCTTTAACAAAAAGATTGAGCTTACTAAACCCATATTAGAGACAAATATGAACACTGTGAAGATTTAAGTTTGGGGGAAATCAGACAAGAAGAAAAGGAATTGTGGCAAGAATCCAAGAGAATGAACCTGCTTTCATGGGATTTACCATCTAGTGGGTAAGACAGCAAGAAAAGAAAAGAAACACACAGCTAAGATCATTTCACAGAACTAAAGGCCAAAAATAAAACAAAACAGGGTGGAAGGGAGTTATTTCAAATTTCACATGGGGAGGTATTTTTGATTTGATGACCAGGGAAGACCTCTCTAAGGAGGAGAAACCAGAGGCACAACCTGAAAGTTGGAAGAAGCAGCAACCATGGGACATCTAGAATTTTCTTTTCTTATTTTATTTTGAAGACAAGGTCTCCCTCTGTTGCCCCGGCCAGTGAGGAAACTGTTCCAGTAGGCCAAGCACCAGTTACCAGTGGCTCAAATAAGGATGGCGAGAGAGTGGAAATGGAGAAACAAAAACAAATTGGAGAGAGATTTTGGAAGTGAAGTTGACTTTAGGCATGAGAAGTGAGGGAACAGGAGGTCTCCTGGGATTCCAGCTAGAAAAACAAGATGGACTGAGACTGGGAGCCCTAGATAAGGACTAGAATTGGTTTTAAAATAAATTAGTCATGTTTTCCCACATTAGAAAAGAAACCATATCATTTAGCTGCCACTAGGCTTATGCAGAAACTAAGAGGAGAAATAAATCCTTTTTTCAAATTGTAAAGAGGAAAACTACCTTCTGGGGATGCTGCTTAATAGGAGACCTGTAAAATACAAAATTAAATAAGGAATTATTTTTCTTGCTTGGGAACTCAATCGCTGAGGAAAAGTCAGACTCATGTAAATTTCAGTGGAGCTTTAGATTTGTTTTTAGAATCAGCAAGATTTGTAAGAATATCACACTTTCCTATGACTTTTGAATAGACTGCAGCCTATAATAGTATAAAAATAACATTTATGTAAAGCATAACATGTACCTAGAATTGTGTTAAGTGATTCATTATTTTCATGAATTATTTCCTAGAATACTAAAAAAAAGTCCTTATTAAAAAACCCTTATTAATAACACCTCCGGTGCTATTCTGGTAAATGTCTGCTGGCTCTCCACTGGGGAAGGGAAAACCTCTGTTTGCAGCTTTTGCCAATTTCCTGTGGTGTAAATTTTCTCATCATGGCAGATTCAAACTCTCAGGGTAATGCCACTGAACATGAAGTTGGGAAGAGATGTACACAATCCTCTCCTGAGTATCTTCAGCCAGCACACCACTGAGTCTTCCTTTTATTAATGAGGAACACGGCCTTGGAAAGGTTAAGTGACTCATGCAGGTTCACAGAGAGCAAATGGCAGAGTGAGAATTTAAACTCTGGCAGACACCCTGAAGCCTGTGTGTTTAATTGCTATGCTGTGTACACCAATAGTTGAATCCTAATGTTGAGAGGCTGATGTGAACCTGGATCTCATTTAAGTCCAACTTCTTTTAATAAAGGAGGAAACTGAGCCCAAAAAGCTTCCATTGACTCGCTCAAGGTTAAAAGGGTATAAATTGACAAATTCTCTGGTCACGGCCCTACACTGTGCTGTAGCTACTTGTTTTCTTTTTATTTTTTTGCAAATCTCTTTCACAAAATGTTTAAATAATTTATTTTTTATGGAAAGAAACAATTGTGGGGGTTCTTTTCCCTTCCACACATTTGGAGTGAGAATTTCATCACCTGGCAATGCAATTTAAGAGAATTACCTCACTTGAAAGTGGTTAGTTGTGCACAGAATTCCTACAGAATTGTCATAATAATAGTCATAGTCACAGCAGCCATCATTTGCTTAGATCATGTTAGTACATTTTATATAAAGGTAATACCTCTATGGAGATATGAATGTGCTCCTGATCATAGGTACTTTTACAGTTACTTTACAGTATAGCTGTAAAGCAGCACACCTCTAGTTGCATAACTAGGAATTGAGCCATGTTTGGTTGACTCCAAAAGCCCATACATTAAAAGGTGGTCTATACAATTCCAGCTCATTTAGGGCCAAATAAATGACACAATTTGCTTTGACCCCAGACTTAGCCATCTAAAAGAGTAGAAGATGAAAATGAATTATGGGTTGCACACAGAAGCATGACAATCAAAATTTCAGAAGTTCCAGTGAAATCTCAAAATGCAATTTGGTCAACTAGCCCTCTCTGCATCATAAGAAATAGTTACTCATTTCATAGAACTGCTGTTAGGAAAAACTCATTAGTGATGGTCATGCTATCTGCAACAGTTATGCTTAGAGAAATTCTGAATTTTGAGGAGACTCCAATTCTTAAAACAATTGAAGAATGGTGATTTTATTATTTATAAGAAAATATGTAGGATGAAAGACATTATTTACATATATTTTTGACAAAAAGTTTTAAAAACGAAGCAAAACTATGCTACATGTGGAGAAATATTTTATTTCCTTGGTAATTACTGAGGAAAGACTTGCTGCTATTTATTGCTTGTTAAAGATTTTATTTCATGTTGCTCTTTAAATCACAAACTATTGAGGATGAAAATAAGAAATAATTCTGAGAGTTATATGTAGAAATTACTAAAAAGAAGTGACTTTCATTTAGGTGAATGGTTCATTACATTTCTTAGGTTTGAATCTGGCCTATCAGTGTTTCTATAGCACAGCAGGTAGACTTGTGGTCTTAGAAAGGAAATAAGAGCTGAATTATTCTCTGTTTTTAGAATGTGCTGAGTATGTAGTGGGTCTATGGAAATATGATATCCAAATTAACATTAGATTGAAGAAAAGTGCAAGATAAAATGAAGATCTTAAGTATATGCTTGAATGTTGTAGATGTTCCCAGGGAGAGTCCTTGACCTTTTTTAGAGCTGGCACTTTAAGCCTGGGGACAAATAGTTGCATTTTTGACAGTCATGTGAAGATTGCACCAGGGACCATGGATGTGAGACCCTTTCTCTGTCAGAACTTAGAATTAAACCCACATCAAAAGCATTGCAAGAAGTGGAAGATCAGTGGGACATAGTAAAAAACTCTTAATGAGCAGATAGACTGCTGTATAGCCTCTGTGATGTGTGTCAACTTAGTCTTGACACAGCCAATTCTCAATTCTCTGTGCAAGATAGAATGAGGGTAACAAGGATAATTGAAACCCTCAGATAATCCGCAGGTTCCATTTTAACCCTCAATTGTAACTGTCTGCCTTGCGAGTCTTTTTGGAGACCCAGGCAAGAGTTGTGGCTCCTCTTTGTGACATTAACTCATCAGTGTATCCTGAAAATGTTGAGAAACCATGAACTAAATAGACAGAAGAGGCTGTATCATTCAGAGGCCGGGCAGGAAGCAGATGGGACACTCAGGAGGTGATTTAAAAAGAGTTTAATGAAGGACCCATTTTCAGAGGTATGGCTGGGGTCAAGGGCAGCCGGATGGATGAGGAAACATCCTGGGGTTAGCAACCATTAGAAGCTTCTCCCACCCCTAGGTTTGGAGGAGCAAGAGGAGAGGGCTGTGAGTAGAACCAGAAGAGACTGACTATGGGACAGGGTGGCTGACTCCTGCTGAAATCAGTCCCACACCAGGATCAGTGATGGTAGCTTCCCATCCTACCTGGTCCCAGGGTCCCTCTCCTCTTTATAGTCCCAAATTGCTCAAGTCCCCACTTACCTGGAGGCTAACCCACCTAATGGATGACAGATTGCCTCCGATGAATGAATTTCCTATTTCCCAATAATTTTTTTTATATTCAGTAAAGATATGAAATGTTATTCTTTCAAATAAGAAACACACTGGAGGGCTTGGACTTTATTATTTGCTCTGAAAAATATCATACAAGTTTAGGAAACTTCAAGCTCCTCTTTGGTTATTTCATTAGGAAAAAGTAATCTCATTTAACTGGCACTTTTACATCTACATTCATGCTTTTAAAACAGTGAAGTGAGTGTTCTACAGCTATGTAAAGAAACACATTATCAAAGCATTAGGAAATGATTAAACTGACATTTTCTTAAGAAAACGAAAGGAGCAGGAAAAAGCCATTCTAAAAGGACTGAGTGCTACATACTCCAGATATTATCTTCAGTGCTTACTCAGGGATCTTTAAAGAAGCTTATTACCAAGTACCCTAAGAAGACAAGTGTGGATGTGTACAGATCAGAGGGATGCAAGTTAATGCACCTGCCAGATTTTACTATCGTACAAAGTATGTCAATCAGCACTCAGACCTTGCATTTAAAAATGTGTTCTTTCAGGTTTCCTCTGTACTGTATCATTCATAACTCAATCCTCCAAGTCGGTAAGCATTCCACGTAGCCAGTGGTCATGAATGGCATGTATGTGCACACACGCATGCACACGTGCACACACACACACATGCACACACGTGCACACACATGCACATGCACACACGCACATGCACACACACAGAGCTCTTCAGGTTATTAACAGTCTTTTCTGGACACAAGGAAATATTTAGAAACAAGAAAAAGTTAGAATTTTGACTGTTCCAGCTCTTAACAGCTTCTTAACCAGCTAGCATTTATTAAGTATTTTCTGTGTGGTGGGCAGCCTTTTTATGCGGTCCCACATGTCATCTCAGGTGATCAGGATACAAAGCTCCAGGATTTAGATCCAAATGGTTGGGTAATTATATAGTCTTCTATAAAAGAAGAAAAATATATGACAATCTGACTTTATTAGGAGAAAATAACTGATGTCTTAGCAGAACTTGGCATAGCTGACCACATTCTCCAAATGTTGTGTCTCCCCACACTGCACCCTACAGTCTCTCCCCCCACAACTGTTTTTTCCCAAGATCACTGACAGTCTCCTCCTCCTCTTCCCTCTCCTAGAATGCCATTGTTCGGTGTACCCACAGAGCCCCTCTTGTTCCTCACACTCTTTCTTGGAGATCTTCTCTGTCTCTTGGCTTCTATGACACCGAATCTCTTCCTGAGCTTCAGACCCACACAGCCTACATTTGTACTACCTTCTTTGCTTAGACTCTCCATAAACACGTCAGATTCAATGCATTCAGAACCAAGCTCCCCCACCCCTTCTAGACAAGGTACTTTGGATATTCACTGTTTCAGGAAAAAGCAACACCGTCTGTTCATAAGCCCTAGGCACTGTGGGTACCATTTTGGACTTATATTGCCTCCCCAATATGACCATTCTCTAATCCAATATCAATCCCCAGATCCAGTTATAGGCTAATCTATAACACCTCTTACATCCATCTTCTCACCATCCCTATTGCTGTTACCTACAATGTTGGTATATTTTGCAAAAACACAAAAACAAACAAACAAAAATCTCCATAAAGCAAATAGGCTAGAAAATGAGAAATTGGGAAACTTAAGAAAGCACCAGACTGAGAATTTTGAGATCTAGATTCTTTTTATTTATTTAGTTGAGATGGGATCTTGCTATGTTGTTCAGACTGGATTCAAACTCTGAGGCTCAAGGGATCCTCCCACCTCAGCTTCCTGAGCAGCTGGGATTACAGGCAAATGCCACTGCACCCAGCTGAGACCTAGATTATTGTTTTCATGATGTTAATATCAGGCCTGAAGGAACAGAATTTTTTTTTTTAGGGAGCAATATTGTTAATTTTTTGAGGACAGGAGCTGTGTTTTATTCATCTCTCTTTTTTTGGTATAGTCTTGCACTAGCATATATATTTAATTGATGTTTGTTGAGTGAAGGACCAGGAGTAGTGATATTTCATTTAATGCAAAGTTGTAATAAAGTCTAGAAATTTTTCTGTTTTTGGAAATAAAAACATTTTAGGTAAAGGTGGGGCAAAAGTAAATAAGTGGGTAAAGTAGCATGTTAAAACACAGTGTATATTGGAGTAAATCTTTCCTAAGATCTTGTAAAGTGAAAAATATTACTGAAATTTTTATATTAAGGCAAATAAGGCAAATCCAGGATGTGTTCTTCTCCAGCTGTGGACTGTGTGCAGCATTAGCTATGATCATGCTGTCATTCTAAGTCAAGGGAGCAGCATTCATTGTTTTTGCTTTGTCTTCTTTTGCTCGTGCTGGGTTGGTGTCTTTGGGCTGATATCCCACAGGCAGACCCTGAGATGAGGACTCATGTGCAAGTGATTTGTTAAGAAATTGCTCCTAGGAAAAATTGGTAAGGAATGGAACAAGCAGGACAGAGAGGGGAAGATGCAAAACAAGGGTATCATTTTTGACAAAGTCCAGTGAGCGTAGCATCTTCCTGATGCCACAGGGAAATTCTGAAGTGTAGGTTTTGCTTCTAAATTGTCCCAGTCTGTTGGCAGAGAGCTGGGGTATCTTACTCTTGCACTCGTCAGTCACTGCCTAAAGGTCAACCTGGTATATAATAAACCCAGACCCTTCTTCTGTGCTGTGGACGAAACAGCTCCAGTTGTCCAAGGGTGGTCCTCTGAAGAGGAATGGCAGGTGTGGGCACTGTAAGCAGAGTCCACGGGAATGGGAAAAAGATGGGGTGGAGTCTTGAGTGAGTTTGGTCCCACCAGCCATTTTAGCTATTTTTGGCCTTTCCAGGACAGATTGTTTTGATTTAAATTGGAATTGTCACTCATATTGAGTGAAGAAAACATGATTGTGAGAGTTGGCAATTTCTGTTTTGAGAGTCCACGCTTGTTTATTCTATCCTGTGATGGTGTGTGGTCAGGCCTGGTTCTTTCTTTTGGTTGGAATGGCCACCTTATCCTCAGGATAAATGACCTGTGCTTCCCTAAGAAGGCAAGAGGAGACTGCTGAAGCCTTGTTTGTTTTTGAGGTAAAATGCAGGTGTTTCAAGAGCAATCTGCAGATAATGTTGCACTCGTATTGCTTAACCCCAACGGGATTGTTCTCTGAGGCAAGAGAAGAAGGGAGATTGTGCTAGGGCACTATGTCATGTGCCCAAAGTCACACAGGGAGGCCCTTCAGGATTTTGGTATGAGTAAAGATACTTGGGAGAGTGCATGTGACCTCAGCCGTAAGACTCTTGTCCGGTATTCTGCTCTGCAGGAAGCAATAATGAATATGAAATAGAAAAAGACAATGGGCTAAGGGTCTGGACACTTGGATCTGCTCTGGACTGTCTCCCTAGCAGCTGTGTGATCTGGGCTTGGGTGCAGCCTCAGCTTTCTCCTCTGTAAAATGGGGATAACAATGCCTGCCTGCTTACGTCACAGGGCTGAAGGCAGGAATAGAGGAGATTATATATATCACTACGCTTTGAAATTAAGTGCTACCAAGATTAAGTTTGAAAGGGAGTATCATGATTATCTTCCTGTGCCATTAATGCCTGGTTACTTACCCCCTGTCTGCTTTGGTTTCCTTGACTGTACAAAGAGCATATTAAAAGTAGATACCTTACAAGGTCATTTGAAGGTTACATTTAGACGATCCATGTGATGACCTTAAAGCATTTAATCTCAAGCATAATCACTTTATAGTCTATCATCATTCTGTTGCTCCTGAATTTATATGACCTTATTTTACAGTATTTCAGGATATAGTGAAGAACTTTATATCTTTGACTTACCGGTCACGTCTTTCGCCAGTCTCCACCTTTTCAAAACTGCACGTCCTAATTCTTTTAGTTTGTTTCTGTATCATGGGCCCCCAAATCTTTGAATCATCTCTAGCTCAATATGAAAAATAAAAAGAATAAATAAAGAAAGAAAATTACAAGATGCCTGAAGTATACTAATATATGTTATTTTAGACAGAGCTATTTCATGTTTGTCCAAGGGTAGTTTTGTTCCCAGTCCTGTTTTCCCAATACTTAGGAACAATGCTTTGTTCCTAATACTGTTTTTATGATGTCCACTTCACAAGGAATAGTCAAACTAAACTCAGGTCAAGAGTCAGAAGATGCAGGTATTATATTCTCAGTGTTTCCCTTTCCTCCCCTTGTGTCTTTAGGCAAGTTACTTAATGTTGGAAGCCTGAGTTTCCTCAACTGTAAAAGGCACCTCACTGGGCTGTTGTGAGGATGAAATGAAATCCTGTAGGTAAAAAACTTGGCAAGTAGCTGCCCTATGGTAGATCCTGGGCACAGTAGAGCAGCTTATTAGAGACTTAACAATTTTGGTTTCTTTCCTTACTCTCTTCTTTCATACTTCTCTGACCCCTACCTTCCCAATCTATGGGATATTGATTTTAATTTCAGTCCTACATCTTATGGGATTGTTACAAAGCACAGTTGAGATGAAGCTCATGAAGCACTCATGTCATTGTATAGGTGTAAAATATTGTTATTCACAGTGGCTAGTGATTTACTAACTTATTCTGGAACATTACTGGGCATTACTGTGTATCTGTTATATTACAGACACTGTTCTAAGTGCTGGGGATATACTGTTGACTATTACAGACATAGCTGCTGCTTTTGAGGATATTTTAGAAGGAAAATACATGCATAAATAATCTTCCTCGGTGTCTCCTTTTTTGGTTAAAAAAATTAGAGTATTAAATCTCTATTGATAATTAAACTTGTTTTTATTTAACCCAGGATTTCTCATGGTTATTTGACCACAGAACACTCTCCCTTGTCAGTGTTTGTTGTTGGAAAACCCACTAGGATGCCATTGAACACAATTTGGAAGACACTATTGAAGCAAGCAGGGTTTCCTCTCCCATAAGGCTTAGTATCTATTCCTTCAGTGAGCTGTATTTGCATAAATCATATTATGTAGGTGGCTGCCTGCTTTGCCCGTGGTCAGGGCCAGCCCTAGATAGGGTACAAGCCTGAAGTGAACAAAACAGGAGTCATTCCTGGGCAGAGAACACAAACTTTGTCAGAAAATAAATTACTGGAAACATTTTTATTAAAGAAGAGGAGTAGTTTTGAGGGTGTGATAGCTTCCGTTAAAGCTTATGCAGTTAATCATTCCTTGTTTGAGGTTTGGACTTTCTTCCCTTTGATGTAATTAGCCATTAGGCTTTCTGAAGTACATTTTTCATGTCAAGGAGACAATGGTTTCAAAGGAGAGAGAGAGAGGGTGGGGCCGAAAGGAAGGCCAAGTTAATGCACAGAGCAGCAAGAGACACAGGAAAATATCAACACTTTTTGCACCAGCTGTTTGCTAACGGTGCATTAGAACAGGATGCTAGTTTCATTTAAACACAGTGGAGTTTTACACATTGTGTTGCTGCAATGTAAGGGTTTTCTGGAGCTTTTGGTACCAAACAGTACGTTGCATATAATACGCTTTCCATAAATATTTGTGGAATGAATAAACAGTTTGGGTAAACTGTTCTTTCTTTGACTATCTTGACTTGGTAATTTGTTCTGATATAGTAAGGCCAATTTTGGTAGGAATGGGGCAATAGGTGGTTAACCAATTCTGTGTCATTTAGAAGTTTTAAAATGCTCTTAGCTGTTATTATTTTTTCAAATGAAATTTTACTTTGGAATGTAAACAAATAAACACAATGGGGGAGATTTTCTGGTTAAGCCAGGGGAAGAAGTTCTATAGCATCCCCAAATACACACACTTCCCCATCCCACATGTGTGTATATGTGAATGTGGAGTATGCGTGTGTGTGTGTGTGTGTTGTGTGTGTGTGTGTTTGTGTACATGAATTAGAGGATCTTCAAAGCTGACACTGGTCTGAACCTACTTTCAAAGAGCTTGGTCTACTACAAGAAGCAAGGCATGAATATAAACAATTATAGTCAAAGTTAGAATGCAATATATGTTATTTTGTTGATGAAGATCAGTTTACATTCAGGTTTAAATAAAATTACCCTTACCTCAGAGGACATCCTTGTCTTAGTTCTTTGTTTTAGAAAAATATAAAAAAAGACAAAGTATGCAGGTTAGTATTAAAAACATCATATTTCTGCCACCCAAATCTGATCATATTAAACTATTTTTTGTCACATTTGTGTGAGTCTTTTATTAAATGAGAAAAACTAAAACAAAGTTGAAGTTTCCTTTGATGGTTCAATTCCATTCCCCTGGGCCAGTATCCAGTCTTAATTACTCTCATGAATTTGGTGCGTGTCCTTCCACCAAATTTCTCCACACATATATTTGTACCCATTTGTGATGTTTTCTTTGTTTTTTCAAATTTACATATGTACTATCAAACTCTTAAACTTCTTGCATTTTTTTCATTCAGGATTGTAGTTTTGAGATAAATGCATGTTTAAATAAACAGGTATAGCACTAGTTCATTTTTTTATTGCTGTTTTAGTATGCCATATTGGGACTACATCTCTTTCCCTATATTCTTTGACTTAGTGATGGATATTTAAGTTCTTTCCAATTTTTCATTATTGTAAACAATGCTGTAATAAACATTTATATATGTATCCTTGGGTAAGTATATAGCAAACAATTTCTTCAGTAAGCATTCCTCTCAAACTTTATGGTTTAATTAAGTCCCATTTGTTTATTTTTGTTTTTGTTGCATTTGCTTATGGGGTCTTTGTCATAAATTTTTTGCCTAGACCAATGTTCCAAAGAGTTTTTTTCCAGGTTTACTTCTAGGATTTTTATGATTTCAGGTCTTATATTAAAGTCTTTAATCCATCTTGAGTTAATGTTGATTCTTCCAATACATGAGCATGGAATGTTTTTCTATGTGTTTGTGTCACCTACAATTTCTTTCATCTGTGTTTCGTATTTTTCCTGGTAGAGATCTTTTACTTCCTTGGGTAAACTTCCTAGCTGTTTTATTTATTTTATTTAATTTTATTTATTTTATTTTTAAGCTATTGTAAATGGAACTGAGTTCTTGATTTGGTTCTCGGCTTGGTTGTTATTGGTGTTTACAAATGCTACTGATTTGTGTACACTGATTTTGTAACCTGAGGCTTTACTGAATTCATTTATCAAATCTAGGAGTCTTTTGGAGGGGTCTTTAGGATTATCCAGGTTTAAGATTGTATTATCAGCAAATAGAGATAATTTGATTTCTTCTTTTCCAATTTGGATGTCCTTTATTTCTTTCTCTTACATGATTGCTCTGCCTAGGACTTCCAGTACTATGTTGAATAGAAGTGGTAAAAGTGGGCATCCTTGTCTTGTTCCAGTTCCTAGGAAGAATGCTTTCAATTTTTCTCTGTTCAGTATGATGTTGGCTGCAAGATTGTTATTATATATATGGCTTTTATTATTTTGAGGTATGTTCCTTTTATGTCTAGTTTGTTGAGGGTTTTTATCATGAAGGAATGCTGGATTTTATTGAATGCTTTTTCTGCATTCCATTGAGATTTCTGCATCTATTGAGATGATCATATGGCTTTTGTTTTTAATTTTGTTGATGCGGTGGGCACATTTATTGACATGTGTATGTTGAATCATCCTTGCATCCCTGGGATGAAACCACTTGATTATGGTGTATTATTTTTTTGCTGTGCTGTTGGATTCTATTTGCTAGTATTTTGTTGAGGATTTTTGCAACTATGTTCATCTGGGATACTGGTTCGTACTTCTATTTTTTGTTGTGTCCTTTCCTGGCTTTAATATTAGGGTAATACTGGTTTTGTAGAATGAGTTAGGGAGGATTCCCTCCTTCTTGATTCTTCAGAATAGTTTCAGTAGCATTGGTACCAATTCTTGTTTGTATATCTGGTAGAATTTGTGAATCTGTCTGATCCTGGGCTTTTTTTTTTTGGTTGGGATTTTTATTATTTATTTATTTATTTATTTATTTATTTATTTATTTGAGATAGAGTCTTACTCTGTTGCCTGGGCTAGAGTGCCGTGGCATCAGCCTAGCTCACAGCAACCTCAGACTCCTTGGCTTAAGCAATCCTTCTGCCTCAGCCTCCCAAGTAGCTGGGACTACAGGCATGTGCCACCATACCCGGCTAATTTTTATATATATATATTTTTTTAGCTGTCCAAATCATTTGTTTCTATTTTTAGTAGAGACGGGGTCTCACTCTTGCTCAGGCTGGTCTCGAATGCCTGACCTCGAGTGATCCACCTGCCTTGGCCTCCCAGAGTGCTAGGATAACAGGCGTGAGCCACCACGCCCGGCTGGTTGGGATTTTTAAATTACAGATTCAAATTCACTACTCATTATTGATCTGTTCAGGATTTTTAGTTTCTCCTGATTCAAGCTTGGGGGTTTGTATGTTTCCAGGAATTTATCCTGGAATTTGTTAACAAATCCTCTAGATTTTCTAGTTTGTGGGTATAGAGATGTTCAGAGCAGTCTCAAATGATCTTTTGTATTTCTGTGTAATGTTTCCTTTTTTGTTTCTGATGGAGCTTATTTGAACCTCCTCTTTTCTTAAAAGAAGATATACGAATGGCCAAGAAATATATGAAAAAAAGTCAACATTTTTCATCAGAGAAATGCAAATCAAAATCACAATGAGATACCATCGTACTGCTGTCAGAATGGCCATTACTAAAAAGTCAAAAAATAATAGGTGGCATGAGAAGGCAACACTTATACACTGTTGGTGGGAATGTAAACTAGCACAACCCCTATGGAAAACAGTATGGATATTTCTCACAGAACTAAAAGCAGACCTACCATTTGATCTAACAGTCCCACTACTGAATATATACCCAAAGGAACAGAAGCTATTATATCAAAAAGATACCTGCACTCACATGTTTATCACAGCACAATTCACAATAGCAAGGATATGGAATTAACCTAAGAGTCCATCAGCCAATGAGTGAATAAAGAAAACGTGGTGTATATATATCATGGAATATGACTCATCCATAAAAAGAATCCCTTTTGTAGTAACTTGGGTGAAACTGGGCGCCATTATCCTAAGTGAAGTAACTCATTTATAAGTGGGAGCCAAGCTATGGATATGTATGGTCATACAGAGCAGAATAGAAATTGAAGACCCAAAAGGGGGGAGGGTGAAAGGGAGGTGATGGATGAGAAATTACCTATCAGGTACAAGGTATATTATTTGGGTGATGGGTACACTAAAAGCCCAGACTTCATCACTATACAATATATCTATGTAACAAAACTTCACTTGTACCCTCTAAATCTATTGAAATTAAAAAGAAAAAGACAAAAAAAATCTCTCAGGAATAACAAGATGAGGGGTTACAGTGTGTATACTTTTACTGACAATTACCAAATTGCTCTCCAAAGGAACTCTACCGATTTTTTCTTCCAGCATCAATGTATGAAAGTTCCTTTTTCTCTGCATCCAGGCCAGTGCACAAAGTTTTCAAACCTCTAAATTTTTACAAATCTGTTTGGTATTTTCATTTGTCATTCCTTAATAACTAGTGAAATTGAACCTTGTTTCAAAGAGTCAGGGATCATTTGAATTTCTTTTGTGAATTTTTGGTATCATTTTGTCACTTTCCTTTTAGGTTATACTAACTACTTCTCTGTAACATATTTTGCATATGTCTTCTTTCAATAGGTTGTTATTTTTCTTTGAAAATTTTTTATGGTATCTTTTGACATATATACTGTTTGAAGTTTTCTAAAGAATAAAAGTTAATTTTTGTAGGTAGGAAATAGGGATCTAATTTAATTTTTTTTAGGAGATGAGGATCTTGCTATGTTGTGTAGGCTGGCCTCAAACTGCTGGGCTCAAGCGATCCTCCCACCTCAGCCTCCTGAGTAGTTGGGACTACAGGAGTGCACCATTGTGCCCAGCTTAATTGAATATTTTTCTACAAGGATCACTTTAGATCTTTTCTTAGATCCCATTCAATTTGATCAAAGAGGGTAGCAAAGCATGGTGACTACAGACACAAGTTCTGGAGTCAGACTGCCTGGGTTCAATTCCTAGATCTGCCAGTTATGAACACTGTTACCTCACGTGAGTAATTTTCTGTTCCTCAGTTTTCACATTTGTAAAATGGGGATGATAATAGTATTATTTTTTATGGTTTTTTTTTGGTCAGGTCTAAATTAGTTAATATATGTAAACATTTAAAACAGACTTGAATGTAGTAGAACTATGTGTGTTTGCTCTTATAGTCATCAAGAGAATTAATACTATAATTTGAGTTTTAAAATACCTATCTCTATGTTATCCTTTATTTCAGGTATGATTAGTATACTTGTATGTGACAGGAGGAATCTGGGTCACAATGGTATACATATTCAGAAAACTAAAGTGACATATAGCTAACTCTTAATTATATCCATTTATGAGTCCCTCAAGGACAAGATGTACAAATAACTTATTTTTCTTTTCATCTTTAGTACCTACCTATTGCAGTGCTTGGCACAAGTAAGCTCTTATCAAGGATCTGATGAATGAATGAATGAATGATTTTCTTATATATGTGTTTAGCCATACACCCTACTGTTTTCTGTATTTCCTGTCAGTATTTTCTCAGAATGAAAATTGCCTTAATATCAGCACAAACAAACCCAGGAGGATCAATCAGCTGCAAAATTATTATGCAAAGCATTCCTGAGCCAAATATAAATGACTTCTGGATTATCTGATGTGTGTATTTTCTGCATCACTACCCCCTCCATCAGTGTGAATATTCAGATAGGTGTGCTAAGCAATCAAGTGCCTGTTTCACCATCAGGGAGTCCAAGGAAATAAAACCATTCCAAATTGTTTTAGAATGGCCTCCTCTGTGTTAATGCTACTCATTCCGTTTGTGTTCTTGGGTTGATTACAGTGTAAGGCACTCTGAGTTTTAAAAATTGAATTTGTTGTGATGAAATTTACTGGCATCTTAATTTTTGAGGGCAAATGTTGTACCCTGCTTCATGCATCAAATTACTGCCCACCCATCCACCCACCCATCTATCCATCTACTCTGCAGATATTTAGGGAGATACTGCTGTGTGCATGGGGTAGTGCTATGGATTATGCAAAAGATAATGTGATATGTCTGTCTGTTCCAAGAGCCTGTAGGAAATTATGACGCCCATTCCATGAAAAATGCACAGATTCTAGTATAAGATTCTCTGTCTCTAAATTAAAGCTCTAATATCTACTGAGATACTTGAGTGAAATATTTAAACTTCCCTAAGCATCATTGAGGAAATGCATGTAGATTTTGTGGAAAATAGTAAATACTTTCTAAAGTTTGGTTTTTCATTCCTGCAATCTTGGCTATCAATGGATAAAGGGAAGTGCTCACCTTAAATGCAAGGCACAATTTCAACAACATGGGAAATCTGACAAAGACATTTGTGAGTATTAAAAAGTGCAAGTGGCACAACCTGACCCTCACTTAGCTTCAGCTTTCTGCAAAGGTGCAGGCGTGCCGTTCACTACAGCTGATATTTATTGAGTGCTCGCTATTGGACAGGCTCTCATCTAAGTGCTTTTACGTGTATTAATTAATTATGTTAATACTTTGAACAATGAAGTGAGGTGTGTACCATTATCCCAAATTTACAGATGGGGAAACTGAGCCAGAGAGAAATTAACTATGTTGCCTCAGTTCACATGATAGTAATTGGCAAAGTCAGGTTCACATCCGAAGTCTGGCTCCAGAGCCCTTGCCCTAGCTGCCTGTCCTCACTTAAAATGATGAGTAGAGGACTATGTTGGACCCACTGGGCAGCTCATGGGCCTAGGGTTTGTCTGTCGTTCTAAGTCTGTTTCTAGGAAGGATAGGGCCAGCTTTATGTTTTCCTCAAGCAAAAGAAGTAGGTCTTTGTTCTACTAGAAAAAGTTTTCTTGACCTCTAACTGATGAGAGTACAATCCTCTGAATTTGAGTTCAAAGTAGATGTTTCTTTATTCAAGAAATATTAATTAAGCAAATAGATTTGCCAGATAGGTGTTGTCAGGACATAATGAATAGCAAGATGAACATGATCCTGGCCCTGAATGAATATATTGAATTATACATTATCAATATATTCTGACTTATTCTACTTTGGGGAATCAAAGGATTAGTTGAAAGTATTCAATATCTGATGTCTATCATCAGATTCTTTGCCACTAATTTGCATATACTATAGATCAACTCAAGTTCCCATGAAACAATTTTTTCCAAGTTAATTAGATATGGCAGGGATCAGATAGTAGTTCAATGAACCTTCTGAGCACATCACTGGACTACATTTCCCAGCCTCTTTTGCATTTTACATGTGGCTATGTGACTGACTGCTGGCCAATGGGATGTGGACAAAAGAAAGGTGTACCCTTCAGAGCACCTCGCAGGTGACCCTCCACCATCTCTTCCCTTGTCTGCCGGCTAGGTGCTGACACTGAGAGTGACTTTGGAAACTACGGATGGAAACTAACTCTGTTAGCATGGGACCCTGAAGGACTGTGTAGAGCCCAATACCCACCTGCACTCTAGCCAATTGGACTTGATGTAAATGACAGGTAAAATTCTATTATGTTAAACCACTGAGGTCTTAGAATGGATTTGTGGCAGCTGCTTTCTTATATAGGCCAGGTTTTAAATATTTTTTTGCATTCTAATGACTTTTTCTAAGTTATCTTTTGCTTCCTGAGGACAAATCAGCTCTCTCCTTCCTATTGTTCTTTCTGTGGTAGCTTCTACCTATAGGCATGTCTAAATCAGGGCCTTGTTACAAGGGAGATGAGAGATCCTTGAAGAAAGGCCTATGACACTATATGCATACAAAAATAACTAAAGAATATTTAAAATGGGAAAGATCTGGAGAGAAAAGTAGATCACTGTCTGAGGCAGTTTTTTAGCAGGAACAAATACTCCCTGATTTCTATATTCATTTAGCAAACACACAGTCTTATACAGCCTCAGAGAGACGTAGAACCTAGAACCTGCTCCCTGGGAATGAAGAAGGTATCTTCCAATCAAAGCAAATGCCTATGAGACATGTGTTAATCCTTCCCAAGGGTGTAGTAGTTCCATTATAATTGAAATGCCACCGTTTTTCAGTTTGTTGGGGTCCTGTGATCCAGCCATTTTCATTGTATTCCCTTTCTTCTGTCAGTTTCTGTTCTACAATGATAAAATATTTGAAATTCTGGTATTGAATTTTATCCCCTCGTGAGACTTTCCCATTTAGAGACATGGCTCTTTAGCAGTGCCAAAGTTTTAGCTTCTAAAATTCAGATGCAGAGATTTAAAAACAGTGGCAATCTGGGCAGATGTCAGCGGGTGAGAGGTTTCCACGGCCAGTTCTCATAAAGCACATATCCACACTGCACTGTGGCTTCTAATCCACAAATAAAGCACAGATCCTACCGCGATCATCGGCAGAGACTCATGTCCAAAGGCAGATATTTTATTCAAATAATCTCACTCTGCTCTGTGGGAAATACTATTTTCATTATGTTTGCAAACATGTTAGCATTCATTAAAATGTGCACTGCCTTCAAGAAAGATTCATGGTGAGCTTTTCCTGTTAAAGGACATATTTGGGAACAGCTTTTGTGAGGCAGAGGTTTATAACATTGGTGGTTTGAAGTGTGTGATATTTTATGTCGCTACTCTCATTAGAAAGTTTCAGGGTGCAGGAGTCTGGGATACTTTTCATCCCTCCAGCCATCTGACGGGCCAAGCCTTCAATGGGCTTTGAAGTTTGTCAGTTTATATTTTTGTAGGTTTCTGTATGCACAAGACCTGACAACTTGTCACAGGGGAAGAAGATTCAAACATGGGCTCCGGCACAGGCAGAATCCAGAGAGAGGAGGTTTTGTTTTTCTCAACTAGAGCCTGGGAATAAGCAGCCCTTGTATGTCTGCTGCATGGAAAATGTGTTGGAGTTTGAAGATAATGCATTAAACAACTGTTTTAAAACTACACAGTTACAAACTACAGATTTTGAGAACTGAAAGAACCTCAAGATCCCCTTTTCGTGTGTAGGACATCATTCTGGTTTTATATTGTTTCTTTTCTATTCCATGCATGGTGTCCTTATATATTTCAACACTTTCTCAGTCATCTTGCATCATTTTCTGTGGCCTGTTTAGGTTTTCTTCTTGTCCTAACAACTTCATATCTTACTTTGTTGAGAAGATGCTTTGTCTTTTTCCTCCGTTGTAGATTTTTATTGCCTGTTTAAATATTATTCTGTTATACAATGGATGCGATACTAAAATCTTGAAAACAAAAAGTGTTTGTAAATGGAATATAATTTTTTTGTAGCCTTATGTTTTCAAAGATATTTAGTAGTCTGATGAAATACTATCTAATTCTAGAGGTGCAGCTAGAGTAGAGTCTTTCCTTTCTAGATGAAGGGGAATTTATACAGAGGCAGAGATTCATAGAGTAGGAATAAAAATTTAAGTAAACTTTAATTTCTAAAATGAATGTAATCCCCACAGCCACACGTTGCATGCACATGCTGTGTGTTCACCCACAAACATACACACACACACACACACCTACAAATGCCTGTACTTCATGGTAATAATAGCCAGGCAACAAGGATCTGAAGTCTATTTTTTTTCTTTTTATCTCTTTCTCTTTTCTTTTTTTTTCTTGTTTGATCTCAGGCAGATAAGGGTCTGAAGTCTAATCATATGAAAAGTGACTGGTGTTGGGGGTGGGTTGGGCCACCAAAGCCCTTCAAATTTTGAGTCTGGATGGGCAAAGGTTAGTCATCACCCCACACCCAGGCAAATGATCTATTTATCCTTAAAAATTATTCTAGGTAACAAGCATATCTTTCATTTTAATGGAAGTTTTGTAAACTAAAACCAAACTGCCGGTTGTCAAATTGCATCACCCATGTTTGTATCTAAGGGTGATAGGCTGTAACTATTTTAGAAAACAGTTTGGTGACCAACAGAAGAAAAATCTCATCCTTAGAAGGCTCTTGCTAAGAAGAGGTTAGGTCCCTGGAAGAAAGAAATGTCCCAGAGATTATCTACCAAGCTTGTTATTTTTTATTTTCATTCTCATGGATCTCAAATTGGCTGAAAAATTATTTGCTTCTTTGTCAGTGATTGGTAAAAATGGGAGTCACCATACTGAGCAAATTGTTTAACTTTTATTTCTTTATCTATAAGGTGGACCATAATTCTGGCTTAGTTGGGTGTTGAGAGGATTAAGGAATGTGATTCTTGCAAGAGCCAGAACAAAGCCTGATACATAATAAGGTCTCCTCGTTGGAGGCTCTTCCTGGCCCTATCTTTTGGCATCCACTTCTTAGCTAGTATCTTGTCATCTCCATGCCTGTCTTTTTTGTCACCTATTTGCATATACTTCCAGGAACTCTAGGGTCAGAGGTCATGCTAGAGCACCTCACAAGGACCTACTTACTTTTCTCTTTAGAGCTTATGATATTCCCTGGTCACCTAGGGTCTGCTTGTCACAACCATGGCCCCTGTGACCTCCACAGTTCTTATATGTGCTATGAAACTTTGTCCCATCTTGGGAAAGGAAACATTGAAATCTATGCAGATTCAATACAGTCATTCTGTTTTACCCTAGTATTGGAAGCCGTATATACCTTCTTGCTTCCAAACCAACAGGTAGAGAATGGATAACCTAACCAAAGCATTCACTCTAACTGTAAGTAAGGGTTAGTGACTTCTGGTGGTCAGGACTCAAGTGTTTTGACCTCATTTCAAAGAGGACTCAAGTTGCAGAAAATTTCAGAATAGGAAAGTAGGAAAACAGACTATAATAGGTATAACAGAATTATTGTTGGAAAAGATCTGAGATACTCTCTGGCTTAATTTCTCATTTTTATAGATGAATCTGGAGTCCAGAGAGGTTAGGTAAGTTTTCCAAGGTCACTCAATGAATTAAATTGGGAGCTGAGACTAGAACATCAGTATTCTGATTCCCGATGTTTTTTTTTTTTTCCTCTGCACTTCATTGTCTCTTAGAAATAGATGCTTTCTTGTTGGTTGGATACATAGGGCTCCTCAACTCATAGAACATGTGTAACTCAATGCTTCTGTCCTCAAATTTATATGACCCTGGCTTTTACACTTCGTATTTTCTTTCTTATTCAGGTAGTCAAATACCTAAAATCTGTATGACAGCACTGTTTTATTCATTGAGAAATTCTGTAAAAATATTATACCTAATTAATGATAAAATTATAGAAATGCAGGGTTCATCAGATATGTATTGAGCACATGTCAGACATTGTGCTAGTTGCTATGGATACAACAATGGACAATATATAGTTTCTGCCATGAAGAATCTCACACAATCTCATGGGCAAAATAGATTCATAAACAAATAATTGTAATTCGAATAGATATTACAACTTACAATGTAAACATGATCTATTTATAATAAATAGTTTGAGTGTAATTGGGAAGAATGTATACACATGGTTTTTTGAGTATTACTTCCTTATATTGAGATAAATGTATTAGGATATTTACTAACTATTTTTCCCTCTCTCCCATGCCCCTGCCATCTAACATAAATTGTAGTAAGAGAAATAACTAACCTCATATCTCAGCATTTAATTTACAGGATAATCAAGTGGGACATTCAGCCAAAAGAAGAAAGAAAGTCACCCAAAGATGGATAAAGAGACATTTTTTGGTGAGAGAGTTTGCGTGTTTTCAGTTGTATGAGGACAGGTGTATCATGTTAGGTGGGAGCATGCTTTTGCTATCTATTTAGAAGTTAAATAGGGTTAAAAGAGGATGAGTGCTAAATTGACAACGGTTGGACTGTGATGACTTTGTGCCGGGGCAAATAGGCTAAGCTGGAACTGCATTTCCAAGAATTCTGTTAACTGTGTGGTTGCTGTTTGGGGAAATTGTGTAAGACGTGGAAGTCAGAGCGAAGCAGCAGCCTTTACGTTCTGAAGTCCAGCGAGAGTGGTGGGTATCACCGCAGCTCGTGCCATTGCTGCTGACCTGCAGACTCACGTTGTGAATGAACGTGACCAGCTACTTGGTCTGCAACTCTTCCAGCCCCCTCTGGTTAATCTCCTCTTTCCATTTCACCTAGTTGTGGACCAGGCCTGGGTACAGCTCCAAGGATAGGGGTGCCAATTTGTTTTGCAGATCACCTGTGGCATTGAGGTTGCAGATGCAGGTTCCCATTTGTCCTCCCTCAACACCTCTTTACTTAGAGCTTTTCTTTCTGATTGTCAGCTCCACTGACCTACAGTGAGTTCAGAAGCAGACTTCTGCACTAGTCCCCACTATTGTGTAAGGTCTAATCCCTACCACAAATCCATTGCTCCTCATCACTCGTGCTGCTTCTGTTTCTTTGAAGGAACCCTTCTAGATCCAAATGAAGACCTTGATATTTGTCGTATTTAAATTTCACATTTTTTGGTTTCAGTCCTTCACTTTAACTATGTGGCTATTTTTACATGTTGATTATAGCACCAACACATTTCATATTCTTTTGAGTTTTGTGTCCTCTGCACATTTGGTGAGTGTATCATCTACATTTTTATCCATGTTGTATATATATTGTTGGTCTGTTTTGGGCTTTTTAGCACACTTCTGGTAAGTTACATAAGCATAATTATCACTTCATTCAGTGAATATTTTTTCATCTTTCCCACAACGACTAACTAGAGAATTTGTCAAAAAGTTTGGGTCATGTTCAGATACGCTATATTTACCATACTTTTATGATTCCACAGGTTACTAATTCTGTCTGTGAGGTTAAAAAAAAGCTACTTTGACTTAAATAGCTCTTAGAAAATCAATCCTATGGCCCTAGCGACTGACTTATTCAATGATCTGTTGTTTATCCCTTTATGATTTGTAGTCGAATCTTGCTCAGGAGTTAACTAATATCCACACTCCCATTCTTCACTGCCCTATTTGAAAATTAAAATGATATTTGTCTACCTTAAATATTCTGGAATCTTTCCCAACAACAAACATCACCACTAGTACGTTTCTCCTCCTCTCTCTGAAATGTATTTTGATTGAAACAAGTGACTTTAACTTATTTAGAATATTGGGATATCTTTTTATATTTTTTTCACCCTTCCTGGATTTACTGATATTAATTGTATTCTTTTCAGTCTGAACATGATTGCTTTTTACAGAGAAGAAAGGAGTAAATTTAGAATTGAGAGATTTATTTTTCTCTGCAGACCAAGAACACCTTTGATTAATTTCCAAAATTGAGAACTTTCTCCTTTTATGTTATAATTTTGGTACAATATTTGCTCAATGTTTATCTAGAAATTCTATAAACTACATGAAAGATATGATTAGTTCTAGTGAGTTTTTTTCTTTCCTTCACAGCAAATATATTCTTTTAATTTAAATCCATCTGAAGAATTTATGATTGGTTCTATTCTGGTGTTATAACATTTATATTTACTGAGCAACGTGATAACAGGAATTAAATTAATAAAAATGATTTTAAAAAACTGGGAAAGTTATTATTTTGAATACAAAAATGCCTAGCATTACCCCAAAACTGTTGGAGGGAATAACTATTACAGAACTGTAAATAACTATAAATATAGCTTATTAATTGTCTTTTAAAAATTAATAGCTAAGAATGAGGTAAAATTTGGAATATTCCATGTCTGCACTCTTCTATCCTAGGCATTCTAGGCAGGGAGTGCTGTATTGTTTCCCAAATTTGTCTATGCCAATGTTAAACATTACAGATTTCCAAGACCTTTCCTTGGAAATTCTGGTTCTTTAGGTTTAGGGTGTTCTTAGAATTCTGTCTGTTTAACAAGCACTCCAGAAGATTGTACAAGGGGACTTCATAAAATTCATGGAAAAATGAAATTAAAAGATAAAAAATGTAAACTTTATTTCACAACATGAGCTCCATCAAGGCCAAGATACTTTTGTAAGTGATGACATCAGCCATTTAGTCCATCCATAGAGAACTGAGGGTCCTGGAAATTTAACCACATCAATGCAGCCTTTTTTACATTATTCACTGAAGAAAAATGTGTGCTCTTTGCAGATTTTTTAAGATTAGGAAACAAAAAGAAGTCAGAAGGAGGCAAATCAGGACTGTAAGGTGGATGCCTAATGATTTCCCACTGAAACTCTATCAAAATTGCCCATGTTTGATGAGAGGAATGAGCAGGAGTATTCTCATGGTAAGGCTTTCCTGGGCACTTTTCTGCTAAAGCTTTGGCTAACTTTCTCAAAACACTCTTATAATAAATAGATGTTATCATTCTTTGGTCCTCCAAAAAGTCAACAAGCAAAATGTTTTGAGCATCCTAAAAAAACTGTTGCCATGACCTACAGTCTTGACTAGTCTGCTCTTGCTTTGACTGGATCACTTTCACCTCTTGGTAGTGATTGCTTTGCTTGTGCTTCGTCTTCAGGACCATACTGGTAAAGCCATAGCTCATCTCCTGTTACAGTTCTTCTAAGAAATGCTTCAAGATCTTGATCCCACTTGCTAAAAATTTCCATTGGAAGCTCTGCTCTTGTCTACAGCTGATCTGGGCACAATTGTTTTGGTCATCATCAAATGGAAATGTGCTCAACTTAAATTTTTCAGTCAGAATTTTGTAAGCTGAACCAATTGAGATGTCTATAATGTTGGCAATTGTTTTGTTGGTCCTCTTCAATTAGGGCATGAACATCATTAATTTTTTCTTCACAAATTGATGTGGATGGTCTGCCACTGTGGGCTTCATCTTCAACATCATTTTGTCCGTTCTTAAAATAAGTTATCTATTAGTAAACTGCTGATTTCTTTGGGGCATTGTCCCTATAAACTATTCGTAAAGTATCAATGATTTCACCATTCTTCCACCCGACCTTCACTATAATTTGGATGTGTAGTCTTACTTCAATTTCAGCAGAATTCATTTTGGTCTGATATGGGCTCTTTTCAAACTAATGTCTTATTCTTCTTAGTGCCTAAAATTGGATCCTGTTCAGACAAGTTGTAACAAATTAATAGGAGTTTATTTTGGTGTAAAAAATTTGAAATCCATGCATAATTCTTTTATAATATGCATTTTCCATGAACTTTTTGAAGACCTCTCATATTATCAGGTAAGTTTGGGAAACAATGGAAAGAACACATTACTTCAAAATCTGCCCGACCTATGTGTGAACTCAGGGTCTAAGACTTACCAGCTGTATGAACTCATACACATTATTTAACCTCTTTGAAAATCAGTTTTCTCATCTCTAAAGGGGAATGTTAACACCTTCCAAATATGATTTTATGTGGATTTAATTACATAAAATGCAAAAGATGTAGCTATTCTAGGTGCTATGATTATTTAAAACTTGGATTTTTTTCTGATCTTTTTGTCTTTATTCTTGCTAGAAGAGAAAATATAAAAATTCAGAAGTAACACAAATGAAAATATTCAAGTCCTCTCTCTCTCTCTCTCTCTCCCTCTCACTCTTTTCCTTTATTTTTTTAGAGACAAGATCTTGCTGTGTTGCACAGGCTGGACTCAAACTCCTGGGCTCAAGCAATTCTCTAACCTCAGCCTCCTTGAGTAGCTGGGACTGAAGGCATGCCCTACAACACCTGGATTCAAGTCTTCTTTATTCATTTATAATGTATCTGAGGCATGAACACTCACATTTAGAACATTGGTAAACAAATTAGCTTGGATATATTTCAGATATTCAAAATCAACACCACAATTATTATATTTTACTTCTACTAAAAGCAAGATAAAATAATTTTTGGTAGATTTTTTTTCTCTATACACATTTTTCAAAAGTCTATAGGAAGTTCTGAGGCTTATCAATTCCTCAAAACAGTGGTTCTCAAAGTGTGGTCCCTGGCCCAGAAACAGTGTCATCTGGGAACTTTCTAGAAGAGAAAATTCTTAGCCCTTACCCCAGACTCCTAAATCAGAAACTCTTGAGTTGAAGCACTGCAATTTGCATTTTAATGAGGCCTCTGAGTGAATCTGATACAAGCTCAATTTTGGAAACTGCTGGTATAAATCCAACTTCTGATTGCCTCCCTCCTTCCAACCTGTTCATCCCATAGATTTCCTGACCTTAGTTAGTGGAAACACTATCCTCCCAGGTCTTCGGAGTCATCCTTAATTTCTTATTTTCTGTCTAGCCAACATCCAATATATCAGAAAATCCTGTTGTTTTACCTTTGATCTCCAGAATATCACCATTTAATAATGCTTCTACTCTTAATACTCTGGTTGAAGTCTCTATTTTCCCTGGCATAGATTATTACAACAACATTCTAACTGATCTCTGTGCTTCCACTCTTGCATTCCTGTAGACTGTTCCCAACATGGGGCTAGAGTGATGCTTTTAAAACAGAAATATGATTGTGTTACTTGTACTGAATTGCCTATTGGCACATTAGCCCCATTCCATCCTTTTTCTACCCTTTTCTGTATTCTAGAAGTGAAAAGCCTGGAAACCACATTTCCCAGAATTCCTGCCACTGGAGTTCTAGATAAAATGCCAACAATAGGAGAAAATTACTAAAGATTTGGAAGGAGAAATATAAGCAGAAGCCATATTGTTGTTTCTTTAACATTACAGAGAAATGCATGGGTTTTGATAGACATAAGATTTTGTAGGGGACTCAGGGATTTTTCTTCCATTACCTGCTTTGAATTACCTTTCTCTATTTTTGCGACTGTTTCTGAAATTCTCATTACCTTTTCTGACTCTCTGAAATTTAGTAATCAACCTCAGAAGTAGTTGGTAGCAGCTTTCCCTGATATTCATTACTCTAATCCTGCCATTGAGTTTTATAAGCCATAATTCTCCTGTATAAATCCCCTCCTGCTTGAAATACCTAGAAAGGTTTCTATTGTTCTGACAGAACACTGATTGTTCTTCTTATTAAAATGTTTGATTAGCTTCCCATCTCATTCAAAGTAAAATTCCTTAGATGCCTACAAGGCCATATACAATCTGGCCCCCTTTACTTCTAGGATCTCACCCCCTTACTGTGCTCTATTGCACTGACTCTGCCTCTGCCACACTGGCTTTTCTGCTGTTTCTTAACTTGCCAGGTATTCTCCCATCTCAGTGCCTTTGCACTTTCTGTTCCCTTTGCCTTGAGTGCCTCTCCTTCAGATAGCTTCCAGCTTATACTCTCTTTCTCTTCAGTTTTTGCTCAAGTGCTGTAATTTCAAAGAGAGAATTTCCCTGATAAACCAATTTAAAAGTAACTTCTACCCCCAGCACAGGTTACATGAGGTAGGTGGTATAAGTATGTCTAATTAATATATGAGAAAATATACAACCAGAAAAAGAAGCTCATCAAAGTACCATGGTTTTTAAATCCTAAATATAACATTTATCTCATCCCAAGGACCAAGAAAAGTATTTTGAAAAGAGTAGCTGATTAATAAATGCTCATGTTGATGTTGTAGTGATGGGGGGATGCTTTGAACTCTTTTTAAGGAAGATAAGTTGGGCATGGTGGCTCACACCTATAATCCCAGCATTTTGGGATCACTTAAAGCCAGTGGTTCAAGACCAGTCTGCACAACATAGTGAGAACTCATCTCTACAAAATTTTTTTAAAAAAATTAGCTGGCAGTGGTGATGCATACCTATAATCCTAGCTACTTGGGAGGCTGAGGTGGGAGGATTGCTTGAGCCCAGGAGTTTGAGGCTGTAGTGACCTATGATTGTGCCATTGCACTCCAGCCTGGGCAATAGAGTGAGACCTTGTCACTGAAAAATAAAACACCTTGTCTCTGAAGATCAGTCAGGACTGCCCAATAATAGGGAAGTCCACTGGAATTTGAGTGCTTGGTTGTAATCGATTTCACAATATATTATGTTCTCTGAGAGCTTAGACTAGCTCTGATTTTTTTTTTCCCTCCAGAGGCATGTCGGAATAAAAAAAAATCCAATGTATTTCTTAAAATGGATATTCTAACTACTGCCCAAAATTCTGGTGAGGTCATTCAGGACAATCTCCATATTTCCTGATATCATCATGTTATAATGATGGGCTTAATTAGGTAAAATCACTTGACTTCTTCACTATTAGTTTATAGTATGCAGTGTTAAGGGATTTATTTAGTACTGTATTAGAAAGTAATGGGTAAAGAAAATTTGAATTTATGAAAAATAACAAAATGGAGTTAATATGGCAGGATGTTTTGTTCCAATAGTTCTCTTTAATGTCCCTCCTTTTTTTTACAGTGTGTATTGATTATTTCCTGAATGCATAGTTGGAAGGAAGAGGTAGGAAGAGCAATTTTATGTAGAAAGCTTTCCAGTTTTTAGTATGAAGAATAAAAATAAATCAACTGGAGCCAGAGTAATATTGAAAAGCTTTGGCAGAGCTGACTAGAAAAATAAAATGGATCTAGTCATTTCTGTGACCTGGGCTATTTAGCCAGAATACTGTGCTCTGCCTTTAAAGAAAACAATGAACTCTTGAAGGAAAAAATAAGATAACTCTCTTAAAGAAAAATGGATAGAACAATTCAGGAATAAATGTAGTTGGAAATGGCAAAGGAAACACAAAGGACAAAATTGTCCTTTATCCAATTTAAGCAGTGAAAAACAACTAGAAGTGTGCTGAGATTCTTTGCTGGAAGAAATTTGAAGAGACTAAATTGAAGGTTGAAGTTCTGGTCACAGTTCTCCTGGAAATGGGCTTTATATAATATCTGGGCATAGACAGTGAAAAAGTGTTCATAGCCGGCTTTTTTGTTGTTTCCTGTAAACCCCAAATGACAGGTTTTGTTTTTCTCCTTCTCTAAAGTTCCACAGTGACACTAAAGACCATCTACAGATTTCTCTATTTCCGTAGTTATATTTCTGCTTGGGATTATAAAAACAACTGCTGACTTTACCATTCTTTCTCTAGTTTTGTACCCACTAACTTATTCTCACAACATTCAGGGTAATATTTGCACGTGTAAATCTGGTCATGTCTCTGGTAAAAACCATTCCATAACTCTCCATTGACTGTGGCAGCAACTCTCAGAGTCTTTTCCAATAACCCACTAACTTATTCTCACAACATTCAGGGTAATATTTGCACGTGTAAATCTGGTCATGTCTCTGGTAAAAACCATTCAATAACTCTCCATTGACTGTGGCAGCAACTCTCAGAGTCTTTTCCAATAACTGCCATAGAATATTAGTAGATATTAAAGACAAGATGTGGAAAATTCTAAGTGAAGATTAAGCGGTTTTCTTTACAATAGGCCTTCTCAAGCTCCTTAATGCTAATGTTCAGTGTGAATCTCCCAAAGGGGGAGGAATATAATATAATACGCAAACTTATTTGATTGTGAGACCCATTTCTTTTTCATGGAGTGTCTTGCAGGGCTCTTTTGTAATGAGACACATTTTTGGAAATGCTGATTAATAGTGCAGTGCAATTTATAAGCCAAGCAAGGAATGAGAGGAATGATCTGGAACCTACCTACCTTTAGTTTGCATTAACCTGACACATTATGCTTTCTTTCTCCTCCAGGCTGCACATACTGGAAATTCCCCTAATTTTGTCCTCAACCCCAACCCTTTCTGGTCCACTGAATAATGCCTACTCATCATTTTGGGCGCATCATACGAGTCACCTTTTTTTATCAGTAATTTTCATAGCTTTGAGTTTGTATTTATTCTCTTCATTTTGCAGAACTGTTTAACTGGTGTTACTAATTTATGTAAAGTGTTCCTCTGACTTAAGATCTTAGAGGAAGAAAAAGAAGGGAGCTGAGAAAAGTCTGTCAACTCAGTTTATAGAAAAAGAACAGATCTCTCCTCATTTTTAGAGGACTAAAGAGAAGGAAAATTCTCTTTAGAGTTTTTGTGATTACTTCTTTAAGGTAAATTCCTAGAAGCTACATTGGTACAATAAAATTTTGGAAATTTTTAAGGCTTTTGATTCACATTAAATATTGGTATATTCCCCAATTTTACTCATTTAAAGTCTTATCAGGAATTAATGCAACCAATTTGTGCATCATCATTATTTTCATGATAATCTATTTTAAATTTCTGTGTTGTACCTTGACTTGTATCACATACCTAGAAAGAGGTAGAGCTGGAAGTTGAACTCCACCTCTTATTTTTATTCATTCCTCTTTAGTAATAAAAATACTTTTAAAAATCTGATAATTTTGTTTCAGTATGACTCTGGCAAAATCTCATATTTAATGCTGTGTTTTCATTGCTAGTACTTTCTGAATCACTCATTAACTACAGTTTTAATTTCTAAGTCAAGAGTCATTTAGAAAAATATTTAAGTTGTAAGTGGTTGCAAAGTTAGAAAAATTTTAATTTTATTACATTGTGGTTTAAAGGATATGATCTATTTAAATTATCTTGGTGAATTTAATGATGTTTTCCTGTGGCCTAGTATGTGATAAATTTTACGTAAAGTAATGCTCATAATAGCATTATTTTTAGCAGGGATAATCTGAAAACAAACTAAATGTGTAACAAGGGGAATTAGTTGTAAATGTGGGCATATTTGTCAGATAGATCCCAAAGTGATTAAGGGTGTGGCTTTTAGTGGTACACAGGCCTAAATTTGATTTTTTTCACTTCAACCACTTACTAGCTGTGTGAATTTGAATAAGCGACTCAATCTCTAATTTTGTTTCCCTATGTATAAAATGGCTAATAATAGCTAAAATAGCATATATTTATTTCATAAGCTAATAGTAGCATATATTTATCTTGTAAGGTTGCTAAATGAGTATTGAGATAATTTATATAAAGCATCTGATACATAGTAAATGGTAGCTATTATTATCAATATTTAAGGTTAGAAAATAATCAGAGGTTACAATAGGGCATATGTGAGCAGAACATGTGTGGATGTATCCCACCTGCCAATAGGAGTCACCCAGAATTTTTGATTCTTCTCTTTCCCCACCTTACCATATATGATTTTGCAGCAAGTTGTATCCCTCTCCTCACTCCCACCTGCTTGATTTCTGTTGAGTTTTACTTCCATATGTGCACATAAGTGTTGATTGATCAGTCCCAATTTAATGGTGAGTACACGTGGTGTTTGTTTTTCCATTCTTGCCATGTTTCACTTAGAAGAATGGTCTCCAGTTCCATCCAGGTTGTTACAAAAGGCATTTGTTTACCATTTATTTTATGGCTCAATAGTACTCCATGGTATACATATGCACATTTTATTAATCCACTCATGTATTGATGGACACTTGGGTTGATTCCACATCTTTGTAATTGTGAATTGTGCTGCAATAAACATTTGCAGCAAGTGTCTTTTTGATAAAATGACTTTTTTTACTTTGAGTAAATACCCAATAGTGGAATTGCTGGATCAAATGGTAGGTCTACTTTTAGTTCTTTGAGGTATGTTGATACTACTTTCCATAGAGGTTGTACTAGTTTGCAGTTCAACCAACAGTATATGTGTTCCTTTCTCTCTGCATCCACATTAGCAACTGTTGTTTTGGGATTTTTTGATAAAAGGTATTCTCACTAAATTTAAGTGATATCTCATTGTGGTTTTGATTTGCATTTCTCTGATGATTAGAGATGTTGAGCATTTTTTCATATATTTATTGGCCATTAGTCTACCTTCTTTTGGAAAGTTTCTGTTCATGTCTTTTGCCCACTTTTTAATGGGGTTGTTTGATATTTTCTTGCTGATTTGCTTGAGTTCTTTGTAGATTCTTGTTATTAGCCCTTTATTGGATTTATAGCATGCAAATATTTTCTCCCATTCTGTAGGTTGTCTGTTTGCTCTATTGATCATTTCCTTAGCTGTGCAGAAGCTTTTTAATTTGATCAGGTCCCATTTATTTGTTTTGGCTACTGTGATTACTTTTGGGGTTTTCTTCATAAATCCTTTGCTAGGCTAAAATCTATGAGTTTTTCCAACATTTTCATGTAGAATTCTTATAGTTTCATGCCTTAGGTTTAAGTTTTATCCATTGTGAATTAATTTTTGTGAGTGGTGAGAGGTGCAGATCCTGTTTCAGTCTTCTACATGTCACTATCCAATTTTTCCAACACAATTTACTGAGTAGGGATTCTTTTTCCCAGTGTATATTTTTGTATGCTTTGTCAAAGATCAGGTGGCAATATGAGGATGGTTTTATAACTGGGTTCTTTGTTCTGATTCATTGGTCTACGTCTCTGTTCTTTTGCCACTACTATGCTGCTTTGGTTACTATGGCCTTGTAGTATAGCTTGAAGCCTGGTAAATTGATGCCCTGATTTGTTCTTTTTCTTTAAGGTTGATTTGGCTGTATGGGCTCTTTTCTGGTTCCATATGAAGTGTACAATTATTTTTTCTAGATCTGTGAAAAATGATCTTGGTATTTTAATGGGGATTGCATTGAATCTGTAAATCACTTTGGGTAGTATAGACATTTTAACAATGTTGATTCTGCCAATCCATGAGCATGATATGTTTTTCCATTTGTTTACATCCTCTATGATTTCCTTCCTTGGTGTTTTGTAGTTCTCCCTATAGAGATCTTTTACCTCCTTGGCTAAATATATGCCTAGATATTTTATTTTCTTTGTTGTTATTGTGAAAGGTATTGAGTCTTTGATTTGATTGTCAGCTTGACTATTGCTGGTGTATAGGAATGCTACTGATTTGTGTACATTGATTTTGTAACCTGATACTTTGCTGAATTTATCAATTCCAGGAGTCTCTTGGGGAAGAGACTCCCCAAGATCCAGAATCTTTGGGGATTTCTAGATCACATTATCAACAAAGAGTGATAGTTTGACCTCTTCTTAGGGTGAACTTCTTTTTCTTTTCTTTTCTTGTCTTTTATTTATTTATTTATTTTGAGACAGTCTCACTCTGTTGCCTGGGCTAGAGTGCCGTGGCATCAGCCTAGCTCACAGCAACCTCAGACTCCTGGGCTTAAGCAATCCTTCTGCCTCAGCCTTCCGAGTAGCTGGGACTACAGGCCTGCACCATCATGCCCGGCTAGTTTTTTCTATATATTTTTAGTGACCAGCTAATTTCTTTCTATTTTTAGTAGAGACAGGGTCTCACTCTTGCTCAGGCAGGTGTTGAACTCCTGAGCTCAAATGATCCACCCGCCTCAGCCTTCCGGAGTGCTAGGATTACAGGCATGAGCCACCACGCCCAGCCTAGGGTGAACTTCTTAAGCTATAGATCAGATCTCTTATTCCTCTGCTTAAAATCCTCTAAAGCTGCAGTCCTCAATCGCCAGACCATTGACCAGTACTGGTTGGTGGCCTGTTTGGGACCTGGCCATAGAGCTCTGTGGCCCTCCACCTCCACCCCATCTGTGGAAAAATTATCTTCCATGAAAGGTAGGAAGGCTGGGAGTGGGGGGTGGGGGGGGGGTGGTACACAGCAGGAGGTGAGTGGTGGGCCAGGGAGTGAAGTTTCAGAAGCTTCATCTGTATTTAGAGCAGCTCCTCATTGCTTGCAACACCACCGGAGCTCTGCCTCCCCCCTCTGCCCCCATCTGTGGAAAAATTGTCTTCCATGAAACCGGCTCCTGGTGCCAAAAAGGTTGGGGATGACTGCTCTAAAGGCTTCCTTACAACTGGAATGTAACCTAACCTCCCGATCTGGTTCCTCCTTAACTTTTAAACTTTATCTTTCTCCATTTTGTCTCTGATTCAACACATTTCAGAAACACTAGGCTTCTTTTTGCCCCTTAAATACTCCAAACTCATCCCTATATTCACAGAGCTGAGGTCTAAACTCAAGTGTCATCTCCCCAAGGAGCCCTTCAGACCACCCTCAAGATAGCAGCTTCCACAAGTACTTTTTATCTCTCTATCCTATCTTTATCTTCTTCACAACACTTCTTAATTTGCTTTTTTTCCTAGCCATGAGAATGTAAGTTTCTTGAGGAGAGGGGCTCTGTTTCTCATGACCAACAGTGTGTCCCAAGTATCCAGAACAGTTCTTGCTGCATGGGGCCCACCCAGGAAGTATTTCTCAACTGACTCCCCTCCTTGACTGCATGGATGTGTTTTGGAGGAGTGGAAGGAAGTGATTTCACCATTGACTTTGTATTAATACATGGCATTTTTGTAATTTTTTTGTAATATAAAATAACATGAGAATGACGATTATTTGTGGATATGGAATTAAGGGTACTTTAAATTCTCTTATTTGTAATTTTCACATTTAATATATTTTACCTAAAAAACTATTATTTTTAGAATCAGAATATTGTTTTCTCTTTAAGGATGCTATAAAACCTCAATCAGACAAAAATTTGATTATATAGCTTCATAGATACCTAGATGGCAATTGGTAATAAGAATGTGTAATAATTCATACTCAGCCATGTTTAAGCAATGGGTGATGATTAATAATTACGGTCTCAGTGATGATAATAAACATGGTAATTAGAAAATATAAATGGCTATGCCTGATTATGATAGGAATTGTAAGTAAAATTCTTCATTTTCTTTCATTTTTTTGTTGTTCTTTGCCTGTCTCTCAGTAAAATAAATATAATGTTTTCTGTCTGCAGATGACAGCCTCTTTACTGTGAAATTTCTAGTGTGGCCCTTGAATGTACCTGAAAATAGATATAATGTTCTGTGGTAAAAATAAGCCTGTAATCTGGAGATGAAAGAGAGACACTGAATTCAGAAAAAATATTCTAAAAGACTGAAATGAAAAAAGGTACAAAAACAGGTCCTAATTTTGCTTGTGAAAAGATTCCATGGGATCCTAATAATCTTTCTAATGTTTTGTTGAATAGAGTTTTTAAAAATTCCCACTTCCAGCTTTATTATTTATCTGTCCTTTCATTCATAAAACATTTTTTTTTTTTGGTCTTTCACTGTGCCAGGCATTGCACTAGCAGCTGGGAAAGAAATGATGACAAAGGTAGATACAGTTATATTTCAGAGGAAGTTTACAAGTCGGAGCTTATGAAATAAGGTCCCAGGACATTGAAAGAAACCAGAGTAGCCTCATTAAGTAGAAGGTGAAGATAAATTTATATTTAACTGTGATCAAATTTCTATTTCTGAGGAGTCAAAACATGTAGAAGTATCTATTGTGGTAATTCACCTATATTGTCTTATAGCTTTTGGTCTATTTTTAGTTTTACCGCATTGTTTCTCATTCACAGAGAATGGAGCTTATGTGGCTGTAGAGTATAAGATGATTTTTCTGGGAGCAATTGGCCTAGGGTGGTAAAGGGTGCAGCAATTCATACCACGACAGTCCATGTTTTTCCCTCCATTTTAAAATTTAGCTTTGCTGTTATTTCTTTGACCTGCCTCCACTCTGTTTCAGATTTGTATACTCGTGTTTCATGTATCAGTGATGATTCCAATTACACGCTAGGTAACAAGAGTTTAATAAAATGTGGCAATAAATTGTGGAAAGACATCATGCATGTGAAAAAAATGTATTAAGAAATGTGTTCCAGGTAGAGCTTCCAGTATTAAATGACTAATCACTTCCACACACATACACAAAGTGAAGGTTTTATTTAGTGGAACTTGGCCTTTCAAAACTAGAATGCCAAGCAGTGCCTTCCAACTGGTTTTCCAGCCTGTTTGAAGCATGTGGCAGTTGTACCTTTTTACAGAAAACTTTTTAGATGGTCCTCAGTGGCCCTTAAGCTGAAAGGAAGTAAGGTGTCATGTTCAAAGCTCACATTATTTTGATTTTAATGGCAAATGATAATAAAAGAAATGGGTAATAATTTATATTCAGTACGACCTAGTGGTCCAATGACCTGAAATTGAAGCCAGGCTCTTCCTTTTATTTGATATGTAAACTTAGGCAAGTTTCTTATATGCCTTTGTTTTTTAGTGGCAAAACCTGAATAGTTGTAGAAGAACAATAATTAAAAAAATGAATGTAAAATATTTATTCCAGTGTGGGATACAGTGTAAGCATTCAATAAAAACGCTATTATAAATGGAGAGAGTCAAATGTACAGCTTTGAATAGGTATAACAGTTCCAGAAAAAATAAAACAGGTTCTGTGAGGGTAGAGATGCCATTGTCTTGGCTTTTTATTCCTTTGTCACTCCCAGATTTTGCTTTATGGGACCTGCTTCTCCGTCAGCCATAGCATCAGTTGTGTTTAACTCCTCTTACCTCACCTTCAGTAAGAACTGCCATGGGGAGTCCCAAGTTTCAGCCACTGCTTCCTGAGATAGGAATCATGAGTGTAACTCATTTCTGTCCATTCTGTTTGAAAGCAAACATCCAGAAAACACAGCAGGTAAGGAACCCACTGCTGACCATCAGGGTGGTCTTCTCGTTGCCCATGCCTTGGGAACATTCTGAGAACTCACCAAGGAGCCAGCCGTGGTACCTGTGCTCTGCCTGTGGGGGCATTTTAGAGTGGAGGCTGTCTGGTTGCGATCTTGGAGACCCCGTCACTTTCTTACTATGTGATTTTGAAAGTTATTTCTCTGTACCTCATAGTTCTCTTGTGTAAAATGGCAATAGTGATATCTTCCCATACAATAGTAAGGATTAGAGAGCGCATCATTCAAAATGACCGGGATGGTGGTTGGCACATAATAGGGATTCAACAAAGGCTAGTTATTGGTATCTTAATGATTTGTGAGAATAAAGTGTCAAGTTAGATGGTAAGACTAGAAATAAAGCATCATATATTTATAAATGAATTAACCTTTATCCTCAGGGAAGCGACATATAATAAAGGTTACCCCTGAATTTCAGTTTTGGATGCAGAAAAATTATGGTGAAGAACAGAGACATTGGAGGCTATATTTTCTTCACAGATACATGCGTAAGAAATAGAAGAGACCATCAAATGATAATTGAAATTATAGTATTACGCACATTATTAGATCTTGTTCCAAAAGTAACTAGACTCTGAGAACAAAATTATTTTCTAAAAAGTGTTTGGCTATGCAGGGATTTGGGGACTCTATTCTTCATATCTTCTCATGAGTAATAATTATAAAAATAGTATATTTGTTGAGTGCTTACTATGCACTTGGTGTGTTTCTGAATGTGTAGCATGTGTGTGACTTATTTAATTCTCACAACAACCAGATGACATGAATACTACTTTTATCATTTTACGTGGAAGATAACCATTTTTAACTGCATCTTCCCAAGGAAGGGTGGGGATCTCCTTTTTTCCATGGTCCAAGAGATTTGAGGAGCCATAGCTCATCCTGTGTGGAAGGAAAATGAGAGTACTACAAGATCCTTAGGAAGGAAGGAAGCCAAATCTTGGATGGCCTCTTATGGTTCCATAACTACTCACAGTTATTGTGATGATATATAATAACATTGCTATTACTGTTATGAATAAAATTTATTGAATTCTGTTTCATGAATTTCTGCCTCACCTAATGACACTTCTAGGAATGAAGGGTATTGAAATATATGCTTTTAAGTTAATACAAGTATTATAGTATACTGAAATATTCATTGGAGAAGGTGACACATATCTTGTCTATCAATTTGGATATATAATTTTTGTTTCATAATATCTGTTAAGTTATAGCAAATGTAAAAAACACTTTCATGGGGGAAAGAATAATCAGAGAGAATGATTTTTATTGTCTTAGCTGGGAGAGTGAGCTGCACTTTGGGAGTGCTAACACTTTCTTGTCTTGGGCATTCCTAATTTAGCAATTTTCAATCAGTATTGAAGCTTTCAGTTTATTATTTCCGGGTAAGGATGTCAGCTCATTTTTGTAAGGGGGTAATGACAACATCAATGGGATTTGAACTTGAGCTATAAAGTGTGTGTAAATCAAATATTTTATTATAAATATTTTTATAAAAATACGAAAAAAATCACACCTTAGCTGATGATCCGTAATAATTCTGCTATATTGATTTTATAATAAAATATTATAAATAATTCAATTCAGATTTATCTTGCTCTAAGTTGAGTATTTTGAAAAATCTTTAAAAAATAAATTATGAGCATTTGCTTCGCAAAACTATTCTTTATTTATAAAAGGATTTATGCTAAGGGTCGTTTGAAAAGGAAATCCTTTAGAATATTTGAAATATGTGTAAATTTAACAAAATTGGACTTATACATATATTGCTTACAATGAAAGACCATATTTTATACTGAAAGTCATACAAGCTTGCCCCTGGGTTTTCACCTGACTTCTACATTTGTTCCTTGTATAATTTGGGTGTTGGACTAGATTTTTTCCTAGTTCTGTTTTTGCTCTAAAATTCTAAGATTGTGATAAATGTTTTAAAACCTCTTGCCAAGCAATTCCTTTATAATTATAGGATTCTGGTAAATGTTTTTATAACATCCTCTGGTGTAACAAGTCCTCACTTTATTTGAGAGACAGTGTAGTTGACAGACTGTAAAATCAGAACAGCTGAGTTCCAATCCTTATTTCAACATGTATTAACTATGTGGCCTTGGGCCAGTTATTTGACCTCTGAGCTTCAGTTCCTCATCGGTGAAATGATTATTTACCTATTTGATAGGAATTTTATGAAAATTTGCAAAACACTTAGAAGAGTGGGTAGCCCATTAAGCACTATATATGATGCTGCTATTAATTAATTAATTAATTGTTTATTTTAAAAATCCCAAGCTCACTTTCCCCAGACATGAAAATTAGAAACTTCTGATTAGAGTACCTTCAACTGAGGAATTTAAGAGCTGGTGAGAGAAAAACAGGATCGGGGGCCTAATCTATGGAAACATTTAAAAAAGCAAACAAATAAATGAATAAATATATATCCTATAAAATAAGACTTTACTGATGGTATACTACATAGATTAAGTAGAATGCTAAATTGACCATCAATCGTATTTTACACATTTTAAAATCATCAACAATAACTTCTCTGATATTAATTTCTACAAATTCACTCACCATTTTTAACCTTGAATTATTTTAGTTTCTTCCTCTCTGACCCTTAAAACAAAAAGTTTATGATTTTAGTTGTTTGCTTTGCTGCTAAAGAGGTACTTTCCCCCCCCATGGCTAGCTCTCCATTCAGATGTGGATAACCTTCTTGTAATTTAGTATGTTGTATCTCTATGTTGCAATTCAATGTCTGTATGTTTAAAGCAACTCTTACTCCTACTTCATTAGGCATAGTTAATTACCTTTACTGTCAAGGGCTAGAAATTTTTCTCCAGCTTCCAGGACAGAAGATTCCTTCCGGGGAGTGCCAAGAATGGGATGAAACTAGTATTTCTGGCAACATGGGGGAAAGCACAAGAGTATTTGTTTAAATCAGAATGGATGGAACTATTATCTCGCTTTTACAGATGAGCCAACTGAGTTTACTTAAATACCTTAAGATCATCAAATTAGTAAGTGGCAGAGCTATCATTAAAACCATTGTGGGCTGCCAACAAAGTCCGCATTTTTCCATGCAAAAAGGGGATTGGAAACTATCAGGACCTGCATGCCATTGTGCTTTGGGAACATGTACTTGGTACCTGTGAAGGAAAAGGGAGAGTTGTGAGTGGACAGGTGGTTATCAAGTATATACTATGTGCAAGGCCTTGCTATAAGTTTAAATAACTTATTTCTTTGATTATGGGAATATTACATAATAATAACAAAATTCTTGGGAAATACAGAAAAACATAAAGAAGAAGACAATATAGCAATTCACAACTCAGAGATAACCAGAGTTGACATCTTGGTGTGTTTCTCCTTAGTCTTTTTTACTATTAACAGATTGATATCTGGAATGACACAGCAAGGTTCATATAGTACACACAGTTTGGAATGTTGCTTTTTCCATTTAATGTTATATCCTCTATATTATTCCAACTAGAATTTGAATAACTACTTGAAGTTTTTGGAAATTATAATTTGACCTGTGTCATTCTTTCACTGAGAAGAAAGGATTGGTTTAACTAAAGATACATAAAACACAAAAGTACAGGTTTTTATAGGAAAACATACTACAGGAAGGGAGTGGGTACAAGATACCTTGGAATTTACCTCCCACCCTCCATTATATATAGTAGGCCCATATGTAGTAGTTCTCTTATAGGAGGCTTCCTAAAGGCACAACAAGGTGCCTGATGTGGGGGAAAGATTCAAACTGGGTACACTCCTGACTTTTGACCTGTTTTTAGGAAGGGTCCTGAGTGGGCCCTAGCAGACTTCAAATCAAAGATTAATCTTGGGTTTGGATTTATTCTGGAATGACCTGGGGCTTCTTCCCTGTCCTCTGGTGTCATTTGGTCAAAAAAGCGTTTACTGAGTTCCCTATCTGGACTAGGTGCTGTTAGGCACAGTTAATGAGACTCACATAGCCTCTGCTTTCGGGTTGAGAGTTGAGTACGGGAGACAGACATGCATCTGCTGTTGGCTGCTTACCTAAGTACCATAGTGAGAAGAGCCGGGGCGGGGAAGCAGAAGGTGCCTGGACTCTTGGGGACACGAGTGGTTGGAAAACCTTTTCTAAGAAAGAGATTTCATCTGAGGCTGGAAGGATGAGTAAGATGTGTCCACAAGTGCAGGTAAGGAAAAAATTGAGGTAGAAGGAGGAGAACATACAAATTCCCCAAGGAATAGAACAGCTTGGGATTTGGGGAAAAGGGAGACAGAGCAAGGAGGTTGGAATAAAATGATCAAGTGATTTGAGGTGACTCTAGACAAGTGCTATAGTCTGTCCTATTCCATGTCCTTTGATTAATACAATAGAATCTAATAAATGCCCGCAAAGGGTCGAAACACTCCAGTCATACTGGCAATTGAAATTTAAATGGGCCTAGAAAGGGAGCAATTTTAATTGTTAGAGAAGGAAATACAATTAAATGAAAACGTCTGGGAAGACAAATGCACGAGAGATTGAAATAGAAATGACTGTAAATTCAAGCAAATTCAAGGGGCAGTTTTCCTTTATTTTAATTTCCAGTGTTTATTTAGAAGATAATATGAACATACTCATAAGCTTAATGCTCCCTCCTCGAAAAAATTTTTTTTCAACAGAATTTTTTAATCCAAGAACAGAAACAGCTAATGCTCACATTTTTATTCTGAATGAATTGCCAATATTTTATTCACTAGTTTCACAAAGAGCTGAAACCTCACTAAGGTTTCTGAATTAAATTAGCTTTCAGAACCATTTAAAGTTCTTCCATTCTATTAATTCAGCAGACAATCAAGTTGTTCACTTGTTGACTTTTATCCACATGCACTCAATCAAATCAACTATCAAAGAGAGATACCTATTAGTTGTTAATTTCATATGTTAGATAGTAATCCTGGAACTCCTGTTTATATCTGTTTGATAACCTTCTAATCTTTGTCACAGTCTTACTAACAGCAGCATTAACTAGTCTGCCATCTATCTTGATTAACAACACTGAGACTCAGAAAGATGCACAACACCTGATAAGCCCAGCAGTCCAAACTTCTAACAATGCTTGTAGCCCTGTGGAATATGGGCTTCTATCACCATTCTTAACAAACCCTTCAAGTTGCCTTTAGTTTTGCAAATTATTATTTTGAGCAAATGAAGAGCTTGTTTGAATGTAGGAGCTTTCATTAATAATTGGCAAGACTGAATGTTTTAAGCCATTTTTCTCCTCTATTTTTTGTCCTCTGTGTTCAGGGTTTTAGAAATTGTTTTTGCCTTGTATTGAATTATAAGTATACTCTCTGGATCAGATCAATTCAATAAATATTTATTTAATCTCTAAATGTGTGACTAGCACTTACTAGTTACATAAAAGATATAGAAAATACAGCTCCTCATACCATAAAGTTCCATATTTTTGAAATCATAGCAGATTTCTCTTGTAAGTGGAATTATATTGGCTTTAAAGAGAGAGGAGAGAGAGAGAAAGAGAGAGAGAATAAATAAATATAATCTTTGCTCCACATGGTAACTTGCAGGTAATTTTTCATTTACTTCTTTCAAAGTCTATTTATACCATTCTTTATCCAGTTTCATTGCTGAAATCTTAAGGATACTTTATACAACTTCCATGTTGATTTTAGCATCTGGCCCACAGCTTTTGCCCCCGTAGCCTCAGGAAGTCCTTGGTGAATCCCATACCTACTATGTCAATGCTTTCATCACCATGACCTCATGGTTTCATGTTTTTACAACTTCCACTGACCCCCTTCTTTATTCCACTTCATACATTCTTAGGCATGGCTATACCATGGAGCTTGTTTGGGACCATGCTGGGTCCAGAGTTGGACTCTGAAAAGTTCGTTTTGACCTTTTCTTTTCTTAATCTTTATTGGCCCATCTGCTCCCACAGGTAGCTTATGGGAAATAGACATCAACAAGAAGTTGGAGCAACAGAATATAGAATGAATGATCCCTAATGTGAGACATCCCCAGATGCATCCACAATAAAGGACATAAAGTTGAGAGAGAAGGGTTGAATTCTCATATTATCTTACAAGGGCTTTGTACAAGTAAATTTTAGATTAATATCACATTAATATCTGATAAAATGTGATTTAGGCAAAATGTAAACTTATTTGTATCCTCAGATTGGTGGACCACAAAGACATCCACTTTTTTTGCTCAACTCCCATAGCTATGCAAGTGATTCCCTAATCTATTTCTGAAGTCCAAGGTCACTCTCCTCATTTCCAACCCTGGGTATCTTTAAATGTATCTCCCAAGAAAACCTTCAAGCTCAACATGCCCCAATTTGAATTTATCATAAATCCTTTTACACTGGCACCATCTGTGAATGTCATTGTCCATTAATGATAGCAGCATTCTTTTAGTCATCCAGTTCTCTATTTTGCTGCCCCACTTGCAATACATTACCAATTCCTGGCATTTCTTTCCCAGAAACTTTTTCTTAAGTCTATCTCTTTTTGTCTATTTCAAAATCCACCTCCATCCGGTTTCTCAACCAGATGGGATTTAACTCCTTATTATATCCCATTCTAAGTTCTGCAATACACTTCTATCTTGTTTCCCAAGACTCTTATTCCTCTAATACATCTTACCCAGAACTGTGGATTACTTTCATAGAGATAATTTAGTACAGAGATTCTTGCACAATATTCTTCAGTAATTCACCTCAGTGAAGTTCAGGCCCTTTAATGCAGTATTCTTGTCCTTCACAACCTGACCAACTTTCTTTTCAAGATTATTTTCCTTCTATATGTCTTCTTTCATATATCTTTCTCCATCCATTGCCTTGAGGTTTACATTTTGTTTCTTTGCCCATGAGGTTCTTTCTACCTCTGATTTCCTTCTTCTATATAACTGTTGGTTACCAAAATGATTTTCAAAGCTCTACTCAAATCCTTCCTTCTGTCCTTCCTATAAATAGATATATTCATAGGCACCTCTTATGTTCCAAAAGGACACACAGTCCTGATACCCAGGACCACACAGTCCAGAGGAGATGGCCAACACATCAATAGGTACAAACACATATGGGAGCAGAGAGGAAGAGGCTATAATTCCACCTTGTTTGGGAAGTGAAGGGTGAATCACAGGAGAATTTTTGGAGGAAGTTGCCACTGTGCTGAATCTTAAAGTATGATGAAGAATCACCTAAATGAAGAAGGGATTTTCCAAATATTGGAGCTAGTATGAGCACAGGCTAGCTTTAAAAAGGAGGTGTTTTGTGAGACCATCAGGAGGTAGGTGTTGTTTGAGTTCAAGCAACAGTGGATGGGAGCAGCAGAAACTGGAATCAGAGAGGCAGGCAGGGTTTGGGAAGGAATTACTGCACCATGTTTAAAACTTTGGTATTTGTCCTGCAGATGATGGGAACCATGAATGGATTTCAGCAGGAGAGTGACGTGGTTAGATTTGCATTTTAGGTAGACCAAGCAGGAAGCTATGTTGAGGATGAATTTGAGGAAGAAAAGACCACAACTAGTGGCAGTAGATGGAAGATGTTTACACAATCTAGGGGTGAGAAAGAATTAAAGGGAGAGAAACAAAATACTTAATAGCTAATATTGGTAGCACTCTCTTGATTGATATTGAAGATTAAGAAGAGAGAGAGTCAATGAAGACTCTCGGATTTCTAGGTTACTAAATTGGCAGGATAGTGGTGCTACCAATTAAGATTAAAAAAATAATGCATGAGGAGCAGGCTTGGTGGGGGAAGTAGGAGGGAAAGGTCAGAGATAAATTTGAAAGGCCTCATTATCTCATCAGGTGAAGATGAATGAAGTGAGATAACATACACAAAGTGTGGCATCCTACCCAAAGCTCAGAAGGTAGGTCTCCACTGAGCTTTAGAGTTGAGATTAATCAGCGTCAAGGTGGTATTTTATACCTGAATTGAGTCTGTAGCAATGTAGTATATAGGATAGGTGGAGAAAGGAGAGCTGAGGAAGCAGATGGGGAAGAAATGATTGAAGAGGAAAAAGCATCAGAAATATACTTTTCCCTTGATTCCAATGTCCCTCTTTTTTTGAGTTTCCAACGTATTTGACACTATTTTAGGGGAGGGAGGTAGGTAGAGGATTTCTTCAATCTCTCTTATTCTTTACAGTATCTCAATCTGATCAGATTAGAGGAAATGTATTGGGCCATGCTTACTAGTGGATGCATTTATTATTGTGAATTGATATCCTCTTGTGCTCAGATCTCTTTCTTCTCCTTTCTGTTGCCTTCAAGAGATGTAATTGGTAAGGTGTGACAGGGCTTTCTTGAAAGTCTCTTTTGCTCCCCTCTTATTACACACTCCTACATTCTCATCACTTCCGGTGAGTAGTTGGATAATTAAGATTGGGGCATGGTAGCCCAGTGTGAGTTCTGAGCATCAGACACATCTAAACCAGCTTTACCTGAGAATCCTGCATTGGGGTACTAGGTCCTCATCCAGCTAATTCAAAAGGGATAATGTACCCATTCATCTATGTCTCTTGTATGTATTGCTCCCTCAGTACTTCAGAGGGAGAAGAAATGATTGGGCAAAGGTAGAATTCAGACATTCCTGTCTTTTCCCTTCCACCTCAACACTCTCCTATGGCACTTATTACTTTATACCATATATTTTTATATATTATATATTTTAATTATTTCTGTTTATCTCCTATCCCCTCTGCTATACCCTAGGGACTTTGATATTTCACTCTTGTAATGAATAAAGGTATTTTTATTTTTAATGAGATGCCAGATCCTTGGATAGTTTAAAAGATTATGCCAATCTGCACCATTTGAAGTTAAAAGTGACAAAAATGAGGTATTGAAAACATGAATTGATAGCGTTTTTGTGTAATGACTACAATTTTGATTTGAAGTCGGGATCATAGGCAAATCCCACAACTTGTAATAGTATTATATACACTTTATCCTACCAATTCAGTGTCTCATTCAATGCTTTGTAAACACATATGCTATTATGATACCATTCCCTTCCTAGCAATGCATGTGGGCTTTCCTATAGTTGTTTCAATAGATACTATAGATATTGTGGTATTTGGGGATCTATATTTCAATGCAGAAAGGGCTGTCATGCTTTTGACATTGTTTGGTTGGGTAATGGTGAGAAACCTCAAGTGTCTATGGGGAATATGCAATATACTTCTTACTTTTGAAATGTGTGTTGAGGACCCTAAAGGAGGAAATGCCCCTCTACTTCTCCTTTCAGATGTCATATTTTTAATGCCTAAGTTTCCTATTGGTTTACTCTGAGCATCCTAGTTTCTTGGCTGCTTGGTGCATGAATGCTATTTTGGTGCCTTTATTGAATTACTTTCTTAATAATAACAACCTTCCCAATGGCAATGGAGTTGCCTCTCAATGGTAAAGGAGTCACTTAGAAGTCTCTCTGTGTGTGTGTGTGTGTGTGTGTGTGTGTGTGTGTGTGTGTGTGTGCATGTGCATGTTTTAAAGAATTTGAATCACTGGTGCTATGAGGCTAGAACTGAGTGTTAAGCCTCTTAACTCTGGCATGAACACAGCTTGACTACCAAAAACCTGGGCTCAAACCAATCAGGTTGTTCTCTGTTTATGCACAACTCTCCTTAAGACTGATGGAACCCGTTCGCTTATATTTTTCAGTTGCAATTTAATGAATGTTTATAACAGAAATAATGTGTTATAGTGATATTAAAAATTTGGAGATTCAAAGACATCATGTCACTTTATTAACACCTTGTCAATACTTTCTTTACCATTAAATGTAAGACAGGATTCCTATCTTCAAGGAGTTCACAATCTAGTTGAAGAGAATGTGAAAAGTTAAACTACAAAGGCTAAAAATACAAAAGTAAAGTGCTAGAGATGTCAAAAGTCAGTGATCCAAACTTTAGAATGAAGTTTAAATTTATTTTAATAAAATATTTCCTTGACTTCTTATAATTCTGAAAATGTCCCCAATTCCTGTTAAATGCCTGGGAAATGGAGCCATTGCGAGTGCTTGGTCCATTTTGTAAGGTGTGGATGATAACTTTTGAAAATTTAAGAGAGAAGGAGAGCTTTATCAATGAAGTTGGATGAAATGCATTATATCATATCATGACTATCAGAGTTCTATTTTTCTGGAGTCATTCAGGTGTGGCCACAGAGCCAATGCTTGAATATTGCTGTCTTGTTTTCTACTCAAATGCTAGCAATCATGGAAGGCAAAAAAATAATTATCATATTTTTGATGTTGATGATTGTGGTCTGGGTCCCCAATCTGAAAACTGAATCTAGAAATGACCTATGCGTTTCCACCATTTTGATGACTGCCTTTTATCAAATCCTATTTTTTAAAGATTTCTTGGCAAAAGCATATTTTTTTCTTAGTTAAAAACCAACATTTTAGTCTCTTCATATCCTCTATTCTGAACTGTTGTTTACCTCCCTTCTTTGCTCAGCGCGAATGGTAATATTAAATAACTACAACCTTCAGCTTTAGGGAGGGTGGTTGGTATGTCTTTCTTTTCTATTCTACCAGCTCCTTCATGGAAAACGATATTATGTGGATCTTTCTTTTTGTTTCTTTGCTTTAGTTATTTAATTTATCAAGTACTTCTTAATCTATTCTCCTATGTTCAGAAGACAGGAAAAATGTACATAGTTACAGAAAAATCTGTTTTATATCATTAGTAATTTTTCCCTCCATTCATATAAGTCTGCTAACTTATAGTAATATTCACCTGGGTCATATAAGATTATTTGATTTCCATTAGGAAGCCTGGGATTTATGAAATGTTTTCCCATAACTATGTTAATATTAGCTATATATGTGTCATCTCCCCTAGGACTTGTGCTATTCTTTTTATTTTAAAATTCCTTTACCCTTTGTTTTGTTCTATTTTAAAGTGCTCAAAAAATAAAATAAGACTTCACTTCTCTATGTGTGGCATTTTGATAAATTAAAATCATGACAAGCTTCCTATTAGAAGTCTCTCTTTTTTTTTACATTCATCCCATCCAATAATTATGAGCACATCTTAGTTACAATAATTGTGTTAAATGTTTAACATTATGAAGCCTTAAGAGAGCATTTTAAAGCTGACTCTCTGGATCTGACAGCCACAGAGGGACCCTCTTGAGCACAGCTCACTCTTAAGGAGAGAATATTTTCATTGCTAAGAGGAGATGTGAAAGAAAGAAAATTAACATTTGTTGATTGTGTAATATGTAACAGGTACTATGTGAGGTATTTTTTTACAGCTATTTTTTGTAGTAAGCTTATGAAGTAAGAATTAGTATACCCATCTTATAAACATGGCTCAGAGGTTAACTACCTTGCCCAAAGACACATGACTAGAAGGTGGACAAACTGGGGCTCCAACCGAAGTCTGCCTGGTCACAAGTCCATGTATTTTCCTTAATGCATTCTGCTGCCTTCTAGCATCAGGGCACTATAAAAAGCACCAGACTAGGGAGAAAAACTCTGGGTCTAAACTCATTTTACAGTTGTGGACCCACGGGAAACTTCAGCTTCTGGGCCACTGTCTCCCAATTTGTCAGGTGAGAATAAAATACCTCTCAAGCTTATTGTGAGAATTAAATATGGTATAAGTTCTTTGTAGAAAATAATTATAGCCAACATGTGGTATTCATTTGTATGTTGGGTATTCTACTGAATACTTTTAATATATTTATTAATTTATTATTATAAAAACCCTATTGGTTGTTTTTACCCCCATTTTATATAAGGAAACTGAACCACAGATAAGCTAAATAACTTGGCAAAGATCACACAGTTAGATAAGTTGCAGAACCAGGATTTGAACCCAGGAAATCACGATTCAGAATGCATGCTCTTAACCACTAGTATACATTGTACTATAAAATGTAAATATTAGTAGGATAATTTCAGAATTCAGAATAAATATCAAAATGATATAAGAAATTAGGTGAGATCAGTGTTAACTAATACTGATCTTTGGTAGCTTTGGAGAAGTGGAACTGGAACTATTCAGCATCCTAGCATATAAAATGGAGGCATTTTAATTAAAGTTAATCTAGCCCACTACAATATCAGGGTGGGACCAGGCGGTCCTTGCAGTTCTACTTTGACCCATTAACAATGCTAGACTATCTACAGCGATCCACTTTTTCTGGGGACACTCAGGTGCCTTGGGGACATGCCCACTGAAGAAGAACTTGAAGGATCCTAGCAGGGAAACATTCTCTTAGAGATACAAGCCTAATATATATGCTCATAATAGAAGCATAAAAAGTAGGAACTCTTCTTGGGAATTTATATTAACAAGGCCCAGAATTTGGGGTTATATTTGTGGCTTATATGCTTCTAGTCCCATTCCTCACCTCATAACTCTGGCAAGCATTAATATTCTACAAGTATTCTTTTCTTTTGGGCTTGGATGTGGCCTTAGAATACTTCTCAACACTATTCTAGGACATCACTGCTAATTTTCACTCTAATCTTTATTTTTTCCTTCCTTCTGCTTGCTTTAGCTATAATTTGCATTTTTTTCCTTCAATGTCTTAAGGTGAAAGGAAAAGTTATTAATTTGAGACCTTTATTCTTTTTTAATATAGGCATGTATAGGTATACATTTCCCTCTAAGCACTGCTTTAGCTGCATCCCATAAATTTTGGTGTGTCACGTTTTCATTTTTGTTTATCTCAAAGTATTTTCTAATTTCCATGTTGATTTCTTCTTTAATCCATTGGTTATTTAGGAGCATATTATTTAATTTTAGTAAATTTGTATTTGTGTTTCCCAAATTTATTTCTGTTATTGATTTCTAATTTTATTTCATTGTAGTTGGAGAACATATTTTGTATTATTTCTTTTCTTTAAATTGATTTAAGTTTGTTTTATGACCTAGCATATGGTGTATCTTAGAGAATGTTCTATGTATATTCTCCTGTTGTTGACTGGAGTGTTCTATAGATGTCTATTATGTCTAATCGGTTTATAGTTTTCTTTAAGTCTTCTATTTCCTTGCTAATCTTCAGCTTAGTTGTTCTATCTGTTATTGAAGGTGGGATATTAAAGTCTCCAACTATTATTGTTGAATTGTCTATTTTTTCCTTTATTTCTTCCAGTTTTGCTTGAGGTATTTTGTCTGTACTCTGTTGTTCAAAAACTATTTATTGAGTACTTACTATATTCCATGCATTGTGCAAGGCAGTGAATACACAGTGACAACCAAAATGGATAGAACCTTATCCTTAAAGCTTATAGTGGAATACACAGATATTGAATAAATAAACTTACAAATGAAATATAATGTAGAAATTGTAATAAATGCTAGCTTCCCCTACTAGTTTCTAAGTCATTCATAGTAATTACCAAAACTTGAAATTATTTTATCAACTTATTTGTTAATAAATTTGGTATATATATATATGTCATAAACTCTTGTTTTCAATCCCTGGCACAGTATTTAGCACTGTGCTCGATAAACCTTTACTGAAAGAAATAAAGAAAGAGAGGAAGAAAGGAAAAATGAAAGAAAGAAAGAAAAGAGCAGGATGCTATGAGAGAGAAAATAAGAGACTTAATTTAGTTTTCCAGAATTAAGGAGGGCTTCTTTGATGAGTTATTGAAGCTTTGACTTGAAGGATAAATAGAAGTCAGGAGAAGGAGGGTTGAGTGAGGAGGCAGGGAGTATGAATTCAAAGTCAAGGGAACTGAGTATGTGAAGACTATGAGGCAGAAAAGAACTTGTCACATTCAAAAACAATTTGTGAACAAAGGGAGAGTACAATAGATGAAGCTGGTAGGAACCAGTCATTAAAGGCTTATAAACTGGGATACATGTGTGGATCAAGGTGATAGCCAGGTTGCTAGAACAGAGATCCCAAAGAGCAATGGCTCATCCAAGATGGAAGGATATGTCTTTCTCACAGAACAGTCTGAGGAAACAAGGAAACTAAGGATCTCTCCTTGGCAAATTCATCCAGAGATGTTCTGCCATTCTCAATACTTCCTTCCAAGATTGTGCCTGTTGTTGCTATATTTACCTAATAGAAAGGTAAGACAGCATAAAGGTGTGGGCATCCCACATGTGAAGACCTGGATGTGGAAATGACACACATCACTCCCACTCATATTGGAACCATCATTGGAACCTAATTACATGGTCATGCCTAGGTTCTAGAGAAACAGCAAATTCCAGATATTATCCAGAGATCCATTGCCCAGATGTAACTCTATCACCAGACAAGAAGGGGAGAATGGATTTAGTAGACAATTGGAAGTTTCTGCCTTAGTAAAGACTTAGAGTGGATCCTAAGGGCAAAAAGTAGTTATTGCAGGGTTTTAAGCCAAAGAGGGGACATGATCAGATTAACATTTTAAAATGGCTTTCATGAAGAAAATTGATAGTAAGAGCTTAAGCATGTAGGTGAAGAGATTGGATTGAAAATTATTGCAATAGTTCAGACATGAAGTAGTGGTACTTTGAACTCCAGTGATGTAATAGAAATGGAGAGAAGCAGATAGTTGAGGTATAATCTGAAAGTATAATTACCTGTACTTGAAAAAGTATTGGAGATGTAGATGCGGGTTATCTGAAGGAGAGAGATATATAAAGGATGATCTCCATGGTTCTGATATGAGGGGCTGAATAGATGGTGGTGGCATTGACTAAGATGGGAAACTTCAGTGTGAGGGGAGAGGTAAGTCTTGTGAGATCAGTTTTGTATATCTGTGTTTGAGATGTTTGTTTTCCTATGACCTCAGCTCACTATGGGAAAGTGGTGAGTAGAATTACCTTCATAGTTATACCTGGGCCAGTTGGGCTATGGACCCAAACATGGCCCAGTGGATTGTAAATGAAGCAATGTTATATTTTTCAGGGTACCTAGAGATATCCTTTGCTCCATTCTAATGAAATGCATAAACTTTCTCAAACGTGTACTGCTTCATGCCTCTCCAAGAGTTGGTCCTCCGAATGCTCTTTTCTTCTGCTTCATCATTAAACTTCTTCTTCCTGGTCTTCTCAAACTCCAAGATCTTTGACTGACCACCCAGTCTATTTTAGAGGCCTTCCTTTGGTTCCACAGTACACTGTGCATGCTTCTATCACAGAGATGATCACAATAAACTGTAACTGGAGGTGTAGTTTTCTCTCTGCCCAATAGACTCAGCTTCCTGAAGCTGGTACCTGACCCTATTCATCTCTATATCCCAAGGGCCTAGCATAGTTCCTGGCACAGGAGAGATGCCCAATAAATATTTAAGTGGATAGATCATTCTTGAGCAACCCATCCTCTCTTACTAAGAAATATTTTCTTTATTTTGAAATAGTAACCATATGTTTGGAATAGAACTATTAACAAAATTTTTAAAAATACATATCTATATGTGCATAAACATATTCACAGAGAGGGATATCTTTTAACATGATTAAGCCTTGTGATGACAGGGTTGATTTTGAGAAAGCGTGGGTCTACAATGCAGATTCCACCTTACATTAAGGAGCACAGAGCCGCTTGTGGCTATGGAGATACCTTGTGTGTATGCGAATGCTGACATGTATGACTAATGTAGATGCCCTTTCTTTTTTAAAAAAAGATTCTCACCTGAATTTTTTTCAATGCAAATATAAGCATAAATAAAGATTTATGTAAAATTTTCAGATGGCTGAAAACAGAATGAATCTGTAAAAGAGGTCAGATGAGAACAACAACAACAAAAAATTCCATGCTGAAAGTTTGTGTCTGTAAAAACCCCGGTATCTCTGTGGTTTTAGTTTGTTTGTTTTGTGTTTATTCATTTATTTTTTTCTTTTGTAATCAGTTCATGGCAATGTTCTATGTTTTGTGTTTTTATGTAATATTTATTATTTATTATACTTCAGGCACTTAAACATCTCACATGCTTTGTTTCATTTAATCCACATAACAGCCCCAGGAGGTAGATAACTAATTAATTTTAGTTTATGCACCGAGTTTCTTATTAGCTTTCATGGACTTTAATCAGGATTTTGGGGTAGATTCTTAGATATATTTGCTAAGTTACTAAGCCATAGTAAGCCTGACTTCCCAATTCTAAATGTGAATGTTATCCCATTTTTATTTTTACTACAAACAAATGAACATTTGTACATATGCTATGTTGGACTGGTAGAATCTTTTATTAAGGTTAAATATTGCTCATTGAAAACCTTGCCATGACTCTTTGTCATTTGAATCTGGCCATTCTTTTTACTTCCTCTTGTGTTTGAAGTAAGCTGAGGAGTTGCAAAGAATCCCAAGCATGAGTAATTGTGACTGGCCTTGCCTTAAAGCTCTTTGAGAAAATGCCAGGTGCCATGAACCACAAGCAAGGCAGCTGGTTTAAGCCCAGCCTCAACTTCAAAGACCCATGGAGGGGTTGCTCAGTGTTGTGATAATACCGGAATTAGGGGACTATGGACTCCTTAGCTCTAGCTTATGGAGGCTCAGAGGAAGCCAATTGTACCATTACTGGAGTGAATGATGTTCCCAGGCCCCTTCTTTATTTCCCAGACCTCCTCTAAAGGGTGCGAAGCAGCAGCTGAAAATCTCCTGCACCCTTCTCCTGAAACTTGCTCTGGATTTTATTAGAGTTTGTCCTTGCCTTTTTATTGAAAACCTCTCTCTCCGCAAGCTTTGAAGAAGTGCTCCATAAATATTTTTGAATTGGGATATCCTAAAACACAAATTTTTAGCTCTTGGAGTCACTCTATTTGAAAAAGATCATTAGATTTAGACAACAAAAATAGTCTTAAGTGCTGGTAATCAGTGGTTTCTCCAATATGATTACACTTAACTATCAGATTACATAGTGGAGGTTATACAGTTTCAAATTTACATACATGTGCTTTACATGGTAAAGAATGGATTTACACTGGGGATTTTTTCTTTCTCCTCAATGTAACTATTTATGTCCTGCTTAATTTAAAGATCATACTTGGAGATATCATAATAGATTGGGATACTGTATTTTAGTCAGTTTACATTTAGTTTCAGGATGCTTGCATTCTGTAAAATGTATTTCAAGGCTCCCTAAAAAGACAAAATAGACACTCTTTAAGCAGTTTACAAGATACAGATCTTTATCTCTTATAAAGGAGAGGAAACAAGAAAGCTGTAAATAATAAGTTCTGAATAGGAATGACATAAACTGCCTAATCAATGTCTTCCAGAACTGGCAAGTGACACCTCTTTGTTTTTTGCAAATAAAAACCTTCTTACCATCACAATATAAACCATTATCTCTGCAGGCAAGGTATATTTAGAAATGTACAAAATGTACATTTCCTGCCAGCCTCTAGATCAGTAGGTGGAGATCTAAAGTCATGCAAATATTACAGTAAATGCAGGCAACCAATTTCTAATTATTCCGTATCAGCAGATTTGTGAGGAATATAATTTATTAAAAAAGAACAGTTTATGATCAGCAGACCTTGGTTATGACTGTTTAGGAATTCAGTGCATTTTGATCTAATCACAAAATCAAAATATTCATGAAACACAATGATATCTCCCCAAAGCAGCCGGGCAGCCATTAATTTTGAAATTCGGGTAATTTATTAACACTTATCTGAAGCTGTAAAAGCTTACCTCTGTGTTTGTAATACGGAGAAAAGTGAAAGCAGTTTTAAAACTGATTCCTAATGATTTATAATGGTTTGCTGTAATTTGAGCCAGAAATTCAATTAAAATGTATGTCTAGTTTTGTTTCAAGATCTTTAGTTAAAAATTCTATTAAAATTCTATTTCCTTCTTGCATTAAATGTATCTGTTATCTGCATATACAAGAAATATAAGAAAATTCTATCATTTATTCCCCAGTCTCCATAAATGCTTTAAAAAAGCATTCATTTTTATTTCATAATTTTGCTAAGGTAGCATTTGGAATTTATATACGGTAGAAGAATTACTGTATATGTCATTTTTCTAGGTAAGAAAAGAAAGAAATCTAATAGTGAATACTTTAGGGACAAGTCAAGTAATATTTGCCACTTTATCAAACTAGGAGAAAACAAATAGAATGAAACAGACATTTTTGGCTCCAAATTATTAACCCACTGGGATGTCTCTGAGGGTTGAAAAAGCATGTAATATTCTAGAGAAAGGAACGGGAGCCAGGGTAAGGTGTGGGGTGACAGATGTTCAACTTCCCTGAAACAAATACAAATGGTTTAAAACTTTGATAGAATTGTCTCCAGCTATGAGATTCTTTAGAGATATATATATATATTTTTAAACACAATGAACTTGGTGGGTTAGTAGGAGAGCCTGTCTGGTTCCTGCTTTTTGTTCTCTGTTGTTTTCTGGAACTACATTATATCTTGCAATAATTACCAAATGCAAACATTGATAGAGCTGGTTTTTGTCTTAATTTTCTAGTACGAGTTTATGAGCAGAAATAGTAATGAAGCTGATAATTTACTGAACATTTGCTACATATGGATACCTTGCATGCAGTTTTTAAATATTTCAGTCTTCTTAATAGTATATGTGTTAGGCACAAATATTATTATTCACATTTTACTGAAGCAGTAGCAGAGGCAACATGAAGTTTCATAGAGCTGGTATGTGGAACGGGGAGGAAATCTAGGAAGGTAATAACTGGTCTTTGCAATTGGATCACACAGCAGGTGGAGGGGCGGATGGTGGAGATGGGCTGAAGTGAACCAATGCTGAGTTTGTGGGTTGTTTTGAAAAAGGGGGAGGTTTAGTTAACAAAATCTGGTAGACATTGGGAAGAAACAAAGTGGCATTTTCCTTGGTGTCTCTCTTGTACCTTGATAATTACAGGGTTAGGGCCTCTACTTGTCTTCCCTCTCATGGTGAATTGGGGACCCAAGCAGGGTGCAGGGCTTGAGGGATGGACAGCTGAGTGTTATAAAAGATGACAGAATACAGGCAGGGTACACAATGAACCAAATGAGTATAGAGAAAAAGAAAAAGAGAGTGGGAAAACAGAGAGCACACAAGTTGAGTTACGAAGTCATGTGTGCTGGGGACAGAGGGAAGCCTGGGAATGGGAGTGTAGAAAAGCCACAGGAGAGAGGCCTGGAGCAATTCTCAAGCTGAGAAGCTTTCTAAAAAAAATTTTAATAATATAGTTCATTTAGCCTAACATTTCCAAAATATTATTATTTCATGTGCTCAATATAAAAACACATGATTAATATAAAATTAATAATGTATTGTAGATTTTTGTAATATCAAAGCCTAGGATATTTCAATGCCGCTCTGAAGGTCTCTTGTGGTGAGGAATGGGGATCATATAAAGGGACAGACACCAGTAAATTGTACATTTTTATTTGACTACCAATCCCCTAGCCAGAATCACACTGAGATTTCCCCGTGTTTACCTGTTGAAAATTACTAATGGCCAGTGAGTTATCGGTTTGTACTCCCAGGTGGGCCAGAGTGTGACATCATCAGGAGTCCAATTCTCCCCTACACATACCAGGGTTCCTGGGCAAGGGTTGCATTGGACTAGGCTTGTGGATAAGTGATGGAAGCTGGGGTGGATGCCAGAGCTGCTGTGAAGAGGGTTGCAGATTCAGGGATGAGGTGGGTGGGGCAATTGTATAGCAGAAGGGTAGTTTATTGATGGAGGAATTTTACCAGGCATTTTTAGTATGATCCATGAACCTATCTGCCAACAATGGCTAGGTGGCCATGAATGTGCAAGGCCTCAAACAATCTTATCTAAAGCAGGCCTGCAAGCTAGGTCTGTGTTTGGAGAGAATAGGGGAGTTAGAGGTAAGGAAAATGGGAGTTGAGAGATCAGGAGTCTAAATGCACCATAGCTACCAGAATGGCCTCATGGTTGAGGGAAGAGAAAGTCAGAGATGCAGGATAATGTGGTAGTATTGGGGGGATATTCTACAAGCAGTGTTCCCTTGGGTTGGCTAGGCTAGTACTTGGCACCTGAACCATTTTATGTCACAGGTGGGCTGACCAACAGTCTTGTACATATTGCTGAAAGGTTTCATGGGTCAGGTTGGCCAACCAGGATGGCATTATGCCGTAACCACAAGGTCTAGATTCAGGTGTTCCTGGTATGTTGACTACCTTTCTAGACTAGGTCTTTCAGCATTCTTTGCCTGTCAGGGCCAGGCCTGGGAAGTCCTGAATTTTTGGGAGTGTGAGTACAGGTGCTAGGTTAATTGTCCAATTATATCCTGAAGAAGGGGACATTTTTGGCTTCTTGTTAGAAAATACTTTCTGCTAGGCAATATTCTTGCCTCATCCTGGACATGAGAACAATTGATAGGAAAGCTCTGAGAAGTATAATCTTTTCTCATTATAGAATTCTTAGATTAAGTAGAGGTGGCCAAGTCATGAAACTCTAGCCATGTTCAAAATGGATAGTTAGCTCTGAGCAGAAACATAGCTACAGCTTCCTCCTTGGTTCCCTGACATGGCCATGCCAATAATGCATCATAAGCACTAATGGAGTAGTTGGAGATTAGAAAGCAAGACGACAATTGTGGAAGAATTAGAAACAAAAGCAAGGTTCAGGAATGGATTTGGGCAACACAGATGGCTGTGAGACCACCCTGGTTTCTCTCCCCTTTCTCTCCTCTACTGCCTGGGAATTGAACAAAAACCCTTCATACAAGAAGCACAGGGTTTTTCTGAGCATTTAATCTTTTTGTTTGTAATAAATTGTCTCTGTTTCTCTGTTAATTAAATTTCTTCCGATAATCTTCTAACAAGGGTACTTTTTTTCTGCATGGCAGATGACACATGAAAGAAATATCTCTAAAGGCTACTTGTGGAAGGGTGTGGTTGACAAAAGGGTTATGTGGGAAAAGTTACATTCCCAGGAGTTACACAGTCAAGACAAAATCAAAAGACCTTGAAATAAAGTTACATGAAGAACTAAGAGATGAGATTATTTGATTCCATTTACAAAAGTGTTGTAGACTTTAGGGTCTTGTGGTTATTAAAATGATATAAGAATGCTAACAAACACATTAGGAAATATTTAGGGTTTTTTGAATCCAAAATATAACTTGAAATTTGAACCAACTTGTTAAAAATCAGAAAACTTTATGAACAGTTAATTGTCATAACCAGTAAATGTATACATATTTTTTTATGGCTGATAAAAACTTATTTGTTCATTTTCTTTTTTCTTTTTTTATTATTAATGTCTTGTGTTGAAATGTTCATTTACTTATTTTACTTCAAAGCAATCCTTTTATTCCTTTACCATGAAACCTCTTGAAAAAAATATTTTATAGTTGATGTTTTTACTTCCTTCACATTGACTCTTCACTTTCCAATAACCTGGTTTGTGCTCCTCCTACTCTACTGAAATAGCTTTCGTTAAGTTCTCTAACAATCTCTTAATTACCAATATTTATGGCTTGTTTTTAGCCATTATCTTTCTGGATGTCTTCAGGTATGCCTTTCTGGGAACCACTCACTACTTACCACTCTCCTTTCTTTTCAGTTTTTTACCAAACTCTTTTCTTTCTCCTCAGTCATCCTTCTTTGTTCCTTCCTGGTCCATTTTGTGGTTTCTGGGGATTCTGTCCTCTATGCATCTCCAGCACCAGAACCCAGGCCTGCTGTCCCCTGGATCCAGCTTTTTCCAGAGTGTCATCCTGTCCTAGTCTAACAAACGTAAGGGCAGGTGGCTTTTGTAGCATGTCATTGTTCTGCTTTCTGCTCCAATGAAGAGCAATAAGATGGATGCTTCCTCTAGGTAAATACTCATATGTGTTCTGCAGTTAACCTCAAAGAGGGCTATTCAATCTCTTTGAGAATTTAATAGACATTCACTCATTCTGTATTATCAGGACCTACTCCTCTATTCACCAAACCACTTGTTTTGCTGAAGCCAAAGACTAGACATGGCTTTATCTACATTATCTTAGATAAATACATGGGAGTTTGGTAACCCCAAATGTTTTGAACTTCCCTAATGTTGCTTTCTTGTAGTTTATTGATTTTCTTCTTTTATATTTTGTCTACATTTTAAAGTCATAAAGGGTGCTAAGGTTTTACTGATTCGTTCCTTCGTTCATCCATCTGTTCATTCTTTCATTCATTCCTTCAACAATCTTTTCTGTTACATTAAATTGGTTTGTTTTAAAAGGTAACCTAAGAAGTAGACTCCCAAGAATTTTGTGCTTTAGAAATTTGAGGCTTGGTATGAGGACATTATACAGGAAACAAATGAGCATTCCTTGGTTTCATAATCTGAGAGAAATTTTGCCAGTAATTGTAATGACTTCTTTTCATTGTGTGATCTGGGACTTGTTCCTGACTCATAGGTAAATATATGTCTTGGTGGCATTTGACATAAAGTATTTTCCCATGTGCTTGTTAGCAATTTGATTTTGTGTTCATAAATTGTCCATTCAGGTTTCCTCCCTATAGGTTTGTGGTATTTTCTTATTGATTTATGAGTTTATAGTAGAAAGGAGGTTTTAACACTTTGTTATATTTGTTGCAAATATTTTCTTTGTTATTTGCTTTTCAACTTTGGTAAAGTTTTGAACCTTCTAATGTTAACATTTTATAACTATATTGGTCACTTTCTTTGTGAGTTTTTCTATCACTTATAAGCTATAAAAGTCTTCCTACCTTCAAAGACTTAATAAATATTAGATTACAATTTCTTGGATGATCTTTTTGTCATTCTTTTGTTCTATATTTAATTCCTTAATCCAGTTGAAATTTTAGCACATAAATGGAAAATCTATTTTTTTTTTCCTAAGTACTTCTTGGTTGTTCTAGCACCTTTTAGAAATAATATTAAATTGTCGTTTGGTCTGTGATACACATTTTGTACCATAGTAAATTTTGACATGTTCTTAGCTCTATTTCTGAGCTATGTATTTATTTCCATTACTTCGTCTATCTAGTGTTATCACATCTTCAATCATTATAGCTTTATAATATATTGAGCTCTGGGAGGGCTAGTGTCTCCCTTCTTCCATTAAGCTTCCTTTATTCAAAATCTCCTTAGCCACATATTACCATTTGTTTTTACTTTGACAAATATTGGCATAGTTTATGGTGTTCTGTGTGTTTCTCATGTTTCAAGTTGACCCACAGAGAAATTTTCACTGGGGCTACTAGAAAGTCTTTGACAATGTATAAAGGTCTTGTGAAAAGATCCCTGGATGAAACAGAAGAGACAGATTCTAACTATGACCTTGAGCAAGTTACAATTTCTCTTAATACCACTTTTTCATGTATAAAGTGAGAGCTTTGTTCTATAGAATTTTAAAGCCTTTCTTTCAACTCAGGCTTTTTATATACAAAGTTTTGATGTTAAAGGTTAAACCATTCATTCATAAATTCATTTATCTTCTCATTAAGTTGCTGAACACATCTAGGAACAACACTCATAATGGTGATAGGGATGAGGTAGGGGAAGGCAAGGGAAACAAACATATGTATAAAGTATAATTCCCATTTTCTAGTAATTTACTATATTCTATTTGTTTGTCTCTGCCACTAGACTATAAACTCTGGAAGACAAGAGCCTGTGCCTTGTTTCTTGTGCCTGACAAGTATTAAGTGCCCATAAAGATGATTTCTTGAATAAACAAACACTGGCTCCTACAAATTGGAAGAACATTTTTTAGGGCCCTCCAAAGGCAACAATTCCATAGACTTCTTTCTCTAACTATCATTGTTCATGACCTCTTCCTATTTTAATCAGTCAACTCAGTTTTGTCTTCTATCTCACACTCTCAGGCCCAGCTCTAGCATCTCAAGATAAGAAGCTCGATACACAGGGAAATATAATCAGACTCCCTGCCAGAACCTTGGTAGGTTCTAGTTCTTGGAGCAATGGGAATGGAAAGGGGGCTTAACCCAACCACCACCCAGGATTTCCAGAAATTGCCCAGGATCCCTCTTTCTTATTATCTCCCTTCACTTTAATCCTATCCCTTGTCACTCCTATTCCTTCTTGTGTTTTTTGGAGTTGGTATTCATACTTGGTGTGTCTTATTTAAAGCACAGGTTTCTCTAACTGACTCAGAAGCCTGGCCATTCTGGCTGTGGGTATCCCAAGACTGACTTGTGCAGAAACCTCTGCCCAGCCAAATGCCACCCTCCATTTTAATCTCATTCTCTCCCTTGGTATTCACCCGGACCAGCTCCATCACCTCTATGAGGAATTGACTATTCAGAATCAGTGGGTAGCCCCAGAAAAACTTCCAACCTGAAAGAGAAAGTTCTGCTACTGAGAGGACAGTAGGAGTTTACGTATTTTTTTTTAAATATTTTACTTGTGGTTAAATACATAGAACATTAAATTTACCATTTTAACCATTTTTAAGTATACAGTGCAATGGTATTAAGTACAGTGATATTGTTGTGTAATCATCACCACTACCCATCTTCGAAACTCTTTCATCTTGAAAGACTGAAACTCTATGCCTATCAACATTAACTCCCTATCCTCCCTCCTCTCAGTCCTTGGCAACCACTATTATACTTTCTGTCTGTGATTTTGACTACTCTAGGTACCTCATATAAATGGGATCATACAGTATTTGTCTTTTTGTGACTGGCTTATTTCACTTAGCATGGTTCATCCATGCTGGATGTTGCGTATACCATAATTAAGGTTCAGAAATATTCCATTGTATGTATATGCCACATTGTGCTTATCCATTCATCCACTCATGGAAACTTGGGTTGCTTCCACATTTTAGCTTGTGAATAATGCTTCTATGAATCTGACTGTACAAATATTAATATTTATTCAAGTCCCTGTTTTCAATTCATTTGGTTATAACAAGTGCTGTCCGGAAACTATTCAGCCATTTTTAAAAATATATTTCAGAATATTACAGGAATACAAATTGTTTGGTTACATATATTGCCTTTGCACTGCCCAAGTCCGAGCTACAGTCATGCCCAACTCCCAGACATCATGCACCATACTCATTAGGTGTGAATTTACCCAGCCCCTCCTCATCCCTCCTGCCTGCCCAACACCCTATGAATGTTACTTCCATATGTGCACATCAGAGTTGGTCAATTAGTATGAATTTAATGGTGAGTACATGTGTTGCCTGTTTTTAGAAGTTGGAAGAATGCAGCCATTGTTTATATAATGAGAATAGTTACATGGCTGGATACTTTCCGGACAGTCCTCATATCCCTGGAAGTACAACTGCTAGATCATATAGAAATTCTATTTTTAACTTTTTAAGGAACTACCATACTATTTTCCACAGTGGTGGTGACATTTTACTTCCTACCCACAGTGCACAAGAGTTCCAATTTCTCCACATCCTTGTCAATACTTACTAGTTTCTGTTTTTTTGATGGCAGCCATTCTATGTGGTGTGTAGTGTAGCTCTTTGTGGTTTTCAGTTGCATTGCCCTGATGATTAGTAATGCTGAGCATCTGTTCATGTGTTTATTGACCAGTTGCATATCTTCTTTGAAGAAATGTCTAAATCCTTTGCCCATAGGAGCCTGTGTTTTTAAAACTTGCATCAAATCATTTTTCAAGTTTTCCAGAATATACTTTTCCTGCAATAAACAGTTAATTTTTACATCATCTTTGAAGCCCTCCCTAACTCCCTTATGTAGAATTAGTTGATTCCTTTTTTATTTCTTATCCATATCTTATATAACCTCTTGAAGAATTTATTTCAGTACATTGTAATTGTCTTATTAACAAATGTGTTTACTCCCATCTATGCATAAGGTTAGTGACCATGTTTTATTAATCTTTGCACACGTATTAATAATACTTATTACTATTTCTGGCACATAGTAGGTCCTCAGTGAATTTCTGTTGGATGAGTAAGTCAATATATTCATTGTCTACTTCTAAAATAAAATGTCTATTTTTTAGACAACTTATTTAGATCATAGCTTCTTAATAAATTAATCAATAGTGTCTATTAAGGCCACATGCATTGTTGTTCTTTACTACTAAAAGTAAGTGGTGATACTCAACTCTGAATAAACATTAAAATCATCTCAATTCCTGGGTTTAACGTCAGAGATGCCAGGTGAGGCTTGGGTATTGTGCCTTTTAATAATTTCCCAAGCAATCCTAATGTGTAGCCAGGGTTGAGAACCATGAGGACTTACTGAAAACTGGGATCACAAAATGTATTGCCCTCTTTCAGCCTTTTAGGGCTGAGTCACACTAATGTCACATTATAGGGAACAGCTAACACAGGCATGAAAATTGGTTTGTAGATCCACTCGCTTCCTAAATTTCTTTGAAATAATCTAATATCTCCTCTCCATACCTCATATCTCTTATAATTATTCATATTACAATCCAGTCAATAGTCCAACAGTCACGAGGGTGTTCCTTTTTAATTTTAGTTTGAGAGATGTAAGTTCAGGTATGATTAATCTGGGCATTTTGAATCCACAGAATCAGGTAAGAAGCATGGCATATCTAAGTTTGAGCTATTTCCATGTGGAATGTTATCAAAGTTCTCGGAAAAATGTTGGTAACCTCTTTGCACTGGTAGATGTGGATTTTATAATTACTTGTGACTTTGCTTCTTTTATTGTCTCTGGCTCTACCCTCAGCATTCTTTTAATGTGCATTTCTGTACAAATTAGAAAAGCAAGAGTTAAGATGTAGAACTTATGTGTCTGGCCACAGCTGTTCAGAGCAATTCAGCGTGTCAAGCTGAGGTCAGATGAATAGGGAATGTCATTACTAAATGGTAACATTTTCTGAGGGCTTTAAAGAAATTCAAGTCCTTTTTAAATCTACATTTATTTTATCTCTTTTTCAGGGTGATAGGTTGCGCTTCCAGTTCTTGTCAGAGATTTGTACGTTAAAATGTCTCTAAATTTAACTATTCTAGAAATCAACTTTCCAAACAGTTTTTCAGGCTTCACCAGTAGGATGCATACAGTTTTATTTGAAACACAGTCTTCTTTTTAATCTCAGTAAGACGTTCTTGTTTATTCGTAAGGATGTCATGATGTATGCCTATACAGTATATCTCCTTGATATATTAACAAAGACACTGGGGATTAGGCCATATTTCCAAATCCCATGACCTGTATTATAGGTATGAATTCAACCTTATTGTGATTCATTACATTTAAAATGCTGTAATATTAATAGTCAGAAGTTTGAGATATACTTAATACCAGTTTGGAAACCAACAAAATGAGCAACACACCTATGCATTTGTGCTGTGCATTATAATAATACGTTGATGAATGGGGAGTTTTTGGCTATAAAGCCCAGTATATGCATGTCAAGCCAACAGTGTATATTTATGGGGCAGAGTTTGCAAACATGGACAGAGGGCAAAACTGGGTGATTGAGGCAGCATTTTAGCGTACACCTGTGAGGAACGGTGTCACATAGTGAACAAGAGAACAACTGGTGTCTCTACCTCTTAATTATCTATGGAAGAGGTGAGCAGAAACATAGCTAAACATATACTGGATAATAAAAATATCTCTTTTAATTGGTATAGCAGACACTGTTTGTTGGTGCCTCATATGTGTCTGTTGGACCTTTCCATTGCTATGCACTCCTGCTAACTTCCAATTGTCTGTATCTCCAACTTTCTGCCTGAGGACTTTTTTCCAAAGCAATGGAAGTCTGCTCAGCTCATCTGCAGACCAGGCCAGAAAGGCCAGGAAATTATCTCTTTTTAGGCGCAGCCCTCTCAACCAATGATGAATGGAAATTGATGGATAAATACCCTGGCTCCCTCTTGCCACAAGTGGGAGAACTCTGGAGCGCTATTCCATTCCATCTTCCAGATCCCCCAGTTGGATTATTTCCAAGTGCCAGAGAGGTAACTTGCCTAACACATTCTTTATTGTCTTACTGCTTTGTTAGTACACTTCCCATCTCTGTGTTACTTCCACTCTCCTACTGGTATTTCCTCTACCTCCCAAACTTGCAAATAAGTCCTTGGCTTAGGGTCTACTTCTGGAGGAATTCCAACTATGATAATTGACAATAATATGTGGTTTTAACTTTCATTTTAAAGTGGGAGTTTATGGGAATTCACCTAAAACCTATTTGCAAAGCAATACCCTAAGGAACTCTGTGGCTTTGAGCTTCTCATCCCATCTTCCTGAGCCTTGGTTTCTTTATTTATAAAATTAACAGATGGAATAAGTGACCTCCTTTATTACAGATTCTATTATTTTAAGACCTGAATTAGGGTTTCTTTTGCCCTCATCCTAACACCGTTTCAGCCATTTACTGCTGGGTGTTACTTCTCTATGTTGATAAAGACCATTCTCTTTTAGGGTCCTCTTAACCAATTGCAAGCAGAGCTTCTAAAAAGTCTTTCTGCTGCATGCATTCTTTGGGCACCCTGTTCTTACTTGTCATCTGCTCAGACTCTGGGTACCATTCCTCTTACTGCCTCCTTCTCCTCTGAGGTTGATAGTCAGGACCTCAGCTACAGAGCAATGAGGATTTCAGGCCCCTTTCTCTACAAAATCCCTCACTCTCTTCTCCTTCCTTCCCAGGTGTGTTGTCTTGATGCAATCGAATTTGCCTCTCTGTGGGGCTCCCACAGTTGCTCCCTACATGAGGTATAAGTACTTGCTCCCCTATCTGATTTCATTTGTACAGTTTAATAAAAAGAGATTTTATACCACACTGAATAGATACGTACAGCATGGCAGGCTGATTCCTCAGATGAAGTTGGTGCCTTTTCAGATGATTGAAATAATTGCAAGAAGTGCCAGGATGGCTTGCCTTCAGGCAGATGGAAGTAAAGACAAAATGAAATGTGAAGTGATTGGGGGATAGCATACACTTTAAATATTTATTTGTAAAAGTGCAAACACAGTGGTTATTTTCCATGGCTTGGCTGGTCTGGAGAGGGCTGCCTTGGGTTTCCTGAGCACCTGCGGCTCTACAGTCTGTCCTCCTGGCAGAGAAAAATGCATTTTGATTTTGGATGTTTGTTTTCTTTTGCTTGCAGCTATTCTTAGATTAGGAATAGACATGTGAATAGAGCACTATGGAGAGAGCTTTATGGGGTCAACATGGCATCACTGCTGCTCAGAAGGGGTTTCCTAGAGGAGGGCTGTCACTCAACCTGCATGTTGGGTGGTTTATCTCGGTTTATCAGGGCTTTGACATCCAGAGCCTCAGGATTGTGGTGATTCCAATAGGCATCTCACCATCCAAATGAATGAGAACAGATGTATGAATGTATGTGGACTTGATTAGACTCACAGCTAGGCTCTAAAGCACTGAAATAGGACCCCGAATGCAGAACTCTATGGTGGAGCCAGCTTTCTAACAGCCAAAGAGATATTTCCATCCCCCACTCCATGAGTGAATTGGGGATGACAGTGGTGTCCAAATACAGCAGAGCTTCCAGCATAGGGCTGGTGACCTTATTTATGTCTTCTAGTGTCTGGGGTGATTTTATGGTCTTCCAAGTCACTTTATTCACATTGATTCTGAACTAGGCTAAACTTGGCTGTACTTCTATCCTGAACTGAAGAGGTATCCCAGGTTAGCAGGTCATTTTTAAGCTCTCAAATGTTGAGAACACACACAAATGACCTGGCCTCTTCCCTAGATTGGAGGAAGGTCTGGGGGGGGGGGGATCTGGATCCCAACCATCTGCTGATAGTTTTCTGGAATTAATCATGGCTTGGTTTTGAGGCATCCCCACATGAAAGTGACTTCAGAAAGGTATTTATCATGTGTCTTGGGTTATTACAGTGTTTTTTCTTCACTGGATTGAAGCACCTTGCTGCATGTCTCTTTTTTTTTTTCTAATTTTGAAATCTTCATGCAAGCTTAATGCATTCAGAAGAATAATTCTCATCAAATATGCTTCCCACGTTCCCTGGCCTTGTGAAGTTAGGTGGGCCATCTGGGTAGTTATGACCAATGAAATAATTTGTCAGTGCTAAGCTGAGGCAGCAAAAATCCCGTGACTGATCCTGTGATCTCTCTTTCCTCTGATTTCGAGGATAACAATGTCCCAGATGGTGGTGCCTCTGTCAGTCCATGTTCACAAGTAAGTGTGTGAAGTGTGGCCCTATTTTCACTCACACTGAGCATGTCATGCAAGCAAGAAGCATACTTTTCTTGTATTAAGTCACTGAATTGTTACGGTTATTTGTTAGCAGAGTATATGTATCTTGAATAATTTGGAAATTAGCACTTGAAATGGCCTACTGCAGAATGAAAATACATAAATATGTCACTTTGGTTGAGTGATCAGGTCACAGGTGGTGGCTGTAAACTGATATTGGAGATTGGAGAAGTGGTGATTGTTGAATGCTGGCTTCCTGGAACATCACCAAAACAACCTGTTCAGAAGACAATGGAGTTTATTGCTTATGGCAGTAAGAGAGAATACGACCTTGACAGAGCCCTTGGGGAGGATCATGATGTAAGTGTCGCATTATTGGACACGATGAAGTGTAAGTCATGGTAGATTGTTCCTTTGCTATAGCAAGTATATGAATAAACAGCCTTTGTTAATTGGATCTCCAACTTACTTTGTTTTTGACACAGTACAATTTGAAGAGGAAGATGTTATTTTAAAAACTCTTCTCATTAAATAACATTTTGAAAATATAGATTTTAGAATCCAGCAGCTCCAGAACACTTTAACAGCTATCCCTACGTGAGCTACCTACATAAAATATCATCTTTCTCTAGCAGACTTCCAGTGAGATCATTTAGCAGCTAGAAAATGATCTCTTGATTTTATCCGATGTCAAAACCACAGGGGACTATTGTAGGCTCTTATTTAATTATTATTTTAGCTCTGTAACCCAACAGAGCTGCAGGGTGGGCCTTTATTCCTATTGTTTTCTTTTCCTTGCTTCTTACTACCACCCAGAGAAGTTCTTCTAGGCACAGATTTAACGATTTAATGATATATCCTCAGGATATATCATTCAGGATACTCCTTGAGTCCTCAGTTCCCCCAAGCAGAGTTAATCCAACCTCACTCTGTGCTCTCAGAGCACTTTATTTATCTTTCTCTTATGGCATTTTATATGGGCTGACTTTTTATTAACAATGATTGTGTCTGTGACTTCCTTATGTCTCTTTTAGTCTCCATGCATGAACTGAAGCTTCTAAAGTTCAGATGATGTGGGCCATAAGTTGTAAAAATTAACAGTGTTTAATCATTTTTTTCCAACAAATTTGAGTAAATCTCTCTTTTACTCTTGTTCAATGCAAGACACTTTACTAGGTGTACTATTCAGGATGGGATAGGTTATAGCAGTGCACCAACAACCTACCAAAATTTCGATGGTTTGACACGTACAAGTTTATATTGTACTCATACTGTATATACTCTGTACCAGTAGTGACAAGGTACGGGGGATGGGGAGGGGGGAGAGATGGAGAACTTGACATCTGGAATATTATGGGTAGCTGTTACAGAGGCAGAAAGAGGCTGAAGCATGCATGGGCTTTGTGCTATCTCAGCTCAAACAGCTCAAGCAGGGATTGCTGTTAAGGTGTTCTGGAGTCACTGGATTCTAAAATCTATATTTTAAAGACATTATTCAATGAGCAACATTTTTAAACAATACATTTATATTTCAATTCTACTGTGCCAAAACAAAAACCAAGTTAGAAATCAAATTATTCATATGCTGGCTGTAGCAAGGAAAACATCTACTGTCACTTTTGCTCCTGCAGGGGTTCGAGGAGGATTTGAAAGGAGAATGAATTTTATAGAGTGAAAAAGATATATTCTATTAAGGTGAGATTTTTGGAAGGAGCATGGGGAAGTTTTGTGATTGGCCTTTAAGTATATTTGGCTGTCCTTGTTTGGTTGCAAGGGCGCAGGCTGTTTGAGGAAGTTTCCAGAAAGGAAGAGGCTGTTCAATCCATGGCCGATGATTTCCTACATCTAGTAGGGTAGATGGAGTGTTCTTTGTGGTTAAACTGATGGAATGTTTGAGCCATGGTCCTGAGGTAGGGGTGGTAGTGGTGGCAGACAGTTTCTGAACAGATTATAAAGCACTGAGGTATTGTATTCTCAACAAGCATGGTGAATTGTGAGGGCTTGGGCCAGTCAACGAATCTCCCTTGACTGCATTTTCTTCACACAATGAAGATGGTGAATTAGGTGATATCTAAGTTCTCTTCAGATTCTTGCTGGTCTAGGTCTAGGATTCCATCATGATGCTGGCCATGAGCTAATTTAATTTGTTTTATGTTTGCTAATTGAGATGAATAACAAATTGTCTCTCAGAGTGGTTACGGGGAGAATGCATGTTCATCAGGAGCCTTACGATCAAATACATCTTCTGAGTTATAAACCTTTCTGCAATAACCAGCCATTCTCTGCTATTCGGAGGTGACAGCGTTGGGGAGTCCTCCTTCTTAGCATGTGTGTCTGTGGATCAAGCGACTGATGGGGGGTCAGCCCTTCTCTTTGTACATCCCTAGAGTAAAGGCTCTTCTCAAATTGTGGCTACATCTTTGCCTCCCAGAACCTAAGGCCACTCCTGACCCTGCCACTTAGATGTGCAGTCAGCTGGAAACCTTTATTCAAAGGAGCTGCTCCCGGCTTAGCTACTGCCAGGCTGATGCAACTTGCCCAGCTGCCCACATCCATGCCACAAAGTTGGAATCTATGCCCTGGAACAACCTGGATCCTTCCCTGCATATGGTTTCTCCACTTCAACTCACCCAAGTACTGCAGCAGAGTTCACCTCAGGGCAGAAAGTACTGTCATGATTTTAGAAGTTGTATAGCAGCTCCCTTTTCATGTAAATTATAAATAATGGATGCTCAACAATAATTTGAGAATGTATTTGTCAATGGTATTTCGCTAATGCCTGCCTGTAATTCACAAAGCAAGGATGCTTTACACTTCCATTTGGAAGGATCATCATTTGCCAGTTCAAGTAACACATTTGAACTCGGCACACTCTGAGAATTCCTAATATTTACTCAGCTCTTACTACGTACTAGGCACTATGTCAAGTTTTTTTGCATGCACGATGAATCATTTAATCATCAATATCACTTGAGTTGAGAGGTTGATACTATTTATAGTATCATTTTACAGATGAGAAAAATGAGGTTTAGGAAGATTAAAGTAACTTGCCTGGGGTCATATGTAGACTAATGACACATTCTAGTAATGTCATTAGAGTTGCTGAATAGGCAGGCTTTCTATTTTTAATGTGTTTTTTTTTTGCTGTAGCTATAAATTTTCCTTAAAAAATTAATAGGCTTTAGGTGTATTAATCTTATTTCACTTTAAAAATATTATCACAATGATGCCACAATAAAGCAGAGGTTTAGTTCTAGTGAGTGGCTTACCCAGGTTGGTATTGGTTGGTACAGTGACCTATGAGTATCTGTCATCATACATTTCAAGTTGAGTTACCCCAGGAGGAGAAAAAAATATGTTTTTTGTTTTATACCCAGTGGTGATCATGGTAGAAGCCACATTTCCTGGTGAAAAATGATCATGCTCTGAATTCTGTACCTGTGATCTGGCAAAAATTGTTGCTTTCTTTGAAAAAAAAAAATCATTTCAATGAGTAAAAAGAGGAGCTTGCAAATTTCTGTAGCTCCCAAGAGAATCAGTGGGAAGAGGCTTCGCATCACCTCTCTTCCTCTCCGTGAATGTCCATCTGTAAAGTGGGGACTATGAATGACCTCAAAGGGAACGCTTGTGGAGCAGGCTGGAGCACAGTCTGCAGATGGCAGATATGACTCACTTTCACATATGGCCCTTCCCCAGAGCGTAGGGCTGGGCAACAGTTTCCCTGAATTTTTGCAGGCATGGGCTTCGATGAGCATTTATGAAGTGCTTACAATTGTGCAGTATATCACTTGGTAGGCATATACATTTGGTTTGAATCTTGATGAAGTTTTTTTTTTTTTTTTCCCATTTTCTCTCTGTTTTCCTGGCATAATATTCTGAACAGCAGCAATGCAATCTGTTGTTTGTTGAGAAAAGATGGCAGAAGGGTGTATGTTGTGTGTGTGTGTGCGTGTGTGTATTTGTTTGTTGTGGAGGGAGGTACTCACATAAGATCTGTTCACAGTCCAGTAAAAGAGAAATCTGCACTGAGTTATCTGAGTTACCATCATTGGGGAAGAGGTTGAGGTTTAGAATGAATTAGTTAAAGCTATACTTCCATGGTGGGAATGTAGCAGAGAAAAGCCACTCTGTAACCCTTCCTGCACAACATGGGCAGATGCACACATGTGCACAGACACACACACATACAGGCATACTCACAGCAGAAGGGGATTGTCATCTCATGGTCTTCCCACAATAGAATTCCGCTGGCCTTGGCCTCGGCAGTCCTCTCTCCGCCCCTACCCCCAACAGCTCCCACCTGCTTTCTTCTTAGAGGCTGGGCTTTGCTGCAGAGCAGAGGAAGCCTGTGAGCTGGTGGAAGAGTCACCATAGCAACATGGCACTGAATTCTGCCACCAAAGGTCTCAGCCATGCCTGGCTTTTGGTCTTAGCCCAAGTGAAGCAATACGAGGGTCTTCCTCATCTTTGACCTTCCATGGCCCAATCAGTTCTGACTTTGAGCTTCCTTTCATCCCCAAATAGACCCCTACCCCTGGCCTCTGCCCAACTTTGTGAGCTGGAAATTCCTTTTCTCTCCACCAGGCCAGAGATAATCAGCGCCAACTTACTTACATGTTTCAGATAACAAGCCAGCCTTACCCAAGGTCCGGTTGACAGCCACCTACTATTGTGATTCAGGGTTCCTGGGAAGCGCTCCCTCTGAATAAATATGCCACTCAGAGGAGAAGCGGATGCTTGGAGGGAAAGAGTGGCCATTTTAGGGTAGTAGGCAAGTGCTGGTCTTTGAATTAGGACATCAGGGTTCAAATCCATTTCCTACAAGCAGCACAGAGCTGGACTTTGTTGTGGTTTTTTTGGACCAGTGATGGAACTAAAGGTACACTCAGTAATAAGGATGGATCCTAGTAATGTGATGTTGAGTATAAAAAATAAACTCCAAAAGGTTACCTATTTATGATAAAGTTCACAGCTAAATGAAAGCTAAACATTGTTTAAGTATACCTATATTGTGATTTTAAAAAGTGTGCGCATGTGAAAGAACTATAAACATTCTGGCTACCACGGAAGAAAAGGATTGGATGGGGAGGTGGATTTAAGTTCCTGTCAATGTGAAATCTTTGGGTTGAGTAGTTAGTCTATGAATGTTCATTCTTTTATTTAAATCACTTAGTTAATTAAAGTAAGAAGGACCATGGCTGGTAGGTCCTGAAGCAGTGATTATGTTCAGTCCAGTTCCATATATTTGAGGGCTACAAAACCAAAATAAAACTTTCCTTAATTGTAGCTGCTGATGCAAGTTACCCTTGCTCTCTGAATCTTAGTTATCTTACTTGCAAAATGAAGGTTTTGAGCTAAATTGTCTCATAGGTCTGTTTTGGGCAGAATAGCAAAGTACTTAAGAGGGCACTTTGGAGCCAGACTACCTGGGGTTAGACTCTCAGCTGGGTCACCTCGGTCAAGGCAACAGACCATTGTAATATCAGCACCACCTGTGACTTTGTTATCAGTATCACAGATGTTTTCACACTGCATTGAAATTTTCCAGGTACCTCAAAATATTATTTATAGATATTACTTCAAAATTATAGTAGTTAGCAGACCTGCTTCTAGATCTTAATGTTGAATGAATTAATTAGAAAGTGCATGTATTATCATATCACACATTTGTTATTTTGACAACTGTATTTTAATACACTTAATATCTTTATATCTTTCTGAGGTGTGTTCCATAGGTTTTACCAGAGAGCCAAAGGGGTCTGTAGTGCAAAAAGGGTGCACCACCTTAATAGAAAATTCAAAATTCTCTAAACACACAAACACACATATACACAGAGAGAAACATATAATTCCGTTAAGTGGATAGAATAGCTTGGGTGGCTTGAGAAAGTTTGAATGTTTTCCCCATAAGCTGTAAATTTGGTGTTTGTCTTTCCTTTGATAGGTGATCTGCATTTACTTCTTTGAAGATGAATAGCAAGATGGTATTTTTGATACATTAAATACAGGGAGAAGAAGTGCACTCATTACCTTTTCAGCTAGACTCCACAAAGGAAAACAATTCTTCTAAATATGATTTAAATGTATTAAAATATTTCATTCACATTCTAACTAGTTTTTGAAAACTCTTCAGAAAATTTCAGGACCTGAAAGTCTCTAGGTTATTTCTTTCAATCTTGAAAAATGAGGGTCAGGTAAAGTTCAAAAAGACACCCTCACACATTTCCTACAGCACACTCAAAAAACTGGACATACCTGGTCCCGTTCCACCTAGGGAGGAATCCCTGTGATTTCTACTTTGTTTTCTTATTCATTCATCGACTTCTCCAAGGAACTTTGAATCCCAATTAGTTCTTATAAAATTATTTATCTCCATATAAGGTTTTAGCATAGATGTGCAGCAGATGTGCTGGAGCTAGACAGTAGTTTCAGCCACATACCCAGAAGGCTAGGAGGGATTCGTGAAGGGCCTATTTGTGTGAAGGACCAAGGAGTTTTACGAAAAGAATTAATCTCAAGAGAAGAGGAAATAGAGGCAGTGCATATGCTTGGTCCAAGGACAATGAGCTGTTGTCCAAGGGGTGCCAGTTTTTAGTTGAGGATGAAATACATCTTTCAGATTGCTGCATGGCCATCTGAGACTTGAGTAGATCTCAGAGGTGGTGAATATCACAGAGCTGGGTCACAGAGGAATCTCTGTAATTCCCTGGGAGCTACTTTCCAACCTCTGTGGCAGAATCTAACAAGTGGTGCAACTTTTGGCTGTCTCGCCATCCATCCTTCCTCCCTGTGCAGCGTCCGCCTTGTGGGGAGCAGTTATTCTGCCTCTACCCCTTGAGTAAACCAGCATAGCTTCATCTCCCTACCATAAGGACGGTTTCTAGGATGGGCACAGAACAGAGGTGGCCCAGTCAAAGTGAAGCTCTGAACTTGTATTTGATGGTAAGGGAAGAAAAGTCCTATTCTTTGGAATAAGTGAAGTGTGGCTTTAACACCTGGCTTTGGTGAGGCCATTGTGCCCCCAGTGGGAAGCCAGCCTGGGGACAAAGCTGACCCTGAGGGAGAACAGAGAGGCCGTGCGTTTGAGCAGAAGCAGAGCTGGAGCCCTGACCAAAGCAGGCCCAGAGCGGCTCTACTTCTGGGTTTTTCTGGTACTTGAGCAATACAGTGCCTTTACCATTTAAACCATTCTGACTTGTTTTTGTCTTTTTTTTTTTTTTGTCACTGGGAGCCAGAAGTATTACTTATTTTGGCCACTCAATTGTGGTGACTATTGGGGCATGTTAAATTCTAGAAAAGAAGAGGAGGAAAAGAGCCAAGATAAGAGAACCACAGTTATCTGGACTCCTAGCCTTATAGCCCTGTGTGGAAGTTTGTTCACAAGATAATATTAATATCCCAGTTTGACAGATTAAAACACATCTGCACCAAGAAGTCTGCTGGTGAGCCTCATGGTCCCACGTGAGTTATTATGTAAATTAAGAGTAGAAACTCCATCTTTTGATTCTGCTCCCAACTCACACAGAGAACACAGCTTATTGTGGACTTTCAAGTACTTATTTGAAGTTTTAAGACCTGGAGGCATTTTACTAAATTCTTTCAGATTTGGGACCTGTGGATGACTTGGGTCCCCCTGAAACTCACCCACAAAGGATAACTAGCTGATCTGGGGCTGACTCTTGTTTATTGTCATTAGATGACGATGACAGGGTATAAATTATTGAAATCGTTTCAACCCCCAATAGAAAAATTGTACTCATGCTCCAGCTAATGGAGTTTCTCTGGCTGGCAGGAAGGTTAGACTATAATAATAGTAATTGTTTATTGAGCATTAGCTTTATGTTAGGCATTGTGTTAAGTGCTTTACATGCATTATCTCATTTAATCTTTGCAAGAACTTAAGAGGTTGTTACTATTATGCTATTTTTTTTATACATCACAACATTAGATACACAGCAGGAGTGTGACCCGGGGGTGCTGTTAAGAGACCAATCTGGGGCATTCATACATTATCATTCAATGGGAGAGAAACCATCCCAATCCCACTCAGCATGCACCCTCTGAAATGGTTTTGTGTCATTCACGAACTGAAAATTGCTATTTTAGATGCTGCCGCTAATCTTTTTCTGAAATCTCCAGTCTTGGTCCTTCTGAGTTTGAATAACACATCACAATTTTTGAAAATTTCCTTTCGGTATAGGAAATAAAACTAATTTTCCAAAGTGTACTGTTATTTTATGTTTGAAAGTAATTTGATTGAATGCTTCATGCTTCATTGGTTGACAACTATATATTAAAGGGGCCATAAGAAGAGCGAAGAATTGCATTTCCAAATGACGGTGATGAAGAATCAATTTTTGTCACTGCATATCATTACATTTTTATTTTAAAGTTGGAATAATGGTTTTATAGGTCTTCTGAGGTAGGTTGGAGATGGTTAATTATGTAGACCTTTTCATGAGAATAAACATGTATCTCCTATAACATACTTAGAAGGGGTTTAATAAAACACAATTATATGTCTTCTAATGAAGTGTTTTACAAAACATATTTCTTGAAGGTGAATGGTATTTCTGATTGGAGTTGGTTAGGTGATTAAAAATAAATTTCTCCAAAAAAAAAAAAAATTCACCAATGGAGAAATTTGAAGTATTTTGGAAAAAGGGTGGTTAAGATGTTGCCAGTTCTAGAGCTACTGGATGTAACAGTACATCACTGGATCGTAAGATATTGGCTGGAGAAAGTTTTGAACTAGAAGTTTGCTTTTTCCTCAAGGCATTTTCTTAAATTGAGGATACCCTTTCTTCTGGGTGTTTTGCTTTGTTGCCCGGGCTAGAGTGAGTGCCGTGGCGTCAGCCTAGTTCACAGCAACCTCAAACTCCTGGGCTTAAGCAATCCTTCTGCCTCAGCCTCTCGAGTAGCTGGGACTATAGGCATGTGCCACCATGCCCGGCTAATTTTTTCTATATATTTTTAGTTGGCCAGATAATTTGTTTCTATTTTTAGTAGAGACGGGGTCTCGCTCTTGCTCAGGCTTGAACTCCTGACCTTGAGTGATCCACCCTCCTCGGCCTCCCAGAGTGCTAGGATTACAGGCGTGAGCCACCGCGCCTGGCCATCTTCTGGGTGTTAAGCATCACTTTCTCCCTCCTATTTTCTTCTTTGGTCCAATGGACTCAGAAATATTTTTCTTCTTGCTGGTGATTCCTTGACCTCACATTCAAACCCAGTGAAACTGTTTTGCATCCTTTCTTAGTTACCATCTAAAACCCAGCCTAGGTCATTATTCTCAAACTGAGTACTAGGCTGCAACATTGCACTTTGCCGTAGGTCCTACCATTTCACTCGTGATTCCTCGAATCCCCAAGTTCAAGGTTTCAGGAAGAAATTAGCTTCCTACTAACTTGACAAAGTTTTGTAAACTTGAAAGCCTCCCATCAAATTTACTTAGAACAAGGGGCCATCAGAGTTTCCCATTTACAATAGCCACATTGCTGAATGGTAAAAAAGTGGGCATCTTTCTAACAAATAGTATCAACCACAAATGCATAATTACTTATCTTAGCTCTCCTCTCAAAGTGAGGCAGCTCCTGCCAATCCACTGGAGCTTCTAAGACAGATAAAGGAGAAGGCAGGGCATATTGGCTTTGCTGCCTGCAGTATCTCTTTCTCTGTCCACATAGAGATAGAGTTTCTTCTCATCACCTTCAAATCCCCTTTAAGCTCCACTCTTATTCATCTCTAAACTCGATCTTCTGATGACTAATCCAGACACAGCTGGGGAAGGCGGGTACCTGTCTTCACCGAAAGCTGGACTTGGCTTGTCCTAGTCCTTGTCTAGTGCGCTGCTCTCTCTGCTACCCATCTGCAGTAAAAGAGAAAATGTTTGTGCTCTCCTTCCTGAATTCATGCTGGTGCAGTGACATTTTCATGCAAAGACATGAAAATTATGTGGACTGAAACTAATTTTTGAAATAAGCATGCATGCCCCCTTCACCTAATCAATGTGGTGTTGAATAAAGACAGTAATCAGTCAGAACCAGGGAGGGGGTCAGACGAGTTGACCCGAAGGCCCTTGCAATCCTGATTGTCTCTGAATCTAAAGGCAGGGGGAGAATTTCGTCAGTACCGAAACCCACGTGGCGTGGCAATTGGCTAGATCCACTGTTGTCTTCACCACCTATATCCAATTCAGAACAAAGTCCTGTTTTACATCTTAATCTTTTTACTTTTCTGTCTCTACCCTAGTCCAACGTTTTATCATCTCTGCTTCACAACAGCCTTCTAACCTGCATTTCTGCTCCCCCGTCTGCCTTTCCACCTGTACTATATAGCGTGGCCGGAGAAAAATGGTGGAAATGAACTTCTATTTATGCTATTCCCTACAAGGGCTTCCTGTTGATTTTAGGACTAAAATGCATATTCTAAACTAGGTGACAAGCCGTGAATCGTCTGATCCTTCTTTGAGGTCCCTGCCGCCACCCCCCTGCCTAAGGCTGGGACCAAGGATTTCCAGAATCCGCTTCCTTTCATGGTCCTGGGTTAGAAATTGCCCATAATGACAGGGCCTGATGGGGAGATTTGAAAAGCACAAGTGAAGAGGAAACCGTTATGCTTAGGTGGCCATGGGGTTCAGACACAGGGCTCTGTCACACACCCAGCAGCTTTACAGATCTTTCTAGAGACTCCCACTTTGTGGTTGGGTTGGCTTTGCAGCCTTGTCTGTGAGTTCGTCTCCCCATTAAACCTTTAGTGCTCCAGGCTGAAGCGACTGGTGATTGTTTCTCAGATTTTCCAACTACATCCTTCTAGACTTTCACTTGTCCGTCCCACTCTTGTCATGTCCCTGTGAGCTCTAGTTTCAATATTAAACCCTCACCTGCCTGTCTCTCCTGCTAATTCTCTGATTCATTATTATTTTTTTTTTTTTCCAATTTGTCATTCTCTAGTATCATGGGCTCTTTGCACCTTTTCGGAAATGCTTCTCCTATTCCCATACAGGCACCCTTTCACCAAGTTAGCTGTAACTTACTGTCTGTGTCTGAAGGTATAGCTCACTTTTTCAGCAGACTCTTCCTTGAACTCTAGACTAGATTAGGTCAGGTTCCCCGATTTTGTGTCTTTCTACATTTATTTAGCATATTGTTCTTGTAAAGCATGTCTTCTTCACGGGACTGTAAATTCCATGAGAGCAGGGACTGAGTTTGTTTTGCTCAGGATCTAGTTCAGTGCTTGACACATAGTAGGCACTCAATAAATGTTTGTTGAGTGAATGAATGAATGAATGAATCTAACCATTGGGTCTGCCCTAATAGATATAAAGGCATTCAGATTGATTCACCATGGACTTTGTCCTCTTTGATCTGACTTGTTTATCCAAGGTCTCCCTTTATCAAAGATACATTTTCCCTCTAGCTCATTTGAGTTTGGGAGATTAATGTGATAACTTCAGCATCCCACTTTTAAACAAATTCGTGGTAATGAACAACTTTTAATGCATGATGATTTAAAGTTTAATTTTTTAAAAATTGTATCCTTTACTTGCAAAGCCTAGAAGGCACAAGCTCAGTAAAATATCCTAATGATGAAAAGATCTGACACTCTCAGCAGTGAAAATTAATAAAATATCAAGCAGCACACAGATGGTGGTCTCATCTTGCCCTACTTGGGATGCATGCTTGTCCTCTGTTCAGGGAATCTCTCTTCCTAAGCAGTGCCTCTGTGTGCGTACTTTGCCCATTTCTGATTGTGATGGATAATGTTTCACACTTGAATATTATACAGCACACCTTATAATAATTGATCTTTTCATAACTAACATTTATTTCCACAGTCCCCAAATATAATTTGAATGGTTAATATAACCCAGAAGAGGGTTCTCAGGAAAATTTTGGCCAGATATTTTTGCCTAATGACTTAAGCTATTATTGTCACCTTCCACATTCTCTTGGCCTGGAAAGCCAGGCCCTTGGTGAGCTTTGAGCTGTGGTGTGGGCATAATGATGGTTCCCACGGTAGGAGACTGATGAATAAAAGAATGAGGCTGATGGCAGAGCATGGATTGAATCCAGAGAATCTTGTCTCCTCCTCAAGTAGGGGGCCTGAAGTGCATGGAACAGATAGCAATCTTGAGTACCTCTCAGACTCTGTTTTCCTTTTCCTATAGACTTTCTCTTCTTTCTCGGTTTTCCAGTCTTTTTAAATCTAAGGAAGATAAAACACAACACTGAATAAGCATAGATATCTCTCTTTCTCTGTAAAGTGCCTTGGAACATACAGAATGTTGTCCAAATAACCACACATTTCAAACTGATTACCCTTTTCTTTCTGCCCCTCTGCGCTATCGTATCCCTCCGAAGGGCAGTAACTTTACAATCAATTCACTTTGATTGATTGATTTTGCTATTTTGTTCATCATAAATATTTTGCAGTAATTTTTTATTTTTAAAATATTGTGTTAAAATATTTATCTTGACTCCTGAGTTTTTGGCACTCCCTTAAATTTCACACCTGAAGTGACCACCTCATTCTAGTTCCAGCTCTGCTAGCACAGCGGGCAAGAATGTCCTTAGATGTGGACAGTCATGAAGCTCATTAAGGACTATGTTATCATAATTACATGTAGTGATTTTCTTTCCAATTTAGAAACTTGCCTACTTTATGATCAACCTCATTATTAGAAATTGTTGTGTTGCTGCTTGTTTTGTCCAGCTCGACACGATCATTTAGGCAGTAATCTTTATAAATAAGACACTGTTCATATTTCTCAAGTGAATTTCAGCCTTTTGGAAAAAATGGTGTAACAAAGGAAATCAAGTTCACATTTATGCTCATTTGTACTTAGGAATCCATGAATCTTGCCATACATGCTTGGTAGTTAGTACAAAGGAGATATGTACAGGCTGTTTAGATTGTATCAAGTGAAGCTTTTTATTTTCTGGGGGTCATGTCTGTTGTTTTTGGAATATGGTCTCCTGATGGCCCTGGGACCACTGTGTCCAGCCTGTGGTGCTGCCCCACTGAAGTCGACAGCTTGATTTCAAACAAAATTAGCTACCGGCTTGCACAGACATGAAATGTACCCAAGATTTAAACAGATACCAACCACACTGTGAGTGGGGGAAAATGTTAGGGCATATTTAAAGGCCAGAGACTTTCACCAGGGAGACAAATAGCCAGAGAAAATATGTGAAATTACTGTTAAAATAATTTTGTTCTCCTAGGAAACCTTCAAACCAGTTGATCAAGAAGGGCTGCTGCTAAAATGACTTGCTGTCTCAGTGTGGAGGGGGAAAAATGCTGCTAAATTTCACATTGCAGTGACACCAAAGCAAAGGACAGATCTCAAGACAACTTTTATTGAAATGGAAAACAGTAACTTTAACTAAAGTAAAAGGGAAATGCCAACAGAAATAAAAGACCCAGAAATCAGAGGACAATGTGCAGAAGTCTATACACTGAGCCACACAAATTGGAACAACCAAAATAAATGCCAAATGCACAAGAAAATAAATGTAACTTATCAAAGGTTAATACTTTTTTATGTTTTGTTCACATGGCAACTTGTTCTGTGGTTAAATAAAAAGGATTGGAGACCAGACAGGGCATGAGGCTTTTCTAATCCACATTGAGCTACTGACTCGGTGTGACCTCAAGCAACTCTCTAGAGTGTGTTGGCCTCCCTCAATCATATGTATATATAATATATACTTGGACTTAGATAATAAAAAGCGGAGGAATTAGTAGCCTTTGAAATCTGGTATCATTTTTGGAGATCAGTTATCACCTCCGGTCATTGTAGAGAAATGGGACTAAGAGATATGCTTAGATCTATAAGGGAATAGACGCACTCTTTTGGCTTTTGTTAGGACAGTTCTTACAGAACAGAGTGTTTACTGTGTGCGTATTCCTGGCAAGAGTTTTGGAGGATTAACTAGCATGCTGATAGGAGAACAAACAGTTTAATCCTCCTGGAGCACCTGCCGTGGGGTGGGGCGGGGGGCTGTGCTCAGCACAGCAGTGACGCCAGACTCCTCTGTCCTCTTCTCTGTTTTGGTGCAACATACTCTGGATTCCACTGGCTTTCAAGACGTGTTCAAGGGTTATTTTCGGAGGGTAGAGGACCTTTCCCAGTATCCACAGATCATAACAGAAGAGCCTGAATACTTTGCTCAAGTGTAAACCCTGCTAATATATGCACTGCAGGACCACAAAGACAATGTGTCTTCCGTCAATGAGCACCAGCTTTGGTGAAGGGCTTGTAGTTCCACAGTCTTGGCCTGTGCCACTCTCTCTGTCTGGCAAGTCTCCCCAGCAAACTGATTTCTGGTTTATCATCTCATACATTCTTTGTTCATGCACGTTATCCTTGGATGCTCCTTGTGCTAGGTGGAATTATTGAGCCCATTTCTCACCATAGCCAGCCCCTACTCCTGTATCGATGCCCTTTGCTATATACCTTTTTGTAGTACCTTACACTAAAGGCAGAGTGTAGCTCCCTGTCCCTTGGCTCCTTGAACTTGGCCTTGGTCAAGTGACTTGCCTTGGCCTTGGTGCATGGGCAAGAGTGCAGTGTGCTGGTTCCAAGCCAGTTCTGAGCCTCGTATGTTCCCATTTTCTCTTTTGTGCTTCTGTCATCGCTACATGAGGAGAGCTTGTGCCCCATAAAGACTGCCCTTTCAGCCCAGGACCCAGAATGACAACAGGTGCCACTCCAGTTGAAAAAAGACCTTCAGCAAGCAGCCAGCAGCCTCCCTCCACTGCCTGCTGCAGAACTGCCCCTGCTGGGCAGCAGGTGCATGAGAAGCAAGTGCTCTGCCACTGCCTGGTGAATTCCTTTTCATCCTTCAGGACTCAGCTAACAGAACTGGCATGCTGGACTTTGGCCTTTCTTCCCATATGCTCCTGTAACTTGGAATGCGGTTTAGAAACTCTACCTCAATCAGTGCCTCCACCTTGATAAATAGAGAATGCAACCCTTCATTAATACTCAAGTCCTTCTCTGTCTCTTCCAGGCTGCAGAATCACTGCAGTAGCCTCCTGTCTGTCTTCTCAGTTCCTGCTCCCCATGTCTCTCTGCAGTGCTCATCATGCAGTAGCCAGAGCCACTGCTCCACCACTGAGCCCATCACGGCACGCCTCCACAGCCCTCTCGCTCTGTCTCCCACCTTCTCATCTTGTTCTGTATGCTCAGCCGTGCTCTCTCTTTCTTCATTTAGCAGAAATCTACTGTGTCCTGACTTGCTAGGAAGGCACAAATTATAATCTCTGCCATTAGAACTCTGAAGCTTCTTACCTCCATACCCCACCACCCGAAAGCAATTCCCCTTCTAATTCCTTCTTACTTGTCCTTCAAGTCTCAGATTAGTTGTTGTTTGCTCTCAGAACCCTTCTCTGAATTAAATATCCCTGTTATGTGTTCCATGGGTATTCTATTCATTCCCTCATTTTGCAAGTGTGTGTATTGTGTATTTACTGAAATGTTTTAAAGTGGTGATTTGTTGTAATACTGCTGGTCTCTGAAATGAGTTCTAATAGATATAGATATGTAACCACCCATTCCAGAGTGTGTATATATTTCCATGCTCTGAATGCTATCGTTTGCTTTCAATCAGTGAGAACCAGAGAGGCAGACTGCACTGTGGATTCTTAGCTAATGAGTGTTAGCACCACATGCTGCACATACTTCCAGACAACAAGCACTCTGCTGCTATATTCTAAGGGAAACGCGTTCTGCAATGTGAGGTGTTAATTTTGGCCTCCCTTTCCACCATTGATTTCATGCCTGGGAAACACCCTTAACTTACAGCAGATGACAAAAAGTGTGCCGTTGAAATGCAAGTTTTACATTAGTGGGAGGACTTCTCCTTTGCCACTCTGATGATCACACACCCCCATGCGGCCTGGGAGCATTGACCAATAACTGTATCAAAGGCAGTTGAAGCCAGTATGGCTGTATCCATGCTACGGCTTCAAATGATTTAAAGAGAAATGCAGAATAATTGCCAAGGTACCATGGCTGAAATGCATTTCCTTAGGAACTTTGCTAAAATGATCCTATGTAGAGCTGATCCACTTAGTGCTCTTATTTATAGCATCACTTGCCCCATTGTAAGTAGAAATCTGCATTGAATCATAATTCTTGGTTATGTCTCACTTTCTCCTGCAAGTTCAAAATCTAGAACTTCTCATGGTTCATATAAATAAATATTTACAGAATAAAAGATTAATGACACCAGGTAAATCACACCCTCCATACCTGGGGTGATGTTCAGGACCCTTATCTGCCCAGAGCCCAGGTCCTCTGATTATGACAGCGTCACTGACCACAAAAGCAAATGGTTATAATTCTGGGAGTCTGCAAGATCATTGCACTAGGACACAAGTCATGAATGGTTTTAAGGTTACTTTATTTTTAGGGTACTACCAAGAGAACTTGGGTCACAACAGTAGATTCCACATCAGCACCATAACCGGTATCTTATCTGAAGCCTTAGTCCCCTCATCCATGGGCCTGTCTTCCTTTGTGAGGTCCTGTGGAGGCTCACACATCCTGTGGCCCTTACATTTCTTCTGATGATGCATTTAGTGGCTGTGGCAGACTGAATTATTTGTCCCAATTTTTCAATCTCTTCTAATAAAATTATACATGTATAGCCTCATGATGGTGGTGGTCACTTCTCTGTCCCCTGGCTCTGGGCTCAGATATGTGACTTGCTTTAGCCTATGGGTGTTAGCAGATGTGATGTGAACAGAGGGGTTCTCCACGTGTGTGTGTGTGTGTTTGTGTGTGTGTGTGTGTGTCTGTGTCCAAATTTCCTCCTTTTATAAGAATACCAGCCATATTAGATTAGGGACCCGATCTACTCAGTATGACCTCATCTTAACTAATTATATCTGTAATAACCCTATTTCACAATAAAGTCACATTCCGAGGTACGGGAGTTAGGATTCCAACATATGAATTTTAGGGGGCCATAATTTAACCCATAACACTGTCATGTCCAAGATGGCCTTAGAGAAGGTCCTTCTGAAAGTCACTTACTCTAATAACACATCTGAAACTAGAGCCCTCACTCTTTGAACTTGAGGTCCTCCTTATCAGCCTTTCTTCTTTCTCCCCCCATCGTCCTCACCCCATTCCTCCCCTCCCATCTTTCTCTTCTTCCTCTTGTTTTTCTTTTTCTTTTCTTTCTCTTTCTCCTTTTTTCTTCGTCTTCTCTCCTTCTCCTTCCCTTTCTTCTTCCTCTTCTTCCTCAATGCTCTTTGGTTGCATTGTGTTTTATTGTTTACAAAGCACTATTTCAAAAACATATTTTATCACTGGGTCTACATCAAAACCGTGTGAGTAGGCAGGTGGGCGTATTATCTCCATTTAACAGAAAAGAAAGCTGAGGTTCTTGCTGGTTAACTGACATTTCTAAAGCTATCCTGTTGGTGAATGTCAGAGCTAGATTGTCAACTCTTAGTCCAAAGTTCATTCTATTTCATCACATATTTGGATTTGAAAAAGATCCTACCCATAAGTGACCAGTGATACTGGAGCCCTCAGCACCTAGACAGACATTCACAATGGTAAGCAAAATGATGTGCGCTCCGTTCTGCCCCCTCTATTCCTATGGATTAGGTCTGTAGGAAGTGGTAGTAAGAGACTGTGAGTCCCAGGAACTTGATACTGTTTTCCAAAGATTTGATCAAAGGGTTAAAAAAAATGAAAAGACTTTTTAGAGCATAAGGAAGAAACCTTTTCCCAGTAAATCTGATGATATGCCTGTAATTAAGTCAAATAGGTTAAAGGCTTGTTATGCTAGCATTAACACGTAATTCATCCATTGAATTACAATGAGATTCATGTACGGATTACACGTAAAATTCCATGTAATGAGATGTATTCATCATCAAAAGCTTTTTGCCCTTTAAGAAAATGTTACAATAATTATCCCATGAACGTGAAAAGTCAATAGAGGTGAAAATGCATGTCTTTTTATACCATCATTGTGATTGTATTTATATTGGCAAGGCCTAACCCTGCTGACATTTAACTTTCCAGGGAGAGAACCCGGGCTGCTTACTCTCCTATCCTCTCACCCTGCTCTCCTGGGCCGGCCAAGAGATGCGCTTTGCCCTCATTCTCGTCTTCTCCACCAGAGATACAGAAGCGAGAATCTTGTTTCCTAACTCATAAAACAGATAAGTTAGAATGTGATTACTCACTTTGTAGAAGGATTCACTGGGGACTTCCTTTAAGAACTCTCTTCCTTTTTTTAATTGAAGTGTTTCTTAATGTGAGCACTCAGCAGTATTTAGAATAGGAGATTTAAGGATTGTTATGCATTTAATGTAAATTAATCCAAGTTTGTGTGAACATGTGTATTCTAGATTTACTGGTGAAAAATTTTATAACTCGTTGAAGATGGTTACGTAGAAGTCAGTGATTTAAAAGTAGACGTGAGTTTTGAGAAAGCTACAACAGAGGTAACCATTTTAAGAGCTGGGCTGCACACATAAAATATTGTAATCCAGAAATAGGAGTAAGTTCTTGCCTGTGTCCAGAGCTGCAGAAAAATGGGTACCTAAATGATATCAGACAATGACTTTTGAATAAATTAAAAAGTTTGGCTCTCCTTAGAATGTATATCTATTTATATATGTTGAATCTTAAAAATTCTATACTTGTGTTTAATCCAAGGGAAAATGAAATCATAAGAGTTGAATGTAGGTATTGTTAAATCCAACATTTTAAAGGCCAGATTCAATAGCATACAGGGAGGTTATTGGTATTTCAACACTAAGTTTTGACTTCTCTAACTTTAGCCACCATGTGAATAAGATTAGTTTGTCTAAGACCATCAACACATTCCATGTATAAAGTAGCAGAAGTAGTCAAGGTTACTTTATTTTTCTTGTGTTAATGAATGATTTTATGCAAGATAGGCCCATTTAAGTGAAACATTTTCAAGTAATTTTGTGTAAATATACCAAATATTTCACAGCAGGAAATCAGCATTGAAAGAGAATTGGTCTTTTAAAAGAAAAAAATGCAGACATGCTTTGTTTAGAATATTCAGTGTGATATTTAAAAGTTGTTTCAGCCATAAAATATCTTTTACCTGTGGCTGCTTAGGAAAATACCTGTCACTCATAGGCTTTTGCTTCCAGTCATGCTCAGTAAGGAAGAGTGTCATTCAGAGTATTAGAATCTAATTTGATGCGTATCTTTAATGTACGTGCCATGTGATGTCTTCATTTTGTACGGGTCAGCAGGTGCTTTTTACTGAGACTGCTATTATCTGTGGTAAATTCTCTAGTGTTCTTTCTGTACGGTCTAGTTTCTTTTATGTAAGAGAGATAAGTCTTTATAATACTTTTATTTTCAGTACATGGAAGCTGATGGAAGATCTTACGCTCCTAAGAATCAAGGTGGCCTTTGCCAGAGCTGACAAAGTCAGCTCTGACGACTGAGCAAGGCTGGCTGCTTTTTTCTGTTGTCGTGGAGGTTCCCTGAAGAAACAGCACAGTCACCTATGTGCTTTTGACTACAACAGTAAGTCTAGGAGCCAGCAAACCTTGTGAATAGCCATCAGTATTCTCCTCTATTAAGCTAATTTTCTTCTCCAGTAATCTTTTTTTTTAATAAGAGAGAAGAAACAACTTATTTTTTAAAATGAAAACTCCAGTCCAAACTTTACTTCCTCCTCCATCACAATTTGGTCAACATTCACTCATTCATCTATTGCTGTTTCATTTACTCATTCATTCAGCAAATATTTACTATTTTATGGCCATGTGTTAGACACTTTTCTTGGTCCAGTAAAAAATATAAAAAATAAATATGAATCGCCGTTATTGTTTTCATTTTGCTTACAATATAATAAGAAGCCTAAACCAGATGGTTAAATAATCATAATGCAAGGTAAAAATGTGATGTGATGAAATTCATAAGACAGGTTCATACAAAACAGTATGGAGTTTTGGATGGTCTTGGAGTTTGCATCCAGTCTCCAGAGAATCAGGCAAAGCTTTATGAAGAATATGGAATGTGAATTAAGATGGCTGGATTTCTATGAATAGATGGGAGAAACACATTTCAGTAGAAAAAACAGAAATAACAATAGCATGAAAGCTGTGAAAATTGATACTGCCCTTTGGAAATAATGAACAGTTCAGCTTGCTTGTGTTGCTAAATACTAGGAGCCATTAAGTGCCCTAAAGAGGATGAAATTTATTTAGTAGGAAATGGTGACTCATGAAAGTTTGGAGCATGGTCATGTCATGATCAGAGTAATACATAAGGAAGGTATATCTGGATAGAAATTGGCATGGTTGGTGATTTGATGTGTGTAGGGTAGGAAGAAATGTTAAGAGGAAAACCTAGAGTTAAAAAAGATGCCGATGTTTAGTGCCTGCGACACAGATTATAAAATTATTATTAAGCAAAGTTGTGAAATTAGAAGAAGTCACTAGGGCTAAGGGAAAGATGATGAGTTGAATTTGAGAATTTGTTAATTCATTTATTCATTCAGAAACTTTTCCTATTTAAAATGTGTCAGGAAAGGAAATGTAAAAATGGCGCTTTGTAGCTCTTGTGGACTCATGGACTGCCAAAGCTTTTTTTTTTTTAATCAATATTATATTTAGTAAATTTTAGGAAATTTACTTTGTTATGAGATTATATTCTTTTTCTTTTGGTGTTAAAGTGTTGTTTGTTCTATTAAGTGATAGTGATACAATCATGTAGGTTTTAAAAAATGTTTAATTTTTTTAAAATTTATTTTTAATTATTATAGGTACATAATAGTTGTATATGTTTGTGAGGTACATGTGATATTTTGCTACAGGCATACAATGTGTCAGGATCAAATCAGGGTATTTGGGGTATCCATCACCTTAAGTATTTGTCATTTCTTTGTGTTAGAAACATTCCTATTCCACTCTTTTAGTTATTTTAAAGCATACAATTAATTATTGTTAACTATAGGCACCCTATTTTACTACCAAATAGTAGAACTTACTCTACTTAATTACATTTTTGCACCAATTAACCATCCCCACTTTATGCCCTGCCCCCACACTTCCCAGCTTCTTGTAACCATCATTCTACTCTCTGTCTCCATGAGTTCAAAATTTTTTTAGCTCCCACAGATGACTGAGAACATGCAATATTTGTCTTTCTGTGCCTGCCTTGTTTTACTTAACATAATGTCCTCTAGTGCCATTCATGCTGTTGCAAATGAAAGATTTCATTCTTTTTTATGGTTGAATAATATTTCATTGTGTATATACACCACATTTTCTTTATCTAGTCATCCTCTGATGTGCACTTAGGTTGACTTCATATCTTGGCTATTTTGAATAGTGCTGCAATAACATGGGAGTGCAGATATCTTTTAGATATACTGATTCTGCTCCTTTTGGATATATACCCAGCAGTGGGATTGCTGGATCATATGGCCATTCTATTTTTATTTTTTTGAGGAACTTCTATACAGTTTTCCCTAGTGGTTGCACTAATTTACATTCTTACCAACAGTGCACAGAGGTTGCCCTTTCTCCACATCTTCTCAAGCATTCACTATTGCCTGTCTTTTTGATAAAAGCCATTTTAACTGGAGTGAGATAGTAGCTTATTGTAGTTTTGATCGCTATCATCAGAAAAAAATTTTTTTTGAGCATTTTTAGATATACCTGTTGCCCATTTATATGTCTTCTTTTGAGAAATGTCTATTTAGATCTTTTATCTATATCTGTTGCAAGATAGCACACAGAGTTCCCAAGTAGTCTTCACCCAGCTTCCCCTAATGTTAATTGCTTATGTGCCACAATTGTCATTGTCTGCATTCCATCTTGGGGTCCCCTGACAATCTGGTTGAGTTTTAAATAATTTTCATATAGTAAAATTCATTCTTTGTGGTGTATATTTCTACAGTTTTTCACAAATGTATGAAGTTATATATTTACCACCACAATACCATACAGAATTGTTCCATGGACCCCAAAAGTCCCTTATACTGCCGCTTTGTAGTCAACCCCTCTCTGTCTACCACTGATCTTATGTATGTCCTTTTATATTTGCATTTTCAAGAATGTCATATGAATGTAATAATACGTTATGTAGCCTTTTGATTTTGGCTTCTTTCACTCTGAAAAATGCATTTAAGATTCATTTGTGTTGTTGCATAGATCAATAGTTTGTTTCTTTTTATTTCTGTGTAAAAAAGGAGAAACTGTGTATGGATATAACACAGTTTTTTTATCTATTCTCCGATTAAAGGACATCTGGGTTCCCAGTTTTTGGAGATTGTGAATAAAGCTGCTATAAATACACACATACAGGTTTTTGTGTGAGCATATGTTTTCAAGTCATTTGAGTAAATACCTAGGAGTGAGACTGTTGGCTGTACAATGTTATACACTGTATTACTAGCTATACTATCATTCTAATAGGTGAGTAGTAATAATTCATTGTGGTTTAATTTTGCATTTATTTAATGACTAATGATATTGGGTATCTAATTATATGCTAATTTGCCCTCTGAATGTCTTCTTTGGCGAAGTGTATGTTCATCTCTTTTGCCTATATTTAAAAATTGGGCTGTTTGTTTTCTTATTGTTGAATTTTGAGAGTTGTCTGTATATTCTAGACAGAAGTCCTTTGTCACATATGTGTTTTGCAAATATTTTGTCCCACTCTATGGCTTTTAAAAAAATCTCTTAAGGGTGTCTTTCAAAGAGAAACAGTTTTAAAATTTAATAAGTTTTTATATATCAGATTTTTATTTTGTGTCTGGTGCTTTTGGTATTGTATCTCAAAATCTCTTGCCTATCTCAAAATCACACACATCTCCCATGTTTTTTTTTTCTAGAAGTTAGTGAAAGGTATCATCCTCCAAGAAACCATACCAATGTTAAATGTGTATTCGCATTAAAAAAAACTTCAAAAATATCTGAAAGTAAAATATATATCTGAAAGGTAAACAAATCCACAATTATACTTGGAGACATTAACACCCTTTTCAGTAACTGAAAAAAACAAGCAAGCAGGAAGTTGGGAAGGATATAGATGACCTGAGCAACACTACCAACCTGTTTGTCCTGATACACATTTCTAGAACACTTCATCCAATAGCAAGAGAATGCATAGTCTTCTCAAATGCACATGGAAATTCAGCAAGATAGACCATATTCTGGGTTATAAAATAGACTTATAAACTTAAAAGAAGTGAAATCATAAAATGTATGTTTTTGGACATACTAGAGTTAAACTGAAAACCAATAATAGAAAGTTACTTGAAAATATTCAAACATTTGGAAATTAAACCACTCACTTCTAAATAGTGTGTGGGTTAAAGTGAAAGTCTCCAGGGAAACTAAAAATATTTTTAACTGAAACAGGAGGAGATAGAACAAATAGAAAATAGCTCTTGGATGCTCCCTCCTGGTCTTTGTATCAGTCCCCTCCCTTTCTTTTTTTTTCCTTTTGTTTCAGTTTGGGTAACTTCTATAGATCTAACTAAGTTTACTTATTCTTTCCTTGGCTACATTGATGCTGCTTTTCATCTCATTGGAGGTATTCTTCAACTTTGTTACTGTGTTTTAAATACCTAGCATTTTTATTTGATTTTTTCTTAGTTTTTTTTATCTCTCTGCTGAAATTAGCCATCTGATCTTGCATATCTTTCACCTTTTCCATTAGATCCTCTAACATATTAAACATAGTTATTTTTAATTGCCTTCCAGATAGTTCTAACATCTGTGTCAGATCTAAGTCTAGATCACATGATTGTTTTTCCTTGGGAAAGGTTTTTGTTTAACCTTTTGCATACTTTGTCATTTTCTGTTGAAGGCCAGCCATCTCATGTCATAGTAAAGATGAAGTAAATAATTTTTATTCTTTGAAATCAATACTCTTTACCTTCTGTTAGGCCATCACTGTGAAGGTTAGTGTTAATCTAATCAGAGATTAGCCACTTTCTAACTCTCTAAGTCCTAGAGCTGAGACTGGTGTCTCCAACCCTTTTTTTTTTTAATAAAATAAAATTTTAATCTGAGGTCCACCAGTTTTCAAGAAATCTTTAGACCCTTTGGAATGTGGTAAAACTGTGTGTGATTGGGAGCAAATGAAACTCTGTAGCTTCCATAAATTCCTCAAAGTGGTCCACGATTTTTAAAAAGTGATTAACAATAACCTTTGCTTTATAACATTGTGAAATATGCACCCTAGCATTCTACTTTATCACTACTAAATGCTATCAAAAGCCCCAATCTTAAACTTAAATTGCTACCAAGTTCTTTGCCAAATTCTACTAAAAGCAAGGAAGGGAGGATGCATTGGCAAATAATTAGGTCTGTTGAGCCTTAAGCACAAATTTCAGGAAGGCCTACTATACTATGTGCTAATTACAAAAATAACAAATTTATAACCCCTATGCAATGTAGGAGCCACATAGGTCACAGCTTCTTATCACTGGCTGATTTGAAGGGTTGGTAGCTGGAACTGATCCAAAGGCAACAGATAAGTAATCACTCCTCTTGAGACTCTTTCAGAAGATATAGTTGATGGAGTCCCTGGTGCCCATGAGACATGCCTCTGCTTTTATAATGAAAGTCATAGGAAAATATGATTTCCTTTACCAAAACTGATCTTGCATAGTTTGTCAAAATTATTAACTGTATAGTATGAGATGGATTTTAGAGTACTTAATTGAAATTTAGGAGAAAATTTTTGCATTTTGTAAATTATTAACCACTTTCTGATTTGTTTTCTTTTGAGATGTAGGAATTATTACTTCTCTGTTAGCATTTTTACTTTTTTATTTGCTGAAATAACTTACTGACTATTGTGTTTAGGAGATCATACCAGGAAAGGGGAAGGATTATTTGGTACCAACCCAATGCAGTGTTTTTATTACTTGCTGTGTAGTCATAAGAATATGCATCTGTTATGGGCTGAATTGTGTGCCCCTCCTCCAATTCCTATATTAAATTCCGAAGCCCTCATACCTTAGTATGTGACTGTATTTAGAGACAGGGCCTTTAGAGAAGTAATTAAGATAAAATAAAGTCATATGTGTGAGCCCTAATCCAATATGACTGCCGTTGTTATAAGAGAGGATATTAGGACATGGACACACAGGCAGAAGGAGGACCATGTGAAGGCAGAGCATGAACATGACATCTGCAAGCCAAGGAGTGAGGCCACAGAGGAAACCAAACCTGCTGACACCTTGATCTTGGACTTCTGGCCTCCAGAATTTTGCAAAAACAAATTTCTGTTGCTTAAACCACCCAGTTTGTGGTATTTTGTTATGGTAGCCCTGGCAAACTAATACAGCCTTCAATATCACCTTGCTCCCCATTACATTGATCCATTTGAGAGGAATATAATCTTAAAAAGATATTGATAATATTGCAGATATTGGTGACAGTCAATATTTATTCTTCAGTTTACATTGCAAAATGTGTCTCTCCTTGCATCTATTTTCTTTACTGTGTCTAAATTTTAATTGTATCTAGCCACTCAGTTTTCTATGGGGAGCTCTATAAAATGACCACAACATGTATTAACATCTTTAAAGAAAGCATGATGTCAAACGGGAGGTACGCACATGGGAGATATGCTAAACTATGAGAATAAGGTCATGCTTCAGACAGATATTTTGAAGGTAAAATTATTTTTCCATCCAGTGCATTGTCAAATATGATGCCATATTTGTGGTGATATTGTGAAATTTATGAGAAACATTACAGTAACTCTCTATATAGTACTAAAATTTTTCCACCATACATGTATTAAAGACTTATTGACTTTTTGATGAATGATGTATCATTGTTTCATAAAATTGAAAGACTAAAAAGACATGGTGATGCAATAGGGTGTAGAGACCAATAGCAAATATTTTGATGATAACATGAACTGGGTTTGAGTCCTGGTTCTGCTACTTGAATGACTTTTGGCAAGTTATTAACTTCGAAGCCTCATTTCCTCATCTGTATGGGGATTATAATACAGTATTGTGAAGCTCAGTAAAATGCTGCATATTACGTATTTGGCTTAAGTGCTTGGCAAGTTGTAGGTGTTCAGTAAATATTAGCTATCAGTAACAGCAGCAATAGCAGCAACAAATTAATAAATGTTGAAAAAAGTGTTAACTCAAAGGAAAACAGAGGAAAATGTCAGAGATGGCCTCAGAAGCATAATTATCCAGAATTATCAGATTAGTTTTTTATAACCACAGCATTAAACTTGATACCTTTAATTTTCATGGCTCAGTAGAGGAAAATTAAGCTATAAGGACATATTACTTGACTGAGGTCCTTGAACCAAGTTTTCACGGAAACTTTTTATTTCCTTTCAGGAAGAAGCAAACTGTTCATATCTATGTAGATCTCTGTTGCAATGAAAATAGTCAAGGGTGAGAACATTTAAAACATGATAGAAAAATAAAGGTTATAATATTAATTTGTTCTATGTATTACAGGGCAAGCAAAGAATACTGTCAGAACAATTAATGCCACATCTATAATGAAGTCTCTGGGTAGCTGGATATGAAAAGATATAACTGAAAAGTGTCTTACTTATAGTCAATTTAAGGGTGTATAATCAGGATATTGTACTTTCTGTTAAACAGGATGCTGTGAACTAGATAATATGAGTAGTTTCTAAGGCAGGATATTTAATTACATAGGAAATATTTACAAGAGAAAAATTCATCCCAGTATCTTCTCTTCCTCATTGAATGGGTCATGATCTAGGAAAATGCACATTGGGCATTTTAATTTAACTCTTCATTTACCTCTTTCTTTACTCAGGAATTCATTGAGTGGTAGAATTTACATATCACCATGGACAGAAATGGTGTTTCAATCTCAACTTCTTTTCAAGCTGTGCTAACAGGATTGATTGAGCTCTATTTGAGTCTTGTATGGTGCTTGACGTTATACAACACAGTCCTCCTAAGGCTTATTTTTCTCGCTGTAGGAAAATGATCCAAGAACAGAGTGACACACTTTATATTTTTGAATTAGTAATTCTGGCTGGGTCAGTATATTAAAAACTCTAGTATAGTTTGCCTGTATTTACTGTCATAGTGCAAGAGACTTGTTCTGAATTTTGTAGACACCATTACTTAGATGAGGGCTTCCAGATGACTCCTCAGAACTGAGCACCAAGAGATCAAGGAGGCCTGAGAGAAGCAATTTAATTGAAAATTGGCAGTAAAACTATTGTCAGCCTGGAGAAGGAATTAGATCAATTAAATATGAGAGGGCATTCATCATTCTGAGCCACAGTAAACCAGTTGAATTAATAGTATATATTCCTTTCTACACAATACAATAGTTTTACCTTTGAAATCATAATGTGAAAGTTGCCTTGTTTGCTACAGTATCCTAAATTTTCAAAGTCTAGTCACAACTTCGGTATTTTTTGTTTTTTGTTTTTTTTTTTTGAAAGTTTTGGCCAAAGGTCCACAGTGGCAGATATACCCTAAGGTAACCCTTACAAGTAATAACTCTTGTATAATCCTCCTCTCCAGAGCACAGGTGGAAGCTGTGATTTTCTTCTAACCAATAGAAAGAGACCAAGGAGACAGGGTGTTAGTTTCCTTGATTGAGTTACATTGTATAAGTCTCCATCTTAGTAGAATGGAGTGGGAGAGACTTAAAGAAGTAAACAGCCATTTTGTAAGCTACTCATTGAGAGGGCCGCAGGGAAGGGAACTGCATGCAGGCAGCCTCTAGGACCTGTGGACAACCTCTAGCAGACAGCAGGTAAGAAGATGGGGCCCTCAGTCCTATAGCCACACGGAATGAATTTTGCCAGCACCAGAGCAAGCTTCTCCAATCAAGCCTTCAGATGGAAACAAAGCGCAGGCAACACCTTTATTTCAGCCCTGTTCTCGAGATCCTGAGCAGAGGAACCAGCTAAGCCATGCCCAGACTCCTGACCACAGAAACTGTGAGATAATAAATACACATTGTTTTAAGCCACTAAATTCAGGGTAATTTGTTATGCAGCAATAAACACACTAAATAATGGCATAATAGTGAATGAGATACTCTAACCTTAATTCAAAGGCATCCTTGTGCAAAAATTGCTTCTTTTAGCTTAAAAAATGTTATTCTATACCAACATTATTGTGGCATAATTTACATGCAATAAAATGTTTCCCTTTTAAATGTAAAGGATGATGAGTTTTGACAAAAGTATAGACCTGTGTAACCTCTACCCCAGCCAAGATCTACAATATTTCTGGCATTCCAGAAAGTTCCCTCAAGCCCTTTTGTAGTCAGTCTTGCCCTACCCCCACTCCAGCTAACCACTGCTCTGTTTTCTATTTTTATTAATTTTGAAGTTCTAGAAATTTAAATAAATGGAATCATCTGATGTATACTCTTTTGTGCCCCTCTTGTTTTGCTCAGCATTATCTTTTTTGTCTCAATTTTTAAAATTGCTATTTAGATAATCAAAGGTAACAATTTCATCATTATCTCCTTGCCCCTATATATAAACCAGAAAAATTGTAATGTTGCTCCTTTAAGGGCTTTTATAATGTAAAATGATAAGGAAGAACAACCTTGAAATCAAGTGTATAGATAGATGGTCTCACACACACACAAAAATGGAATTATCCAAATGTCTGGATTTAGAACTTTTTGCTTTTTAAAAAAATTCTCACAATGATTGGCTTCTGTTGGAAAGAAAGACAGTATATGGTTTTGAGTATTCTTAAGAAAATCAGGTCTGTGAGCATTCTCAGTGGAAAGGGAATTTGGGATCAGATTGTGGAGGGCACTGAATACGCAGCTGAAGAATTTGAAATGTATCTGAGTCTAAATTGAGAACCTTGAAGTTTTAAAGGGCTTCAGCTGCCATCATTGTGTCAGAGGGGACAACAGCAACAGCACAAGTGGGGAGGTCCTCACCATCCATCCCATACACATAGTACGTGCAGGGCACTGGGCCAAATGCTGGGGCTCAAAAAGGTATGATGCACAGTCCCGGCCTTCAAGTAGTCTAGAATTTACTAGGAGGATGTTTCTATACATTAAATAATAAATAATAATGTAAGATATGATCCAAATACTAAAAGAGTTAGATTAAAGTTCAGTAACAGGTCAGACAGCAGGAAGAAAGTTTAGATAAAGCAAACACTTGGGAAAGGTGTTTGTAGAAGAAGGGACTTAGCGGGACCAAAAAAAAAAAAAAAAAGAGTAGATATAGGTAACAGGAATGGAGAGTTTATTCTAGGCTGAGCATTAGCCAATTCAAAGGTGGAGTTTTATATGACATATAATGGACATAAAGGATAGATAAATTTGGCGGAAATTGAGACCTGTTAAAGAGAAGAGTGAGAATATAATTTCCATGAGGGGAGGGATTTGATCTATTTTGCCACCTCTTCTATGCTCAGTCATGAACAGTGGTTGGCATAGGTAGGCATATATTGTTGGTAAATGAATGAGTGAACAAATGGAAGGAATAAAGCTGAAAAATGGATAGTTAGAGGAAAGCCTTGAGGGTCTTACTTTTGCAAACAATTTTATCAGTTGAGATTCTTCATTTCCAACAACAGAGGCTGACTCTGGCTGAATATGCCCAAAACATATTTACAGGGTTGCTCACAGGATTATTGTGAGGGCTAGAAATCAGACTGGAAGCCAAGCTTCTGAGAACAGACCCACATCACAGAGCTGGTCTGATGAGGAAACTTCTGCCCCTTCTGTGGCCCTACTGAACCTAGAAGCCACTGCTTTTGCCTACCCGTCATGCCATTTCTGCACCAGGAACTCCACTTTACAACCACTGGAAAACCAACATCACTACTATTGTCATCGCAAAAAATTGAGTGTCTCAATCCCTACTAACACCAGCAAAAATTGGAAACTTTATACAGAGCTTGTTAACTTCCAAATCAAGTTGTTATATCAGTGTCTCAGACTGGTGGAGTCAAGCACACATACGTGCTTCTTAGCTTCAAGGGAGGCTGAAACTTTTAAGTCTGACTCCTATGTCAGGGAAGCCGAACTTATCATGTGGACTTTCTCCAAATATAGGAAGTCTATTCAAAATATGAGGGGCAGTTATGAATATGACAGATGTTTGCTATTTTGTGCATTGGTAGACAGGGGAAAAATAAAAGCACAAGCTAGATGTCTATCATGCTAATTCAGGAAGGCCAATCTGAAAATATCATGCTGGACATACACATGTGATCAAATTCAGGAGCTCAGTTGAGAAGTCTAGGAGCACTTATCTTCATTAACTGGGCCTTCTAAAGCTCACTAAACTGCATTCTGTCCAGATGAATGGTATGTCCTCTGGTGAATATATAGATTATTGTCAGGAACTGGTGACATTATTGTATGCAAATACCATAGATAAAATATACTATAGGGGATTTTGGGTGGATGGTACTAATCCGCCTTTGATGAGTGAGAATTTCCTAGTCACACAAGTGACAAAGTCACCAAGGTTAGGTGAGGCACTTGGAAAGAGCACTAGGAGTTGCAGGAGCTCTTCCAACCAGTTATAGCTAAAACGAGCAGGGTCAGGGCACCTAGCAAAGGGTTGAGAGTTAGGCAGGTGGAAATCTGGGGTGGGTGAGGCTCTTGGGTACAGGTCCATTAGACAGGTGGCCTGTTCCACATCAGGCATCTCTAATAGAGATCTTAGATTGAGATCTGTATTCCATGGAAATAATTTTTGGACCTTGGGTGAAACTTCTCAAGAACATCAGTTTTCAGGATACTGGAGAATTAGGGACATAGACAGTTAGGAAATATGTCAGGGTACATCAGATAACTGCTGTACAAGGAGTAATGAGCAAATCTCGCTTAATGTTGAGTCACAGTCCCCTGATTCCTTTATTTCTCCTGGATACAAATAGGATTGGTGTTACAGTCTGGGGAATATGTGAACCTGTACTAGGTGAATAAGTGACCCCAGTCCTGTGATGGTCAAAAACCAAGTTATCTATTAGCCATCACTAACCTGTCCCAGCCCTTGGAAAGCCATGAAACTTTGGCAATGGCCTTACAGCATAAAGCCACCCTCTATGTTTTCTCCTAAATTTTCATCTGCCACATTCTATCACAGCTAACATTCTGCTACCTCACCCTCCTGAGGTTCTGCTCCCTTTCCCAGAGAAAGTTGTGGAGCTCTGGAGTTGCTGATAGTGTAGTATATCATGACTGCTTGGAATCCCAAGGAAACATGCTGATACATATTTGAGAAAATTATGGGCACTTTAATATTTGTTTTAAATTACCTTCAGAAGGAATCCCAACACAAAATGAGCCCTCTTAGACATCCATCAGATTTTCAGTCATGCCTTCTGTTCTATCAAGTCTGCGTCTATCATCAACAAGCCACAGAAAATCCCACCTGCTCTTACTCAACTACTAAAGTCCCCAAAAGAAACACAGAAGAAGGCCCTGAAGTTTCATCTATGTAAGAAGTTAAGAAAAAGACATTCCAACTCTAGGTTCATTTTTCTAGCATCGTTGAGTAGCAATAGCTTCAAAAATTGTTTCTTGGCTGTCAATTACAAATGAAGCTTAGTGAGAGCTTTTGTTTAAAAGTTTTACATTCCAATGTTAATATGGTCCTTCCTGGAAAAGCAGCTGCCTTTTATGGATTTTAAAAAGCAACTTAGTTTTATCAAAGGTTCTTCTTTCATGTTCTTTGATTGCTAAGCTATATAAGTTAACCAAAGATAACTAAGCATTAACCCAAGTTGCCTTTTGTTTTTTATCTTCTTTTCAAATCCCATGAGTTTAGCTAAGTACATTAAATGGAGCATAAATCTTTGTGTTGTTTTCATTAAGTCACATATTTGGAATATATATCCAAGACTATTTGATCAATTGTAAAATATTAGCTGCTGCACTGAAGATTTGTGACATGGATTTTAACAAGTGAACAAACATTTCAGGAGCACAGTGAGAATCATTGGCTGGGCAGCTTGGATAAATTGTGACACTTGAGTTTTAGAATATTTAGAAAGTTTTACTCCATAGTATTTGCAGATATATGTTGTGATTGCAATACCAGACATGAGCAAATTTGGAAACAATTTAAATATTTAGAAATGCATTTCATTTTTTAGCTTTTTCATTTTTATATTCTTAATGATGATTATCTTTCAAATTAGGTAAAAATTCCTCAGATGAATTATTAAAAGTCTTGCATTATGCTACCACAACATATATTTCTAGATTTATATACTCTATTCCTTTTATATATTATAAAAATCTCAACTATTCTGTGTCCCAGTCTCACTTTGTCATTTTCTGCTTCTGAGCCCTTGTTAATGCTATTCTCTCTGCCCAGATATTCCCATCCTCCTCTTGCTGCCTATCACAATCTCATTCATTCATTAATTTATTCATTTATAATTAGTAAGCTCCTAGTATATGCTAGAAACTATCTTTCAGGATGTATTTTGAATTAATCTATGAATTGATTAATCTATGAAACTTTTTTATAATTTTATCTCTTCTTTAAAACTCATCATCTCTTTATTTTAATAGTAGTGCTTCATTTATATCTCTCTATTGGTATATCAAATATCTCATGTTATGCTTATTCATATGGTTGTTTATTCTCCCTTTTCCCCAACTCTAGAAAGTTGAATTACTGAAAACAGAGGCTTTGCTTTATTGATCATGGTAACTGAAGTAGCACCAGTCAGTATGCCTGCACATAAGAGCCACTTAATAAACATTTGTTTAATATGAACTACTTCAGCTATCAAATCAGATCTTGAGGGTATCAATCTAATCCATTTCAAACATTTAGTATTTAAATTGGTCTCAGTGTTACACAGCACTACTAAAAGGTCTAACAACTCACTTTGTGTTCAGCTTTCATAATTAATTTTCTTAACAAGAGATAAATACATTTTATTTATGTAAACATACTATTGAAAAGAGAAGCATTATCTATGGAAATGTTCGTTTACTTTTTGGAAAAAGAAGTTAGGACCTTTTGTTAAAATCTAGTGTAAATGAGTCACACAACTACCAAAGTTAAAATCCTTCAATACAATGAAGACATTATGTGATAACATTTTTAGATTCAGATTTATTTCAAGGAAGCTATTTTTCAAAAAGCTTACCCTAAGGAAACCTTAACATCTCCCACGATTTGAATTCTAGACATCTGGATTCTTGCCTCCCTTCTTATATGGACGACAAAGCTCACCAAAGCAACTTCTCTAACAAGGTATCAGTATAATAATTTTAGAGAGAGGGTATCTTTAGCCATAGCAGCTCAGCCTCCGACTGCCTGGAACCCCAATAACTTGGATTAAGTCCCTTGACCCTAAGCTGATAGGAAGAATTTTTTTAAAAATTGAAATTCAAATGCAGGACAATTAACATGTTAGAAAAGTTTGAGGGATTTTTAGAATAAGTTAATGAATGGTCTCTGAGCTCCTACTATAATATATACTCAGGAATATAGGTCAACAATGAATGCTCAAAATTTTCCTATTTATGAAAGACATAATTTAGTAGACGGTTTACATTTAGAGGGATTGTTAATAAGGAGGCTTTATAGGTCATCAACGGAAATTTTTGAAAATTGCCATTTTATACTAACCACTAGTACAAATTGTTGGAGTTTTGTGTATGGATTTAGCTTTGTAATGAAATATTTTGATTTTGGCATGTCTGTGTAGCAGAAAGTGGCCTAAGGCTTTCTTGATTTAAGTAGTGGCCAAGTTTCTTTAGTTTTCCTCTGAGAACAGTCAAACATTCTCTATCACTGGTGATAGACATGGTCTCTCCAAGCAATAAGCCGGTTCATCCATTGTCTACGATCCTCACATCTGTCTCTGTTATGGCCACTGGATTGTGCTACTTAATCCTGTCTGAGTGGCTTCCCAGAACAAGGAAAACGATTTCTTTGTTCAAACAGCCCTGAAAAGACAACATCTCCTTACAGATAGGAGAAAGGGCTAGAACTTTTCCAAAGTGGGAGGTGTCAGCGAGAAACTCTTGGGAAAAACATCTATCCTAGAAGGAGTTCATTTTCTCTCAAAAAAAGTTGTAATTTCAAGAAATTGCTTATAAAGAAAGTAAAAGAGTCCTGTATTATGACTCTTCAGATATTTCAGGACAATTTTCTGTGCAAGCACTTAAGCCTAAAGATGTTTCCTAGGGGAGAAATTATTATGCCTTGCCAGTGTTCGCTATAGCAAAGCAAACGAAGGATCTAGATTATGTTCCAGAATTTATTTTTTTTTTTACTATTTACTGCAAATAAGTAACTGCAGTTCCAGATAGATAATAGATCCTATTTAATTCTGTCTTTTATTTTATGACAAAATTTTGGTTTGTTAATAACATTCTGTAGCTGGAGGTCCTGTTTTGGAATGGTTAAATACATATTGAGGAATGTAAACATCTCTCAACATCTAGAACATGAATTAATTCATACCATAAATCTATAAAGTGAGGCAGAAAATTTTGGATTTAAAAAATAAATAAAAGATCTTTGTTGTGCTTCCAGATTTGAGGTCAAAACAATTTAAAAAGAAAACATAATTTTACATTTGCTAAAGTGGCGGGGTAATCATTTATATCATAGTGCCTAGAATGGTGATTGGTATATGTGTAATCAATAAATTTTTGTTCAGGAAATATTAATTAGACTGTTCCTTCTTTTCCCCTTCCTCCCAACCATGGCCATCCTTTTTTTTCTCTCTCTCTTTTTTAGGCATAGGTCTATCATTAGCCCCAGGGGACATTAGAATTGAAACTTGAGAACAATGAAAAAGAATAAAAATATTTTGCTTCTAAGTTCAAAGGTATGATGGTTAATTGTATGTGTCTATTGGTCTGGGCTACAGTGCCCAGATATTTGGTCAAACATTATTCTGGATGATCCTGTGAGGACATTTTTAGGTGAGATTTAGATTTAAGTTGACAGAATTGAGTCAAGCAGATTAACTCCATAATGTGGGTGGGCCTCATTCAACCAGTTGAAGCCTGAATAGAAGAAAAGGCAGATTCCCGAGAACAAGAGGGGATTCTCCAGCAGACTGCCTTCAGAATTCATCTGCAACATCAGCTTTTCCCGGTTCCACATCAGAATACCTTTGGACTCAAAATGCCTCTGTTCCCTGAGTCTCTAGCCTGCTGCACTTCCCTATCAGATTTTAGATTTGCCAAGTGTCAGTAATTGTGGGAGGCTATTTCTTAAAATAAATCTTTCTCTATACACATGCCTATTGGTTCTGTTTCTTTGGAGAACCTTGACTAATACAAAAGGCAGCAGGTTGAGATGAGATAAAATGCTTTAGGAAACAGTAAGAATAATCTTAATCAGATAACATTCTCTGTCCACTTTCTTCCCATCTAAACTCATGGTAAACCCTCTGAGTAAAGGAGGAAGGGAGAGAGAACAGGTGGTATGGAAGCCACAGAGTTAGTGTAGGAGACTCTATCTCACCCTCTGCCTCTTGATGTAAACTTTTTCCCTTATGCCAGGTGATAGACACCCCAACTCTAAGTCTGGGGATCTGAGAGGACAGAGAACCTGTATTTGATGTGCCTTATGAGGCCCAGAGAGAAGGCAGACACAGTATAATTGCAAATGTCATGTAGTAGAACTGGCATAATTAGGAGTCTGCTATGAAGAATCAAGAGACATCTAAAAGGGCATGGAGGGCACTCTAAAATTTTGGAGCATTCAAGTAGCACATGGAAACTGGATGAAAGAGAAAGCAAGTGTGCAACCTGCAAAAGGTTCTAATGCCAGTTGTGGCCTTCTCAGAAAGACGCAGTGAGGAGTCACCAAGTAGTTCCATTGAAGACATAGCCATACTTCACCAATTGACAAAGCCTTGGACATGGTGGAAGCTAAACTGGTATCCAAAAGTTGCATGGGACTATGTTAGCAAAAGTGTCTACTACCAGGCCAAAGAGTAGTGTCCTTCTCAGAGCAGAACAGTGAAAACAAACCATTAACAGCATCTTGTCAGCCCCCTTGACTGCCTTTCAGGAATGGACAATACCTGTGTTCCAGGATTGTGCTCAGTTCCTTATAGGACCTAGTCCAGGTGGTCACCACCTTTCACTGGGCACAGATCATAGGGGGATAGCCCCTCACACCTCGGCAAATTGGGAAGAGGAGGAACAAGTTGAGGTTACTCCACCATAAAAGAAAGTATCAGAACACATCCTTTGCTACAAGGAGTAATTTTCATAAAACAAAAACTTCAAGTTATTAAAATTTAGAACACCTTAGAATCTCATAGCCAGAGTGGTGGAAGTAAGTCTTCTTTTCCTCAGGGATGTCTCCACTTTGGTGTAGTTTAGATGCTGTCCAAAACATGTAACTTGATTTCTAATTTTTGCTTCTCGTGAGCTGAAAAAATCACTCATTTATTTCAGGCTTGGGTTACTATTCTCACAATGAAACAACTTCTCCTGGGGACCTCATACTTTTCAAATATATCTTTTCTCTTCTACTAATGTTTTGGGTGGAACACTTGGAATTTTTTAAGTTATTTCCCTATTTTGTGATTATTCGCTGCTCCAGAATCTTTTTGAAAGTAAGTAGGGGTATAACACACACACACACACACACACAGACACAGACACACACACACACACACACAATTATATTAAAAATCTTTTTCACCATGTTTTTTATATGTGGAAAGATGGTTCTACTCTCTGAGACATTTTTAAAGCCATATATTTAAATAGATTAAAGTCACAAAAGAAAAGTGCTGCAAATGTAGGGAACCGAAATTTCAGAGCTGTATTGCTGAGTAAATGACGCGGTAGATAGTGAGCAAAGTTAATAGGGCTTTCTTTCCTGGTCACATCCTTAGAGGTCCCAGGTTAACCGAGCCATATATTGGGTCTGATAGATTGGATCTATCAGGAATTTTATTTAGAGCAGCCGGGTTCAAACTTGTTTGACAGAAGAATCATTCTTGCAACAAAACAAAAACACCTGCAAATACATAAAACTTACAAAAGTGAAGTTTCTTACTTGAAGAGCAATGAGGAGCCCAGCATCTTCCCAGCCCATCTTCCCTTGATCTTACAGGCAGTCCTGGAGCCATCTAAGGGTACCCAGGGCTCTAACATTGCCAATGGCAGAGGAGATTGCTGGAGATTAGGACTTAGTAGGAAACTGTATGTGGGGAAAAATGGCCCTGCTGAATTTTCCCTCTGGAGCTGGGACCAAGACTCTGAGTTGCATAATTGGTATCCAGACACAGTAACAGAAAACAAAGGTAAAATGTTGGAAATCGTGTTTATTTGAAAGTGGTTCTCCCTCCCTTGACTTAAAAGATCTCCCTAATGCAGCATAAACCAGTGGGGTTGTACACTTTCAGAGTAAATAGGATGAGAGAATTTTTCACTAGACACTGTGCCTTACCCTGCCCTCTGATATGTTCTCCAGAAACCAAATTTGAGTGTTACAATGTGGCACTTAAGTTTTCCCTGCACATCAAAGTTCCATATGGAGAACCAGTGTGATATTTGCTTTGTATTAGATTGGGGAGTTTTCAGTGTTTACATTTGTACTGTTTAACCATACTAGAAAAAAAAATCATCTTCTGTTAATGTGCATTGCTTTAAGCACTGCAACAGAATGATTATAGTCAAATTGTTTTAGAATCAGTAACACGCCATTTGGAAATCAGCAACCTACTGTTAATAAATTGTGTACAACCACTCTTTTCTGGAGAGATGCAATAACCCTTTGGCATTAATATACACCATGGTTCTTCTTATTTTAACTAAGTTGTACAATAAGAAGTTAGGCTACATTAGTACTTAGTGATGAATTATGTGTGTTGATTAGTAACCTGAAATCTGTTGGAATCTTTGATATATTTTCATGAATGCTGTGGCTAAAATGTATTCCATAGATAAAAGTCATAAGACTTGAAAGAAAATTGAAGACTGATAACTTCCCTAGAAAAGAACGAGGCCATTAGTAAGTTCATTGCTTAGCTGCCTAGTAAACACTTGATTTGCTTTTTGATTACTCTTAATTTATAGGGTGATACTTGAATAACTGATATGTGGGATAGAGGATAGAGCATATATTGGTAATATTAATAATACTATGCAAGTACTGTTTAGTTACATGTTACAGAGATTCATGCATATTCAATGTCATTGCAATTGGAAATATCTAAGAACTTAAATAAACTTTGACTCAGTAAGCCCTTTGGACTGTTCATTAACCGATTACAGAACAGTTATAGAACTGGAATAGAACATTGACTCTGCTTTTGCTAAATAAATGTAAGTTATCGCTAGCTATAAGTAAAACCCTATACTTCTTTTCACCAATTGAATAAGGAAGTGGTATGGTATGTAGATGAAATGACAGTGCTACATAGTTTATGAATGAGGCAACCCTAAGTCCTGTGTATCCTATAACAATATACTAAAAGGTAAAGAAAAGAAATCTTGGGGAAAATTTTGGTGTCTGAGTGGTCAGATTTTTTCAGCTGGGGAGGACAATTGCTCTCAGATAATCTTGTTACTCAGTGCTGGCATGACTTCAGAACTGAACTAGGGATGGGACCTGGGAAACAAGAATGGGTTACCTGTTTCATTAATGATAAGGAGAACTCAGACAGCCCAACACACAGACACACACATGCACACACACATAAATCTGAAAATAGGGAGAAAAAGTCAGTGGAGTGAAGAAGAAAATCTAGACATCTTATTTGGCTGGCCTTGAAGGGGAAGAAGGTAATTGGATGGAAATATGGAGAGCAGAGGGACCACCTAGATTTAGGTTAAACTGGATGAGGCCGAGTTTGGTGACTTTCTTCTGTGCCTTATCTAGGGATTTTTGATGCAAAGTTCTTTCATATGTGTGATCTAATTTTGAACCTTGTGTAAGTCTGATATTACCATGGCTGTTATTACTCTCCTTATTAAAGAAAAGAGGGTACTGAGGCTCAGATTTAGAGATCTTTACAGGGGCAATGACGAGCTCACCTTCACATCCCCAGTGCCCATAGAGTCTGGCACACAGAAGACACTCAGAAAGTGCTCATTGAGGAATGAATGTAGTTAAAGCTCATAAGGTGGAGTTGGAACTATAACAAACTATTTATCCATTAGTTAGGACTCTTTTGGTTGCAAATAAAAGAAATAAAAGTTAGAGGCATTGTTGTAAGCATGTAGAACCTAAGGTCATATAAGTTGTGCAGGTATTAAGAAAAATTGACAATGAAACCTGGAAGGCAATAGTAAACCAGGGCAGTATTTTCTCTCAATTTCTCTCTCTCTTTTTCTTTCCTACAAACTCTTTCTGTGGACTAGATTTCTCTGCTCTTCAGGTCTCTGGTGAAAAATATAGCTGCTCCACAATTCCTAAGTTCTTATGCTACAGGTTAAGTCTCAGTCTCAATTCCAAATTCTTAGAGAAAATGTCTCAATTGGCTCAACCTGGGTAAAATTCCCACTTCTGAAACAGTCAATGTGGCCAAGAGATGAGGTCATGCCCTACAAACATGATTACTGGACTCTTACTCCTGCAGTAATGTGGTTGGCATAGGTCACAGAGAAAGGAAGAAGGTGTTGGTTTATGGGCTACGCATACACTTCAAAGGTGTCTATTACAATTTCTCTTACCAAATCTCATGTCCACTCCACTCTCCTACTTTGTCTTCATGCCACTGTAAAGGATAATTTTTTGAGATACAATGTTCTTTGTAATTTTCTCTCCTACATGATTTCAAGTAGGGAGAAAAGCCCTTAGTAATTCCCTGTCTTGTCATTTTTGCAGAGCAGAAAATAGAATTATTTGGAATGAACAGTTAATTCTCTCTTTTGTAAAAACTCAACTTCTTTTTGAGGTTATATTGTCTATCCCGGAGGTGGAGGGAACTGAACAGCTTTAAAGGAAGCCAAAGTGGCAATAGCAACTTTACATCAGTAATACTGATGAGGCCAGAGGTCTGTAAACTACATTTGTTAGTCTTCTTTGCCAGTTGGCACTTAAGCTCTAACTCAGAACTGAAGGACAAACTCAAACTATCCTGGTAAAAGAAAGGATGAAGTATGTTCCACACAAAAGAACAAACATTGGAGGCAAGATATTTCCAGGAACATTTATATTTTAGAACAGCTATGGCGTACAGCATAAGGCAGAGGGGTGGCAGATACTGTTGGAAAGGTGTGCTGGGAAGGAGTGAGCATAACTCACTTTTGGGTTATGCCTAAAAATGTGAACTTGATTTCATAGGCAACGGAAGCCACTGAAGAAGGTTTAGCATCAATTTGTAGTGTAAAATCTCACTCTGATGAGAAAAAAACATTCAGGAGATTATTGCAGTTATACATGATGGGATAGATGTAGAAAATAAGGGCTTAAATAAAATTAGTAGCAGTGGGAATAAACAGCATAGGAGTCAATAAGAGATAATAACAGGGAGGTCGAGGATACATGTTGTTGAGAATGTGACAAATAGAGAAAAGTTTTGGCTTGTGCATATGGTGGCACCATTCATAGAAATAGGAAGCCTTGTGGGAAGGTCAGGTTTGGATATGAAAATAATATGATTGTTGTCCTTGAACTCAATGAGCTCCAGGTGATTATGGAACATCCTGAGGGAATATACAATAGCCAGCTGGATATACAAATCTGGAACTTAGGGAAGAGGTTGTGGCTAGAGATGACTGATTTGACATTTATCAGTAAAGAGTGTTGAAAATCACACAGAATTTGGGGGAATTTTACATTTCATTTTCATATGTTCAGTCTCCAATTGTAATATAAATAGTATGAAAATTCAGTTGAAGTATGAATATAGACCTGTCACAAGATTCTTTCTTTCATAGTCTGTCTTAGCCATAACAAATTTATTTTATCAGTGCTGTTGAAACTGAGCTTTGTAAAACCTTCATCTCTAAGAACACATTTTCCAAATGGGAGTTCCAAAGATGGAAAAGTGTGTCAGATGGATTCCATTCTAACCTAATATGGCATTTTAAAAATGCGTTTGTATTGCTTCATGTAACTTTTCAGTGGTAGTAGTTTTATAAATTATTTGAATGGGCTAAAATACTACTTGCTTAGTATTTGCAATTCAACTTCCTCTGAATTGGTTTTCTGACTTTTATCATGTAGAAACAATGTCCAATTACATGGATGATTCTTCATGTTGATTTTCTTGTGTGAACATTTTGAACATAAAGTTTTTTTGAGATGTAAAAATTGGATATGAAGAATGAAAAAATCTTTATTCTCTCACAGGTAGAGTTCCTGAGAACACATCCCTATAAACTTCCTGCACACTAATTTATATCCCAGAATCTGTCTTCTGGGAAACCCTACTTAAATCATTAGTTATTTCATCTTCATCATTTGACTTTAGAAGATTGTCGGTATTTTAAGGGCACAGAATGTCTGTTCATCTTTGTATTTCAAGGGCAGTGGTTATTCAATAAATGCTTTCATATCTTACCCTTGTGAGAATTTGGAAATGAATCTTGGCAAATCCCTTATTTTCCTTCCCACTGGGTACTGGGTAACATATATCCCTAAACTGCCTCTTTCCCTTCATCCTCACCTAAATGCTCTTCAACACAGCCCCATGCTCAGGAACATGGAATTCCAAACCCATGAGTAGTGAGTGCCTTCATGAAAAAAATAAATGCCACTCCCTTTTAGATTGTGTATTTTCAATCACTTACTAGGTTTTCAACAAAATTCAGCAATAACCACAGGTCACATTAATCTTGTGTTGGAAGCATAGCTTAATGATTGAACATAAAATTTCAGTGTCAGACAGATCTGAGTTGAAGCCCTATTCCACAATTTTTTGGCATGCGGCCTTTCTAAAAGTCATTGTCTGCATCTTTTGAACAGGGTTAATGGCAGTACCTACCTCATCAGGCTACAGGGAGAATTAAAGGAGAAAGTATGTGCCAAACACCAGACATATAGTAAACACTTAAGACATGTTAGCTATTGTTTGTGATGTTATCTTCTTAATATTTCAAGTTCATTTTATTATTTATTCTCTGTAAATTTATTTTCAGATGTATAAAAATACATTCTCATTTTCCATGTAATTTCTTCTTTTGACCCATGGGTTATTTAACAAGCTGTTGTTTAATTTGCAAATATTTATGGATTCCCAAATTTCCTTCTGTTGTTGATTTCTAGTTTGACTCCAGTGTGGTCAGAGGATATACTATATGATTCCAATCCTTTTAAATGTCTCAAGACTTGTTGTATGGTCTAACTTATTCTTTGTAAGTTTAATATAAGATCCATGAGATCTAAAAAGTGCTCCAAATCTCCTTTTCTGAATCATTCTCTTAAAAATAAATTTGTAGCCTTTCTAATATTACACTTCCTTTAACAGATTTTTGGCCTGGATAATAGTAATTTTAGGGTGTAATCAGTGAATTTTTCTCCTTCCCCCCTTCTGATCAAGGCCACCTTGGTCAGCTAAGCTATCCTGCTTCCAGAATTGTCTTTCCCTCTCTTCATAAGAGGCACTGAATCCACTGCCAGGAGCTCATTGTTCTCACATGATAAGCCGTGGTCTGAGAACAAATTCTGAACTTCAGCACCATTTGCATGTCCAGCTGGTCCTCTTTCTTCCTTTCCAAAGCCATGACCTTACCCAGGGATTGGACATGAACACACCACCTGTGACCCTAAGTCTCAATTGTTTTATCTAGGGCTACAGATGTCTCTGAAGAGAGAGAGGGCAAAAGCAGAGGCTTTTTCTGGCAGTGCTCACTCCTGCATGACACAGCAGAAGCAGGTCATCGTTTTTGAAAAGCTATGTTAAGAATTAGGGGCTAATTTTTCACAAACATATTTGCCTGATTTTTTTATTTTCTATATAATCAAGTCAATATTTATACATGTGTTCAATATTACATAATGTAATTGTCATCAAAAAATTTAAACCAGATGAAAAAACAGTCAGTGGTCTCCAACCTTTTTGTCACCAGGGACCGGTTTTATGAAAGAACATTTTTCCACAGCCATGAGTGGGAGAGGTGTGCGGGTGGCGGTGGAGCTAAGGCAGTGATGTGAGTGATGGGGAGCGGCTGTAAATACAGACGAAGCTTTGCTGGCCCTCTGCTCAGCTCCTGCTGTGCGTCCCCGACTTGACCCCCCCAGCACCGTTCCTAAGTTTCATGGAACACAATTTTTCTGCAAACTGGCACTGGTTGGTTGTCTGGGTGGTTGGGGACCGCAGGAGAACCTGATTATTCAATGTTAGTGAATACCTATTTCTAAATGCTTATAGGAGAAGATTGTCAGTTGATGTATATACATGTAGATTTTTGCATTGACATGTTGTTTTTCAATATGGAGTCAATAAAAGGTAAATCAAGTTACCAAAAAAATCAAATAAAAGATAAATAAGTAAATAAAGGAGACATGATAGACTATCAGTTAAGATCACCAGCTTTGAATCTGAACAGAAATGCATGCCACTTTTCTTCTCTGAGCTTTACTTTTCCTAATCGGTAAAATATAGATAAAAATTGTACCTGCTCATTGGGGTTTGTTGCAAACTTAGGCAAGAAAGGAATGTACTGGAAGGGGAGTTCACAGAATTCATAAGTCTGGAGAATTGTGCTCAGAATGGGCTGGAACCATGTTATACTGGAGGGGAAAACACAAGTCGTACATGGGAAGAGTTGGGTTAGGGTGCCCCTTTTGCTTTTTGTGTAGCTCTAAGGTATATAAGCTTTTTTGATCACACTCCAAATACAGATTCCCAGGCAGGAGTATCGGGTAAGTCAAGTCTTGGTTACACAGCCATGCCCAGATATGTCAGGGAGGGTAAGCATCTGGTCTTTTCAATTCATATGATACCTTCATGAGTAGATAATGAGCAGCCACACAAACAGATGAACACACAATAACACTGGACAAATTTTCTCTACACAAACCACATAAAATGTTTCTGGGCATTAAGTGATATGACATGTGTAAAGTGCTTAATGCAACATCTGATTTATATTAGGCATCAGTTGTCATCGCTCTGTCTCTCTCTTTTCCCTGAGAAGCAGGCCATTAGGAGTGATATATATTAAGGGATTTATTATAGGGATTCAATCTTATGGAATTGTGGGAACTGGTTAAAGAGTTTATGAACAGCTGTTACTTCTGGGTCTAGTGTTGGACATGAAGTCAGCAGTGCAGGCAGCTGGGAAGTGAAGACAGGCATGAAGTGGGAAAGAGCAGTTGCAAGCTGGAAACTGCAAGGATGAACTGGAACCTGGGATTATGTTGCTCTCTCACACATCCAAGCTCCCAATTTTGATGATGCGGGTGACCTGCAGGTGAAACTAGCACTATTCTTCGTGGAGATAATTACATACTTGCCCAGGAGTAGAAGCTGAAGGAGGAGATCCAGTGAGGAATGGAGGAACTTGGGCTCAGTGCTGCCCCAGGAACTGCACCTGTCAGCCCAAGATTGTAGATAGATGGATACATACATACATACATACATAATCAGTACATACATACATGACAGATACATACACATATAGATGGTGATAGACACAAAACACATAAATACACATGCAAACAAATAAAATATTTATGGATTATTTTTTCTTTGAAAATAGGATTGACTGATTGATTCAACAAATATTTGTTGAGCACTTACTTTTCAATGCGTTTGGCTGGACTGCTATCTATACCAACCTGTGGAATTTTCTAGTAGTGCCAGTCATACAGAGTAGCAGTGGGCCCAGGGCCACAACTACAGAAAAACTAAAGTAGATCATGATACCCCGTGATCCACTCTCATATGCCAATGTGCTGGCAGCAAGAGAATAGGTAGGCTGATATTGGGGGATAACAGGTCTTTTTGTACACAGGACCTGTGCCTGTGGATGGTTTCTGGTAGGATAAGAGCTGGGTTTTCTATTTATGCCACACTGAATGTACAACTGGTAGTTGTAAGTATTTTGTCTCCATTTAGGCTTACTGGGGACTGGGGCTGATCTAGAGACCCAGACCTTGATGCATTCCTGAGCTTGGGGCAACCTCACTTACTAGGTATGGTCTAGTATGGTCAGGTACAGTTGCACAAGAGGTATGCCCTGATCCAATTTCATATGACATTTTCCACTCCTGATTAGGGACCAGAGTAAGGATTCATTCATAAATTTATAAAAAAAAATACTGAATATCTACCAAGTATCAGACTCTGTGCTCTCACTTTGTTCCATTAATCTATGTGTCTATTATTTTACTAATACCCTGCTGTCTCAATTTCTCTAGTTTTACAGTAAGTCTTGAAATCAATAGTGGAGTCCTCCAATCTTTATTATTTTTGGTACTATGTTGAATATTCCAGGTGTTTTGACTCATAATTTTAGAATTAGTTTGTCAATATCTACAAAATTGCTTCTTTCATCAGTATTTAGTAGTTTTCCTCACATACATCCTGTAGACATTTAGTTATATTCATGCATAAGTATTTCAATTTTTTGATAGTATTATAAATGGAATTGTTTTTGAATTTTACATTTCAATTGTTCATTAATTATATATAGGACAGCAATTGATTTTCGTATGCTGACCCTGTATCTTGCTTGTTGTGTTAAATAGGAACTTATGCACAGGGTTTGGGCTGTGTATGATGTTTGCCAGAAGCTTCCAATTCCTCTAGTGTAGATGTTTGACTTTGGGTTTCTCCAAGTACTCCTCCTTAGAGAGAGTTTGGGTCTTGCAGCTCTGTCAGTTGTAATCCTTTATTATTATACAGGAGACATGTTGATACAATGGTAAGGTTTGGGAGAGAGTGAGAATTCTGTAATATTCAATTAAATCTCAGTATTTTAGTGGGTCTGTGTCTTGGGGCTATGACTGTCACAGTGGTTTCTCCAACTGTATAGCTTTTTATCCTCTGCTCCTACTTTCTTGACTATAGTATTTGTAATCTATTTCCTTAAAGCCCTGACCCCTTTTGACTATTTTTTTCTTCTTAGGTGAAACATTAAGGGAGCTTGAGTTGGGTAGATGCTCTCTACTTTGGTGGGATAAGTCTTTGGTAATGTCCTTTGCCCTGGGGAATAGGCTTTTGTTATGTGATATGGAGAGAACTCTTACTGTATTTCATAGTGATTACTTTCCCCTTCACCCTGCTAGAACTGACCTTGAGTACCTGGTGGGATTCCTGCAGAAGAAAACAACAAAAGTATGACGGACCCCTTGAAACAGCAGCTTCTAGGAGTTTCTTACTCTCATACTAGTCTATATTCAACCTCCAAAAATTCATTAAAGTTACCATTCAAGAGTTTGTTTCTACCAGTTTATGTCCCCAACAGTTTCAGGGAAGCAGCTCTTGGCTTTGACTGTCAAATGCACCTGTCTTTCTATATTTTGGCATGGAAATTTGCCTTGAGACCTCAGTCCAAGAAAAGCCACTTATTTTCAGTTGGTTAGCTTTTTGTTGTTGCAAAAATGGAAGTAATAACTTCTAAGCTCTTGCATGCACATTGGAGCTGAAATTAGAAGTTCCATCTTCCTCTATTTAACTTTTCTTTCTAGTCTCCATTCTTTATTGTTCATTTTTATTTCCTTCACAAAAACTTGCTTTCTTTCCTTTTTAAAATAATTTGTTTTTCTATTAGAATGTTGGACACTTGTAAGCACTTCCTATCAGCTGAATCTGAATTTATTGTCTTGTGATTGGCAGTGATACTCATTTGGGCTACCTTGATGACTTTTTCTTTTTTAGGCCACAGGGTCACCAGGACACCAATGCTACTTTCACTCAAATGTAAGCAACATTTGGCAGTAACAAATTTATTTATAGTGAAAAAAGCATTAGTAACTTACTCTAGGTTAAGGGGAGATATACTAGACTAGGAAGGGTCATGAACCAGGGAAGAACATTGATAGCAGAGAACCTAAAGTGTATCAATCAGCATTTCAGGTATCCTTCTTTTAAATGTCATGTGCTTTAGTTTTGGGGGAACTTCAGGGTACCCAGACAAATTTCAAAATCAAATGATACAGATGTTCATCAGAAACATTAGGTCAGAGTACATCAAATTACTATAAAATAGGATATATACACTCAATAAATGGAAAGGAAAAAAAAAAAACTATAACAAACACATACAGAGCCCAAAAGCAAAACAAAAACCTACCTAAGTACATCTACCTTGACTGTAGTTGTGGCACTGAGAATATTTTTCCTTAAATAAACTTTCAGTAGTGTAAAGGTTAAATAATCCAGGGGAAATAAAGGTGTTTGGTTTTCTTAATGAGGAAAAGGAAACATTTTTGTTACCTTATTAATCTGTGTGGTGGATTTAATCTAGAACCTGAGTGCTCAAGAACAGGAAAATAGATGCAGTTGAGATATGTGTTAAGATAATGGTTTTTCCTTGTGCTTTTGCTATGAGGTGGCTGATTTGAGCCATTTTATCTAGAAATTACAGGGTAGCTTGGGGCAAGATAAGTTCTTCAAGATTTGAAATATTATCCTAATAAAAAGTCTGTACAAGGATATGCATCACAACATGGTTTACAGTAATTGAAAGAATCTAAATAATCATCAGTTGAATATCGTATTTCACTCATGCCATGGAACACAGTGTAACCATGGTACCATTTTTTACTATATTTCTGAAAAATATTGCTCTTGCTAAGATCGGCAATATCCTTCTGGTTGATATGTCCAGTGTACAGTTTTTTAGTACTTATCGTACTGTGGAAGTTCAGTTCCCTGGGAACTGACTCTAAAATACAGATTTATTTAATACATGGAAGGAGGTTGGTGGCGCTCTCCATGGCAACTCCACTGAAGGAATGAGGAAAGCAAGACCAGGCAGAGGGATACGCAGCTGTGATGCATTTGTAACAAAGGCCAAAGCCAATCCCAAAGGAGAGCTCTGAAGCTGAGATGGCCCTTCAGAGCTGTCCTGGACTGGGAAGAGAGCAGGGTCTTGCTTTCTCCTTGTTGAGCTGTCATCAGATGCTGGCCACCCTGGGGTGGGGGGGGCATGACCTTAGGCATAGTGGTTCTTCTTAGCTGAGGGCAGGTCCCAGAGAGAGGTCAGCTGAGAGCTGTTTGCTGCTGATACTCCCAGCAGCTGGAGGAATGAAGGGCTTAGTCCTAGAAGGGGGATCTGGTAACACATATGTCATCTACTCTCCCTGCTGTGCTTCTCACCATCACTTGGTATGATTAGACACATCATCTTTAGAAATACTCTGCTCTTGGCTTCTGAGTTGACACAATCTCTTGGTTTTTCTTTCTTCCTTCCCCTGTGAGTCTCATCCTTCTTCACCTGAATTTCATAGGGATTTCCCTAGAACTTCATTTCTTTTCACTTTATTCAACATGAGCTAATTCTTTGTCTTTCAAATACTATCTGATGACTTCTAAGTTTATAATAGCTCATACCTCTTAACTACTTTCAGAAAAGTGTACCTAACTAATTATTCCTTATTTCCTCTTATTTATCTCATAGGCATCTCAAACTAAAAATTTTGGATTAAAACTAAACTCATTTTCAGTGCTGATCATCATCCAATGTTCTCCATCTCGGTTGCTCATGCTAGATCCAGGGAGTCACCCTCAGCATCTTCCCCTGCATCATACCCTCATTCAAGAATGACCTAGTCCTAGAGAATCTGATGAACGAAATACATCTCTCATCTATTGTGTTATTTGTTTTCTGTGTCTATTACTACGACCCACTTTTGTCTGCACTGTGGTCTGTGATAGCCTCCTAACTGGCCTTACAGTATCTATTTTTGCTTCCCTCAAACTCATTCTTCATACAGCAGCTAGTGTGATTGTTTAGAAATACAGATTAATATATGTTACTCACCTGTTCAAAACCCAACAATAACCCCACGCACTTAGGATCAAATATAAAACTGTTACCATGACCTAAAAGGCCCTTCATCTATACACTACACTTTGTGTATTTCTCACAGGTGTTTTTCATATGCTGTTCCCACTGCCTGGAACATAGCCCCCTCACACTTCTTTATCATCTGACAATTCTCTAAATTTCAGGACAGAATCAATATACCACTTTTCCAGGAAAAGTTTTTTTCTAACTCCACTGGCTAAATTTGCTTCCCCTGTTACATGCATTTTTAGTATTCACTTTTCTTTCAGATGCCTTATCAGAATGTTAAATATAATATAAATTTGATCAACTCTCTCCCACGTTATACTGTAAATTCTTGAATATTAAGACTATGATTTTTGGTTCACCCCTGGACTATCAGGGTTTAGAAAGTATCTTGAACATGACAGTCTATTAATAAATTTTAGTTTAATATTTTATAAAATGCACACATACATATATATTACATACTTTCACACACATAAAATAGAAAACAAATTTGGAAGCTATGGTGGAAAATCCTTGACTTTTATATATAAATCCTGGAAATGTGTTAGAAAATTGAGTGAATAAAAATTTAACAGCATGTTATGAGGGGCGGGAACTGTTCCTAGAGAAAGAAGCCACCTCATTATGTCTATTCTAGCAGTCCTGACCTCCTTTCAGGTCCAGCAGGCCCCGTGGCTGTTGACAGTACATTTTGCAACATGTAAAATGGAGCAGGCTGTAAACACCGTGAAGCTGTAGAATTCCTGTTTCCTGGGGTTTTAATGCAATCCTATGTGAACTGATGACATTAAGGTCACATAAGTATTAAAATTGGAATTATCTCGATGTGCAAATATGTTCTTTTTTTTAAATGGAGAGGAGTCACATTTCTTCCAGAAATTTGAGATTTCTTTGGCGAATAAGAAAAAGTCTATGCTGAATGGGAGGCTGCCGGAATTGTTTCATTTTTTTCCCTGAGGAAGTTGTTCCAGAACTGCCTGATGTCTTGTGGTCTATGCAGTTGCCCTGTAGGAGAGGCCATGTGAGTCTGTGAATTCATAAAATGCCAGAGGCATCTTCTAAGGCAACACTTCACCCCTAATCAATGTGTGGACTTGTGTTTGGCCTTGGATGAAAAAGTCAAATGAGCTTTCATTGAATTAAGATGCTGCCTGCTTGATTTCTCCTTTTCCAAGGATGTCTGTATGAGCTATACATCAGGATAGGCTATCCTTCCCTGCCCAGCATTTAGTATGAGGTTCTCAGACTCATCATGGTACATGGAGAGGCTAAAATTACGAGACAAGATTTGGTTTAGAAAGGCATACAGTAATTTAAGTAGCCTTGAAAACTGTGTGATCCAAGAAGCATTTTCACCAGCCCACAGACTGCTGGTTTGTATTTCACTAGCTAATTAAATTTCTCCTGTATTCTACCCTAGCGAATAACCTGAAAAATGGGTACATCTTATTTAAATAAACCTTGGTAAGTTTCTTTTAGCATTCTTTCCTAATTTGTTGCATGTTTATCCCAATTTCTTTAATGTTTTAGGAGAGACCCAACTTAGCGGTGATTCCAAGTCTTTGTTTCCTGATGTTTCCAAGACTAAATAAACATGTATAATAATTCAGAATCATTGATTTTACAACCTTCCCTGGAATCCTGGAAAGTGCCAAGTTTGCGGTGGGTGTTCGGTATGTGCTTATTGATCAAGTGCACAATAGAATGAAGAGAATTCCCCATTTTGTGATCTGGAAACTTGAATATATGAGTTACTAATAAAAGTCAGGTGTTAAGTGCCCTTTCATTTCTTTTTCTGTCCCCATGGATTATATACTAAATTATGTTCCAAAGTGTGATTCTTCCTGTACACTTTGATATTAACACATCACCACTTTCTCTATTTCAGTGAAATTTGGCTAAGCCAAATGAAAAAAATGAAAAAAAAGTGAATCTTACTTTCTAGCATTACAAAATAAATTATCTTCCTAATTTTAAAAATTAAATGAAAAATTTAAATGTTCTTGGCTCCATGGTGTTTACAGTCACCATATGACCAAGTGAAGCTAGAGATCATCTAATGATCTATTTTATATTCACTGAGACCAAATCTGCTGGGAAAGCACTACGCAGCTGACAGAAGACCTTCCCTGTAAACTGGGCAGAAATTCTGAAGTAATGAACTGTGCTCCCAGTGTGGGTACCATAAACTTCGTAATGAATAACACTCTTTGAACGTCTGGACAAGAAAGATGTCTCACTCCAGGAGGGATGTTTTCCTTTCTGTAACCAAACTGTGTTTAGCTGATACTCGAAGCCTGACTTCACACTCTTCAGAGCTCTTCTTTGATCCAATACAGTTTAGTCAAATTGACTCTGATATGTTTGCAGATTGGAGTAGGGGTTAGAAAAATGTGGGAGTGGGGGTGTGAACCCATGTGTTTCTCTTCAGCTGGGAATTCGCCAGTATTTGTCCTGTAAGGAAATAAGATTCCCTTTCCAGTTTTGATTGATCGATGGTAAGAAAAGACTCCAATATAGCTTTTGGCTCTAAATGCTTTGGGGGAGAGTCCCAGAAAAGAGCCACAAGGTTGGATTCAGTTTGACAATGAAATATAGAAGGAGAGATGAAAGAAATGTCAGGCTGGGGGAACGAATATAGAAACAGTTGACTAATGGTCTTCCAGCATGGAAGAAGAGGGTTGATTACTTTGCCAGACATACAGAGAAGAAAAATAAAAATGCCAAACTGTAGCTTATTGTATGAATGCTGAATCCACAAAGAAAATTTTTGTCAGTTAAGATTGTTGAACTACAAGAATTATCAATGGAAATCATGAAATATTTTCCAGGGCCTTGATAATGAGGCAATTCTCCATCTTTCTTATCTCTCTTAGATGTTTTAGATGCTTTAAGTTAGAGAAAGGATGATTGGCTATACCTTTTAATATATGAATCCACAAACACTACCCTTCCTCCATCTGCTCTCCACCCCCTCCACGGGAGGAGTTCACTTCACCACCACATTGATACCGAGCTCCGCTCTTCACTTAGGGCAATGAAATGTGGGTCAAAGTGAAGGGTGCCAGTTCTAAGCCTCGCCCATAAAAGACATCACGTGTCTTCACTTACCCATCTGCCAGCTTCTGATCTCACTAGGAGAAAAGCATGTTCAGGTAGCTGTACTCCTCTAGCCTGGATCCAAGTCGAGACAAATACTACAGACTAGATAACCCTAGCCTGAAGCAGAGTTGTCCTAGCTGAATGGTAGCCCCATGAGTGAGAAATAAATGCTCATTTTCCGTGTCACTGAAATTTTGTGGTTGTTTGAATGAGCTCAGTGCTTATTCATTCAGTAAGTCTTTATTGAGCTTTTACTATGCATCAAGCTCTGTGCTAGGTCCAGGAGATACAAAAGACCGATCCTTCAAAGAGCTTCCATTCTACTGGAGGAGAAAGATTATCTACACAATGAGCCAGGTTCATATAAGGTATCATGAGACTTTTGATAAATACAATAAGAGGTAAAAGTATAGTGTCATGGGGATTGAAAGATTGAAGAAATAATATCCATCTTGGAAGGGGTGAGCGTGTATCAGAAATGACTTCATAAAGACAGGTTGCTGAATACAGTCATTGGAGATATTCCTTGTGTAAATTTTATTGACTTATGCCTCCATGTGGGTATGTGTATATGTATGTGTTTGTGTATGTGTATGTGTATGTGCGAGTACATATAAGGTACTTGCCTCCCCCATTGGGGCTATGGAATTGGGCTCATGCCTGAAGTAGCTATATAGAATGAGGACTAAACATGAGTCTGCACAGCGTGAGGTCATTTTCAAAACTCAGTTTTAAAATGCCATAACATGCCCATTCACCAATTTTATCTGTATCTATATAAATATAAGAATCATATTACACAATCTGGGACTTACAGTCATCAAATGATAAAAACATTTAGTTTGTAAACTAAATTTATTGAGTCTTTTTGGAGCAGAAGTAGTCAATTCCTAGGAGGTGATTCTTTTTGTAAAAAGTCAAATTTTTCTTGAAGCACTGGTACTATTGAACAAGTAAATAGAATAAAATATCAGGAGAACAAACTTTGAGACAAAAATTTGATATTTGACATCTTGTTTTTTTTATTTCAAAGTATTATGGGGGTACATGTGCTCTGGTTACATAAATTGCCCTGGCACCGCCTGAGTCAGAGCTACAAGCGTGCTCATCCCCCGGACAGCATGCACTGCACCCGTCAGGTGTGAGTTTACCCATCCCCGCATCCCCACTCCCACCTGCCTGACAGGTTGAATGTTACTTCCAGATGTGCATATAAATGTTGATTGATTAATACCAATTTAATGTTGAGTACATGTGGTATTTGTTTTTACATTCTTGTGACACTTCGCTTAGAAGAATGGGCTCCAGCTCCATCCAGGATAATATAAGAGATATTAGTTCACCATTTTTTTTTATGGCTGAGTAATACTCCCTGGTATACATATACTATATTTTACTAATCCACTCATGTATTGACATCTTCTTGACTTTGTGGTTTAGCTTTCAGTTTAGCTGTCAATAAAAAGAGGAAGCCAAGACTTTTAAAAATATTACTTATTTACATTGAAATACAAATTTATACTCTCCCAAGAAGAGCACAGGTTGTGGATAGACTCAGATTACCTGTGTTTGATTTCCATGTCCAGTTTTTACCAGAAGTGTGACCTTGGGCAAGTTCTAACATCTCTAAGCTTCAGTATTACTTTCTGTAAAATGAAGATAATAATAATGTCTCAAAGATTATTGAAAAAATGTATGTAACATACTTAGCACTGTGCCTTGAATTTGGAAAGATTTCAATAAATGTTGGCTCCTATTGTTATTGTTATGGTAGTAGATAACTTTCTTCATGCGGAGGAACATCAACATTTAAAATGTAGTAGTATTTGTTATTTATGAGGCATTTGTGAGTGTGAATATGTGATTATAAAAAACTGCAACCTTAAAGTATGCATTCAAATTTTGGATTATTTTGACTTCACGTGGCTGGAGACAAAACTTGGGCTCACCTGAATCCTCTGGACTTTATAAAGTATTATTAGAAGACATTTTTGAGAGAGCAGACAGCATAGAGAACCACATTCCCTGCCTTCAACCTGTGAGTCACAGTTTATATGAAACATAAATCATATGAACCGTCTTGGGCGCATACTATAGCTCACGTCTCCCCTCCTCAGTTATTTTCTTTTAGACTAAATCTGTGAGAAGTATTTGGGTAAATAACCTTTCTCCTTTTTTTTTTTTTTTCTCTGTTACTTTCCACATGTCAAAAATAGAGTATGGCCAAACTATTCTTTTCCACATTATTCATTTTAACCAGGAGTGCTCAGAAAAGTTTGGGAATGACTTTCAGAAAAACATTTTTAATTGTTTTTAATTTATCTAAAAACAGGCTAAAAAGTTTAATTAACAGACTCCACGTAATAGTTATACCATTTTTCCTCTGCTATCAGCTTTCACTTTTATTTACGATGGGTGTCCCCTCGTGTCTCCTCTACGCCAAGGTCCACTATCGCTAATATTTCTGTGATATGTGAATAAACCTAAATGTAAAGTTAGCGCTTGCAATCAATGCAAATTAATGATTTTTTTTTTTTAAATTTCAATCAGGAAAAGCAGCTTTGTAGTCGAAAATCCCATGCTGGCCCTAGAGTGGGAGTTTTTCCAGCCTCTGCTTAAATCCAAAAAAATACTGCAATCTTCTGGCACAGGCTCACTGTAATGCTTTAAAAACAATTTAGCAACTGTCATTGCTGTAATTACAGTAACTAATTACCATCCTTAGCAAACAAATAGCTTAACATAATACGCAAGCCGAATCAATTTTGAAGAAATGCAAATTCCAAAAGCGAAAAAGGGCATTTTGGCAAACCTGAAAGAGAAGCAGGAAAATAATACACTTTGTTTTATCTGCACATAATTCCCAGGGAATATCATATCATAAATATTTGCATTCAGTTCTTATCAGGACATTTGCATTTGCTTCTTATCAGTGTGCAGACCGGACTCTGCCAGATAGAGAGGGGAGCGCCACACCATGCACATATTTCTAATGAATCACGTCTCGGGCCCAGAGAATATTTTGGCTGGAACTTTATCACCCAGATGAAGAGGTCATTTACTCTCCGAGTTGGTTCATCTTGGAATTGTCTTGAGATTTTGATGTGATTCACCCGACGCACCATTTATTTATTTCTTTATTTTAGACAAACACTAGAGGCAGTTTTTTTACCAGAACATTTTTTCCAAAGGCAGCTATTCAAAGGACATGTTTCCCCCTCGCCTGCTACGCCCTTCCCACCCACTCCCCAACTTCTGCAAAAATGAAATCATATGTAAATAACACTGATTCCAGTTATTTCAAATTCTGTAACACGCACAGCCATCTTTATTTTGTAGGAATCAATAAAAAGAATAAAATCCAGGCATAGAATAAATCAAGCCCTATTCGACCATCATTATCTTGAAATTTAGTGCCAAATCCGGTTGTACTTCTCCAGGAGCACATTTGATTAGCGGCGGCTTCCTTAGTGAGGGGAGGCAGTGTTGCTGGCCAGCAAGCCACCTTACTAATGAGACCATCAGATTCCTCTAACGGTTTATCCAGATAAATCCATTTCTCATCTTATTATAAGTAACAGTGCATCTTACCCGTGAGCGCACATGAGGTCAATAAGGGAGCTGATAGCAGCTTCTGTCAAATGTGAATGATAATTTAGTCCTTTTAACCCTTGAATTATCATCTGACACGATACCCAGCACTCATTGGCTTGCTGTGCCTGAACAAAAAGCACTCAAGCAGCCTATTTTAGTTTGGAGAGAGAAACAAGAATATTATTTATATTGATTGAATCCTTTCTGTTGGGTCTTGCTGTTTAATTAAACCAGATCTGTATTTTAGCACTTTGGTAACATGAGGTTCAAACAGATAGGGATATTACATCCTTATGTAAAGCAAGGCCAGGTTGGTATCCAAGAATCATAGCTACGCAAGTAAAGATTTTTACAGGAGTGCTATTATTACACAATTACTCCTGTAATTTTATTATCTATTTGATGTTATTGTGCAAATTCTGAGGTCAAACTTCAAAGTGAAACTCCGGATGGGATCAGTCTGGGTATCAGGATTTCAATTTCCAATTTTAAATTAAAATATAGGTATAATGGGAAAATCTGTCATTTATAATAGTAGGAAAAATGCATTTAATTGTGTTTCGTAGTGGTTTTATTCCTGAATATGGTCACTTAAACTTAATTTCACCTTTTGCCCAAGTAGAATTTCACTTTAGTTTATTTGTTTAACATAAAAGAGAACTTTGGGCTTATTATGATTCAAATGATTGACACATCTCTATTTGGATCCAGAAAATGTTATTTAAAATCTCATAAGAATGTAAACATCTCATGAAACTTTATTCCCATAATAGTGAAAGAAGTTTCTGTCACATTATTTGTTTTAATTATAATTTTTAAAAAATCATAGCTTTTTATTTTTCCCTGAATGGCGCTGCTAACATAGGTATTTTCAAATTTTTTATTTTGATATAAATTATTTTGTTAAAAATGTCTAGACACAGTTATTCATATTGACTTTAAGAATTTAAAATGTAACGTTTTACAACATTATCTTGTGAAATTATTTCAAGAATTTTTCAAATATTAAATGTAAGGTGAAAATTTATATACAGGTGAAAGATTAAAATTATGTGGCATCTTTAAAGAAATTCCCATGAAACTGTACTTGTTTGTTTTACCTAAATTCAACTCTTGTGTACATGTTTATATCATGTCTTATGCTAGGATGCTTCATGAATTATATATAAAAAATCATATAAAATATCCTTTAAGAAAGCAAGAGCCAAGAGAAAGGATAACATTAAAAACTATTTGTGGGATTCCATAATTCATCTGGAAAAGACTTCATATCTATCTTTCATGTTTTATCATTGTTTTTAGCTTTTTCTTTGAGGTGGGAAGAGCTTATAGTTAAGAGCCCATTATCGGGGTGAAGGATGCAGGAAGTCCAAAATATTTATGTTTGTTCATGGCACACGGACAAAAGACATTTCTCAGGAAAAGGGCTTTCTGATTAAGTGATTGAAAACACTCTGGTGTATTTTAATAGCTTCTTCTATCCAAGAGATAACATCATCTTCATCCTTATCACTGTTCTGAAACTTATTTTAAACATTCTCCTGTGCTCTTCCAATTAGATACTCTGCTCTCTTGGCTTCCTGTGTCCTCACTGCAACTCATCTCATTTGTTTGCTTTCTCATTTTTGTCAGCAGGTTGGGTGTAAAAGAGGCATTTAACAGATAATTGAAGGGACATGCTTTCCAGAGTCAAATTCATCTACGTGGCATTCAGCCATCGTTTCTGAGTGATAAAACATGGATGTGTAAAACATCAACTTGCAATTTTCAAAAGCATAAAATATTGATGATTGATTGAATGATAGTACAGAGGATGATCAAGGGGAATTTGTTCATTTTTAAATGAAAATTGATAATGCCCAAACAGGTAATATAAAATCAGATCAAACCCTTGGCAAAAATCTATTTAAAGGAAACATATGTATCCTTTGATGAGGATATGAGAAGCAGTTTATTAATATCTGTCTTTGCTCATACCTCAGCCTAAAACACGTTTCTCCCAGACTTTTGTATTGCTGGTGTTTTCTCATCACTCTGGTTCACTTGAAATTTGCCTCGTTAGAGAAGCCTTCCCTGACTATTTTAGCTAAAGTAGCTGCCTCCCACATACACAATTTCTAGTTCTTGTTTTATGTATTTTTATTTATTTTATGGCATCTCCTGTTGTCATTAATTTATGTATGCTTTATGTATTGATGACTTTATAGTTTGCACCTGACTCCCTTCTGATGAGGTAATAAATTTCGTTATATTTGTTCATTATTGTAATAAAAATGTCTAGAAATTTTTTGGCACACAGTGAACAATCCTTAATTCTTTTCTATTAAATAAATGAATTTATTAAAATCCAGGTGATGTGATTAGCCTTTCAAAAATACTTTTTACAACAATACTATGAGATTGGTACTAGTAATAAACCCATTTCATAGATGTGAACATCTGAGACTTTGAAAGGTTATCAAAGGCAGTTAATAGTCACTGGAGCTGGGACTCAATGTCAAGTCAGCTTGGAGTTTTAAAGCTGTTGTTCTTAATAACTGTTTGTTTGCCTATATGTATTAGTAATAATTTTTCAAATAATTCCACTTTCATTAGATAAGTATATGTTTTCAAACAACCTGGGACAGAGGTGATATCATCGGGTAAGTGGAACTTTCCAGAGAAAATGACAAGAGATGTTTTGCTGCTTTGTCAGAAGATATATTTTTATGAGCCTTTGAGTTCCCTCTCTTTTGAGCATTCAAACTTTCAGTGGCACATGGACCTGTGGAAACCCAGGTGACAGCTGTGACTTAGATCTTTTTCCTTCTGCAGAAAGAATGAACTCTGCAAATTTTCCTTTCAAGGAAGATAAGATAAAAGAGAATTAGAAGTGATATTATTCTAGAAGTATTCCACGGACCAACAGACCAGACAGAGGATATGGATAAAGGTTTCCGAAGCCAGATTACAAAACTGGCCTTGAAGAGAAGGGAAAATACATCCTTTGGAATGTTTGCTGAAGTCTTATTCTACAAAAAGCAGGGCATCTGATAAATTGTAGACTTGCTGACAACTCAGAAAGATGAAGAAGGAAAGAAAACAATATTCTAGACCAAATTATGAAAGAACTGTCTTGTGATAGAGACATGATAGGGAACTTTGTAGGAAGTAGTCAAATCATTTGAGATATTAGGTTAGAGAAAGAGAGATCATAGGAGACACTCAATATTATATCTTAGACTTGAGGAAATACATTGCTTAGAGTTTATAACAAGGGCAAACCACATTTCATGGTCAGTGAAGTCAAAAGTTCATGTGCCTCAAGAGTGAATCTTTGAAAAGTAGAATTTTTAAAAATGTAATCAAAAATGAGCACAACTAAGAAGCAGAAATGTATCTAATGTTAACAATGCAACCACAAAGAAGCTTTCTGATAAAGTCATCTGGTAGTAGGGCATCCACTGAAATTGAGAGAGGGAGGCACTGGCCAGATTGGAGGCAGGAGAGGGAAGTAGACTTGCAGAAGAATGTAGGGAAGACCGAAGGCTAGGGTGAAGTTTAAGTTTTAAAAAACACTTGAATACAACCCAAAGTGCTTATTGCTTTCTAGAGAGAAGGGAGAACAAACAGATAAGTTGATCTATAAGTGCTACTATAGATATATGCCCAAGGTAATGGCAAAATTATTTAGATCCTACTTTGATTACATGTTTACCAGGAAGGAAGATCATGTTCAAGATGAACAAGGTTGAACAAAGATCATTAAGAGGAAATAGATGCCCAGGTTAGATAAGCAAACAAATTGTAAAGAAACATCTGTTAGCTTTACATGAGAAGGCTCAGATGAACTAAATTGTAAGGTACTGGAAGATCATGCAGAGAGCGTCACAGTGTTGTTCTGGCTGCTCTTTTAGAAATCACAGTGATTGAGAGACTTACCAAAGTACTGTGGATAGGTATATAACCTGCTTCTAAGAAAGGGAAAATAGTGGAGTTTCTAAAATTTTACTTCTCAGTAAAATACTGTCAATCTCCAGCAATGTCTTTGGAAAAATGATCACACACGAGGTTTATTAGTATTTATACCCAAAAAAGTAGTGATACTAGGAGCAAATATTGACTCATTAATACTATCCAATTAATTTCTTTCTAAAATGAGACAATTGGAGGGATAAAGAGGAATGACATAGTAATGGCATATTTTTTATTTTAGAAGGCATTTATTAGTTAAAATAATTCAAAGAATGTTGGACAAGTTGCAAAATGTGACTTGGATGGATTTATTCCTATAGTGCTTTATACCGTGCAAATGGTTTTGAAATTTTAATTAAATAAGAGAGTAGTCTTGATTGATGTACTACATTTTAGTTTAACCACTGTGAAAATTTGTATGCACCAGATTTGCAGATGCCACAAAGTTGAGTATGATGGCTGTGCATTGGAGAGGGATGGTTAGACTGCTTTGCTGTTCAATGCTAACATCCTGTGATTTGATGTGGTCTTACCTCCCTCATACCTCTGTGCCCTTGAGTCTCATGAATGCAGTTTACTCCAGAGGAGCTATCCAGATGCTAGTATCAAAGCTGTGGATGCTCAAGAATACAGAAACTTGTAACCCCTCAGTGGCATGTACCGTAAGAAGTGGATTCCTGACTTTTTAGTGCTATTCAGATTGTTGACTAGGACAATAGAACCTTTTTTTATTTTGGTTGGATCACTTTTTCTCTCTGTTTTCCCCACTTCCATTCCTCCCTGTAGCTGGGAGGTGCTCACCAAAATGTCCTTTATAGAGTTGATGCACCTTTCCCCCACCTGCTGGGAGTGTTGACTGGGTGAATTCACAGCTGCTTCTTCCTCCAGAGAGTTGTTCTTTGCTGAAGGAGACTTAAACTCCACTTTCAGGTGTGTCCCATCAGCCAATGACTGACTGATTTGGGGGTACAAAAAGCTGACCCATGGCCTCAAGGTGGGGTCGATTCTGTAGTGTGAATCGTGCTCTAGAACTCCTTGTGGGATCAGGCTGAAGTTAGACTCCACTGGAGACCCCCTTTCTGATTAGCTCCTTCCCCTCTTCTGCTCTCACCTTTTCCCCTTCCTCCCTTCTTTCTCTTGAGATGACTCCTTAAAAATCACCTGCACAAGGATCCCCGTCTCAGCCTCTGCCTCCAGCAAACAAACATAAGGCATCCCCTCTTTCTCTCCTTGTAATTTTCCTTCTTTCTTTCTCTTTCCCGCTTTCATCATGGCAGATAAGCTTAACACATGATAACGATACTGTCCATAACCTGTAGGGAAAACTCAAATATTTAAATTAACATTTGGCTTAATTAGCACTATTTCTGGGTTTGGTTTTGATACTAGTGCATTGGAATAACCTGGAATATTTATTAAAATGCAGATTCTTGAACCCCATTTCAGACATGCTGAGTCTCTGGAGTGAGACTCTGGAATCTGTATGTTATCAAGTTTTCTAGGTGTTTCTTTGTACAGATACATATGAACTTGAAAACCCCTGGGGCAGTACAGGCTTATACTGCTGCCAAAGTTGTGGGTTTGATCCACGTGAAGGTCACTTAGCTGAGAATTAAGAAATCTAATATAAAGAAAACTTTTCTAAGTTCATGAATTCTGCTCTAATCTTGCCAAGCTTCTTGAAAATGTATTACTAAAATCTACTCACACATGTAGAGTACATTTTCAGGCTCAAGATCATCTCAATGAAAAGCACATCAAGGGGCCTGTTGTAGAGTTTCTTCAAATACCAGGAGTCTTAAATTTAACACAGGTGTTCTCCATCTTGATCGTGCTAATTGCTACCCTGGAGGAAGGGCAGTTTACTTGTTTTTCTGCTGATGTTACTTTTGTGACAAAGAGACAGGGTACAACCACTGGCTACAGCAAAACTGTGGTGGACAACACCCTCCTTGCAAGAAACCAATAGATTAAATAGAATTCCTGCTTTCTGGCAGTAAACATCTTCAAATCTAGTAACTTGCACAGGTGCTGGCATCAATCTAATTAATGCCATGAAGATAAAGTATCTGGAATTTGCTACTATTTCTGTTACTTGAAGGTAAAGTTCAGATGTGGAGCTTTAACTTCTGCCAGGTAAGGCTTTGCGTACCAGTGATGGTATCTAAAAGTAAAGCTGCTTGCTTGGCATTCCCTTTGGCTCTTGGGAGGAAGGAAGAACCTTAAGCAATGTATCATTATCTCCAATTAAATCACAATTTCTGAGAGCTCCACACTTGCCACTCCTCCATTAGGCCAGTTGCAAACTCTTGACTGCAACATCAGGCCACACAAGGCACGTTATTCCATGTGGTGTCTTGGCTTTGGCTGTCCCAGAGCTGTTGAAAAGCCCCCTAGGGTAAGCTGGTAGAGGTTGTTCTGGGCTTGCCATTTGTAAGTCAGCACCACACCCAGGTAAGGAAACTGGATTGAGGTAGGCATCAGTGAATGCTAGCAAACAGTGTAGAATGTAATAAAGGTAATATCCTCCAATGAAATGGTGGCTCTGGAGAGCTCAAACAAATTTGCTCTTTCAGGGGAAAAAAGAAGAAGCATGCATCCGGGCTCTTCAACCTCGAAAATTCACAGATCAGAAGGGTGTGGGATCATCAATATGAGAAGCTGAAGCTGGCCAGGAATAATTTCCAGACCTCTGCTTCCAGCTCCCTGATACCTCTCCACCTGGGTGAGCCATCTGAGCTCGGCACGGTGATTCTGCCATCTGTCACATCCGTCTTGGTAGCAGCCAGCTTTTTGCACAAGTTTCTTACTGGAGAAGTGTTGGCAACTCTGGGGACCTTCTGAACCCACCTGAGAAGACTCTGTGGAGACCTATGGAAGAAAGTGTTTTAAAAATAGAAAGAAAAGGAGAGAAAGATAAATGAAAAATATGTGCTATCTTCCATTGAATCATACTCCTTGCATTCCTGATTTAATTCTAGGAGGTGAAGAAGAGGAAGTGAAAATCACAAAGGCAATAAGAACATAAATATTAGACCATGCACTATAGTTTTACAAATTTCCATTATCCTCCCTTAAGAAAATATTTAAACTAGATGTCCAAACAGATGCAATTCTAGAAAAGAATAGGTAGCTACTTAAATATACAGTTATGAGATTATATAGATAATATCTAATACTGATTGAGAAGAAAACCTGTGTGTGTGCATGTGTGAATATGTATATGTGTGTATGCACATGCCTGTGTGTGAATGTAGGCATTTTGCAGGTGTGCACACACGTGTGAATATGTGAGTATGCCTGCATTTATGTGTGTGCATGTCAGTGCTTTGTGGGTGTGCATGCATGTGTGTAGCTTCATGTGTGCGTGTGCATTTGTGTGTATATGGGAACATAGATGTACTATTCCAGCTAAAACCAAACATAGGCTTATTTATTTAATAGGAAAGAACAGGCAGGAATCTGTGATACAGAATTCTTTTGGTCCATATCTCTAATGGAAAGTATAAACATTTAGTTAGCTTTAAATGAGATAGTTTTCACTTACGATCTGACTTGTCTCAGGAGCTCTCTCTTACTGACAGTTCAAACTTTGTGCCCAGCATTCACGGTTCCAAATTACCTTTCCAGTCAATCTCCTTCCCTTCCGCATCTATACTCCAAAGACAAGGATTATTCATTCTCCTGCACACATCATGCTTCTGTGACTTTGCTTATTTTCTACTCCTTGCTTAGGACGCTTTCTGTATCAGTTAGGGTAATGTTAGTGGCTTTAACAAATAAATCCACAAATCAGTGACTTAACAGAATAAAAGTTTATATTTTTTTCTTATGCAGGATTCATATAGGTATCCTGATCTGCAGGAAGAAAGAGAAGGTGGGGAAAGTGTGTTTGTCTCTTTACTGCCTTGGCAAAGGAGGAACCTACATCGCTTCCACTCAGATTCCACTTGAGAACCAGTCATATGGCAGAGAGGCTGGGAAATGTCATCCCTGGATGAGCAGCTATTCCCAAGTGACAGCTCTGCTATGGAAATGAGACACACATATTGGTAAACAGTTAGCTGTCTTTCTAAAACAATGAACTTTTTCCAAAAATTTCCAATGATTCCAAATTGAAATTGTTTCATCCTCTCTAATCCCAAGGTACTTTGTTTATACTTCTTTCATAATAAGTGTTATATTATTATTGCTTATATTTGCTTTGGAGTATAACACAAGATGCAGAGTAATGGTCAAGTGGACATAGGTTTTGAATCAGGTAGACTGGGTTTGAATTCTGCCTCCATGATTTGGTGATGGGCCCTTAGATGAGTCATGTAACCTCCCAAAGGCTCTGAATTGTTGCTGTTGTTGTTGTATCTGTATAATGGAGATAATGGTAATACACCACTCCTAGGATTGTTGCAAAAATTAAATAAAACCAGACATTTAAAATACTTAACAAAATACCTGGCACATAGTAAGCAGTTATTAGACAGTGACTAGCTGTTAGCTCTGTCTCCCGAGGAAGTTACAAATTTATTGAAAGTAGAACAATCTTTATAGATTTCCATCACTCAGTACAGTGCCTGACACATAAAAAGGGTCCAATAATGTTGAATTGATTTATAGGCACCGGTCTGGTTTTTGCATAAGAAGCATAAATGGTATCAAAACAAATTCATTTTCTCTAAACAGAACTAGCAGCCATCTGTTTTAATTGGTCTTTCACTTATCTATAAAGCTGAAAAGTATAGGAAGAAATGGTCTTATTCAAGCCTCTATGATGAAGCGTCTTGATGTCTAACCTCTGGGTCTCCTGGAAGTGAAGTTCTCTAAGGTTCTTTGGTTGCTCATTTTAATTCCTTGTCATCCAATGCTGAGAAATTCTTCCTTAGTTAGGGCCACATTTCTCCTATATTACTTAAGGCCATTTCCTATATGAATACCTTTTATTGAAGGCAGAAATAAAATCATGCTTTGGTTTCTCCTGATAAAACCCCTTTAATTTTTCTTTATGTGACATACATTTTTTAATTTAAATATTTTTCTTTGTGTTATCAGAACTCACTTTCCTTTTCAGAAATGATTTCCCAAACTGAATATATACTTTCATAAATGTCTATCTGATATTCTCTATAGAGAAGAAACCATCTTCCATTTTTGACCATCATAGTTACTTTAATGAAGAAAAACTCACTCTCGTTAGGGTAATAGGGTTGTTCCAACTCAGAAGCAGAGGCATGGAGTAGCTCACTATAAGTCTCCAGGCTGCAAATTATCAGAGGAGATGCTGTGTTCTTTTTTGCTCGCCAGTGTAGCCAGATACTAACCTGACACATAATAGATGGTGTATATCTATCATGTTGGTTGAATAAACAAACAATTATTTAATTAATGATGAATCAACTAACCAGATTGGTTGGTTGGAGGTGATCATTGGTCTCTATGTAAGAGAAAACTCATTGTACTTCTTTCTCCCCTGACTCCCATCTTTATAAGCAACTTGAGATTTTCCCCCTGCACTGTGGCTGGAACAAATAAGAGTCATCACTTCTGTTTAACAGTTTCTGTAGCTGATTTCATGTACTTTTTGGCAAATCTAAAACTTTTCTGAGCATTCCAATTCTCTTTGTCTTCTAGGTACTTGGGGACAGAGTGAAGCATGAGCAGCCTGTGCTTCCTTACCCCTCTCCCACCTCCCTCTCCCACTTTCCCCACTCACCCAATCTACATTTATTCGTCATCAACAAGGAATCTAACAGACACTTAGGATCCTGGGGATGGCAACAGTTCATGAAACACCCCAGAGAATGACAGGTTTATTAAACTAATACCACAACTGTACTTCCAGATAGATATGGCCTGGGGAGAAAGCTTTCATAGTAACCATTTACAGGGATTTCTAGTTTGCAGAATGTTTGCATGTACATTATCTCATTTGATTTTCACACTAACTTATTTGGTGATTGAAGCTCAGAGGGATTAATTGACTTGTCCAGGATCACATGGTCAGAAAATCATGACGAGTGCTCTTAACAGCCAGCGTTTCTGATTCCAAATTAGAGTTGTTACAGAATTTGCCTTTGCTACTTATAATGACCATGTTTCTGCTCGGAGCTAATTTAGTATTCTACCCACTCTTATTTTCTGCACGTGTGAAAGTCACCCAAAGGAGTTGAATTCTTGCAAGCATTTATCCTTTGATTTCCCTTTTCAACAACCGTTTTTAAGCACCTTTTACATTCTAGGCACTGTACTAAGTGGTAGGACACAATACTAAATAGCACAGTCATGATCCTTGCCCTCTCAGGGCTCATAATCCCATGGGAGGTGACGAGTGGGATACAAGAAATTTAAAAATCAGATTCTTATTCCAGAAAGGTTGCACCACAGAAGATCTGGTCTCTATACCACTAGGTAAGGCAAAGGGAGGGTAAGTGTTACATTGAAACATTAAGTGAAGTTTCATACTGGAAAAAAAAAAAAGCCCACTCCTTTTTTTTCTATTTTCACCTCCTAGAACACTGTGTGTGTTTCTTTTCCCACTCAGAAAAGAGAGGAAAGGATTTTTATTTGAGGAAACTGACCCACTCAAGAGAAAAGATCTGTAAGAATGGACATTTGAGATTTTCCCACGACATTGGCAGTCTGGCAAATACCCTCCACACAGTTTCCCTTACTGAAGCCCACAGTTTGACAAACTCCACCTATGTACACAGATATATTCCAACCAGCATTTTACCACTTTGCTGAAATTAGAATGGACCTAAAGATTACCTGATGTTTTAGATAAGACTCTAATATAAAATACAACAACCAAAACAGGAAGAAAGGAAGCCAGAGGATAGAAACCATATAGGGAGTGGAAGAAATTTCAGAGAAATTATTTTTATTATCTCAAAGGAGATAAAAGAAGATACTGCATACATAAATGCAACCAGGATTGCATAAGTACCATTCAGAGGACACAAAAGAGCTCTTGGAAATTTAAAAAAATGTAGAAGTAGATACTAAAAATTCAATGTAAAGGTTGAATAATATACTGAGAAAAATCTTCCAGAAGAAAGACCAAAAAGTCAAATATATAAAAATATGGGAGAAAAGGACAAGAAAATTCGAAGATGATTCTAGAAGTTCCAATATCCATCAGAAACAAAACTTACTGCAGAATATAACAATGAAAATAGTGAGACAGAAATTATTAAAGAAATAATGTAAAAATTCCTAGAACCACAGAATAATAATTCCTAGATATAAATATCTTACCAAGTAAAAACACTGATCATGTTAATGGATCCATAAAAATAAAGAATGTCCATCATATTATTTTATGAAATTCAGAACAGCAGAGATAAATAGCAAATTTCTAACAGATTCCAGAGAGAAACATACAAATGAATAGGTAACACAGTCAGTCACATATAAAGAAAGGAGCAGGTCATGAATTGGAAGAATTAATACTGTTGAAGTGACAAGCATGCCCATGGCAATTTACAGATTCAATGCAATCTCTATCAAAATATCAATGACATACTTCACAGAAATAGAAAAAGAAATTCTAAAACTCATATGAACCTACATGACTCTGAATAGTCAAAACAATCCTAAGCAAAAAGAACAAAGCTGGAGGCTTCACACTACCTGACTTCAAAATTTACTACAAAGCTATAATGACCAAATCGGCATGGTACTGGGATAAAAAATAAACATAGACCAAAGGAACAGAATAGAGAATCCAGAAATAAATCCACACATTTACAGCCAACTCATCTTCAACAACAGAGCCAAGTACATTCAGTGAGGAAAGGTCAGTTTCTTCAATAAACAGTGCTGAACAAAAACAGAATAACTACATGTAGAAGAATAAAACTATACCCCTATTTCTCACCATATAAAAAATTGAATGAAAATATAAAATATATAAAAATATAAGGTCTGAATGTATAAAATTACTAGGAGAACAAATTGGGGAAAGACTCCAGGACATTGGTATGGGCAAATATTTCTTGAGAAAGACCTAAAAAGCACAGGCAATGAGGCAAAAATGACAAATGGGATCACATCAAACTAAAAAGCTTCTGCTCACCAAAGGAAAAAATCAACCAAGTGAATAGACAATCCACAGAATGGAAGAAAATATTTTCAAACTACCTATCCGACAAGGGATTAATAACTAGAATAGAAGGAGCTTAAACAACTCAATAGCAAAACCCCAAATAATCCTATTATAAAATGGGCAAAAGACCAGAATAGATATTTCTCAAAAAAAAAAAAAAAAAAGGACATATAAATGACCAAGAAGGATATGGAAAAATGCTCAATATCACTTATCAACAAAGAAATGCAAATCAAAACTACAATGAGATATCCTCTTACCCAGTTAAAATGGCATTAAAGGATATTGGTGGAGAAAGGGAACTCCTTGTATGCTGTTGGTGGGAATGAAAATTAGTGTAGCCACTATGAAGAACAGTATGGAGGTTCCTCAAAAAACCAAAAATAGAACTATCATACGATCCTGCAATTCCACTACTGGATACAAATCCACAAGAAAAGAAATCAATGTATCAAAAAGATTCCTGCACTCCCATGTTTATTGCAGTGCTATTCACAATAACCCAAATATGGAATCAACCTAAGTGCCCATCAATGGATGAATGGATAAAGAAATGTGGCATATATACACAATGGGATATTATCTAGGCATAAAAATGAAATTCTGTTATTTGCAGCAACATGCATGAAAGTAGAAGGTCATTATGTTAAGTGAAATAAGCTGAGCACAAAAAGACAAATAGTCCATGTTCTCACTCATATGTGAGAACTACAAAAGTGGATCTCATGAAGATAGAAAATAAATTCATGGTTATTAGAGGCTGGAAAGGGTAGAAGGAATGGGGGCAATGAAGAGAAGTTGATTAATAGATATAAATACATAGTTTGATAGACGAATTAAGATCTAGTGTTAGATATATCAGTAGGGTGACTACAGTTTACAATAATCTATTGTATATTTCAAAATAACTGGAAGAGAAGACTTCAAATGGTTCTAGCATAAAGAAAAGACAAATATTTAAGGTGATGGATGACACAAATATACTGATTTGATCTTTGCATATTGAATGAAGTTATTATCAAATATGCCTCAAAACTATGTACTTCTATTATGCTTCAATAAAAAATTAAAAATTTAAAAAATTTAAAAAGGAATGGTTAAGGGGTTGAAATGACTTTAGGTTTTTCAACATAAATCCTGGAAGTTCCATGACAATGGGGCAATATCTTCAAAGTTCTGAGGGAAAATGATTCTCAACCTAGAAATCTATACTCACCAAAGCTGTCAATCAATTGTCAAGTTGGAATAAAATATGTCTAGTCAAGTAAAGTCTCAAATACTTAGTTCCAGTACCATTTTTCAGGGAGCTGTTGGAGGGTGTTTCAATAAAGGGGGAAAAAAGGAAGAAAAGCTTGGACAGGTAAAGGTGATCCAAACCAAGAGAGGTAAAGAGACTTCTCAAAAGGACAGTAAAGGAAATCTTAGAATAACTGCTTTGTAGCATCCTGGAGAACCATTATTCAGGCTGGAGCAGGTGAAGGGAGGCTCCAAGTCAACCAATGTAAACCCATAATGCGTATGAAAGTCTGCTCTCAGCTTTGCTAAAGAGCAAAGAAGGTGCTACCTTGGAACAAGCAGTAACTTGCAGAAAGACTGTGAATAGGCCAAAATGTGTTAATGGATAATTTGTATTTCCTTTAAAGGAAAAAAGTAAAAAGTATAATATCCATTCTTAGCAGCTCTTTTTCTCAGATAGGAGTTTGGGTTTTTGGTGTTTTGTTTTTTGTTTTTTTCCTACTAAGAGAACATATGAACCAGATGATTTAGAAAAGCCATGTTTTGTTTCTAATATTGAATGATTTTAAGTGAATGCTACAGTGTTTCCAATATGCCATTAACATCATAATCTTCCAGAAAGATTAAAAATACTGTAGTAAACACTCTTTCAGTTAAAACTCACATCAAATAGTGTGCTCAGATAATGAACTCAAATGCAGCTCCAAGCATTACAACTCTGCTGTAGTTGGTGTTACTATAATTGAAGGAGGATCTTTGTGCCTTTATTCTATGTGCAATTTGTTGGAATTAGGACTTTCTTTTTGGACATGAGTGAGTTAGTGTGTAGCATGGATATAACCTGAAAGAAACAGATACAGCAAACAAAAGGTTTTGAATTTTTGACTTGCAACTTTCAAACATGGAAGAAACTCAATTCATAACCCATACCACACATCTCAATTGTGTCTTCTCTTTCCCCTAAATGCAGCTCTGAAGGTTTTCAAATGCGAAACCTTTAAAATCTTCCCCAGAACCCAGATCAGGAGGCTTCTCTGGGTCACTTCCTGGTTACCCTTTTTCCTCCACTCTTTATACTGTGGACCAACTTAATTCCCTTGGCTTAAATTCCCTGCCTGGGTTTGCTATAGCAAAGGAGAGCTCAGTAACTGACGCAGCAAGGAAAAATTATCTTCTATTTTTTCGCTCCTTTAGAATTCCATATCTTTTAATGCATTTTCTTGATATAGCCTCACAATGGCAAAGATGGAACATACTTTAGAAAACAAGGGGGAAGTTTAGATGATCCTAAAAAGACCAAATTACTTTTGGTAAAAGAGGGAAATATACACATAATCTGAGAAAATCCATACATTAATAAATCCTGTTGTTAAAAACGAAAAAGTTTCCATCAGAGTTTCTAGAAATGCTGCAATTTTTATATCAGCTCATGCATACAGATACGTCAGACCGCCCAGCTCTACCACTGTGAGGAACGTTACCCATTGTCCTGTTTCCTGCAGCCTGAAACAATGGAAGAAAGCTCTTTACATCCAGCAAATATACTGATTGAAATATCATCTTGGGAAGCCTGCTTTAAAGACACTAATTGATATTGTTTGAAGAAGTGTAAGTGTCTGTCATGAAAACCATTTTAACGGCCAACTTGTTTTCTTCGTTAGTTTGCTTAACTTGGCAGAGTGTTAACTTCCCCCTTAGAAAACCTCCTATTTTGATTTATGAATGTTTTCAAATTTTTAAGATTCTCCAAACCGTTGTTTCACCTGTAAGTAGAGAGATAGCTTGTTTGGCTAACTGCCTTGCATGACTCTGTGCCAGGCAATGAATAATGCCATGTTCAATATTCTAAATTTGTGTTCCAAATTCTGAATTTCCAATGAGCTGCATGGAACTCTACTGATAAGTGACTGATTTTCCCTGCAAGGATTGTCTTATTTTAAACTTCAAATTTAGTTGCTTTACTTATGTAAGGCAATTTTGAATGGATTTTAAAGTGGAGCTGAAGACTATTCATACCTTTCTAAACCTAGACGCTGAAGAAGCAAGCTAACCATGGAGGACATCTTATCTGAGAAGACTATATGTCTTAGCAGTACACAGGGAACTCTTTTTCTTTTGAAATGGTGCTAGCCAACCTTTAATAGAAACTTCAGATACAAAGTATTACTGAAGTTGCTGGTACTCACCCCAAAGGATTTCTGCATGTTTAAAAATATAAACATACTGGTGGACGTCGAACTAGAGCTAAGGAAACAATAATGAATCATACGAGTGACCAGATATTTCTTCAGAACTAAAGTAGGCTGATTTAAAATTCTAAAATTTGAATGAACTTAAAAATGTTATTTACCCATTTTTGTCTTCCTCTGCACTTTTTTTCTAGGCCGTATTATAAGTAGCAGCCCTTCTAGCATAAAGGGAAGGAGGAATAGTTGCCAATAGTTGCCTCTCGGAGAATGTCTGTGAGTATTCCAAACCAATTTTGTAAACTTGGGCATCGTTATTTTTTCTCTTCTTTATTGTTTCCAGGATGCATGTTAGCTAAGACTGTACCTAACTGGACCTGGGTTTGCATAGATTATCCAGCTCATTTAGATAGCATAGGTGGTTTGAGTACAAGTTCTCACAGCTGTCTAGACTGACCTGGGTTGATTAGATTATTGAACATTGCCCATGTCTCTTTAGCTCTATAACCTATCAAGAGCTTCAAAACCAATAACCAAGACTCTGGGTTTTTCCTTAATTTATGTTTAAAATATATTCGATGTCATTAGTCATATACTACGTATTTTGGCTTATAGTTATAAAAATGAATTTTTATTGGATTTAGGGATCTCTGCTATGACAGAAATGAGTATGTTAATTTCTTTCCTGGAAAAGAAAGGTTCAGTCCCCTTATAGCTAGAACTTGTGATTGAGCACACAGGATTCTTTTGCTGCCTGTGGTCATATCACACTGGTAGGTGGTATTCATACATTATTGGAGGGATATGACAAAGCTGGTAGTAGTTTCCAATAGCTACAGGACAAGGAGAAAGATACAATATGGGACAGTCAGGCTACTCTCAGGAGTTAGGTTTGAGAAGTATGTTAGGGCTGGCATCCATTTTGGGCAAAGACACCACTTGACAAGCTTTTTCCCAAGCTAATTGGGTGGATGTGCTTAATATTGCTCCCTCTAGTGAGGGAAGAAAAAGGTAGAAAGACAAACAGGGCAGGAGATCACATCACATTTTGTTTTGACCTAGAATGTAGAGAATGTGTAGGAAACGGATGGACACAGATATAAAGCTGGCTATGAACTTGCTGAAAGGTGGCCACAGCGGCTGCCTTTCCTTTTTGTTACTCTTCATGTTGAGGACCATCTTATAGAAAACACAGACCCATGAAATGTAAGAACAAATTATTCATTTTAAAACAGAGTAACTCGTATTAACAAACTTCTTTGCCCTCTTCCACCCCAGGGATGGCTCATTGATGGTAATGAGTTTTCTACAGAAATGTAGGAAGAACTTTGAATGGTGGAGGCAGAAGTTGTGAGACCCAGGGCAGACTTTGTGTTTCCCTAGCCTGGGGATGATATGGCCAAGGCCAGTGGCATAAAGGGCCTCAGATGGAGAAAGGGTGTGAGGTATGGAGTCAGCAGTCAGGCAGGGGGCAGAGGGGCAGATCTCTGAGAGTTTACTTAGAACAATGGTGACTGAGACAGCACTGGCAAGTGCTCAACCAAGTTGAGCAAGTGCAGTGGACCAAGACGTCTGACGACTACAGCCACCATGGATGAAAGAAGCTTCTTCTCACCACGTTGTCTGGCATTGCCTAAGTTTAACATTTTTACTTGGTACAAAATAGAGGGATGAGGGACACCCAAATGACTAAGATTGAAATTCTCATCAATCAAAAGATTGAGGGCTTAGAAAGATACAATTTGATTAAGAGTAACTTTTAAAAAGTAACCATTTAAAAACCCTGATGTTTTTAGTCTTAAATTCACCCATGTTTTAGAGGAGAGCTCTATAAAATACCTAATTCAGGGCTTAAGACAGGCATTCATTTATTTCTTCAAAAAATATTTATTGAGTACTTAACCCTGTGCCAACCTCATGCTAGATTTTGAACATAATGAGCCATAAACCGTATAAGATGCAGCCCCTGTGCTCATGAAACTTATCTCAATTAATGGAGATTACTCAATTAATTTCTAGTTACATGAGAGGAACCAGCCTTAAGGATAAAGTTGACTCACAGATGAGGCCAAAGCCAAGGGAACTGAGGGATGTGGAGTCAGAGGACTGATGCCACTGTGAAAATCTGGTTTAAATCCCTTCTGAGAGTCCTACCTCGTGCGTGAGTTTCAGCTACAGGAGAAAACGAGTTCCCTCCTCACCACCCCAGACACACTCACCTTTTCTTTTTCACTAAGCCAGTTAGAGAATTCTGACACTTGAAACCAAAAGATTCTTTATTAAAATACTCAAAAAAAAATAAAGAATGGCTAGATGTGTATCATATTTAAGGATGATAAATTAGAAAAATCAATCAATCAATCAAAGGCAATTTTAGCATATTTCCATAGCCTAAAGATCAAAAAGAGAAGCTGCTCAAATAAAAGAGCACATAAGCAGCATGGAATCAATAGTGGCTTAATTGAACAGTGTTACATTAAAATCTACTAATATTGGAAATCTGGTGATTAATGAAGAGGACACTTTTAAGGATGATGAGGTGATGGTTACAGGAAACTCTCCATCTTTAAGCATTCATAGAAAAGAGTGAAGGAGGGACCCATAGCCCAGAAGGAAAATGACAGAGTAGCATGGCCCTGTAAGAATTGCATTATATTATAGACCAAAGCTCTAAGATGCTGAGGTTTGTAAAAACTGCTAAGAATCATAAAAAGGAGTTTTAAAAAGTTACAGAATAAGCTCTCCTAACTGACCTCTGCCTAATGACACATCAGATTAACTGATGGTCTTTATTCTGTTTTTATTAATAAAATATCCTGGCTAAAGACATGAGACTTCAGCCCACTGAAGGCTAATGATTGAAACCTAGGCTCTTTCTAGTGTACCTGTGTAATACTAGGCAAACCTGAAATTGGAGCTGCATGCAGCTCAAGATTTCATTTTGTTTCTTCCCAGTTTATGCCAGTTTTATATGTTGTAGTTGTTAAATATTATGCAAACTCATGAAATGATTTGAAAAGGAGTTTTTAATAAATTAATTCTAAATTAAATATTTTAGACTCTGTCAAGATGAGTTGCTAAAAATAATAAGAGAAAATAAATAATAAACATGAAAACAATAAATAATAAATCACTTCACATTATAAACAAAAAAGATTAGGAAAGATTATAAAAACACAGGAGATTTCTGCACTCAGATTATCTTGCTAATGTTCTAAGTTTGTATCTCACTTTAAGGAACCAAAAATGAAAGGCTGTAGCCTATGTTTGAGAGATTGTGGTATATGCAGCAAAGTACGACAGGACTCCAAACTCAGAAATCACACGCAAAGAGCAGGCCTTCACTCAGCACCAAAGAACTGGTAAAACAATGTCCATTTAGATAGCTTAAGTGTAAAACACACACACACACACACACACACTCTTAACTTATCAACTACGATAGCTGGATCACATTAATTACGGAGTTTTGACTATACATTCAGAAGAAACACAATGAGAAGGGGGAAGTCTTCTCCACAGGACATTTTGTGATACGATGACTGATGAAGTGGACAGAGAGAACTACACACCTCAATGTTTGTTCCATCTCTTCTGTGAAGAAGAGCGCTCTTTATATCAGAAATAATAGAAAAATCCTAGTTAAGAGGGGATTAACAAAGAGTGCCGGTAAGAAGAGTACCAAGATGTTTTCAAAGTTTGTATCTTCTGGGGATAGGGCAAGATGGCTGACTAGAGACACCACTTGCTGGACTGTGCCAGAGAGAAGGAAGGGTTTTGGGTAGGGGAGACAGGAGAGGGGACGCAGTGCGGGTAAATTTCAGTGAGAGAAGTGCTGGAGACTGCTAGGGACCTCACTGAGGAAAATTGTGAAGCAGAGAGGGAAGAAGATAAAGGAAAAAAAGACACCAGCGAGGACCAAACCCAGGGAGGCTAGGAGCCCAGTGAAGGAGTAATGGGAGGTCCCTTTCTCCCTCTCACAGTCCTCTGGTGATCAGCAGGCTACCAAGTTACTGGGAAGCTTTTCCACCCCCACAAACCCAAGCACTGCAGCAACCACGGAATTGTGGGGAAAACTTGCACGATCGCAGAGCTTGGACACTCTGAGCGGTGTTCCCCTTCTTCTATTCAGATACTCGTCTCTTCCCACCCCTCCCATACCCACTGCAACTGAGAAGTAGTTTGAGCTGAGAATTTGGCACGTGGCCCCCTCCCCCCAGCTGGCACATCCTTCAGTCTGAAGTTTCCACAGATACTGGGGCCCACACCTCTCCCCTTGGAAACCTGCAGAGGACCCAGGGAACCCGATCCGGGAGTTCTCTGCTTGCCGGCATTTTGCAGAGATGCATGCCAGCAGGTCTGACACACAGGCCAGATCCCATGCCCCCAGAACTCAAGCAGGTTGCTGGGGGACAAGAGCGGGCTGAGGTTTAGAAGTTGGATTTGGGAGCTGAGGGAGCCCACATGGGTGGAACTGATGGGAGAAAACTGTGGGGTCCAAGATGTGGTGAACTGGGGAAGTGCCCATCCCCCCACAGGAAAGCCATGCTGTTGGATTAGGATGGGTCCTTCGGCAGGGGAAGATCCCAGCCTATGGCACCACTGCAACTGAGTGCAGTGTGTTCAGGGCCTGAGGGCAGGGGCAATGCAAGACAGGTGGAACTCACTCCCCACAGCCAGAATGGGAAGTGTGGCCCCTCTCTCACAAGCAGACTTTCCAGCTTGGAAAGCTGGCCTCCACTCTTCTCCCAGTGGGCTCCCTCTAACAGCCAGGAAGATGACCTCTGAACTCTGCCAAGGCTTTGTAAAGCCTTCTAGACTTGTACAACCTAATCACATTCGGCCTTGCCTCTCCAGGCACCTCTGTTGTGGGGGAGATCAAGCAACACTCCAAGAGCTACAAAGCCCCTCCCAAAGCCTGGGACATTCAAATGCTCCACCTGAGCAACTAGAGCTTATCACAGGTGCAAAAGAACATCTCTGCAGTTGGTTTTTTCCTGAAAGCATCAACCACTGACAGGGAGGACAAATCTATAGCTCATTACAGCATCTACCAACTCAGTCAAACAGGGAATGGATGATTCTTACTCATAAGCATCACCTACGATCTTGGAGATTAAGCGGGGGGGTCCCAATACAATTCACACTGCTTTGAAGAAGGGAAGACAGCAGGATAAAAGCAACCCGAGGGACACTACTTTTTAGGAGAAAAACAAAAGTTATAGGCAGTTCAATCTGTGAGGGTTCTCCCCTCTCCACTGCAGACCTCTGGGCTGACTGAAGAGCTGTTCAGAGTCTGTGCAGAGACATTCCACTGGAGAGCAGGTGCAGCAGAGAGCCAATCCAAGGTTTCTGTAACCAAGGCCATCCTAATCATTCTGGTGCATGGAGCCAAGTTTGCACAGGACACAACCTCCCAGCAATAGCCTTTGCATCACCCCTGCCAAGCCAGGCAGGGAAAAGATGCTCTGTGTAGTGCCCTGTGACTAGGGGCCGAGCATGCCACCTCCCTGGCATGGAAGCCAAACATAGAAGGAGCCTCCACTACCACAGGCAACACCTGGGAAGCTAGGGCTGACTGAATCAGTGGGTTCTAGATATGGGGGAGAACCTGGGCTGAACAGTAGTGCTGGCCTGCCTATGCAGACACTAGGCCATTAAGACAGCATGACAGGGCATCAGCAGACCCCATGCTGATGGAACAGCCCTCCATAAGGGTGGCTCTGGCCCCATAATCTCCAGAGACAGTTCTGAAGCTCTCACTCTGCCCAGTCTGAGGCTCTGCCTCTGTAGCTCCAGGGCCCCCACTGGGCCTGTGACTCCACCCCTGAGATTCCAGAATTATGCCTGGCCCCCAAGGCCTCACTACTGAGTCCCCACCACTACTGCTGGGCTGGCAGAACCTCCCATGATCCAACACTTCAATCAGAACCCCTAGCCCTGAGCAGCTGTCATTCCTGGACTTGGTTTGACAGAGTCCCCAGCAAAGAACAGATGCCCTGCAATCCTATTAACTAGGAGCAGAGAGAAGAGGAGCCAGATGAAAAGAAAGTAGCAAAAGAACCCTGGCAATATGAAAAAACAAAATAGTTCGACACCCCCTAGGGAATACAATGGAGCTATAGTAGTGAACCCCACCCACGAGGAAATTGCCAAAATGACAGAAATGGAATTCAGAATAGTGATTGCAAATAAGATGAATGGAATTAAAGAGGAAGTTGAAAATCAACAAAAAGAAGTCAAAAAACCTTTCAGAAAATCAATGAAGAAAAGGAAAATGTCACTAGAGAGCTAGACCTCATAAGAAAGGATATAATAGAACTTAAAGAAATGAAATACTTATTTAGGGAATTTCAAAACACAGCAGAAAGTTTTAACAACAGGCTAAACCAAGCAGAATAATCTCAGAACTTGAATACAAGGCTCTGGAGAGTCATTCACAGAGTATAAAAAAGCCGAGCAATCACTGAGAGAGATATGGGACTATGTGAAGTGAACTAACATTCAAATTATAGCTATCCTTGAGGGAGAAGAAACACCTAAAAGCATGGGAAACCTATTTGAGGAAATTATGGAGGAAAACTTCCCCAGTATCACCAGAAATTCAGACATACAGATACAAGATGGACATTGAACACTGGGAAGATTCATAGCAAATAGATCATTCCCAAGACACACAGTAATCAAGTTGGCCAAAGTCAAAATGAAGAAGAAAATTCTGCAAGCATCAAGATGAAAGCATCAAATAACCTACAAACCCATAACACTAACTGTAGACTTCTCAATGGAAACCTTACAAGCCAGAAGGGATTGGGGCCCCATTTTCAATCAACTTAAATAGAACAACTGCCAGCTTGAAATTTTGTATCCTACAAAACTAAGTTTCACAATCAATGGAGAAATTAATTCTTCTGCAGACAAGCAAACACTGAGGGAATTTGCCATGACTGGACCTGCCATGCACAAAATTCTGAGAACAGCAGTATATGCAAATCAGTGCAACAGACATTCACCAGTGTAAATTCATCCCCACTCCCCAAAACTCACAACTCCTATAAAATAAAAGAACAAGAGGTAAAACAAAGCAATAAGGGACCATCCAACAGGACGAACAAACTAACATCCCCCCTATCAATGCTGTCAGTCAATGTTAATGAACAAAATGCACCTTTCAAAAGACATAGGCTGGCTGAATGGATGAAAAAACAAAACCTGACTATCTGCTGCCTCCAGGAAACACCTCTAAATCACAAGGATGCTCACAGACTTAACTTGAAAGGATGGAAAAAAATATTTCACATATGTAGAAATCAAAAGAGAGCAGAAATAGCTAATTTCATATCAGATAAAATTGATTTTAAGCCAACAAAGGCAATGAAAGACAAAGAGGGTCATTACATAACAGGAAAAAGAGCTATCCAACAAGAAGACATAACAATCTTAAATATATACGCACCCAAAAGAGGAGATCCCAGATACATAAAGCAAATTTTACTAAAGCTAAGCAAAGAAATAAACAGCACCATCATAATTGTCAGGGACTTCAATAACGCACTGTCAGAGCTTGACAAATCATTAAAGCAAAAAATAAAGAAACAATGGACTTAAACCAAACTCTAAATCAGATGGATCTAACAAACATTCACAGAACATTCTATCCCAAAACTACAGAATATATATTCTTAGCAGAACATGGGATATTCTTCAAGGTTGATAATATCCTAGGCCACAAAACAGGTCTTGACAAATAAAAAAAAAAATAGGAATCATACCATGGACCATTTCAGACCACAGTGGAATAAAACTAGAAATCAATTACAAGAGAAACAGTCAAACCTACACAAATTCATGGAAATTGAACAACCTTCTGCTGAATGATTACTGAGTCAAGAATGAAATTAAGATGGAAATTAAAAAAAATTATTTGACCTAAATGACAAAGGAGACATAAGCTATCAAAATATTTGGGACGTAGTAAAAGAATTCCTCAGGGGAAAATTCATAGCCTTAAATGCCTACATCAAAAACACAGAAAGGTCACAAATTAACAATCTATTGTCACTTCTCAAGGAACTGGAAAAGGAAGAACTAACAAAACCCAAAGCCAGCAGGAGAAAAGAGATAATGAAGCTCAGAGCAGAACTAAGTGAATTGGGAAAAGAAATACAAAGCAGTAACGATACTAGAAGTTGGTTGTTAGAAAAGATAAAAGAAATCAACAGACCTTTTGCTACATTAATGAGGAACAGAAGAGAAAGGACCTAAATAAGCTCAATCAGAAATAAAAAAGGAGATATTACAACTGATACCACAGAAATATAAAATATCATCTGTGAATACTATGAAAATCTCTATGCATATAAACTCAAAAACAGAGGAAATGGACAAATTCCTGGAAACACATCATCTTCCAAGACTCAACAAGGAAGAAATAGAACTCCTGAACAGATCAATAATGAGCAATAAGATTGAAGCAGTAATAAAAATTCTTCAAACCAAAGAAAGCCCCAGACTGGGGCTTTCACAGCTGAAATTTACCAGATCTACGAAGAAGAATGGGTAACCATATTGCAGAAATTATTCCATAACATCAAGAAAGAGGGCATCCTCCCCAACTCATTCTATGATGCCAGTATCACTTTGATACTAAAGCCAGGAAAGGACACATCAAAAAAAGTAAACTAGAGATCAATATGTCTTATGAATATGATGCAAAAATCCTCAATAAAATACTAGCAAACTGAATTCAACAGCACATAAAAAAAATAATAATACACCAGGACCAAGCAGGCTTCATTCCAGGGATGCAAAATGGTTCAACATACATAAATTAATAAATGTAATTCACCACATAAACAGAAGCAGAAACAAAGACCATATGATCATCTCAATAGATGCAGGAAAAGCATTCAACAAAATCGAGCACCCTTTCATAATAAAAAAGCCTCAACAAACTAAGCACAGAAGGAACACATATCAAGATTATAAAAGCATATATGACAAGCCCAAAGCCAACATCATATTGAATGGGGAAAAGTTAAAACCATCCCCCAAAGGACTGTAACAAGATAAGGATGCACAATGTCACAACTCCTATTCAACATAGTGCTAGAAGTCCTGGCCAGAGCAATAAGGCAAGAGAAGGTTATAAAGGGTATCCAAATCAGGAAAGAAGAGGTCAAATTATAATTCTTTGCTGATGTTATCATCTGGTACATATAAAACGCTGTAGATTCCAACAAGAGTCTCATGGAGTTGATAAATAAATTCAGCAAAGTCTCAGGTTACAAAATCAATGTACAGAAATCAGTAGCATTCCTATATATCAATAATAGTCAAGCCAAGAATCAAATAAAAGACTCAATACCATTCATAATAGCTACAAAGAAAATAAAACACCTAGGAATACACTTAACCCAGGAGGCAAAAGATCTCTATAAGGAGAACTATGGAATCTGAGGAAAGAACTTGCAGAGGATACAAACAAATAGAAAAACAGCATGCTCATGGATAGGTAGAATCAACATTGTTAAAATGTCCATATGACCTAAGGTGATTAACAAATTAAATGCAATCCCCATCAAATTATCAAAGTCATACTTCACAGATCTCAAAAAAATAATTCTACACTTCATTTGGAACCAGAAAATAGTCCAAATAGCCCCAAATCAATATTGAGCAAAAAATACAAATCTGGAGGCATTACATTACCAGACTTCAAACTATACTACAAGCCTATAGTAACCAAAACAGTATGGCATGGGCACAAAAATACAGACATACACCAATGTAGAGAACCCAGATATAAAACCATCCACATTCAGCCAACTGATCTTTGATAAAGCATACAACAATGTACACTGGGGGAAAGAAACCCTATTCAATAAATCATGCTGGGAAAAATGGACAGCTAAAGGCAAAAGAATGGAACAGGACCCATATTTCTCACCATTCACAAAAATTAATTCAAGATGGATAAAAGAGTTAGATCTAAGGAATTAAACCATAAGAATTCTAGAGGAAAAACTCTGCTATAATAGATATCAGAATATGTAAAGAATTTATGAAGAAGATTTCCCAATGGCAATCACAGCAACAACAAAAATTAATAAATGGGATTTGTTTAAATTAAAAAGCTTCTACACAGCTAAAGAAACAATCAACAGAGCAAACAGAATGTAGAGAATGGGAGAAAATATTCACAAGCTACACATCCAATAAAGGGCTAATAACCAGAATTTGCAAAGAACTCAAGCAAATCGCCAAGAAAAAAACAACCCCATTAAAAAGTGTGCAAAAGACATGAACAGAAGCTTCTCAAAAGAAGAAAGATAAATGGCCAATAAACATATGAAAAATGCTCAATATCACTGATCATTAGGGAAATGCAAATTAAAACCACAATGAGATATCACCTTACCCCAGTTAGAATGGCATTTTTCAAAAAGTCCAAAAATAATAGATGCTGGTGTGGATGTAGAAAATAAGAAATGCTTATACACTGTTGTTGGGACAGCAAATTAGTACAACCTCTATGGAAAACAGTATGGAGATTCCTCAAAGAACTGAAAGGAGACCTATCATTCGATCCAGCAATCCCACTATTTGGTATTTACTCACAGGAAAAAGACTTTTCATAAAAGAGACACCTGCACTTGAATGTTTATTACAGCACAACTCACATTTGCAAAGATGTGGAATCAACCCAAGTGCCCACCAATTCATGAGTGGAGTAATAAAATGTGGTACCTGTATGCCATGGAGTACTAGTCAGCCGTAAAAAGATAAATTAATTTTTTTTTTAAAAACTTAGGATGGAACTGGAGACCATTCTCCTAAGTGAAGTGTTTCAAGAATGAAAACACAACCATCACATGTACCCACTGTTAAAGTGGAACTAAGTGATGAGCACACATGTGCACAGAAGATGTAAAACTCAGTGGAAATCAACGGGGGGGGGGGGGGGGCTGGCAGAGGGGAGGGGCAAAAACCAACCTAACAGGTACTATGAACACTATTTGAGTGATGGGCATAGCTTTACCCAGGACTCAAGCACTACAAAAGTGATCTATTTAACCTAAAACATTTGTACTCCTTAATATTTTGAAATAAAAAGATGTTCGTGTCTCTTGGCTTTAACAAATTCATTCTAAAGAAAGTTTCAAGAGAAGTTATAGCTGAATTCTAAAGAATGGTGGGAAATGGAAGACATTATAGAGGCCTTGTTCTGAGCTTCCAAAAGCGAAGAATTTGGATTTAGTATGCTTGATTCAATGCCTAGGGAAATACTGGAATGGATTATTAAATGTACTATTTATGAGCATTTAGGAACAAAATCAGGGATCACTTAGAAATCATATCAAAACAACTTCACATCCTTATTATTGTTATTTTAGAATATGTTCATGAAATCATAGGAAATGATCAGGAAAACTCTTTAAAGATGGGGTTTAGCACGTTTCTTAAGATATTCTGGTGGACAAGATGAGAAAATATGATAATAGGGTAGAAGGAGCTGACATTGATTGACAGGCTATATCTAGAGTAGAGTAACCAGAAGATGAATGCCAGACTAAAAAGAGGGCTACAATGATGCAAGTAGGCTGTTCTCTTTGTTTTGTCTTAATTGACTTCATCAAATAATGCTCATCAAATTTTCAGGTGACAAGAGATGAGAAGGAAGATTTAATACAAAGGGCAATAGAATCAGAATCAAAGAGAATATGACCAAATACAATAATAGACTGAAATGTGTTAAGACTGAAACCTAACAAGATTGGATTTAATTGAACATAACTCATGTAGTTATGGGGTGTTGAATTTGAAACTAATTTATTCAGGTTGGTTCACCAGGAGGTCTTATAACAGGCATGTAAGCACCACTAAGGAATTGTTGATGGTGTGCAATTGGCCATGTCTCTACCCAATGTCTGCCCCTTAAGAAAGCAAATAGCCTTTCTTAAGTAGGAGAGAAAAGTCTGGAGTGACTGGTAATTAATGGAATTATTCACAATCTGGTGTAGGCTGATGGGAATGTGTCATGATGGGAATCTATCATATGTATCATTATGAGCTGACTGCTTTCCAGAGCATAGTGAAATCATCAGTTCTTTTGTTTTTTATTTTAAAACATTGGAGGGGTACAAATGTTTTTGGTTTCATGTATTGATTTTGTTATGCTTAGTCAGGGTTATAAGTGTGCACATCACCCAGATGGTGTTCATTGTACCCGTCAGGTAGGTTTTCACCCATCCCCTCCTCACCCCACTGCTTGATTTCCACTGAGTTTTACCTCCCTCTGTGCACATGAGTGCTCACCAGTTAGTTCCAGTGTAATAAAAAGCATATGTGATATTTGTTTTTCCATTCTTGAGAAACTTCACTCCAGTTCCATTCAAATTGTTGCAAAAGGACAAAATCCACCCTTCCTCATGGCTGAGCAGTATTCCACAGCGTACATATACCACATTTTGTTAATCAACTCATGAATTGATGGGCATTGGGTTGATTCCACATCTTTGTAATTGTGAACTGTGCTACAATACATATTCCACTGCAGATGTCTTTTTGATAAAATGACTTCTTTTCCTTTGGGTAAATACCCAGTAGTGGGATTGCTGGATCAAATGGTAGGTCTACTTTTAGTTCTTTGAGGAATCTCCATACATACTGTTTTTCATAGAGGTTGTACTAATTTGTAGTCCCACCAACAGTGGAGAAGCATTCCATCTCTTTGCATCCATACCAGCATCTATTGTTTTTGGACTTTTTATAATAAAAAAAGCCATTCTAACTGGGGTAGTGATAGCTCATTGTGGTTTTTATTTGCGTTTCCCTGATAATTAGTTATGTTGAACTTTTTTTATGTTTATTGGCCATTTGTCTATCTTCTTTGAAAAACTTCCGTTTATGTCTTTCACCCACTTTTTAAAGGGGTTGTTTGTTTTTTCTTTGCTGATTTGCTTGAGTTCTGTGTAAATTCTGGTTATTGGCCCTTTATTGGATGTATAGCTTGTGAATATTTTCTTCCATTCTATAGGTTACTCTGTTGATTATTTCCTTAGCTTTGCAGATGCATTTTAATTTAATCAAGTCCCATTTATTTATTTTTGTTGTTGCCATGATTGCCATTGGGGTCTTCTTCATAAATTCCTTGTGGAGGCTGATATCTAGAAGAGTTTTTTCCTATATTTTCTTCTAGAGTTATTATGGTTTAATGCCTTACATTTAAGTCTTTTATCCATCTTGAGTTAATTTTTGCGAGTGGTGAGTGATAGGCATCCTGTTTCAAACTTCTGCATGTGGCTGTCCAATTTTCCCAGCACCATTTATTGAATAGGGTTTCTTTCCCCCAGTGTACATTGTTGTATGCTTTGTCAAAGATCAGTTGGCTGTATGTGGATGGTTTTATATCTGGGTTCTCTACATTGGTGTATGTCTGTATTTTTGTGCCAATGCCATACTGTTTTGGTTACTATAGCCTTGTAGTATAGTTTAAAGTCTGGTAATGTAATGCCTCCAAATTTGTTCTTTTTGCTTAAGATTCTTTGGGTATTCAGGCCATTTTCTGATTCCAAATGAGGCATAGAATTATTTTTTCTAGATCTGTGAAATACGACGTTGGTATTTTGATGGGGATTGCACTGAATCTGTAAATCACTTTGGGTAGTATAGACATTTTAACAGTGTTGACTCTGTCAATTCATGAGCATGATATGTTTTCCATTTGTTTGTGTTGTCAGCAGTTTCTTGCCTCAATGTTTCATAGTTCTCTTTGTAGAGATTTTTCACCTCCTTGGTTAAGTATATTCCTAGGTATTTTATTTTCTTTGTAGCTATTGTGAATGGTATTGAGTATTTGATTTTACTCTTGGCTTGACTATTGCTGGTATATAGGATGCTACTGAATTGTGTGCATTGATTTTGTAACTTGAGACTTTGCTGAATTTATTTATCAGTTTCAGGAGTCCCTTGTTCGTGTGGGAGTGAGCAAGATGAAAACTGAGGGGCTAAAATCCTGTGGGTAGGACATAGGCACATGATGGGTCAAGAAGCAATATGGCATCTGGCATCTTTGCTTGGGTTCGTGGTGACGGAAAATGGCCCAAGGGGGCTGGCAACCTGGTGCTTTATCCTCAAGAAGCTCTCAGTGTACTGGCAGCAGCAGCTTTTAGGCTCATGAGGGTTGAAAGGCTTTCCAGCAGCTCAGAAATCTGCTGATTGACACAGATGTGAGAGTGGGAGAAATAAACGGTTTCACCTACCCTTTTCGCTGGACTCCAAGCCTCTCAAGGGTTGACTTCTGCTGATATCTTCTTCCTTCTTGTTCTGCTCCACAACTTCTTCCCATGGAATCTCTTGTAGGTTCTGGTACTTTTCCCTTGGTATTACATCTGATCTATGTTTGTCTGTTTGTTTGTGTTCATCTGAAACTTTTCCTTATTTCTGTGATAATCTGGCCACTGGTATCTCTGGTCAGCCATCTTAGAAATTCTTCTATCAGTTCTTATTAAAAGGCCAGCTGGGCAATGAACAATATTACCTTCAGGAATCTAAATTCCATCCTGGAATAAAGGTTCCCAGCCTAAGCTCGTGGCTATATAACTGGACCATAGTACTCTAGCTTGTTATAGAATCACCTCCATTGACATGCCCTTTAACATTTTGCCCTCCGTGTTTCTTTTTCTTAAGGACACAAGAAAAAAGTACTAAATTCTTACTAAATGTGGTATAAAATATTTCCAAGGACACTGCTTGACATTTTCAACAAATATTTTTGTGTACCTTCTGTGTTTCAGATCCTGTAACAATCTCTGGGTATGCAATGAGCATGAGGACAGACCCAGTCACTGACTCATCAAACTCACATTCTAGAGGGAGAGACACACATTAGTCAAGTAATCACAAAAGTAGATGTATGATTACACATTAATGATTGGTATGAAGAAAAGACATACATAGTGCTGTGAGTGCTTTGACAGGGGGACTCTCTTCTGTCTAAAGGAGGGTTTTTCTGGAATCTAAAGGATGATTTGATAGTTGAGGGATGAGTGGAAGACAAGCAGACATAGGCACAGAGCAGGAACTCCAAGTACACATTTGCTGGCTTACTTGGGTATGTTATTGTCTCTTTAGCTGTCTTATACTCCTATATTCCACTTGGACTCTGCATAGGTTGTATTTTTTACCTTGGAAAATCTGTCTGGGGTAGAAAGAGGCTTGTCTTTGTTATATTTTGAACAAAGGAGTAGTTTGTCTTATTTTTTCTGGGAACATTCACTTCCTAGCTTGAATTTAAATCTTTTTTTAATTGATCTGTTTTGTAAATTTTGGTTACTATGACAATAAATTGATTCACTTTAAAAGCTATTAACAGCAGATTGGCTATTCTGTTTTCTTTGTTGAGAATATTATAATAGGTAAAATGTCAGCAATAACCAAGAAAATTCCAGGGACAGAGAAAAATGGTACAGGAGTTTGGCAAGATATGTTATACCTTCTGATTCATTAAACATTTCAGGATTTAATTTCTGGCAAATAATTGAGAGATATTCATTCGTTTCATAAGAAAACCCATCCAAGTACTAACCAGGCCCTGATCAACACTTATGTACACATACATTCATTGGGTGTCAGGTAGGAGGGGAGAAGAGGGGATGGGTATATGCAGACCTAATGAGTGCGGTGTGCACCGTCTGGGGAATGGACATGCTTGAAGCTCTGCCTTGGGTGGGGCAAAGGCAATACATGCAACCTAAACATTTGTGCCCTGTAATATGCCGAAATAAAAACAAACAAACAAACAAAAAATTGGTTTGAAGGGAGAGGAGGGTATGGAAAAGGAAAGGCTTTTTCCATTTTCTCATTAATGAACAATTTTCTTCTGAATAAATATTTCAATTAAAGATGGTTAAGTTCTGTGATTATCCTCTTAGAAAGGCCACAGTGCCTATTTAAGCAATCATAGCACTTTTTCATACCTCAGTTTTTCCATCTGTAAAATAGACATTGCAGGACTTTTCCATATTAATCTCACTCTGAAAGCTCGTGATGCATTCAAGAGCAGGGATAATATTTTATTCATTGCTGTGTCCCTGCATTTAACAATTTTGACACGTAATATATGATTAATAAATAGCAACAGATTAAACAACAACAAAAAATAAAGAATATCCAGAAGAGTAGGTTTAAGAATGATAAGCTCTCTTTGGTTTTCACCTAATTTTATTCAATATTTTAAATCTATATTTATTGATCTTCTGATGTGAGCCAAGAACTGTGCTAAGTACTAGAAATAAAAAGAAAAATAAGACAGACTCCTCACCCAGTAATGAAACTATATGCCTGAATTGTCATGGGCACAATGGAGGAATGTTAAAGCCAGAAAAAATGTGGTGAAGCTGATGCCAGGCATGTTTCCCTTCTTTTATGCAGCATATCATAAAAAAGGCAAGAGCACACCTGAGCAAATCACAGTGTCTTTAGTGTATTTTCCATTTTCTAAAAACAGTGGGTATGAGGCAAATATATTACTTAAACACATTACCTGACAGTAAAAATACCACCACCATGCACCCTCAGTACAAAGCCAAGAAAGTCCCTGAGTTTATATACTCTGAGAAGAGAATATGTCAATGAGTTGCCAAACAACAACTTTCTGCCTAAGTTAAGAACTACCCTGACTTTGGGCCAGAATGCCTCCGTTCAAATTTTAGCACTTCGAGTTGATGGCTGTATAATGTTGGACAAGCCACCGATTCTGAGTTTTATTTTCTTCTTCTGTAAAATGAAGATAATAATAGTATCTAACATAGAGGGTTATTGTGAGGATTAAATAAGTTGACATTGGTAAAGCTTTTAGAATAATGTCTAGCACATAGTAAATACTCACGTGTATATGCGTGTATGTGTACTTGGGCTAAATAAAATGAACATGGCACACCAAAGGCCGAAGTAAGTCAGTCCTTTATCTAAACAGAAGAAACCAAGAACAGAAATCCACAGGAAACACTCAGTGCTCACTTTAGAGCTTGTCTGTAGACTTCTTTTACATTAGAATTGTAATACACTGGAGAATGCTATCAGCAGGGGAGGCAGTCCTGGGCCACAAGTCTGCACACTCTTTTGCACCGGGTCCTGTGATGGCAGAACCTTTCATTTCATCTTTATTGTTTACTATAATGAAGACCCCTGTGATACCTTTAAAATTTTTTAAAAAGCCATCTTTTCTACAGTATAATTTTCATTGTCAAATTACCCCTGCTGATGTACCTTGTTTCTGAGCTCTGGTTTGCTTTTTCTTAGCTGTGGCCACCACCACAGCACCCACACCAGCAGCAGGAAGTCTGTCCAGCCGTCCCTTGAGCCTCTTCACCAAGGTAATATACAGATTTTTGGCTCCTGTGCTGTCAGCCCGGTTGACATAGCTCCTAATGCAAGAAAGACCAAGGGAAATCCCAAATTTCGCACGGGAGGACTAGCTGCATTCTGGCCTTACATCTTCAGCACCGGAAGAGACAGACAGGAAGTGGGCGCAAAGAACACTGGGATGTGAACTTTGAAGCCCTGCCCACTTCCTCAGCATGCCTGAGTTCTCTCATCTTAAAAGATTAAAAAACATGTAACATATTCTGTTTCATAAAAATATCCCATTTGATCTACAAATCTTCTGGGTTAGAAACTCATAGTAATTAAGAGTAACCGCTACAATTTCTCAAACTGCTACAGTGTGCCAACACCATTATAAACACTTGACATAAATCAACCCCGTTTCTATGCACATTTTGTAGATCAGGATGCTGAAGCTCAGAGAACTTAAAATATTGTTCACATTCAAATAACTAGTAATTGGCAAATCCAGTATTAAAGCTCAGGTGCGCAACACTCCAGAGGCCACATTCTTCTTATTGTGACAAAATCTCCTCACCATCTTCAGATCACTTCCACTTCTTTTCCTAGGGGGGACAGAGAGGGGCAAATGGACAGACTTCACAGCTTATTGTTCTCCATCATATTTCACTTATCCAGGATCTATTTTACAATTTCTGAATTATCCATGGCTCTTATTGATCTTTCTCTTTCATGCTATTTACTTTTTAGATAGTCAATGGCTTATTAGTAAGTTTCCTGAGCCGTGAAATGTGGAAGGGCTAAAGTTTGAAATCAGTGAATATTATTATCCAAAATTATAAAAACGATTCTAATGTAAAAGAAGCCTAAAGGCAGGGTCTAAAGTGCGAGAGTGTTGCGTATGTGGAAAGTGTTTTGAAGCATGCTGCTTTTAGAAGCTGTATGTTTTCATAAGTTTCATACGTAGGTTTAGTGCACCTCCCCGTTATGCTAACACCCCACCCCCAACCTAGTCTTATTTTCTTTTAATTCATATAGCAAGTTTTTTCTTAATCAATAATAAACAATAGCATTGGTCTAACCCAGGACATATTATGAATTCTGCATTAATGAAAGCCAAATTAATAAAGTTTTACTGTATCCAATTCCTGTCTTTTTTTCTATTGTTTCTAGATTTATTATTAATAGTTTTGTTTTGGTGAGTATTTACACTTCCATAACAAAGGAAGATTATTTAACAAACGACCTTTCCAAATGACAGAAATACCAGTATATGTAAAGAATATGCCTGTAAATAGTAATGGTTCACATTGATGTTAACTTTATTGAAAGCATCATTGTGTTCCTTGGCATGAGGAAAAGTAATACTTTAAATCTTTCAAATGCAATAATAAGAGGCTGTAGTGCTTTAGGAAATTGGAATCTGGAAGTCATAGGATGGGTCAAGAGACCAGTTCCTCCTCTAAGGAGCCTGTGTAGAAAGAAAAATAGCAGCATTGTGCTGGAGGTCTAATGAGACACCACCACCAGGGGCTGTCCTGCTGAACTCCCACGTAACCTACTGAATGCTTTGAAAAAACCTACACTTTAAGGTAATTCTGCAGCTGTGAATTGGCAAATTGGCTAGAATTCTGAACAGCCTAGAATTTAAGGCTGAAAAAGGAGGAAAAAAGGTATTTTATCAGGTCTTATAAAGTTATTTGGTTTTTCTCAGAGACCAAACCATCACAAAACACCCATTTTGACATTGAATATGTCTTACACAACCTCCATGAAGCCATTGAATTCTTATCTATTTATATGCAGAGAAATACGTGATGCGTGTGTGTATATGTATGTGTGTGTATGTCTGGGGGTGGCAGGGTAGGTCTTTTTCAAGTGCAGAAGTTGAATGTTTTAGCTTATTTTGGGTCCTTGCAAAATGATTTAAAATGGCTATACGTATGTGACAAAAATTTATTGGCTTGCATTCTCAAAATGATTTTTTTCAGAATAAAAAAGCTTTACAAAAATTACTTGTGGGTCACTACACCTCCCTCCTCCAACTTTGGTGTTGCTTTTTCGTTTGCGAATTTTGTGGTTGAGGGTTATCTATGAATCATTGGCAAGCTCTAGTTCAATCAATTTAGAAAGAACTTTTAGGGCTGAGTTATTTTTAAATGCCTGAAAATGAGGGAGCTGTAAATGGAAATCTAATCACAGCTTAACCTGTAGTCATGCAAACAGTCAACTATGAAATCAAATGAGTTTCCAACCCTCTTAACCCATTAATGGTTACTGACTAGCTATGTTGCCCAAACATCATTTTTCAAAGAGCAGGAAAAGGGAAAGGCACATATCTGGATGGGGGTGCGGTTGATAGGAAGGGAGCGGTGCTGTGGATACAAAGAAGGAAATCTCTAGGATACAACAATTTCCTCATAGACGCAGGCATGCAAGCTTACATAAGCATATATCTTCCTGTGTTACACATTGGTCATGGTTTTTCATGAAGCCTTTCCCTAGTAAATATTAAGCAAAGGACTGTATTATCCTAGTTCAACTGCATCTGATTTGGAATACTTGACATTTCAGAAATTCAGCCTCTGCCATCCTCATGATTGGACTTGCTGAAAAACACAGTCCCAGGGTTTTGGGGGGATTTTATGTCCATTTGAAAAATACGTAACTAGTTGGCTCTCTTCCTAGCAATTCTCCATTGCCCTTCCTATTTTGCAGGTTTCATCTCTCTCTATTTCCTTTTGTAATTTTCTTACTTTTTCACTCTATCTTCTTTTCCCTGCCACTTTTCAGGATACCCTGCTTCTTTTCATATGCTCAGCTCAACTTTATTCTATCACTGTCCTAAGAGTTACAACCACAAACAACCAAAAAATATCCAGAAAGCCTACTTTGAGGAAAAAATAGTTGTATAAACACATGTAAGAATTCAAATTAGTGAACAGTGCACACATAAGGAAAGAGTTGTATTCATGTGTATGTGTGTATTGACATATATAAATATTAATACATGTGGTTAATTAACTGATATGTGTTAATTTTCTTACTTTTATTTATATACTTCTTCAGACAAGGCAAGCATTCTCATATTATGATAAACAACAGCTGAATTAAAATTCTCTACTTTGGTAAATTATCAAGACTCCTTTCTTACATCCTGAGTTGCCACCACAACTAATCTGACTCTAGACCAAGGTAAAAACCTGAATGAATAAGGAAAATCCCGTTTGGCATTCAATGAAAGTCATGCTTGACTATTTCATCTCTTGGTAGAAAAAGGCAAGCTTGTTAAATGTTGCTTTAGTGCCAAGTGGTAATTACCCCCAAATGATTTTCTGGGGTTGGACCAAGCCTCTTTTATGAACATTTACCTCCAATGTCAGAGTGTGAGTGAGAGCAAAAACAGTCTCTTTTTCTTCCACACACAGTCATAAAGATGAGGAATAAAAAGAAAAGCCAAAGTAAACATTTTTGTTACTTTTCTTTTCTTTCTTTCTTTTTTTGTTGGATGTGGAACCTTGAGTAATGCATTTTTCCCTGTGTGTTCTGAAAAATGCCAACTGTGACCATGGTCCTTTGGTGGAACTTACAAAATCTGTGTATATATAGCACATGAAGTAGCTTGTTATTAAACTATTACCCCAGTTTCCAAAGGTCCATCCCAAACCCAAACTACAAGAAAGAAAAAGTAATGTCTTGGTTTTGAAAAGGTTGGAATTAAATGGGAAGAATACTCCACATTTTTTTTTATAGTTGTCATTCTTCCTTTACCTGAGATCCTGTTTGTCATTGTATGCTTATCCATTATAAATACTCTGCCACATCCACACCAAAGGGGTATACATGGGGAAGAATGAAAATTGCCTGCCGTAGCATGTACAGCTCTCATTTTATTAGTTGATATAAACAACGCTTGAGGTCTTATGTGTCCCTCCTTTGAGATATGTTAATCACAATATTTAATAAGTTGACAGTTGATTCATACTCCAAACTGCATTCTAAAAGATCTCAAAGTCATTTCAAAATATTGGGAACGTGCAATGAAGTATTTTGTCCTAAGTTTTTAACATTTGTGATAGTTATAAGCTGCTTTGTCATTAATATCCATCAAATGGAGGACATTTGGCTGAAAATGAAGAAAAGATTTATTAAATTTAGCTTCAATTCTATTCATGAAACTGAAATATATGTAGGAATATGAAAAAGACTAATGTCTCTATGTTAAAGAAATCGATTTCCAGGGTGCCAGGTGGAAAAGTGTAATTGAAATTGACCCATTAAATGATTACATTATTTGTATACCAAATCTAATATATTTCATAAAACTATAGAGCTGTTTCAGTAACTACCTGCCAAACTGTATATATTATTCCTAATTAAATTTTATAAATGTACTTATAGAAATGTGAGGTTGCAGAATTATCCAAGTTATATGTCTCTACATTTATGAAACCTGCTCCAGAGAATTAAGACAAGGCAGTGCATTTCTAATCTCATGACTATTTCATGACTAGTGAAAGCTATAATAAACAAGGTGACAAAATGAATATTCAAGGGAAGGTTCCAAGTTAAATTTCTAAAATACATGTGGAAATTCACCTACTTCTTTCTTATTTTCCCCCAGTAAATCACATTGTAGTTAACCCTTGACCTTTACAAACACATTTAACACCTACATTTTGAGTGCCTGCTAAGGTGTGGTAAAATGCCAGGCACATGCATTTTCAAATATGCAATTTCCTTTAATCTTGGGAACCACTAGGTATAACAGTCCTCATTATTCATATTTGGCTGGTGAGGGATGATGGGCAACTTGATTAAGGTAAAAAATATTTAATTTTATGGTTGCTTTTAATCTCCCCCTCTTCCATTATTAGATTGTGAGTTTCTGAAGGGCAGGAATAATGCCCTATTCATCTTTGTATTGAAAGAATAAAAGAAAAATGTGTTGTTTTACAAATGACTTAAAGATCCCTTCCCACTTTGATTTTGTTTTATTATGTTTAATTTTCATTGAAAGCAAATAATCAAAAGACTCTAAGATATTTATTTAATTTTATGTTATTGGCATACAATTGACAAATAAAAATTGTATATATTTAGGTGTATGGTATGAAGTTTGATATATGTATACACTGTGAAATGGTTAAATCAAGTGAATTAACATACACATTGCCTCATATACTTATTTTTGATTGTGAGAACACTTAAGATCTATTCTCAGAAATTTTCAAGTATGTAATACATTATTATTAATTATGGTCACCATGGTGTACAATAGATCTCTTGAACTTATTTCTCCTAACTGAAAGTTTTATCCTTTGATCGACACCTCCTCTTCCCCCACCATCTCCTCCCCCAGCCCCCATTCTACTCTTTGCTTCTATGCTTTTGACTTTTTTACATTCCACATATAAGTGAGGTCATAATATTTACGAGAGGCAAAGATATTGTATATTTTTTTCTTCATAATAATGGCAAATATTACATTAATAGTATAGTTTTGGGAGAAAATATATTCTCTTTCATATAAGAAGATACTGTTAATGGCCAATTTTACTTTTAAAAAATTATTGAGCATAAAAGATGCATAGAGATGAGTAAAGTAAGGTTCTTAAGGAGTTTCAGAATATTATGAAATAGGCTGTTTGTCACCCTGGTGCTTCCTCTCTCCTTGGTCCCAAGGGATTTTTCCTAACCCAGGACTATCTTTCTCAGGGAGAATTAAATATTTTTTGCTAATCATTGAGGCAGAACTGAGAATGATCCTAGTGAGGTGACAGAGATAGGTCCCTGCTCTAGGAATTCATCTCTTCTCCTGTAGTGGCTACAGGACATAGTGTCTGCAGAACAAAGATAAACACAACAAGCATGTCAGCAAAGCATTTGGCTTCCACGAGGTCAAATGGCTAGGGATACGGGGGAAATTTAAGGCAGAGAATTCAGGGGCAGGGGATACACTGAAATCCAAGGGGGCAGACGATGCATTGAGAGTAACAAGGTTCCAGTCTGCAAGTCCATGGCTCCTGAGACTCCAGAGTCTGACCCTGAGCTGTGGAAATTGGCAAGGTTAGTTCCCAGACCTGGAGTAACTGATTTGCTAAGAAGTTCATGAAGAAAGGAACATATACAGAGGGAGAAGCCCAGGTATAAGTGGGACCAATGTTGGTGCCAAACTAGTTAAAGGGTGATTAGACAGCAATCTTCTCAGTATCATGGTTAGTTGGTAGCGCCTCATATCTATCTACTCAAGAAAAGAACTGGTTCTAAAGACAGTAATGGTATTGAACCTAGAGGATACTATATCTGCTATCTATTGCTAGTCTAATGCTGTGTGTCAAATCACCCTAAAACTAAGAGGCTTACAAAAACAAGCACTTATTATTGCTCATAAGTTTATGGTTCCCCTTGATCTGGGCCAGGTGTGGCTGACTGTGGCTGGGCTTACTTGTGAGTCTGTAGTCAGTTGGCAGAAGCTGGCTGAAGATGGTGAGCTGAGGATGGTCTTGTTCATGTGGGTAGCTAACGATTAGGGTGATGGGAATTTCTGGGAAACAGGTGTCTCACCATTCAGCAGTCTTAGCCTAGCCTCATTTCTCATGGCACCAGACGGGGTGGTTTCCAGGAGAACAAGCAGAAGCATGTGAGTTTTCTTGAGATATAGGCTCAGAACTGGCACATTGGCACTTCTCCCTCATTCTACTGGTTGAAGTCACAAGTATAGCTCAGATTGAAGGGATGGGAAAATTGACTCCGCCTCTTGATGAGAGAAGAAGCAAAGTTGCATCCTAAAGGCATGGATATAGAGAAAAGTGAAGAATTGTGGACATTTTGCAATCTACCATATTTGGAGCCCTAAACTTCAACTGCCAGAAAGGAGGGATTAGAATCTAGGGGCCAGGAAAGGCCCAAGATCTTCTCCCATGGCCAGCTGTAAATGTCCTTCCTTTCAGAATGTTGATCTGAGCTTATTGATAAGGGATAAGCATATGGCTATGGTAGCTCTCCTTCGGGTGTGGAATAATCAGTAGGTTGCTTGACAGTCTAGTACTTACAGGCAATTTTAATTACAGTACCTTATATGCAGTTTATTCTTCTTTAAAATGTGAATAATTATAATACCTCATAGGATTTTCATGAGGATTAAATGAGTTAAGAAAATTCTTAGAATGGGATCTTGCACAAAATGATTGCTCAGTGGGTGTTAGGTGTTGCTGTTATTGTTGTTTTATTATCATTATTTTCATTATCATTATTATTTGTCCTTATTGATCTATATAGAATGAGATGATTACAGGCAATGCAGAATACTGAGGGGTAAAGGGCTTTTTAAAACTGCAACAACCTTCTTTTCCTTCACATAAGAACAGCTTTGAGCAAAGCAAATATTTTGAGTCATTTTTTTTTTTCTGGTAAGGGTAATATATTTGTGCCAATTGGACGCACTTTGTGAGGAGCACAGCTTGAAAATCATTTCCCTAAGAGAACTAGGATCACAGACTCAAATGCCCATGAGGCCTGGCTGGTAACACAAATGAGCAAATCAGTAGGGTGTAATCCAGTAGAGGGCTGGGTGCTGAGGTGAATTGGATCACTGTCTATGCATATGAAGGACAATCTCAGATAGAAGTGGCCTTGACTGGTGGTGGAAGTAGAAAAGAGGCTATTTCTTGTGATCACAGCTTTTTCAGAAGGTAATGAGATTAGTTAGAGGAATAGAAAATGAACATGATTCAAGTAGTGAGATAAGATTATGGAAGCTCTTGAAATTGAGATTGAAGTCTTAGTAGGAAAATTTGGATTTAACATGGTGACACGTTTAATGGAAAATATAACTTTAAAAAAATTAACTTAATTTAACAAAAAATAATAAACAATAGTATAAACCAATAATAGCAAATGAAAGTATAAAGACTACCAGGAAAATTGGTGCTTGCTACTGAGCAGCTGAGGTCAGAGGCAAAGGCTGTGGATTTGGAGAATGAATATTTTTGAAGGTATAAGGGAGTAGCCTGAGGTACAGAGGAACAACAGTGCTAGGAATTCCTCATCCTTTACTCTAGAGCTCTTTAGAACTGTGCTGCAACAAAGCATTATGTAATAAAACCTACATCATTCTTTGTAACGATGAATGCCAACAATCTTTTCTCAGCAGTATCCATTCACATTGGGGAAGGGTACCAATTAGATATCAGATTGAGTTGGGGGGAGGGGGGAAGGATGGGGTGTATGCCTACATGATGAGTGCATTGCGCACCGTCTGGGGAATGGACATGCTTGGGGATGCTGACTCGGGGAGGTGGGGGGTGGGGGGAGGGGATGGAGATATGACTACATGGTGAGTGCCAGGCAAACTGTCTGGTGAATAGACACACTTGAGGCTCTGACTCAGGGGAGATGGGCAGGACATGGACATTGTATATAACCTGAACTTATGTACCCCCATGATGAGCTGAAATAAAAAAAAAAACTTTAAAAAACAAAAAAACAAAAAACAGTATCCATCCAAAGTAGAATGCATCTGGGACGTGTGCATTTCAGTGTATGTGTGTGGGCAAAACTAAAAGGTTTACATCACCTACAGATATTCCTGGGCATCCTGTATACAGATGATTGTCCTTATGTGGTATATCTAGAATCTATTTCTGGACATTTCTGTCTTGAAAGCTCGGTTTTCATTGTGGCGTGTCATCTTCCTGTTGCAAACTCATGAGTACCAATGCATTATGGCTGTATTATATGACCCTCTCTCCCAGGCTAGTCTACTAATTTGGTTTAAAAATCTAAGCCACATCCTACTTCTTTGATTGGTCGATTTGTTCCCACCCCCACCCCCAAGAATCTCCTTAGGTTCTTTATTTTCCGCTCGTGACACTCTCGAGCACATCTTATTCCTTCTCCATTAACTGGGACTTGTCAGTGGTTCCAGGTAATATGTTTATAAAAATGTCAACTTTTAGCCACAAGAGATCACTTTTTTCCCTCCAAATGCTAATGCCAATTCTTCCTATAAAAGTGCTGAGCCCATCTCTATTTATGCCTCCATCAGTCTCTGTCTCTGCAACCCAATGGCTATTTTCAGACGTGAGGCTTTACCCTGCCTGGTTCATAATAGGGGTTCCATGGTCAAGTTGCAGCACAATCTCTTGGGTTGACCAAGAATGCAAATTGTAGAGAGAAGCTGACTTCAGAGGATTGTCTTCTTTGGACTTAAAGCATCCCCAATGGAGGAGGCATCTTTGACCTGCTGAAGAGAAAGTCAATGCTTTCTTCTGTCCTGGAAGCCAGGGTGGAAGTAGATCTCTAAAACCTCACACAAGGACCCTCCCTAGAACTCTCTCACCTGTCACAACCTTGGCTCAGATTCTTCTTCAGGAAATGGGCTTCAAAGGCAGCTATACCAGGTGCTGAAAGAACACTGACCCATATTCTAGTCTGAGCAGAACTCTGTCATAGGCAAGTCATTTGACTTCTGTATGCCTCAATTTCTTTCTACATAGAACGATGGGATCACCCTAGATGATTGTAAGTGTGTTTCAGCACTAAGATTCTAATCTATGTTAAGTGACAGGGAAATATAGTAGGCTTCTTGAGTAATACAAATTACTGTAAAGGTATATGGGCAAAATTGGGCTATTCTTCCACTAAACACAGTTTTTAGCAGCTCAAACCACCATTGCTCTTCCAAACTTTCCCATCATAGGCCATGCTTTTCCGTAGTTTCTACTTATGTAGAGAAAGCAGAGCTATAAAGAGTTAGGGGAAAATGAAAGAAAAATACAGTCACCCAAATGGGAAAACATGGTGTGGTATATCAGTATATTTCATCCCTCCAGATAGACCTAGTGTGTACCAGAATGTTATCTGGCAAGGACAGAGAAAGAAGATGAAGAAGATGTAGGGTAGATAAACTGAATTTTTGAACTAATTAAGATAAAGTTAAAGAATTCTGATGCATCCATTTCAGGATAGACACGGTACTGCTAATGGGATCAGAAATCTGCCAAATACTTTGATTTTTAGCTTTATGTATGCATCTCCATGCAAGAGATGGCCTTCTATTCCATTTGGAGAGGACCGATTGACATCCAAAATCTCTCTTTCTTTTGGACAGTGCTTAAGTAGGCACTGCCAATGTTTGTACAAATCTACTTTTGTATGCTTTCTTTGCAGACTGACTCTCTATTGGTTGATATTTTCTTTTCCAGATATGTTTGTTTACTAAACATAACATGGTCCAGTCTTGCCGACTTAGGAGTCATTTTTTTTTCTTTGAGTTACTTTGTACAACTCTGCTTTGCTTCATTGTACGTTGATGTTACTCTTGATTTCTGAATGGGAAATCTCGTTTTCCTTTCCTAACACATGAGAAGTGAAGACCTCACTGAATTCCCAAGTAGTAACAAGAAACATATACATAGTTTCACGTTTGTTCTTGACATGATTTGTACACAATTTTGCATGAAGAAATTAGTATATATTTCAAAGTTACGTTCTAGTTCCATAAAATGTTGTGGAACTTTATTAGAACCACATCCTATGAAGTTCTCCTTCCTCAGTTATTGTGACATTTTTTAAAATTAATAATCAGTCTTTTCCCTCCAGCATTACGTATTCAACTTTGCTGCCTGACTGTTAGCTCCAGGAGAACATGTATTATATTAATTATATCCCCAGATCTGTGGGGCATCAGTCACAATGCTGCATTGTTGAAAGCAATATTTAAATATGATCTAGCCCCAATCCCATTGCAACCCATCACCCTTCCTTTCTCTTCTCATCCTACCTCTTGGTAAAATGGTATGCAACTTTCCCAGAAATATGTGGATAGCTATATAGTCTTATTTTAAAATGTTATTATACTTTAAAATATACCATTTTACAGTTGTGTATTAAGAATTGTTTGAATGTTTTTGAAGGAAATGTCATAGCTTGCCTAAGGAACTGTTTCAATTCTCTAGCACCTAACACTCTCCAAATCTTCTTTAAATCTAAATTGACCTTTATCTAGATCTCTGTCCCCATAGAGTATTGACCTGCATCAGCTCTGCAAAATTTCTCTTTGGCAGAAGTCATAATCTTTCCTGAATTTACCCAGATGATGATTTGCTATTTTTGTAAGACAACACTGCCATTTTGCCAAAAGTCTTCTGACTTGCAGGAATTGGCTGCCAGTGATGATTTCTTGGGCTGCAAATAGGGCAACAGCTGTCCCTTCCATACCAAGCTGTGGATACAAGGTTGCCAAAGAGGCATTGTTCTAGAAACTGAGACACTGTGATAATTAGCTCAGCAATCAAGGTAAACTTAAGTGTTTTTATCTCTTGGAATAACAGAAAAATTAGGATAAAAAATATGTGTTATTTAATTTTATGTAACTTTTGTTATGCCTCTGAAGTTTGACTTCTACTTAGTGCAATGGACAATGATGATGTTGTGAAAGGAAAACAACTTTAAATGAAAAATGATGAGACATAGGGTTTGATCCTTGCTCAGTCTTGCTAGGATACATATTTTAATTTCCTTTTTGAGAATTTGGTTCTACCATGTGTAGAATGAGGCTCTTGTGCAAGGTGATATTTAAGAATTTCTGGTTCTACAATTATCTGCGAGCATGTACTTCTAATCTTAGAAAAGATTTGTTTTCCGTGAGCTATGACATTTTCAGTATAAGGTTTTGGTAAGCTCATAAATCTGTCTTATAAATTTCCAGATTTAATTTACTAAATGAAAAGATCAAATATTACCAGAGGAGTTTCCAATCATACTTAGACTTGCCATTCATTCAGATTTTTTACTTGGACAGCAACTATAAGGTCAGCGTGGGAAATCTTCCAATTGAGGAATCTGTCTCCCTATACTGATGCCTCCATATTCTCTTTCCCTCTCTCTCTCTCTCTCTCTCTCTCTCTCTCTCTCTCTCTCTCTCTGTCTCTCCACTGTCTGTTCTCTAGTTTAGTAATATGGGCAGATAAATCCCTAGGGTCCTAATTAACATCCTTATAATATAATTTAACTATTTAAAGGGTACTTAGAGGATTTTATTTAGTAGTTCACAATGTATTTGTGAATTCCATATGGAAACTCAAATTAAGTGTATGTCTTTTACAAAGAAATGGATCCCTTACATTCCTTTGAGTCAGCAAACATCTCAAATGGGCTTCCTGGCCTCACTCATTGTGTATTTCTGCCTAAAAATGGTGCCTTTCCCAAGCTATTTACGTCTTCAAGTTTAAGCAGTAAGGTCATAATTTCTCTCTGGTGCCAATGGCTGTTCTTTGTGGTTATGTGAATTTTGTTTTAGCATGCAACAGCATAAATCATTTATTTGTTCTGCATAGGAGAGGGAGAATAGGAGAAAAGTATAGAGTTAAAAATAATTCTTTTAAAAAACCTGTGAAATGTAGTTTTTTATTAGATTATGTAAGATTTTTGCTTACTCAAGCCAAAGGAATATGGAAAATAATAATTAGCCCATAGTAAAGCTACTTGGGGGCTTTTTGAAGAGTTAAATTGTTGTATTATTTATAGACAAAAAAGGTAATATTTTTTGTGTTTTCTCGCCTCAATTTGTCTTGTTGCTTTAACACATTACATGTTATAATGTAATCTATGAGATAGAAACAATACCAGGAGTCCTAATTAAATTAAAAGTAATTACCAGTTGTACAGATAGGGCTTTCAATTGAGCAGCAGGAAGTTGATATTTTGTCATCCCAGTTTATCTCCATGCACCGAGCACGATTCTTTGTACCAATTATTAATGGCATTTTCTCAACGGTCATGAAGAGTGTGGGAAACAGGGAACAAGAAAGAACAAAAGAAAGAGAGGAATTAGGGAAGGCTCAGAGCAAGACAGAGACAGAGAGGAATCTTTCTGATGCTGTTCTTCAATGAGGATCCAGAGAGATTTTTCATACATCGAGGCACCTATTGCTGTTCTTTACTCACCTATGAAAGAAATATTTGCCCAGCCCATATTAGTAGCATATCCTAATTTTTTCTGACCGCAAACAGAATTTTAAAAAGAGAACCTCACACATTCTGTGCTCAAGGTTTGGTTTATGATGTGACAGATTTTTCCATTTTCAGAAGGAAAAAAATCGTTCCAGCTCCCAACAGGAATTTAATTTGAGAGAGGGAGGGAAATGGCAATATATAAAGATTTCCTACTGTCCAATTTCTTATTCTGCTTTTCAACTGGGCATCTTTTAACAATTGGAAGCAATACCATTCTCCCAAGAAGAAACACAGTGCAGGCTTTTTAAGAGCATTTACAGAGTGATGTCCGTTTGATTGACCATTATCTTGCCGGCATGCTGCTGCTACAAATATGAGCAATTATTGGGAAAGCAGTCAAATTAAATTTTCATAACTATAAAACTGCATTTTACCTTAGGGGCACAGCTTTCTGCCTATTTCTACAATCTATTTTCTATGCTTTATATTAAATCTAAACAAATGAATGTTTACCAACATTAATATTTTAACATAGCATGCCAGTCTGGGCCCTCTCTTCATACGACTTTTTCATCTTTCTAGAAATGTTCTACAGAGAGTTTAACTTTTGTAATATAATATGGTCATTTCAGAGAGGCTTTTCTTAATGGCTTCTTTCCTATCCACCCAAATTTACCCTTGCCTAATTCTTGCCTTTAATGATCAGACAAAATCAACAAATGGGTTGCCTGAAATCAAGTTTAATTTTTTTAGATCATTCTTACTGAGGATTTAAAGCCTGATAACTTCAACAGGTCCAACCAATATAAAGATGACAAATGTTGTAAGTGGCAGGTGGGATGCTGTGTTCCCTTTGCATAACTCACAGCCAACATTATTAACTGAGCACAGATATTGGCTCTCAGTAGCCATTTGAATTGATTTGAGTTGACACGTGAGGTGAAACCGATTTTGCTATTCCTGGTGTAAAATGGTTTTATCTTTGCGTTCCTGCCACCCTGCTTGGCATCTGCCATATAGCTCCATCTTAAGTTATGCTGGGAAGCCCAGCCTGACCAGGTCTTTCTCTTCCTTGAATCACCTGAGACCTCTACTCCCCGTTTTACCTGTCCTTCAGATCTAGCTCAGTTCTTATCTCTTTCAGGAGTCATGAAATTTTCCCAGGTTTCTCTAGATCAGATTGACCCCTCTTCTCCGATGATGATTATGCCCCTATTGCTACAGTGACCACATGCATTGGTTATTTTCGACAGCCTTGATTTACCTGCTGTCTTGGCCTCCTGTCTGATTCATGTCACCTTCTCTCTCAAAAGTGTCCCAGAGTGAAAAATACATTACATAGTCTCCTTATTCATAGCCTATAACTTATATTTGGCTTTTAATAACCTGTCATCTTATATGAATCTAATTGTTTTACAAGTTAACATTCCCTACTTGCTGAACTACTGGAGGGCTTCTCTTCTATCCTCCCTCTGGAAGTAGGCTAGACATGTAGAAAATTCCTCATAAATCACTGACGTTTGAATACTGGTAAATTCTCTCTGTGGCATGTTCAGAAGGCCTTTTTCAGATGCACTTAGATATCCCTAATGGTGAAGTAACTCGTGAGGCTCTGCTAGGATCTATGGCTTATTCTTGTTCCTGATCTGTAGCTCACCCCCTGTCACCACCCTTATGCCCTCCCAGGGATGATGTCATTGGCAGCAACTTCACCCAAGTTGTAGGGATTTCTGATGGATGGTAAAGTCCATTTTATTGGCCTATTCTGAAAACCCAAAACTCCTGTCATCTCTGCTCCCCTTCACATGGCAGACATTTGTGTGCCCTGTTTGTTTCCTGACCTTTCAAGAGAAGACTAAAATACATATATTATTTAATGAGCATGAAGATTTTTTGAATCAAAATGAAATTTTAACCTGTGTTTAGGCCCAAATGATATTATGTGCTTTAATTTTATAGAATTGCATAATATTAGAACAGAAAAAAACTCTAGAGATATAATTTAGGTTAGCATCTCATTTACAAGGGTTAAGAGCTTTCAAATTCTGTATTTGAGTTCTCATTTGGATATAAAATTGGGAAGATTGAATTAAAATATTTCCAAGTTCTTTTGTTGCTTATTTTATGAAAGGTGACATTTTGATTTAAGGAAAGGAAAATCTTGACAGGAAACAATCATGGGAAAGGATAAAGAGAAAGGTAAACAGCTTAGAAAGAAGTGATAGGTTCTTGGGAATCTGTCTATAGTACTGCTGGATGAGATGGGGTATTTATACCTCAGCTCATTGACTGTATTCATCATCAACAAACTTCATAGTGAATATGTGAAGTTGAAGACCCCCTTGTGACTGTTACTTTGACCTTGTTACAATATTACCTTGTTTGGAAAGGATAGTAACATCACCCTATCACTTTGTCTTCACCTCTGTTATAAAAAGGCAAGCAAAAGCATTTAAACTCTTTGTTGTCTATAGAAAACTAAGTGAAATATTGTTTGGGATACAGAATGATGTAGAATTAGAAAAAGATCATTTAATTACTTACTCTCAGGCATTGTACACAACCCATGCACATACTACGTTCAACAAGTGGAAAAATAAAAGTGGATAAACTATTAACTTTTTAAATAACTAAATGATTTATTATATTGGAGACTACCTGTGCAAAAGAATGATACAAAACTGTTTCATTTTCCTAATAATTGTTCACTCTTTCTTTCTCTATCCATTCCATCCTGACATATCTTTTTGGTGATTTCCTTATTTTTTTTCTATTTTAAAACCTTTGTGTCAAAGCTGTATCCAAAATGAATGCTGCCCTGTTCACCAGTGGAAGGATTTTTGAAATATCCACTAATCTACTCAATCTTAAATACTTATGTAGACTAAAATTGCTTTAGTAAATGGAAAGAAACAACAGAAAGAAATGTAAAAAGTGACTCATACTTTCCCAATGGTAAGATTTGGGAGTTGTGGACTGAACATCTGTGTTTCTCAAGGGAATCAGTCCTATGGCTTCAGGCAGTGAAAGGCATTTTTGAATCCTTTCCAGTGGCTGCCCACCTTTCTTGGCCACATAGAACCGGGCTAGGCAAATAATCAACAGCATTTTTTATCTCTCTCTGTACTGAGTGTTACACTAGGTGGTTTAGGGAAGGATGCCAGAAGGTGTATATATGGTGCATTGATATGGCTGCATACTCTATTCTTGCTCTCGACTTATTCTCAAAGGTCTTATTTCTCAGGAGAACAGCTGGATGAGCTTCTTCTTCCTTCAGCAAAATGATGCCAAATACTGGTTTCTGAAACTGGCCCCCTGATACACGCCTTTGTTTCCTGAGAGACCCAGGCTCCAACCACCCAGGAAGGACCACAATGCACCTGCTTGCTTCATTTGTTATGTTGCCAATAGATGCTAAGGATTTTTTGGTGCAATTACTAGTGAATAAAGCTTTTAAAACAACCACTCTGAATACTCCTTTTTGCATCATTTTCTTAATTAGAATTTTTGAGAACATTATTAGATTCTGATTTAGGGAAAATGATCTAATCCTGAGTTACATAAATCCTGATTTAATTTACAGTTTACATTAAACTGTAAAATTGAGACAATTCATATTTATTTCAAATTATTTTATAATGAATCTTAGTTTCTCATTTTATTTAGTTAATCATTTATTTATTCTTTCAATCAGTCACTTACTTTAAAAATATTTGAATGTCTGTTATTTGGCAAGTTTTATCCTAACTGCTGAGGATACAAGTAATGGAAATAATAAATATATTACCCAATGCAATGAAACATAAATATGCTATGGGACATCTACATTACATAATAATTTTTGACTTTCAAATACAATAGTACAGTGTAAGGTTATTTCAGTTTGTTAAGCATTTATGTGATATTTACTCTCTGAAATCATAGACAGTCCTACATACAGCATTCGGTGCTGTGGAAGGAGTGTACCATGGTTCTTGCCTTCCAGGCAATCACAGTGTGGTCACTGATTCAAACATATTTAAAATTATTCTTAAAAGAAGGCAGACCTTATAATAATAAATGAAGTGCTATGGGAATTAGGAGAAAGAGAGAGAGCAATTGTGAGAGTGAGAAGGAAAGAGAGAGTGAGAGAGAGAAAGAGAGAGAGAAATTACAGTAGAATCAAGATGGAAAAACTTCTTGAAAGAGAATGGGTTGAAATTGAAACTAAAATAACATATGTTGAGAAAAAGGGTGGAGATGAAGAGGGGAGGGATGGCAAGGCCTTCCTGAAAGATTAAAACAAACAAACTACCTAGATGTTAAGGTGTTCAAGTAAGATCATTTTCTAAGAACAGTAAGAAAAATTGCTGTAGATTGAGAGTTAAATCTTAACATGTAAATAAAGGCCATGTTATTAAGGAATTTAAATGACAAGTGGAGCTGGTGGGACATTATGAAGCATGTAGAGGAGAACAACTGAAAGCTTTCCAGCAAGGGAATGACATTGGTTTGATGTTTTAGAAAATAATGTTGGTAGTAATACTTATATGTCCTGGAAGGGAAAGAGCCTGGAAATCAGTTAGGTGACAACTGTAATTGGGTAAGAAGTAATGAGGATTCCAACTAGGGCAGGGGAAGTGGAAACTGAAAGGATGGGATGGATTGGAGCCAGGGAATTGAGGCAAAACCAATAGAGCTTTCTGACCACTTAGACGGCAATGGTAGTAGTGGCGACTGCTATTTGTGAATGAATTGAGAGTGATGCTTGAAGGGGCATTTTCCAATACCTATAATCTATGGCTGACTCACAGCTGGGATTTTGTAGGTAGCAAGTTTTTGGTGCCTTGTAAGAGAGCTGTTTGAGTAAGCGGTAGAGACTACATCACAATGATAATGAATTAACGGCAGTGGAAAAGAAGTTGAATCAGTGAGGAGAGTCAACTCAATTTGTCAATTATAGAACTAAAATTTGGCCAAAAAATGAGAAGAAACAGATTTCTTCTTTATTGCTTAGTCAGAACCAAACTGAGGTTTCTTTGCTGCCAGGAAAGATTATGAAAGTATTTTCTTCTTTTAATAATAAAAATAAAAACTAATATTTATTGACCACTTTGTACACGCCAGAGACCTCTCTAGGTGGGCTTATATGCACAATGAGAATGCACAGAGTATAAATCATACAGAAATTGGTGATTATTAAATATCATTAGCAGTTTATTCTCTGTTAAAAATTACAAATACAAAGAAGATTGTACCTCGCTATCTAATTTGTATGATATTGTTTATCCTATATTTGTTTGGATACCTATCATGCAGAAATCTTGATGCAGAAACAGAAAATGAAATGAAATATTCTGCAATTTCTAGATGGCTACTCAGCTCCTCCTGAGCCCTTAGCTTCAAGGATTTTTCAAAATATATATTTTTTTCTGCACCACAGCTCAGAGTTGCTAAATCCAGAAATTGAAACATTCTGAGAACCAAATCATTTTAGGGTGAATCAAAGCTCTTGGAACATTGCCCTAGAATTTTGAAGATAGTGTTTAATAGTGAAAAATGTTCCGTATTTTTAAGGAAATCCCAATTATGGAAGGCTGCCCCACTCACGTTCCCAGCGATGCAGGGTGTCTGACACAGGGTGTCTTGCCCCAACTTTCATTCCTGTGACGAGCCAGGAGCCTGTGGGTGAAGGTGAAGGTCTTCTAGCCCCTGGAAGCTCTGCCTTCATTTCCACTCTTGCTGTCTCTTGTGAAGAAATCTGAGACCGATGACTATTTCTAACTCCACCTTAAAATCTGGAAATAGGCACCCTCTGTATTTCATTCTAACAAGCTTCTTTTCTGGCTGCCATTTCTTAATGTGAGCAACCGTGGGACAATTCCACTCTAGAGTTTTTCTCCCTGATCAAACCCCCTCCACTACCTTGTCTGTGTTTCTGCTTGTTTGTGTTCCACAGAACCGGTGATGGAGCTGGAAGACGGGAAGACGAGAGAACATGAACAAATTTTAAGATTGGGAGGGAGGTAGGAGTTATGGAGTCAGACAGTAATGGCAAGTTACTACTTGTGTAACTTGGAAGCAAGTTATTTAATGCTTTTGTGCCTCAATTTTCTCGTCTGTAAAATGAGGGTAATAAAATCTACATCCCAGGGTAATTTGAGGAATTAAATGAAACAAACACATAAAGTATATTATAAGTTATGAATAAATGGGAACTGATATTACCAGTAGTACTCATAATAATAACAACAACAAAAGAGTGGAATAGAAACAAAGATGAAGCAGGAATGATGGGGCCATCAGCTGGAATGCTTGACAGTTCAGAAGCTAATTTACCACTTCTGTAACGTGATGGAGGAAACTGACCATTATTCCACAGGGCCTCAGTCTTTCATAAGCAGAAAGGCAAGGTACAGTAAAGCTGTGTTAACCTGAAATATCCTCTCTCTCTTCCTCCCTTTTAAGTTCAACTCATTCTTCAGAGGCTACCTGAGTTACCTTTTTTGTATGATGCAGTCACCACTGATTTCTTTTAACCATGGCCCCCTTTTGCATAGCATTAAGGGAATATACTGCAGATCGTCAGGTAACGTCTTCTGATTGCTTCCTGGAGGTGTGGCTTGTGCGTGAGATTGAAATTTCCTTGAGTACAGAAAACTTGCCTTATATTTCTTATATATTCACAATAGGATCTTCTATGGCTTAGCACACAGAGAAGAGCTAAAGTAAGTACTGTAATGAAATAAGATTAATAGCTTTACGTTTCTTTAAAAAAATTTTCAAAGTATTTATTTTTAAGCTTTATTTTCATCACAAAACTAGTACATATTTGCTGTAGAAAATTGGAAATTTACTGGAGAGCACAAATAAAAAAATCTAAATAATTTATGATCGCATTAAATAGAGCTATCCAATGTTAGTTATACCATTTTAATTACTCCAGAGTACATGTTACGTCCTGAGCTCTTATAGAGTGAGAACCACCCCTCCCACACTCTATTCTTTATCTCCAAAATTTTCTTAGGTATTCTTGGCCTTAATTTTCTCATACCATATAAAACCCATTGTCAAGGAGCGGGGAAGGGGCCTTTTTCCACAATAGATAGTAAATTTTCTCTCAGAGATAGAAGGGATATCTGCTTTTTCCTTGTTAATTTTCCACATTGTAACCTCATATTCCTCTCCATTCATACAAATTTATAGATCCTTGACTCAGATGAACTCTTTAAGATCATTTTATTTAATTTTCACATTTGAACCATGAAGACATTGCTAGCCCAGAGACTGCAGTGATAATAATCAAATGAGGTTTGGTGCCCAAGACTCAGGACTTCTAGCTCAGGGTTCTCATGGCTCTTCATCCTTCTTAATGAAGTATGATGCCCATCTAGCTGAGCATCTACATTTACTGTGCCTTGTTACCTTCTCTTATCTTCTCCCTATTCAAATCATTCAAGACATTCATATTTTACGGAGATGAAATGTGTGTCTAAGAAGGGGCTTCTAATTGGGTTCAATTAAAGTTTTCTAGGGTTCTGTGGAGACATTTACAGTAAGCCTTTGTGTTTCTTTGTGAAATTGAGGACACACGTATGTGTCTGCATATACCTATATGTATATGTATATGTACATATAAAAAACATACACACCCTTGTTAAATCTCCTCTCCTCTGTGATCAATAACACTTTCATCATTATTCTCCACAGCTCTTTGTAGCAAAGATTGTATAGCGTAACCAAAGATTATGTCAGAAAACAATCAGTACAAATATTGTCGTTTAGGGCACATGTATTGTAAAGCCGAGGGCTGGGATGTGGTTGGTTAAACCCAGAGTGAAAATCATAAAAATGAAAGGAGAAACTTAAACAAATAATTCTTAAAATCTCTACTTTTAACTTGACTATTCTAGTATTGTCTCTTCATCCTTTTTTATCCTCTCCCTCTCCTCTCTTGTACTAGTTATCTGCTGTCATATAACAAACTATTCCAGAACGTAATGACTTCAAACAAAAAAAAATCTATTATCTCACACAGTTTCTGAGGGTCAGGAATCTGAGAGACGCTTAGCTAGGCAGTTCTGGCTCAGGGTCTCATGAAGTTGAATTCAAGCTGCTGGTGAGAGCTGCTGTCATCTGAAGGCTTGACTGGGGCTGGAGGATCTGCTCCCAAGTTCACTCGTGTGGCTGTCAGTATGAGGCTACAGCACTCTGCCCTGTGGACCTTTCTGTAGGGCTGATCACAGCATGGCTTTCCTCAAATCAGGTGATCTGAAAGAGAGCACGCACTCGAGAGAGAGATCACCAAGAAGATAGAAGCCACAGTGTCTTCTATAACCCAATGTTGGAAATGACAGTTACTTCTGGTGTGTTCTATTGCTCAGACCAACCCTGGCACAGCATAGGGAGGAGACAACATAAGGACATGGATACCAGGAGGCAGGGTTCATTGAGGGCAGCTTGGAAGTTGGCTACCCCATCTCCCTTCCCCCTTAACTCTCCTCTTTATTTTGAAATCTCTTCTTTCAGCATGGATTATTGATTGCCAACTGGTAGATATTTTGTTTCATTGCTATTTCTCATATATACACACACAAACACACACACATGCATGGACACACACATGTATCATCAAAATTTATGGCTTGATAAAATGTTTTCATTTGAAAAGGGTAACTGATTTGTGGTTGCCAAAAAATGTGACCAACTCTCCTTTCACAGTGTTGTTGCTAGACAGTAGAGGGTGCTGTTGGTGTGTGTGGACCTAAGGTGAACTCTGTGAAGGTAGAGGTATTATTTTGAAAAATAGCCAGATGATTTTTTAAAAAATTTGATTGGCTTCTAAATGTCTGCATTTAATTTCTAAAAACATTTTCTTTGTACAATATACAGGCAACATTAGTCTTTCCACAAACGCTACTGCTAATTCTAAAGGGTCTATTTGTGGTTTATATCAGTGCATGCTTTTTGGTTGTAATAAAAGCTGAAAAGAGCAGGAGGAGATACTTGAAAGTTACTATGACGTGGATGGTACGCCGACCATGAGGGAGGATACTGTCTTTTACTAGATCTGGCTTTTCTATTAAGACTGGACTTTTTAAGGTGTGTGTGTGTGTGTGTGTGTGTGTGTGTGTGTGTTGGCATATTGGGGGAGCATTGAACACTACCAGCTGTTTCCATGACAGATACCGAGTTGGTAAAGGATGAGATATTTTCTCCTCCAGTAGAATGGAATGGGTGTTCAGTGGGGTACATGAGGGGACTGTTATTTCTGTCCTTGACTCTTCACTTTCTGTTAGAAAGTATTCTCATCAGTGGTTGAGGACTTTTTTTGTGTACTCAAGTACTTTTGGAAACATGACTATTTGAAAAAAATTCCTAATATTTGCAACAACATCCTGTTGAGACTATTTTGTACTTGGCACATTACTTTCTAGGAAAAAGACTCAATACCATTTCTCTAGTCTGATTAACACTGTCCTTCTCTATTGTATTTCACAACATTCCACTTAGTCACCATTCATCCTATTGCAGTATAGTGGGAAGAACATTAGTTTATGGAATAAAAAAGACCCAGTTACAAATATCTCTGCTACTTACTGTCTGGGTGGAGTGTTGTGCCTCAGTTACACCTCTGAGAAGTGAAAAGTAGTAATAGTAAGGATATTAGGCACTGTGCTAAAATTCCACCTATATTCTTTAATTTTTATAAGTTTTTACCACATACGCTAATATATATTTTTAAAATAAGGAAATGGAGACACAAAGAGTTTAAGTAAACTGTGCAAGGTTGTATGGCTGATCAGTGGCAGAGTTCTGATGCAGACCCAAATGTGTATGACATTAAAGTCATTCCTTGACCACTCTGCTATGCAGCTCCTCGTAAAAGTTCCAGCATTACTAGTTTAAGAATTACATATGAAAATAAACTTCTATCAACCAGCAGAGAGTCTTGTACTGTTAACACTTTAAATAAATGTTAGCTCCCTTTACTTCTCTTATTTAAGCAATTTAGTCAACAGATGAAAGGAGGAACATCTGTTTAGAATGATGACCTCTGCTAAAAGAGGTTTCTGTCTTAGTTTTTGCATAATGATACCATGATTGTTTTTCTTGGAAACAAATTATAGATGTTCATGAAATTGACAAAGGAACAAATTGGGCACCATTGCATTCTTTCTGAAGCTTAAAAACCTGTATGAAAAAAAATGCACATTAAAAGGAGTTTTTCATCTTTTAAGTAGTGCCTATTTTAATCATAACCTTTGGGAGAAAATTTAAATGTAAAAAGGTGAAAATTAAAAGAACTATAAATAACAACAAATGGTTACTTTGTAAATACAAAGTCACATTCACTCCCGGGGCTGTTACGTCTACAAACTATTTGAGCATCAGTTAATAAGCACATTCCCAATGAAAGAAATGCTAACTGATGTTTCATCTGAGTGCACCCTTTGTTGTGCATGTTCGGAAATGTAGAGCTGGAAGATAGGGATTTCTGTGCTTTTCACATTAAGATGTATGCATGTGCCCACCAAAGAAACGAAGAGTTTTTCCGGTTCCCCAAATATTTCTTTGCAAATATTCATCTCTGTCAAGAAAAGTGTGCTCTGCTTGGATTAGCTGAAAAATTATCTACCTTTCTGGATGGTTTTCCTTTCCTCTATGCTCTCATGCTGAGGTAACCCACGTAGGGTTCACAGGCTGGTGTTGCCTTGATTTGTGTGCTGTTTTTTAGGCTTTCTTTTGGGGTTCAGTATCCTGGACCAGGAAGAGTAGAATCCAACTTTGACTCTTCCCTTGCAGCAAGGGCAGACCCATGAGTTGCTGGTGTAATTGAATTCCACCTCATCCTCTATTTTCTTACCTACAAACCTGGAGGTCACTGTAGGACTAAGAACTTAAGCTTGTTTTTTTTTTTTAAGAAAAACAACCGCACATTATTTGAGCCACAGAGTATGAGGGCAACCCTAAGTACTAAACTGTACTTTTTCTCATCTTCCAATTCCCATTATTTTCTTGAATTTTCCTCTCTCTTGTTCTTTTCTTTTTGATATTTTTTAGGGCATATCTCACTACCCCAGATCATATTATTTTATATGAAAATAAATTTATGTTTTTGAATGATCTGGCATATGAATATGCTATTGAAATGAGTAAAGCTAGCATAAAATGGATAGAATCAATTTTTATAATAGTTTGGTTTTCAGATTACCTGGTTTCAAGTTTGGGCTCCATTAGTTACTATGGATAAGTTATCTGGCTTTTCTGAGTCTTATTTTCTTCAGTGAAATAATGGTTACTTGATTGAATTGTTTTGAAAATTTAGTGAGATGATCTGTAAGATGCTTAGCATGGAGCCTAACAGAGTTAAATTTCATGGCATATGGCCCTTGATTATTTGAGTTTATAAGGACAAAGAAAATCAGCTGGTTTCAGTAACAAAATGTATTACAATTACAAATTCGTTAAGCAAAAACAAACTGTTTCCTCTAGCCTACAAATATATGTATCCAGAAGGAACATCTATGTCTCATAATAACTGCTATTTATTGAATACCTAATATATTTGTGGGAACCAATGTAACAGGTTTTCTGAAAGATATGCATTATTTAGAAGAATCCTAATAGTCACTTATTTTTACTTTAAAAATAAGGAAACCAAGGCTCATAGACAGTAAGGACCTTGGCCATGATGAAACAGAGTCCATGGCAGAGCAAGAATTTAAAAACAATGTCTGACTTAGCCACCATGTTGCCCTGTCAACTCCATCAGAGAAGTTCAAATACAGTCTGGGATTGCACTACATGACCATTTAACATACAGAATCGTGTCCTTTATTTATAAAGTAAATATGTGAATATTTCAAAACATACCTGCTGTTTTTAAAACATTTAAACCAGTTCATATGTCCCAAGAAAGAGCTTTTGAAAACCTTTGAGTCCACGGAGTCTTGCACGTATTTATTTTGACCATTGCTTTAGTAAAACGATGGCTGAATTTCTTCTTTAAGCTTTTCTTATATTTTTATGTTCATGCTAATTACACCATGTACAAAGGAGTTTCACATATGTTTACAAAACAAACCCTTACTATACTTTTGTAATTACAAAGTCTGCCACTAAATTACTGTTTCATGTGTTTGTGTTTCAATTATTAACTGTGGCGGCATATAACTAAAGCTGAAAACATGTCATTTCTATGATAATAAGTGAACGCAATTAGCAGCATATCTATTCCACACACAGAATATATTCATTTGCATTCTGTCTCCTTGTATTATTTAACTGTATTTAGGCCAAGTCATGTCATTTCTCTGTTACCTTTTTTTCAATCTAGAAGAACTCTGTCTTATTTTATAAGTGCCTTCATGATGTCTAAATAAACAGAATTGGGTGAGGTGATGATCCACAGAAACATACCTTGATTCTTCAGTTGGTTAACTTTCTGAATCTTCTCCTAAAGCTCCTAATTCTTTAGATTCGTTGATTATTTGTCACTGATAAGATACATATATGATATAGCTTTGCAAATAAATTATATAGTTTTATCTATCTCTCTTCCTTAGTGGTGAGACTCATTACTTGCCAGCCATGGACAAGTGGGACAGTAACTGTATTTGTCAATGTTGCATTCGTATTTTCTTAATCAGAACTCCTTGGGTGATATGTAAAGGAAACTCAACTCTAAGTAGTACAAGCAAAAACATGAATTAATATAGGAATATGGGGCCTCACATGGAACTCAAACATAAAAATGCAGCTGAACCTACGGAACAAATTGAGTTTAGGGGCTCAAAACCCATCCAATTTGGTTCTCTGTTCTCTGAGTATCTGCTTCTTTCTTCTCTTCTTTCCACACTGTGCCTTATATGACTTTGATCTGCCATTCAGCTACGGCCACAGGTGGAGTCACCTTGTTGCTACCTGGCACCTCCCTTCACAATCTTGTGGATTGATTGCACATTTGCCATTATGGGGAGAAACACCTAGGAATAGGAGTTCTGGTCAGGCAATCACCTGCACCAGTCACACACATATACAAATCAATGGCACATTTAAATAACCAAAAATTATTTTCGATAACATTGCCTGCTTAATATTGATCATCTTATCAGATTATGTAAAAATCAGACATGTTATAGCATAAGAAAGGACAATGGTTTCACTAAATGAAGTGAAATAGTAACAATAGCTGCTATTTTACTGAGCTATCACCTTTGAGCAAGGCACTGTGCTAGAGGCTTTAAAAGCACAATCAAATTTAATTTTTACAACAATACTATAAAGTGGAAAATACTATTATCTTCATAGAATAATATCGTTATGATGAGCTCCAATACTAACATTGTTATTACATGATGCAACGAAGGCATAGAAAAGGCAAGAGCTATCTCAGAATTGCTCCGCCATAAAGTGGCAGAGCTGGATTCATCCTGCAGGCTCTGGGGCTGCAAAGCCCATGCTGTTAACCAATAAACAGTTTGTAATTGCATTTAATTTTCATAGTTGTGCCCTCTGTTCAAGATCTCAAGTTCAATTCCAAGAAATAAAGAGCCTAGAACATTCCATTATGCCATGTTTTGATGAATTGAGATAAATTGGTAGGGGATAAAATTATGTTAATTACAACGAAGTTGTAATTGTAGAAAAAAATTGCTTCAAAATGGTTCTCAAACATTTGCATCTTAGTCCAGGTCTCCTTGGTTTTTATCTATCTAACCAGGCCTCCTATCTTAATGTCCACTTCTTTGTCTTGTGTATATTTTTTTTTACTCTTGTTCCTGAGAATAGGATTCTGTTTTTCTTACCCTGCTTTTTCATTTACTTTAAATTTTGAAGTCCTCTCTCCCCCCAAAAGAAAAGAAAACCTAAGCCCACTATATCTAAGCACAACAAACAGGTATAAAGGACACTTTATAATGCCTATGTACGTGCCATTCCAAAATGAATAAATATTAACAGTTAGTAATATTTGATTAAGAATATTGGTATTAACTGATCAACACTTAAGTGCACGTATAGTAATAACATTCATCAGGTGTTGGGTAGATAGGAGGGGATGGGTATATACACACCTAATGGGTGCGGTGTGTGCTGCCTGGGGGATGGACATGCTTAAAGCTCTGACTCAGGTGGGGCAAAGGTAATACATGTAACCTAAACATTTGTACCTCCATAATATGCTGAAATAAAAAAATAAATTTATTAAAAAAACTAAATAGATAATATTATAGAGCTATTATAATGTTAAAGTCCTTTATATTTCCATCTTAAGTCCCCCTTTCTTTCCCCAGTGTGTATTCAGTCCATGATTTTACCCTTTACCACAAATATAGTCATCAACAATATATTGAGCTGTTTTGTTTGTAGTTTTAAATTTACGTAATTGGTATCATACCATACATAATACTGTGCTGTTTGCTTTTCTTTTACTCAATATTATGGGTTTGAGATCTTTATTAATTAATATCATTTATTTTAGCATTGAATAATATTCTAGCACATGAGACTTATAGTATTTATGAGTTAACTTATAAATGGACAATTATGATATTTCCAAGTTTTTATTATCTAAACTCAAATATCTTGGGGAAAGATCTTTCCTGACAGAAGAAATAGCAAATGGTTAGGCCCTGAGAAAGAAAAATCCTCAGTGTGCTGATATTTTATCCAGAAATCTTGGTGAACTATCTTAATTAGTCCAAGTATTTAATTAGCATTTCTATTGAATTTCTACACAGACAATAGTGCCATCTATAAATGATAAAAGATTATCACTTTCTTAAGAGGCTCTATAATATTTATTTCTTTTTCTTATCTTATGGGATTGACTAAAAACTCCAGTTCAATTTTAAGGAAAAAGAGACAGTAAAGGTAGTTTTCCTTAACTTTAATGAGAATATATTTAACTATTTAAAATACCTTTAGTAAAACCACTTCATGAGGTTAAGAAACTTGTTTTCTCTACCCTCTCACTGTTGAGTTTTCTTTTTTACTGGCAATAAGTAGAAAATTTTACTGCAGTACTTCTAATAAAAAACAGCAGTCACCTCTGCCATTCATCTCAACTCTGATTCCTATCCCAAGACCTACCAATTTTAACATTTTTTAACCCTTTCTTTTAGGATTTACTCCATATTTCTGAATATGCTAACATGGTTATTTCTTTGTTTTTTAATTTTAGATATTAAAAATTTAGACTTCTGCTAGGGGAGTTAGGATTTAGTTCTCTTTTCACTATTTCGTTCGTACCTTCTCTACCCCTTTCTTATGATAGTTATATCACATGTTTGGTTAATACAGTATTCAGTGTTGTTATTATGATTTATAGAGGTATATCAATATATTTTTCACAACCAAGTTATATAGTATACTATATGTGTATTTTTTTCTCATATAACACTGTTTCTTTTCCCCTTTGTTTCTGTGGAGCACATCCTCTACTAGCTTTTTGGAAAAGGATGCCAGTGGCAGGTATTTTAGGTAGTTTGTATTTTAGGCCTTCATCATCTGCAAAAAAATTTTATTTCTACTCTCATACTTGATTGAGAACCTGGCTGTAAAGAGAATTTTAGAATAATTTTCCTAAAAAAATTTTTTTTCTCAGAATTTTGATTTATTTTTTTCATTATCTTCTAATTGCCAGAGTTGCTGTTAAAATGTCTGATGCCATTCTAATTCTTAATGCTTTTTGTATGAATTTTTTTCTCAGTAGAAGTTTAAGTCTTTCTCACCAAAGGCTTGTAAGTTCTTTTTATTCTTAGTGTCCTGAAATTTCACAATAATGTCTCAAAGTCCTGTGTTTTTCCCTAAAGCATGAATTGGCTTATTTCTTTCCTCCCCGCAGCACTACCTCACTCCTCCAGAAATGCAGACTTAACTTCTAAGAGAATGTAAATCTATCTGCTTCCCGTCTTCAAATATTTTGCAGACATCTCTCATTCCTTTCTCTGTAGATTTTGCCCTTCTGATACCTTTATCATCATTTAAATCTGATTTTATAAAGGAGTTAAGCTCATGAAAGCAAGGATAGTTTTTAAATGTCACAGCAGTACTGACAAAGTTGCTAACTTAAATTGATTCCTAAGTCAAATTGTGAAAAATCTGAACATAAAATAATACTATGTGTAATTACTAATATTATTATTATTATTATTATCATGGTTGGTTGGAATAAGTTGAGTCTGTGAAGGTCATGGATCCTTAATGATACTCATATAAGACAGAACACAAAATATAAACAGTTAGATAACTGTAATTCAAATAGGGGTAAATATACAGTTGATCCTTGAACAACACAGATTTGAACTGTGCAGGTCCACCTATATGGGGATTTTCTTCCACCTCTGCAACTTTTGAGACAGCAAGACCAATCTCCCCCCTTCTCCTCCTCAGCCTACTCAGTGTGAAGATGACAAGAATGAAGACCTTTATGATGATCCACTTCCAGTTAATGAATAGTAAATATATTTCCTTTTCCTTATGATTTTCTTAATAACATCTTCTTTTTGCTAGCTTACTTTTATGTAAGAATAAACAATACATATAACCACAAAATATGTCTTAATCAACTGTTTATGCTATCAGTAAGATTCCTGCTCAACAGTAGGCTATTAGTAATTAAGTTGTTGAGGAGTTAAAATTATACACGTGTTTTTGACTGTCCATGGGGGGACTGGCACCACTAACTCCTGCATTGTTCACGGGACAACAGTAATAAAATATTTTTTATTTTTATTGACTTTAATAATTAGAACAGGGTTTAAAAATGGGTATATTTGTTTCTAAAGTATGAATATGATATTGTTCCTATTTGGATGAATGATAAACAAACAAACACATAAGACTATGAGTAAACCAAATAGTTCTAGAACAGTGGGGAGAAAAGACAAATACAAATTATCTTTCCCAAACAGGAGTTTACTATGCTACATTATAAGTCAGAGTCATGAAATTGGGTGTTTCCTTGAAGTTTGGGATTTTGCATGTTTCTTTGACTGTGTGGCATCCAGTAGTAAAGTTCAGGTTTGCAAATATCATGAACTTATCCGGTTCAAGTAACCATGTGATTTTTGAGTTTTCTCTGCAACATTCCTACCAAGTGGTGAGCTATCAACCTTTGCCTGAATGCCAGTAATAGTGTTGCTGGTTCTTTTTGATTTCTTGTTGTCCTATAGCATCTACCCATTGCTACTAGTTTTATCCTTTGGATCATCAGCGTAACACTAAAGTGTTCTCTTCCTCCTGCTTAGAATGCTTTTTTCTAACCTTTACAAGACATAATCATACTGCTATTTTTAAAAATAATATAACATTTTACCTCTTGTACAAGTGTTCCTTTGTTATTATAAATAATCTTAAAAATGTCTTCTCTGGGAAAAATTAATTATCCTGTTCTTGTAACATTGCAGACATTGTCTTAAGTATCACATTAGACATGGTTAAGGGTGTAAGCGTTTATTTCTCTGCTAAATTTTAAGTTATTTCAGGTGACATATACAGTCATCTTGTACTTCTTAGTGCAGTATCTTAAATAAATAGCAAAAGTAAACAAAATTCTTTCAAATTAATTTATATGAAAAAATTTTCGGTTCTATGGCCATTTTTATGGCAAGGAACTTCTCAGAGAAAAGTAGCATAAAATGCAAGACAAAACAAGCAAAATTCCATATTCTTGCCGTAAATGGGTCTGAAAGAATTGAAAGAATTTATATATGATTATTCATCCATTATTACAGAGAAAAACCAAGCTATCACCAGCTGTAGCTAACTCCTGTTCTTGAGCAGCTCCAAACCAACCTCTGAATCCAATTTAAGAATACCCTAAAAAATAGCAGGAACTGCCTTTCTTCTGAACAGGCTATATGAGGGGCTGTTGGAGAAATTTTGAGATCCTTCTAGTATCAGAAGAATCCCAAACATGCTGGTAATTATAACCAAAGCAGGCTAGTGAGCAGATCTGTGGCCTTTTGGCAAATGTTGGGTCTCCACATGTTAAGCAGATTTCCTCCAGTGATTAGTAGTTGCCTATTCCTCAAGCAGTTTAACCATTATTATTAGAGGTGACACAGATTTTATTGTAGTTGAGCCTTAGGGCTAAAGAGATATTACTTCAGATCCTTGATCCATAGGGATAACAGAAGGACCTTAAATAGCTTATCTTTGTTTCCCTTTTCTCATCTGAAAACATGGAGATGATATTTATCTCTGACTGATGTTCGGTAGGTCATATAGCATATTCAAAGCACTTAGCTAAGTTCTTAGCACTTAGTAAAATGCTCAAAACCTGTCAGCTCTCATCATCGTCATCATCATCATCACTATGATTAACAGTAATTTATTAGAGACATGTAAAACAATAGCCATAGTAAAAATTAGTGTTAATAAGTGTCAGATGAAAACTAAATAAATATTTGGGATGCATATGGGCCAGGAGAAAATTTCCCCTTGCCATTTTTTCCCTCTTTCTGCTTATCAGTCAAAAATATTGGATACAGTGAGAAAATCACAAACCTTTAAAAATAACTTTATAATTCCTCCTTGTGCATGTGTCCATCTTTGTATGCTGTTTCCTTCAGATTGCAAGGACCTTTAGGCCAGAGACTGAATTTAACCTAGTGTTTAATAGGGATATTTATTTATTCAGTCTTAAAACTTCACTCTTGAATAAGCTGCCTTGGAGCTAAGGAGATCAGGCATCCCATTTTTTGAGGGATTATTTTATTTTTTAGTACATTTGATGGGTGGCCTGTAAAATCCTAAGAGTATGGCAATTTCTCCCCCCTACTTTTTTTCATATTGCAAATATGCTTACTCCAGTGTAGTAGGATTGTCATTGCTGGGTTTAGGCCGTGGCTCTGCAGTCAATACTTCTTTAGCATATATAGCACAGCTCTTTCCAGACTCTCTGCAAGTTCTGGAGTTAGTGAATGAATGAGTATTAAGCATTTACTTTGGACCAGGCCCAGAGCTAGACATTTCAAATATAATATTTTGGTTAATCATCAAACAACCCTGAGGATGCATATTATAATCCCCATTTTACAGATGAGGAAACAGGTTCAGAGAAGTTAAGTTACTTGCTTAAGGATATTCCAGGTGGATAGTGCAACAGTTTGAGAGGCAAATTTGGAATTGTCAGAGCATAAGGTGTTGGGAAGAAAGCAAGATGGAGAAGGTTCAGCAAAATAGATCTGGAAAGATAGACAAAGACAGTAATATGAAGCACCTTTTTACCATGCTAATGGATTTGACATTTATCTTGGAGATCAGTGGTTCTCAAATTTAAGATTCATTGACATCATCTGGTATGACTATTAAAAATGTAAATTGTTGCCCTCATGCTTCACTCCGATTCAGTACATCGAAGTGGGGATGGAGTCTATATTTTAATACCCAGTCCAAGTTATTCTGCTGGTTTGTAGTCTGTGCTTTGAGAATACTGCTGTAGGCAATGGGGAGTGCCTGAAGAATATTTTGCAGGTGAGTTTGATTATTTGTGGATACTTAGGAGGATGGATCATGAAGACACTAAATTAAAGGCAAGAAACCATTCAGAACAGTGGCTCTCAAATTTGTAGATATATAGGAATCACCTAGAAAGTGTTAAAAAATACCCTTTGCTGAATTTCAGTTTAATCAGTCTAGGCTATGGCTTGGGAATTGGAATTTTTAAAAGTTCCCAAGATGACTTTTATATGCAGCAACTCTTAAGAATTGTGGTTTAGGAAACTTTTGCAACAGGAATTGTGGAAGCCCTGAATTAATGCAGAACCGGTGAGATTGTCAGTCCATTAACACTTCTGGGTGGATTAGAAAGTGGGAGTCCTTTCTCCACATGACTCATGGTAGCCTTGTGTCATGAGCCTGGAACTGATATAAGTACCTACTCTCCCCTTCTGCTACACACCCATAAGGTATGTTGCCCAGCACAGCAACCCTGGGGATATTAGTATCTAATAGCTAACTAACAGGGATGTGGATAAAGCTAGAGAGGGAGAGAGATAGAATTGTGCCCGTAATGTGGTTTCAGTCTTACCCACTGCCTACATTGAGTCCCCACTTTGGTGCCCTCTGGTCTGGTTATGCCCTCATTAGAGGAGTTGATTAACTTGACAAATATAGTTGACTGTGGCTACCAGGGACATTGTATTGAGAATTAATTTTAGGTAAGGCCAGAAGTCAGCAGGAAAAAGACCTCAGTCAAGTGAAACTTTCTTCCAGGGCATCTGAAGAGAGGTATAGGAACCCTCAGGTCAAGCATTTGCGATCCTAGGCAAAACATTAATTACAAAATGTTCCCAGCCTAGACTTTATTTGTATGTAGTTGTTCAAAGTTGATTCTAAAAGCAAAGAAAAAATTTCTACCTTGACCTACCACACTCTGATCAGAAGCAGATTTCTTATACATGATATTGTTATTTATTTTTTTGATTTCTAATTGCTATTTTACAAATCCCCTATTTTGTAGTAATTTAGGTAGGATTATTCTGTATGGCTTCCTTTGCATGTTCTGCCAGGGGAATATACCCTGTTGTAATAGAACGGGTCACATAGGTTTTCATTTTTTTAAGAAGAAAAATACTGTCCTCTGATATGAATGAAGCTTAAAGAATCTTCTCCATTATTTTCTGTTATGATTGCAACTGTTTTTTCTTATAGGTAGCTTTCTGGAATTTTCCACTTCCAGGATGACCTGAGCTTACCTGTTGGCTTGTGCTGTTTGAAACATACTTTGTGGGGTAAATGTGCACTTCTTGCAAAAGCTATATGGAATAAAGAAATGGCAGTAATTTAAAAACATCTTGTACAGCAATAAAAGTCTTGAAAACAGTGGAGAAAACAGAAAAATCATCAGTGTTGCATTGGATATTAACATTTCCATTTTACATAGGATAAAATTGAGGTTCAGAAAAAAGTGGAATTAATGTGTCATGATTGACAGGTCTGGCATTCTGCTGAATGTTTAATATATTTAATTCATTTTTTCACAAAAGTTGTATGAATTAGATATTCTCATGTGCTATGATCTGAAAGCTCCCCAAAATTCATATGTTAAAACTTAATCCCCATTGTAGGAGTATTAAGCAGTGGGGCCTTTTGGGAAGTGATTAAGTCATGCGGGATTACTGCCTTATAAAAAGGCTTGAGGGAACAGATTTAGTCCCCTTTTGCCCTCCCATTCCTTCCACCATGTGAAGCCAGAGTGTTTCTCCCCTCTGAAGAATGTGGCAACAAGGTGCCATCTTGGAAGAGGAGACTAAGCCCTCACCAGATGCCAAATCTGCCAGCACCTTGATCTTGGACCACTCAGCCTGCAGAAGTGTAAGGAAATAAATTCTACTTTTTAATACATTTCTCAGTCTGTAGTATTTTGTTATAGCATCTCAAATGGACTAAGACATCATCTCTATTTCATGGAAGAGGAAATTAAACATTAGAAAGGTGAAGTACCTTGTCCACGGTCAAACAGCTAGAAGTGGTGAAAATAGCATTCATATTTAGCTTTGACTCTCTCCCAAAGCTCTTGGCATTTTTTATTGTCTCTTAAAGCTTACAATAGTAAGAACTGGGAGATCCATGGCCTTCTGACTTCCAATCCAGTGTTTTTGCTTTGTCATCATCATAAATTTCTTTTATTATGTTTTGAGTATCAGAGTATACTCAGCCTGTATCACATTTGACCCAAAGGTTAAGAAAGTATTGTCTCTATTGTTTCAGAGCATATTGTTACTACAGGTTTTAAGCTGAGAATTCCAGAGGTTCGTGGGCCATACTAAATGGATTAACCTAAGACATAATAATAGTAAAAATGTGTAGAGTGCATACCATGTGCCTTACACTGTTCTAAAGTACTTTACACATATTAACCAATTAATTCCCCTAACAACTACCTGAATAGGTCCTATCATCAGTCACATCTTAAAGAGCAGAAAGTTGGGACACAAAGAAGTTGCATAACCTGCCTATGGTCCCATAGCCAGAGCCCAAGTATGTTTCTAGCTACTTTGCTATGCTGCCTCTATGTTTGCCTTCCTTCATCTCTCCTTCCCTCTAGCCTAACAAATGCTGCCCAGCAGACTGACCTTCAGATTACAGCTACTCACTGCTCACTACATTTTCTGACTGTACTTATCTTACATAAAATCCCTCCTGGGATTTCTAAAATAATTCTTTTCTTTCCCTTTAAAAGAACAGCCCTGTAGTACAGATCTTGGGGTCATGCTGGCTGGAGTCCTCCACTTTCCATCATTGCTTGAATTGCATGTTACCCTATATCGGCTTTAGACTTATCTATTTCGCTTTCTGTGCTTTGGGTTTGGTTTTTCTACAGGCATAGAATCTATAATCTCCGAAGAATAATTTTCTTCACATTATTTTATGTTTCTGAGAATGCTTTTAATGGTAGATATTTTAATGCTCTATTTTAAGGAAGTGACAGGCCCTTTAGCTAATCTGCTTGCAGTTAGATTTATTTGCCATCTGAGCCTCAAAAGATTAAGCTTTTTTAAAATTAATTGACAATGGAAAGTATATTAATGTTTCTGGCTATACAGGTACTGTATAAACTCAGAAGTTTATGAAGATTATTTTCTGAAACCGAAATTGATTATTTCCAATGCAAGTTGTTTATAGTTATTGAGATCATGAAAATAAAATGTCAGACTCTTTTATTATTTTAGTGAATGGAATTGCTTTCCTTTTTGTGGCAAAATAGAAGTTCCATATTACAACTTTAAAAATGTAATTGAGTTCTTTTTTCTTCCTAAATAGTCATTTTCAGAGGGATGATCTATGGCTTGTCAACTTACAGTATAGCTGATGTAAAAAGTTTGTGACGGCAACCCTAAATGTTTTATCACCTGTCAGAAATTTCAATGATAATAAAAAGTAACATCCTTTAAATTAATTAGACATGATTAGGACTTCAAGCCCAGAGGCCACATAATTATGCAAAAATTAGAATAGTTAGCTCTTTAAATTACCATTAAATTGATTCTTATGTTAATTGATATCTCACTTATAACCCTAGATTTAATTTATATAAGATCTTCAGAAATAATAAGGTATAATGAAATATTATTTTGGAAAATTTCTTTTGAGAGAAAACACACTGAAAAATTGATTGTTATATTTGACACTAGGTAGAATTTCTGTATTAGAATAAAGCTAATTTCTCATGAAATGGCATGGCTTAGATTCATCTCTTGTGTTTGTGCAGCCCCCACAAACACCAATGAAAGCTGCACATGTAGTTCAATAGGGTAATTTTTTCCCCAGTGAGTGCTGTCTTATCTTCTCCTGTCTGACACGGGAAACAGGGTTCAATTTAACCATTTGCGATGCAGCATGTGCTGTGATACATTTTGGAAAAGGAGGGTAATGTGACTGCTCAGAGTTGACTTTTGAAGATAGGAAGTGATACAGATTTCAGAGAAGAACTGACACCATGGGGCAGAATTAACTCGAGTAGATATCACCCCACAGGGTTTGAATAAGCAGGTACTGATGAAGTACACATTTGAAGTTAAAATTCCAGTTGCAAGAAACTTGGAATGAATTGATATTCAAGGACAAATTAGGATAAACTGAGGCACATCCTCAGTTCAGGTTCATGCTTCCCCCCTGTCCCCCAAGTGACTAGTTTTAAATCTGTGAGATGGCAAAACAACTTAAAATGTTGTTCTGGTCTCAGTGAGAGTGTTGAGTCTCTCTAATTAAAATCTCTTTATATTTGTACTTTTAAATCTCTTACCAGATTGCAAGTTCCATGAGTGTAGGAAATATAGCTTATCAGTGTCATATGGGTCTCATTCCTGGGGCAAGGTTTTCTATGACTTAAGAATTTCCCAAGGAACTTCTAGTTTGCTTTGTGGGTTTTAGAAATAACAATATTCAAACAATAAAATGCAATTACAATATTAAAAATTAAAAGAAACTGTGTTTGTAAATATGAAATCAGGATTGGGTCCTTCAGAAAAATCTGGTAGCGACAGGAACTTTACATAGTGTAGAATAAACTCCCCCGTACAGTGGCTGCTTTTCCTCATCTTCATGTCCAGGACCTTCATTCATATTTTAGTTGTTTTTGCTTTGTTTTCTTTCTGCTCTGTTTTCTTTATTTTCCATATCTTGTCACAACCTGGGGGACTGAGCAGAGAGAATCTAATGAACAATTAGAGACAAGCACAGTCTAGACAGGAGATATAAAGTTGGAGATGAGGCTGGTACATGAGGCTCATGAACAGGGAATACAATATTATCTAAAACATTCCAGGAAGGGGAAGAGGCAGGGGAAAAAAGAATATAAATGTATTTATTACCACTGATATATACACTTAAAAATGGTAAAAATGGTAAATTATGTATGTATACTTCATCTCAATAAAAATATTTTTTTAAAAAGAAAAAACTACAAATAAAAATTTAGATATATGAAAACAAGATTTTAGGAAAAAAATAATAAAATGTTCCAGAAGTCATAATCCAAGGATAGTGCTGAGATGGTGTGTTGGTTATTAAGCACCTAAAAGAATATTTCCATCATTGCAGAAATTCTACTGAGCAGTAGTGCTGTCTGGCATTCGTTAAGCCTTCTTAGAAGCCTGAATTTTAGTTCTGGGCATCTCCAACCTGCTAAATTTTAATAACCTCAACTCCTTCCTTATGTTTCTCCTTCCCTAAAGGTGGTAGCTGTTTCCTGTAGTTGCTACCTCCATAATATCTTTGTTCCTTTTTTTGCCTCTTCAGTTTTTTTAATACATAGGTAATAATTCTTTATATTAAGTTCTCTCTATTAAAATCAGGGCCAGCTGCATAATTTGATGACTAGTGTGAATAGAAAATGCAGGTCCTCTTGTTCACAAAGCAGGGTAAAAGTGCCATTAAAGGTATATAGTAAGATTTCTTCGGTTTTTCTCTCAACTTATCATGGTGTTCTTTATTTGCTATTTAAGGTCATTCTAAGTAAAAATAGAATTTTGAATTTTAAAAATAAAATTTTAAATTAAAAAATTTAAATTTAAAACATTAGTATGAATTTTACTACTCATCATTATGCTGTGCAATGCTAGTTTTAACTGTAAATATCAGAGCATTTAACTCATATGTGGAATCTCAAACATTATAAAATTTGTATTTTGTGGCTCATTCCTGGAAGGTGTCTGAGGCTGGCCAAAAGGGACAAATTGAGAGAGACTCAGTAAGGCTGGAAAGAGGAAGAGGCACAGGGGTACAGAGGTATCTCCTGGCTAAAGGACAGCTTGGCTAAAGGAGGGCTTTCAGGTCTGATGATACTCACAGGAGTCCAGGACCTGTCCAGTAGTGCAGAGGCCTGAGCCTGATGGCTACTCTCCACCCCCACCCCCAATCCGCATACACACACTGGCTGCTGAACCAATGTTGCATATGTCAGCCAGAGGTAGAGTCTGGGGAAGTCGAACTAGGTAATATCCTTTCTTATGGGCCTGCCACCAGTCCCAAAGTAGGCAAGTGCTCCTCAAGGATCTTTAAACCTCAGCACTGCCAAACACTAGGTATCCAGATGGGGGTGGAGAAGATGGATGAGAGTGTGTCCTACCCAGATGGGTCCTCTAGACAACCACATACACAAAAGGCTGTGCTGCACCAACCCAGAGAATGTGGGCTGCTACCATGCCATGCTCCATGGAGCCACGGCATACACACACCCAACCCTGACCCTCCTGTACTGATGCCTGGGCCTCTGATGGGATTGGAGGGTGGCAGCCATCATTGTGCAGGGGTGGGGAGAGGGATGCCAGAGTGTGGAAGAATGGATGGCTGAGAAGCCAATCTGGGGAGGTGGCAAGGGTGGGGCCATGTATGAGTTGAGGCTCTAAGTGCTTGGAATGTACTCCATCATCCCATTGGATGTTACTTACAAAACAGAAATTCAAAGGTAAAATGATTAAGAATTTTAATTTTAATACAGTGGCCACAGAGCACTAAACTCTAAGCATGGGACTCTTCTGAGCACGGAGCCCTGTGTGAGTGCATTGGTCACATGTCAGTGAAGCTTGGCCTGATTAAAATACTCCATGTGGTTCTGTCTCCTTATTGGACCCTGACTGATAAGGATGGAAAGCCAGAAATTAATTTAACTCTGGAGGAGAAGAGCACAGGCAACAAATTTTGGTTCAATGTTTTCTCCTCCCCAGACACTCCCATCTGAACATATATTAGCTGGCTTTTGCAACACAGTATTATCTGGGGTCTCCTTCTACTGCTGACATTTCTCAGTTGACTCCAATATTAACTGGCTCAAACTCCCCACCTTTTTCTTTTTTAAATGCAAGGTATGAGTAAGTTGATTTTATTACTATTGTTTCATTTCTGCTCCCCTTAACTTTTACCTTCTTTAGATGCATCCACTTCACCAAATTATTTCAAGAATAAATATTGCCTTTCATAATTATTCATATTTCTATTTTTATCTTTGGCATACCTCAGTTTTTTACTAGTGAAGTAGTGTTTTTATAGAGAAGAAGCATTTTAAGTACTTTATCTTACTCTATGTGGAAAGTTTAAGTTCTAAGCTTTTATATAAAAATTTCTAAGAGTCTCATCTCCATGAAACTTTGGTAAGGGTTTCCAAATTCCCTGGGTAGCAGGTGTGCATACCTATGCCCTATGCTCTCCTTTCTCTGCTATATTAACATTGGTGTCATCCAAGAGCAATCTTCCACTTCATGTTGCCATATAGGCTGGGTGCTCAATGTACTCACAGTTCTTTAGAGGTGAGAAGAGGATGGGCTCCCTTTCCTCCCACATATCTAATCTGGAAATGGCTTGGAGTTTCCTTCTACTCCCTGTTATTAAGGCTGTCTCTGCAGGCCTGCTGAGTAGCTCCATACTCTCTCTGATACCAGTGTTTCTAGTCTTTTTCAGTTCTTTGACACTGCATTGCTTGGGGGCAGAACTATAGGCTCTGTAAAAGTTTAAGTCAGATCAAATTTAATCTATGGAACTTGTCATGTTACAAGGGAAGACAGAGAGGTCGGGAGCCAGGTCAGTTTTCTGTTCATTTAAACCCTGAACCACATTTTTATTCCCAGCTAATATGTATCCACATCCACAGAGTCAACCATATACAAATCAATTTTTACATTTGGAGGACAAAATTTCATAGTACAAATATTTCCCTTTCCCCCTCACTTCAGTTAGTGAAATGTTTAAGCAAATAAATACATAAAATCTCTGAAATTTGGAGTTCTGTCATTCTCCAAGGGCTATCCTAGATGCAAGGACTATGTGGTAAGACCTAATAGCTGAGGAGAATGAGGATTCCAGTTCCCAGAAGATGCCAGAAAGTGGTATGAAACTTCAGGAAAGCAAGGTTCCCAGCAATTGTAATTTTTCACTGAGTCATTTTTGTATGTGCCAACCGGCACACACGTGTACATGTTCATACACACCAATCATCTTTCCTTCTCTCTCTTCCATAGGTATCATCTTCCATATCCATAGTAAAAAGTCAGCTAAGGAAAATGAAAAAACCCATGTCATTTGATCAAATAAAGGAGAATTTTGGGCTGTACCCAGAAGTTCCAACTCACTAGTTGGAAAGCAGTGATTAGTAGCCTTCAGCAGCTGGGGAAAATGGCAGGAAAGTTTTGCATTTGAAGAGCTGAATAACTGTAAGGAGACTAACAGAAGCTAAGCAATTGTCCTTTTCACCTGAACATATGCCTGACCTAAGAAGAGAATCTGGGAAAAGACAGAGGCAGTTCCTACCTAAGGAATGTTTCTTCCCAGCACAGAGCCAAGAAAGAACCAAACATATTAGAAAGGACATTTTTGATTAAGACAAGTCATGTAAATATTGTACAGGTATCTGTATAAAATGTTTCCTCCCAGTAGGGAAACACTATGCTTTACGCAGACAAAATTGGTCAAATGCGTATTTCCAGGATAGATAGCAGGCTGTCAAACTTCACCACAGGTTGTTGAGGTGTAAATGTCAAGAAGGTGATGCATCTAATAGTTTTGCCCCTGTATGATCCTGAGTACATGCCAAGCAGTTTTGAGCACTCATTTCATGTCTGAATCTATCTACTTAAATTCACTGCAAATGAAAGACAATGAGTGACTTCTCAATAATAAAACTGGAGGCTCAATTCCATGCATTTTTATTTACTTATAATAATAAATAAGATATAGTTGTTTTGTGCGAAATATATATATGTAGCTCAGAGCTTTAATTGAGGAACATTTTGTTTCTATAACTAATTTTCTACACTACTTTGTCTTTTATTTGATTCAGACACATTTTCTTATTGTATTATGCCAAAGATTATTCAATGCGAAGCTCGGACAGATGGACTTAATAATCTCCTGATATGTTTTTCATCCCATAAATGTGACTACTCTATATTATGGTTTAATTGGTTTCAGTGTAATATGTATTTTGTGGATATAATACCAATACATAATATGCACATAAAAGTTCATGCATAAACTATTTATTATTCTACAGGTAAAGTATTTCAGCACTCTTACATCTTTCAGTCAGTAGACACAATAAATGAGCTATATCATATGAAACATCTGCTACAATTGGAGTGTTCTTTAAAATGTATATATTTTTCATTATGCTTAAATATTATCTACCTTTGTATTAATACTTACCTTTCAGTTCTGGGTGGCACTAGGTTAAACACTGGATGAACTGGGTTGGGACTCAGGTTAGATGGCATTTTAAATCAGTGCCTGTATTTATGATGTTACCCTTGCAAGATGCTTGGGGGTAGTTGATTTTTTCAATTATATGACTAAAGAGAAAGGCTAAAATGTTTTTGTTTGCTTTCCTTGTTTGTATTTTTTTCAGCTTGTTAAACTAGGATCTGCTTTGTCTAGGTTATTCAGAATCTCATCATCATCCACAGAAATGTGGTTTGCAAATTAAAATAGTAACATCAGCAATTTCCCTGGAGAGAGACTTGCTTCTACCTTGCCAGAGGCAGTATTACTGAGTAACAAATTGTTAGAAGGTTTCTCTCAGTTGCTACTGTGTTTATAAGTGTACAAGCACTGGCAAGCAGGGACCTGTCCCGTGTAGATGCTAATACAAACTAATGTGAGACATAATCATGAATTTCTTTTGGCAAAATGGCATTACTATTATTACTACTAGAATGTTTGCCAAAGGCAAAAACAAACTATAGTAACAAAATCTTTCTGATCCCTCTACTGTCTGCTTCATTAAGTGATTTTCCAGACCTCAGCTGACTACATCCCCTCTTTGGACCTAATATTGCAATACTCATTTTTGTCACAATAGAAACACTGGCCAAGTAAGGACTGTGGAACCACAGCCTAAGATTGCAAGCCAATTATGTTTTTTGTTTCATTTTGTTCTGTATTTTTGATTGTATGCTTGATATGTGTATGCATAACTGAATCTGAAGCCTTGCAAGGTTATCATATCTTTCACAATCAGTCTGATAGCTTTTTGAGAACTCACAACTAGGACAGAAGAAAGAGGAGTATAAGAAAATCTGTATGTGTGTGTGTGTGCATGAACATGTGAATATACATATGTGAAATAACATGACAAACCATCGATATCCTTTTGAAATCACTGTATATCATGTATTCACATTATTGCTTGTATTTATGTACTAATAAATATTTCTGCTGCTATCCTCCAATATTTATAAAATAAACATTGGTGGAGTTACATGCCAGATTGTATGATAATGCTAGTATGAAAATATGAATTAGCCTCTAATATAAAGTATGAACAAACAACTATAGGATTATGGAGTAAGTAGTAGTTGGTTTGGTGGAGTGAGTTTCCAGAGAAGGTTAGATTTAAGCTAATGACAGGATGGAAAAGTATTCCTGGAGGAATGAGCCATATGAAAATATACTGGCCACATGAGGCTAGTTCCAGAATCTAATCACATTTTAGAATGCCTACACTGTGGGATGCATGGGAGAGAATGAAATTTGATTTTTTAAAAATGCTTCAATAACATATCAGAAGGAAAGGACAGTTGGTTCTGTGGCTTTTTCTTTAGCTTCAGGGATAGTTTGAATCTCCTTTATAATATTAACTCAAGAACTTGTTAGGTATTTACCTTTACTGGATTCAAGATGAAGGAGAGTTTATTTAAGAGTTATGTATCAGATGCAACATCTGTACATCTTTGTCCAGATGTTTACTTAGTCACGAGTGGCTGGTATTGATAAGATGAAGCAACACTAGAGAATGAGTTCTAGTTTGAGGAGCTACATGACTAGGTAGGCATAAAATCTGAAGAGACTTTCTAATTATCCACACACACTAATCCTTGTCTGTTGTGACTACAGACAGCTTGAATGCTAAATGATCAAGATATCAGAAACTGCCTGGAAATCTTCAGGCCTCTTTTTTGCTGTTTTACATATTGCTCAGTTTCTTTTTCGGTCTTCTTTCTTAAAACTAAATAAGCTTTGTGCTGGGTGAAACCAGTTGTATCTTGTAAATTAGATGTCAATCTGAACTCAAGACCTCTGCTGTTAGTAGAAGAGAGTAGGTGTTACAGATGATAGTGTCTGCACATGCGATTATTTTTTATCATAAATAGTTCATTTTACAGTATAAATATAAAAAATTAAAATTAAAGTCACCAGTTAATCTAGAGATAATTATTGTTAATACATCCTTGAGATTAGGATACATATATATCTGATGATAATTAGAATGACTTTTCCCATGTGTGCTTCCATGTTGCTAAGACTAAATACACATCATTTTTAATGGCTGCATAGAATTCCATTGTGTGACTCTTGAATGATTTATTTCACCAACCCCAATAAATACAACTGCTAATTTTTTACTATTTGAAATATGTGAAAATTGCCTTTCTGAAAATTCTTATCAATTTACAGTTCCCACAAATAGGATATGAAAAGGTATATCTACTCATTCTCTCACTAACACTGAATTTACATTAAAAAAGACTCCCATCAGTTTAATAGATGGAAAATATCTTTTTGTTGCTATTTGTATTTTCTAAATATTCTTTATACTAAATGGAAAATTATAAAGAAGAGGGTTTCACTCAAAATCCTGTCATATAGAGATAACTATGTTACAATCTTGGTGCTTAGTGTTCTGAAAACTTTTCAATGCATACCTGCATATGATTTTTTAAAAAATAAATAGATCTATACAGTACATGCTATTTTCACTCAATAATATATTTCATAAATAATTCTAATGAGAAAATGATATTCTATTGTGTACATTTCACAATTTCCCTATTGTTGAATGTTTATGTTGTCTCTTATCTTCCTACTATTACATAATAATACTGTGATGAACATCCTTATACAGTGTTGCACACTTGTCCAATTATTTACTTAATATGCTTCTCTAAAAATGGAATTGCTGGGTAAAAGAGTATATACATATATATACACACACACATTATATGTATATATATATTCAAATTGTTTCTTATAGATACCAATTCCTGCTTTTATCAGCAGTGTATACAAATACCCATTTCTTCATACTCTAGCCAACACTGGATACAATAATATTTTAAATCTCTACCAATATAAAAACAAAAGATATTTTTAATTGTATAGTTTAGATGCAGTGATATTGATTATTCTTTAATGTTTTTGACTACTATTATTTCTTCCCTTGTAAGTTGCTTTCTGATGATCTTTATTCATTTTCTAGTAGACAGTTCATCTTTCTTTTAAATAATTCTTTATATAAGAGGATATTAATACTTTGTCTGCTACATGATTGTTTCTCACTTTTAATTTCGATTATGGTGATTTTTCTGAGCTGAATTTTTAAAATTTATGTAGAAAAATCTACCAATCTTTTCTGATGTACTTTCTGCTATAGAATTTTCCTTACCCTAAAATTATTGAATTATTTTATTTTGTTCTTATGTTTTCTATTAATCCAGAAGTCAGTCATTAATTCATTTAGAAGTTTTTGTTTCTGAATTTCCTAATACCATCATAACTCTTCCACCTCTTCCACCTATTTGAGATATTATTTTTCTCATATATTAGTTATACAGATACATATATATTTATATTTTCTGTTAATAGTGTTTAAAATAAATTTTAATAGTAGATAGAGCATGTCCTTATAATACTTAGTCTTCCATATAAACTTTGGAATACTATTGCCTCATTCTAATTTTAAATTCATTAAGATTTTCAGAGGTCTTGCGTAAAATTTATAGATTTAGTGAGAATCTTCAGCTCCCTAATACTGAATCTTCTTATCTGAAAACAACAATTCTCAGTTAAGTCAAGAGTTCTTTTATGAATTTTTTGAAAATATCTTTTATAATTATAGTTTGCAGTTGTAAAGTTTATTCTTATTTTTAATGTATGGTGTTATTTGAATATACATATATGTATATTTCAAATTGTAGTGAAAAGTAACCATGCGTTTGACAAGTACAAAAAACATATGAATAAAGTGCAAACCATGTAACTAATATTTATAAGCTGTGCACCCATTTAACTACCCCAAAGTCGAGACATAACATTGTCAGTGTTCTAGATGCCCATTTATGCACCTTGCTGTTTCATGACCCTCTGCCTCCCCCAGAGATGATCAGTAACTTGACTTTTGTGATAGCATTTCCTTGTCTTTCTTTATAATTCTATCATCATGTGTACATCTCTAAATAATACAGTTTTGTCTTGCTTGATGTTTAACTGAAATAAATGGCCATTATATTTTCTATCCAAAGTTGTATAATTAGTTTGTTACCTTCATACTTTAGCTGATACTCTTTTCAATATTTTAGCTGATTTTTTCTTTTTTTTTCTTTTTTTTTTGAGACAGAGTCTCGCTTTTGTTGCCCGGGCTAGAGTGAGTGCCATGGCATCAGCCCAGCTCACAGCAACTTCAAACTCCTGGGCTTAAACGATCCTACTGCCTCAGCCTCCCGAGTAGCTGGGACTACAGGCATGCGCCACCATGCCCGGCTAATTTTTTTCTCTATATATATTTTAGTTGGCCAGACAATTTCTTTCTGTTTTTAGTAGAGACGGTGTCTCGCTCTTGCTCAGGCTGGTCTCGAACTCCTGAGCTCAAGTAATCCACCCGCCTCGGCCTCCAAGAGTGCTAGGATTACAGGCGTGAGCCACCGCACCCGGCCCTGATTTTTTCTTTGTTAAAGAAATAACTTAAGTCTTACAACATCCATAAATTATGTTACTCATGTCTCCTTTCCAACACTGATAACTCTCATTTAAACCTATAGGGTTCTTCCTAACTCTTTGAGTAATGACATTGCATACAGGTAAAAAAGAACAATGATAAATAATGGCAATAGTGGGGAATCTCCGCTTTGTTCCTGACATTAATGGCCATAAAGTGTTTCATCATTATTATGATTCTAGTAGTTGTTTGGAGACATATATGTTTATCAGGTAAAACAATATCCTTATAGTCTTCTTTGCTAAAACATGTTTTTCAGAGCAAATATTTAATATCAAATGTTATCATGTGACATTTTGGTGTCACTCAAGGCAATCATTCAGCTTTGTTGTTTTGAGTGCTGAATAAAATTTATACATATAATTTTTTTGGAAAATGTATTTGATACTAGTGATATTGCCATCTGGAAACATTATATTCCCTTGGTTAATATTCTTCAGGAAAACTGAATCGTTTTCTTTGTACTTTTTTCTTTTTTGAGACAAGATCTCATTCTGTTGCCTGGGCTGGAGTACAGTGGTGTTATCACAGTTCACTACAACCTCAAACTCCTAGGTTCAAATGATCCTCCTGCCACTACACTCGACTAATTTTTCTATTTTTTTGTAGAGATGGGGGTCTCGCTATGTTGCTTATGCTAGTTTCGAACTCCTGGCCTCAAGTGATCCTACTACCTCAGCCTCCTAAAGTGCTAGGATTACAGGTGTGAGCCACTGCACCCGGCCTCTTCATATTTCTTACTCTACATTTTTAAAGTTTACTTGTAGTAATTCTATATTTTTGTAGTTCCTGTGAATGAGGTATTTTAAAATTGTAATTTATAAATTTTATTTTTTAAAATTTGTTTTATAATTATACCCCATAATAAGCTCTGTTATTAGATCTAACAGCTTGTTCTATTTATTTTCTTAAGTTTTCCATTAAATAATTATAGCCTCTGTAAATAATACATATTTTTGTATCTTCCTCTTAAATATTTATAATTTTGGGACTTCTGCTTCTGGCTAAAATGAAGTAATAGGGCTAGGTTCACCCTCTTACTCTATATACTCAGATAATTGGACAAAGTATTTGAGACAATGACTTTCTGACATTGAAAGAAAGGCAATGCAGAACTGTGTTCCCCAAGAGAAGGGAAGGAAACAAATTGAGTCCTATAATTGTACCAGCTTGCTGCCCGAAGGCAGTTTCCAGGCTGCAGTGCAGGGAGGGAGTAACTAAATAGAACCTGGACAATTAGGAAAAATATATGATAGTTCAGGGATGCCAGCGAGCTAAGGTTTGCAGGATACTGTACAGGAGGAATCTGTAGACATAGATAGCTCTGGACACTTGCCAAGCTGTCCTCTTAAGTCTTTGGATAAGTACTGATTTGCACCGGCATGCAAGCCAGGGAAAAAAATCACTGAGCGGCAGTAGACAGGAGAATTGCTAAAACTCATAAGAACTGGGCATAGTTTATGTTTCTAAGAGCCAGAGTGGAAAGATGTCAAAATATATAGGACAGTGGATAGAGTCCCAGGAAAGTATTGCCAAAGAATTATCATAGTGGACTAAGTTAGCTTTAGACTGAAGATCCTGTGGACCCACCCTAAAATATATTGAAAACAATCTTCAAAAATATCCAACTTTAAATGTTCTAACCACAAAGAAATGGTAAGTATGAGAGATGATGGATATATTAGTTAGCCTGATTTGATCATTCCACAATGTATACATGTATTGAAACATCACATCATACCCCATAAATATACATAATTATTATTTGTCCCTTAAAAGTAAAACAAAATTTAAAAATGAAAGAAAATATCCAACTAATTCCCAAAAATTTAGTTGCATGCTAAAATAAAACACAACACTTTTTAAAGAATCTCAGAAACAAGCCAACATCTAACAATGTCATATTCATATTTTTCACAATACAATAGAATATTAACAAGAATGCAAAGAAGCAAAAAAACTTGACTCACAGCTAGGAGAAAAATTTATCAATAAAAATAGAACCAGAAATAACAGAATTGATGAAACCAAAAGAAAAGGCATTAAGACAGTTATTATGAGTATGCCCACGTGTTCAACTAGGTAGAGGCAACCAGCATGAGAAGGAAAGACACATTCTGCACAGAGCCACAAAAATCAAATGACAGTAGATGACGCAATAGAAATTACGAAAGCCAAAAAATAATGGAGAGGCAGGATTGATGTTCTGAAAGTAAAAACAAACGAACCTGTTTCTCTAGGTTTGTTAACCCAGAAAAAAAATTATTTCAAAAATGAGGCTGTTTTAGGCAAACAAAGGCTGAAAGAATTTATTACCAGAATTCTACCTAAGAAAATGTTAAAAGAAGTACTTCAGGTAGAAGAAAATTATATCAGATGGAAATTTGAATCTACACCTGGGAATAAAGAGCACCAAAGGTGATAAGTATATAGGTAAACATGAAATGCACTGTTTCCATATTTTTAATCACTTGAAGAGAACTGATTATATGAGGTAAAAATAATAGCACTGTATTAGGGGATTTTTAGCATATGTGTTAATAGAAGTAACATATATGACAATAATAACACACAGGTTGAGAAAGAGAAATGGAAATATTATTTGAAAGAAACTGTAATAAGCTTAAGATGCATATTGTAAGCCCAATGGCAACCACTAAAAAATAAGAAAACAAACTAAAAAAGAGTGTAACTGATAATCCAAAGTGGAGCTAAAATGGAATCATGAAAAATCTCAACAAATTCAGAAGGCAGGAAAAGAGAGTCAAACAAAGGAACAAAGAACAAACAGAAAAAATAGAGCATAGATTTCATATTAAATTCTATTATATATTTAATATTATAGATTATAAATGATTTGAAGTTTTCCTTCTTATTGTATGTTAGGAGACATTTTGATGAGATTGCATACATTTCTTGAATTGACGTTACTTACTTTTGAAACTACCTGGATCACACACTTCTTGTAGATATTTTACAACTTTCCTTAGTTCTCCCAGGATTATGGAATTAATTTTGCTAATTTCTATTTTCCTTGGATGTTTATTAGGAATAGTTTGTTTCTACCAAGACTTCTTGCTTTATAAAAATATAATTAAATAGGTTTAAACATTTTATTCTATTACAATTTTAAATGCTTTGCATGGTTTGTTATATTATTTGTGTTTTCTTTTTTATATTATGTTAAACTTATGAGAGTGCTTCTATAATACTTTATTGTTTTTTTTCCCCAAAGAGGCAGCTATTAGATTTATTTACCAATTTCACATTTCTGTAATTTGTTCTTATATTTTAGTTTATTTTGTTACTCTTTTCCTAGCTTCTATTTTCTAGTTCTTAGTTCATTTGTATTCATTCCTTGTATTTTATAGTAAGACATTTAAAATTATGATCTTTATTTTCTTAAGAACAACATTGGCCATATTCCATATGTTTTAATATATTATGCTCTTTGGAAAAAATTGTTGGTATAATTATTAAAGTTTTTATTTCCTCAAGAACTAATTGTGAGTTATTCTTTAGACAGTGAGGAACTAGCAAAGGTTTTGACCAAGGAAGCGATATGATCAGATCTATAAAGAAATACCTGACAGCATTGTGGAGAATGGATTACAACAAAGTGACACTTAAGATGAGGTTTAAGAGTCTACTGCAAGAGTCTACGTAAGTGGTGATGACTCTGATATGAACAAAAGTCACACTGCTGAGAGTTAGTCAGTTAAAGGAAGGGGAGATGAGGAAGCAGTGAGAGTCTGATCACATACTGAAGCAGACAGGCAGGGCCAACATATCGGAGAGTATAGCTTTGGATAAAATCGTAATCAGGTAAACAAGAGTGGGGGGTAGGTGGGCTTTGAAACAGAGTGAGAAATAGAGCCTGGAAAATTTCCTGGCTCTATGAGACCATAGTCACAGTTGCTGCTTGTAAGACACTTTTGAGACGCCAAGCGTGGCTGGAAAGTGGTTTGTGAGAATGCCAGCCCAGCCAAGATGGTGATTCTAGATAAAGAAGACAAATCTATAGGGAAGGAAAGAAATTGCACTTAGGTGGAATTGTTCTAAGAATGGTTTACGTGGGCATAATTTGCATTGAAAGGGGAACAATTCCATGATGAGAGAAGTTCTATTTGGATTTAGATAATGACATCATGCCCTAAATTCTTGAACTCCTGTTGCATCATTCAAAGGCATCTTCATCTGCACTTTTCTATATTCTCATCCACATACTGTGTTTTCCTTGTTGAGTCATGATTCTATCATCGTTCTCCTTTCTAATAGCTTTCAACTGTACCCTTTGCAACCCCCATTCTATGGTGAACTAACTGTAATACATTTTCTATCCTAGCTCTCCTTTAAGACACTCCTTTCCTTGCAGTTCTCTCAATTAAAGGCTACCTATTTTTCAAGCCCCAGGATATGAGAGATTAGTTAATCCTCCCACATAGACTAATAAGAAAATTTGGGTAAAGTGATTTTTAAAAATCTGTTTGAAGGCATTGCAGGTTTACGAAGGAATCAGTACCTGAGGGTCTTAAATCCCAGAGAGAAGGGAAGTACATTGAGGTGAGCCTGATATTCGTTGCACTTTTCCACTCAATGTATTTGCTGATTCTTAGCTGTGTGAATCTAGAAATTGAGAAACCAAAAAGATAGTGGCATCTGAGAGACAGGGAAAGTGAGCAGAGTTTTCAGCAGTCTCAGGGTTTAGAAGAAAAAATTTAGTATTCAGGCTACCAATATAGTTAGGACTTCAGGTGCCAGGATTCCAAAGAAAAGTGCATTGAGGTAGTTTTCCCCTCAAGGCATTTGTCAGTTCGCACGTGGTGTGGAGCCAAATATTAGAGAAATTGGACAGAAGGAGATAGTAAAAGACTGAGAAGCCATTCAGAGCTTTCAGATGCCTTGTGATGCTTAGGAGTAAAAGATGAAAATTCAGAATCTAAGAAGGAGGAAACACACTGATAAACAGCCCAGATTTCTAATTAGGGCCTAAGAATAAGGGCCTAAGAATTGAAAATAGACAGTGCTCATGAAGCCTGAAACCCAGTTTCTAATCAGGTCCATCCCAGTTTAGATTAAGGAGATCTGCTTTTAGCCTGACTGATGCCAGAAATAAAAGTGAATCATTTCCAAGGGAGGATAACATTACCCAGAGCCTGAAATTATTTCTATAGGTTTTCATACACATTTCCAAGCATTCAATTAAAAAATTACTGGGCATACCAGGAAACAAATGAGCAAAAACCAAAAGAAAAAAATAGGCAATAGAATTAAAGCCACATGCTTTAATCTAGCTGTTACTGATATCAGGTCAGGACCTAAAATAATTGTGATTAATACATTCAAGATAAAAGATACATAATGCCAAGGAAAATTGCTCTGGAGAACCAATATCTATCAAACAGGAATTAAATGAAAATTCTAGAACTGAAAAAATAAACAATTGAAAGTAAAAAATCAAAAGTTATGTGTAACAGCAGATTCCCCCAGCAGTAGAGGAGATTAGTGAATTGGAAGACTAGTCTATTGGAAGATATAAAATATCTAGCCTGAAGCAAAAAAGGGAAAGGAAGTGCCAATATATAAAAAAGAATTAAAAAAAAAAGTTGAGCATGGTAATTGTCCTAACAGACATGTAACTGGAGTTCAGTGCAAGTTAAGAGAATATGGACCATATACAATAAATATTTAGAGAGATATTGCTGAGAATTTCCCCAAACTGATGAAAGATATCAAACTGAAGATTTAAGAAAAGTTATGAAACCCAAATAAGAAAGTTACATTTCTTTCAAGGAAGCTTAACTTGGCAACAAAAATAATGGAAGGCATAAAACAATGGAACCATATCTGTAAAATACTGAGAGTAACTAGCAATTTAGAAGTGCCCTTTAAAAAGGAAGTCAAAATAAAGATGTCTTCAGACAAAAACAGAGAAATTTGTTACCAGTAGATTACACTAAAGAAAAATACTACAAGTTGTACTTCAGGAGGCTAGGGTCCACATTCTACTAACATTTTCACACCCTCACACTCCACATACAGTACTACCCCCTTCACCCTCAGGCTTAACACGCCTACTCATTTGAGGTTCTTGTCATCTAGCCATAGCACATTGTATTCATTCTTGTCACTGCTACCTACTTTTCTCCCTTACCTTTTTTTAAAAAACTTTGGAGCTGTAAGCTCAGCCTTCTTTTCTAACCCAAGTCCAAGAATTACCTTTAGTAGCTATAATTTTCTTCAATATTTTCTGTCTATTGTCAAGAAAGGCATATTTTCCAAAATACAAATGTAGCTATGTATTTCCTCTACTTGAAATAGACCAGGAGCTATCTATTACTTTCAGGATAAAGGGTAAACTTCTTCATATGGAAAATATGGCCATTCAATAACTGGGCCCTTCATCAGTCACACACTGTTTTCTCACCATGCTGAACCACCTGCAATTCTCAGAATGTACTGTGTGCTCTCATACCTCCATGTTATTGATTGTGTTTCTCCTTCTGCCAAGAATCCACTTCAAGCATAACTTCTACCTATTTTACCTGTTCAGTTTCTACTGGGAATTCACATATTCAGTTACCAAGTGCTTATTCACTATCTACTATTTGTGTGGCACTATGCCATGCCCTGGAGATACAGAGATGAATGAGATAGTCATAGTAACTTCCTTTATGGAGCTCCCAATCTACCTCTTCTTTAAGGTTCAGTTTAAGTATCACTAGATACTTTCTGACTCCATACTTCACAAGCACATACACTCTGGCATATAAACTTTCCCTTCTGCTAAAGCAATCAGGGCTCATCTATGTCATCAGACTTGTTACAGGAACTATAATTAATAGCTTATCTGAACAGCTATCCCATTAGACTGGTGGTTCCCAGACTGGGAACCAAGGCACCACAATGTGTTGATGAGTACCACGGCATATTTCACATGCTCAAGGAAAACAAAACAACATCTGTTGGACACAGCATGAATCACTGGCACAAAGAAGCTTATGGTTTCAACATTAGATCAATATGTTTGTTTCAATGATGTCATTTATTTGTGAAGCTGAGTTTCCAGTGGTGGCTGTGATCAAAAGCAAGTACCCCATAAAAACCAATGTGGAACAGAAAATGAGGGTAGTGGTAACTAATCTGATTCAAGAGTTTTAGAAGTTGTGCACTGCCCAACAGGTGCTAAGTTGTTAGGGCATAAATACTTATTAAATTGTTTAGATCTGACTACAAAATATTAATAGATAGAACTGATTGGTAATTCTTTTGCCTTAGTGGTACCTGAAAATTATTGAGACATTAAGGGTTCAATCAATTGAGAAAGTTTGGAGACCCAGTGATTAGCATGGTGCTGGACATTTAGTCATTGTACAATAAATTTATGAGTGAATGAACTAATGCATGAATGACAGAGATTACATATATAAGAAAGAAGATCATAGACAAATAAAATGATGCCTAATAAGGTAGCCTAATTATAGTTGGCCTTCAAGTCTTAAAAATAGTGCAGAAAAATGTGTGGTACTATAAATTCCATCACTTGGAAAATATACATCTCACTAAATCACCATATAGTGTTTCAGACTCCTTCTGGTATTTATTTTATAAATACTAAATTCCTTTACTCTGAACATGTTATAGAAAATGTGAGCTTTTTCTTTGTGAAAATTATTATTTTCTCTTTTGCCAATGTATTCATGACAAAGTATTCATTTTTATTTACCATTTGTACATCTTCTTTAATAGTAAAAACCTCTTTAAAATATTTTATTTCTAAATAAATGCTCATAATTAAAAAAATTAAACCCAGATATATAATGGCAAGGGTTATTCCAACTCTCTCCCACCCAATAGCACCCATTTCAGTCTGTAAAGGCAGACACTGTTAATATTTTGCTTTATATTTGTAGACTTCTAGTCTGTTTCCAATGCATATGAAAATCTAAGCAAACTGGTTTTGTTTTGTTTTCAAAAATTGTATTACGGTATAGACACAAGTCTTTCTTTAATTACTTAACAATACATGATACATCTTGGACATCTTCATATTTCAGTGTTTATAAGATCTTCCTTTTCTTTATATGTTATATAATGTTTCATTATGTGGATGTATTATAATTTTCTAATGAACATTTATGTGGTTTTCTTTTTTTTTTTCTGTAAAGAAAAACTTTAATTCTTTGAAAACTTTGTAAATATTCCTTTAGGATAAATTCCTACAGTGGAAATGAAGGATTAAAGGCTAGGCACATTTCACAATTTCAAAAGACACTGCCAAAAGTTTATATCAATTACCCCAGCAACAGTTTAGAAGGATACTAATTTCCTCAGAATAATTCTGGTTTTACCAACATTTTTAAGATTTAACCTATTCATTTCTAAGTCAGAAGTCTCTGTACAGAAATAGTGTCGGAAAGACAAAAAGTCTTGCATGGTGTTCTCTCAATTAACAATGTATTTAATGCTTTAACTTTTGCAGAAAAATTTCCTATTTATTATGCCATTAAATCTTCAAAATAATTTTTTGAAATACATTTTATATTCACTTTGTCTAGGAGCAAATTTAGGCATATGAGGATAAATTACTTCTTCAAAATCACACACATGCTAAGTGGTTAACACAGGACTCAAACTCTGATCACAAATGGAAGCTTGATAAAAATAGATATTTAAATTCAGCTATGTTATATTCAGATAATTTATAATGTTTTTTGACTTAAAATTTTTTCAACTGAACATAACTTTATATTATACTACATTAAAAATATTGTATTTTTATTTTATTAATATTAACATATTTATATACATTTAAAAATTATTTTCTCTTAAATATAATTTTAGAAAGTTTAATAATTAAAAACCTAATAATAAAATGTAATACTAGGTTTTAGAGAAAAATAACTTTCAGAATATAGATGCCCCCATTTTTGATGATAGCTGATGAATAAATAAGATATGAAATATTAAAATTTTCTCTGCTCTGCAGAGAGGCTGTTGGCATCAATATTAAAAGAGAGTTTTGGGTAAGAGATCTGTTTCTGCTACTTTTTGTCTCGATGACTTTAGGAAACTTACCCTCTCTGAGCCTCAGTTACGTGGTACCCATGAAATAGAGATATTAATATACTTATCTTGTGTTGCCATTAGAAGATTAAACCAGATCCCCTCGGTGAAGTGCCTGCAAACAGATGGCACTCAAAACTATTACTGCCATTATTACTGTGATTATTATTGTTGAGGTTGCTAATTTTATAGGTAATTTTCAGAAATTAATATATTTTATAATATTAGGTATTCCTGTCTTTCCTGTGTTAAAAAAAAAACATTTATATATCCATTAAGTTTTTTCTTTTCTTTAGAATGTGTATAATTTATATTATAAGTGTGACATATTAAAGATGGAAGGGATAACTAAGATTAAAGCTTAGTTATACAGATAAAGAGATTTAAGTCTAGATTTGTTAAAAAAAATTTGCCAAAGTCACACAGATTCTTGGTGCCAAAATAAGAATTTGATTCCTGTCTCTGTTCTTTTAGTGTTCATTAATTTATTTAAAAATTACTGTGCATATTTAAAATATTTAAATTAAAAATAATTTTTAAAATTACTTTAAAATTATAACCCAAATATAGAATACATATTTCTTCTTACTTCATTGAAATGAATCTCTGCCAGTTAAGGGTGTATGAATTTTTCCGCTTCATTATGCATGTTCAGCTATTTTTAAGGAAAGATGCTCAAACTACAATTCTGATAATCATTTGTGCCCATTTCTTTAGTAAGCCAAAATTTAAGTTATTTTGCATTTCTCATATATCTTGTCTCTGTGATATTAGAGATGCCTAAAGACCTTCATCCAGTAAACTAGTTCAAATTAAAAACGTTTCCATGCCTGCATGTAAATTGCAATTTTTAGTTGACTAAAATTAACTTGCTTTCAGCATAGTAGCTCAAGAAATTTAGACAATAAAAAGAAAATGAATGGTTTATGGAGATAAGTCAAATTAGATAGCTGTTCCACCTTCATATCTTAAAGCATTTAGTTCACTGCCAGTATACCACCATCTTAGAATAAAGTCACAACCACAATAAAGCAATCTTTGGTTTGTATGGTGGTTGCCTTAAAAACAAGTTGGCTTCTACCTTTAATTCAACAAAGAAAAGTTTAAGCTCAAGCTGGTTAAACAGTTCCCCACTGGAAAATAGAAAAACATAACTGTAAAATTTTATTTTCAAGTTGGTTATTTGTAACTTGGATTATTTTTCCATGGTAGTAATGAGGGTGATTTTTGGTCTGACAAATGTCAGGGAAAAAGCCTGGTATTGAATAAATACTTCTAATATTATTCTCATATTAATATGTCATGTGAGTAATTATTCCTATGGAAAATGCATTTACTTTTAAGGAGTTACATCCTTTATAAAAGATGAAAGTGGTGGGATTTAGAATTTCCCAGTGTTTATTTGTTTTTTTTTTTTAGCCATCTATTCAGTTATTTTGGCAAATTGAGACCATCAGTAGCTAAAATATTGCCTATTAAATTTAAATAGTTAAAATTTTTGGCTTATATCTTTTGATTACAAAATTGAGTTCAAAGATTTGTATTTTCTGAGGATACTATCACTCAAAATTTTGTTTCCTTGTAGGTAAAAGAATAATTATTGCTCACATTGGGAATAATATAGTTAACTATGAAAAGAGTGAAACATGTAATGTGAAAATTATTTCTTTAATGTTTATGGAAGAAATAAACAGAGGAATGAAGACCAGGTGGATGAAGGGAGAGAGCGGAATCAATATAATAAGTTCTGCTTCAACCCTCCTTTTTTGCTGCTGATGCTACTTCCTCTATTTCTGTCTTTTCTTTACCCTGATGGCTAGACTCAGCTGAGAGTGGGAACAGGTGGGGACAGAGATCTTTCCTTACCGAAGTAAGTTAGTTTGACATTGGAGAAGCCTCACAGAAATCCTTCTGCGTTATGATGATAGAAAGTGAAAATGCCTGATGTACTCTCTCATGCCTTTCCATTGAATCACAATAAAGATACAAAGCTTTAAGAACAATGGAAAATAGGAATAATTATCTATGATTTACTGAGCCTGGGAAGAATTTCTACTTACCAAACAATATGGGCCATGAAGTAGGAAAATGGTAAGAGCACTCCATGTCCCTTGTTCCATCTTTCGTTTCCACACAAAATGCAGATTCATGGGCCTTTCACGTGGGCAAGGGGAGGATCTCTGCTTCTGGAGCTGCTTTCTAAGGACAGAAGGGCCAGTTTAGTTCCTCATCTCTTCTTCTTACCTTACCATAAAGTGTTCTTTCTACCTCATCCCTTTACTAAAAGACACAAAAGGGCATCTTGATTGGGAACAGAAACAAAAACTGGCTTTTGCATCTCTGAGGTTAACACTGAAGAGGTAGGCAGAAGTAAGAACCCAAGCTAACAAGGACAAAGAAATTACTCTGTGAGTTACAATTTTCCATTCACCGTTTTAGCAAGGAAAGAAATCATAGCTAATTTTATCTAGGAATAAATTCTACTGTTCTCAATAAGAGTCAGGCAGGGTTGCTAAGAGATTTCTCCTCAAGATCATATATCCACTAAATCTAATAAGGTATAACTAATACTTGGTTAAGGAATGTTTATAACAACTAATTCTTCAGGTTAAAATCTTAGAAGTATTCTAATATCTATCAGGAAGACCATAAAGGCAAATAATGTTGGTAGTACTGAACAGACCACAATTTTTTTTGACCACAATGTTTTCAATAGCATATTAACAGGTAAGAAAAGTAGCCTATTAATATATTCTGAAATGCACAAATATTACATAGCACTTCAAGTATTGAAGAAAAATAACTTTGGAAAACAATTTTTCCCAGGAGTCTAAAGAAAAATTAAGAAGTCACCTTCTTTGAATCATTAACAAACTTAAAATACAGAGTTTATGGAACAATATATAAAAATGAAATGGTAGAGAAAACAGAATGAGCTGGCTTAGCAGAAGTAAAAAAGGTAAGGAGAGGTGTGTACAAACGAAGGAAAGTCCCCAAGGAAACTAAAGATTCAATAGCAGTACTGATCATAGCATTAGAAGCAAAAAGGAGGGTAACTAGTATCACAGAAAATTGGATCCATAACGTTGGAGAGAATTAAAGAGAATTGTAATTGAGAATTGCATCCATAATGCAGAAGAAAATAGTGAAGAAAAAAATGAGGGGAATCTGTCATTATATACAGAACAAATTAAATTTATATATACATTTAATAATATTTGTTTTTAACAAATGTTTTATAACAAATATTATAGTATTTGTTTCTATCAATATATACAAAATAATATATATTCACATATATTCATATATAGATATGATATATTTATGTATAAATTGGATAGCAAATATAGCAAGATAACATTTTGATACAATAAACGTTATGTCTTTTAAAACTTTTTAAATTGAAATATACATACAAATAAGCAATAGGTCATAATTGCATAATTGCATAATTGCAGCTCAATGAATCATCACAAAGTGAAATAACCTGTGTAAACCAGATCAAGAATTTTTTTGAAATTACCAGGATCCTGAAACTCCCTTGAGACCCTCCCATTCTCTACCCTTTCCCTTCTGCCCAAAGATATCCACTCTTTTGACTTTAATGTCATCGTATAATTTTGCCCATTTTTGAACTCTTTATTAAAAAAAATCATATGGTACATATTGAGAGAGAAGGCCTTTAAGTCACAAGATACTAGGCTTTTTAAATTTCAAAGTCTGAACACATTTAAAAACTCAAGGCATACAATTTAAGCAAAAAACAATCTTTTGGGTAAATAAATAAAGACCCAGATTGCCTTATATCCAGGCTAGATGAAGATTCCATGGATGTTGAGAGAGGAGATCAGAGAAGACCAAAACGGTTTGATGTGGTGGATATTTGAGAAAGGGCTGTAGCCTCTGCTACTCTGAGACCAACTTTCCAGAGTGGGAATGAAGCAATAGGATCTCAGGTAGATTTAGCAATTCAAGATACAGTATTATTTATGCATAGATTCCAGGGTGGAACCCAGAGATATGGCAAGCCTTATAGAGTTCCCAATTCTTAGCGATTTACAAAAGCAGAAAGAACAGGATTTCTAGGCAGAAAGGCTCAAGGCAGTACAGAGTCCTTGAGCCTATCCTGCCAAGGGCGAATCTGAATGAGCCTCTCACTCCTCATCCTCTGAAAAGAGCTTGGAAATAGAAAAGATTTCAGGCTGGGCACGATGGCTCACGCCTGTAATCCTAGCACTCTGGGAGGCCTAGGAGGGAGGATCACTAGACGTCAGGAGTTCGAGACCAGCCTGAGCAAGAGCGAGACCCCTGTCTCTACTAAAAATAGAAAGAAACTATATGGAAAACTAACAATATATACTGAAAAAATCAGCTGGGCATGGTGGCGCATGCCTGTAGTCCCAGCGACTTGGGAGGCTGAGGCAGGAGGATCACTTGAGCTCAGGAGTTTGAGGTTGCTGTGAGCTAGGCTGATGCCACGGCACTCTAGCCAGGGCAACAGAGTGAGACTCTGTCTCAAAAAGAGAGAGAGAGAGAGAGAGAGAGAGAGAGAGAGAGAGAGAGAGAGAGAGAGAGAGAGAGAGAGAGAGAGAGAGAGAGAGAGAGAGAAAGAAAGAAAGAAAGAAAGAAAGAAAGAAAGAAAGAAAGAAAGAAAGAAAGAAAGAAAGAAAGAAAGAAAGAAAGAAAGAAAGAAAGAGAAAGAAAGAAAGAGAAAGAAAAAAAGAAAAGATTTCAGATCTGCAAGACCTTAGTTGTAAGCCAGGAAGAGTGTACCTGTTGAGAAACCCGAAGCTGAGAATGTTCAGCTAACAAAAAGGGGCTTGAAACAGAATTATAGTTCAGATATAGAAAAATATTAGGTTGGTGCACAAATAATTGTGGTTTCAGTTCATGAATTTTAAATCATTATAACTAGGCTCAAACATTGTTATTAATCAAAATAGGAACCATTACAATCAACACATTTTTGCCAATGAGAAATAAGTTTGTTTATTTCTGCAGCATAAAAATCCATGTTTCGGGATTCACTGAACTCTTGGAAAGCATTTTCTGCATCCTAATGTTTGTGGAAGCATTTTACCTGCAACAAATTGTCGAGATGCTTGAAGAAGTGGCAGTTGGTTGGCGAGAGGTCAGCTGAATATGGCAGGTGAGGCAAAACTTTGTAACCCAATTCATTCAACTTTTGAAACATTGGTTGTGCAGTGTGCAGTTGGACGTTGGTTGTCATGGAGAAGTATTAGGCCCTTTCTGTTGACCAATGCCGGCTGCAAGCTTTGCAGTTTTTGGTGCATCTCATTGATTTGCTAAGCATACTTCTGAGATGTAATGGCTTCGCCAGGATTCATAAAGCTGTAATGGATCAGACCAGCAGCAGACCACCAAACAGTGACCATGACCTTTTTTCCGTGCAAGTTTGGCTTTGGGAAGTGCTTTGGAGCTTCTCCTCAGTCCAACCACTGAGCTGGAAATTGCCAATTATCATATAAAATCCACTTTTTGTTGCATATCACAATCCAAAATACGGTTTGTTGCTGTGTACAAGAAGAGAAGATGACACTTCAAAATGACGATTTTTTTGATTTTCGGTCAGTTCATGAGACACCCACTTGTCAAGCTTTTTCACCTCTCCAATTTGCTTAAATGCCCATTGACTATAGAATGGTTGACATCGAGTTCTTTGGCAACTTCTCATGTAGTTGTAGGAGGATCAGCTTCGATGATTGCTCTCAAATGGTTGTTGTCACCTTCTGATGGCTGGCCACTGCTCTCCTTATCTTTAAGTCTGTCCTCTCCTTTGCAAAACTCCTTGAAACACCACTGCACTATACATTCATTAACTGTTCCTTGGCCAAATGCATTGTTGATGTTGTGAGTTACCTCCGCTCTGCTTTACCACCCATTTTGAACTCAAATAAGAAAATCATTTGAATTTGTTTTTTGTCCAACATCATTTCCATAGTCTAAAATAAATATAAAATAAACAGCAAGTAATAAGTCATTCACAAAAAAACATAAAGCAAGAAATGTGCATTAAAATGATGTATAACATAACCACATTTATTTAAGAATGTATTCCAATATCAAACGGCAAATTTCTGCAATGCTAAAACCTCAATTATTTTTCTACCAATTTAATAAGAAGATTTACATGAGTTTTAAATATATTTTATTTCAAAATATTGAGGAGGCACAAATATTTGTTAGTTTATCAAAGCCACAGATTATTAGACCTGAGGATTATCACCCAAGGTCAGGTACAGTACAATTGCACAAACATTATGCTATGTGAGTGTTTCGGCATCAAGGTTTGAGGTTGGGGAACTTCCTTGGGGGCATTATGGGGTGAGCTTGAGGTGCTTGCTGCCTCAGCTTTGGCCCATCACTGGAATCTGTGAAAGCTGAATAGACTTGATGCAAGACTATCTAGTCTGTACCCTGATGGACACAGCCAAAGATGTTACCATCTATTTAAGTATTTTTTCAATCTAGTAACTACACAAAGCTAATGATAAAACTAAGTGTACACTGTAACGGTCAAATGTACTTAGGGCCCCAACCAGAGTTTAGAATGAGGGTATGAATGATCTTTCTTGTAAAGGATCGACACCTGGCACAGTGGGTTCTTTCAGACCCTACTCTAGAACTCCAGTTATGCCAGCTGGCAGCTTAGTACAAACAGGTCATACACTAAATTTATCATTATACCATGTGTTTGTTACTCAGCACATGACCACCAGTCTTTTGCTTGACACATAGCAACACAATAAATATTAATATGTTTTCCTTTAGAAGATTGTAGGAGGGCTACATGTGAAAACAAAAAATTTGGTTTAGATGACAAACTCAATGATGGTGAGCTCTGTCTCTGTTTTCTGCATAACTTTGGACTAAACACTGCCTGCATCACATTGGAAGCAAATGTTACTTAATATGCCAATAAAGTGTCTTCCATTTTGCATGAGTGCTTTATGTCCATAGTGTACCATTAAGTGATGACATATTCTTTCAAATTATATTTACATATATTTTCAAATCCAAATATCTAATTTGCTTTTCTGTTTTAATGCCTTTTTTTTCTCTCTGAAGTCCATGATGTTAACAAAATACTTATTCCTTGAGAAGATACTGAGCTTTTTGCTTAAGGTCATACATAAAGGAGGTTGATTTAAATAATCACAGGAGTTAAATTGCGTCTGTCAGGGAGTTCTACATTTTTGGCAGTTATAGGCTGCCTTTATTCAGTTTAATGATGAAGATTTGACTTTGTTGGATTTTTTCTTCTTAGTAAAATGAATGGTGCATCTTTCTTTAATTGTGATCCTCATCAACCATTTGGCCCAGTAATGGTATGCAAATTAAACCCTTTAAAAATTAATGCTAACATTTATTAAATAATGCATCATACAAAAAGTTAATTTGAAATTCCAAGTTGGGTTTCCTGTCTGCTCATGAGAAAGTGTTTTTTTTGTGCCATCTTCATAAAACATCTTTATAGTCTTTCTAAATACCTTGAATGTTTTTCAGTATTTTGCAAAATTGTCACTATGGAGACTGTTCACAGAGGAAAGACTTTTCATACTTTACAGTTTTGATTTGTATAAACTCTCAGATTTTGAATTTAGATGACTGCTCTGACTTTCTTAACATACAAGTGCTCATGGATATATTTTTACCAAAATTGAAAGGCAAGTCTAATTAAGAGCTATATATAGTTGAATTAGACAAGTGTACATTCACTTTTGATTCTAAAATCAGAATGTATATCACATGCTAATTTGGCAATTGCAAACCTTATGTAACATGCCCACTCTGACAGCAGTGGCACACTGGCATTCAGCCTGGTACGTTAGTGATTCTGTAAATTTGATTTGGGAAATTTAAATGAGATTGTGACCATGATCGGCATAATCTGCGAAGAATTAGCTATCTTAGAAGGCAGCTTGGTATACTGTTATGACAAGAATGCTGGAATGCTACTGCTGGGGTTTGAAGGCCAGCCTTAGTTACTCGTTTTGTGGTCTCAGACAAACTCCTTAAACCCTCTGGGTCTTAGTTTCTTCGTCTGTGAAAGTAACAGCAATGAGAATACTTATAGGATTGTTATAAAGTTTAAAAGAAACAGTAAATATCAAGTACTTATAACAGTTCGTCATTAATAGTAAGCACACAATAACTATTAATGCATTATTATTACCTTGAACATTTCCCTCTTACCAAGTAGACTTTAACTCTGCTACTTAAATGACTCTCCAAAGGATTTAACAATAATTTAGGTTTGACTTGCTAACATAAGAGCAAGAGTGAGATATGTCTTTACTTTGGATTATCTGTAGAAATTAAATTTGGGAAAAATGTAGAATTCTTCGTTACAGCTGTTGCTGTTGTTTCCATTTGATGTGAACCACTGAAAAAGAGCTTTACCCTGAATCTTTTTATTTTGACAAACATACATTTAACACCTACCATATATGTAAGACTTTGAGCTGACATTAGGCAGGGATACGAAGAGTTAGCCCTACAATTAGCAACAGAGATCCCAAAATATCAAAAGTTAATCATGACATAAAAAATAAAAAGGATATTTCAAGAATTTATAATAATAAAAAATAATGAATTATTAATACAAGAGAGTATACAATTAAGCCCCTAAAAGATGATATAAACAATACATGCAAGTTTGCTTATTTTTTTATTATTTTTGCAAATTTATAACTTTCTTGTCTCATAAAATATGTGAGCTAAACATTTAAAGAAGGATAAAATCCATATGGTTGGGTTAGTCTTAGAGGGCTTCAGGAAGAAAATGGGCTTCAGGAAGATCTTGAAGACTGAGTCCTAGACAAGTTTCATCTCCTAGGCTGTCCCATGGATACTAATAAACTATTCACATAGTTAAATTGGAGGTGGGTGTAACTTAGCGTCTCAGCAGATGACATTCCTAATAATTGTTCACACCTACCCTACAATAAACTTACTGCGATTTCATCAAGAAATAAGTGAAATTAGATACCTTATATCATAAGCTTGATCATTTTCATATTTCTATGCATATTGAGGACTAAGTCAATATCTAGGGGAAAAAATGAATATACACGTATGCTGGGTACTGAAAAGAAAAAAATGAGTTTGTCATTGGTTCCTGGTCTCCAGTTGTTCCCAGAACACATAACAGATATTTGTTATGCTTTGTGATACATGCCAAGCAGAGAGAAAGCCAGGGGTGTGATGACGGGGGAGTGGCCAGGGTGCTGCATCAGGGGAAGCTTCGGAGAGGAGCCAGGGATTTTCATGCTTTGAATTCCTGAATGGAAGCCAAATAAAAGTTTTAATTTTGGGTCAATTCGGAGTGCTTCACAACTTTTTCCTTTCCATTGAATCTAAAGCTATGATCAGTGAGTAAAAATTGCTAGGATAAGTGTCAATCAGCTAGGAGTCTGTGGGACAATCACTTTTTGACTGACACTTTGGTATCATTAGAGTTTGTTTCAAAAATGGATTGGGGATTAGATGTCTGAGTTAGTTGGAAGACACTCTAAATCACAGAGAGTGTGCCAAACTAATAGTGGATTTAAGAAAAAGCTGCTTCTCATTACACTTAGGAGATATTTTTCTTTTCATTTGTTCATTTTTTCAATCACTTATTCATGTACCAGGCTCTGAACATTTTTTTCTTTGTTTTTTTGTTTTTTGTTTTTTGTTATTTTTTTTGTCGATATGGTAATGAACAAGCACAATGTGTTGTTTTCATGAATTCTTATAGTCTGGTATTTGGACTTAGTTGTCCTACAGAATTTTGAGAGTTCATTTGGTGATAAGAACAATTGTCATACAGGCAGAGATACAATCCATTCCAGAAGGGTCTTAGATGCAAAGACATCCTAAAATAAAGGAAACTTTGAAGTACTACCTAACTCATTGTATATAGAATGAATTCAACTGAAAAATCATATCAAAATAAATGAGTCTTTAACATAAGGACAACAGTCCTTAAGCAAATCCTTAAACATAAGGACAACAGTCTAAATTCAAATGGTGACTAGGACATTTCTTAGACTATGATACCGAGATTAAGTCATTGTAATTTTAAGTTATCGTTAAAAAACAGAGATTTTTGAGAATGCTACTTACTATTACCACGAATAATGACTGCCATTTATTGGTTCCCTTTCTTACATGTGCCAAACATTGTGCCACGTGCTTTACATTGAAGACGTGTATAAGTATCATTTCTATTTGGGAAGGAGGAAATGAAGGCTGAGAAATAATTATTTGCCTTATGTCAAGAAGGGGTCTAGAAGTGGCAGAGCCTGTACAGGTTGAGTATCCCCAATCTGGAAATCTGAAATCTGAAATACTCCAAAATCTGAAACTTTTTGAGCACCAACATGAGGCTCAAAGGAAATGATATTTGGAACATTTTGGACTTCAAATTTTTGGATTAAGGATGTTCAACCAGTATGATGCAAATATTCTAAAATTTAAAAAAAAAATCTGAAATCTGAAACACTTCTGGTCTCAAGCATTCCGGATAAGGGATACTCAACCTGTGCTATATTTGATCTCTGCTTTGTCTGTCAGGTGTCTGTCTAACAGAAAACAGATATTTCAGTGGTAACTAAAGAATTAAGATTTCTTAGCTTTAAGGCATTGAATTTTAAGCCCAGTGTTTAAAATGTTTTTTGAGAGGCTTGCCTTTTATCTATCTATATTATCATGGTCTGAATAGCTAGGTGTTGGTGATCACTGAAGGTAAGTACTTGAGTATATATGATTCTTATAGAAACTATCAAAATTTTTTCCATGTTTTAGTGGAATCAAAATATAAAACATTGAGGTGGGAACATATGCCATATATAGTAATCTATCAAATACATACATGTATAGCAAAGTATAAATTAGTCCTAGGGGCAGCATGGCCAATGATTACATAATCCCTATCATTCTTTAAATCAGGAAGAGATCTTCTGGAATAGGTCCTGTCTCAAAGCCTGATTGGATTAGGGGAGGGAGAGAGCTGACAGATGGGCGGAAATGTTATTTCTGGCAGAGGCTGAGACTTGAAGGTAGAAGTTAGTAAACGGCTTTGAAAATATGTTTAAAAGATTAGTAGGAGTATTTGAAGACTAGAAATGTGAGTTATGTGCTCCCTTAATGCAATACTTTGAAGCAGAAGAATGTTTTATTTTTGTTCCTGATTTTAATGCCTGAGTGGGTAGCTATGATAGTGCCCCAGAAGTGCTAGATTCATGCTATGGCAGATATTTCATAGGACGTCATACCTAGATTACCTCAGTCCTTAACTCTGCTCTTTTGTACAGAGAACAGCTAAATATTCTGATGAATACTATGGAAAATCTGGGAGATAGTGGCTATAGGAATAAATTATTGAGAAGCTTCAAAAAGCAGCTTTTAATGATGAGAAACTTACCAGGAAAAGGCATCACTGAGTAAATATGATTAACTGAAAATGTAGACAAATAATCATACTGTCCATTGATAATTTTCCAAACCCTAATTTGTTGGAAACATGAAAAAGAGTGTCATCCTTTTCTGTGATAATTAAAACTGTGAGTAAAGGGGGGAAAGAGGATCTAATTGTTCTGCATTTTTAAGCATAGACCAAATAGATTTCAACTAAATACATCTTATTAAAATTTTTTCTGATTACAGATATCTATATAGAATCTCGAACTGTCCCATTTCATAATTTTTTAATGATCTCTTAGGCTAGGTCTTTATGTTTAATTTTTCCACAGCAAGGATTTATTGAGGTCTTTGAGTTGTTCAAAGCAAATCAAAATAGACTAAGTTTCTTCTGTATCTCCTTGTGCTTCCTAAAGCCTCTTAGTTTTGTTTCCCAGTTTATAATTTTTCTGATGCATCCTACTTACCACTGTCAGACTAATGTTTCCCAAAGTCTACATTAATTTTTCTGCTTAAATACCTGTAATGTATTTTCCCCAGAGTGTTTCACGAATACTAGTTTCATGTAACACAAACAAGGCATCAGGGCTCAAATACTTCTGGGAATTGCTCTATACTCCCTTTCACTCCTATAGATTCTCAATGTACATTACAATATTAAAGGCCAAGAGAATTCCTGTAACAGAAAAAAAAAAAGCTATTTAACTTTGTTTAATCCAGATGGTTCCCAAAGCATTTGAACTTGAACCCTCTTCCTCCATTGGGAACACACTTTGAAAAATGCTAATCGAAAGGTGTCCTATTACCTTAAAAAATCTTCAAAGATCTGTTAGAACTGTAAGGAAGGTGTGAGATCAAATAGTCCAATCATTTCGCTTTACAAATAGTATAACTGGACTTAAATAGGACAAGAGACTTATCAAAGTTCACCCTAGCAAGAACTTTTTCAAGTTAACAAAGAGACAGAATTTGAATCTCAATCCCAAAACCTGTAGTTCTTTTCATCACACTTTGCTTTCTTTCAAAGGAAGTTACAGAAGCTAGAAATCCCTTTTGTACATCTTATCTATTACCTACAGCTTCGCATGATGGCATAGTGTAGAGGAGAACATGGCCTAGAATTATTTGTCCAGAAAACTGTACTAACACTGAATGGCGTGCAGGGTGGACAGCAGTGACCACAACCATGATAATTCTTGCTGTCATGGAGCATGTTTCCTTCCTGGGAGGCAGCCATAAAACAGACAAATCAATAAATAGGCAATTACAAATCTGGGCAGGAAATAGGAAAGCTGCATACGGGGTTCTGTGATTGGGAATAAAGGGCGATACTTAAATAAGGCTCTTAGGAAGGTTCATCTTAGAAGGGGAAATACTCAAAGGGAGAGAGAACCAGCTATGCAAAGAACCAAGGGCAGGGCTTCCTAAATAGGATACTACCGCAGTGTAAGGACTCTAAGGAAGGAAATAGCTTTCCAGGAGTGGAACAATGGGCTAGGTGGCTTGAGTACGGTAAGGAAAACATGGTTAGAGATAAGTCTGAAGAGGCTGACCGAGGATACATGCTGCAGCATATTATAGACCACAGTGGACTGTTGGATTTTAAGCAGGACAGGAAGCCACAGTCTCAAGCAGTGAACTGGTCACCATCTGATGGCTGCTTAACAGAAAATCACAAGTGCTATAGTAGATTCCAGGCAATTGCTTCATGGGGATTCTTAGATGGCAGTTCCCACCAGCTCAGGATGTCAAGGAACTACTATTCTTGTGGAAGAAGGTGGAAATTCTTGTTGCTGCAGCATCTATATAGCTAATAAAAGAAAGCATGAGGATGGGAGGACCAAGTTAGGGATGGTGCTCTCAGGATGGTGGTGTTAGAAGAGAGGAGGCCTGGCCAGTGACGGAGATAAGATGGCAAAGAGGTCCTCCTGTGGTTGCTGCTGGTGATCTTGAAGATAGGCCTTCAGCCTCTAGCCCAGGGTGAAGTGGTCAGAGATAATAGTGGGCAAAGCAGTGAAGGCACAGGCTCCATGCCATGCAGTTGCCAGACTGAGCTGACAAGCTCCTGGTCTTTGATGTAGACTACATGTGAGGTGGCTCCAAAGGGCATATGATGAGGAGGGTCTTTGTCTCGCAGCTGATAGTGCAGGTAAATGTGGTGAGTTTAGCATCATGGTGCAGGCTGGATCTAAGGATTTAATCAGAAACTGACACTTTTGATACACACTTTCACCCTTCAAGTGAGGACTTCCCTGAAACATTCTAGGTATATCCTACATGCCCTTTTCCAATGTAGGAGTTGCATTATCTTTTCATCATGGCAACTGAATAAACTTCCTCAACAATGTGAGCTCTACTTTTTGAATTATTATTTCAAATTATTTTTCCCATATAGATTTTTTCCCTCCCCTGCTTCCTTCCTTCCTTCCTTCCTTCCTTCCTTCCTTCCTTCCTTCCCTCCCTCCCTCCCTCCCTTCCTCCCTTCCTCCCTCCCTTCCTCCCTTCCTTCTTTCTCTTTCTTCTTCAGTGTTTATTGATTGCTAACTCTGTGCACACATGATTCTACACAATGCAGACTCATAATGAGCAAGATACAGAAGATTTCGGTTCTTATAGAGCTGACATTCTCTAAACATATCTCATAATATTCTGAGTTAGAATTTTCACTGCCATAAAATGATTATCAGAGGTTTATGATGTTTGGAACCTAGAGTAGTATCAAAATTTTATTTTAAATTTATATATAATTCCTGCTTACAAAGTATTATTTTTATTGGTATAACTGGATATTAGGAAGAGCTAATCAATCATGCAATAAATTAATTTTGTGATTAAGCAAAGGGATGGAAGAATTGTTTATATTTTAATCAGAAATTCAAATAAAGATTTATATGTAAGGATGTTTATTTGAAAATTTTAGAATAACTGAATGTGAAAAAATAGGGCAAATGTTAAATAAATAACTGCATGGTAATATAATAAAATATTATGTATCCTTTAAAATCATGCTTTTTAAGAAGCAATATTATGTAGTGATGAAGACCACAGACACTGGAGGCAGACATTTTGTGATCTTGAAGAAGTTTCTGTGCATTAATTTCCCTCTCAGTAAAATGGGGATAATAGTAATATGTATGTCATAGAATTGTAAAGATTCAAAAGGTTAATACCTTTAAGATGCTTAAAACATTGTTGACACATAGTAAGTGATCAATAAGTCTTATTATTATTAGTTAGTATTTATACTATAATATTATAATAAAAGAGTAAAAGATATATATGTTTCATTTGTGAGGATATATGTAAGTATGTTACTAGAGACAAATACATCAAAATGTTAACAGCTGATATCCATGTTTGGTGCAATTATAGTTTATTTTAATTTTATACTTCATAAATATTTGGATTTTCTGTATATTCTATATCAATTTAGTATTAAATGAATAAATATTTTTAAAATATATTAACTATTAAATTGCATGGTTACTATTTTGACATTGTGACACAGAGGTTATTTTTACATACATATAAAGAAAAAATAGGACACCAATTTCTTATTTAGCTTGTATACTAACATCAAGAACACAATTTGAACCAAACAGATTAAGGTGTAATAACTGATTAATTAAGATAATATAGACACTTTTCCTGACTTAATAAAACATTTAAAAATACAGACATGAAGAATAATATTAGCACCGAGCGTGTTGATATTAGCATCTGAATATTATGGATATTGAACAATGAAAACAATGCTAACTTAAAGGGCACTTCTTTACATATGAAGCTCAAGTAATGGTGGTTGAATTTTACAATAATACCCTCCTAATGGGGTCATTGGTGAACCTACATTATAAGCTTTATAGTAAGATATGAGTTAGTTTTTGCCTGTACCTTAGATGCTTTAATTTTATTAGATCTTCTTTCTCCCCTATGCTACCTATCTACAATATGCAATAACTTACTTTTGATTGAAGAATCAGGAAATTATAATGGAAAATGACTTTATTGTAAATAGTTTACATTAGACTTTTTTAAGGGAAAATATATATTGTTTATTAGTGAAGTTCAGATATTTTGTGGTTAAAAGTCATATTAGTGTCAGGAAAGTGATGTATACTCCCCACTATTAATTTATTTCCCAGGACTGTTCAATTCTACTAGAAAGTACTTTTGAATGAATTAGAGAATTATTATAATTTATTGTTCAATAGGGCTTATTCAGAAAACCTACATCAATAATGCCACCATAAATAATTTTCTAAGAAGAATTGGATCAAACCCATTGTTTACATAGTTGGAAAAAATAAAGTTAAAATGTGGAAGCTAAAAGGATGAACAAGGCAACATCCTGCTCTCATGGAGCTGACACTCATGTGAGGAAAAGTAAAAATAATTTAAAAAAACCACTCAATTTTTCCTTCTGAACAAGTTCAGATTACATTTATTAGCACATTTCCATCATTAGTGAGAATGATACATCTGCCCTAGTCATTAGGAGAGTTACATCCCTGCCACTCTTGTCCTCTCTCACCATGATTTCGAACAGCAGCCAGCATGTGGAACATGTGCTCCCCACACTGCTAAGGTTCACGTGACTTACACCTGTGTTCCCCAGACTTTAGTCAGTCAGGGCTCATTTCACAGTTTTTGCTAGGTAACTATTTTCATTCTATCACTCACTTAAATGATTTTGCTTAAATACATTTATTTTTAAAAGAAAACCTTATACCCCCTCAAAAAAGTATACTTGTGAATATCATAAGATAATCAAAATCAAAGGTGATTCATTCATGTTGTCACAAATAACAGGATTTCCTTCTTTTTTAAGTCTGAAAGGCATTCAATTTTTTAAAGTACTTAAATAAACAGCAAAGCATAAATCATAAAAAAATTGCATCTATAAAAATAAAAAATCATATTGGAGGATAAGTTTCTAAAAGAGAAAAATGGGAATGATTATGATATTTCAGCAATGAAAAGATTTTCTGCTCAAAACTGATGTTACACTCACCACAGGTATTCATATATCCATCACCATTTTCCCCTTTGTGCTACAAAACCTCAATTTCAAACCACTGACCTAAGATGAATTTAATCAGAAGAAAGGAGGGAGGTAGGAAGTCAGAAAGGAAATAAGGAAGGAAGGAAGGAAAGAAGGAAGGAAGGAAAGAAGGGAGAGAGGGAAGGGGAAAGATAAAGAGAGAAAAGAAAAAGAAAGAAATTTTCTTTCCCTCTAGGTTATTCTTTTGAGAGTCTTTTACTTTCTCTTTATTGCAAAAGATAATTTGAAAGATGTATAAACTGCACAGTAATAAACAAATAAACAAAATAGAAATACTGAGACCAATCCAGAGGTGATAGTTTCTTTCTTCTTTATTTCAAAATATAATTTGAAATAGCTTCAAGAAATACAAACTTCACAGTAAAAAACAAACAAACAAAAACCAAATAAATCAAATAGAAAAACTAAGACCAATCCAGAGGTGGTAGAGTTTGTATAGAAGATGGCTGACTCATACCCAGCACAGCTGCTGGAAGTGGGCTTCCTGGGACGCAAAGCAAAGAAGGAAATGCTGTCAATTACACAAAAGCACAATGTCATACAGTAAAGACAAATTTTTCAGCACAAATATATCTGTTTCTATGTTCTTTCATGTTTACTTATGAGGGAAATGCTATGAGATAACCTTGACACTGTCTCCCTATTAAGTACAGTGACAAGATTATTTTTTTCCTTAGAAATATCACACATTGAAGGCTGGTGTTACAAAGTCATAAGTCAGAGAATCAATTTGATCAGGTGCCATATTTACTTTGTCCAAGTAGATAGATTTCTAGGAGTTTGAATTTCTTCAAAGATAGAATTTAGGTGATTTAGGAAAAAAGATGAGCTAATATTTCCTAAACTCTAGCATTTTAATATATATTTTTCTCATCATAATGAGCTCACCGTGAAAAACTTAGACAAGAAAGATAAAAACTTTATTTCTTTTATCTTTCTTCTTTTTTCTCATCATATAATAATTCATACTTTATTTTGCAAAATTAGGTAGGAACTAAGCAGATAACATTTTGTGTTTTTATATTTTCCTGATAAAAATAAAACACAGTTTTATAACAGAAATTTAGAAAATGCAAAACAATAAACAAGAAAAAAAGCAAGAATCACTCAAATCCCAGTACTAGTTTTTTCTTTGCTTTTGGAAAGAGTTTGAAGTGAAATCTAAAAGTTTTCCCTCTGTATCTACTCTATGAATCTATTACCTAGAAATGGTATCTATCATCAGTCTAGCATATATACCCATTTAAAAAATATAGTAAGGTAGATATACACATGTATATGCATACCCACAGATATAGGTGAGGGTTTTTTCACACAAAGTATGACAAAATATTAACAAGCATGAGTGTATTTTCTGCACTATGCTTCTTTTCACGTAAGAAATTATGGCTTTGTCTCCACGCCAGGACAGTAGTTCCCCCTTACCCAAGGTTTCACTTTCTATGCTTTCGTTTTTCTGTAGTTTCACTTAGGAGTGGTCAATCACTTTCCAAAAATATTAAATGGAAACTTCTGGAAATAAATATAAGTTTTAAATTGTGTCACTCTGAGTAGTGTGATGAAATCTAGCATCCTCCCACTCCATCCCCGCCGGGACTTTAATGCCCGCTTTGTCTAGCATACCCACACTGTACACACTCCCCGCCTGACAGTCACTTAGTAACCCACGTGGTTACCAGAACAGCTGTCCTGGAATTGCAGTAATTGTGTTCAAGTAACCCTTATTTTACTTAATAATGGCCCCAAAGTGCAGGAATAGTGACGCTAGCATATTGTTATAGTTGTTCTATTTTATTATTGTTGTTGTTAATCTCTTACTGTGCCTAATTTATAAATTAAACTAGCATATTATTATAGTTGTTCTATTTTATTATCGTTGTTGTTAATCTCTCACTGTGCCTAATTTATAAATTAAACTTTACCAAAGGTGTATATGAATAGAAAAAAAGCAATATATATATAGGTTTAGTACCATGTGCAGTTTCAGGATCCCCTGGGGGTCTTGGAACCTATCCCCTATAGCTAAGGGGTGACTACTGTACATGTGAACTGGCCTTTTTCATTTTCACAACCACATGGTGTGACTTGACTTGTCACTTAGCCATCCCCATTCATAGATATTTGCGATGTTTCCCTTAACTTGCTTGTAAACTGCGCTGAAGTAGACATCATTATCACATATTTTGGTGTACATGGGCTGGCATCTCTACAGGATCAAATCCTAAAACAGATTGCTCACTAATGGTTTTGCACATTCATAATTTTGAAAGAGAGTGTCTGTATTGGTCCATTTTGCACTGCTATCAAGGAAGGCCTGAGGCTGGGTAATTTATAAAGCAGAGGGGTTTATTTGTTTCATGGTTCTGCAGACTGTACAAGAAGCGTGAAGCTAGCATCTGCTTCTGGTTAGGGCTCCAGGGAGCTTCCAGTTGAGGTGGAAGGAGAATGGTGAGCAGGTGTGTCACATGGCGAGAGAGGGAGGAGGCAGTGCCAGGCTCTTTCAAGCAACCAGCTCTCCTGTGAACTAATAAAGTGAGAACTCACTCGTTATGGGGGGGGGGAGAGAACAAGCTATTCATGAGGGATCTGCCCTCATGTCCCAAATACGTCCTGCCTGGCCCCACCTCCAACACTGGGGATCAAATTTCGACATGAGATTTGGAAGGCCAAACATCCAAACCATATCAATGTCAAACTCCAAAATGTTTGAACCACTTTTATTCCCCTGGGGCCAGAGTTAATTTCCCCAAACACTACAAGTTAGTATTGTATTTAACAAATACTCATCTTATAATATGACCATTTGTACGTGTATCAAAGCTCCCTTGAAACTCTCTATACTTGTTAGTTGTATAATTGTTACTGAGTTACTGACCCTCTGCGCTTTGGTTTTCTGATGCTCATAATGACAATAGCAACAGATTTTGACTTTTATTTTTATTTTTGCTTTGTATTAAAAAATGGAGTGTAAAACGTGAGTATTGCTTCTGGTATATTGAAAGACTCAGGAAATGCTGTTATAGTGCAGTAGTGAAAAGTGCCATGTGTGGAGTCAGACTATTTATTATTTATTTATTTAGTTATTTAGAGACAGAGTCTTGCTCTGTTGCCCCAGCTAGAGTGCTGTGGCATTAGCCCAGCTTACAGCAACCTCAAACCCCTGGGCTCAAGAGATCCTCCTGCCTCAGCCTCCCGAGTAGCTGGGACTACATGCTCAAGCTGCCATGCCCAATTAATTTTTTTCTATTTTTAGTAGAGATGGGGTCTCACTCTTGTTCGGGCTGGTCTTGAACTTCTGAGCTCAAGCTATCCTCCTACCTCGGCCTCCCAGAGTGCTAGGATTACAGGTGTGAGCCATCATGCCCGGCCTGTACCAGCTGTCTTGACCTCTCTCTTTCTAGTACCCACCTCCATGGATTGTTGTGAGATTAAATCAGTATGTATAGAAAGAGTTTCTGGCATGTAGTACTCTCTTAAATGTTAGTGATCAATAGTGTTATTACTATGGAGCATAATTATTGAACATTTTCCCATTTCCCATTTTTTCATTACTACTAAAAAGAAACATTCTTATTATAAAACTTGGCACATATTTCTGATTATTTCACTAGACTAGAACCCTATAAGTGACATTTCTGGATCAAAGAGTATGCACTATTTTGGATTACATCCAAATTTCTCTCCTGAAAATTTATGTATTGGTTATTTTGACCAAGTTATACTCTCGTCAGTAGTGGGCAAACCAGGAACTATCTCGACACAACCCTGGCAGTGTTCAAAGGTACTATATTGATTTTTATCTTTTCTATCCTGATAGTAAAGTTAGTAACTCATTACTATTTTTATCTGCATTTCAAAGGATATTAGAGAAGTTTAACCATTTTTCCCCAAATGGCTGTAATTTGTATTTTTTCTGTGTAATATCCATAGTATCATTTTTTTTTTCTTTTGAAGCACAGTATTACTCTGTTGCCAGGGCTAGAGTGCAGTGGTGTCATCATAGCTCACTGCAACCTCCTACTCCTGGGCTCAAGCGATCCTCCTGCCTCAGCCTCCTGAATAGCTGGGGCTACAGGTGTTTGGCACCACGCCCAGGTAATTTTTTCTATTTTTAGTAGAGATGGGGTCTAGTGTTTAATAGAGTTTTAGTTTTTATTTATTAAATCATAAGAGATTTATAAACATTAACTTGGCCCTGATAATATTCATAGCATAAATATTCAATTATACCCTTTAAGAAACTCTATATGCTCCTTTTGCTAACTGCCTAAATTCTTCAGTTTCTCAGTTTCATATTCTTGATAGGGTGACCTGATAGTCAAGCTCATATTTTTTACCTAATGATGAAGTCCAGACTATAGAAGAATATTTAACTTATAAGTTGTATATTTTGATTCAAAAATAATTGCCAAAGTGATAGTTACCACATGGTACATAGGATGATTGGAGCTATTCATTTATTTGTACAAAAGGTAGATTCCCTAAATTAGGGAATGTGCAGACACCGTAAAACATATTTGGTCCGATATCAAACAGGGTGGACTTTTTTCTAAATACTCAACTTCCTCAATATCTTTCTGGAATAATGTATTTCTTTCCCTCACTCTTTTATGCATCTTTTATCAAATATTAAATTCTTCTACACACTAAGGTCTGTTTTGAGGATATATTTTCTGTTCCATTGATCTGTCAGTTGTTATGCCAATTACCTGTTGTAGCCAATTTTTATTTCTACTACATAATTGGTGGAGGCAACTTTATTTTTCTCTAATTTTTCACAATTGCTTTAGTTATTATTTTGGCCTTTAAGATTAAATATAGATGAATTTTCTAAAGGCTTCTCTCTGTAAAAATCTCATTGAAATGATCAAATCTGGAAATTAATTTGGGAAAAACTGACATTCTTCCCAATGCCATTAATTTCTTGTAATATTGTATTATGGCCAGTGAATATTATTAGTGAAATAGTTCCTCTTTTTTAATTTATTTAGATCCTCTTTGTAGCCTTGAAATGATTAATTTTTGTAAATGTCTAAAGGATGCTTTAGAGAATTCTCTTTAAGGTACTAAAGTTAGGAATATTAGCATTGGTACAACCAACCAATTTTATTATTCAAATTCTCTGTAACCCTATTTTTAAACTCAGAAATCTAAACATTTTCAGAAGCATATAGAATACTATATAAACCTCCTTTTTTCACCTCCCAGTCTCAACAATTACTGACTCACAGGTAGTTTTGTTTCATCCTTACCTTAATATGTCCCCCAGTCCTGAATTATTTTTAAGTAAATCCTAGACATCATATAATTTTATCTACAATTATTTTAGTATATATTTCTAAAATATAGACTCTTTGAAAATATAATCACAATATTGTTATTTTACCTAAAAAAACGAATAATGACTCAATATCAAATATCTCCTAGTCAGTGTTCAAATTTCCAAATGTCTCATAATTCTTTAATAGCTTGTTAGAATAAAGATCTAAACAAAGTCCAAACATCATGACTGGATTTTACGTCTCCCACATATTTTTAAAAAATCTATAGACTCCTCCTTCATATTCTAGTATTTTTTTTTTCCTTTTAAGTGATTTGTTGAAGAAATTAGGTGGTTTGTTTTATAATGTCTCACAATTTGGATATTGCTGATTGCATCTGCATGGTCTGGCTTAAAATGTTCCCCCATCCTATATTTGCTATAATTTGGTAATTAGATATGAATACTTGATCAGATTCAGATTCAATTTCTTTTTTAAACAAAGCCGCTTCACAAGTAGTGTGTGTTCTTCCATCAAAAGGCATGCAGTTACTGGCCATTGCTCTTTGTGACATTAGCTGTCTGTAACCACTGCCTAGAACCATTATGCCATTAGGAGTTGCAAAATGCTGATATTTTTATTTTATCATTTCATCTTCACTTTCAGGGAAGACTTTTATAAAGAGAAAATTTTCCTCCTCATCCTTTTGGTTACTTTGAAATAAAATTCATATAGAAAAGCATGATAAATACTTGAGTCTTTTCCTTTATTCACTTTGTCACTATTTTTGGTATATTTTAAATGTGAAAGGTTGAGTGAGATTTTAGTCCCTAATGATGGCATTTTCATGCTTTTTTTCTTAAATTTCTAATAGATTTTGCTTTGAATATATTAATAGTCCTATTTGGCACACCACATTTTACACTTTTATTAATCTGAATTTTTATCCTTTGTTAAGTGGGGTTGGGAGGGAGATCTGAATTTTATTTTGTCTGAAGTTAACATTGCCATCTTACTTGGATTTTATTTAAATACTGCTGATAAATTTTTGCCCATATTTCTCTTCCTTTTTTTCTTATAAAATAATACATTCCTATTGAAAAAATTCAAGTCACACAGAATTTTATATAGTAAAAGCTAAAAGATTATACTCCTCCTCCAGGGTTTACTCGCCAGAAACAGGGTTTAATAGTTTAAGTATACACTTTTAGATACTTTCTATATACTTATAGATGCACACACATATATAATACATGTATAAGCACATACTTTTCTAAAAAAAAGGAATTATATTCTACAATTTACATTTTACCTTGGTAATATCATGGATCTTATCTCAGAACATGTCTATTGAACTTATTTTTTTAGTAGGTACATTGTATTCTATAGTGTGAATTGTATACTATAGCATGTTTTATCAGTCTGCTATTGATGAGCAAGTTTTTATTCTTATAAATTATATGACAATAAATATTCCTGTGTGTATGTACCTGTATGATTGTTTCCTAAAAATAGAAATGCTTTCTAAGAGCATATGTTTTAATTATTTTGAAGTACTAACAAATTTCTTTCCAAAGAGATGCTATTGCTTTGCTGCAAGTATGAGTGTGCTTTTTGCCCCACACTCTTGCCAACATGGTACATCTTCATTCTTTTAAAATGTTTGCTGATTTGATAAGGAAAAATCGTAGCTCATTACTTAATTTGCATGTTACTGATTGCTAATGTGGTCAGAGATTTTTATTTGCTCTGTTATGTTTATATTTATTCTTTGAATCATCGGTTCACATCATCTGCTTGTATGTTTTCATAGGTATTTTATTGTCAAGTTGGCAGAAATTTGGTTTGTGGCTACCCACCAGGTGTAAACTTAACCTTAACCTCAAAGTATGATCAAGGATTTGGTTATTGTGGGCTAGCAGAGAATTCAAAGTTGACGTAATCTGGCAAGAATGTAAAGGGTAAATATTTTCTGTTGCTGAGTAAGAGCATAGCCTTATGTTTTGGTAAATAACCAAAGGACAGAAAGGTTAATCTTTTGCCAAGACTCAAGAGCCTACTTTGGGGCACATAGAAATGTAAGTAGAAAGTTCTTTTGTCTTATTTTCCCTCACAAAGGATGGCACAAAAGTAGGTTGAGATGATATATGTGATTAGCACCAACACTTTTCTTAGGAAGCGGTTCTGAATTTGATGCCTGGAGCCCGAGGACAATTTCCTGTGAAGTAGGAGTAGCAAAAGTGTGGCATATGAGCCAATGCTTTCCTGTCCTCCTACTCTGATGGCAGGCGTCACTAGTCAATCTTGGCAGTTTTTCTTCTTGAGCTTACATGTAACTATCAGTCTTTTTCATCATAGTTTGCTAGGCTCATCTTTCATTAATGTGTACAATGAAAATGAAATTGATCTATAGTCCCCATTGGTATATAACCACACTCATTAGAATTTTTTTTTAAATTTCAGCATATTACAGGGGTACAAACACTTTGGGTATATATATTGCCTTTGCATTGCCCAAGTCAGAGCTGCAAGTATTAGAATTTAAGCTCCAGTAGACCATGGATTTGTCTGTTTTGCTTCTTGGTGTTTACCACAACGCCTGGGACATACTAGGCACTCAATAAACATTTGTTGAATTAATGGACAAATAGCAAATATCTTTAGACAGAAAATTTCCAAAACAGATTTAAATACCCATCACATTATAATAGAATTTTAATTAAGCATTCATGGGATATCTATTTCTGAGTATTTTAACTTCATAGTCACTAGTTCTAAGGCTATTGACAAAAATCTTTGATTTTTATGCTATTTGGATATTAAAGGTTTGTTGTAAGATTTTTTTTACATGAAAATAGAATTCCAGTGAATTGTTGTGAAAAACAGCAATTACAACAGAAACATCTACGGAAAATGGCTGTATTTTCAAACAGCATCATCAGTATGATTAGCATCCTCTCGTTCCATTTCTCCTGAATTTGCAATTTGACTTTAGATCAAACTTGACAGTAGGTATGACTGTGACTATATTGAACTGGATGGTGAAACTTATACCTTATTTTTCTAAGGTCAACATCTTTTCTGATCCGTACGTAAATGTTAGGCTGGGAAATGTGCTTTCAAGCTGGCTTGAGCAAGGGGCATGCATGGTTTCTTTCTTCCTTTCTTTCTTTTTCTCTTTTCACTGAATCTTTGGTGTTGACACAGTTCAAAGCAAATCAGGAAAATCAGGAATTATGGCAACTTGATTTGAATTGCTTGAAAATTGTCACTCAATTCAAAATTCAGTAAGGTAGAAATAAGGATAGGGAAGAAAAGAAAATCATTTCTTCCAGAAATCAGGAAATAGTTCAGATACGTAACAGGGTGACAGATTTTTCTCTCAAGTAGCCCCATTACATGTGGCCACTTAAGACTGTACCTTCAGCTTGGTTAATTTCTCAGACTTCCTGGTTACCTTCTTCATCAATCTTATTTGAAAACTAACAATGTCTCAAACATTCATTTTCAAATCATCTCTCACAATTATATAAAAGTTTCTAGTTTATAAATTGGAAAATGTTTCTGTGTGCACTCATTTCATTCTATTAGGTAAGTGTTTCTATCATTATTTGGATGGAAAGAAAGAAGGAAAGAAAGGAAGGAAGGAGGGAGGGAGGAAGGAAGGAAGGAAGGAAAGAAAGAAAACTAGACCCGGTAAGAAAGTGCCCTTTGCCGTGTGATCTCATGGCTATTAAGTGGCAAAGCTGTGTTCTTCCAACTCCAATTTGAAGGCATTTTCCAAGAAACCACTTCTGCCTGAAATCACTTAACTGTGACTCTTTTTAAAAAGGAAAAATAAAATTGGGAATACAAGAACACAGGAAGGAGACATTTTTCTGGCAATTAAAAAATGAATGCGAAAATGACTGCAGTAGGTAGTTAGGTATTTTCTGTGTAGGGATTTTATTTTTAAATATCTCATGAATAAGTGAATCCTTCTTGTTCTTTTTTGTGACTAACTTTATTGCTCCCCTCTTTGTTGAAGGTTTGGTGGCTAAGATCGAAGTGTCTCTTCCTTACTGCTGAGCTCAATTTGCAGTCCAGATCACTTCCCGGCTAGAAGTGAGACAGCACTCTAATAACTTGGTGACAGCAACTATTTAACCAGGCATGCATAGCAATTATTACATTATTTATGCCTTCTATAGTGGAATTTAATCCAAAGATCTTTACAATCCTGCCTTCCTAGTAATTAATCTATAAAATCATGCAAGTGTAAGTGCTTGGAATTTCGAAGAACATGTAATTATTTTGCATTCCTTAGCAGTAGCATGATTATTTTAGTAAGAATGAACTCCAGTTGCACAGAAACTGAGTCTGTCTAACATCCAGAAATTTTGATTTCTAAATTATGATTATTCCATTTTTCAGGAATCTGTCTTGGCTATGAAATGCCTGAAAGCCTTAAAGACTGGTTTTCATTACAAGATGGGAAACACCTATATAAATATATTGAAGAACTCTTACAACCTTCATTTGAAATCAATCCTCAAGAGGCAGAGCCCAGGGATAGGGAAAATGTTTACTTTTGGCATGAATAACCTGCCTGTCTATGGCAAGGTGTGGTGTTTATGGTTTTGTGAAATCAAACTGATTCACATTCTTTCTGAGAATAGGGTAAGGACTCTGGGGACATAGCACTCTGGCTTAGTGAGTTTTCAAACCTATGCATGAAGACTCAGGTATCTCCTTTTTCTGCAGAAGTTCAGACTATTTAAATAGGATAGCAGCACTGATAATGGTATGTGCTGATGACAGTATCAAAAATAAGACTAGCTAATCTTAGCAGAAACTAAAAGGATGTGGGTACTTTTATTAACTGAAAATCAATCCTTTTGGGTGATTCAATTAAAAAACATCAATAAAAATCTTATTTCAAAAGTCACAAGCAGAATATCTACCAGTATAGCACATACCATAGATAGAAAACTGCTCAACCCCCTCTGAATAGTTGCCTGTTTTAATAAGTATTCAGAAATTATACTCAGACTTCAAAAGAAATTGTAAGGAATTGTTAGCAGGTTTATTAATGTTTTATGTTTTATTAAAAGTTTGGGTGTACATTTCACAATGAGCAACATCAAAAATCAGACTTTCTGCCTGTAATTTTGCTTCCTCCTGTCTTTCTGCCTTTGGGATTCACTCTTTTCCTTTCATCAGCTGCCATTTTCAGCAGCATGCAGTAATTTCATGGCTCATTGCAAGCGCTGAAAACCTTTGAAACCACAAATGCTAACCTACCTGGCCTGCAGCCATTTAGGAAGAGATTAATTTAGCAAACAGAAGCAAAACACTTTCTACTTCTAGCCTGTGCATAATTTCACTTCTATCTATATTTATTTTACAGTGAGCAGCGTAATGACAATTTCAGTAATTGCAACTCTATAAAAATTTGCCTACCTAGCTTATCTCACTATCACAAGACTGTGAGTCAGTCAGATTAGAAAAAGTACAGCATGTGAAACAGCACTGGTTGCCTTCCAAAAATATGGGCCTTCTATAAAAACTCAAGTGATGCTTTGCACTTGTTTATGTTCTTATCTATTGGGCAACGGTTTCTTCCCGATGTTTTGATTGGGACGTGCGCGTTCCTCTTTAATTCATGATGATTTATGGGGGCACTTTCCTTACAAACAGACCAATGTATTTGGAAGACTGGAAGCGCCAGCCCATTTCTGCAGACTTTGTTATAAATGGCTGTTATGTTGCTGTTGAGCAATTTGAACAGAAGAGAAAGTCCATCTGGGGCAAATTTAAGCTATCATGCTTGGAAGAATTTCAAGGACTAAATTAGCCCACAAACTGTTAGCTAAAAATAAAAGTTTTATTGTTTCTTGTCTAACTTAAAAATCCCACCATCGAAATTAACACCAATTATATCTACTGTATGTGCGTACATATAGTGTCCCCTGAGGGATCATTTGTTGCTTCGTTTTATTCATCTACATAGTTCTTATTTAAACACACACACACACAAATTGTTAAGCAGATAATGAATACAGGGAGAAATAATGACTCAGGCAAAATAATATTTTAGAATTCAGAGAAAACATAATGAAAGTTTAAGTCAGTCAATATATCACAAAAAATCGTTTACACTATTTAACCAGTAAGAGGCGTCAGGAAGGAATTAAATGCATTAGGGAGGTTGGGGAGAAGAGAATTTGATGTGAGGCTGTTGATGTCAAGCCCTGTGGCTGCAGGCTTATCTTTGAGAGATTTTTATATGTATGTAAAGGATAGAACAAGAATGTCACATTGCTAAGTGATTTTTTTCCCTAGATCAGCTACCAGGGGGGCCTCTCTTGACAAGTGACTACAATGTTTGTTATATAAAGAGTCATTCAGAGATGGGGATCTAGGGTTGAGGGTTGAATATCGTGGCTTGCCTTGGTTTTTCCTCAAGAAGAAAGGAATTTGATAGTCATTGAATGACCTTGAGGTGTGGGATGCTTTCTCCAGTCCTTTGATAAAAGATCGTTGCTCACCATCCTAGGTTGCAAAAACATTGCTGCCAGTAAAACAGTATAGTATAATAAAAGGGAGAAAAAGGAGAACAGCCAAGTACTATTCATATTCAGTTTGGAGGCTTTATCTTTTCCATTTTATACATTTCTTGTTCCCAAGTAATGGCAGTTGAACATAATTCTCTACTTCCTTACTCAGATTTGAATATTCTGTACTCTATAAAAGAAATTCTATAACATTAAACTTGTTTATGCACTGTTTTTATATTAGCTAATTCATTTAAGCATACAGATACACAGACGGCAGTAGGATGACTGGCCAGCCCCCACAGATGTACACCTCCAATCTGGCATCCCGTAACATTCATAAAATATGTCAACACAGCCTGGAATTTTTCCATGGTTTATGTTATACTATTGGTGTTCGTAGCATACTGGCAAAATATTTCGTGTTGAAATTTATGGTAATAAAAAAGAAAAAAGGGATTTTTTTTCTATGTTTGAGGCCATTTGCAAAAGTACTCGATCAATATCCTTCACATGTAATAAGCACTTAAATCAACACAAATTGAACAAGAACAACACATTCATGTGCCTGGGTGTAGTATAATAAATAGCTATTCATTTCTTTAAACAATTGATGGTAATTATGCTTTCTTAATGATCATTTTGAAAATGCAGTGCATCTTTGCAGTACTGCCCAAAGAATCATAATACTGTGTGATAGAATCAAAGCAATAACAGAAACATATTCATAACCAATGTTGGTTATTCTGCAGAAATATATTTCTGAAGCAAATGATAACTTTTGGTGAAGAGTCTAACTAATACCGTATGACTACTAAAGGGGAAAAATTTACAGCCACAATCGAAAATAATAGCTTCTTATTTGGGGAAACAGATCTGTGAGTTTACATTTTTCCCTCCACTGGGTGGTTTTTGCCTTCTTGTTGCTGGAGGATGCAATCCCTCTGAGTCCCAAACCAGTAACCAGAAGCCAGTCTTCCATGATAGGCAGTGAGAGAGAATCCTTGTCTTGTCCTCCAGGGCCCTGAGGTCTCAGGAAGCTCTACCTTATGTTATTTTTCTCCTTTGATCCCCAAGCTTTTGAAGATGACAAGGTTTTTTGAGGGTCAGTTTTGTTAATCCTCAAATGTCTTACGATAGAAAAATGAAAGAAGTAGTATGAAGTAGTGGAAAGACTTAGACCTCTTCCTGCAGCTGTACTTTTTAAATCATGCAAATTTGAGCAAATATCTTTCCTTTCTGTTTGGGTCTGAATGTTTGTCTTTCCCCAGAATTTATATGTTGAAATCCTCACCCTCATGGTGATAATATTAAAAGGCGGGGCTTTTGTGAGGTGATTAAGTCATAGGGGCAGAGACATCATGAATGGGATTAGTGCCTTTATATAATAAAAGAAGCCCAAGAAAGACCCCTCGCTTCTTACACCATGTGAGGACAAAGCCAGAGGGTGCTGTGAGGAAGCTGACTCTCACCAGACATTGAATCTGCCCATGTTTTGATCTTGGACTTCCCAGGTTCCAGAAGTGTGAGAAATAAATGTTTATTGTTTATAAGCCACTCAGTCTATAGTATTTTGTTATAGTGGCCCAAAGGGACTAAAACATTTCCTGATCATCATTTTGTTCTCTATAAAACTGAAATAATAGCAAATAGTTTGTATATTTTACTAGGAGTTGGCATTGTTATCATCCTTATTTTATAGCTCAGAAAACCATGAGAGACACAGAGATGTAAAATGACTTTTCTGGTTTCACCCAGCTAGAACATGTTTGAACTGGGTTTTGAACCAGGCAGCCTGGCTGCAGAGTATATACTGGTAAACACTAAACCATCCTGCCTAATACATGTGATATTTTTCTTTGATGATTGCTGCAAAGATTAACCACATCTTTCCAGCCATTCTCTGCCTAGGATTTTGCTGCTTTGTTTATTCTCATTCTTACCCCCAAACTTAAAACCTCATTTGGGACATATCTGTGTATCTCCATCATACCCAAGAAGTTATTTATGAGACTTCAGATGTGCTTTTCCATACCCTGATGTTGGTATCATAAAAGTAGGCAAAGAACTCCTGATGGTTTCCCCATTATTGTTGATCACTACAAATTTGGGTAGTTGCAAATTAAAATGTTAACCAAATGAGACTTTGTGATATAAAAATAGATTATTGTTAAGTAAATATATATATGTATTCTTTATTACTGAATACTATAATCTTATTTACCCCCATATAGTACCTTATAGTATTATTTAAAAGACTCATAATATGAGATTCTTTAAATGTATGATTTCAAATGTTTGCTTTGCATGGTTTTAATCCAGCCAATGAAAATACTGTCTACTTTCTCTCCAGTGTCTTTTTTTAATTTTCTCAAGGTGATGATATTAGAAGGTGGGGATTTGGGGAGGTGATTAGTTATATATATATATAAAGAGGTTTATTATAAGGTATTGGCTCATGTGATTATGTAGGCAGAGAAGTCCAGTGATCTGCTGTCTGTAGGCTGGAGACGCAGGAAAGCCAGTGATGTAGTTCTTAGGCCTGAGAGCAAGAGAGCTAATGATTTAGGTTCCAGCCCAGATCTGAAGGCCTGAGAACCAGGAGCACCAAGGGCAAGGAGAAAATTGATGTCTAGCTCAAACAGTCAGCCAGAGAGCAAATTAAACCATTCTCAGCCTTTTTGTTTTATCTAGGCCCGCAACTGATCGGGTGATGCCCACCACATCTGGAAAGGCATATGCTATGCTTAACCCACCAATTCAAATGCTAATCTGTTCTGGAAACACCCTCACACAATACCTAGAATTGCTGGAAATGGTGTTTAACCAGCTATCTTGGCATTTCATGGCCCAGTTATGCAGACATAAAATTAAACATCATATTACCTATATTTATAGTTCTTATAAACCAAGGTCTGATCTGGTGAAATTACTAATATAATCTAAATAATGGCTAAAAGAATGTTGCCATTATAATGAGATTTTTTTTTTTTTCACTCCTTCCAAGCTAATTCTTTTCCCACCATTTTTAGGGTTCTCTTGAGTTTAAAATTAAAAATATGAAATGAACCTATTTCTTTCAACTCAAAATATTTTAAAGAATGGAGGAACGGTTTTCCTTTTCTTTTCTTGTGTGACTTATAAAACTAAAAGCTGTTGATATTTGAAATTAAGCCTTAGACATTCTTCTATAAAAGTCAGGGTCTCAATTTTCATTCATCCACGAGGTAAACACTATTTCCTAGGCACTGAGAGCAGAGAGTGAGTAAGACAGAATCCTTTAGGCACCTCCTAATCTAAGGTAGAGAGAATCTCCATTTTCAATAGGGAACTACATAGATTTAGGTCTTTGCCTTCTTAGACTCAAACAAGGGCTGTAGAATCAGAATTTTTACTTTTAATTATTCTTTTACAGAACATTTTTTCTAGATAAATGACAAAGACTGTTCATATATCTAAGCCAGCAGATTAACATCACTGGCAATTGTTTAAGTTCCAGGCTTTGTAGGACATGGGTTATGTACTGTTTACAATTTTCAATATGATTCCTAATTCTTCATCTTGTGTTACTGAGCATGTAATTTATTTCTTACTTTTTTTTTTTTTTTTAAAAAAAGCCCTCATTGAGTAAATTACTTGGACAGTAAAAATTAAGTCAGAAGATAGGCTTAGAGTCTAAATCTTCTCTCTGTCCTCATATTAGGGTACAAAAGAGACAGAATGAGAAAAATGTCCTTTTCCATTTCTGGCTTACCAAGATATTCAATGAACTGTTTACTACTGTTTTTTTCTTGAATTAGATTGGCCAATTTTCAGTTGAATTGTGTTTCTGTTTTCAAATGAGACTATGTACCTTAATCAAACAAACATCCTATTATTTATAGAATAAGAAAATCTATATAAGAATTTTTTAAACATATGCCTTTTGGGCATTTTGTAGTAAATTATTATGGTAGTCATCCTAATTAATGAATGCTGAATGTACTGAACGCTCTCCATTGTTCTAAATACCAATATTGAATGTGTAGGCAAATCAGTAGTATATATGTATATATGCATTTGTGTATTACAGAAGAGGTTTTCAAGATATATGTGCAACATATATAGAGAAAGAAATAGTAAAAATGCTATTTAATTTTCCAATCTGATTATTCAATAATAGCATGGCAATCAAGAAAAACCAGCTTTTGACTAAAAAAAAATGGCTAGTTTTGGGCTGGAGTATATTGTCAAGACCAAGTTATAAACTTCTGAAAAACAGGAATTATAATGGAATCGCTGCTATAACCTTAAGTATAATGATGTGAACGGCACTGCTATTATTTACTATGGTAACATAATAAAAGACAGCACTGTCTGGGCCGTTATACTCACTGCTCTGTTTTTCAGTATAAATCATTATATTTATTATCTGTCTTCTTGTATAGGGGGTCATGAGAAAGGCCAATCGAAAGCTGAAGAAACCTACTTTTCTAAAAGAAATTGAGCCTATTTCCAATTCTTTTTATCAAATACACGGGAACAGAGAAATTTTTTGTGAAAAATTGTTTCATGTAAGATTAAAGTGCAGATTATTGGTGAGAAAATGACATTCACTTCTAGACATCTTGTAGATCCCTGGGAGATATTGCCAGTTTCCCTCTGATATTTTTACCTTTCTTCCTTGGAGGATTTGTTTCCTGGCAGGTTTTGAGCAGTGGGCGCTGCATCTTTTATTCTGTTCTGGAGACTTGTGTTATTATTTATTGATTGATAACTAAAGCTATGATCTTAGCAAAATAACTCCATTTGAGTGAATTTTATTTAAACAGCAGAAATAAGTGTCTTATGAAGCTTTTCTTCCTTCCTTTGCAGAATTCCTACAAACTCTACTTTTTTTTTGCTTGAATGATTACATAGGAATATTAATTAAAATATTTAGCAATACTTTAACAAGGGTGATCCAGTTTCACTAATAATTCGATTGCATATTGTTTGTGAATGTGCTCTCACTCACATCAAGATCCCACTGTGAACAAATGTGACTTTTCACGGAATGACAGGGTCTCTATTTTCAACTCTCTGAAGGGCAATCATGAGCTTGCAGCCTCTGGATATAAGGCTGAGAGCACTGAGGTGCATAGGGGATTGGAGGCTGAGAATGAATGGTGGGAATATCTTAGATGACAGCTCAAGGGCCCTTTTCTCACACTGAGGAACAAGAAAAGTGAATATAAAATACAGCTAAAATAATTTTTTTTGGATGGAAGCTGAACCTTACACCAACCAAACTGCTTCTAAACCAAATGGGACCTATAGGTGGGAGTTGGATGATAACTTGTAAAAGACAGGAATGCTTTTCCCATAAGCAAATTTCATTACGGGGAACTCCAGTGTAGTCAGCACTCTGGAGAAATAAGTTTAAAGGTACTTTTCCCACCTAACCAAAAGCAGGTCTCCTTTCACATAAATGCAATTCACTATCAACTACAGCCTTCCCATGAGAGCTGGCAGAATAAATTATGCCTATAACTTAGCTAATGTCTGTGTATACTGGGGCATGGAAAACAGAATAAACAGACTATGTTTTTTTTAAAATAGAGCAAATTTCAAGCTCTGCATCTCTTTTCTGTTAGTTTTCCTTGAGTGTGCTGAAAAACCATTTACCATAGGCTGATGATGGGATTGTCCTTACCTAGCAAAGTTATTGTCAGTTGTTTCTATTTTATTTCCAAAGGTGAATCTTGGAATATAAATGAAAATGGGTACATTGCACACAACCTTAGCTGGTTTTAAAAGCAGGCATGGATTCATCTTTTGCATCCTTTCCTAAGAGGGTCTGAAAGTGCCAGTGAGAAGTTGCTGATGTTCTAACAGTGATGTCATGAAAGAGCTACATGATATCACAGCACTCTTTGCTTTGATTAACAATGAAAGTCCATTCCCAGACAACCCTGCTTCCTTCTGGTAGGATGATCTGGATTTAATTTAAATCTAAATACTGGTTGCATGTTATAGTCACCTAGAAAGCCTTTAAACAACATCAGCACTTAGACTCTATCCCAAATCAATTGGATAAGAATTTTTGGGAATGGAACCCAAGCATTGCCTCTCCTTTCCCTCCCCATACCTACTCTAAGAAATGTGGCTCCAGAGCCTTGTACCTAGTCGTGGTACTATTCAGTCTGCCACTGCAGACAAATACAAGTTTGTAACTCTATAAGCCAAGATTACACCCCTCCCCACCACCACACACACTCTCAACAGTGTTTTCTTTCCAGGCCTTTGCATATATTGCTCTTGTTGTTTGCACTGGTGACTTCCTGCCCTATACACCCTCTCTATCACCACTATCCTTCATCCCTCACCTTACCACAAACATACACATATATACACACACACTCAAGTGCACTACGTACTTGTCTAACTCATTTTCAGGTCTTAATCCCCTCCTTCATGTCACCTCCCTACTAAGCCTTCCAGACACTCCACTGACCCCCAAGCTTGGGTTATCTCTTCCTTCCATATGTGTCCGTAGGTCACAGTGCTTATCATTATTACATTGTATTGTAATTGACTTTTACTTCTGTTTCTTCCAATGGAGCTGGAAGCCCTGAATGAGTTTGACTGTCTTGCTCACCATTGTAATCTCAATCTCTGCCCAGTTTTCTTGATATTACCCTGCGTGGTGACTTTCAGTGTCCTCTACTGAGTAAGATTATCATAAACATATTGAGCATTCACCACCGAATGGTGTTTTAGTTAGAAGGCATCTTGAATTGGAGTATAATAATAATAAAACTTTGTGTATTTCCTAGGTTCCAAGAACAGTGGCATAATGATCCTATGAAGTAGGTGCTATTTTTATGCCCATTTTACAAATGTTGAAAATTAAATCTCAGAGTCTCAGTAAATTGCTGAAGGTCACACAGCTAGTAAGTGGTGCAGTTAGTACTTTCATGAATATCTTTCTGATCCCCAAATGCATAGCCTTAGCCACTGGGTGGTAACTAACTACCTTGAGAAACAGTTAAAACTAGACTCGCTCTGCTTTTGACATACCGGGTGAGTAGGACAAGAACCCTGGTCTTTAGAGGCACCATGCTTGACCTAAGAACATGAAGGCTTCCAGCAATTCCACTGGGAAAATGGGATTGATATAGGTTCTGACTAGAGGGAACTTGGCCTCTCTGCTACAATTCTTTCCTTAAGAATTTCCTTTTCCTTTAGGCCAGTTTTCTATAGTCTGACCTAAGCCATAGTATGGGATTTCTCACTAAAGACTTTAGTGTGTATGCAGATGTACACTTAAATCCAGCTGCACAGTCCAAGTGCACAGCACAGGATGGTAGCCTGGGAATTAAGTTTCCATCTTACCTATTCAGTGATGGACCGCAAACCTCGGTCTAGATGCCGATAGCCTTGTGTGGAAGAGGATACATGTGCATGCCTTCCTCTTTTTGTTCCTAGAGAATAGCTCTTCTGGTGCTTTCATATTGAAACAGTGCCAAGATTTTCTTGATTTTTATGTTAAATTAACATTATACTATGTTCTGTTTTCAACAAGGGAAAAGTAATTTATTAAAATATGTTTTGGAGGTATGAAAAGTCAATATTAATATTGATGACAAAAGGTTATTATCACGTTGACAACTTTGCTTAATTCAGTAAATATTTCCTGGGATAGTAAACATTGGCCACAAAGCTTGTGGTTAATACAAAGTAGGTGAATTGATTGACAAATGGAGTCTGGAGATTCAGGGCTCTACAAGTATATAGATCAGTAGTTGGTGATAACCAGCTGTAAGATGGGATGGGGACACTGATGTGATCTTTAACAATTAAGTCAATTTTTTAAAATGCTACTTGATAAAATACTGCTTCTGAACTGGCTTTCATACTGATTTGTTAATTTGTTCAGTGACTTTTCAAGGCAGAAGAAAAAAAATAGGATGGTTAATATGAAAGCATTTGAAACGCCTGAATTTGCTTAATACACAGCTTTATTTACTAGAAGCTTGTGGCTAAAATAAAATTTCCAATAATTATGGTGACTACATGAATTTTGAAAATTGAATTTTATTAGGAAGACCTTGAAGAAGAGGGTTAAGAAAATGTTATTTTAGACTATCTGTTATTATTTGGAAGTATGTCAATAGTATGTGCTTCAAAAGAATTGATGGGAAATGTTTATCAGCAGACAATGAAGCCAAATAGATTGTTTATGACAACATGAAGAATACATTTCTTGGCAAGGTTGTGAGGTATAGACATGAGGGTCATTCTTATGGCTGCCTTTGATGATATTAATCATTACTGAATATCTAGATTTTAAAATACAATGTATTTTCTTATGGAGAGAATTGCTAGGCAGAGTATATTGTGTTTATATGAGACTTGATGACACATTCATATAGAAATGTAGGATCCATGTTATTATTTTAACACATAGTCATTTTCCTACAATTTACTCTTGTTTGTGCTTTATTTTTCTTGCTTATAAGAGCTTTCTTTTAATGCTACAACCAGATAGGCTTATTTGGATGCCTTAACTCCATTTATTTATTTACAAATCTATGATTCAAAAGATTAGCATTAATCTTGACTAGTGCTTCTCAAACATCATGTTAAATCATATATAAGTATGGAAAATTACATATTTGAGATATGATCTATTTGAATATTTTTAATCCATCTCTAAGTTTTTATTGTAATTTAATTTTGAAAAAAAGCATAAACAAAATTTCAGATAAGGGAAACAAGATAACAAGTCCAATTAAGGAAATACTATTTTGGGAACCATAATTATCACATATATGTTTGTATTTACATATATACATGCATATATTATTCAATAGTAATATCTATTTTCTATGATATTATCTAATGTAAAAAACAGGCATTCGTAAATTCTGTTCAAGAGCTGGATGGGCTACTGAAAACTGGGTCAACTGTGGAAAGCAGTCCTGAATTTATTAATTTTGGAATCAAAATCTCTTATAGAAGTGCTTTTTAAAAACATGGACAGTGATTATTAATGATAACTTGTTAATCATTCAAGAGGATAGCTGAGGTATTATTCTAAAAATATGAATAACTGTAGAGCCAGCAGGTGATTTATTGAATGTCATAGTCTGATATTGGCAACAGGGCTGCAGAATAAGTCCAGTTCCTGACTATGAGTCACAGAGTCATCCAGCTTCCTGTGTACTCTTCATTACAATGAGATTCTTTAAGAAATCTCAACACTTGCCCACGGGAGCAGAAATATACAGGATCTTGAGATCTTTGTTTTACACATGTGTTAGCAATCTTTAGGAACACTGGACTTCATGTTCTTTTTTAAAACTCTGCATAGTAGAAATGGTCAAATTGATCAAGAATCCTGTATACATCAACCTTATACTAGATGGAATCAAAGTTCCAAAGATGAGGAAGGAGGCTCTGGCCTCATGGCTGTTATAAATTTGGACAATCAGACAGAAACAAGTAGAATGTAGTCAGTATGTGCCAAATCTAGATGTATAAAAAAGGGCTACAGGGATGAATTTACCTGGGGAAATCAGGCAAACTTTCCTAGCAAATGTGTGAATACTCTGAGAATCAAAGGATATAGATGAACTATGGGGAAGGAGGTCATGGACAGAAAGAAGACCTAAGTAGAAGTAAGAAGAGTGTGGAGCTTGTTCAGGAAAGAGTAGGGATTTGATGGAGCTAAAAGAATGAGTGTTGGAGGAGAACATAATTAATAGATTGGATGTGTGCATCTCAAACTTTCTGCCAAGGCTCTGATGCTCACGTGCAGTTTATACAACTGTGCCTGTCTCTAAGGCTTAGAGGGAGTGGGTCGGGGTCTGTGAAGCTGACACCTCAGAAGAAACCTAGAAATGTAAAAATCATTGAGTCTGCCCTGAAAATGGAGAAGAATCAGGAAATCTAGCTAAAGCATATGTTCCTGAATACAGCATAATCGTTATTGACACTGATAATTCCTTTACAAAATATTCTTTAATTCTTAGGTGTTGTCAAAAGACTTTATGCAAAAACAGAGCTTGGTCCTTAGAAAACCTTTTTTTCATAATGAGGTTTGAGTCCTTTTGTTGCCAAAGCAGGGCAGTTTGCTTAGCACAAGTTGCATTCCTCCCCTTAGTCTTGTTTTAAAATAAATTTCCATAGCTTATTTGCCTATGATAATTCTCCATTATTTCTACCATTTGTCGGTTATTCTTCTCTGCCTCCAATTTAGGGACTGTTGGAGGATTAATTTGGGTTGAGTGTTAAATAGGACTCCTTGCTTCTTCCTCCTGGTTTTTAGCAAACAGGTAAATTTGGGTATAGGATAATAGTGGCAATTGAAGCCAGACAACTTTCAGCCATTTTGGCTATAATTCACCCAGCACCGTGATGGTTTTCTGGCTGAATGATTTTAACCAGACCCAACACTATAAAAATAAAGGATGTAGGTATCATTGGTACATCATCCTTTTTCTTTCTGTATGCAACCCAATTTCAATAAGGTGTTTGTCTCTTTGAATATATATATATATATATATATATATATATATATATATATATATATATATATATAGTGTGTACTGTTTCCTTTGTGGATTATCTATAAATACATCAATATTTTCAAACCTGACTGTATCCCTGTTCTTACCCAGAATACTCTCAGACTGGCTGCTCTCAGTTGTAATTGGCAGGTATGGAACAAATTGATTATTTGTTATTCAACACAGGGTTATTCAAAATTACTATGTGCCAGACACTGTGCAAAGCACTAAAGAGAGACACAAAGAGGATTTTCAGCCAGGAAGGGAATTGTGTCCGTAAGTCTTGCCCACGTGCTCTGGGTATCCCACACACTCCAGCCATCATTTTAGTCACCTTGTACCCACTCCTGAAACATGGATGTCCCCACAATCCAGCAATAAAAGGCTTAATAATATGGGGGACACTCAGCAGGAGGACCCCAGCCGCAACCCTCCAGCTCCACCTCCTATGCCTAGGCCAGCCCTCGGCTCTCTGGTCCCTGCCCATCCCAATATCCCTCTGTACACACAAACAAATAGAACATGGTCACTTTCCTTAAATTGCTCATATTCTTGGAGGGGAAATAGATATATAATTGCCAAACAATGTGCTTTAAATATTTGTACAACACTTTTATCTATTTATCTATTTGCTATCTAGCTATCTAATCTAATCTAATTACCATAAGAGAATAAGAAAAAAATAAGAGAGAAACCCCATTCAACACATATAATCATTTTACCTTAGGAAGTTAATGGTAAATGACACTGTCTTGTTCCTGTCTACAGGCATAATTAAAAACAGATACTCTTGACAACACCATGTGGATATTTTTAAAATAAATAAATAAATATCACTCAGCTTCTTTTAAGTACAGTAAAACACAATTTTAACATATCTACTTATATTCAAGTAACATAACCACAATTATACACTATCTCTCCAAACTGACAAACCACCCATGGTAAATGCTGGATATTACAAAGACTACGGGCTCCCTGGGCTCAGACACAGGTCCATTCATTTCAGTTTTCTTTGTGGAGCCCATTCTCCATCTTTGGAAAATGCTATCCACATTACTAAATCCAATTAGCTTATAAATTTGGTAAGTCCTTGGACAGCAATGATGTGTAGAGATTTACTCTTTCAATTTTTTTCGTACTTTAAATACAAAATGTTCAAAATACCTGATAGTTGTACTTTCACAGTAAATCAGATGTATTCACAGAACAGAATTTTACTACCAAAAAACTGTGTTAATCAAAGAGAAAGTAACATTAACCTTTAATGATTTCTTTCAATACACTCTTGCTGTTATGTAGAAAAAGATATTATTTTAAAAATCAGCTGATTTTAGGCATTAAGTAAAAAATAAAATTCTTGAGGATCCTAGGTTCAGCGTAGTTTTAGACCCAACTCCTACATCATGAATTCCAACATTACAGTTGGAATTGCTATTCAACAGGTAGTTAAATCCCATTTAATCTTAAAATTTAATTTTTTAGAGTAAAGCAGGAAAGCAAACTGATTTCTTATAACAGAAATATGTTTTAAAAAGTAAGCATTGAAAAGGAGATAGTTTTACCTGCATTTTCCATGAACTAGGAGATTAATGCAACCTAGAACTTTTATTCTCTGGTATTCTAGCTATTCAAGGCTTAACACCTTATTATCAAAATGTCATAATACATTTAGGTAAAATTTAAGTATCTAAACATTTTCACACGTATCATCTCATTATGTTTAACCCTCATAATTACCCTATAATACAGGTTTTGTTAGTACTGTTTTACAAATGAAAATAACAAAAGCCCGGGGACATCAATGGACATGCCAGTGTCTCAAGATCCAGGACTGGAATCCAAGTCTGCTGAATTTTTATGACTTTGGAGGTTGGGGGAGGGTCATATTTGTTTCAGTTACCATACAAGCACAAATGTCACTTTAAATACTAATTTTTGACTAAATTTCTCTAAAGTTAAAAGTTTTATGAAGGTCTAATTTTAGGAATGTGTACAAAAACGTGAGAGTTAACAAAAATCATATGATTCCTAAAATAATGATGAGCTATTATCTAATACAATAAAAGCACAAAACTGCCTTATTTTTACAATGATAAGATTCTGGATGGTTTTTGCAGGTTACTTCAAGAGGCTACTTCTGCGATACTAGCCAACTGCTCACAATGTGCTTAAACCACACAAGTACATCACAAGTCTCCCTAAATACAGAAAATGCGTTTGTATCTTCCGCCAATCAGCAGTCTTCAAATGCAGGGTGATTCGGCATCATTAAAGGAGATGAAAGGAGAACAGCCAGGTCCCTAATAGAATATTTAGGAGCCTCAGATGATTGCCTATATTACTCAAAGGATGAGCCTTTCTTTTTATTCAGAAAAATTATACTCCTTAGTGTACAGGACTGGCAAAGTTGTCATGAGAATAGTACTTTATTCCATCCGACCACTTATTGAACAACTACAATGCAGTAGGCATTGTGTTCCAAGGATGCAAAGATGAAGTAGAAAGCAAATCTAGACATTTGTTTAGTACCTAAAAGTCCATGCTTAAAAAGCTAAGATTTTTTTTTTTTTTTAGTATTCCACCTTTTGCTTATAGTGTGATTTCCCAATATTAGGTATGGAAAAATGTCATAAATTATGGATTTATGTTCAATGATTTCATTTCTTGGTTACAGTTTCTACAAAAGAATTCTTTTTACCTAATACTTTGATATTTTCAGAATTAATGAAATGAACACTTTTTTTTTAGTTTTTTAAAATAAAACTAAAATAAAACTTAATGCATTCGCTATTTGACAATTTCCCGAGATAGTTTAGATAGATATGTTTAAGTCTCATTCATTCTCATTTCAAATTTTCGAGCTTTGGAAGCAATAATAAATATCATTAAAAGGCTGTATGTGTGTGTGTGTGTGTGTGTAGCAAATGATTCAATGGTTCTAATTCCAAAGCCAGTGAGATCATGTCCTGTTTTCCTCCTGGCCTAAAGGTGACTTTCATAGCCTTTCGTTTTCATATTGACTTTACCCTGGACCTAGTTGGAGGTTCAATCAGTGAAATATAAAATTACATTACAATTATTTCTACTTGCAGAAATATGACAGCTAGAATTTTTATGTTAATTAATCTTTGGTTTTTTTATTATTGTGTGACTACATATCATAAATTTTCTTGCAATCTAGTTTTAGTACATTCTATAAATTATTTTAGTTTATTCCAGCATGAACCTGATTTGCAAATGGTTAAATTTGCACTGAGTCTTTCATGCTCTAAAGCCCAGTATGCTCTATATTAACATCAGAAGGAACAGTTTTGATAATCAGAAATAATTGTAATAGCAGGAATAAACCACAATTCACTGAATTTGTGGTCAGATTATATTCTTGTTATCATGTTAGATTCTGTGTAAGTAAATTAGTACATACTAAACATGATGCACAATAATTCACAAACATACTGATATTTCCCTCAGACTCGGACTAAAGAACAAACAGGTCGCTGCTGTTCTTGTTGTGCATCCCACAGCCAAATGAGGAAGCTCCTGCTTCCTCACCTGCATACCCAGTTAAGCACCATCTGTTTCCTGTTTTAATGTGATATCTCACATAGTTTTTCCAAAGCTTTCACATCAGTAAGCACAATCCTAATAGACAGTTAATATGAATTAAGAAGCATGTTTTCACTAAAGCTGTGTTCTTTCTCACTCTTATTTTCTGAAATGCAAACACTATGCTGGCTGCTCCAAACCCACTTCAATAACATAAAATTCCCTAGATTAATACAGGTTATTTACAGTGTATTGACTACACATTGTGTCCAGATGCTTGGTGGAGGGTGGTGCAGAGGCACATGTGCCTAAAAAAAAAGTTGGAATATTAATTTTTCATGGAAGGAAATATCTCCCATCTCATCTTGCCAGCTTTTCTAATAGTTAAATTCCTTCTGCCCCTCCCCCCAATCTCTTACCATGTGGAATTATCAAAGTTTTGAGTATCTGAGCTACCAGGTTAATTGTGCATTTACTTTCTGCACACTCTTTACTGGTTGTTGTTACTATTTTCATTCTTGGCCTGACTGGCTGAAGACAAATTAATCAGGTAATGTACACTTTGCTTTCCCATAAGTTATAGATAACAAATCTATTTTGCCTTGGAAAAATACTTTGAGTCCCATGAAATAAATCAATAAAATGATGTACAAAGATCTCTCACCTTTAGTTGGATTCCAACTAACTTCTTGCCTTCCAATTCTCAAAAGGATGTGTGCTATGAATGTTATTTATTGAATTTTCTTAGCCAAGAGAAGGAAAAGTATTCCAAGATGTATACTTGAAAATCCATCAGTTAAATCATTATGGAAGTTTTTAAATATGAATTATTTATGAATATTAACTATGTTGCTATTATGGAGGATGTATAGTATGAGTTGGTGGTTTTCAAACTTTAGCCTCAAAATCACATGAAAGGACGCAAATCAGTGGCATTCCTCTATACCAACAATAGTCAAGCTGAGAATCAAATCAAAGACTCAATACCTTTCACAATAGTTACAAAGAAAATAAAATGCCTAAGAATATATTTAACCAAAGAGGTGAAAGATCTCTACAAAGAGAACTATGAATCACTGAGGAAGGAAATTGAAGATGATATAAACAAATGGAAAAATATATCATGCTCATGGATCAGCAGAATCAACATTGTTAAAATATCTGTACTACCAAAACTGATTTATGGATTCAATGCAATCCCCATCAAAATACAATGTCATTTTTTTCAAATCTATAAAAAATAATTCTACACTTTTTTTGGAACCAGAAAAGTGCCTAAATAGCCAAACCAACCTTAAGCAAAAGGAATAAATCCGGAGGCATCACATTACCAGACTTTAAGCTACATTACAAGGCTATAGTAGCCAAAGCAGTATGGTACTGGCACAAAAATAGACACATAGACCAATGGAGACGAACAGAGAAGCTAGATGTAAAACCATCCACATATTGCCATCTGATCTTTGACAAAGCAGACAACAATATACACTGGGGAAAAAAAATCTCTATTCAATAAATTGTGCTGGGAAAATTGGATGGCCAGATGTAGATGATTAAGACAGGATCCATATCTCTCACCACTCACAAAAATTAACTGAAGATAGATGACCGACTTAAATCTAAGATATAAACCCATAAGAATTCTAGAAGAAAATGTTGGATAAACTCTTCTAGATATCAGCCTAGGCAAAGAATTTATGAAGACAACCCCAATGGCAATCACAACAACAACAAAAATAAATAAGTGGGATTTTATTGAGTTAAAAAAGCTTCTGTACAGCCAAGGAGACAATCAACAGAGCAAAGAGACAACCTACAGAATGGGAGAAAATATTCACATGCTATACAACCGATAAAGGGCTAATAACCAGAATCTGCAAAGAACTCAAGTAAATCAGCAAGAAAAAAATAAAAAAATACCATTAAAAAGTAGGCAAAAGACATGAACAGAAGCTTTCTAAAAGAGGATAGACTAATGACCAATAAACATATGAAAAAATATTCAACATCTCTAATCACCAAGGAAGTGCAAATCAAAATCACAATGAGATACCCCCTAAGCCCAGTGAGAATGGCTTTTATCAAAAAGTCCTCAAACAATAGATGCTAGCATGGTTGTGGAAAGAAAGGAACACTTATACACTGTTGGTGGGACTACAAACTAGTAAAATCTCTATGGAAAATAGTATGTAGATTCCTCAAAGAACTAAAAGTAGACATTTTATTTGGTCCAGCAATCCCATTACTGGGTATTTACCCAAAGCAAAAGAAATCATTTTATCAAAAAGACATTTGCACTGGAATGTTTATTGGAACACAATTCACAATCACAAAGATGTGGTATCAACCCAAGTGTTCATCAATTCATGAGTAGATTAACAAAATGTGATGAATATATGCCATGGAATACTACTCAACCATGAAGAATGATGACTTAATCTCTTTTGCAAAAATTTGGACAAAATTGGAGACCATTATCCTAAGTGAAGTGTCTAAAGAACAGAAAAACAAACGCCACGTGCACGCACTATTAATTGGAACTACCTAATCAGCACTAGTGCACAAATGGAAGTGAAACTCAATGGAAGTCGATTTGGGAGCAGGAGGGAGGAGGGGATAGGTGAAATCATACCTGACGGGTACAATGATCACAACCTGGGTGATGGGCACACTTATAACTTTGACTCAAACAGTACAAATCAATCCATGTAACCAAAACATTTGTACCCTTGTAATTGCCTGAAAAGTAAAAAAAGAGCAAATTATATGTTCATTGTGAGGACCAAAATACTGAAAATGGGGAAAGTCATTTTATCACACAATGAACTTTAAATGACTAATATAATTTCACAAAGTTATAAAATTTCACACTTATCATTACCATTAAAAATGTTTTATATCCCAATTGATTACAGCTGCTACCTGCTCTCAGAATTCTCTTCCCTTAATTAGAATTAGGACTTAGTTGCAAGAATTAATTAAAATGCAGAGGAAGGTGGATTTGCTACCTTTTCCTGTTCAAGTACAGCCTAGGATCTTCAGGACAGGTGCACAACATGAATGCATTACACTATGTATCACCCTGTAAAATTTCTTGTCCACCAAACTGAAGAAATTGACAAGAGTAAGAGTTTCCTATTTTATACAAGATAGTACCATTTTGGGGTATCTGATACTTCTGTGTATAATATTTCAAGGCATCTCTGTATTATAAATAATACATATCTTCAGATTTTCCAAAAAAATCACAAGAAAGGTTTGTTAAAACACAGAAGGTTGGATCCTAACCACAGTGTTTCTGATTCAGTAATTCTATCATGGAGCCCAGTGATTTGTATTTGTAACAAGTTTCCAGGGGATGCTGATGTTACTGGTCCCAGGACCACACATTGAGAACGAAGAGTGTATTATGTAGAGCACTCAGGATGGAGCTGGATTTACCTGTGCTCTGCCCCTTAACAGCTGTATGACCTTGGGAAAGTTATTAACCTCTCAAAACCTCAGTTTGCTCAGCTGTAAAATAAAGGTGAGATTAAATAAGATGATGCATGCAAAATGCTAAGCCCAGTGCCTGGCAAAAATAGGTATTCAATAAATGTCAGCATCATGCTCCTGATCTGTTTAGGAGAACGAATGCAATGTCGGCCGTTTCTGTGTTTCTATATTTCACTCTACTAAGATCCAAAGGAGGGAAAGAAAGCACAGACAAATAATGTAATGATATGTAAAAATAGATGGAGACTCCCCAGGAGTTAAATATTTATATTTTAGTTTAAACCAAAGTAAAATAAGTTATTTCTTTGAGAGTATGTGGCTCAGAAACTAGCTGTTTTTTATCTTAGCCACTGGAATCCCATCCTAGGATTTTTTTCCATACTCAATGTTAGGTTTTAGGTTGATTTTCCTCCCATGTTTTGTTTTGGGAATCTCCAGCCATGAATTAATATGCTTATTAAATGCAAACCACCTTCAGATTCACTTAGTACATTATATAAGTTGCAAATTAAAAGTGTAAAAAATAATATATATGTGCTTTTATATACACACACACACACACACACACACACACACACACACACACTACTTAGTAGTATTGGTATTTGTATATCAGTAAATTCTGGTTTTCTCAATAACATCAAAACTCTTCATTATCATGAATGATCAAGACTTTCATATCTACTTCTAAAGTAAACTTCTGCAGTTAGAAGAAATATTTATTTATTTATTTATTTTAATTACAAAAGAAATCTTATTAATTTTTCTAACATAAACTTCGAATAAGTCACATGACTTATAAAAACACAAATTTTATCAAATTTCTTCTAACTGGATCATATTATATTTCTTATTGCCAAATCCAAATAGTCTAGGATTCTAAAGTACTGTGAAACAAATATGTATTGGGTTGGCTTGCCATGTATTTTGACCTTAATAAATGTTCACATTTATAATAAGATTCACTTTTCATAATTTTTTGAAAGTAAGAATTGATACCATAGAGCTAAAAGCTCTTTGACACTAAAATTTAAAGATAGGTCCAATATTTTGAGAATATAAATGGTCACATAATATGAAGCCTTTCATGTCTGGCTTCTTTTAATTAACAAAATGATTTTGTTATTCAACCATGTTGTTGCACATTATCAGCAGTTTATTGGTGTATTGCTGAGTAGTACTCCTTGTTTGAATGATCCACAATATTTTTATGCATTCATCATATTTTATCTAAATATGATGGACATTTTTGAATTGTTTCAAGTTTGAGACTATCGTGAAAATACATCTAGAAATATTTACATTGACATCTTTGTGTGGACATATGTTTTAATTTGTCTGGGATAAACACCTGGCAGTGGGATTATTGGGTCATATGGTAAATATATGTTTAAATTTATGAGAAACTTTTCTAAAGTAGCTGTGCCATTTGTAGTCCCACCAGCAATGTATGAGGGATGAGTGTAAAGACCACAATTTGACATTATCAAATTGTATTTCTACTTATATAATCATATGTATTCATATGGTATTTAATCATACTAAATGCTCATAGATAATTTTCATCATATTATATTATCAAACCATGGGAATATATTCTTGTTACCGTGAGTAGCTAAAGTTAAAAAGTATTTACTGAGTGGATGGAAGGGAGTGGACCAAGCAAGGTCATACCAAAGAGCCAAGGCCAAGAAGATTGGGACTGTCTCTTTGCCAAAGTCAGGAAGTGTGTGGTGTGAGAGAGCAAAGAGTCCTGACCCAGGTTGTGCCGAGAGTCTTGTGCATGAATGAGTCATCAGAACTAGAGGCCTGAATTGAAAATCAGGAACAGAGTTTTAAGGTTAAGCAGGAGTGAAAGAGCCAGGGGGTGAGGGGATGATGGCAAGGGGTATTGGAAGTGGGTATGTACAGCGGGCAATGGCTGAACAAATTCTGGAAACAGAACAGGATGATAGCCTTGGTCCAGTTTCCTTGTTATCTTTGCACGTGTGTGATGATGAGTCAAGGTGATTCAAAGAGGGCAGGTGGACACTTGAAAAGAATAGATCTTTCCAACATATGAAGACTAAGAGCATATTTTCTACTCAGAGGTATATTATATGTATTAATTTAGGTCACAATTGAGTTTAGCAACTTCCTAAACCCCTATGTCCACACAGATCAGTAGTTTCTTATTCATCACTGTCAACCTATAAATCTCACAGAGATAAAATGTGATACTTATGAAAAATGGTTCCTATAAGAAATTTGGGTCACAGTGGTTTTCAAGAATTTGGCAATTCAAAGTTTCAGGATGTATCCCTTACCCTTCTTAAGAATCTCCTTTTTTAAAAATTTTTTTTGTATGCAATTCCTCTGCTTTGTCACATATTAATTACAAATTCCAACTTCTCAGTAGCCACTAAGAAACAACAAGCAGATATGCTCTGGAAATAGAAAGCATCAAGGATGGAAGAGATGAGAGCTGTTTTGATGGTCACCTACTCTGATAAAGCACCCCTTTGATCCCTGTGCAGTGACCACGTAACTCCTACCCATGACTGAGATGCTTATGGTGTTCAGCGTCAGAGGTAAGAGAAAACAAAGAGCTTGGTAACCCAGCATCACTGGTTAGGCTGGATCCACCCACCTGATCCCAATAGCCCAATTTGTGTAACTGGTCTTTTCTTATCTATTGCTATCCTCTAATTGATTTCTGCATAATAACCTGATTTTTCCAAAACTGGGGTCCTTTACTGACACTTTTCCCAGATGATAACAAGGAGAATAATATACTTTGTATGGCTGGGTCCCAACTGTTTTTCCAAGTGTTGAATCTGCATTGCCTGCTACTTTGCCTTTCTAGGCCTAGCTGTCTCTCCCAGTCCATATCACTTTGAAATTCTAATACACAGGATTCTCTGATTACTACTGTCTGTTCCTTGGGCTCCCCAAATAGTCGTTTCCATCCAGGTGTCTAGATGGCCTTCTATTACTTTATGTCAATCAGCTCTAGTGAGTCTGACTGTTCTGGTCTCAGCCATGCCTTTCTTGTTCCAATGCCAACTGGGCCAAAATGCTAACAAAAGGAGAGCTTTTGGGGATGATTGTCTGTGTATGAATCTGCATCTGTGTTTTGGAAGGGAAGGAAGAGGCATGAGATAAGTGGGAGAGAGGAAAGATATAGAAGATACAATTTTAGAGAGAGAGTTTGGGAGGAGAAAAGGAAGCAGGAGAGGCTTCAATAATGGCACACATAGAGGCTCAACAAATGAGAAAAACAAACAAAGGAAAACAACAAAAAGGAATGGAAAGAAGCGGAACAGACCTTAAGAAAACTATATAGAAATAAGAACAAAGAAGACTAGAAGGCTGACAGAAGAGATAACAGAGAAAGTGATATGAATAACAGACTCTGAACTACCGAGGCTCCCAACGACTATAATAATTACTGAATTAATATTTGAAATCAATTTATGATTTTTATGCCACTAATTTACACAATTCCATTTCAAATGATATTTATATTCTTAACTAGAACATATGCTTAATTCTATCTGCATGTAAATATTAATACTTCTTAGCTAAAGTCAAAGGAAAATGATTATTCTTTCTGATGTATAATTATCTACTTTTTAATATTTCTATCAGATGGCCTGATTTTTGGAGAAAGAGACAAAAAGTATGAGATAAAATTGCTCTCCTTTTGTTTTACAGAAGAGTATTAATATCATTTCCTACTTAGTTTGAAAGCTGGAGAAATTTTCACCTCATTTCATCTTTGAGGTGATGTCATATTAAAAGAAAGAGAGAAACTAAAAGGTAACAAGAAGTCGTTCTACAATGTCCTGGTCTTAGGAACAGTTCCCTTAAGTTCTACCCACTGGAAAAGAAACACCTTTCTAGAAGCGTGACTCTTACTTCAGAATATGCAAAAGTGATGTCCGAGGCAATAAAGATGACAGATGTCATTAGGACATTTCCTATTTCTTTTCAATCAGTGACGTATATTCCAGGTAGAAGAGGAATTGATTCTGGTTTGAATTTCCCCCATTGAAAGCCCCGCCCACTGTAAATAAACCACATTGTGTCCTGCTGATGCACACACTGTCTCCAATAATAAAGATGCTGGAATCTAGATTTACGTGGCAATTTTCTTCATGAGGTCAAAGAAAGGCAAGAAGAGAGCTCTTCCTCAGCGGAGCTTTACTGGCACTGCCGAGATGGCTATTATTAATGTGATTTTGTCATTGGGCTACAAGTTGCTAGCATCACATGTGCCACAGGAGGCGTTTCAAGCTGCCTCTCCTAGTCACACTCCCCTGATTGTGATTATACTTAAAGGGGGAGGAGAAGACTGCAGTTCACATCAGGAGTCCTGTTCCAAGCCACAGCGAAGCTGGAGCAGGTTGGCAATGATGGGCTACAAATTAAGACCTCCGCTATAAATAATCCTAGTGTCCTCACTGAGGTAGTATGTTTCAGTCAAGGATCTTCTCACTGTGCACAGTTCTCACTCCATTCCTCTGGAGAAGGTGAGGTGAAAGAAGAGTAAGTATATGAAAATCTGATAGTGATTCAAGAGTCTCAGTTCCCTGTTTTCTGAGCCCATAGTGACGCTTAAATTTCCAGGGCTTTGTCCTGGTCCTTAAGGGAAAATGTGAAAAAGATGGGTTAGAAACTGGAGGAAGAGGAGCAGAGGTGTTTTGCTTGGCAGTTATCAGACATTAGGATGAATAGAGAGAATGGGTGTATGCATTCTGCGGAGGATGTTAGTGTATGCTTTCTACTTCTCCCTCTCTCCCTTCTGATGACTGAAATGTAGATGTAACGGCAGGAAATGCAGCAGCTATCTTAAACCATGAGGTGAAAGCCATGTGCTGAGGGTGGCTGAGCAATGAGACAAAAAAGGCCTGGTTTTGCACAATGAGGTGAACATACCAGCCCTCAGTTGATCATGCTCAGCTTTTTATACATGAAAGGAATAAATTTACTTGTTCAAGTCATGGTATTGAGGGGCTCCTTTTTAACAGAAATGTAATCATCCTAATTAATGCACAATTTCTTCCACTTGGACAACTATTTCTCAAGGTCCCAGTGCTGCTTCTCTGAAACATTCATTGTTTTCTCGGCTTCGAGGAATATTGTCATTCCAATTTCCCTGACCATTTTGGCCCATTGCTTCTTTGCTGTCACTCTTCCAGCTTCTCAGTAAGGCCATCGCTGATTCACAAGCAGAGTGTGTTGTAACCATATCACATCACTGCTAGAGTAGGGGTGAGATTGTAGTTACAGCCTTGCCTGTGAATTGCTGCCCCTGCACTTGCTGCATGCACAGGGTCTGGCCCTTTGTGGGTACTAGATAAACATGAACTCTTTTCAGATAAATTATTTCTCCAAGCCCCAATGAACTTATTTTTCTCTAAATTTTCATTTCTTTTGATTTTTCTCTACCACAAAATTTAACGCTTGATTATTTTCCATATTGTAAAGCTTTTCAAAAGTTTTGATTGTTTATTCATATACCATAGAGTTTTCAGAAAAGGCAACTGGCAGTCATGGGCTAGCTTATCTTCAAGGAATCAAAGTTAAATTAAAGATTATTATCCACAAATCTGTATTTCATAGTCACCTTAAAATGGCAAGCCAATTTCATTTAAAAATCCTGCTCTATGTATAGCATTGGTTATCTGTCTCATAGTTCATTCACTGAACATATATTTATTATATGCCCATTGTATGTCAGGTACTGTTCTAGGTGCTTAGGGTACATTTGAGAACAAAACAAAGATCTTTGCCCTCATGGAACTTTATCTCCTAGACAGAAATTGCTTTTTTAAAATTTCACTCCTTTTATTAAAAACAGACATTTTCTAAATGAATGATTTTAACAACAGGGAATAGGAGTCAATGTTTTTGTATGTCATGGATTTCATAAATCCTGCATTTGGTTGCACAGACAATGGGAAAACATCATGTAAAATGTAAAGCTTTGTCTAAGCCTAAGAGCTCATCTTGTAAACTATTAAATATATAAGTTTATAAGGCACATCAATTAAAGATAGACTCGAGACTGGAAAATACAGTAAGATCACTCCTCACTTTGGGTCCCATCACTTGAAACAGGTATATTTCAGTTGAATACTTGCAAAAATCCCATAAATGGATTTAGACTGAAGACACTCACATAATTTGTCCTGATATTTACTCACCTTTGAGAATATGGTTTAAGTCCTCCTCCAATGTGGCATGCAAGATCAACCATTTTTCACTTTATTATTCTTATAAAATAAACATAAATTTAATTTAAAAAGAAAATTACATAAATCTTGGTACCTTAGGATCTTGTCTACTGCTAAGGCATTACTGTGTTAGCATGAAATTATTTTTTAAAAGGTTTAAATAATTTGTCAGCAATAAATTTTGTATTTAAGAGGAAGACATTATGAGAAGCTGTTTTAAGCTTCCTATGGTAGGAATTTTACAAATATATAAATCAAGAAAGATTATTAGTGCAATGCTTTAAGTGATAAAAATGTACAATCTTTTTTTATAAGCATGGTTGATATGAGTAACTAAATATCAGTTTTTTCTCTAAAAACATTTTTCCATGGAACAAATCACTTTTTTCCAGCAGAATACTCTTGAAGCAGTCACATAATGAAAGTGTTTCACAATAGATATCCATCTCTGAGAGCAGATTTTATTTCTCTGCCTGATTTCCAAAAATGCAATCTGATTTCATGAAAGCGTAGGCCAATGGACCAATAAATGATTGTTGTAAGCATGTATCAAGAAATGGTCACAACTTGTGATGCAAAATCTGCCTTGTACTTCTTCTTTTTTTCCATCTGAGAGTTGTAATTCCAACACCATGCCTTGTACATGGATTGAGTGCAAAGATCAGCCCCAGGCAGGTTTAAATAAAACATTGACATTTTGAAAAATGATCCAAGTGTTTCCTTTTTTCACCTTCTTTTTTGTTTTTTTTTTTTGTTTTTTGCTTTGCTATTTCAGGTAATATCAAAGAGAAATGCTTTTTTTTAAAAAAAAGAAAAAACTGTCTCCAATCATTGAGTAGATTTCATATTCTTCAGGGTATAATAGTGCAATGACAATTTGTAAACCATGAAAGATAAAGTTGTAGAATTGGGAAAAGTTGGCTTTTATTTCATCATACTGTCTTCCTTCCTTGGAAACTGAACCTGAGAAACCAACTATGTGCTCACGGGCTGAAACATTATAAATATATATACACACACGTGTGTGTGTGTGTATGTGCGTGTGTGTAATAGTCACCACATATATAATGTATCAGCCATTATTGAAGGTAATTTCAAGACATACAATTGAAGACCATGATTTCCTTTTATTCCAACTTTCTAATTTTATTAGGATTTTATTATGAATGTTTTGATAGTACATACATATTTTACAGCACACCTTGTTGTTCTTAAGAGATAAGCAAATTTACTGTGACACTGTATTAGCAGGGACTGTGTCCTTGTCAAGGAACTGGTAGATGGGGTAGCACATTCCAGGAGACTGCAGCCACTGCCTCTGACCTGGAAACAGATATATTGGATTTAGTTTGTTGGACATAAGTTAATTATCAAGTTTCATCATATAAATTGTCTTGAAAGAGAAAAGGCAGCAGGATGGCTCATTATTGCAGAGTTCTTTGCTCGGCTTCATCGAAACCCTTGCTCTCTAATGCCAAGAGCCACAGCCTCTGATGGAGACTTTAATTCATGGCGATACTGCAATGCAGTTCATTTCAGGATCGCTATTGTTGTGTCCCTGAGGGTTCATTCTTCTCAGTAATGGGAATGGCTCTGCTCTATAGGAGGTTAAACATACAGAACCCTAGTGGCTTGCATGATTTCTGGCTTTAGAATAGTCCCTGGCACACAGATGATGTGAAAGAAGCTGTCATTTTTTTTTTCTAGCAAGCACTAAGTTTTCTCAAAAATACTTTATGAGATGAAGCCTAAGCACATGCACATACATGCATACATGCAACTGGGATGAAAAAATATACAAAAGATTCCAGGCCTATTTCAGGAATCAAATCATCAGTACAGCTAATCATCAAGCTCCTCTGTAAGTATTCCTTCAGGAAGGGATTTTCATGTAAAAGTTTCATGCTTGTTTGTTTAAAGCCTTAGTATAAATTTGCAGGTGATGAGAGCAACCTTCACTTTGATAAAAGAACAGGACAAGCTACTGATTGGAGAAAATTACATGAAGTTTTTTAATCAAAATCTCTGTGGTTGACTGTCTGATTTTCTAGGCCAGAAGTCAAATGTTTTTCACTGATGTCGATGTTGAAGTAATCACTAAACCAATTCCAAGAATGAGTAAGTGAGACCGTAATAATGTTTCATTTCAGTACTACATAAAGTCCCTTCCCCAGCTATGAACAAAGTAACAGGGCCTCTCTGATTCATTATAATTATATAAACTATTACTTTGAATTTTTATATAGTTTTATCTCTTCAGAATGATGTGACTTTCTTATGAATATGTGAATATGGCATGTACCTGGATGTTGCAGCTAAAATGTAAAACAAACTGCAATTGCCAATTTGTTTATATTTTCAAGATTCACATTCAATTTAAAATGCAATTAAACATGTATTGTTTAACCTATTATGCAGGTTTTTTTTTTCTTTTTTCAACAATAATAACCAATTATTTAAAAGATCCTAGAACTCATTAGAAAAGCATGTCTTCTGTTTGACATGCTGGGGCAATGAGTTGCTAATCTGATACATGCAGGTTTGGGGAGGGGGTCGTTTTGGTTTTTGTTCATTGTTTTTATTTGTTTTGTTTTTGAATCAGCAAAGCAATCTGAATGAGACAGAGAAATTAGACCAAAATAAAATGTTGAATTCTTGATTCAGAGTTTGATTGAAGTTATACGTTAATAGACAATACTGTTTTCTATGTTTTACATTGGCACAAATCTCATTTTTCTGAAAATGTCAGTATCATAGAAGACACAGTTTTATTTAGGAGAGAAAATATTTCCCCAACTTATTTGAAATCAGTATTGGGATATTTTGAAAATTTCTAAAAGAATGTGCCGTTTCCCCCACTGACAGATCTAATTCAGCCTGAGGAAATTCCACTGGCAGTGGCCTCTCCTGTGGTGACACCTGGTTTCATTCCTAGAATTCCCCACCTCCTTCTCCTGCCCTTCATATCACTAGCCCAGAGAGTTAAAATGCCTAGAGAAAAGAGATACTTTAAAGTCTCTTTTGAATAGGGATTTCTTTGAAAAACAAAGGAATGGGGCAAAGATAGCTTAAGAAAGCGAGTGAAACTGGTGCTAGTAGCTTTGGATGGAAGCTAAGAAGTGCTCTTCCCAACCAAAATACGCTAGGATTTTCCTAAAAGCTACAATCAGCAAAACAGCATCACTCCAACCCCCAACAATGTGGTCACAACATGCCCACCCTCACAATATGCCCACCTCACATGTCCACCCATCAGCTAACCGATACCCTCCTCTCAAATATCAGGCTTTCTCCTGAGGTCATTTTGATGAATGAGAAGTTTCCCATGTTATTTCCTTTATTTCATGTCTCTGTTTTCTACTAGACTGTTGGTGAGGCTTTTTGGTTTTTAGTCTTCAGTTCTACTTATTCACTGCTGCATAATAGATAGCCCTAAGTCTGGTGACTCACCCTAGTGACTCAAAACAGCAGCAATGATTTTATTATTATCTCTCACAGTTCTGGGTGTTGACTATGTTCAGCAGGACGGTTCTTGATTTGAGCCTGGGGCTGGCATCATTTCAAAGGCCTTCTCAATCACTTGACTGATGGTCGATGCTGGCTATTGACTTGAGACTTCAGCTAGGACTGTCAGGGCCTCTCTATGTGACTTGGGCATTCTCATATCAGACAGGAAGTAGAAACTTTCTGTTTCTAAGTCCTGGGCTTCTACCATATTCTGTTGGTCAAGCAGTTAAAGTGCCTAGATTCAAGGGGAGGGGACATAGACCCCACTTCTTCATTGAAGGAGTATCTAAGAATTTGGGGTTACTTTTGAAAAACACTTTATTAATTTTTTACCCTCAGTGTATAGCACAGGATAAATTGTTAAACATTTAATATATATATATGATGACAATAAACTAAACACATTAAAGCAAAATATAATAAGGGTCTAAATTATGTCAGAGTCAATGTTAATAGATAAAAGGGGATATGATAACTGCAAGAGATTTCTAGAGACCAAAACAGGACTGATACGACTCTAAAATATGCCTAAGTGATGGGTCCACATGTCTTGCATGATTAGGATGTCTTGTCTGTAACAGCCTGTGTGATGTTTTAGAAAACACCTTTAGAATCATTAGAATCAATCAGAAGTAAATTTAGATCTCTGCTCCATCATCAACCTTGGGCATAATAATTTATGTTTCTCAGCCTCAGGTAAATAATATCCATGAGTGAGGGATACTAACAGCTACCTTCCAGAGTTGTGGGAAAGATTAGAAATCATGCCTGGTAACTATTCAGCACATAATAAATGATACAAATATAGGTAGTCTTATGATTCAAGAAAAGCAGTTAATGAATTTCTTGTTATATAGCAATTTCTTTTGAATAATGTTTTCTATTGAGATGACATGACTTAATGTTTTAATTTTGTGTTATTTTAATTAATTTATTTAGTCTTTGGTGGCTTTTGATTATAAGCTTAATATCTTCAATTTAATTGTGATATGGTCTACATTCTGTGCATTGCATCAAATAGTGGGCTTGAATTCCATGTATCAGTTGTGAATTGCCAACATTATCTAAACCTGATCAGTTCAAAAATTTGTTGAATTTCCTTACAAATATTCATTATCTTAACAATTCTTTTTTTTGGTCTCTTTCATGATTTTAGATATCAATAATTATACCTAAGAATATTTTTGTTTCATAAAATATTTATTGAGAACATACCTAGATGATTAATGCTTCAGAAACAGTCAACTAGAAATCCTTCACTTTAGTAATTTTTTCTTTGTAAAAATAAAACAAATTTTATTTGTAAGTTATCTTCTAAAGTTAAAATTCAGAAATAGTGTTTCTACTGTGTGAGAAGAGATTTGCATGCTCTTTCCTTCTTCACTTCTCCTAGGCGTATTCTGGTGCAGAGAAAAGTAGTGGAACTTATTCAAAAATTTCAGCAACACAGAAAGAACTTGTTTCATATGCACAAATCCTATCCTGATTTTTTAATATCCAAAATAGACAATTTGGGTGAACATTAATATATGCAAACTAAATCCATTGTCAATTCAGGTTTTTTAAAAAAATCATAATAGTCATTTTGGGAAGAAAGGGGCAATGCATTCCATGGCCTTTTTATAGAGCTATTGACTGCCTTCAAGAGTATATAGAAACCATTATCCTTGCCATATTGCAGGTTACTTTTTCAACTTAAAAATAAAATCTATAGACCATGTTGAATAATCTCTCTTGCAAGACCATCATCCTACCTCATTGAAACACTGAGATAAGATATTCAATGGGTATGAATGCTCTTTACTTATCATTGAGTTTTTTAAAAGGCTCATGTAACTAGATTCACATTTTATGCTGAACTGGGCTCCATTTTTAATTCCTATGGCCATTGATGGATGAAACACAAAAAAGGATGAATTTGTAGCCAGTGAGTCTGATGTTTATAACTTCTGAAAGAGCAAATTCAGAATACTCAAAAAGTTAGAGTGAAATATGGAGATTTTCTTGATTACATGTGAATCAAATAATGTATGATATTTAATTACTTTAATAAAATGTTTTTCTAAACCTTGGTTTCAAGAGAAGAAAATTATAAGTGTAAGATACAATTTTTACTTGACTTTTTAAGCCATAAACATAAGAATAATAGTTACTCATTGATTATTTACAAAAGAGCAACATGACTGTATACAAAGAACACAAGTCTTGGAATAAAAATCTGTGAGTTAAATTTCTCCTGTCTCTTGGGGACAGGTTTGGGGTATCAGTTTTGTTTTTTGTCACTTGCTTGTTAGCTTTTGCAAAATAGAGATACTATAATGTACCACTAAGTATTTTGAGAGCATTCACTAAGTTAATACATAAGAAAGGTCCTAACACAGTTCTGGCCCATGGTAGATGGTAAACAAATGTTAACTTTTTGCTTGCTTTATATCACATGGTGGGTATTGGTGCTATTCTCCAAAAGCAATCTGGTTCTCCTCTATCTTTGGGCACACTAGGAACACAGCATGTCCCCATCTTCTTGATGTAAGGAGAGGCCTGTAACTTTCTCTGGACAATGAAATGTGAGTGGATGACAGAAATGACACGTCACTTCTGGATAGAAGCATTTAACTGCTGATATTCCACTTTCTAGTTTACATTTAACCCTGCAAAGATGATAGTGAAATATGTGTTGACAAAAGGTTTTGAAAGTTTAAAGCCACCTGGAACGCTGAACTGGAGTATAGCTACTTTTGAGACTTACCTGGACTTTGAAGTGGTCTTTGGGTGAGCTAAAAATAAATCTCTGATATTATAAACCACTGATATTTGAAGATCATTTGTTACCTCAATGTAATCTAGTCAATCTTTAATTCATTGACCTAATTCAATTTGTTCATTTGTATCTCACTTACACATAATATATAAACATATAGTAAATGCACTCATTATTTATAATAAAAATAGAAGATTTTACAGTGTAAGAAATAAACACTGAAACACATCAGTAATCTGAGAAAATTTATGTTAAGTGATTTTTTTCTCTGACATATTTTATTTAAAAATGCCTTTAGTACAGTTCAAAATATAGTTATTCTGAAATATGTTTTTCATCTTTTAGATTTGCAACCATACATCAGGACATATAAGTATTAATAGTTATTGAATAATTACTATAGATCCCCTTATATGAGAAAAGAGAAAATCTTTGCATAAAGTTTGTGATTTTGAGAAGTGCAAATCCTAAAATAAAATCTTGAAATGTTTTAATTAAGTATGAAAATCATCTTGATTGCATAACTAGTTAAGGACTATAGAATCACAGAACTTAAGGGCTGGAAAGCACCTGACATGTAATTTGGGCCCCAAATGCCATTTTGTACATTAAGAATCTGAGCTCCTAAGGTATCAATTAATTGACTTGCCCCACATTGGTTATATAGGGACACTCTTCCGCTAAAAATCAACCCCATGTGAACTCTATTCTTAGCATATAAGGTTAAAGTTTCTTCATTTGCAGTTAAGGTCAGACACTATTACCACAATCTAATCTCATAACTATGCCTCATTTCTTAAACAAGATGGACCTATTCCTTCCTTTAATCCTTTGCAAATGCATCTCTTTACCTCTGTCTAGAATACCTTTCCCATCTCATCACCCTGACAAACTCCTATTCAATCTGCAAGACGCAGCTGAAGTGCCACTTCTCTCCCGCTTATTGCTGCCAAACGCTATGCTTAGATGACCCCATTTCTCTGATCCAGAACTCAGTGCATATTTGCTCACATTGTTTTCAAGTTAATTTATAATAAACTATGTTTTTATTTCCAATTTGTTGTTCTCTACCCTGTAAGAAGATTCTTCATCCCTACCTGATGCCTCATAATTTGTCTTGTTCTGTTGACATCAAGCTGAGCCAAATGACTTGCTTTGGTTAATGAAATTTGAGTGGAGGTTATGTATGTCACAGAGAAGCCTTAAGAGCCATTTTCCCCTTTTCATATGTTACAAAAATAGCATATCTCAAATAGAGGCTCTTCCTTCAGTCTCAATCCTGGAATGAAAAAGGTATGTGGAGCAAAGCCATGGCTAGTCCATGGCCACCATAGTCAATACTTAATGTGAGACGTAAAGAAAGACTCTGAGATTTTTGGATTTTTATAACTGCAGCATTATCTAATGAAAGTTAATACACAGTTGTTTACATATTTTCCCCTGGTACCATTAAAGTAAACGTCTTAAGGGCAAGCACTATGTCTCTCAATTTTTGTATTCCCAACTTCTTGATCAATTTCTGACACATGGTGGGTAGTGCTCAGTGTTTTATGAATAAATAGATGGAGTTTTATTACATGATGCTGAAGCAGTATTGTCCAAGGAATTCTATCCCCCAAAGATTCAGAATATGAATCAAGTTACAATGATACAGAAAAACAAACACAAACCTATTTACAGTAGTCCCCCTTATTCACAGGGGATACATTCTGAGATCCCCAGTAGATGCATGAAACCACAGATAGTACCAAATCCTATATACACTGTTTTTTCTTATACATACATACCTGTGATTAAGTTTATCTATAAATTAGGCACAGTAAGATATTAACACTCACTAATAATAAAATAAAATAATCATAACTATTCAGAATGGCGTGCAATGTTAAACTTATGAATTGTTTATTTCTGGAATTTTTCGTTTAATATTTTCAGATCATGGTCGACCCTGGGTACTGAAACCACAGAAAGTGAAACTGTGGACAAGGGGGGACCACTGTATAAAACAAAATAAGAATGTTGTGCAGATGCATTCCAAGTCAGTAAAATTACTCACACTATGTTCTGGTCCTTTGCAAGTTGAAAAGAAATCAAGTGTAAATTTTTTGCTGGGTGTTGAAGAACAAGGGGAGTAGAACTTGGACTTCAAGGTTGAGATAGAGTCCAGCAGAAATCATTAATCTCTTTCTGATCAATCTAAGATGGATTTATGGAGGATGTGGATTTTTAGGAGTCATCTGCAGAACAAAAAGATATATGGCAGTGTTAATAAAAGGCAGAAGGATTCACATAGTTTTAATGTGCAAAATAAGATATTTTTGCATAATTTTGGCATTATATACAAATGTAAAATAAATAAGGTAAAATATGTTCAGGTAAAATACTTTTTATCTTTTTGTAGAAATATTTTACTGCTCATTTTATAGGTTCAGTACTCCAGCAAAAAATATGTTACCAAATATGAATTTAAAAATAAAGTGTCATAAATCAGGCATCAATTTTCTAATAAAAAGTGTGCACATTTGTTTTCCTCAAAGGCTTTTCTAAAGTAGTTTATTCTACCTGTGTTTTACTTTTCAGTTCATATATTACATATTTTTAAAATTGGGACTCTATTGTTCAGAGCAGTTAAATGAACTCTCATCTATTTCTATTTTATTCACTAACTGCAATGATTGATTTGAAATTTAATCACTAAAATGTTTGAAATAATTTAGGCATGTACTGATAAACACTCAGTAGAGGTTCTGATCAATTTGTGGTGTCGCAAATTTCACACTGGGGAACAGTGGTGAAACTTACTAAGAGGTATGGGCGACAGAAACTGGAGTAGAGGATGTGTTTGTAGTTAAGCCAAACACAATTTCATCCATGAGCTTAGTTCTCTTTCATTTGGGATTGTGCTAAATCTGAATCAAGGCAGTCTGCATGAAGTTTATTGATTTTCATTTTAAGGACTATTGCATGACTTACCAAACTGATAAGAAAATCATTAGAAAGTGATTAATGTGCTCTTAAGAGTCCACTTGTGAAAGTTACATAGATAGAAAATCATATCTCATGCTTAGCAACATTACATCATGCCCCCTTCCAACAGGCATTCTAGAAGAATTTCTGGAACTCTGATGAGAACCCACTAGTCATATTTGTAGAGATATTTATCAAGTCACTCTGAGTAGAATGAACTATTTACATATAGAAGTTTATTTAGAAGTTTCTCAAATTTTAACTTCTTTCATCTACTTGAAAACTTGTAGTCTCTGCCCAACCATATACTACAATAATTCTTTCTCCAGGTGAATTAACTCTTCCCTACATATTTGATGATTTCTAAGCCTAAGGATAGTATCCACATACATTTTCAGAACTTTGGATTTCTTCACAAAATATAGTATGGTTCACCTGTGATTAATTATGTATCATTTGATACAGATATTTCATGCATTGTTTCCCCAAACTGTAAGTGTTCCTTTTAGGTGTTCAAGTTAGACTTTGGGAAAAATGGATATTACAATATGCAAAAAGTTTAATTTTCAATATGGAGGATAATGAGCCTATTGAGGTATATGTGTGTATTACAATCCATTTGAGAATTTGCCGTTGGTATATACCTCCAGATTCACCATTTGGAGACAATGGGGCAATTATGAAACCCTACAATTTGCACGTTACATTTAATATCTCTCATTTATGCCAGATTTATTAAACATAAAAGGACTTATAGAGAATATAAATAAAATTCAGTAGCATATTCTAGTGAAGTCAAAAAGCAATAATTAAAACACTATTTTTATATTATTAGTGACATATTGTCATTGCTCTTATTATTATACTAGACATTTCTGTTCACTGTATTCTGAAAAAATAGTCTGTTGAATTTTTCTCATTACTGAATTTTCCAAATTCGTTGCTATTTATGCAAACATATAAATAAACAATAATGACAGAAATATGTCAGCATGCTAGACTACATGTTATGATAGGCCAAGGTAAAACCAGCTGACAAAACAACATTTCAAGTATTAAATATTATCTCTAATATGACACCATTTTATGATCTTAAAATTATATCCTGTGTTAAATATTAGCTTACAATGTAGAGAAAATCTGGAGTTATTGAATTTAATATAAGAAACATTTAAAATCTCATTTTCTTTTTTCAAATTTGTATTTCAATATATTTAGGGGTATAAGTGGTTTTTGGTGGTATGGGTGAATTGTATAGTGGTGATATCTGAGATTTTAACATACTCTTCATCTGAATAGGGTGTTTAAATGGAATTTTGTGTGTGTGCATGAAATTGTTAGATTTTTTTTTTTTTTTTTTTTTGAGACAGGATTCACCACTCTGTCTTAAAAAAAGAGTTGTAGTGGCATCATCATAGTTCACTGCAACCTCAAAAATCCTGGACTCAAGCAGTCCTCCTGCCTCAACCTCCCCAGTAGCTGGGACTAGTGGCACATGCCACCATGCCCAGCTAATTTTTTTTTTTTTTTTGTAGAGACAGGGTCTCACTGTTGCCCAGGCTGGTCTCAAACTCCTCAAGTGATCCTCCTGCCTCAGCCTCCCAAGGTGTTGGGATTACAGGTGTGAGCCACCACACCCAGATGAAATTGTTAAATTATTATTTTTTAAAGTTTCTTTAATCAAGTAAAATGCTTAATCCATGAAACAAAAAGTAATCAAAGTGAGAATTTTTTATTAATAGTGAACATTTTCTGATGCAGTACTCAGCCTAGAAGCTGTTGTTTTCTTGCTAAAAGTCAAAGTAGTGTATACTACACCCTGCATGGTTTTAAAACCCCTCCACACATTGAAACATGCACGCATGCAGACATAATTATAGTGAGTCAGCAGTTTGCAAATGTCACATTTGGAAATTGTGGAATGCTTTGTTTCAAACTTTATACCAATCTATTCAGTAGCATCCCCCAAAACAAAACAACCACCACAAAAAACTAAACCAGACAAAATCAACAAACAATGTAATTACCGCTATATTAATAACTTAATCATGATTCTTTACAATATATGTGGGAGTTAGAACAATTACTAGTAGAGAGTTAAGACTTCTCGACTACGTGTAAATCATTGCTGATGGCAGGAATTGACCAGATCAGTGCAGGACACAGACGGGCGTGGTGCACAGAAGACAAGCAGTGGGAGATAAAACTGCAGGATGATAATGGAAGAAAAGGACTGTGACAACACATTTCCTGTCATGTCCCTGATGAGGGGATTCACTCACATCTTAGTGAGGAAGGATTCTAACTTCATATCTGAAAACCACACTTGTTCTACTTACACGGGCAGTAGGATGTCCTGCTTAGGAACGTTACTATGAAATCAGTGAGGCCTGAGTTTAATTCTGGTCCTGCTATTTACAGTTGTGCAAACCTGAGTACTTAACTTTGCCTCTGAGCCTCCCTTTCCTTATGGGTGAATTGGCAATAATACAACAGACCACCCAGCCAGGGTTCATGAGCTTCAAACCAGCGCATGGTCATCAGGCACCTGCACCTGTGCCTGGTGCTTCAGGTGCTCCCGCAGTGCTAGCTGTGTTGCCTTAAGAGAGCGAGCGGTTCAGCAAATGGCTTATAATTCATGGCATAATCCTGTTGCACGAGGTTGATTTTGTTTCTTAACTTTTTTTCAATTTGTATGGTTGTTTTATTATGAAGCCTCAAGAAGTTAACAAGAAGTTAAATGAACTTCTTGTATTTTTTAAAGAAAAGTAGCTGAACTGAGTAGAAATAAATAATAGGTTAACAGTCCCACTTCCTAAATACAGCTAGAAAAGCACACTTTCTCAGGTACATTTTTTATATGCCATCCATTATCTGAAAAGTATATATTATTTATTTTACAAAGAAAGTCAGAAATTTATAATCTGAATGCCATCTAAACCAGGCTGATGCTAAATTGATATTCTTTACATCTATGTCTTATTGATTATATTACAAATTATTCAGTCTTAAAAGTATTGTTATTACAATTAATTATACAGTCTTATTGGCTTCAGATTTTCTTTAAGACAAAGGAAAGAGCAGAATAAATAGGACCACAGACAACCTTCTAATAACTTTTTGTAAACCAAAATAGAACTGGAAATGGCCTTAGTCCAAACTCATCACATGGAAGATCACACAGATGGGCAGATAAAAGTTGCCCATGTGAGCCCCTTGACAATGCTCAGTATTTTGTTGAGAATCTCAGGTAAGCCACCTGCATGTTGATGACATCACAAAATAAAGGCCAAAGGCTGAATACTGATGGGTGCTCTTTATTATCATATATCAGGTGTCACCTGCAATTTCATGTCTCTGGCAATGCGACAGAATCCGTCTGTCATCTAACCATGGATCTTACTCAATATTCTCTGCTCTTTGGAAACAAGTTCCTACATTGTGTGGGAGTAGTAAGGAGCCAGCCCATTTTCTGAGACTGGCTGTGAAATAAATAAGACAACAGTTCAAGAAAACAAGCTGATGTTTTCTACACAATGCCAGAGAAGAAAATGTCCTATTTCTCTACAGTTTTAATATATCAAACTGTAACCGGTTCAGGTCTGCAGGGATACTGTTGACGGGTCCCAGTACGGAGCCTGGAGAGTCAATGAAGCAGAGAGCTTTGTGCACAGGGGTGTGTTAAAAATGCATTGTATTACAACAAAGTCCTTCTAGCACTCTTAATGGCACACCTTCTGAGATAGCCAAATCAGGCATACCTTCAAGCAAGATAGATAATTTACTGTAAGAATTCTGGTTGTTTCACTTTCTGTGGAAAATAAGAGGGGGTAAAAGATAAAATTTAATATATTGTTAAGTATTAATACAAATACCATTTCCCATGCAGGTCCACTCTACCTAGAAAGATACAGAACAGGACCCCTCTGCACCCTCAAACCTTGTCCCATCCCCACAGACTCCCTTAATAAGGTCATCTCTATGCCAAAGGGAAAAGGCCAAGGTACAGAGTTTATGAAATTTCGGAAGTTCTGGAAACGTTGTATTAATGGTTAATTTGGAGAGGAAAATCAGGAGTAAACTAAGTATCACTATGTGGAAAAAAAGAAAATTTGTTTATATAAGAAAAGTGCTTTGCAGACTCTGAACAAATAGAAGATAACAATAAAAGAAACCATTGGAATAATTTGGAATGGCTTTTTCTACTATTTTCAATTTGGCGTACCATTAAAATGAGAACTTAAATAGAGACAGAGTTTACATGCTTTATGCTTTTAAAAGTGTAGGAGTAGGAGGCAGCCTGGCCAACTCACAGTAATTAATGCTGATCCCTACTTGGGTACAGGAGAGTGTTCATAGAGCAGTCACCCTGGAAAGACAGCAGGGTTTGCCTTCATGGAGAGTTGCATGCTAACATGCAGGAAGTTATGCTGTATCTGGACAAGATAAAAACTCTACAGTGTAATACCTGAGATTTCTTTACAACATTGGGTAAACTGGAGAACTGATTATCAAGTAAGTTCAGGCACAGTGGGTAAAACACAGTTTTGTTAAAAAAAATTCAGTATATGCAGTGCATCCCTCAATTCTGAATTGAAGTGGACAATTATGTAGTTGGTATTACAATACGTGCCCCATTACAATAGGCTTGATTCTGTAAGAAGATTTAAGTCCCTTTCCACATCCATTACCAGGCAGGGTTTCCAGATCCTGCATTTGCCATAATTATATTTGAACTTGCTGCTGGTTGATTGGAGGGTTGTTCGAAATTATAATACTTAGATGAAAAACCCAAGGAGAATAAAAAGGCTAGGCAAGGGCCACAAAAGATCAAAGGGACCCCAGTATCACTAAGGTTCTCGTTTCTAAAAGCTATACAACAAGAAAAAAAACTCCTGAGAAACAGAACCAGGTAACACCTGGTGCAGATTGTCATAGTAAAACATCCAGACTGAAAAACAAACAAACAACCACCACCACCACCAAATTCTGCAGGGAGAGAAAAAATTGATAACAATCCATTATGGAGACATATTTTTAATTATTAGTAATCACTTTTTTATTTGAACAAGACTGACCATTTTCACTGGTCACAAGTTTTGTTTCCTAAAGATAGATTTGATTTTGGATAATATTAAATAATTTTTTGCATCACATTTTCTCTTCTTCCATTTTCATGAGCCTCAATATGTTTTTTTCATACATGAATGTAGTGCTTAAGAAGACTTTTTTGGGGATGTAGACTTCTGGCCATTGAAAGAGATTCTCTTTTATCTTCCCTGATACTCAGGTCCACCCATGAGATATGCCAGTGATACTGGAGGGGGACAATATTGTCATAGTCTCTCACTTAAGAGAACACATCTGAGTTGTCTTATATAAAAAGTTTGGATTTTTCATATGTGAATTCTCAAAACTGTGGTTGGCAAAGATTTTATAGTATATGCATGTGTGATGAATATATAATATTTATACATAATGCATATAAGATTTGTGTCCTAAAAACAGCCTAAATAGGTAAAGCTATAGGTAAATTGGTCACCGATCACAACAAAACCAATAGTGTCTCTCTACCAGTGCAAGTGCTAGTACCCTCGATTCCCTCTCTACCCTAGGCCTGCTCCCAGTATCCCAGGGCAGGGTGATCCTGCAAAATCATTGAAATTCACCCTTTCTCCGTCCTGCTTTTGTCAGCACTGTGAACTGTACAGCATCCAGCCCGCTTAGGGTAGCAACAGTGCAGGCCCACATGAGCAGTCTTTGTGACCACTGCCAAGATTGTTGCTGCTATATACAGGAAACTTCCCTCGTTCTTTGAGTTCAGAAACTTCCTGAACTCCCAGGGTGATGGCACCATCTTTTCCCTGCTGGGAGAAAATAGGGAAATCTTCTTTTTACCAAGAGTTATTATTTATATGACCCATTCAGGGACAGCACTGTTTCTTGGAACAGAGCTGGAGCTACTTCTCCGTGGTTTGGCTGAAGCCAAGTCCAGGAGCTCATAGACTCCACTTCTGCAAAAGCATCTGGCTTAGTTACCCAATCTGGCATCTACTCCTGTTGCCCCTCCTCCATTCATGAGAAAGACTTCCCCCATGTTCTGTCTTAGATTTGACCTCACATCCACCCTTTAAGAGAGACAGAGAGTAAGAGAGACTTTTATAGACTTTAAAAAAGTGAAGGCAATTGTTTTCCTCTGACTGACAAAGCACTGTAACCTTCAAAGCTGAGTACCACTTTCAGCTGTAAATAATTTGTTTTCTCAAGAGTAGAAGATGTTACTTTACTAGTATCTATTTTTTTCCTCTGTTACTTTCTGCAGTTGTGAGATGGAATTCAAAACATATATTGTATTGAATGTTATCTTAGTAAGGATGTAATATTTGTTGATTAGCTATGGTACTGCCTGATTTAATACTATAGAGTGAATGCTTTAAAAAGTATCAACATACTGATACATATTACAAAATAATATATTTTGTCATTTTATTATATAAAATTAAATAGCAATGGAAAAATGCTATACATTTATTATGGCACCCATGAATAAGAGTTTATGTCCTTTTGGCCCAGGAATTTCACTTTTAGAAATTTATCCTACAGGCATACTCACATAAGTGGACATAGATAATATGTTGAAGAATGTTCATTGCAATGTAGTATAAATAAAAATGGAATATTATGCAGCCTAATGGGTAACATAAGGTGGAGCTATAGATCTATACATGCTTTCATAGAAAGAAGTATAAGAAATATTATTTGAAGAAAGCAAATTGCAAAACATTTAGTGTGTCATATTTCCATTTCTGTAAGAAAAGTATGAACATATATACACTTGTACGTGTATAGAATATATTTGATGTTCTTATGAATGGTATGGACAAATGGGGAATACCACATTTACTTTTATTTCTATTCTGTTTAAATATTTTATCATGAGTTTGTACAAGCTTATAATAAACATTAAGTCCATAAAAGCATACTAATCTTAATCTTCTCAATCTTCCCAATGTACTATTACATTGGGAGAGAAATTTTCAAGTTTCACAGCACCTGGAGAACATTTTGTTTTGTATGATTATACTTTCTGGAGTAAGTTAATTTATTTCGCTCACTGATCCTAAATGTGAACGTGAAGAGGTTACCTAATAGGCATTATATCACTGGCTTTCAAACTCTTCAATTTGTGATGCCTCTCAGAACTCCCTCAATCCTTTGTATTACCTCTAAAAGCTACCTTTTCCCTCATCCAGCTGTGATTTTCCCCAATTAAACCTTTTTAAAGGTAAAATAAATGGCTAAACAAACTTAGGAAAACATTACTGACTCGGGGGAAAAGACTCAGTGTCAACACAGGTTGGATTTTCCCTTCTGCCCCTCGAATTCTAGTCATGATTGAGATTACTTGACAATTATCCCCAGTTCCCAGAACTGACCTTGATTGGAATCAGGAGGAACAGACCTGACTGTTTGAGCCCTCCTGAAAGTCTGCCGCTAACCCATTGTCACCTTTGAAAACAATGTTCCCACCTTGCTGCCAACCCCCAAGCCAGATTTCTGCTTTGGTTAGTATTATCTGGATTCCTTTCTGATGCCCTCTCAGAGTATCCAGGTTTCCCTTAGGACTGAGGGCCTGCCTTCCTCTACCCAGTTCCTCTCCTGGGCACCAGATATCTGTTCCAATGATAGGGCTTTGTTTCCTGTCAACAGATTTCCAGGCACTACCTGTCTGCCTCCTTGCCTTTTAGGGTATCCATTAACCAATTATTGCATTCTACTTATCAATTGAGATATTTAACGCAGAGTCTTAGCCCACCTATTACCAACTAATCTGTGACACTCTTTTATTTATTATCCATTAGTTTAATAATGTGTATTGAATGCCTACATAGTGCCAGGCACTATGACAACACAGGGAAATATATTGTGAGTCAGGCTGTCTTGTTCTCAGGAAAACAAATTTTCTTATCAATGTGATTATCAAGGACAACTCCCCTTTCTCCTCCTCTTTCTCCTCCCCCTTTGCCTCCTTCTTGCTACAGAATTCTATTTCTTCATATGAACTCTTATAGAGCACCAATGAAAAGTAAAGGCTAGGGTCAGATTTTGAGTGCACTCTGTTTCTACTCAATTTCAAAATCTTTCCTATAGCACTCCAAGAATCTTTGAATAATGTTCCCTGGATCTTAGGTGTTTTCTGCCAGACTCAGTTTCTATTCCTGCAAGGCCCTTTCTGGGTTCCTAGCTCACCACAGTGGGCAAGTCTTGATTTAACTCTCTGCCCCCATCTGTACCAACCTCACGTCCCTGCTACACATATCCAGTCACTCCTGGCTGAATCCTGACATGTGGCATCCAGACCAGAATAGAAAATTAAGAATGATTCAACACAACATCAAGAAAGAAATATGTTTAATGTCTCTGACTTAGAGAAACTTTGCAGGTGGAGGGGGTGCAGGAACCTTATGGTTTCAGAATTGACTCATTCTCTCACTCCTGCTATGAAACCTGGACCAAATTTTGGTACATTTGTCCAATTTTTAGAAATAAAAATAGAAGAGACTGTATTGTTCTTCAATCAGAAACACAGAGGTTGGAGAAATATGTAATCAGATGAAACAATGATCCAAAATCCTGTTCCAGGGAATAATTTTGTCTATTTTTCTCTTTCACATTTCTCAAAAATATACTGAAAAATAGAAAAGATGAAAGAAAATAATTTTTACGTTATTATGCTTATCTTTCACTCAGTATTCTTTTTCTCCCTTGAAACAGCCTTAAGAGATCTTTTTGTTTGTTTGTTTGCTTTGTTTTGTTTTTTTGAGATAGAGTCTTGCTCTATTGCCCTGGCTAGAGTGCAGTGGTGTCATCATATCTTGCTGGAACCTCCAACGCCTGGGCTCAAGATATCCTCCTGCCTCAGCCTCCTGAGTAGCTGGGACTACAGGCATGCACCACAACACCCAGCTAATTTTTTCTATTTTTAGTAGAGACGGAGTCTCACTTTTGCTCAGGCTGGTCTGGAACTCCTGATCTCAAGTGATCCTCCCGCCTCAGTCTCCCAGAGTGCTAGGATTACAGGGGTGAGCCACCATGCTTAACCAAGAAATCTCTTAAGAACATAATATCCTCATTAGACTTGCCAAAGGTAAATAAAATTTGTGGTGGTAGCTGTCACTGGCTGGAGAGAAGGAAAATAAAAGTAAGAATGCACCTGTCGTTTCCTCCCAGCTCAGCTGTTCTATACAGCACCCTTTTTCTCAAATCTCCTTTCATCCTTGGGTTGCCTGAGTCAGGATAAAGTGGTCTCCAGGAAAACTTCAACTGTTGGGGAAATGGATACCACAATCTGGAATGGTAGCCTCTTGCTCATCATTTTCCTCTGGGACAAAGCTTTGTCTAAGGTCTGGGTCTGAGTCTAGAAATAAGAGAAACCTATAAATGTAAATGTTCTTTGATCACTTGCACATTTCTTTCTTCTATTTTTTGGTCCTTTTCTGAGAACCTGTGTCTATCCTGAAAGTAATTCTGTATCTAAGCTATTAAGGCCTTGCAGACAAGGAAAAAGATTCAGTTTCCAATTAATATCTTTAGTAATTGTGGTATAATTTTGGATGCTTCTAGTAAATGAGGACCATAATCACAAAGATTAATGAGGGTTACCAAAGGTGGAAAATCCAGATGCTGGCCAGATTCCCATTCTCCAAGTTACAGTGAAAACAGCAGAGAAGTATGGTGGTGAATATGATAATTAATAGATGGGTCATACTTAATGCACAATTTTGAATTTATTTTTGAAATGTGATAAACTTCTAAATACATCTTAGAATTTAGAAGAGAATTCAATCACTAGACAAGCTTATTGATCATTTCCTCTCTTTAGCAGTGAGCTAGGTGCCCAGAGATGCTAGGAAAGAATAGGGCCCTGTTCCTTAATCTCCGGTTACTTATAATCTAGTCAGGGGATGAAAGCATGTATACACACACACACACATATATTATGTGTATATATATATATATATATATATATGTATATATATATATATATATATATATATGAAAAACATTAGTGGTCAAGATAACACAATGTGATTGAAGCACCAAGTTAGGCAGAATAAACACAAACTTCTCAAGTCTTGGACCCATAATTCATCTAACGTGGAACTTGGACTAGCACTGGATACCTATTTGACAATTATATGTTTAAAAGGATGAATGATAATAGAATGGAAAATAATGAATATGGGAAAATAAATTGTTGCTGGAAGTGAACTTTACAAAAAGGAATGGATAAGTAAGCAGGATGAAGAGAGACACATATTCCCAATACATAATGCACAGTTAACAGACAGGGATTCACAGAGTGAAGACCAGCCTGATTCAAATGGAATTGTGTTTATTTTGTTTCAACAAAATATGATACCATGGATCAGATGTGCTAGGTACTGACAATATAGAAATAACTAAAGAAAGCTCTGCTTAGGTTTTCAAGGTACCCCTTCTCTAGTGAAAACTTAGTGAGGAGCTTAGAAATTAAAGTTGAAAAGGCATGGTAAACTCAAAGGAAAGAAACTTCAAATCTAGACAAGAGACTGATAACCCAGTCTATTTAACAATAGACTGTATGATATCACTCTATCACACTCTCACTCTATCACTATGATAGAGACATAATGAAAAAATACAAAAATAATTTTTAAAATATTCAAATGAGAAATAAGGAAAGAACTACTGCCACCCCTACTTTGGATATATAGTTAAGATTCTTACATGTTGTATCCTATTTTTGTTAACATATTGATGTTTCTTATTAGAAAAACTGCAATATTGAGGGCATTCACTGTGTCTATTCAGTACATACTTCCTGTGTGAACTATGTAGTCCAGGAAAGTAATGAGGATTTCAAACAGGAGGCGTAGATTCCCCTCCATTGGCACACTGCTCCATGTGGATTAACATCTGAGTATTTTCACACAGCAACTAAACCCATGATGCAGCTACTCAGTCACCTTAAGAGATGTTGCAAGAATAAGGCAAATAGTCATTAAAATGCTCTGGATTGATGATAGATCATTGCTACATGAATACAAATCATTCTTATTTTTATCATAAATTATCATTTGGTGCAATCTCTGTTTTTACTTCATGCTTGCCTGTTAGGCAACAATGTTTGGTAAAATTACTCGCTGTAATTATTCATACCTCGAGAATGCTTCAGTTTCTTCATCTCTAAATTGCTGTCTTAAAAGAAAAAAATACCTTCCGGGTTTTCAGTGTTAGGCCATAAAATAGCAAACTTTAGTCTATGAAAATTATTTTGAAAAAATTTAGAGAGAAGCAATATTCCATGAAAAGGAATTAACCTAATAGATTAGACACACAACATCTAAATTGGTGACTCTCCTGGATTGTCACAAGTAAATACTGTGAGATGACTGAAGTTCAGGGTCTGCTGGAACAATGCTACAGTCCCCAGACTTACAGGACTGTTTTAGTTCACCCTCTCTATTCATGATTGGTAGTCCCTGTATCTGGCATTAGCAGGTACTCAGGAGTGTGTGGCATTATCACAATACTAGTAGTGTTAGGGATAGACAGCAAATTAGAAAAATTCACAGATGGGCCTGATACTCCAGATTATCAGCACACTTGTATTGTGGTTAAATAAAATACTCTCCAACTGTTTCCATAGCTTTTTTGCATTACTGCTAAAGAAAAGTGTAGTCTGTAGGCTGCATTTTAAGCCCAGCTATCATAATGATAGTGATTTGTTCTATTTCAAAGGTGAGGTACAAGTAACAGGTCACATTGTACGGAAAATAGTATTCTAGCAAGCAGAAATTATTTAAAATTAAGCAATCTTTTTTTCTTACCGATTTTCTAATTTCTAATGGGGTTTACTTGACATTTAGTATGATTCTGTTTTTATTCCCAAAGCATACACAAAGCCAGGTATGCTTTAATAAGAGATTTTAATAACTTCAAAGAAGTAATGAGTTTCCCTCCACGTCTATATAAGCTGAAGGTGTATTTTCCCAACCTCTTTCTTGTGTCCATCTTCAATATTACTAAGGCTTTAAAAAATATAAGAGGAAGAGAAATTGATCTGAATCCTATGAAATCCACTTTACTTCAAATCTATAAGTCTTTATGGTAGACCAGTTCAACAAGAAAAATTTAGTCTCGCACCTGGAACAAAATTCAATTTTGTGGCACAGTGTTGACCAGAGCTGTGTAACCAACAGCATTGGTAATTTGGATTTCAATACATGAAAATAAATTGTGCCACAAAGATTTAATAGCATAGTTGAATGCATACCTTGTTATATCGCAGAAACATAAACATGGCAGCTCTTCCTGCTGTCCTTTTTGCTTTGTCCTCAACCCAAAATAAAAGAATTGCTAAGTTGAGGAGTGATTTCCATTATAGTAGTCATGACAGGTAAGGCTTGTCCTCTGGTGTGATCTGGGTTTTCACTGGTCACTCTTAATAGTTACCAGGTGTACAGTCTTTGCTTGGCAAATGCGGAGAGAAGGACATGGATTCTCACATGGCAAGGTATGGGTAATGTCCTACAAACTCTTATTTTTTTCTTATGACTTTCAAAATTCATAAAAAGCTCACATGTGGAATGAAGTCTCTGATGCCCTGTCTTTTACTGTTGGCAAAGCTACAAAAATGTGCACTCCTTCTCCTCATCACTTTGTCTCCTCAAGTCTGATGGATTTGGCATTTTAAAATGGAGAGCTTTGCTTTTCATTCTGAGACATGTTTTAAAATTGATGTTAAATAAGTTAACATGGAGAAAAATACTTCAGTAAATAATCTTATAGTATTAGGTAGCTATTACTTTTCTTAGGTGAAAATAATTTATGTGTTTTCACCTTTGAATCACACATTATTTTAGATTTCAGAGAGAGAGTTTCCCTATAAAATATCCTGCATTTTAAATAGTATTTAATCATGATTTGCTCCTTGGGGATTATATCATCATGTGATTTAATTTGGTGTATACCCTAAGGGGGAGCATATTTCAATTATAAAATATTTCCTCCAGAAACAATAATGGTTCAATGATTTTTTTCAGGATGGTATTATAAAATGGCTTAGTTTAATAAGGAATTCGAATGCAGTAGAGTTAAAAAATATAGCATAGGTGCCCCCAAATGCATGAGAAACAAACATAAGTGCTTTTGTGCTCATACATGAAAATCATATTTATATATATTTTCAGCCTTTGCATAATACTTCAATTATTATATCTTGAAAAAAGAACTTAGCTGAGAGCTATGAAACATTTATATTATTATCTCTTCAAAAAGTTCATTTTTGGACAAGTATCATTTGGATAGGGATTAACTTAATCAGAGATTTTGAATCTTCTTTACTTTAATTTTAATCTCTTTTTAAAAAATATGTCTGAATCTTTAAAAGACCTAAACCTGTAGTCACAAAGCACTGCTTCAAAAAAGGGGGAAAAAAAAAAGAAGGGAAAGTTTTTAAAGCAGCCACCGGCTGTAAGAGAGATAGTGCAGGCAGCAGATTTGTGACAGAGTGGAGCATGAAACCCATCAGCTGATGAGTGAAAATCCCTGGTTTCTAATTAATCGAGGTACACAGGCCAAGGGATGAAGAGGATCAGGGAAATGAAATCAGGAAAAAGATACCATCAGTCATTTCTGCGGCCCATTGTCATACTTCAGAATCTGCTGTAATGAATCACTCAGGCATTCCACAGATACATTCAAATGGTGAAGAAAATTCATTGTCCGGTGAAGAGCGTTTGATAAAAATCTTTCTTTTCCCCCCCTCTTTGTCAGAAGCCTATGATCAGAAAAGGAAATCCAGACAGCACAACAGGTGTGCTTTTTGCTAGCCTGGTGCAATCTGCAAATGAGCCAAGTATGGAAGAATTTTTTGTACTAATTTTTTCCCCAAAATGCGTGTGGGGAGGGTGCTGGGATAGAGCATCCAGTGAAGGGGACTCTTGTCATTAAAAAGGATTGCAAAAAAGTGTAAGGTTAAGAGAGCCAGAGGAGCCCCTTTCTGCAGTTGAGAAATGAGTGTTTCTGTAAATCTTAACTAGGGAAATAAGGGATCATATTTGGAAACGTAGTAATAGTTCATTTAACTCAATTTATGAAAGGAGATGTTTCCTTTGAAGGACAATTAGCCAATGAAGAAAGCATTATGTGTTACATCCTGGCTCTCATCAGAAAAGAGAAAAACCTCATCCTCAAAGTCAGACAGCTGCTCTTAGGCCCACAGTTTCTGGGGTTTCCTAGAGAACGGGTTTCCTTTAAAGTCAGTGAGACTTGCCCATGATGAATGCACATTTGAGCCTGAAGGTTTTGTTCAAAGGTTTCCTAATTCAGGCCTGCATTCCTCCTGGGTTATAGCTCACTTTTGCGGTGGTCATGTATTTTAATGGAGAAAATATTCATCGTGGCACCTAAGACACAGTATCTGTGTATTTAGACTCGGCTGCAACATTGTGACCCAGAACAAGCCCTGGGAGCAGCTGCAAGTGCTGTCTGGCATTAGGTGACATGCAAAGATAATTGTTTTCAAATAATCAGGTACTATACTGAGACATATAAGGATGGCTGATTCATTTTAAATTTAATTACTATAATATAGGGTTTCACTGTCTATATTATCAATCACCAAGACACTTTAGAGTTGATAATATTAAAATTGCAACAATAATGAGAATTCTACTTCATGATGAAAATAATTTTAATCATGGGTAGATTACAAATCCATTTACAGTTACGGTTACTGAGAATTCTATTATCTACCTTCTCTTGTAAAAGATGTTAAGACATGTTTTCAGGAAGTATAAAAGATTATAGAAGTATGCTGCGTTTATAAAGTTCCAAGCACAGGCATTCAGAAAACCTTGAGAAAGCTTCCAAATTGTAAAGACTTATGGGGAAGAATGTGGGGCAGAGGAGGCAGCTGTGATGACAGGTGGGCATAAAGCCCTCTGTCTTTCTGACTCCTGTTTGCTTTGTTCTTTCAGTCGAAAAATATTTTTGCAAACCTTCTACGTAAGAGGCACTGGGCTAGGTGCTGGGAAGGCAGTAGAACAAGCAGCATGGTTCCTGCCCATGGCGCCCACAGTCTGGTTTGCTGTGATGACTGCCCTAGTCTTGAAGATGTTTTGGATTTTAAATGGATTCCAATGGAGGGCAGTGAATGAGCAATGAGCTTGATCCTCAACTCCAGCTGAAAATTAGAATCACCTGGGAAGCTAAAAATATATATACCCATATACACACACATTTTTTCTTACCAGGCCCCATCCTTAGAGTTTTGGGCTGGGGTGGGGCTCAGGCATAAGTATTTTTAAAAAGCTTCCCAGAGGATTCTATTGTGCAGCCAGTGTCAAAAAACCAGTGGACCACCCAACAAGAACAGCATCTAAAGAATCACTGCTCTGTATATTAATGGAGATGGTTCTCTGTTCATCTGATAAGCCTTTAGGGATGTTGTTTTCTAGTGTCTGACTAAATCTAAGTAGCTCTCCATATTTTGATTCTAGAACAATATCAGTGTCCAGAGCCCTTATTCAGTAATGTATTACACAAAGATTATGTAACTTCATATAATACTTCATGATCATCTTTGCTAGCTCTGACTTCATCTCCCATTCTAATATCAAAAATAACTAGATTTGGTCTGATAGTTCATCCAAGCAAGATTTACTTAGTGCGGCTCATTGGTTATTCAATATCTTTTATCTAGGAATTACTAAGGGGTAGGTTTTATTATAATAAGAGCATTTAAGAAGCTGAGTCAAAAAGATACTAAATACGTGTGTGGGGACAGAAGGGTGGGAAGGCAGTGGGAATTCAGCGCTAATGGATGGCCAAATTATCCCAGCTGCAGTCCCCTACTTGGTGTGGCTATGCTCCAAAGTCCCTAATAAATTGTATTCTGCCTTGAGGAATCTGTGGTTCGTTTATGCATTTGGACAATTCTTGCTATAAGGACACACACTTGACAAATATTTTCTGTGTGTTTCTATTTATATATTTAATTACTATAAAATATATGTTGTATGTATATTTATAAAATAATGACATAAAAATTATAATTTCTACTATCACAATTATAGTTTTCTTTTCCCCATATTTTTTATTCTCTTGTTCTCTCCTTATTGGGATTTTCTTTCTTTTCTCTAGCTTTCTTCACCTTTAACCCCAGCCCCGCCTTGGGTATGTTGTTTTCTTATTTTACTTTCCTTCCACCCTCAAAAATTAACAAAGTCACTCATCACAAATCTCTCCTAAGATTTACTTGATCCCTTTACTCAGTCTTTGTTTTTGATAATACTTCTATGTACCAGAGTGTGTGTGTGTGTGTGTGTGTGTGTGTGTGTCCATATGCATAGGCATGGAAATAATTAGTTTTTAAAAATCAGTCTATTATCATCACTGTCACTTAAAACATTCCCACAAGCGTGTAAACTGCGCCCCATACTGGTTCCCTGCTTTGGTGGAACTCTATGAATAAATTACATTTCTAGAGTCTGCCAGCTTTCTAATTCAGTTTACTGCACTTTGGAACTACATCTTTCCTTCATGTGTTGCATAATTTTTGTCTTTCCAGGTTTATTTTTATCTTTCTGTTTCTCTAGCTTACCAATAGCTCTGCAGGAAGAAATGGCCTCCCTCATGGCCAGAGAGCTTCTCTGAGCTTATGTCTGTAATTAGGTCAAATTATTTGAGTGATGATTAAAGGGCAAAACCTACTTCAATGGCATTCAGTCAGGAGTATCATTATTTAACATACGTGTTTACATTCTAATTTTCAGAATTAGAAAACACATGGCTACAAATGTAAGATTAGATTTGATTTTCTTTAAAGCAATAAACTAGGTTTACTGTAGTGGTTTTGGCATTTAGACAAATATGAAGCATTGAGCTGTCAGATTTTACAGTGACAATGCAGAATTGTGAATTCTGATTTTGAAGCACAAACATTGCAATTTTTAACTGTATATACTTGGACATATAAAATGAGTTGGCAAAGGGAATAGAAACAAAAGTTGTAAATAAGTTAAATCATTTGAGAAGACAGCACAGCCCACCATTTTAATCCAGTCACTTTGCAAAATGAAGGCTACTTGGACATGTTTCATCAAAAATTGAAATTGACCAGATAGTCCACAGGTGATCAGTTCCAAAGACTCCCCTAGAGTCAGCCCTTCAAATATTTATCATATATGTATGTATGTTTGCTTGGATCATGATAAGGTACCAATTTGGGATTTTTGGAAACTGAGCTAGAATGTCACCTGAGACATCCTCTGATTTGGACTGGGTTCAGAAGCCAAGTGCCTTGAGAGGCCAAAAGAGAAAGAGAGGGTGAGCAGAGAAGCAAGCAGGAATGGACAGCCCGTGTCGCCAGCTCTAATATCCCAGTGCAATTATTTTGTGGACATCCACTCCTTGCCTGCATAGGAGATAGGGCTATAAGTGTATGTTATTTTTTAATTACAAGGGGGGTAGAAAAAATCCTGATGATGGGCTGGAAGGTGCCATTGCATTGTTATTTTTTCCTCTCCCTTCGTTTGCTGATTATGTGAGCCGGGCTCCTTTGCTAGCCGATGATAAGCAGAATTTCCATGTTCTCTGCATAATTAATCCATCTCTGCCTCTCTTCATGCCAACTCGCCCGTTATCGCCGGCACATGCCTGAATTGCAAAAGAATCCGCTCTTCAATTGGAACTTATTGATATTCTAAGAAAAAAAAAAGAAAGAAGGGGAAAAAACTGAAAATCCTTAAGTTTAAGCCGCAGATTTTTAAATGGATTAATTTCTCTGCAATCGCAGCCATCTAAGGCGGGAAGGCAGGCAGAGCAAATTGAAAGCGTCTCCATGTTTGCAGAATTGGGTCCAGAACGCTGAAATGTACTGGCACAGCTCTCTTTTAAAGTCAGAAAATTACCATTCATTTACATCACATGAAATACTTTTTTATGCTAGAAATATTCAAGAGACGTCCTTTAAATGCCTGCTAATGCTTGATAACATTTCTAACTTTCAACGTTTTGCTAGACTTTGATATGACATGATAGGAATGCCTTCCAGTAGAGAATATTATCTCTCTCTTTATCAAATATTAGATTACATCATCTTTTTCTTAATCATTCCCAAGTAGTCTTTAAACAATGAAGTCTGTCATTGGCTAAGTAGGATTTTATGTGCTGATGGAAGTCAAGGTTAGTCATTTATTTTTTTGAGTCTACCTACAAATGAAATGCTTGTTTTTATTTAATTTTTCTTCTTCAAATACCTAGAGACCTTGGACAGAAATAATAACAATATAATAATAATCACCATAATTTCTCAGTAGTCATTGTTTTGACTATTTTTCTCGGTCTTATGATAAACTCTTATTTTTGAGAGACTTGATTCCTTCTCATTTTAACTTGTGAATAGTTACACTTTGAAATCTACTTTGACTTATAAAAAGGTCAGTAGTTGCAGTCGTTCGACAAAGTGTACAGGTCAAGAATCACAAATACAGAAACTTCCACTTCCAGGATTGTTGCATTTTCCAGATAGAATTAATAAATCTTGCTTAGTGGTTAATGTTTTATTTCTGAATTTGAAATATATTGTCTGTTAATGCCCTGACTCCTGGAATCAAGCACTTGCCAGGACTGAAAGTCTTCTTAATACTCTAGTTTAGCTTCAGCAACGCTTTCTTCCTGCGGTTAGATGCTCGCAAAGCTGCAGTTCATGCTGGTCTGCATGACAAGGTTCATGTGCTTTTTTAGCTTACAGAGGAGTTGTTAATATCGACTAGGAAAGAAAACGTGAATGGGAATTTGAATATCTAAAAATATTCACCATTAAGTAGTTTCTATGTATTTTGAATTCAGTAGCACTTCAAAGGGAAAAATAAAAATTTTTAAAATACCTACTTAGTTGGGAGGCACATCTCCCAGGGAAAATGAAACAGTAAGCAGTGATACTCTTTGGAACTATTTGTTTCAGTTACAAAACAAGGATCTTACAGGTCATCTTAACATAAGATACTGGCATTGGAGTAAAAAAGTCTGTGCTAATAGTGAGTGATTTAAATATGGACATTGTATTTTTTCCTTAGAAATGAACTAAAAATGAATAAAGAGGTAAGAAACATATTTAAGAGGAAAATGTTGTTATAGTCATAGTAAAATAATTATAAAAATGATGATTACTATAAACATAGAAACAATTAAATGATGCAATTTTAACTTAATCATCTTAGTTATAAAACCTTATATAATTCTTAGGCTACCTAGAGCCTGGAAATAGAGTATACTGCTAGTTGCATATTGAGTAATTTTGTATAGTCAGCTAAACAGTTTAAAGCAATTTTAAAAATGAAATGAAAAATGACCCTTCTTAAAATAGATGTAGCAAAAACATTTCAACCATAAATAACAATTTCACTGACCTTGTATACTCAACCCTTTCATTGAAAGGCCTATATTAAAAGGATTTGAAAATTGCAGGTGTATTTGAGGAGAGGAAACTTCTCCCCAATATTCTGTTTGGAAAAGAAAAATTGCAATTTAAAACTCAACTATGTGCTGTGGTATGCATTTAGTTCACATTTTGAACAGTCTATATAAGGTAGTTATAAATATATCAACTGGAAATTTATGTTATAAAAATTATATTTTTAGATTTCTGTTCTAAGATCATGATTTTTCTACATATAATTAATATTGTAATTTAGTTCATATAGTTTAACATAATTTTGTTCTTGTGAAATATTATTTATGCTGGTTTCACTATTATATTCTAAATTCACTGGGTATTTTAAATAAAGTTAAGGTATCACATTCCTAATTATTACCAGAAGTGCAGATCAGAGCAAGAAGAGTGATGCAAATGGTTTTGAGATGTTCTGTGTCAGATGACAGGCTAAATCAAACAGCAGTGATTCACTATGAAGTTGTGACTGTGAATATGATATGAATTAGCTAGCTATTTCACTGAAAAAAACTAAGACACTGACATGGATTCATAAATGATGAACTGACTTATAATAGAAACAATTGAATGGGGTTTTTTTCTTTTAAATTTAAGGATGAATTGAAAAGTGAAGAAGGCTATTACAAATGAGTTTTTTGGTGTCAAAAATTACTAAATAGTTCTCTCTTTTTTTTTGACATTAGGAAAATGAGTGACAGTGCTTTATTTGTATTGTGCATGATGGATGGATCCCTTCATCGTCCCCCTTCTCCTTTCTTTTTTTTTTTTGTAACTGGATGTAATTGAACTATTTACCACTTCTAAGTTGGCTTTTTATTTATCACATATTACCATCTTCTAAAATTTAAACCTCTCCTATGCTTGTCCCAAATAGCCAAACATATCAAATACATCTTTCTCATCATGTAAAGATATCTTCAAAAATAAAATATTTAATGGTTCTTTATTTAGCCTTCACCTTTTATTGCTCTGACTCCAGATGGTTTAAGCTCACTCAGTCCTGGAGTAAACTTAACATACTTGAACACTTTTTCCTTTTCTGTTCAATTTTCTTGGGCCAGGTGGTTCTTGTGATAAGGAAAAAGATTCAAAGAACCTTTCACCTTTCATGTTTTGTTTCCAAATTTTCCAATATATTGTTCCTCACTCCAGCTTCTCATAAGATATCACCATGGTTCACTGAATATTGGTATTCATCAATCTAAAGAGAACCTTCTATTTACCCTCACACTGTTCTGGGCACCAAAGAGGGATTAGAATTTTTTTACTACCTAAGTGTGTTAAGTAGTCTTTCCTCAGCAACTGTGTATAGTAAAGTCTCCACAGTTTGTTTAATTCTAACAAAATCTATTCTATTAGCATACAATTATTCTTTCATATGAACCTAGAGTTCATTTCTTTAAAGACATTTGAAGACATTTTCCATATTGGTGAGTCTCAAGTATAAACAGCTTACTCATATCTTTTATTGATATCAAGTACTCCACATTTTACAGGTATAATAATATAGAGATATATTATTTTTATATTTTAAAATAGTTGAATTACAGTCTCTCAGTGAATATCAAATTGTGCTTTAAAAAGGCAACTGAAACAGAATGGTCCTTCCCAGATACCTGGGCTGGAGAATGATAATTTTGTTTGTTTGTTCTGTTTTGAGATAGGGTCTCACTCTATCAGCCTGGGTAGAGTACAGTGGCATCATCATAGCTCACTGCAACCTCAAACTCCCGGGCTCAAGTGGTCCTCCTGCCTCAGCCCCCTGAGTAGCTGGGACTATAGGTACACACCAGCACATCTGGCTAATTTTTCTATTTTTTGTATAGACAGGGTCTTACTCTTGCTCAGGCTGTTCTCAAACTCCTGACCTCAAGCAGTCCTCCTGGGTTGGCCTCCCAAAGTGCTAGGATTACAGGCGTGAGCCACTATGTCTTGCTTATGCATAATCCAAATATAATTCCTCACCTTAAAAGTCTCCCTAGAAAATATTCCACAGCCTTTTAGATATTAACTGTAGTCTTTATTAAACAAAAGAAATTTAGGTGTTTTCTTTAAAACTATTAAGGAAACTGACTAAAGAAAAGATAGCTGTTGTTTCTAATTCTGAGTGATCACTTATCTTTATGGCATTAATAACAGAACCTTAATTTCCTCATTTGTTATGATTAGAAAAATAATACCTATATCAAAGAGATTTTATGATAACTAACATATGATAACGGTATATTTCCTGAAGCATAGACAGTGTCAAGTTAGTATTCTTATATCCTGCCATTTGGTCATTAATTTATAAATTACAAATACTAGAAGAGGAGTGGGGGACGCAGAGAGTATTAGCACTTGTGTGCATGCACAGGCCCCCATTCTGTCTCTTACATGTAGCAACACTGGGAAGAAGTAAAAAATTTCTTTGCATTTTTTTCAGGTACTTTAAAAAATATCCAATGTACTCTTCTAAAATAGTCTCTCCATATTTAATGCAAATCTTATAAAAGATAAAATATTAGAGAAGAAATAAGAATTTGTTGACATTGCTGCTTTCATATTAAAAAACCTTCAGTAGTCTGAGCTTTCTGGTGGAGTCCTCTCTTCTAGTTCTCAATCTGTAGCCTCCACAGTAGCAGGCTGGAATTAGGAATGAAAATTGTGATTTTGGAGTATAGGTGAATAGTTCACTTGAGCCATATATATTTTATTAATATAATTTTGAAAGATTGGAGAAGAAATCATTAAAGACAAAATAAATATCTTTCACATTTATAAAAAGTATCACACTCAAGTCAAAAATTAAAGTATAAATTAAATCATTTTTGTTTATAAAATGTTTATTTTTCAGAAAAGTATATATAAAGTATATATATGTTTTTTTCTGTTTCGTATTATTTTTATTTTTTCTCTTTTTTTATTTCAGCATTTTATGGGGGTACAAATGTTTCAGTTACACATATTGCCTTTGCCCCAAGTCAGAACTTCAAGTGTGTCCATCCCCCAGACGGTGTGCACCGCACCCATTAGGTGAGAATATACCCCTCCCTTCCAGCCCCCTCCCACCTTCTCGACACCCGATGAATGTTACTACTAAATGTGCACATAAGTGTTGATCAGTTAATACCAATTTGAAAGTATATATATTTAAATCACTATCTTCCCTATTGTTTTAGAAACAAAAGCAAAATTAAAGGCATCCTATTTGTTTTTTCAAAAAAATTATACTTGAAAAATAGAAATTGTATATTTTTATGATATATATTATGATGTTTTAAAATATGTATACATTGTGGAATGGCTAAATTGAGCTAATTGACATCATATGCGTTACCTCCCATATGCATCATTTTTTTTTGTGGTAAGCACACTTAAAATCTACTCTCTTAGTAATTTTCAAGTACCTAATGTATTGTTATTAACTATAGTGCCCATGATGTAAAACAGATATCTTGAACTTCAGCCTCTTATTTAAATGAAATTTTGTGCACTTCAGCCAAGCTCTCCCAAATCCAGCCCTCCACTCCCAGCCCCAGGTAACCACCATTCTACTTTCTGCTTCTATAAAGTAAACTTTTTTAGATTCCACATATAAGTGAGATCATGTGGTATTTGTTTTTGTGTGCCTGGCTTATTTCACTTAACATAATGTCCTTCAGGTTCATCCACATTGTCACAAATGACAGGATTTCCTTCTTTTTTTAAGGCTGAATAGTATACCATTGTGTATATGTATATCACATTTTCTTTATCCATTCCAAATGTATGTTTTTATTTGTAAATACTTAATTCACATGCAATGAGGGGATGATTAAAGAAATGATCAGTTCAAATTCCACTTAATTCTTAGCTAGTATTATTATTTTTATTACTGATTATATCACATATTATTAAGTTTTTATTGGTCCAGATCATTATAAACATTGGTTACTTTGAAAGAAACCTCCTGGTATTATGACCTGCATCTAAAAGCACTATTGTCTTAAGAATATGTAACCACAACATGATCTGTCTTTTATTTTAAATGTTTATTTTAATAAAATAATTAAAATAATTAATAAACCTATGTCATGAGCACCTACCATGTGTAAATCTCTGTGCAGATAAAGAATTATTTATAATCTAATTATAACACAAGGGAGACTGTGATAATTTCTATATCCTATGAGGATACAAATTAATTCCAACTTCAATGATGTGTGTTGCTCTGAAATGTTGTGGAATTTGCATTCTTCCCTCTATATATGTCTCTGGGTTTTATTGTCCACTTGAAACAAGAGGATCACTCACCAATATTTGGAAGTCTCATTGGTCCATCCAAGATCACCATCACAATGATATTGGGACAATAAAACTTGATCTACACAGACAAATAGAAATGCCTAATCTGTGTTGAGGTAATACAAAGTAAAACCAGGATCATGGCTAACAGGAATTATACAAATAAGTCTTTCCAGAAAGGTCCATTTTGATTTGGATTTTCATAAAGAAGAAAGAGCCACATCGTGGATACACAGGAGTGTAAGTAAGAATGAAGAAAGGGAGAAAGATTGAGGGAATGTAGTTCTTAAATTTCCTTATTTAGCCCCTTAAATCCATGTTGGAAATTTGGATAAAGGAGAAAATAGAATATGTGTGTGTGTGTGTGTGCGTGTGTGTGTGTGTGTGTGTGTGTGTGTGTGTGTGTGTGAATGTTTGGGGGGGGAAGAGAGCAGGAAATTTCAATAAATTATTTTCATATTTGGATGTAGAATGAAACAGAAATAAAAAGCTGAGTGTAGAGGCACTGTCAGACTGCCAATAAGGGTGTTGGGATTCAACGGTCATTCAGTACTGTAACCATTAGGCATCACTCTTGAGATAGATAATTGGATGAAAGATGCCCTAGCAGATAAGTAATATGTGGACACAGACTTTTATTTTACTTACATAACAGACTACTTTAATAGATTTAAGTTGAAAACTAAAAATAGAATTTTAATTTTCTAACAGTAAATAAGGAAACTAAACACACTTAACTCCATTTTACAGATAAAAAAGTAATCTTATTATTACAGTGCATTTTTATGTTGCAAAGTTGAAAAAATAAGTTCGGATATTAGGAAAATATTCCTAGGTTCTAGACTCATATAGCACATTGCTTTAATTAAAGAGAAATAAATGTGCATATTTTCATGGCGAGGTTTTATTTTAAAAATGTCCTTCCTGCAAATAAGACAATGACCCTATTGGAATGCTTTACATGAAAATTCATTTCACAAAATTTTGAGATCTCCTTCACAATTTTTTCCCACTGAAAATGCATTATTTCTTTTGTTAGTTTACAATTGTGCTTTCAATTATCAGTCTTAAAATAAAGTTGTGATTTAACTACGTGGGCTCTGGTACCAGACTGCTTGTCTCAAATCCCAGCTAGAGCACACACTAACTGTGTGATGCCAGGCAAATTACTTACCTCTCTGTGCTTCAGTTTTCTTATCTATGCAACAGAGATAATAACAGAGTGTACCTTAAAGTATTGTGAATTGCTGTGAATCACTTCATACATATGAAGCAATGAGAATGGGGTCTGGCACAAACTAAACACTTAATAAATGTTATCATTTATATTAGCCTTTGTCTTTAGAAAGTCAACTTCTTCCGATATATGCTAATAGATGTGTGATTGTGTGTGTGTGTGTGCATGCGTGCATGCAGTTTTGTGTGTGTGTTGTAATAATACATTGGGAAAAGGAATGGATGCAAACTGAAAGCATTTAGTGGGTGATATAATCTGTTCAATAAGTTGTGGTTTCTGTTTTTCTTTGGTTCTAAATTATATTGCCTGATATGAACTAAGTTAGCTAGTTTTCATGATGAGGTAATTATTAGTGTCTGCATCCCAAGAGAGGTACCTATCTGTGTTACCGTTATTACTGTTGTAATTTCACTGCACCTCTTTTTGGTATCTGTATTTCAGGTGAAATAGCCCAGTCCTCTTCACTGAGAGCTATATAGTTCACTCACGTCTCTTCTGAGGAGTGCTGTCCAGATCTGAAGTCTAGGTCTGGTCTGACTGTAGGACAATCTCATGAGATTATTTTCTCCCCTGTTCTAAGCATCAGTCATCTCCCATGTCACTTGCATGTTGTTCCACTATTAATCAACTAAATCGCTTGGGTCTTTGCCATGTTGACACTGTTAGTCAGTTATGGCATGCCACCCATCTCACTAGGTCATCTTCTCTAACCATCGAAGGAATTCAAATGGAAGAAACAACTCAAGAGCAGTTACAAGTTGGTAAAGTTGTAAAACTTATAGTATTTATCTTTTGCATAGGAAAGGAAAAATGGTGGTACAACCATCATGTATTAATTAAAGAAATGCTAGTTGCTGTAACAAACAACCCTCCCCAAAATATATATATATATAAAATAGCTCAAAGATAAAAGAAGTTTATTTATTATTCATGTAAACTTTCTTCTCTGATGATTCAAATCTCAGGATCTTTCCTTCTTGTAGCGCTATCATTTTTCAATTGTGATTTTCAAAGTTACTCCAGGGTAAAAGAGGAAACAGCATGGAAAATCACACATGGGACACTCCCATCTCTTTCACAATCATTTCCCACTGGCCCTAACTTAGTCACTGAGCTGCACCTAGCTGCAAAAAAATATTATCTAGCTGTGTGCCCAGGAAGAAAAGGAAATGGGTATGATATTCAGCAGTCAGTCTCTGGCATATGTAAGCTGTTTGTGAGAATATAATTGAATTTATTCCAGGGACCACTAAACACTATGTTGATGGATATTTAATGACATGAAAATATACTCATTTTTAGATTAAATAAACATATTACAAAATAGAATAATACCATAACCCAAATTCATTTTTAAATAGATTCACATGTATATGTACTTATGTGTATGAAGAATGTATGTGTATGTATAGTATTATGAAGATATTCATTCCTATACATATAGTATGAAGATTTTAAGGTTACGGTAGGATTAAAGATGATATTTCTGTTTTTTTGCTTTTGCTTTTTCCGTTTTTGATCTGTCTATATTAGTATATATTATTTTAAAGTAAAATTATACCTGCAAATATAAGTATTATTTAGCTTGATCTCTTAAATTTTATCTTTTTAGTTTAGACCTTTTGTTCCATTTGTCAAAATATCTTTCTATTTTGATTTACCACCCTACATATTGTACTTGATTCTGGCTTTATTCTATCTGGAGTTCTGAGAGCATGCCATACATCGCATAAAGTCAGTGATCAAAACGTTGGAAGGAGCAGGGTCAGTTTGGCATGCCACTGGAGTCATTTTTCAATGACTTTATCTCTTCATCTGCATCCCTAGTGCTAACTCCAGGGCTTGGTGCATATTAAGTACTCGGTTAACATTTACTTAAATAAGTGAATAAATAATGCTGATATCAATTTATCAATCAGTACCAGTTATTTGTCTTTGCTCACTCAACCAACACAAATACAGGTGGTCCCCAACTTACGGTGGATCAATTTAATGGTTTTTCGATCTTGCAATAGTGTGAAAGTGATAAGAATTCAGTACCCTCTTGGATGTACAGTGGGGTTACATTGGGACAAACCCATCGTAAGATGATTCAGGATATTTTCAATTTACCCTGGGTTTATTTGGATCACATTATAAGTAGAGGAGCATTTATACATATATATGTAGTTTCTTAAAATTTGTTTCTCCACATTGTCCTAATTTGAGACATAATAACAGTGACAATAAAAGTTAGCATTTATTCAATCTTAACTTTGTGCCGTATACTGTTCTATATGCTTCACAGGAAAATTCATCTAATCTTCCCAACAAACCTATGACATAGGTACTATTACTATTCTCACCTTAAGATAAAAAGGTGCAGAGAAGTTAGGTGATTTGCCCAAAGTCACACAGTAAGTGGCAAAACTAGACAGTCTAGCTCCAGAATCTATTCTTTGGGTTCTTAATTATTTTATACAAGTTTGTACAAAATGTTTCACAATTTGTTGGCATGTACTATAGTATAAGTTAGTCTATTATAATTGTATACACCATCACATAATTAGGAAGTGAAAGAACCAAAATACACTGTTGTCCTCTTTTGACAATATTTATGTGCAACTAGAAATTGCATTAGTAGCACATAGTTTATTCTTGGTGAACCTCTGCTGGCTCCTAATGATCATTTACTTTCTTTTCTAAATGTTTTAAAATTAATTTAATAGTAAATCCTAGAATTCTAAATGTATAAAAATCAAGCATCCCAGTGTCTAATTTTACCCCTTTTAAAAACAATCTAAACAATATTTAACTGTTTGGAGCTTCCTCACATCCCTTCTGTTGAGGACTCCACAGAGATTACAAGTGCTGTTCCACCTCACAGCTGAAACTTCTTTCAGTGCTGTGGGAAGCAATTCTTGTGGGCTGAGAGACTGGAAGTCCTTATTATAGCATCTTGGCACTTTGCTATCTAGTCACCTATCTTGAGTCTCGATTCCCTCAACCATGCTTGTTCTACCTTTCTTAAACGTCATTCTCCTTGATGGAAGATGGGAGTGAAATAGAAGTAAGTGCACTTGTTTTCTATCATATGTTAACATTATATTATCTGTTCCATGACATGGACCAATCCCTTCTTTGTTTTTATTGCTCCAGATGTAGGTAAAAAGGACATTCCTATTATTGCTTACTATTAAGATTGTATTATTTTTATTACTAGCAGCAGCATAAACATTTTTGAAAGTCTCATTACCTTCTGGATTATTCTGGATTGTTCGTTTATACAACTTTTTTGAAACATATTTTTGTGTGTATGCCTCTTAATTCCCTCTTTTCTAATTATTTAAAGTTCAAGTTTGTCAGAGATAGCCCTAATGAATCAGGCTAGTACTGCAAACAAATGTCCATTTTTAAGATCATTCCTCTATTTTACAACTCAGACATACCCACCACAACTGATTAATAAGGAAAGCGGGTTTGCATCCTGCCAGCTGCTGTAGATATAATATCCACATAGGAAAAAGCCTACTGCTTTGCTCATGCAAACATCTAGCCATTTTGAATGGCCACTTTCCAGTTGAGGCTTCATTATATTATTTACAGTTAAGACCTAGTGTTGAAATGTATTTTAATGGTCTAGAAATGCTTTATATTGCTCAATGCTCGTTGGGATTTGCTCAGTGGTGTTTGGGTTTGCTTTGTCATTTTTAATCAACCAATTTATTATTTTAACTTTCTGTACAAAATATACTTCTAACCAGAGGATCCATTTATTATTGAAATATCTGCAAAGAAAAAACTTTGTCATGGTGAGTCTGTCACTGTCGAGGATCTAACCTCTTTTATTTCCTCTAAAACAATTATTTTGGCAATACAGTTTTTGATAGCTAAGAGTTTGGGGAAAATGAAGCCATCATGTTAGAGCAAAACAGATGGTAACACATTTATTATCAGGGAACGGTCAGCTATTTTTCTTTTTTGATACTTCTCCATTCCTCTAATACTGAGATTATTTGTATTTGTGGTTTTATAGTTAGAATTTCTTTAACTTAGAATTTTCCAGCATTATTGAATTATCTTCCTCTAAGTAAATGCTGGCTACAGAATTGTTGCTCTAGATTGATCTGAACTGTGTAACTTTACACAGGATTTTCCTGAGTATTTTAACCTTTAAGAAAACATAATGGCAACAGTCTCCTCATGTTTCTATCACGTGTACTCAAAATGATTTATATTGGTTGAACAGTTTCCATCAATACCAATTACGACTTCTTGGTGACAAGTAATCAAAATTTTAAAGAAAGAGAACATTTGACTTAGAAATATAGATTGTCACTATGTGGCAAGTGCCATAATCTATCAAAAGGGAATATAATATCCTGATGACAGCAGAAACATTTTAACAGATACTTTAATAGATATCAGATGTTAATAGATATTATAAAAAATCATTTTAAAAATACTTTGTTCATTTGATGGCACAGACTGAGATGTTTTCTAGAACCATATGCACCTCTTTCTTTGCAGCCTCTTTTCCAGAGTTTTCTCCCACCTGTTACACTGCATCTTCAAAATCTTGCTTACTCATGTCCTTCTATTTCTTCCTTAGAAGGTCACAGGGGAAGTCACTGTATTTTTACACATTTCAGGAAAATTATCAGAGTCACCCCCATTTGGCCCTTTAAAGCAACCCTCCTCTGGGCAAACACAGCCTAGCTCTGGTAAAGGCTTGGAGAGGTGCATACAAACCGAATTTCAGCTCTCACTACCCTTGTCAGCCCAGCTAAAGGGGCAGCCCTAGCTTTCTGGCTACTCCTGCACTCATAGAACCCTGTGAACTCTTCAGAGCTGTGAAGTGCACCAGACCCAGGCTGTAGGCAATGACAGCTACAGTCCTTGTTTTGAAGAATGTTTTGGGAAATCATTTATGTCTTTCTTTCTAAACCCTAAGCCAGCACAATAGGCAAAGCTATCAGCTGAAGGGAAATCTTATTTTGTAAACTATGTTTACTACGAAAAACAAAAAACAAAAACCAAACAAAACCCTAACATCAATGGAGAGGATAGAGCCAGAGTGCAGCCTCTGAGTGCCAGTCCCTGATGAATTCTGATTGGTCAGTCTGCCCCTCTGAGCACAGACAACACACACCCGCAGTTTGGGTTGAAGGGATCCATTACTAAGCAGATAATGGGCCAGCAAAGACAGAAGAAAAAATAGTAACAATTGGGTAAATCTAAAAAGAGGAGGTTCTCAGAAGCTTAGGGGAAAATTAACAAGCAGGTTGTTTATTCTATGTCATTGTGAACAAACATGGGTAGCCCTAATTTAATAAATAAATAACACAAGATGGCACAAATGAAGCCTCTTACTAAATGGCAGAGTGTATTATATTTGATGTACTTGGAAAGGGGCTGGGATAGGAACTATTTTGCCAATAAATTTCAATTCTGGAAATTATCTCTTGTTGATTTATAAAGGGTCCAATTTTCTACTAATGATCTCATTTCTATTCTTGGATGTTAGCTTTTACAAATTAATGGTATCTCATATTTTAAAAAGTAGTATATATTTTAAAAATGAAAAACAGATGAATAGGCTCAAATTTTATATTTTAAATTGTGCAAGTGTCATTTATAAAAGAGTCAGTTTAGTGCAGTGCTAGCCGCTGAAGAATCAAATGTTGCATAATCTAGTCAGAAAATAGAAAAGACCTATGATTCTATTTTAGATTATAGAATATTATAAATAATAATAGCTACTATTTGAATGTCCACCAGGTGCCACACATTATACATCACATTTGTTATTTCATTTAATTTTCACAATAAATTTGTAGGTAGTTATCTCCACTTTTAGATCAGAAAACCAGGGCTTAGTGAGCTTAAGATAACTTGCCCAGGATCACTCAGCTGATAAGTGAATAATCAGGATTACAACTCAGTTTGGTCTGATACCAAAACTCATGCTCTTAGCCCCAAAATAGACTCCCTTAGTACACTGAGGTCCTTTAGTACTGGTCCATATACCTTGGTTTAATATTTTGCAGTCTTACTAATTTTGGATAATTTGCGGGTCAAATTACCTACCAATATGTAGCTAGTTTATTGAGGAGTTTGAACTCAGTAGGGTACAAAATTATCTGATTCTTTTTAGTCGCTGGTTTCACTTGTACTCTGTGGAATCTCCCTTGTCCTGTGTCTTTAATGAAATTTTGGGCAGATTTCCTAATTTTCTGGTCATTTGTCATTATTAAAATTTTGTCCAGTCTATTTTATATATTTCCCATCCAATTCAGAGTATTCCTTTTCCCTGTGCTGATCAGATTTGTCATCAGAGGACAGGATTCTGGAGGGAGCAGTTCTGTTTTACTCTTTCTCGTCTCCCTCAACCCCAACCAAACTACCACTTCTTTTGGGTCTAGCTCCTACACAGTTGGGGCTCCTACACAGTTGAGGGCTGAAAGCTAAGTCACTCATAGGGAGGTTTCCTCTGCCTGCCCCTGGCTCCTTCAGATTCTGCTTAGGGGTGATGTGTTGTATAATTTTTGTTTGTTTGTTTGTTTGTTTGATCATCTAGCCCCTTTCATCACTGCCCTCAAAAAGAGGCAGGCATTTTCTTTTTTGGTCCCTGCCAGCATCTCCTTCCAGTCTGCTCCTCTAAGAGTGAGTGCTTCTGTAAGAGTGAGTGTTCCTGTTGCACTTATGCTCTGTGCTCCTCCACCTGGAGGGATTTCTCTAGGGAGAAACCTGTACTGGAGTGAGGGAAGCAAAATAGAAAAGAGGAAGAAGTTCAACAAGGAAGTGGTTTTAGAAGTCCAGGCTCAGTCTGAACCCAAAGGGAGCTCTACAATGTAAATTGCACCATAGAGTTTGTTCTTCATTGATTCAAGGAGCTGAACTTTTGACGCCTCACCACTCAGTCTTTGGTCCTTGGTTGCCCTACAGGGAGTGGGTTAGGGAATGAGGATAACTTCCAGGCCCCCTAGGTGAGCAGGGACACCAACAGAGTTGGCTGCAATAATATTGCACTGCTTCTCACCATGAGAGTAGTTAATGGGGACATACAACACAACTAAACATAAGACCAAGGTAGATGTCTTAGAATAAAATTTAAAATGTCAAGAGAGGTGGCAGTATTGTTATATTATCCTTTGTTTGGATAAAAACATCTACTTAAGCTGTACCTGTTATTTTCAGTGTAGATAAACTGATCTTTCAAATCTATTATTTCTTAGAAGGACTTTTTAAAACACAAGTCAACTAGATTATAATGAATATAAGTGTTGCAGGAAAACACATGATTTTATGACTTTCTCTTCTAACTCAGGCAAAGAGGAGTTCAAATGTAAGGCAAGTTGTCATGGGATTTAAGGCTATGTTTTTAATGAAAAAGCAATTTGGGCTCAATAGGGAGAAATTACAAAGCAAGGATGTATGATCATTTATTATCCTTAGCTTAAATATATCACATGCATACACCATAGACGGTATTGCTGAGTATTTTTACTAGACAAGAAAAAAGTTAATTTGATGAACCTTATTTGAGACAAATACCCCTGTTTATTTAAGGCACCTAAAGTCCCATTACTTTAACTTGAATTCATGTAAAATTAACATTTCAAACTACTTCATTTAAATAACTACTGTAGTGTAATTATATCACAACAATATCAACCTTTAACGTGTATTACTATGTTGTGTACCAGGTAGTATTCTAAGTGCTGTATTTGTCATAATTTATCTGATCTTTACAAAAATCATAGGGGATAGGTAATATTGTCATTTCTCTTTTGCAGATGAAGAAACTGAGGCATAGTGCAGTTCAATAACTTGCCCAGAATGTTAGTGGTTGGTGGGTGGAAGAGTAATTATTTGAACTCAGGCAGTATGGTTCCAGAGCCATGGTCTGAATATAAAAAACATTAAATTATAGATTTTTAACATTCATTTAAATTTTGGTGTGTATTTTTGCCAAAATAAGTGTTCTGTTTTTGACTCGTTTGTAGACTATACAAATTAAAAATTCAGAGAAAATCAATAATACAGTTCACATAAACAAGAACATAGAGGATCAATAAAACAATAACTAGACAAGGACAAGGTACATAGTGGTATTAAAAAATGAATCATTTCATTATGTAAATATATTTAATCTTAGATGCTATATAATTAAAATGCATTGTCTTGTATTTTTATTTTTATGATTGGCTATAGCCCTGTATAAATTTTGTAAAGTTGTCAGAGCAACAATTTTTAATTGTTTGATTATAAAATCTACACTTTTTTCCTATATTTTTAAAATATTTTCTATTAATAGATCCTCCATCTACTCTTCCTTAAAAACAGTACATGCATACCTACACACACACAATTAAGTATGTGTGTGCAATCCAAGTAAACAATCAAGGCTTGGTGGAATATCTGACGTGGGATGAGATGGGAAATGGTTCATTAACACTGTCCTGACCTCAGTTCAACACTCCGCTGTAATGTATTGGATGCCTTTAGGTGTCATCTTTTATAAGCAATATTGTAGCAATCCATCTATCCTTCCTTCCTCCTTCTTTCTTTCTCTCCTTTCTTCCTTCCTCCTTTCCTTCTTCCCTCCTTCCCTCCCCTCTCTTCCTTTCATTCTTCTTTCTTCTACACTTAAATAACCTGTACTCTACAAACACATGTCAGACTACAGCATATGAACCATGTTCCAGGCCCTTAAGGAATATACAGCCTAACACCTCGAGAAGCTTCGGTGTTTGGGCTTTAAAAGGTTCCTGCAGTGATTTATTAATATTTGTGTGAAACCTGAGTAAAGCACTTTTGTTTTCTCTTTTGGAAATTGAGGTGTTTTCTTGGTCTCTAAAGTTTTGAAAACAAAAATAATTTTCAAATAATTTCTAGTTTCATAATCTAAGTCAGGGTAAATAGACAATAAAGAATGTCAACAAAGTATGTAAGAATATGGCATGATTAATTAAATGGTTAATAAAATATTTATTCCTATCAGTACAAGAGATTAAGCCAAATGAAGTAAGTACTATTTGAAATGAAGACCCTAGTGAATGTGTAAAGGTGGACATATTAGTAAATAACAATAAAGATTTGCCTAAAAATATATTTATTTGAACTCTATTACTGGATTATCAGAAATCCTATCCTAATTTCTCCCAAGTCTGATTTCACATGCAAGTCAGCCCTATTTTTAGTTTGTTTTTCTGCCATATTATTTTGACACAAAAAATCAACATTCATAGATTATTCATAATATTGTAGCCCTGCAACCATATTTCCAAACATCCTTATTCTATAACTATTACTGGAGATGTTTTTCTGAATAAAAATTAATTTAGAAGAATATCTTTTATTATCTAATTATAACTGCTTTACTTTCACAAAAAAAGTTTACATTGATTGCAGAATTTATTGGTACTTTATTTCCATAAAGCATACCAACTAAAATATCGACTTTTTTTTTTTGCATTTCCAAGTTTGATTGACAAATGCAAGATTTTTTAAATAAATGGCACTGGTATTCTATGTATTTGTTTATAAGTGAGACTGTTATTCCACATACACATAATATAAAAAGTTAGAGTGATATTTTAATTATTCCATGAAAACTGTCCCTTAAAACATATTTTTAACCATTCAAGAGAATATTTATATTGCATGAAGTATTTTTATTAGTTTTGAAATAGCTTATTTATCCACAAAGTGTTCTAGGGCTTATACACAATTTGAATTTTAATGTCCTCACCTGAAATTTCATACATTGTTAGCTGGCTCTCAAATCAGGGGATTTTAAGGGATCAATTGCATTTGCTTTTTGCACCAAAGCAAATAATGCCAAGAGCTCAGTTTATTAATAATAAAAGAGATGAAAAACCAGGACATGGGTATTTGTAATTATAAGTTTCACAATACTGGTTCTTTTTAAAAATCATATCATATAATGTAGCATGTATTTAGTTTGAAAATGAAAGTGAATTTAGATTCTTTTCATGATGCGTATAGAAAGAACATTTTAAAGGAAAAAAAAAAAAAAGGAGCTCTTCCAGAGTTGCCAAAACCAGCCGTGATCTGGGTCCATCTATGGATGAGCAACTCTTCTGCCAGAGGTAATGATTGAGCTATATTTTTGCTAAGGAGTTATAAAAATCAACATCAGTCTTCAGAACTCAAAACTGAGGCTGCAGATACTGGTGACTCCTTAATTGAAAAAACAAAAAACAAAAAGAATGGTACTCCACTTTATTCAATTCACTTTGCATTCCCAACTCTGTCTTCCCAGGCACTGAGCCCTCTGTGCTGTAACTCTGTATTCACACATATTCCAGTTTAGGATAACTTGCCAGGGTTGCTGCTCAGACAAGATGAGAAACTCATGTGTTAAGTTCTCCCACATTAGACTACATGGGGCTGATTCCTCATAAAACAAAAGTGAGTAATAATGAACCTGGAGTGGTGATTCCCAGTAATGGAAAGATTATCATCTTTCAAGTTCCTCTCAAAGGACATGATGTTGAGACTGTGACTGCATTCTGGTCTGCTAAATGAACAAGTTTCTGTATTAAGATCCAGGACTGTTGGCAGAGAGGAACCAGGAACAACTCGTTAAAAGAAAAGATTGGACAGGTCTCCTGCAGAATCTAACCCAATCCTAATTTTAGATGGTAAAGCCTGGGAACAAATGGTGCCTTTTATTTACCTTTTTGTTTCTTTACTTTAAAACCCTTATTTGCTAATAGATAATTCTCTGGCTAGTAGTTTACTGTTTTGAGAGTTGAGTGTAATTTAAACAGCATTTTCATGGCACTTTAGAAATAAGAAATGATAATTTTTAAATCCTTTAGAAATGAAACTAGCTTGTTATATTTTGATCCTTCTGAAAGAGACAAAAGGAGAGATTTATTAACATTAATTTTCCACTTTTGATGCCCTCTGTAGGAGGTACTAGTAAAATTCAGATATGTTCCCAAGGCCACAATTTGAGTGTCCTGCTGAATGACTTATTCAGATGGAACTGATAGAACTGTTCTTCCTTGTCACGTGATAAGTGAGCTTATTGAGGAGTTATGCTAAATAGAGCTCTTGATTATAAACAGAGTGTTTTAAACTCTTTTCAAGGTTTTGTGCTCATATATAACCATGCTACTGAGGTTCCCTAACATTTCTGGTAGAGTAAAGAATACATCTATTGGCCACTCAGGAAGGATACTTCCCTTCAGAAAGACTTTTTAAAGTAGTAGGTTATATTGTACCTTGCTACCTTTAATCATTTCAGTATCTTCTATATCTTGAAATTGATATTGTTCCTCAGAAACAATATGGCATGGAACACATTTGTAGACATCTATGATCAAATATGATCAGAGTAGACAACAATGTCCAACTTATTTAATTCATTAACTTCAATAATACATTGACCATTAACCATTAAGAGTACTACATATTTTGCATCTGAGAAAAATGTACTATTAATAAACCTATAAAATACACATCATCTGGCCAGCCACAGGGTCTCACACCTGTAATCCTAACACTATGGGAGGCTGAGGAGGGAGAATCGCTTGATCTCAGGAGTTCAAGACCAGCCGGAGCAAGAGCAAGACCCCACCTCTACAAAAAAATGGAAAAAATTAGCCAGAAGTGGTGACACACACCTGTATTCCCAGCTACTGGGAAGTCTGAGGCAGGAGGATCACTTCAGCCCAGGAGTTTAAGGTTGCAGTGAGCTATGATCATGCCACTGCACTCTACCAAGGTGACAGAATGAGACTCTGTCTCAAAAAAAAAAAAACAAACAAAAAAACACATCATCTCTTCAGATGGTATAATGTAGCAGTTTGTTGTATGCTAGGTGAATTTTGTCAAAAGGGAATCCCCCAATGAAAAAAAATAGCATAATATTAATTACTAACACCATCTGTGCAAAACAATAAGAAAACCAATATTTTAATACAATAACTTCATGCATGTCAGTTATCTTCAATATTAAATGCTACAGTTTTGTTGATGCAGTTTACCTGTCTATTAATTTAAATAATGGATGTCCTCACAGAGGTTAAAACTATGAATAAATGAATTAAAATTAAATATAATGAAACATTTAAATAGATGTAACATGAATCTGATTCATTCTCTAAGAATATGTCCTGTATGCATGTATATACACAAATTACTGTACCATCTGCTAGGTTTTTACAGGTTGAGTGTGAATTTTCTTTCCACACATGAAAGACATATTGTGGATTCCTTGTAGTGAAAAGATTATTCAGTTGAAAAGGTTGAGACAATTGGTCTAACTAATGCCTGGCAGTGGTCAGACTCAAAGAGTACCTTCAAAAGATAGGGGCATGGGTCATCATAAGAGAGATCATTTTCTATTTAAATTTTGAGCTCTCATGCTAACATTTTGCTAATTATGACAACGGATGCTGCTCCAAGCACCAAGGGACCCCTTTTCATCCGTCCTTTTAAACTACTGTAACCTGCCACCTGGTACAGTCTTTTTATATCCACTTTAAGTTCTGGCTTCAGTAAATATTTATTCAAAAAATTAATGAATTATATTCCAGAGAAGGGGATGGTGAGCAAAGAGGCTTTTCTTAGCTGTCAGTACAAGTAATCCCTTGGTTGGCTTATTTAGACAGTTTATTACCTACCACTGCCAAAGTTCTCTTTCTAACCAAGGCACAGACTTCAGAGCCTCAGAACACACAAGATATGGTTTGGTAATCATTATTGCTGGAAAACATACAGGCAAGCAATAGACTTGTTATTTTGGGGATCTTTTGTACTAGCCAATTAATCTAAACCTTTCATTAAATAATACTGAACAATGGTAATTAAGCTTCCTTAGTTTACTATGTTCTGCTGTAGCTGGGAAGAAGTTCTCATGTCTTTAGGCTCCACCAGCCTCTCAGATAATGAAATTCTCCATTAAGGAGGGAGGAGCTCAACATTCCATTATGAATATTTAGTCCTAACTCGTAATTTCTATGTATTTTTAAAAGTTGTATCTTGTTTATTTCTTTAGATATCATTTGGGATGAACTTCAGGGATGGCCTTACCACACAGGGTAGTGTTTATAGAATATAGACACTGACGCCATAGTCCTGGGTTTGATTTTTGAATTTCATAGCTGTGTGACCTTGGATATGAATTTCAAATCACTTAACTTCCATTTCTAAGCTATAGCCATCCTTACAAAATGAAAATGATGCTGTGTCCTCTTGCTAATTATATACCAGCATGGAATAAGGTAATATCATGATCATCACTAATTATTATTTATTGTTCATCTATTGAGGTAAAGCAAGTAGAAGATTAAAAAGGATATTAGCCTTTCAGAAAGAGTAATCACAGAATAAACATTAATGCAAATATAAGTGAAGAGATTCTCGAAGTCATTTGTAGTAAGGAAAAGCAAAACTAGATAGCACAGGAGAAGTTTTCCCCCAAATTTTAAGGTATGGTGTAGTCAAAAGTGTGAAGCAATAGGTACTCTCAGACACCACGAGAGGGAGGATTTAATGTCACATCATTTGAGGGAGTGAAATTTAAAAGCAGCTCAAAATTTGAAGTGGACTTGCTTTTTGACCCAGAAATTTTACTTTTGGAAATCTATCCTAAGGTGATTTTTAGACACATCGGGAACAGATGTAGATATCCCGCTTAATCTCACTACCCCCTCAAAAAACATAAAAGAAAACATGCTGATATAAAATAATGAATACATTATAACCAAATTCAAAAATAAAGGCATAAGCACATGGGTACCTATATACACACAAGTGAAATAAGAATTCATCAATTTCAAGAAATAAAAAGAGAACTAAAATTCCAGCATGAAAAGTGAGTAATAAACTATATGAATTTTGACTTAGGAGCACTGATATTTTCATTCCCTCTAATGCACAGAAGATGTAACCTCTATCTAAATGAGACAAAAGATTGGAACTAAGATTCTGATGTATAACTTCCAGCCAAAATAGGGATTCCTATGACAAGGGGATCAGAAAATCTCTATCTATTGTCCTTTCAAAGCTTTCAAGGAGCTGTCTGTCTTTCCAGCGTGGGCAGTAAAAGGAATGAATTTTGATGTGAGAACTTGGAGGCAAAAGCTACATATTAGCCATCTATCTTTTAAGTGATAAGGCAAGATTTGAAACCCTAAAATTATTTACAGGTTTAAATATTTTTAATTGATAAATTTGCCTTTTTCTTATGAAACTGACAGCCATCTAACCTATTATAATTCTTTTGGGGGTAGTGAAAACAAAGCTGAGAGATAAATTTTCCAGTAAATTATAAAAGTTATAAAGAATTTCTATGACCAGGTTAAGAACCTAGCCAGTCTGGTTCCAGAGACTTCTACCTAAATAACTTGTGGAAACTACCTAATCTGTGAGGCGTTCACAAACGCAAAAAAAAAAAAAAAAAAAATTATAAGTAGCACCTCAAAACCAGGAGAAAACTAAACAATTTAAAGGAAGTTATTTTTAAAATATTTTAAATGATTAAAGATATAAAAAAGAGCACATCTTAATAAAAGACTAGAATAATACAAAAATTAGACAGACTTGGAAAAAATGAAGTAGAACATCTGAAAGCAAAAAATATAAAATTGAAAAAGAAAACTCAATGGACTGCTTAAATGATAGACATAGCTAAAGAGAGAATGAGAAAACGGGGAGACATGCCTCAGTAAAAAAGCCCAAAATGCAACCTGGAGCAATAAAGAGGTTGAAGACATGCAAAGCAGTTAAGTGAAATGTGGATAAAATGGACATGACATATCTAACATTCATGGAAGACATTTTCCATTGTGATAATAGAAGGGGGAGGAAATATCTTTGGGAAATATATAGCAGAAAATATTCAGATTTGAAAAAGACATGATTACTCAGATTGAGCTCTGAGTAAGAGAAACAGAGCAAAAGTTCTCTTAACTGAATGAGTTTTCTTGAGTGACTCAGCCAATCACTGTGTTTTCTCCATTCTCTCTTGACAGTTCTCACAGTGCACTAAACACATAACTAGGAATTAACTATATGTACATCAGTGCCCTATAGCTCCCACCAGTTGAATTCTGTTTTTAAAAAGTTAGTGTGTTTTGCCCATAACTGTTAGAGAGTTGCACATATTACTTTTATTATCCTAACTAATAAAATATCAATACAAAACAAAGAATTGTGTCAAGAAAAACTAAATCTAATGTTTTGGGAGAATGCCATGAAGCAATGCCACTTAAAAAAATTAGCTGTGAAATTAGAGTTTGGCATAAAAACTGTAAAACTGGAGGTTAAAAGTCATAAATATCTGGAGTATGGTGAATACAAATGCTCCCTACAATGTCTTTAAGTTTTTATCTTCAATATAAAGACATGGGAATTGGAAATTGTAGATAATGCATAATGCATGTAGTTCATGAAGAAAAGATAACATAAAAATCAGGCCAGTAGGCCTGTCTCAAAGGAAAGGACTTGTCATGTTTCATAGTTTCCAAACAATATAAATTTATATAATTGAGTTTAAATTAAGTCATTAATAGGAGCATTAATTTTTTAAATGATTCCCAGATTTAGCAAATGTTTTATTTCCCCAATGAGCTAATGGCTCTGATAAGAGATATTACTCTAAAAAAAATTACAACCATGATAAGTTAGCAACAAAAAGGAAGAATTGCTTGCCAAGAAAAAAAAAAAAAAACAATAGCAGAGTTCAAATCAGCACCTGTGTCTAAGATTCCATTGCCAAATCCAAGGTCATGAAAATTTGTCCTATGATTTCTTCTAGAAGTTATATGATTTTAGCTCTTACATTTAGATTGTTGTGCCAGCACCATTTCTTGGAGCCTATTTTATACCTATTGAATGAGTGCAGCACTCTTGTTAAACATCAATTGGCCATAGATATATGGCTTGATTTCTGGATTCTCAATTCAATTCCATTGCTGTGCATGTCTATCCTTATGCCAGTCCCACACTGTTTTGATTGCTGTGGCTTTGTAGTAAGTTTTAAAACTGGGGAGTTTGGGGTCTGAGTCCTTCAACTTTGTTCTTCCCTTTGAAGATTATTTTTGCTATTTAGGGCCCCTTGCCATTCTATATGAATTTGAGGATTGGATTTCCCATTTCAGCAAAAAAAGGCTATTGCAATTTTGATAGGGATTGCATTGAATCTGTAGATCACTTTAGGTGGGTATTTCCATCTTAACACTATTAAGTCTTCCAATTCATGAACACAGGATATCTTTTTCCATTTGTTTAGGTCTTCTTTAATTTCTTTCAGCAATATTTTGTAGTTTTTATTGTATGTCTTTCACTTCCTTGGCTAAATTTATTCCTAGGTGTTTTGTTTTTTGGATACTATTGTAAATTAAATTGCTTTCTTGGTTTCCTTTTTGGATTGCTCATTGCTGGTATTTAGAAACACATTAATTTTTGTCTATTTATCGTGTACCTTGTAATTTTCCTGATTTTTTTTATTAGCTCTGATAGCTTTCTTGTGGATTATTTGCAATTTTCTGTATATAGGATCATGTCATCTGCAAATAGAGGTAGATTTACTTCTTTTTTAAAGATTTGGGTGTTTTTTACTTCTTTTTCTTCTCAAATTGCTCTGGCTAGAACTTCCAGTACAATGTCAAATAGCAATAATGAAAGAATTAATCCTTGTCTTGTTCTTGATCTTAGAAACCTTTCAGTCTTTCATCCTTGAGTCTTTCATTGTGTTAGCTACAGGTTTTTCATAAATGCCCTTTATCATGTTGATACACTGACTTTTAAAAATATGAAACTATCTGGATATTTTAAAAACAAGTGAAAAGGTGAAAAACCAACTCCGATGTTTCAAAGGAAACTGAAATTAAGGCATTCTAATACCCTTAGATTTTTCTGAAGTAGAATAGAGATATTAATTAACACTTTAGACTTTAAGTATTTTTTTAGTGGTTAACTTAAATGTTTAACATGTTCACTTGACTTATTAGAGTCTATATTTAATCAATATCTTGATATTGCCCAGTTAAAAAAAAAGGAGAAAAGCACAGGGAATAGAAAATAAATAGATAAATAAAATTTGATTACTTGGATAAAAAGAATCTGCTAAAAATTAGAAAATCTCAGATTTGATTCTTTAAAAATTCAAGAGCATATAACTCTGAATAGTACATAATTATAAAGGAGGCATCTGGAATATATTGAAAAAAATATAAGTTAAAAAGATGGAAAAATTTGTACTAGGAAAATAACCAAAAGAAAGCTGGGCTACAATTTTAATCACAGGCACGATAGACTTTACAGAATTCTTGTCTATCTGCTACTGGAAGGATACCAGCTCACACAATCAATGAGAGCAGGAAGACAACTGGAAACACCAGGAACTGAGGAAGCTCAGAAGGAAATCAAGAAGCAGGAAAGGCTGCAACACTCTTGGGCAGAAATAGCCTGGTCAGTATGTTGCCACAGCTGCCGCAGCTGTCATCACCTCCCTTGCTGTTGCCACTGTGAGGAGTCTGAACCCAAAATTCCTTGATTTCTTGTTTCACTCACGTAAAGTTCAGAGTCCTAGGAAGGTGACTGGCTGAGCTGGTGTGTCTCATGCTTTTCCTGGCTGTTAGAAGGAGCTCGTAAGAAGGCTTGGATTCTATAGTGGAGGCACACAATAGGAATTGGTCTCTGGCCAACGTGATCAATAGTGGAGAATTAGAAATGCACCAAAGGGAAATTGGGAGGACTTTATGAAGAATAATATCTGAGAATTGTTTTTAAATGTCTGGAAAGGTACGAGCAATTAAAAGCAATTACTAATATGGAAGGAAAAGGATAGACCAAATGGGATTTTTAAAATTCTATATATTTATATACATTTTTACATCTTTCTTATGATGTAATTGCACTCATGTGTGGCTTGTGTATTTTTTTAAAAATAGTTCTTAAAATTATATTTAAAAAAGAACTTTTGCCTTTAAGGGTGGGAATTATATACCCACAGCACTTTTAAACTTTCATGGGAATAATTGATGAAAACCTTGCTTCAGCAAAATTCAAGGGAGGAGAAATCTTCCCGGGACTGTAGAAATTTCACCGTTGGCTAATCTACTTTTTTTTCCCCCTTGAAATGTGTTAGCTTCATCTACCTTTAGAAGTTTCTTCTGTTGAAAACTCTGGATGATTTTTTTTCTCACTCTGAAGCCAGCCAGATACTTTGTAGTCAAATAAATTGTCAGAAAAATTGCTGTATCTAGAGATTTTGCTGTAGTAAAAATGTGGTCACTGCCTTCTCAGGGTAGCTCACCATTTTGGATTACATTAATATATAAAAACTCATGAAAAATAAAAACTGCATTATATCATTTTTGAATTAAGCATGCTGCTAGGGAAATTTAGTTTTTTATATGTGCAGGCATGTTTTGTGTGTGTGGGTGCATGTGTGAAAGAGAGAGAGAGGGAGAGAAAGAGAGAGAGAAGAAATGGAAAGGAAGAGAATGAGGGAGAAAGAGAGAGAGAGAGACAAAGGCAAACAGATAGAGACACTCCAACTCTGTAAGGCCAATGTAACTTTACTTACATTCCAAGAGAGACAACCTGGAGCATTAAACCAACTGAAATTTGTACCTTTACTAATAATAGTTATCCAGCACTGTAATTGTCTACAGCATAACTCAAGTGGGTTACATCTTGGAGGTTTCTTCTGTGATACGGATTCATTCATTTATGTCTTTAGCAAACCTCTATTAAGAGACTCGTGTGGCAATTTTCATGGTAGACAATGAGGACGCAAGGTACACCAAACACAGGATAGGGAGAGATATACAACGAATTAGGCAATTCATATAGTAGAGTGTACTGTGTACTAAGATTTCCAGAAAGTTTTGGCAGCTCAGAAACAAGACAATTTCTACATGGGAGTGAAGATTTGGTAAAGGAGAGTGTTGATGTGTGTCAAGAAAGAAAACTTGAATGAAGTCTAAAGGACAAAAGCTACAATAGAAAAAATAGAGGGTTTTTTTTGTTTGTTTGTTTTTGTTTTTGTTTTATTTTGTTTATTGAGACAAAGACTCACTCTCTCACTGGGGTAGAGTGCAGTGGCTTCATCATAGCTCACTGCAGCCTCAAACTCCTGGGCTCAAGCAATCCTCCTGCCTTAGCCTCCTGAGTAGCTGGGACTACAGACATGTGCCACCACATCTGGCTAATTTTTAAAATTTTTTGTAGAGATGAGGTCTTATTATGTTGCCCATGCTATCTTGAACTCTTGGCCTCAAGTGATCCTCCTGCCTCAGCCTCCCAAAGTGCTGGGATTACAGGTGTGAGCCACTGCATTCAGCCAAGAGATTTAAAATAATTGATTAATTGGTAGGGTAAGATCTCTGGGAGATTCTGGGGCAATGAGATGGAGTATTTTCAGAATATCATTGCTTTTAATGAGTAGGAAAGGTTTCTGCTTGCAGCATTTGTGACTCTGGATTGATAAGAGGGGGTCTATATATTGGTGTCCACTGGCTGTCTTTATTGTCCAGTATCTATTAACCTTTCTGGGAACCATAACATGTATTTCATTCCATTTGAGTTATCACCTTTCCTGCTTCCTGACCTTTTGGTTTTGTGGAATCTGACATACATTTTGCACACACACACATGCACACACACACACACAGCATTTCTGAGGTGGAGCTCAGGACCTAGGACCAACCACTAGTGTTCATTCCTTTAGCCACAGTAATTGCCCAAGACTTGGGCTTGTGACCCAGTCAGGACTCAAGTAAAACCTATTTACTAATTTCCAGGAAAGAGATGTTCACTTTTGTTAGGCCTGAAACCTGAGAGAATGTTGGGCTGGAGCTCCAGGCAACCTCTTGCTACCATGTGACGCTTGATACTGAAGCCAATATGACAGAAGGCAGAGTAAAGACATGGAGCGAAACCAACTCCTAATTATATTTTCTGGGCCTTGAATCCAGTTTTGTCACTTTATGTGAGCCAATAAATTCCCTTTTAGACTAAGTGAGTTTGGTTATATTTTCCTTTACTTGTGACTAATAGTCCAAAGAGGAAACAGTAGGGTGGGGAATGGAAGAGAACAAGCTAATATTTATTAAGCAACTATTTTGTTTCCACCATATACAGCTAAGGAGCTGCTATTTTTGTTTTTAAGTAAAGTTAATAGTATTCCAGGAAACCAAATGAGAGAACTTGTCTTAGCCCAAAGGTCTGCCTAATCCCAAGTTCTATTCATTTTCCACCATACTGTGCTATAAGTTTGGGCTTTACTCTAGGCCAACGTTTCCTAAACTGAGCTTCAGCAAACACTAGTATTCTGTGAGATTTTAATAAAGGTTATAGAAAAAAAATTTTTTTGTCTTACAAACTCTTATTATGAAAGAAAAATCCCTATTCGTGTATTGATCTGCTTATTTCATATGTCTTTTAGAAGTGGTTCAAGGAGTCTGATGAGTGATCACACACAGCATGAATTAAGAATGGTTAAATATTATGCACTGGTGCATAGGCAACATTTTCCAACTACACAGTATATTGATTTGTAGCTTTTATTTGAGAATTTAATTTTGTGCTTCCAACTTGTTTTGGGGATGCTATTCCATGTGTCACTATTACAGGTTAATACCACACATGACTATGTGGCTGACAAATGGAAAATTTGAATAAAAAACAGACTCTTATTGTTCTCAAATAAAACAACAAAGAAATCAGAATGACTCCAAGTGCACATGGCTAGTGGCAATTGTTAATGTGCCTCCAAAATTGTGGGGTGAACATGGTGAGTGCCAGGTGCACCGTCTGGAGAATGGACACGCTTGAGGCTCTGACTCAGGGGGATGGGCGGGACATGGGCAATGTATATAACCTGAGCTTTTGTACCCCCATGATGAGCTGAAATAAAAAAAAAAAAGATTAAATAATTAAATATTTTGGAAACTGCCCTATATAAGAGTTAAAACATTAACTTTGTATTATTCTCTTTGCTACAATTTACTTTTGAGATATGAGAATTTTGTAACATCCTGGAATTAAAGCAAAATATTGGGACATATTTGTAACTTAAAATGAAGACCTGACTCAGAAATATCATTGCTACTACCTAATAACTTTATGAAAAAAGACACAGAAAAACTTTTCTGATACAAACAATGTGTAATTTTATTTCTTATTATATTATAAAAATATATAATAAATATGGTTTACTTTAGATATTTTAAATTTTTATTCTGAATTTTTAAAAATGATTTAATTTCTTTAAAGACATTTTTGTTCAGTTATAAAAATTTAAAGGGATACAGATAAGAAATTATTTCATCTGAGACCTTTTTTGTCTTCTAAAATGTAAGGGAGCCTTTTATTTTCTTGTACCTATTAGTTTTGCCAGTGAAAGAAATTGCATGATGATTTTTTTTTCACTCCTAAAAATGTGAAGAGGTTGTGTAGGAGGCTCCCTATTCTACTGCCACGTTTTTGGACATTCAGTGGCCCAGCCTCTACCAAAGAGTCTTATGTGTGTCTTGGGCTATTGACAACTTGGGTGCTTTCCTCACAAGTTAAATTGAAAGGGTAAGGAATAAATTCTTGCCTGCTGGAAGATCAATGTGCAATCAGTTGGCTGCTCTCTGAAAGAGGTTCTAGACAGGGCCAGTTTCATGAACTTTTAACCACCGCAGTCACTCAAAACCCTGCACTTAGTTTAGTGCTCTGCTGTCACTGTCTTGAGATTCTTAATATGATTAATTTTCATTTTTCACTAAGTCCCATAAGTTATGTAGCTGATCTTGCATGTAGGAGCTAAGTACACATAGTACATAAAGTAGACAAAAATTCTTGTTCTTGTGAGACTTGCATTCTAGAAGAGACAAAAAATAAACATAACACACTATGAAATAATTAGCTAAAGGAGACATATTAAGGATAAAAATAAAAATAGAAGGAAGAGAGAAAATATGTGTATGTATTTGGTTGGAGTTTGAAATTTTATTTTTTTCCATTTTATTCATTTATTTTTTATTTTTTTATTTCTCTAAGTTTATGAGGTACAAATACAATTTTGTTACATGCATAGATGCATAGTGGTTAAGCCAGGGCTTCTAGGGTATCCATCACTCAAATTTTAGATAAAGTGACTGGGAAATCTTCATTGAGAATGGAACGTTTGAATAATGACCCAAAGATAGTGCAGGAGTGAGTCATACTAAGATATAGTAGAAAAGTCTTCCAGGCAACGGACCAGTTTGTGCAAAGGCCCAGAGGAGATAATGTGTCTAGAACAGTAAGCCAGCCAATGGCCCTAGAGGAAATACCTGAGGGGGAGAGTGGTTGAAGATGAGGTCAGAGAAGGTAATAAAGGACTTTGGATTTACTCTAATTAATATGTGAAGCCACAGGATGGTTTGGGCAAGGGAATGACATGATCCAAAAGGATCACAGTGGCTGCTGTGTTGAGAATAGACTGAAGGAGAAGAATTCCTGAACAGGAAAAAAAACTAATAGAACCCGAGTGAAAACCATGTAAGTTGTTCACTCAGTAGAGACTACACCACCTGTGGCTTGATGCGGCTCCTAGAGGCTGTTGAATCATGGATCTTGCTCTTATGGTGCCTGGAGTAGGGATGGATTTTCTTCTTGATTCCACCTTGGCTTTTGTCTTCTGGTCCAGTCATCTCAGGCCCCTTGACCTTTCTCTTTCTACACAATTTCTCAATGTCTTACTCACCACTCCAGTAGGGAATCCTTTCTAGTCTGTGGGCAAAGACAGGTTGAGTCCTACCAAGGCTATGTATCACAACAGTCTACCACCCAAAAGAGAACTAATGAAGAACTCATTACTTATCCACAAGTGAAAGCTAGAGACAGAGCTGTGAAAAAAAAATTAGTCAATGAGAAGACAAAGGCCCCACTACTCAGTTCTCTGGATGTCTCGGAGTCATTTGGAAAAATAGATTCTGAGGCAGAAGAGTGAGAAAATGATCAGCATGACTAGTGAATGGGAGCTTTTGCCAAGGTGAGGAGAATGCTTATGGGTGGCAGTGGAAGGATGTACCTGCATGGTCATATTTTCTTGTCATGGGGGAATATACTCCATCCTTAGTAGGACACCACAAGAAGGGCATACATATATGCAATTCTAGTGGGTTGGGGGTTGGCTGATGAATCCCATCTCTGCCCCATTCCATCTTCTGTTCACCAGTCTTTTATGTAAGTTTCTTTGCCCATAGGGCTGCCATATTGTTGACCCAGGACCACACTCTGTATTTTACCAAACCCCAATTCTCAGGATCATTTGATAATCACACATATGATACCTCACTGCAAAATTCCTAGAGAAAAGCTGATTGACCTAATTTGGGTCAAATGTTCAACTCTGGCACAGGAATTTTTGGCCATTGGGATCAAGATAAATACAGCTTTCTGGGAATAGTAGCCAAAATATTTAAGAAAAGCATTTTGCCTGAAAAGAATGCTGAGGTTTCCCATCTTCTGGTCTTGTCTAATGATTGTATGTCTTGTATTACATAAACAATACTATAAGCGATTTTAGAGCCTACTTCACAATTTTGGAGACTATACAGTCTAGAGATATACATGTAGAGAGAGGGGTTTTTTACACAGGGTTATGGCAAAGATTAACTTACTCTATCCCTCTATCTTGACATTGTTGAAAAATTTTATTTATAAATCAAATCACCTTGGATTACCACATTCAGTAACATGATTAATTATTCTTTCTTCAATCATATAAACTTGGAAGTAAAATTTGATAAGCTCTGAATACCATGTTGTAGTGTAATTATGTAGATGTATTTTTGCTTGAGGCCAAACTTTTCTTTATGTTGTGTTGTCATTGCTGTTAGGTTCGATTATTTGCTTACTAAATTCTACAAGAGATAAAATCAGGTTACATTGTAAAATCAAGTTACACTGAAAATAAAATAAGAATCTTATTTTATTAATTGCAAACTAAAAAGAAGTTATCCAATGACTCTTGAATGGGAACTTAAATACTTATTTCAAACATTTCTTACAAGCATTAAAGTACTACAAACCTCTTCTTCCCATAGAAGGATGGCAAATAGCTCAATTTATTTCTGAGCAATTTTATCTCCTTTTCTGAGTGTTAAATTTAGTATTCTTATATAATGGCTGTAATGATTTAATCTTTTCCTATATCAAAGGACACTTAGGTTACTTTCTTTTATTTCTAAGAGTATTTCCTGTGAGTATTTAGTTTATGCTTATTTATATTTGCTAGAGCATATATGAAATAATCCCTCCTGTTTTACCAATATTGAAAATAAAGAGGAAATTTGATAAATTAATAGACAAATATTTAGAAAACATATTATGCTTAAAATTTTAATTTTCATAGGTTTTATATTTTAAGGCTATAAATAAATTCTTCCTAAGGATTTATTCTAGAACAAGAGGGAAGAGGCTTGTAATGTTATCTATCTCTGCTATACTTTGTTTCAAATATTTCTGTACACTTTCAAAATTGCCTTACAATTATGCTCTTACTAATGGGATTAGGTGCCTATCATTGCGTGACAATTGGCTCAAAACTAAGATGCTTAAAATAACAAATATCTATTATCCCACAGTTTCTGCTGGTCAGGAATTTGGGTGCAGCTTAACTACTTGCCTCTGACTCAGGGTTCACAGGCTGCAATCAAGGTGTCAGCTGGGGCTGGAGTCTCATCTCAAGGCTTAAATGAAAGAAGATCTGCTTCTAAACTCAATCCTGTAGTTGGTGGCAAGACTCAGTCCCTCTTGGGCTGTTGGATTGAGGGTCTCAATTCTTTATTGGCTGTCGGCCAGAAGCCTTCCTCAGTTCCTTGCCCTATGGGCCTCTCCACTGGGAAGCTCACAACAAAGCAGCTGCATTAAGTAAAAGAAAAACTCTGAGAGAAAGAGGCAAAGAGAGAGACAGACAGAAAAGGAGACAAAGAAGGAGAAAGCGTAGACAGATCCCAGAGTGGTTTTGTAGTCTAATTGCAATAGTGACATACCATCACATTTGCCATATTATATTCATTAGAATCGATTCAGTAGATCCACCCCACAATCAAAGAGAGGGAACTACAGAAGAGTACAAATGCCAGGAGGCAAGAATCACAGGGAGCATTTTAGCGGCTGCCTACCATACTGATCATTGCAACATTCAGGAAATAGCTTCTATTAGAGAAATGTTTAAGAGTTGTGTAGGGCCTTCTGTTGAAGCATAGATGACTGACAACATACCTGATGTAGTACAGCTTTGCTGTGGAAGTCAGAAGACGGGTTCTCAAACTAGCTATATCACCTGTAATCTTGAATGCTTTGTGCTTTAAATCTCCTCCTAGACCGGAGGAATAAGACCCAGACAAGTGTGTTGAGAAACACAAATAAGTATAGGAGTGGGGTGGAGTGACCAGGAGCTGTGTAGTGTAGGGAAGAGGGAATCCAAATGACAATTTCTAAGTGAAATGGTGAGAGTATAAATGAAGCATCAACACAAAGAAGCACTAGGTAAAAGGTGCAAACCAGGAGGAAGCAACAAAACAGCCACTGAGTAAATGGGTCTGTAAAGGCATATGGGAAGTTGAAGGTTGGAAGATTTTCTGAGGCACTGGAACTTAAGGAGGAAGCACTTAAGAAACAAACTCCTCCAGACAATGCATGTGATCACTCCAGATCTTCATGTTCCTGTGTAATGAATAAGGGTAGGGGGTGGATAGGTCAAATATCTTCTAACCCTGTTTTACCAATTCCATTAAATTAAGTGTAAAGAAATATATTCATCATAGAGGAGAGGATAATAGGGCAGCATTAGCAGATAAAACACGTAAATACCTTTCTAGAAGAGAGAAACAAAAGAGAAGTTTACTGAGGGTTAAATCAAAGGTAGAGAATAGAAGCCCAGTTTATACCAGAGAGGAATTCAGCAAAGAAAAGAGTTCATCTGAGCAGCAGAACATCTGACAGTGACAGGTGACAGGTCCCAGGCTCAGAGAAAGAAGGAAGCCAAAATCAGGAAGCCAAAATCAGCTGGTTAGCTGATCTATGAAATGATTATTTGATTCTTGGTGTTGGTTGTTGTTATTGTTGTTTTGTAGAGACAGGATCTCACTCAGTCACCCAGGCTGGAGTACAGTGGCATGATCATAGCTCACTGTGACCTCAAACCGCTGGGCTCAAGAAATCCCCCACCTCAGGCTCCCAAGTACCTAGGACTGCAGGCACACACCACCATGCCCTGCTAATCTAAAAAAAATTTTTTTAGAGATGGGGTATTGCTATGTTGCCCAGGCTAACCTCAAACTCTTAGCCTCAAGTGATCCTCTTGCTTCAATTTCCCCAAATGCTGGGACTATGCTTGGCCTGTGAATTTATTTTTGTAGTTATTTCTACACACCTTCTTCCATTTCCAACTCCTCTTGAGGGAATCTTCAATAACCAATAGCAAAGAGATAAAAGTGCCTGGACACTTGAAAAATGAGTCATGGAGGATCAACTCATAACTAACCTATTACTTAAAGCCTAAGAAAGAGAAAACAAAGGAAAAGCAAGAGAGAAATTTACATTAAAAAATGACAATGTGCTAAAACTAAAAAGAAAGATCATAAGAAGACAAGCAAATGGATGTAAAAAGAGATACTCTTAGACACGTGAAATTTTAGAACAATAAGGAGATAATTCTAAAACTCCCATTAGGAAGTCAAATGTCCAGACTTTTCCAGGAGCTCCCCAAAAGACTGGTTTATTCCTGCCTGAATCTAAGCACTGACCAGAAACAGTGCCATGTTGAGGGCTGCTGAGAACAAAGGCAACAATGTGGAGCACTCACTTGCCATCATGCCCCGATTTCAATGTGGAAAGGGTGGAAGAAAACCTCCAAGTCCCAGCTTCTTCCTGGAGAGGAAAAGAATCAGAGCCTGCATCTAAATTTCTGGCTTTGGGGAGCTGCCTGAGGGAATTAATTTGTATCTTGCTTGTCTCACAGCATTGAGGGCACCTGGCACACTCTAGATGCCTGGGGACTGCTAAGAACAAAAGAGAGCAGGGAAGCTTGCAGCTGCTTCACAGGACCTGTGATACAACAGAAAGACTGATAAAGCTTGTCAGCCTCTCTCATAAGATGGGGGAGAGAAGAGTGGAACACACAAATTCCCCATTTTTTCAGGAGGCTGCCTGATGTGTTGGTTTCTGTCTTGCTTATCTCAGAACACTGATGGTATATGAATTACCTGATAAAGAATTCAAAATAACTTTCATAGGTATGTTTAATAAGCTCAGGAAATCTATTCATGAACAAAATGAGAATATCAACACAGAAATAGAAAATATATTTAAAAAAAAAATAAACAGAAATTTTGGAGCTAAATACCATAACTAAATTGAAATTTTCACTAGAGGTGTTCAAATGCAGACTTGATCCAATCAGAACAAAGAATCAGTGAAGTTGGAGACAGTTCATTTGAAATTATCCAGTTAGAGGAGCAAAAGAAAAAAGGAATGAGAAAGAATGAAGAGAGCCTAAGGGATTTATAAGACACCATCAAACAGATCAATACATGCATTATGAAAGTCCCAAAACAAGAAGAGAAAGAAAAGAGCAGAAAGCTTATTTGCAGAAATAATGGCCAAACTTTCCAAATTGGGGGAAGGAAATAGACAACCAGGTTCAAAAATCCTAATGGACTCCAAGTAGAAAAAAACAAAGAAGCCCAGGTTAGACACATTATAATTAAATTGTCAAAAGTCAAAGACAAATATGTAGCAAGAGAAAAACTAGCATGAGAAAAACAACTCCTCATGTATCCCTTTCCATCAGGCTATCAGCAGATTTCTCAGCAGAAACCATGCAGGCTAGAAGAAAGCAAGATGATTTACTCAAAGTGCTATAAGGAAAAACTGCCAGACAATAATACTATAACCAACAAAACTCTCTGTCAAAAATGAAGGAGAAATAAAAACTTTCCCAAATAAACTAAAGCTGAAGGAGTTCATCACCAGATCTTTCTTAAAAGAAATGCTATAGGGAGTTCTTCAAGTTGAAACAAAAGAACACTGGACAGCAATATGAAAGTATAAATCTCACTAGTAAAGGTCAATATTTAGACAAATACAGAATACTAAAAGACTGTAACAATAGTACATGAATCACTTTTAATTATGGTATAGAAGTTAGAAGACAAAACTATGAAAAAACCACAAATATGTTAATGAATACACAATATAAAAAGATGTACTATTTGACATCAACAAATAAGAGATGGGTAGAATAGTGAAATCTTTAAATGTAACTGAAATTAAGTTAATCAGCTTAAAATATATTGTTATAACTAAAAGATGTTTTATGATAGCCCCACAGTAACCACAAGGAAAATACCTATAATAGATATATAAAAAAAATAATGATGAAATCAAAGCATGGTATTACCAAAATTTTAATGAAAGGAAGGAAAACAACAGATAAAAGGGACCATAAAAGCTCTAATACAGACATACAAAAATTAACAAAATGGCAAGAGTTCGTTCTCATTAATCAACCTCTTCTAGCTTCCAACTTTTCTCATGCAGCTTCCTCACCTCTCTCAGCCTTCATGGAATTCAAGAGATCTAGGATCTTGCTCTGGATTAGGCTTTGGCTTAAGGGTGTGTTGTGGCTGCTTTTTATCTTCAATTCAAACCAGTACAGCTTTCTCCATATCAGCAATAGGCTGTTTTGTTTTCCTATCCATTGTGTGTTCACTGAAGTAGCACTTTTGATTTCCTTCAAGAACTTTTCCTTTGCATTCACAACTTGGCTGTTTGGCACAAGAGGCCAAACTTTCAGCCTATCTTAACTTTTAAAATGTCTTCTTCAGTAAACTTAATTATTTCTAACCTTTTATTTAAAGTAAGACTTACAACTCTTCCTGTCACTTGAACACCTAGAGGCTATTGTAGCTTATTAATCAGCCTAATGTCAATATTGTTGTGTCTCAGGGAATAGGGAGGCCTGAGGAGTGGGAGAGAGAAGGGAAAACGGCTGATCAGTGGAGCAGTCAGAACATATAAAACATTTATCAATTAAGTTCACTGTCTTATATGGGTGTGGTTTGTTGTGCCCCCAAAACAATTACAATAGTAACATCAAAGTTCAGTGATCACAGATCACCGTAACAGACACCATAATAATAATAAAGTATGAAACATTGCCAGATTTACCAAAATGTGACACAGAAACAGGAAGTGAGAATTGGAAAAAATGATGCTGGTAGAATTGCTCCATGAACGGTTGCCACCAACCTTCAGTTTGTACAAGGCACAGTATTTGTGAAGTACAGCAAAGCAAATCAATAAAATGGGTTATGCCTGTATGAATTGACCACTTTATCATTGTATAGTAACTTTCCTTATCTTTTCTATAGTCTTTGATTTATAGTCTGTTTTATCTGATATAAGTATAAATATTCCTCCTCTTTTTGATTTCCCATTACAAGGAATATGGTTTTCCACCCCTTCACTTTCAATCTACATGTGTCTTTATAGCTGAAATGAGTTTCTTGAAGGTAGCATGTAGTTTGGTCTTGTTTCTTAATCTGTCCAGCCACTCTATGCTTTTTAAATGGAGAATTGAAACTGTTTAAATTTAATGTTATTATTAAGAAACTATTAATCTTTAACTACTGGCATTTTGTTGCTTGTTTTCTGCTTGTTTTAAGATTCCTCTCCTTTCTTACTGTCTTCTTTTGTGGTTAACTGAATATCTCTAGTAGTATGTTTTAATTTGTTCCTTTTAATTTTAGTGAATCTATCATAGACTTTTGCACTGGGGTTACCATGAGACTTACAAAAAACATTTTATAGATATAACAAGTTATTTTATTTTAAAGAGATGACAATTTATCTTAGAACACAAATAAAAAAATTGAAACAAACAAAGGCAAAAAACCCACAAAAATTCTATACTTTAGCTCCATTCTCCTCATATTTTAATTCTTAGTGGTCTCAATTACATAGTTTTGAATTACCTGTCTCTTCACAGGCTGTATTAAGTATTGCTTTCTTTGATAGATTTGTATTTTGGGCTTCACACTTGAGGCATGGATGGATTGCACACCACACAAATACAGTAATAGAATATTCTGGGTTTGCCCTTGGATCTTACACATTGAAAAGTTTTCTTTTGCACATTAGTGTTTATTTCTTTCAGATTGAAGAATTCCCTTTAGTATTTCTTATAAGATAAGTCTGGTGGTTATGAATTCTCTCAGCTTTCATTTTTCTGTAAAAGACTTTATCTCTCCTTCAAATTTGAATGACAACTTTTCTAGATACGACATTACTGGGCTGCAGTTTTTTTCTTTGAGTACTTTAAAAATGTCCTTCTGCTCCCTCTTGGCCTACAGGGTGTTTCTGTTGGAACGTTTGTTGCTAGATGAATTGGAGCTTCTTCATAAACCATTTGCTTCTTATCTCTTGTTGCTTTTAGGATCTTCTCCTTTTCCTTGGCTTTTGAGAGTCTGATTATTAAGTGTCTTGGGGTAGTCTTATTTAGGCTGAATATCTTTTGTGTTCTAAGACCTTCCTGTACCTGGATATTTATATCTTTCTCAAGTTTTAGAAAGTTTTATGTTCGTATTTCTTTGAATAAGCTTTCTACCCCTTGCTGTTGCTCAGCTCCTTGAACATCAATAATTGTTAGATTTGGTCTTCTGAGGTCATTTAGTATACATTGTAGGCAATCTTAATTCTTTTTTTTTCTCCTCTGTGTATTTTCATGTAGCTGATCTTGAAGCTCTTTGATTCTTTCCTCTGCTTGGTACATTCTGCTGTTGAGAGCCCTCTAAAGAGTGTCTCAGTTTAGCAAATATACTTCTCAGTTCCAAGATTTCTGTTTGATCTTTTTTATTTCAGTTTCTTTGTTCAATTTCTCTGATAAATTTCTGAATTGCTTTTCTGTGTTATCTTGGAAATTACTGAGTTAGCTTAAAACTGCTACTTTGAATTCTTGGTCATAGAGCTCACAAATTGCCATCTTGTTTGGCTCAGCCACTGGAATTTTGCTTAGTCCCTTTGGGAAGTTCATGATTCCCTGTTTGCTACCGTTTCTTGTGGGTATACATCTATGTCTTTGCATTGAAAGATTAGTAATTTATTCCAGTTTTCTCTGTCCAGCTTATTTTGGTTTTTATTGAATATCTTTGTTTAGCAAATCTTTACTGCTAGGTCGCTGCCTCCTTTTTGACTCTAGATGGCGGATTAAACCCAGGTCCACCTGGGCTCTAGTAAATGGCCAGAGCCCTGCCTCTCCCAAACGTGGTAGGTCCCAAAGGGATTACCCCTGCAGTGTGGGCTAACCTGTCAGTGGCTAGAGGTTCAGGGATGGGGGCGGGGGGGGACTGGGGAATGTACTTCCTCCAGCCACTCTTATTTGGTGCCTCCATTGGCCAAGATACAGAGCAGAGTTTCCAGGTTGGGGATTGCAGTCCCTGCCTCCCTGTTTTCCTTTGCCTGTCCTCTAGGATATTTCTCCCTCCAGGTAGTCATGATGCTACCCATGGGTTTGCAAAAGGATAGGTCTCCTTCCAGGGAACCCAAGAACATGGAGAAGTTGGTTGATCACTTCAATTTCACTTTTTCCAATGTAGGAACCATGAGTTGAGTGTAGATTTTCCATGAAGTTGGTGCCTGGCAGTACGGGGCATAGGGGTTGTAGATTTAGAAGTCCAGTTCTCCACTGTCTGCTTGGAGTTTTTCCACTTCTCTGTGACCCCAGGAACTGTCTCATCCTCTGGATTGTTGCTGTAGAAGATCTCAGTGTTGTATATTTGGTGTGTTTTTTTGTTGTGGTTGTTGCTTTGTTTTGTTTTGTTTGCAGTGAGGAGAGAAGCCACCTTGCCTCTACATCACCATTTGGGAACTGGAAATCTAGCTTATACAATTCTCACTGAAAAATTAAATGTGAGGAGACTTTCCACTCAATGGGTACTAAAACCACTGTGCCCAGATCAGCTGCAGACAAGAGCAGAGCTCTCAATGGAAATTTTAAACAACTGGGATCAAGATCTTGTAATGCTTCCTCAAAGAATTGTAACAAGACATAAAACATGGCTTTACCAGTATAATCCTGAAGACAAAGCACAATCAAAGCAATGTCTACCAAGAGGTGAAAGAAGTCCAGTCAAAGCAAAAGTGGATCGGTCAAGAGCAAATGTCCTGGCAACAGTTTTTTGGGATGCTGAAGGCATTTTGCTTGTTGACTTTTTGGAGGGCCAAAGAACAATAACATCTGCTTATTATCAGAGTGTTTTGAGAAAGCTTCACCAGAGTCCTTTCCTACCATGACAATGCTCCTGCTCATTCATCTCATCAAACAAGGGCAATATTGCTTCTGTTCCATTGTTCTATTCTTTCTCTCTCTCTTTTTTTTTTTTTTTTGTGGAGACACGGTCTCACTCTGTTACCCTGGGTAGAGTGCAGTGATGTCATCATAGCTCATTGCAACACTACAACCTCAAACTCCTGGGCTGAAGTGATTAAAGTAGCATAAAGAGCAGTGGGTAAAAGAAAGTCCTTACATTAAATGACTTTGGGGGGTGGTAAAAGAGAAAAATAACTTTAATTAAACACAATTTAATTTCAGGTAGATTGAAGTTCTAGTCTTGGGAGGAAAAGGGGTTTCTTAATCAAAAATTTTAAAAAGCAATAACCATAAAGTGAAAGAATGATAAGTTATTTACATTGAAATGAAGATATCCTGTTCATCAAAATTGACCAGTTACATGTATCTAACAAGGACCAACCTTTATAATATATAAAGAATCCCTAAGAATAAATTTTTAAAAAATATAATTTAAATGAACAATTCACATAAGAAGACATACACAAGGCCAATAAAAATATGAAACTATTCATAACTTCATATTACTGAAATGTAAATTAAAACCACAATGAGCTATCATGTCATTTTTATACAGAAAATGTGGAAATAAAATGTCTAAGAGTATCAATACTATTGATGAAAAAAAAAGAGATGACACTTATACTAGTGGAAATGTAAATTTGTACAAACGCTTTAGAGAACCATTTGTCAATAACTATTAGTCATAACCATGACCTGGCAATTTCTGTATTAGGTGCACCCTTGAGAAATTTTTTACTTGCAACAGACATGCAAAAGAATGTTCATAGAAATCATGTTTATAACTGTTACAATGGAAAAATCAACCCAAATTTTATGAAAAGCAGACTTGATAAATAAATTGTGTTTATTTAAGTGGAATACTATACAGAATTGAAAATGAGTGAACCATAGCAATCTGCAGACACATGAATGGGTTTCTCAAACCCAATATTAAGTTAAAAGAAAAAGACCCAAGAAAATTACATACACTTTTAGAACAAATTAAAATACACTGTTTGGTATTTCAAATGTAGATGGTAAAATTAGAAGAAAAACAAAGAAACTACTATGACAAACATCAGGATACATTTATCTTTGGTTGGAGAAAGAAAAGAAAGTTTGGGAAAAGGAACACAGAGATTGGGAGGTAAATGCAGTGTTCTATTTCCTAAGACTGATGAGTAAATTTATGTTCCTATTAATATTATTATACTTACGTGCTATCTACTTTCTTGTACAAGAATAATATGTTTCAAAATTTAAAAATTCACAGTAAAAGAACAGGATATATTCTTGTTGAAGACAACTAATTTATCTCCACACAACGGGATGCTATTTTTTAAAAAGTAAAATATAGTTTTAAAAGATTCTCAGTTTTATTTGAGAGATAATTTGAGAGATTATAAAAGAATATTCTAAAAAGAAGTATAATTAGAGGATATTGACTATTATAAATTGCAGTAGTTAAAGAACTGGGGGAGGGGGGTTGCAGTGGAATATGCAATTAAGCCAGTGGAATAGAATAGACAGGTCAGAAATAGATTTTTGGCTCATAAGTTTTTAATAGCTGATAATGGAGGCAAGGTAAACTGATGGGAAACTTGAATTAGGTTAGAAGAACTATTCAAAACATGATTAAAAAGCTCTCACTTCACATCATATACCAGAAAAAATTTCAGGTATAATTCAGAAAATTAAATTGTGTTTCAAATGCAAGGAAATAGAAGATGAAAACTTATGGGCAGCACTGACATTTTCTACATTAAGGAGATAAAAAAAATTACTTATGAAAGTATTTTAATATATAAACATCTTAAATTTCTCTGTGTAGAATAATAGAAACAAAAATAGAAAATTATTTGGGAAGTTATTGGACAAATATTTTATCTTTATCTACATGAAGAGATTATAGAAATTGGTCAGAAATTAACTTCAATGTCTATTTTTTGGGATTTTAATATGGATATTGAATAAAACAGCAATATGTGTATAATGTAGTCAGTCGATGCAGCAATCATAATAACATAAGCACTAGACATGTCACACAAGTAACACATAAAAAGAAACTAGAAAACAAACATATGAAAAGATGTTCAGTCTTATCAATTTTCTTACTACCTAAAAAAATTCAAACTAATGTATTAATAAGTTGTAATAATAATTGGCATAGCAAAAGCATCATGTAATTGGTGTGTAAACATTGCTGTTATAATTATATTTTAGAAAGTTATTTAGATGCATTGTATCAAATTTCATAAAAATATTTCTAACTGGTGACCAAAAAATACCCTATCTGGGAATTTATCCAAAGGAAATAGTAATCTGAAAATATCTTCAAGAATAAAAATATTAATTACTGCACTGTTTGTAATAGCATGATATAAGACCCTATCTAGGAATTCAGTAATGGGGATGGTGAAGTACATCACCTTGATATGATATTATTCCAAAAGCAAAATGATTTTTTTATTTTATTTTATTTTATTTCACCCTTCCTCTCACAAAATGATTTTTAAATCACTGTCTAGAAACATAACATACAGGTATCAAAACATGTATGTTGTGAAATGATGTGACTTCGAACAGGTATGAAATTGTATATGCTGATAAACAGATAAGATGCATCAGACAAACTACTGAGAGGAAATGTACCAACATGTTACAATAAGGTTTTAAGGTGGTGATATTCTGGGCATCTTTTCCATTTTTCAATAATTTCTTTACTAGGGTCAAATGACCTTCATTCTTAAAAATATATATAAATATAAAGTCATTGCTGATATCTGTAATCAGTTATCTAAGCTTGTATACACTATGTGGATGCACTTGTAGTACTCTACACAGAATATTTTCTTGCAAGTATAACAAATAAATCTCATTGAGGTATTTGCATTTTCTGAATAATCTTGAACTGACAAATATAAGAACACTTTGAAAATAGAGAATGCCTGGTAATAACCCACTTGAACGTATCCCTTAAATTTTAGTGTGTCAAATAATCACAGTTTAATGATTATGAGAATGATGTTGTCTATGTGCCCGTGAGAAAGAGAACTACACAATAAAGTTCCAGAAAGACAATATTGTAGCAGCTTGTATGTATGAACTGCCACAGAAATGAAAAAAACATTCTGCAAGTAAGCACTGGGAATTGATGGAAATATTTTGAGTATTGGTGTTCTCAGTGAGAACAGACCCCAGTCTGCGGCCCCCAAATTTTAAACTGTAAATGATTTAAGTTTACGTCCCCAAAGAAGTGAGAAGAGGGAGGAGGGGAACAACTGTGGTAACATAAAGGCTTCTAAGCCTTCTCAAGATGTCTTGTAAACATTGCTGTGTTTGCCAGACCAACGTATGTAAGTAATAATAACATCTGCTTCTGTATGTATCACTGGTGATCCTACACCATTCACAGACCAGTAGGGAGAAGATTCATCCTGGAGCGTATCACTAATTATCTCTACACCATCTTAGATGGGAAAATGTTTCAAGACTTTTAAAATTTGAGAACTTCGATTTGCAGAAATAATTTTAAATGATGTTATTTCAAAACTAAAAGATCTTTGCTGGCTGCGTTAGATATTTGCTTTAACATTTTTCCCTACATATAATCCAATACAAAGCAGATTCATCCTGTACCTCATACAACAATTCTCATTAAGAAAAGAAAGAAGGAAGGAAGGAAGGAGAAAGGAAGAATGAGAGGAGGAAGAGAGAAAGGCTAGAATGGATATAAAACTAACACTATGGGAAAAGTCTGTTTTTTTTTCCTTTTTGTGATTATTTAATAAGCATTTTCAACATGTATACAGTATTTTCTTTATTGTTTTTACATTCATACAAGTACCCCCAGTTTTTTTATTATTCATATTTAGCTTTAATTGTGAATTAATGATTAATCATTCATTATACAGTAATTTATGAATCACCTGCAGTGTGTGCAGGGTATTCTGTAATGAATAAAATAGACAAAGTTTCTGCCTTCATGGAACTTACATTTTAGTGGAAAGGGAGGACAATTTAAAGTATACTAAAAGCTATATAAATGCAGTGTTAGCAACACATGGTATGAAGAAAAATAAACAGTGTCAGGGATGGAGAAAGACAATATGGTCAGAGAAGAGCTCTCTAAGTTGGTGACATTTGAGCAGACATCTGAATGATGTAATATGGGGGAAGAACATTCTAGGCAGAAGAAATAGCCAAGTATAAGAGTCTTGAGGTGAGAAATAGACTAGGGTGTCTGTAGCAGAGCAAATGAGAGGGAAAGTAGGAAGAGATAAGCAGAAAGAGTATGCAAGGGGAGGGAGTATCTAGATATTATAGTTTAAATATAACTTTATATTTTTATATAGGTCCATTGCTCATTAACTAGAAAATACAAGCAAAGTAAGAAACAACAACAACAACAAAAAACCCTGCTTTTGTGGAATTTTTTGAAAGGAGGTAATTAACACATAAATAATAGATATTTGTTTTTTGTCATGCTAAAATATCCCCAGAGGGTTTATGAGGACTATGTGCACACAGTTTGCATGCACCAGATCATAAGGTTTTGCTGAACGAGTAGGAAACAATGAATGCCCCACGGTGTCATCTGATATTTTAGAAGTGGGGACATTTCCGCGTAGCTGTTGGGGGTACAAAGACACTGGTGTTAGAAAAGTCAGGCACGTATTTCTAAACGAGTCAGAATTTATTTAACATTTTTTTTTTCATCAGAGTGGCAGCCAGAGATTGAACCCTTCCGAAGGAGCCCCTCCAGGCTACCTTGGAAAGGCTTGCACACTCCTCTCCACGTCCGGCAGGCTCAGGATGAAGCACAACTCTGGGAGCTGCCGATGTTTATACATTCGAGTCAGTTCTTTTATCTGAAAGTGTGACCAGTCAGGGAAAGAGAGGCAGATTTTTAACATTTTGTTTCTCTGGTATTGGGGAAAATGGCAGATCTACATTCACTTCACTGATTTCCATCCACAGCAGGTATTAAATGGCTCCTAAAAAGATTTTTTAAAAAAGAAAAGCAAAGAAAAATTTCATGCAAATGTATATTTTGGGACTTTATGAAATATGTAAAATTTTTAGAGCTCTGGTTTATAAATCTGCTATAAACAATGGGGCACTGGAGGTGTCATTTGATGTGTGGCATCCTGCATCATTCCTTAGTGATGATTATAATGTTCTTTAATTTGACAAGATGTTAAAGGAACACTATTTTTAAGTTATTCAGAACTCTCTGGGTTAAAGCATAATAAACGTATCATAAAGTACACTGTGCTAACTGTCCACATTTCTCTATTATTAAAAAATATGTAATTCATATATAATACCACTGATTTAGCAAACTTGAAATTGAAAACTACCTTTGCCTTTTTATAGCCTGATATTGGTAGCCTTTGGAGCCAGCACAACCCACTGTGAAAGCTTGGAATTTACTTAAAAATTTTACAATAAGCCAGGTCAAAGTTGTAGAAATTTATTTCTAGACCAAAAATTTTATTAAAAATTAAAAGTTGGACAAATCTGAGTATCATATAAATTACATTTTTACACAAATACAATTTTGCCTGCAATAAAAACGAATGTTTCAAAGATCACATAATCCTTAATTTTTTTTTCATTTGCTTCACTTTCTGCTTGCGTACTTTTAACTATTTAATAAATGTATTTACAACACAAACACTTTTTCTTGCTTCATTTTGCATACAGATACAAAATGTCTGTGAACACAGGAGAGACCTCGAAAACCTAAAAGTATGGTGAATTAGAAACTAGTCCAAGGAAGTGTGAACTCTGAAGAGATGTGAATTATTATACTTTATATTGTTTCCCTAATAAGCTTAAATCATCCTAAAACTTTATTCATTTTATCCTCATAGATTCTTTGAGAAGGTCTTGGAAAAGACATTATTATCTCCATTTGAGTAAGAAGGAAATTCAATGTGACATTTACTGGCATTTTATTTTAAATTTACTACTATTATTAGTAGAGGTTGAAATAAATTTGATGTATTTCAAAATGGAAAGCATTATAATCCATGAAGAATATTTCCACACTAGAGATAAAAATAAAACAAGGAGTTAAATGTAAAAACGCGATGGAGAAAGCTACTTGAAAGAGGTGAGCTTATTAATTTTTTCTTCCCATATGCCTGGTCTATCTTATTATGTCTTTTATTTGAATTCAACCTGCTTTCTTGTCTTTAAGAAAAAACCTTCAGGCTCCTTAAAGGTTTCAGAGAAGTTTTAAACAGGGATTTGAGAGAGGAGATGATTTTGAATAATGGGCATGAAATAGGAGTGTTTTCACAGTTAAGTACAGCATGGAAAATTTCAATCTTAAAAGTGGGAATATGAAACTATAGACTATGTGTTTAAATTCTTTCTAACAAGGATAATAGTTGTACATTTTAATGTAATTTTCCTCTTTTTCCCCTTTCCAGGGTACATAACCTTCACTGTCTTGGTCTAAGGCACCCATCTCTGAGTTTTTGTGTGAGGAATGACATGGTTAGAGAGGAGATGTGAGCAACGTTGCTGAACACATTCAGAGAGAAAGACAAAAGTGTATGGTGTATACCCAGCTTTTGAAAGTCAAAACAGAATTAAGCAGCAAGGCAGACTATTAGCTTGAAAGACAACTTTCCAGATTTATTTCCCACATTAGCATTAACGACTAAGCCTGCGTGACCCATGCTGGTAGAATTCTCCCACAGAAGAGGAGATAACACTGGCCACCATTAAGGCTTAGCTGAAGTTTGGGAAACAGAGGATAAGAAAAGAAAAGCCCACCCCTTTCAATTTTGGAGATCAGTGGAAGGAGAAACAAGAGAGATGTAGGAATGCAAATGAGCATAATTAAGGTATATTGATGTTTTCCTTCTCTAGGCGGTGTAAGAGTAATGCTTAGGGCAGCAGGGGATGCTTCACCTGCCAACCCTTGCTTCTTTCTGGAGAGTCCTGGAGGAAGTCTCTACGAAGACTGTTGTAGACCAATCTAAGATCAATTTGGCTGGGTAGCATGATCAATCGAGGGGAGACACTGACATTTTGCCTTCTTGAGCCACCCTTGTTTCCAGAATTAGCTATGAGTCTGACTGGGCAGTTTGCTAGAGAGGTTTGCAGGAATGAGAATAAGGCTCTCTATTACCAAAGTTGAAGAACTAGAAGCCATTTAATCTCAGCCAAATTCTAGAGAGGTCTATACTGTCATCAAGGACTAGGAGAGTTTAAGCTGGCCAGGAGGGCTATTGAGTGCAAAGGAGTACCAAGTGGCCAGGTCACTAGTTCCAGCAGCAACACAAGACATCATGCTAGGGAGAGAAGTAAGATAGAGCATTTACCTGGGAACCCCAATAAAATGGTAAGTATTATTTAAAAGGACTACTGTAGTACTTTTTTTTTTTTTGAGACAGAGTCTTGCTCTGTTGTCCAGGCTAGAGTGCCCTGGCATCATCATAGTTCACAGCAACCTCAAACTCCTGAGCTCAAGGGATCCTCCTGCCTCAGCCTCCCAAGTAGCTGGGACTATAGGTGCACGCCACTATGACTGGCTAATTTTTTTTTCTTCTATTTTTAGTAGAGACAGGGTCTCATTGTTGTTCGGGCTGGTCTTAAACTCCTGAGCTCAAGCGATCCTCCTGCCTTGGCCTCCCAGAGTGCTAGGATTATAGACATGAGCTACCGCACCCAGCCAAAAGGACTGTTTTAGTTACTTGATGAAACTTTTAATTAATTTTCTTTCTTATTAATATTTCTTAAGGAAAAGACCAGAAAAATTAAAGGAGTTAACATTTTCTCTGCACATTCAAATTGTGGTACATTTGAAGATGTAGGAACAGAACACATGTTAGATTCATGTTCAGATATACATATAGATGAATATATATTTTATAATTAATAATATTAATTTTTCCATTTGACTTTCAACTCTTCTATATTGATAAACCATTTTATTGATATCACATAACACTATCTTGGAATAAAGGGTAGATGTCACAAAGAAAAATTTCTATTGCTATTTCCCCAAGATATTATATAAGCCTGTCAGATTTTAGGTGATCTTCAGGCTATACTTCCTGCTGTTTAAGAGCTTACACTGTCATCAACGAGTCAAGATTCATAGCCTGGAAAACATAAAGGTCAAGAGCATGATACCATCCTCAAGCTAAGATATTCTGAGAATAGAGAATAGAGGGCTTCAGTTGAAAGGCCATGCTAGAGGATGTGGAGAATGATCCTTCACCACTGTGAAGTCTTCTTCAACATAAATAATGAAATTTAGTCATTAATGTGAGACCAAACAGGGAGCACTTAGAATGATGAACATGGGATTTTATTCTTAATCATATAGGAAATGGAAAATATGTTTTTGAGTCGGCAACCCGAGTGATGAAACCCCAGGTAAGCAATGTCCATGCTGTATAGATCAGTCTAAAGAAAGAAAATTCATTGAGAGTCTATTTCAATACTTCATTGATGTGTTCTCAACTATAACACATAGCTGGAAAAAATCACAGGATATGTTTGAAAGGCAGTTTCAGAAAGAATCAGGAGTGTGGATGACAAGTTGAATAAAAAAGAGAGGAGAGGGGACAGTAAGAATAACATCATTGAGCCTGGATAAAAAGAACTAATGGGCATGGTACCTGATCAGTAGAGGTGATAAATTTGGCTTGTATGCGACTAATGTTTTAAAGAAGTAATCCAAACTTAATATTTCTTCAGTTTTCTTTAATATCTGAACTAGGGTAAGAAGATCTATATTTGAAAGCTCTGTTTAGTAATTATACAAATTTGAGAGGTTTTATTCTCTGAACCTCAGTTTCCTTGTCCCTTAATAGAAGGCTTCTTGAGGTTTTTTTTTTTTTTGAGACTCATTGGAAAGAACAAAATTATATTAATGTAAAACATTATACCAATGCGTTATTACCATTTCTCTTCCCACCAATCAGTGTAAAAGTAAGTAACATCTCAAGATGGCATTTTTGTAATGAAAAGAAACAAAAGAATTTGGACATATGCTAGGTATTTGGAATTATTATATTTTATTTTTATTCTCAAGAATCATCATAAAATAAAGTTAAAACAGATAAGTTAGGATGATGACAAAATACAAAATTTTAGTTTTTAAGTATGAATATGAAGATAAATTTTTCCTCTTGTATTTTAGCATGTCAGACTACTATTTCTTAGTTTTTGTTAGTTATTTCACAGCTCCCACTCCACTGGTTTTTAAGTGTCAAAATATGTTATTAATTTTTCATTTACAAATTAAAACATCTCAAATGGACATTATTACTCTCTTTCCTCTAGGTACCCTTTTAGGAACATTTTTTTTTTTTATTCCAGCTATGGAGAATATAAAGCAAACCACTTATTATCCTTTTTTTGGAATTCTGTAATATTTTTTGTCTCCCTCACTCTTTCTACCTGAAAAACACATGCTCACTATTTCAAATGTTTTGCACAGCAGAAATAAAATACAATTAATATTTGAAGCAGTCTAATTACATGAATATTTACCAAAGTATTAAACAAATGACACCAATTTGAAAGATGCTAGTGTTATGTGAAAAAAAGATGCCACTGTCAAATAAGTTTGGGGAACCCTGATTCAATACTCATAAATATGACCCTTTAATTTAGGACTTCTCAGAGCCTTTAGAAAGCTCTGTTAGTTAAGCTAACGCTAGTTACATAAATAAACTCACAAATTTCAATGGCTTAACAAAATAGAAATATAATTGTTGATCATGGGTATCCTTAATGTTACCAGGAAAGATATAGTCAGTCAGTCATACAATTAAAGGGCATTATGGTGATATAGTCACTGGTTCTTCAAGGCCTTGCCTTTAATTGACACACGTTATTTCTGCTAATAATTCATTAGTCAGAGCAAGTCAAGAAAATAGTCTGGCATATGTCCAAGGCTGGGGATTGTTCTAGGATCTGTGCAGATGAAGGTTTTGCACTCATCAATCTGCAGTTTTCCAAGTCACCCAGGGTTTTGACATACAGGTCATGGAGATTACTTCATCAGAGATTTCATACGGGGTGCCTATAGTGGTACACATCACTGCCATTCATATTTTGTCACCTAGATCTGAGTTGAATAGCTACATCTTATTGAAAAAGAGTTGGAAAATATCATTGTAATTTCTGTCTGTAGAAGCATTTCCCAATGACACCTCTGCTCTGTAGAAGGGAGAGCTTCGATATTAGGTGGACAGCTAAAAATCTCTGTCACATATTAGCATAAACTTGAAGAGCTGTGTATAATACGAGTTCAACAATGCTCTACACAGAGGTTGCCTTCAGCCTGTGACATGCAGTGAAGATGACATTGAGAAAAGTTAACAGTCAACCCCCAATGAACATGTAGTGTGAATGAAAAGTACACATTTGTTGTAAGAGATTTTGGGTGATTTGTTTTCACATACATCTTAACCTACACTTTCTCAGATGTAATTAACAATGAGACTCTTTTGTAGGGTGTTTTGCCCAGAGCTATTGCTCTGAAGAACATATTTTGGGGATCTCTGGAACAGGGAATGATCTCAAAGAGTCATTTCTATTCCAAATAGTTCCATGTGTTACACATTGTCCTCCTGGCTACAAATATCATTGTTGTATGTCAGCACATTTTGAAATCAGGGAAAGCCATAAAAATTTCCATCTTCCTCTGGCAATTTTTCAGATACACAAGCTATATTTATTTTATAAATTATATGTCTCTACTACTTATAATTTAGTAAACAAGTCCATATATTGATATGTCATCTTAATAATACACATTCAAAATATTCAGGCAAGCAATTAGCATGCATATAACACAAATATGTCATGCATCAATAGAATGCATATGTATACAACTATTATGTACCCATGATAATAAAAATAAATAATAATTGTTTATTTTATTAATAAATAAAAATAAATATTAATAGAATACATATATATTTCTAATATTTGATTAAATAATAGAAAGGAGTCCTTAAGAGGCTCACATAATTAGGCCAGTAGCATAGATTACACTGTGGATTTTTATTCACATTTTTATCACAGAATTTCCATAAAAAAATAAACTTGATTTCTATAAAGCATAGTTAAGTATTGATAATTAACAAATTATTTTTAAAATCTTATTGTAAAATTCTTTCAGTCTCTACCTCACAAAACAGATAACTTATGTCTATAAGATCTTATTTCTGATTTTTCTATTAATATTATTTGGCTTCTTTCATATGTGTACGCGCACACGCACACGCACAAACACACACACACTTGCTACTGGTTAAGCTGAAGGAATTGTCAAAGTTTAAAATAAACTTATCGGAAAGAAATTAATTGAGAAAATTCTCTCCATTAACTTACTTTTGTCTGAGGTTTAAGGATAATACATATTTGCTTTTTTTTTTTTTAGTCCTGCATATGAGTCTCCAATACTCAGTTCAAACTCAATTCAAGCATTGTTTGCAAAAAAGTTATCTGGCTTAATAATGAAATAAATGAAAAATAGAATTTATCAAAATCACTTGGAAATCTACTGGTGGGTCTCTAAGAAGTTCTATATTAACTAACACTCCTTTTAAAACTCTTCATGTAGAAAAGCACTGTGCATAGATTGCTGCACATATTAATATGGATTATAGCTCTAATTCATTCCTTACATATCCGTAATTTTTCTAGAATACACATCATATCATAAAATGCACTTCTTCAAAATACTTAAAACTGGTCTGTTTTTCATAAAATAGTCTGAACTCTTTAACATAGCATTCAAAAGCTTCCATGACTTATGCTTATCTTAAATCTTGCCCTTGAAACCCTCTCATCTTACCTGTGTAATATATCAAAGCTGTGTCATTAAAGAAAAGAGCAGGCAACTGTGCATGTTCTAGTCAATTGCTTGGAGCTATCCCTCTTTAGAGAAAAAAATTAGTATAGATGAGCAGTTATCTTGCTCATTGTTTTCTCACTATAAAATTGTAATATGCAAATTTGGCTGTAAAATTGATGTTCAATATATTTTTATAAAAGTAAATAAAAGATGCAGAATATCTGGCATTCATCCAGTCATTCAAAAAACATGAATGAGTACCTACTAGGCACCAGGAAATGTACTAAGATATGAAGATATAGAAGATTTAGAAAAGAAATAGAGATGAATGGAGAAAACAAAATCTAGCATATACATACAACAGAGTACTTACTATTCAGCCATAAAAAAGAATCAATTTCCAATATCTGCTGCAACATGAATGAACTTTGAAAACACGCTAAGTGAAAAAAAGAGCCAGACACTAAATGACAAATATTATATGCTTCTACTTACATGAAATATCTAGAATAAGCAAATTCATGGAGACAGAAAATAGATTAGAGGTTATCAGTGGCAAGAAGAAGGAAGAAGTGGAGAGTTATTACTTAATGTGTATAGTTTCTGTTTGGGGTGCTAAAAAATTTTTGGAAATAGTGGTGATACTTGCGCAACATTTTGAATGTAATTAATAATACTGAATTGCACACTTTTAAAATGGTTAAATCATAAATATTCTACTTACGTATTTTAACCCAATAAAAACCAGAAATAGTCCTTACCTTCAAGGAATTTGGACTTTTCCAGGGGAGAAAGAGAATTATAATATTGCAATAGTAGAAAGCACAATGGTGCTATGAGAAACTGTGGGAGACCTAATCCAATCAGGAAAATGGTTTAGTAAAGGGAAATGATGACTTGGCTGAGCAGGAGTTATCCAGGTAGAGGGGAGAGAGAATGGGGAGGAAATTCTAGCCAGAGACAGTAAAAAGTTCAAAGATAGCTATGTTTCCAGGAACCTCAAATATTTAAGTATAACTAGGATATAAGGTCATGTATATAGCAGGGGAGGGGAGTGCTGCGGAAAGATTAATTGGTTAACAGAGAATTCATTGTCGAACAATTTTCAATTACCTCCTTTTTTGCTTGCCTCCACCATGAGGCTGGAAAACCTAAAGAGTTGATTTCCTTAGGATTTCTTTTAACTGGAAGTGGCCATGTAATCTAGTTATAGCCAATGCAAAACAAGTGATAGTATTCTAAAGACTACTAGAAAAGCATTTGCTTTTCCTGATAAAATGGGCAGATGTAACTAGCACCTCCCTCTCCATTTTCTTCCAACCTTTAATATAAATGTGATACCTGAAACTAAAATAGACTTCTTATAGCCATGAGATAGCAAACCAACAGACTATAGGTGGAGAAGAATGATAAAAAGATCATGGATATTAGATGACATTCTTGATTGGATTCAGCACTGCCTACTTTCAGACTTCTTTTTATATGAATAAAATATACCTATATTCTTTATTCTTATTAATTTGGACTTCTCATTTTTATAGTCAAAAATGTTCCCAAATGGTACAAGAAGTAAGCAGGAAAGTATCACGAAGTATGCCTTACTTAATAAGTATTTCTGGTATGCTTTACTTACTACATAGTTTGGATTTTGTTATGATTTGAGGATTCAAAACAAAAAAGTAATTTGGTCATAGTTCCCTTTTGGAAAACTAGCACTGGAAATCGTGTGTAGTATGAGCATTAGAAAACAGTAGGACTAAACTAAGGAAGGAAGAACTAAACTAAGAAAAAGAAATGATGAATTAAATTAAAAGATTAATGTTGGCAATGAAGGGATGAAGTCCAAAAAATATTAAGAAACTTCTATCAACAGGACTTGATGGTAAGAGAGAAAGGAATCATATATCGTTTCTAAGATATTTAGAAGGAGCGGGGAAATGGATGACAGAATGGGGAATACAAAAGAAAGAACAATTTAGAAGCTGACAAAGCTGATGAATTCACTCTTGGAATTTTTTTTTTTTTTTTTTTTTTTTTGAGTTTGGGATGCTCAAGGAATATCAAAATTGCATATGGGTTTATGGCTCAAGAGACATCTGGTCTGGAGAAATAATTTGGGAACCACCAGTAGAAGTGACAGCCTAAGGCTATAGGGTGGGTGAGACAAGGAAGTAGAATCTGGAGAGCAAGATCATAAATAATTCTGGGAAATGCTGATATTTACAGGAATAAAATGAAGAGATGCCTTTGAACAAGACAGAAAAAGAGTGGTCCAAAGAGGGCAGAAGAAAACAGGGGAGGAAAGGAAAGTGATCACAAATGCCTCAGGGAGAGAAGGTAAAGAAGGAGACCTTGGTCAATGGGTCAAATTCTGCTGTTAAGTAAGTGTTAAATGTTAAGTAAGATAAGAATGGAGAGTTTTTAGCAACTAAGAGATTATAGGTGACCTTGGTGGCAGCAGTTTCACTGGAGTGTTGGAAGGCAGAAAACAGACTGCAGTGGGTTAAAAAGTTAATTTAAGGTGACAAAAATTGTGACAGTGAAAGTAGACCATTCTCTTACAGGTTTGACTGAAAAGAGAAGGAAAAAGGGAGTAGCTGCAAGAGGGTACAAAATTTAGAGACAGGTTTCAGCAAATGTATGGGTTGTAGGTTAAAAGCTATTAGAGAAAGAGAAATTAAAAATACCAGAGATAGTGGATAATTGATGGAGTGAAGCTCCTAAAAAGACAGGAAGGTTAGGATTTAGCATTGCTAGAGAGATTAACTCTGGAAAGGATGCATATTATTTTCTGGTTGTGATATTGGGGAACTGGAGAATGTTACGACTTTATTGAAAGGGCTATAGTTAGTGCTCTAACAAATGTGAATTAATATGGTTATTTGGTGGAGAAGGGATGAAGTTGATACAAACATTAAAACTATGTTTGACCGGCAAAGATCCAAATATGGATCTTGATGGATCTTGAGCATTTAAACTGTTTCCTTCACAGTAGTTCCCCAGGAACCATTTTGCATTCTCACCAGCAACAGATGAGTGATCCAGTCTCTCCGTATCATTGCCAGCATTTGGAAGTGATATTATTTTTATTTTAGCCATTCTTATAATTGTGTAGCAATATCTCATTGTAGTTTTAATTTGCATTTACTGAACAGCTAGTCATATTCAATATCTCTTCCTGTGCTTATTTGCATTGATGAACTATTCATGTTTTTTGCCAGTTTTCTTTTATTTTTTTTTTTTACTGTTTAGTTTTGAGAATTCTTTATATATTTTAGATACAAGGTCTTTGTCAGATACATGGTTTGCAAATGTTTTCTCTAAGTCTGTAAATTACCTTTCATTCTCTTAGTAGGGTCTTGTGGTAGAGCAAAAAAGTTCTAAATTTTGAAGAGATCTAATTTAACAAGTCTTCTTTTTCTAGACTGTGCTTTTGATGTCAAGTCTAATATTTCTTTGCCTATCCCATGATCCCAAAGATTTTGTCCTGTTTGTTTTCTAAAAATATTATGGTTTTACATTTTGTATTACGTCCATGATCTATTTTGAGTTAATTTTTAAAAGATGTAGGTAAAGGATCAATTCTTAGTCTATGGAAGCTCAATTATTTCAACATTGTTTGTTGAAAAGACTATTCTTCCTCCATTAAATTTGTTTGCACTTTTGTCAAAAACCATTCGACCATATTTGTGGGTAACTATTTCTGTATTCTCTATTCTGTTCCATTGCATTGATATCCCTCTACCAATACCACATTGTTTTTATTATTGTTCCTAAGTAGTTGGCCTTAATATTGGGTATAGTGAATTCTCCCACTTATTCTTTTTTTCCCCAAGATTATTTTAGCTATTCTGGAATTTGTGCCTTTCCAAATAAATTTTTGAATAAGCTAGTCTACGTCTAAAAATATTAACTCAGATTATAACAGAAATTGTATTGCATCTGTAAATTTGGAAAGGATTAACATCCTTGCTATGTTGAGCCTTTCAATCCAGGAACATAGTATATCTCTCATTTAAATAATTAGGTCTTCTTTGATTTTTTTGGTCAGCATTTTTGTTATTTTCAGCATACAGATATTATACATGTTTTGTTAAACTTATACCAAAGTATTTCCTGTAGAGGGGAATTATAAATGGTTTTTTTATTTTAATTTTGGCTTCCACATATTTATTTTTAGTATATAGAAATGTGATCGATTTTCATATGTTGGTCTTGCACCTTGCAACCTTCCTGAGCTCATTTATTAGTTCTAGTTTTTCATTGTTTCCTTGGGATTTTATATGTAAACAATTGTGTCATATGTAAATATAGTCTTATTCCTTCCTTACTAAGTTCTATGCCATTTTTCCACTTTTTCTTGCTTTATTACAGTCACTAGGACTTCCCACTACTATTAATATATCACATAAAAGTGGTAATGATGGATATCCTGGTCTTCTTCTCAATATTAAAGATAAAGAATTTAGTTTTTCACCACTAGGTATATGATATTTATATGTTTTATGTAGATGCTCTTTATCAAGTTATGAAAGTTCACCTTTATTCCTAGCTTGCTAATAGTTTTAATCATGAATGGATATTGAATTTTTGTAAAATACTTTTTCTCCACCAATCAATGTGATCATATGGTTGATTTTCTAATATTGGAATAATCTTGCAGACCTGAAATAAATTTCACTTGGTCACATCAGGTGGTTCTTCTCATACATTGCTGCATATGATTTGATAATACCTTGTTGAGAATTTTGATGTCCAAATTCGTGAGAGATATTGGTCTATAGTTGTTTTTTGTACTGTCTTTGATTTTGGTATCAGGATATTACTAGCCATATAAAAATGAATTGTGAAAGGTTTCCTTCTTTTTTATTTTCTGGAAAATGCTGGGTAAAAATGGTATTAATTCTCCTTTAAATATTTGGAAAAATTCTCCAGTGAAACTATCTGGGCCCAGAGACTTTTTAAGGAGGTTTTAAATTATAAATGCAATTTCTTTAATGGTTATAGTACTCTTCAGATTGTGTATTTTATCTCAGTCCTTCTGGTAGTAGTTTTTATGGAATTGATCTATTTCTTCTAAGTTGTCAAAATTATGAAGTAAAGTTGTTTGCAGTACTCCATTATTCTTTTAGTGACTTAAGGATTTGTAGCAGTTTAATTACTGGTATTTACTATTTGTGTCTTCTCTGTCTTTATCTTTGTTAGTCTTCCTTCCAGTTTATCAATTTTAATTATTTTTAAAAAAATAAATGAGCTTTTTGTTCCATTTATTTTCTCTATTGTTTGGTTGTTTTCAATATCACTGATGTTTGCTTTTATCTTTATTATTTTCTTCCTTCCTACTTGTGATTATTTTGTTTTTCCTTAGTTTCATAAGTTAGGACTTAGAGCATTATTTGAGATCTTCCCTCTTTTCTAAAGTAAGCATTTACTGCTACAAATTTCTCTGACTTCATTGCTTTAAAAGTTGTTTATGTTACCTTTTCTATGCACTCATTATAAAAGAGTACTCAGGTTGTGGGGTGTTTGTGAGGGTAAATTGTGGGCCAGAAACATGCTAAGAGATCAAATGTTATTTCCTATACTTTTACCAATAGGATTTCCATAATGAATGTAGTTCGTTCTAAGGTATTCCATCAGGTTTTCCTGATGACTTCTTTCCCCCTTTAAAAAAAAAAAAGACACAAGGAATCCAAAGTATTGAAGATTTTTTTCATCATATTTGAGGCCCTTCAATTAATTAATGGCACAAGAATCCAAACCAGTGGTTGTCAAGTTGTGGTTCATGGACAGTCAGTAGACTTGGGAACTTCTTAAATACGCAAATTCCCAAGATCTCTTTCTGACCTATTGAAATGGAAACTCTATAGGTTGTAACCAGAAATTTACATATAACAAACCCTTCCTTTAAAGTTTGAGAACTACTGGACTAGACACTGATCTGCCCTCCCAAGATATTTCCAGTACACCTTACATAATTCTTCCTATTTTAATCAGGTAGATTCTCTTAGCTCATTAATATTACTGAGAGAATCGAGTGCATTTTCTCAGCTCATAACACATTAAAGAGGCTTCATTTTGGAATTCATATCCTCTACCATCTAAACGCAAAAAATCATTTCCTGTAGCCCTTCTAAACTCCTTTCCCTGCCAATAGAGCCAATATCACCCCACAATATTCTCATGGGGCAACGTCAACTGTTTCTATCAACCTTATTCTGGTCACTGTAACCTGCAGTTGAGCCACCCCAAATTCATTGTATGTTTTTAGGAGCAACATGTAAATGCTTTTACAGAAAACCCTGAAATTTCAGACTAGAGCGCTTGCTTCTTTCCTTTTAAGACTTACTTGAGTCTGTGGTCAGATCATTGTGCCTTTCTCCACACTTCCACTTCTGATTAAGGAAATGACAAGTTGCCCCTGGTAACACAATTGACATCTATAATAGGCTCAGCTTGGAAGACATCCTCAAAGCTATCATCCATCCCTTCCTTAGAATAGATACTACTCTTCTGAGGATCCTCACATAACTATAACTATATCCCTAGAGGTAATATTGGTGACCTTAGGAAAGAACCAGAATAAAAGTACATCTGCATTTCTGTTTCAACAAATTTTATCAGTAATTAATGCCAAAATCTTAGTGAGCTATTACGGCCACCCAAGCTTTACCCATGTTATCTGTTCTGAGAACATATGTAATTTGATTGTTGTCAACCTACACTTCTAAAAAACCCTCTATATATACATAGTCACAAAACTTATCAGTGCCTACCCATTTTAAGGCCAGGAGATCTATTTTGTAAATAGACTACTAAGTGTCACTCCTAGACACACTCCAGCTGGCAACGGATATCACCCTGTGTTCCCTCCCCTTGTTTTGACAGACTATTGCCCCTTGGCAGTCAAAGGTGGCCACTTTGCAGATAATGAAAAGCAAGAATCAGCCAAGGGGAGGCAGAGGTTATGTAATCCACCAACGCACCAGCAGGTTAGAAGCCTCCCCCAACATCTTCCTGCACATCTCAAGAAGCTAAAGGGGATAGAGGTCGGGGAACACTTAATTCCTGTTATCATGTGAGCTTCCTCCACTTTGCTTCAGTGTCCAACTCCTAACCTAATGGTCATTGAGTATCTTAGCAATCTAGTAATATTACTTTAGAAAGCTCCTATAGCAACCACTAAATCCCCAAAATATGTTCAATATTTTATAATTATGGGAACAAATAATAAAAGCAGAAATCCATTCAGGATCTATCTTTATTTGTAATGGATACTCTGGCCTGATATGTGCAGTCTTATAGAATCAGCTCTTATCTTTAAGCACATGAAGACATTTCTTTAATGTGTTCCCATTAGCATAGGTATTTAATAATTTCTACTTTTTGAAATCTGACCTTAATACTGCTCATAGCTTTCAAAATAATTCCAGGAATATGAATTTGGTTTATATTATAGAAAACCAATTTTTATGTGTAGATCTGTAATATATAGTAGCAGACAGTTGCATTTTGCCTGATTTCTAGCACTTAGAAATCATACCAATAATTTGAAGTTCTTTAATGTATTCTCAGAAGGCATTGAATTGAGACAATGGAACTACTCTAGATCTCTTTTTCTCTTAAAGTTCAACAAATATTTTGATTTTTTAGTGTTGCTCATCCTAAACACAAATTTATCTCATTCATGTGGGGAAAAAAATGATATCCTTGTTCTGGAGTTGCCTTTTCATCTTTCGTCTCCTTTCTTTTTCTTTTTTTTTTTTTTAAATCTTCATTAAACTTAAAGCACTCAACTTAGTCTGGAGATCTAGATGATACAGCTTCAGAAGTAAGAGGCACCAGTTTTTGTCAATGTTAGATGTCTCCTATGGGCATCAGCTCACAGGAAATAAATGGGAAGGTCATCTAAGTTCTCTGTGCTCTATACTACTAACAGAACTAGGTCAGCGCTTTAAATAGGTTGGAATTTATCCCTGTCAACACCCTTGTTTGCGTGCATCCTAGATTTGGCCACACAGTAGTGTCCTATGTTCCTCACCTAGGGTATCCTACTACCTTTCTTTAGGAAACACCAACTTAATAAGCATTTAAACAGAGTAAAGTTGGAATTCAGTACTCAAGCTTTGTAAGGACAGCCACTTTAATCTTTAAAACCATGATAGATCAGATATTTGTTACAGAAAAATTTTAAGGTAGTAGCAGCTTGAGACCATTGAGGATGCTGAGCTCCAAACCCATTCTGGCTTTTCACCTCCCACAGAAATAAAAGCTAAAGAGAAAGCCTCCCATGAATCTATTTTGGAGAGACTCCAGACATTTTAACCTATCTTTCATAGAATCTCTAATAGTTAGGGATTGTGTTTGACCACATTTAATGAGAAACATAAATAACATAACAAACAGTGGGTTAAACAATATGGGGGGTTTTGTTTCTCTCACAGAACAGGAATTTAAAGTTAAGCTGGCCTGAGATGGTATAATCCTGCTTAAGGGCATCAGGGCTAACTTCTATGATATTTTCTTGGCCTTTAATTCATGGGCATTCAAAAGATGACTGATGCCATGATGTTCATTTACAGTCATGGAATTGCAGGGTTAAGCGTGTACATGTCAATTGAGTTGGCCTTCTTTTAAAAGGGTATTCCCAGAAACCCAACCAGACATCCCATTGACCAGAACAGTGTCACATCTGGCACAATGGAGGCTGGGAAAGGTAATTTTTATATCTGGGTATATTGCCATCTCTATATAATCTGGTTTGTGTTAGTAAAGTGAAGGAATATTGGATAGACAACTAGCAGACTCTATTAGAGTCCAAGTACGTAACTCAGTGAAAGATTGAAAATAATAGATGTCTTCTTAATTATATGAAACAATTATTATTGATTTATGTTTACATTGTCTTTAACTTTATAATGAAAATGTAATTAATATTGTTTTTAATTTGCCTTAAATTAGTGCTATGCATATATGGCAAATGATTATAAAGTTGTCCATGAAAGCTACAAATTTGAGAAACACTTTCTTATAGCCCAATACTTTGAGGCCATTTATATTCTAAATTTGTTTTAAATTGCTTTGATGACCATGGAAGATGCCCAAGTACTCTTAAGTAGCCATCTGGACAAGGAGGGGACTAGAGATTCATGGAGGCAAGACTCCTTCCCATTACCAAAAGGCTTTTCTAGAGAGGACACCTCTAAGAGTGGTCTCAGGCTAAATCTGACCCATTTGAAATATGTTCCAGATAGATTCAGTTTGTTTTCTTATTCATTCTGTCTTATAGATCAAAAAACCAAATCTAATATAGAATATCAAGAATTACAGCAAGTCTTTAGTAGTCTTGTCTGGTATTTATGGAGATTTGAGTTGAGAGCAGATCCAGAAAAAAAAAACTTCTTCTCAGTCTGCCAGAAGCAAAATTGAAAAGAATATAGAAAAGGAAAAATGTTATTCGATATTCTTTGATGGGCACACTGTTTCTGACCTTACTTAACTGGCATTAAGAACCAGGGAAGGGGGCTTGGTGACACCACCCCAAGAAGGAAGAGGATGGGACAGAGCTGTAAACAGACAATGGGAAGACAAAGCACAAAATCAGACATTCTCTTTGCAAAAGCCACAAGGATCAGAAGTTCTGATGACTGTGCAGACTACACCTTGCAAAGGAGGGCCAGGAGAGACTCATGTCTGAAGAGGAGCTGTGCTTTGAACTTACTAAGTTGTTACTCAAGAAAAACATTTTAAATTTTAAAAAGTCACTTTGAGCTGGAAGGTAGTAAGGCATCACCACCTGGAATGCTTTTTCTTTCCTTATGTAATACAGTAGAGAGAAAGCAGTTAAGAGCAGAGAAGTTATAGACAAATATATATATACACATACATACTCTATAATTACTTTATAATTAATTAATTTCTTGATTAATTATAATTAGTTATTTTATAATTACTTTTTATATAATGTCTTATATGTATATTTCTTTATATTTCTCTATAAAGTATAGAGAAATATTTTCCTTATAGAGAAATATGTAGACATATAAAATATGTTTACATATATTTTATGTATTTTAATATTTAACATATTTAAATTAAACCTTAAATATGTTAAATATATATTTTATGATATAAAATATACTATATGTTATATATAGTATTTCACATATATTTATATCATAAAGTATACTGAATTTATAATTACATATTTAATAAATTTATTATATAAATACATTTAACAATTTATGTTTAATAAATTTAATAATTATATATTTAGTAAATGTAAATTATTAAATAATATTTATTACATAAATATAAATATATATAGTTGTTACCCAATAGAGACTATTTGAAGGTTTAAAAATTTCTTTGAATTGGAGGAGACTAAGATATCACCACTTGGAGTGTTTTTTCCTCTCCCTTATGCTATACAATAGAAAGGGAGCAGTTAAAGAAGAGTGAAGTAATATATATATAATTACTTTATAAATAAATATATATATTTTAAGTGTATTAAATATATGTTAAATATTAAAATATTTATATTTCTGTTTATATATACATAAATAATATGTTAAGCTAAACATTAAGATATATAAGACATTTAAGATACATTAAATATATTGACATAAAATATATATTTTAAAATATAGATCTTTATAATATATATTTCTCTATATTTACTAAAATTACTACTTAGATTTCTTTGTGCATGTGAGTTGTAATGTGAGTAAATTTGCAACTCCACTATATAAGTTATTTTCAAAAGCTGAACAGTGAATACTCCAATGTACGGAATAGCAGCAAATATATTTATACTCCTTTATTCATTTTAATAATAATTTGCTGTGGCCTCACCACATTCTTTCATTGCATTACAATCTTAAAATAATCTCTTTTGATCTGTTGTAACAACTGGATAGGGTTTTTGAATGTGATCAATAATATATTAAAAAATTTTTTTTCTTAAATTAATAAAGAAAACATTGCGTTGGAAAACTGTCAAGCTGTGGCAAGCAATCATGAGAAGATCAAATTGAGGTGGCCCCATACTTTTATTTAATTTCTTCAAATGGCTGGCTTGGCAGGTCTGAAGACAATTGAAGATCATGCTGACACCAGGCACTGCACTCCAGAGGCCTCCCCTTTCTAAACACGGGGTTTTCTCAGCCAAGAAGCCTCTCTTATTATGCAGTATTATATAAATGAAGCAAATATGGCCTGTATATCAGTCCCAAGATTGTTTATTTCTTTGCAGCAAGCTAAGACCAGCTCAAAAGCTGGCCAACACTAAACTCAAATTTCTACAGATGCAGTTGTTTTAAACATAGCCCAAATAAGCAGAGTTTTGGCCATTTAGAGCTTGCCTGTACTGCAAAGCCCACAAAAATTGCACCCACCATCTGCCAGCCACAGATAAGACAAACTCCAGGGCTGTAAAAACCTCGAGTTGCAGCTGCCCTTCAGAGTTCTCTGATACAGAGATCCTCTGTCATGCTGCTCAGTGATATCACCAAGACATAGAAGGTCCTCTCTGATTCCTCTCTCCGCTGGAAGTTCCTTTGACCTCTTCCCCTTCTGGATGATGGCCCTGGACTCATAACCCCTGGCTGGAAGGATCATGCTGTGTGGGACTTCACCCATATGCAAACTTGACAAAGTATTACCCAACTAAAGCCTGTGTGTGCTACTGTCACTTCATGGTCATATACATTTTTTTCTTTATTAGCCTCCTAAATACCTTGAACCCCCTATACATAGGTGCCCTGCCCCACTGTCCCTCAAAATATGTAGACAATTGCAGAAGTGTGGTCACCTCCTGGAGCCCACTGCATGGTATTTCCAGTCCAGGTATACCTAAGTGCCTAAGTATGACACTGTGGGATAATGAGATTTGGGGAAATTGTGTGAACTTTCCTACTTCTCTTTCCAGAATAAACATGTTATTACACTTATACCATGTGATGCTAGTAGAGTGTGTGTTCAAGCTCACTTTAAATGATAGAGCAGGTTAGTCTTATAATAAAATCTGAATATTTTCAACACTAGAAATTATGATATTTTATAATGGCAAGAAATAATAGGTTTTCCTTCATACATAAATACTGTGGTGTGAAAGAATAAAAAGTTAAAAAATAAAGGAAAAAAAAAGAATAGGTGAGGCTTTTCAAATACTGACTGCACTGATGACATATGCCACTTGGCAAAGCTACTTGAAATAATTGATGGGTTTTTGCTAGAACAGTATAGAACTTTGATGAAAGGTTTATATTTTATCCTTTACTAGGATCATCTCTTTCATTGACAGACAGGTTTTTTTTCCCCCTCAATATGGAATAACAGTGCCTTGTGTTATTGCCCACATCAATGGACAACAGACTGACAGGACAGATATCTGTGGCCATCATTTTATCAGATTCTTAACTTTCACATTATTTTCAACTTTGAATTCAGGCAATGATATATGCTGTTGGATATAATATAGGAGAGAGCTTAGAAAAATATCAATAGGTGATATATGGCAAGTCCATTCACTTGGAAACTCAGCATCCATAATCACCTTTTTACCCAAGAATGGCAATGACAACATACTTTCATCTAACATAAGACTCTCATTCATGCAAATAAAGACACATATACTCTCAACAAAAAGGAGACACAAAGGTAAAACAGTCACTCTATCCATCTCTAGTTCATGATTTTCCTCTTTGATATTCTGTATTTTTAAGTACATTTGTGCATTCATGTGAATGCTCACTTTCATGTGAAAACTCAATTTGATATTCTTTAAGGACTATTTTATATGGCAAACAATTACCAACATATTTTCTATAAAACAGTGAGGGAAAGAAAGAGACTGAAAAATTGACTATATACACATATGAATGTACATATGTGTCTTAGTCTGTTCAGGCTGATATAACAAAATACAGTGTATGGTGTGTTATAAACAACAGGAATTTCTTTCTCACAATTCTGGAGGCTGGGAGGTCCAACATCAAAACAGTTTGGTGTCTGGTTAGGGCCTCCTCACTTATTCAAGGACGTCCATCTTTTCACTGAGTACCCACATGGTAGAAGGGGTGAACGGGTTCCCTCAGGGCTCTTTTATTAGGGCACTAATCTCATTCCCTCTTCCTCTGCAGAGCCCTCACATCTGATCATCTCTCAAAGACCCCACCCCCACCTCCTACTACCATCACCTTGGGGGTTAGGATTTCCACCTGTGAATTGTGAAAGGCCATAGCAGCACATGTGTATGTATGTATGAATGAATGAATGTATGTATGGATTATATAATTGCTAGTTATATAAATATGTACAATTAGTAATTAATATCAAGAAGAAAATATACATGTCCTTTACAGTCCACATTTCTGTAACTGAAGATGAGAACTTAGTTGGTAGTTTTAATTTTCTTCTTTCACTACGTTCCATGTTTCCATTGCCTTTAGATAACAGTTTAGTTGATAATGGCTCTTTGCCAGGTGGGATAACCGAAATCCTTGTTCCAGAAGGGCCTAAGTGTTTACTGGTCTTTTCTACATCAGGTTGTGTACACTGTTGGAATATTCCTCGTTGGTATTAAAGATCACAGTCCAAAGCTGAGGGGAATTGGGGTATCTATCATCTCAGGCAAAACATCACATTACCCTATTAAGGACATACAACTGCTATATACCCATATAAAAATAATAATAAAAACAAAGTTGAGGGGACAGGAAGCAAGCAATTTTTGAGGTTTAGTCATCAGGGTAAATACTAAGAGAAGCCATTCCCAGTTCCACTCTGCTCCATGTTTAAGGACCTGTATATCGTGAGAAAAAAATGGCACCTGATACTGCTCATTGGCTTAAAGCATATTTTGCATATTGTAGGAATGGACCCCAGATGTTTTGTTCCACTTGGTGGCATAACAGAGTCTTAAATAAAACATCCCCCCCACTTTGTTAATATTAAGCCAGTTGTTTCTGGTGTTTAAATCTATGGTAAACCAGTCAATCCAATAGATATGAACTCATTGATTCACTTTTTTTTTTTTTTTGCCGTACAAATAAGTTCCCTGATTAGAAGCAGTGCTGAGGGGGATGTCCTATCAATGAGTGAGACTATTTGTATGTCTACAAATAATGGTGCTGGCAAATTTTTTCCATAGGAAAGTCAACTCTATATAATATAGTAAAGGTCTATTTTGTAATGAGAAATAATTACTGCAACCTCCATGCTGGACAGGGTACAACATAATCAATCTGCCACCAGTTGCTGGCTAGTCTACCTAGAGATTGACATATTCCTGGGGATGTAACCCTGCTCTCTGATGTTGGTAGGTTGGGTATTCGCCTGATGTCATTGCTAGCTCATCCTCGGTGAAGGGAAGCACATGTTATTGAATACAAAAATAATAACCATCCCTGTCACCATGTCACTTTGTTCATAGGCTGATTAAGTTAGCTCTGTGATAACTGGGGAGAAAGACTGACTGACGTGTAGAATGCTCCACAAGGAGCTTTCACATGAGACAAAAATATCTTCACCCTCTGTGGCCATTCCAAGAGATCTATCCACAAAAATCTCACCCAGACTACCTTATTATTTCACAGTTGAATGAAACCATTAACGTGTAAGGCCAAGGTGGGCAGATCATTTGAACTCAGGAGTTCGAAATCAGCCTGAGCAAGAGGGAGACCCCGTCTCTACTAAAAAGTAGAAAGAAATTAGCTGGACAACTAAAAATATATATAGAAAAAATTAGCTGGGCATAGTGGTGCATGCCTGTAGTCCCAGCTACTTGGGAGGCTGAGGCAGAAGGATTGCTCGAGCCCAGGAGTTTGAGATTGCTGTGAGCTAGGCTGACACCATGGCACTCTAGCCACGGTGATAGAGCAGGACCCTGTCTTAAAAAAAAAAAAAAAAAAAAGTTTTTTGTAGACATCCTTTATCAGCTTGAAGAAGTTCCCTTCTCTTCCTAGTATGTTGAGTGTTTTTACACGAAAAGGTGTTGGATTTTGTCAAATGCTTTTTTGCTTCTTTTGAGAAGATAATGTAGATTTTGTTTCTTATTCTATTGATATGGTACATTACATTAATTGATATTGGATGTTAAAGCAACTTTGCATTCCAGGGAGTAAATCTCATAGGTCATAACATGTAAAACTTTTTATATGTTGCTAGATTTGGTAATAGAGTATTTTGTTGAGGGATTTTGTGTCTGTATTCAAAAGATATTGTTTATAGTTTTCTTTGTCATATCAGTGATCCTGGCTTTGTGGAATCAATTGGAAAGTGTTATTTCCTTTTTTATTTTTTGAACAGTTTGTAAAGAATTTATTCTTCATTGAAAGTTCAGTAGAATTTACCAGTGAAGCCATGCACACGTAGGCTTTTCTTGATAGAATGTTTTAAAATTACTAAATCAATTTATTTACATGTCACAGGTCTATTCATATTTTCTATTTCTTTTTGAGTCAGTGTCAACAGTTTGTGTCTTTTTAGGAATTTTTCTATTTCATCTAGATTATCTAATTGTTTGACACACTGTTGTTTGTAGTATTCTTTTATAATCTTTTTTATTCCTGTAAGGGTGGTAGTTACGTCCCTTCTTTTATTCTGGATTTTACTAATTTGAATCTTCTTTTTATGGTCAGTCTAGTTAAAGTTTTGTCAATTTTGTTGATCTTTTCAAAGGACCAACTTTTGATTTTGTTGATTTTTCTTTCTTCCTTTTCTATTCCCTACCTTGTAAATTTTTGTGCTAATCTTTGTTTTCTTCCTTTGGTTTTTAGGTTAATTTGTCCTTCTTCCAGTGTTTTAAGGTGAATGGCTAAGTTATTAATTTTGGATTTTTCTTCTTTTCTAATATAGTCATATATAGCTATTAACTTCACTATTAGCACTGCTTTAGCTACATTTCATAAATTTTGGTATATTTTGTTTTTACTTTCTTTAATCTCAAAGTATTTTCTAATTTCCTTTGTGATTTCTTCTTGACCCCTTGATTATTTAAGAATGCATTGTTTAATTTCCCCTATTTGTGAATTCCCCAAATTTCTTTCTGTTAATGATTTTTAATTTTCTTCATTGTGGGTGAAGATCATACTTTTCATGATTTCAGTCCTTTGAAATTCATTGAGACTTTTTCATGCCCTTATACGTGGTCCCTATGGAGAATGTTTGATGTGCACTTAAAAAGAATGAATATTTTGCAGTTTGGTGGAATGTTCTATAAATGTCTGTTAAGTCTAGGTAGTTTATAATACAATAAGCCCTCTGATGTTTCTGTGGAAGAGTACAGTTCCAGTCTTCTTTTTGTTTCTTGATCTTCTGCCTAGTTTTTTAAATCCGTTATTGAAAGAGGCATATTGAAATCTACAACTATTATTTTTAAATTGTTCATTTCTCCCTTTAATCATGTCAATTTTTGCTTCATATATTTTGCAGCTCTGTGGTTAAATGCACATGTACTTAGACTCTTTCATAGTTACAAAATGTCTCTCTTTATCTTTAGTAACTTTTTTTTGTTTCAAAGTATGTTTTATATTAATATAGCCACTTCGGCTTTCTTATAAAGTGAAAGCTTTTTTTTTACTTTAAAATTCTTTGTATCTTTAGTGTCTTTGAATTTAAAATGTATCCCCTGGAGACAATGTAGAGTTATATCTCATTTTTTTCTTTCTTTTTCTGTCTAGTCTGATTTTTTTTTTTTTTTTTTTTGAGACAAGGTCTTGTTATGTTGCCAGACTAGTAGTCTTGAACTAGTGGCCTCAAGCATTCCTCTCACAAGCCATTGCGCTCAGCTTAGTCTGAGAATATCTGACATTTAATCCATTTACGCTAAGTACTATTATTGATGTGGATGGATTTAAATCTTCTATTTACTCTTTTGTTTCTATATGCCTCATTTGTTTTTTGTCATTTTGTTCTTCCTTTACTGCTTTCCTTTTCATTGAATGAATATTTTCTAGTGTAACAATTTAACCCCTTTACTAAATTTTTTTACTGTTTTAAAAGTTATTTTCTTAGTTGTCAGTCTGGGGATTACAATGTGTATCTTAATTTATCACCATCTAGCTAAAATGTATACTATCTTAATTCTAATGTGAAATAGAAATGTTACTTCTATATAATTCTGTTTCTATGCCTATATATGTTACAAACCCAAAAGCATATTGTTACAATTATTACATTTTTGTTATTTTTAAAGCTGAGACAATAAAGGAGGCCTAGCATTTATTTACAGAGTTTGTCATAGTAACCTTATTTTATATCATTTCTGATTCTCTTCATTTCTTCCTAAGAGTTTGAACTACCATATGGTGTCATTTTCTTACTTCAAGGCAAGTTTACTCCCATCTGCTTTCTCTGATCTGTTACTGCCATTTTTTGTCATATGTCATTGTCAAACATATTTCTACATGTTATAGGCCCAATAGTACAACTATAGCCATATTGTTTATAGAACTGCTTTTTAACTCAAGTGAGAGAAGAAATTAGAGGACATATATAATTTAACATATTTTTAAAATTATCTATGTAATTAACTTTACTGGTGCTTTTTGGTTTTTGTTTGTTTGCTTATTTCATGTGGTAATCACGTGATATCATTTGCTTTCAGCCTGAAGATCTTCCTCTAGTCTTTCTTGTAAGGCAAGTCTGTTAGCAAAGATTCGATTAATTTTTTGTTTGGGGGAGTGTCTTCTTTTATCTTAATTTTTGAAAGGTAGTTTTTTTAGATATGAGATTCATGGTTGAGAGCTGAGGGTATGCTTAGTGTTCCCCATTTTTCTGAGGTTCTAATTTCCCTTCATTCTCTTTTCTCTCAGTCCTTTGAATTGCATAATCTCTCTATCAGTCTAGCTTCAAGTATGCTAATTTTATCTTCTGCCAGTTCTAATTAGTGTCAAGCTTCTCTAGTGAATTATTCATTTCATTTTTTGTGCTTTTATTTCTATAATTTCCTCTTGTTTCTCTTTTTATAATTTCTCTCTCTGCATTAACATTCTCTGATAAGATGCTGTCATCACGCTTTCCTTTACTTGTTTAAGTAATATTTCTTTTAGTTCTTTGAATATATTTACAACAGTTGCTTTGCAGTGTTTGCCTGCTAAGTCTGACATCCGAGCCCTCTCAGAGGCACTTTCTGTTGGCTGCTTTTTCCTGTGTATGGATCACACTTTCCTGTTTCTTTGTATGTCTCATACATTTTTGTTGAAAACTGGACATTTTAGATATCTCTGGGTATAGATTCACTCTTGCCCTTGGTTGGTTGTTACTGATGCTTATTTGTTTATTGACTTCACTGGACTATTACAATGAGGTCTATTTTTCCTTCGTTGTGCATCCTCTGATGTTGCTCTTCAAAGGACAGCATTGGCAATGTAAATAATTACCTTGGGATGACAGTGGCTTTAGAAGGGATCTCTTTGTCTGTCTTTTTCCCTGATCTCTCTGTTAGGCTTCTAACTGATCTGTCTCCAGTGCTATCACACCCAGGTGTTAGCCTCTACTCATTGATGACTGATTGTTCTATTGTTTTTGACAATATCCTGGGTATAATTGCTCCACAGTCTGATCCAATTCAATTTTGGGCCTTTCATAGGGGTAGTCTTTGAGGCTAATCTTTGTGCCTAGTTCTGGCCCCAGAGTGCTGTGTTAGCTGATTCTTTCCCTCATTCTCTGTGTTAAACTTTTAGCTGGTCTACAGTTGGGCTTTTTTCCCAACATAGAGTTATCAACCTCTTAACTTCTTAACCACCAAAATCACCATAGTTTTTGACAGCACCCTTTAGACTTGAAATTTTCCATTCTTTGTTCTAAATAAAGTCAGTTCCTTGTGGGTAGCCACCAAGATCTCTCTTATTAAGACCTGCCTCTTCCCTAGCCAAAACTTCTCTGTCACCTCTCTGAAGCTGAAAATGAAGATAGTGACCCATATCTCTCAAGATGACACCTCTATTTCATTAGTGAAGTGCTGGCAAGGACAGTAGTCACTGGTCTTCTTAGATTGCCTCTTCTGGCATGGAACTTCTATCCAACAAGCAAGCTTGGGTTGAGTGGATTTGGGCCCAGGATTCTTGTCCTGACATGCCATGGGTAGAAGTTTTAGCATTCAGTTGGGAGCTATGTAGTGAGGGAAGCCACAGACATCTCAGTCACCCTTGCCTGGAAGAGAGGTTTTGCAATAAGAATCTGAGGGTGGTGAGTACCATCTTGCCTCCTCTCACCCTGAGAGAAATCAAAGCCCGAGGCTGGAATCTGAGGGGATATAGAACTCTTTCTTTTTGGCAACAACTTCCAGGAGTAAAAATTCTTTTTCACTGAGTTGGGAATGGGCAGCAGGTCATGGTTCAAATGCCACATATTCTCACAGTTCTTACCAAGATTTTATTTTATTAGATTTTCTGGAATAAATGCATTTTTTTTCTATATCTGTATGCCCTTAGGACTATTTCAGAGACTTTAGATGGAGAAATTCTCATATCTGACTATATACTTATCTCATCTTCACCAGTTACGGTTGTTGCACTGGGGAGGAAGTTCATAAAGTTCCTCCTCACACTGCCATTCCAGAAGTACCTCCTCAGCCTTATTCTGTCCTGTGTCACAATATCTTTTGGTGAAAAATGAGAAAACCTTGACCCTCCCCTTGAAAGTCAAAGAATTAAGAATTCATAAATACAATTATGTATTCTTCATTTCTGATAGGAAAGAGAATATATCTACAACTGATATTAGAAAAGATCTCTCCTGCTTCACAATAGAATAACACACATTTATGATGGCTTAAAAGAGTCCTTTTAAGTAAGAGATAAACTCCACCCTCAAAAGAACCTTTCAGGGAAAATCCAAGGCTAAGGTTGTAGGTGACATCTCCCCAGTTTGCTTCTAATGGTAGAAAGCTTATCTCAAGCAGAATTGCAAGAACCATTTCGATATCTAATGCGAAGTGTTTTGCATTTTCCAATCAGGTAAATAGGACCATATTTGTGGTCAAGAGTCTTGTTTTGTAGCAGTGTTTTGCAGGAAGCAGAGAATTAATGGGACCTGGATTAAATCATAATGCTGATGTGTTTAATCACACATTTGCTAAGAGGGATTCTAATGAATCACACTAAGTAAAGCAGTATTTCTAGAGAAATGCCGTTTGTTCGAGGAGAAGGAAAAATAAGAGCATATATATGAAGGATCTCTGGCGATATGATTACCTGTTATACTTCTCTTTATAGAAGGCCACAAAGATTTAACTAAGTAAAATATTTAACAAGGTGACCATCTTGCTCTTCTATCAGAATTTCATGGGGGCTAATTTTTGAGAAAGGGAGTGGACAACATTCAGAGGGAAAGTTCTCGGTAGTGTCCCGTATGTTTTCCCAACGGTGGGAGAGTCCTAGTTATGTTTTTGAAATGCGTATGTGGGTGTAGTGGATTAAGAGAGAGATGATGGCTCTCAGAAGTGAAACATGAGCTGGGACAGCTGGATGGCAGTAAGTGGACTGATTTTTAGCAACTGCAAGAAATAGAATACCTTGGAAAGGTAGATTTAAAAAGAATTTTAAGAGGCTTTCTATACAATTCACTGAAGAGTACCTTGTACCTCTCTGAATTAGTCAGAATTCAGACATGAAAATGGAAACTGCACAGTTATTTTATCAGAGATAATTTAATGCAAGAAATTGGGTAAACAATTATATTAAATATTGGTTAGATATTGGGGGATTGACAAGGCAAAATGGGAACACTGACGCAACACAGAGATAGTAACTACAGGAAGAAGCTGCCATTCCTAGTTCTGCCCATTCCACAGAGCGGGGTTGGAAATATCAGAACCTAGAAGACTAAAGGAGGAACCTCAGGGATCTCACCAGAGTTGGGACTCAGACCTCTGAGGGGATGGGCACTACTCAGCTTGTGCTAATACCTTAGCATCAATGAGACTGATTGTGAGAGCGGCAGAAGAATCTGAAAACGGGAGCAAACTATTTATGGAAATAGGGAGGAGAGCCATTTGCGGGCTGACACCAACAGGAACAGGAAGCAAATAGGAAGAAGCAAGCTCACTCTTTCCTCTCCTGCCTTTCATCTTCCCTCCAATGCCAAACTATTGGCCAAGCTTAATAAAGAACCAGATGGCGAAGGAGAAATGTAATTTTCAGAGTATCAGCCACGGTACCACAAAGCCAACTAAAGCTGGGTTGGAACTGAGGGACAATTGCTTAATCACGGACCCACTCCCATTCATGGACCTATAGTAATGATGAATTTGTTTTCAAATGCTTTCTGGAGTCAGATTTGTGTGGTTCCAGGATGTGTTGATGGTCAGTGTTGGGGCTTGGAAAATGATATCCCAAAATATGGCACTTTGACATGCTGAACTAAGGAAGCAGCCTCAAGGTCTCTCTCATACCTTCGTCTTTGTACTTGTCTCGCTGATCCTTTTTCTTTTCCAAAGTACAGGGAAAGGATCTCTCTGAAAGTTTTTTTTTTTTTTAAATCTGACTGATCAACCTTCTTCTAAAAGAAATGTAATTGTCTTAAAACCGTCTCCCTAGGAATCTCATCAAATAACCATTAAAGAAGAGACTGAAAACCATCTCCAGGCTCAGACAGACTTTTGACCTATTTTTCTGGGGGCAGCTCCTAGAGATTACCAGGGAGACTGCAAGTGCATAGTAAACAACCTTTGCTCACAATGCTGTTCTGCCCCTCACATTGCTATCGTTTGTCCTTAGGTTCCCTTCAGTATCCAAAGAAAACAATTTACAAATCATTGTCAGGTCTTGAGTGGGGGGCATTCATTGACAGCATCCCCCCTTCCTTCTCCCCAGTGAAGAGGGTATTTAAACATCAACCATCTGGCCCTTTCTTTAAATTTTTATTTTTGTGTGGCTCACGCTTATGCACATTAATAAATTTATTATGCTCTTCTCTTGTTAAGCTGTCTTTTGTTACAGGGTGCTTTGGGGTTATCCTTTATGATGAGCAGGGAGCAAATGAACCACCCTCTTTTTCTACCTACATCAGACAGGTCTCGAGATAGCCAGCTATTAAAATTTTAAGGACAAGTTAAAACCTTTATACCCTGTAGCCCTACCTGGCTAAGGTATAAAAAAAAAAAAAAAAACGCTTGAATACAGTATATTTAATATTACATGATTAAATACCATTATTCCTTTTCAGTGGTATTACATAATTGCTTACCTGGAAAGGCATACAATCAAATGCAATGCTAGTTTCTTCTACTAACAGCAGCCTTCCTCTCTCACAATATATGTGCTTCCCTGTAAACTGACTAGGCAAAATGCAAGAGGACATGGATATGAGGGTTATAGTGGACCGCCTCTCCTATAAAATCCTAGAGCACACATCTGAATTTTTATAATAGGCCATGCACTGACCCAGGGATTTTGTTTTATATCAGTGTCTGCTGAGGTACAGTACGGCTATAACTGGTGGTTCATAAGAATATTTTAGGTAGTGCCAAGATGATACTTTCACTTCGCTCATTGGGAGCCTCAGCATGCACAGTCTCAGGAGGACTATTTCTGAGGCCTGCATGTACCTTTTTTGACTTTCCTCTACTGTCTGCTTATGTTTTCATGACCCTGGCTTACCTCCCTGCCACTTCTTTGGTCCCTGCCTGTCCCTCAAATCTCACTTCAGCAATCTCTGCTCAATGTCCTATTCTTAATTTTCTCACTTTCTCAACTTCAGCCTCAACTGTTTGTTTGTACTCTCCATCAGTCCCTTCTTTCCCCAACAACTACCCGGCCCAGTTCTTAGTCCATAGACTCCCATGTAAGTTCACACAGCTTCAACCTCCTCTCAGTCTTCAGAATTTCTTCCTCAGCTGTGGCTTCATTATCTCTCTTAATCTCAAATCCACTAGCCTCCAATGTCCTCTCTTTCTTTTCTTCTCCACTATGCCATTTTTCCTTTCTAATATGTCTCTTCCAGATGTTGATCAGATAGCTCAGGTCCAGCAGCTTATTTCCTTCTTCTTGCCCTTACCATATTCCTCTTGTCTTGAGTCCAACCCTTGACATCTGGACAGCCAGCTCCAGATCACTTTTCTGGGCTCAATTTAACATCCCAAATCTCAGTCCTTTATCTCTGACAGCAGTTTTTTGTTGTTTGCTTGTTTTTTGTTTTTTTTTTAATCCGGGAGCTGTGGTCCTTCCTACTTGCACACCTATTTTTTAATTTAAATTTCATGGAGAATTAAAGTGATCCTACTTAAAATAGTTAAATAAACTAGAAATGAAGGTGTGTACAAAGGGTTTATGTTTGGAGCATACTGAAGGTCTTCAGATGATTAAAATGAAGAGTGGGTAGCTCCTTGTTCTTGGAGACTTGATCTAATGAGAAACACATTGTTTTCCAGGTTCTAAGTAAGATTTCATTTGAGAAAGTAATCCCTCAGGGAAAGTATGATATATAGAGCTTTGATATTGTTGTTGATGGCATTTGGTGATATTTATAATTTTTATGAACATACTTCAGGGACAAGAAGGAGCCTGAAGCACTGAACCAGGGCTAGAGCCTTGAGGGTGTGTAGGGGATACAGCCAGGAGACAAAAGCATCTGGTACCAAGAGTTACTGCACAGACTTCTCACAGTGGAGGCACAGATCCAAAAGAGTCAGTTGAGAGAAACAAATACACAACTCAGAAGTACTAGAACCCCCAGAATACAGATGAGAACAGGAAGGCTATGGATGGAGGGAGGAGGTGCTACCTGGAGAGGTACTCTGCGGCACTGAAAGGTAATTGCAGGCATGTTTAGGCTTCTACAGTTCTAGCCTTCCTGCAAATGGATAGGAGCTGTTAGGAGTATGGAGATTATACATTTAAAGCTACCAACTTTAGCAATTTTGGTAACTGTCAAAAGAAGTAAAGCATTTAGGGAAATCCTACTGAGCATTAGTAGCCTTTCTTACTCATTCACTAATACTTTGCTGAGTGAAACAACTCTTTTGTTAAGGTTTCAAGATGCTTCGCAGAAGTGGAGAAAATGGTGAGGCAGAGTTTATAGTATTGTATTCCATGCAATATTCGGCATGAAGTAATTCAACAGTAACCTCCTGAGTATGCTGCTTTACAATCCTTGGCCATTGTATTGGTTATCTATTGCTGCATTACAATATTACCACAAACCTCAGAACTTAAACCAACACATATTTTTTTCTCCCAGCTTCTGCTGGGAAGAAATCTAGACAGAACCTAACCAGGTCCTTTGAAAGATTACAATAAAGGGTGTCCACCAGGACTGGGTTTTCATTTGGGCTCAACTGGGAAAGGATCTGCTTCCAAGCCCCCCCCCTTCTTTGTTGGTGGCATTCAATTCCTCACAGGCTGCCCAACCGAGGGCCTCAGCCTCTTGCTGCATAGCTCCATGTGGCAGCTCACACATGGCAGAGTGCTTCATTAAAACCAGTGAAAAAGGGAAAGAGTCTCCTCTCAAGACAGGCCTTACAATTTCATATAATGTGATCACGTGCATCCTGCCACCTTTGCCATACTCTATAGGACTAGAAGGAGTCACAAGTTCTGCCCACACTCAAGGGAAGGGAATCACACAAGGCCATGAACACTATGTGTGAGGATCATGGGAGACATCCTACAATCTGCCCATCATACACATCTATTCTGTGTGAAGGAGAAAAGCCACCCTAGTTTCCTCTGTTTAAACTATCTTGGGTGCTCGGAACCCTATGTCTCTCATAGACCCTAGTGCATTTAAGTTAGAAGAGTTACAAGAATGAGGTTGAATTAGAGAGGAAGGCAGCAGCATTCTGGCAGCCATATTCCCAGAATTCCTAGTCCTATCAAGTTTTTCCATGAAACACCCATCCATCTGCTGTCTCTGCCCCTCCACTTTGGAGTAGTCCACAATCAGATTTGGACTGAGCTCTAAAACAGCCTCTTCACTGATCTTCTTGCCTTGGGGCTTAAAATAATCCAGTCAATCCCCAACCTGTTGGGACAATTTTTCTAAAATCCAAAATTAATTTTGTCTCTTTTTTATTTAAAATACTTGGTGGCTTCTCAAGACTTTTAAGACAAAATCCAAATTCCTTAACACTGCTCACGAAGCCATGCGTGATTTATTTTTAACCTAGTCCTTTCCTATTCTTCCAATCTATATGATCCAGTCACAATATGCTTTCTTCCTTCATTTCCTTGACTTTGTCACTACTGTAGTCATCACCTGAAGACCTTTGCATATGTTGCTCTCTCTGCCTAAGATAACTTTTTCTTTGTCTAGAAATTTTCACTGATCTTTCACATCATGTAAAACAATGCGTTGAAGAAACCTTCCCTGGCCTGGCAAGCCCAATGCAGGTGCTCCTCCTCTGTGTCTCTTTCAACCCTTGTGCTTCCTTTGTCATATAGTTAACTCTGCATGTGAGAGGGTATTTTCTATAATGAATTAACCTTTTTATTGATATGGTGGTCTCTCCCACTAGACTGTAAGTTTTATGTGTGAAGTGTCCAGATTCATGTCTCTACCAGCTCGGGCATTAGGGTTGCAACCAACAAACACCCTCAACAGGTGAACTTAACCAAAACAAGTAAATGATCAAAAGGACATGAATTAGCCCAGAACATCAAAGGAAAAACCGAGGAACATGACAGAAAACGTAGGTAACATGGTAGCTACAGTGAGCTAAAACACAGGAATAAGTGAGTAGTGCCAAGTCCATGCCATAGAGATAAATCAGTACTGTTTTACTTATCATTTTATCCCTCCATTTAAGATTCAAATTCTCAGGTGAAAATCCTATTGGACCAGTTTGGGGCACATCTAAACCCAGTAGAGGTCATTCTCTCCAGGTCTGCTTATGATGGAGAATGTGTAGTTGCCCAAACAAAACTGGAATGCTGCTATCAGTAAAAAGGAGAATGGATGATGAATGGGCAAAAACAGATGTCCACTGAATGTAAACATATTCACCCACAGCATTAGTAGGTATACAGTAAGTGCTTATGGAAAGAACGAATGGACAGCAGAAGGGGACTAGAATTGAGTGGCATTAGCCACATACCAGCTATAAAGGGAGATCCAAAAACTCATATCAGGACATCTTTACATACACTATACATTCCTGAACATAAGTCAAACTATACATACTGTCCAAAATGTCCATTTGAAGCAGGATAGTTAAGTGTTTAGGAGACTAACCTAGCTAGGTTGTGTGGCTTCAAGTCTTGACTTCAGCATTTAATAACTGTGTGGCCTTGGTAAATTACTGACCTTCTCTGTGACTCAATGTCTTTATCTTCCAAAAAGAAATAATAATGGTACGTTCCTTCTAAGGTTGTTGTAAAGACTAAATGTGTTATTACATATAAATGGCCTAGAACAGTGCTTGGCACATAGTAAGGGCTGTGTGAGTCTTACTTTCATATATGTTCATACTTACCCTCATACATTGTCATACATCCACATATCTCTTATACAAGATACAAAAAAATCCCAGAATTTTTAAATATACATATGTGAACAGTGACCAACCTGTCAGAGTTAAGATTCTGTACCAAAAGATAAAAAACTCAGATAAGCAGCTCTGCTGAAAGAATTCTGCCTTAATGAGACTTATTTCTATTTGCGTTATATGTTGCAATATAAAAAAATTTATGTGAGCAGATTATATAGAAGTAGCCAACTCCCATCAATAACACTGGTACAGGAAAAAACTGTACTCTTAAATGAAATACTGTAATCATAGCTTTATCACTTAAAAGAGAAATATTGATACCCACTACAGACAAATTTTAAAAGCTTTAACTTCTTTGTCTAACTGCTCAGAATACATTGGTTTTCTTTGTGTGATAAGCAAAGGTTAGATGGCAGTAGAAACTATTACTGGCAAAAAGTAATCTCTACGGAATTCACATTCTCTTTGGCAATATTCTACAAACGCTAAATAGCATTTCACTGGGAAGCCTTCTGGAACTCTGCAAGCATAAGAAATTTTAGTTGTTCATTTGTTGAGTACTTAATTGAGAATACAGTTATTGTTTCATACTTCCTGATTTACATCTAATTCCCAAGACAGGAAGTTTTTTTCTGGTTTAATAGCAGTAGACATTACTTTTGAAGAAATTGTCATACTAATATACAAATGTTTAACTAATGTGCATTTTTCAAACACCTTCTGTATTTGCAACAGAATACTTTAGTCATACAGAATCTATCTTGAAATCCTCATATATTTAACAGAGAAAAAGGAAAGTAGTCCTGATTGAAGTTGGAGCAGAGGACCCATGGGCCTTGGGTCATCATGGGCCCATTTGCTTAAAGTCCCCCTTTCTCATCCCACTGGTACTTCAACAAGACTAAGCAGGCAATTGTTTGCTCTGATGAACAAAGGTCTTGCTTACCACAAGGAACACTAGATTAGAAGCACTGAGCTTCCAGATTAGAAGGGCCCGTACTGGAGGGCTGCATCACTGCATGAAAGTGGACAACTCTAAGATTTAGTTTTCTTATCTGTGAGCTGAGAAGAGGATTCCACGAAGTTGGGAAACATAGGAAATAAATGTTTTTAAACAGTATTCTAGGTTTCCAGATAATATGTTCAATGTGTTCTCTTCAACCTCCAGACATTGAAAGCAATGGATCCAATTGTCTAATAATATGTTTATTCCATGTGTAGCAACTATGTGAACCCCCTATAGATGACATCTAACTATAGGATCTGAGAATTTAAGTTATATTAATGTCAGTAACATTTCACATTGTTTATTGATCTTCTGAAACTTTTGGTAATTATGTAGTGTATTTCTTTGTGATTTCTTTAACCATTTTTATGCCTAGAATGTCCTCTCATATGTAGGATAGGTTAAACATTAGCCTATATTTTCCTTTAAGTTTTTTAAATACAGTTTTATCTGTTACTTTGAATTCATTATCTGATTTTTTTTCAAACATGGTATGAGGTGAGGATCTAAAACTATTGTTTTTTAAGTTTTTCTAATACCATTTAAAAAAATAATCCACCCCTTTTCCATTGACTTGTGAAGCTGCCTTTATCATTTTTAATTTCCCATAAATCTTTATTCCATGGCTTCAGCTTTTATGTGCTGATTTTTTCATAACTTATTTTTTATTATTAAAAAAAGTTTTCATGAACATTCTGGAAAAAATACAGAAAGGCGTAGAAAAGAACATAAAAATTCTCCTTAAATATTAAAATTTTGGAGAATTTTCTTCCAGTCATATATATATCCCCAAAGGGTGCTATAATTTTCACCAAGGAATAGCCCCAAATCAGGCTCTAGAAAGTAAAGATAGATGTTGAACTGGTTTCTAAGAAAGGTGAGTGCTCTGTAGCCCAAAGTGCAGATGGAAACTGAAGCACAAAAGTGAGATAGAAGCTGAGCCAGTACATAAGAGAAAAGGACGTCTGTAAACCTACAAGTATGGGAGAACAGGGAAAAACAAGCCAAACACTCCCATGGCAGTATGCGCTTAAAGTGCTGTGGAAAACAAAAACATCTAGTAAAACATTTTAAAATTATTGGTGAGCTATCTCCCTCATCAGACCTTCAGTAAAATCCACATGACTTACTAAGGTTTTTGTTTAACTGTATTCTTTACATGATTGTCTTCAAGTTGTTTGTGCATATATTGTAAAATAAATTTTGAACAACTGTAAACCCCTTGAACCTTTTTAGATTCATATCAGACATTTTTTATTATGTTTAAATAATTTCAAAACATAATTTATGACAAAGGGCAAGTATTGACATTTTAAAATTGAACTCCTACCTCATTTGTTTATTGTATTTAATAGAATCTAAATATGACAGCAGTTTGATAGCTACCAACACTCACTAAAAAAATTAATAAAGATCTTCTTTAATAGCAAAGGGGATGATGGGAAAAGATAACCCAAAATATACCTTGACACATTTTTCAGACAGTCCTATGTTAGGAGAGAATACACACACCAAGAATTGAAGGTTTAGATATGAATTCACTGAAGAATGTTCTTCTTGGAGCAAGAGGCACGAAAGCCAGCTACCATCTAGGACATAGGTGTAAAATTTGTCCTTTATTCCTTCTTTTCTTTACATTTTTTTCCTTCAAAAGCGAGAACACAGTGTATGTATACACAATTTTGAATCTTAGAATTTTCATATGGAATTATTTTAGGTTGAGTATATTTCAAATATATTTTAAATATTTTATATTATTCTATCATGATTGCGTACTATTATGTAGCTAATTATCAATTTTAAAACACTAATTCCGAAGTAGCTGGGGAATTGAGCAGAAATTCCACTCAAATTCTGAAGTATAACATTTCTAGGTCTTCTATGGCTCTGAATTCTATTATCTGCCACTTCAAGTTATTAAAGTTGTGGTCTCTTGCTACCTGCACTCAGGGAATTGTGGAACTTCCCCAGGCAACAAATTTAGAGTTTTGCAACACGCTCTAGAATAAATACTTTTCAAGTATAAATATTTCTCAAGCCTACCATTCAATGTTATCTGGTGCCTTCAAATGGTTCTTTTTAGTATTTTTGCTCATGTTTTATAACTGTTATCTGTGGAGGAATCTCTTGACATTTTCCTGCCATTATTATGAGAGTTCTGCCTAAATATTATTAGGTTATTAAAAATCTTTGCTAATTTGATACAGTGAAATGTACTGCTCTTTTAATATTATAATTTCTGATAACTAGTGCAATTGAGCATTTTTTATGTTTATTGGATATTTGTATTTCATCATTTGTAAATTACCTCCTCATTTCCTTTGCCTGTTTATTCTTCTGGAATCTTACTTTTTTCATATTGATTTAGAAATGTTTTCATTATTACCATATTATCCCTTTGCCCAAATTCTTTAGAAATACACTTCTATCTTAGAGATTTGCCTTTAAATTCTGCTTATGATATGATTAACATATAAATTGATTCTTAAAGGAGTAACTTCTCTACAAATTTCAGTCTTATCCAGGAGCCCAGTTTATCTTTCCATTTATTTGAGTTGGTATTTATCCCAATAATATAAATTTTAGAACAGGTCTCATTTATTACATTTCTAATGTTTTTATTTACTGATATAGCTAGATATTTCCATGATGTATTTTTACATCACAGAAATTCTAACTGGTTATTATTATTAATATTTTATGGAAAACCTATTCCTACCTCACTGATGTATATCATTTTACCAAAGTTTTTTATAAGTATTATCTCATTTAATTCTCAAACCAACACTATTATGCAGGTACTTTTATTATCTCTATTTTCATAGAAAATCTTTCAGGCATACAAAAATATATAGCAAATAATATAGTGAACATCCATGTATACACCAGCCACTTAAGAAATTGTATATTATACTCTGAATCTGCTTTTACTATCATTCATCTCACTGCCCACAGTTAACTACTCTTTTGAATTTGGTTTTCATCATTCCCATGCAAGTTTATGTATATTAATGATATGGGTATAGAGCCATACAAATATATAATATTGTTTTTTCATCTTTAAATGCATTTATGAATGATGCTATCCCGCACATACCATTTACATTTTTTATTTAATATTATGTTTTCAGATTTATCTATGTTGATGCATCTCTAGCTAATTCATTTCAGCTGCTGTATAATATTCTTTTGTATAAAGATATTGCATTTTATTTATAGTTTCATGTTTATGAACTCATAGGTTACTGTAAATCTATACTATTGCAAATATTCATGAACATTTTTGCATTTGTCTCTTTGTGCACAAGTGCTAGGGTTTTCCTATGATATAGTAGTAAGAGTAGAATTGCTGGGACTTAAAATATGCACATCTTCAACTTTGCCAGATATTGAAAAATTGGTATCCAATAATAACTAATTTACGCTACCACTAACAGTGTGTAAGTTTCCACTTCTCTACACATTTGCCAATGCATGGCACTCTCAAAACTTAACTTTTGCCAATCTGATGAGTTTGAATGGGTATTACACTTTTAAGTTTTGTATCATCCCAATTTCTACCTAGGTTGTACATCTTTTCAAATGTTCATCATGCATTTTTTCCATCTATTTTTTTCATCCATCTATTACCTTTCATATATCTTCCCTCATATTATACTAGGTTCTTTGTCTGTTCGTTATTGATTTTTAGTAGTTATATTATCAGAATAAAATTTATTTTTTGATTATATGCACTGCAAATATTTTTGGATTTTCTTTTGCATTCAGCTGTTTTTTAATTTTAAAAAGGTAAAATTTATAATTTTTTCATTGAGATTAATTTCTACCTTTAGAAATTTTTGACCAAAATGTTCTGTAAATATTAACTACTATTTTGTTTAAGTGATTGAATTTTTTTGTAGTTTCTGTAATAAGCATTTTTTAAATCTCTCTGGAATTTTATTGGAATGAGACAAGTGATAAAATATTATTTTTATATCAGATAACTAATTTTCCTAGCACCATTTGTTAAATAATCCATTGATTTGATATGTCACCTGCCATAAATGATGTATTCACATATATGGCTCTGCTTCTTGTCTTTTTTTCAGTTTTATTTGTGTATATTTTATACCTAATTTATTTCCATGCCAAAGTTTATGCTACTTCAGTTTCTTCTGGAATATCTTTTTCCTACTGTGCAACCTCCTCTTCTGGTTTAGTAACAATTTGTTCCTTTTCGTTAAGGATTATCTTGATGTTACAGCGGGCGTGCATATGTATGGGTTAATCAAACCATAAGCTCTGTAAGAAAATTGGGTGCTTTGTTCACCTAGATGTACTCAATGTCCAGAAAATCTACATCTAAACCCTTAAGTTCAGCACTATTCTCTGTATTTTTAAGCATATGCAGCGAAAATTCAGCACTCTTCTTCGGCCGTCAACCATGTGTCCAGCCTTACTGTTTGGCCTGGGCACATCTACCAACTCTCCCATTGGAATGTGGGAATGGTACATACGATTTCTATAAAGTGACATCTTTCAGATACTTGGTGGCTTTTCATATATGCACACTCTTGCTTCCCTGGGAAGTTTCAGGGGTGTTCTCAGTGTGAACACAAAAATTTGAACTTACTGATTTGCATAAATTTGTAGAGTTTTCTGAGTGAAGGGAGTAGTGAACTTTTTTTTCACAGATCACCTCAGGCCATTTCCTGGAAAAGTCTCGTCTTGTCTTTATCTTCTATTTCATTGGTATTTTTGTCTATCTTTGTGCAAACAACACACTAAAATAACTACTTCATTTTATAATAAATTATTTAGTCAGGAAATTATTTAGTCAAATTATCTCAGTTTTTCTTGGTCTTTGGTTCTTCCTTGTAAATTTGTAGACTTGGCTTATCAATGTCCATGAAAAATACCCAGTTTTGATTTTAAATGTAAGTTCACTGCATTTATAGATTAATTTAACACAAATATTTTGGAACTGAGCTTTCTCGTTCATGGGAAATTTGTGTCTTACAATAAAGTTTTATATATTTTCTCCACAATATATCCAATCTTTAGTTATAGCCATTCTCAGGTACCTCATATTGAAATTATTCACTTCACAAACATAAATTGAATATTAATTATATGCCAAATACAGTTCTTAGTTATTTGGACACATTATTAAAATAAATAACAATCTCTGCCCTGAAGACACAAATGATATAATAACAGAGCAGACAAATAAATGATAACAGTGCCATTCTAGTGTGGCTGAATAAGTTTCTAACTGACTGGCCTTTCCAAAGATAATGACTATAAACTCTTGACACCAACTGAACTGAACTGAACTACCTGAAGGCTCTGGAGAGAGTATAAAAGCCTGGTAGTACTCAAGGAGACGCAAAACTTGGAAGAAGGACTGACTCAGGATGAGTTTCCTGTTTTTATATTCTTCGGTTAACGAGTAAGCCAAAACAAGCTGCCTATGGCTCCACATGGGGAAGGTAAAACTCTGGTAGGAAATGTACCATCTTTTTAACTTCAGGAACTAAGAGACGGAGTGTGGAGGCAACCGTATTTGCTGGAAAGTAAAGAAGAGAATACTGGAAGGAAAAAAGTCACAAAGAAAAGACACAAATTTGTGAAAAACTCTGCCCAAATCTCTGTCTGATCTTTAACTCGTGTAAGTCCAGAGCAGATTGCAAGTTGCCCAGGAGGGGAAAAGAAATGTCTGAAACGAGGCTTCACTTGCTGATAAAATCTGTGTGTGTAATTTTACCAAGTAAATTGCCTACTAAAACTGAAATACAAACATTGTTCAGAGGAATATAACAGAATCTGGAGTCTACACAAAATATTATTCACAATGTCCAGAATGGTCAAAAGTCACTTGACACATGAACAATCTATGTTCTCACCAGCAAATACAATCAATAGGGGTTAGCCCTGACATGTCCGAGATGTTTGAATTAGTAGGCAAAACTTTAAAGCAACCATTATAACTGTGTTTAATAAGGTGAAGAAAAGTATTTTGTAATGAAGAAAAAAAATCTCAATAAAAAGATTCTTAAAGAATAATATAGCAATTATAGATGAAATATCCAATAGATGAAATAAAAATTTACTGGATGGTTGTAACTGCATATGGAGATAACAGAAGAATGGGTCTTTGAACATGAATATATGTCAATAGATGTGATCTATTATAATACATCGAGACAAAAGAGATTGAAAAAATTTAACAGAACTCTTACAGAAAAATATTAAAGTTTAAATATATGTGGAATTGGAGTCCAAAAATATAGGGAGAAAGAAAATAGAGTAGGCAAAATATTTGAATAAATAGTGACCAAAACATTCCCAAATTTTGTGAAAGCCATACATTTATAAACTCAGGAAACTTGGTGAACTCAAAGCAGTATGAAAATGAAGGAAACCATTCTGAAAAACAGTAATATAAAAAAAATTGAAAAGAGAAAAGTGCCACATTATATAGAAGGAAAAACAATTTGAATGGTTTCTGACTTATTAGAAAATATAAGAGATCAGAAGAATAACATCTTTAAATTTTTAAATACATAAAGCATGATCAATCTAGAATTCTATATCCAGTGAATAAAATATTTTCCAGAATAAAGAAGAAATAGCATTTTCAAATAAAAGAAACCACAAAAAAGTTGTCACTATCCAATCTACACTAAAGAAATGCTCATCAAATTGACTATAGTCTACAATAAGTTATGACATGCTTTAAAATAATCAAAAGAGTAAAACTGGAGTGTTCCTAACACAAAGAAATGCTAAATGCTTAAAGTGATGAATACCTCAATTACCCTGATTTGATTATTACACATTGTATGCCATATCAAAACATCACGTGTACCTTATAAATATATCCAACTATTATATATCCATAATAATTAAAAATAAAAAAATTAATTAAGCTAAAAATAAAAAGAAATGCTAAAGGAAGTTAGTATGAAGGGACATGGATTTTTAGGAAGGAATGAAAAACATCAAAAGTGCTGACTATCTGGATGAAGATAAAGGCTGTTTTATTTCCCATTTCGTTTCTTTAAAGTACATTAGATTGCTTAAAACAGAAAATATAACATCGTCTTGTGGGGGCTGTAATGTATGTAGATGCAATATATGTGACAATTATAACTTAAAGGATGTGGGTGGTTAATGAACCTATATGATTCCAAGGTTTCTGTATTTTATGTGGCATAATATGAACTCTAAGTAGACCGTGAATATATAAAAATGTATATTTTAACCCCTAAAACAATCACTTATAATATGCAAAGAGACAAGACTAAAAAGTTAATAAATTGAAATAGACTCCTTAAAGATATTGTAATAATCCAAAATGTGGCAAAAAATCAGTAACAGGAGGACAAAAAACAGAAAAAGCAAATAATAAAATTGTAAATCAAAATCCAACCACATCAACAATTGAATAAAATTTAAATGGTGTAAACTCTCCAAAAAAAAAAAAAAGAGCAGAAATTGCCATAATGGAGAAAATTATATGTTGTCTATGAGAGACAGACTTTAAAAAGACATGGATAAATTGAAAATAAACAGACAGGAAAAAAATACACCATGTAAACTGTAAGCACAAAATGTACAAAGTGGATAAATTATTAACAATGGGAGAAAATATGTGCAAACTATACATCTGACAAAGGTCTAATATCCAGAATCTACAAAGAACTCAAACAAATCATCAAGAAAAAAACAAATAATCCCATTAAAAAATGGGCAAAAGACATTCTGAACAAAGTTTTTTCAAGAGGATAGAGAAGTGGCCATGAAACATAAGAAAAAATGTTCAACATCACTGATTATCATGGAAATGCAAATTAAAACCATAGTGAGATGCCCCTATCAGAATGGTCATTATTTACAAAACAATATACATTGGTGTGGATGTGGTAAAAAAGAAACACTTATACACTGTTGGTGGGAATATAAACTAGTACAATCTCTATGGAAAACAGTATGGAGATTCCTCAAAGAACTAAAAGTAAACCTATTATTCGATCCAGCAATCTCACTACTAAGTATCTACCCAAAGGAAAACAAGTCATTATATCAAAAAAGACACCTGCACCTGGATGTTTATCGCAGAACAATTCACAGTTGTCAACATATAGAATCAACCTAGGTACCCATCAACTAATGAGTGGATAAAGACAATGTGTTACATATATACCATAGAGTACTACTCAGCCAGAAGAAGGAATGAAATAATGTCTTTTGCAGCATCTGGGATGGAACTGGAGACCATTATCCTAAGTGGAGTATCTCAGGAATAGAAAAACAACCACATGTTCTCACTGATAAGTCGGAGCTGAACAATGGGTAAACACAGTCATAAAGTGATGTAAAGGGCATTGGAAACTAAGAAGGGAGGAGGGTAGAGCGTAGAGGGATAAAAACTTACCTATTGAGTACAATGTACGTTATTCTGGTGATAGGCATGGTAAAAGCCCTGACTTCAGCATTATACAATTCATCCATGTAACAAAAACACCTGAACTCCCTTAATATTTTGAAAGAAATGAAAAACAAATAAATAAATGATATATGATGTTAGGAAATAAGTACTGTGTAAATACAGAAAAAAAATAGAGCAGGTTATAAGGACAGCAGTATGCAGAAGTTATAATTTTAAGTAAGTTGGCCAGGGTAGACCTCATTGAAAAGGTGACTTTTAATCAATAAGAGGAAGCTTTTCATGATCAAGAAGTAAGAAGCCATCAAGCTCAGTCTTACAACCTAGTTGGAGCAGCTAACCCTGCTGCTCCTGCTGCTGCTGATGAGATGACTAAATTCCAGATAGTTCCTTAGTCATTGTATAATTAATTCTGTTCTTTGTATCAGCCATTCTGATCCTTGTATCATCTACATGCCCTTTCCTGGCTGTTCCAAAAAATCATAGAGAAGAAACTAGATCCACTGTCTCAAGGTGTGGGGAAAGAGAGACCTGGAATTATTCTCATACCAAGACAATATTCAATGATGGAGAGATAATTCATCCAATTAGTCCAAAAGTAAATTTATTTGAGTATGATAAATTGAATGAATGTTGTTACATTAAAAAATTAAAAAGCAGAATGTTACTAGAGATTGTCTTCCAGTTTGAATTTGAGAGACAAATTTTTAACACATACTATAGGACATGATCTTTGCTAGGTGCTGTGAATGCAAATATGAATACAAAAAGAATTCTGTCCTCAAGAGTAGCCATTCAAATAAATAACTAATATTTTGTGATAGATGTTATTATGAAAGTTTGCTTTAAGTGAATGGAGAAAAATGGAATACTTCTACTGGGAAAGCAAAACAAAACTAGGGAGAAGATGTACAATTAGATAAGTCAGAAAGGATGCTCAGTTACACATGTTAGCTGGATAAAGAAAAACTGTGGATCAAAGGCAAATATTTGGAAGTGTGAAAGTGAAGGTCATGTTGCGTATACAGGGAGCGGCCCAAAAGAGCTGTAATGTAGGCTTTGTAGTGCAAGACAAGACTAGAAAGTAAGATAAGGATGAGGGTGAGAATGTTTAGAATGCTGAAGAATTTGGCTTTGTAGAGACACATAATGCTTTCAGGTAGGAGAACACCATAATCAAATCTGTGCTTTGAATTATATCTCTTGCAACCATGTGAAGGATGAGTCGCTAAGAGTAGATGTTGAAGAAGGCGAAACTAGTACAAAGGCTTTGGTCAGGGTCTAAACAAAAGATGAGTCCCAAATTAAGGGATGAGAGTACAATGTGTATTTCAGGAATGTTTCTTAGCTAGAATTAACATGCCGATTATGAAAAGGGAGGTGCAAAATGAAGAGTTTCATAAATACAGTTTGGAAAAATAAAGGCAAACATTCCAAAAGAAAAATGAACAAATCATGTCTTAGATCTATAACGATCAGGGAGTAAGAATAGCACTGAAGTGGACTACTTGCCAAATGCTTGACTTGTTACCGGCTCTAACATGGGCATAATTTCTGATTCCTTCTGTCTACCTTTCATATGTCACAGACAATGCCATGGGAGAGTAAGCAAAACGGATGCCAAACCAGGGGCTATCAAGGAGGAGTGTACAACCCTTTTCTTTAGTTTTATTGTCTTGTTGATATCTGTATCTAAATATCCATTGCAGAATCTCAGAATGAAGAGGGACAACCAATGAGACTGGTTCTTACGTAAAGGAATGAAGAGAACTCATGGAAAACGGAAAGACTGACACGTGGAGACAAATCAAATTGATCCAACTGTGCAATATAAATCGCTTCTGGCTACATAATCAAATCTCTTTTTAAATCTACTAATGATTCCTATAGAAGTTATAGTATTTTTTCTGTCTAATTCCTTGAGGAAAGGTTAGCTCTGGTGAGCAGAGAAACTACACAGTGGAACAGGTATTAATTACCCAGGGTGCTCTTGTTGTCTTGTCAAATCAGGGTACAATGCCTATCTGTATTTTGGATTAAATTGCCCTAGATTTTCACCATGATTGCAAACTGTTTTGGACATATAATGTAGAATAGAAATTGGCTTGTCATGGGGAGAGGTGTGTGCGTGCGTGCGTGTGTTTGAGGTAGGATGGACTTGGGTATGCTGTGGTAACAAATGGGCCTCCGAGTCTCTGTTTACTTTTTAATTAAGTCACACTCCAGTGCAGGTCAACCCACTCTCCTGAGCAACTCCCCCTCCCTGCTGGGGACTCAGGGACCAGGGATGCTTCTACCTTTTAGTACTTCTGAAAAATGTACAAGGTTAACACTGAAAGGGAATACAAAGGGAGAGGATGGTGTGGTACTATCTTAAGGGCTAAGTCTAAAAGTGTTTCACATTATAGGCGGCCCCCAGGTTACGCGATACATTTCTGAGAATGTCTTTATGTAGGATTTTTATGTAACTCGGATACCTGCTTTACAGCGCATATACAATAATAATTATAATAACAACAACAATATTATAATGGCTCATATGTGGTAATAATAATAATACAGTTAATACTATAATAATAATAGTAGTATCCCTGTACTGTAATAATAAGTTACAGAAACTGTTGTGCTCCTTCTTTTAATTCAAACGAATAGAACATAAAAACAAACATACAAAAACTTCAGATAGGAGATAGAAAAAATTTCAAAAAAGAATTTTAAAGGTTACTACTCACCTAATGTTGCATCAATGTCTTCTTTACTGGAAGGGCGTTTTTGATTCAAGAAGGTAGCTGACACTCATCAGAAGATGATGACGTAGATGGTACTGGAGAGTCAGGATTTGATTCTGTGGCTGGAGGAGGCGAGCTGACCACTGACGTCTATTTCTTGAAAAAGGTTTCTAAGGTTGTTTGCACAACCTTTTTCTTTTTTTCATTATAAAATGGCCTTGTAGCAGCTGATTCTCTCACTAACTGCACAGTAAACCTTTGTAAACCACTCAATGTTATGATCTTGCACCTCAAGCTTAGCAAATCTTGCTTTAAATAAGATAAAAGCCTTAAGCTAATTCTTTTGTCATAAATTTTCTTGGCTCTGGGTCTTCTGATTCTTCACATTCTTGTGTTTCTATCAGTGGCTTCTCTATCTACCAGTGAGACTAGTCTCTAATGTAAATACGCTGTGCCAACGAACTGCTTACACCATGAAGGTATGTTTACATGGATAGAAGACACTAGTTCCCAAATTATTAATTTAATTATTTGATTATAAATTATCCTCATGGGGAGCCTTGGGAACCTATTTCTAAGTACAGAATGCCATAAATCGGGTTGTCTGTAACCTGGAGACTGCCTGTGTTTCTGCCCACATTTCATTGACCAGAAATAAATCACATGGTCCCCAACCTAATTGCAAGGAAGAATAAGATATGCAATTGTCTTACGTGCCCAGGAAGAAGAAAGAGTTTGTTGAACACGTGGCACGGTCTCAGCCACAGTCCATACTCTGGTCAGCAAAATAGGTCTCCTTCTTCTCTCATATCAAGCACACTCACACTGTCTCCCTACAGGAAATAATCCAGTGTTCCTCCAACCACTGCTTCCATCTCAGGATCCAAGACCTCTGTCTTCTCCGTCAGGTCTGTAGATGGCTCCTCATGGTCAGGTGATCTGTGAACAAAAATGACAAGCTGTCTGCACCCCCGTCTCCCTGTCAAACACAGGATGTCTACAACAAATATTCTGAATTGGGAAGGGAAAGAATAGAAAATACACAACAGTTGATATTCTTTAGATAGTCTTTCGTGATTCTGAAATATCAGTACACAGCTATTGTAAAAGTCTCACCCCCAAGGTAGGGGTAGGATGGGGGGAAGAGGTTGCTAGATGAGGCCTTGATTTTATTCTCTTTGAGGAATTACTTTGTAATTTTTTCTCTGTGGCCCCTGGCTGTGCCTTGGTGGAGGCTCTTCTTTGCCATTATTCTCCTGAGCCATATATGAAATGAGTTTGGAGAGCATGCCCTCCCTTGGAGAAGGCATGCAAATGCTGCTTTCTTTATGTGAGAGTACAAGAATTGATTTTAGTACTTGAATTTAAAAATAAAGACTTTTTCAAGAGTGGACTTATGGTTCCTTGATAATACAATGCCCTCAGAAACTTTGTTGATTTCTGATCTATTTCTCTCAACCAGTACCATGTAGTCAGTAACAGTACCCAGAGTTATTTACTAAAAATATCCACATTTATTTTACATGGTTACTTCCTCACCTTCATGCCTCTTTTCCACTCAGCTTATGGTGGCTACCATTGGGTCCTCTGAACAATTGGTGTCAAGCACATCCTTACTCTGATCTTTTCTTTCAGTCACTTTGTTCAACTGGAAAAATTTTTACTGTGCCTTGTCACTCAAGGTCTTCTTAGTTCAACCTCTACAGGCAGTTGGGTTTTCCAACCCTGAAAGACGTTGAGTTTCTGAACTCTCTTTCATTTCTGTTTGCAAGCTGAGCAATTCTTCCGTGAATTCACTTCTTTGTCATACTCTGTGAAATGCAGGTAATAATAGACAAAACACCCTAGGGCAGTGAAGCATTTCAATATCTAACTATAGATGGATAGTAGGCATGCTAAGTTAGCATATGGAATGGTTTTTAGCAATGATTTTGCCATATTCCCAGCCTTCAGTATCAGTTTTAGTTTAAGTAATTAACAGTTTTTCTCATCACATACCATCTATTCTAAAGCTTTGCTTCATACTTTTGGATTTTGTTGGCACAGCACCCTACTTCAAGTAAAAATTTCTGTATTAGGGTAAATAAACTTAGCTCCTTTGACCTATTCCAAAACTCTCAGTGACTGAATAAAATATACTTAATATTAATTATTAATGCTTAACAAAATTATACAATTACCGTTGCCACATAAAGACACCTTTCCTACATTCCCCATTTGTCCCAAGGGGTCAGAATTGATCAAAACAGAGCTTGGGATATGGTAAGTGCTCAAAAAATACTAGCTGTCATTATTTTTCTTGTTATCACTAATGGTAGGAGTCACAGACAATTACAAAACCAAATAGACAGAAGCTATTTAGTGGGCAATAAACTAAGCAGTAAGCAATATTTTGAATACAGTATTAGAAGAGAGATCCATAATGTGTTAGTTTCCTAGGGCTGCTGTAACATAAAGCACCACAAACTGGGAGGCTTAACCAATAGAAATTTATTGTCTTATAGTTCTGGAGGCTAGAAATCCATGATCATGATGTTGGTGGTTTGTTTCCTTCTGAGGGCTGTGAGGAAGAATGTTGCCATGTCTCTCTGCTAGCTTCTGGTGTTTTTCTGGCCATCTTTGACATTCTTGACTTTTAAAAGCATAATCACATTTCTGCCTATATCTTTACCTGGTGTTCTCTCTGTATGCATATCTGTCTCCAAATTTCTCCTTTTAAAAGGACACCAGTCATATTGGATCAGTGCCCATCCTAATGACCTCATTTTAATTTGAATACCTCTATAAAAGTCTGGTTTCCAAATAGGATAATGTTCTGAAGTATTGGAGGTTAGGATTTCAACATAGGAATTTAGGGGAACCAGTTCAACTCATAGCACACGGTAACACATTAATAAAGCATATTTTCATTAAAATATTTCTTTCTTAAGTCACACATTTACATAGTGGCCAATGGTTCTTATCATTCTCTTCATGAACAAGATCTAGATAATTAATTAGAAATTGAATATACATTCCTTCCTCTCTATTGGGCATAATTATGCTTAAGTTAACGTATAGTAAACTGTTATAGTGCAGTGTTCTCAAGAAATACTTCTTTATTTCCCTGAGTTCAAGATGCCCTCTGTCTTCTGTATGTTGTAATAAATGATTGGCTATGACAGAACAAAGACAACCAGGTAAGCAGAGTACACCTTTAAAAAGGTTGTCTAAGAAAAGGCTTTTCTCTATGCTTATGTAAAAATTATGGTGTCAGCCAAAGTCTTTTACTATGAAATTGTTTTACATTGTTAAAAAAAGAAACCTTAGTAGCCTTAATTAAATATTAAAAGAGTAAGAATCGGGAAAAATCCTTGAGGAATTCATTTAATTAAAATCAATATCTCATCATTTTCAGTGTTTATTGATATTTTGTATTAATATTATTTACTTGAATAAGGTTATCCTCCTATATTATTTACAATGTGGTGAACTGTAACTCTGTAGCTATGCTAAAGAGAAATAAATGCATGTTTTAGGTCATAGATATTGTGGAATAAACTATTCATGTAATCAGGTTGTTTTGCTGAAAATACAGAAGTACTCCCACACACAAATATTGGTCATGGATAAAAGATTGAAAGATACAGGTTTCTTTGTTTTTGCTCTAAACTACACACTTGCTTTTGTTTACTCTGAGTAAAGTGTCTTCATGAAGGAAAACAGAGTTGGCCTGAGGCCAAATATCCAAATAGTCAAAATGTAGCACAGGTTCTCCCCTCTTGCTCAGCTTTCTGTTCTCCTCACCTTATGATCACCTTCTCTCCCTGGAGCACAGTTATTAAACATTGTGATCTTGTTTTTGGCTGCAACTTGTCTTTTTATTGCCAGCCTTCAAAAGAGAGGGTAGCACATTACAAATACTTCCCGGAAAGTATATTTGATTGAATAAATAAATGAATCAATCGATCCATGAGTGAATTGTAGTGAGCCTGCTATGTAGCCCAATCAGCACTACCTTCTCCTTAATGCGAAAAACCCCAAATTAATTTCCCTGTCCTTATTTTATATTCCTTTCAGTGTTTCCAGTTCATCTAGTTAATAAAATGTAAAATTATAATTGTAATAATTAACATTATAGTATAAACGAATGGCCCTCACAAACTTGTTTGCTATTATATTAAATAAATCTCTCTTTTGGAGCATTTCAGCCAATGTGGTAAGAAAAAATTAGACCATAACCAGGTCTATTTTTTTTTTTTTTTTGGCTAGTTTTCTAAGTAGCAAAGCTAATCCTAAGAAGACTGTCCAGGTACATAGCAGATACACAATATAAATGTATTTGTGGATAATGAGAGAAGATGAGAATTCAAACACCATGATGGTATCTTATGTATGAAAGTCTGGGTTTTGTTACATTTTATTGAAAAGAAGATTTTTATCTCATCATTAAAAGAATAGGAAATTCCTCCTAATTCCCTGATAGTCTCATTTAAGTAGTTCATTCTGATGAACTTAAATTTTGATCAAAGAAGACGATCAGTGGAAAGTCTTTTCCCATTTAGTCCTCAGCAGTGGACAATTTCCTGCCAGCCTGGGAAAAAAGGGAACAGGATGTTGAATGCGAATATGACAGAGAAGATTTTTTACAGCAAAAGAGGGCTTAAAAGTTAAGTAAGTCAAAAACTGGTTTTTGAATACAGTTGGAACACCAAATGTTATTGGTCATATCTATTTAGGTCTTTAGAAATTCAAATTTTATTATATTACCAAGGGAATGTTTAAATGAGATTTTGTAGTTATCTACAGAAACATCTAGTTATGAACTAAATTTCCTACTGATCTTGAATATTTCAAAACCTCCTTCCACCAGATATTCTAATAAGCATCTATCCATTTGATGAAAATCCTAAAGCAATACTCTTTACTGGATTAAAGTCAGGATATATTTCCCACAAGTGCCATAAGCATGATGAAAGGTCATGTTCTCTTTATCCAGACATCTGGATTGGAAATTCTCAATGGAACTTGTTCCAAAGATGTGATTATTTGGGTCTTTCCTGTACAGAATTCTTTAAAATATTAAAGTAGAGGGGGAAAAGGTACTAAGAAAAATACATTTCAAAATTTAACAAGTTGTCAATGTTATCAAGAACATTTTAAAGGTATGTCTAGGTGAGTAAGCACAACACACATCAAATATTTAGACAAAGTTTCTAGTACTTAGAAATTCACAGTGTAAGATACAGTATTAAACCTAATGTTTAGAATTATAGATGTCAAATTTAGAACCTGAAAAGAATTGAATGTTCACTAATGTCCACAAAGAGGCTAAGCAATCAATAAAATTCCTCAAGTGGTTGAGTTTAACTAGAATTCTGTTTTCCTTTATCAGTCCAGTCCACTGTTTGTTTGTTTAAGCGTCAGATTTCTTGACTATCCCCTGTTAGAGGAGCTTGACTGGCATAAGGAAGCTCCATCACTTTTCCAAACAGAGCATGGTTAGAATTCCAGCTTCTCCAGCTACTGTGTGAGCATTAGAATTGCACTTTTCCATTCTGAACCTGTTTCCTCACTGGCAAAACCTTTATCTGTACAGATGTAAGTGTGCAGAACCAAAAGGTTGACCAATCAATAGAACAACCTCAGCTAGCATTTATTTCCACTGCTCAGAAATGGGAGCGGCATGGGCCTGGTCTCTGGTTAGTTTCTTTGAGGTGTAGACTTACAGGAAGGCAGGGCATATATTGATGATTTATGTGTGGGAACTGGGAATAATTAATAACAACTGCTTTCTTAGAGGTTCAAGTTTGCAAACACCTCTTGAAACTCTAAGAAAGCAGTCTAAGAAACTCTAAGAAAACAATATTATAAAGCAACTCCTCAGTATATATATTAAGCCATATATATTATGAGTAAAGAAACTGTAGGGGGCTGAAGGTTGGAAATACATATATTTGTTATCTTACATTTCTGCCTATAGTTGGTTTTCTTCCAAAGCCATAGCAACCCACATAAAGAGGTTTATGTTTGTTTGTTTGTTTTGCCTGTCAAGTGTACTATTATAGTTAATGCATTATTTTCTGTATCAGCCAAAACCAAAGCAGGGAAAAGCTATTTAGAAGAAAACAAGTGGAAATATTTTAGCTAAAAACATTTTTAATTTTAAAAGGTCTTAATTTTATGGTGGTGGTGTTGTTGCTGATGGTGTTTTGGTGAGCACACACATTGCTGTTCAGTAAGGATGGGCGTATTTTTCACAGCTGTATATGTTTTTAAATCAGAATCAGAGTTTGCAAACTTGCAGCCTAGTCAGATTGGGCCAACAGGTCTATCTTCTTTGAGTGGTACATTATTTATTTTAATTGTAGAAAATGCCTTTAATAGGGACATTCATTCTCCACAACTGCACAGTCCTCACCAATTCCTATATATTACATCTTATACTTCATTTTTTTTACATTACCCAAAGGCCCCTGAAAGCATTAAAATTCATAGTCCCTGACAAATACTAGTATTACTATTATTTCCTTTTCCTCCAGAGAAACAAATACAATGGTAGAAAATGAATGAACCTTAAAGGTAAGGAGATGGAAAGTAGCTAAATTGTTTATTTAAACAATTTATAAAATATGGGAAGAGGACAAAAATCTACTGAAGTATAAAGCAGAATACAGCATCCCTAAAGCCAGGATTTTAAAAGGCAGGAAGAGAGCACCATCCTACCAGAAAGGTCCCTCAGGTAGCAGTTAGGATTGCCTTTGGTTGTATGTAACGGAAATTCAAATATAGTGGTTTAACAAAGCAGGTGTTTTTCCCCCTTAACTGAGTGAGAATTTCAGAGTCAGTTCAGAGCTAATATACTGCTAAGGGAAGTCATCAGAATCAGTTCCACTCCTTTCCAACTACATTCCAGAGTATACAGATTTTGTTCTTGTGATTGCAATATGATTTTTCTATATCCAAATGTCATGTCCCACTCTAGATATAAATAAGAGGGTGGCCAAGAAGAAAAGGTGCATTCTGACTTTTGAGCAAGAATGTTTTAGGTTCTCTTGAAGCCCCATACAGTAGATTTCTGCTTGCATTTTATTGATCTGAACTGCATCACACAGCCAAAACTAGTTGGAAGTTGAATTCCTAAAATTAGAATTTCTAACTGAACATCTTGAACAAGATTAGGGTTCTGCAGCTAAAAAAAAAAAGGGAGAAAAGATTTGAAGTACTTTGTTAATAGCTAACAATTATACAACATCTTCTACCTGCCAAGTACTTCACATATATTAACTTATTTAATACATCTATCCTCTGCAGTAGTACCATTATATTTCCATTTTGAATATAAGGAAACTGAAGCACACAACATTTAATAACGTGCCAAAGATTACCTACCTAAGAAATGGCAGAGCCAATGTTTGAAAGTAGGCACTCTGTCTATAGACATAATGATAATATGTTGTGTATATGACACACTTAAAGAGGAACATGATTTAGAATTGGCAAGTGCAAAGAGGGTGGGAGTGATGCTGTTATCTAAACTGAAAGTCTGACTACTAAACTACATACCAGCGTGACAATCCTATTCCCCATCCACATTTTCCAACCCTCTCCCTCAGCCCATGTGACTCAACAATGCAGGATAAAAGACTCAGCTTTCTATATTTTAGTATTGGTTAAGATACTGTCAGCTTTGAGTAACAACAACTCAACAGAAATGGTTTTAGGCAATAAGAAATCTCACTGGCTCCTATACAGGAAGTCCAAAAGCATAGCAGATGCCAAGCCCAGCATAAGCAGGCTTCGGCTTTATTTGAATGTAATCCTCTTTGTTATGCACTCCTCTGTGGGTTAGCTTTGTTTTAGGGATAGCTTTCTTGTTGTCAAAAATGGAAGACAGAGGTAAGTGATGCAATGTTATTCCTGTTCTACTTTCAGAAGGAGGGAGAGAAAGAGGATCCCCATAATTCTCTCTGAAGAGCAATAAAGAACTCTCCCTAAAGACTCTAGAAACTCTCCCCTTGTCAAGAATTGAGTCCCTTGCCCATTCCTGAAATAATCACTAACAAGGAGGTTAAGATTATATTGCAGGATTAGAATTAATTAAAGTTCACTCCTATAGTACAGATGGAGCAAGTTTTCTTGAATCACAAGTGCTTTGTGAAAGAGGGGTAGTTCCTTGAATAACCAGGCTCCTGTTAGGCAGGTTAGAGGAGACATTATTGCTGGGCAGAAGTTAATAACGTTCAATGGTATATAATTGTTAAATTCCAGAAAAGCAAATTAATGGGAAAGTAAGAATTAGACAACATAAAGTTTTCTGACTAGTATCAGATTTCCCGTCAGTAATACCAAATGCTAGAAGACATTTGAGTGATGTACTTTTGTAAAATTTCTCAGGGGAAAAACATGATTTTCAACCTAGAATTATATTCCCAGCTAAACTATCAACCGAGGTTAAGACCAAAATAAATATATGTTCATATATATAAAGATACAAGAGTTTTATTTCATATGTATCATTAGTGAGGAGGTTATTTTAAGATATACTTCAGAATAATTACAGTGAAAAAAAAATGAGAAAGGTGTAGGATACAAAGCATCGTGGAAATAACTCAGGAGTCAGTCCACTGAAAATAATTCCCAGGATAATAGCTGAGTAGCTGGCAAGAAGGCAATTAGGTGAACAGGTAGATAAAGAGCTACAAGAAGAATGTCTTCAAGGACAAGGATGGAATGGACTCCAAGCCATGGTCAGAGTGGGTGAGGAACCAGATGACATTAGAGACATGATGAAGGAGGTAGATGGTCTATTGCAACCAAAAAGGAAGACAAATTGGCATATCGCAAACAAGAAAAACCTGTTTGAAAAAGTCAGTGGAGCTGGAGCCCATTCTACTAAGTAAAGTATCACAAGAATGGAAAAACAAGCACCACAGGTACTCACCATCAAATTGGTATTAACTGATCAACACTTATATGCACACATAGTAGTAACATTCATCAGGTGTCCGGCAGGTGGGAGGGCAGAGGAGGGGATGGGTATATCCACACCTAATGGGTGTGGTGCACACCGTCTGGGGGATGGATACACTTGAAGCTCTGACTCAGGTGGGGGCAAAGGCAATATAGGTAACCTAAACATTTGTACTCCTGTAATATGCTGAAATAAAATAAATAAATAAATAAATACATAAGTAAAAAGAAAAAAAAAGAAAAAGTCATTATCTAATTAATTAATCTCAGGCATGATTTAAAGCAGTTCACAAAAAGCAAGGAAAGATCATATATTCAACCTAGATTAGAAACATTCTCCTACAAATGGTGCAGGGTTCATATTATTAGACCCATAAGGAAGAAAATACTCCTAGCCAAGTACCTGGTTCCTCAATAAAGAATATGTTATAGTCATAATAAAATAATTGTGGTGTGTTCATTTTCAACTTGAAGAATTAATGTATAGACAAAAGATGGAAGAAAACATGGCTTAAAACAAAATGTAAATGTTACTAACTTTCACAATATAAATGAAAAACTATAGTCAAAGACAGAAAGAGAGCAGGGGAGATATGGAAGTGATAAAAACATAAATATCTTCATTTTATACAGTGGTCCGAGATACTTTCTAAACTTGAAGCAACCACAGTTGGAATTTCAAGTACATTGCATAGCATTATGGAAGTGATTAAATGTGGTTGCCTCTGAGAGGTGAGTTCTGGCGGCGGGAAGACTTTTACTTATATACTCTCCTTTTATGATTTTATTTTATAATCTATGAATATATTACCTCTATAAAATATATAATAAAATTAATTTAAAAAATAAAAGCAAGTATATCTTGAAAACTCTTGGTTAGAATATCTTTAGATAATTGATTCTATAAGATTTCCTTTACTCCCTCTAAATTTCATGATGACAGAAAAATATCTTTTTAAAAGGTATTTTAAAGCACAAGACAAAGAAAAGACAAGAGGAGAAAAGAATACATTAGAAAAATCAGTCAAAACCATTTTGGAAACCATTAAGAAAGGGAATTGACCTAGTAGATCAGATAAAGCTGAAAGTTAATTCCAGGCAGGGGTGACACCCTAAGTAAGCTGACTTTCACTTACAGGATAATGAAAAGAACTAAGTATTGGAGGCAACGGGAATCCCTGAAAGTCGGATGCTCATCAGATTGGAAACATGAGGACTGGTGCAAACTCCATGTAAGAAACATTGATACCCCTATATTTCCTCCCATAGCACATGGCCAGGTGACAACTTCATTGTACCTGGCCAATAGCTGAGATTTATTCTTCGGAGGGTAAACCCAAAGGGACTTCACATTCAGTGATATTAATTGAAGGTATCCTCTACTGAAGAGAGATTATGTGAAATTCTGTATACTGAACAGTGAGATACTAAGGCTTCTTCCCTGACTGAGCTTTGAGAAGGCTGAGTACTGAAAGATTTCTCTCTGGGAAATGTGATTAACTCAAGAGTAAAATATTTAGAGGTGCAAATTATATCCCTCCAGCAGCAAGATTCCGGCTCTATCACCCAAAGCCCCCTGCCTGACAAGCACTTCCGGATCCCCACTCCACCCACACACATAAACATCAAATATGTCTTGTAGGGCCTCAGTCATATTAGAACCAGAAAGTCAAAGATAACCAAAGAGGTATGGAAAACTTCTAACATGAAAGATAGGTACCAAATAGTACTGAAAAAAATATTAGAAAATACTAAGGAAACAAAATTTTCATAAAACTAAAGAAGTATTTAAAGAGAAAACTATAATTACCGGCCACAGAGAGAGAGGTAAGAGAAGGGGAAACAAGAATACTTTACTGTCAAAAGAAACTCTTTAGAAATCAAAAAATAAATCTAAAAAATTAAAATATGATTACATAAGTAAAGATGTAGTAAAGGTTTGGAAAACAAAGGTAAAGAAATTTCTCAGAAAATAATGAAAATAGCCAAAGAGATAGAAAGAGGGAAAGAAAAGATTAGAAAACAGAAGTATCTGTCCAAGGAGACACAAGGTAATAACAACAGGGGTTCCAGAGAAAAAACAGTATGAGGAACTCTCTCAGAACTGATGACAAGCCACAACTTCCTAGACTAAAATGGCTCAACAAGTTCCAAGCTCAGTAAATTGAGGGGCGGGGGGGAGGTGGGCAGGCAAACACATTGTGAAATTTCACAAGACTAAAGGTAAGAAGAAGAATCTGTTAGGTGGATAGTTAGGATCTCTGGCTCTTCTTGGGACAAGGGTTCCCTGTTTTGGTGCTGTTTTAAGCAATTGCTCCACCTGGGAAGAAGGATGGGGGAGGGGGTTTGGGGGGGCACTCCATTTTGGTGATGCCCCACACTTAATCCTATCCCAGCAACTGCTACAACTGGGGAGGGAGGGCATGCTCTATCAATCTGTTGATCATTTGATAACATCCTACACTTCCCAAGAGCCCTCCTCCAGACTGGGCTAATAAAAGGAAACAATCCGAGAAGTCAGTAGCGTGAGTGAGTCAGTCAGTGAGTGAGTTGGTCCGTCTCTCTCCACTCATGAAGACAGACCCATTTTATTCTACAATAAAGAGCTGCTCTTGTGAAACTGCTCCCTGCCTGAGGTTATTCCATCGTTGTATTGGCCTTGCTGGTGATTTTTCCAAGAAAGGAGTCAGAGGACCAGGATAATAGTCTGGACCTGACAGTTTGGTGTGTCTGGCCATTCTTTGACCAAGAGCACACTGAGAACTGAGGGCAGACTCCCACCCTGACATCTTTGGTACTGAAACCCTGGATTCTGACAAATCCTAAAAGCTTCTGGGGTAGGACTGGGGGAAGGAAGCAGGCTACACTCAGTGCAGTAGGAAGCAGAATGGCGTCAGGCTGCTCAGGACAACACCAAAAGCTAGAAGGTAATGAAGCACTGTGTTTGGAAATTGAGGGAACATACTTTCCAACCTAGGATTTGACACCTTCTCAAAGCATTGATCACGTATGAGGACTGAATAAAGACAATTGTAGTCTTGCCAAATCTCAAAAATATTGCCTCATGTATACATTTTCTCAGGAAGCTACATAAGAATTTACTTCAAAAACAACCAAAAAGAGGGAAAAAGGAAGAAAGAAAAAGAAAAGAAAGAAAAAAGAAAATGGAGTAGTAAACCATGAAAGAAAAATATATACTATTCAAGAAACCTGGAATCCAATACAGGATAAAATCAAGGGAATTCCCAGGATGATGACAAAAAAAAAAAAATTCAGTCACAGACAGCAGTTAGTTTAGAGTGGATCAGAAAGATGGAGAGCTCCAAGGAGGACACCTTGTTGGGGAGGATCTGAATAAGTAATTATTAACTCCAGGAAAAACAAAGCTAGATTGAAAGAAAATATAATCATCATATCCTGTATGGATTAACTAGTAATAAAACTAAAAATAAAGGTTTTTGATTTGGCCAAAAATTTGGGTAGTGTGTGGGGGACGGTATTTTATACCTTGGTTGTAGCTTGATATTTTCATGGTAGGTATTCAGTATAGTCAATAATACCTAAACTAACACATTTTTAAATAAACAGAAACGCAAGTTATTTAGAAATCTGAGGTAAACAACTGAAGAATCGGCTAAAAAGAATTGATGATTTTACCTCTGGGAACAGGAATTATCATTGAGATGTGAGGTAGTACAAGAAACGGCTAATTTTCATTATGAGCCTTGGAAATCTATTTGACCTTTAGGTCTATATACATCTGTGTAATAAAAATAAAAATGTTTTTAAGAGGAATATATTAGTCATATTGTTTAATTTTCATTACAAGGTGAATTTAAAAAGTGGTAATATTATCCCTTTCATTTTCTTTTAGATGATTCCACTATCAGCATGCCCTAATATGATTATTCATAATCCTACATATTTAGTTCACCCTAAATTCACTCTTAATGCATTATTTTAATATACTTTAGCAAGTAGATAATAACAAAGATAAGTAATTTGACTATGTCTGTACGCATAGCAAGTGTTCTCAAAATCTGTTTAATTTCTTGTTTTGCATGTAGGAATTTATGGCAAAAGTTATAGATTAGAAAATAAAATTCACCACAGAAGTATAAACATTATTCATGTGAATTATAACAACATTCATAAAATTTATGTGCAAGGTAATCTGTTAGATGGTTATTCAAATGTGACAAAGTAAAGTTGAAAGTAAAATCAAACATCTGGGGCCAGAATATATGTAATCAGGAGGGTTATGGATGTGCATGTCAATTGATCATCATGCCCTTGAGGAATTCTGACTTTGAATACACTAACTTCTTTTCCCAAGAGTTACCCCCGATTGAAGAGAATGTCTAAAATTGATAATCGATGACATCCTAATTTATCTATGTTAAAAACTGTAGATTTACCCACTTAACAATCATAAGAGTTCTTTGCTATTTCAGGGTTGCTCAGGATTAAAAAAAATCAACAAAAGTGTTTTTATATAACTTTTCCAAAGGAAAGTAGAACATTTATTTAGATTGCTATTTCTAAATATTCAAATATTCAGTCAAGCAAACTAAAGTCATAGATGGTTAATTTTGCCTTAGTTTATTCTTTTGTTTTGAATGTAACACGAAGCAATTAGTGCCAATTTAGGCCAAAAATAATCAAAAAGGAAAGGTGGGGAGGAATTTATTTTAAGGAGCCATCAGTATCTCAGTACAAAAGGACAAAAGCACTATTGCAGCCCACTAGGGGTATGGAACAGGAAATGGCATGCCATCTCATGTTCCCATCTCAATTTTTCTCAGAACATTTGTTTTATTTATTTCTATCTCTATTGTCAAACTATCTCTGTTACTCTGTTCACATAGTGATAACCATGCCACAATTCCAGAAGTTTTACTTCTCCTTCATTCAAGAGACAAACCCAGGTAAGGAATGAGACTCTTAGTACGAACTGCTCATATTTTGAGCCAGGTACTACCTTTGGTCCAAGCATCCGCCATCAGAACACAGTCATGTTGTACAAACATGGCTGCCGTCTCCTGTAGCTGTGATTCTGTGGAAGAGAATTGGGAATGGTTATTGTCCACAGATAAGACAGGATAACTCTGAAATTATTCTTTCAATAACTCTGTTAGGACCTTACATGTGTGCAGCACTGGAGACATATGTCTGGAAAAGGCAGACATGTTTCTCACAAACTTTACACTCTACTTAGGTGTGCTGAGACAGGGAGGGGTTTTGTGAGGATTAGATTTATAATATTAATAATTAATTTGTCAAGATAATACAGTGCAACAAGTGATACTGTGGTGGACAAAACGACATTATGTAAGCAACTGAGAAGAGGTATTTATCTCACTTAGACATGGGGGGTTTAGTAATATCTTCCTGTGAAAAACATCTACACCGGGATAGATGTTAGCCTGGCCAAGTACATGAAGTTAAAATATAATAAAAATGACCAAGACTCTAACATTTCTGTAGACATTTAAATAATGTTGATGGATACAAAACAACGTTGGAATGTTGTAGGGTGTTTTCGTTTGGATTCCCCCCAAATCAAATTTTGAGACAAGGTAAGACAAAAAAGTCCTCTATGTTGACATAGTTTTTGATAGATTTTTTTCCACAAGGATGGCCACTAGCAATTTCAGGTTTACAATCTCCCAGAGTAGCAATCCCAGCAGAAAAACAGCACCTCTTCCTCAGTGGTTTTAGAAAAAAGTCCTAGGGCTGACTCTGGTAGGAACAATTTTGACGATTGAGCCAATCACTGTAGACAGACGTGGAATATTTTGATTGGTCAGGGACTGGGGAAGGCCACAGTTGCAACACATGACCAATTAGTGGGTGAGGAAGACTAGTTCTTGAAAAGATATCATGGCATTATTACCAGAGGAAGAGAAAAATGAATGCTAGACAGGCAAAATCAACACATGCCTACTAACATTTTAGGAATTACGTCTTTAATATTTATTTTCTACTTGCAGATACATCATGTATTATAAAGAGTTAGCAACAAAGAATTTCTTTAATAGTTTATCCTACCAGATGAACATCTATCAAGAGCAGTAACCAGGACGTAAAAGATGGGTACAAAGAGTAAAAACTTAAATCATCCACATTTTAGTTTTCAGTATATCATAAACATTTACAAATAAAGAGAACAGTGATTCTTAACCCATATTGGTTCACAGATGTTTTTCACATATTTTTGAAAGTTTGATGAATCCAATAGATCCACTCCTTAGAAAATTATTTTTACATGCAAACTTCTTTCAAGGGATTGACAGTCTACATGAAGCTCAAGTTAAACCTCCTGATCTAGACTGACTGGATGTTTTCAAAGGCCTTGGTTCCTTTGTAAGTAAACAGATAGTCCTTTTCATAGTTATAAAATAGGAATGCCATTTAGATGAATTTCTTGATTTTTATTTTTAAGCTGCTGAAATTATAAAGATACACAAATACTAAACACTATTTTCATACTGCATTCTTGTTCAATTCAGTGTCACAATCTTAAATCAAGGCAGATAAACTGTATTCAATTTCTGGTGAGGATACAAGGGCAAAAAATTAAGTCTTTCTGAAGCTTTTGGATATTGTTTACTCCCATAATAAAGAAGGCAGCTTGCTGCCTAATAAGATGTGGCCTGGGAGGTTGCTTTATCAATTTGTTGATCCCCGGGAGGAAAGAACACATTTCAAAAACAAATCCAAGAGTAAGACATACATGAATGCAATCCATTTACACTGAGAGTGCATTTATGTACTGTGCCAAATACAGTAAGAATTTTTGTAGAAAAATTTATTCCTTCTACCTTGCCTTCCCTAAATAATATGAGGTTCAAGAATTAAATATATTTATGTCTGTAGGAAGCACTTTAGGGTTCCTCTGCCTTTTTTGTAAACAATATTATAAACAACCATAAATTTGTGAAAATGCTAAAATGCTAAACTTGTAGGTTTGTCACATAAAATACAGGATGTCCAGTTAAATTTGAATTCACTTCAGTCACAATAATTTTTAGGATAAGTATGTTCCATGCAATATATGGGACCTACTTATCCTAAAAAATAACAGTGGCTTATCTGAAATTCATATTTAACTGGACATCTTGTATTTTAATTTGCAAAATCTGCCACCCGTATAAACTTGCAAATAGTATTATTTTACTCATTTGTAAATAAGCATTTGGTTTTGCATATTAACATAGTTTTGGTACAGGCGTCTCATTTTGTTTTCATACATATGTTTTCTAGCTAAAATGACTATTTAAGAATACAGTAGTCCTCCCTTATCCATGGTTTTAGTTATATGCGATCCAAAAATAGGTGACTACAGTAGAATAAGATATTTTGAGAAAAAGAGAGGGAGAATGAGAGGAGAAAGAGATCCCATTCATATAACTTTTATTATAGTATATTGTTATAATCCTATTTTATTATTAGTTATTGTTGTTAATCTCTTACTGTGCCTAATTTAGAAATTAAACTTTACCATAGCTATGCATGTGTAGAAAAAAACATAGTATTAATATATATAGGGTTTGGTACTACCCACGGTTTCAAGCATCCATTGAGGGTCTTGAATGTATCCCAAAAGATAAGGGGGGACTACTACAGATGCAATTGTTAGTATATTTTCATTGAAGTTATAATAGAATACTTGCAACTTTTTTCTTATAAACAGTTTCCACTTATACAACTTTTCACTTCCAGAGGACTTTATGAAGAAAGCTAGACTAATGTGGATATTTCAGATTGATTTCAGATCAATTCTTTTAACATTTGAGAAAATATTATTAAAGGTTCCATGTTTTCTGCTTTTAAAGTAACTGCTATTTTATATGTAACTGAAAATTATTTGTTTTTGAAAGTAGAAACTTTTCTAAGCAAACCATTATATGTAGAAATTAAATTGATGATTCTAGAAAATGAATAATTTATTTTTAAGTAAATGAGAAAATATTTTGTGCTGTTATTTATACATTTGCACATTTTTGGTTACATAGTAATTTGCGATACACATGGTATTAGTTGTGAATTGTGGTTTTCAATATCACAGACACATTTGTTACTGTGGTTTTGCAATATCATTGCCTGCTGCTTTTCTCAATTGTGGTTTTCATAATCATTGTTTGATAGTCATGTAGATGTGGTTTGGGGCTGCTATATCCATTTGGACAGAGATAACTGCTTATAGGTTTTGCTGTCTTTTTATTTTATAACCTTATTGAGTAAAACTAGAAAAAAGAAAAAGTGAACCTTAAATATCATTAATATTCTCATTAGAAATAGAGAAAATATAAAATCTAATAGTATTCCTTATTTTAATTCATTCATATTGACTATAATTAATATATATTTATAAATTTAGATAAACTAATATCTGTCTCTAATAATGAATTCTGGTTATTTTAACAATCTTGCCTTGAATTCCCCGACTTTTGCTCGTTTTAGCTTTTAAACTAAATATTTAGCTGAGATTTATTTGTTTCTCCTTTTCTTTGAATATTTAACCATTTCAAATGCCAAAAGAAACACTGTTATGATATTTTAATTTCAATGGGCATTCCTTTTGGGTAACATAAAAATTAAGCCAGTCCTGTAAAGCGATCTTTAAAAATCATAATGTACAATACATCTGATTATAAGCACATCAATTTAACTGTAATGAATTGAAAATGAAGGAGGTAGAAATCTGTGGTTCTCTCTCTGCTTATTTATTCCACAACACAAACACAAATGGCCCTGTTTTTCATGGTACCTTCTGCCTTAATTTGTTGCTTCTTTGGGGGAGGGACTTTGTAATTTAGTGCATTTTCCACTGCAAAGTACCATGTATTCTAACAACCTCACATGGTAATAGTACTAATGGTAATGTAATAAAATTCACAATTGGTCTTCAGTTTTGTATTAAGATTCTCTCAGCTATAGCTTTCACCCGGCAACTCTTTACACCTTCCAGAAGATGTCCTGATGGGGTTATAAATGACACTGATTACAGTGCCTTGGACAACACTGAGCATCCTGCATTATGCTCCATCAGTCCAAGCTCTGTGCTGACCCCAGACCCTTTTAGAGTATGGAGTTGGTGAGGCTCACACAAATGCTAGTCAACCAAACAAAGGCAGACACAATTTTGGATCAGAATGGTCGATTTCACAACCTCCTGAGGGAAAAGTTAACAGTATCTGGGGGATCCATGCTAACTACCAGGAGTTTATTAGCAAACACTGATTACCTAAAGCAGCCAGCTCCACTGCCACTTGGACAGAAGCTCCTTCCAGCTCATCCGGGAAAAAAAGTATTTAATAGTAAGCATAGGAAAATAAGCTCACCTCACACAGCTTAACTTGACCAAAATAATAACTATGCAAATCACCTCAAAATTTGTTCTCCTTTTGGCTTGCAATTCCCGATGTACTACACATACAATAATTGAACAAGAATGAAACCAAACTTCAGAAGCTAAAGAACCATAAAATAGTTAGTGGGTCTTACCTGCTTGGGAACTTATGGCAAGATCAAATCTTTTATTAGTCGCTCGGTGCCTTCCTGTGGCAGAAAAACTAAGAGAATGAAAGGTCATGGGGCAGGGTGGGTCTGCAGAACTTCCACAGACTTTTTCAAAAAGTTAGTATTTTTATTAGGGAGGGTTCGTTTCCCAACTATGGCTAATCACCTAGCTAACGGTACTCCTTTTTGATGTGAGGAAAATGTCTCCCTGTTTCCCAATTCGGGACTTTTAGAATTTAACGTGGCAACTCTGAGGTGACAAAGACAGTTTGAGGATGCTGCTCAGTACCCCGTCTACACTGGCCAGGTGGGGGTTGGTCCGCGTCCGCAGCGGTCTCCAGGGAACCTTGAGAGCAAAGAATTGGTCTTCTGAGAGCCTAGGCAGATGAGAGGACTTAGCTGGCCCCAAGACACACAGTTGGCATTTGTGATCATCTGGCTCTCGCCGAGGACTTTGCCAGTGGCCTAACCTTCCTGCCAAGAGGCTGGAAGGGCAGGGGTGGGAGCTTAGGGGAGGGGGGCGGCATGACTGGAAGCACAAAGTTTATGGAGAGACAGATTTCTTTGTGCCCCGCTGGATGGGCGAGGCGTGAGAGAGGAGAGTTGGGGTCCGTCAGAGGGGGCTGTTGGAAGAAGTTGCCTGGAGGGGGGAGGGGTGCTCTGGCAGCTACCCAGCGTTGACGCGGTGACAACTGCAGAAGGTGGCTCTCCTCCAAGCCCTCCTCACGCCTCCCCCCAACTCCCACACACTGCTACCCCCGTCCCCCGCCACCGCCTAGATGCCCTGCACTCCACCCGGCCGAGGCCAGGGCCCTAGTTTGCATCCGGACTGGCTTTGGATGCAGCCAATCCTCCTTTCGCTGATGGAATAGTCTCCCCTCCCCACAGCCCCGGCGCGCCCCTCCCTCCCGCGCCTCGCCGCCTCCCGCGGCAGAGCGAGAGCTGCGCGGCCCGGAGCGGCGGCGGCGGCGGCGGCGCCCGAGTATCTGTCCCGCATGCCCGGGAGAGGGGACAGCGAGCGCGCTCCTCCTCCCGCGCCCTCCACCCCTTCTCTCCCCCTCTCCCTCCTGCTCGCTCTCCTTTCCCTCCTTCCTTTTCTTCCTTATTTCGTGTTTTTTCCCTCCTCTCTTTCCCCTTTTCTCTCTCCCTGACCATTCGCTCGTAGATTCCCATTCTCTCCCCCCGCAGAGTTCCCCCCTCCCCCTCCCCTCCTCACTGTCACACTCTGTCTGTCCCCCTCTCTCTTCTTCCCATTTGCTTGCTCATCTCCAAACGTGGATCCGCGGCTCCCTGAGGAGCCCAGCGCCCGGATCCCGCGCGCCCGGAGCACCTGGAGTCCGGCCCGCGGCGGCCCGAGCCTGGCCGGCGGCGGCGACAGGAGCGGCGGGAGCCGAGGGAGCGGCAGCCCCGACCTCGGGCACCGCGGGAGCCCCAGCGACAGCGGCCGCCGCCGAGATGTCCCGGCGAAAGCAGAGCAAACCCCGGCAGATCAAACGTAAGTTTGCGTGCGAGGCCCGGAGTTGGTGGGATTATTTCTGAGGAGGGGGGCGCGCGGGGCGGGAAGGGGCTGAGGGACGCGGGGAAATCCGTTCCTGGCCCCACAGATTTGTCAAACTTTGCCTGAGCAGTCTAAGGGACAACTAGACAGTCACAGGCAGACAGACGGCCAGCCCGAGCCTCGGGCAGGGACGAGGCTGCCAGGAGCAGTCCCTCCCGCTCCGCGTAGCCTGCGCGCTCCCGGTTTCTGTTTTAATTCGGACCCCGCGCGCTGTTGGCCGCCGGAGCCTCACCGTCCGGCCCTGCGGGGCAGCCCCACTCGTGTAGGCGCTCGTTACTGCTGTTGTCATTGTTGCTGACACGACTGAGGTGCTACTCCTCTTGGGAACCACTTTTAGCAACCGGGGTGAGAACTTCTTAGAAAAGCCTGAGGAGACCTCGGGGCGAGGGAGGGAGCTTCCCCAGGCGCTGGAAAATCGGAGTGTCTGGGTCCTGAACCTGGGCGGTGCCACAGCCACACCAAACCCGAAGTGAAACAAAAAGTAGGTGTAAAAGTTCGCGCCTCGGCAGCCGGAGGCCTCGCGCCTCCGCCCTGCGGGTGCGGGGCTGGCGGCTGGCAGGTCGCGCCCCGGGACTTCGGGCGGGTCCGGCTCGCGCCGCCGGGACAGCGGAGCCTTCGGGTCGCGTCCGGCCCTGGAGGCGCGCGGATTCCTCGCTGGGAGGGGCCGCCCGCCGCTTGCGGCGCGGAAGCTGT